>NC_044322.1:91854745-94588495 GCF_007399415.2 Gopherus evgoodei | reverse complement strand
GAGAGAAGTCGATTGTATTGCATATAAGAAACCGATCGATTGCAATTTTCTAATTTCTCCTTCCCTCATTCTACCCCTTTCCTTTTTGGAAGTACTGTCAAGCTGACTGTCAGAAGCGTAGACGCAGCTTTACTTGCATGTTGTTCCTACTTTTCTGAAAAAAAGGTGAGACTAGTGGCTTTATATCTAAGGAAACAGGCGATTATGCTATCTGAGTAATATATTTAAGATACCTACTTTGAGTTCAGGAACATTTGGGGGAACAAAGAGAAGTTAAAGTAGTCGTAAACGCTCATTGTTTTTCTTGAATGTATTTTTTATCATATTAGCAGAGAAGTATGAAACACAAGGCATATTACTCATCTTGTGCCTTTAGGCAAAGAATTCTATTGAAATCAACCAGTATAACCAGATTTTTTATGGAAATTACAGAGGATATCTTTAAACTCTTCTCACGGAGAGATATTACTGGAATGTCAATTTCAGTCCAGCATTTTCCTTTTTCTCCCAACTACAACAAAAAGTAATTAGCCATTTACGGTTTAAGGCTTGAAATCCTGAATGCGCCTGTGACACATATGCTGGCAAATAGGAAAGGCCTTTCAAGCAGATTCAGTGCCTTTAGAACAGAAAAGCTTTTTTCTTAAAATAATATTCAGTGCACATCAAGCCATGAAAGAATGAAAAACATCGTAATTTAGGAAACTTCATGGAAATAGCACTAAAAGGTGACTCATTGAGAGAGAAGAAAAATTACTAGTTTTCCAAATATTGTATGGTAGAGACACAGTTCTACCCCCTAAGTGGCACAAACAAATAGTTAAATAAAGTCCACTTATGCTATTTCCATCCCTGCCTCTGAATTTCCACTTCATATTGCTGAATCACTAACCCATTAAGAATGGCTGAGCGGATATTATTGAGACCAGTCTGGAAAGTCACAGGCTTCAAATTTCGTATGATTTCTACAGACTTAGGTGATTTTGTACATATATCTATATACACACACACACTTCCCCGCAGCACTGCAAAGGTTACACTTGCAAGCGAAAGAGGAAAAGCAGGGACTGAGAGTGTACTTTCACTAGGTATGATTTGAAAGCCGGACAAAAGAGCGTAGGCCCGGCTGCTTGCTTCCTTGGCAATGGCAGTGTATAGGCACTCAGCTGCTCTTTGACAGAGCGCCCGCTGGTGTCACTGGAGCTATCCCAGCCCCGAGCTGAGGTTTCCTCCCAGCCTTGCCGGGGGCGCTGGGCAGTTCTGGAGCGTCCAGCCATGCACAGCCTGCGTTCACACTGCGGGGAACGACATCCCACCTGCTCTGGGAACGAAGCGGGGCTCGAGCTGCTTAAACCACCCCTTTCTTTTCCCAACTAATGGGGGAGGTTGCAATGTCGCAATGGAAGTAGGAAGTTCTGTTGTCCGGTGCTACTATCGCCCCCCTTCAAAGCTTTCAATTAGCTTTTCCGGGAGGGTCGGATCATTTGAATATTGTAGGTAGGTGCAGGGGTTTGACTCTCACTCTGCCTCCTCCCTATTACAGCAGCACGCCCTGGTGCCATGTGAATACTTATTTTCTGCCACAAGCTAGGCTTGGTTGCCTACCTCAGGACAGGGAAGGCAACCAGTGTGCTAGGCCAGCCCTCACCACTGCCAGAGGTATGAAAAGGCAGATTCGCCCTCCTCGCGTGGCGTATCCCTGCGTGCCGGCCCACAGACACTCGCCAGCTCTTGTTCAAGCTTGCAAAAATGTGCCTGGCCCAATCCGCAAACTGCGGGACTGCGTTGTGGGACTTGTTCTCCGTGTGAAAGCAGGGCTCACGCAGAGCAGCCTGTACTGTATTGCTAGGCAGTCCGCCCTGCTGTTGTGCGACACAACTCAACTCGGAGCGAAACGTGGCACGCGTGTGCTTGTGTGACACAGCCCAGGTGGAGACAAAAATAATCCATCCCATTGTTTCTGTGGCCAGATAAACATGTCTATGCGAAATGCCTCTGCGGACACACCGAGATGGAGATCCAGCTGCTGGGATCCTTTTGATTGCAATCCTTACAGAATCGCTCCCTTGCCTGAGTGGGTTTCTTGTCGCTCTTGAGTCCTGTCTCCACCTCTAAACCAGGAGAATGAAAGTCTGTTGCGGATCACAATATATCTTCTGTGCCTGACACGATACAAGAGCAATGCGTTTAAAGGTAACAAACGAGGGGATATTTTTAGTACACTCGAAGGAGTCAAGGCAGGGTTTTGTTTATACTTCAGAGTACTGAAAACGATCCTTTTTCAGTGTGCAGAGAAAGGGCTGCTTTGAGGAACATTTGACCCGACAAAGGGAAAGCACGGCTGGCCATCCTTTTCCTCCACCAGTAAAATCCTCCTCCACCTCCTCAAATCCTCTATTGTCCCATTCAAAAGAGGGGCTGCAGCCTCTTTTCAGAAGCGCCCTGTTTTTTTTCCCCTCCCGTTCATCAAATTTATACAAGGGGCGGGGGAAGAGCGAGAGAGGGAAAGAAACGCAGACTGTCATGTTATGCGATTGTTTCTATTTTCCTCGAGTGGAGGTTTCCACCTGCTCGCAGAAGCTTTGGGCGCCAGCGATAACAAGATAAAAGGGACAGAGCTGGTGTCTGGCTGCTGATTGGGTAACATGGCAGCAGACTATTAAAGATGATCAAATAGCTTTGGATCAGTAAAACAACACCACCACCACAAACACTCATATCAATGTTATCCATGCACAGCAGAAGAAAAATAAACCAATGCAGAAAAGAATCCAGAGAAGAGAAGACTATGAGCCCAGATTGTTCAACTTTTCATACATTTCACGACTAATGCCAAAACCAGTAGTGATTCCTGATCAAATTATTCCCCCGGAAATGCTTCAACACCTTCTTTTTATTAAGATTTTTTTACCTGCCAGAAATGAAGTATGAGCTATATTAGATATAAAGTAAGGGAGGGCCAAGTCAAACTATTTCATCTTTTTTGGGGGTGGTGGGGAGAGCTCAAGAAAAGGGAAGAGTAGGAGAAGGGCGTGGGGGAAGATGGAGCCAAGGCAATTACAAGTTATCTAACCAGGTTACTTACAATGTGAAATCAAAACCCTGGCCTTAAATTATTGGCCTTTTCCTAAAAGATCCCTGTGACATTGGCCTTTTAACTATAAGCATTTGAATCCCGTCCTTTCCCTTAGAAGCTGAAGTTGAATCTGGTACATCTGTTAAGAGGCATTTTCTATTCAGCAGATTCAGAGGTCAAATTAGCAACTACTTCTTTGTTTAGGCACAACTGTCCCTGTTTGTCCAGGGTGACACAATTATCCTAATAACTAAACTTTGAAATACATGTGTGCTGTTTAGGACAATCCTCCTACAAACCTCAAAGTGTACATTCTTGAGAAATGGTGGCCAGTAAAGGTGATCGCACGTGTCATAAAGGAGCCATTCCTTTCATTAGAAAATTGGATATTTGGCTATTTTGGAATAGAGAAAAGCCTAAGTTTCCAGCACATTTTAAAGGAGGAGAATCGGCTTTAACAGAAATCGATTAACATCGCAAAGACATCCAGGCCATTCTATAGATAAGGGACAGAGCAGTTTAAGCAGAGCCCTATCTAATCTTTAAGGCTAAAGTTATGTTTAATTCATTAGTCAATAATCTAAGTAACACAAGTCAGCTCTTTTATAGCTGCTACCAAAATTGCTCTTGTAAGACAAAGATCTGACCAGCAGCTTGATAAGTTTATGAAGGGGATGGTATGATGGGACTGCCTACAATGTTACCAAGCTGATCTGCCATAGCTAGAAGCAAATTTTTCCAATGGCCGGTGATGGGACACTAGATGGGGAAGGCTCTGATTTACTACAGATAATTCTATCCCAGGCATCTGGCTCATGGGTCTTGACCATATGCTCAGGGTTCAACTGATCATCGTATTTAGGGTTGGGAAGGAATTTTCCCCTTAGTCAAATTGGCAGAGACTCTTGCTTTCCTCTGAAGCAAGGGACATGGGTGACCTGCAAGTCTAAACTAGTGTAAATGGTGGATTCTCTGTAACTTGAAGTCTTTAAATCATGATGTGAGGACTTCAGTAACTGAGCCAGAGGTTAGGGGTCTATTACAGGAGTGGGTGGTTGGACTAGGTAATCATGATGGTCCCTTCTGACCTTAGTTTATGAGTAGCAAACAACGTGTAGCAAATTCTGCTTAGAATTTCTTGTTTAGCCTTTTGTTCCTCATTGATGGGGTGTAGTACACTATCTAATAACACGAATAAGCCTGTATATTTACTTACGTAAACTGAAGAGCTTAAAAATAGTCCACATACATTTTCCTGAATCTATTGACCTTTTATTGACTTTCTCAGGAGAATTCTCAGTGTTTCTTATTAACGGGGCTTGATCTTGCTCCCACTGAAGTCAACGAAAGCTCCCATTAACTTCAGAAACTTTTAAAGGAAGACTGTTCTTATGAGATTTCCAGCTCAGTTTTATGGACTCCAGATGTTCAGAGGTAGGGCCTATGGGTCTGATCCAAATGGCACTGATATGAGCAAGAATCCTTCCCTGGACTTCAAGGGGTCCTAATTCTGCAATTCTTAGCCAGTGAAATCAAAGGGAGTTTTGAGTGCTCAAGGAGTGCAATACTGGGTCTGTATGAAGTTTGAAACACACAAACTTTCTGGTGTTTATCCAAATTTTCCAACCTTTGGAGCCTTGTCCTTCACTCATCACAATATCTTCCAAAATAAAAGCAGTCTGGGATCAAATGTAATAAATATATATTACATAGCCTTTTCATTACCACACCATTTTAGTCACTGTGATTAGTATATTGTGAAGAATAAAGACCATGTGTGTGAAACTGCAGAGTACACACAGCTCATCTATCCCATGTATGACCCGAATATTCAACATGTGGCTAGATAATATTTGTTCTTGGTTCTCATAAGCCACATGTAGTTTTGCAATTCAAAATATATAGTCTGATAATATAGAATAGCTGACCAAAACATTCTGTATAAGCAATTTTCATTTTCGCTCATCTTCTCAAATCAAGGACCATTGTTACATCACTACTCTTTTATTCAAAATCTTACGTTAGTATATTCATTTTAATGTTTTTTTAAAATTGTAATGGTATTATCTTCTGACACAGACTAAAACTTTAATGTTAAAGGAATTGCAACAAGATTATATGGGTCACAGATAAACATATTGGGTGAAATCCTGGCCCGTTAAATCAGTGACTAAACTCCTATTGACTTCAATGGGACAAGGATTTCACCCACTGCCTATATGTAGCATTACAATAAATTAATTGGTTTATGGGCTCCAAATCTACAGGTAGTGTCATAAATCCTTTTGAAAACATGATATCTCTCAATGCTTGATGTTGTGTTTGGATCTCTCTCAGTTATGTGAAAGAAATTTAAAAACAAATGTAACCATTCAGCTCCCTATTGTTTACAGAACTAAAAGGTTAAAAGAGCGTTTGATGATGCAAAAATTAGTATTTATTTAGGCCTAATAAATTAGCTTTTTCAGATGAGAGAAAAATAACACACTGAGTAGTCTACACACTTTGTGTCAACCAGTGCAACTGTCATGGTATAATTTCCCACTCTGAACCTTAGCGTCCAAAAGATGGGGTACCAGCATGAATTCCTCTAAACTCAATTACCAGCTTAGTACTTGTAGCTCTGCCACCAACCAGGAATTCCAGTGCCTGGTACACTCTGGTCCCCCAAAAACCTTGCCCGGGGACCCCCAAGACCCAGCCCCCCTGGATCTTAACACAAGGAAATTAAACCCTTTCCTTCACCGTTGCCTCCTCCCAGACTCCCTGAGAGAGAAAATAATCCTAACACAGAGAGAAAATTAACCTCTCTCTCCCCCTTCCCTCCTTTCTGCCCACCAATTCCCTGGTGGATCCAGACCCAGTCCCCTGGGGTCTCACCAGAATAAAAAAACAATCAGGTTATTAAACAAGAAAAGCTTTTAATTAAAGAAAGAAAAAACAGTAAAAAATTATCTTTGTAAATTTAAAATGGAATAGGTATAGGGTCTTTCAGCTATAGACACTGGGAATACCCTCCCAGCCTAAGTATACAAGTACAAATTAAAATCCTTTCAGCAAAATACAAATTTGAATTCCTTCCAGCTAAATACACATTTGCAAATAAAGAAAACAACCATAAGCCTAACTTGCCTTATCACCTAGTACTTACTATTTTGAATCTGTAAGAACCTGCATCAGGGAGATTGGAGAGAAACCTGGTTGCACATCTGGTCACTCTCAGAAGCCAGAGAGAACAACAACCAAAATCTAACAGCACACACAAAACTTCCCTCCCTCAAGATTTGAAAGTATCCTGTCCCCTGATTGGTCCTCTGGTCAGGTGACAGCAGGCTCACTGATCTTGTTAACCCTTTCCAGGCCAAAGAGATATGAAGTACTTCTGTTCTATTAACTCTTACTTATTTGTTTCTGACAGCAACCTTCAGGGATAAGCCATCACAAAAGTGAAAAAAAGTGTAGTGTTCTCACACTGTCGAAGGGGAAGTACAAAAATACTTGTATTTACTTGTACGACACAAGCTTTTAAAAAGTGAGCCTGACTGCTAAATTTGGCTGTACTCTCTGCAGTGATGGGACCATGGATTTGCTTATTGGAAACGTTAGTCTTAAAACACTCATGACCACAAAGATTAAAAACATATTTAAAGTTTTTCACCCTTTTCCTAATTTTTCTTTTTTTATTGATCTTAAATTTTAAAAATCATTTTTATGAAAAATGAATAAAATATGCTCAATGACCCCTGAGTGAGCAGAAACAAGTATTTCACTTTCAGCATCAGCCCTTGGTGCAGGTCTTTTGCTTTTGAAGTATCCAGGTATTACATTACAAGTTTTTGGGGGCAGGGACCATCTTCTGATTATGTGTTTGCTTAGTGACTAGCACAGTGGTGTCTAGATCCCTGACACCTAGGCACTGCCTCAATGCAAATAATAAATCCCTGTCTGAGGATGAATTTGTCCTCAGCAGGAAAAACAAAGCCACTGTTTTTTAAAAATTGCTTTTAAAATTCCTGGTGGTGGCTGCCTTTCTGTAGACTTACAGTCTATTTTTTTAAAAAGTTATCTATTAAAAATGACTTACTTATGACCAACTACAAAGTGCTAAACACAGATTAGGTCACATCGTCCTGCCTTAGCAAAGGAATATACCTATACCATTCTACTGACAAATGTCATAGATACAGAGACGCTGCATACATATAAAGCTCTGTAGTCGCTGAAAATTTGTGAGGACTGATGGTAGCTGGCGGTTCCTACTAGAAGCAGAAATTATACAGATGTATACTTCCGTCTCCTCCACAATAAAACCCCCACCCTATGTGACACTGCACCCCATATTATCCACAGTGATATTATTGTGATATGAGTATGGCATAATTATGGTGTATTTTAGGTGAGGTGAGGTGTCATTGGAAAAGTTATGAATTGCTAAATATGATTATCCTATTTGTATGCATATATCATTTTTGTATCTGGAGTTATGAATATTGACTATGTATCTGTATTTCAAATGTAGTTACAGCTGGGTAATGCCCACTAGACAAGATGTTTTCAGTCTAGGTAGTGAGGGGGGATGTGCCTATTCAGGGGCAATGGGCCATTAGAAAAAAACAATAGGCCTTAGGAGAAGCTTATGTCCACCTGGTGACAAGCCTTCCTGTAAACGCTACAGACAGCCTCCCAGTAATGGCTGCTATGACACTACATGGTTATATGATGAGACCACATGTCTCTAGACTGCATCTTGGGATGTCAGTATTTTTCCACAGACCAGTCTGGGGACCAAGGGTATGTCTAACTTGCAGAGTTTTTGCTCTGTAAGTTTCACCGGTGATAGGGAACCAGTGAAAGTAAAGCGCTGGTTTGTGTACTCACTTAATTCCTCAGGCGTCTGAGAGTGTTTCCATTAGCAGCACTTCCATCGCAGATGAGCGCAGCGCTCTAGGGCAGCTATCCCACAGTGCAGCTCTTTCCAGTTTGATGATAGATCTTGTGAGAACGGGGGGGACAGTGATTGTGGGGCATCCTGGGTCCCTTCACAGCCTCCTCTCCCCAGACACTGATAAGCTCCATTAGCTCAGCATTGCACCAGGCAGAGGATTGTTTGCTCCCTGGAGGAGGCATTGTCACCTGGCCAGATAAGTGAGCACTTGCCAAGAAAACAGGAAGAGGAGTTACAAAGTGCCCGGGGCTTTACATGGGCAGGGGTGGATGTCTGTTGGCAACAGAGCAGCAGAACTAATGGCTAGAGTGGTCACCAAGGCAATGTGGGATATCCTCCCAAGGCTAAAAGCTGTGTAAGCAGGACGAATGTGTCTTCACTTGCACATCACCGCAAAAGCATCACTGGTAAGAGCTGTATGCCTCTCCTGGAGGTGGTTCTCTTTTTACAAAATGTCATTGGCAAGTGTAGATGCTCCCATGGTTTTTGCACAAAAAGGGGATTTTTTTCTGTTTCAAGTGACACGTGTAGACATGGCCCAAGCTTTGAAACAAAGGGTTCCTGCCATATGCAAAAACTATATAAGGCAGGGAGTGACATCATCTGGTGTACTTCACTCCTCACACAAGAAGACACCTGGGAACACCTGAGGAAAAAGACAGAACTAGGGGAAGTGCTGGACTGAGGCTAAATGGATTTCTAGTCTGTGAATGAGATACCTGGGGATTCCAAACTGTAAAGCAAGTACAGCTTGTCTCTTAAGAACCTTCAGCCTGCTTGCATCATCTCTTAGGGTGAGAATCTGCTAATTCACATCCAATCTATTTAGTATATTAAACTTAGTCTGAGAGTTTGTTTATTTGCTAGGTAATCTGCTTTGATGTTTGCTATCCCTTATAACCACTTAAAATCTATCTTTTGTAGTTAATAAACTTGTTTTTGCTTTATCTAAACCAGTGAGTTGGAGTGATGTGTACGAGAACCATAACTTCCATAACTACAAAGGCTGTTGCATATTCCTCTCCATATTGAGTGAGGGGGCAAATTTGATGAGCTTACGCTGTACAATTCCCCTTGCAGTGCAAGATGGTATAATTTTGGGTTTGTACTCTAGAGGGGGTGCATGCCTGGGGAGCTGGGAGTTGCCTTAACTTTAACTTTCCTATGCAGGGGCTGTTCAGAGGCCTGCATGTAACTGCAGCTGGATGTGGCCCTACCTGTATGAAGGTTGGTGAAAGTACAGGCTGGATGGCTTTTCAGCGGTCATAGCAATACAGTGTGAGATGGAGCCCAGACTGGTGGGTCAGGGGGCTCAGTAGTATCTGGGGGGAACCTGTTATCATAACCTTAGTCCCAGATTTGGACCTTAGCTTCCAAAATATGGGGGTTAGCATGAAAACCTCCAAGCTTAGTTACCAGCTTGGACCTGGTACTTGCTGCCACCACCCAAAAAATTAGAGTGTTTTGGGGCACTCTGGTCCCCCTGAAAAACCTTCCCTGGGGACCCCAAGACCCAAATCCCTTGAGTCTCACAACAAAGGGAAATAATCCTTTTTCCCTTCCCCCCTCCAGGTGCTCCTGGAGAGATCACAGAGCTTGTGTCTGTGTAATCCAAACAGAGTGACTCCCCCTCTCCGTTCCCAGTCCTGGAAACCAAAAGCACTTTCCTATTCCCCCAGAGGGAATGCAAAATCAGGCTAGCAAATCCAACACACACACAGATCTCCCCCTGATTTCTTCCTCCCACCAATTCCCTGGTGAGTACAGACTCAATTTCCCTGAAGTAAAGAAAACTCCAACAGGTCTTAAAAGAAAGCTTTATATAAAAAGAAAGAAAAAATACATACAAATGGTCTCTCTGTATTAAGGTGACAAAATACAGGGTCGAGTGCTTGAAAGAATATTGAATAAACAGCCTTATTCAAAAAGAATACAAATCAAAGCACTCCAGCACTTATATTCATGCAAATACCAAAGAAAAGAAACCATATAACTTACTATCTGATCTCTTTGTCCTTACACTTAGAAACAGAAGACTAGAAAGCAGAAACTACTTCTCCAAAGCTCAGAGAAAGCAGGCAGACAGACAACAAAGACTCAGACACAAACTTCCCTCCACCCAGAGTTGAAAAAATCCGGTTTCCTGATTGGTCCTCTGGTCAGGTGCTTCAGGTGAAAGAGACATTAACCCTTAGCTATCACCCTTAGCTATCTGTTTATGACACCTGTCAAAGTAGCTGGCAGTTCCTATTGGAAGCAGAAATGATACAGATGTATGCTTTAGTCTCCCCCACAGTAAAACCCTCACCCTTGACTACAAAATCTGTTCCAACTAATCTCTCACTCCTGTTGATCTCTTCATTCATTACACACACTCACACACACTCACACTCGCTGGTTTCTGGAGTTCTGTTCTTTCTGTCCATCCCAGACTCTTTTTCAGTCTGGCTTCCACCCTCAACACTTCACTGAAAGTACTATCATCAAAGTTTTTAATGACATATTCCTGGCCAGATCTCAGGGTTTGGGCTTCATCCCCATCTTCATCCTCTCAGCTGCCTTTGATACCATCAGCTGTGCTTTTCGAACTCTTGTTCTCCCTTGGCTTTTGTGATCCTGTCCTTTCCAGGCTCTCTTCCATTTACCTTGCAGTTACTCATTCAGTGGGTCCTCCCTGTTCCCTTGCTCCTTTTAATAAAGTCCAACAGAGACCCCCTCCTTTCTCTTTTTACATCCAATTGCCAGGTGATCATATTTAAAAACATGGCTTCACCTATCATCTCTATGCTGAAACCCACAGACCCTATCTCTGTGCTTCAGACTCCTTTTGTCTGGACTAAAACCTTGGCCTGGCTTTCTGACATTGCCTTGTGCATGTCCAGAGCTCAATTTAAGATCAACATGGCCACAACTGGACTCTTAATCTTTTTGCAAAGCTTTTCCATGCTTTAACTATCGTTGGAGATAACACTATCTAAGTATCATCCCCTTCTCTACACCTACATTTCCAGCCTGTGTCTATAACTCATTGCTTCTTCCTACTCAGCATCTCTAAGATCTGGCCTTTCCTCTCTTGCCACTTGACCAAAATTGTATTCCAGCCCCTTATCATATTGCTTTGATTACTGCAAAGTCCTTTCTGGACTTGACAAATGTAACCTTTCCCTCCTCCAGTCCAGTCATACCAATGCTGCTAAAATCACTTCCTTGGATCATCCCTTATTATGTCACCTTCTTCTTTGCATTCCACCACTGATTCCCTTTTCTCCACCACATCGAACACAAGATACATGGCTTTGCTTTTAAGACACTTCACATCTTAGCCCCATCCTATGTGCCAACTCTAATGTGCTATTGATCCATTAACTTCTGCCTTTGCTGTGCCAGTGATGACCACTTTCAGAGCCCATTGACCAGTTTTCCCTCAAGCCCCTCATGCTTTCTCCTGTGCTATCACTTATGCATGGCGGGAGATCTCTTTAAAGCCAGTAGTTCATTTGTAATGCTAGTAATACATTGTTCTCCTTCAAATCCCTCCTTAAAACTCACCTCTGCCATGATACCTACAAAACACTCAACAGTGGCTAGGCGGATGCTTCTCTTGACTGCTCCTTATGATAATAAACATGATGATTTTACTCTTACCTCATCATATTTGTCCGCTGTATCCTCCTACTGTCTTGCATCATAGACTAGGACTGTAAACTCTCTGGGATGGCAAATGTTTTTTTATTTCATGTGTGTCCAGTTCCTAGTACAATGGGGCATTGAACCCTGATTGACACTACTGCATTATGATGATGATGACGACGACATAATGGAGCATATGTGAAGGCTTCAGGAGGCCTGCTCCACTGCCAAGAAAAGCAGCTGCCTCAGAATTTGAGACCCTGAGCCTCCCTCCCCCTCCCAGGAAAAGTAGGCGTTTGAGACACCAATGCAAGAGTGCTTTCCCTGTTTTGAAACCTTAAGCCCCTCACAAAATCTTACTCCTAGACTTTAAGGTCAAAAGGGATATCTTCTGTTTCCACTTTGTGGCTTGAAGGTCTCACCCAAAAAGAATAACTGCCTTGCTTCGTGCCACCAGGGCTCCCATTGCAAAGGGGAGCTCTCCCAATATGCAGCGTTAAAGCTCCCACGCTAACCCTCTCCCTGACTAGGAGACACTATACTCTCCCGTAAATGGCAGCTACCCCAAATATGAGAAAATAGAAGCCTTCTTATGAAAAAATGGAGGCCTTGCATTTTTAGACCAAAGCCTCACCCACAAAGAGCAGCTCCCCCTTTTTTCAGAAACAAAGCCACCTCACCAAGGAGTGCCCCCTCGAAACTTCAAAGCCCTTCCCTGAAGGAGCACCATGCCCGCCTGAGCCACTTGTGCTTCCCTAAGCTCATATGTCCTCTATCTGCCTCTCCCTGTGCTTTCCTTCTCATTTGGAAGGTCATCACAGAGCAGCTGTTGGGGTCCTCCATTGATGGACAGGCCTTTTCCCTCTCTCAGGATGCCAGGCCTCCTTTGGTATTGAAAACAAACATTTAAAGAAAAAAATACACTTATTGTACCTAAGTGCACAGTTTTAATTCTGTCTCTTAACTGCAAAACTGATGGTGTAAACAAGTTAAGAAAATGGCAGGATTTTTATTCTGCTTAATTTTGAAAAAATGGCCTGCTTTCCTGGAATGGCTGGGAGAACACCAAAGACTTGCCCACCTTAAGGGCACCTTATCACACCATTTGATACTATCAATGTAGGGTCTTGTACCAGTTCTGCATAAGGCTGACCCTGGGACAAGCCCTAAGATGCACCAGTGTAAGTGCTGCCGTGACCTGCTCCAGTGTGACTATATTAAGGCTTGGCACCATTGTAAACAATATCAGTGTAGTTACATTGGTGTGAAGGTCCTGAATATAAACAGAGCTCAAGCTAGAGGGGAGTGTTTAGTTCCAGAATTTACAAATAACAGTAGCTAAAATAATACCAATATCTCTGCTCCTGGTATTGTAGAGCAGTACCATCAACACCTACAAAAGGCCAAAGCATCTTCTAATAGTGAGAGTTAAATGAATGCGCTCCTATATCTTAGTCAATAAACACCTATACCCAAAATAAATCAACATCATTCTGACTGACAGCTTGTCACCATTCCAAGTTGTCAGTACCTTAGGCCATGTCTACACTACACTGTATGGCCTACACATACTCCATTTGGCCCCACCTGCCTAACTCTAGATAGGAATGAAGAGCAGATAGAAACTTCATCTCTCTTTGTTGTGTCATTACCGCTTCTATTCAAATAAATTAATGAAAAGTTGACAGCTGTGTTCTTACAAGTTGGGGATGGGGGAATCACTATAATAGGAAATTTATTTACACACTTATCCAAGGTTCCTTCTCCTGCATCACACTCATCCATGCTTGATTGCAGGGACTGACTGGACTCTGGTGGAGTCAAAAACAGGTCTTGGCTTACAGCACAGCTGGATCCCTGCTTTTCTGTTCCCCATACTCCACCTCCTCTTCCTCATCTACCTTCTTCTCCTCACTGTTCACGGCAGGGGCCTGAGTCTCAGGCTCTGTGGTGATATCCATGGTGTTATGCAGTTGTGGTGGGGGTCTCTTCCAAGTATGTCTCACTGCGCTTTGTAAAAGTAGCAGGTCTACGGCTTGACACCAGATCAATTGTTGGCCACAATTCCTTGCCTTTCCCACAGCTGTGCTGTTAATTCCTGTCCTCTTCTACTGCAATCTGCTTGTAGGTGTCAACATTTCTGTGGCTGATCCATAGCTGTGCCTGCACAGCCTCTTCTCCCTACTGGCCCAGGAGATCCAATAGCTCCTGTCTACTCCAGGCAGGAGCATGTCTGGAGTGTGTAGCCAGCAGGGCCTGCTGGGCAGTTGCACAGCACAATGGAGAGCACATAAAGGTATGCTCACCAAGCTGGAGGACAGGTCAAAGTCATTTCAAAAATTAACGGGGGTTTTAAAAGGTGGAGGAGAGGCTGCCGGTATGTGTGACCCCTGGGCAGTGGAGTTAACAATTGTGATCAAAAGGGTCAGTGTTGGGCAGTGTAGGACAGCTGTTAGGGTCGACATAGGTAATGTAGTGTTTGCACTCATGGTGCTTGAACACCACTGCACAGAGACCATGGTTCAACACAGCTCAGTCAGGTAGTGTTACTATCTTGGCGTAATGGGGTACTTACATCAGTGGGAGACAAATTTAAGTGTAGACACATGCACAGCAAAGTCGGCACAAGGAGGCTTTCATCCACCTAATTTTGTAGTGTTGATCAGGCCTTTAACCTCAACATAAAATATGCATTTTTTTATTTAAAAAAAAAAAGCACTGAACAAGATGGAAAGTATGACAGGCATGTATAAACCAAATATTGTATTGCATTGACCTTTCCATTTTACTTGCTTTCCATCACTGATCACAGTTTGCTCATATCTTGTTTATTCTGAGTGATATGCCCATTTTGTAATAGCAAATTTCTAACTAATAAATACTGAAAAAACATCCTAGACTTCGAAACATAAATGCTGGACATCAATCCTGAAGCAGTTACTCAGCTCTCACTCAGGCAATACCCACTGGAGTCAAGATACACACATATACTATATATGTATGTTTTTCACAACTGTTACAATTAAAGCTACAATTATGTCATGGAGGTCATGGAAGTCATAGAATCCATGACTTCCATTGACCTCCATGACATTTTATGCCCTGGGGTTGGAGCTCCCAGCCATCCCCACCCTTGCAGCTCCCAGCATCCAAGCTGGTGGGGACACCCTGCAGCTGCCCAGTCGCAGCGGGGGGCTGATGGAACTGCAGCTGCCCAGCCCCGGAAGGCAGATGGGGGGGGACTCCCTGCATCTGCCCAGCCTCACAGCCGTGGTCAGCTGCCCGGGGTGAGGGGACCTTGCGGCAGCCCAGTCCCAGGGGGAGGGGGATCTTGAAGCTCCCATGCACCACATCAGTGGGGGACTCGGGAGCCCCAGCAGCAGTGGGTGCTGATCCCACCTACTCTTTGTTAGGGATATTTTTAGTGAAAGTCAGGGACAGGTCACGAGCTGACATGAATTTTTGTTTGTTTATTTCCCATGAACCGTTCCTGACTTTTACTAAAAATATCCATGACAAAAATCTTAGCCTTCGTTATAATATATATTTATTATTTTGCTCTGTGTGTGTGTGTGTGTGTGTGTGTGTGTGTGTGTGTGTGTGTATACACACACACACACACACACACACACACACACACACACAGGTCCCGTGTATATATATATATACACGCTGGTCTTGCGGCTTCGGTGGTCCTTCCACAGGCACACCTGAGGGAGGTCTGCTGAAGCCGTGGGACCAGGAGACCCTCCGCAGGCAAGCCACTGAAGGCAGCCTGCCTGCAGTGCTTGGGGCGGCAAAATGTCTAGAGCTACCCCTGAGACTAAAATTTATTTGAGCAAAAGCTTTTGTGGGCTACAGCCCACTTCATTGGATGCATGCAGTGGAAAATATAGTAGGAAGATTGTGTGTATACACACACGCACACAGAGAGAACATGAAACAGTGAGTGTTACCATACACACTCTAACGACATTGATCAGTTAAGGTGAGCTATTACCAGCTGGAGAGAAAATTTTTTTTGTAGTGGTAATCAAAATGGTCCATTTGCAGCAGTTGACAAGAAGTTGTGAGGAACAGTGTGTGTGTGTGGGAGGGGAATAAACATGGGGAAATAGTTTTACTTTGCGAATGACCCATCCACTCCCAGTCTTTATTTAAGCCTAATTTAATGGTGTCCATTTTGCAAATTAATTCCAATTCAGCAGTCTCTCGCTGGAGTCTGTTTTTGAAGGTTTTTTGTTGTAATATTGTGACTTTTAGGTCTGTAATCGAGTGGCCAGGGAGATTGAAGTGTTCTCCAACTGGTTTTTGAATGTTATAATTCTTGATGTCTGATTTGTGTCCATTTATTCTTTTACGTAGAGACTGTCCGGTTTGGCCAATGTACATGGCAGAGGGGCATTGCTGGCTGTAGCCCACGAAAGCTTATGCTCAAATAAGCTAGTTAATCTCTAAGGTGCCACAAGTACTCCTTTTTGTGCATACAGAATAACACGACTGCTACTCTGAAACCTGTCAAAAAAATTAATCACCATTAATCACACTTATAACTTTAGAATACCAATTGAAATTTATTAAATATTTTTGGATGTTTTTCTACATTTTCAATATTGTTTTCAATTACAACACAGAATACAAAGTGCACAGTGCTCATTTTATATTATTATTTTTATTACAAATACATGCACTGTAAAAATGATAAACAAAAGAAATAGTATTTTTCAAATTACCTTATACAAGTTCATTTTAAGAACACTTTCACAGCAGATTTGACAAAATGCAAAGAAGATACCAATGTGAGATTTCTAAAAATAGCTACAGCATTCGACCCAAGCTTTACGAATCAGAAGTGCGATCCAAAATCTGAGAGGGACGAGATGGAGAGTATGCTTTTAGAAGTCTTAGAGCAACACTCCGATGCAGAAACTATAGAACCCGAACCACCAGAAAAGAAAACCAACCTTCTGCTGGTGGCATCTGACTAAGATGATGAAAATGAGCATGCATTGGTCCACACTGCTTTGGATTGTTATCGAGCAGAACCCTTCAGCAGCATGGATGCATGTCTACTGGAATGGTGGTTGAAGCATGAAGGGACATATGAATCTTTAGCGCATCTGGCATGTAAATACCTTGTGATGCCAACTACAGTGCCACGCAAATGCCTGTTCTCACTTTTAACACATTGTAAACAAGAAGCGGGCAGCATTATCTCCTGTAAATTGTTACTGAGTTTGTTTGTCTGAGGGACTGGCTGAAGTAGGACTGAGTGGACTTGTAGGGTCTAAAGTTTTACGTTGAAAAATAAAACAATGCCATTATTTTTTGTACATAATTCTACATTTGTAAGTTCAACTTTCATGATAGAGATTGCACTACAGTACTTGTATTAGGTGAATAGTTCAAATATTTGTAATAAAAATATAAAGTAAGCACTATATACTTTGTGTTCTGTGTTGTAATTTAAATCAATATATTTGAAAATGTAAAAAAATTTAAATAAATGGTATTCCATTATTGTTTAACACCATTAATCACGATTAATCGCAATTAATGTTTTTATCCATGCAATTAATCATGATTTTTTAAAAAATCACTTGACAGCCCATATTTTTATATATATATATATATCTATATATATGGGCTGTCAAGTGATTTAAAAAAAGTCATGATTAATTATATATATATATATATATATATATAATCACAATATTGTGTTATTAAGATTTGGGGAATCACCTTGATAATATTATTTGTTTATTGTACTTTTCTCCTACTGGTTTGTTTCTTACCCCACCCCTTCCACCTGAGGCCCCGCCCCCCACAGTCTAGAGCTCCCAAACCCAACCCACCATAACAGGAGGAACCCTGAGTGACCCCTCCCCCTCCCCAAGACCAGAGGAGCCCCGGCTTGCCCACCCCAGCCCAGCCCCAGCACCGGGCTGAGCTGCTTCTTCCTGGCCGAGCTGCTCCTTCCCCTACCATAACCCTGCGCCCACTGCTTGCTTGCAGCTTCCCTCCTTACTCCCCTGACCCTGAGGAGAAGTGACGCGGCGAGCAGTGGGGATCTGGGATGGAAGGGGGAGGTGGAGTGCAGGTAGGCAGGTGGCAGCAGGCTGTAGGTGGGGGCCTCGGGGAAGGGGCGGGGCCACTGCAGCCCAGGTGTCTGTCAGGGCTGCTACACCAGGGAACTCTTAGCCTTCCCTGGCCTGTTATACCCACTACCCCTGACTAAGTACATCAGCTGCTCTGAGGCCTGTGTGGATCCTAGGGAGGGGAGTGGGAAATCAAGGAGAGAGAAAAATGACCATCCACCACGCCATCTGTTCTCTGGCCTATATGGAACTTGTGAGTGTGTGAGATGGTGGTGGTTGGTCTGAGGCTTGCCGGGAACAAATTTATAGACGTGTGCATAAGGTATGTTTGACAGGTGACAGAATGACTGATCTGAACTGTTGCTACCTAAAAGAAAGAGCAGAAGTACTGTAGGGTTATGGTGGAAGGACTAATTGAGTCAATACAGTGCTTGAGCTTTCCAGCTGTACTAGCACTGCATCAATGCCAATAGAATCAATGAGAATGGACATGTTGACAAGGCATCCTAAGATCCAGTTCAATTCTACTGGTAGTCAGAGGACAGCATAACACTTGTGAAATATTCAAAACACCTTTTTGTTGGGGCATAAAGCACTCCAAATGGTTGAGCTGTGGATGTAAAATCAAAGGCTAGATTTTTTAGGTGTGCTCATTTTCAGCTGGACACTTTGGGGGTGTCATAAACAGAGTGTTAAGGGTTAATGTCGCTTATACCTGTAAAGGGTTACAAGCAGGAAACTGGACACCTGACCAGAAGACCAATCAGAAGACAAGATACTTTTAAATTCGGGTAGAGGGAAGTTTGGGTGTGAGTTCTTTGTTCTTCTCTCGGTGGGTCTGAGAGAGACCAGACATTACTACAGGCTCTCTAAGTTTCTTTTCAAATAGAAGGTAAAAACCAGGCGGTTTAGGCTTTTTAATTGTTTTACTCTATTTGCAATTGTGGATCTGGCTGGTTAACTTTTATATGTGTAATTGCTGGGAATATTTTGATTTGTATTGGTACTGGGGGAAAGTCTCTCTCTGGTATCTGTAAGCTATAGGACCCTGTATATTTACATCTTGAAGTTACAGAGATAATTCTTTACTTTTTCTTTCTTTTATTAAAAGATTTCTTTTTAGAGAACCTGATTGATTTTTTTCTTGTTTCCCTTGTTTTATCCCAGGGGATTGGGATAACTCACCAGGATTGGTGGGGGAGACGGGAGGAGGGAGAGATAGAATCTCTCTCTGTTTTCCTTGAATCTGTTTGCCTCTTTGTGAGAGGGAAGGGAGATGCTTCTCTGTATGGTGATTTAAGAGGTTGGATCAGTATCTCTCAGAATAGCCCAGGGAGGGAAATTCTGGGAAGGGGAGAGGTGGGGGAATGGCTTATTTCTCCTTGTTTTAAGAACCCAAGGGATCTGGGTTCTTGGGGTCCCCAGGGAAGGTTGGAGAGGTCAGAATGCCCCAAAAAACTATAGTTTTGGGTGGTGGCAGCCTATCAGATCTAAGATGGTAATTAAGCTTAGGGAAATTCATGCTAGTATCTCATTCCTGGACTCTAAGGTTCAGATTTGAGAAAGAATGCTATGACAGGGGGAATAGGGGACATGGTGGTGTGCTCTGATCCCAGCATATTTTAGAGCAGTCTAAGGGCTGATCTAAAATACTGTGGCTGGCTGTAACCCCTGCAGGTTAGTGCACTAGCTGAGACTAGCTGGATCACAGTAGTTCTCAGATCAAGTCTGAATTATTCCTTCTATAGTTGGGTAGTATAGGAAGTGGTCATGCTGGCTCTCTACCATTTGGGGACTCTCCCATAAAAGAGAGTCAGGGCCTGTCACTCTGGTGGCACAAGAGAAATCAAATTGCAGAAGACAGTCTGGCCTTAAAACCCTGAAACATCAGAGTCTTAGAAGGCCCTCAAACACACTAGAGATTTTGTGAACAAGCATCCTAGCTATAGGGAAGCCCGATGAGCTTGTCAAGGGCTTTTGGAATTTAAATCAATTATTTATCTGGCTTATGTATTTTATTGAGGTTACATCAATATACCGCCCCAAAATTCAGCTTATTAAAGAGGTCTCGTATCAAAGTATGCCGCATCACGAACTGATAGCTGGAGTTTGTTTTAGGTGTTAAGATGACTAGATATACGGTTGCTTTAATAGGCAAATAGAAGAGTCATTAATTCATTCCTGTGTTTTTTAAAAGGTAGTGAGCCACATTCCTGCTGCCTCTGAAGTAAGAAGTGGCATGGATAATACAGGTAAAAATCTCGTAAGTGCCATTACAAAAGAGAGTTTAGGCACTCAGGAATCTACATTTCATTGACCTATAAGCTTAGCTTCCTAAAAGTCCTGCTTGAAATTGAGACTTAGGCTTCTAAGTAATTGAGGAACTTTTGAAAATGTTCTTGTCATAAACAGATAGTTAAGGGTTAATGTCTCTTTTACCTGTAAAGGGTTACAAGCAGTGAACCTGGACCACCTGACCAGAGGACCAATCAGAAGACAAGATACTTTCAAATCTCGGTGGAGGGAAGTTTTTGTTTTGTGTTGTGTTGTTTGTCTGTTGTTCTCTCTGGGTTCTGCGAGAGACCAGACGTACCTACAGGCTCTCTAATTTTCTGTTCAAATAGTAAATACAAGTAGAAAGGCGGTTTAGTCTTTTTGATTGTTTTCTTTATTTGCAAATGTGTATTTTGCTGGAAGGATTTTAATTTGTATTTGTGCTGGGGGGGAGGCTTCTCTCTAGTGTCTATAAGCTGGAAGACCCTGTAACCTTTACCATCTTAATTACAGAGACAACTTTTACTTTTTTTCTTTCTTTTATTAAAAGCTTTTATTTTTTAAGACCTGATTGATTTGTTCCCCTTGTTGAGGCTCAAGGAAATTGAGTCTGTACTCACCAGGGAATTGGTGGGAGACAGGGAGAGGGAAGGGAGGGAGGAAGGTGAAATTCCTCTGTTTTTTTAGATTCACAGAGCTTGAATCTGTATTACCTCTTGGGGCGGGGAAAAGAGGAGGGGGGAAGGTGCATTCCTCTCTGTTTTAAGATTCAAGAAGTTTGAATCACAGTGATCTTCCAGGGTAACCCAGGGAGGAAAAGCCTGAGAGAGGCAATGGTGGGGGAAAGGGTTTACTTTCCTTGTGTAAGATCCAGGGGGTCTGGGTCTTGGGGTCCTCTGAGAAGGTTTTGGGGGGACTAGAGTGTACCAGGCTCTGCAAGTCCTGGTTGGTGGCAGCACTACAAGATCTAAGCTGGTAAGTAAACTTAGGGGGATTCATGCTGGTACCCCATCTTTTGGATGCTAAGGTTCAGAGTGGGGGTTATACCATGAGGTTGTCCTGCCTTTTAATTCCTATTCTATGAAGCATATTGTTTAAGTTAAAGAACAGATTTAAATTTTTTATTAAAGTTCATGTTAAAAAATTATATAGTACACAGGTTAAAAAAAGAGTGTCTGTACATCTGGGTTTAGTGCTTAGATTATCCACTAATACAGTTTGTTTTAAAAGTAATAGGATACTGTGGCAAAGCTCCAACATTTCCTCCACGGGTCCCATGCTCCCAGACAGTTTATGCTAGCCTCAGTGGTTCACTGCAACCCTCCTTATAGCCCTTCTCTCTCTAGGGCCAGGGTTACAGTCTACTGAGCCCTTTTCATCATAGGCCAGCAAGGAAGTTTGTGAGAGAACTCCCACAGTCTCTGTTGTCTCTACAGATGTATTTCAGAATAGTTTAGCCTCCTGTCCTGACAGGGACCTGTCTTCGCCTCCCAGGAGGAGTTTTTGTAGTGGCGGGTTGGGGGGAACCCAGGCCCACCCTCTACTCCAGGTTCTGGCCCAGGGACCCTAGTGGCAGTAGCTGTTGGCAGCCGACCTTTCACTAACAGAGCTGCTACACTTCCCTGGACCACTTCCCCACAGCTCTCCCGCTTCTTTCTCTTAATACCTTCTTCACTCTTACCTTGGGGCTTCTTCCAGTGGCTTAAGGGTATCTTCATTACCCAGCCACACTTCCTCTCCTCTGACTCCCTTTTCCTCTATCCAGCTAGACCAAAGTGAGCCCTTTTATAGTATCAGAGGGGCCTTAATTAGAGTCAGGTGTTCACACTAGCTTAACGGCCTCACCTGACTCTGCAAGTTAATTAGAGTCAGGTGTTCACCTTAGCCTAATGGCCTCACCTGATTTTTTGCAGGCTAATTAGAGTCATGTGTCCATCCTAGCCTGGAGCAGCCCCCACGCTGGTCAGTCAGGGAACAGAAAACTGCTTATCCAGTGGCCAGTATATCTGCCTTTGACTACTCTGTTACCATCTACAAAATCAGGGAGAGGAGGTTGGCTGACGGGGTTTCTTGCGACTGTGCGACCTATTTCCACTCCTCCATCCGTTCATGCATCCAGGCAGAGTTCCTCTGGGTGGCGTCCGCTGGCTCCCTTGATGCTTTCAAGGAGCAGTGGGTGTGGTCCGGGGTTCTCTGCTCGGTGTCCCCGTCAGGTTCCCTTCGTTTAGCCCTTTGACCTCACTCTCGTTCCTGTTGTCTCATTAGTTGTCCCCCACAATTATTTGGTATCCCGGACCTGTGGATCCTCCCCTTAGGCTGTGGGGAGGTCCTTTAGCAGCGGGCGGGCAGAGCCCACCCACTTCCTGGATACCAACAGGACTACTCTGCTGTACCAACTGGCCTGGATCTATCACAATACATATAGTGCATAATCAGCAATAACCCAAATTTAGGTGAATAAATTTAACAATACACTTTAGATATTAGCATCCGAGTAAGAACATCCAATGTGAGAAAAGGTCAATTTCACAGGCCCTGACTCCAAATTGCACTGTAGTTACTTGTGGCCCAGTCCAACTCCTACTAAAGTCCATGGAAAGATTCTGATTGACTTAAAGGGGAGTAGTGTCTAGCCCTTTTACCTCTGAAAAAATGAATGCTAATTGGGTAAGAAGAGTTGTAAATGGTGAGTTGGGAATACTGCTTTGGTAGCATTTTAGACTCACTTCACATAGGTGTAAATGTATGTACAATGTGCAGGGCAGTGGAGAATCAGGCCCTTTTTTCTACTGTTAATTTGTTTTTGAGAGCCTTTGATTCCTTGTTGTGTGTAAAGCTGGAGAAACACAATGGTTGCAATTATTTCAGAGTGGAAAACCTTTTGGGCGGAGAACTTGTTATTCTCAGTTTATACTATGTATGGCACAGAATAGAGTGATTTTTAATCATTGTTCCTCTTGCATCCCAGTCCTGATACATCACTGCATATTCTGTATTATCGCTTCCAGGTCTGACACTGTTTCTGACTCCAGACCTGTGCATTTAAAGATGAGAATTCAAACAGGCAAGGAAGAGAATTAAGAGATTATCAGACATCAGATGGTAGATAACTTGGGTTTATGCTTAAATGCTATAGTATCTCCATTTAAACACAATATCAAAAGGTATATTTCAATGTGGTTTGAAATGTGATTTGAAAAAATGACCCTAATCTCATGAAAGACTGTCCTGACACATGTATTTCACTAGCTTGTCCTTTTTTCCCCTCTGAGGATTTAAAGAAGATATGCTAAAATACTGCCTAGCATAGACTTCCCTACAGAAAGTGTTAAAGTGTAACTGGCGATGGGAAGGGCTGATAAGGCTGTACAATATATCCCACTGACTTAGTGTGTGGCTGCTATTTTGATATGTCTGATGCTGGAATAAGGAGGACTGCCTGAAACCAAACCTGCCAGTGAGGAAGTTACATGGTTAGAGAGGTTTGGAATGTAATGAACATCCTTATCGTCACTGGTATCTTTACAACTGCTTAGATGACTTTTTAATTGTAGCTTAATGCATTTAATTATGACAACTCTTCTCCATTCTCAAGTATGATGTATTAATATTACAGATCATTAACATTGCTAAATTACTGTAATGACACTGAGTCCTCCATGTCCCAGTTAGACAGAGACTCGCTCTCTCATTTGGCTCTTTTGTTATTTGCCTCATAGGAAATTCATGCATGATTCTTGAGTCTTTAAAGCATGTAGAAAGGCTGCTTTGGCTGCACCCTCCTTAAATTATTGATAGAGAAAATCCCCATGTAAAGCTTCCCCATCTTGAGACTGCATGGCAGCTAATATTGTCTTTCTAATATCCACTTCATCAATATAAAAGTTAGAAAGCCACAGCTCTTGAGCAGTTTTTTTAAATATATGATGAGAGCAGATTGTATTTAACATCTGCAAAATACTCATGCTTACAAGGTATGAGAAATGTGAGATGTTCCATTCTGTCTGCCATGGTTAGACCATTTTAATCTCTTAACTTCAATATATGTCCTCTAGCAGGCTATCCTTGGATTTCATTTTTAGATCCTTAAGGCTGCATATATCTGTCAAACAGACATAATGAATTTAAAGTGCTAATGCCTAGAAGACCAAAAAAAACACTGAAATATATCCTTGGTTGATTAAATTACCACCTCTAGCTACTTTACCTCCTTATGTCCAAACAGATTTCCTTTTTTACTTACCAGGTACTGGATCTGGAAGATGTGGAAGATGTAATTTCATGGTAAAAAACATACACAAGTCTTTAGACAAGTACATATTCTTTAAACAGCTTTTCAAATATGTGTCTGTATGATAGGACTTGCAACTGACTAGAGATACTTTCAATTACACCCAACCTGCAGGTTAACCTTACGGTGTAGCAAGTGACTTTTGTGTAGCATTCTTAAAATATAATTAGTGTTAAAATCTCTGGCATTAAATTAAAGGGGTTTTTTTTTGATAGCTCCCCATTAAAATTTGTAGCTGCACAGCCTTTAAGAAGGGAACCTGGATGTAAGAAACATAGGTAACCTTGGTGCTTTGAGTATTCTGAGCTATTTGTTGATCTTTGGACATGCCTATGGACAAGGAGACAATCCAAGGTGTCCAGTCAGTGCTGTGCACTTCAGGGAAATGGTGTCCTGTGGTCCTAGAATGGCCCTTGTTAACCTGTCCCGCCTTGACCTTTGTCTTTTCCATATATGCAAATGAGTTTTACAGGATAGAAAGCGGGATACAAAAGTGTACCAGAAATAGGGTCACATCGAGTGTTTTGGGCTGTAACATCCTCCAATGTTGACACAGGCACAGGACTAGATCTTTTATGGGATTTTGGATCGGAATGCAATGGTAGGACTTAGAAGACACGCATGCAAACGTACAAAGACAGAGGCACAGTCTTTCAAAGAGACAAAGCAGCAGCAGCTGTTGCTGTCACACTGGAAGGGTTGTCCCATGTCAAGTGGCTCCTTGAAAACTGGAGATCAAACTAAAATTTAATGTGGATGGTCCATCAATGGAGCCCACTTGGTACCTTTCAATTACCAAAGGAAGTTCCCAGCCATTCAAACCTAAGGCAAAGCTGGAGAACTGTTAGCTGGGTATAAGTGCCAGGCCGCGTGGTTTTTGGGAGGCTAAAACTAAAGAATGCAATGAATTTGAAACGAAATGACAAGTATCAGAAGAAGCAGGAGCAGGGACCGAATGAAGGAGAGCAGATTTGTAGTACTTTGAAATGAAACGTTATAATCCCTCCAACAATCCTGTTGATTGTGAGCTACAGCACTAGGAGTACAACACAGGGGGAAAAAAAGATACATTGTTGGATAAACAGCTTCTTATAGGTAAAAACTGAATGACCCAAATAGATGAACAAGTCAACACAATGGGGAGGGGGAGGAGGGTTGATTCAGTGGCAGTATAAGAAAAAGGTAAAAGTGAACAGAAGAGAGAAAAGGGGAGAAAAGAAAAAAAAATTAAATGAGTGAGACAAAAAAGCAAAGAGAAAAAGAAAAGAGAACAAGAGGAGGAAAGAAGTAATATTTTCCTTGATAAAAATGCACAAAAGGGAAGATGAACTTTGTTCTTTTTCTCTTTCTACTCTCCTCTCTCTTTCTGCTTTTCGCCTCGCAGCACGCCAGCCTAAGCTGAGAGCTGTAATGTCATTAAATTGCAAATGCTTTTTCATTTCCGACACACACTGTTTACTTATCTGGCAAAAACATATGTTGGAAGGAATCCGTTAAATTCTGCCCATTGCCTTGGGTAAAAGTGCAATGGAAACGGACCCACTGAGCTTCTTCTTTCTTCTTCTTTTAGCACTTCCCTTATCTACAAGACTGCTTCGCAGAAAACTGGCTAGTTCAATGAAAAATGAAGATACAGCAGGAGATTAGAGAAGAACACTGCGCAAAAAATTCCTGGAGAGAGGGTCACTCCATTGCAAATGATTTCACTCCTCTAGATCTGCATAAATTACTATTTTTAAGGCATCTCCAAAGTCTGTATATTTTTCTCACTCTGTCAAACATTTAATTTCACGCCCCGTGTTCTGAATATGCTAAAATGCATATCTCTGATGCACCTTTAAGCCAGAAAAACGAATGCAAAATTGAAGATAAAATGATGTGATTTGCACTACAAGCCTATTACTTGAGGTATTTACATATAGTTTACCTCTGCAGTTCTGAGAATGATTTATTAAAAAAAAAATCTGGATTAAGCTCATATAAATATGTATAAATCTTTGTTTAGAAAATAGATTTTGCAGCTGTTGTGTCAAAAAGTTCTTTAAGATTCTGTGAAGAATTTTCCTTTTAGCATGCTTTAAAAATAAAAAGGGGCAGTATATGACATTCTGCTTTGGCAGGAAAAAAACGCACCACACACATTCTGTCATCTAGGATTTTTCTTGACTCGTTTTATTTTATACTTCTCTTCCTAAAACTACCCCCTTATTCATTTCATTTGCTGGGATGCCAAATAAAGTGGGCACTGGATTTCCCTAAATGCCACTGAAATAGTGGTTCAGATTTTATTAAAACAATTTTGTGTCTACGGGGAGAAGGAGAATGCCAGTCGATATGGCAAACAGTGAATTTATCCTGGTTAAGTGTTGAGGCTGCACTGACACTAGTGCCCAATGTTTGGAGAAAGATGTAGGAAGTCACACACTTGGATTGTTTTAGGAATTCTTTTACATCCTAGGAGCAGCTCATTCAAACAGCGCAGTAAGTAATATTATTTCTTTTAAAAAAAACCCAAATACTCCTAAAACTGCATCTGTCAGAACAATAACATGTCACAGCTTTGGCCTCTTCCTGCAACTCCTCCCCACTATAATAACCCTTGCAAAGAAACTGATCAGATCTCTCCTCTCCCCCAATTTATTTTAAGGATGTGGTTGAAGATTTCAAAGTTGACTAAATAAGAGCGGAGAATGAACTCTGCCCATGTGCTGGAGTCTAAATGTTAAGATCAGGACAATGCTTCTAGGTTGCTCCTGTAGTGGTATAGTGAGAACAACTGTCTCTGACAGCAGGTACAGGGGAACAGCTATTACTTCAAAGGCTACATTAATCCGTCTGCAATTAAAACGCCTGTGTACAAGCATTGGATTGCTTTTGGGAGAGATAGGAGTTTGCTTACAAAGATTGAATTAGAGTTCCAGCATGATGCTCCTGCTTAGAGTTGTCTAATGACCATTTTAAATAATGAAACTTGGAGTAATTTTCAAGAGCTGTCATTTTTTTCCCCTTCCTTGTGCAAAATAGCTTAACAATCCCCCCCTAGTGGCATTTTTAAAACTGTTCAAGAACACACATTTCTGGTTGCAAGTATAGTATTGCAAACAGAAACATATGTGGGGACTATGTAGTTACACACGCACACAAATCTATATACTCAAATGCATGTATATACTCCCTTTGAGGGGCTGACATCTGTAGGACATTTTTCAGAGCCATGTAATAAATGAATTAATCATGCACTTTTTGATAGCCTCATCTGCACTCTGCCCATTCATTCATCTCCTTTCCCCCTACTTATTTGAACATTCCAGACCCCTGAGCCACTTCAGACAGACACCATCAGTCTCTCCTCAGAAATGTTTCCTCTTCATTCCCCCCTACTCCATTCCCCCCCAATTACATCTGCTCAAAGCTGAGGAATAGCAAAACACAGCTCAGTCCTAAGCCCACAGCTTTTCCTTACATAAAAATAACAGATTCCCAGAGTCCCACTGAGATGGACAGAGCACATAATCTAGTCATGGACACCTAACTTAATGGACTCTAAATGGTGACATGAGTACAAAAAAACAGATATTTTAGGTAATTTATGGTCGTTTTTATGGCTCTTTCTGAGCCTTCTACAACTATACTTGTAGCTAAGGTACCTAAAAACTATTCTATATAAACCAAAACCCTTAAACATTGCTAAATAGCATTTCTGTAATGTATGAGGCACATACAAAATACATGGTGGAGAGGAGGGATATAAAAGTGTCATAAACAGATAGTTAAGGGTTAATAGAACAGGAGTACTTCATGTCTCTTTTGCCTGTAAAGGGTTACGTTCAGTGAGCCTGGCTGTCACCTGACCAGAGGACCAATCAGGGCACAGGATACTTTCAAATCTTGAGGGAGGGAAGTTTTTGTGTGTGCTGTTAGTTTTTGGTTGTTGTTCTCTCTGGGTTCTGAAAGTGAACAGACATGCAACTAGGTTTCTCTCCAATCTCTCTCATACAGTCTCTTATGTGTCCAGAATAGTAAGTACTAGGTAGATAAAGCGAGTTAGGCTTATGTTTGTTTTCTTTATTTGCAAATGTGTATTTGGCTGGAAGGAGTTCAAATTTGTATTTTGCTGAAAGGATTTTAATTTGTACTTGTATACTTGGGCTGGGAGGGTATTCCCAGTGTCTATAGCTGAAAGACCCTGTAACATATTCCATCTTAAATTTACAAAGATAATTTTTACTGTTTTTCTCTCTTTAAAAGTTTCTTGTTTAAAAACCTGATTTTTTTTATTCTGGTATGAGACCCCAGGGGATTGGGTCTGGATTCACCAGGAAACTGGTGGGCAAAAAGGAGGGAAGCGGGAGAGAGAGGCTAATTTCTCTCTGGGTTAGGATTACTTTCTCTCTCAGGGAGAGTCTGGGAGGGGGAGAGAAAAGGAAGGGGGAAGGTGAATTTTCCTCTCTGTTTTAAGATTCAAAGAGTTTGAATCACAGTGATCTTCCAGGGTACCCAGGGAGGGGAAGCCTGGGAGAGGAAACGCTAAGGGAAAGGGTTTACTTTCCTTGTGTTAAGATCCAGAGGGTCTGGGTCTTGGGGGTCCCCGGGCAAGGTTTTGGGGGGACCAGAGTGTACCAGGCACTGGAATTCCTGGTTGGTGGCAGCGCTACAAGTACTAAGCTGGTAATTGAGTTTAGAGGAATTCATGCTGGTACCCCATCTTTTGGACGCTAAGGGTCAGAGTGGGGAATTATACCATGACAAAAAGTTTTATATGAACTTGGTTGGCCATGCCTTTGTCACTTGTGAATAAAATTACAGTAGTAGATTACAAACCCAGGATTACATTGACAGATGTAATTCACAGATTATAAAGCCAAAAGGGACCATTGTGATCACCCAGTCTGCCCTCCTGTATAACACAGGCCATAGAACTTCCCCAAAATAATTCCCAGAGCAGAACTTTTTAAAAAAAAACATTAAATCTTGATTACCAGTGGTCAGTGATGGAGAATCCATCATGACCTTTGGTAAATTGTTCCAAAGGTTAATTATGCTCATTGTCAAAAAGTTACACTTTATTTCCAGTTTGAATTTGTCTAGCTTCAACTTTCAGCCATTGGATCCTGTTATCTTTCTCTGCTAGACTGGAGTCCATTATCAAATATTTGATCTCCGTGTTAGTACATAAACACTGTAATCAAGTCCTCTCTTAACCTTTTCTTTGTTAAACTAAAGAGATTGAGCTTCTTGAGTCTATTACTATCTTGAGTCTATTTCTATAAGGCAGGTTTTCTAATCCTTTCATCATTCTCTGAACCCTCTCCAATTTTTTTATCATTCTTGAACTGTGGACATCAGAACATGACACAGTAGTCCAGCAGTGGGCTCACCGGTGTCTCTACAGAGGTCAAACAACTACTCTACTTCTACTTAAGATCCTGCCTCTTTATGCATCCCAAGATGCATTAGCTCCTTTAGCCACAGCTTTACATTGAGACCTCACTTCCATATTATTCACCACGATTCCTAAATCTTTTTCAGAGTCACTGCTTCTCAGAATAGAGTCCTCCGTTCTGTAACTGTGGCCTACATTCTTTGTTCCTAGATGGATATACTTACATTTAATATTAAAACACATACTGTTTGCTTTCTTTCAGTTTACTAAGCAATCCAGATCACTCTCAATATGTGTCTTGTCCTCTTCATTAGTTACCACTCTCCCATTTTTGGTGTCTTTAGCAATCTTTAGCAGGACAGTTTAATGTTTTCTGCTAGGTCATTGATAAAAATGTTAAACAGCAGGATCCCACTGGAAACATACCCGCTCAATGAAAATTCTCCATTTATTGTTACATTTTGAGACTATCAGTTAGCCAGTTTTCTGATCGATGAAATGCATGCCAGGTTAACTTGATATCATTCTAGTTTTTTAATCTAAATGTCATGGTACCAAGTCAAATGCCATACAGAAATCAAAGTATATTACATCAACACTGTTACTTTTATTTACAATCTTGTAATCTCATAAAAAAAAAGAGGGACATCAAGTTAGTTCCACAGGATCTGTTTTCCATAAAATCACGCTGATTTTCGTTAAGTGCATTACCACCTTTAATTCTTTATTAATCAAGTACCGTATCAGTTGCTCCACTACGTAGCCTGGGATTGATGTCTGGCTGACAGTCCTACAATTACCTGGATCATCCCATTTACTGTTTTTAAAGTCTGGCACAACATTAGCTTTCTTCCAGTTTTGAGGAACTTCCCCACTGCTCCAAGATTTATTGAAAATCAACATTAATGATCTAGTGAGCTTCTCAGCCAGCTCTTTTAAAACGTGTGGATGCAATTTATCTGATTTAAAAGTATCTGTCTAAAGTAGCTTCTGTTTAACATTCTCCAGAGAAGTTAGTGGGTTGGAAAGAGTTATCACCATATGATGAGACTATATCATGTTTTTGCTCCAAATACTGAACAGAATTATTTTTGAACATTTCTACATTATTATTGATAATTCTACCATTTGCATCTAGTAATGGACCAATAGCATTGTCAGGATTCTTTTTGGTCCTAATGTATTTTTAAAAACTCCTATTTATTGTCCTTAATTTACAGACGCTAAGGCCAGAAGGGACCATCATGATCATCAGGTCTAGCCTCCTGCATTTTTTCGGGCCACAGAACCTCACTCACCCATTCCTGTAGTAGGCCCATAACCTCTGGCTGAGGTACTGAAGTCCTCTGCTGGCCATGGATTTCTCATTGTGTCCCTTTGTTCCCTTATCAATTTTATACAATTCCTAACTACTGATTTATATTTATTACTATCAAATTCCCCTTTCTTCCATTTGTTAAATATTTTTTTATTTTGTATATGTGCCTTCACTTTCTCTCTAAACCAGGTCAGTTTTTAAATCACCAAGGCCTATTCCCTCAACTGTGGGATTGTGGCTTTTTGGGTATCTAGTAAGGTGGTGTTAAATGATTCTCAGTTATAAGTCACATTTTTTCTGATTAAATTCTTCCTCCCAGCTGATTTGGCTCATAATTGTTTCCAGCTTTGTGAAGTTGGCCCTATTAAGGCACCAAGTACATATACTACTTCTCGACTTTGTTCTGCTTATCATTATTACAAATGTGATCAAGTCATGATCTCTTATACCTCAGCTACCATTAATTTTTAGTTCTATGATCAGTTCCTCTTTATCTGGTAGGACAAAGTCTAATAAATAATTCCCCCATAGTGACTGCAACACTTTGAGGAAGGAAACTGTCATCTATATTTAAAATTCCAATGATATTTAGGACTGGCAGCCTGAGACCTCTAGAATATGTCACTCAAATTGAAGTTCCCCATGACCTCACAGTTTCCCCCCCCCCACATCCATCCCAAAATCATATGGATAATACTTCTGTAGCACATTGTCCATCAAGCTGAGGAGGAATCTCCTCATCTTGAACCCAAGTTATGATTAGATATTGCAGTACTCTTCCAATAGTGAGTTCTTTTACATAGCAGGTACCCAAAAAGTGCACTGCATTGACTGGTTTTCCTTTGGTGCAAGTATAAGTCCATATACTGCTCTTGCTGTGTCAGCTCGGCTTCTATTGACATGGATTTGATGCAGGTAGGAAATGAGAATGGTGGCCTTCCCTGTTGTCTGTGTTTTTGTTTGTGGATTGGGCCTTAGCCAAAGAGGACCAGAATTACTCATCCTTCATATGTTTTTCCTTGAGGATTTAGATCCAATTTTGGAATTTAAATTACAACTGATATTTCATGAAATAATTTAAGCATTGAAGCCTTCCCAGATCCATAGCCAATAGGAAAATATCTGCCTCTGTTTTTAATCACTGGCATCAAGCAAAATTAGAGATCCAGATGCAACATTTCGTACTCAGATGACATGTAGAATTGCAGCATTCCCTGGTGGATTTGGTGTCCATGGAACTGATGAACGGGTTCACCTTCACATCTGAAATTCATACTTTCCATTATTCCTAACTTTTTCACAATACAACATGTGAATTGAAAATAAATATTGTTTGGACTGATATTTTGAGCTCAGAACAGTGCTTGGCTATGAGAAATTGAAACAAATGTTCAATATATAAGAGAAGCTTAGTGACAGAAAATCCCTTGCATCTCAAACAAATTACCACCTAACATGTTAATTACATTGAAAATTCCCTCATTTATGTAAAACTATCATCATCTGTATGTATTTAGTGTCTTCTCTGCTGTTGGATGAAAAAAACAGTGTCCCAGAAACATGAACATAGATTCCAGATAGATTGAGTGACCATGTCATTCATCTAGTAGTAACGTAACAAACTGCAACAGAGAGCGTCAGGGATCAGGTCCCTGGCTCATCCCTTGTTCCGCAGGTGGGTAGGAACTGGGAACACAGTGAAGTTGGGACATTTACTCCCTGTGAGAGAAGAGCACCTTCCCCCACTCCTTGATGACTTTCTAGAGAAAGTCACGACAAAGGGGAGACTTGGAGCCTGTGCTTTTTGTTTCCAAGGGGGCAAAGAGCAAAGAAAAAGGGGATTAAGACAGGCACTTCTGAAGAGAATGATCTTTACGCATAATGTGGTTCATACTGGCCTTTATGTTTCCTTGTACCGCATTTCTTTCACAGAAACATTGATGTGCTGTCCATCTGATATGAGATAACATAGTTACCTGTAATAAATACCAAGAGTGAAATTCTCCCCTGTGCAGAGTTCTAGCACAAAGCTTATGCACCATCTAAGTCCTTCTTAAACTCTATTTGGAGGGCTTAAGTGGGATTTACATGATGCAAAAGGGTGAATTTAATTCCATCTGAGTAGCATTATCTGAAGTGTAATCATTATTCCGCTGAAACTCCACAGTCTTAAGTGTTAATCCTAAAGAACATTCTTCTACGGGGAAGTCTGGTCAAGAAGTTACCTGGTGTTTTACTAATTCCGAACACAGACATTTAGTCATTTCGAACATCTATCCAGCACACTCTTTTCTTCAGGAGGTTAGAAGTAGCAGTCAACAGGGAGGCACTGGAGCCATGATGGCTGTGAAGAAGCGCAGGAGTGCAATGTGGATGGCCCTGGCTTATGGAGGAACGCTATCTTAGATATTTCTAAGCACTTATCATTTTGGTATATTGGGGAATACGTGTGTTTGGGAGCCTAACTTCTTACTAACTCCGTGGTGGGACAAATCTACCTTCCCAAACAAAGACATTCCAGCCTAAACTCCATTAGTTCAGACTTGCAGTTTCCTATTGTCTCTATGGAAATACTCTATTTAGGGACAACTGTGCCCTGACTTTCAGCTGTGACTGAATTTCCTACATTTTATAAATTAGATTCAGTCCCTCTGTATTACTTTAATGCAGTTTTATCTGAATGGGCCTTTGTTAGCTACTGCAGTCTATTGCATAAATACATATTTGAGCTTCGTGCGTGACGTTAGTGTATGTGTTATATATACTGTAGAAAGCCTTCCATGGGTGTTACTGAAAAGTGGTTATAGCACATATGCGTCAGCCATTTTTCAAAGTAGAACCTATCTGTTCATTTTTATTTTCAGAATACCAAAAGCAGTAAAATCAAGTAATTGATTAATCACTTGCCAAATTTTGTTTTTTAATCTAATCTATTTTGTGCTACACAAGAGCCAAAATGCAAATTAAATTGGTACACTTCCAAATGATTTTTTTCTTTTTAAATACTCATATAAATTGGAAAAACATTTTAAAGCTGTTTGCTCTTGTATGCTCTAAACTTTGAATAGCAAGTTTCAGCTTGAAGGTAATTTTCATGGTTAATAGAGGTTTTATGTACATATTGATCCACCCTTAACTCTTTCATTTTAAATCCTTGGATTGAAATTAATAATTCCATAGTCTTAAAGAGGGCCACATGATCAACAATTGTTTGAAAAACTATTTACTATTATTGCTATGCACACATACATCCTTTCAGATCTAGTTACCACCTCAAACAAAACGGTGCATGCTTTCACGAAACTGCGTGTTTACACAGCTTTTCCAGTGAGCTGTTTTACTGCAGAATAAAATATTCATTAGCCAACCTAAACAAACTCTTCAGAGTGCTTTACCCAAAGTGAGAAAATACTATTCAAACTTGCAAACTTATGAAGCCATCCACCATTTTGTTTGATGTTGCTGATGTGTGTAAAAATGCCCTTAAGTGAGCTCACTGCTGGAAACTATTCCAACTCATGGGGCAATGGTTTAAAATCTCTCTGTATACATACATACATACACACACACACACTAATACACACACACACACTCTTCCCTTGGCAGATTCTGCATACAGATGGGCTGTCTCTTTTCCCCTGCAGTTGGCACACCACCTTGTTCCAAGGCATAACTGCATACACAATTTAGCCCCATGGCAATAGCAAAGTAGCTTTCCTCTTTTCACTGAGAACACCTAAGGCAACCTATGAAAATCAAAAAGAAAGTTAAGATATATGGAGTTTGATTCTGCACTGCTTGGCCCCTGTGCGATCATTGACACTTGTTCAGGGTGAATACAAAATGGGTGTGAAATGCTAACCAGTCAGAATGGTAGCATTGCCAACCCACTTTGCAGAAACATAAATGACTACACAAGGGGACGGCAGAGCAGCCATAGGATTTTACATGCAATAGAAATACCATGAATAAGAAATAGCAGCAGAGCACCTGGTAAAGCAGGATCATGCTGAAGTCAGGTGAAGACATGGGTCGGAGTGGTGAGGAGACTGAAGACTTGGTAGGCAAAGTAAACAAGAAGCTGGGAGAGAAACAAAAAGAATGGGGGGAAAAGGGAAAGCTCATAATAGATAGAAAGTAAGAGCCTGATTGTGGATGCTGACAGTGCTTGTGGGAACAAGTTCTGAGAGAGATGAAAAGAAATGGTGCCTTGAACTCTGAAGAAGATTGTGTTTGTAATGGGCTCCTGGAAGATGGGAGACAGAGATCCAGTAAAGATGGTTGCAATTCTGAAATTACATTTTTTGCCACAATATTTAACTTGTTCAGTTAGCATGCCATGTTTAATTGTATTGGCATTAGCGGGTGGTCTATGCATAAATAAAAATTACATCTACTTTTTTCATTTAACATTTTAAATTTGCAGAACAGACATTTTTTAAAAAAAAAAACAAAACCAAAGTGTATTAGGGCTCATTTGTCTTTTGTACATTGTACCATGCATGCTTAACACGTAGTTGCCCATGTATAAAACAAAGAGTTAAAGATCTACTGCATGTTGTCAGTTTTGAGCAGCCCAATCTATGTTATTTACAATAACACCTAAGTAATATCAATTAGCTGAATAACATAGCATAGTTAATAAACAGGGCCAAATCAAATAGAAATGCTGTCTGACCTGTCTTAGTGAACAGGACTAAGATCCAGACAACAAAAATAAAGAGGTGAATGGCCTTCCATTGGCACAGAAACCAGAAAGAGTGTTCATTAGAAGTGGCTCTAAAAATTTGGTTTGTGTGGGTGGGAAGGGGAATGTACTAATGTCTATTAGATGGAATTTTGATTTTCTTTCCAGTCTATTAATATATAAAATTGTATGTAATTGTCAGCATAGTTCCCCATTGTTGAACACTTTTAAAAGTACAATAAACATATTTTTGTATGGTACAGGAACAAATGGCTTAGGGGTTCGGTAATGGCTACAGAACTGTTCCCCTCTAGACCCACGGTTCAAATTCAGCCCAAGTTGGTAGAAATGGAAAATTATTTCCATGTGAAGGCTGTTAGGGGTCTTTGTGAAGTGAGTTGGTGACCTCAGTCTAATTCCTAATTAACAGAAAACTCGCCATAATTGGAACAGCTGGCAGATATGCCAGTGGAGAAGGCAAGAATTGGGCATGGCTATGAAATACCCTACAACACCTAGAAGTGGGTTCCCTCAGAATCCAGGGAACTTTAGTTTGCAGCCTTGTCAATATTCAGCACCTTTCATGAACATTGCTATTCACCTACAGTAATCTGGGAGAGTACATAACTGCATCCTGTAGATAACACAAAAGTCTATATTCAGTAAGTCAACGCATGAAAACTAATGAGTAAGATGGCATCATTCACCTCCAGCCTACTGTCGGCTGGCAGTATCAATGCACATGGACCTTGCATACATTTCTTCTGGTTCCTTTACATGGCTGCAGTGGCGGAAAGAGACTACAGTCTGGCCACAGATACCCAGTTGAGAAAGGATTTTATCAGGTAAGAAATTTACCTTTTTGATATCAGTGTCTCCCACAGTTCTACTATGTATGGGCTAGCCCCCTCCTGTAGGCAGTTTTCAGAGGTGGTTCAAAGCTGTAGCACAGCCTGTGCTAACCACACCCCCTTCTCCTGTCTGATGCCAGATGATTCATTCCAAAGCTGTGTAAAAACTCATAATATGATTAGTAACAACAATTTAAATTCCAACCAATCAACTATGTAGTAGGGCTATAGCCTACTAGCATAACTATCAAAATTAAACACTGTCCCTGGGCTAGGAAGCTAACCGAGGAAGACAGGGAGAATAGAATTGTGGGAGATGATGTTAGCAAAAAGGAAATTATCTGGTAAGAAATTTTCCATTCTGCAGCCCAGCATCTCCCACAATTCTGACACATCTGGGAAGTAGCAAACAGTGAACAGAAGTAGGGAGGGATAAGAAAAGAAGATGAGAGGGAAGACATCACTCTCCTGAGTTAATTGCTTAAAACAGCCCCGCCTGCAGCACCTGCCCAAAGAAGGCCTCTGCAGAGAACTGAAAGTCCACTTTATAGTGCCTAATAAAAGGTGTTAACCAAGGCCGTCCTTAGGATTTATGGGGCCCTACGCAGTATTATTAAACTGGTGCCCCTGTGCCGGATGGCAGCCCAAGCTCACAGCTTGGTGGGGGAGGGGGAGGAGGGACTTGACAGCAAAGGATAATGAGATGCCCGGCCTGCCTCACGGTGGCGGAGAGGCTACGTCTACACTACAGCATAAAATCGAAATAACTAAAACCGGTTTTATAAAACCGATATAAAATCAATTGTATGCATCCACACTAGGGCACATTAATTCGGTGGTGTGCGTCCATGGTCCGAGGCTAGCTCGACTTCTGGAGCGGTGCACTGTGGGTAGCTACTGTAAAATGATGAGGCCAATAACTTCAATTTCCGTCCACACTAACCCTAAATCGATATAGTAATATCGATTTTAGCGTTACTCTTCTCGTTGGGGAGGAGTACAGAAATCGATTTTAAGAGCCCTTAAAATCGATTTAAAGTGTGTTGTAGTGTGGACGGGTACAGCGTTAAATCGATTTAACGCTGTTTAAATCGATTTAACTGCGTAGCGTGGACCAGGCCAGAGTCACAGTTCCCCGCAGAGACTTCCATGCCCTCTCCCTCATGCAGAATGGACATGAAGAAAGTACCTAATTAAAAGCACTAAAATTTGGGAATAAAAAATGTCAGTCACAGGTTTTTTGATATGCCCTGAAGTTTGTCAGAGATTTATTTGCAAAAACTTCATAGTAAGGGTGAGTCAGCTGTCCTGCTGAATACAACATTACATATAATGGAATACATGATGCAGCTCTTCTCTGTTTTACGTTTTCTTATTCAGTATTTCTAAGTTGAATTTATATTTTAAATGTACTCAAATCTTAAGCCAGCATTCCAGATTACTACATATTCAACTCACTGAAACAAAGACATTCTTTTAAATTAATCAGAGAGGTTTAGTGTGTTCATAACAATGTTCATTGCTTTTAGAAAAAGGGAACAGTAATTTACTTTGTGTGATCTCCATAACAAGAGACATGGTTATGAAATTTCAACAACTTTAAAAAAATATGTTTCCAAAGATTTTAGGTATAACAAGGATTTTGTCTTACTAAGGTACTGATTTTGCTGGAGGGTTCTTTTAAAACTAGTTTGTCGGATAGTCAGAAGTAAAGAAAGGGAAACTCTTTGTCCAGCTATCTGGAAGGGAAGAACTGTTGTCCCTTTAAGGGCTCTCTTCAGTGGGGAGTGGGGGGAGAGGTGGTGAAGGGATGGACAGAAAGGACAGGAAGACTTGGAAGCACTTTTTTTTTTTAACTATAGTAATTAAAATGTGTATTTTAGATAAGGGAGGTCTTTTGAAGGATTTATTTAAAAAACTGTATGTCTGAAGATCCATGCATTTAAGGCTAAATATGATTGTGCATCTAAAACTCTATGCAAGCATTTTTTAGAAATGTGATTTTATAATCTTCACCAGCTCACTAATGAAATATTTTTAAAGCAAATTTTAAACTAAGGTCCTGTAGACTGACATGTTCTGTGTAAATATTACATTAATGCACAACTGTTTTTGTCAGTAAAGTCAGAAACTGATAGTATAAAAATTTATTTGGGCATAAGCTTTCATGGACATCGGATGAAATGGGTTCTAGTCCACAAAAGCTTATGCCCAAATAATTTGTTAGTCTTTGAGGTGACACAAGGACTCGTCCTTGTTTTTGCTGATACAGACTAACAGAACTACCACTCTGAAACCTGTCAGTATATACCTTGGGGTTGGCAAATGCCTGTTAAATGGCTTTATTACCCCTTGAATGTCTCTTTAACAGTTTCAATGTTGTGCTAATAGGTCTGGCAGGCTGGAGGTTTTTTCACTTTTAACTACTAGATTCCCTCCCAAGGAAGACTCACCAGGCTAGAGCAGCCATCTGTGGGAGCCTGCAGGAAGGGTCAGAACAGAGATAGGAAAACAAGTGGGTGGACACTAAGACCCAGTGGTGCCCCAAATTTTCAGGTGCCCTACGCAGCTGCCTATGTTGCCTATGCCTAAGGATGGCCCTGGTGTTAACCAATGACCACGCTGCTGCCTTGCAGATCACTGAAGTGGAAGCACGAGCTCTATTCACCCACAAAGTCACCACAGATCTTGTGGAGTGTGCCTTGATGCTGTCTGGAATAGGAGCACCTGACACCTTCTATGCCTCTACTGTGCATAGCTTGATCCATCTAGCTAGTGATGGCCTGGATACCCTGAGTCCTTTGCACTTCAGATGAAAGAAGACAGACAAGAAGCCCAGTGTTCTTGCTGATTCAGTGCTCTTTGAACCTCTAATGTGAGCCACAGTTTTCAGTTGGTTGCTGCGGCTTTGGGGTGAATGAAGGGAGGACACTCTCCTGTGAGGCATAGAAAGATGAATTTGCCTAGGCAAGAATGATGTTGGGATTCTTAGCATGATCTTGTCATCATGGAACACCCAGTGGGGATCCTGCATAGATACAGCTGCCAAGTTCAGAAACTTGTCTAGAAGATGTGATGGCGACAAGAGAACAGTGTTCATGGATAGGTAGAATGGAAATATTGATGTCAGTGGTTCAAAAGGGTGTATGGTTATGGCTTTTAACCAGCAGTGGGTATCACTTAGGAAAGATTGGCTAAACCTGCAGTTAGACCAAGCTGACTGCTCTGAGCAACCTGGATACCTGATGGTTCTCTGTCAAGGAACCAGAGGATCCTATAAATAGGACACTAGCTGACACCTGGCACACTACGGTGCTCCACTGAAGTCCCTTGTATACACCTTCTTGAAGAAAGTCCAGGATAAGAAAAATCCCAAGGATTCCTAATTATGTGCTTTTGTTATGTTCAGATCTCACTGGCAGTGGCAATGGTGGTTCTGATTTCAGTTCTATCAGACTGGAGAACTCTGTTCTCCTTAGCCAGTGCTGAGCTAACACCACCATCTTTCTTTTTTCTTGCCCTACCTTCTGGATCACTTTCCTAGAAGTGGAAAGGGTGGAAATGCATATAGCAGGCCATGTGTCCATCTGTGCAAAAGAACATCTGTCTCTAGGGATTTGGGGTCTGCTTTCCTGGTGAAGTACTTTGGTCACTTTGTGCTCTTGATTAGCGAACAGGTCGACTTACATGAGAATACCCTTGCAGATGTTCTGAGGGATTGTCCACCATTTGAGAGAGTTGAGAACCAGATTCAGAACAGTATCTGGTGTTGAATGCATTCTGATAAATGGTTTCATACTTTCAGGAGAAAGGACTCTTTGTCATAGTGTCTGTTTCCATTCCCCGGTTAACTATTTTTGTGGAGGGAGTTAAGGAGCTCTTCTTGTGTTTATCACAAATACATATGCTTGAAGGAGATCCAGCATCTGGACTTTGGCACTGTGTTTTGCTGCTTTAGTTGGATCACTGATCAAGATGTCATCTAGGGATGGAAGGTTACAGGTGAGCACCCCAAAGAGCCTGAGGCTAACTAGTATCACCACGAATATCTTTGTAAAGACCCAGGGGCCAACAAGATGCTGAATGGAAGCATTCAATGCAGGCAGAGGGCTATGCCATATGCAAATCTCAGCAATCTGTGGCAGTACAGTCATATAGGAGCATAGAGTTATGCATCTGTTAGGTCCATGGAAGCGCGGAAGTCCATCTGAGGCAAGGATGCTCTTGGTGAAGCTAGGGCCACCATGTTTTCTTTATCATTTGCTGAGCCGCTTGAACTTCAGGACTGCTCTGACCCACCAGTATGCTTCTGGACAATGAAGAAAATAGAGTTGTAAGAAACTTTCTTCAGAGGGAACCTTTTCTATTGCTCCAGTCTCCAGGAGATATGAGATTTTGTATAATACCAGCTCAGATTTGATGGCATCTCTTGAGATGGGGGATTGGATGAAGGTGAGGAGCTTCAGGGAGTGTCCATGACTCACTACCTCTCAACCACTTCTCTGTATTCAGTTGAGACCATTCTTCTGAGGAGGAAATTCTACCTTCTAGATTCAGGTCTGGACAGAGGCACATTTGTCTGTTGCCACAGAGTGCTCTTAGAGATGGTAGATTCCCCTCTGGATTTTCCACCCAATCCTCAATTCTAGGATTTTCCCTGATATACCTGTTGTCTTTTGTCTGATAGCTTTGTGAGGAGGATGGACGAAAGGAACACTGTTGTCTGTTGCTAGGTTTATAGTCCCACCTTAGAGCATTGAGTTGGGAGGGAAAGGGAGGAAGGGAGGGTTTAGGTTTGGTAGCACTTTCTGCCATTATTTTGTCTAGTTTTTCCACCAGAGGAGAGAGCCTATGAATTTACATGCACACAGAATTTGTTTGAGTGAGCCTCAGTCTTCCGGAGGCAAAGCCAGATGTGGCTGAAAAGCTCATTGCATCCATTGAGGATTTTGCCAAAGAGGCTGTTGCTAAGGAACTTTTCTTACGCTCAGAACTTGGTATAGTCTGTCCTTTATGGCCTTAAGTTCATCCAGGCACAACACTGTGGCCCTTATAGATGCTCCAAAGGAGACTGACAAAGTACCTCCTGAGGGTCGCTATCACCTTTCTATTAGTAGGATCCTGGGGACCGACATCGTCTTCAGACAGAATTACTGTGTCTCACTAGAGATGCTACTGCCGCATTGACCTTTGGTATATCTGTAATGGGTTGGGGGGGTTGGGTTTTTTTTGGCTCTTGCATCCCTGTAATATAAAAAAGTGTCTGCCTGGTTATGCATTTACCCTTATCAGGTGGTCCCCATTCCTCTCTGATCACATCCTCAAAGGATAGGATCAGTGTGATCACTGTTTCAGGCAAGGATTTAGAAGATAGGTATTTGCCTTTAGGTTTGTCCTCTAGCACCTGCTCACATTGGATCTGGATTGTGGTTGTAACCTTTTTGCATATTTCAGAGGTGTGGGTGGCTTCTGTTGCTCAGAGCCTGAATTTGAGAGCTCCCCTTCCTCCACAGAGGATAAAGGTGTCTGAATCAGAGGACAAATACCTCTCAGGGTTTTAAATACCTTTCTATTCCTTTTTACTTTTTGAATTTTTTAGCCGTTTTGGCATGCTTTGCAGGTGTTGCCACCTGGCTGTGACCAAGGCATGGTCATTTGTAGCAGCTTACTTTATGCAACTCCTTGACTCCTCTGCATAAGTCTCCCTCAGACTATGTAGACACTGCGCATCATCAGTACATAGGGTATGTGCAGCTACACATCACAGTGAAAAGCAGGCTGCATCCATGCTGTGGTATGTAACAACATGTGTCAGTGAAAGGCTTGGGCAGGAGCAGACAACAGGGAAAGATTCGAGCAGTAGGACGCTACCCTGCTAAAAATAGCAAGGTAGACAGGGAAAGCATTGCTTAGCCACGTAGAAAGCCAGATAGGAAACACGCTCACAGGGTTCAGGTGTGTTTTTACTTGCCTAAGCGCTTCACCAGTCACACTATTTATACCTGTGATAGGATGGTGTGTAGTACATGTATTGTGGAATCATAAGGTGTGTGCAGTGTAGACTGTACCCTCGGTTTCCTCCCCTTCATGGTCCCCCTGCCCAGGGGATGGGGGTTTGAGCTGGGAGAACGGCTGCTGAGTATGAGCCCTGCTTCAATCCTCAAAGAACTTAAGACCTATTTTGGGACTTGGGCAGTGGTACTGGGAGCCCCTCAAGAGTTTTTGCTTTCCAGATCTGTTGTGCCCCAGGACTCACCACCAGGGCTGGCAGAATGAAGTCCTCCTTGTGCATGGAGTTTCTTCCTGCTCTGCATCTCCAGATCAGGGTTTTCTCTAGTGGAGCCCTGGCTTCTCAGGGCAAACGTAGGGGGGAGGGAACACAACATGTCTGTCTGACTCAGTGCCCCACGCCCTAGTGAAAAGTTGGGCTGATTGAGAACAAGCAGGGTACAATTCACCTTCTGAAGAGCCTGGAAAGCTGCCTCACAAATAGAACAGTGTTTGGTATCAACTCACTGTTCCCGCTACAGCTCTGCCATGTCTGAGAGGGGGCTGAGAAGTTGGCAGGAAGGCGCTGCAGTGCTGGTGCTGGATGGCTGAAAACACCCCACTAAATGCCTGATCCAGGAGACGAAGAAGAAAGGCTGCTCGCTACTGCCCAAAAAACACAGATAAAATGAAGCCAACAAAGAAAGGGGAACAAAGTGACCTGCCCTTGGACTGCTACTGGATAAGGGGATGTGGTTAGCATGGGCTGTCTACAGCTTTTGAACTGTTTCCTCCAAGGGCAGACATATCAGAGTTCTGGGAGATGCTGACTTTCAGAATTCCTTTCCTGACTCCTGTGCCAACCATTATACCGGGGTACTAGGTGTGTCAGGGGAATGTTGGGGAAGGAACAAGGTACAACTGCTATCTGCATAGTCTCAGCCTGCATATGGTCCATTAGGGTAAATCAGGGTAGCTCATAGGCTGCTGTAATTTATGACAGTGAAGGGGTCAGAGCAGCTGTAGACTGAGAATCGGAGTGGAGGAACCTGCACCGTTGCCCCTTCCTGTTCCAAGTTGATCTTAGTGCGGGAGATAAACTGGCTCAGTTTTCAAGTCATAATGCATTAACCAAAGTGTGCGGAAGGATCATTTCCCAAAGCTATAAGCCTCTGCAGTTATGAAATAATCTAGAAAACGGGCATTTATATAAAAATTAATTAATGAATTGATACACAAGGTTGTCAGATGCTAGATGACAGGAGAAAAGCTTCCTGATGTGGCCCATTTTACTACCAGCAGAGTGACACTTAACTGCTATGGTTACACTAAAAGACAGATTAAATTGATGTTTTCAAATAATTGGGTATGATGCAAACTAGCAGGATGAGGTTACCTGATGACCAATGAATGTATTCATGAATATGAAAAGACTGAATGTCATACTACATATTTATATGCAGATGAACTATGAATTCTGAGTTAGGATTTTGTATTCACTGTGTTTGTAATGTGATGTCAAGGAACTACCGACATGGCAAGTAAACAAACTGGCCCGGCCCGCCAGGGTACTTACCCTGATGAGCCGCGTGCCAGACGTTGCCGGCCCCTGACTTAGATTAATCCCTCTCCACGTACACCAGGGCTAAAAGGGAAATACTGTTAGTTTCAAACAAGTGTACAACTGAAGCAAACATGAACAAAATCTATATATTTAAGCTATAATCTATTACAGATATGAATGTTCATTTCTTTATAAAAATTCAATATGCTTACTATTAAATAAAATAAATGCTGTGAAGAAACAAAATGTGACAATAATAGGTCTAGACAATTTGACAAATACCAAATCAAGTACAAACAAGAAGAATTTCAAACAATGACTTAATAGGAATGTCCACATGATACAGAAGAAAAAATTAATAAAATGATTTAAATCACGCTAAATAAATAGGCACTTCAATAAAGTACATATTTACACTGGCATTCTGAATGCTAGGGCATCACAAAGATGTATGGCTTTATTACAATAGATGGAAAATGGCAACTACTTAGAACCCAGTGCCAACATGGATTATAACAAATCCAGTGAGTATTTTGTTTTTCAATTATTCATAGAAAATTTAATCCTGATTAAGTATCCTTGGGCAGGAATACATGAGTAGTTGATGACTGAAACCAACATTTATTTGAAATGCTTCTGTTAATTTAATCTGTGTATATGGCTTAATTATGATTGAATCCTCAATGTAAGAGAAATGAATTATATCAGGATTAAAATTCTAGTACCACATTACACATTCTTTCCTAAAAAAGGCAAGCCTGCTGTTTTTATTACTAGTGTTGCCACCTCTTTAAAGCCTCAAACAGAATTCTGCCAATCACACTTATGTTTTTAGTAACATTCATCTCAAAAGTGTAATGAATAAAACCCCATTGCTGCTCAAGTTAAAATTTGAACTAATACCTAGAACACTAGTGGGAAAAAAAGTGCTTTTCCTTTTGCACAAATAATGAAAAGAAAGCTTACTGCATAGCTAGCTGTAAATATGTTACAATGGTTTCTAGAGCAATTTTGTTTTTCGGTCCTTTAAATTTAAGCACTACATTTTCTTTTAAGCATTTTCTTTACAGAATAAAAAGAAAAGCAAACTTTTATTCTGTGTATTACACTGATTTCATAACTGGCTTATTTCAGACATGTTTGAGCTCATAGCCACTTAAAGGACTGGATTCTTTTAGGCCTTCAAACTTAATATTGATACAAAGTCATGGAGTTCTTAGAGTGAAAACACTGTGGCTATGAATGGGACAGGTTAGGTTTGTCCTGCTTTGTCGTCATACCTCACAGCACCACATGCATCACAAACAGAGTCTCTATTCAAACGTTCAGATTTTAAATATATTTTCATACTACCAGTTTTATTTTTAAAATCAATCAATGTACCTAGTTTGGGGACTTGTTCAGATCCAGGATCAGTGACGTGCTCTGGTTTTATGATTCAGTTTTTGCAGGGAAACTGATGTAGCACACTGACCTGATGAAAATAGCTATATTTGGGTCATTATTGCATTGTATTCTTTCCTAAATATATCTCAGAAGTAATGTCGACTTTTATGTCCAGATGCCATGGTCAGTGGCAATGTCACTGATGACAGAGAAGACACTTCCCAATATAGACTATGAGACAGAAAAAGTCTGTAGAGGATAACCATGGAGACAGACTGGCAGAGGATAACACCTATGGTAATAACCTAAAGACAAAAAAAAGGAAGGGGGAAGAGAAAGTTAATGCTTTGAAAAAAGAATAAAATAAATCAGTTGACTTTATTTTTATAAGCACAATGAAGCTAACTGCAAATCTTTTGCTCCTGCAACAGTTACAAAGGGTTTGAGCATGGGTCTGGGATCCAGGAACTCTTGACTAGTAATTCTGGAGCTACACTAGCTCAGTAGGTAGCCCTGGACAAGTCACATAACCTCTCTGCCTGTGTCTGCTCTTGGAAAACTCAGTCTTGTAGTTCACCACGACTAAGGGCTAGATCAGGGGTTGGCAACCTTTCAGAAGCGGTGTGCCGAGTTTTCATTTATTCACTCTGATTTAAGGTTTCATGTGCCAGTAATACATTTTAATGTTTTTAGAAGGTTCTTTCTGTAAGTCTATAATCTATAATTAAACTATTGTTGTATGTAAAGTAAACAAGGTTTTAAAAATGTTTAAGAAGCTTCATTTAAAATTAAATTAAAATGCAGAGCCTCTCGGACTGGTGGCCAGGACCCGGGCAGTGTGAGTGCCACTGAAAATCAGCTCGTGTGCCACCTTCTGCACACATGCCATAGGTTGTCTACCCCTGGGCTAGATTCACAAAAGGGACTTGGGTGCCTAAATCTGACATTTAGGTACCATTGGCATTCACAAAACCACTGCTCAGTTGCTGCCTAATTCCATAGGTGCCTACATTTCCACCGATAAAAGTCCATGAGGCACCTAAAATTCTGCCAGTGGTCATGCACAAAGCCACTTAAGTCCTGACACTGCTGAACCAGTTGGAGCCTGACTCTCATAAAAACCTTGGTGGGATTCTCAAGAGGCAGGGCCAACACTCCAGCAGGGCCAAGTCTGGTCAACATGCTCTTAGCATGCCTAACATGCAATGATGGTTGGAGGAGATGCCACTATTGCTATGGCCACATCCCCTTATACTCTGTAGTCCAGTGTTTAGAGCACTCACCCAAGATGTGGGAAGCCTGGATTCAAATCCTTCCTCTGCCCGATTCAGAACCTAGCTCTGCCACCTCCCAAATGAATGCCCTAATTACTTTGTTATAGGAGGGTTTTCTGAGGTGCATCTCTCAATCTCTTCATCTGAAGCTGTTCCACTTTGTGTGAAATACTTACAGAGTCATTGGGCTAGAGAGGGAGTGTGTAAATAACTACAGATCAACACTGAGCATTGCCACATCTAAGTCCCCTTTGTGAATTCAGCCCTTAGATGACACAGCAATAAAATGAGCCTTGTCTACAAACAGCCTCCATCCGTGGAGCTGCAATGGTGGTGATTTATTGGTCTAATTTTCTAGTATAGGCAAGGCCTTTTAATCTCAGTTTCTCCATCTGTAAATGATGTGCATGTTAATAGTTACCCAGCTCACAACGATAGTGTGAAAGTTTACTTGCGTGTGTAGGCACTTTGAGGAAGTTCTATATAAATGTACAGGACATCTTTTTTAAATACTTGTTTTTCTCAGCTAAATGTGACAATATTTTTCTGTATTTTGAATTAAAAGGTAAACAATGTTAAGTAAACAATGTTAAATCTTCATAGTTTCAGAACTGTAGTTGTCCAAGCACAGTGATCAAACTTCTCCAGTACCCAAGAGCAGTGTCCTCCTACAGTGTCCTATCAGGTCTCTACATATCACAAAGCACTGCACTGAATCCTATCTCAAGAGAGCCAAAACTCCCTCGGCATCAAGGTTTTCAGCCAGCAAAAGAAAACTAATGTCCTGACTAATGCAGCTAAAGGAATAAAAACCCTAAAAGTAAATTATGGGCTACATTTCTTCTATTTTTTTAGTAGCATATTTTCTACATACATAATAATCCAGTCTCAGAAAATATTTGCACACTCATATATTCACTGCATTAACCGCAAGGAATGAGAAAACTCTGCTCTGGAATGATGTACTCACCCACCTGCGAATGAGGGTGCACTTTATCTGACAGTGGAAGGCTCCACACACTAGCTCCCAGCATATTAAAGCAACAAGAAAGCCAAAAAAAATCCATCTTTGTTTTTCATTATTAAGACTTTACAAACTGAATTACACATTTGGAGAACATCTTTTTATCCAACGAATACAGTTCAGCTGTGGTTTTCCTGATCTCCTTAGCCACTTAAAGATTTTTTTTTTTTTTTTTTAAGAATTAGCCTAAAAGCCTCCCCAGAGACTTTTTTTACAACAAAGTTGGCAAAAACACAAAAGTTGGTTTTTACTAGAATCATTTTTTTGCTTTACCTTAGCAACTATCTCCCGCTTCCTCCTACAAACTATTACCTTTACATTTTATAAGGCATGCAGAGTTTCAGCCACATGATTCTCATTTGTGTCAGTGAGAGTGGTATGGCTAAAACTCCATGGGTTACTTTGGGAATGTAAAGGTTCGAGGCCTTGGAACATGCGTTTTCTAATAAAAGAAAACCCAACAGAAGGAACAGCTCCTCTGCAGCTTATGCAGAATTTCTAATCAAATCCCACATTCTTTTTATCTTATCCATACATACCTTCTCTCTTTGATAGTCTCTAAATAGCATAGAAATGGTTGCAAGACCTGGGTGGCACAAAAACCACAGGATGCAGCCCTGAAAGAGAATAGTGGCATATTATGATGTGTCGGTACAGAAGTGATATGACAATTAGAGGGATTACGTTTACATGTTTCCAAGTTTCCATCTTGAATAGCCATTGTTCTGCAATCAAATCAACAGAATGAAAACCACACTTTATGCTTTAGGTCACACTTTATGCTTATCACATCAAATTTAACTACTCAGTGTATACTGAAAGAATACAATTTATTTAATCAAATCAAATACTTAATCATTAACTCTCCTATGGAGGTAAAGCATAGTCCAGTCAATAGCATACTGGAAGAATATTTACAAAGAAAATAAGTGTACTTTGGCAAAGGTGATATAGAACTCCCTTTTGAGTGTACTTCTCTCCACTCTGATGATCTGGTAGAGACCACAGGCCAATGACAGAGATAGGAAAACTCTTAGACCAATAAGAAGTCCACTTGCTAAACTGTGGTGTGAATGGTAGCTGTGGTGATTAGTATCTTCAAACTGCTCCCAAATTAGTAAAATACCCTGCAAAACAATAACAAAGTACATTTAGAGTAAATACGGTATCTATGTTACATTCTTTCACATAACTAACTTTATTTATGATAGGACCATGATACCAGCTATCAGCACAAGAGCCGTTGTTCTGTCTTCTTGCCTGAAACTGCCATGCTACCAAAAGCAACAGAGCTGGAACTGTTCCTTTGGCACCAACAATGAACACATTAAGTACAACTGACGTGTCTGTTAGCAGGGAAGGAATCCGATTCCTGACTTCCCCCATTTTTTGAAAAATTCACGCATTTAAAAATGTCAAATAATGTAGTAACCTAGAACAGCAAGACTGTAGCTAAATTCCATTTTCTCCTTTGAGAGGAACCTGATGAGAGAACCACAATCCTGCTTCCACTAAAGAGGGAGTTTTGCCAATTGACTTCAATAGGAGCAGAATTAGGTCCATAGGCACTAGCTCTCAAAAACTGATACCCCCTCCTACCTGAATTAGTATGCTCTCTCCAACACCTTCTTCTGTGACTTAGTGCCTGAGCCACAGTCCATTGAAACCAATGGGAAGACTCCCAATTGATTTCTGTGGACTTTGGTTCAGGCTCATACTTAGCAGGAACATCAACTACTATTAAAAGAGTTCCAAGGCTCCATTTAATTTCTGTTTGGAACTAGTACTAGTTACAAAGATGACCAAAAATCTTGTGCCAGTCCACTTCTGGCTCCCTTCCAATATCAGCAGCCATATGCCGGCAACATTAATTTCCTTCATTACTGTCTCTAGTTTCTCTCTGCTCCTCCACTTCTCTGTTCTTTCTTCTCTATTTTTAAATTACTTTTTTAGGCAGTCCAATAAGATAAAATTTACTATAATGTTAATGATTTATTTGCTACTCTAAATTGACTTTATTTAATTACATTAATTCAGCTCGTCCCAGACCATTTTTATATTTGCAGGACCAATTCTGCATCCAACAAGCTCAAGAATTCTCCTAGATGGATCTGAAAGACTACTAGATATCTCAGGATCCTGAACTGAGGATGCTAAGTAGTAAATGATAGTGGATGTGTTATCATCTGTTACATACTCTTGCTTTTTTGTTATTTTATCTTCTCACATGTTTAAAAAGGATTGAAGGTCTTGATGTTCATTCACCAAAATCATAAAATATTGACATGGGATGTTCCCAGTTCTGTCATACTTATCAATACACTTCTTCCAAAGTTAGTAGTAGCAGCTGCTCAGGTAACAGTAACACAGTTTCTGCACAGTACAGCAAGAAAAGTCAACACAAATACAAACCTGGGTTACAACAACTACTACAGCAATGCCAGTGGATGCTGGAGTGGAATCCCACTGAAGGGGTCTGCTTTGAGATTTCTTCATTCTGCCTATCATCCAACCCATACACAAACTCAGCAATAGGTACAGCATTTGTATCTGACAGACTATGTCACACACTAGTGGGAATCAAAGAAAGTTAATGTAGTCACAACAACATAATGGCAATTCCTTTCTCTAGCAGAAAAAAACCAGAGTAAAGTGGCAACTGTATGGTAAATCAGCTACTGTAAAATGGACATGTCTCAATATAATATTCACTCTTAATTAAACACTATAGACGTTGAAACTGTTTGAATATATATTTTTCATGCTCTGGATAATTCTCTATGTGAAATTTTCTTTAATCAATTGTGAATTACATCATTATCAACATTCCCTTACTAAGGTCCGAATCCTGCAATTAGCTCCAAGCAGGCAGATGATTATATACATGCAGAATCCCACTGAAGACAAGAGACTAAGCCCGGGCTCAAGCATCCACCTTCATGAATCTGTTTGTAAGGTCAGGAAACTAAAACTGAAGTCTATATATCAATTACCAAGTATATCCGCAGCCAGTGGGAGCCATGATTGGCCGGACCTGTGGACGGGGCCGGTAAACACACTGGTCCGGCCCGCCAGGGGCTTTCCCTACAGAAGTGGCGACCCCTGTCTGAGAAACTCTGTTCTACTGGCTGGTGAAATGGCTCATTTTACAAGTGGCTTGACCAGCTGGTGTGTGTCCAGGCTTCAGCGCGGTAAGAGAAAACCCGAGGAAAAACTTGAGCGGTTTTTGTTTCTGAGTTGTTTACAGAATAAACAAAGACTGACTGGGGTTTCTTAACTTTGCTTGTGACTAACCCTGACCAACACTTAATTTGGAGTGTTAGTCCTTGATTAACTGGTTTAACTTTGGAATTTAAATAAACTTTCTTTTTACTACTTTCACTGTGGGAGGTTGCCCATATTTTTGCCTCTGCGTGGCCCCATCTGATGGCTGTGTGTACAAGCACCTTCTTAATCAGCAACTCTGATCCTTGCGTGCATTTGTGTGCTGTCATATCTGCTTACACCAGCGAAGGGATCTTTTTTTTCCTTTTACAACCTTTAACTCCTATTAGCCTTCCAGGGTGCTACTGCTAGGGGAGAGGAAGAAGGATTACTAACTATACTCCAGTCACACATTTATTACCACCAGCACCAAATGAACCACCCAGAAAGAACACTGCTTGACTTGCAGCTCTTGGATTGAGTTTCTGATAGTGCTGGTGTAGCTTTGCTAGATCAATTAGCTCTGTAGTTTTAATGAACTGAGTAAACTTGCCATGGAAGACTCCGAGACGAACAAACTTTGAACTTCACCATGTTTTTAGGCATTATTTCTGTATCACAAACAAATTTAAGTAATTTTCCCACATAAAAGAAATCTTCAAAATATTATGGGCTATATACCCACTCAAGGGATTATATTTATGTTAAACGGTGGTCAGAATAATTTCCTTGATGTTTAGCAATATTAGCAGAACATGAATGTTAAATAATTAAGACCCAAGATACTGCCCCTGACATTTATATGGCATTAAAGGTAGTTTATTGACCCTTAACGATTCTGGTATTTGGAGTGCTCGTTTTGCTTATTTAAAAATTATTTTCAGGCCATTTTAATAAAGATGTACTAAGTTCTATCTTTAAAAACATAAAACCACATTTATCTGAGCAAAATACTATTATCTTCCCAGGCTTGTAGGTGAGGAGGCAGGATGAATGATTTTGGTTATTTGAAATCAAGGCTACCGTACTAGTCAACTGCTTCAGGAACAAGCTCTGACAGCTATTCTGTAGAGTGGCATTATCAACTTCATTATGCCATCAGTATTTGGCTGTAGATATGGGATTCATCTGTCATGGCAGACAAAAATAAAAATCAGGGAGATAACTGAAAACAAAATAGTCTGAAAAATCTAGAAGAATAAGAAAAAGTGACTATCCTGTCCTTCTTAAAGCTAACCTACTAACAAGCTATCCTATCCTTCTTAAAGCTAACCTACTAACAAGCTATGGACAAACAGATTCTCTTTTAATCACAGCTCAGAGGCAGAAATTGTGAAATGTTCTGTGGCATCTGTGTGTGTGGAATACCAGATTGAGAGATGAATAAACTCTCCTGGTAGCTCAGTGTGTCTTACTGAATTGTGGAAAAACAGAAACAGATTAAGTGGATTCTTGGATAAAATCATGTTATTTTTGTCCCCTTTGATAACTTGTTGAGACCAATAAGGTTATCTTACTGTTTGATGAGATTTTTAAAACGTCTATCCCACAGTGGTACCAAAGTTCAGTATAGAGCCATGCACAGGTTCAGCCGGTATGAAATGTACCTGCTTTCTTCATCATCCATTTCTCTCATCAGGCTGCTCAAGATCCAGAAAAATCGCTGTTTGAGTCTCACATACATTCAGAAGCAGGGCTGCCGAGAGCGGGTTCGGGCCCTGGTGAAAATTTTTTTTCAGGCCCACCAGCAAGGGCGGACTGGTTAAACAGGGCCTATGAAGCCAGGCCCGGGCCCCCTTCCAAAAAGCCAGGCCCTGGTAATTTGCACTGGCTTCCCCAACTCTCGTCGGCCCTGTTCAGAAGCTGCCTAAACTTAAAAGGATCCGCTGACTGCTCACAGCGCTTGAAGTCAATGGAACTATTCATGTGAGTGAAGTTGCATGCTTAAACTGTTGTAGAAGCAGGCCCTTAGGTTGTAAGAGATGTTGTAGAAAGATATTGGGATAGCATCAGAACCAGATATCTGGAGTGAAATCCTGGCCCTACTGAAGTCAGTGTGAGTTTTGCCACTGATATCACCCTTTACATAAAAAGTCTGCTTTGAGAGCAGTAACAGCTAGAAGAGATTGTTGCACTCCTGCAACCTACGCTTGGTATTATCCATCCCTCAGAGCTGTGGTTGCATCAGGAAGAAATCTTCCATATTTCTATCCTTTCATTCGGTCCTACTGCTTCCTTTGGAAACTATTACCATACAAAGAAAGGAATAGGGAGGAAAAGTCTCAGAGCCAAAACATCTTTTAAATTAAACTATTCTTAAAGCAAGGAGAACAAGCTACCCCCTTGAATTAAAAGGATATGAAGATCTGATGGGGGTTGCACTGTAAATACTACCCCAAGGAAAGAATCTAAAACCACAGTACATAGCAAACCAACTTATACAGGAAAGTGCACAGCAGTGGCCTTAGCAAAGAAGTTTGGAGTAGTTTCATATACTCCATCTAACCTCACCTCTGGAGGCCAAAGAAAGGATTTAATCACATTGCTGCTGCACAGTCAGTGCAGATTCACTAGTTCAACTGTCCAAAACAGAGAATTAATGTAAGTTACTGTGGGGCCAGCTGCCACCAAGAGGCTGTTAATTCAAACTGCAAGTATTATGGACTCTGGATACTGTTTCTCTTGGCTAATGAGAGACAGTGTACAAAATTATATGCCATGTCATAGTTGCAGAGAAGAAAATATCTGTCACCCTTAAAGCTAAAAACAAACACTTTCATACACATTGATTTGTAAACAATCACACTTACCAAAGTAGTGCAATAATCAAAGACTCCTTTATTTTGCATAGAAATTGAATCTCCTGCTGTTTAATGAAATGGAACTTTATTTACAGGAATTTCCATAACATAATGACAACCTGATCAACAGCTGTCAGATTTCTGGTCACTGAATGGGTCAGAAAGTGGGATCCAGTATGAAATCTTTACAAGTTCTAACCCTTCAGCCTGAACACATTTATATCCAAATAAAATAATCTGATTACAGACCCCTGGTGACAAAACTATGGGTTCTACTTTACCAGGCGTATACTAGTAAGTGTTAATATTCTAAGGTGACATGAGCCTAAAATTATATTTGCATCATTTCATTACACAATTTCAAATTCTTTATTCAGTTTTCAGCAAACATAATCACTTACAAATAAAGTGTATATTATTTCCTTCCTAAAGGCCAGATCATGATCCTTACTCCCACAGGTGATCAGTCAGTAACACAAGCAGTCTCACTGACTTAAAAATATCCGACACTTACTAGCTGTTAGGGAGCCCCTCAGTAAGGTCCAGAGACTGCACTGCAGAATGGGGAAGGTGCTGGATTTATATTAAACAAATGGGAGGTAGATGGGAGGTCAGGGCTTCTCATCTAGCTTTTGCCACTGAGCCTCACTGGTGGAGTTCCTCTCTTGTCTGTTGTATCTACCCGTGGTTAGGTAGGTTTACTCCTCCAGCCAGTAGGTGTCATTGAGTAAAGTGAGCGCTGGATCATGGGCTGTACTAGAGCTCCTAAAAGGATTCCAAAGGACATCCAATTCAGCTGCCAGAGGTCTGTGGAAGTCCAGAACGGCAGGACAGGATTTGTGACAGCTTGTGAGGATCTACTTTGCTATTTAGGTTCTTAAACTGCATGTTACACCTGAGTGCCAGTTTCTTGGAAAGTTTCAGTCAAGTAGAAAGGCAATGTATTATCTTGGGAAAAAAACCCTCTATATTTCTAACCAGAACTTCAGAACAACCAAAGCAGCAGCCGCAGCCTGTGAAGAAGCCAGCCAAGATTATACATAACTAGTACATGTTGGGACAGGATGCTCTAGGGTGTTTTGGTTCCAGTTAGACATTCAGCAAAGCTGGATGAAACCAAGAAAGCTGCTTTGAGCTAATACTGAGTCTTAGGGTAATTTTTTGGCACAGCTCTAAATGTTAAAATGCTTGTGCCATAAAATACATCATTTTCCATTTAAAATCAATTCTATATATAGACGTGCAGCTTCCATTAAATGGATATAAATTTTTAAAACGCATTACTACTCAAGAAAACACGTACTAACAATTTGATCCAGGAAAATGCTTCAGCATATGGATAACCTTATTCATATGATAGTCCCCTAGACATAAATGGGAATATTTGTGTGAGTAAAAGCTATATGCTTAAATGATAGTAAGGTTAGGTTTTAGGGCATTCTTAAATCACACCTTAATTACATAACTCTTAAAAATACCCAGAAAAAAGCCACTATTTTCAAAGAAAAAGTTGCATTTCATATATTTAAAATAAAGTAGTGATATATATATATATATACCTGAGATCAGAATCTGGCTCTAAATGTTAGCATTGGTTAATATGCTTTAACAGATTATTTCTCTACATTACTCTGCATAAATATGTTGAACAAAGTAAGTTTTCTTAAGCATACTCACATTCTGCCAGACTTCCCATGAAAGGTGCCCCTATTCCATCTTTAGCATAACTAATAAAAAACAGGAGATAATAAATGGTCTAAATTAGTTTGTATTAAATACACTGGTCTACAATTTTCGAGAAGTCGTCTGCTTCAGAGATAAAATGTGATATTTATTATGTATTTTGATGTGCTGAATTCAAATATGACAATTAAAACAACTAATTGGCTACTGTTTCTAAGATATTTAAGTTTTTACATTTTATGTCTATGTATATTGTGTAGATAGTAGAGTTTTAATCATAAATTGTAAACCTAGGTCTTTTCATGTGTTTATGGTTGCTTTACATGATAATATTTCACCTGTCCTCTTTATGTAACACTTTAAAAATCAGCAAAAGGGTTATATCAATAAAATTTATTATGAAACAAAAGGCAAAAAACTATTATGGACATAGTTTAGTCCTATTCAGTGTCTACTCGGCTCTTCTTGGCTTGTCTCTTGTATTCATTAAATGGAGCATCTCTTGTCACTGTCCAGCAATAGTCTGCAAGCATTGATGGGCTCCATTTGCCCTGATAGCCTGCCAGGAGATTCCACTGCTGTAGTCTGGAGCCCAACAGCTATGCCTTACTCTTGGGTAGTTCCAAATCCCTGACAAGGTCATTCAGTTCACCTTCTGTTATGAGGTGTGGTTCAGAGGAGGAGGATGGGAGAAAATGTGGGTCCTGTGACATTGATGGTTCAGGACCAGAAGTTTCATCTTCTTCCTTGTCTGACTCAAGTGAGAATGATTCTGGTGCATCAGGAACCGGCAGTCCTTCCAGACTGGGCGTATAGCTGATGGAATGTTTGGATAATGCACAGTCCACTTTTTCTTCTTTGATACATCTTTCCCAACTGGAGACACCATGCAGAAGTAACAATTGCTGGGAGGATCTGTTGGCTCTCTCCAAATCATTGGCACTGCAGAAGGCATAGATTTCCTTTTCCTGTTCAACCACTGGCGAAGATTTGTTGCATAAGTGTTGCAGCATATGTGCGGGGCCCACCTCTTGTCCTGATCTCCAATTTGGCAGCCAAAAGAAAGGTGATAGGCTATCTTAACCATAGTGCACTTTTGGGATGCAAAAATCACTTCACCACAAACATAGCAGATGTTATCTGCACTGTTCACACAAGTACGAGGCATCTCTGCTCACTTTGGCTAAACAGAAATGTGTCCCTTTGCAAAATCAAACACTGACAAATAAGAAAACACGACACTGTATGATTTCTAGAGCTGATATAGGGCAATTTGTTCAGCAGAGTGATGTAAGCTTCGTTATGATTGCATCATCCATGACTTTTAGGAATAACATGATGCAATTCATATCACGTATGACACAATACCAGCTTCAGATTGCATCATTCATTGTTTTGCCTCAAAAGCAAGTACTGTCCAAACCCAGTCATAGATTTATTCATAGATCCAGTCAAAGATGTATTTTAGTCATTTCTGGTTTAAATTGAGATCCCTTCCCTTTATAACTCACTTATCCTCCGCCATTCCCAAGTCAAGCGTCGTATATACTGACCCAATAGCATATCTTGAAAACTAGAGCCAATCAACAATTTTAAGCATCATTTTCGTTCTCAGTGACCCAGAATTAGTAAAGTTGGACTACATTTATTTCAGAAGCATTTTGGCTGTAGAGCAGTGATCTCTCTTCCTTCTTAGAGATACAACTAAGTAACTATATAGTTGTAACAAGTCAACCCTATAAGTTTTGTTACGATCAAAGTTCCCTCTAGTTTTTTCAATCCAAGCAAAGAATAAATTGTTATGTGCACCAAGGTATATGCGGATGTGTGCCACTAGCTGAAATGAAAAACCTAGATATATATTTTTTCAAAAGGTTACCATAGGAATAATTACTCCAGCCACAACAGGTTAGGCATTTTAGAACTCACTACTCAAAGAATTAAATTTAAGTGTAGGAGAAATAAAAATTATGAAATGCATAGACCAGTCAAACTAAAATAACACATTTTGAAAGAATAAAATTACAGAGAATATGTGTGCATTGCAGAAAGTACCAAGATGTAACAACAACAATAATGCAAGTATATGTTGGGAGGTGACTTTGAAAGAGACAGCGTGTGTGTTGGTTGCTCGGGAAGTTTCTGAGAGATGCCATGCGCTGTCTCTTTAAGGCACTCACTCACTGCCTGGAAGGCTCCTTCAGACCTCAGACTACAGCAGCTCTCTCCTGCTCAGAGTCCTGAGCCAGGCTGTCCCCTCTCTCTTGCTCTGTGGAGATGGCGTACAGGGCTGGGGTGAGAGGGACACCCTGACATCAGCACTCCCCTTCCCCCTCCCGCTCTCCACAACCAGCAGGAGGGTCCCAGGAGCAGCTGAGGGAGCAATGTGTCAGCAAAGCAGTGGGGGAGAGGAGCACCTGAACACATGCTGCTGGATGTGCATGGCTCTGCTAGTCAAGTGCGTGGCACTTGAATCAGTCCTGGACGACCACTCGACCACGCAGTTAAGAGGGAACACAGGGTCATGACCATCACTACTTTTAGCTGTACTGATCTCTACCGCTGTCTCCTTCCTCATTTAAGGGAATTTGAAAATGGAAAGACAAGTAAGTAAAGTTACCTTGAGAAATGCAGGTAGTTTGCAAATGCTGAGCCAGCCTGAAACAATAATACTGTTGATAGCACCTTTAAGACAGTATGCATAGGTCCTCCTTTCTTAAGAGTTTGCCATAGTGATTGAGTATATATGCAAGCAGCTACAAAGTATGCTAGGACAAGGAGGAAAAAGAATTCATGTAATCCTGGGAAGAGAAGAAATGCAGTTTAATAAAGTGAATTATGGCACATAAAAAGTACTACCTAAGATAATATTGCTTGTCTTGCAGGAAGAGTAAGTTATGTAGTTGTTACTACGTAGTAACACAAAAGTGATAGTAGAGCTGGATTAGCATTCAACTACTTTCTTTTATCCTTCCCACACAGTAATAGAAGAAAAAAATCTTCATGTGTCAGTTTAGTTCAGTAAGATGGCTGGTCATTATTTGACCTGTAAGTCTTTGTCCAGCAAAAATACCGATCTTGAATATAAAGAGGCATTCTGTAAACAATTTACCTTTAAAAAAATCCAAACATATGTAAGAATTACTGGAAAAATCTTCAATAGTAAATAGTTTCCCATAAATAGGCTTGGCAGAATTTGATTTTCTAAAATAACTTTAACAGATAACATTGATGTTAACTTTTAAGCCTTTTTTTATGTTTACCAATTTAAATGTTCACAGTTGCACAAAATTATTGAGAGGCCAGACAATTATTTAATGACAGTTGAGATTCAAAAAATTAAATCTTTACAACCATTAAAACACATTGTCAGCAGCACATGTCAAAATATACAAAGTAAAATATCCTTAAATCAAATGCTAATGAATTCTCAGCCAATTTTTTCTTACTTTGCCTATCTGTAAATTTCTATCATCATCGCTGGATTTTTTTTTGTCATGTGTGTCTACAGTGAAGTAGAGATTTACCAATATTTACCAATAAAAATTTAATCCCTCCTACCTATAAAGTAAACAATAGCCTAGCTCAATGTGTAGTCAGGAACATCTACAATAAACAGGTTAAATTTTAAACTTTCAAAGAGAAGATCTGAGATGAGGAGAGACATCCAATACACATTTGAGGTAAGCCTGTCTAACCACTGGGTGTCAATCTTACACCACATAAAATGAAGTATGGTTAGCCCAGATAACACCTGTGTCCAACAGAGAAGTTAAAGGCAGAGCTGTGTGAAGAAAGGTAATTCCATTCTGGGGAAGCTTTTGATATTCTGAAATCTGGTTTTGTTCCAATTTGGAATGAAAACCAAAAAAAAGTTTCACAATTCTCAGTGAAAAGGAAAGCCCTGGGGTCCCTGGCTAAGGGGCAGTTCGCCAGGATGGCTGCCCTGGAGCCACAGACTCTGGGATCCCAAGCTGCTAAAGAGCCTGCTTTCTATCAGACTTCTGTTGAAACTGGACCATCTCCACAGAACATTTTGATTTCAACAACCTGTATTCTCTAATGGAAAACCGTTCCGTCACAGAATTTCCAACCAGCTAGTTAAATGGGATAGGAAATCTAGAACAAGCATAAGTGTTCCATGTCTATTAACTAAAGAAGGGACTCTTTGTTGGATGAAGTATGAACATTTGCTAGAGATTAAGATTGAAGGTGGTCAATGATGGACACACACAGGGTGGATGGAACTATAGTCTCCTTAAACCTCAATTGTTAAGAGGCTAATAAGGAGATATTCATTATGAGCCTTATTTAAATAGACCCTTCCGTTTCTCCCATCTAGATTATCCATTTCTCGTCTTTCTTCATAGTTCTTTATTTTATAGGGAAAATATGCATATTGTACCAGATTCTGCCACTTTTACTTGCACTGAGCTACTCCTTACTGCATAAATAGCTCCACTGAAATTGAAAATTTCATACAAACTGATTTACAGGTTGGATTAATGCAATCAGGAACCCTAGAAACACCATGACATGGGGGTTCCCCTCCTCTCAGAGGCAGGTGCACAGGGCCCCTTCCCCACTCCCAACACTCTGTCCCCCCGCTCTGGGAGGAGCAAGAGGACAACCACTACTTAGCTCAGCTGCTGGGCTAAATCTATTAGTGAGTGGGAGGGCATGGGAAGGCATGCCAGGCTCACCGCACTCTTCTTTTTCTGTAACATACTCACCTGTTAGGGTTGTGTTGGTGGGGCCTCCCAAGGCAGTGGGCCCTGGAGTTAACCCTTCACTGAGATATCTAAGACAATTCATATCCCTGCATATGCTATGCTTGGGTCACTTTTTCAAGCTTTTCTTTGTAAACTTGAAGGCTGGATATTTGCATTTTTTTAATGAAAGATGGGACTGCCATAATTGTATGGCTTTAGAAGCTGGGGCCCTAGCTATAGGGGGAATCTTTGCTTTATTCTGTCCTTGATGATTTAGACATATTTAACTGAAATTTCATTGATAGAAAGTTCACACAGTGCATTCTGGATTTCTACCATAAATCTTGTATATTTCTTAAAAAATTACTAGGACTATCACTTGCTCAAAGCCAAAGACCAAAGGAGGCTATATGACATCAAAAACAAGACCTCTGAGATCCAGGGTTTCGTAGATCAGGATGACATGAGAAGCTTTCTTTCAAAGCAACAAAAGCTATATATGGGCCAACCTCCAAACGCCCAACCCCTTTATATTCCCAGGATGGCTCCACCCTCCTCAAGGACAATGCAACCATTAAACAATGCTGGAAGAAGCACTTGGAGAGCCTACTAAACTGCGAATCCAGAGTTTCTGAAGACACCATCAAGTTTATTCATAATGCTCAGCAATGCAACACCTTGCTGATCCTCCATCTTCTGATGAAGTCCAGTGTGCCATCACCCAGACACAAGAAAAAAAATCACAAGGCACCAGGTCTAGACAGCATCTCAGCTGAGATTTTTAAAGCTGGTGGAACAATGCTCCAGGACAAACTTTGCCAAATCCTCGACAAAACCTGGACCTGAGAAGAAATTCCATCTGATTTTAAGAATGTCAACATTGTTACAATATTCAAAAAAGGGGAAAAATCATTGTACGAGAATTACAGAGGTACTGCCCTCATCTGCATCGCAGGGAAGATCCTTACCCAGATCCTACTAAACTGCCTCCTCCCCCTTGCCAAGGAACTCCTCCCCGAATCACAGTGTGGCTTCAGGCCATTCTTAGGCACAACTGACATGATCTTTGTGGCATGACAGATTCAGGAGAAGTGCAAAGAGCAACACCCGGAATGTTTATGACATTCATCCACCTAACCAAGGCCTTTGGCTCTATCAATTGTGATACCTATGGAAGGTGCTATGTAGGTTTGGCTGGCCACAGAAATTCATTTTCATCATCCCATCATGGAGTAGTCTGATGACTGCCACCATTCTGTGCAATGGCTCAAAGACTAAACCTTTCGTCATTCACATTGGTGTCAAGCAGGGCTGTGTCATTGCTCCAACACTCTTCTCCATTTACCTTGCCGTGATCTTGATTCTCATCTGCGACCCCCTTCCTGATGGGATCAGGATTGAGTATCATATAGATGGCCATCTCCAACATCTCCAAACAAAATTTAAGATCATGAGAATTAGCATCACTGACCTTCAGTATGCAGATCACTGTGTCACTCTTTCACACACTGAGGCCAATCTGCAAAGCACCTAAATCTTTTTGCAGATGCCAATCACAGCCTGGGTGTCTCTCAATATCAAGAAAACCAAGGCACTCTACCAGCCCTCACCTGCAGAAACTACTCTTCGTACTCCACAAATAGGCAGCAGGTTTAAAGGAAACAAAAGAGTATTTTTTCACACAACCTGTGGAACTCCTTGCCAGAGAATGTTGTGAAGGTTGAGACTAAATAAGTTCATGGAGGATACATCCATCAAAGGCTATTAGCCAGGATGTGTAGGGATGGTGTCCTTAGCCTCTGTTTGCCAGAAGCTGGGAATGGGCAACAGGGGATGAATCACTTGATGATTACCTGTTCTGTTCATTCTCTCTGGGGAACCTGGCACTGGTCAGGGTCGGAAGACAGGATACTGGGCTAGATGGACCTTTAGTCTGACCCAATATAGCCGTTCTTATGTTCACCATCGGTGGAGAACCTCTGGAAAATGTGGACTATTTCCCATACCTAGGCAGCCACCTCTCCCAAACAGCCAACATTGACACAGAAATTGAATAAAGGATTTGCTGTGCCAGCATATCCTTTGGAAGACTACTCAAATGAGTTTTCAATGATAGGCATCTGCAAACAGGCACCAAGATCTTGGTTTACAAGGAAGTTGTCATCCCCACCCTTTTCTAAGGGTATGAGACCTGGGTAACCTACAGAGAACATCTCAAATGGCTGGAGTGGTTCCAGCAGCGCTGCCTCAGATGGATTATCAGGATCAGCTGGGAAGACCCAACACAGTAACATCAGCATTCTCTCTGCAGCCAACATCAGCAGTGTAGAAGCGCAGGTCATGAAACACCAACCCCGTAAGTATGCCTGACGCTCGCCTCCCGAAGCAAGTACTCTTCTCTCAGTTAAGTCAGGGAAGAAGGGCTTGCGGAGGGCGGAAAAAGCACTTCGAAGACATACTGAAAGTACACCTTAAAAGGGAGGCATCAACCCAACAAACTGGGAGGACCTGTCATGGAACAGAACACAGTGGCGCCACACCATACACTGACTCACAGCTCACTTTGAGAACAGACGTGCTCATGAGACAAAGGAGGAAGGAAAGGACACAACAATACTGCCAACAACTGTCTCCTCCAACATCACACCTGTCACTGCTCTGGGAAAATCTGCAGGGCATGAATTGGGCTCCTCAGCCACCTAAAAACCCACCAATGAATCCCCGTGGCAGAAATCATCCTTGCATTGAGGGACAGCCAAAGAAGAGAAGAAGACTAGGACTAAATAAATGACTAAGGGAATTAGTCTACACCTAGGCTATTTTATTGGCAAAGGTGTCAGATTTGATCAAACAGTTCTCTTAGGGCAGATTTCTTACTGGGCAGCAACAGCAAGTTGACTGCTGTACAAACAGATGAAGACATTGTTCCTCCTCCAGTGAGTTACAGTCTCAAGTACTCAGACAATCCAGTTCAAACATACACAATGAGGGCTGAAGTTTCAGCCTGTAGTGCAGGTATTTTGCATATGTATAGTTTCTATACACACTCATGTCTAATTCTTGGAAGCAGTCGCAATGCTTCTAAGGAGGGATTTAGTGCAGATAGCATGGACTTGTCTAAATATAAGTTGTGCTGCTGTAACTATATTGGTCTAGTTCAGTGGTACAACCTCCACAGTGTGGATACTTAAGACACTAATGGCACCTTAGCCAATATAGCTTCTTTGTACCAACATAACTGAATCCACTCAAGGGTGGGGGAGGGTTGTACTGATTTGTCTCTTGATTAAGAGTGTGATTTTTTTTTTTTACACCCAGATGTTATATCAATACAGAAACTGCATGTAGACCAGGTGTACAATGCACAAGGAGGAAGGAGCAAATTCCAAGTATAAAAGGATGGAAGGCCTGGAATAAGGCATGAAGACAAAGTGGATGAAGGATACAAAAATAGGAGGCAAGAATGAGGCTTTACAGGCACACACAGAGTGCGAATGGTAATAGGAACACTTTAGGAGATATAAGTGTGCAGATGCAGAAGAAGCCCAAGGGAAATCCATGCTCAATTCCCACTTAGGCTCCTTCAACACTACAAGCCTTAATGTGAAAGGCAAGAATAAGCCTATAAATGGATATGAAGAGCCGAATGCCACAGAGAGATCTGTGAAGTACAGATTTTAGCAGCAGCGCTTTGGACAGATTGAAGGTGACTAAAACAAGAAGCGGGGAGAAGAGGACCAAGGTTTGGACAAGTGCATTCTAGAGGAAGAGAGAGAGTATAGATTTTTGAAGTGAAGTGAAGTGAAGTGATGTACAGGAAGAACTGACATGATCTGGTGACAGCCTGGATATGAGGACGAAGTATCAAGGGGAAAAAGAGGAGTCAAAGATGACAATGAGGTTTTGAGCCTGCATGACGGGTGTGCGTGTGGGGAGAAATGAAATCGAGTTTAAGCTGACAATAGGCCAACCATGATGATTTGTCACAAGGCAGCCAAACTATCGACTGAAACAATACAACAAATTTATTACACTAAATTCCATACCATATTAGTATTATGAAAATATTAATAGACTACAATGAAAGAAATCTAAATAGAATGATTCTGAGTCCAAGCCCAAAGATACCCATTATAGAACGTAATGCAACATTTTACTGATTTTAGTGCTAGCCTGATGTTTCACTTGTTCCTGCAGTCTACATTGTTAGTGAAAAGTTCAAAACCAAAAAAGCAATAAAGCTCCTCAAAATTTGCAAAAAGCTTTAATCTTTATTGTGAACCTCTTAATTCTAGGACAGTTCTATCCTTAACACTAAGAGATAAAACCCATAAATGCACCTAAAGAACTAACCTTGTAAAATGAATAAAGTATATGGTGAATTAGATTATCAGGACTGTTAAATATGCAACAAACAAGAATGTAACAAATGAAGTATTCTCTTAAAGGTATATAACTAACCAAGGCCAATCCCATTTTGGAGAGCTGAGAATTCATGTATAAAAGCACTTTGAAGATAAACATTAAATAATTTTTTTTTATTATTTTTTTTTTTTACCACTTTTAAAAGACTCACATTGGATTACAATACAACTACTTTGTACTGCAGCAACATGGAACTTCAATATGCCGTAGCAGATCCCAGTTGTTTCAAGATAAACACTGGACAAGCTGACTGTTTGATGTTACCCTTTTAAATTAATCTATTTCTCTGATTAGACCAGAGTTTAATAACTAGGTTAAAGATCTAGAAAGGCTAGTGTTAGAAAAATTCATCCAGACTACCTACTCTCTGAGGAAGTATTGTACTAAAAGTAAAAGGCTCAGCCATCCATTTCTCCAAATACACACTTTTTAAAACACAGAGAACACTGATTTATTTGATGATCAGATCCTTATCTTATTGATCTAATTTCAAGAAAAAAATCTTACCCGATTCCCCTGCGCTAAAGTGATCTAATGGATTCCCTTCTGCATCTGGGTTTAGTAACACCATTTCAAATGGAATATCCTCGGATTCAGAATTTTCATAATTCTCCTCGCAGGTAAACTTGTCTACATAAAACACATACCACGTTTCTGGATATGGAATCTGGGTCATTGTCAGATTTTGCTCTGTGAGGTTCATAGGCACTTTAAAAAGAAACAACGAATGAAGTAAGCATTTAATGTACTAACTCTTCTGTAAACTATTAAATCTTCTGAGATATAATACACTGTGATGCTTCCCAGGGGAACCCAGGGTTGACAGGCACCTCACTACTACCTGCACTTTGCATGAGGAAGCTTTCTCTGTGTCTGCCAAAGGTCAGCTCCCCAACTCCATCGACAGTGGCAACATAGGCACCCCGCCCTGAAGGTTTTGCAGGCCCTGATGTGGTTAGCAATTTGCACATCCCAACCCTTGAACCGTCTAAGCAAGGGGTTCTCAAAGTGGGGGTCAGGACCCCTCAGAGGGTCACAAGATTTTTACATGAGGGGGGATCATGAGCTGTCAGCCTCCACCCCAAACCTCCAGCATTTAGAATAGTGTTATAAATTAAAAATACTTTTTTATATATTTAAGGGGGGGAGGTCGCACACAGAGGCTTGCTATGAGAAAGGGGTCACCATTACAAAAATTTGAGAACCGCTGATATAAGCATCTCCATGGAGTGTCCAGCCTCTAGTCTGCTGGATGCTCACAGTGTTCAGAGATTTACTATTTCCAGAGAAACAATACATCCCAGCTTACCAGTTCCACCTCAGATCACTGCTTTGCTTAACACACAGCACTAAGTTATATTTGCATGAAAGTAAGTATAAACTTTTATTTAACAAACCCTGGAAATTCAAGTAGTAACAATAATTATTATTGGAGACAAATTTATATAGAAAATAAAATCAAACATGCATTCTAGAGCCTAGATTTAATTAAGAAGATACTCTCATATCCTGCATTGTATTACTCAACTAAAAACCTTGCAGTGCTTTTCAGCCAGACTTGCTGTTACTCTTATTTCATGAGATGGACACAGTCAGTTTGCCTCCTGCCTGAAGGATTCGGTGAGTCTCTTTGCATTCCCAGATATATCAGACCAACCCTTTGTCTTTACTCATGAAGAGGACACTCCCCTGCTGTTTGTTTCTTCCTCTATAGTTTCTTTTTATTTTCTCTCTCCCCCTCCCTCCCGCCCCACCTCAGATTTCACAATCTCTTAATTTGCACCTGGCTTAGTATGCAAATATTCAAACAGCCAGACAGGGAGATAAGCATTTGTTATCTCCTGTCTGAAGAGAACATTTCCAAGATGTGTCATCTTCTGGTGAACTGCCTTAACTCCAAGACCTTAAGGACATAAATTTCAGTATACATAGCTTTTTAAATATTATCTGTACATACATTTTGCAGTTATGATGACAACCAGTGGGGAATTGGCTCTCAGTATACACGTTACATGCCAACCATCGGGGAACTACTACGCAGTGGATCCCTGTACAACCCTAAGCACTTGTGCCCTTCGCCATTTGGCACTATGGAGTTCCCGGGTCATGTACCTATTTAATTCTAAAGCATCAATTACATTTCTTTACACTATAACTGAACTCCAAAAATGAACGGTCTCTACTTTGAAGCATACTATAAAACTGTATGAAGAAAGACTCTGGGCTAAATCTTCATTTTTGCTGAGTTTAAACTTGATGCAATTTAGGAAGTGTTTGGAGCACACACTCTCATCCATCTTTTAGCCTCTCTAATCTTGGGCTGGCTGGAAGATGAAAAAAGCCCTTGACAGCACTCTATCCACAGCCAGTGGCTGTAAATTCTGAAGACCTAGTGCAGTACTGTCTACTTTGGCACCTCCTTCCTTTTCTCCTATGCTAAGGGAGGAGTGGGTTTCACTCAGCAGGTGGAACTGCATCTGAGGAATGAAACCATTTTCTCTAAAAATGTAGCTGCTTTCCAATTGCACTACACTTAACAAAAAGATACAAAAGAGATTAAGAAGCTCAGTTTGGCCCTGAACCATTACACCTGAAAAGAACAGTGGCAGCAGTGTCAATGACCACTAGAACCTTCTGAGTCACAAGTCTTTAGATTACTGTACTGTAATGCAAAGATGTTGTGATACCACTGAGCAACTTCTTGGCAGTTTTCTGGTATTAAGTTATTTAGAAGAACTCTACAATATGCCTCTTGTGAAAAAGTTATATGTACCTGGTATTCAACTTTGTGGGTTTCCGCAGATTCTGTTGAATGCAACTTGTAGATGGGCTTGAGTTTGGGGTGGGGAAGCAAGATTAAAAGGGAACAGAGAAAAACAGAAATAGGGGCACCTAGAGCAGTACTGAGTTACCTGTGTAAGTCATGAATGAAAAGTCAGGTGCCTAAGCTGACTCTGTCCCCTAAAAGGGACTTACCTTATGTAGCTAACATTTCAGTTAATAATTGTAGCCACACTGAAGCAATATTTTCATTAACTGCTCCTAAACAGCCTCTTTGTGTTGTACATGCAATTGTTTTTATTCCATCTATTTCTTTTCTTGACAAGAATATTGTGACTGGGTACAAAGGGGGAGAAAAAAAATCACTTGTGTTGAGAGTTTTACTGGTCTGAAAGAAATACAGATTATTGTTGAAATACAAGGTTATTGTTCTACACTTGAATTATTTTTGTGGGATCTCTCTTCAAGCGTTCAGTGTTACAAAGCAATTAGTATTTGTTGTCTGATGCTATTTTGGAGACAAACTAGCAATGAAAAAATGACTAAGCAACTAGCAATGTGGGGTGAAATCCCTATTATGGATTAAAAAAGACAATGACTAGATGGAAAAGGAAAAATGAAAGAAATGACAAATTTATAAACTAATTAAGAGTATAGAGGACACTTGAGTACCTTGCTACCCTTTCACAAAATACAAAGAGAACAGTCTAAGTTGGAAGACAAGCAAACTTGCAAATTAAAAATAAGTAAATCTTAAATTACATTAAAAAAACCCTGTAGTACACACTGCCCCAGGATACAACTTAGAGAGTCTAACTCCCTTTATGAAACCTATTATGAATAGCTATAATTAAATTACTGTACCTGGGATATAGTTTAAAGGCCTACTTTCCCTTATCCTTCAAGGCTTAAATTGATCAACAGTTGGATTCAGGAAGAAACACATTCCAGGTTCCATTGGCAACCAGCATTGAGTACCATGGGGGACCATATACTGAACTAACACCAACACATGTAATAAATGCAATTTGTGTCGCGTACCTCTTTAAGCATGTATTATTCTAGTGTTATCCTTGTTCCATCAACCAAGCATAGGTAATGGCAACAGCTGATACAAAGGCAATTGTTTTCAGAACATGGTAGCCTTAGAAGCAGCACCACAGTCAGATTGTGTTAAGGTTCTATTCCGACAACATGCCAAGAGGTCACTAATTTACTCTATAGATTGTGGTCTCTTGGTTGGCTAAGGGAAACATATGAAAATAGAGCTCCATTCACGTAAGATACTGATGAATGAAGTCTTTAATATCTGCTTTATTTGAAAAGGAAAATTTATACTTGCTTCAATTAGAATGCCTAATATTACACTCAATAAATGGTACAAAATAATGCTTTTAGTATCTGTATCTTTCAATTAAATAATTATCAGAGCTATTGAACGCTTTATTGTTTGGCTTTTCTACGATTTGCACTTTTTTTTTTTTTTTTACTTAGATCAGTACACAATTAAAGCATTATCTTGATTAACACTTCTTTGAAACTGAATTTTATGAGGGTCTTCAATGTTTTGTATATCAAAAGCTGCCAGATTCATGCTTCCATAGAAGTGGCAACTGGCCTTTTAATTTTGTTTTCTTGTCTTTGAACAATGCTATTTTCTACAGGAAGGGGGAAAAGAACCTAACAAAACTGAATTATTCTTCTAGAAACAAAATACAACACAGCATGCATATTCTATGCTGGTACAATTATCAATTTAAATATTAACAACACTTGAATTAGAGATTCAATGATGAATAGCAGAATTAAATGGTAAAAGGAAATTAATATTAAACAAACTTTGTGAAATGAGACAGCACAGGGTGAGCAGATGGGAGGGAGAAAATATTGGGACACGGGGGGGGGGGGTGAGAGGGGTGCCGAGTGCTGCTGGCGGAACGAAATATCGGGACAAATTGAGTCCCGACCAAAGATCGGTCGGGACCTGAGACAAAGACCTAAATATCGGGACGGTCCTGATTTTATCGGGACATCTGGTCACCCTAAGACAGCACAATTCCGCCTTGAATTAATTTTAGAGAGATGAAACTTACAAAAGGACATGGGAAATGGTAAAATTATTGTAGGAGGTGGTGTGAAAGAAAACATGGAGGGGGGAGGTTCAGATAAAATCCTACCCTTATGGATGCCTTACTCTCTAACACCACATTATACTCATCTTACAAACAAGCACTTCTTACTATGACTGAATCTTCTTAACATTTCTTAAATGTATTTATAATTAGTGAAATCTATTGCAATTATTTGTTTATAAAACCTGTTTTCTCCTGTTCCAACAAAGAGAACACCACCCCCTCACGCACAACTGTGCATTTGAAGAACTGATTCCTGCCCTTACCCTCCAGGCTCCCAAACATTTATACATCATAGTGATTTTATTCTGCAAACTGGCTTGGAGAGTGCACTTTGTTAAGGTCTTCTGTTAAGATTTTCTGCACACTCAATAACAATCTTACAGTATGGTGAAATGGGTTAGAATGAGACTTGATATAAAATTACCTATCTTAAAATGTTTCACTACTTGGTTTGTCAAGGAATATTAATATCCCAGCTGTTTAAGGAGACATCATTTGTAAAATAAAAAATCCTCCAAAAAAGATAAGCAAACCAACTACATCTCTTTGTGATTAAACAAAAAAATACTGATGGGACCATTCTGGTTTCATGTAAGTTGATAACAAAAATCTTACTGATTTCAACGAGACCATTGTTAAGATAAGTTCCTGTCTGCATCCTAAAAGACTTGCCCATACCGGTATTGCCCTGGCCTCTTCCTTTGTCATTTAGTGTTAAAGGCATTCTGAACTATATGCATTTCCTCACCTTTGGAGGGCGAAGCCAGACTTTCAGGCACCTGCTCCCCTACTTGGTGTAAACTTTGCTTGTATCAATCAGAAACGAACACACACAGTTTTTGGGCCCCGTCCCCTATGACACTTCTATGATGTCATAGTGGGTATTTTAGGCTGGTTTGCCATGTGCAGGCAGAAGAGGAGAAAGAAAAACGAATCCTGTGTACCTTGTACACACCCGTAACCGAGCCTGATCACCTCGAAGCCTCTCTCAGCTCATGTGTTTTAAGCAGAGTTTCTACGTTTGCCGGTTGTTATGAGTTGATTTGTATTCATAAGTATTGGTTATTACTAAATGCTGCATCCCTGTTTATAAATATTGTTTACTGCATCTTTGTTTATAAATATTGTTTAATAGTAAATACTTTAGCCATTGTATGTTTTAAGTGCCATTAACCCTATTAGCTAATCATATGCTGCTTCCCTACCCCTTGTAACTATCCCCAATAAAACTTTTAATTAATTAATTTTAGTTGTGTGCGTGCCTGCAGTTTGCATCGTGACCCAGACCCTCCTTGCATCCCTTACCTATACAGTCTATTGCCACGTGCAGCCTGGTAAATAACAGCTCTGCATTTTTCTTTCGCCCCTAAAAGTACGTGGCAATCTACAACCATGAATTTATCCAAAATACATACAGTTAAAAGAACGCTGACTTCAAGATTTAAAAAAGAATAAACTCACTTGTCAGCTGAGCTTTGGACAGTTTCTCTCCACAGCTGTGATCCTGGGTGCTGTCCTGCAGCTTTAGCCATTCTTGTGCTTGAAAAAGGTGAAGTCTGGCCTCTTTTTCAACAGCTGCTGCTACATTGTTGATTCTGATATACAGAACAGCATGGTCACCTTGATATTTAAAAAAATAAAATCAGCTACATGACTTATGTGGATCACACAAATAAAAGTGGCATAGTACCTAGACAGCTATAACAGTACCTTTCTAATGCATGCCGCAGATCCAGATGGACCACTCTTGGTCACTCTCCAGATTACTGTAAGGGGGCTCATTTCATTGAGCCATGTGTGCTTTAGGTCACCAAAGCATAAGCATGGTCCAGTCACTCTCCCTGGTCTGGAATCCCTAGTCATACTCTTGACGGGCAGTTCCTATATCACACCCTCTCCAGAGAGCTGAGACCTCACAGTCCAACTATCCAGGCCCAAGGACCAGTACTGACCCCTCAGTCTCCCTTGCAGCTTCTCTCTCAGAACTCCAGCACTTCTGGGGTCCACAGGTTAATTCTTCAAGTGCATACAATGGGTATACCACGGAACACACAGACTGACTTTGCACAAGAGTCTAAACCACCATTGCTCTTTATTCAACTGCACAAGAAATATGCACATCTATATAAAAATAATAAACCCTGCATGCATTTCCCTGCCTTGTTTTTCTGACCACCTCAGATCTTTCCTTGGGCTGGGATCAGAGTCCTCTGGTGCTGTCCAGGGTTCCTCTGCTGCAAGACACAGCTTGCCGCCTTGCCTTCTCAATTACCAAGCCTCCTTCTTGGTCGTCTTGCTCTGACCTTGGTTGGTCCTGCAGCTAACTCAACCACCCCATGCTATGAATATATACACATCTCTTCCTTTCTCTCCTACTCAAAGTTCTTGAGTGGCTCTGATAATCCCTCAAGTTTGTCTGTCCTAGCACAACACCTGGCTGCTTTGTTCTGCTGTTGGTAATTTTCCATTTGTCAAGCTCCTTCAAATTTCAGCCCCTTACAGACAAGCTGGAGAAAGTGATTTCCTCTAGCTCCAGCCAACCTTCTTAGCATACCTACTGACTAGTCATACAGTCATTGAGATTAACTAGGAAGCTGCACACTTTGTACCATCTGTAAATCAAGCTTACTGCACACACCAGGAGTGGAATGCATGCATCCCTATATTCCACCCCTCCACATGCTCCCTGTGTGCTATCCTCCCATTCCCCTTTGTTTCAGGGGCACCCTGCAACTCCCTCCTGACTGGGTCTCAATGTGGCCTCCAGTCTCACCTCCTCCCATACCAGGATGGATCCCCATTTTCCTATCCCATACCCCACACTCAGCAGCTCTGAGTGCACCGCAAGTTCCACTTCCCCATGCCCTCCATACCCCTCACAGGAAGAGACTCTCTGTAACCCCCCATTCCCCTTCCCACACCAGAGGCTGTGTGCATGCATCTCTGGCCCCTCCCTCCAACTCTTCTTTCTGAGTGCTAAGTTATCCAGGGTGTCAACATGTTGCACTCTCCTGGGAGGATTGGCAGAGACAAAATGGAGTACTGTTATGCTGGAAGGTGTTAAAGGGTGCCATCAACTTGTTTGTTCTACTGCCAACCGCAGAGGTGTCTGAGGTGGTGGCTGTGCTAAAGAGCTGGCAGGGAAATTGGAGGGAGTAATGGCCATTGATGCCTAGAACATTCCCTGAAATTTTGGAACTGATTGCATGTGGTGTTTGAAAGTTATTACATTAGACAGAGAGACTGGCTGCCTAATTGAATACAAAACCTTTGCAAGCCCAACCAACTACTCTCCATTGAACACCATTCTTATGATCTCAACTTGCACAAAATCCTAATTTTGGCCTAACATAAACATACATTTATGTTATAACTGTACTTTAAACAACTAAAAAAAAAAAAAAAAAGCCTTCCAGATAGTTGTCTCCCCCTTTCCTCTCAATTTACATCTGTCCAAGGTCCAGGAATTGTTCTATTCAGATTTGCACCAGTGACTGGTTAAAGATCCTTTGGGCTAGAAAGAACAGATTCCAGTCTTCCCTATGGAATGTAGCACTTGATTCTAAAACTGGAAGGGCTTGACATACTAACCTTTAAAATCACAATTACTTTATCATCTGCTGTAAAGTAGAACTGATGAGAACTAAGATACTTAAATATAAGATGGAGGAATACAAGACAGCACCAATTTTTTTTTTTTAAGAACTTCTAGAAGTTAGTCAGTAACATGGGGTGTGTGTAGACATACCTGGCAAATATATGACCTAGTGAAAAAGTTTTATTTGAGGATAACTTGCATCACTCAATAATTCATCACTTGTGAATAAATCAGAAATCCCCAACTCATGCCAATAAATCCATTTATTCCGCACCAGCATATGGTCTTTACATTAAATACAATACACATACACTATTCTTAAAAGAAAAAATTCATAGAATTGAGAATTCTAGTCAGAGTAAGTCAATACAATAGGCGAAGATATAAATTATGTCAGCATTGTTTTGCTTTTAAACTCTAAAGACTCCCACCTCTTCTCCACCTTTTGTATATTTATTATCTCTCACACTCGTATCTAATTAAGGCACTAATCCAGCAACCGGCTCTGAGCAAGTGGACTCCCATTGAATTCAATGGGGCTCCACATAGGAGCAGGGGTTCACCATATAGAATCAGTTGCAGGACAGAGGTCTCAGATGGTATGAACTTGGTGACAGAGACAATGTCTTAGATGTCCGAAAAGCACTATGCATGTCTATGGTACAGGCTAATACTTCTTCATCTGCATAATTAGACCTTTCATAAACATGTGTCTGAATAAAAGACATACAAATTGTTTTATAACATTATTATTATTATTAACTGACAACCTGTATAGAGGTGTTTCCCAGAAAATGCATCTTCTGCAAACATCCTGACATGTTAAGGGCATGTACTTATAGGAAGTGGAGAAAGCTACAAGGTTCCTTGAAACTTTCTGATTGAGGAACGCAGAGTACTGAGCATCATTCTAGTTACTATTTAGCGATTTAACATATAATCTGAGTTATTATTAAAATTAAGCAAACATAATGCAAAATCCCCTCAAGATACTACTACTTTTTATTTTTTTAAAGTATTATTACATGGCAACTCTTTTATAGCCAACCTCATAAAGCTCTTGGCTCTGCCACTGGCTTGCTATGTGGCTTTGGACAAGTTGCTACCCCTCTGTGCATCCCACTTTCCCCATCTGTAAAATGGATCTTGATAGTGATCTCCTGTGCAAAGTCACTGAGACAGACCGATAACAGTATCTAGTTCTTAATGTACTTTCATCACTATATAATCTATTAGGATATTTGGGCACCGGTAGAGGCAAACTAGATGGTTTGGGATTGCTGAAAGGCCTCTTCAGGAATGGGTACACTGACATCAAAAACTCTTGCCAACTCACCAGGTTTACAGACTAAAGGGCTGTTTAACTGTGGTGTAGACATTTGGGCTCAGGCTCTAGGACCTGCAAGGTGGGAGGATCCCAGAGTTCCGGCTGCAGTCCAATGGCTACATTTGGAATTTCAAATGGCTGCAGCGGCAGCACTTTGAAGTGTGAGTGTAGTCAGAGCGGCAGCGCTGGGAGAGAGCTCTCCCAGCGCTGCATGTAAACCACATTCCTTACGGGTGTAGCGTGCAGCGCTGGGAGCTGCTGTCCTGATTACACTGACGCTTTACAGCGCTGTATCTTGCAGCGCTCAGGGGGGTGTTTTTTCACACCCCAGTTGCAGCGCTGTAAAGTGTGAGTGTAGCCAACCCCCAAGCCCAAACATCTATACTGCAATTAAACAGTTCCTTAGCCCAAATCCAGCAAGCTCGAGTCAGCAAGTTTTTATTTACAGTGTAGACAGGTCTGAGTCTTTACCTAAAACTTAGGTTGATCTCTAGCTACAATGCTCAGGGCTATTAAAAATGTCATGCCCTGTGCTACATAGTTACCGCGACTTAACCCACACTGTCAACACAGGCTGGTCAATGGAAGAATATTTCCTTTGATCCACCTGCTGCCTCTCAAGGGAGGGGGCTGGGGATTAACTACACCGATGGAACCCACCTTCCCCGGCTGTGGGGAGCGCCCACCCCTCGGGCTGCAGCCACTATAGCGCGGACATGCCCCAGTCTCCCTTCCAAACCCGGTGCAGGGCCCCTCCGGCTGTCGGCAGGCTCCGGGCACGCGTGTGCGCCCGGCTCCACCCGCGGGCAGCCCTGGGCTCGGCGCGCCACCCAGCCTAGCTGCAGTGACGGGGCGGGGTCTCACGCTGCAAACGGGTCCCGAGGCCCCCACGGGCTGGAGTCGCCGGCTCCCACCCGCGCCCGGAGCGACGTGGGGGCCGCCCGCGGTGGGCACCTACCGTGGAACTGGAACCGCGCCGCCGGCCGCGCTCCGCCCCCCGCGCTAGGGAAGCGGCCCCGCAGCGTCTTCCCCTGGGCGCCCCGCAGCCACCAGCGGCTGCTGCCCACGGCCACGCAGAGCAGCCACAGCAGTCGCCCCATCCCCGGCAGCGGCACGGGCCCCCGGCCCGCTCAGTATCACGTGACAGCCCCCCCGTGCACAGCTGGAACCGGCGGAGGGAGAACCAATAGGAACAGAGAACGAGCTACGGGGCGGAGCCAACGCCTGCCCCGCCTCCCCAGTGTTATTCCCCGCCCTCCTGCAGCGAAAGCTCGAGGCTTGGCTCGCTGCCAGGCCGCTACGTGTCCGGTGCTTAGCTTGGCTATACAGCAGCCAAATGTCGTGAAACCGTATTTTACGGCTGCCATGGAGGGAGCGGGTGAGGGTGGGCACGTTTCAGGGGACCCTCTACAGCGTCCGCCCGCCCGCCCTCTGCTGCGGCCCTGCCCCTGCCCAATCCAGGGACCCGCGCCGCCGCCAGCGCACCCCGCTCAGCCCCGCGCTCCCGGCGTGAACGCGGACGAGGGCAGTAGCAGGGGGTGTCGCTGTGCACGCGCGAGGACGGAGGCACCGCTTCGCCCATGCGCACTGGCGGAAAACGGGGGGGGGCGATGAGGCACAACGCCGGGAAGTGACGGCAGGCGGCGAGCAGCTGTAGTGACGTAAAGCGCGGGTGATGTCGGGCGCTGGGGGTCCTGGGGCTGCTGTGGCGGCTTCGGGCTTTGCCAAGCGGCTCCTGGTGACGGGCGGCGCCGGGTTCATGTGAGTAGCGGCGCTTGGGGGAAGGGTCCCGAGATCCAGGCGCTTGTGCCGCGTCCCGACCGATGTGCGGGCGGCGCAGTTTGTCCCGGCGTTTCGCGCTTCTCCCTGATGGTTTGTTTTTTGCTCCGTCAGTGTCTCCCCCCCCCCCACGTGTCCTGATATTTTGTTCTTCTCATGTGGTCACTCTATTTGGGAGGGGGGCGGGGTGAGTCTCCCTCCCGCTGTCCCGCCGCTGCCATCCGCACTCCTGACTCCGCCTCCCGGGGCTGGGCCAAGGTGGCACCCGGCTGCCGACCCTGATCCCCTTGCAGCGGCTGGGGGCCCCCTCGGTGTGTGTGCGGCTGTCTGGAGGCCCGCTTGGCTGGAGCAGGGGGGCGGGTGCGATGCGAGCGCAGCCCCTGCCCCCCCGGGACAGTGGGGGGTGAGGGTTCTTCCCTTGCCTGCTCCTGCCCGGAGAGCCGGAGTCCCATATTGACGGGGGGCAGGTAACCGCACACTGGGGCGGTTAGCACCAGCACAACGCTAAAAGCCGCTTCAGAGCAGAACCATAGGTAGTTATTTTTGTGCGGAGGCAAGAATATAAAATTGCGCCCTCCCTCCTCCATATAATTTCATAGTAGTTACTTTGTAAAAAAACAAAAAACAAAAGGAAAAGAAAAATACCGTAAGCAAGAAGAATAATGATAATAGAACGTTTATTTATTTTAATCATAAGTTCCGCATAGAAAATCAACTAATACATATAAGAAATGCATCATAGTGCACGTAACATACTATTTAAATAGTCACAAGTAAAATTTAGCTGTAGAACCATATCAGATATGATTAACAATTTTTCAAAATTGTACTCTTCACGCTTTTAATGAGGCAAATTCATTGATAATTGCATCAAAATTAATGTTGTTTGTTACTTCATGTTATATTGACAAGATGGACTTATTTGTTAATCTCTCCTGACCCATGGTTGCTGGAAGGTAGTTTTTAATTAATTTGAACTTACCGAAGCTTCTTTCACAAGAATCCACAGTTACAAGCAGAGAAATATTCTTAATGCAATTTCTAAATGTGGATAAGATTTGGCCAAATTATATTCATGAATTAACTGGAAAAGGTCCAAAGTAGTTGTACATGAAACGTTTGGAAACAATGCTAACGCCTGATGTTTAAAACTCTGAATCTCTGATGACATTTCTGAGGCAGTAAACAAAATTAATATATTATAGAGATCACAGATTCCCAATATGTGATCTGCATAAGGAATGATAAACAAAGGTGCTCACCGTTTGGTGGGTCTTAAGCAAATTCGAGAAGTCCTAATATATAATAAGGGTGTGCTCACTGGGAATATTAGAACTTGATTACTCAAATGACGGTTGTTGTGTCTGCAGAAAAACACGCTCATGTCATATTTTTCTGTGCCCCTCAACTTTGTGCGCCCAAGGCAAGTGCCTCACTCACCTCACCCTTGTTACAGCACTGCTTCAGAGACTGTGTGTGCCGCTGAGTCACCGCGCCAGCTTCCGCATGTTCCCATGCCCAGAGTTGTCTTTCTTTTGCTGGTTGCTGTTTGAAAGACTTTTGCAAAGAGGCAGAGTTGGTGATAACCCTGACCCTGGAAACTGGCAGCTCTGCCCTGGCAGATAGCTGTGCAGAAATGGGCTGCAGTGGCAATACAGGGGATATAGAGAAATAGCATGTCAAATGCAGTAAGTAAATGGTAGGTGGGAAACTTCCACCACCTTTTTATTATAGTGCTCCTGGATGTTATCCGTAAGGCTAAGATTTTGTCACTGTTTAGTAAAAATCAGGGACAGGTCACAGGTAATAAACAAAAATTCACAGAGTCCTGTGATCTGTCCCTGACTTTTACTAAAAATAACTATGACACAACGGGGCTAACGATGCTTGCCTAAACCCTGCTGTGGGGGCAGGGAGGATTGTCTAGCACCTGCTGCCCATGGTGGCTCATAGCTCTGGGATTGCCCCTTGCTGCGGCTTGGAGTTTCGGGGTTGTCGCACCCAGGGCTGAAGTGGAAAATATCACAGAGGTCTCTGGAAGTCATGGAATCCATGACTTCTGTGATCTTGCGTGACATAATCTTAGCTTTAATTATCAGCAGTAAGCAAACAATTTCAGACAGAAGTAGTTATCTGTTCAGTTCAGTGGCCCTTTATGGCAAAAGCTGAATTTTGCTTTCTTTACCAGGTTGAAGGGACAACAGTTTATATCAGGGGTTAGCACCCTGGCGGGCCAGGCCAGTTTGTTTATCTGCCGCATCGGCAGGTTTGGCGTACAGCAGCTCTCACTAGCCGTGGTTCGCTATCCCAGGCCGAGGCAGGACGCCACGGCCAGCACATCCCTTGGCGCTTCCCGCAGCGCCCATTGGCCTGGGACAGTGAACCACAGCTGGTGGGAGCCGCGGTCTACTGAACCTGTTGACGCGGCAGGTAAACAAACTGACCTGGCCCGCCAGGGTGCTTACCCGGTGAGCCGCATACCAGAGGTTGCCGACCCCGGTTTATACTAATAATCTTATAAATTAAATATTTCTCACTCGCATGCAAGTTAGCATATAATGAACATCGGAGATACGTCAAGTTAGCTGTCTGTGGAAGACTGATATGTGGTCTACGCTTAAAAAGTTTTGCTGGCATAGCTATGTCAGTCTCAACTGGGAGGAGGGGTATCACTCCTCAAAACTACATAACAATTCAAAGACCCTAATGTAGATGCAGTTATACTGGCAAAAATGTTGTTGGGGAAGGTGGAGTGTACACTAGAAGGGTTTGCCGGTAGAGATGTACTGGCAAAGCCTAGTATAGACAAGGGAAATATCTAGGATTTTTTTCTTTATTCCTTTTTTTAAAAAGAAAGAAAGAAACAAAAAAAACATTGTCTTAAATACAGCATTTGCATCAGGAAAACTTAAATTGGTTTGAAAATTGATTGGTTAAAGCAGGGCAAAAGACTAGTTTATACTGATTGAGCTTAAACCTTTTCCTGACTGACTTCAGCTGAAGCAATGTAAGAACAGGTTTTTATTAATTTGAGAATGTGCATTCTCACAGTGTTTTACATCTGTAAAGCTAAGCTGATTGGCCGAGCAGAGCAAGATACATTCTGGGACATTTCTCTGTTTCTTTGTGTATAGGAGTGGCCATACTGGGTCAAATCAATAGTCCATCTAGCCCAGTATATTTTCTTCTGGTAGTGGCCAATATTAGATGTTTCAGAGAGAATGAACAGAACAGGGCAATTACTAAATGATCCATTAGCTGTCATCCACTCCCAGCTTCTAGCATTCAGAGGCTTAGGGACATCTCGGGCATGGGTTGTATCTCTGACTGTCTTGACTAATAGCCATTGATGAACCTATCCTCCATGAATTTATCTAATTCTGTTTTGAACTCAGTTATAATTTTGGCAATCACAACATCTCCTGGCAACAAGTTCCACAGGTTGACTATGTGTTATGTGAAGAACTTCATTTTGTTTGTTTTAAACGTATTCCTTATGTGAAGGAGGAAATAACGCTTCCTTATTCACTTTCTTGGCACCAGTCATGATTTTATAGACCTCTATTGTATCCCCTCCTTACTTATGTCTTCCAAACTTAAAAGTCCCTGTCTTTTTAATCTTGCCTCATAAAAGAGAGGAAGTGGAGTTTATTTCTCATCATTTCCCTGCAAACGTGAGTAAGGACTGTGCGCCAGGGACCCTGGGTCTTGAACATTGGTACACAGGGCTCTTAGGAGGTAGTAAGTTCCAGCCTGTCACATGTGTGATACTTTAAAATGCTGTAGTCAATCAATTCCAAAATTTCAAGGAATTTTTAAGTATCAATGGGCAGAATCCTTTGCTTTTTGGTGAAAATCAGAAAATTGGAAGGGAGAAATGGAGGACACGTAAGCACTCCTTGTGTCTGGATAGCAAAATTGTCAATTTCAATACAGTGTTTACAGTTCAGTGTTAAAACTGATTGGCCAAGCACACAGCTCATTTGGAACCAGAAGTATACAATCAGGCAGCAGCAGAGACAGGAAAAAAAGGAAATGCAGTACAGTACTATGTTAAACATAAATTATTTGAAAAAAGGAAAGTTTAAAAAAATTGGACAAGGTAAGGAAACTGCATCAGTACTTGTTTCATTTAAATTAAGATGGATAAAAGCAGCTTTTTTATTTTGCATAGTAAAGTTTCAAATTTGTATTAAGTCATTAAGGTTCAGTTGTAAACTTTTGAAATAACACTATGGTGTTTGTTCAGTTATGAACATTTGAGTTATGAACAACTCCATTCCTGAAGTTTTAGTTACAACAGAGATCAAAGAACTGGTTAATCAAAGCCACGAACACCTTCCAGCATAATATACCTCATCTCAGTTCTGCTCGTCGTCCTAATAGTTTAAAAGTGTTGACAACCTCAGTGACTTATTTCTAGGACAGAAACAAAAGAAATAAGAATGGTGGAGAGCCATGGGGAAGAAAGGGCATGGCAAAGAGAACGAGGGACCCCTGTATGGAAAGAATGGGAGGCACATGGACCTCCTGGTAAAGGGGATTGGGTGGAGAATGGAGTACTGTAATGTGAGCACATAGGGCAAGGAGGGGCACACGGGCCCCTGGCTTGGAGAGAGAATGGAGGACAATAGTATGGTGGAGGGGGATATGGGAGTAGCATACAAAGCCCCTTGATGAGGGGTGGGTGAGCAGAGTTGGCAAGAGTCCCTGAAATAGAGGGGATGTGAGGATGGTCCACAGCGAGCTTGGGGGGAGAAATGGTATGCAAGGTGCCCATTTCCCTCTTCTCCCCATGTCGGTGCTCTTTGTGGCCCCCCTCCCTCCATTTTCCCCTTTTCCCAGAAGTGTCTGCAGCTCCTAGGTTTGCTAACCAAATGCATGGGCTCCATGTGTTATACTTTTCTCTCTCTACCTTAATTGGTCAATTAAGGTGCAGATAGAAATTGACAAAAATAAATTCTGGAATGTGCTTAGGTGTAGAAACTAATGTAATGTATGGACAGAACCACGTTGATATATGAGCAGACCCCACGGCTCAGTATTGAAGCACAGATCATTGAGACTATTGGTATTGCAGCTCTTAAAAAAATGTTTAAGGTTACACAGATGCTAATCTTACAAACAGTCATGTGCTTAACTCTATGCAGTGGAACTACACACCTATAAATTTTAAAGCCATGTGTAAGTATATGAAGAATTGAGGCCAAAGATATGCTGATATGTAGGTTATACAGTTTATTAGAAACTATGACATTTGAACAAATGAGATCTTACTGATTTTTGGGGGGGAGTGGCTAGAACAACAAAACTTTAATTATACAATAAAATTATTTCTCTAGCTTTTATTCACTAGCATTACATGCTTATTAAAAGGGTAACAAAAAGCAACATTAGCAAATTTTTAAAAATCAGTGTGTTTTTGTGTCAATTAGGGTTTTGTCTCTAGGGATCTGGTATCCTAAAGTTATCTATGTAATCATCATTTAAAACAGGATTATTCTTTTTTTAAACCTGCAGTGCATCACATGTGGTTGTGTCTCTTGTAGAAAACTATCCAAACTATCTGATTATCAATCTAGATAAGGTAAGTTTTTGTGTTTTTTCTCTCTAAAGAAATGTGAAATACACCTCTACCTCGATATAACGCTGCCCTGGGGAGCCAAAAAATCTTACTGTGTTATAGCTAAAATCACATTATATCGAACTTGATTTGATCTGCTGGAGCGCGCAGCCCAGCCCACCTGGAGCGCTGCTTTACCGCGTTATATGCAAATTCGTGTTATATCGGGTGGTGTTATAATGGGGTAAAAGTGTAATATGAATCCGTTAATATACAATATGATGAAAGTTTGCTTGAGGTGGAAAGTTTTACATTAGACCTTGAATTACTTAAAATTCAGAGTTGGCATGTTTTATGTGCTAATTTAGGGCCTGATCTAAAGCCCAGTTCTCAGAGCCCCCCTCAATTCTGCTAACATGTTTGTTTCACATACTGTACCTTAACTCTGATCAAATGAAGTATTTTTATTTGGAGTAGCCATGAGTTTCAAATCTGCTTCTCAGCCATGTCATGCTTTCTACAGTGGGTTTGAAACTTCTACCCCAGGTGACTTATTTCATTAGACAGAGGTTCTCAATTAGGCATTATGTAGAAATTGATTTATTTTATAAATTTATGGTAACAATGAGAAAGTAAGCAATTTTTCAGTAATAGTGTGCTATGACACTTGTATTTTTATGTCTGATTTTGTAAGCAAGTTGTTTTTAAGTGAGGTGTAAATTGGGGGTATGCAAGACAGATCAGACTCCTGAAAGGGAAACAGTATTCTGGGAAGTTGCAAGCTATTGGATGGGAAGTTGCAAGCTATTGGATTAGAGTAAAGATTGCTCAACTGCAGATCCCATTAAACACAATCACTGAAAACCTCCAGGTAAGGTAATTTTCAGGGCAAAGCTTTCAAAGACGCTTCACCTTCACAACAAACTCTTCTGCACTTCCATAATATAACCAACCACAATAGCATGTGTCATAGCAAAGTCTGGCCCAGTCCTGAAAATACTGCTACAGAAACTTAACTTTACTCATGTGAGTAATATCACTGAAGTAAATGCTTAATCATATGTGTATTTTTAGAATCAAGGTCTACAATGTTAATGAGTCTGGGAATTTTAAAAAGAGGATCACTTTCAAATGTTTCCTCTGCCAAAATTTAATATTTTACTTTCATACATTCCTTCCGCTCTCTTTATTAGAGAGCTTTCATATGAAAATGGCTCTGTTTTGGAAGACTTCAACTGTTTCTCATTTTTATTTTCCCATCTCACAATCATCTGTTTTGGCTGCCAAATGATATCAGAGAATTGTGTTGTCAACAAAGTGTGGGCAGATGGATCAATTCTAGGGGACTAGGAATTCTAAGATTCTATTTAATTGATTATTGCTAGATTTTTCAATCACCATGTAATGGCACATAATACACCTTTTAAACAGAGAAGTTGACCTTCCTGCAGATCTATTTTAAACAATAGTTTTAGCACCTTCTCCTCAAGCTTGTTAATTAGAGACTTGCTCAGTTAGTAAATAAGCAGGATCTAGTAGAGAATCTTAAAGAAAACTCATCGTCTTAGTAATATTCTGTTTTTTTTTTCTTAAGCTGGACTATTGCGCAAGCTTGAAGAATCTTGAAACCATTTCTGAGAAGCAAAACTACAAGTTTATCCAGGTATGGCAGATTTTTTAGTATCGAGCTAGCAAGTTATGGTTGTAAAATCTGAGGTTGGACAGGCTTTTGTATCTTGGCTTCTGCAGAACTAAGACCTGGTTTGGGAATCTCCATCTTTTTCTTCTCATGGAACTATAGCTTCTGCTTTTGGTTACACTGTATAACTTCCACTTTTGACCATGTATTTATAGGTATCGACATGGCTTATTACTGCATACTTCTGATACAGTGTCTATAACAGGGGTCGGCAACCTCTGGCACGCGGCTCACCAGAGTAAGCCCCCTGGCGGGCTGGGCCAGTTTGTTTACCTGCCGCATTGGCAGGTTCGGCCAACCGCGGTTCCCAATTTATACCTAACTTTCCTATATATAGAGAGACCCTACCATTAGGGTTATGCTGCTCTAGATAAAATTAGATTAGATGGTGTCCTCTCTTCTTTTAAAAACTGGTGTGGTAAAGAGTTTCATTTCACTGACAGATGAGGTGGATTGTTCTATTTAAATCTTACGTGCCTCAGCTTCCTCGTTTGTAAAATGGAGATAATACTTCATTACACACCTCACAAGGGTGCTGCATGGTTTAATTAGTTGATGTTTGTAAGGTGCTTCTGAAACTGGGAAGCCTAGTATAAGTGCAGAATGTTAATGTAAAAATGGACTGGTTATATATTTTAAGATTATGAGAGCATACTACAAAGTATATAGCTGTACCAAGTACTATGTGCTATGCATTGCAAGGGCCAAAACTAAAAGCCTGCAGGTTCTAATTGTGTATAATTATAAGAGTATTAGCATTGTTCAGCATTCCCCACTGAAAATTACTGGAATGTTGATGACTCTCTGAAGGGTGTATTTCTCTAGAGGTACAGTAAGAAACACATTATTTTAAATCCTTCATTGACTTTTTGCAAACACGTTGGTTTCTGTAGCAAAGACTGAGTAATGCTGATGGTGTTTAAAGAACATTTACTAGTGTGTTTTATCTCTGAGGTGAAGGAATGGGAAAATGTCAACCTAATATTTTCCTAGTGTGTTTTTTGGTGTGTAGCATTTTGAGCGAAGGTAAACTAACACTTTTTTGCCTGTGTAGTTAAACCAAATAGTTATATATTTGGAACTATTGCCAGCCAGTTAGTTGCCTTGCTTCTGAAAACTCTGAAGTAGATCCTAGAATGATCTTCAGTTCATCTTCCATTTTTTTTAAAGCCACTAGGTGTCGCTGTTCATTCAACAATTATTCATAACATCTTTATGGTTTAGGTATAGCAGGGATCGGCAACCTTTGGCCCACGACCCTCCAGGGTAAGCATCCTGGCAGGCTGAGCTGATTTGTTTAAAAGCTGGGTCCGCAGATTCGGTCGATTGCGGCTCCACTGGCCGCGGGTCGCCGCTACAGGCCAATTGGGGCTGCAGGAAGCTGTGTGGGCCGAAGGATATGTTGGCAGCTGCTCCCTGCAGCCCACATTGGCCTGGAGCAGTGAACTGTGGCCAGTGGGAGCTGCAATCAGCCAAACCTGCAGATGCGGCAGATAAACAAACTGACCTGGCCCACCAGGGTACTTACCTTGGTGAGCCGTGTGCCAGAGGTTGCCGATCCCTGATGTACAGTATAGCTAAAACTCGTAAGTAGCTTGAGTACTAGTATTGGAGATGTTTCCTAAATTTCTAGTGGTGGTAATTTAGCTCCATATTTAATGGGTAATGTACATCAATAATATGAGTCTGAATACATTGGAGAGTCTTGCTTGAAAAGCATGAAGTACATTTCTATTTCCTTATATTTAGAGGTAACTGTAGTTTGTTTTCTATTAATGCATAAACTACAGGAAAGCAGTTTTTGAATCACTTTAAAAAATTGGATATGTGATTCTTTTTTTTTGTTGTTAGCAGTGCTTTTGCTTGCTCTTTGAACACTTTACTTGCTTTTTCCTATGGGCAGTCTTTATTTTCTATGAACTGATTTTCTTATTCTTTCAAATAACAGAACTTTTGACTCTGTGGCTTAGCCTAAAAATTCTGGCTTCATGAAGATTGTTTTAGGACAGAGGGTATTTTTCACTTGCTCTTTCTGTGATAGTTCATGTTTCAATTCGTGAAAATGCATATTAACTTCAGAGTGTAAGTGCTAAAGTAAACTAATTAGATAATTTCAAAGATGTAATTTTCTCTAATAAACTTACAGTGGCTCTTGCCATTGCTAATTCACTATTCTGTGTAATTTAAAAACTATTTTAATATTGACAGCACCTAGTTCTAGAATTTAAAAATATCCTTCCTCTATCATCACTAACAGATTCTGACAGAGTGGTGGTTAGTTTGAACCCCCCCACCCTCCATGTGATTGTGACTTTTTAATATGAACTTTATTCAGTTAATGAGTATTTATATAAATAGGTTAAAGTAACTGGTCCTTTTATGTTTAAAGTAACATTTCTGCTATTTTAAGAGTATGGCTAGTTTGACTGCAAGTATGAGGGTTACACAGAATTTTATTTCTTTAGCTGTAAAATGTGTTAAGGGAACTGAATGACTTTTGGACATGATTTGGGAATTTACTTTATGTAATAGTTTATTGTAAGTATCAACAAGAGTACTTCCCCCGCATTTACTCATTGAGGTAGTCCCACTTGTATGTAAGTGCTTAGCCCTTTTTGATTCTTGTATACTGTGTTTTTTAAAATAAGCTGTTCAATAAATTTGGACTGACATGATAGTATACAAGTAATCAGTAGAAAGCAGTCCTGCATAAAGTCATGGATAAAATTAACAAAACAGACTACTTGCTGTTTATACACTATAGATAAAACTTGGTACAGTTAAGAGTCAAGACCCCATTGTTAAAAACTGACTTGGATTGCTATCTTTGTTTTTAATCTAATTGTTTTTCTCTCTTAGGGTGACATCTGTGAACCCCATTTTATAAAACTCCTTTTTGAAACTGAGAAAATTGATATAGTACTACATTTTGCAGCACAAACCCACGTAGGTGAGCATTGTTGCATGTCGTTGTAATAAATCTACTAGGTGTTTTGTTTGAAACAACTAACCTATTCATGTTGTTGCTGTTTTCATTCCTGTCGCTTTCATATTAAACTAAAGGACCATAATTGTCTATTTATTATAGCAACACCAAGTAGCTCTGTTAAGACTCAGGGTCTGTCAGCAAGGCCGGATTAAGGCATAAGATAACTAAGCTACAGTTTAGGGCCTCACAATATGAGGGGCCTCTAAAAAAGAAAAAACTAACTCCATTTTAAATTTTATCAAAATCGGTTGATAAACAAAGGAGATATGGGAAAAAGAAGAGTCTCTCTAAATATAGACACTTTAGTTCAAATATGACAAAAATATACACATCTGGCTACACAAATACCCTTATTCTATTACCTGTTACCCTTCACTAATTGTTCATTATTGACAGGTGAGAGGCCAGGCTGAGGGGAAAAAAAATGATAATTGCACTTGTAAAATTATTCTTTCTACAAGTAAGTCTGGTCTCCGTCTCCTAAGGAAGCATTTCATTGGCCAGCTGCTTCTAGTTTAGCATCCCCCTTGGCTGGTAATAGCTGGAAGGCTGCCATCTTTTGTTTATGTCCAGGACGCTCCTTCATGTAGTGGCTTCATTCCTGTTTTTCTAAGTTTTCTTAAGAGTTAGTGTGTTCCTTTTTCTTTTGATCTATACATACGTACTGTTGTGTATGTTAGTGCGCACGGCGCTTTCTGCTTTATGCACTATCCATACTTCACATGATTGAATTTGCAGGTGATCATTTTATGCACTTGAATTGCATGGATCTTGAGGATAAATTTGTGTTGGCTTCCCTCTGTCAGTTTCAGGAACCTTCGCAGTAAATATCAAGAGTGGTGACAAAAGGATAAATAGAGGGTTTTGGGAGAAGTGAAGGAAGGTGTGTGTGTGTGTGTGTATATATATATATACTTCCTTCACTTCCTATCAAAATATTCTGAGTACTTGGTGAGGAAGTTATTTCAAACTATGTGCATATTTGATTTATAGGCTTTAATAGCCTATGATATTCATTATATTTGCTGGAATATAGGCTAATTTTTCTCACTTTCTCAATGCCTGTCTAGAGATTACCAGTCTCTTTTCTGGTAAATTCTTTCTCTTTCACGCATATAGCTTGTTGTCACTGAGTCCGAGGTGTTTACTCAAGATTAATTAATGGTCCTGGGGGAGACAGCGGATAGAGAAGCGAACACGAAGAGAGCTTTTCTTGCAGCATTTTCTAGGCAGACATCTATCTGCTCCAAGCATTATGGTACGTCAAAAGTGACAAACTCTGTAACTTGAGGACATCATCAGTGACTTTGCTCTCCAAAAATCACAAAGGAAAACGTTTTAAATTTAAGTGTTAAAATTAATGTGATGTGCAAACAGACATACAGCAGGTTGTACTGCTTCCATTAAGTAAGCTGGTCTGTGTAACTGCTTTTGTGTTGCTGTAGATATAAAGTTTTCGTATCTACTAATTAAGAAATCATAAATGAAAATATGTTAATTTGAAACTATTTCATAATGCAAACAGGCATATTGCAAGACATATGTTTTCGTTAGATTATTATTCTATTTTACAACTTCGCCTTTGTATATATGCATATATAAAGCTTTCATGTTCATATATTCAGTGTCCTGTGAAAATTTTTTTTATATATATATATAATAATTTATGGTAGGTGGTCTCTTACATTTGACATAGCTTAGGGCCTCAAAATGTCATTATCCAGCCCTGTCTGTCAGCATTTTCATTATAAACCTATTTTCAGGGGTTTACAGCTTTGCAACCAAAAAAAAAAGCTCCAAGCAGAAACTAGATGTTGCAAAGTCTCAAAAACAAGTTTGATCCTTAAGCTAAAGGAGTGCAAAATATAGCTTACTAACATCTGGTGGCAATCATTGATTTTGCATCCCTCTGCTGGATGAGTAGTATGCCATTACACTTCTTTTCTTTTTAGGTTCAAATTGTTCTCTTACAAACATATGTGCAATCGCCGTTGAAATCGATGAGTCATGTAAACATCCAGGAAAGTGCAGGACTCAAAGGATTTAAAAAAACCCTACACTTAAGTGCCCAACTATGAACTAACATTCAACAGAAGGTATCAATATAGTAAATTCCATATGCCTTTTGACAGCCATTACCTTCACTCCGCACAGTAATTCATCTCCAACGGTACTGCTAATGTACTCAATGCTTTTTTTGTCTCTGTCTTCACGAACAAAGTCAGCTCCCAGACTACTGCACTGGGCAGCACAGTATGGGGACGAGGTCAACAGCCCTCTGTGGAGAAAAAAGTGGTTCAGGACTATTTAGAAAAGCTGGACGAGCACAATCCCATGGGGCCGGATGCACTGCATCCAAGGATGCTAAAGGAGTTGGCGAATGTGATTGCAGAGCCATTGGCCGTTATATCTGAAAACTCATGGTGATCGGGGGAGGTCCCGGATGACTGGAAAAAGGCTAATGTGCCCTTCTTTTAAAAAGGGAAGAAGGAGGATCTGGGGAACTACAGGCCAGTCAGCCTCACCTCAGTCCCTGGAAAAATCATGGCGCAGGTCCTCAAGGAATCAATTTTGAAGCACTTAGAGGAGAGGAAAATGATCAGGAACAGTCAGCATGGATTTACCAAGGGCAATTCATGCCTGACTAACCTAATTGCCTTCTATGACCAGCTAAGTGGCTCTGTGGATGAGAGGAAAGCAGTGGACATGTTATTCCTTGACTTTAGCAGAGCTTTTGATACAGTCTCCCCAGTATTCTTGCAAGCAAGTTAAAGAAATATAGGCTGGATGAATGGACTGTAAGGTGGATAGAAAGCTGTCTAGATCATCAGGCTCAATGGGTAGTGATCAATGGCTCCATGTCTAGTTGGCAGCCGATATCAAGCGGAGTGTCCCAAGGGTTGGTCCTGGGGCTGGTTTTGTTCAATATCTTCATTAATGATCTGGAGGATGGCATGGACTGCACCCTCAGCAAGTTTGCAGATGACATTAAACTTGGAGGAGTGGTAGATATGCTGGAGGGTAGGGATAGGATACAGAGGGACCTAGACAAATTAGAGGATTGGGCCAAAATAAAGCTGATGAGGTTCAGTAAGGACAAGTGCGGAGTCCTGCACTTAGTACGGAAGCATCCCATGCACTGCTGCAAACTAAGGACCGAGTGGCTAGGCAGGAGTTCTGCAGAAAAGACCTAGGGGTTATAGTAGACGAGAAGCTGGATATGAGTAAACAGTGTGTCCTTGTTGCCAAGAAGGCTAACGGTATTTTGGGCTGTATAAGTAGGAGCATTGCCTGCAGATCGAGGGACATGATCATTCACCTCTATTTGGTGTTGGTGAGGCTTCATCTGGAGTACTGTGTCCAGTTTTGGACCCCATACTACAAGAAGGATGTGGAAAAATTGGAAAGGGTCCAGCAGAGGGCAACAAAAATGATTAGGGAATTGGAACACATGATTTATGAGGAGAGGCTGAGGGAACTGGGATTATTTAGTCTGCAGAAGAGAAGAATGGGGGCGGGGAGGGGGGGATTTAATAGCTGCTTTCAACTACCTGAAAGGGGCTTCCAAAGAGGATGGATCTAAATTGTTCTCAGTGGTACCAGATGACAGTAATGGTCTCAAGTTGCAGTGGAGTAGGTTTAGATTGGATATTAGGAAAAACCTTTTCACTAGGAAGGATGATGAAGCACTGGAATGGTTTACCTACGGAGGTGGTGGAATCTCCTTTTCTTAGATGTTTTTAAGGCCAGGCTTGACAAAGCCCTGGCTGGGATGATTTAGTTGGGGATTGGTCCTGCTTTGAGCAGAGAGTTGGACTAGATGACCTCCTGAGGTCCCTTCCAACCCTGATATTCTATGATACTACTAACATTCCAGACTGTGAGCAGTTTCAGATAGCTATTATTTTCTTTAAAGCTACCAGCTAGAGAAAATATTCCTTTACTCTTTTTTTCTCTTACTCCTTTCCACACCATTCTCCCTCTCCTCCCAGAAATTATACTGGTATTAGGTGCAGGGCACTGTTCATTTCTGGTCCAGGGATAGGTTTAAGGTTGAGTATCACAGGACCATCCTGACTAAAATGGGACCATTAGACAGGAAATTTCCTTCAGATTTGTTTCTTGCGCTGTCAGTTAGTGAGACTGGGCCTTAAAAGGTTACTTCAGTGCCCCCCTCTCCCTTGCCCCATCACCCATGCACAATACCTTGAACATCTGTAGTACTTGTATTAGTAAAGCCTGGCTTTCTGCATTCTGAACTCCTTTTCACAAACCAAGACATTTGGATTGTATTTCACGATCTACAAATAGCAGGTTTAGTGTAAATCATTTGTGAGACTTTGGACTGGGTGATGCCCTTTTTGCTTTCAGGTCAGATGTGAAAAGTGTTGGTTCAGGACTCCTATATGAAATCCCAACTTTTGATAGTTTCTTTCTTGAGGAAGCAACTTGATGAATACTCCTTTCTCATTTCCTCCTCTACTATAGGGAACCACCATTCTGGGACCCTGCACCCCAAAATGGGACCATTTATCTATTACACATTATTGTATCAAAGTGGAAATGATGGAGCAGTGCAATTATAGAAAGTTCTGATGTTATGTCAGTTTTGAAGTAGTCTTTAACACTGTAGATCATATGGGTGTGGGTATGTGTGTGTGTATATATATATATAGAGAGAGAGAGAGAGCGCACACACACACAGGGCTTTTAAGAGATTTCCAGCTTATATTTACCAGACTACCAAATATGAATACAGCATAAGGCAAATTGAAGAGAGGATGCAGTTAAGGTTCAGCATTCAACCTCACTTTTTTTGTTTATTTGTTTGTTCCTTAAATTCTGAATTTTTCTATTTTACTACTGGGTTGTTTTTTTTTAGGGGTGTGTACACATTGCATTAATAACAAATTTTCCTTAAGAACTCTCCAGAAAATACAGTTACGTACTTTGCAATGTTGGGAAGTAAAACTTGCATATATTAAGGCTTTAACTCCTTTCAGTTAGTTTCAGTGTCTTATCTAATGAGAATTGTTAAAACTAATGTTTCAGTAATAACAAATTAATGATTGGATATTGTATTGCAACCTATACTTAAACCACACTTGAGTTAGGCCTTTTGTTACATAGAGGGGTTTGGTTTCTTGTAAACTCAAGTGAATTGACTGCCATTTAACTTAGTTAACTATCACTGCTGTAAAGGCAAATATAGGTCCTCTGCAAACATTTTATTCCTGGTTGTAGTTCACCCTGGCATTGGTCATGGTTTGTTACCAGGTACAAATGTTTGTCTTGGAGTAAATATTGGGAATGTCTATATATGTCTTCATAATCATGTTAATTGGCAATCAAGTAACTCAAGTTAAAACACTACCGAAAACTCTCATCTCTACAGTGCCTCATGATATGGTTCCCTGTTAATCTTTTCATGCCAAGTCATCTTTTTAAAGTCTTCAGTGGCCTGAAAGGAAAACTCTTTTTCGTTCTCTACTCTAGTGAAATGAAATTTTAAGACAAACTCATTCTGTTATAGATCTTTCATTTTGGCATACCTTGGAATTCACTTATGTGAATGTTTATGGCACTCATGTTCTGGTCACTGCTGCATATGAAGCCAGTGTGGAGAAGTTCATTTATGTCAGCACAGATGAAGTCTATGGAGGTAGCATTGATGAGGTGAGCTTGAAAACACAGCTGTACTTTTTTTTGTACCTCTGCTTGTTTTATGCATATTTTTAAAGATTTTAAACAGAACAAAGTAAGATTTTAATAACTTCCCATGACTTCTGTGAATGAACTATCATATACTGTATGTGCTGTTCCTGAAGATGATGAAACTTATAAACAAATACTGATTGTTACTAGTTAGTAACAGTATCTTGTTCATCATCTTTTATCATTTGTGTAGTACATTTAATACAGAATGCCTAGAACAATGGGTAGACAGTTGAAGAAATAAAATTTATGTGGTATGGAAAGAATGTCCTGTCACAAATTCTGCCCAGGGTGCTTTTAAGCCTATCTTTATTTAAAGAACACTTTGTTCTTTCTGCCCTTCTTTGTGTGTTGTCTACTTAGATTGTAAGCTTTGTGACAGGGAACTTGTTTTGCTATATATTTAAGGGCTTGTGTACATGGTAAGTTACTGTGTGGCAAGCCCTGGTGTGAACCTGCATAGTTTGGCGAGCTACGCTTTCAAGTCGTAGTATGTCAAGCTACGCTCCTGGACATTCGCTGAGCTGTAGCAGTGACGACAGAGGATATTATTGTGCAGCAAGCGCACTGTAGATTCACACCCTGGGTTGCAGCACAATAACTTGCCATGTAGAAAAGCCCTAAAATACCTAACACACTTTTGGGCATTTTGTAAATAAGGAAAGACATAGCCTTGTTTGATACTTTGTGGCAGTGATTCTTTCATCAGTGCAAAAAGTAATGGTGGTAACTATTTCTCAGCATTGAGGAGAAACCTTACTGATTACTACCCATTCACAACTTCTTTTTTAATCAGCAGGGAGGATTGTACAACTTAAGCCCACTTTGATTAAAAGAAAGAGAAAAGGAATACTATTTCTCATAGATGAATCCCAAAATTGTCAGACACATAGATGGATATAATTCGTTGGGGAAGGGTCATCATGGTTTTGGTAAGGGGAAATTATGCCTCACCCATCTACTAGAACTCTTTGAGGGGGTCAACAAGCATGTGGACAAGGGGGATCCAGTGGATATAGTGTACTTAGATTTTCAAAAAGCCTTTAACAAGGTCCCTTATCAAAGGCTCTTAAGCAAAGTAAACTGTCATGGGATAAGAGGGAAGTTCCTCTCATAAATGATCTGGAAAAAGGGATAGGCAGACTGCAAAGAGCTACAAAAGGATCTCGCAACACTGGGTCACTGGACAACAGAATGGCAGATGAAATTCAGTGTTGATAAATGCAAAGTAATGCACATTGGAAAACATAATCCCAACTATACATATAAAATGAGGGAGTATAAATTAGCTGTTACCACTCAAGAAAGAGATCTTGGGGTCATTGTGGATAGTTCTCTGAAAACATCCTCTCAATGTGCAGCGGCAGTCAAAAAAGCAAACAGAATGTTGGGATCATGAAGAAAGAGATAGATAATAAGACAAAAAAATATCATATTGCGTCTATATAAATCCATGGTACGCCCAGATCTTGAATACTGCGTGCAGATGTGGTTGCCCCATCTCAAAAAAGATATATTGGAATTGCAAAAGGTACAGAAGAGGACAACAGAAATGATTAGGGGTATGAAATGGCATCCGTATGAGACGAGATTAATAAAACTGGAACTTTTCAGCTTGGAAAAGAGATGACTAAGTGGGGATATGATTGAAGTACATACAATCATGTGTGGTATGGAGAAGGTAAATAAGGAAGTGTTATTTACTCTTCATAATGCAAGAACTAGGGGTCACCAAATGAAATTAATAGGCTGCAGGTTTACAACAAAAGGAAGTATTTTTTTCCGCATAACACACAGTCAATCTGTGGAACTCTTTGCCAGAGGATGTTGTGAAGTCCAAGACTATAGCAGGGTTCAAAAAAGAACTAGATAAGTTCATGAACGATAGGTCCATCAATGGCTATTAGCCAGGATGAGCAGGGATGGTGTCCCTAGCCTCTGTTTGTCAGAAGCTGGGAATGGGTGACAGAGGATGGATCACTTGATGATTACCTGTTCTGTTCGTTCCCTCTGGGCACCTGACATTGGTCAATATCGGAAGATATGATACTGGGCTAGATGGACCTTTGGTCTGACCCAGTATGGCCGCTCTTATGTTCTTCCACTAAGGAATTTTTATATGGCCTACTTTGCATCTATATCCATTTAACTAAGAGTTTCTCATCTCAGATCTACCACTTTGTTAGGTTACGCATCATAGCAAATTAGTGATAAGAAAGTCTTTATCTGTACCAGTTGCTGAAATTGTGGCAGACACCACTGGGACGGCAGGGGTATGTTGCTCTAAAGAACTCATCCAGTCCAGGGTATAGCTATGTGAGAGTCTGGAGGTTACCTTCAAGAAAGTAGAGAGATTGGCTAGGAGGTTTTGTGCCATTGATCATGTGGATTTTAAAGTTTCCCCGAAGATAAGTGGTATGACTTCATCAGCATGTCAGACAGAACCTCAGTCAGTTCCAGGCTATGTTTACAATGCACACTTTACAGGGGCACAGCTATGCCACTACAGCAGTTCCACTGTAAGTTAGGCAGTGTAGCCCCTCTTTGTTGGCAGGAGAGAGCTCTCCTGCCAACAAAATAAAACCACCCCCAGCTAGGGGCGGTAGCTTTGTAGGCTGGAGAGAGTCTTCTGCCAGAAAAGAGTTATCCAGGCCAACACTTTTCGCCGGTAAAGCTTTTGTCCATCTGGGGTGTATTTTTGTTTTCATATAGGCATTTATACTCTGCCTTAAATTTCTCCTTTGTTTTCAGCTGAATGATGTATTCTTCACTTCCAGTACTGTCAAGCAACTGCTGTATTTTACCCCAGTTGTAGTAGAAATGTTTTGACAATAGCTTCAGGATGAAGCTTTAAAAACATTCTAGGATTCTTTATGATGAAAGCTATTATAGAATGCAAGTTATCATTCTTTTTATTTCAGGAATTTGATGAAGCTTCACCCAAACGACCAACGAATCCTTATGCCTCATCTAAAGCAGCTGCAGAATGCTTTGTTCAGTCTTACTGGGAAAGGTATCAGGTAAGCTTATTCAGGTTTCAGAAACTATAAGGTTTATTGCAATAGCATCCCTTCCATATGTGTCAAAGTAAAATCTACCACAATATAAGCCCACATTAGATTTGAGTGAATTATAGTTTTAAACTGAGTTTGGATTTTGACATAAGTAATAGGCATGAAGCACATGACCAAAAATAATGAGATTATGAGAAAGAGGGATTGTTTATGTTAAACTTCTAGCAACCCTGGAAATATTTAAGATTTGGGCTGAATATTAGAAATAAGGAAAACATGATAGATTGGATGCTAGACGCAGTAAATGATTAATTATGTAACTTTGTTTAGAAAGACATGTGGAGTTCAGTAGCTAGGGGAAAATACAGCAAAATAAGATAAGAAAACCAAGAAGAGAGCAAAGTGCAGCCCTAAACTGCTACAGGTAACTTTCAGTAAGGTCCAATAACCAGTAATGACATTGTATGTTTATTATAGTATATAAAAAGCAACATTTTTTTAGGAGTTCTTGGTACAGAAAAGCACTGACTCTTTTGGAATCATGCCATGATAGAAAGGTACCTTCTGGGCCTGAACCTGTTACATTTTGGCTATTGTGTGTACATTGATGATGTACTCCTGGGGGAATTCCACGCCAAAAAAAGTTCCATGCATCATAATTTAAAATTCTGCATACTTTATTTGTCAAAAGAACACAATATAATCATACCAGTTTCAATTATCTTTGGTCATTTATTTCAAAATGCCTGTCAGCAAGTATGTCTGTAACAATACAGACAACCAAAAAGTATCAGGAAATGTTTTTTGACAAATAGATTCCTTATTGGGCATATTAGTACAGAACTCTGAGTAATAATTCATTTAAACTACAATATAGAACCATATTTTCGGCATCCCTCAGAAGCAGTGCAAAGACTTGGGAGAGTCAGGGGTAACGGAGGAGCTGAGGGAGATGGAAGTAAATTGCTGGGAAGGAGCCTGGGTGTGAACTTGGAGAGTTATTGGGTATGGGTAGGAAAAATATGGAACAGGGGTTTTTTGTGGGGTGGAAGGGGATTCATAGAATCATAGAACATTAGGTTGGAAGAGACCTCAGGAGGTCATCTAGTCCAAAGCAGGACCAGCACCTGCTAAATAATCCCAGCCAGGGCTTTATTAAAGCTGGGCCTTAAAAACCTCTAAGGATGGAGATTCCACACCCCCCGAGGTAACCCATTCCAGTGCTTCACTACCCTCCAAATGAAATAGTGTTTCCTAATATCCAACCTAGACCTCCCCCTCTGCAACTTGAGACCGTTGCTTCTTGTTTTGTCATCTGCCACCACTGAGAACAGGCTAGTTCCATCCTCTTTGGAACCTCCGTTCAGGTAGTTGAAGGCTGTTATCAAATCCCCTGTCACTCTTTTCTTCTGCAGACTAAATAACCCCAGTTCCCTCAGCCTCTCCTTGTAAGTCATGTGCCCCAGACCCCTGATCATTTTCGTTGCCCTCCACTGGATTCTTTCCAATTTGTCCACATCCCTTCTGTAGTGGGGGGACCAAAACTGGACACAACACTCCAGGTGTGGCCTTACCAGCGCCGAATAGAGGGGAATAATCACTTCCCTTGATCTGCTGGCTATTCTCCTACTAATACAGCCAAATATGCTCTTAGCCTTCTTTGAAACAAAGGCACACTGATGACTCATATCCAGCTTCTCGTCCACTGTAATCCTGAGGTCCTTTTCTGCAGAACTGCTGCTTAGCCAGTCGGTCCCCAACCTGTAGCGTGGTATGGGATTCTTCCTTCCTAAATGCAGGACTCTGCACTTGTCCTTGTTGAAGCTCATCAGATTTCTTTTGGCCCAATCCTCCGATTTGTCTAGGTCACTCTGGATGCTATCCCTACCTCCAGTGTATCTACCTGTCCCCCCATCTTAGTGTCATCTGCGAATTTGCTGAGGGTGTAATTCATCCCATTGTCCAGATCATTAATAAAGATGTTGAACAAAATCGGCTCCAGGACCGACCCCTGGGGCACTCCGCCTGATACCAGCTGCCAACTAGACATCAAGCCGTTGATCACTACCCGCTTAGCCTGACAATCTAGCCAGCTTTCTACTTACCTTATAGATAGGATTGTTAGGGAGCTTCCCCCATGCAGACCCTATCTGACCCCTAGCCTCTCCCATTCAGTCAGGCACATTTGCCCCTGTCCCCCATGTGTTCCTGCACCCCCATGTGTCCTTTCATCCCCTGTGCATGTGTCCCTCCACTCCCACTCAGACACCCACTCTCCCCATCACCATGTGGTCCTGCACTCCCTTCCCCTGTCCGTATGTGGCTCTGTACCCTATCTCCATGTGTTTCTGTGCCCCCACTCAGCCATTCCCCTGTCCCTATATGTCTGTGCCTCACCTAGCCACTCCCATGTCCCTGTGTGTCCCTGTACCCCCTCCCCATGTGTCTGTGCCCCCATGCAGCCATTACCCCTGTCCCTATGTGTCCCTGTTCAGCCCCTGCCCAGTCTGTCTTTCTCCACTAGCTCTTATGAGCTCCTATTTGACCTCCCCACCCCTGCCAGCACCCCACGCTGTCTGTCTCTCCATAGCTCCCCTCTCCTGACCTGGCCTGGCATGCACTGCGAAGAAGGCAGGCTCTTTCTCTTCCTTAGGTTGCTGGGAGCTGCTACTGTTTTTGCATCACAGTGCCCTCTGGTGGGGAAAAAGGCAGAACTGCAGCAACATTTAGGCAGAAGCTTTTTTCTGCTCAAAAATTAAAAATACACATGGCTCATTAATTATGCATGCATGTAGTAGTGCAGAATCCCCCCAGGAGTAATATTTCGAATGTAATTAACAGCAAGTGGCTTTTAGACCAATAAAAGAATGCTTATGTGGAAACTGAGTCATGGTAAACCTTAATAAGCTGTTTAGGGAAATTATTTCTGACACAGTACCATCTGATTCACAGTTCTGTTTAAATTGGATCAAAAAGACACTTGCCTATCCTATTATTAAAGGCATTCAAAACAAACAGATATTTTTTCATCACAATTGTAAACTTCTGAATTTTCATCTTTCTTCTACCAGTCTATCAAAACTAACTAAATTCCCTAGTTTCTAAATTACAGCTAAACGTAAAAGAAATCGTATATTCCAAAGTAGGGGTGTGCAAAGTTAAGGTAACCAAATTGCGTTGTCTACTCCCATGGGGAAAGCAGCCTTCCATCTTTCCTTATTTATTTTTATTTGAAGCTTTAAATTGCTATGTAGATCCTTGTTTGTTTAAACATTTCAATTGTAAACTGTATGCTTCATTCTTCATCTTATTTTTTTCAGGCCTTTGAAGGCTCTTCATAAGTGTGCTGTCTTTGGGATGGGGAAAACTTATGGATAGATTTCTGTTAGTGACAGTGAAACATTTCTTTTGAATAAGAAATGTCACATAAAGGCTCTTTATATTGTCTACCATATACATGTTTGTAGTGTCCTCTAGACAGGAATGCAAATGAGAATGGGGATCAGGAACTTCTGTTGCTGACTGCATGTTTCCATCTCTAAATTGGAGGTATTTGTCTACTGGCGGGTGCGTCTTGTGGCATCATTTATTCATGAAGTGCTTCCCGATATTTGGATAGGCACTACAAAATTGCGAATTGCTATTATTAATTGTTCAGTGAAGAAGCGAAGGCAGTTTGGGCCTACAGTCCTTGACAGATAATACTCGCATGTTTAATATTTTAAAGTTTCCAGTTGTTATCACACGAAGCAGCAATGTTTATGGACCACATCAGTATCCAGAAAAAGTAAGTAAGATGTTTGTTTCTATCTTAACTCTCTAAACCATTGTAAAAAGGTGATTTAGATGTTTTACTGCTGTTTTTTTGTGTGTTGTGTGTGTGTCAGAATATACTTACAATGTTTTCCAAAGAAAATAATTTGTGTCACAGGCAAAGTAGGTCAAGCTCAATTAGCACCATCTGTCTTAGTCTGATATTAATAACCTACCAGACTAACCACCTAAGTGACTCATGTTGGTGGATGCAGGGGAAAGCGGGAACTACATTTCTCCAATAAAGCATTTGCTAGAATGTCTCAAATATCTGTTTAAGCGTTGTCAGAAATTTTTACAGTGCTTCTAGATTTTCAGAGGATATCAGCATGCCGCAAGGATTGGTGTTAATTCCGGTCTTAATTAATAATTCCATCAATGATATGAAAGCGAGGTAAACAGTAAGGTTTTTGTTTTTTTTTTGAAAATCCTTCAGATATGAAAGAAGGTGGAGTTGCATCAATAAAGATAAAAAGAAACTTAAAAAAGTGAGAAATCTGGTCACAAATAAAATGAAATTGAAGTGGAATGCATTTGTCTAGGCTTATCTTGTGGAGAGGAATCATTCAAAATAGATATTAAATAGGAGGGAGTTGTGTTTTGTATTGCTACTGTCCAGATATGGGGTGATAGTGAATAAATGACAATGAAAGTTACCGCAAATTTTGATAAAGAAATGCCGCATTTTGCAAAGGCATGTTTGTGCTATTTTTTTTGAGGTTGTGCCTCTCTGCACTGCTTTTAGTTCTGACCATCCTGGAAAAATTTAGACGGATTGGTGGTAACTCATAGAAGAATAAAGAAAAAATATTTAGGGACTTAACGGACTGACTGAAGAGTCAAAATGCTCTAAAATGTATAGCCTTTTATAGTTAGACAAAAATAACTGTAGGATGCAATATGTTTTTGATGAATCCTTGGCCACAGCTGGATATCACAATTGCTAGTGTAAGTACTCGCAGGTAGCCTGGGACTCTTACTCAAAAATTAGTACCTCAAGATCTTTCTAACTTTTGTGGCACATTTGTGCTCTTTAGCTGGCAACTGCAGTAACTATTGTTTGTAGCTATGGATTTGTTATAGGTAGGTACCAGACCACTGGATTTTAACTCATGCTCACAGATGTTTGAGTAATTTTTTGCCTACGTGGGGATATTTGGCTGTGACTTGTCTTTGCAAGGTAAGATCATGCTTGCTCAAGTGTTTAGCCCCATTTGCCTTGATCCTGCAAATGCTTTCACGTGTGCGTAACTTTATGCATTTGAGCAGCCCCATTGATATCTGTGGGACTCCTCATATGCATAAAGTTAAGCATATGTTGTGTTTGTAGGATCAGGGCCTCCCTGGCTCCCTAAAGAAGGTAAGATTTAAAACTACTAATCCTGTGATCTCCAGTGATTTTTAGAGCAAGAGATCATGGATTCCATTTCTTCTTCTGCTTTTCTACTATTACACTGGTTTGTTTCACAGAATCATAGTGATGATATTTCCTATCTTGAGTAAAATCCTTTGAACAGACTTCTGAAATGTATGTAAATGTTCACTTTGAACAACATAATAAATATGCATGTAACTTCCACGCCCAGGGAGCTTTTAGCTTGGTTGTTAGGATGAATGTTGGAAGGCGTGCATTCCCACAAATGCTCCTTTAAAAAAAATTATAAACTTCTTTTTTTCTATTAAACAGCTTTTAAAATTCAAATGAATATATTATTTCAGTTCTTCCATCTAAATTTCAATTGTGTTTTGCTTTATTTTTAAATTGATATTCTTTATGGGTGAAATCCTGGGCCCATTTACTTCGGTGAGACCACAATTTTACCTTGTAAGTCCTTGTAGAGCTTCAGCTTTCCAAAATGAACCGACTTTATTTATTTATTGCTGTTTAGGTTATTCCAAAGTTTATATCTTTGTTGCATCAGAACAGGAAATGGTATGTAACTTGAATTTTCTACAGTGTGTTTTTTGGGTTTGTGGCAGGGAGTATGTGGTGGAAAAGCCTTGGTTATAATTGTAATCAATGCAGTATTCTTCATAAATTTAATGTTTTTTAAATTAGTCCCATTAGTAATCTGAGTATGTCCATAACTTACTTGCATTTTAGGTACACTGCAATCAGGAACCAAAAAAAGCTATTTTAAAATTAACTCAAACAGAATCTTCTTTCAACCAAAAAGCATCTTTGTCTGATTTTTAATAGTTGTATCCATTTAAAAATACACATCTAAAAGTTGATAGAATAACTGGATACTTCTGTTTTTAAAGTTACACAACACTGTATCTTTCTTTTTCCTGTTCAGCTGCATTCATGGTTCTGGGCTTCAGAGAAGGAATTTTCTTTACACCACTGATGTAGTAGAAGCATTCCTTACTGTTCTAAAGAAGGGGAAGCCAGGTGAAATTTATAACATTGGAACCAGTTTTGAAATGTCCATTGTACAGCTTGCTAAAGAATTAATCCATCTAGTAAGTAAACAATGTAGATAGTTCAGAGTATTTGTGGTTTCTTTTCTTCTTAATAATGGTACATCTGCAATTAAACTTCAGAGGATTTGAATTACTTTGGGCTTATGTGAGTTTAATGTTCAAAGGGTGGGAAAGATGAGGTTTGGCAATCCCCTAGGGAGACAGAAGTGCCATAGATACACAGAACTGGTAGCACAGGTATAATGCACAAAACAGCCATGCAAGCTACCCCCCCCCGCTACAGTATTTTTTGAGTCCTCCTGGGATCCTGACCTGGAAGAAATGATCTATAACTCTGAAGGTAGCTCAGTCTCCATACTAATACAATCAGACCTGGGCTCAATTTCCTGCTCTTCCATAAACTTCCTGGGTGACATTGGGCCTGTAATTTAGTCTCTAAGTGCTTCAGTTCCTCATCTGTAAAATGGGATGGTGTGAGGATAAATACATTGAAAGACTTGGAAGTATTTTGAGATCTACTGATGAAAATAAAAAATAGGTGGTGGTGGTATTATTGTTTCTCACTGATACAAGTGCTTCTTTAAAAAAGGGGGCAGCATTGAGAGCTCTCCGCCTGTTTTTCACGCAGGCTAATGACCAGTCATCAATTGACGACTGCTTCTTGATACTCTGTTTCATTTTGGTCAGGGAATGTGGAATTGACAAAAGTAAAAACTTATTATTATTTAGAATTATACAAAAATCCAGTTATTAATCATAGAATCATAGACTGTCAGGGTTGGAAGGGACCTCAGGAGGTCATCTAGTCCAACCCCCTGCTCAAAGCAGGACCAATCCCCAAGTATTGGAAGGTATCTGGAGAAGAGTGGCCTTTGGAATCATTATAAATGGTCAAAACTAATTACCTTGCAATAATTTTACCAGCCACAGCTCATAAAATTTAAACCAAAAAACATACAGAAATGGTGGTTCTTAGTCCAGTGTTAAATTCAAACCTTAATATTGATTTAATTCTATGCATTGTAACCTGGTTTGTAATATAGAAAATAATTTATTCTTTTCTGGTTGACAGATAAAAAAGACCAATTCAGAATCTGAAATGGAACATTGGGTGGATTATGTAAAAGACAGGTGAGGAATTGGTTAAGAGTCTATTGGGGAATTTTATCTTAAAGATGTGTTTTATCTTTTTTTTGTTTTTGTTTTGTACTTTCTTTGTACCACTGCAAAAAAAAAAAAAAAAAAAGTTCTCATTATGCCCTTTTGTGACAATCTTCTGTTCCTGCATAGATCAGTGATGTCAGACTCACCTGAAGGGCATATTCCATTTTTAGTCATAGGCCAGGCTGTGTGTGTACAGTGGTATTTCCTCCCCTTAATCCACAGAGGAATGCCTATTGTCAGGAGATTTGCAAAAAGATAAAGTGTAGAAGTATGGCATTTATGTAGTAACTAAACTCTCTTAATTTGTTTGTTCAGTTCTTGTTACATTCATCATCATGCAGGATGGAAGAAACTCTGACATTTACAACCACTCTTACTTCTGTCATTTGTTTAACTTTCTGTTTTTGTGTGTTGTCTCTGTTCTCCGTTTGCATTTCCTTCCCTGAAGCAACTTCCAATTTCCCACCTTCAGTAAGCTTCACTTGCACCCCCATTCTCTATTCTGAAATGATCAGTAATGGAATAGTTAATATCGCCATTAAGATGGCATCAACAGGCTTTAGAATTGATACTCCAGTGAGATTAGTACGGAGCAGGAGGGGTCACACCTGAGCCATTGTTTCAGGTGATCTGCAGGCTTAGAAAGATTATCAGGTTAAGATTCTGTCATGGATATTTTTAATAAAAATCAGGGACAGGTCATGGGCTTCTGTGAATTTTTGTTAATTGCTCATGTCCTTTCCCTGATTTTAATTAAAATACCTTGGGAGGTGGGGAGGACGACATTGTCAGAGTGCTGTTGGGGCTTGCAGCTGCTCCAGCCCTGTTGACCACTGCTGCTCCAGCTCCAGAGGACCAGCAGCTGCTTTGACAGGCCAGGGGCCAGCCCCTGGTTTGGTCCTACCCCAGAAGTCAGAGAGGTCCCGGAAAGTCGTGGAATCTGTGACCTCCATGATAGAATCTTACCCTTAACTATCCGTTATTATGTTCCTATTTGGAAGGTTATCTTGGCAACCAGGAGGGCTTTAAATTTATTAACTTAAAAAGATTAAAGCTTAGATTCTGGACAATCTGAATGTAATTATGCGGGCTGCATAAATACGTCAGATGGGCCAAATGCAGCCCTTTGGCTGTATTTTAGACTGATTGATTTGTCCAAGGCCAGAGGGGACCATTATGATCATCTAGTGTGACCTGTATAACACAAGCCATAGAACTTTGCCAGAATAATTCCTAGAGCATAAAATACACAAGCTCTTATTGTACTCTTGATAAGATCGAGAGTTATGAACTTTAGAGATGGGAACAGATTAGCCCTGAAGTGTTGTTGAAAAATAGGACATTGTCCTCTGAAAACTAAGTTTTCTATAAAATATGAACCCTGCCTCACTTTCTGTGAACAAACATAAAGAAAGGAAATTGGAAAGACTAACTGCAGGCTGCATCTTGGCAAAGAATTATGGTGACAATAGTATAACATCTTAAAATGTAGCGCAAGACACTTTATATTCTATTTTATTTAAATAACAGTTGTACAATATCTGGAAGGTATTTGGTTGAGGAGACTGACAGACACAAAAGTCTTGTCTATGCGACATTAATCACTACAGTTACTCGGACAATGTTGAAAATAGTTTATCCATATTTCCACTGGCACCCAAACAGTTCAGCAGCATCTACATCTTTTGTCAGCTCCTGGAATGTTGCTATGGCTTACTCTCTAGGTGCCTGAGCTCCCAGATGTAGTGATGCAGCAGCTTTTCTCCTCAAGTAAGCAGCACTTTAGATAAGAGGTGAAATACATAAGTAGGATTCTCCTCACTCACTTTCCATCAGTGGATATTGGTACTTTTAGGTTCCATGTATTGAGCAGCACTGAGCTCTCACTAACGGTGACGTTGCTGTTGTAGATTTCTAGAGTATTGCCAAGTCTTCAGAGCATCAAACAAGGTGAATATTTGATGCTTCCTAACAGTGTATTATTAATATTTATTACTAATAATGTTTAGTGTGGTTGTACCAAAGAGCCAACTCAGAATGGACCCCCATGGTGCTACGCATTGTACAAAGAGTAGCATATGGTCCCAGTCCCAGAGAGCTTAAAATCTAAATAGATAAAACAGACACAGAGTTCTGGAAGGGTATAACACTTAAACAGAATGAACGGTGTGATGACAGCAGACAATGACGAAATTCACCCTAGTGTATTTGAGGAATTAGTTGAAGCAATCTGTGAATTATTAACTCTTGTCTTCAAGAATTCATGGAGGATGAATGACATCCCAGATGACTATAAAAAGATAAACGTAGTACCTCACTTCAAAAAGAGGAAAAAACAGGACCTGGGGAATTATAGACCACTCAGCCTGATACCTGTAGAGATACTGAAACAAATTTTTTAAATAATCAGTTTGCTCAAACCTATAGAAAAATAAGGTGATAATTAATAGCTAATATGGATTTCTCAAGAAAAATTGTGTCAAATCTAATTGCTTTCTTTGACAAGGTAACTGGTCTAGTGGTTGGAGGGGAAGCAATAGACATGATATATCTGGACTTTTTACATAATCCTACATGATATTCTCGTAAGCAAACTGGGGAAATGTAGTTTAGATGAAATTACTCTGAGGTGGGTGCATAACTTGTTGAAAAACTACTCAAGAATATTTATCAGTGGTTTGCTGTCAAACTCTGAAGACATATCAAGTAGGGTCTTGCAGGAAACGAGGTGAAGGGAGAAAGAAAAGGTAGGGGAGAAAAGGGTAAGAGGGACGGATGTGGAGTGAAACTGAGGTGAAAAGACTTTGGGGGAGGGGAGGAGAGGATCAAACAGCAAACCAGCACAGGGCAGAGAAAGTCCAATTAAAACTGTATAAGGTTCTCTGAATGTCCGGAGGACCAAAGGTCTCAGCTTTGGCTGCTTCTGCCACTATCAACTGGAGTCTCTGGTAGCTTCTCTCTGCAGTTTTCTCCAAAGGCCACATAGATTGGTGGGAAGCACCATCTGGGTTCTAAAGCCCTCCAGAGTGGGTGGATGGGTGGAGTGGAGTAATATAAACACACTAGCACAGTGGGGTTTAAGTTACCGTGAGGGCCGAACTCATTTTTTTCCCTGAGCATCTGCACATGATGAGTTTTGTGCAGATCACATGCATGGTAAAAATGTTTTGAAAATGTGACAAAGCAGATCTGTTTGAGTGGGAAAATCATTTTTAATTAAAAAACGCCTAATACGAGTGCTTGAGGGCACTGTGCAAAGTGGTGTACACTGAATTGTTTTCAAAAATGTTGTACATGCTTGAACTGTACTTTTCTTTAAACTTGTATTTTTGTATTTATTTTTAAGACCTACCAATGACCTAAGATATCCAATGAATTCAGAAAAAATGCACAATTTAGGATGGAGACCTAAAGTTCCTTGGAAGGAAGGAATAAAGAAAACAAGTATGCTACATTTAATATCTGTAACTCACTTGAGGGTGGTGATTTGGGAGTAAAGAAGTAGAGAATATTTTGGTTTTGAAATTTAGTGTTACCTTATGAGCAGCTAAAATTAGAATGCTGCTGAGCTTACTTTTTCAAACTAGCCAGTAGAACTGATTCCTCTTTAAGTAGCTTATGTGCCTATTAGTATTTTTTTTTTTAAAGAAACCCATTAAGTCACCTTAATTTAAAAGCAGGGGCAAAAATAAAGTAGACATTTTGATATGATACAATAGTATCTTGGTTAAGGACTTCACTGAAGATTCCAAATATTATTAGCTATATATGTCACAGAATGCAATTTATGTACAACTATACTACTGCTGTGTTAGCTTCCTTGTGGTATCTGGAAAAGGGTACAAATATTCCTATCTATCAGTTTCTCTGTTTAATTTGATCTATGTCTTAAATTCAACCTTCTCGTTTATGCTAGTTGAATGGTACAGAGACAATTTTCGCAACTGGAAGAATGCGGAGAAAGCTTTGGAACCCTTTCCTGTGACAGAACTATTTGCACAGCTTGATGTGCCGTAGGGAGGAAGAGAGAACATAAAGGAAATTCATCCTCTCTCCTCGTGACCATGTCTTCTGTACAGAAACTTGCAGTCAAGTGACCAAGACAAAGTCTTCTCATATTTCAAGATGCATGGACAATTATGAATTCACAGCTGTAAATAAGGAACAAAATGGGAAAGATTTTCAGAGCTTTTTAATACTTGATTTTGTAGATCAGTTTTCAGTGCAATATCCTTAAATTTTTTATAGAAATTTATTTTAAATAACTGTATGAAGGATTTTTATAACACTATACATTGATACACTTGATTTTAAACCTGTTTTGTTCACTTTGACTAAGAAACATTTTTGAATACAACTCTTGGTATTTTTGATGAAAATATGTTGTTGGTGTGTTTAAGTTCAGAAATGCATCAGATGTACAAGACAGGTCATCACTTCTTATACTTGTTCCATCACGTTAGCTACAAAATTATATTTTGTGTTCAGATGTTTAATCATTAAGGAGCCAAATGTTCTTGCTCTACCAAAGGTGTACAGAATCACCAAAAGGTAGAGATGAGATCTAAATGGTTAGTCTATTTCCCTACCATTGCAGTATTTGTTCTCCATAGATAACTATTTTAGAACATTGTCTAGTCTAATTTTAAATGTCTTAAATAGCATGTATCACCTGTCTTGGGAAATTATCATCAACCTAATAGATCTTTCATGAAGCTTGTATTTAAGTTCATTCCATTATCTGTCTACATTATTTTCAAAGGATTTTGTCACTGTGATCATTATCCAGTTATTACCTCTTGTATTACCCCAAATAATTTCTTTCTCCTTAATGTTTACAATTGGAATGTTTGGAAAAACTTGAATACTAAGTTTGTTACAGTATTTAAAATGTTATAATGTTCCATAATATGAAGAATATTTTTGGCCATAGGGATAAAAGCTAAATAGTTTTGTTTCACTGAGTTGTGGGATGGTTTGCATTATCAGAGTTTAGATTATCTTATCAATGAAACATTGCTTGTAAGTAAAACTTCCTTGTAAATTACCTTTTTTTTATAGAAGGGAGAAATATCCTGTATTTTCACATAAAATTCAGTAGAAAACTGTAATTATGGAAAAGCTGCTAATATGGATTTTTCAATGTCAACATTTGAATATAAAGTGCTTGTCTAACTCAATTATTTTTCTGTTATTCATGAGGTGGTTCAATTTGTGCCTCTCTTGGTAAAAAGTTAAATGATGACATTATATATTAACTGAATCTTCCAGGGACCTTGAAGAGTAGCCCTAAGTCAAGAGCAAGACATTACCGACTCTTGGAGATAACAAGGATGTGAATAAGTAGAGAGAGCATTACATGGTCAACAGGGAAATTGTTTCATAAACTATTTTAATACAGGCTCTTGCTTGTAACACTAAACACATAAGGAATGGAAAAAGCCAAGGTTTTTGTAGAGAACAAGATAGTGAGATAATATATTTTATTGGACCAACTGCTGTTTGGTGGAAGGGACAAGCTTTTGAGCTTCACAGCGCTGTTCCTCTGGTCTGTAGAGGGTAACCACAGTGTCAGATCTAAATGCAAGGAGAGACATATTGTTAAGCATAAGGTTTGCACATGTTGTAGGAGATGACTTAATTTTAAGTCGGCAATGAATAGCTCTGCAGTCGTAGGACGATGGAATGTTAAGCAGCAGAGTGTGTTACAAATTATTGTAATGAGTACTATAATCAGTGTCTTTGTTAAGTTCATGGTTTGTAGTGTCTTGCAGAGTTACGAATTTAAGGTCTCAGACTCATCTTTTGAGGTTTCCTTTGAGGATGAGGACTCGGAGGCTGGATATGGAGTGATTGCATTGTGAAGTGTTCACCCACGGGTGATACAATATTTTTGTCTTGTCTGATTGTGCTGCTTGAGTTCATTAGAGAGCACAGTGATTGTCTGATTTCCTCCACATAGTCATTGGGGCATTTGATATATTGGGTGAGGTATACCCCATTTTGTGATAGGTGTATGTAGGACCTATGGATTTTAAAAAGTGTGTGTGTTTTTTGGGGGGAGGGACAGGGATTATTGGTTATCATGGCAGTGGAGCTATGACTGCAGGTTTTGCATCTGTTCTGGCAGGGTCTTGTGCTGCTTTGAGTTGATGTGTCCTGGTCAGTGAGGACCTTGCTTCTGGTGATGAGGTTGGGTTGTTTGAAGGCCAGAAGAGGGGATTTGGGAAAGATTTCTTTCAGGATGTGATCCCCATCAAATATGGGTTGTACTTATTTGCTGCCCCAAATAGGTTCTGTTGTGAGGTTGGGAGGTGACAATTAGGGATGTGCAGGAAGTGTTTTTTTCCCCTCTGTACTGAAGCAGTCTCTCCTGGGATATTTGGGTGGCTCATTCCATGCTGCAGTCTACTTCTTGGGTGGAGTGTCTGTGTTTGGCGAAGGCAAAAACTGCAGAGGTATTAATTGTCCACTTCATTTTAAATGGTCACTACAACATGTATGAACCCCTTATGCTTAATAGTCTGTCCCAGTTTGCATTTAGCTTGGACACTCTGGTTACCTTCCCCAGACCTGAAGAAATGCTCTGTGAAGCTCAAAAACTTGTCCCTTCCACCACCAGCAGCTTGTCCAATAAAAGATATTAACTCACCTACCTTGTCTCTCTCATATCAAGGCACCAACACTGCAAACTAGTTTTTAATAGTAATGTCAGTTCGTTATCCTTGATCTTGGAAACTGCAGCTCCCTAATCTGTAGTCTCCATAAATTCTGGATCCCTCACCTCTGTCACGTGCTGCTATTCTGCACTTACTTGTCTGCACCCAGACTTATGATCACATCAACTTGTACTCAAACAGTTTCACTGCCTCTTTAATCACTTCAAGATGCAATTCAAAATGGTTTGCCTTGGCAAATAGGCTACCAGTTGGTGCTATGGTTCTGTGATGTCTCACAAGCTCAGCATCATCTACCTGGGTCAGATTTTGGACTAGAGGCCTCCAGGAGAAGTCCTAATGTTGATTAAGTAGGTGATATTCATCCTTCTGCCGGGGCACTGGTTCAGTATTGACGTCATAATGCTGCAGGACTGGGTACTGCAATGCAGAGGAGATGTTATTGAGTACATGGCCACTTTTTGTGTGAAAGAACTATTACTTTTGCAAGAGTAGAGATCTTGTGGCTTGATTGAATTCTGCTTGGTATTTATAATTCTCATTTTCAGCTGGATGTTGATCTGCTTCTCCAGTCACACAGTTGGGCTTGTGTGAACAAATAGAGATTCACCCCGCAGATAAATTTGTATCATTGGAGGCTTCTCCCTTTTACTAAACGAGGTTTCCTAGTGCTTCTAACTTGATTTTGAGGAGGTGGTGGTGGTATCTTGTTTTTCATAGTTATTGCAGACATCCCACCTATCTGAAGGGCAGAACATCAAGGAGAAGGGGCTTGTCTGGTCTCCTTCCCCTTGTTATTGCTGTCACTGTTTTTTCTGTGGTACACTTCCTTGGCAGTTAAATTGCCTGGTACATGTTGAACCTTACAAGCTTGATGTAGCTGGTTTCTGGTCTTTCTCTGTGGGATTGTGGCAGGTAACTCCCATGTCTTTCCTGTAGGGAGTTTCTAAAATGATTTTGTCCTTAGAAAGCAGTTCAGTCTTGGGAACAGGAGTGGATTAAATCTCCTTTCTCTTAAGGCATAGGTAGCTGACATAATTTTTTTAAGGCTAGAAGTGACCACTGTGAACATGTAGGTCAGAGTTTCTCTACCTTTGGGTCAGGACTCAAAACTGGATCACCAGAATGTGTTAAAGGGTTGCAGGACAAGCTGGGCTCAGCCCTCCACTCCGGGACTTGCCACCTGCTGCACAAGGTTAAGTCACTCAAGGTTGGTCCAGTCACCCCTCCCTCATGATGACGGGGCTGACTGGGCCAAATTCAAGTTACTGGAACGAAAACCCCACGTACCAGATTGCAACACCATTCTCACAAATTGAGCTTGGCCAGCCTCCTGTGAAGGAAGCCAGGCCAAACCTGAGTAGCAATGTAACCTAGCTTGCTGTAATGCCCAGAGTGGGGAACCACGTCCAGCCACCCCTCTGGGACAGTAGCCGGGAGGAAGCAGTTGTTATCCTATTCTCCAGTCCTGGCCCCCTGTTGTACCACCTTGCAGCTGGGTGACACCCTGTGTTCTGAACCCCTATCTGTCTTCCCAGTCTGGGCCCCTCAAAAGTAGCCCTCCTCTGCAGCTGGGCAACTCTCCCTCTATCACGCTACCCATCCTGGACTCCAGCCTCCCAGATCTTCCCCCCATTTTATCCCCATGTAGGGGCTGTTTTCTGGGGTGCTATTTGGTTACCAGCCTCCATATCCTTCCCCAGAATCCCCAGCTCCTTCCTTAGTGCACCCTCAGACCCCTACTCTCTCCACTTTACCTCCAGGCTCCAAACCCTCCCTTTCCCTTTGCCCTTCGTGGGATGTGTATATTTGGGGGAAGGGTAGTCTTGGCTCTTTGCCCCTCCACCAGTTGCATCTGGAATCTTAACTTTGAACCCTATAACCCCCTGCTAGACCCCTGAAGGTGAGGGGGGCATTGGATTTTTGGAGGCCTCAGAGTCACAACAGGCCACAAGATTTACAAATGGGTTCTGACCTCAAAAATTTGCTTGTCTAGTCTGACCTGTATAACATGGGCCAAAGGACTTCCTTCAGTTAATTCCTCTTTGAACTAGAGCATATCTTTTAGAAAAACATCCAATCTTGATTGAAAAAATGCTAGTGATGGAAAATCCACCACCTCCCTTAGTAAATTGTTTGTGGTTAATTACCCTCTCTGTTAAAAATGATGCCTTATTTTTTATCTGAATTTATCTAACTTCAAATTTTTGTTCCTCACAGTTACTTATAAACTGTTATCAAGTCACCCTCTAAGCATCCCTTTCATAAGCTAAGTAGATGGATTCAAGGAGCTCAATCACCGTAAGGTGGGTTTTCCAGTCCTTTAATCATTGATATGGCTCTTAGCTGAGCTCTGTTCAATTCATCAACATCCTTCTTGAGTTGTGAACACCAGTACTGGATGTGGTATTCCAGTAGCGGTCGCCTCAGTGCCAAATACAGATGTAATACAGCCTCCCAACTCCTACTCGAGGTTCCCCTGTTTATACATCCAAGGATCACATTGGTCCTTTTGACCACAGTGTGACAATGACAACTCATTTGTGGTTGATTTTTCCACTATGACTTCCAAGTCTTTTTCAGCATTACTGCATTTTAGGATAGAATCCTCCATCCTGTAAGTATGACAGACCTTCTTCCTAGTTATATAGCTTTACACTTCACATATTAAAACACACACAGTTTGCTTGCACTAGACTTACCATGTAATCTAGATTTCTCAGTATCAATGACCTGTCCTCGTTATTTACCACTCCTCCAGTCTTTGTCATGTGCAAACTTCATCAGTTATTTTTGTTTCCAGGTCATTTATAAAAATGTAAAATGATAAAAATGATAATAGCATAGGGCCAAGAATTGGTCCCTATGGGACCCTACTAGAGCCCCTTGGTCGATGACCACTTATAATTACCCAGTTCTTACTCTGTTTAGGATCCAGTTTTGCTGGATTTTTGGGGTTGAGGAACCTTCTAAAGTTAAGGTACTTCAAGGAGTGGGAGTTCAGGAGGAGACTTATGGGAGATATTTGGGGAGGCTGCAGACCTGTCAGCCTGTGTTGTGCTTGACATAACACTTGTAGATTATATCTTTGAACATAGACAAGGAAGAGTACTACAATCCCACCCCTCTATTAGAACCTCCTAAGGCATGGGCAGTGCTTATATGGGGAGGGAGACAGACACTGGTGACAGACACGAAAGGGAGCCGAATCTGCTTGTCATGGTATAATTCCCCACTCTGATCCTTAGCGTCCAAAAGATGGGGTACCAGCATGAATTCCTCTAAGCTCAATTACCAGCTTAGTACTTGTAGCGCTGCCACCAACCAGGAATTCCAGTGCCTGGTACACTCTGGTCCCCCCCAAAACCTTGCCCAGGGACCCCCAAGACCCAGTCCTTCTGGATCTTAACACAAGGGAAGTAAACCCTTTCCCTCACCATTGCCTCTCCCAGGCTTCCCCTGCCTGGGTTACCCTGGAAGATCACTCTGATTCAAACTCCTTGAATCTTAAAACAGAAAGGAAAATCCACCTTCCCCCCTCCTTCTCTCTCCCTCTCCCTGAGAGAGAAAGTAATCCTAACACAGAGAAATTTAACCTTTCTCTCTCCCTTCCCTCCTTTCTCCCCACCAATTCCCTGGTGGCTCCAGACCCAGTCCCTTGGGGTCTCACCAGAATAAAAAACAATCAGATTCTTAAACAAGAAAAGCTTTTAATTAAAGAGAGAAAAAAACAGTAAAAATTCTTTGTAAATTTAAAAAATGGAATAGGTACAGGGTCTTTCAGCTATAGACACTGGGAATACCCTCCCAGCTTAAGTATACAAGTACAAATTAAAATCTTTTCAGCAAAATACCAATTTGAACTCCTTCCAGCCAAATACACATTTGCAAATAAAGAAAACAACCATAAGCCTAACTCGCTTTATCTACCTAGTACTCACTATTCTGAACTTAAAGAGCCTGTATCGGAGAGATTGGAGAGAAACCTGGTTGCACATCTGGTCCCTCTGAGCCCCCAGAGTGAACAACAACCAAAATCTAACAGCACACGCAAAAACTTCCGTCCCTCAAGATTTGACAGTATTCCTGTCCCCTGACTGGTTCTCTGGTCAGGTGACAGCCAGGCTTACAGAACTTGTTAACCCTTCACAGGCAAAAGAGATATAAAGTACTTCTGTTCTATTAACTCCTACTATCTGTTTATGACACTGCTCTTCTGAGAAAAGGGGTTTTCCTTTTCTATATTTCCCCCTACCATTTTTCTAGTATTTTCTCTCTGAAGCATTACCTTCAGGGGCAGCTCTATGTTTTTTGCCACCCCAAGCATGGCAGACAGGTGGCCTTCAGCAGCATGCGTGGATTTGGCAGCATTTCTGCGGTTGATCTACTGGTCCCGTGCCTTTGGCATACCCATTGCCAAAGCCACGGGACCGGAGGACCTCCCGCAGGCATGCTGCTGAAGCCTGCCTTACTACCTCCCTCCCTGCAACCGGCACGCTTCCCCCCGCAGCTTGCTGCCCCAGGCACGCGCTTGCTGCGCTGGTGCCTGGAGCCATCTCGGTTACGTTACTCCCCTTGGGGTAATACCAGTTAATCTGAGTAAGCTAACATATTTGTGCATGCTATTCAGGTCACATCACAAACATTTGTTCCAGGATACATGATTGTGACTCAGCCTAGGATGAAGCACAAGTGTTTGTGAAGTGTCCAGGCTAGCATGTTAGCTAACTTGAAATAACTGGCAATCAAATATACAGAACTTCTCCCCCCCCCGCCTCCCCCTCCCCACAAAAAAAAGACTCCATAGGGTAGGAATCCAAGGAGGCAGATTTAAAGTTGCATGGCTGTGCTGTGTGGGAAGTATCACTTTAACTCTGCATTTCATGACTTTTCCATGTTTGTGTTTTGGGAATTAAGCTCATAGTCTAGAAGGACACAAGAAGCACAGGATTCAGTGCCAGTAACCTAACACCTCATTAACAAAGTTCTTGCAGGTGTATGGGGCTAAATACATTAGACTAAAAATAGCACTAAACAATCATGTTAAATCTCATCCTTTAAAAAAGGATTTTTTAAAAATGTTCAGGAAGAATTACTTCATCATCTTCAGGAGCCATATATTTTAGGCAGTTTAGATATTTCAAATGGCTGCTTTTGTAAACTGCCCTACAAAATTGTATTTCTTCATTTGTTCTCACTGCAGCAGCTCCATAAGTTGAGATGGGAAACATTTACAGTTACTGCACCTCGGTGTAGCAGAAGGATCCGGTCAGCCTTGGGAGACAGGAACCATCATGTGTTTAAAAATTTACTTTGCAAGAAAAGTGACTCCTGAAGCAGCCACCAAATCAAAAATGGCTAGAGGTGGAAGGATGTGTTGGAGAAATCCCACTCATCTCTATCACTGTTGAAAGGTGTCCTAAACAAAGAGATCTGAACTTGAACTGTTAGCTTAGCCCAGTGGTACGTGTACCCCAGGGGGTACTCAGAGGTCTTCCAGGGAGTACTCCACTCATCTAGATAGTATTTCTTAACATGGGGATTGCAGCCCCAGGGAGGTTGAGAGATGGGTTTGGGGCGGGTAGCAAATCCAGGGCTGGCATTAGGAAATGACAAGCAGGGTAATTGTCTGGTGTTCCATGCTATAGGGTGCCCCGTGAAGTTAAGTTACATGTTTCAGCCCTGCTTCAGACAAGGCTCACAAATGGAAAGACAGGCTCAAGTAACACACAAATATACATACAATATTTATATTCCAATCAATTTATTTGATAACTATTTTGTAAAAATGAGAAAGTAAGCAATTCAGTAATAGTGTGCTGTGAGACTTTTGTGTTTTTTAGGTCTGATTTTGTAAGCAAGTGAAACTTTTTTAAGCAAGGTGAAACTTGGAGTATGCAAGACAAATCAGACACCTGAAAGGGTTATAGTCATCTAGAAAGGTTGAGAACCACCGACTTAGCCAAGTGGTATAATTGTCATGTGAGTAATATTACTGAAATGAGGTTGGATAGGATTTTCAAAAGTGCCTAAGTGACTTATGAGCAAAAGTTCTATTGAAGGTCAGTGAGTCTAAGTCAGTTAGGCACTTCTGAAAATCCTAACCCAAGTTGTGCTTTTAAAAATCCCACCTTTCAACCACTTCCTGCTCTCCTTGTCTCAATGTTCTCAAGCATCAGTTTCCCCATTTCTCTTCCCCTGTCACCTGCTTGTTAGATTCAGCAGGTCAGGTTGCCATGTCAGGGAAATGTCCTCAGAATATTTTGTTTCACCTTTAGCACACCTGCTTCTACTAGGGAAGGAGGAGAATAAATGGTCCTCTAGTGTCCTGCTGGTGTAGAGAAGTGTAACATATTACATGACAAGTTGAAATCATAGCAATGAATACTGAACACAGCAAGGGAATTATGCACAGCAGTTCAGAATTATGCTCCTTGCAGTAAAAGGTTGGTCTTGTGATTAAAGAAATGGAGTGTGATTTGAGGGAGTTGGTTCCATTGCCAGGTCTCTCTCTGCCTCTGTTTCCCATCTTTAAAATGAGGATAATAACTCTTCCTTTCTCCCATGCTTTGTCTGTCTTGTTTATTTAGATTGTATGCACTTTGGGAATAGGGATTCTCTCTGTTCGTACAACACCTAGTATGAGGGGACCCCATTCTTGGCTGGTGCCTCTGCATGGTATCACAATGCAAATAACAGTAGCAGGAATGGCTTTGCCCACCTTAATTACCCTGCACTATAAACTGTAAAATATATTATTGTAACCCAAGAAAATTTTAATGCCAACTGGCATTGGTTTAATGCCAACCAGTTGGAATTTTAATGCCAACTGATTTTGGTGTTACATTCTGGTTCCCCTAAGAATGTCTGTGAGGTCTTAAATGAAAGCCAAGGTCACGCTAAGTCATTAATATTGTTGTGAAATGTATGTACAGATACTATGTAAGAAGTTATGTTTACTTATACTGAAAATATGTTTTTAAAGTCTGTATCAAGGTATCAGTCACAAGCAAAGGTGAAAGACAGTTTTTCCATCAGACAGGAGATAAGAAAATGTATACCTCTCTGTCAGGCTGTAACACTTAATACACTAGATGCCTATTTACACATGAAGTCAATAGGAAAGCAGCACACAGGAAAAACAAGCCATGGATGGTTATCCTGTCTCTCTGAATACAGACAATGAACATTGGGTGTATATTTAGGAAAGAAAGAAGAGACTCCCTCATCCTGCACCTAAACAAAAAATGGGCAGTGCAATTACATTCATGAACATGGGATTTCAGCCAAGCTTGGTTGAAAACACTGCAAAGGACTTGGGATTAGATAACCTCCTGTCTAAAGACGCTTAACCTGTTTGTTTAGTTTAGAAAGCAAGTTACAATTCTATGTTTTATATGTAACCATTTGTTTCCAATAGTCTTCATCATTATCGTCTGAATCTCTAGTTTTTAATGGTATATTTGTAGTGAAAACAGGAATAAGTTTATCTCAGTGCTGTATTGTTAAACAAATTGCTGGTCCTGAGCTGAATCTTACAAGCATGGTGTGTGCACGACAGACCTGGTATTTCTGTGAGTGTCCAGTGGATAAGGGATAAGAGACTACAGGAGATGGCTTCAGAGGGACTCAGGTGCACTAATTGTTAATCTGCAAGGGAAAGTAAGGGCTGGTATAGCCCAGAGGAGAGTGCTTGGCTAGCTATAACAGGCTGGTGGTGGCAGGGAACTTATACCCAGTTTAGCACAAGTAAGACTCCCTCTCACTGAGGCTGGGGTTAAGAAGGTACTCAGAGTCCTGGGTACCCATCACTATTATACTATCAACTGAGCTTACCTTTTCAAGTGAGTTTTGCATACACACTACCCAAAGTCAGCTTCCCCCTTCTTCGGCTATCCCTTGATACAAGGGTGAAGTCTGCCAAGGGGGTTCATTGCTGAGCTTTTAGGTGGCTGAGGAGCCCTATTTGTGCCCTGCAGATTTTCCCACAGCTGTAATCTTGGAGGAGACATAGTTGTTGGCTGGACTGTTGTGCACTTTCCTCCTTTGTTGCTTCTCTGTCTCATGAGCACGTCTGTTCTCAAAGTGAGCTGTGGGTCAGTGTATGGTGTGGCGCCACTGTGTTCTGTTCCATGACAGGTCCTCCCAGTTTGTTGGGTTGATGCCTCCCTTTTAAGGTGTACTTTCAGTATGTCTTCGAAGTGCTTTTTCTGCCCTTCACAAGCCCTTCTTCCCTGACTTCACTGAGAGAAGAGTACTTGCTTTGGGAGGCGAGTGCCAGGCATATGTACGGAGTTGGTGTTTCATGACCTGCGCTTCCACACTGCTGATGTTGGCTGCAGAGAGAATGCTGATATACCTGCTATTGACTGTAACAAATACAAACATTTTAGAAAGGTCAGAGCCAGTCAATCGGCCTTTTTTGCTCTGAATGTAATGGGTGTGAAAACTCTCACGTAAATAGTGTTTCAAATTTTATGAGTACGGTCACATATGCTTTAGAGTTTAAAAAGATTCTAAAGATTACAAGATTATGCCAGCTGGTTTTGAACAAGCCAGTCATAACCAGGGCAATGGAAAATTATGAAAAGAATATGAGATGTCAAGATTTGTATTTTGTCATAAGCAATTGCTGCTTTAGAGCACCTTTCTACTAAGCAAAGTGAGAGTCTTTTTCCCTCTCCACAATTGAAATCTTCCACCTGTTTTTCTTTTGTTTTGTTCTTGAGATGTCGTCTTGAGCAACCACTGATCACGTCCTCAGCATTTCTAGTTCTGAAAGTGTATATCACATCTAGCGCTGCTATATGCAGAATGCTAGGGAAAGCAGTGGATAGCAAAAGAGCTCTCAAGGGGTAGTGGGATAGCTTGAGAAAGCTGATGCTTGGGCTAAAGCTTAAAAGAAAGATATACATGAGATGACATATGCCTCCATGTTCTTCTCTAGAGGCTGCCTGGGTGGAGGCTGTGGTGCATTGCTTCCTCTATCCCGCAGCCGACAGCAGGATCAGGACGGTAAGGCTTTTGAGGACTCACTCTCAGAAAGAGAGAAATCTCTCAGGCACCTTCACCAAGTTCTGCTCAAACCTCAGTAAACAACTACTCACCAATGGGCACAATTTCTGAGGCACAATTATACTCAGTGCAAGAGCCATCCCTAAAAGCACACATTCCTTCCCCCTTGGTAAGACAAATATCAATTCTTTTTAATTATTTCATTGATGCTTCAACAATGTGCTTGGTCCATTGCAGTAATAATAATATTAATACCTTATGCTTCATACTGCTTTTCAGCCGTGGGTCCCAAAGCACTTTACAGAGGAGGTCAATATCATTATCTCTTTTATGAAGAGGGAAACCGAGGCATAGAAATGACATGTCTTGCCCAAAGTCACCCAGCAGACTAATGGCAAAGACATGACTAGAGCTTAAGTCAGGGGTCCCCAATGTGGTGCCCATGGGTGCCATGGTGCCCCCCGGGGCATCTAAGTGCGCCCACGTACTGGCTGGCAGATGAGCTTCCACCAAAATTCGGCAGTATTTCAGCGGCGACGCCTCTGGATGATGCCGTTTGTCGGTAGCATTTTGGCGGATGCTTATCCACCTCCACAGTCCTCCACGGCTCGTTGTCTGGCGCCTGCCAGACGAAAAAGGTTGGGGACCACTGACTTAAGTTATCTGTAACCAAGCCTAGCATGCTGTCTTCTAGTACAAATCAAAGCCACGCGCCCATCCCCTAAGGCACTTACAGGCTAACTGCAGATGCAATGAGGGGAGTAACAGGGCAATGTGGAGGAAGAGAACAGGGCAACCCTCAATAAAATTATTTGGATGCTTAGAGCTGCCTAGTTCTCGGAAAGATGGAACAACCCTGCATCCCTGAAGTATCCCATCTTCAATGCAGGTTCTTCTTGCTTGGTACTTACATTCGTCCATTATGTGGGTTTCCTGTGATAGCATCCACCTTTGTCACCGTGCATGGTGCCCGCATTGGACAATCTCTATCAGAGATGACATGTCTGGGAGTGGTCTCTTTCGCGCCACCCATCCCTGGAAAGAAGAAAGTGATGGGCTCATCAACAGGGCCGGCTCCAGCTTTTCTGCCACCCCAAGTGGAAAAAAAAAAAGCAGCACTTCGGCGGCAGCTCAGTCACGCCGCTTCCTCTGCGGCAGTTTGGTGGTGGGTCCTCCCTCCCTTCCTCATCGGCTGCAATTTGGCGGCAGCTCAAAGAGAAAGAGAGGGAATGAGGGACCGAATTACTGCCGAGGACCCGGACGTGCCGCCCAGATACCAGACAGAGTGCCGGCCCTGCTAATCAACAACCTAAGCAGCCAAACAGAAGGTTGAGTAAAGTGATGGGATTTACCCAACTGAAATATAAACAGTGCAACCTCTCCCAGTCTGATCCTTCTGGAATGCTGTGAGTTGCAAATGTGGAAGTAGAGCAAGAACTGACAGGATTGGAAGGGGATTTCAATGCAAACAGTCCCTTCTGTGAGCAAGAGTCAGGCTAGCTGTAACCCTAATAACGTGAGACTTGTAGAAGGGAGGATTGTGCAAGGCGAGTGGGGAAAAAACTATGCGAGAAGTTGTTGCGACCTTGTGTTAAAGTGTGGAGTGAAGACTATAGTCTAAATAGAAGTGAGAAAAATAAGATATCAGGATGACCTATGTATAAACAAAATGCAGCTGTTGCTCATTATTGTATGTAACAAAAGGTATAAATGCTTGCTGTAATTGTTTACCTCTAGAGAGACTTGCCCATGTGGGGGAAACCCTGTGTCTTTAGTGCACTCTCTCCCTCCATGCAATTGCTAGACCCAGCCAGAGAGTGAGGACTATGTTTTTCACTGACACAAATAAATGCACAGGGATGTGAGATCCAGATATGAGTTGCCCCAGCTCTACCTACTCCCACATGCACGTGCATAAAGCCCTGTAGCTTTATATTATTGGAATGATCATATATATTGAAATAAATGTATACACTGAGAATAAGCTGTGTTTTTGCAAATATGTGGAGTTAGACTTGTAAATAAACCTAGGAACTGGTGCAGAGCTCTACATACAAAACATACATGTAGCTGGAGCATTAGGTAATAAATCAAGCCCTTTGAGATATTGAAGGAAAAAGTACTCTACATGTTCCTAAGACCAGAGGGTCAGGGGCTGGGCACTGTCAAGCTGGCCAACTCTCTCCCCACTTCTCATGCACCTGGTACTGTTTGAGTTATCAGGGAAAAAAATAAAGGCATTAAAAGCGTTGTGCTATGAAAAAACTTCACACTTCATTCATGTTTTGATAACTCCCAAAATGGCCGTACAGACCTGATCAGCCTTTAAACAACACCAAAAATCAAAGCAAGTATTTTGGGACTCAGGAGCAATACAAGAAATTTTATTGCTAAAGACCTTTTTTTCCTCCAGCAAATTATATGCATCTGGATATAGAGGAGTATAATGAAAGGATTTTTATATTGCTATTAATCATAATTTTCTATATATAGTAAGGCAAAATGTATTTGCAGGGATCTCTTGGTGAATATTGTCTTTGCTATAGTCTATGTGATAGGTAATAGATGTGTTTAGCAGCAACTGGCTTTTTTATTTCAAGCACTGATCTGTTTTATTTACATAAAGTGTGTCTATCTCAAAAACAATGAGAATGTGCAAAAAAAAGTCTTTCCTGGGGCTTTCTTGCGTGTGTGTCACGCTGATGGTGGAGAGGGGGGTGCCTACACAAACACTTCATTATGTAATTTAATACATGGGAAACACTAACTAGTTTAGTAGCTGCTGAAGGGCAGAGACTGTATAGTTCCTTGTATTTTCCCCACACTGAGTATTTAATACTTATAAATTGTTCTTTGTTAACACATATAAAACAGCTATAAGGAGATGTTGACCACGGTGAAATGACTTTTCACAGAGTCCCAGAAATCAATTGAGCATGAGCCGAAATAGCTCAGTTGGGAGAGCGTTAGACTGAAGATCTAAAGGTCCCTGGTTCGATCCCGGGTTTCGGCAGATGAATTTTGCTTTTGTGCGAAGTGACTCTTCACTGTTCTCCCCTCCCCCAGCAGCTGAAACCGAGGTGGGGACTAGCCCCGGCTATAGGCGCAGAGAGGCTGGGGAGCGGTACTCCCCCTAGCCCGGGGAAAGGGCATTTCTGGGCTGGAGTCGGGGTAGAAGGGGGTGGCGGCAGGCCCCCGGCGGGCGCTGCAGTGTCAGAGGCAGCAGCCAGCGGCAGCGCCGAGCTCCGCGTGTCCCGGGGCCGAGAGGAGGAAAGTTGCTGGCACCGGGGCCACCTGTGGGTGGGCGCGGGGCGGGTGTTCCCCGCTGGCTGGGCCATGCTAGCGCCCCCTCCCCAGGGCTGTGGGGTTAAAGGCCTTTAATCCTCTAAGGTATTTCGGCTCCTAACGCCCATTGCGATCAATGGACCCAAGATTGCAACCCCAGACGTCTGAGGCAGGGGAGCGGCTCTAGGAGACTCCAGCCAGTGAAGTATTTGAAGCAGCAAAGAGTATTTGACGCTCCCAGTCGCACACAGCCTGGGTGTTAGTGCCGCAGAGCTGTGTTTGTCAGTCTCCAGCGGGGCAAGGGGAGACCCGCATAGCATTGCACACATTTGTCTTCTCGTTGCCGCCCTCGGCCTGCCTTTTCTGCTATAATTCGCCCTAATTGGACTTTCTTCCCTTACCATTAAAAAAAACCAACTTCCCTTATTGTTCTGTGCATGCTAACATTTACCCTGCTTTGTGCAGGTTGTTGTCATTGTGCGATTTAATTTACATTTTTAATAGCAAGCAAGCACTGAAAATACTAATTGATGATAGCAGCTCAGAGGTCCCCAAACTTTGGGGTGCACCCCCCCAAAGGGGCACAGAGGACCATTTAGGGGGGCATGCCTGTTCCAGCCCTCACAGGGGCAGGGAGAGAGCTTCACCCTGCTCGGCTCCTGGCCTTGTCCGTGGTTCCACCCTTAGCCCTCTTATGCCTGGCCTCATCTCCCTTCTTAGAGCCATGGCCTTGATCCTGGCCCTGGCTCAGGGGGAAGCAAGGTAAAAAGTCTGGGGAGCACTGTGGTAGCTTAAGCAATCACATCTTTGTGTTGTAGTATAGCATTTGCGTTGTCACAGTAAGTTTGTAATTTACTAATTTATTTCTAAAGTTTTAATCCCCGCCCCTATACCACAAGTTTACTCTTTCTTCAGTTGCCTTTCATCCTCCAATGAAGATCAAGTGAGGATTACCTTTCTCAGCTGTTATTTTGCCTCAATCCTGAGCCTTAACGTTCACACTGCAATTTTTAGCCCTGCAACCCAAGACTCAGGAGTCCAAGTGGGGTACTTGGGTTAATTTTGCCCATTTGGGAATTTTGTTCCAGTGTAGAGAAACCCTAACTGTTCTGCTTATTACTTTGTGTCATACCACATTCAAACTCATGCTAATTACCATTTTCCAGGTTTCTCTTTCCCAATAACCACCTCTATTTCCATTATTTTTCTCCAAATGAATTGGTTTGCTTTTTCTTTTTTCAAGATGGATCATCTACTAAGAAGTAAATTCAGAACATCTTCTCTAGCTGAAGTTTCTACTTTTAGAATCATAAAGGTTTTTTTCTCTGTACCTGAGGAACTCCTTTGATGATGAACATAAGAACGTCCATACTGGGGCAGACTAGTAATCCATCTAGCCCAGTACCCTGTTTTCCAACTGTGGTTAGTGCCAGGTGCTTCAGAGGGAATGAACAGAACAGGCAATCATTGAGTGAGCCATTTCCTGTCATCCACTCTTAGCTTCTGGCAGTCAGGCTCAAGTTGCCAGGGACAACCAGAGCATGGGGTGCACCCCTGACCAGCTTGGTCTATGTGAGCGTGGTTGTATTTTTTTCTTATCGATACCTGTGTAGAGAGGTTATTTTACTTCGATTCAGCACTGGAATACTGTGTCTAGTTCTGGTGCCTACAATTCAAGAAAGATGTTGATAAATTGAAGAGGGTTCAGAGAAGAGCCACAAAAATGACTAAAAGATTAGAAACATGCTGTATAACAAGAGACTTAAAGCATTCATTCTATTTATCTTAACAAAGACAAGTTTAAGGGGTGATTTGCTTACAGCCTATAAGTAGCTGCCTGGGGAACAATATTTAATAATGGGCTTCAATCTAGCAGGGAAAGATATAACAGGATCCAGTGACTGGAAGCTGAAGCTAGACAAATTCAGACTGGAAATAAGGTGTAAAATTTTTAATGGTGAGAGTAATTAACCATTGGAATAACGTACCAAGAATTATGATGGGTTCTCCATCACTGACCATTTTTAAATCAAGACTGGATGTTTTTCTAAAATATGCTCTAGGGAAGTCCTATGGCCTGTGTTAGACTAGGAGGTCAGACTAGATGATCTCACACTGGTCCCTTCTGGCCTTGGAATCTATAATTCTTTGCAAACAGTGGGTATCACTAGAGCTTGCAACACTGAAGATGCTGGAGGGGGAAGAGCACACAGGCACACCTAAGAAACTGAGAGTGTATTTTCAAACAGTTCAAATAATGACTGAATTTTTTTTGTTTGAAAACGTAGTTTTCAATGTACCCTATTTTTGTGTGTTGTGTGATTTGGAACAGCCCATTTATGAAACTTTAGACTTCACTCTCCATTTGTTTATCAATGTTATCTTTATTAATCGATGATTCTGAGAGGAAACAGCCTGAGTTTGTTTTTCTGGGCATGCTCGTTAATTTCCATATATCCATTCATACGCTGCTTTCTTACACTAAATGAACTATTCATCATTTTGGCCTAAGGTGCTTTTTGTTATTCATCCCTCTTTATTTCCCCTTCTATTTGCTCGTGAACATAATTGGGCTGAGCTTAACTGTCAAAAAGTATGTAAATGTTTATAAGATATTACAGTAACCAATAATAAATGCTGATGGAAAATAAGTCAAGATATTTTCAATAATGGATGAGAACCAGACAAAGAGCTTAAATTAGCCCAAACAAACAGAAAAATGCCATGTTGATATAATTCAAGGACTATGCTGAAATAGTGCTTGGTTAAAAGTAGAGGATGTGGAACCAGAAATTAATGAACCACAATTAGTGTGTTAGCTATTAGGCCAACTTGGTGGACAAAATAATGAGGGATGGACTGTTCCGTCCACCACTCCCTTTTTGGGTCCTTAAAAGAAAAGACGCTGTGGGAGAGGGGGAAGTATATAGAAGAACAGAGGGAGGCTACTGGAGCGAGCTTCACCATCATGGCTGGCACGCCTGCTGTCTTCTGGGACCCCAAACCTTCTTTGTCCCAATCCTGTGGGATATGCTGACTAGATCGGACCAGAGAGAGGGATCCAGCTGACATCACCAACCCTATCAGTTCCAGCTGAATCCCAAACACCATTTGAGATGAAATGGGATCAGACTTTAACAACAGTAGCGACAACAGCAGCGCCATTGGCTCCCGAGGACAGCGTTATATTGGGGTAGAGGTGTATATTGCACAGACAAGAGAACAAATACCTATTGATGTGCAACATGATAATACAATAGAAACAGTACCAGCTGGCTGTCAAACAAGGGGTCTTTTTCCTTCTAAAAACTCTCTCCAGCTAAAGAGTAAGGGAGATTGTTAAAATGAGAGGTTTACTTAATACTTTACATTTCAAAGGTTATCACTGTTTTGCCTTCTTTTCTGTGTCTTTAATAAAAGGTTCAAAGGATTTTTAATGGTGTGTTTGCAATGGGTCTAAGCAGGCCGAGACCTTTCTATAACCAAGCCCTGGACTTGTTTAACTTTCTTTAATGTTGGACAGCAACTGGGTCAGTGTTTCTCAAATGTGGCCACCGTGGCCTCATGTGGCCACCAGGGGCTTTTCTTGTGGCCACAGCCTCCTGGGCTGTGATTGAGGGAGAAAAAAGACTGCAGGGGAAAGCAGTGGCTACTCCCCCTCTCTAGTGCTCCTGGATACACCACCTTAGTGTTGGTTTCTTGGGCCGCCAGCAGGGGTTGGGTCCTGCCCCCTCTGGAGACACCTGGGGCACAGCACTAGAGGAGCAGCTGGTGAGTTCCCTGCCTTCCCAAGGGCAGTGGGACTCAGGCTTTGGGCTTCAGTCCTGGGGTGGCGAGGCACCAGGGTGCCAGGCTTTGGCTGTGGGGCAGCAGGCTCTGACTGTGGGACTTCAGGCTCTAGCCCTGGGCTCTGGCTGCAGGCCCCAGGTTCTGGCTGTGTGGCTTCAGGCTCTAGCTCCCCATTGCCTCCCTGGCTCCTACTACCTCCCCTGACCCTCCATCCAGGGCTTAATTTTCCCAAAACTTGCCAGGGCTGAGTAAGTCTGCTGTGAAAAGTGATATTAACAGACATACAAGTATCACTTTTCACAGCAGATTTACTAGCTACCAATAAACAAATTACAATGCTTTGAACATGTGTAGGTGCATATTTATTTGTTTTCCCCAAAGTTAATTAAGTATTTTACAAAAAAATTGTCAGAGTGGCCACCAGAAAGAGTTGGTAGCTGTACTCTGAGGTCACCAAATAATTGGTTCTGAGAACCCCTGGGCTGAATTATGTTGACATCCTCCATCTAAATGAATATAAGAGACACAGCTTTTCACAGGTTAGCACTTATTGTAGTAGCATGAATAAATAATGTCTCCTGGCATTGTCTCTAGAAGTGCTAGCATTAGGCCAGAGTTAATTTTTTACTAAAAGTTTCTGACAGCATTTAAAAAATTGTGTTTGGTGGTACAGAGATGCCTTCAAATGAGTATTTGACATGGTATGGCACAAAGAGGCTGTTTGGAAGCCATTATGATTTCTCATATAAATCCATATATAGAAGCTGTTCTGAAATTAAGATGCATATTAAACAAATAAGAGTATTATACAGCATACGTACAAGCAGATCATTTTCCTACTTTAATAACCTGGACCGTATGATTTTAAAACCTACAAAATATTAATCATTATGGATTAATATCTTGTAAATTTCTGTTTAAAAGCTTATTTTAGTTTTAGAAGCATGGAAGAACATTCAAAAGTTAGGCAAAGTCTTAAAATAGCATTTATTTTGAAAGCTTAGAGCTGCTTTGAGCGGAATTCTTCATCTTAACAACCTGAAATTTTGTGGGTGAGTGGTATGGCGCCAAACCCAGAATTTTGCAGTTGGATCCAATCTCTATAATGAGCCAAACCAAAATTCTAGATCTAAACATTTTCAAACTTTGTTATGTTAAAAATTCATATGTGGTATGTGCTCATCTTTGTTAGAAATGGATATTTGATTTTTATAAAAATCTAATGTGCTATATCTGATCCAAAAACAGTATGGTATTGTTTTGCTGGGGTTGGGTGAGACTATGTTGAAGATGGTGAGCATGCTAACAGCCCTTTATTCAGGAAACATGTAAAAAGCAATTAAGCTTTTTTATGGAATAACATAGCTGAGACAATAGAAGCCACCACCCAAAACACAGCCCACATGCAAAGCCTATCAGTAGCTGAGCTTTGTGGACAAAGTGCTTTCACTGAGGTCTGAATGCATACGCAGGGGACTGAGTATTGTTTTGGCAGAGTGGAGTGTGTGTGTGTTTGTGTGGACACAGTGAGAAGCACCACAGACAGAAAGCCCAGGACAGCCAGAGATGCACTTGCAATTTCACCCTGAGAGAAGGCTAAATGAGAGAGTTTTTTGGACAGAATGCTGGCTGTAGAAAGAGGCTTGGAGGATTGGTTAACTAAACTGTCTCCTGTTGTTTGAGCCCTACTGTGTTCAGGGAAACAGGACTTGGTGTATTTCTTCGTAAACAAATTTGATTGCTCCAAATTACTGACTCCATCATTCATTTCTCTTCCTAAGAGAAACAGCCAGCAAGACCCTAAATAACCCCTTAAATCAAAAAGGGAAACATTATGTTTATATCTAGTGCAAATTTGTTTGTGCACAAAAATTCCCCCCCAGTCTGTTTCTCTTTCAGGGACTAGCCTACTTATAAACAGTGCCAATTCCAGTAAGGGTGGGCCTCTAAGGGTCTATCTTTGCTACAGAGTTAACCTGGGTTATCAAAACCTGGGTCTGAGCAGCTACACTACAAAAACTCTCCCCAAGTTATTGGGTCTCCACTGATGCTGCACCCATCTGTGTGTCACTAGAACTTCTGGAGTCACATGCCACGGGTCTTTGTGCTGAGCTACCCCCTGATTCTTCCCTGCTGAAATGTGGGAGAATTTATCTGCTCTTCTGGGCATATGGGGGAATTGTGGAATGAGATTAGCACTTGAGTGAGCCTGTGTCCCCGTTGCAAAGTGGGTGTGGTATATCAGCCTAAGTGAAAGCAGAACCTGGGTTCTAAATGCCCCCACCCCAGCTAGACCATGCTGAAAGCATCCTTAACTCAGGTGAGAGTTTTTGTGTGTGGCCAGGAGACGGATTAGTGGCAACACCCAAGTAAGAGCTTGTGTTAACTCTCCAGCCAACACATACTCTAAATCTGAGTTCCCCTTCTTTGTCAGACAGTCAACACAATAGTTTTCTCTTTTACCTTCTTGTAGAATTAGAAGAAAGAAAGTTCTCACTCTTCAAGAGGGCAACAATCAGTATTTTCTCCAACAGAACAGACCCATTCAGTCCAGACGCGATAAAAGGAAAGCTGTTGTATTTATTTTAAAGTATAGCAGTATAACATTTGGGGAACTTTAAACATTATGCACTTTACTCACAGTCATCTAGAAGTTTGGTAAAGCTCTACAAAGCAACATACTTTGCCTTTTCCAGCACTAACTCTGTCTGAATGCTCTGTAGAAAATGTTTCTTGAGTTTATTTGGAGCTTCCTTGTACTTGCAAGTTCCCCCACCCTGCCTTCTTTGCCGGTCACTGCTATAATCAATAATACTTAACACAAAGTGCTTAGTATGTAATGTAAGTAGTCTTCATAATACCCTATCATAAACCTAGTCCCAGATTTGGACCTTAGCATCCAAAATATGGGGGTTAGCATGAAAACCTCCAAGCTTAGTTACCAGCTTGGACCTGGTAAAGCTGCCACCACCCAAAAAATTAGAGTGTTTTGGGGCACTCTGGTCCCCCCAAAAAACCTTCCCTGGGGACCCCAAGACCCAAATCCCTTGAGTCTCACAACAAAGGGAAATAAACCTTTTCCCTTCCCCCTTCCAGGTGTTCCTGGAGAGATACACAGAAGCAAACTCCATGAATCTAAACAGAGGGAGTCCACCCTCTCTATTTCCAGTCCTGGAAACACAAGCACTTCCCTCTTCACCCAGAGGGAATGCAAAGTCAGGCTAGTAAATCTAACACACACAGATTTCCCCCTGACTTCTTCCTCCCACCAGTTCCCTGGTGAGCTGCAGACTCAATTCCCTGGAGTTCCCCACTAAAGAAAAACTCCAACAGGTCTTAAAAGAAAGCTTTATATAAAAAAGAAAGAAAAATACATAAAAATGGTCTCTCTGTATTAAGGTGACAAATACAGGGTCAATTGCTTAAAAGAAATATGAATAAACAGCCTTATTCAAAAAGAATACAATTCAAAGCACTCCAGCATCTATAGACATGTAAATACAAAACAACAAACCATCTTTGTACTCACAACTTGGAAACAGAAGATTAGAAAGCAGGGAATTACTCCTCATAGCCGAGAGAGTACAGGCAGAAGACCCCAGAACAAAGGACTCACACACAAAGTTCCCTCCACCCAGATTTGAAAAAGTCTTGTTTCCTGATTGGTCCTCTGGTCAGGTGTTTCAGGTACTTTTTTCCAGGTGTAAGAGACATTAACCCTTAGCTATCTGTTTATGACATACCCCTGTGAGGTAGGCAAATGCCCATGTCTTGAATGCAGGAATCCAATGCCACAGATGTTAGTTTTAGGAAAGATACTAAATGAAGACAACATTTACTAATATCTGCCCTGGAAAGGCCTCCTTTACTGAGTATTTCGGAGCACCTGGAAGTTATCTGCCATAGGCAATATTTACAGTATGCAGACAGCCCCCCCCCACGTATTAGTTTGGGTAAGGTGATTAAGGCCACACTGATTCAGTAATTATGTATAACTCTTAATTTCCAGGAAATTCAGGATCTTTCCCTCCTGATAGTTCCTGCACTCAGCTGATATAATCAGACATGGCCACAGCTAAGGATGGTGCTGCACTGGGTCCTCCCTGAGCTCAGAATGTCCACATTACACTTTAAAAAAATGTTTTCAATGAAATTTAGGCTTTGTGGAGCCTACATAACTGTTGGAAATGTGACCTAGTCCTCCAAAGTCACTTGGGCACTTTGAAAATTTTACCTTCCATGTAGTACATGGTCACTGGAGAATATAGAGTTGTTACCTCACAGTGAAATAAACAGAAGGTCCCAACAGTTTCAGGGGGAATAAATAAGATTTATTTGGGTTCTTCTCTATTATCATATGACAGTCTGCTGAGGAAGCTGTAACTTTAGCTAAAGAACCTAGAACACTAACAGTCATGTTTATACAGAAATCTGTTTCAGAAATAAAAGATTATAAATGTCATCAGTTTCACGTATAGAAGTGTGACCATGAAAAGAATCATATTTTTGGTAGTAGTACAACTTTGCCTGCTAGCAATGCTCCTTTAAAGGACATAGTTTATAAGAAAGCTGACCCACATATAATTTTGCATTTAACAACCATATGCCATGTGTACTTGAGTAGTTTATAACAGAAAAGCATTTGTGGACATATTCTATTCTATATAGTTTCTTATACAGCATTCATCACCATAGTATCTGAGCACCTTCCAGGCGTGCATTAAGTAATATCACTATATAGCTGTTGTGACGGGATCCCCCAGGTAAAACCTGGGACTGGGGACCCACTGTGCCCCTTTTCTCACTATCCTGGGTTGTCTCTCACACTGCCTGATTGGTGGGAAGCAACAAACCCCTCCAGGTGCTATTTCCACTCAGTTCAACTGCATGTGGTGCCCCACACGCAGCTAGATTGCTGGAATGCTTCCAGAGCGACTCATGAATCACACAGAGAAAGGCACCAGCCAAATTCCCCCCAGCTCCCAGCCTTGTACTCTAGGAATACACCATCTTGAATTGTTCAAGACCATTTCTTGAGCAATGAAAGTTTATTAATTAGTTCACCACTTAATCAATGGAAAATGGATATGCACCAGCCTTTGTAACCGAAGCAGATTTACCAATCACTTCAGTCATACTCACTGGTAAAGATAAACATTAAAATAAGTTCATTGATTACAAAAATATAGATTTTAAGTGATTGACTTTTTGCCTGTGTTAGTTATCAAAAGAAAATAAAACATAAGCACACAGGCTAAACACTCACTCTATTAGACTGGGCAACAACTAGATTAAGCAGTTCTCACCCCAGTGGATATTGCAGTTCATAATACACAGCTTTCACCCTTGAAACTTGGGTGAGTCTCTTCTGTTGGAGTCTTCAGTCTTCTGAGCATTCTTTTGCTTGCAGTGGTGGGGAGGGGGAAGGAAAAATCAGGACGGAAGGCAACTTTACAGGGTAATAAAAAGATTTAAAACACAGAGGATTCCCCTCTGGGCTCAGCTTCATAGTATAAAAACAAGAATAAAACTGCCTCTGTAGCATAGAAAAATTCACAAGCCAAAACAAAAGGTAACCTAATGCATTTCCTTGCCCTCCTTACAATTTCTGTGGCTTTAGATGGATTATTCCAGGTATATTTTCAGGAGATGTTGTACCTGCTTTGTTTCTCCCTCTGTCCGGAGAGGGAACAAAAAAGAGAGCGCACAAATAAAATCCCCCCCTCCAAGATTTGAAAGTATCTTCTTTCCTCATTGGTCCTTCTGGTCAGATGCCAACTAGGTTATTTGAACTACTTAACACCTTACAGGTAAGGCAATTTAGTACATTTAATACAGCTGCCAAGGAGGGATTTTATGCCACCCTTCTCTATATTTATGACACCCCAAAACTATAATTAGATTTCAGTCCCCTGGGGCATTCCAGTCTATCTTGCCACCCAGTGATAGATGGTTGCTATACACCAAAGATCACCAGATATTCAGGATACTCCCAGCCCCAAAGGACCAGTCACTTACCCCAGGTCAACTTGTATGTTAGATATCACACCAAAGACAATGTTTGTAGTCAATTCTATAGTAAACTATGTAAGGATTTATTAACTAAGAAAAGTTATTACAAGGTTAAAGCAGGGAAGCATATATACACACAAATGAGTTACAGCCTATGATTTTAAAAGGTGACAGAACTGTAGTAATCTGTCAGCTCTGAATGTCTTTTACGGCCAATCCAGGCAGACCCTGGGGATCTTGTCTTCTGTTTTGTGTGAGCCCAAACAGCAAAAAAATGAAAAATTTTCTTGTTGGCTATTTTTTATTTCCTTCTTTCAGAATGCAAGCTGATGGGATGAGCCCTTTTGCGCTAGGCTCTTCATGGCTGCAAGGGGGCAATTAAAAAACTATTGTATTGTGATGTCCCACAATGGCCCAATTAGTTTTGGCAGGCCTTCTTGATAGGCAGATCCTTCTGACAGGGTGCACAGTTTCAGAGCAATTTTTTCCAGTTACAAAGCAAAAATTAAATATTACCTTATAGCAGCTGATAAAGAAATTCTAAGTGAGATTAATGAATGCAGCAATTTACAAGCATTTCATAAAATCTAAACACTACACTCATTGTTATAAGTCCAGTACCCATCTTAACCATACTAACACGCAGGTGAAACATTTATTTCCAGCAATGAATTTGTCAGTGGTCAGCTGAAGCCTAATGGTCTGCCAGTATCAATCATACATACCAATAGGGTTATGTTAATAATAAATAATGCTGTTTGTGATGGGACATACAGGGCTCATACTGGCAGGGAGGGGGTTAATGAGAGCCTGTGGACTCAATTGGCTCTGCCCTGCCACACCTGTAGCAAATGTCAGGTGTGGCGACAGGAGGTGAAAGGAAGAGGCCCAGTTGAGTTTGGGGCTGACCAGGCAGCAGATCAGAGCTCTGGTTCTTCCTTGGTGAAGGAAGCCTGTTGTCAGACAATGGTGTGAGACAGCTTGATGCCTGGATGAGCTACATGAAGACAAGTCCTAAGTAGGTGCATGGGATCCTACTGAAGACTTCTTTTAGATGACCCTAGTTTTGAGTTCATAGTAATTCTTATTTTTGGACTTTAATACCTGGAAAGGGTGTAACTCATGTATACCTTAGCCAAGGGTCAATGAACATACCTGTAAGCATAAGCTCCGTTAAAGATAAAAGGAGTTTGTGAATATGCCCCACAGGTGAGTATTTTGGGTGGCGTGGCAAACAGACAAGAAGGACTGAGTGAGAGACACCCAAAAGGAGCAGATGAAAGCACAGTGACTGACCCTGGAAGAAACCTAGAGAGGTTTATGGATTGGGGTGCAGGCTTGAAAGGGTGTTCTTGATGCCAGGGGCGGCTCTAGGTATTTTGCTGCCCCAAGCATGGCAGGCAGGCTGCCTTTGGCAGCTTGCCTGAGGGAGGTCCCCGGTCCCATGGATTCGGCGGCATGCCTGTGGGCGGTCCACCGAAGTTGCGGGACCAGCGGACCCTCCGCATGCATGCCGCCGAAGGCAACCTGCCTGCCACCCTTGCAGCGACCGGCAGAGCGCCCCCCATGGCTTGCTGCCCCAGGCACGTGCTTGGCATGCTGGTGCTGGGAGCTAAAGAAGCTGTTTCCTGCTATTTGAGTACTTCTGCATTCAGAGATATAGGACTGTGCATTCTTTGTAAATAAGCAAAACTGCATCAAAGAAATACCTGGCTGACACCAATTTCTACTGCCAACTGGAACATTCACTGGGCCTCAACCCTTGACAAAATTTTGGTCAAAAGGGGCATAAGAGGCAACTTGATCATGGTCTACAAGCACAGGGAGAAGATACTAAAGGGCTCTTTAATCTAGCAGGCAAATACAGAATAAGATTTAAATGACTGAAAACTGAAACTGGAAAAATTCAAACTGGAAATAAAATACACTTTTAAAACAATTATAGTAATTTAACAGTTTACCAAGCAATTTGAGATATTTCTCATCACTTGGAATATTTCAATGAAGATTGGATGTTTTCCTGAAAGACATGTTCTAGTTCAGCTACAAGTTATTAAAGTCACTGCAGGATGAAAGTAGAAACATAGGAACAGCCACACTGGGTCAGAGCCATCTAGTCCAGTTGTTTGTCTCCAAATGACTCACACCAGCTGCATAAAAGGAAGGTATAAGAAACTCCACAGGAAGCAGATATGAAGTAATCTGAGCCCCATAAAAGTCTCATCCTAATCCTTAATAAATAGAGCAGGGGTGGGCAAACTATGACCTGTGGGCAAGATCTGGCCTATCAGGGCTTTGAATCGGCCCATAAGATTGCCACCTCCGTGGTGCTGAGGGCCCTGCACCACTCTCAGAAGTGGCTGGCACCATGTCCCTGCGGCCCCTGGAGATGGAAGGGGGAGCAGAGGGCTCCATGCACTGCCCCTGCCTGCAGGCATTGCCCCCCACAGCTCTCATTGGCCGCAGTTCCCAGTTCCTGGCCAATGGGAGTTTTGGGGGAGGTATCCACAGGCGAGGGCAGCACACAGAGCCCTCTGCCTCTCTTCACCAGGGGCCACCAGGACATGGTGCCAGCTTCCAGGAGTGGTGCAGGGCCAGGACAGGCAGGCAGGGAGCCTGCCCTGGCCCCGCTGCATGCCGCTGCCACCCTGGAGTTGAGCCAGGTAAGTGGTGCCAGGCTGAAGGCCACACCCCAACGCCTTCCTGTGCCCCCTCCCCGAGCCCTCTGACACACCCTGCCTGCTCTCCAACCCCCTGCCACACCCCACACCCCAACCGCCTGCCCTGAGCCCCCTGCTGCACCCCACAACCCTCCTGAACCCCAATTCCCTGCCCTGAGCCCCATCCCACACCCCTCATGCACCTCAATCCCCTTCCCTGAGCCCCCTTGTATACCCTGCACCCCTCCTCTGCCCCAGTCCCTTGCCTGGAACCCCTTCCTGCATACTGCACCCCCTCGCACACCCTGCATCCCAACCCCCTGCCTCAGCCCTACATTCATAGCCCTGCATGCAGTTTCCCCACCCAGATGTGGCCCTCAGGCCAAAAGGTTTGCCCACCCCTGAGTTAGGATCAACCATTGCTCTTCTCTCCTTCCCCCTCAAAGTTTAGATGCTTACTGTGATCACATTTTAAAAAGGAAAATTATTGCATGGAGAAGGAGTGTGTTTGGAATGTCTTTATCAGTGGGGCATGGGGTAAAAACACTCCTCCCTCCCTCAACACTACCAGCCATGTTCTCTCTTCTTCTCTCCTCCCTTGCCATTCCCTCCTAAACTACAAAATGAAAAATCAGAACACTTTACAATACAGGGTGTGTTGGTTGAGAGGAACAGTAATTTCCACTCAGTGGCCCTCTACTGTGTTCTCCTAACCCAGGGGTGGCAAACTTTTTGGGCCAAGGACCACATCTGGGTTAGGAAACTGTATGCAAGTCCAGGGCAGGGGGTTGGGATGCAGGAGGGAGTGTGGAGTGCAGGAAGGGGCTCAGGGAAAGGGATTGAGGCAGAGGAGGGGTGCATGAGGCAGCTCAGGGAAGGGGGTTGGGGTGCAGAAGAGGTGCAGAGTGCAGGAGGAGGCTCAGGGTAGGGGTGTGGACTATGGGAGGGGGCCCAGGGCAGGCGGTTGGGGTGCAGGAGGGGTGTGAGGTGCAGGCAGGGGACTTAGGGAAGGGAGTTGGGGGATGGGGTGCAGGAGGGGTTCGGGCTCCAGCCCATTGCCGCTTACTTAAAGTGGTTCTGGGATGGCAGCAGCGCGCACCAGGGCCAAGGCAGGCTCCCTGCATGCCTGCCCTGTTCCCAGCCCCATGCCACTCCAAGAAGCACTGTGGCCCCTCGGAGTGGGGGGCGGAGGGCTCCGTGTGCGCTGCCCTTGCCACGCCTCCAGGTACCTCCCCGGAAGCTTCCACTGGCCGCAGTTCCCCATTCCCGGCAAATGGAAGCTGCGGGCGGCAGGGCCTGGAGACAAGGGCAATGCCTAGAGCCCTCTTCCCCTCTGCCCAGGGGCCACAGGGATGTGGTGCCGGCTGCTTCTGAGAGTGGCACGGGCAGGGGCAGCTCCAGGCACCAGCGCTCCAAGCATGTGCCTGGGGCGGCAAGCCGCGGGGGGCGCTCTGCCGGTCACCGCTAGGGTGGCAGGCAGGGTGCCTTCGGCGGCACGCCTGCGGGAGGTCTGCCGAAGCCACGGGACCAGTGGACCCTCCGTGCTTGGGGCGGCAGAATGTCTAGAGTCGCCCCTGGGCATGGGCCCCCATAGGGGGCAATCCTGTGGGCCGGATCCAAAGCCCTGAGGGGCCGGATCCGGCCCACAGGTGTAGTTTGTCCATCCCTGTCCTAACTGGACCTTGTAAGCGTTGCTGATCATAACTTCGTGATGTATTTTGCAGAATTATGAGTTGTCTCATTCAAATATAATCTATTTAGTGCCAAAACCAGAGAAAATAAAACTTGATCTCATCTTCAAACCACCTTTAGGGCAGGACACTATGAATACAGCATAAACAAACCACTCTGCTCTCATGTACTATTGTATTAAAATAATGCATGATGGGAGGAAAGCAGGCTGATTTGCCCTAGTAAGTTATTTGACATTTATCCAAATAATAAGGCTTAATTATTAGACCTAGACAAAACAAATCTTTGTTTTCATGAAACTTAGGACTGTTCTCCTCCTTAGCCTCATATAGTTTCTCAAACTTCATTGTAGTCATTGCCATGGGAATGGATTAATTTTGTCATTACCCTGTCTCACTTTCCTTCTTTGATCAGGGGAAAAAAAAAAAAAAAGTAAATTATATGCCAGTTCTCAAGACAGCCAGGCATCAGCATTTTAATTCTTGATATATTGTGAACTGGAAGCAGTTAATTAAGACCTACATATTAGAGAAGGGTTTGTGGTTTTTTGGTCAAGATGTTGTTCTGGGATGTTGAACTGTGAGGGGGGAATAAATGTCTTTTCCTTTTTTTAGCTGCTTAAAGAAAAGCGGTTTCCTGAATTAAAGTCTTGACCATATTTACATTTCTAGGATGTGATCCATATGGTATATTTGAAATGTTGCTGTATGCATCCTGACAGCATCACAAGCTCTTGAGGACAATTTAAGTTGCTGGAGTTGTAATAAACTCCAGGCCGCGAAGGCTTAGACTTCCTTACTGCTATAAAATGTTTTATTATTTATATTGCAGTAGAGCAGACCTGCACAACTCGTAAAGAGGCGAGGGCCACATTACTCCAAACAAAACAGCTGAGGGCCAAAACCTCCCCGGCCCCATGGAAACACTCCCTTCCAGCACCTCTTGGCACCGTGGAAACACCCTGCCCCAGCATCACCCAGCCCTGGAGAAACAAACCCTCCTTCCCCAGTGCCGCCCCACCAAAACAGCTGTGGGCCAAAAAGGAAGGTTGGGGGTGGGGAGGTGATACTTGATTTTAAATCAGCTAGGGGCTTGTCATAAACAGATAGCTAAGGGTTAATGTTCTTTTACCTGTAAAGGGTTTACACAGGGAACCTGAAACACCTGACCAGAGGACCAATCAGGAAACAAGACTTTTTCAAATCTGGGTGGAGGGAAGTTTTGGGTGCGAGTTCTTTGTTCTTTGTCTTGTGTCTGTGCCCTCTCGGCTCTGAGAGTGATTTTCCTACCTCCAGGCTTTCTAATCTTCTGTTTCCAAGTTGTAAGTACAAAGATAGTAAGACAATAGGTCTATATATTTTTTTGTATTTACATGTGTGTAGTTGCTGGAGTGTTTTGAATTGTATTCTTTTTGGATAAGGCTGTTTAGTCATTTTTTCCCTTTAAGCAATTGACCCTGTATATTTTCACCATTGTACAGAGATTATTTTAATGTCTTTTTCTTTCTTTTTTATATAAAGCTTTCTTTTTAAGACCTGTTGGAGTTTTTCTTTAGTGGGGACTCCAGGGAAGTGAGTCTGCAGCTCACCAGGGAATTGGTGGGAGGAAGAAGTCAGGGGGAAAATCTTTGTGTTAGATTCACTAAGCCTGACTTTGCATACCCTCTGGGTAAGGGGGAAGAGAGATTAGCTCTCTTGGTACTTGTGTTTCCAGGACTGGAAGCAGGGAATCTCCTAGGGTCGTCCAGGGAGGGGAGCCTGGGAGGAAGTAACCAGGAAACAAGGGGAGGGGGTTATTTCCCTTTGTTGTAGGACTCAAGGAATCTGAGTCTGGGGGTCCCCCAGGGAAGATTTTGGGGAGACCACAGTGAGCTAGGCACTGTATAATTCCTGGCTGGTGGCAGCTTTACCAGGTCCAAGCTGGTAACTAAGCTTGAAGGGTTTCATGCTAACACCCATATTTTGGACGCTAAGGTCCAGATCTGGGAAGAAATGTTATGACAGGGCTCCCAGCTGAAGAGGTGGCTGGGAGCCCTCAGGGGCAAATTAAAGGCCCCGGGGCTCCTGCAGCTGGGACAGGGATTTAAAGGGCCCAGAGCTCCTGCTGCTGAGGGGAGCCCGAGTCCTTTAAATCCCAGCCCATCCGCTGGAGCCGCGGCTGGGATTCAAAGGGCTCTGTGCTGCCTGCAGAGCGCCGTGTGCTCGGGATTTAGAATCCCCCCGTGAGCCGCACAGTGAGCCTCCGCGGGCCGCATGCAGCCCGCATGTTGTGCAGGCCTGCAGTAGAGCCTAACACAACTTAATCATGGACCAAGGCCTCATTGTGCTAAGCACTGTACAAAAATAGAACTTAAAGATGGTCCCTGACCCAGGAACTTACAATCAATAAGTGGATGCAGATAGGCAGAAAGGGGGAGCCCCAGGAAACACTCAGAAAAGGTACTTTTGAAAGTAATTCAGGAGCCATTTTCCATGCTTTGTGTGGGTGTTCATACTGTCTCTCTCTAAAGCACTGAGTCACTGGGGTTGCAAGGCATATCAGTTTGTTGTCCCCTTGCTGATTTCAAAGCGTGTTTCATTGTCTGCACAAATCTTTCAGCTAATCCATTGGTGGATAGATGATATGGCGCTGAAGTGATGTGGTGTATCCCATTTGCCTTCATAAAATTTTGAAACTCCTGAGAGATGAACTGCGGTCTGTTGTCGCTCACAAGTTGTTCTGGCAGACCGAAACTACTAAAGAGTCTCTGTAGTTTTTGGATAGTACTCTCTGCAGTAGTGGACTGCATTATAGAGACTTCTGGCCATTTAGAATGGGCATCTACTGCCACCAAGAACATGCTTCCTTCAAGGGGGCCAGCAAAGTCAACGTGAATACGTTGCCACGGGTTTTCAGGCCAGTCCCATGGGTGTAAGGGTGCCCACTGGGGTGCATTCCTCACACCCTGACATGACATACAAGCTTTTGCCTTCTCTTTAATAGCACTGTCCAATCCAGGCCACCAAAAATAGCTTTGTGCAATTTCCTTCATGCACACTATTCCACAGTGACCAGAATGTAGCTATTCTAACATCTGTGATCTCAGTGGTGGTAGAATAGAATAATGACACGTCTCCCCCACAACAAACAACCAGATTGGACCGATAACTCCGTCCTCCTGGACATGTAGGTAACAAGGTCGGGTGAGACTGGAGAGGTTTGTCGAGATTTTCCATGCATCACCAGGTCCATAATATGGGACAATACTGGGTCAACGCGAGTTGCCTTCTTTTCTGAGTAGCAGTGATGGGTGTATTCTCTACCTGTTCATAGTAGAAGATTTCCTTTTGGGCACTATCTTGATGTTTGACCGGCAAAGGCAACCTTGAGAGGCCATCTGCATTGCCGTGCAGAGTGGATTTCTGATATTTGATTTCATGTGTGTGCTGAAAGTAACAATGCCCAACGTTGCATACGACTAGCAGCTAATGGGGGAATGCCTGTGTAGAGTCCAAAAATTGATGTCAGAGGTCGATGGTCTGTGAGAAGAGGAAACTTCCGCCCAAACAGGTACTGATGAAACTTCCGAATTCCAAAAACAATTCCTAATGCCTCACTTTCAATTTGGATGTAGTTAGTTTCTGCTTTGCTTAGAGAGCGTGAAGCAAAAGCAATAGGTCTCTCTTCTCCCGAAGGCATAATGTGTGCCACGACTGCTCCCACTCAATAAGGGGAGGCATCGCAGGCCAATTATAGGGGTAAGAATGGATCAAAGTGCGTTAGAACTTCAGAATTTAGCAATGCATCCTTAGCTTTGTTAAATGCAACATCACAGACTTCAGTCCACTTCCAGACCTTGTTCTGCCCCAGGAGCTCGTGAAGTGGTTTTAGCAGTGTGGCTAACTGTGAGATGAACTTTCCATAATAGTTCAGTAGTCCTAGAAACGAGAGCAGCTGGCTTACATTTCAAGGTGGGGGAACCTCCATAATAGCCTTAACTTTTGCAGGAGCCTTATGAAGAGCTACAGCATCAATGATATGTCTCAGATATTCAACAGAGGGCTGGAAGAATTCACACTTGTCTTTGCGAACTCATAGGCCATATCTCTTCCAGTCTTTGTAGGATAACCTCTAAATTCTTTAAGTGATCCTCTTCATTCCTTCCAGTGACCAGGATATCATCCAGATAGCACTGAACTCCTGACAAGCCACACAAGATCCGGTCCATAGCCCTCTGGAACAGGGCGGGAGCAGACGTTATCTGAAGGGTAGGCGACAGTATCGAGTCCCTTATGGTCACAATAGTCAACATCTCTTGGGACTTTTCATCGATGTGCATCTGTAAATATGCTTGACTCAGATCTTACTGAACTTTTGTCCCCCAGCCAGGCCTGTGAAGAGGTCATCGATGCAGGGAAGTGGGTATTGCTCTGCACACAACACTGGGTTGACAGTGACTTTAAAATCACCGCAAATCCGGAGAGAGCCATCTTTCTTCACTATTGGAATGATAGGAGTGGCCCATTGGCTATGGGTAACTGGTATTAGGACTCCATTGGTGACCAGGTGCTCCAGGTCTGCTTCAACTTTTGGCCTGATGGCATATGGCACAGTTCGGACTTTCAGATATTTTGGTGGACTGTCAGGTTTAATGTTCAATGTCATAGTGATTCCCTTCATAATTCCTAGATCCTTTCCAAAAACAGCAGCATGTTTCCTTAGTATAGGGGTTAGACTGGTTTCTTCTTTAGTTATCTGGTGCACTTATGCCCAGTTCAGCTGAATCTTCTCAAGCCAAGACCTACCCATTCAGGCTGGGTAATTACCTCTCACCACAAACAGTGGCAATTTAGTAGCCTGTCCATTGAGCTCCACCTTAACATCAATAGTTCCCAACATGGGCACAGCTTCTCCCATATACATCTTCAGAACAGTTTGTTACCTTAAGTGGAAGATGCTGTAGCTTTTCTTTATACACAGTCTCGGAGACCAGTGAGATGGCTGCACCAGTGTCCAGTTCCATGCGTATAGGTTTGCCACCCAACAACGGGGTTACCCAGTATTCATGTGAGCCCACTGCCAAAGACAAAACATGCAGTGGCACTTCCTCTTGCGATGGGATGTCACCTTGATCATCCTGGGTCTGCTCTAGGGTATGCAGGGTTCCTCTTTTTGTCAGCCAGACCACAGGCCTTTTTTTCTTTTGTTTACAGGCACACTCAAAAAACAACAAAACCCTTTTTGCCACAGTGTCAACACACCAGGTCCTTACACTAGCATTCTGATGCCTGGTGACCTGGCTTACCACAGCGGTAACATTCCTGACTCTGCACAGTTTTGTGGGTAGGTTCTTGTGACACTTTTTGCACCCTAGGGGATGCACCGTTGTATTGTGCCTCCCTTGTACCCAGTTCCATGGAGACAGCAATATCAACAGCCTTCTGTAAGGTAAGCTGAGCCTCTGTCAGTAGGCACTTCCGTATAGCTTCACTATACAGGCCACACACTAACCTGTCATGCAGGGCATCATTTAACACCTCTTTCAATTCACACTGTTCTGCTAGCTTTTTTAAAATTGCTACAAATTGTACAACTGTTTCATCTTCTTTTTGGTCTCTTTTGTGGAACCTATATCTTTCAGCAATTACCAGTGGTTTTGGGGAAAAATGGGACCCCAGGATTTCCACAATGTTACTGTAAGATTTAGTCTCAGGCTTGACAGGGTGTAGTAAGCTGCGTAGCAGGGAGTAGGTTTTACCCCCTACAACACTGAAGAATATTGGCACCTTCTTCCTTCTGTAATGTCATTTGCAATAACAAAAAGCTCAAAACGCTCAGTAGGCACATGCCATTGCACTATATTCTCATCAAAAGGTTCCAGTGGCCCGGTCAGAGTAGTCATGATTTTTAGTTTCACTTTCACAGTCAGTGCAAACAAGCAGTTTTTGTTTGTTTATTTGTTCTTTACCTTGACTTCTATTTCCTTCCGTTGCTGGGGCAGCACTGGGATCCCATCCTCGTCGCCACTTGTTATATCCTTGGGGGCATCTGGTTTAGGAAGAAATCACTTCAGGCCAGAGAGCAGATAGCTAACAAAGCTACCATTTATTTATGGACACAGAGCTTGCCTAACCAGCTGAAGCTGGCTGGGCTATCCCCTAATAATCTAACTCAGTTGCCATAGGAACAAAAACCATGACAACCAAATACACAACACTCCCCTTAGGATGGTTTCAGTTGCTGGCCTCCCCCGTACTGGCCGCGTTCTCAATGGGTGCCACAAAGGAGGGAGATGGGAGAGCTTGGCATCCTCAGAACAGGCTCTCTCGTTGCTCTTGCAGCTCTGGCTGTCTCGATGAAGCTGCAGCTGAAGAACTGCCATGTCCACCTTTGTACCTAGCCAGCATTCTAAACAGTTCCTCTGTAGGAAGATGATCAATCTGATCTCTTTTCTTGTATTTGAGCAGTCTTTTCCATAATACTGATTGAAATCCCCTCAGTTCAACTGCAGTACCATTGTACTCCCGATTCCTTGCTGGCGAGGAAGGCTCCTTTCAGCTGCTGCTGCTTGATTTTTTTGTTTTCAAAGCAGCTTCCTTTTCCCTTCAGCTCACTGGCTTCACACAGTTTGCATACTTCGCAGTAGCAATTTTCTTCTTGTTCCAGCGGCTTGGGAAAGCCTCACACTGCAGCTCAAATGCATCTCGGATCCTGTCCTCCAGCTCCTGAAGTGTGACAGTTTTAGGTCTGACTGGACGGAAGGTGATTTTCAAAGTGGGTGATAGTCCTTGCACAAAAGGTTCTTTAAATTCCTGTGTCTTGCAGGTTGCCATCCCATGGATGGTCAGGGACTTGGGGACATACAGTATATAGTCTCTTTCTAGCTAAGAACCTGTCAGGCCTTTCTCCTGACCTCTGTCTTTTGGAATAGAATTTTTCCCAAATATTTTCAAGTGGGAAGTAAATCTTAAATATTGTACCATATATCTCTGTCATCTCTCCCATATTGGCTACTCACCCAGCAGACCCCCAAAGTCTTCCCATTCATACACTCTTAGGAGAGCCAGCGTCTCCCTTACTAACTGCAGCCATGCTCCTGATCTTGGCTAGCCAATCCAAGGCCGTCTCTTTATTGAGGGGTGCCAGATTTTTCCTTATTGTCCTGGCCTGGTCAGGCCCACATGGTCTGGTCTTGTACTGTGTCTCTGTCGGCCTATTAGGGCCGAAGTTCACCACAGTTGTGGTAATTGGTGCCACTGGGATGTGTTGCTGTATCCTCTCCTTCCTTACATCAGAGCCCACTAACGCTGGAGGAACAGAACGTTGAGTCTTTAGCATTGTGTCTTCTCATAGATTCAAACCATCATCTAATTCTTCTCCTTCAGAATCAGAACCTTTAGATTCATACATCCTTAAGGGGTCCATGTTCAGGCCACTAACTATCCCTTGGACTTTTTGTAGCTTTTCTTGTAGAAATTGATTTTATAATTAACAGAAGAGTGATTCCCAGACTCTTCATTTGTATTTTTAACCTCTTTGACCAGTTCCCTAACAGCAATCTGGGAATCTTCCATTTTCTTTACCAAAATAAAGTTTTATTTATCTCTTTGTTAAATCCATATTCAATTCTTTAATTTGCTGCTCTAATTGATTTATCTGTAGGGACTGGTTTAATACATGGGCTGATAATTTCTCCGTTTCAGCCTCTCTGCTACCTACCCACTCTTTTACTTGGGAAATGGTTTTCTGTTTTCATTTTACATTTTCATTGAGTTCCCTAGAAACCATTACTAGGCCTTAGAGGAGAGCTTGCTTTCTCATCTTTTATTTGGGGTAGGCTTAGCTGTCAAAGTTTTTCCAACTACTGCTCAGTTTTTCCAAAGCATTTTGTCCCTAAAACAAATAATCAGTCCCATAATGGGGAACACTCACATCTTGTGAGCATGCCCTTGGCCAAGTGTGTGTGCCTGTAGTCTCTTTCTCAGTTTATTCCTGCTCCGGGATAGGGCTGTGCCCCAGGGCTTCCCCCTCGGAGACAATGTCTTTTCCCTCTTGGGCTTTCTGGCTTCAGCTCTCCAGCCGGGCCACTGTAGTTCAGTTTCCCTTCTGGGGTGCCTCAACATCCAGGCCACTTCCCCCCAGTGGCTAATGGGGGACTGGGAGTGACCCAGACCCACCCATTACTCCTGGTCCCAGCCCAGGGACCCTGTAGATTGCAGCCACCTGCTGTGTCACTTTAACTATGTCACACAGCTTCTCTTAATTCTCTGTGCCACTTCCCCATGCCAACTTCACCCTTACCTGAAGGCCTTGTCCTAATGGAGTCCCAGCAAATGGCTCAGGGCTCCTTCTTGCTCCCCCTGGCGTCTGGCATGGCTGCCCTGTCCAGAGTTCTGTAGCTCCATCAGCCAGCCACACACCATCCACACTACTACAGCTCCAGCAAGGAAGTGAACTCCCTCTGGCCTTGCAGCTCTTTTTATACTAGGCTGCTGGGCCCTGATTGGGTGTGTCCCACACAGCCACTCTAGGCAGCTTGGAGGACCCTCTCCACTGTCCTTTTTGGGGGTGGGGTGTCACAGGGCCATGAGGCCTCCAGTGGGAGGCCTCAGAGGGCCTGGTATACTCCATCATAGGCCCATGGATTTTTGCCTTTACCAAATAAATTCATATGTGTTCCAATGAATTTTTATTGATCTGCTCATCCTATCCATTGATTCCAAATGTCCTAACAGCCATCTTTTCCTTAAGTTGTAGGTGCCTGGCCCACATAGACACACAACCGCTTTGCAGTACTTGCAGCAGTGCCCACCAGACCTTTTTTTTTTAAAAAAAGTCGGGACTGACAGTACTCAACAAGGTGTGCCGGCCTGCCACAGAGCTATTTAAAGTTCCCTTAATCTCAGGCAGCACCCCAATGCCTTTAAAGCCGGAGCCTACTTGCACTCACCAGACAGTCACAGCTGGAGTGCTAATACAGCAGTGCTCAGTGTTAGTGCTGGCCTGCTGTATCCACTGGGCTTTCCTAGAGACTGGAATTGACAACACTTACTGGATCTGCAGGCCCAGAGCTTGCCGATGCTCACTGGGTCTGTTAAGCCAGTGTTTTCTGTGCCCACTGTGCCTTTCAGCCGGAGCCAGAACACAGAGACACTTCTCCACAGCTCAAGTAGCACATCTCTTTGGTGTCTGCCACTGATCTAGCTTGGGTCTCAGTAGAGAAATCAACTGAACACGGTAGTAAGATGAGGTCCTGAAACATAAACCCTTGGTCACAGAGACCTGGTATGAGGCCTGAGGCCTGAACTAAAGTAACGGTCAAGACTTTGCTAACATAAAGCAAAGTTAAGTTGTGAGCAAGAGACAGGCCCTGCTCACAAAAATTGACAAGAAGAAGGCTGCTAATTGGATGTATAAACATATCTAAAGGGTATCAAGTGCTAATATGATAAACATGGACCAGGATGGCACCAGAACAGTCTGGTATGAACACATTCCACAGAGACAATGAGGAACAGGCTGACCCATCTTAAAAGTTAAGGTCAAAAGGATAATACGATGGATAGACTTGTTTGTTCAAACCAACATGTATCAGGAGAGAGGCAGCACCCCAACATGCAGAGGGGTTGTGCTTTGCTACATAGAGGTGTTGTATCTCAATACGTCAAGAGTGATGTGTAATTTGTTTGTACCTGTGTATAAGAATGCACACCTGAGAAGTTGTCTTTGTCCAGCCTAGGGGGTAGTGGAGTGTCCCGCCATTGACTGAGCTGTGTCCATTGTCAGGAAGCACATATGTACTGGCAGAACTGTAGATCTCTGATCTGGGGAGCTAAAGACTGTGTTTCATTTGGCAATAAACATGGCCAGGTGCCTTGGTTTCTTATTGGAGTCTGTGGTCATTGGGGGTTCTCTTGGGGTCTACTTTGTCGGCGATCTGAAGAGCTGGGGAAGCACGCAGAGGGAACACACGCATGCAGCCGACTGTTATCAACATTGGATAGAGCAGAGCACCACATCGGTGGTGTCTGACAACAAACACTATCAGTGTTTCCCACCCACAAGGTCAGTGGACCTTTCAACAAACCTTAAACGGAGCAGATAATACAATCAAAGCAGGAAAGAATACTGCAACCACTCGGACTCCTGCTGCGGTCGCCACAACTGGTACCAGAAGAAACTAAAGGGAGATGTTTAAAGACCTCTATTTCCAAATCAAGCTAGATTTCCCTAAATTAGGGTCTATCACCTATTAGTTGCAGTAAAGGAAAACTTAAGCACCTTTAAAGGATACACCAAGAAAGGGTATTAAGGTAAACAGATATAAAACAGCTTGGTAGTTTTACGAAACACAATGAGCAGGAAGCCCAGACCCAACTAGAATAAATGGGCTAACAAACAAATGATCTTAACATTATAGTTAGATGACCATAAGCTGGATGGACTCAGCTCACTTCTGTCTCTCTTGCAGGCAAAGGGAACTAGGACCAGGGAATTCCAAGGACCATGACACCAGGGATCAGGAACCGCAGATATCTGGAGCAGGTAACATCACCATATGGATTGCAGGTAGGTGGCTGATGTTCTTTCGAAGAACCACTTGACCTGAACGCAGGAACACAGGTGGCCTCTTGGGTGGACAGCAATTTGTCAGGCTGCATCAGTCTCTTATATTAGTAATTCTCAAACTTTTGTACTGGTGACCCCTTTCACATAGCAAGCCTCTGAGTGCGACCCCCCCCCTCGTATATTAAAAACACTTGTTTATATATTTAACACCATTATAAATGCTGGAGGCAAAGCAGGGTTTGGGGTGGAGGCTAACAGCTCACAACCCTCCATGTAATAAGCTCCCGACCCCTTAGGGGTCCCGATCCCCAGTTTGAGAACCCCTGCCTTATATCACGTCTTGTTACCAAGCAGATTACTTAGGATCATGTGACCCTTTCCCACTCTTTTGTTTGAGATTCCTGCCTTTGCTCAGTTGCTGGGCAGGATTACATAAACATTAATCAATCAAAAAATTAGACACCACAAAAAGAACGCCAGACCAAACATAAAGACAGTGCACCAAAATGGAGGAGCAAAGACAGTGACAAAACAAAATGGCTAAACCCCCAACAATATTACACTCTGTTGAACCCCACTGACTTCACACTTGTCTAAATATATAATATATGACTCATTTTGTTCTGAACATCTCTCAAGAGCAGGCTTTTTCAGGAGAATTCTAGTAGTTCTTGCTTTCAGACGGGTTGGAAATATGGAAAAAGCTATCCTCAGGGTCTTTCCACTCTCTGACCTAGATGAAACCAGGAAGCTCAGAAGTGCATGAAAATAGTTTACCAGTCATTTTGAACCTCAGTAAAAATTTGGGTTCTGTGTGAATTGTGGATGAAAGTTTGCACTGGTTCTCTTTCATTTGACTCATTCTGCATAATTCTAATTTCTTGTTATGTATTTGGAAGGGGTACAGTATAATATTTTTATTATAATAAACAGAGTGATAATGAAAAATGCACCAAATTAGAATAAATTTGAGTTTGTTATTAATGGATAAGATCCTGTCTGGCCAGTCTTAAAATATTACTACACATGGCTAGATTCTCCATTCTCTCCGACCCTGATGTGATGACACTTAAGCCACTGGATACCTAGGGTTGAAAACAGTTGTAACAGAATGGAGAAGCAGGCTCAATTTTCATTTTAAACAATGGCTCAAATTTCCAGAAGGATCCATCATTTCTGTGTGCCCAATTTGAGACGCCTCTGCCCTGATTGTAGTGAGCGAGTTTATTTCCCATAATATTAACTCCTCTTGCCTTGTTTTCTCTTGGTGTTTTCAAAACCTTTATCTTTTGTCTCTAGTGCACACAGTTGTCTCTGCTTGTCTGTTTCCTTGAATTTTAACCTCTATTCTCCCTGCACTCCCCTCTTCTTTTGCATGTGGGAGCATCTTTCTTCTTTTATTTTCATCCATAATTATTGCTTTAAATTCTGCCCCATCACCTGGTCTTGTCTTCTATTTATATGTTGATTTCCATTTAAATGTATGCCTGGAATATCCTGTCTGTATATTCCACTTGTCCAAAAACCTAAATACATCCCATATGAACCACTTTTCCAGCTTAGTATTTATCTGTCCTTGAGTATCGTAGTGGGAATATATAAAATGATATTGCCTTTGAAAAACTCCTCTTGACCTTGCTGTCTTCTTGCTTCTCAACATACCTTCAGGAGGATTTCAGATGCAGGAATTCTATGGTTCCCCTGTGAATCCTGATCACTGATACTTTGCCTGCCCCTGCCAAGAATTCTGTATCCTTCCTCACCTTGCTAAAATGGTATTTAATCCAGTGTGTTTAACTTATTCTATTTTTTATACTGGTGTTTTCCTCACTGTGAGGATGAAAGGCCCCCTCCTTCCATCCCTAGCAAATACAGGGCCGGTACAAGGATATTTTGCTCCCTAGGCAAAACTTCCACCTTGCGTCCCCCCTTCTCCTTTCCCTCCCCTTGGAGCATTGCTTATTATAAACTTTCAAAAACGAATACAGTGGAGTCACATCTTAGGCAGGGATTAGGTTCTAAGGTCAGCGTGTAAGAGTAAAATCGCATATAGTGAAAATTATCATATAGTACAGTACACACAGTATACACTACAACAGGGATCCTTAACTACGGCATGAATGCCAAAGATGGCATGCAATGTGATTTTTTTTTTTTAATGGCAGGCTGCGGGTCCCAGCTGCCGCTGCTGGCCTGGGGTTCTATTCACTCAGCTGGCAGCGGGCTGAGCTGGGCCGGCAGTGGGCTGAGCGGGGCTGCCAGCCTGCTGCCAGCCGGGGTCCCAGCTGCTGGCTCTGTTAAGCATCCTGCCGGCTGAGTGAATGGAACCCTAGGCCAGCAGCGGGCTCAACGGCAGCCAGGACCCGCAGTCTGCCATTACAAAACAAAACAAAACCCAGCTTGAGTGCCACCTTTGGGTGAGGTTGAGGACCTTCAGTTGAGGAACCCTGTTCTTGTGTATACTGTGTGTACCGTACTTTATGATAATTTTCACTATATGCAATTTTACTCTTACGCGGTGACCTTAGAACCTAACCCCCACCTAAGATGTGACTCCACTGTAGTGTAAAAAAAATTTGGGGCACTGCTTTTTGGCACCCCCAAATCTTGGTGTCCTAGGTGGCAGCCGAGTTTGCCTAGTGGTTACACCGGCACTGGCACAATATCAGCACTGTTCTTTTTGGGTTTTTTCTGCTAAAAATGTCATCACAAGTATTTTTTTTATTGTTAAAGGTCCTATGAAAGACTGTGTGTCCAAGCCTTTCCATTTGAAATGGATGTGGTACTGGCAGAACTGGAAACAGACAACTAATCAATGAGACAACTTCACAAACACTGTAGTTCCCACATTTAGAGAGACAGCCTTTCAGTTAGTTCTGGGTCTGTAATGTGGCAGCAGATATAAAACTGAGCTACATGGTGTAGTGATTAAAAAAAATAAATCACATTTCATCTCTGTGACCTAGATTCAGTATTAGCAGGCATGTTGTGACACTGCTATGAAAGGAGTTTGTCTCAACTGATACCCTCGCAAGTTCATTTCATCCTTATGGGAGATTCTGTCCCCAAACCCTGACTGTCACTGTCCAACCAGTTTGCAAAAATGGACCAAAACATACCAGAAAAGCACAGGCACTCAAATGCCACAGCTGATGAACATGATACATGCCAGTTAGTTTCCATGCATGGGTGGGCATCCGCACTTACTGATGTGTTTATTTGCTGACAGTTGAGGAAGGGGCAAGGTGAAAAGCTTGATATAGTGGGTTAATTTGGGATATGGGCAGAGGGTATATGGCAGTTGGGTTACTGTTTTTAATATTAGAATATTTATATTGAATATGACCTTGAAATATACAAAGCACCATGAGTATGAGATTGGCAATATGAAGTCAAAATAAATGAACAAATTCATTGAATAAAATGCCAAATAGAATCATCTACCTCCAGTAACTGGAAGCTGTTTACCCAGGTGGTGGTGTAGCTCACTGGTGAATGTATGTTACAGAGTCTCCTCTGTGCCCAGTCCACAGAGGATATGAATTGTTAGCTTTTGCGTTTAGCTCTGGATGTCGCTGGTTCAACTGTCTGCCAGAGGGGTGACCATCACATGGGTATGAATAATTTGTTCAAACGCTGGGGTGGTTGGATGTCGGTGGTTTCTCATATCCTGGAATCTGTCACTTGAAAAGTGCTTTGATCCAGAATGGAAAACTACTACCAATAAGGCAAACACCCAACTATACATGGAAAAAAAATCAGCGTTTTGAGAGGGACAGAAAAAAAATAATACAAATCTTGCTTTCTGAGAGTCTGAAAAGTCATCAGATTTCAGTGGTAGCCGTGTTAGTCTGTAACAGCAAAAAATAATAATAATGAGGAGTCCTTGTGGCACCTTAGAGACTAACAAATGTATTTGGGCATAAGCTTTCGTGGGCTAGAACCCACTTCATCAGATATTGAGCAGCTACAATAATTGTCCCTTTATATGAGTCTAATGGCTAAGGGTTGCATGAGGATGCCATTACACTGCTAGCAAGGGCTGACATTTAGTCCACTTCCCTCTGCAGTTTTCCAGATTCTCACATAAGTTGTTGTTATGTTAAGCCTAAAGAGATCTAGAAAGAAAAAGCAGGGCAAGGGTGGGAGAAAATGTGTGCAAGCTGGAAAGAGAAATGCAGAGACAGAGGAGAGACACTGAAACAATGAAATAGAATTCACTTCCAGAATCATTTGCGGTGGCTGCTCTGGAACCTCTTCTGAAGAATGGCTAAAGCCAGTGCAAAGGCTGCTGGGAACAGCCAAAGGAGTGGTGGGGTGGGAGGCATTACATTTCATCTTTAGTTAGCTGGGCAATGCACTTTGGGCCAGCCCTGGTTGGCAGAGTGGTGTCTAAGGAATGATGGAGTAAAACAAAGGTTGGAGAAGCAAGAAGCGATTAAAGTCCTGATTTAACCAGGAACATAAGCACTGCCTAACTTCAAGGATTTTCAGTAGGCCTACTCTTGTGCCTGAAGCTCAGTACATGCTTAATCCAAGTGGGGAAGAAGAGTGGAAAGCAATGAAGGAAGGTGAGGAAAAGATCGAAAAAGGCAGGGAAACTAAAAAGAGAGGGAAACGGATTGAGGGGGGAAAAAAGAGAGTAAAATGTAGGTGCCTGTTGTGAAGTGCATGAGGATGGAGGAATGGATAGTCTTCATGGAAGCAAGGTCAGAAAGTGGAGAGAGGGGAGAAAGAGTAGGAGATGAGTCAATGAATTGTGGGGAAGGTGGAGAAGGGAAACCGCAAAGAGAAGGGCAGTGGGGCACAGATAAGTCATTTTAAATTAAACTTTTAAAACTGCACATTTAAAACTACTGTAACATTAGAGAGATGAAATACCTACAGAATTAATCTCTAACAAATAGAAATGACATTTAATACATTACACATAACAAAAGATCACTGTTTAGTATTATATATGTATGTTAAACAGTCACAGCTAAATGCTATCCAAGTATTACTAAAGCTTTTTAATGCAATATTTGTGGAGGAGCATTTCAGACAAGTTTCAGACCCTATCTAATCAACATAAGTGGACCTGAGTTGGTAGATGCAGGGAGGGGGGCTGCAGAATAGAGAGCCAACACTTTCCCCTCACACTTCAACTCCTGATACAACAACTGCTTCAAACCTTTTTACAACTGCTTTGAGGATAATTTGTTCCAATATTCCAAATGCAACAGCTGGTTTTCAGTGAAAGAACCAGGGAGAGGCTTTTGCATAAATATTTTGGTACTAGATAATGGAGAAATGAACTACAGAAAGTATGCAACAATTGAATTACTGCTCAGTTATGTATATGTAACATCTGGCAGCGTGGGACAATCCTTGACTTTTGGGAGCCTAGGTAGTTTCAGGAGGACATCACTAATCACTACCCTTTGCCTGTCTCAATATTGTGTATTCCTCTGATGTCAGTGGCGATCAAAAATAGGATAGTAAAGCTGGATTGTGAGCACTGGGTGGCTAAACAACTGATCTGTTCATTTCTATAGGGAAAGGCTAGAGAGAGAAAAGAGAAAAGGTGAACTTTTACTGAACTGTACTTACACTGTGCATAATACAGATTGAGGGATATATTTTTCCTGTTTCAGTGTGGATAGAGAGAAGAACATGCCCTCAGAGTACGCTGTGACGCTCTTTTAAAAGCACTGTGGCGGGGTGAGGACTCACCGGTGTGGCGCCTCCTGTTGGTCATCCTGGTCGGACCTGCTGCCTTTGCCTATCTCTGGGCTGCCCCTCTGAAGCCCCAGTCCCTTTTCATAGGCCCTTTTCAAGGTCTGTAGCCTGGGGTTTTATCAGGCTGGAGCTCCCGAGCTCCCTCTGCCTTTCCCCAGCACTGCACCATACCTCAGGTACCCTTCTGAGCTCTCAGGCAGCCCAGTCCTTCTCTCTCAAAAAGCTAGAGAGAGAATGTCCTCTCTTCAGGCCCACTGCCCTCTTATAAGGGCCAGCTGGGTCCTGATTAATCTAGCCACAGCTGTGGCTGCTTTCTCCATCAGCCTACCTTTTCCCAGGTGTGGCTTTCTCCAGAGCTGCTTTAACCCCTTCAGGGCCGGAGCAGGGTGACCACCTGTCATAAACAGATAGCTAAGGGTTAATGTCTCTTTCACCTGGAAAGGCGTAACCTGAAACACCTGACCAGAGGACCAATCAGGAAATAAGACTTTTTCAAATCTGGGTGGAGGGAAGTTTGTGAGTGAGTCCTTTGTTCTGGTCTTGTGCCTCTCTCTCTCTCGGCTATGAGAGGATTTCTGTCTCTTGCTTTCTAATCTTCTGTTTCCAAGTTGTAAGTACAAATATAGTAAGGCAGTAAGGTTTATATTGTTTTCTTTTGTATTAACATGGGTATAGTTGCTGGAGTGTTTTGAATTGTATTCTTTTTGAATAAGGCTGTTTATTCATATTTCTTTTAAGCAATTGACCCTGTATTTGTTACCTTAATACAGAGAGACCATTTTTATGTACTTTTTCTTTCTTTTTATATAAAGCTTTCTTTTTAAGACCTGTTGGAGTTTTTCTTTAGTGGGGAACTCCAGGGAATTGAGTCTGTGCTCACCAGGGAATTGGTGGGAGGAAGAAGTCAGGGGGAAATCTGTGTGTGTTAGATTTACTAGCCTGACTTTGCATTCCCTCTGGGTGAAGAGGGAAGTACTTCTGTTTCCAGGACTGGAAATAGGGAGGGTGGAATTCCTCTGTTTAGATTCACGGAGCTTGCTTCTGTGTATCTCTCCAGGAACCCAGGGAGGGAACACCTGGAGGGGGGAAGGGAAATGGTTTATTCCCCTTTGTTGTGAGACTCAAGGAATTTGGGTCTTGGGGTCCCCAGGGAAGGCTTTTTGGGGGGACCAGAGTGCCCCAAAACACTCTAATTTTTTGGGTAGTGGCAGCTTTACCAGGTCCAAGCTGGTAACTAAGCTTGGAGGTTTTCATGCTAACCCGCATATTTTGGACGCTAAGGTCCAAATCTGGGAATGACCCCACCCCACTACAAGCACGTAATATTTAACAGATACCTAAATATCTCAAGTTTATTATTGATGTACATGTAACTTTGCTAAGTTATAAAAGATGTGTAAATATAATATGCAGATAGCTAGGTACGTACTGCATATATGTTCAACAGAGGAAAAATTGGGCATAGATCAAGGACTTGTATAATCATCTTAAAACTGATGGCATTTCAGGACACATTGTTCTAAAAATGGGCAAAATTGTACAGAGAAAATTAGAGCTGGCAGAAAGGTAGGTCTTGATCCTGCAAAGTCTTACTCATCTGGAAGTACTTCGGTGAGTTTGAATTTGCATGAAGATAAGATGCATCCATTTTCAGAATGTCTCCTCCCATCTGGGTAACAAATGTTCAGGTGTGATTTTTCCATCTTGATCCCTCCTGAGATTTTAGCAATCAGGTCACCCAATGATAGTTTATAGCGTAAGAGCAAATCCTGGGGTGGAAAGGAGTTGGTAGGAGACAATACTATATCCCTTCTTAAAAGTGCAAAGTAGTTCAATATTTCTGTGAAGAGGATAGAAGAAACAGGGAGGCCTTCTCCATTCCCCACTTAAATACAGTAGAACCTCAGAGTTACGAATACCAGAGTTACGAACTGACTGGTCAACCACACTCGTCATTTGGAATTGGGAGTGTGCAATCAGGCAGCAGAGACAAAAAAAAAGGCAAATAATGTTCAGTACAGTGCTGCATTAAATGAAAACTACTAAAAAGTAAAGAAGTTAAATAAAAAGATTTGACAAGACAAGGAAACTGTTTCTGTGCTTGTTTCATTTAAATTAAGAGGTTAAAAGCAGCATTTTATTTCTGCATAGTAAAATTTCAAAGCTGTATTAAGTCAATGTTCATTTGTAAACTTTTGAAAGAACAACCACAACATTTTGTTCAGAGTTACGAATATTTCAAAGTTACGAATAACCTCCTTTCCTGAGGTGTTTGTAATTCTGATATTCTACTGTATTTACAATTCAAGCCCTCGATACTCTACGTCATTATCAACAGGATACAGACCTTTGCTCTAGCTGTTATGAGTGGTTTTGTTATTTTTTGTTAATTTTGCAACTGTATGGTAAGTGTCTGTGTCTGCTTCATTTTTCTTTGCCTTCAAGTGTCCAAACTGATGTTTCATTGAAGATGCCACAACCTGCCAGTGAATAAACATTTAAAAATCCAGAAGGTTGTTTCACTTCTAATATGTTTAAAGGGCTTTGACTTAAAAAGCAATGGACAAACAAAAAAGCCCTTATCCCCAACCACCCCAGGCACAATCTGAGGTCAGCAGTTTGGCAAAGCACATGAGACAGACAAGACACAGAGAAGTAAATCCAAGAATGGGCCTCCTTCACAGAGTTCCAAAGCCCCTAAGGACTCCCACCCCCCTCAGCCTCTTTTCACCCTTGAAGTCATATGCTAAACACGAGGATTTAGGCAGTGCTAATCCTCCTAATGAGGGCTTCTCCCACCTTTTATATAAATCCTTCAAATCTTGGCAAGCACCACAGAGCAAAGGCCTTTTGAACCACATCCATGGCAGTTAGAGTCAAGGATTAAACAAACACCCCAAATGCCAACACCATAAGCAACGAGGGAAATTATCTCAGGTCAGTCAGTCAGAGCTCAGTCTGCTGAGAATCTGGGAAGAAGTGCAGTCCTCCTCTTGTCCAGAGGCTGTTCATGAAACACTCTCACTCCTGTCATTGATTGCTAGAAGCCAAACCCGGCACAGAGCGTGGTCTCTGCAGCAATGACCTCCCAGCTGCAGTGGACAAGATGGCTCTGCTCTGTTCTCCTGGGCTACCTGAGCTGCTGCTGTGCTCCGCAGGCTGAGGCGCAGTTCCCCCGTGTCTGCATGACAGTAGAGGCACTGCTGGCCAAGCGCTGCTGCCCAGCCTTGGGGCAAGAGCCAGGCAATGTGTGTGGCTCCCAGCAGGGCAGGGGATCGTGCAGGGAGGTGCAGGTGGATGCCAGGCCATGGAGCGGCCCATACACCCTCCACAACGTGGATGACCGGGAACGATGGCCCCTGAAGTTCTTCAATCAGAGCTGCCAGTGCACAGGTGAGAGGAGGAGGAAAGGGATGGACTAACTCTGCTCCAGATAAGAGCAAATCCCTGATTCTGGAAAAGGGATCAGGAAGGGTTATCCCTCCCAGCTGCACTACAAATATGGCCAAGCCATACTCTACCGGTGAGAGAGGAACATGAGCTGGCCTAGACACCAAATAGGGTTAGAGCATGGCTCCCTCTCATGCCTGAATTTTGCTTTTTCCCTCTGTACTTACAGGTCAGGAACTCCCCACCATTATTACGTGGTTTGGCCGTAAGGCTGTTCCATCTCCCCTCTTCCCATGTTTAAATCTGTTTTGTTAGGTAGGAAAGACAGGGTTTGTGACTATAGAAATGTGTATGGATGAAGCTGTACACCTGTATCAGCACATGCCGAGTTGGGATTAATTACTGCCAGAGTAATATTTTGCTCTGTCTGCCCTGAAAATGTCATGGATGTCAGGGATCCCAGCTGGTAAACTTAGTCCTGCTTTGCAGTGCTGACAGGCCCTAATGGTCAGAATTGTGCTAAAGCCAACAGCACTTAGTAGTGCTTTAATAATAGTGCTAAAATTTGGACACATGCCGGGATTTAGTACAGTGCTTACAAGATAACTGATTCCTGTCAGCATTGCAAAATAGAACAGTGGTTTAACTTCGTGGAGAGAAAACTGCACTGTAGTAGCCTCCAATGCAGTTGCATTTGCAGTGCAGACAGAACCTTAGATAAGCAGTCCCATTGACTTCAAGTCCTGAGTACACTATATGAACATCAAGCCCTCAATATCCTATAGCACACTGACTTCAATGGGATGATTCACCTGCCTAAGGACTGCAGAATTAAGCCTTAATCCTGCAAACACATATGCATGTGCCTAACTAACTGTATGTGCATACATAAGCTTTTAGAAGACTAGGGCATTTGACTGTGAACTCTTCTCTTTTTTTCCATGCTATTATATAGAGCTGTGTGTAAAAGATAATGTTAACAGAACACTATTAAGGTTGAAAAGTCAGATGCTTGAAAGTTAGGAAAATGCCAGAATTAAGTTTGCCTGTGCAAACTTAATTTGCCCCCCACCCTTGTGCGTATGCTTTATGATATAGTCTTTAATTACACGGATCACATACTAATTTTTTCACAGGACTCCTGCATCATTCAGTGCACAGGACAGACAGAGCTCACTGAATGAGCAGCTAGTCAATATGTTGCTATATCCTTGTTTTTCAATGTGTGGTCCTAGACCTTATTTACTATACATTATTCAAACCCTTCACTGAAGACAGAATTATTACTTCCCTCATGGGCCTCTCTATGGTACTCATCACTGTAGTATCTGAGTGCTTCAGAAACATTAATTAAAGTTTCTCTCTAACACCCCTGTGAGGTGTGGAGGTGGTATTATCCCTATTTTACAGATGGATAACTGAGGCCCAGATCCAAAAAGATACTTAGGCACCTATGTCTGACTTTTAGGCTTTGCCATGATCCACAAAACCCCTGCTCACTTGTTGACTAAATTTCTACTGTTGAAGTTCCTTAGATTATAGACTCATAGACTCTAGGACTGGAAGGGACCTCAAGAGGTCATCGAGTCCAGTCCCCTGCCCTCATGGCAGGACCAAATACTGTCTAGACCATCCCTAATAGACATTTATCTAACCTACTTTTAAATATCTCCAGAGATGGAGATTCCACAACTTCCCTAGGCAATCTATTCCAGTGTTTAACTACCCTGAGAGTTAGGAACTTTTTCCTAATGTCCAACCTAAATCTCCCTTGCTGCAGTTTAAGACCATTGCTTCTTGTTCTATCATTGGAGGCTAAGCTGAACAAGTTTTCTCCCTCCTCCTGATGACACCCTTTTAGATACCTGAAAACTGCCATCATGTCCCCTCTCAGTCTTCTCTTTTCCAAACTAAACAAACCCAATTCCTTCAGCCTTCCTTCATAGGTCATGTTCTCAAGACCTTTAATCATTCTTGTTGCTCTTCTCTGGACCCTCTCCAATTTCTCCACATCTTTCTTGAAATGCGGTGCCCAGAACTGGACACAATACTCCAGTTGAGGCCTAACCAGCGCAGAGTAAAGTGGAAGAATGACTTCTCGTGTCTTGTTTACAACACACCTGTTAATGCATCCCAGAATCACGTTTGCTTTTTTTGCAACAGTATCACACTGTTGACTCATATTAAGCTTGTGGTCCACTATGACCCCTAGATCTCTTTCTGCCGTACTCCTTCGTAGACAGTCTCTTCCCATTCTGTATGTGTGAAACTGATTGTTCCTTCCTAAGTGGAGCACTTTGCATTTATCTTTATTGAACTTCATCCTGTTTAACTCAGACCATTTCTCCAATTTGTTCAGATCATTTTGAATGTTGACCCTGTCCTCCAAAGCAGTTGCAATCCCTCTCAGTTTGGTATCGTCCGCAAACTTAATAAGCGTACTTTCTATGCCAACATCTAAATCCTTGATGAAGATATTGAACAGAGCTGGTCCCAAAACAGACCCCTGCGGAACCCCACTTGTTATACCTTTCCAGCAGGATTGGGAGCCATTAATAACTACTCTCTGAGTACGGTTATCCAGCCAGTTATGCACCCACCTTATAGTAGCCCCATCTAAATTGTACTTTCCTAGTTTATCTATAAGAATATCATGCGAGACCATATCAAATGCCTTACTAAAGTCTAGGTATATCACATCCACCGCTTCTCCCTTATCCACAAGGCTCATTATCCGATCAAAGAATGCTATCAGATTAGTTTGACACGATTTGTTCTTTACAAGTCCATGCTGGCTATTCCCTATCACCTTACCACCTTCCAAGTGTTTGCAGATGATTTCTTTAATTACTTGCTCCATTATCTTCCCTGGCACAGAAGTTAAACTAACTGGTCTGTAGTTACCTGGGTTGTTTTTATTTCCCATTTTATAGATGGGCACTATATTTGCCCTTTTCCAGTCTTCTGGAATCTCCCCCGTCTCCCATGATTTCCCAAAGATAATAGCTAGAGGCTCAGATACCGCCTCTATTAATTCCTTGAGTATTCTAGGATGCATTTCATCAGACCCTGGTGACTTGCAGGCATCTAACTTTTCTAAGAGATTTTTTACTTGCCCTTTTTTAATTTTATCTTCTAAACCTATCCTCTTCCCGTAAGCATTCACTATATTGGACATTCCTTCAGACTTCTCAGTGAAGACCGAAACAAAGAAGTCATTAAGCATCTCTGCCATTTCAAAGTCTCCCGTTACTCTTACCCCCTCCTCACTGAGCAGTGGGTCTACCCTGTCCTTGGTCTTCCTCTTGCTTCTAATGTATTGATAAAAAGTCGTCTTGTTTCCCTTTATTCCCATAGCTAGTTTGAGCTCATTTGTGCCTTTGCCTTTCTAATCTTGCCTCTGCATTCCTGTGTTGTTTGCCTATATTCATCCTTCGTGATCTGACCTAGTTTCCATTTTTTATATGACACCTTTTTATTTTGTAGGTCACGCAAGATCTCGTGGTTAAGCCAAGGTGGTCTTTTGCCACATTTTCTATCTTTCCTAACCATCGGAATAGCTTGCTTTTGGGCCCTTAATAGTGTCCCTTTGAAAAACTACCAACTCTCCTCAGTTGTTTTTCCCCTCAGTCTTGATTCCCATGGGACCTTACCTATCAGCTCTCTGAGCTTACCAAAATCTGTCTTCCTGAAATCCATTGTCTCTATTTTGCTGTACTCTCTTCTACCTTTCCTTAGAATTGCAAACTCTATGATTTCATGATCACTTTCACCCAAGCTTCCTTCTACTTTCAAATTCTCAACGAATTCCTCCCTATTTGTTAAAATCAAGTCTAGAACAGCTTCCCCCCAGTAGCTTTTTCAACTTTCTGAAATAAAAAGTTGTCTGCAATGCAGTCCAGGAACTTATTGGATAGTCTGTGCCGCTGAGCACATGCACTGCTGCCTCACTTGTATGTGGATGCTTATTTCCCACCTAAGCCCTATTGAAGTCCACAAACTGGGGGAAGATAAGCAAAGGAGAGTGTATCAATGGGGTAGGTATGCTCAGAGGCTGCCTCACCTGTGGGGCTCAACGTGGCAGGTATGCTCAGAGGCTGCCTACTGGATTGGGTTCCATTCAAAATCCAGCCAGTGGAGGGGGTGCCCCCCCTGTAACTTTTAGCTCACTGGTTAGACTGCTTGCCCAGGATGTGTGAGACCCAGTCTCAATTCCCCCTGTGGCTGATGGAGAAAAGTTTTGAAGAGGGTTAACCCACCTCTCAGTAGAATACTTTAACCCTAAACTATGGGAGATTCTGATGTTTGGGTCTCTCATTATCTCCTGGTGAAGTTGTTCCACTGTAGAAAAATGATTAACAAGTTATTAGAGCAGGGAGATTGGCCCTAGGTCTCCCTCCTCTTAGGTGAGTACCCTGACCACCAGGCTACAGACTCATTCCTTCTCTGGCTCCTTTGTTGAGCTAGGCCAGAGAGATTGAGGTTAAAAGTATCCACTAGGTCTGGATGCCCAGGTTGAGATAATTGAGACCTGATTATTCAGAGTATTTGCATTATGTAGCACTTTATATTTTCAAAGCATAGCTCCCATTGACTTCAGCTGGAGCTGCCAGTGCTCTGTGCTCTTGTAAATCACACATCCAGAAAATGGAATACACAGTTAGTGACCACCTGTGAACTGTCTGGTTTCTGACTTGCCCAGCATTATCCAGGAACTCTGTGACAGAGGCAGAGATAGACTTCAGTTCTCCAGGACAGCATTCAACTGCCTTAACCATGAACCTGTCCTTCCTCTTTTTTTGGTTCTCTGCCTTATTCACTGCACACCTTCCACCTTATACAACAAATGAGACAGAGGTCCTGCAAACAACAGCCTCCTTAACTACACAACCCTGCTCCTTCCCCAGAGCCGGTCCATCCTGAACACTGAATCAGGCTGGGGTACTGTGGAAAAAATAGTGTGTGATCATGTTTATAAAATCTGTATCATAATACACATGCACAGGCAACTTTAACTCTGGCATTTCCTAACTTTGGAGAGTTTGACTTTGCAACCTTAATAATGTTCTTTTAATGTAGATTTGTGTGTGTAATTTTCTAGGTATTTAAAACCCCCCAGCAATTCCATCATGTGGAAACCCACATGGGCCATCAGCAGGAGTAGAACCTTTAGATCCACTGCTCAGCCTCTGCTACTTGAGCTAACAGAGTAATTTATAGCAGTTGTAGCACGTCATCCTCTATGAGGGCAGCACTAGCAGGTGATGAGAAGCTCACTAGGCCAGTGAGTTTCACAGATATTTGCTGACAGCAGAGGAATGGTGAGACTCTGGAATCTTGGGTTCCACTCTAGGTTGTATAGGAGAGTGTTCTCTAGTGGGCACAGACACTTCTACCTGTTCCCCTCAAGCTTGACTCCTGCTGCCCAGTCTCCTTGCCCAGCTAGTCCCAGTTCTTCCCTCATAGCTCCTCATCCAGCCTCTCTCTCCCCACTCCAAACTGGCTCCCAGTGTCATCACGCTCTGGACTTCTCATCCATTCTCACTGTTCACCCCACTTCTTGCTCCAGTCTCTCTGTCCAGGTTCACCCACTGCACCATAACTCTTTCACAGTTCTGTCTTGTCTCCTCTCTGCATGACCCCATTCAAATTGGAGAATTGATCTGAAACTCACAAGATGAAATTCCATAAAGACAAGTGCAAAGTACTACATTGAAAAAGAAAAATTCAAATGCACAACTACAAAATGCAGAGCACCTGCTAGGTGGTAGCACTGGTCTGGGGTTACAGTGGATCACAAATGGATCATGAATCAACAATATGATGCAGTTGCAAAAATGCTACTATAATTCTGGGGTGTATTAACAGGAGTGTTGTATGTAAGACATGGGAGATAATAGTCCTGCTCTACTTGGACTGATGAGGCCTCAGCTTGAGTACAGTATCCAGTTCTGGCTGTCACACGTTAGGAAAGGCACATCCATGACATAAAGGCCATTCCGCTGCCAAATTTCAAGTCCCTGCTCCAAAGCATGGGGGTGCTAGAGCTGTCAAAAAAAAAAAAAAAAAAAAGGATGGCAGAATTTTTTAACATGAGAAATACAACATTTTCCCCTAGCCTACCCTCATTCTCATTCAAGGCTGAGCATTTTGTTTGAATATTTAAAAAAAAATTCAGCCTCAGGCAAACATCTGACATGGAAAATTTGAGTCCAAACAGTTGAAATTTCACAAAGTTATAAGCAGGGTTTTGTAATGGGAAGTGTTGAGCAAACTTAATAATTGGTGGCACTACCAGCCCTGTCTAAAATAATAGAAGGCTTATCAGTATAAATCAGTTTTTGTCTCTTGGTCTTTGGCTAGACTGATAATATTAATCCAAGTATCGGGGGCAGCCATGTTAGTCCGTATCCATAAAAACAACAAGGAATCCGGTGGCACCTTAAAGACTAACAGATTTATTTGGGCATAAGCTTTTGTGGGTAAAAAACCTCACTTCTTCAGATGCATATTAATCAGGCATTTCATATTTTCAAAACACTTTACAATAATAATAATAATACATTACATTACTATCTCTCTTTTTATTTTGAAAGATCCCCAGAAGCTTAGCAAACTGAATACAGGTGTCATAGATAGTCATCTGGGTCGTGATTTAGGCAAGCACTTGGGCAAGTGTTTGAGTTTAAGCAAGTGCTTAAATACTTTTCTGTACAGGCAGGCTTTCCTGGATCAGGGCCCTAGTGCACAGCATGCTTACTTATATTCAGTGTGCGGGGTGCACATGGGCAAATGTGAGAGATTGTGTGTGTGTGTGTGTGTGTGTGAGAGAGAGAGAATTCTGGCCAAGAATAGCTTTACCAATCTGACTCTTACTGCAAATAACATGGAATTTTAAATGTGCTTGTAGAACAGAGAGGATCTTGTTTTCTAAGATCTCATGCAAATTATGTAGTGATTTATCTGCTCTGGTTAGGAGCTTTGTCTTATATAAGCAATTATATCCCCCTGAAAAAAAAAGTCCCGATTGTTCACACTTGCTATTTGGTCACCCTAGCTGTGGTAGAATATCTAAGTTGACTGAAACCTTTAATTCTAAAGAATTTAAGTATTCAAAACCTGATGCTTTAAAGTTTAAGGAAACAAGTCCCCAGTCTTACTCATATGCTTAACATTACTTGTATGAGAAGACCCACTGAAGTCAAATCCAGCTGATGTTGGACTACTTATGGAAGTAGGGTTACCAGATAGCAGCTGTGAAAAAACGGGACAAGTAGGGGTGGGGACTGGGTAATAGGTGCCATATAAGAAAAAGTCCCCAAAAATGGGACTGTACTTTTAAAAATGGGACTTATGGTCACCCTATATGGAAGTAAAGTTAAGCATATGAGTAAGTGTTTGCAGGTTTGCGTCCTAAGCTAGCTGACTTGAACTTGACATTGTTTAATCCTTTGTTCTTTCTTTGGAGCAGTCATTTTCCTCACATCTTTACATCCAGCTTTTCTCTTTGCCTTCATTACTGCACTATTTTTCTTCTCTTTTATCTTAGATTCCTTTATACTCCTCCTCTTTACAGTTTCCATTCTGTAAATACAGCAGTGATCAAACACAAAAACAGGAACAACATTTGCTACTCAAAAGATGACTTTAAGAGAAGTCATCTGGACACTATTTAGATTCAGCCAGATTGATACTGAATATAGCGGCTCTTCCAGGGGAATGATAAAAGGTCTGTGCTGACTCAGGAGTCTGATTGGTTTTAATAGTTTCCACAAAGTGATTGTTGGTTGCTGTGTGCATGCTTTTCTCATTCTGCAAATTGGTCCAGTTGCTGAGTGTCCAAGTTTGAAAATTTTTGGCGGGTAACATTTTGTCTTGTCTTCATCAAGTCTCTTAGGCAGCTAGGGTGTAACTCCACTTGCTATGTATGTATGATTGTACTGGGCTAGAATATGCCCGTTAGGCACAGCACATCATTAGTGGCAATTTGTAAGCAGCACTGAAGAAGAATTCTCTAAGAGGCCGTGGCTAAGATTTTCAATGTCCATACAAAGGTCTTGTCTTTAACACACGCTAGAGGGGTGTAAACTGTAGAGCTCTCTAAAGTATTGTGCTCTAACTGCTCTGTGTAGACCCTGCTTCTGACACAGTAAAAGAAGCCTAGTATGCAGTAATGCAGTACTGTTTCAAACGGAACTACAGCAATATGCACTAGATACCTTTTAGAGTGCATCTGCAAGATCTACGCTGGGCAATTAGAGTGCAGCACTTTAGACCACTGTACAGTTTACCCTCTCTGGTGTGTTTTTCTTCACAGTGTAGACAAGCCCTTATGTATCCAGATAAATTGCTTGATTTTACTAATTGCAGAGTACCCAATGGCTCCCACTGTGGTCACTTTTGGAAATTTGGCCGCATCTTTTAGTTGCCTATTAGGGAGTTGAACTCTTTTGAAAGTACACACTACCTCAATATAACGCTGTCCTCGGGAGCCAAAAAATCTTACCGCATTATAGGTGAAACCGCATTATATCAATCTTGCTTTGACCCCCGGAGCACTGCTTTACCGCGTTGTATCCGAGTTTGTGTTGTATTGGGTTGTGTTATATCGGGGTAGTGGTGCATAACTGTTTTGAGTGCTGAGCGCGTTTGAAAAACACTAGTCATTGGTTTTGAGGGGCCCAGGATAAGTAAACTAATAGTTTTCTGAAGTGTGATTGAATTTTTTTGTTGAATCATGCACTTTACTTAATCATACTTACTTTCCTTGTTTTAATTCTAAGCAGATATAATGCTCTAGTTCTATTTCGTTTAATGTAATACTAAACTGTGATCAGTGAAACCCAATGCCTTTCCTTCTTTCCAAAGAGAATTGTGGTCAAAGAACCTACTGAAAAGCTGCTTTCAAAACTTGCTGTCTGTAAAGGATTGACTCAATATGCTGGTAGATGCAAAAATATCAACTCTTTAAAATGGATGTCAAGAACATTTTGACAGAAGTTTAACGGAAAGATAACATACAAACATTAGTTATTTTCAGATGTAAACTTCAAATCAGTTGCATGCTTTTTCCAGTTAATTTAAGTGCACCTACTGTACCTAACGTTTGACTCAGCTTTTGCAAATTCTTAAAATGGAAAGGAGTGATTGCAATTCTTGAGACAGTTCCTCCACTAGAGAGGGGGAAAGAAGCTCATTCCTATTTGAATAAGCTGTGTGTTTTGAATCAGACAAAGCACTTTGGTCTGCTATAGTGTGGCCAGGGAGGTTGAAGTGTTCTTCTACAGGTTTTTGTATATTGCCATTCCTAATATCTGATTTGTGTAGGAGAACACTTCAATCTCCCTGGCCACACAATAGCAGATCTTAAGGTGGCCATACTGTAGCAAAAAAACGTCAGGACCAGACTTCAAAGAGAAACTGCTGAGCTTCAGTTCATCAGCTCAGGATTAAACAAAGACTGTGAATGGCTTCCCAACTACAAAACCAGTTTCTCCTCCCTTGGTTTTCACACCTCAACTGCTAGAACAGGGCCTCATCCTCCCTGATTGAACTAACCTCGTTATCTCTAGCTTGCTTCTTGCTTGCATATATATACACCTGCCCCTGGAAATTTCCACTACATGCATCCGACAAAGTGGGTATTCACCCACAAAAACTCATGCACCAAAACATCTGTTAATTTATAAGGTGCCACAGGATTCTTTACTGCTCTTGCTAGAATAGAAATCTCTAGGGAAAAGACAAACTAACAAACTCAATTCCTTTGCATTTCAGTCTCAGTTTCTTTTGTGTATTGATTAATATAGACACATTTTCCTAATCCCAAACTCTTTCTTAACATAGGAAACTTTGCTGGCTATAACTGTGGTGACTGCAAGTTTGGCTGGACTGGCCCCAGCTGCGATGAAAGGAAGCCAATTCTTGTCCGGAAAAATGTCCATGCCTTGACTGCAGCGGAGAGAGAGCAGTTTTTAGATGCTTTAGACCGTGCAAAGAATACCACTCACCCAGACTATGTGATTGCTACACAGCACTGGCTGAGTCTCCTTGGGCCCAACGGAACTGAACCACAAGTTACAAACTGTAGTATTTATAACTACTTTGTGTGGCTTCATTACTACTCAGTCAGGGACACTCTATTAGGTTGGTACTTTTCTTTACTAAGGCATTTAGAATGTAAAGAAGGTGGTAAAAATGTAATCATTGAACAAAGGTAAGTAATTCGAAAAGTGATCAAGTCATGGTGAAAGGAAGGATGGTCCAGTGGTTAGGGTGCTAGGGCTTATCTACACTGGCAAGTTTTGTCACCAAAAACTGGCTTTTGGTGACAAAACAGGGATAGCTTACACATTGCAAGGTCACTTTTTTTCTGGGAAAAAAACAACCTCTTAGTTTTGGTGACAAAAAACTTCCACCCCTGCGAGAAACTCTTGTCTTTCCCCCTCCCTTTATTGTTGACAAACAGACAATTTTTTTTTTAATTGGCCTCCAGAAAGCATCCCAAATTCCCATGCTGCCGCTCTGGTCAGCGGTTTGAACTCTGCTGCCCTGCAGCCAACCCGCCCCTTCCTCTTGCAAGCCCTGGGAATTTTAAATTTCATTTCTTGTTTGCTAGCTTCCCAGAGGAGCTTCCCAGGTGGCCTCCCAGGTGAGTATGGCTGGCTATCACACCAAACATGCTCCTGCTTGGACCACCGCTGAGTTGTTGGATCTGATCAGTATATGGGGAGAGGAGTCTGTTCAGTCACAGCTGCGAGTGACCCATAGGGATTGGGACACATATGGGCAAATTTCTCGAGGCTTGTGCGAAAAGGGCTATGATTGGGACACGCAGCAGTGCAGAGCAAAGATAAAGGAGCTGAGGCAGGTGTGCCATAAGGCGTGGGAGGTGAACCATCACTCCAGTGGTGCACTTAAGACCTGCCGATTCTATAAGGAGCTGAATGCTATCTTCCTGCTATTGCCCCGTGGATACTTCACATGCAGCAGAAAGAAGGGGTAACATGGAGGCTGAAATTGTGGATGAAGAAGTTGAGCTAGAAAAGATATGATGCTCCCAGTGGGCTCGCCTGGTGGGTCAGGCAGCCAGGAACTTTTCTCCACTCCAGAAGTGCTCAGTGGGGAACAGGAAGCAGATGCTACTCTGGGTAAGTTGCTGTGGCTTGTGTAGAGAATCAAAAAGTGGAAGTCAGGTAGTGTTTTCTGTAAACTGGACATTGCCCTGTGTAGCTAATCTGCATGGCCAAGCAGGGTGCCGATGGACATCGAGACCTGCAGGGAATCCTCCAGAGAAAGGCTCTGGAAAGTTTCCAAGAGGTACTTGTTAATCCTCTGCTGCAGATTCCAAGTGATTGCAGCCTTGTTAGTTCCCCCATTGTAGGAAACTGTACTGTGCCATTTAGCAATCACTGGATCTGGGACCAAAGCAGCACATAGCTGAGCTGCATATAGACCGGGGTGAAAGCTGCAAGTTTTCAGCAGCTGAGTCTTGGTTTTTTTGGTCCCCCACATCAGCGAGATGTCAGCCAGCAAGTTGGCCACCTATGAAAACGTGTGGGATAATTTTAGTATGAGTTCCCTGCAAAGCTGCCCTGCAAGTCATGACCTTTTGTCCATACGGACAACTGCCTTCCCCTACTCCCGAAACTCACCATTATTGGGGTGCTCACGGAGCTGTGTGCCTGCTTAGAATCTCAGAGAGAAAATGATTTCTACTAGCAAAATGCCCTTTTTACTAAAATGTTTCAATCGTTTGCTGGAATGTAACAATCCCACTTCTGTTCAGCATAGACCTTGAAGAACACATCATGCACCCATGTGGACTGGCTGTGGCAAATAAGAAAAAAACCTTGGTTCAGCAAAGAAGACATGTTCTGCAACGTGCTGCAATGCGATGAGAGACAGACCAGGGAATGGAAAGAGTGCCGGGAAGCCGAAAGGCAGGACAGAAAAGAGAATGCTGCTTTTGCTAGGCAAGCAACAGAGCGAATGATAAAAGTTATGGAGGATCAGATAGAGATGCTCAAGTCCTTGATACAGCTGCGACTGAGCAGATCCGATTTCAAACGCCACTGCAGCAGATGCACAATTCTTTGCCAACCCCACCCCCCTCTAGGCCCACACATTCCTTTTCACCTCACAGCACTCCTGAGTTCCCCTATCACTCCACCCCCTCTCACAGCTTGCACAGTGATTGCTGGAGCTACACACAGTTGTGAGGTTTTATCCTTTTTAACAATAAATAAAGGCTAAGGTATTTAACGGTACAGCGTTTTTATTCTGTGTTCTACAAAAGCGTATAGCAATCAATTCATTCTCGGGAACAGGCTTCTAAAGCATTGTGTTGTACGGATCTTGGGCCCCAAAAGGAAACCAGAGACCTTTGAAGGGGTGGGACACAAGCGGTGCATGACGGTACATTTTGCACATCCTGGGATGTGCAGCTCTCCATTTCCGCATTCCCACAACACCTAGCACTGGATGGTGTTGCCAGGCACTATAGGATACACACTCACAGTCCATTGCTCTCATTGTTGACAAAGGTGCCCCAAATATGGACATGATCTGTTGACACAGGGAGCAAATGTAGACATGCTTTGGCGACTTTGTTTTCATCAATTTTTCCTTGGCAACATTAGTTTCATTGAAAAAACTTGCCAGTGTAGACAAGCAGGGCCGGCTTTAGGAAGTGCGGGGTCCAATTCGAACATTTTCGGCAGGGACCTGGCAGGGATGACTTAAAAAAAAAAGTGGAAAAAAAAGCCTTTCATTTCTTTCATGTATTATTTACTTTCCATAACTATACGAATAATAAAATTATATATTATATACATTGCATCACATATGCTGTTGATTGGCTATTAATGACCGCCATTTCACATGTGTGGGTCCCCGCCACTCCCTTGGGGTGTGCACATGTGTTGGTCCCGGCTGCTCCCTGCCCCCCTCATTGAAGCAGATGTGCAGGGTTACTGCCCTGGAAACTGCAGGGCAGCAGTGGACATGGGGCTGGCTGGAGGCAGGGCAGAGGCTGACTGGAGGTAGGGTCTGGCTGCAGGCAGGGCAAGGGGTGTGGGGCTGGTTGGAGACAGGATGTGGGGCGGGCTGGCTTCAGGCAGGGCCGCAGGGGGGTGCAGCAGGGGTTTGCAGGTCTGGAGACAGCGGAGTGTGGAACTGGCTGGCTTCAGGCAGTGGGGTGCAGCAGGGGTTGACTGGAGACAGGGCAGAGGGTGCGGGCTGACCAGGGTGTGCAGGGCTGGTGCGGGCAGCAGTGTGTGTGGGGCTGGCTAGCTTTGGGCAGGGCTGCAGGAGTGTGGGGCAGGGGTTGGCTGGAGACAGGACAGGGGGTTTGGCAGGGGCTGGCTGTGGGCACGGGGTGCAGAGCTGGCTGCAGGCAGGGGGGGCCGGACTGGTGTGGGCAGGTCAGGGGGTGCAGCAGAGGCAGCTGGAACCCCAGCCCTTTAAGTAGCCCCCAAACCCTCTTCTAGCCTGCCTCGGACCTTTTAAATAGCCGCGGGAGCGCTGGGGAATGCATGGGGGAGGCGGGGCTCCAGCGGCTATTTAAAGGACCGGGGTGGCAAAGGCAGCTCGAACCCTGGGCCCTTTAAATAGCTCCTGGAGCCCCTCACTGCCCCAGGGATCTGGGGGTTATTTAAAGGGCCCAAAGCTCCAGCGGGGGTCGGGGGGCTTTCCTTGCTCCGGCTGGAGCGTGGCAAGCCCCGCGGCCTCGCTCTCCCGGCCGGAGCGCGGCAAAGCGCCGCTGCCCCAGCTGGAGCGCTAGCTGGGAGAGCAGGGCTGCGCCGCGCTGCCGCAGGCGCTTCGCTCAAAGGAGCGGGACCATGGAAGACCCCGGAGCAGACCGCAGCCGGAGACCGGGATAAGTTTAAAAAAAAATTAAAAAGGTGCCTAAGGCGCGGGGCCCTCTTAGGCGCGGGGCCCAATTCCCCAGAATCGGTCGAATCAGCCTAAAGCCGGCCCTGTAGACAAGCCTGATATCTGGATTCAAGTCCTTGCTCTGCCATAGATTTCCTGTGTGACCTTGTGTAAATCTGTTAGTTTGAGATCCTCATAGGTATTTTGGCATCTAACTCCCGTTGGCTTAATCAATTTCAGTGGGAGTTAGGCATCTAAACATTTTGGAGGCTCTAGGCCTGTGGTGGGCAATCTGCAGCCCATGGGCTGCATGTGGCCCATCAGAGTAATCCTCTGGCGGGCCGCCAGGCAGTTTGTTTACATTTGCACAGCCACCCACAGCTCCCAGTAGCTGCGGTTCACCATTCCCGGCCAATGGGAGCTGCAGGAAGCTGCACTATTTTACCATTGAATAACATAGTGATACCATGTTGTACATACAAGACAATAACTATGATTTATGACACAATGAAGATTAATGAAGGGATTCCTTTCAAATTATAGCTGGTCAAACATGAGGAAAATGTGCAAAGTGTTGTCTAACTGCCTCCCTTTTTTGGAATGACACATTTTGGTGAACATTTTAATCAATTTCAAAATTTTAAAAAATTCCCACCAACCCTTTAAAAATATTTATATTTCTTGATGGATACCATTCTAGCATGAACTCCATTTAATGGAGCTTTAAACTCATAAAACTGGCTATGTAAAGTACTCTTTGTCTATTTAACATTAATTGGATGCTGTAGTTCTTACTGTGCCTTCCTTTTTGTAGGACCTGGCCGCCCATTCACAGCTATAGATTTCTCCCACCAAGGACCTGCCTTTGTTACTTGGCATAGGTACCATTTGCTGCTGCTGGAAAGAGATCTCCAGGTTAGCAACACGTTCTATCTTGGCACATTCAAAGATGCTTGCATGACTCTTACTATTGTGATTTTCCCATATTACTTTGAATCTCTATTATGTCAACACCAAGTTCCCTGGCATAACTGAATATCTGGGCTACATTCCCTAGACAATGAAATTTCAGGAATGGTCACTCACTAGCCCTGTTTTAAAAGTGAATTTAGCACTCAAGAGGTGCTGATTGGTTTGAAGACTCCAGTCTTCTATCCCCTGTCCCCACACCCCCTTTAAAAAGAAAAGAACAGGTATTACAAAAGCAGGTGCAATGTAATTTTTTTACATAGTCAGCATGCCTCACAGTTCATCAAAAGGGGATTCAGCCTCTACATTTATTCAGGTTATTTCTGTCGTCATGCTGGGCCACTCTGTGCCCTTGGTCTCTTTGCTGACTCCCAGGAATGTCAGAATCATGACTTTTTGGGCCATCAGCACTTTCAGTAGGCATCAGAACAAGGAACCACTTAACATACGAGGCCATCAGATGGTACAGTGTTTAGTTAAGGTACCAATTTGAATCAGTGACCTAATAGTCTGAAGGAAATTGAAACAGTATTCTGAAAAAACTGCAGCGTGGTTTCAAATATTAAAATATAGATAAGCCAGGCATAAGTAACCTCTCTCTCTTTCTCTTTTTAAAGAATGATTTCTTGCTAATAAGTTTCTTTTCATTATAGAGACTGATTGGCAATGAATCCTTTGCATTGCCCTATTGGAATTTTGCCACAGGTAGAAATGAGTGCGATGTGTGTACAGATCAGCTTTTTGGAGCATCAAGACCAGAAGATCCAAGCCTCATAAGTCAGAAATCAAGGTTCTCACGCTGGGCAATAGTGTGCAATAGGTAATAGAATGCGTAGGGGAAACCAGCATTTTAACTAACACTTGTTTTCATTAGCCACTAACAGCATGAACTGCTCTTTCAGCTTGCACAAACTGCAAGAAAAAGAACCTAGATTTCCTTGTAAAAATTGTGAAACTTAGTGGATAGGCTAAAGGTGGGTGTCATTCAAGATTTCCTCAGATATAGTCTGCATTTTTATACTGTTTTTTTTTAAAATTTGATACAGGACTTTACTTAAAGACAGTAATTTTAAGACTGGCTAAGGTGTTAGAAGTGTTTGCCATACTAGAGACTAACTATTTAGAGGTGCAGTACTAGTATGCTAGCTCACTGTGCCAAACAAGAGCTCTTGAAAATTCTGTCAATAGGAATTTGTCTGTGTGTTTAATAGTGAGCTCATATTAGACTGAAAAATCTGTGCCTCTTCAATTGGACAGGAAATACCAGACATGAGATTCTAGCCCTATTGCAATCTATGGGAATTTTTGCATTAACTTCAGTGCGGCCAGAATGTCACCTCAGATTTAGAAATAGTTTTTTAAAAATGAGATTGAACTATTTTTCGCAAAATAAGGCTGTGATCTTGCAAATGACTATAGTTAGGCATTTCCTATTTGGAGTTAATGGGGCTTTGTGTGAGTGCAGCGACCTGACTGTGGATTCACATGCAGGATTGGGACCTTAAGATGTACAAGTGGACATTGAGTTAGACAGCAAAATATAATACTCGTGTAGCACTTTTCATCCAAGCTTGGAGTGGCATGAAGGCCTTGGGAGCTGCTCAGCACAGGGGTGAGAGATTCTCTCTAAAAGTGCAGTTGCCATGAGGCCCCACCCTGTCTGTGGCCCTTACCCCATCCCCTTTCTCTGGTCCATGAAGCCCTGCCCCATGGCTAAGTTGGAAGCTGGAGCTAGATTGGGGAGCCGGGGCCCTCCACCTGCCCACAGCTGCCTGCATGGTCTTATCTGACTCTGGCTTCTGGCCTGGCCAGGAGGCAGGGTCTTGGAGGCTGAAGAGTCACCTGGACAGCTATGAGGAGCTGTGTACCCTCCATCTACCCTAGGCAGCAGGGTAGAGGTGGGGACATGGGCCGAGGACTGATCTCAGCCCTCCCCCACCAGGCAGATGGACGATCCACAGCTACCTAGGCTCCCTAGACCACTCTTATCCAGGCCGGGCTTCAGCTTCCGGCCTGGCTGGGGAGCGAGGCTTTAGGGGGAAGAGAGGGGCAGGGAGCCAGGCCCATGGCAAAAAGTGGAAGGGCTATGGTCCCTTGGCACACCCTTTTCTGACACCCCTGGGTCAGCATTTTTAGAAATCAGGCCACTTATATGAGTACCTAAATATCTACTCCAAAGCCTAACTTTAGGCACTGATTTTTTGAAAATCTTGGCCTTTTCATATAGCTGCTGCCCTCATCTTGTCAGTAACATGAAGAATGGTATGGGGTTTTTACTTGAATACTGAAATTTCTAAAATCTTCCTTCACTAGTGTTACAGGAGAGCAGTTTTTACTCTTTTATTTCAGTAGTCTGTGAATATGCATTTTAATTTTAAATTAAATAGAATCTTCTGGATTCTTTGCAACTGTCATATGAGACTTGTGCTTCACTTCACATCTCCCATGGGGCACAGGTTACTTGCAGGTTTAAACTAGTGTAAATGGTGAATTCTCTGTGACTTGAAGTCTTTAAACCATGATTTTAGGACTTCAGTAACTGAGCCAGAGGTTAGGGGTCTATTGCAGGTTCCGTGGCCTGCAATGTGGAGAAGATCAGACTAGATGATCACAATGGTCCCTTCTGACCCTAAAGTCTCTTCACCTCTTCTATCCCAGGTGTTACAGGACTCCTCACACTAATAGATATACAAACAACACGTGATGCTAGCGGATAACAGCATGCCTGATAAAATAGGATGCAATGCTGTTCATATTCCTTCTCTCTCCCCCCCTAAAAAGGGTGAAGTCTGGAACACCGAATAACTGTTTACCCATCAGCCAATTCCTGCATTTTCACAGCCCACCACCATCCTTACTGCATCGCTCTGGGACAACGGCGCAAGTGAGACCGTGTCTACTTTAAGGAAATTTGTGCCAGTGTAAAGATATAGTTACACTGGTGCAACCCCCTGATGTTTACGTGCTGCACCCACGCAAAGCAGGGCTTATATCAGTGCACTACCAGCATCAGCATAACCCTTGCTTTGCACAGTGCAGTACTTCTGCATTAGGGGTTTGCACTAGTATAACTACAGTCTATAGAGTCAGGCTGCTGTGATATTTCAGCCCAAACGATTAAATTTGCAGACGTATCTAAGCAACTGAAAATCAACCATAATGGAAGCCCTGCTGTAACTTCAACTGCCATATAGCAGGTGGAAGACAGAGCTTCCTCAGGGCAAGTCTGTGAACTCTGCAAGAGGGGAGAGCCTTGTAAACTCATCTACTGGAACTTGAAAACGCTGGATTTTCCTTTTAACTTTTTGGGGAGAAAACAAGAAAATCAAAATACAAAAACATATGTACACTTAGTGGTAAAGCTATACACTGAAACCTCAAATGACAGGAAATGAGAAAGCTGAGGCTGAACATGTGACCATAATACTGTGCTGTGTATAGTATGGTCTTTAATTACATGATCATACATGTGTCAAAGAATACAATATCGTAGACTGTCCTCTAAATCTTAACCACATCCATGTGGCAGCTGGTAATATAGTTCTCATTTTTGAGGTACATAGACAATTCTTTTGTCATATATTAGCAAAAGACCCAATCCTGCATCTGACCTCATGTGGACAGACACCTGCCCTTGCTTGGATTACACTGCAGTTTTATGTTAAGTATTTGGGGCTTTGTGAAGGTGCAGGTATCCGCACACATGGAATCCCGTTGCATTTGAAATGAATGGGAGTTTTGCCATTGACCTCAATGGGAGAAGAATATTCCCATATCCAATGGCCTGTTGATGGGGCCACCAGTTGGGGTACAGTGTGGGAGAAACAAGCACAAATATTGTCCCAAGCTTGGGCTGAACAGTGAACAAAGGAAGAAGTGGTGCTTAATTTCCTTCCCAATGCAAAGTGCTGGGCAGCAGCAGTAAAGACTCTGGCTTGTGCTACAATAACTCTCTCCATCCTTGCCACATAGGAGGTGGGGAAGTGTAGGAGGGGCTGCTATGACATGGGCCAGCAGTAATTGTTTTTGGTTGGGCAGCTATGCTACATGTCAGCTAAGGAAGCATAATTGCCAGTAAATTAGTGGAACCACTGACATTTAATTAGCCACATTATCCTGTTGAAAGATGTGGAACCCACTTGCTAACATCCATTTCAATCTCCTTAATGAGATTTTTAAAGGCAGAAATGTGAAAGTTGGAGCCAGTTCAAAGATGATTCATTTACAAGCAGACTTATGATTCCAGCTCAGATTAGTGACATGACCATTTGCTTTTCTGGTACAAAACTTCTGTAGCCATCTGAGGTTCTGATCCTGCAAACACTTGCATGTATGTTTAACATCAGGGATGTGAGCCATCCCAGTGGTTTTCATGAGGGACTGAGTGTACAGCGTCTATTGACTCTGACAGAGAGAACCCCCTCCCCTCCAACATTGTATTCTAATTGTTCCATGCAACTTTGATTTTAATCTAAGCTTGGATGATTACAACCGACTGGTTACACTGTGTAATGGGACTAATGAAGGGATTCTACAGAGGAACCCACCAGGGAAGTCTGGTGAGCAGCTGCCAACCATGGAAGATATCCAGAACTGCCTTTCACTTCAAGAGTTTGATAATCCTCCTTTTTTCTGGAATTCTAATTTCAGCTTCAGGTTTGTGCCCCAACTCCTATAACTTGCTCAGCCCAATGATAGCCTTTTATACATATATTTGGAGGTAGTGCTGGTCAATAAGAGGTTACTTAACTCTTGTCTTATCACACACACAGGAATGCACTGGAAGGGTTTGGTAAACCAGATGGAACTTTTGTCTCCCCAGTGGTGAGCCTGCATAACTTGGTTCACGCTTTCCTGAATGGAACCAGCGCTTCCCCTCATGCTGCAGCCAATGATCCCATTTTTGTGGTATGTCATTTTCCTAATGTAATTGCAACTGAATATACCTCTGCTGTGTTAATTTAGATGGACTATATGGGCCAATGGTGTTCTCATAACCCAGTCACTGTCCAACATTAAACAGTCTTAAACAAGGCCTGGGGTTTGGCATACAGAGATCCCAATATACTTTTGGCCCATGGCAAATAAACCATTAAAAATCCTTCTAACCTTTTATTAAAGATACAGAAAAGAAGGAAAACAGTGATAGCTTTTGAAATGTTAAGTATTGAGTAAACCTCTAATTTTAAAAGCAGCAAAGAGTCCTGTGGCACCTTATAGACTATCAGACGTATTGGAGCATGAGCTTTCGTGGGTGAATACCCACTTCGTCGGATGACATGCATCCGATGAAGTGGGTATTCACCCATGAAAGCTCATGCTCCAATACGTCTGTTAGTCTATAAGGTGCCACAGGACTCTTTGCTGCATTTACAGAACCAGACTAACACGGCTACCCCTCTGATACTCTAATTTTAACAATGTCCCTTGTTCCTTTGCACTGTTAGCTGGAGTGAGTTTTCAGAAGGAAACCCCGCCCGTGCCTCTTAGATGATATCAAAGATGGTAATAATGGTCTTTTTGGGGAAAAGAGAAGAAGTTAGTTAAAATGGGCTAGAGATGTTGTGTTGCTGCTGTTGCTAAAGTCTGATCCAGTTTCATCCCAGATGGTTTTGGGATTCAGTTGGAGCCATAGAGGTGGGAGTGTCATCTGGATCCCCCTCTCTGGCCTGGACATCTCTGAGGATTAGGAGGATGAAGGCAAGTGCCCCAGAGATGGTGGGGGTGGCAGCCATGATGATGAAGCTTTGCTCCAATAGCTAATTTTTCTCCCTAAAGTCTATTTCTTTAAGGACCTATCAAGAGAATGGTGGGTAGAATAGCTCATCTCCTCATTACTATGTCCACCAGTTAGGTCTAGTTTATGACACACCAATGTTGGTTCATTGATTTTCGGTCCTACACTTTACTTGTTTGCTAAGAATGATCTTAACACCGCCCTTGATTAGATCAGTAGTTCACTTTGTTTTGACTAATCCAGTCTTTCTGTCACACTTTTGCATCTTGTCCCATCAGCATTTATTGTTACAGGTTATGGTGACATCTTTTGAACTTATATTCACTTTTTACAGCTGAACTCACAATTAGGGTAAATTTGAAGGCCCAATTATCACAACACCTCTAAGGCAGTTTTCTCACCAAGAATTGGAGGATAGAAGTGAAGGCTAAAAATGACTACTTCAAATATAAAATAAAAGTTTCTCCTCTTGTATTTTATATTGCCACATCTACTAGTAGTTAAATAAAGTGGGAAGAATTGTCAAGACAGTTAGTGCAATCCAAAGTCATAGAATCATAGAAGATTAGGGTTGGAAGAGACCTCAGGAGGTCATCTAGTCCAATCCCTTGCTCAAAGCAGGACTAACGCAACAAATCATCCCAGCCAGGGCTTTGTCAAGCCAGGCCTTAAAAACCTCTAAGGATGGAGATTCCACCACCTCCCTAGGTAACCCATTCCAGTGCTTCACCACACTTCTAGTGAAATAGTGTTTCCTAATATCCAACCGAGACCTCCCTCACTGCAACTTGAGACCGTTGCTTCTTATTCTGTCATCTGCCACCGCTGAGAACAGCCAAGCTCCATCCTCTTTGGAAAACTCCTTCAGGTAGTTGAAGGCTACTATCAAATTCCCCCTCACTCTTCTCTTCTGCAGACTAAATAACCCCAGTTCCCTCAGCCTCTCCTCGTAGGTCATGTGCCCCAGCCCCCTTAATCATTTTTGTTGTCCTCTGCTGGACTCTCTCCAATTTTTCCACATCCTTTCTGTAGTGGGGGGGACCAAAACTGGACACAATATTCCAGGTGTGGCCTCACCAGTGCCGAATAGAGGGGAATAATCACTTCCCTTGATCTGCTGGCAGTACTCCTACTAATACAGCCAAATATGCCTTTGACCTTCTTGGCAACAAGGGCACACTGCTGACTCATATCCAGCTTCTGTCCACTGTTATCCCCAGCTCCTTATCTGCAGGCCTGCTAAGTCATCTTTTAGGGAAGAACAGCGGCCATTCGAAGCGGAAGAGCTGCTGGTCTGACACAGCTTGAATTTTAATTTTACATTTAGCTCATCTTATTCCTGCCAATATCTCAGCAGAAGGAGATTTTGAGTGTAGGACTGTATATTTTAGGATATGAAGCCCAGATCCTCAGAAGTAGTTACACACCTAACTTTCACTGAAATCAGATTTAGCCTGGCTTTGTGTCAGTAGTTTATTTGTTTGTTTAAAACTCAGCTCACTGGGATAGGCTGAGGAGCTACATCTCATTTTCGGAGTGTTCTGGGGGATAAAAATCATATAATTTTACTGGTACTTCAGTACAACACAGAACTCTAAAAATGAAGCAGACAGCAGTGAGCAAATGTAATTTCAGTAGCGGAGCTGTTACACATTTTGGTCGTCACGCAGCTACTTGCCAAATTAACTGAAAAGCTGTATAACATTACATGTTTCCAGAGCTGGCTGCCTTTGGTAGATGAAGTGATAATTATTGTGTGTAGGTATTAGCCCAAATGACCAATTAAAGTCTCATCTCCATGTGAGGGGAGAAGGCGTTTCAACAAGGATCTGTTATCTCACAGGTGAGTGCACAAACTGGGCTGTGGGATAGTCTGATGTGAGGCTTCTCAAGTCTCTCCTGTTGACGCTTTGGATAACTAATTTTTAAAAAGTTACTACAGCAGGGGGCTGGAACCTAGGCCTCTCAGGTGAATGTGCTAATCACCAGAGTACAGAGTCGTTCTCCCACTTGCTCTTTCTGTCCTAATGTTGAAGCTGTTCCACTGTGGATAAATAATGGAAGAATCATGGGGCCAGCAAGTGAGAGCAAGCGAGCAAGTGTGAGAAGGTCTCTGTTGCCAATTGGCTATAACAGTCACCTGGGAGACCCAGGATCCAGGCCCCCCGCTCCCATTGCTCTTTCATGATTTAGCCAAAGTAGAGCAGCTTCAAAAGGAGAAGGCTGAGGGAGATTCCCATCGGAATATCCCATCGCTCAGTAGTTACAGCACTTCCCTGTTCCCCTCAGGCAAAGTGGGGACACCCCAGATTAATACCCTAACAACTGGGCTAAAAGTTAAGAGGGAAGGTGTCCTCTTCCACAGGGCCCTGGTCTAGTAGGTGAGCTCTAAGCATGCTTATTTGATTGGGCTCTGCAGGCAAAATAGGTGGATGAATTAATCTGCCCTGGTTACTGCACCATCTGGGGCTTAGGCTGGCCTTCTCAGAGGTCCAGAGAGGCCCGGGCCACTTCTAGCTTTGAGGCCCCTAGCCACAATAAAAATAAAAAATGACCACACATGAAAACAAAATAAGGCACCAAAAAAGAGTGAGACATAATTTGAATACTTTTTTATTTAACTGTAACCCTTCTGCCCCTCTGAGTTGGCAGCAACAAGGGCTGGGTTCAGTATCCAGGGGTTCCGTTCAATAACCCAATGCCAAACCAGCTCGAGCCCCCACCCAGTGACCTGGGAAAATCTTACACAGCCCTCTAGGCGCCTCAAAGAGGCAATGCTTCCCCTCTCGCAAGCACAGAGTCTCGGTGTAGCAGAAAAGGTTTAATACATGAGATAAACAACAAACACTAAATTGGGAAAAACACCTCAACTAGAGTTCATAGACCAAACCGTGAGCAAAGACTCACCCCAGGAAATTGGGCTGTGTCCTCTTTCCTGGGCTCTTGAGTCCAGCAACCCCCCAAATCACCCACAGTCCCAAAAGTCTCTGTCCTGGGTCAGTGCAGCCCCAAAGTTCAAGAGTCTATCTGCAGAGGTCCCCCCCCCAGCCTGGGCAGAAAGGGGCACCTTACGTGTCTGGGGCCAACTGCCCTGCCTCTCCGTGGGTTCTGCTCCCGCCTTCTCCACGAACTGCTCTGCTTTACCAGCCGCTCCACTCTGCTCCTCCAGCCGTCCTTACAAACTGCTCTGCTCCACCAGCTGCTCTGCTCCACCAGCTGTCCCGTGAGCTGCTCTAGTTGTCCCTGCAAACTGCTCGCTCTGTGGGCCGCTCCACCCGTCTCACAGCTACTCTGCTCTGCCAGCCGCTCTGCTCCACCAGCCGTCCGCACAAACTGCTCCACTCTGCCAGTGGCTCTGTTCCACAGTATAGCTTTGGGCTCCCCACTAGTTAGCACAGTACTCAGTGCTCTCAGCTCAGTAATTTCAGCTCTTTAGTGATTTTCAGCTCATAGTAGGGGAGCCCCAGTGCTAGTGCACCATTAGCCCAAAGTGAGTTCAGCTCAGTAACCTGTATTTAGATTCTTAAGGGAATAAAAAAATCAACTCTAACATTCCACAGTGGAGAGAGGAGGGGCTAGAACTGGTGCTTCTGGCTCCACAAGGAGACTGCACCACCAGACACAGATATCTGTCCCCAGCCTCTTTCAATTCTCTGGGTTTTGGAACCCATGTCCCTTGTCTAGCAAGTACCACCCAACTGAGGGTGAGTCATTTGTCACCAAGCAGTCCCACAGCTTGGCAGTCTGGGATAGGGTAGGCGTGCCTATGCAAATACTCTCTGAAATTCTTTCCACCAGATGTCAGTGTAGAGCTTATCCTGACACTGCTTACATAACAAATGCTTTTCTAGTTCAATAGAGATGCACATAAAAACAAGTTGTCAAACTTATCAAATGCCAAAAAATTAACAAGTGTCTAAATCTGAGGTCCCCTTTGAGCTTGAGGCCCAGGCCAAATGGCCTTCCTGCCCTTCCCCAATTGGCCTTGGGCTTAGGCATGCACTAGTGTGGGACTGCAGTACATGTGCTCATAGCCAGAACCATGGTATTTAAGGAACTTTAATTACAAAAATAGGGGTGCTTGCAGACTTTGGGGGCAGCCGAGTCAGGCCTTTGTGAATTCCAGTGAGGCCTAATTCTGGGACACCTAAGTCCTTTTGTGAATCTAGTCCAAAGAATCTTGCTACCGTTGCTATCTGAGCAGCCGGAACAGCCAAGGATGAAGTACTTCTCTATAGCTAGCTCATCTTAAGGAACATGAGAATTGTCATTATGTTGAAAAGGACTGGATGTTGTAAACGTTTCTATAAACTTTGTTCTAAACCCCTCTTCCTCCCTGCTATATGTCCATTTTGAGAGTCTCTCTTTCTCTGGAGTGTATGGGCTCCCTCTGGCGGCTAACCAAAAACTTTCTCTCTGAAGAAATACTGGCATTTGAAAAGCTGAGCTCAGCCCGTTTTAACCCAAAGTCATAAATTCCTAGGCCAAGCTTTGCAAAAGTAAGTGCCTAGATTTAAGATTTTTAGGCACCTAAATAAGTAGCCTGATTTTCAAATGTGCTGAGCACCCAGAGAGAAAATTAGTGAGGAGGGAAAACAGGAAAAGCGAATGGAAAATTATGTATTCAAAAATTGCATTGTGTGGAAAATAGTTCACATTAAACAATACTGGAAAACGCTTTTCTTCTCTGGCAGCTCCTAAATCTTTTGTACCATAGCTGAAGATTTTGAACTTGGCATTATCGATTTGACAGACCACTTTCCAGATCTTCTTCTTGCCCACATACAGAGATTACCTTAGCTCTTTTCCAGGTCATCGGGACCTTCTGCTTCCAGAGAATTTTTTAAAAAATGCAGAACAATTTGTTTTTGTGTCTTTGCTGCTTCGGAGTTCTGGGAGGGTTGGTAATGCTAATTGAAAGATTGTTTCCTGAAGACTAAAGCCAAAGAGTGAGGACTCCTATGGCCAAATTCAGAAGCGAGTTTAAGTTGAGAAAGAGAATAAGTTGATGTAATTGACACCTTCACTGGCCCCTAAAACATGTATGTTACATCCACTTAGACTTCATAGAGACTCTCCTAGACTTGATTTTTAACTCATATCCATTTACCAAGGTGTAACTGACACCCTCCACTCTTTACACATCGCCTCGGAATTTGATCCACTTAATATGAGTCTCCGCAAGCCTAGGAGTACGTCTACATTTGAGCTGGAGGGTGCGATTCCCAGCTTGTGGAGATGCATTCATGCTAGCACTACTTGAGCTAGTGCCTAGAAGTAGCAGCGTGGCTTCCGCAACACAGCTGGCAGCTCAGGGTATCTGCCTGACTATGTACACAGGGGGCCAGGTGGGATTATACTTGGAGTGGCCAGGCTGAGCCACCACCTGTGCCACTGTGGATACATTTTGAAATGCAGAGCTAGCTCAGATACATCAGCGTGATGTAGATGCACCCTAAGAATGTCCAGTTTGGTGTAATGCAGACTTCCAGGGTCAGAGGGATCAGTATAGCAAGAAACACACCAGAGTAGAATAAAACAGCCTCCATTCTACTTCAATTGACATCTTGATAACACCTTTTACTGGCTCCGTGGCATGTAAACTAGACCAGCATAGCTTCCCTGCCCTTACCAGTGAAAGGCTGAGCCAATGGGCTGGAAAGTCTGGCCCTCATTTCTCTTGATTCTTTGTCTTAGATTAGGGCTCAATTTTAAACTGTTTTATGAGCCCATGTAGGGGAATGTACATCCCCTACTCAATGCATGGGCTACTTGCATTGCAGGTTACATTATATGGAGCTAACAGTCGCCACCAGGTTGCTACTCTACAGCCAGCACAGGTGGGTACGGAGTGGGCTGGCATGGTGAGGGAACCAGCAGAACCAAGGCTCTGCTGTCTCAGTACACTGGTCAACACAGCTGACCCACCACCTTGGGGAAAGTAGGTGCACAAGGAGAAGGACTGGCCAAGCTTTCTTCCCCTGTGGGACTGAATTGTGACACTTGGTGAGTCACAGCTTGGGCCTTGCTGGGCTCCTAAAGCAGTGCAACGAAGTGAAGGGCAGATGACAAGGGGCCAATCCAGCTTCTAGGGAGTTCAGCACTCTTCAGTGCTCCAGCGTCCGCATGCCTAATTTGTATTATCTACTGCTATTTCCTACTTCCAAACTGATCCTGTCCTGGAGATTTTTTTAAAAGCACAAAATGTTGGAAGCTGTTGGAATCAGAAAGGTGTTTATGTGTGTGTGTGTAATTGAATTGACAGGTCCTTCATTCTTTTACGGATGCCATCTTTGATGAGTGGATGAAACAATTTAACCCCTCTGCCAGTGCTTGGCCTCTGGAGCTGGCCCCTATTGGGCACAACAGGATGTTCAACATGGTCCCTTTCTTCCCTCCTGTGACCAACGCTCAACTCTTTCTAGCTGCAGAACAACTTGGCTACAGCTATGCCATTGACCTGCCAGGTAACTAACAGAAGTGCTAAAGAAATTGCAGAGTAAGAGACTGGGCCACTCAACTTTTCACATAAAGGTCTTCAGATAACTGAGTATTAAGAGCAACATTTTCATAAGCACCTAAGTCACATTTTTCAAAAAGGGCTTAGGGAACCAAGGTGCCCAAGTCTCACTGAAAGTCAGTGTAGGGAGAAGATGGCAGTAACTGACATCAGGAATACATAGTATAAAATTGTCAGAAATGTGTAAGTGACTTAGAAGCCTAAGTCCCCATTTTCAAAAGAATCGCAGGCACTTAAGGAGCTTACTTTTGAAAATGAGACTTAGGGTACGGCTACGCTGCAAAAAAATCAACCCCCCAAAAACAAGAGCAGCAAGTTTCAGAGCACGTGTCAGGCTCACACTGTAGGGGATAAAACTAGCAGTGTAGCTATTCGGGCTTAGGCTGGAGCCCAGATTCTGAAATGTAGGGAGCTGGGAGGGTCCTAGAGACTGGACTCCAGCCTGAGCCCAAATATCTACACTGCTATTTTCTGCCCTGCAGCAGAGCCCTGCAAGGCCGAGTCAGGTGACTTGGGTTCTGCAACTTGCTGCTGCAGGTCTTTTTCTACCGTATAGACGTACCCGTCGGCTTCTAAATCACTGAGATGCTTCTGAATATTTTACCCAAAATAATCTTCTGAAAGGGACAGTCAAAAGACCAAGTAAAGATGTTCTGCCAAGTGGGGGTGGGATGGACAGATTGATAAGAACATATTGTGTTCTAGCACTTCACACTAGTGAGTATTGCTGAGATCATTCATTTTTCCTTATTTATCTCAAAGCTACCTAAATAAATAAAATCCTGACCCGAAACTTGCCAATTGTGCATCGCGAGGCTTTTTAACTCTGTGCTCCTGTCCTTCTTTCCATTGTCCCTTCTGTCTCATTCCCTTCATTTGTTACACTCCATTCTTGTATCTAGTCTTCAATTAGATTATAAACACTTGCAGCAAGGACTGTGTTTTATTGTATGTTTGCACGTTGCCTACACAATGGGGCCCTGACCCTGACTGTGGCCTTTGGGTGCTATGGCAATACCAGTAATAATAGTCCTACTGTTGTTAAAGCAGAGTCTAGTATTTGCTCCTCCTCCTTTGTGACTTTACAAGCAAAATTATTTCCATTCGACAGCTCAGATGTTGTTTCTGTATTTACAGATTCACTTGAAGAAACGCATGCTTGGGCTATTATGGTTGGATCCGCGATTGGAGGAGCACTAATAGCTCTAGTTGTACTAGTTATGCTGCTTGTGCTCTTTCAGCACCGAAGATACAGGAAAGGTTTTGAACCACTGCTGAATGCAAGATTCAGCAAAAAAAATTATACAGAGGAGGCCTAGTGCTGTAGCATTGCGTCATCAGATTTACCTGTAGGAAACTAACCTGATTAGTCGTTCAACTCTTAGCTAAGTGCTGAACTAACAACTTGACCCACATTCCCTTGCTAGACAGCTAGCTACATTGTTCTCACCTCAATGGCCCTGTACTTTTCCTGTCATTTGGGGTCATCAGTCTCATGTCTTCAAACATTTTGAAACAACATATGAGTTACATGTGCAGCCTAAGACAGGACAGAATTTTCCTTTTGCCAAAGATTGATTGATTGATTGTGATGCCCAGGTTTGGGTCACGTCATCTGACAATCCTGAAGCCCAAAAAAAGAAAAATAAGAACAAATGCAAATCTTTTTCCTAAATGTGTTTCTAAACTAACAGTACTGTGATAGGCAGAATTTCACTGACTATATATCTTTGGATAGTAGATTATATACAGGGATAAAACAATATTTCAAGTAAGAGATGTTACTTTAAAAAAAGGACTCAAATATTCCACATACGATTCCTCAAATGCTCTTCTGGGGGTGTGGCTAGATGGAATATTGTAAGGAATATGTGGGGACAGCTTAAGCCACAGAATCGGCCCTTAATTTAAATTGCATAAGAAATAAAATAAACACCAGGAAACTCCCTAATTCAGATTCCCCATGTCAAAGTAAGTAATGACCAGGAATTCATTTCCAACTAAACAGACGCACAAGGATCCTGTGGCAGAGCCTGAATCCTGCCCCTGCCATTCTGCACAAGGAAACTTCTCAGACTATGCTGAGAGGAAAGAGGTGAGTTGGGGGGTCAGACACAGCTGAAGTGGTTGAGGATTTCAGGAAATTGTCAGGAGATGGCAGTGTTGTGAGTATCAGAAAAGCAGGGATGAATGTGTGTGTGTGTATGGAGGGCAGAAATTAGATCATAGATATGTAGGACCCCATGTGGTCCTTTCCAAATGGCCTCACAAAACCTTTAAGACCAATCCCAGCAGACAGAGGCAACACCTGGGGGTGAGGAGGGTGGGAAGGCAGGATCCCACCCCCACCCCAGATTTGCTGCTTGCTTTTACTGAGCATGCTCACTAGGGTTGCCAACTTTCTAATTGCACAAAACTGAACATGCCTTTCTCCACCCTGCCCCGTCCTTTCCCTGAGGCCCCACCCCTGCTCCACTCCACCTCCCCCCTGTCGCTCACTCTCCCTCATCCTCACTCACTTGCTCATTTTTACCAGGCTGGAGCAGGAGATTGGGGTGCAGGAGAGGTTGAGAGCTCCAACTGGGGGTGTGGGCTCTGGGATGGGACTAGAAATGAGTGGTTCAGGATGTGGGAGGGGGTTCTGAGCCGGGACAGGGGGTTGGTGAGTGGGAGGGGGTTCGGGATGCAGGCTCTGGGTGGCGCTTACCTCAGGTGGCTCCACGAAAGTGGTGACATGTCTCAGCTCCGAGGCGGAGGCAGAGCCAGGCAGCGCTGTGCAGTGCACACTGCTTCTGCCCACAGGCACCACCCCTCCAGCTCCGATTGGCTGTGGTTCCTGGCCAATGGACGATGTGGAGCCGGCACTCGGGGTGAGGGCAGTGCACGGAGCCACCCCTGCTGTGCCTCTGCTTAGGAACCAAGGGACATATCATCACTTCCGAGGAGCTGAGGTAGGGATCCTGCCTTAGCCCTGCTGCACTGCCAACCAGACTTTTAAAGGTCTGGTCAGCAGTGCTGACTGGAGCCACCGGGGTCCCTTTTCAGTCAAAAACCGGACATCTGGTAACCCTAATGCTCACATGGACTGAACATGCTCAGGTTTCAGAGCAGCAGCCGTGTTAGTCCGTATCCACAAAAAGAACAGGATTGCTTTGTTAGTCTTTAAGATGCCACAAGTAGTCCTGTTCTTTTTGAACATGCTCAGTTACACTGCTGAAGCTGGCTGCCCTCACTCTGCCCCCTGCCCCCGTGTCCCCATCATAGGCAGACATAGGTCCTCTCCAGAGGCAGCAGTAGAGAGCAAAAACATTTTCAGTCTTTTGCTGTAGCTACCTCTTACTCAGGGGTGAAAGTAACTTACAGGGACTTACCGGTACTGCCGGAGTCCTGAGGGGGGCGTGGCCTCATCCAGAAGAGGCATGGCCTGTCAAAATTAAAGGCCTTGGGGAACCAGCTGTGGCTGGGAGACCCAGAGCCTTTAAATCAACCAGGGGCTCCCAGCTGCAGAGGTGGCTGGGAGCCCCCAGAGCCTCAGGGGCAAATTAAAGGGCCTGGGGCTCTGGCCACCAGGGGGAACCCTGAACTTTGCGGGGCTGGTGCAGGGATTTAAAGGGCCCAGAGCTCCTGCCACTGAGGGAAGCCCGGAGCCCTTTAAATCCTGGCCCCAGCCAGGCCTCCAGAGCCATGGCTGGGGTTCATAGAGCTCTGGGCTGCCCGCAGCTGTGGGGAACTCTGAGCCCTTTAAATCCCAGCTGCAGCAGGGATTCAAAGGGCTCTGGGCTGCCCGCAGCAGCAGAGAGCTCTGAGCCCTTTAAATCTCAGCCGTGGCCGGGATTCAAAGGGCTCTGGGCTGCCTGCAGCCGCGGAGAACTCTAAGCCCTTTAAATCCCGGCCCCAGCCCAGCCATCAGAGCCGCAGCCGGGATTTAAAGGGCTCTGGGCTGCCCACCGTGGCAGCCCAGAGCCCTTTCAGTCACCGCCGTGGAAGTCGATGCGATCTGGCACGGCTTACTGGCTCTTGCCAGTATGCTGTACTGGACTGTACCAGCTTACTTTCATCTCTACTCTTACTCCAGGTGCTACTCTTCCGTACCCATGTCACTGGCACTTTATGCATACATTCACATTATGGAATAGCATGTTATTTTACAGCCTCAACAGCTAAATCCTCACATCAGAAAGAATTTAGCTCTAGAAAGTTCTCCGATAGGCTTTCTGTACTGAACAATCTCAGCTAGAGAAGGAGTCTGGTATTTCTAATTTCCCTCTAAATTTTGTAGTCTCTTCATTTTAACCTATATAGATTCTCCTACATTAATGACTTGAAAAAGTGTTAGTCTGAGTGTTGAACAAATTAGTCCTAAAACATTTTTCAAAGTGTGGGATGCAGAAATTAAGCCTCTCACCTGGAATGTCTGAAATGCTCTTTAGTTTTCCAAGCCTCTGGGTATGTGAGGAGGATTAAAACAGGATTTGGTGTTCCCCACTCTTCCCTCTTGCTTTCTTCACTAATCTGTAAGTAGCTTGGCTTAATATTGCATTTGTATCAGGGTTTTGCCATATGTTCTTGAGATCACCTGTGTTCCCATAATTTATTAAGTCCTGGCTGGATCTTGTAGGCTTCAGTGGATAGTACATTATAGTGTTGGAACTACTCACTGCTATTTACCTATGGTATCTTTTATGGTACAATTTACTGTGTTGATTTCTAGAAAAATTAAGCTCTGTTTTAACTATCTGAATAAACATTTAGCATATTAAAGGATGTAGCATTTTGACAGTGGTAGTATAAATCTAACTGTAAAGCACACTAATCATGGAAGATATATGCAAATCTTGTTATATACTTAGCTTTCTTTGCATACATATGGCCCTATTGCTAAGTGCAAAATTTATTCCTAAAATACTGACTTTGAGGATACGGGGATGTTGTATACGATACATTAAATATATGTCATTACATGCAATGAGTCATATTTTAAAGTATATCAGCTTTGATTACATGAGTAAAATATCCTAACTCAACATATATCATTCAGTCACATGATGCATTCTAAATGTGGGGTTTTTTTGGCTCTCCAATAGCTCTTTGTGCTCTGTCTTACTATTACATTTTTCTTAATCAGTACATATAGCATTCCAACTTCCATTGAAAGTTCTAATGTCTGTAGTAATAAATACAAAGTTGTTTGTTTATTACCTATCTACCATCTCTTCATCATTTAATGTGAAGTACAACTAGCCTCACAAACAGGGCAAAGAGAAACCAATGCTGCAATGAGAGTTGAGCCAAAGTAAATTTGTGAACCATTCAGTTGTACTTTCATAGGTTAGACTTAGATTCCATTTCTCTGTAAAGAGCTCTTGCTGATTTGTTTTAAATTCCTGGCGTGCTGAGTGGAGTTTAAGTGTTGATGCTACAGTGTACAATAATCAGCACCAGCACAGGTCAGTGAGTAACATATTCTAGCTGCTGTGGACTCAAAAAAAGTAGTGAACATAAAACTCCAGCAACCAATTGACCTACCTTTACTGGAAACTAAATACCCAGGAGTGGAGAACATTAAGGGCGACATTTCTTCCACTCCTGGGAAAGGATTTCTTCGGCCGGCCCACTCTTTTCTCTTTCTTCCTTGCTATCCAACCACGGGGGCTGAATTCTGGCTGGTACTGTGCACAAACCTATAGCAAAAAAACCTGCCATCAGGAATTCAGGTTGGAGTCTGGGGCCTCTGAAACGTGGTGAAGAGACTATCTGCCCTATGACAGGAACTGTGGATGGTCATTCTGGGGCATGGCCTAAGTGCCAGTGGGATGGTCAATGTGCTTTATGTACATACACGCCCCGATCTGCAATGATCTATATACACAGGCTCTCAGCCAAATTATTCTTATTCTTAATGGGATTTAAGCCCACACTGGGGAAGTTGATGCCATCACCCATTCTTCGGGTTTTCTACTGTATGGGGAGCAGCTTTAATTGCTGCTGAGTATTTCACAGAAGCCCTGACTTCATAGGAGACTGCTAGAGGGAATGCACGCAATCAGTGTACTCCCTGGCTACTTTCAATTCTTAACGAAGGCCACCAGTTCTTGAGCTGTGAGCTTGCTCCCCACAGGCTCCTCAGCTAGGGGAGGTGGCAGTCACTTATAGCACCACCCTTGTTTCCCACCAGCAGCCTTTTAACTCCCCCAGGCCTCTGTAAGTTCTAGACTAGCCAAATGCTGACCCACCATGGGATGTGCTACCTCCTGCCACCTGTGCGAGATGGAGCGTAAGGTGCATGAGCAGCAATCTCACAGTGGTGGTGAGCTGGGAAGCTACTTTCAAATTAAAATGTCATTTTCTCTCCTGGACACAGGCCACCCAGTTTACAAGATAGTGCCTTCCCACCATGCTAGCCTGGTGGGCTTTCTAATGGCACAAGCTGAGAAAAAAATGCCACAAGCATTCATTCCCATTCTGCTTTTCTTCCTAGCAGCCTGCGGCTGGACTGAAGGGCAGTGATAGGATGCAGTCAGGAAAAGGGCTAAAAATGTGACACACTAGAAAAGGTTTTTAGAAGAGACCTTCACTAAGGGCAAGGGAGTAAATCTGGCAAATGTCTGTGCTCATTCAGTCCTTTTCTGTTTGCTGAGAGAAGCCACTGCGATGGTTGTTTTTGTGATCTGGACTCTAGTATCTCAGGAGTGCAATTAATGCATAAGACTTAAGTTCTGCCCATTAAGTAATAAAAAAAAAAACCCTTATGCCAAGCAATCCAGTTTCAATCCCTCTTTGCCTATGTCCTTGGCATCATAGCTGCAGCTTTAAAGCTGTCCTCATTGTCACAGTTACTCATACTAATAGTGAAAGCATGGCATAATCTGCTGTACATAAAAGCACTACATGCCCTCTTGTGGCTTACTTGAAAACCACCTGGAGACACTGTAAAGTTCTCTGCCTCATTTTTCTTTAAAGTAGTTTCCCAGTATAGCAGCTGAGGAAGGATTGAAAGGCAGTGGCTCTCAACCTTTTCAGACCAGCATACCCCTTTCAGGCATCTGATTTGTCGTGCATATCCCCAAATTACACCTCACTTAAAATCAGACATAAAAATACAAAAATCAGACATAAAAATACAAGTGTCACAGCACACTATTAGTGAAAAATTGCTTACTTTTTCATTTTTACCATATAATTATCAAATAAATCAATCGGACTATAAATATTGTATTTATATTTCAGTGTATAGTCTGTAGAGCTGTATAAACAAGTTATTGCCTGTATGAATTTTTAGTTTGTACTTATTTCAGGCTACAGAAAAAGCATGAGTGTTGTAAAACTAGACAGTTATTTAGAAGAGTTGATGTACCACCTGGAAGACCTCTGCATACCCCAGTTGAGAACCACTGTTGTAAGGAATAACATTGCATTTGGCTCAGGAACAGGGCTGTATCGCATTAAAAAAATTGACCAGACAAAATTTACATGAAGCACTTTTAGGAACAAAGCACGATTCATATGCAAATAAAAAAGTGATGCAGTGAGTCTGTAACCATTTTGATTTTCATGCATGGTTGAGAGGGTTTAGCTTGATGGCTCGATCAAACTATAAAAAAAAGAGAACATTTTATGCCACAAGACCCAAATATTGGCAAATGTCTATAAGTTTTTCTAGTTAATGATGGCATAATTACCTTGCAGCTCCAAGAGGCTAAATCCTTCTGTAGGAAAGTTGATAGTGAAAATGGAAGCTCTGAAAGAATCTGTGAGAACCTGCCTGGTAAATTAAACCCTGACCAACTAGTTGGATAGGAATGGTCAGGGTTCTGGTGGGGCCTTCTGGGAAAGCGGCAGCAGCAGCCATGGAACAGCTCCACTTCAGAATGTTAGTTATGACTTTGACTGGAGAAGTTGCAAAACAATTCTCAACTACCTGATTTCATTAACTTCTGCTGAATTTTCTTTGGGGCAGAGGTTTTACAGCCACTACAGTCATGGAACCAAATGAGGAGTGAGAGAGAGAGAGAGAGAGAGAGAGAGAGAGAGAGAGAGAGAGAGAGACACACACACACACACACACACACACACACACACACACACACACACACTTCTTCTCAGTTGACGGGTGATTGTTTAAATGGAAAAATGTGATTAAAATCCATATAATTATTTTTGAGTTATGCAGGCTGAAAAATACCTTCCTTACTTTAAAAAAAAGGGGCTATGTTCTTATTATCCATTTATTTTACTGAGTGACACAGCATGCTGGCAATTTTCACAGACAGGCAGCAGCCCTGCCCTGAAGAGCTAAGGCCTTGCAATGAGCTTCACACAGGTAGGCTGCTGGGCCTACATGAAAATCTTTGCAGAATCAAGGCGACAGAGCTCAATCTTGCAAACAGTTCCTCCAGTGAATACTATTACCAACATGGAGTCATGTTATGCCAATGGGAATTCCCAGGGAACCAGCAAACCTTTACTGGACAGCACACAATCGGAGAAGGAGAATGGTGAAAGCAATGGGCTCAAGTGATGTTATTAAGCAGATATTTTTGTTAGTTTCATGACTGTATGTTGTGAGCACATACATCCAATTCAATAGGCTTTACAAAGATTTGCTATTTCTACAATGCTTTCAACCGTGGTCATGCACAAGTAGAATTAATAAAAGCCAAGAAAACAAACAACTAACTTATCCTTTCCTTTGAGTTTCCCAGAGCGTCCTTCTTGTCCCTGCCAATGTCTTTTAGAACTGGGATTTGCAAACTTGTCATCTGGGGGTGGGGGTGGGGGGTGCACATCTAAAGAGAGAAATGTTCTCACAGAGACTGCCCCCGCAATGCTCAAGCACACAGACTATTTCCCTCTCCCAGATGACTGTGTCATATTGCTGTGGCAGGTATAGCATTTATTTACATAGAAAAGGTAGATGAGGAAACGATTTAGGCCTTTTTAGCTGCCTTTAATGCAGTACTCAGACAGCTAGCAGAACAACTGGAAACTAGGCGAGTTGGAACCATCTGATCTGAAAGACCTCTGCACAACCTGGCTGAAGGGCAACCAGCCAGCTTGTGGAGAGAGTTTGCAAGGGCACTGAAAGTGTTAAAATCAGCTTAGAATGCATTTTGCTTTTATTTCATTTGACCAAATCTGACTTGTTGTGCTTTGACTTATAATCACTTAAAATCTATCCTTTGTAGTTAATACATTTGTTTGTTTATTCTACCTGAAGCAGTTGGTTTGAAGTGTGTCAGTGTATCCCCTTGGGATAACAAGTCTGGTACATATCAACTTCCTTGTTAAATTGACGAACTCATATGAGCTTGCAGCGTCCAGTAGGCATAACTGGACACTGTAAGATGGAGGTTCCTAGAGTTGTGTCTGGGACCAGAGATATTGGCTAGTGTCATTCGGTTGCACAATCCAAGCAGCGGCTAGCCGAAAGTGCTCAATCACATAGCTGGGAGCAGCTTACATGCTAGAGGCTGTGCATGAACAGCCCAGGAGTGGGAGTTCTCACAGCAGAGCAGGGTAAGGCTGCCTCCCAGAGTCAAGGACTGGAGTGACCTAGCAGATCACTGTTCCAGATAACACCAGTGGAACATCATAACCAGTTTTTCTGGAAACAAGAAAATGTGGGATTTTGAACAGAATGACAATTTGTCCTTTCATTAAGACCAAATGTATCTTCTCTGCCCTATGGTGAAATGCAATCGCAAGAAGACAAACTTCACAATTCTGCAAATAAATATCCCATTTTATGAATTTTTCCATTTTTTTAGAACTCATCATTTTTCAAATGCCACATTCTAATGAAAACAATCTGAGCTGGGGCATATGCAGAGAGATAACATAACTCAAATGTTCAGTTGCACTGTCTCTTATCTGCTAGCAGAGAGGAACTGTCCCCTGGCAGGGGCTGGACTGCAATAGAAGAGCAGAGAAAGAGAAATACATTTCTATTAAAAACCAGAAAAAGCTTCCTGGAAAAAAAACAGATGCTTTTTCCCCACCCTTGCTCCTTCCCTGCCCTATTATAACAGGTCTGCGGAGTGATTACATCCGGTTTAGATGTATGCCTCATACTGTTATACTGGCAGATGAAACTGACTAGCTTTCAGTCAACACCTTTATACTGTCTGCCTACTACTTCACTCCTTGGTGTTTCTGCCTCACTGGCCATCAATCATTTGACAGCAGCCTAGCTCCTATCGATATAATCCATTTCAGTGTAGCAGCATACAAAAACACGCTCTCTGCGTCTCTTTAATATTACACAATTCATTTTACACAGAAGCAAAGTAGGGTCAGGTTGTACTGAGCATTATGAATGTGCATGTTATTGCATAAATAAAATAACTACTCAAAATCCTGACTGACAAATTGCTGTAAACTCACTTGGCAGTCAGGAAACAGCAAGCTTCTTTCCCCCTCCTTCTGCCCCCCAGTCAATTCCGCAGAACAGAAATCTGTTCGTTTTTGTTGTGGCTGTCACCCAGATTAGGACATTTTAAATTGTTGGGTTCTTCTGGAACAGTTCAGTGCACTGTAATGTACATCAGCCAATTATTATTGTGTGGGGGAAACATAGACATCACAGAAGTCAGAGAAGGAAAAGGCCTATTAGAACTTTGAGTATATCTCCCTCACAAGGCAGAACTGTTTCAACAATACATTTTCTAATGCTTTAGGTAGACTAGTTTGAAAAGTACCCCATGATTATGATTCTACAACTTCCCATGTAGACTAATCTACAGCTTTGTGCTTTCACTGGCAGAAAATATTTACTGCGAGTCAGCCCAAATGTCCCCTCTTTGTTTCATGCTGTTAGACCAGTGTTTCTCAAACACGGGTCGCTGCTTGTGTAGGGAAAGCCCCTGGCTGGCCGGGCCAGTTTGTTTACCTGCCCCGTCCACAGGTCCAGCTGATCACGGCTCCCACTGGTCACGGTTCGCTGCTCCAGGCCAATGAGAGCTGCTGGAAGTGGCAACCAGTAGTCCCTTAGCCCGCGCCGCTTCCAGCTGCTCCCATTGGCCCAGAGCAGCGAACTGTGACCAGTGAGAGCTGCGATCGGCTGGACCTGCGGACGGGGCAGGTAAACAAACCGGCCTGGCCTGCCAGGAGCTTTCCCTACACAAGTGGCTACTCCAGTTTGAGAAACACTGACCTAGTTAGACCCTCCCTTTTCCAGCCCTTCTTCCTCACTATATTTACAAATATCAAATATTTGAAGATTTTCTCCCTCTCAGTGAGTCCTTCACCAAGCTATTCAGAATTTACTCTCTTTATTTTTTCCTCATAAATCAGTCACTGCAGCCCTCAGGTCATTTTTGTTGCTGGTGCCTGAACTCTCTCCAATTTGTCAATAGCATTGTGGTAACGTCATGTCCAGAACTGAAAAACAATACACCTGGTGGCACCCACCACCTTGCTTGATGTTGACCCAGACTGATTAGCACATTAAAATGGGTGGTCTAAAAGGGTTTGTATTTAACTGAAACCCATGTAGGCCAAGGTCCATTGTGCTTCAGTAGAAGCCGTGGGAACTACAAGTTGTGGACTCCAAACGACTCCATGCTGGGAGATCTGTGTTCCTGCCAGGAAGTAGCCTCTCCTGAGGCCCAGCAGGATGTTTCAGCACTGAAGGTGGGAGTCTGAGGCAGGCAGAGGGGAGGATGCTGGACTGTAAACCTGATCTATATTTCCTTACAGAATACAACTTTGTTCCTCATGGTTTGGTCAGGGGGGTCTGCTCTGAGGTGAATCCGCACTGGGACACAATGCAGAGCACACTGAGGAACCTCAAGCCCAGTCCCCCAGTGTTGCATGAAAAATCACAAGGCAGCAGGGGTGCCATTTAGGGAGGGTGGGGGAGGCACCTGCCTCCCCCAAGTTTTGTACAGGAGGGTTGCTCACAGGACATGCCCCAGCACCAGGTGGAGCTCTAAGCGGTAGTGCCGCGCAGCCAGGTCCCCTTCTCCAGGAGTCGGGGTTCTCTGGCTATGGCTCTTGTGGTCAGTTTCCTCTGCTGCACTAGCTCATCCACCCCACTCCCTTGTCTGCCTCCACCAGTCATCTGCCTCTGGAGCGGGGCAGGGAAGGAATCAATCAGGGTGGGAGGGGGGGAAGCACAGAGTTCCCAGTAGCGGTTGTGGTGGGAGCATACAGTACCCCGTTGGGGGTGTGTGCAAAGGACAGGGGAAGCTGCCAGTGGTGAAAGGGGTGTGTTGGAGCCGGGGGGGGGCGTTTGTGGGGCGAAAGGGGAGTCAATCTCCAGGGGAAGGGAGAGGTGAGGGCATAGGGCTGTGCCCTGATGGAGGGGGCAGTGAGTGTGGGAAGAGCAGCTGAGGGGGAACAGTCCCTGGACGAGGATCCTGAGGGAGGGGGAGCTGAAGTAGGGTTGGGGGCTAGGCGCAGGTAAGTGGATCTTGGGCCCCATTTGCCCTCACAGAAGCAGGGAGCCCTCTCACTTGTGCCTGCAAAGAGATCAGAGACAGACCTTTCTGGTCCAGAGTCATCATATTCACTAGCAGTTGCAGCTTTAAGGGCAGGTGTGTTTCCGTGCTGTGCTGCAAACTCTACCAGCAAGTGCTGAGCTCACAGGGGATGAGGGCTGTGCTGACGGCCAACACAGAGGGTCACCAGTACTCCACCGACATCCCACTTAAGTGACTTGCCACAAGATATCAGAACGTGTTTGTATTAGAGCTGGAAACGTATTGCAGCTCTGATCCCCATTCCGCTACACTACCCTCAAGACTGCACATGTACCTAGCTAATATCTTAGATGACGGGTAATGAGATTGTTAAATGGCGTATCTTGGATGTACAGCCTGACAAAAATAAATGTTTTTCTTTAAAGTCCAGTTGTGGTCAGAAAAGTAGCTCTGTAAAAATGTCACCACAATCAAATACATTTACTTTCTCTGTTTCAAGTCAGATCTGTTTATATTATGTATACAAATATGTTTTTATTCTTAATGATGCAGGAACCAACATCAGTCAAGGAAAGCAAGCTGTATTCTTTTTGGTCGCATATGTCAACAGAATTGTTGCATTCATTACTGGTGAAGATGAAAGAAGCAGAAAGAACCCAATTTGGCATTCAGGGTTAAGCAAGAGCAGGACTTAAAAATTTTTTCTTGTACATTGATCATATTTAATCTGGAGTCAGAGGATGAGTAATGTGTGTTTCTGATATCTGTGTTAAAGCTCCAAAACTGATATCTCAAGGCTTGGGATTGGGAATATTTTGCTGTATTATCTCTTGATTGTTCTAAATTTACATATAAACTTAAAATATGGCTTCAATTGGTGTCTGTATATTTTTCTCTCTTTATATAGGTATCACATACATTGTGCCTATCAGCTAATTTCTAAGTTATTATTTTAAAAAATATGAGAGTTTTCAGGGGCCTAAGTAACTCTTGGAATCATGGCTAAAGTTTACTCCCCCCAAAAGTCTGAAATGGCTCCCTAAGGTAGATGTTTTCTACCTTGATCAATTTCATTCTTAGGATTGCCAGTTTTGGTTGGATATATTCCCGAAGGTTTCATTACATGACATAATTGTTAATTAAAGATTCATCTCTTATTCCTGGAGGGTTGGCAACTACCAGGCTGGTGAACAAGATTGGGGGTGGTTACACCTCAGAGTGATGTTATTGCCTTTTAAGAAACTTTCCTGACAGTTAATATTGGTCATGGTAGCAAAGTCATTAGCAATAGTGCAAGAGCTGCCTGCTGTGTCACAAAGTGTGTGATAGGAACATTTGTGAACAGTCCCTCTGCTCAGAGGGACTGTTCACAAATGTTCCTATCACACACTTTGTGCTGGACAGATGTGCTGGACAGCATGCACCTTCAGCATATGCTTTGTATGTGAGGATTCAAAAATCTGGTTTGAAAACCAGATAGGTGTTCCTATCACACACTTTGTGCTGGACAGATGTGCTGGACAGCATGCACCTTCAGCATATGCTTTGCACATGAGGATTCAAAAATCTGGTTGAAAACAGCTTCTCTAGGCAGTTTATGGCAGCCAAATTCATAGACAGATCGTGTCTAGACTTGTAACTACTTTACACTGGGCATTGGTGGCTGCTGAGAGTGCCTAAATGCTGTGTTTGACTTTCTGGGCTGGGAAGCCAGGATTGCTGCTATTGGTAGTTGTAATACTTACAAAAAAGAACAGTAGTACTGAGCCATTACACGCATTGAATCTATTTCCCCATGTTATGTATCCTCACACTTTCTTGTCAAGTTGTCTTAAATGGGTCATCTTGATTATCACTACAAAAGTTTTTTTCTCCTGCTGACAATAGCTCATCTTAATTAATTAGCCTCATAGAGTTGGTAGGGGAACTCCCACCTTTTCATGTTCTCTGTATGCGTATATATATCTCCTCACTATATATTCCATTCCATGCATCCGAAGAAGTGGGCTGTAGCCAATGAAAGCTTATGCTCAAATAAATTTGTTAGTCTCTAAGGTGCCACAAGTACTCCTGTTCTTTTTGCGGATACAGATTAACACGGCTGCAACTCTGAAACCTATAATACTTACAGTCACATCTAGAGCACTTTATAGTACCTGCAAAGAATGTTTTCAAACAGTAATGAATGCATTAATAACTTCTTACAACCTCGCTGCCAGAGAGGGGAGTGTGATTTGATCTTGTTGATGCCATTCTACAGACCTGTGTTTTGTGTGATCCGCATTAAAACAAGACCCTTATAGGCTTCTGTAGTAATAGTGTTTTGGGTCTTGGGTGGAGCACTAATGACCTAACAGTCAGAGGGATGTTTGTGAATGCTGTGTCAAATAAAGATGGACAAGGAAACGCAGCTTTCTTACTCCCTTGGCCAAAGGCTGGATATGATGATTGTGGCTAGTAGCAAAAAAAATAGAGTAGTGAAGGCAGAAAAAATAAAAATGAGTCTTTCTTGAAAGGCAGTAGCTGTTATCATGTTAGAGTCAAATGCAGTAACTGAAATGGGGCAAAAAAAATAAAAGACCAGAATTTTGGATTATGATAAACTCTGCTTAATGGCCACATTCCCACATTCCTTAAAGCATCAAGTCCTAACTTACAATTAAAATTCTACTGTTGGTCTACTGTATATACCCAGATAAAAGCTGATGACCCATGTATAGTAAACTTATGAACAAACTACCATACACTTGCCAAGACAGATATTTATTAAAAGGCACAAAAGACAAACTAAAATATCAACATAAAATGAGTCCTCAAATTCTTTGATTCAGAATGTAATTGGAAATCTAATTTTTTGATGGCATCATTATAAAAGTGTCTTCTCAGTTGTAGTCACAGGCAGCTGTCTTCATTATTTTCAGTGGCAGCAGTCCCTTGTAATAATCCCTTAAATAAGCGGAATCTGCAAATTCTGTCTGAAAATTTAGACCTGATATCTTAGTTTATGTCAATATAGATTGTATATTTTGGAATGGGGGCATGGAGCATCAGGGCACCTCCATAGTTCTTCATTTCCCTAAAATACTTTACAGTAACATACCTTACTCATGAATATAACTCATCCATCGCAGCGGATACTGCAGAAAGAGACAAAGAGTCCTGTGGGACCTTATAGACTAACACATGTATTGGAGCATAAGCTTTCGTGGGTGAATACCCTCTTCATCGGATGTAGAAAGAGATCATAAAGGATTTGGAAGATTTGTCTTATCTCATCACTCTTCCAGTGGCTGTGAATCATGGGCTTAGTAGACTGTAGAGAACACCTTTCTTATTTAGCTAAGAAGAAACCACAAGACACAAGCCACATACTTACTTTAGATATTTATTGTAGTCCATCAGAGGGTACTGAAAGCCCTGTTTTCAACCCACCAGAATACATTTCCTTCATGGAGTAAAATGAAGGTGATCAGATGAAGAATGGGGAGAGCTGATGAACATGGACAGCTTTGTATTAAATAGAAATGAATAGGACAATTGTAATGTCAGAGCAGTTACAGTTTTATTCTTTTTATGGTAAAGCAATCTAACAAAACCATACCATAAAAATAGCTAGAATGAATAAGGCATGTCAAAGTCTTCACTGAGGTGTCAAGTATATATATACATACAGTACTGAATATATTAGCAACAGTGTAAAAGATTGCCCCACACTTTCTTACTGTTGTTATTAGGAGCTAATAAAATAAGCATTATATATGTAGTTCTGCAAATGGACACTGAGGAAATAAGCACAGAACTTGCTAGCATCAACTCACTGGGCCCACTTCTCTCCACCTTGGAGTCAATCGCAACATTCACGTGGGCTTCAATGGAAGCAGGACTGGAAGCCCATTCAGCTTCGCTAACAAAGATAGAAAAGAAAAATGCATATTTCTTTGTGAACCCACCATTTAACTGAAACTTCCACTGAGAGGTGGTGTCACAGGTTTTCTGATCCTCCACCACTTGGCAACCCCAGACTGGGAGCCCATTGTCTCCATTTTGGTAAATCATTTGGCCATGGATTATAGCATTGTTTTCTAAAATGATCATCACGGCTGAAGGAGCTCACGGAGGGAATTGCCCAATGGGGTCCCAGTCAGCTGGTGGGGAATGGTTTTCCTTGGTCTATGTCATCCTCGTACCCCTGAAACCATCTCTGATCAGAGACTACTTTAATATTTGGAACTTATGACTGTCTTTTCCCAGTAAATACTTTTCATAATAGCAACAAGGACTTTTCAGCTGAGTTCCTGATACCTTTGGATTTAGAGGTACTTAACCATGTTTCCCACCTTTTAATGCTTTAGAGGTCTGATTATCTCAAGATAACATCACCCTCCACTGCATCTTATTACTTAAGTGAGAAAAGTCCCACCATTTCTCCTAATCAGATTCAGGCTAACTGGAAAAAAAAATCTTTTAAAACATGTGCTAACATGTCTTTGTGGCAATACACTGCTAGAGAGTGTTTAGTATCTGTTCTGAAATGTGCCCTTTGGGGTCTTATCACCACAATTAAAATATATTACTTAATGTTGTCTTCACAAAAGATAGGCCTCTTATAGTGGTCAGGTGACTATCGACTTGGCTGTCCAACAAGTCATTATAAATGATTAACCTTTCAAATATGCACACATGTAAGCAGTAGAGTAAGACTATGGCAGAAATAATTTTGCCTTACACTGTTGTCAGTGAAAACACATATCCATGAATATATGTATAGTATGAAGCAGGAAAACTAACAAGGTACGATCTGTCTGACAAGCATTATGCTGGCAAAGGTTGCAGGCAAAAGGCAGGGCAAATCAAATTATTCTTTGGGAACACTAGTTATTGGCTCCATCTGTTGCTGAATATTTGAATTGGACCTTAACTCTCAAACTGTGCTTTAAGCACTTCAAAGGGCTTTCCCAAAGGCAACAAAATAAAGTATTGGTTTTGCAAATAAAATGTGTAGCCTCTTCCGAATGCCTTTGTCTAACAACATGACATTGCACCAGGCTTGGCTGCCTTGCCTGGAAAGCAAGATCGAATAGTACATGCCTATATTTTAGGAAGATGCCCAGTTACCAGACGTGAGTGTGTGTTAACAGGATGTTAATGTCAAAGTGCATGAACAAAACAGGCTCAGCAAGAAAAATATAATGAATGTAAATACACCTCCTCCCCCTGCCAAAAGATCCCTGCAGTCAAACTCTTACTAATGGACAGGAGCACAGCATTTCAGGGTCTAGCTGCTTTGTGGTTCCCAAATATACTGGCTTGGACATATTTGACATGACAAATCACGAGACAAACAGGCTTGAGAAGCACAACGTTAATAATATGCCTTGAGGGAAGAAATGATTCTTACATTACCGAACATAGCCTTGTGAAACCCTTATAAACTTTCCCGTGCTGGACTTAGTAAAAACTCACAGATAAATGGAAAAATAATGGGCCAAACAGTGTCCATCTGAGGATATCTGGAAAATGTCAAGTGCTTCCCTTCCTTGTATTTGCTGAGGATTCTGAATTCATTTTTACTAGTCAAACCTCTCTGGAGCAGAATGTTAGGTAAGGGAAAAAAGTGTGATTAAGAAAATCTGGTAGCTGCAGAGGTAATTTATTGTGTAGCTTTTCTGTAATGTAGTTCAGGCTCTTGGATAATGGATAGGGAGAGTATGATTATAAAGCTGTAATTCAGTTGAGGGGTCAGATACTATCATTAGCAGTGAGAGCAAACCTCATGTGGATTATGCATGCTATCATCAGAATCTCAAAACAGAACGAGGGCTTTGATCATCAATATCTCACTATATTAGCTTTCTGGGAACATATTTTTTAAAAAATAGGTCATTTGAACAATTGTTCCAGCATGAAAATGGAGATTTTTTTTGGAGGGGTTGGTGAGCTTTTACATTTTTTTTATTCAAAATGAGAGCAAGAAAGGACAAACTTTATAATGGCAAAGCACAAAGATGTACAAGAATGGGATGATTGCTAGGTTGTTTCCTTTTTTCTTTTCTTTGTGTGTGTGTGCCGGGAGGGGGCGGGGGACAGTATACTTACCAGCACCGCAGATACTATTAATAGCTGCAGTCTTATTATTTTCCACAATTATTCTACAGTTGCTGTGAGAAGTCTGTCAGACCCAAGCTCTAAACGCCTATAAACATCAAATTCCAGTCCAAGCTTCTATTGACCTATTAGGGCTCTGTCAGGAAAGTGATGGCAAAATAAAATCCTTTCAGTGACCCTTTTCTAGTGCAGACTGGGTTGTGTGTGTGTATGTAAACGAGAATGTGCCCTCTCCTCAGGAATAAGAAATGGAAAACATAACAGGCACAAAGAACACTTACTTGCTGGAAAAGGAGGAGCTACAGCAAGCATCAGTCAGATGCAGAATGGACATATTTAGGCTACAGCTGTTGGTTCTAACTAATTTAAAAGGCCAGCTGCACAAAGGCATGTTGGAAACAGAGGATAACTCCACTGAGGGGGCTCCATACCTAACAATCTGCATAACTAGTGAAAATCAGATATGTTCAATTTCTGTGACTATGAAATTTCTAGTGGCTATAAACCCGACTGACTGGCTAGCTATTTCCCTGTAGCTGAAGCAGTAGAGACTGTTTTTTTGACAAATGAGCAGAATTTACTTGTAACAAACAAATTAAAACGTAACTGTCATTATCTGAGTGCCAGTGCTCTCACTCTCTGGGTGTTATATTAATCCCCCTCTTTAGCATCTCTGCCTCTTATTGATTGGCCCCTTTGTCACATTAACACCTCGTTAAGGCAGCCACCTGTAGGGACTGTGCTTCAGCCCACTGCACTGCAGCCCTTGACCTACCTCTTGGCAGCTGCCATTTCAGGACAGCTGGTCTTGAGATCCATTCTTCATGCCACGCGTATGCTGTTTGGAGGGCAGCCATGGTGTGTGTTGGTGGCCAGGAATTCATTACGTAGTTAGCCAGTAAAAAAGAAAAGTTCACAGCTGCATGAGTCTGGATGTACTGGCTGATGGGTGAGTGTCTAAGGATAGCAGGGACCTGATCCAGCCTTGCATCCTGTGTAATCATTTACATCTAGCGAACCAGGGTCAATATGTCAGCACTTTACACTCAGCGTACAAAGGGGTATGGCCCAGATCCACAAAGGTACTTAGGCACCCAAACCCCAGATTTGGGTGCCCAAATCTGGGGTTTAGGTGCTTAAGTCCTAGTTTGGCGCCACTCTAAGCCACAGAACCTTCATTAAACCTTGTAGGCATCTGAACCCACTCGGTGTCTATGTTTTTAAGGTAAAAGTTCTCTAAGTGCCTCTGTTTCAGCCTCTGGGCATGTGCACTGCTGCAGTCCTCTCATCTAAGTCCCAGAGTGAGTCACAAACTGGAGGAAGATAGATGCTTGGCCACCTAAGCTGTGTGGGGGGTCCCAATCTGGTAGGCAGTCTCTGAGCATACCTATCAACTCAGGCCCTATCTGAAATCTGGTGACAGTAGTGCCCACCTTATAACTCTTAGCCCAGTGGTCAGAGTATTCTCCAGGCACATGGGAGATCCAGACTCAGTTCCCCCTCAGGAGTGTACCCCTCCGTTGATCTATGGGATAGCCTGATATGGGACTCCCTCATTCTCTGTGGAAACTGTTCCATTATGGATAACTAATGACAGAGTGATTGGTGCAGAGAGACTGGGCCCCCCAGCTTCTCCTGCCTGCTGGATGGGTGCACTAACCACTGCCCTACAGAGTCATTCTCTCCTTCTCATGCTCTCTCCCTGGCTCAATGGCTGTTTAAGTACTTAGTCACAGTGGAAAAGCTTCAACAGGAAAGACAGGGATTCTCTCACACTGGAATATCCCATTGCTCAGTGGTTAGTGCACTGTCCTGAGAGGTTTGAACTTCCTGATCAAATTTTTTGTTCCCTGTCTCTGGCAAAGAATGTGGGTTTCTCATATCCCGGGGGAGCACTCTAACCACTAGACTAAAAATGATAAAGTGGGGCATGGCACCTCCCCTGCCTGTTTTGTGTGGAGGTATCTAACTCATTCCTATAAGAAGTGGCTAAGGTGCCAGATTCCAGGTGGGGAGGTTATGCTTTGTTGATCACTAAGCAGAGACAGGCACCTCCCTGAACCTATCTCCATGAGGGGGAGGGGCTTAGGGCACATCCCTCTCATCAGCATCTCCCACTGGGTAGCTTAGGTGGCTCCTCACCTCACATGCTGGTTTTTGTGGATTGCAGTCTGAAGTGCCTATCTCTTCCTCTCTCCTTGTAAGTTAGGCATTGTGATGCTCAGTGTTGCAATGCCTACATCTCTTTGTGGATGTGGGCCTGGCTGCTGAGCACTATTGAATAGTTAGTCCTGCCACAAGTGCAGAGGACTGCTCTAGATGACCTCTTGAGGTCCCTTCCAGTCCTATGATTCTATCTGGCTGACTCATTTAAGTGCCTAATGACCCATAGAGGTATGTATAATGTATCCGTATAACATAACGCTCACACATAAACATAAAAGGACAGGCACTCAGGATGAAACCCTAAAAACAACCCCAAAGAGAAAACCAAAACATATCACACAGTATTGACTGAAAACTTCTGCTGTTGTTGTGGTATTTTGAGCTAACTCTGGTTTCAGCAAATTGGCAAATTCTCCGCTATTGGTTTTGCTGGATGACTAGAACAGGACAGTCCAAAACACAAGGCAAGAGAAAGAAACAATATTTTGCCACAGTGGAACCAATGATGCAGAGTGTTTTCTGACAGCTATAGTACTACACCCAGCTGTCTGAGTTTGGAAAATAAGGGGTGAAGGTGGAGGCGGAATAGATCCTGTCAAGAAGAAAAAGACGTGAACAGGATTTTAACTGTTATTATCTCTTCTGGCTGCAGCATGTTGCTAAATTAAACATTGATGCAGAGCTCTCCAGAGGCTATTTAGAAGGAAGATAGAAAGTCACCTCTGTGCTGTTCTGTGAAGTGGATATGACCAGCATATGCACTAGTCTTCATTCTAGATGAGATGAAGGGTTCAGGAAAATTGGCCATTCAAGCCAGACAAGATTAAGTGACACTGAGAAGTGAGTGAAACAAGGTGGAGATAAATTGATAGCTGCCTTCTCTCTCTCTCTAATAGCCCGCAAACCGTGCTAAAGTGGGCGCAAGAAATACACCGTTTGCTGGGCAAAGCTTGTTTTTGTATTTCAGTTTGACCTATATTGAACTACAGAGTGACAATGGGCAAATGGTGCTTAGCGTATTTCCTTAACAGACATTCATATAATTAGTTTTTAGTTTCCAAACACACATCCCCAGGGGTTTTCTCTGTAACTCACATTTCTCTCAGTTACCTGGGGTGAGGTCAGTATTACCTTCAGCTACCAGTTTGAGCATCAGCTAGGAAGATGCAACACCTTCTCAACCATTGCATTAGGGCAGCAGGGATGTGTAAATAAGGTCTACTGTGGGCTTTAGAAGCCAGCTCACCGGACACACTTTGGAAATGAGTCATTCAAATAAACTTTGGGGCTTACATTATTTATGTTTCTTAGAACAGAGACTTCAGAATCACATCCTTCTGTTTCAGAGAGCAGAGCTACTGCCAGGGACAGAAAGATACAGGACCAGATAGTGTGCCTGCAAGGCCTAGCATCAGCCTAGCAAACTTCTCTGAGCTAGGAACCCTCCAGCTTCTCGCATGTGGGGGAGCTGCCAGTTAGGCTGTAAAATCAAGTGTGAAATGAAAGCTATCCAGCCAGGAGAAGCAAAGCAAAAGCTGGACGGTGGTGTTGTATCTGCCTTAGTCCTCATGCAATCCCGTTGATTCTAACTCCTTTCTCTCTGTACATCACAAACTTGCTGCGTTTCATTCTGAAATCGCTGCTTCTCCCAATTAGCCACTGACTATCCCTCCAGCCTCTTTGGAGGAACAGAATTTGGATACACTACAAGGATTCCTGTCTCACATGATTTGAGTGGGAGTGCCAAGGTCAGCAGAGACATAAGAGCAGCTCACGGAGTGACACCCGCACAGCTGTCTAAATGACTGGCCTCTAAGGGCTGGTTTACACTACCGCTTAAGTAGATGTGACTTACATTGGTCAGTGGTGTGAAAAAGACACTCTCCTGAGCGATGCAAGTTACATTGATTTAAATGCTGTCTATACTGGCACTATGCTGGTGGGAGACACTCTCCCGCTGATGTAGCTTCCGCCTCTCGCAGAGGTGGAGAAATGATGCCACGGGGAGAGCGCTCTCCCATTGGCATAGTGCGTTGTCACCAGCAAAGTGGCTGGAACAATTTTTATAGTGGGGCTCCTGAGAGCCATTGCACCAAACTATAAACCTTGTATAATGGAAACCACCTCAAGCCAGGTGTGCGGTAGCACCCAGCACCTGTAGTTCCGGTACCTATGGTCATCAGATATGCTACAGCGGCACAGCTGCATCGGTGCTGCTGGGCTGATGTAGCGCTGTAGTGTAGCCTTGCTCCAATTCTTGAGAAGTTGCATTTCTTCTCTTCTCTGCTACTCAAAACTGAAAGTCAAATACTGCACTCCTTTCTCAGGTCAAACGCTTACTGACTTTCAGGGAGACTGGATTTGTCTTCCCTGGGAGTTTTGCTTAAGTAAGGTCCAAGGAAAGTCCAGTAGATTGCAGCTTAATGTATTTTAGCTCAAGGGAAAGAGAAAGAACAGTCCTTCCATTACCGCTTTCCCCCTCAGTGATGAATGAAAACAGAAAAGAGCCAACTTCTGATCCCTCAGTGACAGAAAACCCCCTTCACCACTAGATGCTGCCTGCTTCCTGAAGGATGTAGCCTGACAGATTTACTAGGGCTGGAATAGGACTAAGGGAATGGAGAGAGTGAGAGCGAGAGAGAGAGCACTTCCAGTGCACTATGAGACAAAAATCCCTCATGCATCTGTGACTCAGCATAAAGCTGAAGCTGCGTGGTCAGATACAGGTTAAAATTAGAGCTGGTCAGAAAAATTCCACAAACATTTTTTCATTGGACTTTGCCAATGCAACAAAATAGACATGATTCATGGAACCAGTTCGGTTTAAACCCAGGCAGGGTTCCATGGGAAACTTGCCTGGTTTCCTGTCAGCCCACCTGCTTGGCTCCTCTGCAGCCTAACTGGCATGCTGAGGGGAGCCTGTCAGGCAGATTGCCTCAGAGTCAGGGACCCAGGTTTCCAGGGTCTGTGGCTGAGAGGTAGCCTGCCAGGCAGATTGTCTGGAGTCTGGGATCTGCTCCTTTCGCAGAGAAGTTTAAAATGTTTGGTTTTGGTTCTGAATCAGAATGCAAGCAAATAGCAATGTTCTCTGCAAAATGGAATTACCTTTCTCATTGAAATCTTGGTCTCTTCGAAGTCAGTGGCAAAATTCTCATTGACTTCAGTGGGGCCAGGATTTCACCCATAAAATGTAGCTGACACAAATTAGTTCCTTATTTGAAATGTAAAAACAGAGTTGTAAACTACATGGTCCATTTATTAGAAACATTAACTCTAGTCTGAGGACAATTCATATTACCACTATCAAGTGATCATCAGATAACTATGCAAATAATCTGGGTCAATAAATAAGACCATAACATTACAAGAGGCTCTTGAAAAAGTTTCCAGCAGGAATATCTCTAAATCTTCTCCCTTTCTTCTGTCTAAAAGTTTTGTTTTTAACTACAGCTTCATGAATGCACTAGATTAGGAGCGCAGGCCTGCTTTCTTGTTTCTCCATTTGGTTTCCTGTGCTATAGAAAAGATGAGAAAGCGGTTAATAGCAAATGCCATTTGTCTTTTGCTTCGTACTGCATGTTACCAGCAATTCTAGATCTTTGTGTATGCCATTTGCTGATTCAACAAGGGTGGATAGTTGCACATTAATCTGATCATCACAGTGAGTGTGTCTGTGTAGAATGGAAATGTTATTCCATTCCGTGCACTGTTGGTCTTTAGTTAGTAGGATGTACGCATCGTGTGCTCTCTCTCTGACAATGTATCCACAACACTCTGTAGCTAATCCTCAGTATTTTAATGTTCTGTCTCCCTTTGAAACTGTGTCAGTCTGAGGATTTCACAATGCCACTTGATACTGTACTCTCGGCTCTCTTCCTTCTTATCCATCAGGCATAGCAAAGTAGAGACTTTGTGGATTAGTGTAACAAATGCCAGCTTTGTGGGTTTTAAAATTTGGCATTCTTGTTAATAACTGCAATCTGTATGCATTCTTTTGTTTCCATAAATACATTTGTGGCAATTTGATTTTCATGGCTGGAATCAATCTAAAACATTCTTTATTTGGTCTTAATGGGTTTTCTGTATGTGTAAAGTGAAAGGAGGAGCGTCACAGGAGACGTTCTGTGTTTTTGTTTTTTGTTAAAATCAACACTGAAAAAAGTGTTTAAATGGTCATTTAATTATATTGACATTTGAGCATGATCTTTGGGTTGATTTGCAGCTAAGGACAAGTGATGCTTCTTGTGACCTGGCTTAGCATGTGATTTAGAGTTCTCCATGAGCAGTTCTAAATTTTCTAACTCTAATTTTCTAACCATTGCATGGAACTGGTGAGGGTCAGTTCAAACAATAGTGGGAAACCTTGCATCTGTAAGGGTGCTCCACAGGACATGGAGACCACCCAGTGCTTGGCTGATCTTTACCATTCATACTCAGATGCTAAAAAAGTGTGGAGAATGATGTGAGCAAAGCGCTGCAATGATAATAACACAAGCTCTCTAGGGAACTGGGAAATCTTGGCCTTTACCATGACCTTGTCTAGGGCACATTGTCAGAGTAAGGAGGTGAGACAATGATTAGGTGAACTTACTTCATATAAAATGGTAAAGGCCTACATGTATTTAATGGATAATATATACTTTACATATCAGCTAGCAATATATAAGCAAATGCATAAGCCATATAAATGCGGGCTTAGTTTAATAGTTTGGTTCATAAGACCTTTGAATACTTATTTTTGGGAATGAGTGCAAAACAAAGCCATTTAGTGTATTACATATCCTCTTCAGTTCTTGACATGTCTCTGATATGGGTACAGAACACGGCCGAGGTTACAAGGATGAAAATACAATGAAAGGTTAAGAGGATCCTGCCAAATATAATTAGGATAAACAAGAAAAGTCTCCATATCCCTGTCAAATATTCAGATAAATAGTTTTGTTATGGTCTGGAAGTAGATAATTTTGGGTGTAATGAGGAATCTTATATTTGGTCACAGAACATTATTAATTATTATGTAATAAATCAGAGGAGGAGGTGTTGATAATCGAGTATGGTATCGTCTTGTGTATAAAGGAGTCCACAGAGACTTAAGTCTTTGCCTTTCTTTGTGTACAGCTGTGCACTCAGCCAGATCATTGGCTGGTCACCTCGGCTGAACACTGGAAAATGGCACATTGTACCTATGCTAAAATTTGATTTGAACTCTGGAGTTAGCAGTGGTTTTGTCTACTACAGCAAGCAGTGATTGTCTCCTTTGCGAGGGTCACAAAGAAAACTGTGGGCCGGTTGGTGGTCCTGAAAACCTCCTTACACTAGGTTCCCCCATTCCTCCAGTTTAAGATGAAATCTCAATCCACTATTCCCCAACTTCCTCCTACTCAACTGCTGCGTCCTCCAGCGTCTCCCCAACAACCTCTATGATACAGTGATGAGTTGTCAATACAAAAATCTGCAGCATTCTGACAAGGTGGGGACAGGGTAAAATAAATGGAATTAATACCAAAATAAAAAATACAGCGTGCCGACTACATTATTCATTACCATATATAATTCATTCAAATCCTCCATTTATAAACTGTACACAAAGCTGCACAGAATTTCAGGATTATGCGACACTGGAAGGCTGTGTAATCCAGAGATTTTGCCTCAGATTCTAGGTCCAGACTGCTGAAAAGTTTATCGGTGTCATTCATTCTCTCTTACTTTAACAACCATTAACAGAAGTTAATTTCAGTTGTGGCACACAAAAAAATCACCAAAATACTTATCAGAAGTAAAGTGGATGTAAGTAGAGGCACATTAAATGATCTAGATTCTTGCATTTATAAACACCACTGTTTGTTTTATTTCTTAATCCCCAACTTCATATGTTCTGTTGTTTTAATAGCTCCTTTAAATCTCAGCAAAATGTGATTTGTGGGCGAAACATTCAAGCTAGGGACTCTCCAATAGCTATGCGCTTGACCTCTCATACAGAGGGATCTCCATGTTCTGACTTTTAAAAAAATAATAGGGAAACAGGGAAATACTATGGGGAAAATTCACTCCTGGCATAACTCTAATGAAGCCAATTAAGTTAAACTAAGGATGAATTTGGTTCGGCAGAGCAGATCTTCTGCCACCATCCACTTCTTTTGCTCTCTGCAAATTGAGCTGACACCTCCTGCAAGTCTCCTGCTGGGGATTCTGCTGGGTATGGGAAGATTCACCAGCAGGCATAGCTGGCCCTTATGTCTCCCTCCCTGCCAAAAAGACATATTGAGGTGAGTGGAGGTGTGTGCTGGGCCAAGACAGTGGGATAGGTGGCAAAAGCGTGCGGACTCCAGTTACGTGCTTCAGCCAGCATGCCGCCCTAACCAGTGCCAGGGCTAGTGCAGAGAATCAGGGAACCTCAAGAGGCTTGTTTGCAGTCTACCCCAGCTCTGCTTTACCCAGCAGAAGTTGGATGCAGCAGTGAAAGCGCCTCAATATATCTGGGTTGATTTCATTACATAAACTTCTTGACAGAGAGTAATCAGGTGAAATTGATATCATTTACTGCAGGAAAACGCTGAATTGTAAAAGTCAAATTGAATCCCTCGTGCTCTGAAAGAGGACTTGTGAAGTGCAGCAGTGCAAGTAGGGCCAGTAGATGTGTAGAATGAGAAGGCTGAGGACTAGGGGAGTCCTAGGGATTTCAAAGAAAACTCCCACATGCTTCACAGTATGTATAAATCAATGAAAAAATCCAGAGGAAAGAACTTCTTAGTGTGGAGCATACCAGGGGTCAACCAAATCTGCTGTATGGGTTGGCTTTGACTGATATGGACTGTGTCCACACTAGAGACCTTACAGTAGAGACCTTACAGTAACACTACTGTAAGGTCTCCATGTAGCTGCTAGGTTAGGGGTTTGTTGCAGGAGTGGGTGGGTGAGATTCTGTGGCCTGCGTTGTGCAGGGGGTCAGACTAGATGATCATAATGGTCCCTTCTGACCTTAAAGTCTATGAGTCTATGAAGTGAGAGAGCTCTCCTGCCAGCATAATTAAACCTCCCGCAATGAGCAGCAGTAGCTATGTTAGTGGGAGAGCGTCTCTCAGTGACCTAGCACTGTCCATAGCAGCGCTTCTGTCCATGTAACTTCTCTCAGTCAGGGGTGTGCTTTTTTCACACCTCGACCAACAAAAGTTTTACAGACAAAAGTGCTAGTGTAGACATAGCCTGAGTTAATGAAGAAATTCAACTTTAGCCACTAAGTGTTGTAAAGTGAAATATGAAGATGGCTGCCCAGATCTAGCTATGAAATGTAGGCTATTAACACAGAGCCTGGCTATAAAACGGAGAGTTTCTCCACAAAGCATGTGATACTGAATTGGGCCAACAATGCTGAATTTTATAAAGTTTTAAATAAACAACAACAACAAAAAATTGAATACAGGGTCTTAAAAACTGATATTTTGTTTTTCTTATTAGACAATATAGTGATAATAGTTTGTAAATATATATATACTGGTAAAAGTGCTTAAATATACTTTATCCTATTGTGCTGTGTGTTTATTACTTTAATTTAATGGCTAAATTGATAGCTAATTATAATTTGATAAGAAAATGAGTTTGGAACATGTAAGATTTACATGTTCAACATCTTAACTGTAACGTGTCTGGTTTACTTTAAAGTGTTTTCATATTTTGTCCTTAACAACTCTAGAATCATTATAAGAACCAGGAAGTATATTTGTAGAAAATCATTTCAATATCGCTCAGAATTTTCCCAGAAGCCCTTTGTTTCTTGTTGCGTGGGGAAGGAAGGATTTTGATATCTGCCTACTTGCTGACACTCATTTACCCATGCTTTAAAATAGCCTCTATACTCAGGTCATGCAATCCAATGCAAACCAGGGACATTCTACCCAGAGCCATATCCATGTGGGCAATGATCATTAAAGTGACATACTCTTGAAGCATGAGAGAGTACAATTGCCGCCACAAAACAAGTCACCCTGCTCTGTGTACGTCTGTAGGCATTTCACACAAACTCACATGCCCGCGCGAATGCACACACACAAAAGGGGTTCTCTCCCCCTTGCAACTTCTTAAGAAATGAACACTGGATATGTAAAAAGGTTGTCTTCTTTGATTCTTGTGCTCACCAGGTATTAAAGGGTTCCTTTCCAGAGCAGCACAAAAAAAGAAGAGCTGGTTGACAGAACATTTTTTTCTTACAAAGATGTGTCAACCCTGAGCTTGTCATTAAGAAGTTAAAATCTGTGATCTATATATACTTATATATATATAAAAATAGATGATCATACTAAGACTAAAAAAGTGAAAGAAATCTCCATGTCAGTACTATATTTTTTTGTATTGACTTTTTGTAGCACAGTATCTCTTGTGATACAGAAACTAATGAATGCAAGGGATGTAGTTATTTGTGAAACTCACTTATTGATCCAATCACTCTTATCAGTCCATTAAAGAATTGTCGGGTCGGTAGGATAATGAACACAGTAGCAGAAAATTGTAACCAATGTCAAACCTGTGGCAAAAGAAAAGAGATTTTATCACAAGATATTATTTTCTGTCCAAACCCTTGAGGGAAGGTTTGTTCAGCATCACCACAATTGTTGATGGGATGCGAGGTGGAAATCTGTGCCAATTATGTAACGATCAGTACTGAAAGAAGCTAGAGAAATAGTGCAGCTACTCAAATTTTTACTGGGCATCAAGATTTAAATCATAAGCAACTGTAACATGATATTCTGAGCTTAGTGGTGTTACTATAATACTAAAAGACAAGCTTCTGTTTTCAGCTTCCTGTACCTTCATACCAATCTCATGTTGGTGCAAGATATTCACCATTGAAACATATTCTTATTGTTGTGTTAAAAAAAATCCAAACTTCCTTGCAATAGGAATGATAATTATGATGACCTGAATCACTGGATAGAAGCCCCTAGAGGAGGACTGGGTGTCTGTGAAGAACTTTTTTCTTTTTTTTTTTTTTTTTTTTGGTCTTTTTTTTATTATTCTTGAAAATGCAGCAGCCTTAAGTTTGGCCTGATTTAGAAGGAAATTTGTTTTCTTTGTTTCTTTCTCTTTTTTTTCTTGTTAAGAAAAACCTCACACCGTAAGATCCTTTTTACTTCTGCAGCATAATGCAGCTCAGAAAGTCCCCAGTAATAAAGATGTGAGAAAGAATTCTCTCAAGAGCGGACACTGCCGTCACAGCTATCTTGAAAGAAACAGGAAGCAGTTCAGTCTGGCACCTGGTACTCTTTGGGAAAACAAAAAGGGAAGCAGGCTGCAGTACTGCTCTCTTCTCATAGAAAACTGTAAGTATTTGTGGCATGGTCCATTGTCCAAGAGTGTAAGAAAAGGAGCAAGTTGGCTGTTTTTGTAGCTAAAACACTGTCTCTCTGACCAGAACCAGGATTATCTCCACTGTTTCTGCAGTACCAGGACAATGCAGACGATGAACAACGTACACAGTGACTGGCTAGACTGGATTGCTGAAGAGTCTACTTCTCTTCTGTCTGAGTCAACAGGTGGTGCTTCTGTGGTGACGAACTCAAACTCTGTAGGACAGATATCATCAGTGCAACCACTTCCGCTTCCTGAGCCACTGGTTTCATCACCTAGCACAGGGAGGTAAGAAAAACAACATAAGAACATAGAATTCAACCATTTATCCCTCAAATCCATTGTTCTGACTTTCAGAGAAGTAGCCAACACCTGATGTCTCAGACGAAGGTGGAAAAGCCCACGACACAACTGGTGAATTGTGCAGTGCTCCAAGACCCCAACTCAGCAAATTTCTTTCGCCTGTGTTTAAATCCATCTCTATTCTGCAAAGCAGTCACTAAAGTCACTGGAGTTTAAGCAAGTACTTAAGCTCTTGCTGAATAGGGATGGGCTTAAGCATGTTCTTAACATGACGGCATGTATGCCCTGAAGCAAAATGTATCTTGGTAACCAAATGGTAACAAAGGAAACAAGTATCATATGAAAGCTTTAGAATGCAGGTTGCACGGGGCAGAAACCGTGACTTTATGTTATCAACCGCACAGAGAACAGGTTTGCTCAATAAGTAATACTATTTTAATACATTAGTAACCTTGCGTATACACAGAAAAGGTGATTCTCTTCTCTCTCTCGTACATCAGTGTAAAGCAAGAGTAACTCTTTTGAAGTCAATAGAGTAACGCTCGTGTAGGTAAGAGATGAAACAATCACTTTAGCTTTTTTAGCTCAACCCTCAGGTGTTTAGGCTTTCAATTTAAGGCTGTTTACTGAACTACGGCTCATCTGGATTCTTGAATATATTAATTAGGAATCCAGCTGCAAATTGGACCACTTCGATGTATTATGCCTACGCAGGGCCGGCTCTAGCCATTTTGCAGCCCCAAGCACGGCGGCAGGCCGCGGGGGGTGCTCTGCCGGTCGCCGGTCCCGCGGCTTCGGTGAATCTCCTGCAGACGTGGCTGCGGAAGGTCCGCTAGTCCCGCGGCTCCAGCAGACCTCCCGCAGGCATGCCTGCGGCTGCTCCACCGAAGCCACGGGACCAGCGGACCTCCGCAGGCACACCTGCGGCAGGTCCACCGGAGCAGCCTGCCATCCTCCCAGCAAGCGGCAGAGTGCCCCCCGTGGCATGCCGCCCCAAGCACGTGCTTGGCGTGCTAGGGCCTGGAGCCAGCCCTGTGCCTAAGTGTTTGCAATGATTCCTCTGTCTCATAAAGTCATACCTTCTAAATGGGAAGTATCTAAGAGAGGCTTCCATAAATGTCAATTTGCTGGCATGCAACCAACAAGACAACATATAAAATAAAATATTCAAAAAGTAAATAAAAAAATTACTTTACCTTGTATCATTCCATTATATGACATTAGTCATGATACATTTAATTATGCTATTTTTATACAGGATATTGTGACAACTCAGAGTAAAGAAGCATTGGTCTCTTAACATATCTTTTTCTGTACATGTATTCTAGCTCTCTAGCAGACCTAGACTACAATTATAGTGACAATAGTACTACTAGACAGCATGTTGATTCTCCTTAGCACACCTAATGGCTATTTGCATGATATTTTTTTCATGCATATTGTCCTATCTCCAGTGAATTTTCTGTGTACACATGCGAGAATAATGCTCATTGTTTTTTGCCTCTAGAATATTGGAAGTTCTTCATCAAAAATTTGGAGAGGTACACGTGGTTTTATGTTATGAGATAGCTGATTATTATTTATGTAGCACCAGCATGCTCTGGACTTTACAAACAACCATGAAAACAATGTCCCTACTCTGAAGAATTTACAGTTTAAATGATTAAAAGTACGCCTTTCATTTTATTCCTACATTTAGGATTTTTCTAACACTTCACTCCCTTCCATTCACTGTCTTTTGTGAGATAACAATGCTTTGTTCTCTTTATTCCATCTGTCCTGATCTTCTTACTGCATCACACCCAGATGTGTATTTGTCTCTGAAGTAAATCTGGCTTCTTTCCTGATATTTCCAAACCTTTCCTTCGCCTGGTCAGCAGTGGCCAAGGCAGTTCATAGTAAAGAACTAGAGTTTTAATTTTTGATTAAGCAAAATGAGACTAAGGAAGTTCATGTCTGAAGTTCTGTTGTTTCAGATACTTAGACTTCGTGTACACTGCAGAGTTATGCCGCTTTAATTAATATGCTGTTGCATGTCTACACTATGTTGGCAGAGTGCATCTGCACTCAGAGCCGTCCCTTGGGTAGGGAGAACTGGGATGACCGCCCCCGGCCGTGTGCTTTGGGGGGTCCCGTGCTTTGATAAAATCAGGGCTGTTCTGATATTTAGCCCTTTCTCTCGCATCCCGACCGATGTACGATTGGGATGCCATTTGTCCCAATATTCACGTGAGGAGATGGGCGGGAAGGTGAAGCAGGTGGGCTAGCGGGGTGAAGAGGCAAATGGGGAGGCAAGTGGCAGGAGGAAAGGCAGGAGGGGGGCAAGGAGGCAGAAGGGGGATGAGGAGGTGAGTGGCAGCCAGGCAGGTTGGGGAGGAGGATGAGGAGGCTAGTGGAGGCTGGGCAGATGTCGAGGAGAGTAGGAGGGAGATTGATTTGTCCAGGGCCCACACCCCGCTAGGGACGGCCCTGTCTGCACTAGCAGTTCTTGCATCAACACAGAGAACAGTGCACTGTGGGTAGCTATCCCACTGTGCAACTGGTTGCAGGGTGCCTTGGGTCAGGTTTGCAATGTCTGATGGGGCAGGTACAGCATCACATGATGCAGATTTATCAATCCCATCAGTCCATGGGCATCCTATTAGAATACCAGCCACTTTTCAACTGAAGTGTATGTGAGGGGTGGGAGGAGGGAAGACTGTGTGGCAGGAAAAGTGTGTGTGTGTGTGTGTGAGAGAGAGAGAGAAACAGTGTGCGTTGGGGAAGTGTGTGAGAGATTGTGTAGGGGGGTGTATATGTGAGAGAGACAGCATGTGTGTTGGGGAAGGGTACGTGCTGGGGGAGAGTGTGTCAGCACGCTGTCTCTTTAAGTTCAGATAGCCCCTGAACAACCAATCCTGGGGCAGGAGGACACCTCCACACATGAGGCCTGGGCTCTGCACAGTACATCAGTCTCTCTCCACCCACACCTCGCAGCAGCAGCCCACTCTGCCTGCCAGCCAATTCACATTAATATTTGTGATCCCCTCTGAGTTCTCCCACAGTCTCTTCAGCTACCAGGAGCAGCATCCTCAGGAGCTGCCTTTTGCTGACAAAACTGTGTAGTGTAGACAAGGTCCTAGTGTAACTGGTACAACTTTAACATAGATAGAATATAGGCAGAGGAAGAGGAAGTTTTAATGAGAGGCTGCAGACAGGAATTGGGGTACAATGATAACCTAAAAAAAAGTAACTAGAGGGTATGGGGGGGATAGCTCAGTGGTTTGAGCATTGGCCTGTGCTAAACTCAGAGTTTGTGAGTTCAATCCTTGAGGGGGCTACTTAGGGATCTGGGGCAAAAATCAGTACTTGGTCCTTTCTAGTGAAGGCAGGGGCTGGACTTGATGACCTTTCAAGGTCCCTTCCAGTTCTAGGAGATTGGTATATCTCCAATTATTATTATTATTTTTTTTTAAACACCAATTCCTGTCTGAAATGTCAAAGAGCATGAAACAATGAGTCTGAGAGGTGGGAATTGCCCCAGTCATCTCACTCAGAGCCCTTTGGACTATGAATTGTGCAGCCATGGAATTAGACATTTTTCTAAAATGTCACAAAATTCAGCATTTTTCTGTAGAATTCATTATTTTGTTGTAACCAGGCACTTGGCAATTTTTTCTCTCCCTGCCCTGCTGGGACCCGTCTACAACTGTTTCTTGTTTTGCATTTTGCCCACAGAGAGTAATCAGTTGGATTACAGTGTGCGTTCTGGCACTGTTCTCAGAAGCCAGGCTGGAGGTGGGTTGATGAACTAGAGCTGATGTACAGTTCACACCCAGAAAACAGGGGAGCAAGCTGTGCAGCTAGGTTGTTAAGAGAATAGAGCAAATGCGGAGGCCCAGAGATTTTGAGAAGATAAATTACTGAAACTGACTCTAAGCTCCCACCTTAGTCCTGTATGCATTTGGGTGCAGGAGGCAAGAATGGAGAAAGAACAAATGAACATCGCAGCAGAATGCGGTACCGCTGTGTCGATGAGTACATGGGTTCCTGATTATTACTGCTGTTTATCTTTTGAGTCAGGTGCACATTCACATGGAGGGAGGGCACTGAAGTTTTGAAACAAGGAGGTTGCGGATGCAGGAATAGACTCAGGCAGTTGCTGTGGTGGAAAGCTGGGGAGATGAATTGTAGCAGGAGGAAGGGAAGAGGTGAATATAATGCTACATCTTAAAAACAAAACAAAACTCCCCAAACATGTAATTGCTTCAATAAGACATAAGCCTAGCACTTCCCTGATCAGTTTACTTGTACATTTTATCTCTTTCCCCCACTCTCCATACTTTGTCCTCTTCTCAGATTATACAATCTTCATTATATGGGAATCTGCTTGCAAAGTCTGCAGTGCATTTTGCTACCATAATCTAACTAACAAACTGCAGTAATAACAACTAGTAGCACAAAATCAGATCCATTAAAAAAAATACTGTGTGAGTCTGATCTTGAAAATTGTAAACTGAAACCTTCCCATGAAGACCACAGAACTCCACCCATATATGATTTCTCCTTGAAGACTTTTACTAATATGAAACTGGGGTGGCTCTAGGTATTTTGCCGCCCCAAGCATGCTGGCAGGCTGCCTTTGGCAGCTTGCCTGCAGGAGGTCCCCAGTCCCGCGGATTTGGCAGCATACCTGCAGGAGATCCGCCAAAGCTGCGGGACCAGCGGACCCTCCGCAGGCATGCCACCGAAGGCAACCTGCCTGCCGCCCTCATGGCGACCAGTAGAGCGCCCCCCGTGGCTTGCTGCCCCAGGCACGCACTTGGCATGCTGGTGCCTGGAGCCACCCCTGATATGAAGATCATGGAGTACACTGTATTCTCTGACTGAGAACGTGAATGTGGAACTTGATCAGTAACAACTTTCAGCAGGGATTCTAGCCAGTAAATGGTCAACTTTGAGAGAGGGTATGATATTACTGAAGCAATTTTAGTATTTGTATACGTGGGAAAGTTTTGCCAGATAAACTAATTAATTAAACTGGTGCAAACCTCCATGTGGACACTTACCATGGTTTAACAGACAATTGTGATTTAGCTCCCAATCTACTTAAATTAAATTGAAAAAAGCCACTTAAAATGACATAAGCATGTCCACACTGTGGGATGTACCAGTTTAACTAAATCAGTGTGAGGTTAGGCCTATGCTTAAAATTGAGGTTGGCATAACTATGGTGCTTAGGGGTGTGAAAAATCTATAACCCTGAGCCCCATAGCTACGTGTGTACCCCCCATACCCCCAGTGTAGACACAGCTAGAATGCTTCCTTGACCTAGCTACTGTCACTCAAAGGTACATGGTGTTCCCACAGGATTGGGAAAATCCTTTCCATTGCTATAGACCGGATTGACACTATGAGGTTATGCCGGCATAGCTACAGTGATGTAGCCATGTCTCTAAGGTTCCTTTAGTACAGACATGGCTTAAATTCACACCTTAGGCTAAACTGTCTTATGTAGGCAAACCCTTACATTCCTTCACTTTTCCAGCCCAGGACATTCTGGAATAAGGTATACTTAGCAGATTACTATAACTAAGGAGAGTTATTATAATTTATAATGGCCCTGATGGGGCGGGTTCATGAATTTCTTTGGAGGATATGTTTGTTCGCAAAATCAGTTGCTTACTTGTATCTTGGAAGTTCACATCGTTTCCATTGTATGCATTCTTCAGTTTGTTAGTCATGACTCTTAGGGCCATGATTTGTTGCCGTATGAAGGTGTCAGGCCTTGTGATGTCCACATCTACTTCGGGATTGTTGATCTGGTTGGTCAGCCCATCATTCATAATTTCAGGCAGGTATCTAGACAGCAAAATGGACCATTGGCTCAGTATATAATGTTTTATGGAAATGCGGACCATAGTGCAAATTCTATACTAAGCAATTTGACAGTATTAACTGTCTTTAACATTTCTTATAAAAATATTTAGAAAACCACTTAGTCAGTTTTACAGAGTCTAATAGCTACTGTTCTTTTGGGAGATCTTTGACATATGGAAACAAAGAAGAGTTAACATCACCTGACTGGTTAACTCTGCATACTATCAGCAAGTGCTCTTGCCTCTGCAAACCACAGTTGAGATTCACTAGTATAGAAAGAAAACTCTAAATGGCTAGATCCTCAGCTGATGAGAACTGGTGTTGTTCCATTAATGTCAGAGGAGCTACATTATTTTATACTAACTGATTATCTAGCCCAATATTCCTTTTTACTTTTAAAATTTTTATCCCTCTTGTTATCAGGGCTGGCCTTACCATGAGGCAAACTGAGATGACCGCCTCAGGTGTCAGACTTAGGAGGCTGGGAGGCGCCAGTAGGACCCAGAGTGTAGAAAATTGTATCTGATGTTGGTGCATATGTATTCTCTCTGCTCTAGATGCACAGAGACGGTGGAGTGCTCTGCTGGAGGAAGGAGGGCACAAGAGACATAACAGGCAGGCAGGAGAAAAGGTGAGAGGGAATAACAGAAAGCAGCAGGAGCTGCAGGGAGAGAGAGGAGGGGGAGACTCTGATGTACCTCTCTAGCACCCCCAGGAGCCTGGACTGATTAACACCAGCTTCTCAGGGAGCTTCCTGTTTCCTGCTCCTTCCCTGAACCCACTTGAGGAGAACAGGCAGTTAACTGAAGTAGTAGGAGCCAGTTAGGCCCTTAAGATACTGATATCTTCCCTCACTCAGGCCCTGCTACCAGTCTGCTTATTTGTTCCCTTCAATTGAGTGTTGAGAGCCACTATAGCTGGCATAGAACAACAGTCATGAGTGAAAGAAGAAAACGCCCCTCTGGGGCAGCCTTCAGAAAAAGAAAGAAAGCAAAAGAAGCTTTTCTATCTAAGCAGGAAGGAGCTTTCCTGAGATACATAGACACAAATGTTCACGGTGAGCCTTCTGGCCCCAGTGAGAATATGTGTAATGAGGAAATGCCTGATCTGCCAGTTAGTCAGAGTGTAGGTGACCTGGCACCTACTGCAGCATCCATATCTCCATCTCAAATTGATGTAACCATGCACATTCCTGAAGAAAAGTGTAGATCAGAGAAGAGTGTGGTGGAGGCACAAGAAACAGCTGCTGCTGAGTTTAGTTCCTTAAGTCTAGATGATCCAGTACTGTGGACCCACTTCAGCAGTAGCCTGAGGAGTTTCCTTGTACTGCATGGGCCACAGTAAGTGAAAAACTTCATGTTCCCCAAATACAATGAAAAGAGAAGTTTCCATCCAACACATTACTGGTGTGAAATCCCCAATGGTGACAAAGTGGAAAAGTCATGGCTTATGTACTCAAAAACCCAGAATTCTGCATACTGTTTTTGTTGCAAACTCTTTCAGTCTAATGTTCCAGCCACATTGGGTTCTACAGGAACAAAGGACTAGAAAAATTTGGCTAGAAATCTAGCATACCATGAAAAGGCAGCAAATCACCAGAGATCATCCCATAGGTGGAAAGAGCTTGAGATGAGATTAAGGGTAAAGCCATCATAGATGATCAGCATCAAGAGAAGATTACATCAGAGTCTTTTTACTGGCAAAATGTTCTGAAAAAGCTCATTGACATTGTGAGAATTCTTGCTACCCAAAACCTAGCACTGTGTGGCACTTCAGATCAGCTGGTTGTGCCAAACAAAGGAAACTTCCTTAAAATTGTGGAGCTGATGGCTGAGTTTGATGCTGTTCTCCAGGAGAATCTAAGAAGAGTCACCACCCAAGAAATGTACACACACCGCTCGCTACCTTGGAAAAACAATTCAAAATGAGATCATTGTTACTGGCAACAAAAGTCAAACAGAAGATTGTGGCAGATCTGAAGTCAACAAGATATTACTCTGTTATTCTGGACTGCACACCTGACATCAGCCATATGGAACAAATTACTTTAATGGTGCATTTTGTAACAACAAAAGAACCTAGTGAAAATGTCCCTGCAATGGTTACTGTCACAGAACATTTTCTAGAATTTATTGACATTGATGATACTACATGAGCTGGTATGACAAACGTGCTTCTTAAACAGTTGGAAGATACGGGAATTGCAACAGCTGACACGAGAGGTCAGGGCTACGATTATGGTGCCAACATGAGAGGATAGAACAGAGGAGTGCAGTCATGGATCTGAGAGTTAAACACTTGAGCTTTTTTTGTCCCATGCAGTCCTCATTCATTGAACTTGGTGGTCAGTGATGCAGCACCAGCTTCTAGTGAGGCTGCTGAATTTTTTAATGCAATTCAAAGCATCTATGTATTTTTCTTTGCATCAACTCATCGATGACAAATTTTGAAGCAACATCTGGGAACATCCTCTCTGAAACTGAAACCACTGAGTGCCACATGATGGGAAAGTCGAGTGGAGGCGATAAAGCCTATCAAACACCAAATTGAGAAGATAGATGATGCCATAGTTGCCATTATAGAGGATAATGCTATGACAGGAAGTGTTCATGGAAGAACAGTGGCAGAGAGAAATGGTATCACCAGAAATATACATAACTTCAAATTTCTGTGTGGCTTAGTGTTGTAGCATGATATATTGTTTGAAATAAATGTTGTAAGCAAGAGACTCCAAGGTGTTGACCTTGATATATCTGGAGCAATGGAACAGTTGGGCAAAGCAAAGTCATACCTAAAGTCTTACTGGTCAGATGAGGGATTTCAAAACATTCTGAAGAGTGTACAGAAGTTGGCAGAGGAACTTCACACTGAAGCTATTTTCCCACCCATTCAAGAATACAAGAGTCACCGAAGAAGAAGATATTTTGATTAAGAGGCATGGGATAATCCCATAAGAGACCCCAAACAACAATTCAAAGTTGAATTCTTTAACCAAGTGCTAGATTGTGCAATAGTCTGTTGAAGAATGTTTCATGCAATCAAGGAACACAGCAGTATATTTGAGATGTTGTATGATATTCCAAAACTCCTCACTATACTTGAAGAAGACCTACACCAGCAACGCAAGGCACTAGGGACAGTGTTGACACATGATGACATGCGCAATATTGATGTGAGTAATTTAGGTGATGAACTGAAAGCCCTTTCAAGATACATTTCAATAGGATCAAATCCAAAGGTTGTTCTGGAATATATGTGCAAAAAATAAGATGACCACCCTCTTTCAAAATGCTTTTGTTGCTCTTCGCATATTTCTAACACTTCCTGTAACAGTTGCCAGTGGAGAAAGCAGCTTCTCCCAGCTGAAGTTAATAAAAACACATCTATGCTCCACAATGACACAGGAGAGGCTGGTCGGCCTTGCAACCATCTCAACAGAGCATGAGCTGGCCCAGACTGTGGACCTTCAGGAAGCAGTTCAAATCTTTGCAACCAAGAAGTCACAGAAAGCACCACTTTGATTATTCAAACAGGTAAAAATGCCAGTGTTTACTATGCAGACAAGTTACATTTGCTGTTCAGGTGTTTGAAAGTTAAGTGTTACTTAAAATTTTTGAACAAGGCATTTTAAGTTGTTAGTTCTCCTTTATTGGGGTAGGTAGCAGAGCAATACCATGAGAGGAGTAGAACAGGAAGAAGGCAGAATTGAGACCTTTCAAAGTTTTGGCCCAAGCGAAGGGGCATGAGGGCATTTGAGTTCCCAGCCTCAGGTGCCAAAATGTTGTGGGCCAGCCCTGCTTGTTACGTAAAAATAGTTTCTATCACATATACAAATAGTTTCTGTCACATATAAACTAATTTCTTCAGTTCAGCTGCTTGCTCTATCTTTCTATCTTCGACACAAACATAAACAAACAATATTAATATCTTATAAACAAACCCAGAAATTTCTCCTACAGGCCAACAAGGAAAGAGTAAAAATAGAAACAATCATAATCATCTTTCTTTCTATGTAGTAGGTGCTCAGATTTTACAGTGGTGTAGGCCCAACAGACAGAGAGTGGCTATAAGACAATAAGATTCTTTCCCCAGGAGAAACAACCAGTGACTAGCTAAAAGTGATTTTAAGTCTAAGTATTTATTTTGCCTACTCTGCATTAGAATTCCTGTTCATGACTGATGATTGTTCTGCTAATTGACTCAATTAATGAGAAGCAGTGTTTGGCTATGTGTTTGGTGAAATATGATGCACCAAATTCCAGTGGCTGATTTATGTTTAACTTCTTGTCTTATTGTGTAATAAAAGTAGAACCTAGTTTATTTGATATACTGAGTCCTTAGTAGGTTTTCTATATGGAGAGCATATGAGTTATTTTCGAGGTTTAATGTAATAAGAGTCTTCTGGTATATTCTTTATTTAGCATGAAAAACAAGTTCCAAATTCTGTACATGGATCTGTGTAGGTGGATCCCTACACCCACCCAGAGACCAGCTGACTTCAAGAGGATGTCAAGTGGGCCTAGTTGTGTTCCTTCACCCCGATTCATTTTAAAATCCCCTTTAGAATCAGATTCATTCCAGGAATAGCCGTGACAAAATGTTGGTTTGCTCTGCTATGGTTGCTGTGACTTGAAAAGAGTCAAATGAATCACACACACACACAAACTGTATTTGCCCTAAGAAGGATGAACTTTAAAACAAAAGTATTAAAGATATGAAATCAACAACTTTATTGCATTGGCTCGCCATGAGAAGACTTTATTCCAAAGGGTGAAATATAGCGGCTAGTGCATAATACACTCTTAGTTTCAGAATGGGTTAGGTTTAATGACTCAGTGCCTAATTTTCAAGTTTGGGTGCCCAAAATTAGACAGCTAAATCTAGCTTTAAGATCTTAAATCAGATTTGAGGTGACTAAAATTATTATTTCATTGTCTTTATGCAGATTTAGTTGCCATACTTTAAGCACATACACCTTTAGTATTGCACTGTTAAGCCACAGTTAGCAACGAACTTTAGCATTTGTTAAATTTAAGCAAACTTTAAGAAAACCTGTTGACTTCAAAGCACTTAAAGTTAGGCTCACGCTTAAGTACCTTGCTGGATCAGGGCCTCAGTGTATTTGCAGCATATGAATGAAGTATTTAGACAATTGTTATCATAGTGGCTCACCTGTTTTCGCAAAGGAAAATCTCTTTTGAATGTAAAAGGTTAAACATTGCTACCCTTTCTTTAAACCAGGGATACAGAAATTCAAGTCCAAGGTGTTTTTTGAGTGACATGTTCCCCCTGAATGACAGCCAAGCACATGTTCTTACAGAAGCATTTTGATGTGTATGTGGCAGGGTTAAGTCACACAAAATTGGAAGCAGTGGCAGGAGACCATTTTTGACAGAAAATTGGCTGCAGGGTGGGCAAAGTTGCTCAAACACAGCTGCTTATGTTGCAGTTCTGAAAGTGGAACTATCCCTGTGGGTATTAAGCTTTGCTGCTGCTCTCGCTGTTAACCATCCCTTTTGGTGCATGGTAATAATAACTATTATAAATAAAAATAGAATGGGAGAGGCTAGCCTGAATCTGCGTCCAATGATTTCTCTCAAGTCTTTGACGAGTGAGAAGCTGGACATTACTGTTTATTTTCTATTTGTTTCTTGCTTAGATATAGCAGTAGTTTAGTGCCATTTACATTTTCTAAAATCTTAAACCATTTCTTCATTCCTCTTTAGCCTTTCCATACTTCTTACTTGCCTCAGCAGGCATGACAAAAATGCTTTTTGGCACCTGTTATGCGAGTCCCACAAAGCTTGTTTAAAACCACAGTCAATTTTTTTTCAATATGCAGCTGATGTTCCAGAGTATTTTCTTTCTTTTCAAGACTAAAAATGGCTGATGATTCTTTTCAGATTGCTTACATAAGAAACCTCACCCCTGTGGTGAACAAACATGGATGGGTTTTCCACTTCATGAATGACATCTGACTTAAAGGGCAGTGTCCTCCATATTCTGCTGCTGCAGCAGCTGTTTACTTAACACTAGGAAATTCCACTCAGTAAGTGATGTAGCTTTCATTGGTGTCTAGTCTTGTGGGGAAGACAAGACAAAATGCAGCAGGAAGGTTCACTGAAGCTAGGAAAATAGCAGACAAACTTACTCGGCCTGCTAAGATAAAAGGGCACTTACAATTGGCTCACTTGGCCAACCAGACAACTCAATCGATCTCTTTTCAATCATAGGGCAAGCCCCAAAGGGATTGGTGTGTGTGTGTGTGTGTGTGTGTGTGTGTGTGTGTGTGTGTGTGTGTGTGTGTGTGTGTGTGTAAAGGAAAGACAGCAGGTGGGATATAAGGGAAGACAAGGAGTGGAAGGGAATGGTTCATCTGTCAAGTCACTGGAAGGGGAGCCACAGCAAAATTTGATTGGAAACCAGACATTTATTAATAGAAAAATTCGTTTAGTTGCTGAGAGCTGGGCTTAATGCATTTTCTCCAATGGCGCTGAACAATAGCTTTGTTTCAGCTGCACTTAATTGCGGACATCTGTTGTCAGAAACGGGCCATTTTCTTAGTACAGACAATGCTCTAGTGCAGGGATCGGCAACCTTTGGCATGTGACCCACCAGGGTAAGCACCCTGGCAGGCCAAGCCTGTTTGGAGCAGCAAACCGCAGCCAGTGGGACCTGCGATCGGCTGAACCTGCAGACGCAGCAGTTAAACAAACCGTCGCAGCTCACTGGGGGGGCTTACCCTGGTGAGCCTCATGCCAAAAGTTGCCGATCCCTGCTCCAGTGCCTCTCTCCTTCCACCCAACACAGAGAGACCCCGAACTCTGTGGGACCAGGCAGCTAAACTGTGTTCTGTAGGAGAAGGGAAGAGATGTTTGCGGCTGGCTGAGACTACAGCATTGTATGCATGGCATTTTACTTGTCATGATATTTCAAGGGCTATTAATTGGGATTTCATATAACTGAATACTGACGCCTGAGACTTCTACAAATTCATAGACTCATAGACTCATAGACTCTAGGACTGGAAGGGACCTCGAGAGGTCATCGAGTCCAGTCCCCTGCCCTCATGGCAGGACCAAATACTGTCTAGACCATCCCTAATAGACATTTATCTAACCTACTCTTAAATATCTCCAGAGATGGGGATTCCACAACTTCCCTAGGCAATTTATTCCAGTGTTTAACTTCCATCCTATCTTTCATAACAGTCATGTGGGTGAGCAGATCACCCTGTCATTGAGACCTCACCTGCACAGAGGATAACATTTTGTTACCCAAGTCTCTTGCATTTATTCCCAAGATACTCTTTTAAATACAAACAACAAAATTTGTGTACAAGTTTCCATGACTTTGAATATGAGATGTGATGGGGTAACCATTCTGGGTACTTCTCAGAAGGCACTAGGTTTGAAATATCTATCATTAACTTTGATTCTGGCTAAGGGTTTTTCAGAAACGGGATTCCATCCATCTTGTAAATGTTCCCAGTTCCACACCATCCAACTCCCCTCTCCTCTGCCCCAATATTTACATTTGACCTTACCAAACAAATGCTTTTTCTGTATCAAGGATTATCAACATAACAAGTGCACCCTTCCAGAAAGTCAAATGGATCATTCCTGTAACTTTGCATGTTATTTGCTAATTGGTGGCCTTGGATTAACCCCATTTGATCTCATGGCAGTAGACACATACCAGTGGATTTTAATAACCACAAGTGACCTTGGTGTTCTGCCTCTTTCAAAAGATGGAATAGCTTCCATTTTCTATAACCTCAGTTTCATAACATACATTTTCTGGTATATGCAATGTTAAAAGATGGATGTGTTGAATGAAACACAAGAGCCGCTGTGTATTTTGCAATTCTACAACTACAATTTTCTTTGATCAGCAGCACCTAAGACACTGTTTTTTAAAAAATATTTTGTCTTTTGTTATATTTCCCTGTTCATTGCTTAGGTATCGCAGTAGCTGGAGTGGCTCACAGCTAAGAGCGCCAAACTCAGGTCAGACTTTTAGGCTATGGCTACACTACAAGGCTTTTAGCAACATGGCTGTGCCGCTACAGCTGTGCTGCTAAAAGCTGTGCAGTGTAGCTGCTGTTTGTCAGCAGGAGAAACACTGTTCACATCGGAGATTTTCATCAGTTAGACTTTTGTCATTCAAGGGGTGTGTGTTTGTTAACACCCCTGAATGACAAAAGTTTTGCCGACAAAGTGCCTGTGTAGACAAATCCTTAGAAATCAGGGCAGCCACCACATTGCATACTTAAGAAAAAAACTAATATCCACTGAGCAGAACTATGCTACAATCAAGAAAAAATGCTATGCAATTGTCCGGGCAGTTAAGCAGCTTAAGCTCTATTTGTATAACAAAAAGTTCACTGTACTAAGTGACCAGGCCCCACTAGTGTGGCTACACCGAGCCAAGGGTACAAAATCTAGATTTCTTCTTTGGAGTCTATTGTTGCAGATGCTTTATCGAGAATAGGGAATCCTTAAGATCTATCCAGAAGTGTCATTGGGAAGCGGGGAGGGGAGGCTCTAGGGAGGGGTGTAGAGGCACAAGCAGTGAGTGGGGAGCATTGGGGGTGGGGGCCGAGCAGGAGCAGGGCCTGAGGCAGAGTGGGGGTGGAGTATGGGTGGGAGGAGGCCAAGCGGGGGTGAGTCTCAGGGTGGATCATGGGCGGAGCCACGGTCCAGGTGCTGGTGCCCCCCCTACTTCTAGGGAGCTTCCTCTGCTCATGTCCTGAGGAACTTATTAAGAGAATCTAAGCGACTGGCAGACTATTATACTAGGGAATAGGCTAGATCACCCAACTGTTTTTTTCTATTTCTAACGTCTATGATTCACTCTGGAATTCAAAATATGTGCCTATTTCTACCATGGGGTAAAAGGGAGGCTAGCACAGAAGCCAAGGCAGAGAACAGGCAAGCATACGAATACAAAGAAATCAAATCCTTTATTTACAAACAGGCCAGCTTCTGCTGCCCTGATTCATGCTGACTAGTACTTTACTGTAGATACTAGCCATGAGTAAGGGTACGTTTTATGCAACAGTAAAGAGGAATGACCTTGCTCTCTAGGGCATTGTCAAATTTCACATATCCTGTTAATTACGTTTAACTGACACTTGGAGTAACAGTTTCTCTTTTGTTCCAAGTGCAAGACTTCCCATGATGTAAATATTGCAAAAGGAAAGGTGCAAGAGAATTGCTCCTTTGTAAACTCAAAGGAAAACCTATCCATTTTGGATGGGCCAAATCCTGCATATTTAAGATAATATCAAGCCCTAATCTGTAGAGGTGCCTGGGGCAAAAGGGAGCTGAGTGGTACTGGCCATGCACGTAGTACAAAAAACTAGAATTGCTCAAGGAAACCAAGCAGGATTTTAGCAGGCATGCTGTAGGGCTCTTTTCAATAGGAGCAGTATGCACTCCTTATTAATGTGTGCTTCACAGAGCAACACACACTAGCCAGCTTCCTTTTGCCAGCAGAGCACACCTGCAAGAGGTCGTAATTTATGAAACACTGCTAGAATAATAGCGATTGTGGAGGAAGATGATTTCAAACTTTATTCTCACATGGTCCTTTTAAGATGAACATAGTATACATGACATGGCTGCAACACCACTGTATGTTGTTATATATCAGGGGTCAGCAATCTCTGGCACGCGGCTCACCAAGGTAAGCATCCTGGCAGGCCGGGTCAGTTTGTTTACCTGCCACATTGGCAGGTTTGGCCGATTGTGGATCCCACTGGCTGTGGTTCGCCATCCCAGGCCAATGGGGGCAGCGGGAAGCCGTGGCCAGCACATCCCTCAGCCCGCGGCACTTCCTGCCGCCCCCATTGGCCTGGGACAGCGAAGCGCGGCCAGTCAGAGCCGCGATCCATCGAACCTGCCGACGCAGCAGGTAAACAAACTGGCCTGGCCCGTCAGGGTGCTTTCCCTGGCGAGCCACATGCCAGAGGTTGCCAACCTTTGTTATATGTAAGCATTTCTGCTATTGTTCTGTTAGCTGCCATTTGCTTCCCTCACAGGCTTCAGGGGCACTCAGTGGAAGGGGACTTACAGCTAGACATTAAGAAATACTCCTGGCTTTGGAGAGTAGATTTATACCAGTTCTTATCAAATTATGGTCCATAGTCCACCTGTAGACTGCAGAGCCCTTTGGGCTTGTCTGCAAAATGAAACTTTTGACAATTAAGCAGTGGGGGATTAAGACATTGGGAGGGGAGGTGAGTCCTTGAGGGAATCTTTTTCTTACAAAGTATCCTGCAATGGAGAAGTTGATATACGCTGACTTATGACATATTGTTAATTTTTTTTCATAATTACATCTTAGGCTATTGGCTACATTCCGACTTTGGTTGCTAAAACTTTTGTTGGTCAGGGGTGTGAAAAAACCAACCCTGACCAACAAAAGTTTCACCAGCAAAAGCGCCGGTGTGGATAGCACTATGTTGGGAGGGAGCATCTCCCACTGTCATTACTACCGCTGCTCATTGGGGATGGTTTCATTATGCCGATGGGAGAGCTCTCTCCTATTGCACAAAGCAGCTACACAGGATACCTTACAGCAGCACAGATGCAGTGGTACAGCTATTCCACTGTAAGGTTTGGAGTGTAGACATAACTTAAGACAAAAGACATCCAGTTCAGTTCAAACTTGAAGGGTTTTTTGCTGTTTCTGTGGCTGTCTAATTTTCATCTACCAGCTTGTTTCCACAAATAGGTAATGGTTAATAAAGCTACAAGGTGGGTTTGAAACTGTATCACAGCAGTGTATCACTCAGGACTAGAACTGTGCAAAGGAGTGAATTTTTGGTTTGCTGGCAGTTTCAAAAAATTGAAAAAAAAATTTCTGACCAAAATTTGTCAGAATTTTTGGTGAAGCAAAAAGTCAGAATTTTTTTTGGTTTCATGTTGTATGAAATACTTCTTTCAACCTGAAACAAAGTTTCAGGCATCTTTAAACATTTTAAAATATAACAAACAAAGGTAATTTGGAAACGAAGGACAAGATTCGCCAGGAGACTTAAGTGTCGTCATGAAACCAAGGAGCAGAGAGTGCTGCCACCTCTTTATAGCCAATAGCTTTGGAGCCACAACCTGAACTGAGGTTCCCACATCCCAACTGAGTGCCCTAACTACTCAGCTATTGAAATGGGTAGCTGTCAACTCTCCTGCTGAAGCCATTCCATTTTGTATAATTAATTAAATAGTCATTGGATCAGAGCATGAGAGTGACTCTCTAGTGTGGTGGTTAGGGCACTCATGGGTGGGGGACATCTGTGTGTTCCAGTTCCAGTGAAGACCCACTAGGGTTTGGGCCTGGGGATTATCACTTTTCCTCACCTAAATCCCCTAAGAATCTAGCTTTAAAAAAATCAAAATGTTTCAATTTGGAAAGGTAAAAACTAAAAACAACCTTTTTTTCCCCTAATCAAAACAATTTGCCAAAATCAACACAAATTTGTGAAATGTTTTGGTCAACCCGAATGCATTTTTCTGTGGAAAAATTTTTGGTCAAAATTTTTTTGCCTAGCCCTACTCAGAACCCATAGCTCAAGGGCTGGCAACCTCTGGCACATGGCTTGCCAGGGTAAGCACCCTGGCAGGCCAGGCCAGTTTGTTTATCTGCCGCTTTGGCAGGTTTGGCGGACCATGGCTCCCACTGGCCGTTGTTCACCATCCCAGCCAATGGGGGCGGTGGGAAGTGCCGTGGGCTGAGGGATGTGCCATGGGCTGTGGGAGCCACAATCATCCAAACCTGCCGACGCGGCAGGTAAACAAACTGGCCCGGCCCGCTAGGGTGCTTACCCTGGCAAGCCGCGTGTCAGAGGTTGCTGACCCCGGCCATAGCTCCTCCCTTCACCTCAGCAGCAGCACTCATAGCTGTTGCTAAACCAAACTGTAACCTTCCTTCAACATGCTCCCTGATCCAACCTGTCCACCACTTTCTCAGCAATGACTATCCACATGTGTTTCCCACTTGCTGAATCAATCTGTGAATTTAGCAATTTTCCAGCAACAGTCCTACCACAAAATAGTGATCCAACCTGACTTCAAAGTTGAAAATTACAGAAAAATTGCTGAAATATGAGAGCAGCTGCCAAAGCAGTTTCTGCACTCATGTGGTGTAAGGTCAGGTCTTCCACATGAGGCAACTAGGAAGGTTATATATATTATATCCCATCTATTTTTCAGTTTTACTCAACCAATAACCAAAAGGATTACCAATAAATAGTAAAATAGAGCTGAAATTCCAATATCTGTTACATCCTAAGAGAAGATCCCATGTGTAAATTGCTTCACTGTTTGTCCATCACTACACAGGGACACTAACAAGTACTAAAGGGCTCTTTGTGATCTCAGAATAAATAATTCCACCTAGAATCTAAGCAATGAATAGTCTCCATGTTCAAATTCTGACACAATGTGAACATTCAAAATGTCTCACACTCTACATTTAATGGCACCTTGATGGTAAGTGCTCCCAGCTACTAACTTTCTGTGGCAATTACTTGTTCTGCCCTATTTCCATTTCAGTGCTTTAAGTGGTTTTGTAAACAAGTCTTAGAACACATAACCAGCTAACCACTCCAAGGCCAGATGTGGAATTAGTATGCTACTATCTGGGGAGGAGTCTTCCTCACCTAGCTTTGGTATGGCCATTCCAGCAGTCCTCTTCATTTGACATGCCAGCTGTCACTCTTTCATCCTTGCAGATAGTATATGGTAAAGTTGACCAGAACTTTTTTGAAAGCTTCAGTTTTTCTTTAATGTCTGTTACCTGATCAAGAGACAAGAGGCACACTTGGTTAAAGAGGACATCCATACTCACTGTCATTTTTAAGAAAAGAGTGCTTAATTCCATACTATTTGATAGTGGAGGTTAAGAAGATTCCTGTATTTCCTGTATTTCCAAGCAAGGCATATTGCGTTTGGGTTGAATGCATAAATAATCCAAGACATCTTTAACTCACTCGTCCTCAAGCTAGATGTTTTTAAACAGAGAGAAAAGGGATAGCCACAGAGAGAACATTTTGTTCTTCCCTATTCTCCTTTTTGACTGAAGAGTTCTAAATTTCCATCCTCCCAATCATCAATCTGCCTGGTAGTCTAATAAATGCCAATTCAATAAAACAGTGTTTCATCAGATAAAATGTCTCACCCACTGATCTACTTGGTTTGGTAAATTGTCTAAATAATTATATTTAATTCTACATGTCTAGCTTATAATAACTGTTGAACTGGTAGTGAACAGATGCAAAGTACCCAAAAGCTGTGAGTAAAATGCAATAGATTTGGAGTCTGTGATGCTGAAAAGATTTTACACACACACACACACACACACACACACACACACACACACACACACACACACACACATCATATCATATCATATCCACCTATATAACTAGAGCCAGATAGATATTTATATGTAGACCTCAACTTCAAGAACTGATAGGACAGATTTAAAACAGTCCCTGAAGTTGCAAGCTCCCTTCTGTGCAAGAGATTGCACTGGTTGGTATAAGCCAGCAAACCAGTGCAAACTTGCTTTCAGCATGTATTTGATGAATGTTCAGACCAAAATGTTATCAGTTTTTGTTTTGCATTTGGTTTACAAGGGCAGAAAATCTATAAATGTAGCTAAAAGGCACAACAAAGGGTAGGCTACAAAAGATTAATGGTATCATTGGGCTTGCAATGGTTGCTCTTATGGAAACAGATGCATTTCATATTAAATGTAATACGATTATGGGGAACTTGTTGACTAGCTTTCAAAGGAAATCACTGAGTTTTATTCTTTAAAAACCAAGAAATAAAAGCTCTCCATTCTTCCATTCAGTTTTAAGATAGGCTTTTCAGTGGTTGAGGCACAAGATTGTACTGGGCTATTTAGCTCTTTAATCTTTTGTTCTGAAGACAGTGTAGCTCTCTGAACAAATGCCCCACCCTGCTGTGTAATACTGAAACTCTGTCACATTATACTGCAGGTGATAGAAACATCTGAGAATATTGCATCTGAAGTACTGTGCACATTTTCAACAGTAACTGAATAACCAAGATTCTAAATAAGTAAAAAAGTATTTTGCTGCATGACTTGTTGACAACAATTCCTGCAATGATAGAGATCTATATACATCTCCTCCAACCCTAGTTTAGTTTTAGTATCACACACTGCAGCAGCATGTGCAAGCCTTTCAGTTCTCAACAGGGGAGCCCTTTCAAGCCAAAAAATTACACACCAGATTATCGACACTAGGCAAATCCTCAGTGACTTTGTAAATGATGTTGAGATAAATCAACACAGTACATTACAGAATATTATATTGATTTCTCCTAGTCCTTGCTGGATCTTTTGGGTCTCTTGGAGCAGAGTGCCTGAGAAGTGAGTGGACAGGAATTCCTCCCACTCCTGTTTGCCTGGGACTGAGGGACAAAAACTGAGGTTTACTAGTGACTCAGCCAATCAAGGCAAGCAGCTCTGTTAACCCCCAGGTGCTCCCATACCAAGATGTAAATTCCACAGTGCAGTAGCTTGGATAAATTCTATACAACACTGTCTGGCTTGAAATGGGGGAAAAATAGGCTGCAGAAAGCAGTAACTATTTCAATAAACTCCAGGAGTTTAAAAGCAACAGGAGAACATTTCTAATCCAATGGCTGTGACTATTTATTTAGGCTCACTGTGATGCCTGGTGAGCAGTTATTTACAGAAGTATTCCCACTGACATCAGTGCTGAGCTTGGATTCTCAGGAGTAGTGACTTATATCAGGAATGGGTTCTGACCCCTAAAACTTAGATTTTGATAGCCATATGAAAAAGAACATGACTGGCAATTTAGTACTGTATACTTTCATTTTGAGTCACAAACGAGTAAATATCCTTTGGAAGGGGCTTTTCCTTCATTTACCCCTTTATGAAAGCCGTCCCTTTTGCTGTGCTAATCCTGCACTTCCATACAATTCTTAGTAAAGTCTCACAGTATTGTAAGGGATTTTAATGGAAGTCCCATGGTTCAAACCTTGGATAAGGTTTTCAGAATATCCCTGTAAAAATGAACATGAGAGGTCCAGCTCCACTGTCATTTTTGCAAATGTTATGCTGTTGTTGTACATTGGCTCTCTGTGTGCACACTGCTTTACACCACAGAAGAATGATGGATTATTAAACTTCATAATCATAGTGATTTTTCTGCACTACAAAAACAGATAAGACAAAGTAACAAGAGCCCGCGTATAGCACATTGTAAACATTAACTAATTAATCCTCAAAGCTTTCCTCTGAAGCATTATCTTCATTTTGTAGCTGGGGGAAATGACAGAGAGAAATTTACATGACTTGGCCTAGTTCTTATATAGCACTTTTCTTCTATACCTCTCAAAGCACTTTACAAAGGATGTCTATATCATTACTCCCATTTTACAGACAGGGAAACTGAGGCATGGTGACTTGCCCAAAGTAATATCAGCAGCTGAACCAAGGACTCCTAAACCATAGTTTAGAGTATGACCCACTAGCCCACACAGGATAATACTTACCACACCAGGTACCTGTGCTCTCCAATAATGTAGTTTCTTCCCTATCAGACACTTAGAAGAGGTGATACTGTAGTGCTGTAATCACTGCTGAATGACAAATGTTTTGTTTCTAATGGTCCCCACTGCAGATACAATGTCTTAAAACTCAGATTATGGAAAGCTACACTCTAAAAATAAACATTTAAATTGTATTAGAGTGGGGAGTGTGGTAATGAATATTTTCACTTGCCAGCTATGTCCTTCTCTAGCCTGTTTTACTCTGACATTACACAGTGTTGAACAAGGGCATTGACACAACTCATCAAGTCTTTTATTCTTTCACATAGCTTTACTGGGACTTCTGCTCATCCTTTTGAAGCATGGTAGCTATAGCTGGACTTGACGGGCTCAGCTGGCCTGCTGTTCTTCCCCCATGAAGCTAACCTTTGACTTTGGATTTTCTGGAAGTACAGTGCCATTTCTGTTAGCTATTAGTGGAGGAGGAAATGGTGATACAAGCTACTTGAGGTTCCCTTTAAGAGACAGAGTGGAGGATGATGGTCATGTTTATTAGAGGAGTGGGTGGGTGAAATTCTGTGGCCTGCAAAGTACAGCAGGGTCAGACTAGATCAGGGGTCAGCAACCTCTGGCATGAAGCTCGCCAGGGTAAGCACCTTGGCGGGCCGGGCCAGTTTGTTTACCTGCCATGTTGGCAGGTTCGGCAGACCATGGCTCTCACTGGCCACGGTTTGCCATCCCAGGCTAATGTGGGTGGCAGGAAGCCGCAGCCAGCACATTCCTCAGCCCGCGCCGCTTCGCGCTGCCCCCATTGGCACTGTTGGTCAGCCTGGGATGGCGAACTGAGGCCAGTGGGAGCTGTGATCGGCTGAACCTGCCGATGCGGCAGGTAAACAAACTGGCCTGGCCTGCCAGGATGCTTACCCTGGCAAGCCACGTGCCAGAGGTTACCAACCTCTGGACTGGATGATCATAACGGTCCTTTTTGGCCTTAAAATCTATGAATCTATGTTCAGTCACATGGTGTGAAAGCTGAGTGGATCAGAGATATATTTTAAATGTTAAGTCAAGTAGCCTTAAAAATACTGCACAGAATCAGGGAGACATAATTCTATGGAATTCATAACATTTTCCTGAGGGTTTCGGGTGACTTTAGTTGTGAGGTCGTCCCAACCACATCAACAGAAAGTCTCCTGTTAGTTGCCACAGTTATGTGTTCTCCACAATACATCTTTTGAAGATCAACAGCATTCTAACAAAATACATGTCAGATGTACAGTACCCCTAAGATGAGATAAAAGCCATTAAAGATTCAGCTAATATTTCTCACTTGTGGTTTATGAAGTCAGACTACTGTAGCTCATTCAGTGAGCTGTGGCCTTGTAAATAATTCCTTGGTATTTATTATTCTGTGAGTTTTTCATCTGAATTAAAAATTACCTTTCAAGCTCTGTTAGACTTTTATGAAAACATTTAAACAAAAGGCCTATGTAATTTTGATATTTTATATAGTTCCCTTCCGCTCGTTCTAGCAGGGATTGGCATCCAAATCTCTTTGAATGGGAATTATCTGATTTTTTCTTGTCAGACTTTAGGATCTATTCTGAACAATTCATCCAAAGATTATTTAGGGGAAAGTGTTGATCTGAGTTGCAGCAGCTGTCTGTCATAAGAAAAGGGACTTACAAATTGATACCCACAAAAATATTAGATTTCTGGTTCATTAGTGTATGTAAATTTGGTGATGGGTTTGAAAATTGTACAAGGTTAGCCTGGCCCATCTCTGTAATTGTTCACAGAAAGCGTTACTGTGTGAGTGAGAGATGTTAAATGTTTGAGCATGAATTTAGCAATCCTTCAAGGGCAGGGGCGGCTCTATGTATTTTGCTGCCCCAAGCATGCAGGCAGGCAGCTTTTGGCAGTGCGCCTGCGGGCGGTCCGCTGGTCACGCGGATTCGGCGGTGCGCCTGCGGGAGGTCCACTGATCATGCGGATTTGGTGGTGCATCTGCAGGTGGTCTGCTGGTCACGTGGATTCGGCGGCATGCCATCAGCGTCCCTGCTGCCAAATTACTGCCAAAACCGTGGGACCGGTAGACCTCCAGCAGGCATGCCGCCAAAAGCTGCCTGCCTGCCACCCTCACACTGACTGGCAGGCTGCCCTCCGGGGCTTGCCACCTCAGGCACGCGCTTGCTGCACTGGTAGCTGGACCCGCCCCTGTTCAAGGGGGTCTTAAGTGCTGAGAGGAAGGATGGACTTGTGGTTAAGGTATTGGCTTGGGACTCAGGAGATCCAGGGTCATTTTCTAGCTTGCCACAGACTTCCTATGTGACCTTGGACAAGTCACTTAGGTACTATGTCAGCAAAACACTTGGACATGTGTTTTATTCCATCCTTGTTCAGCAAAGCATCTGCTTAACTTTAAGCATGTTAGTTCCTTTGAAGTTCAAAGCATAAACTGAGAGTAAGACTCTACCATTCTGATTTTTCAAATTACCTTGTACACAAGATTACAAAGCAGTCAAGTATCAGGCCCTTAAATCTATAGGGAACACAATCCCAGAATGATTAGCTCCATCATAGAAAAACACCAGCTAACTCCTACTATTCAGAACAGACAATTTGGGTTAATTAAGAAATGTAACACAAGAATAATAAAGGCCTGACAACAAAATGATGACATTTCATTAATATGGAAGACCCAGGAGAAATTTACCCAACTATTTTTGAATTGTGTAGTCACAGCTAGGAATTAACCACACAATTATCTGCTTCGGGTAACAGTCTGTTGAACATCATACAGGTAGTATCATGAGCAAGACTCAGGCATTGTTTTAAGAAGAAATGTTTCCTATTACTCTTCCTCTGACATTTTTTGTGCCACTTTTTTATGGTTATTCTGCAAATTTCAGATGTTTTTGTATTTTAAATTTAAGTGGGAAGCTAAGTTTGCCTTTCTGTTTAACTGTTCGCCCAAGTGAGGCCCAGAGAGTCTAAAGCAGTGATACTTAGACTGCAGCTCATGAGTCACCAGTGGCTCTTCAATGTGTGTTTGGCGGCTCATTGCAGTACATGATATTAAAACATGGTGTGATTTAATTATTAACCAATCAGGATGTTTTTACTATGTTATTAACTAATTTAATTATCAGCTTGCACTGAATTATTAATTTATTTGCTGTGAGAATTTTATATATGTAACCCTTCTGCTTCTCTGAGTTGGCAGCAACAAGGGCCGGGTTCAGTATCCAGGGGTTCCGTTTCAATAACACCATGCATAACCGGCTCGAGCCCCCACCCAGTGACCTGGGACACTTACATACCACACCCCCCTGGGCGCCTCTAGGAGGCAATACTTCCCCTCTTGCAAGCACGGAGTCTGAGTGTAGCAAAATCCTTTTAATAAAGGAAGGAAACAATGCGGCATCCCATTGGAGAAATTCCACAAACAGGATTATAACACAAATCATAAACAAAAACCCACCTCCAAGTATGTTTGGCAATGTCCTTTCCGCCTTAGGGTCTTAAGCCCAATCATCCCAAAGTCCAACAACCTGAAAGTCTCTGGTCAGTGCCACCCCAGAATTCAAAAGTTTATCTGCAGAGTTTTACCCCCCCAGCCTGGGTGGAAATGGGGGGGAGTCCACACAAGTGTTAAGGGGCACCTTACGTGGGCCAGGGCCAACTGCTCCGCCTCTCCGTGGAGTTCTGCTGCAGCCTTCACCATGACCAGCTCCACTACACCAGCTGTGCCACTTCTCCAGCCGTCCCTGCAAACCTCTTCACTCCACTCACTGTTCCATGGGCTGCTCCAACATGCTGCAAACTGCTCTGCCAGCCGCTTAACGATAGGTCTTCATGCTCCCCCACTAGTTAATACAGCACTCAGTGATCTCAGCTCAGCTCAGCTCTTAGTAGGGGTACCCTGGTGCTGGTGCACTAGTGGCCCAAGCTGAATTCAGCTCAGCAGTCTCAATGGACTCCTAATGGAATCAAAATTAGCTCTACTCTTTAACAGTGGAGAGAGGAGGATGTGCAATTGGTGTTCCAGGCCCTCAAAAGGGGCCCATACCATCAATTACACACACCAGTCCCCAACTTCTCTCAATTCACTGGGTATTGGAACCCATGTCCCTTGTTTAGCAAGTGTCACTTAAGTTATATTGAGACATCTCTGTCATAAAGCAGTCTCGTAGCCCCTCATTCACATAATCGGGTGGCAACACTTTATTTATCCTGCCTCAATAACAAAGAAATTGGGGATCCCAGAGCTGTCAAAATAACCATCCCAGGCTGCATTGGGCTATGCTGGGCGTGCCCATGCAAATATCTGAGAATTCACACTTTCTGAAATTCTTTCCACACTTCCCATAATTCACCAACAGATGTCAAGGTAGAGCTCATCCTGACTCGGCTTATATATATATAAACTAAATATTTCCTCTGCAACCTTTGGCACACGGTGGGCCAGGCTGGTTTGTTTACCTGCCGCATCAGCAGATTTGGCTGATTGCAGCTTCCACTGGCTGCGGTTCGCTGCTCCAGGCCAATGGGGGCTGCGAGAAGTGGCGGCCAGCACATCCCTCAGCCTGTGCAGCTTCCCGCAGCCCCCATTGGCCTGGGACGACGAACCGCGGGTGCTTACTCTGGCGAGCCGCATGCCAAAGGTTGCCAATCCCTGATATAGATAGTACTATAGTAAATGAAACAATGAATTCACACTACTGAGGCTCCTTTGGGTAATGTTAATCACTAATTTGGCTACTGAACAACTGAGGTCTGAGTATCACTAGTCGACAGCCAAAATCCAGGGTTGGCTTTTATCCCTCTCAGCTCTGTGCGCAAATCTCTCACTAGTCACCAAGAGATGTAGTGTCAAGCAGGAGTAACTCTCTCAGAGCTTTCTGGGCAAAATTCTGCACTTAAGTAAACAGTGGTGTAAACGGTCAGAAAATGTTTTAAGTGGGTATGCTCTGTAAAGTGCTGAAAGCGATGCGGGTTAAGGGACTTACTGGCCGCTGCTTCCAGCAGCCCCTATTGGCCCAGAGCAGCAATCCGTAGCCAGTGGGAGTGGCGATCGGCTGGACCTGCGGATGGGACAGGTAAACACACTGGCCCGGCCCACTGGGGGCTTTCCCTACACAAGCGGCAACCCCTGTTTGAGAAACCCTGATTTAAGTCATGCGTTGTGTAGTGAAGTGCACATCATATGTGGGTTAAATGGTAAGGGAGAGGGAATGCGCAGCTCATTGTGATTTGATTTCTACTATGTCATGTAAGCCAAACACTGTCCATGAATTTCATGCATTGATTTGGATTTATGGTCAGTAGAGATTTAATCTGAAAGCATTCTAAAACTAATGGCCAGCAATTTTGTTTATAGCAACATATTCTGTGTACTTGTGGCATGTACAGTGTATCTGACTATTTATTATGTCTATGTCTATCATTATAGTGTGATATTAAGTATAAGAATAGTATGTCAAAAGCTTAAAAGTATATTGCTGGTGACCATTGTTCACTAGCCATAGAAACATAGTGAATAAAAATGATATGTGCACTGCTTTCCTTTGATTTCATTCAACTTCATTCCTACCAGCTTGGCTGAAACAAACTATTGATCTTATGATCCATAAGACTGTTTGGGTGCACAGCCCATGGTAGTGCTCCTGTCAACAGCTATCACTGAATGAGACAACTTTAATTATAGTCTTTTATTTTTATTGTTTTTCAGACATTACTGAGCCTGCCTTAGGCTGCCTTCTCCCCAACCCCTTTCACTCCTCCCCCACAAAATCATCACCTTCCTTAGTAATTAAATGGGAACTTCCACAATGTGAATTTTCCAATGATGCCGGCTGAAAGTGACCATGATAATGGGTGCAGGTTGTTTAATTTTAATAGAAATTAGGTTCATGAGAGTCTGGATCAGTTAAACAGAGGTTTGTAAATGGATCCATAATTGAATTAATTGGAGGTCAGCTTCAGTATTTTGGTATTATCACTATAGGTGCTCATTGCGCCTAATTTTAACTTATACAGTATAATGATAATGGTAAGAATTAATAAAAGATCACTCCTTAAGAACTATAGACTGCAAAAAAATAAACAAAAAGTGCGTAGTTTTTGAGGCAGGGAAGGGCCCTGATCTAGCTTTAAAAACAGAGTGAGTTGAGAATTTGTTCTATCCGGGTTATTTCCATACACTATATATATTAGTATTTCCTAATAAAACAGATTTAAAAGCCAAGTGATTGCTGAACCACACACTTAGTTGTGAATTATTTTCAGCCTTTTAAAAATGTAACCGTATATCAAGTTGATTCTGGAGAGTTATAAATCACAGGCTGGCAGATTGCCTGTTCTTACAGCTGTATGCATTCATGTGTGCATATGGCCCCCTTTTGTGCTCAGAAGCCTCGGAGTCGCACAAGCCTCGAGATGGCACTATTGGTCAGCCTTTTCCCCTTTCTTACAACCACATGCTACATACAAATTATTTCACCCAGAGTAAAATCTTAGATTGTTCCACTGCATATAAAACTGACAACCCTGTTATTTTAAACTTGAAACTGACAGGCTGTTATTTTAATGAGGTCTGCCAGTGCCAAGGTTAACCAAAGCTTTATTTCCCTACAAAATGTTAAGGCCAGGGTTCTAAAAAAGAGGCTGTGAAATTTTATGGGTATTGATACTTTCTCAGCATGCACGAGTTCTAAGAATTTCACCAGGATGCCTGTACAACAAATACTTGGTTTTTTAAATGATTGACTTTGGAACATAAAGCCATCTAAAATTCTTCCAATAACTTCCTTATCATGATTCATGTTTCTGCAGAGAAAAGGCAACGACAGCTCTTCTAATCAAGGAGAAATGGTAAATCAGTTTTAAAGCACAAATAGACACTTTGGTAATTTATAAAACAAAACTAATGAGCTAGGAGACATTCTAAAGTGAGAATGCTCTCCCCTTAGTATTTAAAATGAAATGAAATGAAGGGATTTTGATCTGTGAGAAAAACTCATGTCTCCTGACAAGTAAAACTTAGGGATAGATTCTGGTCCTTTAATCATAGTAAGTAGAACAATACTTGACTACTAATTCTGCTGATTTCATAGATCCTCAAAGGTGAAGGTATTTAGGTTCCTAACTTCCCCTGATTTCAATGTTACTACTCAGCATGCGTAAGGGTGCGGAATCCCAAAAGCAGAGATGGGCCAGAAGTGTTAAATGTGTACAGAAGGTTGAACTCCCAAAAGTTTCAGGGTCTTCAGATCCAGATAACTGACTTGGGCCTATTTCTGTTAGCAAGAGAGGCTTTTTTTTCCATTGTGAAACTGTGGTTTTAAAGCAAGAGCTGGAGCTCATTATACAGTTTTAAATAAAATGATTTCCAGACAGGTATGGTATACTCTCACTTTTTATGCTGAGCAGGACAGCCATCTGTGGGCTAACAAATACTTGTGCCCAGTTTTATGTGCATGTTTCAGTGCTTGTGCAAGATGTTGGCCTGTCAACCCTGGAGACTAAAGCCATCTGTCTCGTCACAGAGCAGATCCAGCACTGGCAGTGGCAGTGCAAGCTGACCCACAAATGCCCTGCTGTTGTGTCTCAACACCAATCTGGAAGCACTACCTATAATGAAGAGATGCTAGGACAATCCTTCTAGCTCATTTAAGTCCAGGGCCCCTCTGCTGGGAGTGCCACAAACCAGGTTACCAAATGGAGCCAAATGTCTTTTTTTTTTTTTAATAGGGACCCTTGTTCACTGAAAAATGCATTTAGATCATTCCACTCAAACCACCAGCTGATAATGACTTTCCAGTCCTCAGTGACTCATAGGGGATTTCAACCTGAGATGCGGAAGGGAAAAGCTTTATGTTCAATTACTAATTTTCTGACTCATCTAAGAGCCCATTGTGACAGACTGACAATATCCTGGTCAAACCTTATGAATTAAAGTGAACTCTACTGAATTAAGTTAAGCCTTATTAAATTACGTTTAATATCTTTGGAGTTCAATGTATTAAAAATGCAATTGTTTATGTGTTATTGAGAGATTGTACATATCTCCATGGGAAGGGTAAATAGGAGAACAGCAAGGAGTGATTAGGCAAATTTACTCAGGTTGTAACATCTCCAGAGGAAAAAAACACCCCCCGGAAAGATGCACATACACTAGTTCAGACTGGAATCGTCAGGGATCCTCAGACAAAGAAAGGATTTTTGGATAAATAGCCTGGTTTTTAAACTGGCTCAGAGCCTGCTTTTGGATTGAGCAAATGGACAGGACTTGTTGTCCAAGGTGGGTGCCAATCCTTATCCCTAATCACCAACCAGAACACTTATCAGAGTGAGGAGGTGATCTCAGATGAGTGTGTAGGTACTTTGATTGTTTTTAATGTTTTTTCTGTAGTGTTTTTACCTTAAGAATAAAATAGGCTTGTGCAGAAAAAGCTGTGCAGTACCCTATAACTTTGGGCAGTCACCGTGCTAACTGTCTCTGAAGGGAAAGGAAACCAGTGTGTTTGGGCAGCCTGCCTCTTCTGGAAATAACACAGTGAAGGCAGGGAACTGTGCAGCCTGAAAATTCCCCTGTCAGAAGGGAGAGAGACTCAGGTCTCTACTCAAGAAAGGAAGTGGTTGGGGAGCTGGAAGACTGAGTATGTGTGCCCTTGTTGGACCACTGAGGAGGAATGCAAGTGCCGTTGCCCTGAAATGTGACACCCATTTCCAAAATTATTTCCATTGGCAGACTTGTTAAATAGTGTCGCAGGGCGATTTCCTCAACTCCCAATATAGTCATCGTAGTAATAATAATAACAACAACAATTACTGGTATTTTTAACCACTATCAGTGTTACTGAAAGTGGTTCCTGTATTCTGGGATAGTTTAAAATGTAAATTAAAGACCCTTATGCAGGAGATTGGGAAGAAATCTAAAGACTGAAGAGATTTCTAGCAAATTTGGCATGATTTTAATATGACATTTTGAGGGACAACTGACAGAACAGCGTGGGCTAAATCAGGGGTCGGCAGCCTTTCAGAAGTGGTGTGCCAAGTCTTCATTTATTCACTGTAATTTAAGGTTTCACATGCCAGTAATATATTTTAACATTTTTAGAAGGTCTCTTTCTAGAAGTCTATAATATATAACTAAACTATTGTTGTATGTAAAGTAAATAAGGTTTTTAAAATGTTCCACTGCATTTGTTTAAGAAGCTTCTTTTAAAATAAAATTAAAATGCAGAGCCCCCTGGATCAGTGGCCGGAACCCGAGCAGTGTGAAGTGCCACTGAAAATCAGCTCGCGTGCCACCTTTGGCATGTATGCCATAGGTTGCCTACCCCTGGGCTAAATCTACAGCTGGCAAGGGGGTTGTATCCACTGAACCCAGCTCTGAATTTGGGCCTGTGTACTTAAATATCTATCTCTGACCAAACTGTGCTGTGCATGCAGCAAAGAATCCTGTGGCACCTTATAGACTAACAGACGTTTTGGAGCATGAGCTTTCGTGAGTGAATACCCACTTCATCAGATGCATGTAGTGGAAATTTCCAGGGGCAGGTATATATATGCATGCAAGCTAGAGATAATGAGGTAGTTCAATCAGGGAGGATGAGGCCCTGTTCTAGCAGTTGAGATGTGAAAACCAAGGGAGGAGAAACTGGTTTTGTAGTTGGCAAGCCATTCACAGTCTTTGTTCAATTCTGAGCTGATGGTGTCGAATTTGCAGATGAACTGAAGCTCAGCAGTTTCTCTTTGAAGTCTGGTCCTGAAGTTTTTTTGCTGCAGGATGGCCACCTTAAGGTCTGCTATAGTGTGGCCAGGGAGGTTGAAGTGTTCTCCTACAGGTTTTTGTATATTGCCATTCCTAATATCTGATTTGTGTCCGTTTATCCTTTTCCGTAGCGACTGTCCAGTTTGGCCAATGTACATAGCAGAGGGGCATTGCTGGCATATGATGGCGTATATTACATTGGTGGACGTGCAGGTGAATGAACCGGTGATGGTGTGGCTGATCTGGTTAGGTCCTGTGATGGTGTCGCTGGTGTAGATATGTGGGCAGAGTTGGCATCGAGGTTTGTTGCACGGATTAGTTCCTGAGCTAGAGTTACTATGGTGCAGTGTGCAGTTACTGGTGAGAAAACATGTGCTGTGCATGATGTTAAAGAAACACCATTCCCTTTGTCAAATGGAAGCTGCTATTACAAAAAGAAAAGAAAAGAATTCAATCCCCAGAAATGGGAAACTGAAGATACCTGCAAAATCTTTTCCTATAATAACTGAGAACAGCGCTAAAAAGCTGGACTGTAAATCTGATTCAAACAAATCCAAAGCACTCATAGGAATCAGTTTTTTATTGCAGATAAGTATAAAAACCGCACCGGAAACATACTGGAATCTTAAAGATAAAGTGCCAGAGGCTTTTCTACTGCAAGACTTAGCAGCTAAGCACTGATACTTCAAGAACAAGCCTTCATCTCTCCAAGAAGAAAGCCAATGCAAAATAATACCTAATGCAAACAATCAGTAATAAAGTAATTCTTATTTTTCAACTTCTATGCCCTTTCAATTACTTCAGAAATGTTTATCTGATATTAGTGATGAAATTGGTCATCCTTTCGACACACTTTGATGATTTTGGGATATATTTCTTCTTTTGAGACACAGAGAGTTACACACTTAATTACCATTTCAGACTATGGGAATGATGTGCAAATCACTTCTAATAGAGATGAGTATGTTATTCACAAGTGTTTTGTGGGGAAGCAGAAGTCAGATTCACACATTTGGCTTCTAGATCATTGCCGTTTGACTAACTCCAAAAATTGTGTGCTGTAGATTGAGAGATGAGAAATACTGACATACCTCATTTCTTCTAGTCACTACCTCTTAGTATGATTACATTGCAATCTTGATTATAGATAGATCTCAGGGGACACCCATAACTTTAAATATAGATCTCAGGGGACTCCCGTAACCTTATATATATATGGAGTCACCCCATAATCAGGGGTTCACAAACATAAAGGCAGACAGACCAATAGGCTTTAAAGTCTGTGTTCTTGGTCCCTTCCTACCCCAACCTCTTGCCGTGCATGTTTCCAAGCCTGCAGACTAGCTCCTCATGGTTACTACATGGCTTCCCCAAGCTAGGTTGGCCCTGGAGAGGAAGCTGTACTCAGGGGATCCATATGGCAATGAAGAGAACAGAGGAGAAAGCTGGCTGGATTATATTAGTGCAACACAGGAGGATATAACTGGGGATTTTGATTAATCATCTGTTTTAGAGTTTTATACTGCTGCCCACTACCACAGTATCTGAGATGTCTTCCATTCAACATTGATCTCCGCACTGGAGTCCTAGCAGACTTCATGGAGTCTCTGGCACTTCTTCCCTTTCAAGGTCAAAACTCTGCTTGGGGTAGGAGGTTTGACTTTCATTTACTTATTTTTGGTTGAGGTTAAGGGCAGAGGGGATGTCAATGTTGTGTCATTCTTAAGGAGGAAAGGCCTTTTCGAAGAGATCAATCAATCCATCAGTTGGAGCTCAATTAACATTTTAATCAAACAGATAAGTAAACCTAATTTTAAATGTAGTTATGTCTTGGGTCAGAATCAAAAGGTTAATGCTAGTTGAAGGAGCTGTGAAGAATAAGTTATATCTGGTGACATAGTGTATCTGTAGATGCATCTCAAAACCATATTGACCTTTTTAACAGACATACCACAACAGGCAGCCATATTACAGAAACCCACACCTCATTTGCCTCTGCTATCACTCTCCATTATTGCTTCCAAGTTTCTGCCTCTCAGTGGACTGATCCTGCAGAACTGAGACCCATCGGAGATTCACCATTTTCAATAAGCGCAGGATCTGTCCCATTGACTTTTATATTGTATGTTCTGGATTATTTTTCCCCACATAAATGATTCTGTATTTTTCAAATGATTAGGGGGGAAAAGTCAGGAAGGAATTAAAAATTAATATAGAGACTTTTTAGTATTACATGAACTGATCCTGCTGACACAGAAACTTATTGTGTTACTTTTGGTGAAACTTTTTCTCCAGAATCCCCAAGAAAGATGGATCGTTTCATTTTCATGATAGGCCTGAGGAGCAGAGAGGATACAATATTCTTGAATGACATCAGACACAAATATAATTTGTTAAAACATCTACTTCCAAAAAAGATAGTCGCAGAGAACTTGGATTAAAGACAAAAAGAACATTTTCTGAGGCAATAAAAGCCAAGAAGCATTTAGATTTGCTGTCACTGGCTTGTAAGCTTCAGTTCTGCATAGAATGAATTCCAAATATAATACATACAGCAGGAGAAAGTCTTATCAGGGAAACAACCTGACTCAGAGGGAGATAGCCTTACACTGCATATCCAGCACATGACGCATACTGGCGATCTTTTGCATACCTTCCTACTGCAGAAAAGGGAAGGGTGTCCTCCAGTGATGTACCAGTATGTGGAGATGCTCTCTAATGACCTCTTGTGCTGTGGTTAAGTGCTCCAGGTAAACAGTTAAGGGCTCTTGTCTGCAGCCCTTGGACAAAGTCTCACTGGATTCAGCTTGAAAACTTAAAAGTTCACTACAACCTCTCTCCACCTCTGCCCCCAAAATGAGCAGTAGCAATGCACATTTTCCATAAAAGAGGCATGATTTTTATGTGATTACTTCCAGACCCTTTTGTTTTTCTTTTCTTAATCCCTCTGATTTACATGGATGATTTTGTTCACTCCACCTGGAATTTCCCTGTAACGCCCACTGCTGTTTCAAAATGAGATAGATACAGCCACCTGACTATGACTAAAGGAGCTGATCCCCTATATCCAGTGTAGTCAAAAGTCTATTGAAGCTGCATTAATGAGAAACAGAAGAGGAGGACAGAGAAAGCAATAGAATGTATATTACTGGATCTTAAACCTTATCCCTGATTCAGACTCAAATCCTGAACAATAGCCAAAATTTAATTTGGCCCAGATCTAAACAATACCACCTTTGCCCATCTCTGGCTGAATTACTGCTGTCCTGAACAAACAGTGTGCATGTGGATTGATATCAATTTGATTGTACCAAAATATCAAGAACTATTCTCATTAGATTTCTATCACACAAATGGCAGAAACCTTGTGAGATTAGCTGAACTCCTGTTTCACGAGATTTCAGACAGTCTGGGCTGAAATCCCATGAGATCACGTGTTCTTACAAGATCGCAGTGGGATCTAAACTGGAATCAGGAAATAGGTGCCTTCTAGTTTTTGATTCATTCTGAAACTAAAACCATTGGGGCTGGTTCATATATGGGGATTAGAGTTGTAAGCCTAGAACTCTGAAATTTAGAGCAATTTGGATTCAAGGTTCATATTTTGCCTTATTCATAAATAGAATGCAAGTTGCATAACATCCTTCATATCCTAATTTGGGAAAACTGAGGAGCAAGTGCCACTGAATGTGTAGAACAGACCAAGTGTTGCATCTGGTGTAAACACCATAAGTATATTGAATAAGCCTAACCCAGTCACATAACCCCAGCTCTCTAGACCCTCCCATTATTCCATCTCTGTTGTTATTTGTATTATGGTAGTACCTAGAGGCCTCCCCCCATAGTGCGAGGTGTTATACAAACAGAGAGTGACAGTTCCTGCTCCAAGGAATGTACAGTCTAAACAGAGAAGACAGATCATTCTTATTTTACAGATTAAGTAGCTCAGTCACAGAGCGATATACCTACAGTCACACAGCCACTCTCTGGGAGAGGCAGAAACTGAATCCACGCCTTCCCAGTCCCAGCCCATTATCTTAACCACAAGACCATGATGGGTTTTACTTTCCACTAAGGGACTGTGATGTTGTAGGCAACCAGACCAAAAGAGATCTAAGTGAGATTTTGTATAAACTGCTATCTCATTTAGACTCATCTAGCAGAACTCTTTTAGATTAGCCTGGGAAATTTAGCTTGTACTAACTGCCCTGGTACATTAAAAAAAAATAGACTCATAGACTCATAGACTTTAGGGTCAGAAGGGACCAATATGATCATCTAGTCTGACCTCCTGCACAAAGCAGGCCACAGAATCCTACCCATCCACTTCTATAACAAACTCCTAACCTATGTCTATGTCTGAGTTACTGAAGTCTTCAAATTGTGGTTTGAAGACCTCGAGCTGCAGAGAATCCACCAGCAAGTGACCCATGCCCCACGCTGCAGAGGAAGGCGAAAAACCTCCAGGGCCTCTGCCAATCTGCCCAGGAGGAAAATTCCTTCCCGACCCCAAATATGGCGATCAGCTAAACCCTGAGCAAGACTCACCAGCCAGCACTCAGGAGAGAATTCTCTGCAGTAACTCAGATCCCATCCCATCTAACATCCCATCACAGACCACTGGGCATACTTACCTGCCGACAATCAAAGATCAATTGCCAAAATTAAGCTATCCCATCATACCATCCCTTCCATAAACTTATCAAGCTTAGTCTTAAAGCCAGATATGTCTTTTGCCTCCACTACTCCCCTTGGAAGGCTGTTCCAGAACTTCACTCCTCTAATGGTTAAAAACCTTCGTCTAATTTGAGTCTAAATTCCTAGTGTCCAGTTTATACCCATTTGTTCTTGTGTCTACATTGATACTAAGCTTAAATAATTCCTCTCCCTCCCTAATATTAATCCCTCTGATATATTTATAAAGAGTAAGCATATCCCCCTTCAGCCTTCTTTTGGTTAGGCTAAAGAAGCCAAGCTCTTTGAGTCTCCTTTCATAAGACAGGTTTTCCATTCCTCGGATCATCCTAGTAGCCCGTCTCTGAACCTGTTCCAGTTTGAATTCATCTTTCTTAAACATGGGAGACCAGAACTGCACACAATATTCCAGATGAGGTCTCACCAGTGCCTTATATAACGGTACTAACACCTCCTTATCTTTGCTGGAAATACCTCGCCTGATGCATCCTAAAACTGCATTAGCTTTTTTAATGGCCATAGATTCATAGACTCATAGACTCTAGGACTGGAAGGGACCTCGAGAGGTCATCGAGTCCAGTCCCCTGCCCTCATGGCAGGACCAAATACTGTCTAGACCATCCCTAACAGACATTTATCTAACCTACTCTTAAATATCTCCAGAGATGGAGATTCCACAACCTCCCTAGGCAATTATTCCAGTGTTTAACTACCCTGACAGTTAGGAACTTTTTCCTAATGTCCAGCCTAATCTCCCTTGCTGCAGTTTAAGCCCATTGCTTCTGTTCTATCATTGGAGGCTAAGGTGAACAAGTTTCTCCCTCCTCCTGATGACACCCTTTAGATACCTGAAAACTGCTATCAGGTCCCCTCTCAGTCTTCTCTTTTCCAAACTAAACAAACCCAATTCCTTCAGCCTTCCTTCATAGGTCATGTTCTCAAGACCTTTAATCATTCTTGTTGCTCTTCTCTGGACCCTCTCCAATTTCTCCACATCTTTCTTGAAATGCGGTGCCCAGAACTGGACACAATACTCCAGTTGAGGCCTAACCAGTGCAGAGTAAAGCGGAAGAATGACTTCTCGTGTCTTGTTTACAACACACCTGTTAATGCATCCCAGAATCACGTTTGCTTTTTTGCAACAGTATCACACTGTTGACTCATATTAAGCTTGTGGTCTACTATGACCCCTAGATCTCTTTCTGCCATACTCCTTCCTAGACAGTCTCTTCCCATTCTGTATGTGTGAAACTGATTGTTCCCTTCCTAGGTGGAGCACTTTGCATTTATCTTTATTGAACTTCATCCTGTTTACCTCAGACCATTTCTCCAATTTGTCCAGATCATTTTAATTTGACCCTGTCCTCCAAAGCAGTTGCAATCCCTCCCAGTTTGGTATCGTCCGCAAACTTAATAAGCGTACTTTCTATGCCAACATCTAAATCGTTGATGAAGATATTGAACAGAACCGGTCCCAAACAGACCCCTGCAGAACCCCACTTGTTATACCTTTCCAGCAGGATTGAGAGCCATTAACAACTACTCTCTGAGTATGGTTATCCAGCCAGTTATGCACCCACCTTATAGTAGCCCCATCTAAATTGTACTTTCCTAGTTTATCTATAAGAATATCATGCGAGACTGTATCAAATGCCTTACTAAAGTCTAGGTATATCACATCCACCGCTTCTCCCTTATCCACAAGGCTCGTTATCCTATCAAAGAACGCTATCAGATTAGTTTACACGATTTGTTCTTTACAAATCCATGCTGGCTATTCCTATCACCTTACCACCTTCCAAGTGTTTGCAGATGATTTCTTTGATTACCTGCTCCATTATCTTCCCTGGCACAGAAGTTAACTAACTGGTCTGTAGTTTCCTGGGTGTTTTTATTTCCCTTTTATAGATGGGCACTATATTTGCCCCCTTCCAGTCTTCTGGAATCTCCCCCGTCTCCCATGATTTCCCAAAGATAATAGCTAGAGGCTCAGATACCTCTTCTATTAACTCCTTGAGTATTCTAGGATGCATTTCATCAGGCCCTGGTGACTTGCAGGCATCTAACTTTTCTAAGTGATTTTTTACTTGCTCTTTTTTTATTTTATCTTCTAAACCTACCCTCTTCCCGTAAGCATTCACTATACTAGACATTCCTTCAGACTTCTCAGTGAAGCCATATCACATTGGCGGCTCATAGTCATCCTGTGATCAACCAATACCCCAAGGTCCTTCTCCTCCTCTGTTGCTTCCCACTGATGTGTCCCCAATTTATAACTAAAATTCTTATTATTAATCCCTAAATGCATGACCTTGCACTTTTCACTATTAAATTTCATCCTATTACTATTACTCCAGTTTACAAGGTCATCCAGATCTTCCTGTATGATATCCCAGTCCTTCTGTGTTAGCAATACCCCCAGCTTTGTGTCATCTGCAAACTTTATTAGCACATTCCTGCTTTTTGTGCCAAAGTCAGTAATAAAAAGGTTAAATAAGATTGGTCCCAAAACTGATCCTTGAGGAACTCCACTAGTAACCTCCTTCCAGCCTGACAGTTTATCCTTCAGTACGACCCATTGGAGTCTCCCCATTAACCAGTTCCTTATCCACCTTTCAATTTTCATATTGATCCCCATCTTTTCCAATTTAACTAATAATTCCCCATGTGGAACCGTGTCAAATGCCTTACTGAAAATCGAGGTAAATTAGATCTACTGCATTTCCTTTGTCTAAATAATCTGTCACCTTCTCAAAGAAGGAGATCAGGTTGGTTTGGCAGGATCTATCTTTAGTAAAACCATGTTGTAATTTGTCCCAATTACCATTGACCTCAATGTCCTTAACTACTTTCTCCTTCAAAAATTTTTCCAAGACCTTACATACTGCAGATGTCAAACTAACAGGCCTATAGTTACTCGGATCACATTTTTTTCCTTTCTTAAAGATAGGAACTATGTTAGCAATTCTCCAGTCGTACAGTACAACCCCTGAGTTTACCGATTCATTAAAAATTCTTGCTAATGGGCTTGCAATTTCATGTGCCAGTTCCTTTAATATTCTTGGATGAAGATTATCTGAGCCCTCCGATTTTGTCCCATTAAACTGTTCAAGTTTGGCTTCTACCTCAGATGTGGTAATATCCACCTCCATATCCTCATTCCCATTTGTCATCCTTCCATTATCCCTAAGCTCCTCATTAGCCTTATTAAAGACTGAGGCAAATATTTATTTAGATATTGGGCCATGCCTAGGTTATCCTTAATCTCCATTCCATCCACAGAGTTTAGCAGTCCCACTTCTTCTTTTTTTGTTTTCTTCTTATTTATATGGCTATAGAACCTTGTACTACTGGTTTTAATTCCCTTTGCAAGGTCCAACTCTACATGGTTTTTAGCCTTTCTCACTTTATCCCTACATGTTCTGACCTCACTAAGGTAGCTTTCCTTGCTAATCCCACCCTTCTTCCACTCCTTGTAGGCTTTCTGCTTTTTCTTGATCGCGTCTCTGAGATGCTTGCCCATCCAGCTTGGTCTACAACTCCTGCCTATGTTTTTTTTCCCCTTTCTTTGGATGCAGGCTTCTGATAGTTTCTGCAGCTGCGACTCAAAGTAATTCCAGGCCTCCTCTGCATTTAGATCCACAAGTTCTTCAGTCCAATCCACTTCCCTAACTAATTTCCTTAATTCTTTAAAGTTAGCCCTTGAGAAGTCAAAAACCCTAGTCCCAGATCTATTTTTGTTTATCTTTCCATCTAGTTTGAACTGAATTAGCTCATGATCACTCGAACCAAGGTTGTCCTCTACAACCATTTCTTCTATGAGGTCCTCACTACTCACCAAAACCAAATCTAAAATGGCATCCCCTTTTGTTGGTTCTTCAACTACTTGGTGAAGAAATGCATCAGCTATCACAGCCAGAAAATTCTGAGCCCTATTATTTTTACTAGCACATGTCCTCCAGTCTATATCTGGGAAGTTAAAGTCTCCCATGATCTCACAATTCCCATTAGTGTTTACTTCATTAAAAACATTAAAGAGGTCTCTATCCATATCCAAATCAGATCCCGGCGGTCTGTAGCACACCCCAAGCACTATCTCAGGGGAGGCTCTAGCAGCTTTCTTTCCCAGTGTGATTTTTGCCCAGACAGACTCTGTTTTATCCATTCCATCACTTCTTATTTCTTTACAGTTAACCTCATCATTGATATACAATGCTACTCCATCACCTTTGCCTTTATTTCTGTCATTCCTAAACAGCACATAGCCTTCAATACCTGTACTCCAGTCATGACTACTATTCCACCATGTTTCTGTTATTCCTATAATATCTGGTTTCACTTCCTGCACCAGTAGCTCTAGTTCCTCCATTTTGTTACCTAGGCTCCTCGCATTAGTGTACAGACATCTTAATTTTTGCTGTTTGGCTTCACTGACATTCTTTACCCAGTTAGGCACAGATATTCTACCACCAGCATCACCTGTTAGACTGGTATCTACACTACCCTTCCTCCTTATGTCAATTCTTCTGTCCATGGCTGTATCCTCTCTTACTTTGTTTTCTTCCCTCTCAAGATTAAATTCCGGTGTGGAGATCTCCTGGACATCTCCCAACCATCTCCCCCAAATTCCTAGTTTAAAGCTCTCTTAATCAGTTGGGCGAGCCTCCATCCTAGAAGTTTATTTCCCTCGTTACTCAGGTGAAGTCCATCCCGAGAGAACAGTCTTCTGTCCATAAATGCTTCCCAGTGGCCATACATCCCAAAGCCCTCCTTATAGTACCACTGCCTGAGCCATCTGTTGATCCCCATAATCTTGTCACACCTTTGTTGCCCTTCTCTAGGAACCGGCCGAATCCCACTGAAGATCACCTGAGCCTCGATTTCCTTAAGTGTCTTCCCCAGTCTGGCATAGTCTCCCTTGATACGTTTCAGCGAGAATCTAGCCATATCATTCGTTCCCACATGAAGGACAATCAACAGATTATTTCCCGCTCTCATTAGGATCCTTTTCAGCCTCAGGTCCACATCCCATATCTTAGCACCCGACAGACAGCACACCCTTCTGTTGTCTGGATCAGCTCTAGTTACAGGCCTGTCTATTCTTCCCAGTAAGGAGTCCCCAATCATGTAGACCTGCCTTTTCCTGGTGACAGTGTAATTCTCTGGTCTATTCCCTGCACCCACTGGCTGCAAGTCCTCTCGATTCCTATTCACCCTTGCAATCCTCCTGGGGCTCATATTTGGTGTTGCCTCCATTGACTCCTCCCCTCTTCCTGTAGGACTAACAGCTCTTCTCTTTTTCCTTGCCCTCTCTCCTTCAGCGACCACCTGCTGTGCCCCTTCTTCATTTTCCAACTCTGCAAACCTGTTCCTGAGTTCTATTCCTCCTTCACTGGCCCGTTTTTTCCTCTGCCTGGTTCTCTTAAGTCACATGCTTCCACCATCCACTTTCTTCACCCAGCAGTCTCTCCTCAGAATTCTTTGGTCCTGCTTCCATCTGCAAGTCTGAGCTTATCCCTTCAGCCTCCTCATGTCTTTGCTCCATCATCTGCTCGAACCCCCTTCTAAACTCGACCAGAGTTTCCACCTGCATCTCCAATCCTCGGATATTTTCTTCCATCAGCTCTGTCAGGCGGCACTTCATGCAGACAAAACTCTTTTCAGGTATCCCTCCAGGATCATGTACATCCCGCAGCTTCCACATCCAGTCATCCTCATTGTGTCTTTCACTGCTGCCTCTGTATCAGTCATAGCCTTCCCACCTAAAACCTGGTAGTCCAAGAAACACAACACCCAACAAACCCCAACAGGCACCAGAACATTGGCAGACCACCACCCACTCCCATAACTAGCCTGTCAGTTCTTCGCCCTACATCTCTTAGCCTCCCCCTGTAAACTCCCTCTGAAATTCCCCTGTTTACAGCTCTGTTGGCTGGCTGCTGTGCCGCTGCAGCTGTCTATGCCGCTGCCTGACTGGCTGGCTGCTTTTATAGGACCCCTAAGCAGGTAAGCCCTGCCCCCTAAACAGGGCTCAGCTTCTCTCCCAGCACACTGCCCCTAGCAGCCTCCACACATACAAACTACACGATATAATACACAAAATACAAAAACCTGCTCCTCCAAGAGAATTCCCTCTGAAACTCCCCTGTTTACAGCTCTGTTTGCTGGCTGCTGTGCCCCCCTCCCCCCAAATTCTCTGCTGTAGAAGTATGCTTTTAAGGTTCAGATAAACTAAGGTGACCTTTTTTTCTGTGTTTTTAATTTTTCCAGCACTCTGCATTTCAGGGTTCCATCTGGGAAACCAAAACAGAAGTGCCCAGAACACATGCCCTGACTAATCCAATAGAAATTGCCGAGTTTTGCAGATGCAAAAGGTTTGGATGTGTACACAAACTTTATGGGCGTTTCACTGAGCTTCAGAAGTTTTTATACACAGACTCACTGTTCTGCCTAGGGAACATGCTGAAAAGGGTAGTAAAGGGGTACATCTAGGGTGACGAGACAGCATGTGTGAAAAATCGGGACATGGGATGGGGGATAATAGGAGCCAATATAAGAAAAAGACCCAAAAATCGGCACTATCTCTATAAAATCTGGACATCTGGTCACCCTAGGTACATCTGCCAAACCCTGAGCATCTGCTACTGTCTAAGAAAATCTAACAAGTACTGCTGTGCTCTAAGAACCACAGCGCCACCTGTGGTTGGCTGATAGCAACCTTTCTCCACAGCTGCTGGCCACCTGTCAGTGGAAAACTAGAGAATTTGAAGTTGCTTCCTGCATGCAGGCTGCTTAGGAGGAGTGGTGGTTACTGCCAGTGGTACTGGCAGCCTTATACACATTATGCATGGTGCATCCCATTGGCAAGGGTGAAGAGGACAATGGTGGCCCTACCACTGCCCACTCAAGTTTGGCCCTGCTGGCCCTCCATTGTGACAGGGGAATAACAGGACCAAAACTGAGTGAGTGGCGTTGTGACCTGGAGCATGGGGGTTGCAGCCCCACTCAGGAAGATGTTGCAGGACAAAACCTTGAGTGGCACTATGACCCCTGTGCACTAGGTTGCAATGCAACTCACTCAGTGCAGCACTGCTCCTCCTTTCAGGAGTCATGGGGCCAGCTCCTGTACCAGGGTTCCTCTGGGGGCTTGCCCATCCTTGCCCCACTGCCAGCAGTCATTATCCCCATCTGCAGCAGAGATGGCTCTACAGGGACTTAAGGTGTGAACCACGGGAAAAATTTCTGGGGACTTTTCTGGGTTCTACCCTAGCATCCTCAGAGCTGAAGAAACTTATGACTGGTTATTTTTTTTGCCAGTTTTTCCAAACAAACTGTCCACCTTTCCATGCCACTGGGTATAGGCACAAATTCAAAGAAGAGTATTGCTAACCCCAAGTGTTCACAAGTCATGAGTGGGCCCCCCAAAATCAGGAGACTGGCTTAAAATTCACTAGATTTTTAAAATAACTAAAAGTTGGGCAATTGCATTAGCCTTCCATGTTTTTGAGCTTTTAGAGTTCATGTTTGCTAGCTTTTCTCTGCAGCCATGAAGGTTAGAACCCTTTTTTTAAAAAAAAAATAAAAGCTGGGATTTTTACATAATCATCTGTCTCCAGGAGCTGCGGTTTTTAGAAAAATCCCAAATACTGCAAGACTCAAGATAAAAATAACATTAATTTTGCCACACTGGACACAGTAAAAACAAAATAAACTAAACTGCTGTGTTGGACCAATGGAGAAAGCATGTTACAAAGTTGAGGTCCTCTCCAAGAAAAGTGGAAATGCGATATCATCATAAAAGACAAGAAAGAGTCCTGTGTCACCTTATAGACCTAACAGACGTATTGGAGCATGAGCTTTCGTGAGGGAATACCCACTTTGCCAGACGCATGTAGTGGAAACTTCCACGAAAGCTTATGCTCCAATTAGTCTGTAAGGTGCCACAGAACTCTTCATCCGGTTCTGTTCAATATCTTCATCAACGATTTAGATGTTGGCATAGAAAGTACGCTTATTAAGTTTGCGGACGATACCAAACTGGGAGGGATTGCAACTGCTTTGGAGGACAGGGTCAAAATTAAAAATGATCTGGACAAATTGGAGAAATGGTCTGAGGTAAACAGGATGAAGTTCAATAAAGATAAATGCAAAGTGCTCCACCTAGGAAGGAACAATCAGTTTCACACATACAGAATGGGAAGAGACTGTCTAGGAAGGAGTATGGCAGAAAGAGATCTAGGGGTCATAGTAGACCACAAGCTTAATATGAGTCAACAGTGTGATACTGTTGCAAAAAAAGCAAACGTGATTCTGGGATGCATTAACAGGTGTGTTGTAAACAAGACACGAGAAGTCATTCTTCCGCTTTACTCTGCACTGGTTAGGCCTCAACTGGAGTATTGTGTCCAGTTCTGGGCACCGCATTTCAAGAAAGATGTGGAGAAATTGGAGAGGGTCCAGAGAAGAGCAACAAGAATGATTAAAGGTCTTGAGAACATGACCTATGAAGGAAGGCTGAAGGAATTGGGTTTGTTTAGTTTGGAAAAGAGAAGACTGAGAGGGGACCTGATAGCAGTTTTCAGGTATCTAAAAGGGTGTCATCAGGAGGAGGGAGAAAACTTGTTCACCTTAGCCTCCAATGATAGAACAAGAAGCAATGGGCTTAAACTGCAGCAAGGGAGATTTAGGTTGGACATTAGGAAAAAGTTCCTAACTGTCAGGGTAGTTAAACACTGGAATAAATTGCCTAGGGAGGTTGTGGAATCTCCATCTCTGGAGATATTTAAGAGTAGGTTAGATAAATGTCTATTAGGGATGGTCTAGACAGTATTTGGTCCTGCCATGAGGGCAGGGGACTGGACTCGATGACCTCTCAAGGTCCCTTCCAGTCCTAGAGTCTATGAGTCTATGAGTCACTTTTCACAGATCCAGACTAACATGGCTACCCCTCTGACAGAAGATAATACCACTCACAAGTGAAAATATAACTCCTAATAACATTTAGCATTTACCCTGTACTTTACAATGACCAAGTACCGATCCTACAAAGTCAGCCTGCACTTTGGACAGGTGCACATTATCACGTAGAGCTTATTTCTATGCTCGTTGCATCCAACGGCAAAGCTTCCACTGACTTCAATAGTACAGGATCATGGCCTTAGCTTGCAAAATCTGCTACTGAATTTGTGAATATTGTGCTCAGAAACATTCCATAAAGCCACAGCTTTCTCTCTCATCCTTCTACATGGAATATTCCAGAAATTCGTTTAATAAGTTTACCTGGAAACAAAGACTGATGAGGTGGAGAATGGCTAGATTGTTATCAGCACATCTGTGGGAGTGGGAGTGGCTAGCTGCTTCCACAAGTGAGCTGTTTAGCTAAAATGAGAGGCAAGGCAGGAATATAAACTATTATTTATATTTCTGAATCACCTGTGAGATGAAGGAGAGAATATTTATAAACAGAAATGTGAGTTTTGGCAGCGCAGTAGAGACCCCCACCTGTAATCTCTCTTTTAAAAGTTTTAGGTGTTAAACACAAAGAAAATAATATAATGCAGGGGCTCAGACAAATGATAAATTCAATTCATGGGTTTAGTCATCAAATTGTTCAGCAGCAGTGATTATGCGATAATTTATACCTCATTTTTTAGTCACTGCAAATTTACTTCAGCGCTTCCCTGAAAATTCTCTGACAGTAATTTATGCAAGCCCAAGACATGTTCTGTCAAACTTGTCTCAGGCTATTGCACTTCATTTATCCATCAAAGCCAACAACATTATAGACAGGGAATTTGGGAAAAATGTATTGTATAGCAACATAATCCCTTAAAATGAATGAGAAAATGCTTGGGATGGAAAAGACATGGGAATGGGCTCTTAGACAAATAATCTCACTGCAATCCTTCACAAAGGCAGAACTGCAGTTTCTGGCCAGCTACCTTTTGACTCTACCACCTAAATACTCTTAAAATTGACCTGGTATGTGAGGAGGAAGGAAAACAAAATGTATGGTCAGCATAAAAGCTCAGCAAGTGGTTGTTCTGAACAAAGGCCCCAGGAAATACACATATCTAACACCAGCCTTCTGCTCTTTGATCACAGTGTACAATGCAAGAAGTAACATAAAGTAAACTTATCTTCAAGGAGACAAAAAAAAGGGGGGGAAATTATATTAATTACTGTGTTTTTTGTTCTGCACTGGTAACTTCTTGTTATTGTACAAAAAACTGCCACGAGGAAGAATAATAGGGCTGAAATGTGTCGGAGCCTGATGAAGATTTCCACCCATATAAAATGCTCTGATGCCATAATGTTCATTTGGCACTCCTGCATCTCAGCCAGCATAGTGTTAAGGGACAATGTGATGCTGGATGTACCATATTTCAGATCTGATGTAAAAACAAGCTACAGACCATTTGCACTAGCACTTTTCACAAGAACATGTGTTAGCTCTGGTATGGCTAAATTGTAAACCAACCTGCTACATCTTGCCTATCTACATCACCTCTCCAAATTCAAATGGATACAATTTAATGCTCTAAAGGGTCTTACTGGTCTAAAGGGCATAAGACAATTAAGAACAGCCATACTGTGTCAGACCATTGGTCCATCAAGCCCAGGATCCTGTCTTCTGACAGTGACCAATGCCAGGTGCTTCAAAGGGAATGAATAAAATCAGGCAACTATCAAGTGATCCATTCCGTCACCCAGTCCCAGAATCTGGCAATCAGAGAACTCTGAGGGAGGGGTCCTGACCCGCAGAGCTTAGCCAGTAAGACTGCACAAAGCATGTGAGAAACTTTGTTTGAATCTGATATCATTTGTTAAGTTAGGCTTTAGTAAGCATTTAATCTTTATTTTTCTTGTAAGCATGTCTAATTTTTATGCCTCATTACCTGTACTCACTTAATATCTATTTCTTTATAGTTAACAGATTTGTTTTACAGTTTTATCTAATCAAGCGTGTTTAAAGTGAAGTGTCTGAATAGCTATTTGAGATAATAAACTGGCATATTATTCCTTAGGATTCCATATTATTACTTAAAGGAATAACAGACTTACAATATTTGTACAGTCCAGGAGACAGCTGGGCAGTACAGGACATGGAGTTCTGGGGGAAATCTGAGACTGGCGGTGTGTTGGGGTCACCCTGCAGTATAACCCAGGCTGGCCAGAGTATAACTCAAGTGTGGCAGGCAGGCTGCAGTTACACTCAGGGTATGTTTGTGAGCAGCCTCAGTGGAAACTACTTCAGTAAGGTATTGTAAGGCACCCAAGGGTAGGGCAGGGACGACATAGTCCCCCCACTGGTCTGGACTGTACCCTGGTATGTCACAGGTATACATTTATTTTGAGCTTCTATTATGGTGTTTTTAAAAAGTTTCCATGCAGTCTGCAGGCATTTAACTCTTGTCACAGTTCATTTTAATTTCTGTTTAACTAGCATCCTCATTTTTGTGTAGCTCCCCTTTATGAAGGTATATGCTACTGGTGGGCTTCTTTGGTATTCTGTGGTCCATCTCCCCCCCCCAACAAGGATGTAAAATTAAATTACATTATGGTCCCTAATACTGAGCAGTTTAGCTATCTTTACATCTTGGACTAGAACCAGTGCTCCACTTAGGACTAAATCAAGAATGCATCTCCTTCTGTAGGTTCCAGGACTTGCTGCTCCATGAAGCAGTCATTAATGGTGTCTAGAAACTTTATCTCTGCATCCTGTCCTGAGTTGACATGTACCCAGTCAATATGGGGATAGTTGAAATCCCCCATTATTACTGAATTTTCTATTTTTATAGCCTCTCTAATCTCCCTGAGCATTTCACTATCACCATCCTGGTCAGGTCGTCGGTAGCATGTTCCTACTGCTATATCCATATTATTCAAGCATGGAATTTCTCTCCACAGAGATTCTATAGTACAGTTAGATTAATTTAAGATTTTTATTATATTTGACTCTATGCTTTCTTTCACATACAGTTCCACTTTCCCACCAGCATGACCTACTCTGTCATTCCTATATATTTTGTACTCTGCTCTTACTGTGTCCCAGTGGTTGTCATCATTCCTCCAAGTTTCTGTGATACCTATTATAAAAATATCCTCAGTTAATACCCAGCACTCGCGTTCACCCAGCTTACTATTTAGACTTCTAGCATTTGTATAAAATTTGTCACTTTTTAATTGTCTGCTTTCATGTGATGAATGGGACTCCTTTTCATTTGACTGGTTTTCTTCAGTTTCTACCTGTACTTTACCAACTACTAGCCTTTCCTCATTACTAGGATATACAGAATCCCCATTAATAGATCCATTCTGTAGTAGTGTTGTGTGCTTCTAAACAGTTGTAGTATTTCACCCCAAAAGGTGGCTGCATTTCAGTAGAGGGTGAGAAGACTCTTATGCATCACTTGGTACTTTGCAGGAGTGCTGTTAATTAATTAAGATGAGAGATTCTTGGGTGAAAAATTGCTATAAAATACAATGCGTAATTTGTTTTTAATTCTTATTATTTCAAAGAGTTCAGTTCTGCTTCCTTTCAAACTAACTCCTGTCATTTGTCATTTTCCCACTTGTTTAGTACCAAAGCTTCTTCCACTTAACTGCTTGTTGTTGTGCTATTCTCTTAGCAATGTGTTTCAACAAAATATCCATTCACTTACAAGGAGTAGGACATACGAGATTTGTGAGATCTAACTGGAGAAGTTCATTTCCTGAACAGGTTTGATATGCCATTTCAGCATGCAACAGGTTAAAGTACACTGACAAGAAAGTTTCAGGAAACTTTTCCTAGAAACAAATGTAGCCTGCAGTCATAGAACAGATGTACCTCTTTCGAGCAGCTATAAATCCTATGAGTACCCTAATAAATACACTATACATCCTCTGGAACAATGTGCCCTGTGGATTTACACTGCATCATATCACTTCTTCCCGAAAATAATTATAAAACCTATTAGAGACTATATTTGGGATGTTCTGACTTATACACACTTCTGCTTTCCCCTCTCTAGACAGATATTCTGTCAGGAAAGACATGTACACAGACAGCCTGATTTTATGCCCAAAGGAAAAAAATCTCTATGACTACATGCCAGGGTCCTAGTTACAGTTCGAATCAAGATGTTGTTGAGTGTGGATTGGCGATAAGGGCAGGGGTGTACGGGGAGACTTTGGCAAAACTGTAAGGTGCCTGAAACCACTATGGCTTATTGTTAAAGGCAGGATGTGGGAGGGAGTTTTAGGGTGCCACAGAAAGGGCAGCTTGACTCTGCATCTTTCCTGTGTTGAAGTTGCTGATACATGCATTTTAAAAGAACAGAATGTCTATTGGGGTCTCAAGGCTAAAAACTCTGGAAAAACCCACACCTGGTTAATCAATAATCAGAAGGAGCCTCTTGTTTGCCCATTGGAACTGCTTGCTTAACAAGTTTTCTTTAAGGGACATTTCATTCTATTGCTAATGTATAAATAAGGGGAAAAAGCTTAAGATAGTTGGACTCATCTGGGGACTCTTTTTGAACTCTCCCTCTGGATACATCTTGCGGTTCCCACCGGCAGATGGAAGATTTGGCCACCAGAAGCCTGCCGTTGTGTCACTTGAAAGCCACACTCAGCTTTGGTAATTATCAAGGTTTGGGAGTGTTTTTACCAATCTTGTTGCGGGCATGTGTAAGTGCTGGAGACTAAGTAAAATTTAGCTTTAAGTGAAAGTACTCTTGTGTTGTCCTGTTTGTGCCAGCCATCTATCAGTCAGATGGCCGTGTCTCCCCTGATTTATTTCCTCCTCACACAAAATAAAGGTTACAAAGAGCTTTGGGTTGAAAGAACCTTGGGTAACAGAGGAATCTTTTTTTCAATGTTCAAGAACCAGCACAAACATTTATGCATAAAGTACACTTTCCGAAATGTTTCTGTTGATTTCAATCCACAGGAGGAACAATTTAGATTCATGGGGAATGGATGGAACAGTGGCTTCTGAGGCACCTACTCAAACCAATCTTCCTGTTTCTGAAACACTGCAGACTCTACAACCTCTTTTGTTGGAGAAATTTTGTAAATTTCATAATGCAACCCAAACTCAGGGCCGTCCAGAGGATTCAGGGGACCTGGGGTCTTTGGCAATGGGAGGCCCCTGCTTTGGCGGTAATTCGGTGGTGGGGGGTCCTTCCGCTCCGGGACCCGCCGCCGAAGTGCCCTGAAGACCCACGGCGGTGGCTCCCCCCCACCGAATTACCGCCAAAGACCCGGAGCGGAAGAAGCTCCCGGGGGCCCAGACCCCGCGAGAGTTTTCCTGGGCCCCCGGAGCGAGTGAAGGACCCTGCTCCAGGGGCCCCGAAAAACTCTCATGGGGGCCCTTGCGGGACCTGGAGCCAATTGCCTGACTTGCCCCCCTCCTCTTGGCGGCCCTGCCCAAACCCAAGTGAAACATGGACGCTTTCAGATTTAATTACAGACCTGACTTTTGGGCCAGGTTCACTGAAGTTGCATAGACCGGGCTAATTTTCTAGGTGTTTGGTTTATTCCCCAATCAGACAATATGCAGATGTTTGGGCTGAGTTTTAGGGTTTTATGTAAGCCTGGAGTTCAAAACAAAATTAACTGCATTCAAACTAGGGCTGTCAATTAATCACAGTTTACTCACGTGATTAACTCAAAAAAATAATTGCGAATAATCGCACTTATAACAATAGAATACCAATTGAAATTTATTAAATATTTTTGGATGTTTTTCTACATTTTCAATATTGATTTCAATTACAACACAGAATACAAAGTGCACAGTGCTTACTTTATACTATTAGTTTATTACAAATATATGCACTTTAAAACTGATAAAGGAAATAATATTTTTCAATTCACCTCATACAAGTACTGAACTGCAATCTCTTTACTGTGAAAGTATAACTTACAAATGTAGATTTTGTTAGTTACATAACTGCACTCAAAAACAAAACAGAGTTAAAACTTTAGAACCTACAAGTCCACTCAGTCCTACTTTTTATTCTGTCAATAGCTAAGACAAACAAGTTTGTTTACGTTGATGGGAGATACTGCTGTCTGCTTCTCATTTACAATGTCACCTGAAAGTGAGAACAGGCATTTGCATGGCACTTTTGTAGCCGGTATTGCAAGATATTTACATGCCAGATGTGCTAAACATTTGTATGCCCCTTCAATGCTTCAGCAACCATTCCAGAGGAAATGCTTCCATGCTGATGATGCTCATTAAAAAAATAATAATGAGTCAATTAATTTGTGATGGTACTCTTTGGTTGGGGGGAGGGGAGAATTGTATGTCTCCTGCTCTGTTTTACCTGCATTCTACCTATATTTCATGTTATAGCAGTCTTGGATGATGACACAGCACGTTTGTTTTAAGAACACTTTCACAGCAGATTTGACAAAATTCAAAGAAGATACTGACGTAAGATTTCTAAAAATAGCTACAGCACTCGACTCAAGGTTTAAGAAACTGAAGTGTTGTCCAAAATCTGAGAGGGACAAGGTGTGGAGCATGCTTTCAGAAGTCTTAAAAGAGCAACACTCAGATGTGGAAACTACAGAACCCAAACCACCAAAACAGAAAATCAACATTCTACTGGTGGCATTTGACTCAGATGATGAAAATGAACATGCAATGGTCCACTCTGCTTTGGATCATTATCGAGCAGAACCTATCATCAGCATGGATGCACGTCCTCTGGAATGGTGGTCGAAGAATAAGAGACATATGAATCTTGAGCGCATCTGGCATATAAATAACTTGTGAAACCAGCTACAACAGTGCCATGCAAATGCTTGTTCTAACTTTCAGGTGACATTGTAAACAAGAAGCAGGCAGCATTATCTTCTGCAAATTGTAACCAAGTTTATTTGTCTGAGATTGGCTGAAGCAGGACTGAGTGGACTTGTAGGCTCTAAAGTTTTACATTGTTTTATTTTTCAATGCTGTTATTTTTTGTACATAATTCTACATTTGGAAATTCAACTTTCATGATAAAGAGATTGCACTAAAGTACTTGTATGAGGTGAATTGAAAAATACTATTTCTTTTGTTTTTTACAGTACAAATATTTGTAATAAAAATTAATATAAAGTGAGCATTATAACCTTTGTATTCTGTGTTGTAATTGAAATCACTATATTTGAAAATGTAGAAAACATCAAAAAATATTTGAATAAATGATATTCCATTATTGTTTAACAATGCAATTATTTGTGTGATTAATTGCTATTAATGTTTTTAATCGCTTGACAGCCCTAATTCAAACCATCAGTTCTTGGCCGTACACTATTTAACATTTTTATTAATGGCCTGGAAGAAAACACAAAGTCATTATTGATAAAGTTTGCAGATGACACAAAAATTGTGGGAATGGTAAATAATGAAGAGGACAGGTCACTGATACAGAGAGGTCTGAATCTTTTGGTAAGCTGGTATGCTTTTTAATTCAGCTAAATGTATTTATCTGGGAACAAAGAATGTAGGCCACACTTACAGGATGGTGGACCTTATCCCGGGAAGCAGTGAATCTGAAGAAGATTTGAGGGCTGTGGTGGATTATCACTTGAAGATGAGTTGTGTGATGCTGTGGCCAAAAGAGCTAATGCAGTCCTTGGAGGTATAAACAGAGTAATCTTGAGAAGGAGGAGACAGGTCATTTTACTTCTGTATTTGGCAATGGTGTGATTGTTACTGTAATACTATGTCCAGTTCTGGTATCCTCAGTTCAAGAATGATATCAGAGAGGGTTCAGAGAAAAGCCACAAGAATGATGAAAGGATTAGAAAATATGCCCTACAGCAGTGAACCACCCGGGGAAGGGGCACGATAGATCCTGGGTTGCCCTTCGATTCAAAAAGTCATCTTGGGCATAAAAAGGTTGGAGACCACTGCCCTACAGTGATTGAGCTCCTTCAATCTATCTATTTAGTTTTAAAAAAGAGAAAGTTAAGGGGTAACTTGCTTACAGCCCTTATATTGGGAAGAAATATTTCATAATGGGAAATATTTAATAATAATCTAGCAGAGACTGAAAATAGGGCATATATTTATTACAGTGAGACTAACTAACCACTGGAACAATTTACCAAGACTGATGGTAGATTCTCCATCACTGACAATTTTTAAATCAAGATTGGATGCTTTTCTAAAAAATCTGCTCTAGGAATTATTTTTGGGAAGTTCTATGGCCTGTGTCATACAGGCAGTCAGACTAGATGATCACGCTGGTCCCTTCTGGCCTTGCAATCTGTGAATTTTATGTCATTGTAGTAAGAAATCATTTTTTCATTTAAATGATCAAATAACTGAGGTGCTTGGATCTTAAGTGGGTACTCTAATGCTGCGTACTTGTGTACATAGCATAAGATGGATTCCAGCATATTAAAATATAAAATATACCAAAAACACCTTCTACCTTTAAGAAAGCTCTTCTTTCTTATTTTCCTCTGATTTAATATATTGAAATGTTATAGTTGTAAATCTATAGTGTTAACACATCTTTAATCACATCACAGCTAATTTCATTTCCAAGAAAGTTGTGGGCCTGATTCTCATTTATACTTAGGCTTCTTTATTTTAGCAAAGTAAAAAGGTCACAGAGGTGAGCATAAATGGAATTTACACTTAACCAGAGCTAGGTAAAGAAGATAAGTGTAAATAAGAAACAGGACTTTGTGTCTCTAACTAGACAGCCCTGGCTTCTTAACAGTTTTTTTATCCCTTGAGATATGCTATGTACCAAGAAGAACTAAAATGGCAGTAAACTTAATTAAATTGAAAAAATATAAGACCACATACTCTTGCAGGAAATCAGATGCCAAGTATAGTAAAACAGATCTGCAAAGTTCCTTGAACATATTTAATTCCTGTGGCATTTTAAAATTTATAATATGCTGGTGATAAACTGTGTTCTGCAGACACTGCCTCTGCACATTTTGGGGCAACAGAAATGAATTAGGTGTACAATTGTTAGAGGTATGAAAAGGGCTAGATGTATGGAACTTCTGTGTGCCAACGGGGAAAACTATATTAAAACTTAATTGTAGCAACCTTTTAAATGGAAAGATTTCTAGAGGATGGTGGGGGTTGGGGGTGGGGGTGGATAAATTTGAATTGAATACACTTCCCTAGAGAGGCAATACCACTTCAGAAAGATACTTCGTTGTAATCATGTTCAGATTTCACTTTGAAGTTTCCACACATAGAGAGACATTATTAACAGTGTGATCCAAGGCCCAGTGAAACTAATGGAAAGACTCCCATTGACTTCAACAAGCTTTGGATTAGGCTCTATATTCTCCAATACGATTGACCTTGAGAAAATCACTATTAAAATTGATTTCTGAGCATTATGACCAAAATTGTTAAAAATGGGTGTCTATGATTAGTAGCCTATATCCATATTTAGATTCCTGAATAAGAAGTGACCTGAGCACCCAGCAGCTTCCAGTGAAGTCAACAAGAGCTTCTGTGTGCTCAGAACTTTTGAAAATCAGGCCACTTACTGAGGTATCTAAGTATGGACTTAAGCCCCTTACTTTGGGCTCCCATTTTTAAAAAATGCTGGCTGGTATTTACTGGACACAGTATTTGTTAACTTGGTTATGTTAACTCCAAAGTCTGCTTATAGTATTTCAAGTGGGACTATATAAAATCCAGCTGGAAAGACATTCAAGCTTGTGGAGATAAAGGACAGAAGCCTGACTTACTCATATCAGTTTTACACCAATGTAACTCTATTGACTTCAATGAAATTACTCCTCCAAGTGAGAGGAGAATCAAACTCAGGGACTGCAATCCTGGATCGAGGGAAGTTACTTCTGCATTATTAGAAGCAGCCATGAAGGAGACCACACATCTGGTCTCATTGCTATAAAACAGCAGGCCATCCTTTTTACAGAAAGCCATTTACAGTTCAGGGCTCCTCCTGGTGGGTTAAATGCTGTAAATCCTTATGAGTGTTGCCACAACACTAGAATCAATAACAACCTAAATGACCTTAACTTGACTTGCCCACAAAATGGACGTGTTCCAAGATGATAGACCCAGTAAAATGCAATTCAACAAAAATGAAAGTTATAATTTTCGTTACTCCTCTGTAGCTTTTCAACCTTTAAATCAGTTTTAATAGAATAGAGGCCATTGATGACACATTCACAGTTAACTAACATGCTGTAACTCCCTCCCACATCTCAAGCCCCACACAAACAAAAAACAAGACTTAACGTCCTTTATTTATGAAACTAAAGTAATCATTGTTTCAAAGGGGCAGGCAAAAGAGTGCTTTGTTGGTAGTCCAAGGAGGGCCTTCCATGGGAGATAGGAGAGCAGGGAGAAGTAGAAGGAGACTCTGATTTTGGCTAAAGAAGAAGAGAAGATATAGGCCAGAAGTCTCAAACCAGAATTTGAGGACTTCAATAACTCAGACATAGGTAGGGGTTTGTTATAGAAGTGGATGGGTGAGATTGTATGGCCTGCATTGTGCAGGAGGTCAGACTAGATAATCATAATGGTCCCTTCTGACCTTAAAGTCTATGAGTCCATGAGTCTTGAGGTGAGGGTAGAATGACGAACCAGTTCGATGCAGAATTCTTGAGATTAGATCAAAGAAAGGATCTCTTTCTCTCGCAAAGTATATGTTGCCCCTTGAACTCTTCAGAGAAATGATAGCCTGATAATTCACAGTTATCTATGTTATTCTACAGTACCAGTATGTTGTGTGAAATATTGGGTTTTGATTGATGTGATTTGACATATAATATGTATAGGTGTATAAAATTAGTTCCCCACAGTCTGATCTCAGAAAACTTAAGGATGGAACATATCACTATTAAAGTGCTCTTTTAAAGGTCCCTAGGCTTTTCTGTTCCTCACTGAGCTCGTCTGATAGCCCTGGTATCTGTTCAAATTCAGCAAATAGAGGCTCTGCCTCTTCCCTCCACCCCTGCGGTAACTTTTTTCCCCTTTGCTTCATAAATGTTATGCAGGACACAGTACACAGCTATAACCATTGCAATATTTTTTTCCCTGAGATCCAGGTCACAGGACCCTGCTGTGAACAATCAGGAGGAGGAAGAAGAAGAGGAGCATGGGTGGGCCCATTGCAGGGGAAGGAACCTTGAGTAAGTATGTAAATAAATTTTGCAGTACTGCGCTGGCACCCCCAACTTAGCAAGCCACAGCTCTCGACTTTTCATTAATTTACTCATACAACAAAGAGAGGTAGAGTTACTGTATGCTTTTCATTCGCTTCTAGAATTCAGCAGGTGGGGGCCTTATGGATCAGTTCATTTATGTGCACAGGGGTGTCCCTTGAATCATCCTGAGAGATCTTGATGAAACTTCTATGGAGGTACACTGCGATCCTCTGCCAAAGGTTTTTAGGGAAGGCAGCTTTATTTCTTCATCCATGGTAGGACACTATCCCACGACAGTCGGCAATAACATTGGCAAGTAGCATTGCAGTAAACGGGCTAGTGGTATCCGGACCTGGGTGACTTTAGGACACCACCAGCAGCTGTGCTCTCTTGTTTTTGTTATCCTGAGGCGTGAAATATCAGCTAAAACCACCAGCATGGTGCCAGCATTCAGTGCCAGTGCTCTGTACGCATAGCTTCATGTAACGGAACAATTCTCACCTCATTTCCCTCACCCCGGAGGGTCCTACTCACTATGGCTTGAGCTGAGAGTGGCAACTGGCTGTGGCTGTTGTGGCCCTGAGGGGTGTCCCCCTCCATACCAGTAGAACAACTAACTCAGTTAAAGAGGAGAAAAAGGGAGGACATGGGAGGGCACATTCTGTGAGATTCTTCAAGCCAGTGCTGCAACAGACCTTGAACAGAGGGTCTGAAGGGTCAATACTGCAGACTGTATGGAGCAGGAAAGTGTGGACAGGAGAAAGGTGCAGGAAAAGCAGAGGAAGATGAACCAGGACATAATGGGGCTTCTCTGTGAGCAAACTCAGATGCTGCAGACTCTTGTGGACCTTCAGCGTCAACAATCCTGGGCTTGATTCCCATTGCAGCTGGCGGAGAACTGCAGCAGAGCACCTCCTTCCACCCCATTTTCTTCAGCATTCCACCTGGCCTCAGGGCCTGCACACCTACCCCTACCACTGCACACCAGGCGAAAGCCTGGACAACCTCAGCTTTACAGGCACTGACCTGTGAAAGCCACAGCTGATGTATGTGTAGCTACAAGGGAGCTCGCTATTCCTTCCCCTTGTTTATTTATTAAGGTTCCTGATTTTTTTTTTAAGTTAAAATGTGTTTACTTTTGAGTTCTTTGGATTTTTTTTCGGAGCTGTTTTTGTAAGTGAATAAAACTCTCCTGTTTTGAAAGCTATTCATCTTTATTGGTTTATGGCACATGGTACACAATGCCTCTTGGCAGTGAAAGTAGTGGTCTTGTATACTCACAACCCAGAGGTGGCAAATGGTGTAGTCATCCTAAGTATACAGTGAGCACCTGACGTTGCTCTGTCAGTGATAGATACACAATTCTTAATAGGTCCACAAACTGCAGTGCCAGGTGGAGCACAGCACACATCTGTGGCTCGCTATTAAAGTGCTCTTTCAAAGGTCCCTAGGCTTTTCTGTTCCTCACTGAGCTCGTCTGATAGCCCTGGTATCTGTTCAAATTCAGCAAACAGGGGCTCTGCCTCTTCCCTCCACCCCTGCGGTAAGTTTTTCCCGTTTGCTTCATAAATGTTATGCAGGACACAACACGCAGCTATAACCATTGCGATATTTTTTTCCCTGAGATCCAATCTGGTGAGTAACCAATCTCAGCTCCCTTTCAATCTACCAAAAGCTCATTCAATTCTCATTCTGCACCTGCTGAGCCTGCAGTTGAATCCTTCCTTGGTGCTGTCAAGGTGGTTGTGTAGACGGATCCCCAGGATCACTACTGGCATTTTGATAAGCAGGCCTCTGGTATGCAGACTGGGTGAAGTGTGTGTCCTAAAGCGAACTGATAACTGGGGGATGTTTTCTCACCTTTGGGGGTGACAAACTAGAAGGAAAAAATCCAAATGTCTCATAGTTAAGAACTTGTGGTAGATGGATTTGTAGAGCCTCGGACCAGAAAGGCTGGTGAGGTCACCCTGCAAGGAGTAAATAGGCTGGTGGAAGCCAGGGTCAGACTTTATGTTCACAAGCTGGCTACTGGTGTCAGGGCTCTGAGCCATAGCAGCATAGTATTAAAGCACCCAAGGTTACAAGGCATGTGGTGACAGAACCCCTTACTGGTCTGAGGGATCCCCAAAGCATCACAAAGACATCAGCAAAATCTCTATGTGGCCTGATCACTAAATCAGCCTTATCATCTATATCCATGCAAATCTTTTTCATGCCCTTGGTTTTCTGCAAAAGTCTTTAAAAAGAAAGCAGATCTGAATATCCAACATTAAACAAAACAAAACAAAAACAAAAACAAAAAAAGAAGCTAAAACCAGAGGCAGATGGAGATGGGATGGAGACATTTGAATGGTTTGAACTCTATGCTTGTTTCCTTCTGTGAAAAAGCAAAAGACTGAGAAAATAGTTCCTCTGGCATCTTTCATCTCAGTATGAAAAGAGACCATTGAGGTGATAGCTAATGGCTGGAGTCCTTTAAATAGCTCTGTCAGGCATGCTTGAGCTAGCTAACTGATTTTTATTCTGGCTCTTTGACTCTCTTGTTCATAATGTTTTGCTTTCTGCAACCAGGATGAATGTGATTGCTCAGTTAGGGCCCAATCATGCAGTGTGCTGAGGGCCTTCATTTCTGACTGGATTTAATGATATCTTGCAGGATTGGGCCCCTAAAGAAAAATTGCATGGTGTTCTTTTAAAATATTACTACTGCATTTTGGTCAAGGTACAGGAGGGAGAGAGATAGAAATAGAAACACATACTTCTGAGGCTATTTTACATAACAGAGATAGCTGCAAATCCACTAGCCGTGCCCCTTGTAACATTCAAGTCTCCAAGTTTCTGAATTAGCAAACCCTCCTCTTAAATTTTCTGAAACCAATGAACTCTTAACAAGCAGAATGGAATTTGGCTTTACTGTTAGTGATTGTCTTGCAGGTTAGAGTCAAGGAGCTCTTTTAAAAAGTGTACTTAGAGGCAAAGCCCAGAACTCATGGGGAGTGGGTGGGAGGGGGAGGAAGGCTGCTCTGGGGTGCTGGAGAAGCCCTGATATAATTCAGACAGTCTGAGTTACAGCAGCCTCTCCATGCTGTATTATGGGCTACAATACCCCAATGCACCCCATTGCACCTCTTGTATGCCAGGGCTTGTGAGAGGGTGCTCAGACACCAGCTTCATGGCTGTCTGTCATAATACTTGCACTGGGGGAATCCTCCCCCAGCTAGATACAGGGCATTTAAGGTCTCTTTTTACTGCTCTGACATTTACCCAGCACAAAATAAAAGAACAGGATGAGGATCTTTCCTATAGATCTATTCAGGTTACAAATTTGACAAACATTATTTAGCTGCTATATGTAGCTAGGCAATTTTTCATCATATATGCATTAATTAGATATATTTATATCTGTTCGTAAATCTTCAGAAAAGGGAGAACACAGAAAATATCAGATTTCCAAACTAAAACTACGCTTCTTCACAAGCTGTTTTTTTCCCCCTTAGTGGTTTGAAAATGCAGCTTTCCGAAGTTATCCTCCTGCTTATGGAGAATGTTCCTGATTTCACTCCTTTATGCCTAATTTTTGTATGAGAGTGAAGAGATATGATGACCTTCACTTCTTGGACAGCCATTATATAAACACTGAGTCTTCATTCATATTTCATGGGAAGTTTTTCATCTAGCAGTGCAACAAATCAAAAACCTGCACCAAAGTGCAGATACTTTAGTGTCAATCCAGCAAGACTGCAGTTTTCATACTGAGCAGTAATATATGACCTAGACAAGAGCCAGACGAGGGCTTGTGAGAAAGACTGCACAGCTCTAAAATTATTACTTTGAACATAGGAAAGAAATATGGGTAATCACTAGCATCCTCTGACCCATGGTAGTCTGGGGGATAAGTATACAATGGAAGACAAAGAACATATGGAATCTGGCAGATTTTCCAGCTAGTGCATACTACTTTAAGCTGAGATTTAAACAGATGTATGTATAAAGATTTCTCTCACAGCCATGAGAAAAAGAACTTTGCCCTCCCTTTTGGGAACAGGAAATGTTAGCATTGTTAGCAGAGAACTGTATATTGAAACTGTTTTACACTTTTTTTATTAGTTTGAAAGACTCTTTTTTTTAAACTCATTTTGACTCATAAAACTAATAACATGGCGTCAGACAGTTTCAGCATACAGGTCTTCAAGCACACTTCAGCCATGGCAAATTTACCTTGAGGCCTGGATCTTGTGAGTCCTTGTACAGAGTGATACAGAAAGTGGGAAATTTTTGCATTGCAGCACAAGTGTGACTGGAGGCAAAACATGGGGGCAGGGAAGTTCTCTAGGTATACTACTTCTAGCTGAGTGGCAGGATGTCCTTTGCCCCTGCACATTCATGAAAAGGGGCAGTGGATGGTTGAAGTCTGGATGTACCTGAGGAGGAATGATCTTCAGCATGATACCCAACACATGATACCCAACACACAAATAAGGCTTTGAGCTATGCATTCCCCTCTTAGGCACCACTGTGCAAAAATAACTTGATGACCACACAGAGGGGCTCTTGTTCATGCAGTATCATTTTATTTTGGGCTCCCTGTTCTGTCCTTAGGCTATGGCTATACCAGCAAGCTTACAGCGGCACAGCTATACCGATGAAGAGGCGTGCTGTAAGGTCTCCCATGTACATAATTAAACCAAACCCAATGAGTGGCAGTAGCTATGTCAGCGGGAGAAGCTCTCCTGCCAACATAGCGCTGTGCATACGAGCATTTTGTCAGTGTAACTTATGTCACTCAGGGGTGTGTTTTTTCACACCCTTGAGCAACATAAGTTTTGCCGACATAAGTGGTAGTATAGACATGGCCTTAGTTTGTGCTTGTACACTTCCCACAACACCTGAGCGTAGGGATCAGGCCTAAAATGCAGTTGTATTCTGAAAAGTGACTATAACTCATAGGCACCAACTTTTCTCAGCACTGGTGGGTGCTCGAGCCCCTGCCACCCCTGGCTCTGCCCCTGATCCTACCCCTGCCTCACCCCATTCCATCCCCTTCCCCAAAGTCCCCGCCCCAACTCCACCCCCTCCCAGCCCCTATTGGATCCCTTCCCCAAATCCCCACCCCAGCCCCACCTATTTCCCAAGCGCTGGGAGCCAGGAGGAAAAGCAGAGACATGGCACGCTCAGGGGAGGAGACAGAGGCAGAGAGGAGGTGGAGGTGAGCTGAGGGGCCAGGTGAGCCCCGGAGCACCCATGGAGTCAGTGCCTATGCTATGACAGAGGGACCATGAGGTCCATGTATACTGCATCTCCATGGTTTCTAGATCTAATTTGCTCTCTTTACAAATAAAGAGTTCGTGGGAGGTGGAAGTACAGTGGAGGAGGTTTCCTGATCATAGATTTCCTACAAATTCACCATGACATATGAATATTAAGCTATGTTCCTTCTGGCTTGTGAATTATAATACAAGTCAACTCTAACTGGAGATAAGTATAGTTAAGGTACAACTGAGGTGTACAATCAAGTTATGGTTCTGCCACTAGAACTAGGAGGGTTAGTTAGGTGACAAGTGATGGAATGTATTCAGAATCATGAGGACACTCAGCTTTATATGTCTATCGCATATGTCCATTGATGCAATGGAACACAATCTAGTGTCCATATATGCTTGGGGTTTTGAAGAGGACTAGCTGGTTGCTACTTAATCCTGATAAACAGTTAATATAGGCGGATTGGGGGAACCAGGTCAAATGTTTCATCAGGACTCAGAGAGAGGGAGCCTGACTGCCATTTTTGGCACAGGTAAGCAATTTAGATGCATTATTAGATCCTGAGCTGATCCTGGATGTCTAGGTTACAGCCATGAACTGAAAAAGTTTTTTCCCTCTGTGCCTGGCAAGAAGAGTGCAACTTTTTCTTGCCAGTGCAAACCTTGTCACAGCTATCCATGCCTTTGTCAGCTCCAGCCGGATTTTCTGCAATGGGCCTCTACATGGAGCTACATCTTGAGTTCACTTGGAAACTGAAGCTAGCAGGGCCGGCTCCAGGCCCCAGTGCGCCATGCGTGTGCTTGGGGCGGCATGCCTCGGGGGGCGCTCTGCCGGTTGCAGGAAGGGTGGCAGGGGTGCCTGCGGAGGGTCCGCTGGTCCCGCGGCTCCAGTGGACCTCCCACAGGCATGCCTGTGGAGGATCCGCTGGTCCCATGGCTCTGGTGGAGCATCCACAGGCACGCCTGCGGGAGATCCACCGGAGCCGCGGGACCAGCGTACCCTCCGCAGGCATGCCTCCGGGAGGTCCACCAGAGCCGCGGGACCGGCGAGTGGCAGAGCGCCCCCCGTGGCGTGCCACCATGCTTGGGGGTGGCCGAAATGGCTAGAGCCGGCCCTGGAAGCTAGTGTAGAATGTGGTTTCATTATTAAGCCCAGCGTTATGCCAAGAGCATGCTACATTGTTGCTCTGGGATCTGCTGTGAAATTACAGAAACAGTAGACTCTATCAAGCTCCATCTTAAGTCTTACTCCTTCTGCTTGTAAAGAAAGTCAATTTATATTTTACATTTAAATCCTTCTATTGTATTCTTTATAGTTTCTTACACCATTCTTATCACCATAGTAGCTGAGTGCCTTACAGTAGTGAATTAAGCAACATGGTTAACCTCTGCCATGTGTTGTGTTGTCTGTTCTTTCATCTTCTGCCTAGGGGGAGGCTGTAAATTCGCAGATTTCAAGGCCAGAACAGACCATTAGATCATCTAGTCTGGCTTCCTGTATAATACAGGGCATAGAATATCACCCTGTTACTCATGAATTGAGCTCTTTAACTTGAGTTTGACTAAAGCATGTCTTCCAGAAAGGCAGCCAGTCTTGACATCAAGAGATAGAGAATCCACCACGTCCATTAGTAGTGTTTTCCAATGGTTAATCACCCTCACTGTTTAAAAATTGTGCCTTATTTTTTATTTGAATTTGTCTGGCTTTAACTTTCAACAGCTTTTGATTTGTTCAGTCTGATACGTAATTAGGCTTGGCAGGATTCAATTTGAATCAACAGATGTTGGTAAATGTTGATTTCAGTGTCAGCTGAAATCAACAACAACAACAACAACAACAAAATCCATTGGTAACAGTCAGCAGGAGTGCAGCTTTCCTGCCTTGCACCAGCAGAGATCAGGTGTAATGGGTCCTGTGGCAGTGCAGGGATCCCTCTGCAACCCCATGGGCACGGCCCTGCTCCCTCACTCCATGACAGCAGAACTGCAGAGGTTCCCTGTACTCTCACAGGCGACCCCTGACCCCTGCAGGAGTATGGCTGCAGGGAAGGCTACAGTCCTGGCAGGGCAGAGCACTTCCTACCAGGGGTGGCGGGGGCATGCTCTTCATTATGGTGTCCTACATGTGTTTTTTTCTTAGTATCGGATGGGAGAAAAATCACCCAAAAAAGGACTGTCCACTTTAAATCCAGACAAATGACCTCCCTAAGTGGGATCCTAAATCCAGGAACACAGTGAAATAGAGAGTGACTGCAGAGACCTAATGAAAGTGAAACTAAATAATGAACTACAGTCCACTGGGCTGTTAGTAAACTGTGCTGGGCCAGGTGGGTGAGGGGGAGGGGTAACAGTTAAAAATGTTTGGCTGTTTGGGGAATATGTACTGGTTTGATGATAGTTCAGTAGAAGACTGGCCTCCTCTGTATGAAGAGACTAGAATAGCTAACAGAATAAGTAGTGTTCTGTGTTTTCAGATTTAACTGATTTTCATTGAAAAATTATCAGTTTTTTTAATTAAAGAAGTTCAGTTTTTACCAATTTAAACCCATTTATCAATTCACTCAGGATATTTTGGGGGTACTTATTTTTGTCAAACACTAAAGCTTTATGAGATTGTTGTGTCCTGCAGCTCTGAGATTGAAGCAGTTCAGCAGTTGAGGTTGGAAAATCAAACAATGCTAATATTGCGCAATGATTGGCTCACAAGGAGACTGCCTATTTCTTTTTGTCCATTTAGGGTGGTGGTGAATTTAAACAATCAACCCTCCACAAGTAAAGATATGTAACGTCCCCTATCCACCTGGTTATGTCCTTTAGTGCCAATCTCCTTACATGATTGAATGGACAGGCCTGGGTTCTTCTGGATCCCCACACAGCCAGTTACCATAGGTTGTGTTTCTTTTTCAGATCGCTGTGTGTTTTGGAAGCAGGAGTTGAAAGTGGAAAGTAATCAAAACTCTGGTGGAAGTTGATTGTGTCCCTTTTAAGACAGTCACTGAGCTGCTGATGGCTTTGGATCCAAAAGCAAGCCCCAAAGCATCTGTGCTGATGCAAATTACCTAGCTGATAGAGGAAGAAGAGAACTGCCCATAAATGGCAGCGCAAGGGAGCTGCAAATAATGGTCATACCTGGTCAGCAAACAAACTACCTGAAACAAAAGGCTCAAATTATGGCCCTCCAGAAAGGAAGGTTGAAAAAGGAGTCAAGCCTGAGAATAAGAAGGGACAGATTAACCCTAAATAGGAAAAATGTGTGTACATGTGTAGGCACAGTGCTGAAATCTGAAGACAAATACAGGAGGGGTCAGCTTATGTGCATGACACCCCTACTTCAAGGATATAATTAAATTAAAACCTATCCAAAGATTTCAAGAGGACATTGAATACATGGCCTCAAAGACAAATTGTCTAAATAAAAGACATGGTATAACAAGATACTTTTAATAAATTTGATGCTAATGTTATTGTTAATATTAAACATTGGGATGAATTTAATGTTAATAAGTATCCCTGTAACAATGTATAGTGTGCATGGTTTTTGGAAGAAACCTTTAAGGTCATATAGTAATAATGCTTCTCAGCTATTACCTGTGAATAAATTTAAAGCTTAGCACAGCAGAAAAAACATTACAGATGTGGTTTGCTGTATAGAAAGAGAAACTAAGGTACTCCACCGTATGAATTTAATAACTGAAAAGTGGGATAATTCCCCTTAAACTCTTGAAAGGTAGAAGCCATTGTTCTATAGGCAGGCCAAGTTTCAAAAAACACAGGGAAGTATAGGGATAATTCCTCTGTTTTGCCTGCAATCAGCCAGCTAAAAGACTGAAGTTGGTCCAAGAAAAGATATTATCTCATCTACCTTGTTATATCTCTGATACCCTGTGACCAATCAACACTGCAAACAACTATGATGCAAAGAGGGTTTTTGTTTTGTTTTGTTTTTTTTAAGAAAAAGTAGGCTCTGACCATTTTAAACAGTTAATTGTAGAGGTTTTGAGATGATGTTCTCTGATCTACTGATGTATAGCAGTGTAATATGGGAGGTTTAAAATACCTCTGAAAAAAGCAGATTACTTATTTGTGTGCCAAACTTAAGGCACTCAAGTTTTAAAAGCTCATCCTATAATGGGTTTATTTATTTAGATTTACACACACACACACACTCTGATGCCCTAAGTGCTCTTGATGTACCTTAAAAATATACATCTATAAATAAGACTCCAACATAAATTAAGTGTATAATACATGAAGTAAGCGCTATATCACGGCATCAGTAATTTCATACTTGATGCACTGAGATTTTCACTTAATACAGGTAAAATATTAACTAACTTTTAGAGAGGGAATATTTAAAAAATGATCCCTTTCTGAAAAATTTCCAAGAAGCTAAAGAGTTTTTGAGCCCCTCTAGACAAGGAACTGCAGTTGCAATAAATGTCAGACTCATGGATATTTTTATCAGAACATCTTAAAGAGAAGCAATTTTTAAAATGTTGCACTTAAACAAGGAAGGCTTATTCATGAGATCAGTCTACCTATGCAACAAAACTGAATTTAGATCAGAAAAAAAATCTGACTGGATTCCCCAATCTTCTAGCTATTTCTGTTCACCTTCTTGGTTCACTCACTGTCCTGCTGTCTGAGGTTTTCAGCTATATCCCTTGGTAGACCCACACCCTAGATGCTTTTATGCACCAAAATATTGATTAACTTTCCATGTAATATAATTTGCATTTTTGCCCAGCTCCAGTACACTTTAACCAGAAATCTCCTTAATTTATATTACTTGCATTGAGTGAAAAGGCACTCCAGCAACCTTAATACTCAGTTAATTTTGTGAGGGGGACGGGATGTCATATAAAGCGCATTGAGCCTTTTCTGTCTCTGGTGTAATGAGCACAGATGGTTGTAATCTTAATGCCTCTCACTTTGCCTTGGCAGGAAACTCATGTTACTTAAAGTATCTGAACAATATTTCCTAGAAAATATAGATAAACACACAACAGAAGGGGAACTATGATTTCTCTTTGGCTTTTGCTTACACTTCAAGACAGGTGCCAAAGAATATTTTACCTTTAAATTCACTATTTTTCACAATCATTGGCTACATTTCCCACAAATCAAATGTACTCCAAAAGGAGGAAACGAGTTTGATTTTTTTTTTAAAAACAACTAGAGTCAATGTGTAACCTCAGATAAATTACTATCTTGCAATGGTGCAGGAAATCAATCTAATACTATCAATTAAACTAGCTGCTCATATATATATATATATATATAAGCCTCCCTGTGCAAGTCCCACAGTGAAGGTAGGGTGTACAGGCAGTGTAGTATCCAAAAGTGCCAGGGGCTAGCAGCTGGGCAGTCCCATGTATCAGAGAAATAATAATGAGAAAATGTTGTTGAATTTCTCAAGATACTTGGTGCATAACACATCAGTGCTTTTTCCTTGGAGGAATATGATAGGATCCAGGCTGCTTTGCCCCAGCAGAGATAATTGCTATAATTCATTAGAGACGCTTATTTGCATTTTTCATTATTGAAGCATAACTTTATAAAACGTATGGAAGGAATGAGCGTTCTGTTTTCCTGAGGCTGCAAAAATAATCATTTTAGTTCAGACAACAAGTTGAACCAGACTGTCTTGCCCATAACATTTCTTCCTCTCTTACAGCCATTTTGGACTATTTAATTTCTACCTCAGCTTGCTTCCAGTTCTACATGCTTTTTCAGTTCCTCTCTCTGAATGCAGACAGCAGGTACACTCATTGGTGGTAATGAGCTAGCACAGTTTCCACAGGCTTCTTTTTAGCACAGTCCAGCCAATGTCTGTCATTGATCCGACTTCATTTATGCTTCAGTTGTGCAAAGGGGAGACTTTCAAGCTGGAAATGACTTTAAACTAAGTCCTCCTTTTATATAAACCAATTTATTTTTTCTTTCTCCTTGCTTCATTTGCTGATCAAAGGTATTTCTATTTAAACAACAGTTTTCTCTTTTATAGACTCTTTTCTTATCTACTTTATTCTTCAGTGCAACTCTTTGTGATACCGAATTTATATAGCAACAGTCCGTGGAGGCAGAAGCAAATGTTTACAACTTCATTGCAGGATTGAGCAGAAAAAGTTGGGTCAAAAGGGAGAGGCACTGGTATTGCACCATTAAACAGAAGCTTTACCATTGACTTCAATGGGTGCAGGATCAGTCTCAGAATGCATGAGAGTGGGAGTTATTCAAACAGAGATACACAGAAGAATTTAAAAAAATGTTTACCAAGTAAATTGGTTTCAGTTCGGACAATCAGATGGGATTAATGCCTCTACTTTGCCTTGGCAGGAAGCTCATGTTACTTAAAGTATCTGAACAATATTTCCCAGAAAATATAGATAAACACACAACAGAAGGGGAACTATGACTTCTCTTTGGCTTTTGCTTACAACTCTGTATTTTGTTTGTTTTTCTGTAAAATATGAATTTCTAAAGATGTGGAAGTTCAGTTTGAATAAACATCTCCAAACCAGTTTGTGATGGTACCTCTCATAAGTCTTTATGGAAAATATGCTTATGAATGTATATATATATCGTAACTATAATGTGTTTTATGCCACATATGCCATATAACATATCTCCGTAAAGGTTATGATCTACTGAATGTATTAGTCCTATTTGTGTGCATGTATCATTTTTGTATTCGAAGTTATGAAAGTTATGAATGTTGGCTGTGTAGTGGCTTGATTTCTGTATAACCTTAGTAGATCATTTGGTCAGTTCCTGGAGAAAGGAATGTTGAAATTAAGTACCTACTCAAGAAGCACTTAAAGGACAATGGATCTTGCAATGTGCCAATCCACATAAGATGGCGACTGGCAGGGAAGCAGGGGTAGAAGTAGTCTTGGCACATCAGGTGGCAGCTCCCAAGAGGGTTTCTGTGATCCAACCCATCACACAAACCAGATCTTGATCTGAACTTCTGCTGTCTGCAAAATAGGACTGGCAATCTCACAAGATTTCCTTTATTTCCTTGCTTTTCAAAATTTTCCATGATGACAGCCTCACACACAGGGTGGGTTGTGTTGTGTTTTTTAAGTATCTCTGCTTCTGACCAAAACCAGGAAATAGAGAAACACACAAGAGATATAGATTCATATCCCATTCCTGACACTTTGCCTGCCTTAGAAAGGAAGAGTGACCTTGTGTTGAAGCCCTGGACTGGGTACTCAGGTTTATATCCTGATGTATTTGTTAGGTTTTTGTGGCAGGTGCTTGTCAAGGGTTCCACTCACTACTAGGGAACCACCTCCTGGCTGCTCTGCAGAATAGTGCTTTCCAGGTACAATGCCCCCTTCTGCTGCTTGTTCCTATGCCCTGCCGCCTCTCTCTCCTCAACTCAGGGTGCTCTTTCTTTCTGGCTTGCCCCTCTGGCCAGGTGACTATACTCCTCCCTTCCGAGGTAACAAAGTCCACAACTGTCCCAGGCAGTCTGTTCCACTGCCCAGTCTGTGCCACTTCCCCAGTAGCCAGTAGGGGAACCCAGGCCCACCCAGGGACCCTTTCTCCCAGACCTTTTTGCTCTTTCCCTGGATTCCTTCCTACATCTTCTAGCTCCCCGCTCTCTGGACTTACCAGCCCAAACTCCCTCCTTCCAGGGAATAATTGTAGACTACTTAACTCCATCACCTCAAATACACCTCCTTTCTCCTACAGACTGACTGTAGGCTACTTCCCCTTCAGACCTTTTCTTCTTCCAGCTTCCTGGCTTTATAATACCCCCAACCTGTTCCTTCTCAGCTAGGTTCCATCATCAATCAGTCTGACAATGCCTGACTTTCCCCCAGGTGCAGTCTATGAGGTTAATTAACCTCATTTAACCTGCTTTGCCTTGTGTGATGTGAAAACCCCATCACAGAGCTTTCTATTACTACATGTTTGTACAGTGTTTAGCACAATGGGGTCCTGATCATATTTGAGGTCCTAAAGGTGCTAATATGAAAAATAACAGCAAGAAATAGAAGTGAGATTAACATTTTTCAAACCTCAAGAATGTTTGTGTTTAATTAAAGTTTTGGATTCTGTCAGTTTTTATTTTTTCCTAACTGTTTTGCTCATCCTTCTTTTATTTCCCCAGATGTTTCGGTTTCCTGTCCTCTAACAGGCTTTGATTTCTCTCAAGCTATCCCATAGATGGCCTCCAGCATTCTGAATCATGTACTAGAAAGTCAGTTCAGTGTGTTCCTTACACTACCCTCCAAGGCAGCTTTAGCCATATTAGCTGTCTACTCCTCCCCACCACCAAGTTAAAGAACTTTAAAAGACCTAGCACACAAATGCTTATCTTTCATAAGTGTGCGGTTGAGTGCTCCTCACTGAACAGGGATGACTGCTTAATATCTTCACAGGTCAAATTCCTGAATAAACTCACATAGAAAAATGATTAAAACACCTAGGGCAAGCACTTTTCACAAAGTGATCATTGCATGGCTGCCCTCTCAGTCTTCATCCTCAAAGGAAACCTGCACAACAAATTCAAAAGATGAGCCTGGGAGTTTAAATTAATAATTTCGCTAGAAACTCTAAATCATCAATTGAATAGAGACACTGGGTTTATAGCTCATTGTCACAATTATAGATTGTTATAATCTGTGGCCTTATGTTTACACCTTTTACAAGACTATGATAAATTCTGTACAAAATATGCCTTGTGAGGTATCATTTGAAAACTCTTAATTTGATGATCATTATTGTCTTGGTAAAATATGTGTGGCAACATTGTATGGACAGTTATAAGATTCTACCATATGACATTACTGAGTCATGTTCCAGGTTTAGAAAAGTATCCACAAAGCAGTCCCGCAGAGACAAAAGGCAAACTGACCCCTCACCTAGGTGTCAACAAAATCAAATGGACTTTCACCTGGCTAGGTGGCCACTCTTTGGCAGGAAAGAGGGGACAAGTGAGAAATCTACAACTTTACAAAAGAACAGCTTGAGGTTCCCATCCACATAGATTTTCTGTCTCCTAAACCTCAGCTGGAGGTGATTTTCAAAGGAGATAGATAACTTAGAAAAGAAAACAGGGGACACAAATTATTCCTCCCTTTCTTTCTATCCACAGCCACAATACCCAAATAAAAAAAGACAGCTTTGAACTATGGGAGGGATACTATCTGAAACTGATTCAGTCAGTAAACCGATGGAGCATGTGGTGAGAGACTTTTGCTCAGAATTCACTTAGCTTGTTAACTTAGATATTAGATATTTTACTTTTATTTTCTTGTAACCAATTATGCCTCATTACTTATAATCACTGAAAAGCTATCTTTCTGTAGTAAATACACGTGCTTTATTCTTTTGTCTAAGCCAACGTCTTTGGAGTGAAGTGTTTGGAAAACTCCATTTGGGATAACAGGATTTGTGCATATCATTTTCTATTAATAAAAATGACGGACTTTCTATGGGCTTGTATTGTCCAAAAGGAGGGAGCTGGGTAGTACAAGACAGACATTTCTAGGGGCAAGTCTGGGACTAGGAGTTTGCTGGTGTTGCTCTGCAGTGTAATTTAAAAGTGGCAGGCCAAAGCATTCATACAGTACAGCTGGAGGCTATGTGTGAGCAGACCAGGAGTGGTTGCTCTCACAGCAAAGCAGTGTTAAAGGCTCCCCAGGTTGAAGAATTGAGTGGACTCAGCTGTTCAACAGTCCAGATTGTACCCTGGGTAATGTCACAGGAACCCACGTACCATTCTTTGGCCTATGACTGCAGAGGCATTAATGGGCCAATTTGCCTTGAATGGTCTCTTGCATCATGTGTTAATTCCTTATTCTTAACAATCGGTTCCATGTAACACTCTGAATAATTTTCCCAGACCTGAAGAAGAACTTTGTACAAACACAAAAGCTTGTCCCTCTCACCAATAGAAGTTGATCTAATAAAAGATATGGTCTCACCCACCTGGTCTTTGTAATATCCCGGGACCAACACGGCTACAGCAACACTGGAAAAAGCTCACTGTGGACATGCTAACTAGCTTATTGTAGTTCTCTGTCCTTGAATATAAGTGGATCATTTAAGGAGCTGTACAGCATTTTTTGCCCCTGATGAAGACTGGGGTTAATTTTATTTAAACTATTTTATACATCCCACACACTGTGGACCAGGGGTCGGCAACCTTTGGTATGCGGCTCGCCAGGGTAAGCACCCTGGCAGGCCGGGCCAGTATGTTTACCTGCTGCGTCAGCAGGTTCGGCCGATCGTGGCTCCCACTGGCCGTGGTTCGCTGTCCCAGGCCAATCGAGGTGGTTGGAAGCGGTGTGGGCCAAGGGATGTGTTGGCCGTGGCTTCCCGCCACCCCCACTGGCTTGGGTTAGTGAACCGCGGCCAGTGGGAGCCGCGGTCTGCCGAACCTGCCAAGGCAGCAGGTAAACAAACTAGTCCAGCCTGCCAGGGTCTTACCCTGGTGAGCCACTTGCCAGAGGTTGCCAACCCCTGCTGTGGACTATATGCTGGTTAATTCTGTGTGAGCAGGGTGGGTGAGAGAAGAGTAGCCAGGAGAACCTCTCCCCTTCCCCTGTGTATAGATACAGGAGAAAGGCAGAATGTCATTGCTAGCACTCCACTGCATGTTGGGAGGGGAAAGGGCCTGGCTAACATGGCTTCTTGTGCTTCACTGTGCCAACTGGGGTGTGGTCTGCAAAACAGGGACCATGTCCTGTCTCCTGACAAACCTGTTTGTAAGCATGCTGCTCATTCCTGATGTAGCAGTAAGAGCCACTAACTCCTGCATACCTCGAACCTCTGGCTTGCATCTACCTTGTGCAGGCAGAACAGCTCAGAGCACTTCAAGTGAGCACTACTTCTCTGCTTCACACTCCAGGTTCCTTCAGTGGAAAAGCCAAAGTTTGGCTCCATATACAATTCTTGGTGTGACTTGCATTCCATGAAATGAGTTCGTTGTCAGTGTCAGATTCACTGATTGACAATCACGTTGTGTCCTCTCTCCTTCACAAATTGTCAACCAACAATAAACAGCTATTGTAGCAGAAAACAAGTGCAGGTCCCTGAGCGGGAATGGTTGGTGATTCTAAATGATGATGTATGAGAGGAAGATAAGACAATTTGATTCTCAGACTAGGTTGACCCTATATGACTGAATGGAACAGAAAAATTGCTTTGCTGCAGCAAACAAGATATGGAAGTCATATAAGGAGCAGAGCGCACAATAGGGAATAACAGAATGTCATTTTAACTAACAGTGTCTAAATGAGAAAGACATTTAAATGGTAGTAATAAAAAAAACTTTCCTCTCTCTGCCTTATCTACCCACCTTCCCCCCCAGTTAATTTATTTCAATATACTAGGCTCTGATTTATGTCTGACACACCCTTTCAGTATGCAGGCCAATGGGGGTGGCGGGAAGCCGTGGCCAGCACATCCCTCACCCGCGCCGCTTCCCACCACCCCCCATTGGCCTGGGACGATGAACCGCGGTCAGTGGGAGCCGCAATCGGCCAAACCTGCCAAAGTGGCAGGTAAACAAACTGGCCCAGCCTGCCAGAGTGCTTACCCTGGCGAGCCATGTGCCAGAGGTTGCCAACCCCTGTGCTAAACAATCTGTTCAAACCTTGTATTTAGCTATGACACTGTCAATACCTTTCTCAGACCTGAAGAAGAGCACTGTGTAACGCAAAAGCTTGTCTCTCTCACCAACAGAAGTCCAATAAAAGAAATTAACTTCACCCACTAACACCCTTACAGTATTTACTGCCAGTTGAACTTGAATCTGTCTTTTAGGAGCTGTTTAAAGTTCCATTGTTGGGATTTTCTGCTCCAGCTGGTTTGTGATAAAAGGCAAAGGTTGATTAACTTATCCTAGTAAGTTACCATGGTAACTCTCACCTGTGCAATGTGCCTTTATTAGGGATTTGTTGATCTAGGGACACTGGTATAAGTTTCCTTTGTCCAAAGACAATCTAACCTGCTAAAACTCAGAAATGAGTAGAACATCCAAAGTCCAGGCCTTTGTCTCTTTGTGGGAAGTTAGTCATTAGTCCTGGCTTTACCATGAGCCTCACTTTCTACCTTAGAAAACAGTCCAGCTAACTGACCACAAGTGGAATAAAATCTAAAAATCAGATTGTAGCGGAGTGGTTACCTGCTCCTGCCCTGAGGGGCTTAAAAAAACAGCACAGGAGAGGGCTGTGATTGGGGCAAGAAGCCTGGACTGATTGGGGAAAGTAGGCTCAGCTGTGGCTATGCCCCAATCAGGTCCAGCTGGCCCCTATAAGAGGGAGAAGGGCCTGGCTGCAAGGTGCCAAGCAGGACACCTAGATTGGGAGTAGGGCTGGGGAAGGGCCAGAGGAGCTGGGAGCTCTGGCCTGGAAAGCCCCAGGCTGCAGGCCTGACTATAGGCCAAATAGGTGCACTGTTGCAGGGGGCAGCCCATGGGTAGGCAGAGGCAGCAGGTCCCAAACCCCTTTGCTTATGATTAGTGGCTTACACTGTAGTCTGCCCCAATGAACAGGGGCTAGATGGAGACTGGCAGTAGCCTAACACTGAGGTGAAGTGGGGATAGTGGGTGGGGGTTCCCCAGGGAGGGGGAGACCCTGAGACTGTGAAGGGCTACTTCCAAAGGAACAGCATCCCAGGTAAAAGGGGCACCGGGTCCTGGGAGGAACATGAGCCAGCAGTAAGGCGGATCACTGGCCTGGAGAGGGTGCTCCCAGCTTCCTGAGGACAACCAGCAGGAGGTGCTCAGGGTGAGTCCACATCACTACACAGGTAAAATTAAATTCAGAAGTGCAATAAGACCTGAAGAAAAGTGTATACATTTTGAGTGTTATTTATCACCAGTAATACTGGGAAATGGCCGTACAAGGATTAGACTGAACAGCACACAGTGCAGACCCTTCTCCTGGTGCTGAGTTAAGGAAGGCTAAGAGCTGATCTAACTTAAAGGAGGCTGCAAATGGAAGAAAAGATGTTTAAAGGGCTAGATCTGCCAACCTCACTCACACTGTTTAGGGAACTATTTGCCCAGTAAAGTATTACTCATGATGAGTAAGGGTGGCAGAATTGGGCCAACAAGGAGAATAGGTTACTTCATCAATCTTCATTTGGTAACAAAGGCCTTTGCATACATGAGCATTGAGTGGTGTGGGAGGAAGGAACCTTTCCAACCCTTCTGCTCCTTGTTTGAGGGCCAGGAAGAACTGATCAAAAGGATCACCCCTTTTTATTTATCTGAGAAGGTACATTGCCTCAAGGGCGCTGCGGAAGAGCAGAGAGGGCTGTGGCTCCACTCTCCTCCTTTCATACTAGTTATGTGCATCCCAGAATGAGGTATAAAAGTTGGCCCAGAGTTTGCACACTAGAGAGCTCAAGGAAGAATTCTACATCCTTGAGACAGAATACCTCCCATTGCTTCCCTTACGGCAGTGCAGCTTTGCATTGCTCCCCAAGCAAGTCTGTGTGTAAATGACACAGCCATCATCTATTTCAGGGGTAGGCAACCTATGGCACGCATGCCGAAGGCAGCACGTGAGCTGATTTTCAGTGATATTCACACTGCCTGGGTCCTGGCCACCACTCCGGGAGGCTCTGCATTTTAACTAAATTTTAAATGAAGTTTCTTAAACATTATAAAACCTTGTTTACTTTACATACAACAATAGTTATATATTTTAAACTTAAAGATACCTTCTCAAAATGTTAAAATGTATTACTGGCATGTGAAATCTTAAATTAGAGTGAATAAATGAAGACTTGGCACAGCACTTCTGAAAGGTTGCTGACCTCTGATCTATTTCCTTATCTCCTCCTCCTCCTCTCAAACCAAACAATAATCAGTAGCTCAGATTTTCAAAACCCTGATCAAATGCAATCAGGTTACATAAGTAATCATTTAAATTGTCCTTACACACTCCATTAATGGAGAGCAATGGAATGATTACAAAACTGCCTGGAGAGTACAAATGTTGGTAGGAAGTACTATATCTGCTGGGTTGAGGGAAAGGAACACCCAAAATGGGAATCTTATTAAGCTCTTCAGGCCAGGGGCCATATTATTGTTCGGTTTTTGTACAGAGCCTAGAGCAACGGGGCCCTGATTTGTGTCTGGGATCCCTAGATGCTGCAGCAATACAAATAATACAAAATAATATGTACAGTTGACATTTAAACAATCTATTCAGTTTGTCACATCCACCACCATAATACCTGAAAAAAAGGAAGTGAGAGACTGTTTACTTGCATATTATTGTGATTATAAACTTATTTTGTTTTCTTTCCTGCAAACTTCATATTGAGGTCACAGAGGGGAAAATGTCTTCCAGGTTAATTTATTTTATCTGAAACACCTTTTTTTTCTGTATGAGCTACTTCTTCTAATGGCAACAAAGAACTCTGACTCTCCGTGTCTTGTTATTTAAAAATATTCATCACACCAGCACCTGGAATTACATTTGTTGCTCAGACTCTAGCAGACTAAGAGTATCCATTTAAAGTCATTAATCTTTTTGGTTCTGTAGCAAAGCATGAAGACTCACCAGCGTGGCACCTCCTGCTGCTTGTCTTGGGAATTAGTTCTCCAGCATATGGAGCGCCTCCTACTGTCTGGTGTCTCACCTGCCTCAGGCCCCCATGTCCCTTCCAGACCCCAGTGTCCTTTACCTTTACCAGGCCCTCAGCAGTACACCCACGCTCTGGGTCTCCCCTCCCAGGGGAACTCCCAACCCTCTCACACTCAGTCTCGGTGGCTACTGCCAGTCACCATCTAGCCCCCCATCCACTGGGGCAGACTGCAGTCTGTCCAGACCACTCATCATTGGCAAGAAGGTTGGACCAGCTGCCTCTGTCTATCTCTGGGCTGCTGTCTCTGCAACCCCAGTACCTGTTTTGGCCCTTTTAGTGAGGCCTGCAGCCTGGGGGTTTACCAGGCTAGAGCTCCCCAGCACCTCCTGCCTTTCCCCAGCCCTGCTCCATTCCCTGTACCCTGAGCTCCCAGGCAGCCCAGTCCTTCTCCCTCCAAGGCTGGAAAGAGAGTGACACAGCTCTCCCCTGAGCCCTTATAACAGGGCCAAGAGTGGCCTGATTGGGGCGTGGCCCCAGCTGTGGCTGCCTTCCCACTCAACCTACCCTATTGGATCTCTGGGGCAGCCCTTTCCCAGCGCTGTTTTCACCCCTTCAGGACCAGAGCGCGGTGACCGCCTTGCTACAGGTTCAAGAAGAAATCACTCTTCAGGTAGAGAAGCTTGTTAATTAAATGATGGCAGCACGCATGAAGTAACACAATTATGTATACTGGAGATTTTTTCATTCTGACTTTTCTTCATAAATGTAAAGCTTTCACCGAAGCTAGTTCATTTTCATCTGGTTTCCTTTACAGTGTTTATACTGCAGCTTTACTGACTGCACTTAGGAGTGTCGAAGAATGTTATGGGAAAAGCAAAATTCCCAGTGCTTTAAAATGAATCTGATGGATTCCAGAGTTTGTTAAAAGCTCATTATACATCAAAGATTCAGTCCTGCTCCCATTTACATCAAATGGCAAAACTCCCATAGCTTTCAGTGGCAACATGTCCAGGCTCTGTATGTATCATTTATTTTTCTGATACATCCATCACAAGAGATAACATCACACCTGGGATGATACCACAGATGGAAGCAAGTAAAAATGACTGTGCTAACTCACCATGAAATTCCACTGAAATCAAAGGCTAACCTGGGTATGAATTTGGTTCTATACATTTATTCTGAATTCTGTTGTTAAAAGGAACTTAATTTTCGTTTTTTGCTGTTGAATGTGACAGGGACATAGTCCGTTTTGTTGGCTTCCATTGATATGGTTGGGGAAGAGTCAGGAAGGAAATACAGGTTATCTTTAAACATGTAAAACATTCATCTTCCCCAGTATTTGTTTGACAAAGGAAAGTTCACAAAGGGGACAGTATTTGTGTGAAGGTAAATCTTTTTAGTTCCTGTATTTTACCTCCCCTCTAGGCACTAGTAATACCCATAAAAGTCCAGAAAGTACCAATTTCCATCCATTACAACCAAATAAAAATGTTTTAAACGTGATATGTTTGGCTTGGGAAATCAGTTTTTGTCTGCCATAACTGACTTCCTGTTATAACTATGTCTGTTATGAGCAGAGTCCAGTGCAGCACATTTCTATTATGAACTACACAATACATCTGTTTGCCATGGTCTGGTAAAAGTGAAACAGCTGAAAATGGCTCAAGAGAATTAAGCACAAGAGCGTAGTTTAACTCATATTTTGTCTTTGCAAGTGTAGCATCTCTGTTTCCAGTAAGGTCAGAGGTCAGCAAAGCTTTAATTTCACTATTTGAAATCAAGCCTGTACTCAGCTAACTTGTACTTGATTTCACACAGGATGCATCAACACTGGCAAAAATGGGCCCTTGTAATTAATCAGTTTGTAATTTACTGGTATGTTTCAACAAGAGAGTGACAGATATTGCAACTGCATTTAATATCTTTGGGGACCATATTGTATTAAGTTTATGAATGGTTTATGTATCACTTTAGGCCAGGGATTGCTTGCAACCCTGGGGACAGGGAAGGGTTACCACAGCTCCTCCAGGAACCAAAAAAAGTGGAAGGTGATTAAGGTGAATCAGATTGTCAGCATCTCGAGAGAGGTACTACACCTGAGGAGACTTGCATCTTCTGGTTCAAACTGGGTTTTCTGAGGGCTTGGCTATACTCGAAACTCCAAAGTGCTGCCGTGGGAGCGCTGCCGCGGGAGTGCTTTGAAGTGCGAGTGTGGTCGTGGCGCCAGTGCTGGGAGAGAGCTCTTCCAGTGCTGCAGGTACTCCATCTCCTCGTGGGGATTAGCTTGCAGCACTGGGAGCCGCACTCTCAGTGCTGGGGCACTGTTTACACTGGTGCTTTGCAGTGCTGCAACTTGCTTAGCTCAGGGGTGTGTTTTTTCACACCCCTAAGTGAGAAAGTTGCAGCGCTGTAAAGCGCCAGTGTAGCCAAGGCCTGTGACCAACAGATAAAGGCTTTTGGTATAAAGAGGCTGAGTTTAAAAGGAGATGGGGCCTTCTTTTGATTCAGGGAACAGACAGGATCTTCTGTCCCATGGGGGATCCTGACACTTACAGAAGGGTTGGACTAACCAGGATCCCATAAGACTGATGGCTGACCACTGGTAAGCTTTTGGCATCCATATAGGAAACGGTGATTGTTTCGGTATATTTTTTCTGTAATGCTTTTAACCTAAGAATAAATGTATTTTGCTATGTGAAGGCTTATTGGTAACTGGTGCACACCGTCATAGCCGCTGGAGAGAGGATAACACATGTGCCGGGCCACAGTCAGACCTTCTGGGGAAATCACAGTGGAGTGCAGAGTCTGGCAGGAGAGACAGATGCGGTTCTCCACCCAAGAGAAGTGATTGCAGGGAGTCTGAAACCCTTAATGAGGACCAGGAGGGGTCAAAAATTCAGTTAATCTTGAAACTGGGACAAGATAGTAAATCACTGGTCCCATTTTTGACTATGAAGAAAAGGCCTTGGTAATATCACTTTCAGTTTGTCATGTTGACAGTAACCACTCAGGAACCATTTTAGTGCAGCAGTTTTCAGGCAGCACATGTACCATGACAGTCACAACTATGTTTTATATTACTTATGAGCATGTAAAGTAGCATGGTTTAAAAACTGTATACTAGGGACACCAGCAATACTATTAGCTTTAAACCATATTCATTTCCTTAACAAAGTGCAAAAGCGCTAAGGTCCACAGGGTGTTTGGTGTAGCCACAAGCTTTCTATAACATTAATGTGAACATTAATAATTCACCTTTCCTCCTGCATGCAAAGATTAATACACACACATGGAATGAAATGTGACCCTTCCCTGTGCTGAAAGAGCAGTATTGATGTTTTTCCTGTTTAGCTTATTCATTCAAAGGCTGTATGTTGGAAAAAAAATACCTACCCTTTACTTAGCAGGAGCTGAAACAGAAGGGACAAGGAATAGGACTTTAATCTAGGTTTGCAGGACTACTGAATTAGACTGATGGTTCCTTCATTTCCAGGAATAACCTGATTTTGTTGGAGACAGACCATCATTTTAGGCATTTGGATACTATGGTGACTAGTGCCATTAGGAACTGCCTATTCAGAAACAAGCATAAAAAGCTAAAGTTTCCTTTAGTTACACTAGGTAAGAGCAGAGTAACTCCAAAGTCTGAAATGGAGTTACTCTAGGTTGACGTGGTGAAGCTGGAAGCAAAATATAGCCTTATATGGATTTCTAGAATATCTACAACCAGGAAATGGAAAGAAATTGAAGTCTGACTAGTGTTCTGTTATCACATTCTGTTGTGTGTGGTGAAGTCTACTAATCAAGAGTGAACACAACTGGCAACTTGCAAGGTTTCTATTTCTTGTCTTCTTTGTAGCTTGTTTATATCCCTAAGATATTTCTGAAAATGAGATGATGCCTCCAGTGGGTCTTTACACCCAACCGATAAAGGAAATTCAACCATCCCTAGCAAGCTCATATTTAGAAGAGGTTCCAACAAGAGCTGCTTTCATGGAGGGAGTTTGTCAGTGTGTAATTATTCAGCCACAGTACACACTGCAAGCAAACCCAGCCTTACTCATTTCTCTTAGAGAACTAATTAAGGTGGAGAACTTGCTTTGTTAGTATGGTTGAAGGACAGTTTTGCATTGTTCATGCTAAACAGGATCTGAGCAGTAGACAGACCTGTTTCACCTACAGACAGGGGCAGAGGCTTTAATAAAGCAGTTTCTTAATAACTGTCTCTCATGCTTTAGAAATGCAATGCATCAAATTTAGCATCATGCAGAATCCTTCAGTGGGGCTATGGAATATTATTACAATCTTTTTTCTTAAAAAGGAATGCTGCCAGGTCTCCTGGGAGGATTTTGTCAACTGCTACCATTCACCTGTCTTTGCCACCTGAAATTGATATTAAATATGAGGGGAAAGATGATAGCAGACTTAAACCTATTATGATACTGCCGTGACAGGGAAACTTCAAAAAAACACCAAAGAAAATTTATTTTAGAAGAAACAAACAAAACTTAACTTTAACACCAAATGACCCCATCACATTTCCAAATATTTTTTTTCATTATATACACTTTACACAGACAGTTACTAACAAAACAGTCTCCAGGGTGGTAAATGGAATCTAGTTATGGAGGAGAAATAAAACTTAGCTTCGATTATATCCACAAAGTGTATATCTGCTGCGTAACATCATGCATATAGAAACAGCACCTCCAACAGTATAGCACTTTAGTGGTGTGAAGATATTGCATGTGGAGGTCACCTGGCTACTATTACAAGTATTGGAGCCCAGTATCTTCTGGCTTAGAATTGTGATTAGTACCTCCTGAGTTACCAAGTCTTTTATATGCTTGGTGCGCTTATTCATTCCCACGAGCTATATATGCAAAAAGTTCTGGAAAAATTATATATGTCCTGCAGTGTTTGAGATACTAGATTTTATTTTTAAACCCTTTAAGATTTATTTCTGCTGGACTATCTTCTAGGGTCTCTTGGGAAATAAAATGTTCAGAGTACACATCCTATCTCAGGCATACTGTGCCATAACTCTGTATATTTAAGATTCCCAGACTTTGGACTAAGTGGAGTCAAACAAAACTGAAAGTGTGGTCTATACGTTTCACAAGTGTACCAGAAGATTCACTAAGAGGCTCAAATCAACGTGTTCAAAGTAAATTGTCCTTTTAATTTTTGCTCTTTTTGGCTAAAAAGCAAAGCAGATTAGTTGCTTGAATTATATTTTCTGCTTCATATAATTCTAGAAATGTTGGGAAGGAAGTAGTTGAAAACAGATTTTTCTTTTTTATGGTGTTTAGGCTGCTCTTGGTTCTTTAGTATTATAAAAATAAATAATCTAAGTAGCAGAACCTGAAAATAGTAAGCCTGAATGTAGCACTGTACACTTAAAATGCAAAAAAAGATTTTTGCTTACTGAAATAGGTTTTGTTTGCTGTGTGAATGAAAGCAGGCAGCAGACTAAAGGAAGGTTCTCCAACAAAGCAGGAGACAATCCACTCATATTCTAATGGCAAGTAGCATGAAAGAGCCTCTTTTTTTTTTTTTTTTTTTTTTTTTTTTAGTCTGGGCACATGGTCATGCACTTGTCTATGCAGCTACAATACTGTACTTGAATGTAAATTACACCTATAACTTTGTGGTCAATTTCTCAGGTGCCTATTCCCATAGAATGGGTGTGTCATTATGTACAGTATATTTAATAGTACACCCACTCTCCTGTGGAAGAGGAGTTAAGCCCCCACCATTTCCCTGCATGTAAAGCAATTTACTCAAGAAGAATCAAACATGTGGAGTTTATTTCTTACATCCTACAGCCAGGGCCTTATTGTTCTTCAGAGAAGTCTTGCTGAAATAAAGGAACCTGTCATTTTTCCCTTTAGGTAGTAAGACTCAGTCTCGGCTGGAGTTCCAGCTTGAATCTGATGACTGAGGGCCCTCTGCTGAGAACAACCTTTGCTTTTTATCCAAGGGTCTCAAAGCACTTCACAAACGTTGATCACCTCTGTGAAATAGTAAAAATGATTAAACCCATTGTACAGATGGGCAAATCAAATAGGCTAAGTGGCTAGTCTAACGGCACACAGGTAGACCATGGTTTATCCAGGACTAGAACGCCAGGAGTCCTGACATCTTGTCCCCTTTGCTCTCACTGATATATAACAGTCCTTCACAGATCAGAAACCACCTTCAGAACAGATGAATGGTTTGGAAAAGAACTATAAACTTTAAGCATGACACAGAATTAAATTTGCCCATTTAAAATTATGAAAGACACGGCTTCTATTTAGTCTATAGATAAACAAAGAAAAATGGTAGAGATGAAATTAGAAGTAGTAGTTTGGCAATATTTCACAAAGACAAATGGGTATGAAAGTGAAGAATAAGAATACCAAAGCTTACACCATGTTGCATTGTCCTCCAGATAGTCCTCTGGGAAGCAAGAGGAAAACAGATTCAGGGAACAGAAAAAAATAACACAGCAGGTTATACCAAGCAGCTAACCACAGAGAAGATAAAGTATCATTATAAGCAGTCTCTTGTAAATGAGAATTCTTAGATAATACATTTCAGAAGAAACCAAATAGACCCAGCAGTGAAAACTGAGTGCACATGTTAAGTCTGACATCATAAGTGTATTTGATCAGTTTTAAGCTAAATACATGCCAACTTTACTTTTTGATATTTCATTTTCATATTTGCAGATCTTACTTTGATTTGTTATTTATCAAATGCCATTAGGATGCAGCTATTATGAATTTGATAACATATAATACTCTTCTCAAAATGTCTGTGTTCTGCCGTTAAGTAATAAGTGCCTCTGCTTTAGTGCTTGGATGTATCAAAACAGATTTAGTTAATGATAACGGGCCAAATTTGTATTGTTGCATTTTTAGGCCACTTAATGGGATCTGCTGGGTGCTAAGTATTCTGGAAAATCTTGTCACTTCATTTAGGTTTCTGAAGGAGAGCTGAGATGTCTTGAAAATCTGTCCCCAAACTATGGGTGCTCAAATCTGGCTTAAACTATATTACATTGTAGTATATGACTGAAATGCATCTGGAATAATTTGTTTTTGTCTGAGAATATGCTGTGAAAGAGTGATCCTTCTGATGATACCAGTTTTGTTTGTCACTTCACTTTTTAGAGTCTATGAAGCTCCATCTTTGGTCTTTGCTATGATGGTTTAATGTTCAATGATTTGACATTATTTTAAGAATGAAATCTCAAAGACAGATTTCTTTCAAAAGCATTAATTTAGTGTTGAATAGTCACATGAAACAAAAGAAAAAGCTACCATGACAGGAAGGAATTTTTTGCATTGCTTGCAAAAAAATTCAAAGGAGGCTAGGTTTATGGTACACTGCCTATGAAAAGTGAGTTACTTTGTTGTATATTTATATTAACTGAGTAATCAAAAGTGAGTGACACACAGCCTGGAAAACATCAAATCGTACACATTATGAGAATTTTGTTCAGAACATCAGCCTTTTTGTAATACTATTTAAAAAAAATAATAGGTTTTAAATCTTTCTGGGAAACTTTCACTACTTGGTTTGAGACTTTCCAAAGCATGGATAAAGGATCATAGTTCTGAAACAAAACCTTATGCCCCAATCCATTGAGAACCCTGTTCTAACTCCAGCTGAAGTCAATGGCCATCTCTCACTTCAGTGGATGCTGGACTGGGCACAAAAGGAGCTAACACTAAGGGTACTGTTATTTAGATCTGTATTTGATACAGATTTTAATAGCTACAAGGACAATAACAGTTTCCAGTTTAAATGTCACCAGGAAGAAGACTATTTAGATGTAACACTTTAAGTGAGACTATCAATGATAAAGTTGCTCTCCTTTCAAAAACTTGGGAAAATCTAATTTGGTCAAGTCAAATGGGACCAAATTCCCCATTGAAAGTCAATGAGGTTACACAGGGTATAAAGCATTGTCTACATTGAAAGTTTGCCTTAGTTACAGTCATCGATGGCTAACTACACATGAATCTGCTCCATTGCTATTTTATTTATTGTGTATCATAGTTTCAATGGTTTTACCCTGTAAAAGATATTAGTGGTACCAGCAGTATTCTCACTCTATGTATGAGGAATGCCTGATCTCTTTTTAAGTGGTAACAATGCTGTAGCTCGGGGTGGCCAAACTATGGCCCGCGGGCTGGATCTAGCCCATCAGGACTTTGGATCCAGCCCGCGGAATTGCCAGCCCCACGCCTCTCCCAGAAGCGGCCAGCACTGCGGCCCCGGGGGGAGAAAGAGGGCTCCATGCGCTGCTCTGACCCGAAGGCACTTCCCCCTGCAGCTCCCATTGGCCAGGAACAGGGAATTGCGACCAATGGGAGCTTCGGGGGAGGTACCAGCAGGTGAGGGCAGCATGCAGAGCCCTCAGCCCCTCCCGCCCCCCCTCCCCACCCAGGAGCCACAGGGGCATGGTGCCGGCTGCTTCCGGGAGCAGTGCAGGGCCAGAGAAGGCAGGGAGCCTGCCTTAGCCCTGCTGCACACTGCTGCCACCCCAAAGCAGTGCTGGGCCGGAGCCTGCATACCATGCACATACTGAACCCCAACCCCCTTCCTTGAGCCCCCTGCCACACCCCGCACCCCTCCTGAACCCCATCCCCCTGCCCTGAGCCCCCTGCTGCACCACAACCGCCTGCCCTGAGCCTCCTGCCATATCCCACATCGCTCCTGCACCCTAACCTACTGACTTGAGCCCCCTGCCACATCCCACACTGCTCCTGCACCACACCCCCCTGCCCTGAACCCCCTCCTGCACTCCAACCCCCTGCCCTGAGCTCCCTGCCACATCCCACACTGCTTCTACACCCCAACCCCCTTCCCTGAGCCCCCTGCCACACCACAACCCCCTGCCCTGAGCCCCTTCCTGCACCCCAGCCCCCTGCCCCAGCTCCTGCATGGCCCTGCATGCAATTTCACCACCCAGATGTGGCCCTCGGGCCAAAAAGTTTGCCCACCCCTGTTTTAGCAGCTCCCGGTATATAGAAGTAGTTCAAGATGAACTGTTACTACCAACTTTCCTTTTTAACTCCTCTCCTCCCACTGTCCCCTTTATATCCTGTAACTTAATTCCATGAGCACTCCACACTCCCCCTGGCTTCAATGAGCTTTCAGTTGGCTGTAGCCCTAGTGATGTATGTGCATCCATGAAGAAGGAACCTTGCACTTGCATGGAGCAGGGTGAAGAATTGGAGCCTACGAATACAGACTTTGAGTAATGACAGCACTGGACCTGGAAGGTGTAATTTCCAGCTCAAGAAGGCAAACCAACACTAATTAGCATGATAAAAACAGAATGTGGCTGTAGCAGCAAGAGGGCTAGTTGTTCTGAGAACTTGTCAGAGACCCTAGGGGTATAATCACAGTGGCTAGCCCCTTGGGCCACTCCACTTTTTGAGTCCTAGCTTGATGACAGCTAATGTGAGTATGTCTACTCAAGCTGGGAATTATACCGTCCTGCTCCAGTGTAGACATACCCTTAAGGGGGGAATCCTGCCCCACTGAAGCCAGTTAGAGTTTAGCCATTCACTCTAATTGGGGCCAGAATTTCACCCTATGGCTAAATCTTAGTTTAAAGTGTTACATTGTAATATGCTTCCTTCATGTTTGTAAACCAATAATCTGAATCTATCATGGAGACAAACATAGATTTTACCTTTTTGTTTTAGGGGGAAACAAGCTACACTGTTGCCAGAATTACTGGGTGCCACAGCTGTTGCTTAAAGTTAGTACAACTATATTACAAGCCCATGTCCTGATTTGAAATATCCTATGTATTCTTTTAACTTAATTAAAATGAAGGGGTAAGATATATTATAATATAGACTATGGGAAAGACTTGGCAGCCTTGAGTGCTAATTTATAACAGGAGCTAGTCGTCTTCTTAGCATATGCACAACGTGCCTCAAGTGGCAGGTGACCAGGATTCATTACCCGAATTTGGTCCACTGGTTAGATCATTAGCTTGCACGACTTGGGCCAGATACTGACGGCAAGTGTGACCTGAATGCTGATCCAAAATGATTGTATAAAATAGAGACCTGGATCTTATTTTGAATTAGAAGCATATAAAATTTCTCCTTAAATATTGAAACTCACCCGTGTATCAGGAACCAGCTCAAACCAATTTAAGGTTATAATTCTAATTTTATGATATTAAGTAAAAAGTATGGAAGAAGTCATGCATAGGCATGCTTTCTAATATTCAGAAAGAAGTACAATAAGCTGTGTTTACATAATGCAAACAGCTTTGGTTTAGGAGCTTCACGTCCTTAATGCTTTTATCCATTGACTTTACACCATAACTGCAAAATAATATTAACACCATTAATAATTACATATTATTAAATCCACTTTATAGGTATACAAACAGCAGGAATATTGTTGTTTGAGATATGAATCCACTGACTTGAAATAACTAAAATAACTTTATATTAAGATGATTGTTTTTAAAATTACTGAATAAATAAGGCAAGATTAGCGATCACTTACATGCTAGCTTGTCAAAAGCTTATTTTTTAAGAGTGTGTTGTAAAAAAAAAAAAGCCGACTGTAACTTTACAAACAGCCATATTAAATGAAGCACTGGACCTGATGAATGAGAAATGCACATTATGAGTGCATATATTGAAGAACTAGCTGCTGAATCCTTAACTTAATACTTAAATGGAAATTTGAGGTAGACAATTTTTTTCAAAGGAAATATATTAATAAGTATTTTCCTTGAATTGTCTATCTAATTCATGACCAGGAGGAAAGAGTTTATCACCTTCCAATCTTTCCAATATATCAAATCTGACTCATACTGGTCTCCAAAGAGATGTAATTTCCCTACTGTTTTCAATGTAAAAAGTCATTTGTTTAATACAAAGTTGCACAGCATATATGATAATTACAGTAAATACAGTAATTATGAAAATATTAAATATCTCCTGTGAAGGAATATTCTTAAAGCAAAATTCCCCCTCCATCTCTGCTAGCCTAATGAGAGAAGATAGCAAATGTTATTACTTACCAGTCTATCCAAACTTGTGCCAGCAGCTGTTGTTGGTCTCTCCTCAGGATGGTACGGCCTAAAGCGGGTATTGAAGTTCTCGGGAACAGAGCGGTAAGACCTTAAAGCAGGTGCTGGTTTAGGCTGGCCGCATCCTTGAAAGACCTGCAAGAAGCATTTTAAGTTACATCAAACTTTCCTTTAAAAAGCAAGAGTGATACTTTACAAGTGCCATATCCCATTCAGAGGTTTGTAACTTAGAATTTATATCCTGGTAATAATGAATTAACTACTGGCCCTAAATCAAAACTTGGATGGACATCATTACTAATATCTAATGTACAGGGCCTTTTTCATCTAGGTCACATTTTGAGTTTAGCCCATGTTGGTAGTTATTGAAATGGGCTAACATCTGAATGATGTTTGGGTTGTTATCCCTCTAGAAAGAGTAACAAGAAAAAAAATCTTTTGTGGTCGGATGTAGCTGCAGTTGGTTTCAAATTAAGTTAAGACCTGTTCGGTATCCACAAACCCACCACTCCCCCCAACCACAATTGGCACTAATAGGTAATCTTGTTGGCAGTCTCAGAAGACAGGTCAAAAGCTCAATGGCCTTATAACTTAACTAGCCTTTCATCCCCCTAAAAGATGATTCCTGCACATCAGAGGTGAGGTACACTGATCGGGCAATCATGAGGAGTATGTTCTGCCATTGTTCTTGTTCACTGGATAAAGATATGTCTCAGGGATGTCAGTCTGGCAGTTTTCAGAAGCACCAGTTTGAGTTAATTATAAAGTCTGAATAAAAAGAAAAATATTTGGAAAAAAATCAGTAGAATATAAGCAGTGCTGTTTTTACTGTACGTATTGAAGGAGAGCACTAGGGATGCTACTTAATATCTATTATATATCTAGTATCAGAGGGGTAGCCGTGTTAGTCTGGATCAGTAAAAGCTGCAAAGAATCCTGTGGCACCTTATAGACTAACAGACGTTTTGGAGCATGAGCTTTCGTGGGTGAATACCGACTTCGTCAGATGCATGTCGACATGCATCTGACGAAGTGGGTATTCACCCACGAAAGCTCATGCTCCAAAACATCTGTTAGTCTATAAGGTGCCACAGGATTCTTTGCTGCTATTATATATCTATAGATGAAGAAAGCTGGATTTTAACTTAACCAGCCTTCACACAAACTAAGGTGGCCAGGTGCCCGGTTTTCTATCAGAAAGTCTGGTCATAAAGGGGACCTCATAGTGAAGACCCAAAATCCGGTTACTGTGGGCAGGATAGGTGAGGAGGCACTGGTCACCACCAGTACCAGCCCTTACTCAGCTGGGGCCACCTCCTACCTGCATTGGGCAGCTGCAGCTTCCAGCACTGGCTCTGCAGGTGAGTCCCTATTGACCCGGACTGAGGGGGGAGGAGAGGGGAAGAACACCAAGCTATGGGAGAAGAGGAGCGAACGGGGGGCAGGGCCTCAGTGGGAAAAGGCAGAATAGAGCAGGGGCCTCGGGGGAAGAGGCAAGGCCTTGTAGGGGAAGTTCCAGCACTCCTGCTGGAGTGTCTGGTTTTAAAAAATTAAAAAGTTGGCAACTCTAACACAAACAGACGTTCAACTTTTTTAAAAAAAAGAGTCATGTGGAGGTTTCGCTATAAGATTTTCTGTTGCTGCTTTGAAACTTAAGGCCAGAATTATCCACACAAGAGCAGTCAGTGGTCATTCTTAACTTATTAGGCCTCCATTCAGCGAAGCACTTAAACATATGCCTAACTTTTAGCCTATGAGCAATCCTGTCCTTATTCAGGGAAACACTTAAGCAAGGTGCTTCGATGAACCAGGATGGAATTATTCATACACTTAGTTATATACTTGCTTAAGTGTTTTGCTGAATTGGAGTCTTACTTAATGCTCTTACCATAGTACTCTGAGTGTACACAGTGCTATACAATAGGGTTAAAATAAGTAAGGGTACAGTTATAAAGACAACTTTGATAGATAGAGCCCCAGGTATTCATCAAACCAAATTGAGCTAGTCAAAAATTTTCTGACAACATTTTTTTCACTGGAAAATATGGCTGCACTGAAACTGATATTTCGACGGCAAAAGTCAATTTCACCAATATTTTATGATTTTTCTGACGACATTTTAAAAAAAAGTTTCATTTTGAATTGATATTTTAACTTAACATTTCTAATGTCATTTACAATCAAATTGACCTTTCCAAACAACTTTTTTTGTTTGTTTTAGATTGACATGTAGAAACAAAGCGTTTCAGTATGAATTGGCATTGTGTTTTGAGATTTCGTGTCAAAATGGTTTGTTTTGGTCAAAAATTTTGAATAATTTTTGAAAAGAAATTTTGTTCTGTGAAAATGTTTGATATTTCATCTTTTTGTCTCAATTAAGGATGAAAATAAATGTTGAAATATCAGAATTCCCTGTGGATGGACATTCTATTTTTCAACCATCTCTAATACCAAACACAAACAATTTGCCTAAACTGCTAGTTTGCCTGAACTGCTAGTAATCCCATTTCTCTTCAAGTAATCTACTATGGTATTTTTTCTTTCTATTTGTATTTCATTTTTTTCTATCACATATTGGAGAATTGGTACAGATTTTGATGCATTTGCTGAAATGTACAAGTTTTTTCTTCCATTGTGTAAGTTTTTGTCATCAAATTTGCATGCAACCAGACAACAGCAGAACTCTATAGTACTTTATAGATTTGGAGAGGAGAAATCATCTGCTCCTTTGAAAGTTATCTCACAATAATACAATGAAGATGCAATCTGCAGTTTGTTAACTATACAAAAGGGACATTTTCTAACCTGGATGCAGGTGGTAAGGGACTGGACAGGAAGTGAAAAGATGAGGCTTGGGATTTTGAAATGTAGACTAAGAAGGAGCACATGAAATGTTTCCTGAACAAAAAAACCATTAGATATGTGAAAGAATACACCTTATAGATTTCTGGACAGCATCCAGCCTGCTGGTTTTATGGTGTGAATTGATGGCTTGATGGTTAGCATTTCAATGTTGGGATTTGAATGAATCAGTTTAGGCATCTGAGATCTGGAAGGTAACCTTCTGCTTTCTTTTGAAAAAACCTGTGTGTGTGTGTGTGTGTGTGTGTGTGTGTGTGTGTGTAGAGAGAAAGTTTGGAGAAGAGGAAGTGTAGTTTTGATAATACTGGGAACCCATTTTGGGTAATGGTGGACCAAGCTAGAAGAAATGTCCAAGCTGCATGTGATAGTGCTATGTATTTGTCCCTGCCAGACAACCTAGAACTCTTGCTGACATCTGCCAATTTAATTCCTACTTTCTTCAAACAAAGAGATGGTGGTGTGCAATGACATCACCAGTTAGCTATTACATTTTAACTCTGCATACAATGCCCAGCCTCTCCCACTCTCTCAACAAAGCCATAGCACAAAGGGTGATTTGGGTTTGGTTTATACCCAAATGATCCATCCTTAATTGAAATTTCTAGCATATCATTCTTTGCCAGAAAATGACAACAATAAAGTTTACAAAACATACAATAAAAATAAACTACCAACATTCCCAATAGCAGTAACATATGATGAAGACATTCAAATCCTACATCTCACTGACAGAGTTCCTAGGGAAATGGGGGATACAAAATGAAAATACTGTCAGAGAACCCTGAAGTATCAATCCTAGATTTTAGTTGAAAAAGAGAGAAATAGAACAAATATGAACTTGCTGAAATATACTGAAGGAATAAATATATGGATTAGTTAATTAAGAAACAGATAATTAGCATATCAGTCATAAAGGAATACAAGTAAAGAAATCAAAGTTGTATAGGAAACAGGAGGAATGAAATGTAAGACACTCAGACCTGATTCAGAGAAGTACTCAGACATGCCTAATTTTAAGCACATGAGTAGTCCCATTGATTTAGGGAACAATCCAATTCCCACTAACGTCAACAAGCCATTAGAGAATGTAGAGAAAAAACATCCAAAACATTAGCTAAGACAGAATCCCTACAGCATCTAACAGATGAGAGGATAAAGTGAAAAAATGAACAGAAGACTGTGCAGAAGGAGAGCACCAAGAATGGTACTGAATATCTATCATCTATATGCAGGTGTAAGAAACTGGATGGATACTTCAACACCCTATCTAACACTCAAAGAGAAAGGAAGGATGAATGATGAACATTAAAAACTGAGATGTATTGAGGTTTCATGTGTTTTTGTTACTGCTGCTTTGGCATTAATGGCCACCATTATTCACACAGGAGTAGACATTTTTATTTATTTATATAGCATTGTATAATAGGTGAACTGTGCCAAAAATATGATCCTTGTCCCAAAGAAATTCCAATATAAAATCACAGTAGGCAGAATACAGAACACTGCCTTGCTTAACAAACACAAATTGGTGAGATTATATTCTAATGGGAAAACCTTATGAAACGGGCAGGTTTTCAGAAAATATTTGAATCAGGCGAGGGATAGAATTTGGATTAAAATTACTATGAGGCTGTGTTAGGTATATAGGACGGAGTTATCAAGATGTCTTTCAGAGAGATTGCCCCATGTGTACACCATGCCAAACTCAAAGCATCACATTCTCAGTTGGTAAGCTGGGATGGCTCTGTTGATTTGAAGACAGCTGCACCAGTTTACACCAGTAGACAAACTGATTTGTTAGATAACAGCCAGATTTCTCAGTAGGAATGACTGCATTTCAGTGGTGGGTGAAATGAAGCCTCTATGTGTGTATGCATGACATTATATGTATATTACAGCATAATTTTCACAAGACAGAATGCTACATTTAGAGGCTAGTAGTATGCTGACTGAGTGCCCTAACCAATCCATCTTGAGAAAGGGATCAGTCTAATGTATAGTCCAGAATTGTCTGAAAAAAATGTAATACTGGAAAAATAGCATGCTGCCCAAGAAGTGTGTTAAATCTCTAGTGTCAATATCCATTAATATATCTAATATTTTCCAGCAGAAAGTGGTATTTGATAAGTTCTCCTCCTAGAGTTTGAGAATAACTGACTAATGTAAATGTCTTCCTAGATCAGCTCTGAAATTCTCTTTTATGCAGCCAAATTATATCTATATTTAATTTTCACCTAAGTTATATCCAGGGAGGGCAATAGGTATAAATGGAAAAATTTACACTAGAGAAAACGGATTTAAAGTCTACTAATACATGGTATTTATGTATATCAATGGATCAGAAGATGGCATAAATAGGTATATTATGCAACACACTTATTTTTAAAAGCAAAAGATGACTGTTATAATCCAGTTGTGTGGGGGAGGGGGCATGGATCAGCATTCACGTCATACTCCCCATCTATGCCTGTCCTGACCCAGGGAAGCTAATGATCCAACCAGTGGACCAAATTTGCTGATGAATCGTGGTTACATGCCACTGAAGCACGTTGCGTATATGCTAAGAAGAAGATCCAGTTGTGAATGCTGTCGTATTCTTGAATGGAAATTTGTAAATGATATGCAATGTATTTCAGTCCCCTGGTTGACTACAATTGATTCTGAAGAATGATTTTCCTTTTCTCTGGAGTCATTGACATTAATGACACAGGCATGAGGCATGTCATTAATGTTCAGGGTAGGTGGGAACTGAAGAATTTCAAGAGGAGATCATACCACTGAACCAAAACAATCTAAAGTCCCAAGCTCTTATTATGGTGAACACTTTATGGAGGTCTGACTTATTGGAAAGCCATGATCTAAAGGCCTGGTTTAAATCTATAAAGGTGAGGGAGCCGTAATCAATAAAACTCCCTCAAACAAGAGGATTTCCCTATCAGTTATAAAAGAACAGTAAGGTTAATTTCACTGTTATAAATAGTTTCCACAGCTCAGGATTTTAGGAAGGGTGTGACCAGACTTCCCTACAAGAAATGAAAGCTTTACAGTGCAAATGGAATATTCCCATGATTTACCAACCATTATAGCAATTCAAATATTTTCCAGTGAAAGGATAAAAGTCTGTATTATTGCAATTGAGAAGGAAGCTGAGTTCATGCCAAGGAGTGGTGATGTCATCGATCTAGGCAGGAAGGCCCTTTTCCTGGCCAATTAAAAAAACACATTGCTTGCTCTGGGGAGCAAGCAATCAAAATGAAAATTAAATTGGTTGGAACATACAGACTGGATGACTTTTCAATGAAAACTTTTCTTTTAAGGAAAAGTTTTGCTTCTTTCTTGGTTTAAGGGTGGAGTATGCTACAAAGCCAGGCTGTAAATCTCACAGCATATAAGACAGCGTGGTTTGATTCTCAGTATGTCTGGTGAGCTCTAAGATCACCACTGCAGGAACAGGGCCCCATCATGCAAGGTGTGGAGTACTGTTAAAATCCTAACAACTTCACTGAGAATTGAAATGCTCAGCACCTTGCAGGACTGGGTCAATAAATAGCAGGTTTTGGGGATTTTTAAAACAAACAATAATCTCAAACCTTCTCCCTCCCGCAACTTCCTAGTTACAGTAGTTTCTGTCTGGGAAATGAAAAAGCACGGAATCAGCTAGCAGTCTTGGCTGAGCAGACATGAATACCCAAGTGTGTTAGATCAATGGGAACTGGCCAGTCTTTTGATGTAGAGAAGATGGCAAGACTATTGATTTCAGATACTGTTCCAAGGAGCACCACTAAAGATAAGTCACAGAAAAGTCTTCTCTTGTTCACTAACAGCTCAACAATACTTATTACCAGATTCAAAGGATCTTGACAATAATGGGTTCAGAGGAGCTGCTGGTGGATGCATAGATACATGCACTCAAGATGGAAAGGAGGAAGCTCTGTTTATTGCCATGTCAGATTGTAGACAAAACTCTATCAAACTGAGGTCTGATAATCAGAGGCAGTAGAACATAATCCTTGTTTTCCAAAGTTGCCATTAAAAGGAGGTTAAATGGGATGTTTAATTTATTCACCTCCAGCATGTCATGCATTAGTCTGACCTCTACAGACGGAAGCGTGTTTAGATGTTAATAAGGAAAGTCACAGACCAGGCACATGTGGAAGTTACAGACCTCACTCCGCAGACTGCCTCTTATAAAGCAACCACTGAAAGTTCCCAACAAATATGAAACATTATTCAACATTCTTTGTCTGTTGTCAACCTTTCAGCAGCCAATAATATGAAGCTAATTGAATGGTACTTTTTGCAACACCATTCTTGCTTGAAAAAAATCTATAGAGTTTTTAACAAGGTGAGCTAGTTAGAGTGGGCCAGGTGCACTCACAGATAAGAGACTATAATTCTGAGTAGCATGGTCAATCCTTCATAGACCGAGGATAACAGACAGGGCTTGCTAATTTTTCCCTGGCTGCAATATTCAAGAGCGGATAATAAGTGACTTGCACAGTACCTTTGCTGACACCTGCATACTGTTCTCTTGCATGTTCATGATGGCTTCAGAAATCTTGACATCGATAGGATCCATGACTGATTCAATGTTGAATGGTCCCTCTAATCTCTCTGCTACCAAGAGCATGGCATCTGTTAAAAGACAAAGGAGCCATTCCTTTAAAGAAAGGGTACCCAGAGAGCGTAAAAAGGCTAATGTTATACCGTTCAGCTTGCCCTGCCAAAGCTGGGAATATCCAAATGCTCATGGCCTTGTTCAGTATTCTGCAGATGTGTGTCAGAGGGACATAAGAGACTTTAATGTAATGAAAACTTTCTCTGCAGATGTAATCCCCTGATTATCATAACTACCTAACAACCACCACCACCAAAATAACGGAGATTGTAAAAGTTATATTAATAACAGCTGCCATAGAGTTATCAATCTGAGGAGAAAACTTCTTCGTATACAGACTGTATCTCAACATTCTGAAACAGATTTGTTCTCCAGACTACGTAATCTTATCCATCAGAAAAAACAGGTGGATTGAAATGAACCCTTGGGTATACTTCTGGAACTTGCACGAGATGATGAAAACTTTGATATGATATATCAGGATCTTATAATTAAAACAGCTGTTCTTTCTGACCCCAATAATCCATTTTTTTTCAGTAATAACAGAGGATAAATATTGGATTTCTGCCATAACAAATAGGTATAAACCAGGTTTTCCCCTCTATGTATTTTCAAAACGCAGCTAAATATTGTCTGCAGAAAGATATATTGTTTGCAACTTCTGTGATTTACACAACCTATCTCTAATTACATGGGAAGTCACCCTCAGTATAATTTTTTCTAGTGAGTTCTTTCATGAATAAAAATGAGTACAAGTAAATAAATTAATAACAATTAAAATGTTATAATACATAATACAAAAAGCTTAAATGAATATTTATGAATTCATAGCTACAGATGCACTGCATTTATATTGGTGCTAGCCACATAATAAACTGTAACCACGTCTTGTAATAAATTTTATTGATCATACAATTTTGACCCTCTCATACATACTCTGCCTGCTGATCCACCACCCTGGACATATTTTAACATTCCAGACCTGTAAAGAGCTTCTAACAGCATCCATTTATTAAAAACAAAAAACAACCTGCAAGAGAAAAATATCCTTCTTTCTCCCCAAAACCATAGAATTTCCTCCAAAATTTCTTCTGGACTGAGGTCCAGAAATGGCATTATTCAAGTCCCGCTGCCTATTTAAAGTCTAATACCTTGCATTCCTTTAAGGCTGTCAGTGGGACACACAACACTTGTTTCTAACCCTGTGTGGTACTGAGATATTAGACATGCAATTTACAGCACAGAAAATAGTACTTTGTGTAATATTGTTTTACTTTATTATTTACAATGGCTCTTTTCTTCAAACTCTTATACTCTTGGACACATAGTAAAAAGAGCTTATTGACAGAGGAATAAAAAAACCCAGTTCTAATATATATTTGAAAAAATCTTTTAAAGATTTCTACAATACATTTTGCATACTATATTTGGTATCTACAGAAAACATCATAGAGTGGTTTGCTGTAAAGGTTTTTATAAGCAAGAATTTGTGATGACATGTATAAATCTTCTGTGGCTACACAATTTGTGAATAATATGGTCAGACCAAATTCTTGCTGATAAAACCTTTATTACATAACATCAACTGCTGAATGTGTGGGCATGAGTGTGCACACGCACATACACACACACACACACACACACACAACGGTTTGGTTTGGTTTTACACTCTGCAATGTATATTGTGACTCCCCATGATGCTGGTGGTGTACTGTGTACTTCTTTGTTTATTTGCTTTCCACATGGTACAGGACTTCATAAACAGCTGGCTTCTAGCGGCTTGACAAGTGGATCACAAAGTACGGCATAGTTAATTAATGCTGTTGTCGTGTGTTTGTTAGAAATGCCTGGAGCAAAAACATTACTAATAATTCACAATTCACATCACCTGTGCAAAGGCAGAGTAAATGGGCTGTGAGCAGTAATCCTGAGTATGTGCAGAGAACACAATACAACTGGTGTGCACGGTGCAGATAATACAGCTCATGGCTTGCAGGCTGCCCAAAACAGGAGTTAGGTAACTGAATGATGCAGCTAGTGCAGCTGCAACTAGCAGCACCTGCAGCCTACCTAAGACCCCCACTGTATGGTCCCACGGAGATAGTTGCCACGGAGCAATGCTGGGGGCTCCTGAGCACCTCTTTAGAGTCTCTGTCCTCCGTTGCCCATTCTCAGATGTACCTTAGCACAATGGTTCTCAGACAGGGATGTTCCAGGGGTGACATCAACTCATCTAGATATTTGCCTTGTTTTACAACAGGCTACATAAAAACACTAGCAAAGTCAGTACAAACTCAAATTTCATACAGACAATGACTTGTTTATATTGCTGTATATACTATACACAGAAATGTAAGTACAATATTTATATTCCAATTGATGTATTTTAAAATTATATGATACAAATGAGAAAGTAAGCAACTTTTCAGTAATAGTTTGCCGTGATTTTGTACTTTTATGTCTGATTTTGTAATCAAGTAGTTTTTAAGTGAGGTGAAACTTGGGGTACACAAGACAAATCTGATTCCTGAAAAAGGTACAGTAGTCTGGAAAGGTGGAAAGCCCCTGTCTTAGCAGATCACTGGTGATTCAGGCTGTGCACTGCCATTAGACAGGACTGCTCTACAGGTCAGGAACTGTGTAGGAATTTATTTTGTTTTGTTATTTCACTCCCAGAACTTTTACTTTTATGGGTGCTGTCATTAAAAGAAACAGGACAAAGCTGATTGCTATGTTCTTAAAATGATTTATTTGATTTAAGAATTCAGAAGCTTATATATGAATTCCAAGATAAGTTAATGTTTAGACTGTGTACATTTCCAAGCTCAAAAACATATGGATTTATAATTTCAATAGACATGAGTCTGCATATCTTTCCTATGAACTGCAACAGCCCATCATATTTTTCAATTATCTTTACAATGAAAGTGACATTTTCCAGTTTATGTTAATTTCCTTCAGCACAGACTTCCAGATAACTGGTAAATCATGGGCTGATTTTAATTCTTTTGAAATAAAAGAGGTCGGATTGAGAACACTGATTTATGACATACTCTAATGTTTTTATAACATAATATAATAAATAAAAAGCTACCGCATATTACTATTATTTAGTCATTGTATTACTTAGCTTAATAGAGAGATGGTTAAAACTTGGGGGGCAGTGTTTAAATCAGGTAGCACATGACTAGGCTTGGCTTAACAGTGTAATCTTTGCTGATCTTAAACACAAAAAAGAAGCTTACAAGAAGTGGAAGACTGGACAAATGACCAAGGAGGAGTATAAAAATATTGCTCAGGCATGGAGGAGTGAAATCAGGAAGGCCAAATCACACTTGGAGTTGCAGCTAGCAAGAGATGTTAAGAGTAACAAGAAGCGTTTCTTCAGGTATGTTGGCAACAAGAAGAAGGTCAAGGAAAGTGTGGGCCCCTTACTGAATGAGGGAAGCAAGCTAGTGACAGTGGATATGGAAAAAGCTAATGTACTGAATGCTTTTTTTGCCTCTGTCCTCACGTACAAGGTTAGCTCCCAGACTACTGCACTGGGCAGCATAGCATGGGGAGGAAGTGACCAGCCCTCTCTGGAGAAAGAAGTGGTTCAGGACTATTTAGAAAAGCTGAACGAGCACAAATCCATGGGGCCGGATGCACTGGATCCAAGGGTGCTAAAGGAGTTAGCGGATGTGATTGCAGAGCCAATGGTCATTATTTTTGAAAACTCATGGTGATCGGGGGATATCCCGGAAAAAGGCTAATGTAGTGCCCATCTTTAAAAAAGGGAAGAAGGAGGATCCAGGGAACTACAGGCCAGTCAGCCTCACCTCAGTCCCTGGAAAAATCATGGAGCATGTCCTCAAGGAATCAATTCTGAAGCACTTAGAGGAGAGGAAAGTGATCAGGAACAGTCAGCATGGATTTACCCAGGGCAAGTCATGTCTGACTAACCTCATTGCCTTCTATGAGGAAATAACTGGCTCTGTGGATGAGGGGAAAGCAGTGGATGTGTTATTCCTTGACTTTAGCAAAGCTTTTGACACAGTCTCCCACAATATTCTTGCCAGCAGGTTAAAGAAGTATGGGCTGGATAAATGGACTATAAGGTGGATAGAAAGCTGGCTAGATTGTCGGGCTCGATGGATAGTAATCAATGGCTCCATGTCTAGTTGGCAGCCGGTATCAAGTGGAGTGCCCCAAGGGTCTGTCTTGGGACCGGTTTTGTTCAATATCTTCATTAATGATCTGGAGGATGGCGTGGACTGCACTCTCAGCAAGTTTGCAGATGACACTAAACTAGGAGGAGTGGTAGATATGCTGAAGGATAAGGATAGGATACAGAGGGACCTAGACAAATTAGAGGATTGGGCCAAAAGAAATCTGATGAGGTTCAACAAGGATAAGTGCAGCGTCCTGCACTTCGGACAGAAGAATCCCATGCACTGCGACAGACTAGGGACCGAGTGGCTAGGCAGGAGTTCTGCAGAAAAGGACCTAAGGGTTACAGTGGACTAGAAGCTGGATATGAGTCAACAGTGTGCCCTTGTTGCCAAGAAGGCTAATGGCATTTTGGGCTCTATAAGTAGGGGCATTGCCAGCAGATCGAGGGATGTGATCAGTCCCCTCTATTTGACATTGGTGAGGCCTAATCTGGAGTATTGTGTCCAGTTTCGGGCCACACACTACAAGAAGGATGTGGAAAAATTGGAAAGAATCCAGCGGAGGGCAAGAAAAATGATTAGGGGGCTGGAGCACATGACTTAGAGAAGAGGCTGAGGGAACTGGGATTGTTTAGTCTGCAGAAGAGAAGAGTGAGGGGCATTTGATAGCTGCTTTCAACTACCTAGAAGGGGGTTCCAAAGAGGATGGATCTAGACTGTTCTCAGTGGTACCAGATGACAGAACAAGGAGTAATGGTCTCAAGTTGCAGTGGGGGAGGTTTAGGTAGGATATTAGGAAAAACTTCTTCACTAGGAGGGTGGTGAAGCACTGGAATGTGTAACTTAGGGAGGTGATGGAATCTCATTCCTTAGAGGTTTTTAAGGTCAGGCTTGACAAAGCCCTGGCTGGGATGATTTAGTTGGAGATTGGTCCTGCTTTGAGCAGGGGGTTGGACTAGATGACCTCCTGAGGTCCCTTCCAAACCTGATATTCTATGATTCTAGGGAAATAGCTTGGAAACTAATAAATAAGGCAACATTTTAAAACCTCTGCAATAAATTGTATGCCCTTTTCAGAAAATGAACCTCTAAGTTCTGTAAGATGGATTATTTATTTTCAGCTCATGTCAGTTAGCAGACATAAGAAAAGGATTTTCTTTTTGATTTTGAAGTCAGACATGCATCCATTATGCTCTTCAGCCAAATGACTTGCAGAAGGAGGAATGGTCAATAACATTAAAGAGTTAACTTGTTTCCTACCCCATTCTGTAATAATAACGAGTTTTCCATCAGTCCTTTGGATTTGTCTATCACTCTCTCCTTTAGGTAGAACAGTTCAAGAAATCACTTGAATACCATGTAGAAAACAAGAGGGAAAAATATTGACAGATACCTGTAGTCTTGGAATAGTAGAGAGCACAAAATGAGTTTTCTATATTTGATTGGACATTTGGTAGAACACTTTTTATTTTTACACAAAAATTAACCAAAATAGAAAATTTTTATAGCTGTGTCATAAACAGATGGTTAAGGGTTAATGTCTCTTTTACCTGTAAAGGGTTAAGAAGCTCAGTAAACCTGGCTGACACCTGACCAGAGGACCAATAGCGGGACAAGATACTTTCAAATCTTGGTGGAGGGAAGTCTTTGTTTGTGCTGTTTGTGCTGTTTGTTTGGTTGTTGTTTGCTCTTGGGGCTAAGAGGGACCAGACGTACACCCAGGCTTTCCCAATTTTCTGAATCAGTCTTTCATGTTTCAAAATAGTAAGTAATAGCCAGGCAAGGTGGATTAGTCTTATTTTTGTTTCCTCAACTTGTAAATGGTGTTTTTGTTGGAAGGATTTTTACCTCTGTTTGCTGTAACTTTGAATCTCAGGCTGGGGGGGGGCCTCTAGTCTATATGAATCTAAGTACCCTGTAAAGCATTTTCCATCCTGATTTTACAGCGATAATTTTTACCTTTTCTTTCTTTAATTAAAAGCTTCCTTTTTAAGAACCTAATTGATTTTTCCTTGTTTTAGAATCCAAGGGATTGAGTCTAAACTCACCAGGGATTGGTGGGGGGAAAGGAGGGGAGATGGTTAATTCCTCCTTGTTTTAAGATCCAAGGAGTTTAGATCGGTGTGAAGCTTCCCAAGGCAACCCACGGAGGGGGAAGTCTGGGGGGAAAAGGAGGGGCATGGTTAATTCCTCTTTGTTTTAAGATCCAAGGAGTTTGGATCTGTGTAAGCCTCTCAAGGCAACCCAGGGAGGGGAGAGTCTTAGGGGGAAAAGGAGAGGGATGGTTAATTTCTCCTTGTTTTAAGACCCAAGGGGGTTGGGTCTTGGGTTCCCCAGGGAAGGTTTTGGGGGAACAGAAAGTGTGCCAAACACAGACTTCTGGCTGGTGGCAGCATACCAGTTTTAAGCTAGTAATTAATCTTAAAAGTGATCATGCAGGTCCCCACTTCTTGAACTCTAAAGTTCAAAGTGGGGGAAAAACCTTGACAAGCTGTTAGAAATTCTAAACCATTCAGTGCATGTTACCAACGGCCAGATTATGCCTGATCTAAGTTCAGGTATGCAAGTAGATGAGGGGGGCAAAGACAAAGCATAATAGTAGTTCTCTGACTCAGAGAACTTGCTTGCACTGCCAGACCAGCAGCATCCACAGGTTGTGGCAAAAAGAGCACTCATCTCTGGATGATGCTCAAAGCTAGGCTGAGAAGCTCAGGGACTCCAGGACTACTATTGTGCCTAACCTTTGCTCGCCATCTCCCGCCCCACTGTAGGGACTGCTCCTTCTGAGTACCTTTGGGGTATGTAAATGGAGCTGAAATACAGGTGTGAATTCCAAAGGGGACACCTTCATAATGAGGATATGAGGCCAAGCTTCTGTCCAGCCACACTCTAACACCAGCTTACAATGCAGGTGGAACAGGCTTCACTATGCATAGGGATGGAGCAACATGCATATTCTCCTCGAATGCTCAGCATCTGGGAGAGAGATTATGCCCCTGGTGATATAGCTGTGCACCATGCCTTACTAGGGATGTGAAAAATCTGGGTCTACATAGCAATTACGTAAGGCTTTTTATAACTTCAGGTGTTTTCCTAGTGTAGTCTTCAGGATCTTCAATTTCTTTTCTTTTTCCCTGATGTCTCTCACACTGCACTGTACAAATCTTCCTCTGGCTGAGGAAGAATGGATATGGTGTCTCCCAGAGTTGCTCAACATCTCTTTGAGCATCATCATCACTTTGCCAGAGTCTGAGCATGATACCAGTGCAATGTTCTCACCCTGGCTGGCCAGGGAGCAAAAGGAAATCTGTCACTGAACTTGAGGTATTACCCTTAAAACTCCATTGGTTTGTGATGTAGAAAAATTAATTGTATTTCTGCTGCTTCTCAACATTCCAAGCCCTACGCACTAGGACCAAATGCTGCTCACATTTATACCATGTAAATCCAGAGGAACTCAGTTGTAACTGTGCATATGTCTACATCTGAGCTTGGACATGTGATTCCCAGCTCAGGTAGATATATCTGTGCTAGATCTGCTTGAACTAGCATGCTAAAAAATAGCCGTTGCAGGTGGGGTAGCATGGATGGTGGCTCAGGTTAGCTGTCTGTGTACATGCTTGCCTGGACTCCTGGGCACATACTCCAGCTGCTAGCTGCCGCCACTGCCTGTTCTATCCAGGCTACACTGCAGGTCCTGCTGGGAATCAAATGTCCCCAGACCAAATGTAGAGTACTCTTGAGCGCACAATTTAAACTTCTCTCTCATTTTATCATTTGAATTCAGAAAGCCATTGATGTACCAATCTAACATTTTACAAGTATCTAGTCTGAATTCTCTGAACAGTCAAACCACAATTTGTTATATTCAGAGCTGTTTTATGTGCTCCTCCCCTCCCCACCCCACTTTAAATATACAGCAGAAAAATAGCTGCTTAAGAGCTGACAGCACAGGTTCAAGGAAAAGAGACAGCTGCACAAAAAAGCAAAGAAAATGGAAATAAAAAGGAGAAATTACACATAATTACAAATGGAACTTGAGGAACAAATACAGATACAACTGAAAAGTAGACAAAAAAAGGAACAGCTGCACAAAGAATAAAGTAAATGGAAAACCAGATTAAAATAAACATGGAATTTACTTGAAACTGCTAACAAAACCAAGCACAAGTAAAAATACAGATGAAAACCAGGAAAAGATGTAAAATGTAGATGTCACCATATTTGAGGCAAAATCATACTTCTCTTCAGCACTGCATGAGCCTATGGAAATCCTGAAAACATATCATCTACTTTTTCTTGCACACTGTGGAAGTTGGATGTCTGAGGCTCTGCTGAACAGGATTTCTAAAAACTTTTAGTCACTGAACTTTCTTAGCTGAATGGCGCATCATCTTCTATGAAAACACAGTGCACGCCATGCTCGTCTCTCCTGGCTTTATTGTACCACCAAGAGGTGTTTAAATAGGCCCATTGTAAGCACAGAGAATGTACTTTGTGAATCATGAAACTGATTGATATGTGCATGTATACTGCCTATATATATTTTTATTTAAATTTTGATCGCTGTTTCCTCATATGAATAATTTTTTCATGTCATCGGTGGCTTGGAATGTTCAAATAATTCATACAAGTCCATCTTTCTGGCTCTTCTTTGATGAGATATGCTCAAATGGTTAAAGATGGCAAATCACAATGTGAAATCACAATGTAAAATTCTCCTGAATTTACTGTTCATTTTATCTTGCTAAAATCACAGAAATTTGAGCTCAGAAAGACCTTTTCAGACAACTAGCTCATTCCCCTGCCAGTCCAGAATTATTACCTACCATATATATTCTCCAGTGCTTTGTCCAGTCCAATTTTAAAATGACTCAGATGATAGGGCTTTCACCACTTCCCGTACAAGACTGTTTACATGTTGACTACACCTTTCTGGTAATAACATTTTCCAGATATGTAGCATAATTTTTCTGTTGCTTTATTTCACTCCATTACTCCTAAATATGCCATCTTGTATCATCATAAACAACTCCCCTCCCTTCTTGGTATTGACATCTTTCAAGTACTTGTAGATAATTATCAGATGCTCCCTTAGTCAATGTTTGCCCAGCCTGCACATATTTAGTTCTTAATCTCTTTCCATAAATCAAACCTTTCAGCCTGCTATGAGTTTTATTGCTGCTCTCTTTATTATCTCATGCTCGAGATTGTTCGGTTATTGTGGTGCTTAGACCTGATTATGGTTTCTAAATGCAATTGTATTAGTGCTTTTAGCAGGCTGCACTTCTCTAACACTCCCCTGGGGAGAGGATGGGTTCTGCTCCTGTCTCAGAATCCAGGACACAGCCTTTTAACTGCGCTGTTCAAGGTGTCAGCCCCGTTGTGGGGTGGAGTTAATCTAGTCCAAACAAAAAGTCAATATGCTTCCACAGTCCACAAAAAGCAGAGTCGTAGGCCTTGGGGAAGACAAAGACAAAAAAAAAAAAAAAGAGAAAAGTACTAGCATGTCTCCTTTCAGATATGACCTGGGTGGCCAAGAATCTCAAGCCACTTCCACAGTCAGTAATCCCTGCTTCCAACAGCTAGGGGTCCCTGAGTTGCAGTCCTGCTCCTTTGCTGTGTAGTCATATGCTCAGAAGGGATCCTCCCTTTCAAAGACTTGCCCATCTTCAGGCTTGACTAACCTCTAAAGATGTGATGGGTTGAGGCTGATTGTGGCCAGAGGAGCTCTTTAATCCTTTCCAGACTGGAAATGATTATTTACCGCTCTGCCAATATTTTGTGTTAGCTGCAAATTTTCCCAGCAGTGATTTTATATTTACTTCCAGGTGAATATGTTCAATAACATCAGGCTTAGAACTAATCCCTGCAGAACCACAATTTCCTATTCTACAAACTTTCTCCCTTCCATTTACACCATCCAGAATGCTGCACCAAACTCATCATCTTTTTCTAGCCACTCCAAACATGTCTCCATTACCACCTCTTGTATCCCTGCACTGGCTTCCCCCCTTTCCTGCATTAAATTCAAGTTACCCTTCCCATTCAACAAATCCAACCCCACGTAAATCTACCATGTCTCCTGTTCCCTCCAGTCTATCAAAGCCTCTCTTGTTAGCTCAATTTGTCTCCTACTTCCAATACTGTCATCTATTTACTTACACAAAGGCATTATTTCATCTAGGCAAAACTAAACAACTACATCTTAATTTATCTACACAGTGTTCCTTTAACATTCTAATAGTTCTGTTATACCAGAGGAGCCTGATCCAAAGCCCACTGAAGGTAATGGCAAGTCTCAAACACTTAATGGGCTCTGCATCAGATCCTAGATACTTCTTTATTCATATTTATTTTAACTGAGACTAGATTTACCAGGACACAATAGCCAGAACTGCTATTCCTTCTCCCTCCCCCTAAAAAAGATTGGTTCCATATTTGTTTTTTTTCAGTACCTAGGATACGCATCGTCTAGACCAGAGATCAGCAATCTTTGGCACATGGCCCATCAGGGAAATCTGCTGGCGGGCCGGGACAGTTTGTTTACCTTCAGCGGCCGATCGCAGCTCCCACTGGCTGTGGTTCACCCTTCCAGGCCAATGGGGTCTGTGGGAAGTGGTGGCCAGCACATCCCTCAGCCCACGCCACTTCCCACAGCCCCCATTGGCCTGGAACAGTGAACTGTGGCCAATGGGAGCTGTGATCGGCTGAACCTGCAGATGCTGCAGGTAAACAAACCATCCCAGCCCATCAGCGGATTTCCCTGATGGGCCATGTGCCAAAAGCTGCCGATCCCTGGTCTAGACCTACTGGCTTCTTCAAGTTCAGGTTTTCCAAGCAATTTCTTTCTTTCTTGCTTGCTTAAATTAAAAGCTAAATGGACAAATCAATCATTACTTAAGGCCATTCTTATTCATTCTGGGTAGTACCTTACTCTGTCAGCAAAGCAATTGAGTTCAAAGGGACTATTATCTGAATAAGTTGATATTTAGTGTAAGGCTGGCAGAATCCGGTACTCATTATTTATATCTTTTTTTCTAAATTGCTGTTTATTACAAACTGACTTTATAATGCAAACACATATCTCAGCAATGTTTAGATTCATCACTAATTTAACTCCTCTTTAATAGGGCCACTTTCTTAGTATTTCTTTCTCCCTAAATATATGAAAAATCCTTGATTATTTTCCATTAATCTCTTTGGCTACCAGTAACTGATTCTACGTTTTTTGATTCCTTTTTTGTTCCCAGAAAACAGTTACTGATTTTGAATTTTATTGTTTGTTTCTAAGAGAGGTGGGTTTTTTTGGATTTTTTATTCTCAGAGTTGCTTGGATGCTTCTTTTTCCTAGTGTGTTTTTTTTTCCAGAGGAATTAGTCTATTTCATCTTAATAATGGTATCTTTTAGAATACTCCAGTTCTCTCTCCCTTGCATTCATGGATCTTAATCCTTCCCCACATTGCAGCATTCTCATATTTACTCACTATTTGTTTTCCTAAAATCTAATAGCTATGTACTGCTGTGTTCCATGAATCCATTCCTAACAAAGCTAAATTCAAGCAGCTCATGATCACTGTTACCAAGATCCTTTGTTACTTTCATATTCCAAATCCATTTCTCTTTATTGGTAAGAAATAGATCCAACTGGCTTTTCCACAGGCTAGATTATCTATTTTCTTGAATAAGTCTGCATAATTTAGAACAGTGGCTCTCAATCTTTCCAGACTACTGTACCCGTTTCAGGAGTCTGATTTGGTCTTGTGTAGTACCCCAAGTTTCACCTCACGTAAAAACTACTTGTTTACAAAATCAGACATAAAAAAACAAAAGTGTCACAGCACACTATTACAGAAAAATTGCTTACTTTCTCATTTTTATTATATAATTATCAAATAAATCAATTGGAAAATAAATATTGCACTCACATTTCAGTGCATAGTATATAGAGCAGTTTAAACAAGTCATTGTACTCATGAAATTTTAGTTTGTCCTGACTTTGTTAGTGATTTTTATGTAGCCTGTTGTAAAACTAGCCAACTATCTAGAGGAGTTGATGCACACCCTGGAAAACCTCTGCATACCCTCAGGGTACACATACCCCTGGTACAGAACGACTGATTTAGAGCACTGGTGGATGAAAACTAGTTTGCTATATTTGTTACCCAACAGATGTTTACATAGTTAAACTCCCTTACGGTAATTTCCATTTTGAGATTACAAGAATTCTGTAAAACAGATTTTTCAGCCTTATGTTCTTCATTCATGAGCATTTATTGTATCTTATTATATTTTCATGAATGAACTCAGAATTCTAATAACTGTGCAGATCATATGTAGCTAAAAGGGACTGATATATTTTCCTAATTTAATTTTTTGTCCAGCCTACTTCATTAAAATGTTGTTAGTGTTGTTTGTAATCCTAATGAAACTTTACAAATTCAGCAGGCTTTTGGGCAGTAGAACAATAAATATATAGGATGTATTTTAATATGATTGTTTTGGAGGAAAATAGGTTTTAATATTTTATTTTTCTCTTTCTCTCTATTTCCCCATTTCTGACTCCATCCTCTGGCTTCAGTCTCATGACATGGGGACACAGATCTAGTTTGCCAGGAATGGGGGCTGGCAGATTGGAAGGTAATTTTTTTCGACTCAAGAAGAGGGATCCAGATTCTGGACTTGTTGGGGGCACTTGCTGAAAGAAGGATGCTGGGATCTGTTGCCTGTAGCAACAGCCCCTTATTTGTACATGGGGAGGCAGAGAGGAGAAAGGCTGGAGACAAGGGTCCTAAAAGAGATTGAAGCCAAGAGAAGAAGTTGCTGAGATGTAGAGAAATCGCTCCATGGATGATCTAGACAAGGGAAACTGCTCAGCATTCCTCCTTTCAGCAACTGCCCGGCCTCCCCTAGGGGAGCGGAGGAGAAAGCAGCAGACAGCAGATTCATACCGACTATTGTCAATCAGCTTTGGGAGCTGTCAGCCACGGTTCTGGGCCAACAAGAGCAGTCTCACATCATGGAGCCGCAGCCAAAAAGAAAGACCATTGAGAGGGAAATAGAAATAAAAAATATTTTAAAATAACACTTTCCCTGTACTAAGTTTAAAAAACAATCCCCAGATCCCAGGAACTATTGTTTTACTCCCCAGGAGTTTTCAGCATGTAAGAAGTTTCATTAGGAGATAAGATCCCTCTTCACACATAGGTCTACTCAGTCAGAAGTGTACCAGTTTCTGGAACATAAAGCTTATTTGCCATAAATACACAGGAAAAGAGCCATTCCTCACCAATGATCACCCATACATAATCACATGTAGCATAGGAAAATTTAACATTAGTTACAGTGGCCTCCAGTAAACATTGCAAAACTTCACAGACAGGAAAAAGCTTAAAACTGATGGTGCTGTACTACAATGACACCACTAAGCAGCCCCTCAGCTTCTTAGCCTTCCACCAGCCTAAACTTTAATATAGCAAAACACTCTAGAGGCAGTTTCTTCCTGAAATCTAAGGGTTTGTGACCCACATAGAAAGACTCATAAACCTATAATAAAACAAAGAAACAATAATAAATGAAAATTTAGCTCAGCTGTCAGGATACCCAACCGTCTTCACCCAGAGTGATTAGTGAAGAAGTGTTGTCTCTTTCACTAGTGTTCGTGAAATGTGAGACACTTCATTTGTTTCTGCATCTATAAGACTATCTTTATGACTAGTGTTAAAATCACAACACTTAATACTTAACAGTTACCATACTATTACTGTAATATAACGGCAACTTTATTAATGGATGTGGTGAAATAATCCTGGAGACAGTCATAGACTAACATTATTGTTATAAAATGACAATTTCCTAGTCCTGGTGGTATTTTTCCTGCCCGAAACACTACGGCAGGGATTGGCAACCTTTGGCACGTGGCCTGTCAGGGAAATCTGCTGGCGAGCTGGGACGGTTTGTGGGAAGCAGTGGCCAGCACATCACTTGGCCTGTGCTGCTTCCCGCAGCTGCCATGGGCCTGGAATGGCGAACTGTGGCCAGTGGGAGCTGTGATCAGCCGCACCTGCGGACACTGCAGGCAAACAAACCATCCCGGCCCGCCAGTGGATTTCCCAAAGGTTGCCGATCCCTGCACTATGCACTGAATGTCATTTTTCCCTTTTTTTCTATGGCATGTTTCTCTTTCATCTTCACTTTGTTTCTTTCTGCATTTTTTTTTACAATGTAAAGCAATGACCAATAGTTGTATGATATGAGGAATGCAGTTTTACATTATAGTTCCTTAATTTTTTTCATATTTAAATGTAATTGTTAGTGCTTTTTGCCTTCATAAAAAACATGAATTTTACATGTTCCTAGCACTTCCATATTCTGCTCTCACCAAAACCAAATTTCACTGACTCCAATTAGAGCAGGATCTGGCTCTAGATGAGCAGTATTTAAATAGCTCCAGTGAAGTGGACCCAACTCCACTTCCATTAAAATCAATGGAAGGACTGACATTGGCTTTAACAGGAGTTGGAATAGACCTGGGGTTCTCAAACTGTGGGCTGGGAGCCCAAAGTGGGTGGAACTCCATTTTAATGGGGTTGCAAGGCTGTTGTTCACCCTGTGCCCCAGCACGTCTGAAGTCCAATACGAAGCCCCACCATCCAGGGCTGAAGCCCAAACCCCACTACCCAGGGCTAAGGCTCCCACCCTGTCCCTCCCGCTGCCTGGGGCGGCACTGCTCTGATGGGCTTAGTCTTCGGTCCCCACTCCTGGGGTCATGTAGTAATTTTTGTTGTCAGAAGGGAGTCATGGTGCAATGAAGTTTGGGAACCACTGGAATAGACCCTATGTCTTCGTATCATCTGACCCCATCAATATGATTGAGCATCATACTTATTGCCTAGGAGAGACAGGGGCTTGGATAAAAGCTACCTGCTGAGACTCAATTTCACAGAACACTTATGTGATGGTTATAGGTTGAGGATAGCAACTGTAAAAATAGCAATGATTGTACAAGCTCCCTTGATTGAAGAGCTTTGCTAGCCATTTGTTTGCAAGGCCTATTCTACACTAGAAAAGGTTTGGCCTTCTAGTGCAGATGCAGCTTATATGAGTTTAAGAGTGTTTTTGCAAGTATAGTTTATACCAGTTCCTCAAATGAAATAAGCTATATCAGCAAAACATTTTTTTCCAGTACAACTGTTTCTATACTAGGGCATTTACCAGTATAGAAATGTCATGAAAACCTCACACCTCTAACCATTATTGTTGTAATGGCAACAGTTTCTAGTGTAGACTTGGCCTACGGTTTACAATCTGGTGGCCTTATTGGATTCACTGCTGTGTCATAAGAACATAAGAGCTGCCATACTGGGTCAGACCATGGTCAATCTTGTCCGTCTCTCACAGTGGCCCATACCAGAGCTTCAGGGAGAATGTACAGAACAGGGCAATTATGGAATGATCCATCCCTGTCTTCCACTTCCAACTTCTGATAGTCAGAGGTGTAGGGTCACCCTGGGCATGGGGTAGTGTCCTTGACCATCTTGACTAATAGCCATTGATGGAACTCTCCTCTGTGAACTCATCTAGTTCTTTTTTTGAACACAGTTATACTTTTGGCCATCGCAACTTCCCCTGGCAATGCGTTACACAGGTTAGTTGTGTACTGTGTGAAAAAGCACTTCCTCTTGTTTGTATTAAACCTGCTGCCTATTAATTTCATTTGGTTTGTATTGTATTAAATTTCCTGGGTTTTGTATTGTATGAAAGGGTAAATGTCCAACATTAGGGCATTGTACCATTTTAAATTATACAAGTATAGTTAAAATGGCACACTCTTTCTGCCCAAAGCCTATGTGCTCCAGCCCAGGACACTGGTCTCTAGAATGTGTCAATTATACTAGAAAGTAGTGAGATGTAACTTCAATGTACTTTCCAGTGTACAAGACTCTAATTTTATTTACAATCTTCTGGGTTACTAATTCAGTACATCAATTATTTCACTGATTGTGAACTAGAACAATGTTCATTCAATAAACCAAAAGAATCTGTAGTGGAGATAGTTTCAGTAAAACTATATCTGGGGTAATATCTAAACCCTGGACAGAATATACATCTGATGAAAAGCAGAATGAAGTACCTTCTCCTAACCGATATGCTGACTGTACAGAAACATGGCAGTGGCAATCCTTACTCTACAATTAGGAAAAGATTGAGAAGAGTAAGAGAGGACATTTAAGAGATAATGAAGAAAGTTATATGTTCAAAAAGGATAAATCTGTACTTAGGTACAATGCACACACACAAAAAAAGGACTGAAAAACATGTCACATTAACTAGACAAGGAAAATTTACAATCTCACATTGAGGTAACCAAGTAGTCAAACCAAGTGTTGTCTTAGATCCAGGGTCCCAGCAATGGACAAGAGGAAGCAAGCTGTATTTTGATGTCCTTTCATTACTAACATGGAAAAGTTGATATATAACCCTCTATCACTTAATGTTCTTGGAGGGAGGAGAATGAAATTCCAAATTAGCGAAAATTGCTAACCTCCTCAACATGCTGCCTGTAGAATAACTAAAGACAATATGCATACGATATCATTTTACATCAGGACAGTGCCTTTTATTCCAACAGATCTAAAACCATTTTAAACAAGAATTGCTTCACCCACTTCTGAATGCACCTTCCTCTAAAGCCATTGGTTTAACAGTGTATAGTAACAATACACAACAGTTTAGGATAGGAAGTAAAGACTGGGTCAAATTTATCTCTTTTCTAACTCAATAGCATTAGAGAAGAGATTAATTTGGACAGCTGTATCAAACTGAAATTGCAGTGGGACTTTGGGTAGAGAGGAGGTAATTATCCAGATTGAAATCTGACCAGGACATAAGGATAAACACATTCCTACTTTTGTGAAAAGTGCTGTGATCTTTACTGACATCTACTAGTAAGGCTGGAACTCCTTTTTACATCAGCTGTGAAAAAAAGAACAGTGATGAGCTCTGATGGAAGAATGCCACTTACTGAGCTACTGATGCCACTTTGCGTAACATGTTGCCTTTCCCATGAAGCAGGGCTTTGGAGCTGTGCTCCTGCTCCGCTCCAGCTCCAGGCAAAAACCTGCAACTCCACTGCTCCAGAGCAGCTCCATGCTCCAGCTCCCGGCTCCACTCCAAAGCCCTGCCATGAAGGCTTCCCAAAGGTACTGCCCAGCCCAGCTCTGCTTAGCTTCTATTCTTTATAGGTTCTTCTAGCTTGCGAGTTCTGACAAGGTCACAGACAGAGGTGACATCTCATAACTGCAGGGCGCAGATAATTATTTTCACAATTAGCCTTTCCAGGTTTAAATGTAAAATAATTTTTACAATCAAAGTAAATGCTATACCATAAACACACCTAGCCTGCTGCACAGACCTTTACTGATTACTCAAATTCTCACTTTCTCTGTAGAGGTGGAGGGAAAGGGCCTAACAAAATTAACTATATGGTTTTTAGAGTCCACAAATGTGAAAACACGTCAAAATGTTACAAGAAAATTGGAAAATGAGATCTAAGCAACCAGAGGAGCTGCAAAGCTATCATATTTGTTCATGCCTTAATACCAGCTTAACTATATTCTGGTAATCCTTGGAGTATGTAGCAAAATTCTCATTGTCACTGCGACATCTACTGTCGACAAGCAGAAAGTATATGCTCAGGAATTCTCTGCTGGTAAATTTAGTCTATAGATCTCCATATCTGCTTGAGTTTCAGTACTGCTGAACCAGGAAAAATGGGTTTTTCCTGTTTCATGTGGCTAGCTAGCAGTGTTACTGAGATCTATCACATACATTGCCCAGACAGCAAAGCCAGGTTTCTGAACGATGCATTTTAAGAGCATAATCTTTCATTTTACTTAGTCACCAAGCTGACTACTGTTTCTCGCCCCCATCATAAATAATCAACCAGCCTATGACCAGTTTTGATGACATGCAATCCACTCCAGTGGCATAGCTTTAAGGAGGTATCAAACACAGTTGCACAGACAATATTGATTTTCACCTTCCAGTTTATTGATTAATATGGAAACCTACTACAGATTGCTCATTGCATTTAAATATTTGCCACCATGCAGAAAATGTTTAGATGCCTCATGGCATTTGTTCTCAACAGGGTTCAATATCACAAATAAAAATGGGATTTTTAAAAAAGCTGTTCCCTCCCCCCCCCAGATACAGGCTGGAATACTTAGACTGTAACCCAAGTCAGCAACTCTGTATCCTCAAGGGGCAGCACAGACCAAGACTGTCACAAATCAATACAACTATATGATTTATTTATTTATTTACTATTTTGGCATTTCTAGTTTGAAGAAAGTGAAGAGCAATTTCTGTGTGTTTGTTTGGCTGGGCAAACTACGTTATTGGAAAGACACTGAACTAATCAATAGCAAAGGTGCAATGTTGTAAAATCCTGTGGCTGGTCGTCCAAAAACTCTTTTAAGACTTCTGTATTCTGTTCTTTTAAAGGACTGAGAGATTGGAACTATAAGGATGTGGCCAGTCTGAGGAAGATCAAGAAATGTAAAAAGTTAATGCTCAGCTACATCATAGAAATTCACTTCTTGATATCTCATAGTCATAATAAATAACAGCTACAACACATAGATAGAGCTGGCTGGAAAATGGAAATCCTTTCCCATGAAAAATGACACATTTTTGGGTGCATTGGTGAGGCTAATAGCAGGGTAATTGAGTGCCAGTGTGCTCAACTTCCTACAATCTGCTGGCAGGCAGAAAGTGAAATTGACAAGAGACTTCCAGATGGGCAGGCAGGGAATTGTTATTTTGATTTTCTTGACGGAAAATCAGCTTTGGTCCCTAAACTGAAATTTTCCCATGGAAAAGGACCCTTTCTGTCAGAAAAATCATTCAGATGGAAAATTCACAGCCAGCTCTACTTATATAGCAACTTCCATCTGAGAATGCCCCCTATAAAAATGGTGAATATTATTAACCTCATTTTAGAGGCAGAGAAACAGAGGGCATAGAGAATCCAGTAGATCGTTTATTCTGACCTGTTCAGGCCATTCATTTTTACCCAGTTATGCCTGTATTGAGCCTCATAATTGTGTTTTATTAAAGCATATTTTCCCAAAAAGCAACTTCTAATCTTGATCTGAAGACATCGACAGATGGGGAATCTACCACTTTCCTGGGTAGTTGTTCCAGTGGCTAGTCATCTTCTGTTAAAAATGTGTGCCTTGTTTCTAACTTGAATGTGTTTAGTTTCAGCTTCCAGTCATTGGTTCTTTTTATGCCTTTCTGTTGGTAGAATCAAGAGCTCTGAGGTACCTGTTATTTTCTCCCCATGAAGGTACTTAAACACTGTAATCAAGTCTCCTCTCAAACGTCGTCTGATAAACTGAAGAGATTGAGCTCGTTAGTCTCTTACTGTAAAGTATTTTTTCCAACACTTGAATAATTTTTGTGGCTCTTTTCTGCACCGTCACCAATTTTCCAACATCCTTTTAAAAATGTGGGCACAGCATTTCGGTATTAGTCTCACCAGTGCCATTCTCAGAGGTGAAATCTAACTATTCTTACTTACTGCTCCCCCACTCTTCTATATCCAAAGATCTCATTAGTCCCTTTTTGCCTCAGCATCGCACAGGGAACTCATGTTCAGTTGCTTTTTCACTATGACCCTTAAATCCTCTTCAGAGGCACTACTTTCCAGGACACAATGCCCCATTCTGTAGGTATGGCTTGCATTCCTTGTTCCTAGATGTATATGTTTGCATCTCGCTGTATTAAAACACATGTTGTTTGAGTGGGCCCAGCTTACAAAATGATCCAGATCACTCAGTATGAATGCCCTGTTGTCATTATATACCACTCTGTCAGTATTTGCGCTATTAGCAAATTTTCTCAGCAGTGATTTTATATTTACTTCCAGATCACTGGTGAAAATGTTGAACAGGATGAGGCTTAGTAATGATCCCTGAGGACCACCACTAGTGATGTGGTCATTAGAGACTTATTAGAGTTTGGCACCTATGCTCTCTGAAGATTTTATCTGCACTGAGAATGCTCCAACCTAGGCTGCAGATGTTGAACAGAACTTTCCTTGTAAGTGATCCTCCAAGTTGCCAGGGGCAGCTGTGAAGATGGGCACTTGAATAGAGAGAAGGGAGATTATCTCTCCTGTGCTCATTCAGGCAGCATGAAACAGGATGAAGCAGCCCTCTAGAATGAAGAAGGTTGAGAAGCAGAGGGGAAAGACTGGAAGGATGGGGGAAGGAACAGGCTAATTTTAAACTCCCTTAAAAATGTTACTAAATATTGTTTCCATAAAATATATGCCATATATATATAATGCATGAGGCTGTGGGATAAAGGCATGGTATTAGCATGAGTTAGTATAACCTTCATAAAACTTATTTGTCTCTTTATCACTCAGGAGTAATGCAGTCATTATCCAAACTCAAGTCAATAAAACCTTTATGCCATACATCACTTTGTCTGCATACAGCCACATGTATATATGTATGTGAATCTAGCACGTGCAAGCTCCTGTGCATTGATTTATAAGTGTTCTGTAAGTATATATTTCTATAACAAAATAAGCCGTGACATCATGTTGAAAATCTTCCAAACAGAACATGCTGTCTCAAGAATTTCTATAATTTCTATCCAACCATTGGCCCATACAATACAAACATATCCTAGGAACAGGCTATAAAACACCTACAATTAATGATAGGTGATCTCAAGTTTAATTTTCATTGCCTTAATTCTTCAGGATTCCATGCAAGTTTTCAGACAATTACAAAAACCATATGCACAATGTCAAACAAAGAGCAAGAAAGTGAGCCACTCCACATTTACTGCTTGTTCCTTCAAGGCCTTGCATAACTTTGTCCACCTATCTTATCATCATGTCTCTCTCTCTACTGTGCCAACACCAACCCTGATGCCAGGTTGTCTATGATTACTAACCTTTATGTGCAGCAGTCCAGCACAACTTCTCCGTTTATCAATATAAAAATGTTGCTGAAATAATCCTCCTCTGGCTAACGAGGGTAAATCTGGAGTAATGTAACTGACTTCAATGTAATTATTCCAAATTTATACCGATGTAAGTGAGAATAGAATTTGGAGGCATTATCACACTATATAAGATCAAATGTTTGACTGATTTGTATGGGAACAGTGTTTTTTTTACAGGATCAACAACTTTAATTTTCAGCTTTACAGCTGTATTCTTGTCATAGTAAAAACATAATCAACCTTCTCTTCTTATGAGCTTTTCATGCTAGACAGTAGCAACCAATCTATATTGCTATGGAGAAACTTATGATATGACAGCTGTCACAGTTCAGGTAAACTGCACCTGTATTCCTCCTCTGTGGTAATCCCCTTTAAATGCCTGTCAGTTGGAGTGAATGGCTCAGGAGGAGAAAATTATCACCATATTTATATAATGCAAATTTCAGGTTCTAGGAATACAACATATAAATACAAATATACCAACTCTAGAGGCTTGTTTGTATCTATATATCTTAGCTCAAACAACACCAACAATATCAATAATTTGCCAGGTAATCTGAGTATGATCCAGTGCCCAATGAAGTCAATAGGGGTCTTTCCAGAGACCTCAATAAGCTTTGGATCAGGTCCTTAATCACTAATATGTCCAAATACATTTAGCCATTTAAAGAAAGAAAATGTTGACAATAGAATAGATTTTAAATGGCTGAGCTACTTAAATTTGTTATAATCTGATAGAGGAAAACACATAATATTTTATCAACAAAACAAAAATTTTGTTACAAGTAGCTGCTATTTTTGAGCCTCACAAAAAAGAACATATTTTGATCTTTCTTGGCTGGATGTGCAAGAGAAAAACCAACAACTATTATGCCCAGAGCTGTCCTGATATCAGTGGACAATGTTGGTACAGAAACAAGCATGTTGTGGCATGATAGAAGCAGATGGTAATTAAATTGATATGTTTGTTCCTATTAAACAAAATCAGCCAAGTCAGTTTCAGCTCAATTCTAAACACAGAAGAGAAAAATCAATGTTTGTCAAATGGAACAGGACAAAATCCATGGAAGGAAATGAATTTTCATGTTTCCCAAAGACTACTATAGGCAATGGGGAGACAGAAAGGCATTAAATACTGTTCTAAAAATTGACTCAGCACTGGCCATTTACCTAATCCATTATGTGCACTTGCCTTTTATTTTTCCAAGCTCAAGGCTCTCATATTGATGTGCTACTCCTGGATCTCATTCACTAGAAGAGGGGTAGGCAAACTATGGCACACATGCCAAAGGTGGCACGTGAGCTGATTTTCAGTGGCTCTCACGCTACCCGGGTACTGGCCACTGATCTAGGGGGCCCTGCATTTTAATTTAAATTTAAATGAAGCTTCTTAAACATTTTAAAAACCTTATTTACTTTACATACAATGATAGTTTAATTATAGATTATAGACTTATAGAAAGAGACCTTCTAAAAATGTTAAAATATATTACTGGCACATGAAACCTTAAATGAGAGTGAATAAATGAAGACTTGGCACGTCACTTCTGAAAGGTTGCTGACTCCTGCACTAGAAGTGGGAAGTTCTTTCACAGGCAGTTAGGATTGCCAATATTAAATCCATTAAAGTTGTCAATAAATTTCTGTTAAGATCTGGACAAAGCTTTAGACACATTTCATCGGCTCACAACTTTCTGTAGTGCTGTGGGAAATGATAAAAATTAATAAAATAAACTATAATACTAGTTTGCTTTTTCAGTGTCTTCCAATCAAAGGACTCAAATGGCTTTTGAGTATTTATGAATTCAGACTCCCAACACCCCTGGGAAACAGGTAAGTACTATTATTTCCATTTTCCTTTGAGCAAACCGAGGCACAGAAAGGTTAAGTTGCAGTATTCAGTACTTTCTAAAGGTCTGTGGCAGAGGTGGAAATAGAATCTATATCTCTCGTTCCAGTCATGTACTTAACAATAAAGTTGGAACTAGGCAAGGAGTGGAAACATTTATTCCTGATCACAGTCACTAATTTCAACTCACATTTTTTTTTCTTTCCTGCAAATATTTATGTGGTCAATGTTTACTTACACAAATGTCAGTGGAAGAGCTTTTTACTCATGGACAAATAAGGAGATTGGTACCAGGAGGGCTTGCCCAGCCACAACGGATGCACACACAATTACGTGACAGGAATATGACAAGAGAAAAGAAATAAATATTAAAGTCTGTCAGATATGTGTAAATAGCTAATAAACCCAGAAATATGTTTCTCTTTCCCTTAGTCAGAAAGGAACCTAATTGTTTTTAAAGCTAGGTTCCTAGGACAGGACAGGAAAGGTTATTAAATATCTTTACATTTCCTAGGTTTGCTAATCTCTTGCTATACTCCCCTCTCTAAAGCTATTTCCACCATCTCCCTGAAAGAATGGGTGCCCCAAATGATTTATCCAGGCACTGCTTTTATTGGTGAAGGTTAGACCATCTAACCAGAGAACAGAAACCATATGATGCGAATCAAGCAGCCAGTCACAAACACTACATGCCAAATTCAGATTAACAAATACTGAAGGAGTACGTGCTATGAACACTTAGTAACACGGTTTATGTTTAAAAACAACATATGGAACTAACAAGGCATGGGCTTATCAGCACCCTCACCGCTCTGAGTGTATGTTGTATCCCTTTTTCCACTTCCTTCATAGGGCTTAGGCCTTTTTATATTTTAAAATATTCAGGGTATGGACTGTGTCTTCCTTTGTGTTTGGAAGGTGTCTAGAAAGCTTTGGATACTACCGCAGTTTAAATAATAATAAAAAGAGATATCTAATAATCAGACTAGAGATATCAATTTATCAACCTCCTGTATGCTTCTCAGTGAACCTTGCATGAAAACGGATTACCTTTAAAATGAAAAAAAAATTAATGTAGTTGAAAAAATTTTTTTGCCTTTTTATTTGTCAAGCAGGAAGAGATAAGGATAAATGCAGATCAATTGCTTACTGCACAAAGAGCACATAAAACTAGACACAATTCTGGGAGCATTCCAGCTCCACAAATATTTTTTGCATGTATGAAATTTGGGCTGATAAAATGACAGACAGAATGCAATAGGAGTGTCATGGTTTCCTCTGGGTGATTAGGAGAAGCTCACCTAAGTATAGGAAAACAGGCTCACCCTTTTAACTCTAGAGTACACACCAACAGTGCAAATTAATCTTGGAAGCAGAGGATGCTCAAGAGAAGATTCACTTGTTCAAGCCTTTTTATATTCCTTTAGATACAAATGTTATTTTCCCTGTTCCGAAAATGTACATGATATTATTTAGCCAGGGTATTCCAGAGTGTATCTCCCTTGTGTAGTGTTTCTTCTTCTTTGAAGCAATCTGTCCTCAGAGAAATACTAGTGTAACACAATTATTTATTCAGCCACCTCTGGGACATCCAATTTGATTGGCAGACTGTACAGAATCAGAGAAGGATCACAGTATATAATTGTAAAAGGAAAATTAGATGTAGTAAATATGGAAAGAAGGACCCAAGTTTAAGTCCCTACTCTGCCTAATTTGGAGTGAACTGAGATGAAAAACTCTGCTCTGAAGGAGGCAGAGCAGGGACTTGAACTGAGGGCTTCCACATACTAGGCCAAGCACTTTAACCACCAGCTTGTAGAGTGTGACACACACACACAATGGTCCATTTCACAAAAGACTTTAAAAGGTTTTGATTTTGTTCCAATTTGGTCAGCTCTAACTAGTTTCCCTCTGCAGGATACGATACAGATGAGGCTTAGTTTAGATTTTCCTATTTTTAACAGTCACTGTGCTCTTTTAAAACTGCAGTGTTTTCTCTCTTCAGCACACAGACAATTTAAAAGTTCCCTATGTATCACTGGAAGGGTTACAGTATATTATATTCCAGTAGGAAATTAATACTGTCAATTTCACTTGTGTCACATTTCTCTCTGTGATGGGTGTCCACCCCACACAAGCCCTGATTTGGTTAATGAGGGCCAGAAGAGGCCAATTACCTTTATATGCTGTCCCTGGAGGGAAGCCAGGGATTAATAAACACTAATTACAGATGAATCCCAGCTGGGGGAGGATCTGGGCTAGGAGCATAAAACCAAGAGCTGAGGCCAAGAGGCAAGGCTGTCTCTAGTGGGTTCAGGGCCCAGGCCCTCCCCCTCCCCACCCCTCAGGCCCAGGCCCTGTCCCCACTCCATCCCTTCCATTAAGACCCTGCCCCTGCTCCACCCCTCCCTGCCCTCATTCCACCCTGTCTCCCAAGCCCCCTCCCCTGAGTGATACCAGGTGCCAGTGGAGAGGAGCAGGACAGACTAGGGCTGGGTTGCTCATTACTGCCAGTGCCAGGCCCCCCACTAACCCTTCAGGCTACCCTGGAGTATCCATCCTGAAGCGTGGGGCCCAGGGCGGTTACCCTGGTCTGTCCTATGGGTGGGATGGCTCTACCAAGAGGGGCAAGGCAGGCTAGGCTAAGGGCTGGAAGAAGGCTGGCTCCTGCTGGGCTATACTTTTGGAGAGAGCTGCAGAATATAATAAAGGAGATAGCAGAGCTAGAAAAATCACTAGTCAAGGCTGTAACAGTAGGGGATATAAACCCTCTGAAAGTGACAGAATGAATGATAAAATAGTGCTCGAGGCATAGAAAAAACCTAGAAAGCTACAAGGAGGAAATTAATCAAATGTAAAAGCAAAGAACAATTGGGGAAACTATTAAAGATCAAATTATTAGGAAAGCTGCCAACTGTCTTAGCATCTGACAGAGAAAAGAGAAGTTGCATATAGGGTGATGATCAAAATGACAGAAGACAGAAGAAGCAAAGTAAGGCATAAGGGATGATAAAAGTATTATATGCTAAGCAGCTAATTACCAAGAAAGGAAGGGATGGACAATAGTGGTCAACAGCTGTGGTAATTGCATTTAAAGGAGAAACAGCTCCAGATACAGTAGCAATAGGATACTAGATTTTTTTGGACAAAACCATATATCCAACCCCCAGTCAGGTGCTACAGATGCCAAAGGTTTAGGCATGTGGCAAATATACGTAAAGGGAAAAATTAGGTGTAGTAAATGTGGAAGGGAGTACTCCTGTGACAATTGTATGAAGGGGACAGAATTAAAATGTAGCAACTATGGAGAAAAACACAGTGCAGCATTTGAAGTTATAGTAGCAAAGGAAGCAAGAGAGATACGAAAAACAAACATTACAAATAGCTTATTGTATGCGGAAGTTACTAGGAAACATCTAAGACCATAAGAGGAATGGAAACATAGTAGGAAGAAAGAGGTAAATACACAACAGAATAAATCAACGGCTATGAGGGATACAGGGGAAACAGGAGAAGACATACTATGTATAGACAAAGAGAGGTTTATAGCATTTATGACTACAATAAAAAACTGTACTTCACAGGCAGGGGAAAAAAACAGAGAAAATGAAAACGGTAGTTAGAAGCAGTAGAAAAGTACCTACATGTGAGCAACATATCACTAGAACAACTTCATCCTTTTTCAGTGAAGGAAATACTGAAAGATAAATAGAATGGTACTGCTTACTGTCGGACTGCATGCAGCCTAATAACAAATGGAAAAGAACTAAAGAAAAATATCCTTGAAAAGGATACTAAACCTTGTGGAAGTCTATAACCCTATATTACCCCTTTTACAAGGCTGTTAAATTTTGTACAAAGTATTCTGTGTAAGGTTTCATTTGAAAACTCATGATTTTCTGGTAAAATATGTGTGGCAACACTGTAGGTAAAGATATAAGATTCCACTGTCTAATATTACCAAGACACATTCTAAGACGTTCTGAAGGGCAATCACTAACAAGTTCTCATGAGACAAAAGGCTAGCCAATGCTCATCCGGGTATCAACACCATCAAGTGGACCATTACCTGATTAAGTGGCTACTCTTCGGCAGTAGAAAGGGTGTGGACAAAGAACCTACATTTGGACAAAGAAGCAGCTTAAACTTTGTCTCCTGATCATCAGCTGGAGATGGTTCTTGCACTAGAGAAAGGGCTATAAGAGGAGGGGGAAGATGTCCCCAGTCATTTCTCCCTTGCTCTCTACCCACACAATCATCAACATCTGAAGAACAAAACAAGCAGCACTGGACAGGGGGAGAGGAGGGAGATCCTGACTGAAAGACGGTCAGTCAGTAAGACTGCTGGAATATGTGGTGAGGGAGATCTTTGCTTTGAATGCACTAAACCTTGTTAAGTTAGGTATTAGTTGCACATTACCTTTTATTTTCTTTGTAACCAAGTCCGACTTATGTGCCTCATTACTTGTAGACAGTTAAAATCTATCTTTCTGTAGTTAATTTGTTTTATTGTTTTATCTAAACCAGTGTGTTTGGATTTAAGTGTTTGGAAAACTCCATTTGAGATAACAAGATTTGTGCATATCATTTTCTAGTAATAAATGCTGGTCTTTGTATGAGCTTGTATTCTCCAGGAGAGAGCTGGGCAGCACACTTCTGGGGGAAAGTATGGGAATGAGAGTTTGCTGGTGCTGCCCTGCTGTGTAATTCCTGGGTGGCTGGTTATAGCACTCATACAGTATAGCTGGCATTGATTTGCATGCTGAAGGCTGTGTATGAGCAGACCAGGAGTGGTTGCTGTCATAGCGAAGAATGGGAAAAGGCAACTCAGGTTGGAGAATTGAAGGGACACAGCTGTCCATCAGTTCAGATTGTACCCTGAGTAATAACATATTTGCATATAATAAACATGGTTAATAGGAAAACTAGATTTCAGTATCCCAGGATATGGCATCTATAGGAAAAGATAAATAGGAAGGGGAGAGGGAGGCTGTATATTCCCTAAGGGAAATTTGAATTATCTTTCAACTGAGGTGAAGAAACTTAATGTAGAGTATAATGCTATCAAGATTCCAATGCAGAATACATCTGCATCTTTAAGAATATATAATGTATACAACCCCAGTGGAAAACTGGAGATTAAGGATTTGACAAAATAGTTGGAGATGCAACAGGCCCATATATTATATGTGGCATCCTAAACAATCATAACTGATTGTGGGGAAAGTGAAAAAAATGATAAGAACAGCAAATGTCTAAAACAATTCATTGATGAAAATAATTTAGTAATACTGAATGATGGTACACTCACTAAGTATAATACAGCCAATGGAAATCTCTCCAGTATAGACCTTGGAATTGTATCCAGTAGTATAGCAAACAAAATCAGCTGGAAAGCTGATAAAGAGGAGGCAATGGGAAGTGAGCACTCCCCAGTACTTATAGTTTATCAAGGTAAGGCAATGTTGAGGATGGAGGAAGGCCCCCTACTTGGTATACAAAAAAAAAAAAAGGAAGCTAGGAGCTGCTTAGAAGCAAATGCAATGAAAATATTAATGAACAATGTATAAGAGATGACATTCAGGAATTAGTAGTAGTATAAGGAAATCATGATGGCAACAAAGTTAGGTATATCTAAGATATCAAGTCACCCTAAAGGTAGAATATATGTACTTCAGTGGAATGAGGAGTATAAAATCACAAGTAAAAGAAAGGAAGCAGGCACACAGGTAAGCAAAATATACAATGAACACTGAGGACTTGATGAAATATAAAAGAAAGAAGGCAATTGCACAAAGGGCTATTACAAAAAGCAAATGAAGCTGGAGAAAGTATGTGGGAAAATAAAGATATTAAAACTTCAGAGATCCTCATTTTCTAATCTGCTCCTTATATAAACAAGAGCAGTTTTGTACAAGGTCTCATTGTAGAAGGTAAAGGGATTAAAAGCTCAAATGAAGAAAAAGCAGAAGACCTAGCAGAAATATTCCACAACATTAGTTATACAAATCAGATCGTAGAAATCTACGTAAGCAAAAATATTAAAGAGAATAATGAGAACTGGAAGAGGTGAGAGGAAGATGAGGACACAATATTAAATGAAAACTTCGTTATGAGGGAATGTCAAAAAGGTAGAGATAAAACCAAAAACTCTGCACCAGACAAAGGTGGCATATAGAACGAAATGTTGAAATACCTGGATAAAGGAACTCTGAAAAAAGAATCTAAACTGTCTCTCTATGGACAGCAAATAGGAATAGTTACGCGTTACAAATCCCTAGGTGTGACATTGGATAACAAACGAACATGGAAGGATCACACTGAAAATGTTGTAGATAAATGGAAAGGGGAATGTAATCTAAATCAAAGTAACTCTGGAACCACTCGGAGTGCAGCGAAGAAAGCAATGGTAATGTTTTATAGAGTGTTAATAAGACTTAATATTGAGTACAGGTGCCAAGAATTTAGTCCAGCATCAAAAATGAATGGAATGAATCCAAGTCCAGGCATTTCACATTGCATGTGGTGCCCTCATCACAAAAACCGTGTGTGTAATGGAGCTAGCTGCTGCTGAAACACCTGTGTGTTAAGAATGAAGTTATTGGACTTAATCTTTCAGACAAAAGTTTTAGGAAACAGGGAAGATGGAAACATTAAAAAATATGAAAAATGCTGGGAAATCAGTGGGCAACATGGCATGGGAAGAGGACCCCAAATGCCTGATGTCAATAGGATTAAAGTGTGCACTAAGGAACCAGGAGAAAAGAAGGACCTAAAAGAAATGTGCATATATAGCCATGGGAAAATCATGTCCCCTGATATGAATATGGAACTATATAATGAAATTAAAAGGGGGAAAGGAAAGATAAATATATTAAATTTAGCAAATCGATATATATGTGATAAATGGGGCAAACATTGCCAGATATTTATGGATGGGTCTAAAGAAGAAAAACAAAACAAAACAGGAGCATGGGGACAGCATTGTGTGTCCCAAGACTTAGTATAATGGATTTCTTTATTCTATCAAATTTTGTAGCCGTTATGATGGCCAAACGAGCAGGGATGCTGGATGACCTACCTCCATCGTCATCTTGTCAGATTCGCTATTAGGATTATTGGTTATCACAAATGGGAATTCAGACAGCAGAAATTATATAACTGATGAAATATTACCAACAATAGAATTGTCACAGATGGAAGTAAGCACTGAAATAGCATGGATCCCAGTGCATGTTAGGATAGCAGGACACGAGATGGCTCCCACAATCACAAAAAATGAAAAAGATCTTAGAGGAATCTTGATGTCAAGCAGGAATTTTAAAATTAAAATTAAAAATGAACTGAGAGGAGCGGCAGGAAGTATGGACAAAAAAACAAGGGGGGAAAAGATTTCATAACGTATGCCATAGAACAGAAAATGCTGACACGCAGCAAGAAACTTAAGAGAAAGAGTGAGGGTACTCTACTCCAAATATTTACTGGATGCTGTGGCTTAAATAGTAATTTGGCCTTAACAAACACAAAGATAAGCTACAAGAAGCATGCCAGGTCAAAGAAACGGGTGATCACATCCTTTGGGAGTGTAAAGAACGTAATACTGATAGGAAGATTTAGTATGAGAACTCTTACACCTAAAAGTGACAAAGTTTAACTAAAATATCCTGTAAGAGCATCAGGAAAATGGGGCAATATGAAGAAAGTAATATTACAATTTTTAAAAATTCCTGGGAAGAGAGAGGTTGTAATTGTATAGACTCATAGAACTGGAATGGACCTTGAGAGGTCATCTAGTCCAGTTCCCTGCACTCAAGGCAGGACTAAGTAACATCTGGACCGTCCCTGACAGGTGTTTGTCTAACCTGCTCTTTAAAATCTCCAACGACAGGGATTCCAGAGCCTCTCAAGGCAATTTATTCCAGTGCTTAATCACCCTGACAGGAAGTTTTTTCTAATGTCCAACTTAAGCTGCCTTGCTGCAATTTAAGCCCATTGCTTCTTGTCCTATCGTCAGACTTAAGAAGAAATTTTTTCTCCCTCCTCGTTGTAACAACCTTTTATGTACTTGAAAACTCTTATGTCCCCCCCTCAGTCTTCTTTAGACTAAACCAGGGGTTGGCAACCTTTGGCATGCAGCTCGCCAGGCTAAGAACCCTGGTGGGCTGGGTCGGTTTGTTTAGCTGCTGCATCTTCAGGTTCGGCCGATTGCGGCTCCCACTGTCCACAGTTCGCCGCTCCAGGCCAATGGGGGTGGCGGGAAGCAGCGACAAGCACATCCCTCAGCCTGTGCCGCTTTCTGCAGCCCCCATTGGCCTGGAACGGCGAATCGCAGACAGTAGGAGCCACGAACAGCTGAACCTGCGAGTCATGTACCAAAGGTTGCCGATCCCTGGACTAAACAAACACATTTTTTTCAGTCTTCCCCTACAGGTCATATTTTCTAGGCCTTTAATCATTTTTGTTGCTCTTCTCTGGACTTTCTCCAATTTCTCCACATCTTTCCTCAATGTGGCACCCACAAGTGGACACAGTACTCCAGCTGAGGTCTAATCAGAGTGGAGTAAAGCAGAAGAATTACTTCTAGTGTCTTGCTTACAGCACTCCTGCTAATACAGCCCAGAATGATGTTCGCTTTTTTTGCAACAGTGTTACACTGTTGACATATATTTAGCTTGTGATCACTATGACCTTCAGATCCCTTTCAGTTGTACTCCTTCCTTGGCATTTCCCATTTTGTATATGTGCAACTGATTTTTCCTTCCTAAGTGCTGGACTTTGCATTTGTCCTTATTTAATTTCATCTTATTTACTTCAGACGATTTCTCCACTTTGTCCAGATCATTTTGAATTTTAATCCTGTCCTCCAAAAGCACTTGCAACCCCTCCCAGCTTGGTATCATCTGCAGACTTTATAAGTGTACTGTCTCTGCCATTATCTAAATCATTGATGAAGATATTGAACAAAACCAGATCCAGAACTGATCCCTGTGGGACCCCACTCAATAGGCCCTTCCAGCTTGACTGTGAACCACTGATAAATACTCTCTGGGAACTTTTTCCAACCAGTTATGCACCCACCTTATAGTAGTTCTACCTAGGTTGTATCTCCCTAGTTTGTTTATGAGAAGGTCCTGTGAGATAGTGTCAAAAGCCTTACTAAAATCAAAATATACCACATCTACTGCTTCCCCACTATCCACAAGGCTATTAGGTTGTTTTGACATAATTTGTTCTTGACAAATCCATGCTGTTACTTATCACTTTATATATCATGAAATAGAACACCTGGCCATCTGACTCAGAATGTGAGTCTGCTTCACCATTAAATAAGAGACATGGGGCTGCTGGAAGGAGGGCTGAAATCATCCCACAGAAGGAAGGGGAGCTGGCCAGGGACAAGTAGGAGATCCGGGGGGAGAATAAGCCCTGGTGTCCTGCCCTGGACTGGGGAATTTGACAAGTGGCCAAGAGAGTTGAACTAGCCATGGGGAGTGGAGAAAGCTCCAGTGGCAAACACAGAGACAGGCATGAAGGTAGAGGAGTGGGGTAAGAAGGAAACCTCAACAGGGACTGAGACTGAGCAGACCTGGATTGCAGGTCATAGGGTACCTAAGTTGGAACCAGGAGTAGCACGTGGGCCTGGGTTCCCCTACCAGACTCTGGGAAGTGGCACAAGACTTGGAATGGAAGACCATCTGAGGCAGTGTCTGGACAGTTTGTCTAGTGGCAGTTGTTACCCCAGAAGGGGAGGACTATATAGTGATCTGGCTAGGGGCCTGAATCATGAAGAGGGGCACTCTGAGTCACGATGGAGGAGGTGGGGGCACAGCATGAACAGTTGATGAAAAGAGGCTCCAAACAGTGCCAGAGTTAATTCCCAGACCCAGTCACAAGGGGGTCACCTGTGGTCAGTGGAACCCCCTTCACACTCCACAGTGAACAGAATTTCATACATTGCTTGGATTCAGCCACCAGAAAGACACATTTTATTTTCCAAACTTTTAGTTGATTCCAAACCAAAAGAATATATAGACTTATTTTACTCATATGCATAAACAAAACAGTGCAGAAGAGCTTGTGACCATGCACCTCAGGCTATTGGCAATCTAGGTTAAAGCATGAGTTTTCATAGCAAATTGACAGAAGGGACAGGTGTCTTCCACCACTCAAGCTTTATGTAACAGGCCCCCATGCAAGGTGTTCTCAGGCATATGGATGTCAAATCCCTCCCTATTACAGGTAAGTCAGGGGAATGTGTACGCAGGACAGCAAGGACAACCCAAAGTCCAGTAGAAAGACAACAATTCCTCAGTTGTTAGTATAACCAGCAAAGGAGCCAGAAGCCTGCTGAAGAACTAAATAGACAGCATGCATCAGACCAGGAATCAGAACATGGCCAGGGATGTAGGACTGCATTCTGGGGATTAATGTTTTACAGCTGGCACTATTGCCACAGCTAATGGCTATGTCAGCAGAAGGCATATGTGAAGGCAGCGACTGTGGAAACTACACAAAACCAACACCACATTTACACCCATTTCACAATAAAAAAAACTTTGCTTTGAATGCGTTTCTCCTCCAGAGCTACACTGTCTCTTTGCAGTATATTTAGCACTGCATCTCTTACATGGTTCTTCTAATTATCATTCCTTATATAAAAATTGATCAATGAATTTTAATTGAAGAATCTGGGCCTGATTCTTGAGTCACATGCACTGGTGACCGCTATTGACTTCAGTAAAATTATTCTGAATTTACACTAAATCAGACCCAACTTTTTAAAAATTCATTACACCATTTTTAAAATGTTGGCCAGTTATTTCATGTATTTTTATAGAGGATTTTGAATGTTTTGGTCAGTGTGAATATGTATACACAAACATACTACTTTTTTTTTTAAAAGCAGAGGTGCAGGTCTGTGCCTGACATGTATGTAAATGCACAATTGTGTGCAAATCATGTAAATGCATGTGCAAACAGGTCATTAAGTTTCCAACAACCCATTTAAATGCACAAGTACCCAGTTTGCATACACTACTATGGAAACTATGCACAAAAATGCAGGTGCACATATCCACACATCTCTTGAGCACAGACCTCCACCCCTCTGTAATAATATGGCCCAAAGGGCCTGTTTGCAGTGTTGTTTTGCTGTTTATAATTTTTGCATGGTTCTACATAGCAAAGGGAACCTACTATAACATAAGTCTTCCACTGTGCAGAAAAATTTATGACTGAGATTATAACAGAGACTGGCTCGGGAGATTAGTAAGGGGACATGGAGAATGTTATATCTAGAAGAATACATTGGCATGTTCCTATGACACCTGCATAGCCTGGTTAATTGGGCCACTTAATCTGTACAGTACATGAGTCCAACTACAAGGCTGGGAGTCCACCAGCCCTTACAATTTCCTTGGTGTCATGTTTTGATCCTGCAATCCATAGTAGTTAACACAAACAGCAATTCTGAGAAACTTAGTCCCATTGGGATCCAGGAAGTGGGAGGGTGGAAGCCTGCCTACTGCTAAAGGACCTCCAGCAAGCCTAAAGGGAGGATCCACAGGTCTGGGATGCCAAATAATTGCGGGGGACAACTAAGGAGATAACAGGAACGGGAGTGAGGTCACAGGACTAAACAAAGGGAACCTGACGGGGACACTGAGCAGAGAACCCCAGAGAGCACCCACTGCTCCTCTAAGGTGTCAAGGGAGCCAGCAGATGCCACCCAGAGGAACTCTGCCCGGATGCGTGAATGGACTGAGGAGTGGAAATAGGCCCCACAGTCGCAGGAAACCCCCGAAACCTCCTCTCCCTGATTTTGTAGATGGCCATTTTAGCCAGGGCTAGGCTGAGGTTGAAAGGAGGTCCCGCGACTTTCTGGGGCCACAGATAGGGAGTGCGTAGATGAACAAGTGAGGAGAAAAGTGCAACCAAAAACATAACAATATATCAAAGGGAGTCAGAATAGGGGCTGCAACCAGGCACACTCCAGGTATACATTTGCCAGGGTTTCCCTCACACTGCAAAAGGGACAGGTGTCTGGGAGGGGAGCGAACCAAACCAAGTACATGCTTGTGCTCATGGCTCTGTGAAGGAGCCGCCAGCTGATGTCCCTGGCAGGCTTTGGGACCAAGATGGAATATAGGCTGGCCCACTGGGGCTCCTCACCATCCAGAGGTGGCAGGAGGTCCCGTCACTTCATGTCAGGGTGGGACGGGAAGGTGAGGACATGAAGGGTGTGGAGCACGAGCATGTACAGATGTTTTCTTGGCGTGGTCTGGAACCGAACTGATTGCAACTCATGCAGCTGGCTCACGGTAAAGGGGCAGGATGGCTGGGAAGGTCCACGGGGCAGGAGCCCAATGACAAGGTCTGGAGGGCCTGGAGCATAGGGTGGGTGGGGTATGCCCTATCGCAGGACCTGGTCGAGGATGAGAAAACTAGTACTGGAGAGAAAGACTGATCCACTCTTTCTTCCCTAGAGGAGGTTACTCCCGGTTGGAGACAAGCACATTTGTGGGGTAGTGTGGGAAAGGCAGCGCTTAGCTTTTTCTGTCGCTAGAGGACTTGAGTCTCCAGATTTCTGAATCCACTACCCTTCACAAGCATGGAATTCACATTAAAAATATTTTATAATATGAACTTATAATTGAAAAGCACAGCCCTTTCAGCTGAGCTGTGCTGTGCACTGGTGTGTGTGTGTATTGTTAACGTGAGCAAGGAAAGAGTGGAGAGGTTGTTTCATATCATGTCAAGTTTATAGGAAGTCCAGCCATGCAAATTAATTGCAGTCACAATCTATGATATTGTCAGCATTTCTGAAATAACAGCTAGATGTTTTGAAAAGTCGGGGATGAAATGTGATGTATCAGCTCCACATACAAGATGCTATTTGGGGATCCTAAAAAGACCAATAAAAAAATCACTGGAGGAGCTGATGAATTACTTGTATATTATCCTTTGTGATTACAGATCACAGCATGTGGACAGGTTTTAGAGTAGCAGCTGTGTTAGTCTGTATCCGCAAAAAGAACAGGAGTACTTGTGGCACTTTAGAGACTAACATTTATTTCAGCATAAGCTTTTGTGGGCTACAGCTCACTTCCTCAGACGCATAGAACGGAACACACCGACAGGAGATATTTATACATACAGAGAACATGAAAAGGTGGAAGTACGCATACCAACTGGAAGAGTCCAATCAATTGAGATGAGCTATTGTCAGCAGGAGAAAAGGACAAGCACTTTTACTCTGATTGAAGGCACATAGTGCAGATTTTAATCAAAGTAAAGTAGATAATCACATTGCAACGCTATCCTAACTAAGCATGTCATAAAGCATGGACAGAAGAAAGCAAGTGAAGCAGGTGAACTGGTGACCAGGTACAATGGAAATAGGGTGAAAAGAGAAGGGCACCATTAATGCAAATGATAACTGGTATATTACTTACATGAAGATTCTCTCTGTTGATACTTAAGGTCATTTGTATTTAAAATATATTTTACTTATTTTCTTCTCATATAGAAAAAAACTATAGGTCCAGAATCCCACAGTGACAATGGTTTAAATCAGTGATAGGCAACCTGTGGCACACAGGCCGCACTCAGCCTGTCAGGGTAATCTGCTGGCAGGCCGCCAGACCATTTGTTTACATTGGCACGGCTGCCCACTGTTCCCAGTGGCCGCAGTTCACCGTTCCCAGCCAATGGGAACTGCGGGAAGCAGCGCAGGCTGCAAGAACATGCTGGCCATTGTTTCTCGCAGCTCCCATTGGCCATGAACAGTGAACTGCGGCCACTGGGACCTGCAGGCAGCCGTGCAAAAGTAAACAAACAGTTTGGTGGGCTACCAGTGGATTACCCTGATGGGCCACAGGCTGCCCACCACTGCTTTAGAGTGTCTTTTTGCTTAAATTACTAATACATTGATTTGCTCTCTGACTGTAGGATATGAGGTTCTTTTCTCCATATGCAACAGAACCATACTCCTCCTTAGATTGTTATCTTTTCTAAACAGCATAAGCTCTAACTGGAACTTTCTCTTGCCATTACTAATGGACACAAACTAAAACCCAGACCAGACATCTCACACCCTAAAAGCTGATCCAAATCTGACCATAGCCATGTGATCCATCTTCCCTTATAACACAAAGATGATAAAAACCTTGCACCTTCTTAGTTGTCCTTAATGAACCCTTTCAATCTCAGCAGTATTATACTTCTCTTTATTTTTTTTACGCAAATAAATATTTTACTGAAAAGTAACAGATGGTAGTAGTAGAACTGCCATCTAGAAAAAAAGGTAACAAAGTTAAACCTTATGGATCATGTTCTGCTCTTACACTCACACAACACTCCCACTGACTTTATTGGGAATATGGATAAGGGCTGCAGGATTTATCCTTAAAATTTAAAATAAAGCTCATTCCCTTAGGAGACCCTAGTAACTAATTACTGCCCGGGGACAGCTGATAATAACTATGCTTACCCAGGGTAAACTATGCGATGGGAAAACAGAGACTGTGCAGCCAAATAATGTGTATATAGGATTAAGGAGGGTAAACCTGCCCACCAGCATCCATAGAAAGGTGTTACAGGCTTCCTTAGCCCGTGCACTAAGAAATCATGGCAGCATTTCAGTCTACATATTTATGGAATTTGAAATGGAATATAGGCAAATCTTCGGAGTGTAACCGTTTTAATAATATTCATTCTACCAATCAATGATTGAGGCAGTGCAGACCCATTTTTAAAATCCCGTTTGTTTCAATCCAAAAGTAATTTAAGTTACTGTATGGTTAAACACCTGTTTCTTTTCTTTATGAATATTAACAGTAACTTTGGGTATTTTTTTGATATCTTGGAGCAAAATGAGCTTCAACAGCATGTGATAAGCTAGTCAAGAGCAATTCTTGTCTTCTCCAAGTACAATGCCAGTCAAGAGATTCCCCATAAGGCCTGAACAATTTTTGGAATATTCTGTGCAGCAGAGAAGCTGGTGGAACCAGGGCATATAGTGAGAAAGCCTCAGTATAAATTAAAAAGGCATTTGCCAATGTATATGTTGCCTGTGCCTATATAGTTTGATTTACTCTACATTGAGTGACTAGGAGTCTGCTGCAATAGCGAACGGAGTTGGTGGAAATCTCTTTTCAGTTTAAAAATGGATAAGATTTGACAAGGAGTTCAAATGGAACTTCTGGGAGGAGGCACATACTAAAATAATCTTCTTAACAAAAGATTTTCCAAATTCAGAAATCTCAAAAGGGAGAAATAAATCCCATTGAGTCAAAAATTTCTGTTACATTGATAATCAAAACATATTGATTTATTTCCTCGTGTAGTATCAAATGCTTTCTTGACATTAAAATAAATTATGCCACTGTTCATGATTTTGGCTTTTTCAACTATTACCCAAAGAATTTCAGTAAATCTGCTAGCACCAATACGGCTTTTAATTTCGTGAGCACATTCCCCTTTGTAATCGTTTTCTAATCAGTATTTCCCAAACCTTCTTTCCAGCTGAAATTAGTTGTCTGGTTTACTTCTCTGCTCCTTTCTTCAAAATGGAAAAGCATTAATAAGTCAGTAGACCAGTGGTTCGATACTGTTTCTGTGATTCAAAAAATTGCTACTTCACTCACCATATTCCACAATCCTTTGCAATCTAATACTTCTAAAGTAAAAAATATTGAAAAAAACCTGTCATTGGGGGAAACAATGGTTTTTAGTCCTGTGTTATACATCAAAAAAGTTGCACAAGCCTTTTATATATATCTCCTTTTGAAGTCACGTTTAAGTATCGGCAGATTTTCATATTTTAGGGTTGTTCCCCTCCCCCCGCTAAATTTGTGTCTGTCTATTTCTTCCTTTAAAGGAAACAAATTTACAATGATGGCCCAACCTTACAAACAGGAACAAAAATATTGTACATAAACTGTTATGAGCATTCTGTTTGATAGCAGGCTGCAAAATGCCAATATTTGTTGTAAATTTGTTTCATAATCAAAGCCCAAGTCCAAATATTCAAAGGCTTAAGCAACACCCATTTCAGATTTTGATTTGGATACTCTATTGACAATTTACAACAGAGACTGCACCCACACTAAATAGCTGAGACCACAGGTTTGATCTGGCTGCAAGTCACCTTTTAAAAACTTATAATAATGTTACAAGTATTTTTCTAACCTTAGGTTCTGAGATCTTTCAAATAGGTGGTCCGAAATATGTTATTCCATAAATATTTTTTCCCTGCTGTTAAAAAATAATCTGCAAACATACTTGCTTTTTAATTGCAAGAAAATGAAGTGTTTGCAAAGTTCTGAGTCCATGATTTATTTCATGCTGGCTCTTTGGATGCACTGGACTAATGTTCCTCATACTTTTACAAGCTAGGAGTGCATAAACTTTTAGAGGCAGGGCAATTTCTTCTGCAAAATATGGATTTTTGTGTCATAAAAAAGCTTTACAAGCTTTCTGAGGCCACCACTGCCTGGAATAAAGGTCTGTTGTTAATCTTGGTGCCAGTACCAACATATTAGAGACACATGACATTGACTTCTGGGGAGAAAAGCTCGTAAAGGCAAATATATACTGGGTGGAATGAGGGGGAGCTGGTAATGTATATATTTATGCGTGTGCGTGTATGTATATATATATATATACACATATATAACACTGGGCCTGGAAACTAATTTTATTTCATTTTATTTTATTTTAGTTGGAATGAAAGAAAGCAAATAGGGAGAAATACTACTAGTGCCTGTTATAATTTAAAGTGAGGTCTAAACTAAACATAGTCTTATGAAAGAAGTATTTTTAAGGATGAATGGAGCAGTCAGCCCAAAAGAAGCTAATTTTAAACAAGCTGTTCTATCCGACCAAAGGAATCTGCCTGCGGTAGAGATATTTTTCTCTCTTGGAAAAATACATTCTGATGCTGATTGAAGCTACTCTGCATATACTCTATTAAACAGCCTGGCTCCCCACTTCCTTTCCACATACCCACTTATACGGAAAAATGCAAAGTTGCATAGGCATGTAATACTGTTTTTGCTCTGAAATATTTGCATGTAAATAGTTTTGACTTTTCTGCCTTGAAAAAACAAAGCTAAAAGAAAAGTCCTTTTAAAATGAAAAGTAGCTCCCATGCATATGAAATTGGAAGTAGCAGTTCACAGCAATGACAGGCACACTTTGTTTCGAGGAACGGTGGAGTATTAATAATACAAAACAGAACCACTTCATTTTGTATAAAATCTTTCATATCAAATGCTTCACTGAGTTAAAATAAAGAGCAAAGAGAAAACATGAAGAAGCATAGGTCAATGAAAGAGAACTTTACAGCTAATTTCTGAAATGAGATGGAAAGTCGATGAGTTACAGTAAAGCTGCTCTGGATGTCAGGAGATGCAGAGAAGGCTCTTGTAATAATAATGACAAGATTGTGTGGAAGGAGAGAAAGGAGACTAGTAGTACTGGGTAGGGAAGGAAAGACAAGTGCAGCAAGATAGCCTGGAACAAGTTCATGACCTTTAAAACAAGAAACACAGTTTTGCAGAGGGATTCAGATTACTTTTGTTTCTCACCAATTAAAATAAAGCAAAGTCTCTATGAGAGAGCACTCTCTAACATGCTGCCTGCTTGCTTCACAAAACAGCAGCAGCTGCTGAAGACAGACTCCATCAGTGAAATCTGGGCCTTATTGAAGTCAATTGCAAAACTCCCATTGACTTGAAGACCCTCAGGACTTCATCCCTGAACATTTCATTGTGCAGTGTGCAGAAAACCGATCACAACAGAGCTACATATGCCTCAGTTAACCACACAGAGCGTCTTCTCTCTGCTACAGCTAGCGCCAAACTCAGAATGAAAATTTTCAAGGATTCTTTTATGAGAGATAAGAAAAATTAGTCCTGCAGAATGTACCTTTTCCCCTAGCCATTGTTAGCCTTACACAAGATTAGAAAATATTGTGGGAATATGTACTATCATTTTGCTTAGCTTGCAGTGTAATTATCACAACCCAGTTAAAAAAATTCCTTTCAGCTGAAAATATTTAGTAACATGTAGTAGTATGCATTTATAATAGGAGCAAGATAAGCAAATTGCAAAGATAAATAATGGCATTCAGTATTACATTTAAATTACACAATGCTTTTTAAGCTGCCCTTTGTTTCTCATCATAGAAAAAAAAATCACAATAAAGACTAATCAACAAGTAAATGAAGCCACCTAGTTATTGCTTAATTACTCTGCCTGCGGTAATTTCCTGTTGGTTTCAAGAAAAATAAGGACACTTGGAAAGACACTATGGTATTTTACTTGAATCCAAAGCACAAGCCCATGGGCCATGATTTGTACCGGGGACTTCATTGATTAATAGATATTAAAATAGTTATTACTCTTCCTTTCACATAGTACCTTTCACATGAGGACCATAAAAGTGCTTTGCAAACTTACATTTTAATTTCCCATTTTAAAGATGGGAAAATGAAGCAGAGAAAGTTTAAGGTGAAATTTCAAAAGCCGTCTCCAGGTCTAGCTGTATCAATTTTGGGTTTCCTAACTTGAAACACTCAATCTTCAGATGTGCTGGGCCCCCACAACTCCCAGATGTGCATTTTAGCACATTGGGTGCAACATTCCTGCAGCCTTATTGAAATATCATCCACCGGCAGAGCTGAAAGCTGAGGAGGGTTTTTATTTGCAATTGCACATCCTGGTTCACTGGAGACTGCTGTGATGCTGAGACCGGTGATAGACAGGTTGCCTCTCTCTCTTACAGCCCTCAGCTGACTCCTCACCAGAGAAAGGCTCTGGCAACAGGGAGTAGCCTACAGCTGGATCACGCCTCCCTATCCCATGGGTGGAGGAGGCAAGCAGCTATGGGGCAGCGCTGGGTATAACATGGGAGAAGGACTAAAAAGTGCACATAAAAGAACATGGGGCTGTAAGGAGACAGGATCAGAATGTGGCAGGGTGAATGGAGGAGGCTTCCCCAATTCACTCACTCATTCTAGTAGCTCTTCCCCTGTATTCCCCCTGCCCAGTACCCTTGAGGTTGGCTCAATCTCTCCCAGTCACCCATGATGCTAAACATCTATTCCTGGCTCCCTGCCTCGTGCCTCCGAAGGATGGAAGGAAGGCCACAACACCTTCTGCCACTGCTTGGGTGGGAGTGGGGTCGGGACCTGAGGAGTAGATTAATGATTGGGTCTCACTGGTGAGAAGTCTTTGATATGGAGCTGCACAAACTTTGTTATGTATGAATTCCAGCTGCGATCAATGAAAACTGGGGGTGCCTAGCAACTCTGAAAATTAGGTCCTAGGTAGCTCAAACTGGGCACCCAAAAACAGAAACATCCAAATTTTGTGAGCAATTGAAAACTTAGGCCAAAGCAACTTTCCCAAGGCTGTAGCCATGTCATGAACAGAACTCAGATTTCTTCATATCTTCTCCCTTCCTCCAACTACTAGATCACATTGCAGATGATTAGCCCTCTCCCAGTACTATTGCAGGATAGTTTTTAGACCTTCACAAATGAATCCATTGAAGATTGACTGGATTTTTCATATTTTGTAATTGGATACTCTAGTTTGTACACATTCAAATGAGACTTGGATTTGTCTGGGCGGAATGGATTCTGTGGTGTGGCCCACCCTTTACTTAAGTATTCCTAACATTTAGCCTTTACTCTTTTATATGGAATGAAGAATAATTATTTTCCACTGATGCCAAGTAATACTGAACATATCTTTAGAAAAGCTAACAGAATGAAATATGTACTATTAAAAATATAGTTAGATTACCATATAGTATATTGCCTACTTTCCCCGGAATGGAATTCTGATTGATGTGATCACAGAACTTCATATTCCCGTATTTTCTACCCACCGAACTACTTGCTTTCTGTGGCATTATAAATTAAAGAATTGCTCTATTCCTGAAAGAGTTGCTAGTGTTTCATTTATTACCATACTTATACTTAACATGCCCATAACAAAATAGGCAAACAACTCATGAAAACCCACTTATTTTCAGCAACAGATTATGTGTAAGAAATCCCTGTAGTATTTTGATCTATTTTGCTATTCCTTTCAAATCTGTGAACGGCATTTTGGAAAAAAAAAACCCTTTTCATCTGTCTCTTTATTTTTAAGGTAAAATATATGCATTTTAAGTGCCTAATCTCACCTCAGGACATTAAGCTGTCTATTTAAACACCCCCTTCCCCAATATCTGATGGGAAAAGAAACCTAGTACACTCTCCCAACAGTGCTGCTTTTGGTAGGAGAATGGGGCTCCCAATTTGATTTGATGGCTCCTAGATAACACAGAGCTGAATGCCCTATAAATGCCTTAGACTGATTAAATTCAATGCTCTGGGAAGAAAAGGTGTTTTGCAAGAAGGAAAAAATCTTCCATATTCAAATCACAGCATGTTTAACTACCTTAGATTCTTCTTTTTCATTTTTTCCCTGAAGATGTCATCTTGCACTGCGGATAAAATAGAAGTCTTTTTTAAAACTTACTGGGCCAGATTCATTCCTGGAATAATTCTATTGGCTTCTATGAAGTAACATTAGTGACAACTTAACTCACTGTTTTCTGATGATACTTTCTTCTGTTTAAACATTTTCCTTTTTTTTGGGAAATCCATCTTTTTGACTTATTATAAAGCATTAAAAACAATACACTGATTTCTGTTGGGGAGAGGACAATAGCGTTAATGTTATTTCCATTGGCCTTAAATCACACGCGTTTTCTGAGAGGATTATACTTTGCCAACAGAGAAGAAATAGTGCTGCCATTACTAGAAAGAAAATCAAGCCCTACAGGTATACAGTAAAAATGATGAGTTAAAATAAAAAAGAGAACACAATCTGGAAAAGGGACTAACGTAAGAATTTCATAAGGTAAGATTTATAGCTGTTAAATTAACATCTCTTCCTTTGTCTCTCAGCCCTTGATACTGCCTGATGTTTAAATTTTACACTTAGAATCACAGCTGTGATCTTTACTTTCACACTTTATATCATATGTCTCTCTTAATAAGCAAATGAAAAAATATTTTCCTGTTTCATCTAAACAGTAAAAATATTAAAGAAGAATATTTTATGCAAAGTGCCTATATAAATGAAGGACTGATAGCCTTGCTTAAAGGTAGACATAGTGAGGCAGGCGCTGCATAGGCTCCCCTTAACACAAGTGTGTCCCAAACTACGGGAGTCTAAGGACCAGCCAGGGGTGTGTGGACAGGCTTCAAGTTGTTTTCCAGGGTCTGAGCTTTCATTTAATAAAAGTCTCTAACTGTTATGGTTGTGAAATAAACCTGACCTGAGTGTAACTAATTCAGCTGTGCGTATCTTAGTATGTGGACAGCCTGAAGCAATAGGTCTTAGAGGGCCCAATTGCCATATTCATTTTAATGGTCGCTAACACAGATGTCAACAATGATACAAAATTGTTAACTATTTCACTTCTCAAAGCAAGTACGAGCAAAGAGGAGACAATATTATGACTCTCTGTACCTTCTACTTCCACTGACAGCTTCTTTAGAGTTAGACTTAACTATACAGGGTAGGGTTGAAGGAAGTTGTGACTGATTTAATTTTTTTCATTACAAGGAGGGCTCAAAGTCTGGGAAACTGTGCTTTGAGAAGTCATTCAATGCACTGCAGTCCTGACCTCAAACAGCGCTGATAGTCCAGTTCTGTACGCTTCTCTTGATCAAAGGTGCCAGTTGTGGGGTGGTTTTGTGATATGGACATCCATTAGGGCATGGATCGATACCAGTAAATCAAGTTTGCATGTGACAACCAGAACTAGAACCCATGTCTTTAGAAGTAAAAGTGAGAACTCATTTCAGGGTTTCATTGTGGCTTCCTCTGTATTTTAAGAAACCAGTTCCCATTAAGTGAAACCATTAAAGTGCAGCATATAGGCTCATTCCAACTAAAGTAGATCAATCTGTAGTAAATATTTTATGGGTTCACTTTACATTTTGGTAATAAGAGTGTGTGGAGCCTATTCTATATATGCCCATGAGGATTTATGCAGGTATTTCCCACTACTATTTTTACTGCAGGCAGCCACACACATTCAAGCAATATAGAAATAGAAAACAGGATGTGTTACACTAGGGCTGCTAAATATCAGCTGGTACACAAGTAAGGTAGTGTCTGGTACAGCTATATCATTTTTTAGCATAAACAAAGATATAAATTTGTGTAGCATTAGATACATAATTAGGTGGCTTATGTTTTATGTATGCTTAATATAGCTTTAGCATACACCAATACTAACAATTGGATATGGAGTAGTTATTTAGGCTTATGTAAAAGTACTTGCTATAAGATATATATAAGTAAATATACAAGTATGACTATTAGTTCTATGTTCATGTGAATCCAAACAGTTTGAAACCATTTTATATAAATAGTTGTAGCTCTGGGCCAGGATTCTTTGTTGTTTTCATTTGTATGGAGCTGTAGATTGGCTAAAACTTATCTGTCCTTGAACTCATCATGGGATTGTCTGATTCCTGCTGCAATTTGTTCCACATCATGTATTGCTTGTATTTTGTTTAACCACATCTTAGTAGTAGGATTTTCTGTTGTGAGTCATAGTAAGGTGATGAATTTCCTAGTAGTTATTAACACTTTGGAAAAAAAAAAGTCCTCTTCTGAAGGCTTGGGGAAGGGAGGTGCCATTCTCTTTATTCATTCCCCTTTAAGAAGCTGCAAGATGTGGTTTTGGAAAGGCATGACCCATGCTCAAGGTCTCTGGGGATCACTTGCGTACAGTGGAGATATTCAAGTCTCTGCTTTGTCATATGTGAATGTAATGATGCTAGGGGAGAGTGCAACATGATTTGGGATATGGTGCTATCAGTACATTGACAATGTTCTTTTCTGTCTCATCTTCAGCTGAGCTTCATCACTTCTCTCTTATTCAAATGAGCTTCAAATCACCTCGCTATCAATGTTTCAATTTCAGACAGATGCTAGGAAGCACAAACAACACTATCCAGGTCTAATGAAAATGACAGAGCTTCATTTCCTCCACATATTGATCACAGCAAAATGAAATGATCTCACATTCTCCAAGGGCCATAGCCACCTGTTATACCAGTTCTTCAACAGCAGCACAATTTCCTGTACAATTCAAAACTTTGGTTTATACAACCCTGAATGACATGTGTGCCAGTTACCTTCATGGATCACCACAGCAGTTGAGGTCAGCTGGGGCATTCAGGCTAGTAGTCCCTAGATTTAAACATGGAGGGCAGGGTGTAGCAAAACACCTTAGTGCCCTCAGAGTATGAATTCACTCCTACAACTGATCTAAACAGGATGACTTTGCAGACTTTTAGGGCACAGTGTAAGGCCAATCTCCATTCTCAGGACATTTGCCCAAGGGAAGTGGACTGATATGTAGGGGGCAGAAGTATTCTTTGCTTTCGGGAATAGGGTTTCCGAAATTTTATCACAGCTTTTGTGGTACACTGGAATCCATTAACAAATGGACAAAATATAGTTATGCACCAATTTATAAATGAGAGAGGGAGCACCTAGTTAACTTGACCCCAGAACAGGGGAGAGCACACTGGTAAACAGAGAGGTCAGTAATGGTTGCCCACAAAGCAGTGTGGGATAACCACTGGAAGTAATTTGCAGCAGCACACAAACAATAGCCAGACTAACTTGCTATCCAGCAAACTTTATTCACTTTGAAAGAGGACTCAAAAGCTTGCAACAAATGCAGAATCAGTGTGCTATAAGGAATTTAGGCATGGATACACAAGCGTTTTCAAACCAGATTAACTCTGTGTTTCGTTTAAACACTTTGTGTAGACAACCCCTTATACTGGTATAACTCTCCATGTGGCCTCCCCAAGGATGCTCAGCAAAACTCAGAGGATGAGAACGAGAAGGCCAGAGAAAAGATCTCCCTGGATAGCAAGGATCTCTTTGCGACTCGGGGTCTGACACCGGCCAGGTAGAAGGCGAGCCTGATATCTGCACTACAGCACTCATTCCTGAATCCCTGGCAGCAACACAGAATGGGACTGAGGAAGCCGATCCTATATAGGGAATCCCGACATGTACATCTTTTTATAATTTTTAAAATAATAACAGTTATGTTTTAATTTGTTAGGCTATAATGCCGTGCTAGCCTCTGTTGCAGGTGCCCCATGGCTGGTGTAGGTGGGTGAGAGCTGGAAGCCTTTCTGGGTACACCTGCATTGCAGCTGGGAGTGAGCCTCCCAGCCTGGGTAGACAGATTCACACTAGAGGGGCTCAAACTTGCACTATCCCCCTCCCCCACATATAGCTTGCAACTCCTTTCCACTCCTGCAACATTTCTGGAGGCACTATCTTGGTTAATAACTTCACAGCATGTCTTGGTAGTCCGTCCTTTCCCTTTCTGAATAAGGTCACTACTGTCTTTTTGTCACCTGCCTCAGTGTAATGTCAGGACAGCCTAAAAGGGATGTAGAGGGGGTTACGATTCAGCTTGCCCCCAGATTCATCCTACTCACCCAACCAACACTGTATAAGTACCTCCAAGGCACAGCAAAAACTGCAAAGCCAGGCCTGGACACAATGCCCATATCCAGACTCGGAATATATCCCCCTGCCCACCAGCCTCCAAAGCATGACAAAAACAGACAAAAATCCCAGGGACCATCTCTGAGATTCCCCAAGACTAGGAAGGATCTTAGGGAGGTAAAGCCAGAAATACATGTAAAAACAAATGCCATCACAATCTCCCTAGAATATCAACAATAGCCACTTGTTTTGGTTTTTTAAAATAGCCTCACAGCCATGGCATCTGCACTGATCAGACCCCCAAGGACAGGGCCCTCAGTGGCTGAGCGGCTGGCAAACTTGAGAGGGAGAAAATAGAGAACTTGCAATGAAATGTTTGCAGGCCTTACCGAGTTCCACCCCCCCACCGCCCCAGAAAGAAAAGAAAATGCAGAGAGGAGAAGGTGGTATCTAAGGACAACACAGAGAGGGAATCTGCAAGGAGCTTTCCAGGGAAATCATTGCGGTGGCAAAGGACAGCCTGGCCAGGGACAGCACTGCCATGGTCAAAAACTGTATGGAAAAAAAGACAGGGAAATGCAGAGCCAACTCCTGGAATCAATACACAGCCAAAATGTCCTGTTGCTGCACATGTTACTACTAGGGCAGCAGACAATGTAGTACTGCAAACCAGCTCCCAGCCATGTTATAGACTCATAGACTCATAGACTTTAGGGTCAGAAGGGACCAAAATGATCACCTAGTCTGACCTCCTGCACAAAGCAGGCCACAGAACCCTACCCATCCACTTCTATAACAAACCCCTAACCTATGTCCGAATTATTGAAGTCTTCAAATTGTGGTTTGAAGACCTCAAGCTGCAGAGAATCCACCAGCAAGTGACCCATGCCCCATGCTGCAGAGGAAGGCGAAAAACCTCCAAGGCCTCTGCTAATCTGCCCCAGAGGAAAATTCCTTCCCAACCTCAAATATGGCAATCAGCTGAACCCTGAGCATGTGGGCAAGACTCACCAGCCAGCACTCAGGAAAGAATTCTCTGCAGTAACTCAGATCCCATCCCATCTAACATCCCATCACAGACCACTGGGCATACTTATCTGCTGATAATCAAAGATCAATTGCCAAAATTAAGCTATCCCATAATACCATCCCTTCCATAAACTTATCAAGCTTAGTCTTAAAGCCAGATATGTCTTTTGCCCCCACTACTCTCCTTGGAAGGCTGTTCCAGAACTTCACTCCTCTAATGGTTAGAAACTTTCATCTAATTTCAAGTCTAAACTTCCTAGTGTCCAGTTTATACCCATTTGTTCTTGTGTCTACATTGGTACTAAGCTTAAATAATTCCTCTCCCTCCCTAATATTAATCCCTCTGATATATTAATAAAGAGCAAGCATATCGCCCCTCAGCCTTCTTTTGGTTAGGCTAAACAAGCCAAGCTCTTTGAGTCTCCTTTCATAAGGCAGGTTTTCCATTCCTCGAATCATCCTAGTAGCCCGTCTCTGAATCTGTTCCAGTTTGAATTCATCCTTCTTAAACATGGGAGACCAGAACTGCACACAGTATTCCAGATGAGGTCTCACCAGTGCCTTATATAACGGTACTAACACCTCCTTATCTTTGCTGGAAATACCTCGCCTGATGCATCCTAAAACCGCATTAGCTTTTTTAATGGCCATATCACATTGGTGGCTCATAGTCATCCTGTGATCAACCAATACTCCAAGGTCCTTCTCCTCCTCTATTGCTTCCCACTGATGTGTCCCCAATGTATATCTAAAATTCTTATTATTAATCCCTAATGACCTTGCACTTTTCACTATTAAATTTCATTCTATTACTATTACTCCAGTTTACAAGGTCATCCAGATCTTCCTGTATGATATCCCGGTGCTTCTCTGTGTTAGCAATACCCCCCAGCTTTGTGTCATCCTCAAACTTTATTAGCACATTCCTGCTTTTTGTGCCAAGGTCAGTAATAAAAAGGTTAAATAAGATTGGTCCCAAAACTGATCCTTGAGGAACTCCACTAGTAACCTCCTTCCAGCCTGACAGTTCACCCTTCAGCATGACCCGTTGGAGTCTCCCCTTTAACCAGTTCCTTATCCACCTTTCAATTCTCATATTGATCCCCATCTTTTCCAATTTGACTAATAATTCCCCATGTGGAACTGTGTCAAATGCCTTACTGGAATCGAGGTAAATTAGATCTACCGCATTTCCTTTGTCTAAATAGTATGTCACCTTCTCAAAGAAGGAGATCAGGTTGGTTTGGCACAATCTACCTTTAGTAAAACCATGTTGTAACTTGTCCCAATTACCATTGACCTCAATGTCCTTAACTACTTTCTCCTTCAAAATTTTTTCCAAGACCTTACATACTACAGATGTCAAACTAACAGGCCTATAGTTACTCGGATCATGTTTTTTCCCTTTCTTAAAGATAGGAACTATGTTAGCAATTCTCCAGTCGTACAGTACAACCCCTGAGTTTACCGATTCATTAAAAATTCTTGCTAATGGGCTTGCAATTTCATGTGCCAGTTCCTTTAATATTCTTGGATGAAGATTATCTGGGCCCTCCGATTTTGTCCCATTAAGCTGTTCAAGTTTGGCTTCTACCTCACATGTGGTAATACCCACCTCTATAACCTCATTCCCATTTGTCATCCTTCCATTATCCCTAAGCTCCTCAGTAGCCTTATTAAAGACTGAGGCAAAGTGCTTATTTAGATATTGGGCCATGCCTAGGTTATCCTTAACCTCCATTCCATCCACAGAGTTTAGCAGTCCCACTTCTTCTTTTTTTGTTTTCTTCTTATTTATATGGCTATAGAACCTTTTACTATTGGTTTTAATTCCCTTTGCAAGGTCCAACTCTACATGGTTTTTAGCCTTTCTCACTTTATCCCTACATGTTCTGACCTCACTAAGGTAGCTTTCCTTGCTAATCCCACCCTTCTTCCACTCCTTGTAGGCTTTCTGCTTTTTCTTGATCACCTCTCAGAGATGCTTGCTCATCCAGCTTGGTCTACAACTCCTGCCTATGGTTTTTCCCCCTTTCTTGGGATGCAGGCTTCTGATAGTTTCTGCAGCTGCGACTTAAAGTAATTCCAGGCCTCCTCCGCATTTAGATCCACAAGTTCTTCAGTCCAATCCACTTCCCTAACTAATTTCCTTAATTCTTTAAAGTTAGCCCTTGAGAAGTCAAAAACCCTAGTCCCAGATCTATTTTTGTTTATCCTTCCGTCTAGTTTGAACTGAATTAGCTCATGATCACTCGAACCAAGGGTTGTCCCCTACAACCATTTCTTCTATGAGGTCCTCACTACTCACCAAAACCAAATCTAAAATGGCATCCCCTCTTGTTGGTGTTTCAACTACTTTGTGAAGAAATCCATCTGCTATCACATCCAGAAAATTCTGAGACCTACTATTCTTGCTAGCACTTGTCCTCCAGTCTATATCTGGGAAGTTAAAGTCTCCCATGATCACACAATTCCCATTAGTGTTTACTTCATTAAAAACATTGAAGAGGTCTCTATCCATATCCAAATCAGATCCCGGCGGTCTGTAGCACACCCCAAGCACTATCTCAGGGGAGGCTCTAGTAGCTTTCTTTCCCAGTGTGATTTTTGCCCAGACAGACTCTGTCTTGTCCATTCCATTACTTCTTATTTCTTTACAGTTAACCTCCTCATTGATGTACAATGCTACTCCATCACCTTTGCCTTTATTTCTGTCTTTCCTAAAGAGCACATAGCCTTCAATGCCTGTACTCCAGTCATGACTACTATTCCACCATGTTTCTGTTATTCCTATAATATCCTGTTTCACTTTCTACACCAGTACCCCTAGTTCCTCCATTTTGTTACCTAGGCTCCTCACATTAGTGTACAGACATCTTAATTTTTGCCGTTTGGCTTCACTGACATTCTTTACCCAGTTAGGCACAGATATTCTACCACCAGCATCACCTGTTAGCCTGGTATCTACACTACCCTTCCTCCTTATGTCAATTCTTCTGTCCATGGCTGTATCCCCTCTTACTTTGTTTTCTTCCCTCTCAAGGTTAAATTCTGGCGTGGAGATCACCTGGATATCTCCCAACCATCTCCCCCAAATTCCTAGTTTAAAGCTCTCTTAATCAGTTGGGCGAGCCTCCATCCTAGAAGTCTATTTCCCTCCTTACTCAGGTGAAGTCCATCCCGAGAGAACAGTCTTCTGTCCATAAATGCTTCCCAATGGTCGTACATCCCAAAGCCCTCCTTATAGCACCACTGCCTGAGCCATCTGTTGATTGCCATAATCTTGTCACACCTTTGTTGCCCTTCTCTAGGAACTGGCAGAATCCCACTGAAGATCACCTGAGCCTCAATTTCCTTAAGCATCTTCCCGAGTCTGGCATAGTCTCCCTTGATACATTCCAGCGAGAATCTAGCCATATCATTCGCTCCCACATGAAGAACAATCAATGGATTCTTTCCCGCTCCCGCTAGGATCCTTTTCAGCCTCAGGTCCACATCCTGTATCTTAGCACCCGGCAGACAGCACACCCTTCTGTAATCCCGATCAGCTCTAGTTACAGGCCTGTCTATGCAGCCCTCGGCTAATACAGGCCACTGACCATTCCCCTCACAGACCCCAACTCAGAGTTCTGAGAAGAGTGGCACATTGGACACCAGCTCTTTCGAGCCCTCTGTCACCTCTGGAAACTTTGAGCCTCAGCACTGAACACTGAAGGCCCAAGAACCAGGAAGAGGCAGAGCCAAGATGTGTACTTATGGGTGATTTAAGTCCCCTTGCCCTGTGCTGTACCCTGCACTGCACTGTTGCACTTTAATGTTTTGTTTTACTGCTGATTTAACGACACGGTTCTTTGTAGTTAAGTAACAGATTGCTTTTTGATATAATTGTTTTATAATGAAAAGCTGTTGCTTCATTTTGTCGTCAGTTGAAGATTGATTTGTTTGTTACATAATAGATTCAAACTTCAATTGTTTTTTTTAATTAAACATTCATAAGGAGTTGAAAATTAATTTTACACAGATTTTTGTACTAATTCATGAGGTTTTGCAAACACACAAGGTACCACTTCCGAAGCCTTCCTGCCTTTCCCTCCCACGCCCCCCATCCACCCTCAGGTTAACAGCTGGATGTGCAGCTGCACAATTTCAGGCCTGAGATTCAAAATAAGAGCAATAGGCATCCCTGATAATATTGCTCTGGCTGTATGCATTTTGTATTGGACACCTTGCTGACAGCTCAAACTGATGAGCAAGTCTCTGCACCTCTGCCTGCCACCCATCATTAAGGCTTTCTCCCTTACTTTCACAAATACTGTGCTGCTGTAATCTTTGCGATGTTTTTTTCTGCTGCTTTCAACTATTCCATAAAAAGCACCATTTCCTTTTCATATGCCCAAATTCACACTCCATTACCATTCTGCAACCACTGGGGTGGTAGTTAAACAGTTCCTTCCTTCTGTCCAAGAGGCTTGTGAATGGCTTCATTACCCCAGAAAGAGAGGATAAGATGGGTCTCCCAGGATAACCACAGCAATACAGTATGACACTGCGTCTATATGGTATGATACACAGTTTCCATTTGTTTTCTCCATAAGGTAGTCAATATTCCGATTCTTGGTCTGGCACTCTCCCCTCACATGATGATAAAAGAAAGCCCAAATTTGTTCAAAGTCTATGCTCTGGCGGCTTATGTTATATTAAGCCCTTAAAAAAGGAGTACATCTTGTATATCTTGAGATCACTATTTTATTGATCACAGTTGTGAAGGTTGTCATAAGTGTTGTTCTGTTTTACAAGTACAAGCACAACTTAAAAAGATATGGTGTTCAGTTATATTCCTGACAGTATTCTATTCTACTCCATTAATGCACATAGTGGTCCTGTGGGAAGACCACATTAATTTAAATGGAGCTGAGTTCCAAAAGATCCTAGCATCGTGGACCATACCAGACCACCCCAGAATTTACACACTTAAACCTGCTATGGTGGCCCACAAGCCCTTAGAGCAGCATGGAGAAATACCCCTTTCTGGTTATGAATTCTGGGAAGAGAGCTCAAATAACAGGCACATGGGTCCTATTAATTGCCCTAATAAAGTTTGGGAACCCAATGCATGCAGTCATCAATAACCTCCCGTGCATCACTAAACTCCATAACCCAGTGGAACACACCTGCATGGCAATGGCCCCAACAATCAATATCCCCATGCAAAATTGGTTCACTGCAGACTGGTAGCATTCAGGGCTGGTCAGCTTCCAGATCACATGCCCACTGTGATTGGCTTGTCCGGGGATATGGGGCACTGCAGGTTGAGTTCAGCACATATCCCCAAAAAGAATGTCTTCATCATCCTGAAATTCTCTCACCACTGCTGGTCATCCCAGGTCTGCAGAACAATTCTTTCATACCAATCAGTGCTGTGTTTCCCAAGCTCAGAAACAGTGCTGCATGTGTAAAACTGCTCCAGGAACCAGCTCTCTAGTCTTAGTTACTCTTTATCTTCCTCTTCTTTCTTGTCTGGTTCTATCACTGCTGATGGTCCTTCCCGCTGCTGGAGGAGCTGCTGCTGCTGCCATATCATTTATTTAGTGGAGCAGAAGGCAAAGCCCCAATCTGAATTCACCCAGTTTTGAATTTTGAAATATAGCTCAGCAGCCTCGGCGTATTTGAGGTGCAAAGCATTGTTGGTTCCATGCTGGCCAGCAGCAATTTGAAAACGGTGCTAGTGACCATAAAGGGAGTATGGGGTGGAGACAGATGTATTGTGGGATTTTTAAAATATTTGAACTAGCTTGACTTCCACCATGCATCCCACAATGCACAGTGAGATGATTCCCAGAATGCATGCTGCTCAAAGCAAAAGGAGCATGGGATATCCTCTGAGAATGCTGTGCCCTCAGTTCACAGCAAACTGTGTCTGTGTATACCCAATAATACGCACTGATAGAGGGCATGCTGTCCTGTGTGCACAATTTTGTTGTGGCTTGCATAGTGCACATTACCTAGTGAGGAGCAAAAACCTGTCAATTAACCCGCCCATGCAGACAAGCCCTTGGTATAGTGGTATAATTATACCCGTAAATTTCCTCACATAGACAAGCCCTAAGCCTCATTATCAGCTCACAACAGGTAAACAATGTTGTGTTGTGTTCCTCACCAATTTCTTCAAGGTATGTATGACAGAGAAAGAGAGAAGTACAACACTTTGCTGCCTCAATTCTTCCCTGTGGGCTTGTCTACATGTTAATGTGAACTAGGTACTTCTTAGTTCGCACTGGCAGGGTCTACATGGAGGAATCACAGTACAACACCTTAGTGCATGCTTCAGCTTAAACCACCCCCCGCCCCATAGTCTATACATAGGGCTGTGAAGACAGGCTCTATTATGCAGCCTCTACACTGTCTCAGTGGAAGAGAGGGACAATAAGGGGATATTATATAGCTCCCATAGAATACCTTAGTAGGGTGTTTCTATAGCCAGCATGTGCTGAACCCTGGCGCAAATGGCCTAGGCAGGTTGAGAAAGGAGGGGATAATGGCTAGATCAATGGCTATACCAGCATAAGTGATGCAATTTTCAGGAGCCTTGGGGCAGCTCTAAATTGCACTCAGGGACAGAGTCCTAATTAAAGATGTGCAAAGGTGACTTAAAGCTACCTATGTTTCAACCCCTTGGAAAGGAAGAATGGAGAATCTGGCCATACGTGTTTTGTGTTTTGTAAAGTTACAATGTTTTGCATAGGTGAAAATACATGAGATATCCCTTTGGCATCATTTCAGTTTTGCCTACTGAGATCTAAAATCTTTCCTTCAAATTCTGCATTCAGCAATCCTGCACGATGAACAGACAGCATGACAAATGGGGCTGTAGGATACCTTATAACCCTACTGTCAGTGTAGCTTTCTGGATTGATGAAATGCTGGCACACCTACATGCAGCAAGATGTATGGATTCATGCTGGGTTGCAATTAGCACATTCATTCTCATTCATTATTGTCTCTTTACTCCCTTTTCCTTATTTTTTTAAAAAAAATGGAATTAAGAGACTTTCTCAAAAAAGAAAAATATTGTTCATGTATATTTTCCTAGAGCTAAATAAATGACAGTAACCAGTGTTTGAAATTTCAGATGCAATATGGACATTTCTAAAATGCAAACAAGCTCTCTGCAGTACTCTGTGTCATGAAAACAGTGTAGGTAGAACAGCAAGAGAAGAGAAAACGTTCACATTATTCAAGATGCATCTGCTCAGTTTCCCAACTGAGTCTGAACTCAGATCTGAAGACAACTGAAAGCACCACATGTTCAGTGCTGCTTGAGCATTGTTTGTTCATGACTTTTCCGTTATGTTTGAAGGGACTTCCACACTTGTTTAAAAGGTTCAACTTTTGGGCAATATGGCAAAATCTGTCTGTTTATTTTGATTTTCTCCTGGTACACTGAGATGAGATGAGTTTTCTTTACATATAATTAAGGTTTATTAGATCTCCTTGTGTAGTTCATTTAAGAAAGAAAAAGGTGGTGGAGGAAGGTTATAATTGCTCAGAAGATAAAGCCTTTCCACAGTTGTTACTGATGCTAACTCACCTAATCACTGCATGGCATTTTAATTAAAAACTAGAATGATATAAAATTAACATGGCATGTATTACATGGATTAGAAGCTGTCTGAGTGTAAGTCTCAAAATGTAATTGTAAACAGGGAATCATCAATGAGCGAGTTTGTTTCCAGTGGGATCTCACAGAGATCTTTCTTGGTCCTACACTATTTAACATTCTTATCAGTGACCTGGAAAAAAACCCAGAAAATAATAAACTGCTAAAGTTTGAAGATGGCAGAAAAATTGAGGGAGTGGTAAATAATGAAGAGGACAGATCACGGATACAAAAGTGATCTGGATCACTTGGTAAACTGAATGCAAGCAAACAATTTGCATTTTAATATGGCTAAATGTAAATGTATACATCTAGGAACAAAGAATGTAGGCCGTATTTACAAGATGGGGACTGAATCCTGGGAAGCAGTGACTCTGAAAAAGATTTTGGGATCATATTGTATAATCAGCTAAACCTGAGCTCCCAATATGACCAGATAGTCAAAAGAGCTCATACAATCAATCACTGGATACATAATGAAGGAAACCTCAAGCAGGAATGGAGAAGTTATTTGAAACTATAGTAAAGAACAGAACTATCAGACACATAGATGAACACAATTTGTTGTGGAAGAGTCAACATGGTTTTTGTAAAGGGAAATCATGTCTCACTGATCTATGAGAACTCTTTGAGGGGTCAACAAGCGTGTGGACAAGGGTGATCCAGTGAATATAGTGTACTTAGATTTTCAGTAAGCCTTTGACAAGGTCCCTCACAAAAGCCACATAAGCTTTCAGGGATAAGAGGTCATAAGCTTTCAGGGATAAGAGGGAAGGTTCTCTCATGGATCACCCTGATTAAAAGATAGGAAACAAAGAGCAGGAATAAATGCTCAGTTTTCAGAATGGAGAGAGGTAAATAGTAGTGTTCCCCAGGAGTCTCTATTGGAACCAGTGCTGCTCAACATATTCATATATGATTTGGAAAAAGGGGTAAACAATGAGGTGGCAAAATTTGCAGATGATACAAAATTACTCAAGATAGTTAAGTCCAAAGCAGACTGGGAAGAGTTACAAAGGGATTTCACAAAACTGGGTGACTGCGCAACAAAATGGTAGATGAAATTCATTGTTGATAAATGCAAAGTAATACATATTGGAAAACATAATCCCAATTACATATATAAAATGATGGGGTCTAAATGAACTGTTACCACTGAGGAAACACATCTCGGAGTCACTGTGGATAGTTTTCTGAAAACATCCCCTCAATTTGCAGCGGCAGACAAAAAAGTGAATGGAATAGTGTGAATCATTAGGAAAGGGATAGAGGACAGAAAATATACATTGCCTCTATATAAATTTATGGTACACCCACATCTTGAATACTGCGTTCAGATCTAATCACCCTATCATAAAAAAGCTATATTGGAATTGGAAAAGGTGCAGAAAAGGGAAACAAAAATGATTAGGGGTATGAAATAGCTTCCATATGATGAGATATTAATAAGATTGGAACTTTTCAGCTTGGAAAAGAGATGACTACGGGGGGATATGATAGAGGTCTATAAAACCCTGACTGGTGTGGACAAAGTAAATATGGAAGTGTTATTTACTCATTCTTATAGCACAAGAACTAGGGGCCACCAAATGAAATTAATAGGCAGCAGATTTAAAACAAACAAAAGGAAGTATTTCTTCACACAGCACACAGTCAACCTGTGGAACTCTTTCCCAGAGAATGTTGTGAAGGCCAAGACTATTACCAGGTTCAGAAAAGAACTTGACAAGTTCATGGAGGTCTATCAATGGCTATTAGCAGAGATGCAAAACCATGCTTTGCTCTGAAGTGTCTCTAGCCTCTCTTTGCTGGAAGTTGGGAATGGACAACAGGGGATAGATAATTTGATGATTACCTGTTCTGTTAATTCCCTCAGAAGCACTTGGCATTGGCCACTGTAACAAGAGAGGATACTGGGCTGGATGGACCATTGGTCTGATCCAGTATGGTTGTTTTTATGTTCTCCATGTATTTGGTGCTGGTGTGACTGCTGATGGAATACTGTGTTCAGTTTTGCTCACCATTCAAATAAGATATTGATAAACTGGAGAGGATCCAGAGAAGAGTACAAGAATGGTTAAAGGGCTAGAGTGCCTGCCTTGTAGTAATAGATTGAGCTCCTCAAGTCTATTTTGCTTAAGAAAGAGAAGGTTAAGAGGTAACTTGATTACAGTCTATAACTACCTACATGGGGAACAAATATTTAATAATGGGCTCCTCATTCTAGCAGAGAACGTTTTTACACTATCTGATAACTGGAAGTTGAAGCTAACAAATTCAGAATGAAAATAATTGACCACTGGAGAGTAAATGACCATACCCAGGGTAGGGTAGATTTTAAAGCACTGACAATTTTTAAATGAAGATTGGATGGTTTCCTAAAAGAAATACTATAGGAATTATGTTGGGGGAAGTTCTAAGGCTTGTGTTATACAAGAGGTCAGACTAGATCACAATGGTCCCTTTTGGCCTTGCAATCTGTGAGTAGTAGATAAGTAAGTTAAGGACTGTTAGAAAGTACTCTGGATGTTATTACAATCAAAGTATAAATTACAATTCAACAACAAATCACAACTATTTTCCATTCACCAAGAGCAAATCATGTGCAGGACCCTTTATATTCTGAGATGCAGAATTCACTACTTGCCACAAAGTTATGCAATGCAATCTCAATTTTCATTTTAAAAAAGTTATTTTAACACTTATGTTTGCAAAGATAACCGTGAAAATGTGAACAGACTGCACACAGAGGTCTGATTCTTCTAAGAACTCGAAACCATTAGTCTCAGAGGGGTGAATTGCCACAGCCACCTTACTCAAGCCCTCAGAATCTGTGGTTGTGTGGCTGTGGAAATTAGCATTTTTCCAAGAGGTTACAGAATTTAGCACTTTTGCTGCAGAAGTCATTATTTCGTGGCAAGCAGGTGCCCACCGTTTTTTTCTGTCTACCTGCCCTGCTGAGCCCTGCCTAAAGCTACCCTTTGCTCTGCACTTTTCCTCAAGGGGTAATTAATTGCATTATTGTGCATGTTTCCTACATTGTTCTGTAGAACCAGGCAGAAGAGTAATGAGTGAGTCAGATCTAGAGTCCATTTTGCTGCTAGGGAGCAAGGAGCAGGCTAAGAAGATAGAACAGCAGCAGAGGAATGGGGAACTGAGAAGATGAACTACTTAAGCTGATCAGACAACACTGTAATTGCTAAAGCATATAGAGGTGGTGCATCGGGAGAACACAATGAAAAGATCAATCACTGACAACAAGCTTTGACAAATTGCATAGCAATGCATATTTTGAACTAATAACTCATAGACTCTAGGACTGGAAGGGACCTCAAGAGGTCATCGAGTCCAGTCCCCTGCCCTCATGGCAGGACCAAATACTGTCTAGACCATCCCTAATAGACATTTATCTAACCTACTCTTAAATATCTCCAGAGATGGAGATTCCAAAACTTCCCTAGGCAATCTATTCCAGTGTTTAACTGTAGTCGTGTGTGTGTGTTTGGATGTGGGAGGGATGGGAATGAAGGGAATTTCATGTTTTATGTATTCTAGCATCAGTCTTTGAAATGAGGTGGTCAAAACAGCATACAGGGCAATGCCTTCTTTCTGTAATCTCAGCCCAACACCAATGCCCAATTCCCAAAGGGCAACTCTGGCTCAAGAATTGACTCCACTCAAAGACCAAACCAGACAGCAAACTTTCCTGTTGCTTACATTGCCCCATCCCCAAGGAGCTCTCCCTCAACACCGAGCATTGCACCACGAAGAAACAACAATACAGCAGGTCCTCCCAAGGCTCAGCATTTGCTCACATACAAGAAAAAGAACTTGGAAGAATGTGTGGAACAATGCTACTTACTGATGCCTGCCACAATGTTAAACACCAGGTTTTGCCATCCTGACTCACACTGATTACTATAGGAAAAGTTCCATTGAAACCAGAGTGGAGTAAGGTACTACTCAAACCTAGTACCACCAAACCAAGAAAGACCTAAAAATAAAGTTTCCATGAGACGGCACAGTATCTGCATCTGAACAGAAAAGGGGAGATGCTTCTGCAGCAGGGAAGGACCCTGTTCTCCATTTAAAGATGTGGTACACTGATAACATAACAGATGAGAGCGCTGTACTCCGCAACTGCAATTTCTATAAGTAAGACAAGAGTCCCCAGTGAAATTGCATGTTGCACAATGAGTAGCTTTATCTCACCAGAAGTTAAACAAATGTTATTGCCCATTTTCCTCTGCACACGTAGCGCAGAAAGGAAACTAGATTGCTGAGGCTGCTTCAAAACAGACACAAGATCCTCAAAATACTTCTGACTTTAATTTGGCTCATTAGACCATGTGGAAACTTTCTTCTCTGAGCTGCATTTGGCATTCTCTCTCTGCAGATTCCACATATGCCCTCATGGTAAAGGAGTAAAAATACAATCCTTCCAGTTCTCTTTCCTTAAGTGGCGCCTTATAACCTAAATTATATCATTGCCCAAGTGTTTCAAGAAGTTTAATTAAATGGATCACTTCCAATACATTCCTTGGGCAAACAGACTACCATAGGGGCACATAAAGAATGTGAACATTAATTGCATCTGAGATTAGCTTCATTGAATTGAATTCACACACACTGATACCCTTTGTACTTAAGCCATAAATATCAGGCATTTATCTATCCAGCTATTGGCAAGTTTACTGAAAAGTAGTATTCCCATTAGACCACAAGCCCACAACAGGAAAAAAGTTCCAGAGAACAAAATGCCTACCTACAAACTACCAGTGAGACAGAGTGAGTCCCTCTTAGCACCATTTTTAAATGAAGTATTTCTGTTCAAGATCATTCCATTAACATCTTTTGCATTAGAGAATAGCAGTTGAAAACTTACACACTTCAATAAACCACTAACAAAAAAGTCCAAAAAACAAAGCAAGGACACCTAATGAAAAATCCAATTTGTTGATAGATTAATTTAATTCCCTACCCACTCAACCCTGACTGAATCCATCCCAGGTGAGACAGAAAGATGAATTTGCTAATTAATGTTAATACAGAGAATGGAACAATTAGAGGAACAGGCTCACAACAGAATGAACATCCCTCTTTAACTCAGTAGGTACAACATGGTGGGTAAATTTCTAAATTTGCAAGAGCTATTATGAACTGAACAATTCCATTAAATGCAGCACTTGGAATAACACTGAGGCTCTCTTGCTGAACAAAATGTAAGTCAAATGTAGATAGCTACTGTTTCAGGATTTACATTTAATCATGTCCAAATGTCTTGAGGACAATATTGGCACTGCTGCTGGCACCTAGAAAATCAAAAGAATATTATGACTATATATCTTTTCCTTTTCCAGCATTATTCTAGTCAAGAGTTTGAATTGTTCATCAATATATCATTATAATTCCATTTCAGTAGGTATAGAGTTGCTCTTCACCAGCACAGATAAAGTCCAGCAGCATTTTCCTGACTCTGATCTATATCCATCTAGTTTTTATAGCTCTGTTTTTAAAATTAAACCCTGGGCTGCTTGTTACCAAATACAATTTTAATTGGTTTTGCTATTTCTAAATGAAAGCAAATACACAAGTAAAGGAATTTTACCATTCCTGAACTGTTGTACCACTTATGTAACTCACAGTAACTTTTGTCCATAGGTCATTTATAGTATAGTTGAACATTACTATCATAATGTTTCTCAATTGATCAATATGACACTAAATATAGATCTACTCAGAGGGTAGACTATAAGGAGCCATAATGGACTATTGAGTAAATAATGTCTGTTTTAACAAGTCTATAATTATGTATTTGCTATAGGAGATATTTTGCAATGGCTCCAAGGAGCCATACAGCCTATTGACTCAATAATGCACATTCCTAAAAGTGTAGTTATGTCCTTAACACTGTTGCTGTCATAGTCCCAACAGGGAAACAACGGGAAGAAGCAAAATAACAAACAAAACTAAGAAAAACTACTAAAATGTTCTAGTCAATTTGGGCCTGTTTCAAATTATAGGTAGTAGGAGGAGATTGGAGGGAGGATGAAAAAATGGATCATCAGGGCCTGATGAAGCACAGTGATTTTAGTTTGCAGTGAATTAAACCAATGTTGTGGTTTCATGTTGCATAGCTATGCAGCGGCACCCATGTTTCTCTTTTTGAGTTTGAGGTTAAACGAAACCAGTTAGTTCTGCTTCCTTTTGGATCTGTATTGCTGAGTTCCACATGATTTCCACAAAATCTCTCCTTGAGAAGGGAGAATCACTCCTTTTCATTTACTTGGACTGATTTTCAGGTATATAAGGAAATCTGATGCCAGGGAAGTGGTGTGTGATTTTAAGTTTGTAATGAAATATTTGCACAGCTTCAGTGCTGGCAGTCTAGAAAAGTGCAATGTGGAAGAATGGGGAGATAATGAGATGATAAATCTCTTAGGAGAGGAGAGGAAAAATAAACAGTTCCCCTGTGAAGATGAGCTGAGTTGCTCCCATTCTCAACAGAGCACACAAACCTTGAGTCAGAGTCCAAATCACCTGTTTCCTGCAATGTGGCAAATTTATATCTCAGGAAGAATAGCACAACATAAACCTCAGCTGCAAGCCTTGTGCATACTGTAAAAAAAGATACCCATTGCTGACAATAGTTGTGACTAAAGATATGTCTACACTGTAGACCACTGGTGGCGTCATGCAGGGTAAGCAGGCTGCGTCCACATTGTGGTATGTAGCCACACAGGGCAGTGAAAGGCTCTGGCAGGGTGGAAGGCAGCAGAGATGAAAAGGTTCCGGCAGCTTGGAGCTGACGGAGCCTTTCCCCTCTGTCTCCTAACTGCAAAAATCTTTCCCTGCATAGGAGAAAGTCTCTGGTAGCTCCAGGGCCGTCCTTAGGATTTATGGGGCCCTACGCAGTATTATTAAACTGGTGCCCCTGTGCCGGATGGCAGCCCAAGCTCACAGCCTGGTGGGGGAGGGAGAGGAGGGACTTGACAGCAAAGGATAATGAGATGCCCAGCCTGCCCCATGGTGGCGGAGAGTCACAGTTCCCCGCAGAGACTTCCATGCACTCTCCCTCATGCAGAATGGACATGAAGAAAGTACCTAATTAAAAGCACTAAAATTTGGGAATAAAAAATGTCAGTCACAGGTTTTTTGATGTGCCTTAAAGTTTGTCAGAGATTTATTTGCAAAAACTTCATAGTAAGGGTGAGTCAGCTGTCCTGCTGAATACAACATTACATATAATGGAATACATGATGCAGCTCTTCTCTGTTTTACATTTCTTCATCAGTATTTCTAAGTTGAATTTATATTTTAAATGTACTCAATCTTAAGCCAGCATTCCAGATTACTACATATTTAACTCACTGAAACAAAGACATTCTTTTAAATTAATCAGAGAGGTTAGTGTGTTCATAACAATGTTCATTGCTTTTAGAAAAAGGGAACAGTAATTTACTTTGTGTGATCTCCATAACAAGAGACATGGTTATGAAATTTCACCAACTTTAAAAAAATATGTTTCCAAAGATTTTAGGTATAACAAGGATTTTGTCTTACTAATGTACTGATTTTGCTGGAGGGTTCTTTTAAAACTAGTTTGTCAGATAGTCAGAAGTAAAGAAAGGGAACTCTTTGTCCAGCTATCTGGAAGGGAAGGACTGTTGTCCCTTTAAGGGCTCTCTTCAGTGGGGAGTAGGGGGAGAGGTGGTGAAGGGATGGACAGAAAGGACAGGAAGACTTGGAAGCACTTTTTTTTTAACTATAGTAATTAAAATGTGTATTTTAGATAAGGGAGGTCTTTTGAAGGATTTATTAAAAAAACTATGTCTGAAGATCCACACATTTAAGGCTAAAGATGATTGTGCATCTAAAACTCTATGCAAGCATTTTTTAGAAATGTGATTTTATAATCTTCACCAGCGCACTAATGAAATATTTTTAAAGCAAATTTTAAACTAAGGTCCTGTAGACTGACATGTTCTGTGTAAATATTACATTAATGCACAACTGTTTTTGTTAGTAAAGTCAGAAACTGACAGTATAAAAATTTATTTGGGCATAAGCTTTCGTGGACATCTGATGAAATGGGTTCTAGTCCACAAAAGCTTATGCCCAAATAATTTGTTAGTCTTTGAGGTGACACAAGGACTCGTCCTTGTTTTTGCTGATACAGACTAACAGGACTACCACTCTGAAACCTGTCAGTATATACCTTGGGGTTGGCAAATGCCTGTTAAATGGCTTTATTACCTCTTGAATGTCTCTTTAACAGTTTCAATGTTGTGCTAATAGGTCTGGCAGGCTGGAGGTTTTTTCACTTTTAACTACTAGATTCCCTCCCAAGGAAGACTCACCAGGCTAGAGCAGCCATCTGTGGGAGCCTGCAGGAAGGGTCAGAACAGGAATAGGAAAACAAGCGGTGGACACTAAGACCCAGTGGTGCCCCAAATTTTCAGGTGCCCTACGCAGCTGCCTATGTTGCCTATGCCTGGGTAGCTCCCTGTGGTGGGGAAGGGCTCCGGCAGCAGACAGCTGACAGAGTCTCTCCCTGTTGCCTTCCCCCAATAGAGCCTTTCAATGTTGCCAGACTCTTTTCTGGCTGTAGGGAGACTGTGGGACACTCCACTGTCAAAAATAGCAGGGTAGACGTGGGTGACACTGCTTGGGTGTGTAGAGACCCATGTAGGGTACATACCCTAAGGGCTCAGGCATTTCTTTGCTCTACTTGCCTGAGCAGTGCTCCAGCATCTACACTGTTATTTACGCACATGCTGGGGGTGGGGGTAGGGGAGGCAGTAGAGTACATAAGGCTACTATAAGGAGTGTGCAATGTAGACATTACCCATTTACGTATGACTCAGGTCTGAGCATAGTTTAGCTAAAAGCATAGACAAGAACAGTGTTCAGTATTACTTCAGAAGCCATGACTGTTTCTACAATTAGTGGGACAAGTGAAGAACTCCCCGAGGGTCACTCCCATCTATCTTATCTGCAAGATGGAATCAATACGCCATACTTGCCACAACAGGTCAACCCAGATAGCTTACATTTCCTGCAGAGTTTCTACACCTATTATCAGGATGGATCAACAGCAAAGACTTTCACCTTAAATGGAAAAAAAAAAGGGGGGGGTCTGGGGCTGAAAATTAAGTATTTTCTCCTTTAAGTACTGGAAAAAGATAAACCCAAGCCATGGAAAATCCATTACTGAATTCTTCAGTGGGACAACCATTGACCACTTCCTCTAAACAGCATCTTGCATTGAATAATGCCAGACACTAAACAAAGAAAAAGGTACAAACCCATCTATTTTGTGAGGTAGAGGGGGACAATGCTGATTTTTTTTCTGCAGAGTTCATTTTGGACTTGATTAGTCATGTCTGATTCGAAGACTTCCTGAACTAAAAGTGTAAATTGAATTACAATTTGAAAACATTGTACAATTAACTGCATTTTGTGATAATGCCCACAAGGTATACTCATAACACAGTATTACTGATATTACGTCAAATGTCCTCATGCAGCTGAATGATGACTCCAAAACCTCAGATACACAACAACTAGCAAGTAATGTTGGAGGAGAAATAGTACGGCTGCTAAAGGAGAGGTGCGTTAGAAACTCTGCTATTATTAATTCATTTAACTTTCATCTTAAGTGGGGGTGCTTTTGTCAAATCATAGAAAGAGAGGGACACACATAATGGAGACAAGGAAGCAAAAATATAGCCTGTTTCCTGCTGCCATTGGTATGTTGTAGTAAGCTGTTAGAAACAAAAAAGGACTGAGCCTATTTAAGTACAGGAACTCCTCACTTAACGTTGTAGTTATGTTCCTGAAAAATGCTACTTTAAGTGAAACAATGTTAAGCGAATCCAATTTCCCCATAAGAATTAATGTAAAGGGGGGGTTAGATTCGAAGGAATTTTTTTTCACTAGACAAAAAAACCAATATATATTATAGAGATATACATACAGTATATGTTTTAAACAAGCAATTTAATACTGTTCACAGCTATGATGATTGTGAAGGTTGGTTGAGGTGGTGAAGTTAGAGGATGGAAGAGGAAGGGATATTTCCCAGGGAATGCCTTGCTGCCAAATAATGAACTAACACTTGGCTGAGCCCTCAAGGGTGAACACATTGTTAATGTAGCCTCTCACACAAGGCAGCATGAACACAAGGAAGGGGAGACAGCATAGCAGACAGAGACAGACAGACACACCCCTTGTGTGTGGGAGAGAGAGAGATGAACACTGCCCCTTCAAGTAAGCTGACCCACTTTTAAGGGCATTGACTTTTTAAGTGGATCAGGAAGTTGAGACAGCAGCTGCTGCCCCAAGCTCTCTCTGCCTCTCTCCGTGTCTGTGTCCCCTCCCAGCTCTATATGAAGAAGAGGTAAGCAGGGTGCAGCAGCAGGGGGAAGGGGGACACCCTGACATTAGCCGCCCCCTCCGCACAGCAAGCAGGAGTTTTTGGGAGCAGCTCCAAGGCAGAGGGCAGAAGCTGCACGTGGCAGTGGGGGGAGGGACAGCTGAACTGCCCGACAATTGATAGCCTGCTTGGTGGCTGCAGCACAGGGAAATTAGAGGAGTGGGGAGCTGATGGGGGGCTGCCAGTCCACCCTGTTACAAGTCCCCACCAGCTAGCTGCAATGGGCTGCTCTTCCTGCAAGCAATGGACAAAGCAAGCAGCTGCCAAATGACTTTAAAAGGGAGCATTGCACAACTTTAAACAAGCATGTTCCCTAATTGATCAGCAACGTAACAACAAAACAATGTTAACCGGGACAACTGAGGAGTTACTGTAACTTACTTGTCTGAATTTTTTAAAGAAAAAATCTCCTCCTCTGCACAGGAGAGCCTAATGTAGTGGAATAACTGGCACAATTCAGATCATTCCGTCTGAGTAACCCAGTGTATAGTTGTGGTGTGAGTCCCCTCTCTGCTTGATCCACAGCACAGTTACAGCTGCCAGCTAGGGGACTAACCTTTAGCTCAAGATGCAGAGGCTCATGGTTTTAGTTCTGGAGATCTTATGTTCTATTTTCTAATAAACATGGAACTATAATCAGAATTATCAGTGTTTTTATTTCATAAAATTAAAATGTATAACAAGTGAAGGAGCAGCTATCTGAGGAACAGAGTAAAGAACAGTGGCTTGTCACATCTTGAACAACCTCAAAGAAAATGTAGGTCTTTTATGCCTTCTTGTGTATAGCAACCTGAAAAGCAACTTTAAAGATTGACACCCAAGTTTGTGGTGTCTGGTCACATGGAATGAATCAAGACTGTCCTTCTTGAGAAAGATCTGAGAGGGCAGCAGTTCACTAGATGTTTCATTGTTGGTGTTACGCCTAAAAGCATTGAATGAATTAAATGAAATGAAAGACTTTCAGTTCCCCTCTTCTGCATTGTAATACTGTTTCTGTCCTTGAATGGTGTTACTTGCTAAGACTACTTATGTTTATTTTCTACAAGTTTACTATTAAATATGTATTCACAACATGAAAATGTATTCAGTAGTTAGTATGCATTCAGTAGATTATAGCCAAGAAAAAAGCTTTGCAAAATGGCCACCCAAAAACAGAATTACAGAAATGCTGCAAAAGCAGCGTTGATGTGAGTGGGAATCATTTTTACAGAACCATCAAAATCATTGCCAACTTAGGGGATGTATACATATAAACACATGACCTATACACTCTAGTCCCTGTAGTGGAATATCCCTTCTCAAGTCTTGTTTCAGAGGACCTGCAGAGAATCCTGTCAATATGTTTGGAGAAAATCAAATGGGGCAGCCAACATTTTTCCTGCCTGTCTGCTGCTGGACAGTTTTTCTGGCAGGTCTGTGGTGATCAAAATTATTTTTTAAAAAAAGTAAAGGAATGGTTCTTAATATGGAAACTGATCTTGTAACTTCTCTCTTTGGGTGAAGTCCCCAGGCTACAGGGAGAGACGAATGAAGGGGCAGACATTAAGGAAAGCAGACCTCCAACTGGGAGCATCATTTCCCCCTCGTACTGTACCATTTTGTCCCTCGTACTGTAAGGGAACACAATGACCCCCATTATGCATGAACTACTTATGGTGTAATGATTACTAAAGGTAACCTGTGTACAACATGGAGCCAAACCTGTCTCCTTCTGACCTGAAAATAACTAATGAGGCCCCAGACTCTGCCCTGTTGAAGGGCTGCGTGATATTCTTTAAGGTGCCTTCGCATCAGCCTGACAGAAGCTGGTCCCACAGAGAAGCATGTTGTGAGCTGGAAAATGAAGACACATAAGATTATTATTGAGATACATTTTTAAGATCAGGCCACTGACATGCCATATATTACAGAAAGCAACCCCCTGGATCGGGAGTGGAAGTGTAACCTGTAGGACAGGGATTGGCAACCTTTGGAACACGGCTCACCAGGATAAGCACCTTGGCGGGCCGAGCCAGTTTGTTTACCTGCCATGTCCGCAAGTTTGGCCAATCGCAGCTCCCACTGGCCGCGGTTCACCGTCCCAGGCCAATGGGGGCTGCAGAAAGCAGCGCGGGCTGAGGGATGTGGGAAGCGTCGCTTCCCGTTGTGTGCCAAAGGTTGCCGATCCCTGCTGTAGGATATCACTGAGATGCCAGATATCCTTGTTTGCCTGTATTTCTTGAACAGTAGCCCTGAAACACAGGCGATACTGAACATCTACATAGAAGAGTCCAAAAATCAGGCAGAAAGAGAAACTAATTTATGAGGAATGAAAAGGTTCTGCTGCCTTACTTCACAGAACAGTTTCCATCTCATTTAGACCTGTAACAAAAATTCACGAAAAGGACATATAAAATTGCACTATATTACTTCCTTTCAGAAAATAAATGACAAAGGCCTATTTATCACAGGCAGTATCTTTCCAGAAGACAATGTATGGTGTACAGCAAAATTAATATCAATGCTGACCTGAGAATAATAAAGGCAGGTTTGTATTTGAAGCCAAAGGAAATTAAAATGCCAGAGGAGTGTGGGGAAAAAACAAAACAAAAACAAACCACTATCACCACCCTGTGAATTTAATACGAGTTTAAAGGAACTGTATAATTGATAGATAAAAGTTCTTATAAACAAAATATTAATAATGCAAGCACACTCTTCCCCTTCTAATTCCTCCTCACAACCTACTGCTTTTGTGAACTCTTCCATCAGTGAGCTCTTCTAGATACCTACATAAACTTAGATGAATACTGTCACCTACTTCCCAGCATCAGAATAACTTTTCCTGAGGAAAACTGTAAGCTCCTTCTGGCAAGGACCATGTTGCTGTGTATGTTAGTAAAACATCATCTAAGTTGTCAGAACTCAATTAATAATTCAGGGTTTTCATCCTCCAAATCTCCATCAGGCTATCATGTAACAACACTCTCAGCCAATGAAACAAAAGGTTAAAGGCATTACATTACATTAGCAGAATACATTTCCATTGGCTCATCATATTGTGGATACGACACCATCACCGGGTTGCTGTTGGCTTTTTAGAAACTGATTCGTTCCTGGATATCATGTACAATATAGACAAATATTTGGCCATGCACAGAAATAGTTTATTTTTGAATTACTTCATCTAATTTTACAAATGTGCAATGACCAAATACTGTTTACAAAAACTTTACCAACCATAACAAAAGCTGCCAACATGCTGATCTGTTACATACATATAGTTTGGTATAAAGACTTCACTGCTCAGCATTGGAACGTGAAACTTTCCTGCCTTTCTCACAGTTGCTTTAAGAGTAGTAGTATTTAAGATAAATGTGTTTTTATTAATTCAGTATTATTTAATGTGAATAGGGTTCCATATTTTCTACACATTTCTACTATTAAAATGTATCTTAAAACTGCAAAGTCCCAGTCTTTCTCATGCACTGAAATGCTGATCAGTGCATCACGGGCGAAAAACTAGATGCCTTCTCCTATTCTTATAGCAGCAAAGGGCCTGATCCTCGTAAGTGTTGACCTCTGGCTATGTTAGCTAGGGGAGCTGCAGGAGATTGTTAATATTCAGACCTTATGACAGCAAACAAGACTTCCAGTTGGAAAGTTCCAGAGCACACAGTGATATACACCAGAATGTTTCACTTTTATGGAAGTATTAAAACACTGACAGGTATTTGTAAAATCTACTATATTTTTCTTATTTGGTAAATATTTATCTTATTATCTCAAGGCATAACACTGGCCACGCTGAAATCACTAGGAATTTGACCACTGTCTTCAATGAGAACAGGGTCAAGGCCACTGAGATATTAAAACTTATAACAGTAGTTTCTTTTTTACTGACACCTTTTAGGATGGATTCTATTTAACATGAACAACGTGTTCACACCAAGTATCTGAAAAAGCAAGTCAAGCAGCAGCAAGCTATGCCACAAGCATCAACAAATCTAAATGTATGCACTTATTTATCATCACGTTGACATGAAAGCATATGGAATTACCAGAAAAAAGGCCAATCCTAATATATATATATATTAAAGCTGTCACATGTTGGTACTTTAGAGTTTAAACAACATATTTCTCTCCAGTTGTACTGAATAAACAGACCAGGCCACTATGAAATGCCAAATATATTTTCCTTCCTAGTGGTGGTACTGATTCTCAGAAGTGTTAGATAAACCCTAGTATTTGTTTCTGATTTAAATTCAGCAGCTTCCCCTTTCCAGCTCAGCCCTTTTATGGAATTTCAAAATATTGGAACTGCACCTTAATTTCAAAGGTCTGCTGTGCACCACATCATACATATTTATAACATTATGGTGCCACATTCCTAAGAAAACAGGAGTTGTCATGCCACACTAGCATATCTTAAGCGCTTTAGAGGAAGGAGGTCCTCTTTTTTGCCCAACTACCATCATTTAATAGCACTTGGCTGCTCATACCGTACTATCTAGGACTTGCCACTAGGCATTGTGCAATGTATATGTTTGTCTTCCTGAGATTAAAGGTGCTGGACAAGATTTTAAACTCAACATTGATAATGAATAATGAAACCAATGAAGACTGAAGTTTTTTTTATATCCATGTACTTGGGATAATAAAAGCATGTCATAATTCAGGATTTGTGTCAGCAGTGCTATTACACTGAGATGCACCAGGATTTAAGCAAGGATCTTATTTCTGGTTCGCTTTTGTAAAATGGCTGGCAATACTATCAGTAGTTTTAATAAACAGTCCCAATTCCACCAGCTCCTACAGCGAGATTTTCAGCCCATTTACTCCCAACCCCCAAAACCCTCTGGAACTGCTAGGTTTACAGCAGGCCTGCACAACATACGGCCCGTGGGCCGCATGCGGCCCGCAGAGGCTCACTGTGCGGCCCGTGGCGGGATTCAAAAGGCTCTGAGATGCCCACAGTGGTGGGGAGCTCAGAGCTCTTTAAATCTCAGCTGCGGCCGGGATTCAAAAGGCTCTGCGCTGCCCACAGCCGCGGGGAGCCCAGAGTCCTTTAAATCCCAGCTGCGGCCATGATTCAAAGAGTTCTGGGCTGCTCGCAGTGGCGGGGAGCTCAGAGCTCTTTAAATCTCAGCTGCGGCCGGGATTCAAAAGGCTCTGGGCTGCCTGCAGCGGTGGGGAGCCCAGAGCTCTTTAAATCCCAGCCGCGGCCGGGATTCATAGGGTTCAGGGCTGCCCGCAGTGGCAGGGACCTCAGAGCTCTTTAAATCTCAGTCGCGGCCCGGATTCAAAAGGCTCTGAGCTGCCTGCAGTGACGGAGAGCTCAGAGCCCTTTAAATCTCAGCTGCAGCCGGGATTCAAAAGGCTCTGAGCTGCAGGCAGCCACGAGCTCAGAGCTCTTTAAATCTCAGCCACAGCCGGGATTCAAAGGGCTCTGGGCTGCCTGCAGCTGCAGAGAGCCCAGAGCCCTTTAAATCTCAGCCGCCAGGGCCGGCTTTAGGTCAATTCAACCAATTCCCCTGAATCAGCCTGCACCTAAGAGGGCCACATGCCCAAGCCCCAGTATGGTGTACCGGCAAAAGCCAGTGCGCTATAGCGGGGTGGCCCAGCTTCCCCAGGGGGGCAATTTAAAAGGCCTGTGACTCCCAGGCCCTTTAAATTGCCACCAGAGCACCACTGCTGGAGCCCTGGGGTAGGGCTGTCGGGCTCTGGAGGCTATTTAAGAAGTCCGGGGTTCCCGTCGCTTCTACCGCCCCGGCCCTTTAAATAGCCGCCAGAGCCCCACCACTTCCTCAGGGTTCCCATGGCTATTTAAAGGGCTGGGGCAGTAGAAGAAGGGGAGCCCCGAGCCCTTTAAATCCTCCCATAGCCCTGGGGCAGCAGGGGACTCTGGGGGCTATTTAAAGGGCCGGGGCTCCGGCTGTCTCTGCCGCCCCGTCCTTAAATAGTCACTGAAGCCACACCGCTTCCCCAGGACTCCCTCGGCTATTTACAGGGCTGGGGCGGTAGAAACAGGGGAGCCGCGGACTCTTTAAATAGTCCCCAGAGCCCTGGGGTAGCGGAGGGGGGTCTCCAGATGCCTTTGCTGCCCTGGTCCTTTAAATAGCCCCTGGAGCCCCACCACTTCCCCAGGGCTCCTGCAGCTATTTACAGGGCTGGGGCAATGGAAGCAGGGGAGCCCCAGGCCCTTTAAATAGCTCCTGAGCCACGGGCTGCTACTGCTACCCTGGTGGGGGAGGCAGGAGGAGGGGGCACTCACCATACAGGATGGGCTGTACCCCCTGTACCTGCACCAGTTGCCCGCAGCCAACCCTTGCAGCACCTCCTGCCCTGCCTGCACCAGTTCCTGTTGCAGCCAGCCCTGCACCCGCTGTCCACAGCCAGCCCGTCTCCAGCCAGCCCCTCACCCTCTGCCTTGCCTTCAGCCCTGCACCAACCCCTGTCTCCAGCCAGCCCTGCACCCCTTCCCTGTCTCCAGCCAACCCCTGCCACACCCCCCTGCCTGAAGCCAGCCAGTCCTGCACTCCTTTGTCTCCAGCCCTGCCAACCCATGCCGCATGCCCCCTGTGGCCCTGCCTGAAGGCAGCCAGCCCATCCCACACGCTGTCTCCAGCCTGCCCCACACCCCTTGCCCAGCCTCCAGCCAGACCCTACCTCCAGCCACTTCCCCACCACCTCCAGCCAGCCCCATGTCCACTGGTGCCCAGTAGTTCCCAGGGAAGTAACCCTGCACACCTGCTTCAATGAGGGGGGCAGGGAGCAGCTGGGACCCACACATGCACCCTAGCACACCCTCAGGGAGTGGCGGAGCTCATTTCTAGTTCAGACACATCTTTTTTAAAAAAAACTTTAGGTAGGGTTAACATACATGTGTACTTTCACAGACATGTCAGGCTTTTTGGATCTTAAATCGCTATCCAGGAGGAAAATACGAACATAAGGTAACCCTATTGGTACAAAAAATACATACTGTGGCAGAACTTTTTATAGGGAACTGGTTGCTAAGAAATGAAAGGCTTTTTTTTTACATTTTTTTTTCTTTCAGTCATCCCTGCCGGGGCCCCGCAGAAAATGTTCAAATTGGGTCTCGCACTTCCTAAAGCCAGCCCTGCCAGCTGCAGACAGGATTCAAAGGCTCTGGGCTCCCCACAGTCTCCATGGGCAGCCCAGAGTCCTTTGAATCCCGGCAGCGGCTCCAGCGGATACGCTGGGGCTGGGATTTAAAGGGCTCGGGCTCCCCTCAGCAGCAGGAGCTCTGGGCCCTTTAAATCCCTGCCTCAGCCCCACAAAGCTCTGGGTTCTGGCAGCCACCGGAGCTCCAGGTCCTTTAATTTGACCCTGAGGGCTCCCAGCCAGCTCTTCAGCTGGGAGCCCCTGGTTGATTTAAAATCAAGTATCACCTCCCCACCTCCAACCTTCCTTTTTGGCCCAAAGCTGTTTTGGTGGGGCGGCACTGGGAAAGGAGAGTTTGTTTCTGCAGGGCTGGGCTGTGCTGGGGCAGAGTGTTTCCGCTGGGCCGGGGGGGGGGGGGTGTTTCCGTGGGGCCTGGGGGTTTTGGCCCTCAGCTGTTTTCTTTGGAGTAATGTGGCCCTTGCCGCTTTACGAGTTGTGCAGGCCTGGTTTACAGTCACACTGGCCAAGATTGGATATAATTCAGAACAAAGCCTCAGAGATCAGGGTTTAATCCCTGAAACCACCATGCTTCCTGTATTACTATTAATTATAATGACTTTCTTAAATGGTTCATTTGGATGCACTTCAGTGGAATGTCTTTTTTCAGTTTCCCTCTTAAAAGTTACAGATTAATGACAGTTTACAGACTGAAAGCTACAGTATAATGTCTTTCTAATGTGTACAGTTGGTTTTGTGGTTTCCCAGGTTACAGCTCTGTTTTAAAGATACTTCTCCATCCCTGATTTGCTGTCGTTTGATATAATTTCTAAGTACTTCAAGTAGGAAAACTATTCCTTTCTCAATTAAAAAAAAAGTCATAAAAACAAAAGATAACAAAAAAGAGTTGGTAAAGCTTTCAAAGGATTGTCTATAAGATTAACATGAGCATATAGTCTGCCCTAAACCTAAATCCAAAATCACGTTACAAGTCAATTCAAATGCAAACACAATGTCCTAATGTGCATGTATCCCAAGCAGAGGCAAGAACACACGCACAAAGAAGGTTGTTCATTTTAATATGTTCCAGTATCTCTAGGATTAAAATCCAAATCTTATGATACCAGCAAACACAAGCTGTGTATACCGACATTGCAAGTATGCAATAGCTTGGGGGCCAGATGTATTTAAACACACAGGCTTGCTTCTTTGGAATATTCATTTAGCTATGGATGCTGCAGGCTAACCCAGTGTTTTCCAGAGCTAAACCTTAGTGACCTAGAAAACATTGGTTATTTATGTAAAGACATTTTGAAAGGCTCCTTGCCATGTAACCAGTAACTGTGCAATGCATCTGACACTGATCTTTGGAGTGATTTCAGATTGTTTCAAATCAAACACGATGCTGGTTAATTGAATTATGGCTACAGCCCATTTTAAATGATGAGTTGTTACTTTCCATAGCTTTGGAGAACACTTACTAGCCATTTCTCCCCTGCTCAGATAACAGCTCTACAGAAAGACTAATGTTACTGGACTTATTGTTCAAGTCTTCAGTTGGGGCATAAACTATAGCAACCTCTATTGCCAATACAAACTTCAAGTCATGACTTACATTTATTATGTAGTATGTTCAGAGAAAGAAACAAAATGCATTCAGTTTCCGTTGCTTTTACATTCCCCATTGTTATTGAAAGATGATCTATCTAGCACATGTACACTGCAGCCAGACTTGGAATCTCTCAGCTCCTTGATACTTTATTAACAAAACAGGCAGAAAAAGGGGAAGGAGGGGAAGGATTAGACCTAAATGGAAACACAAACGTCATTCACTCTCCTCCCTCCTTCAGATCCACAGATTTTAGAACAGTTCCTTCCTGGAAAGAATCTAAACCATGCATAACCTACATAGGAAAAGGAGGGCATTATTTAAAAGATGCCAAGAAACCTGGAACCCATATATCTCTCTTCCTTTGGTTTCTTACTATTTTTAATTAAAGATAAACAGAACTGCTGAGAAGACAAGTTATTTTCTTATACAGTACGATTGGCAAAGGAGAGTGTCATATACTCAAAATAAGTAAACACAGCAGGGTCAAAACAGTCCATATAAGGGTTATATTAAATAAAATGGTGTATCAATTATTCATTTTTAACTAGTTCATCCCCCTTGGTCCATTCTTCCTCAGATATACTGTTGTTCCATTATTAACTTAGTTCAGGCAGTAAGGCATTCAATTTTTCTTAATTATTATTAATATCTGAAGTGGACACTTGTTTTTTGCAACCATAGTGATAAAATATATTTGTGGGTTGCGATCACAAGCATTCTAAAGATATAGGTGACTGATTTACCACTCCAGTAATATGTACTCTAGTATTATGCTGTTGAAATTCCACTGATTTCTTTAAATATCAAATCCTCTAGGGTTACATTTCTAGATGTGTTTTCTGCATCTGTTAGTTCAAATCCTGTGAGCTGCTGAGCTCCCAAAACTTCCACTGATGACAGTAGGAGCTACACACTGCAGGGACAATCAGGGTTTGGCTCTGTGAGATGATAAACTGATTATCTATTGGCACTTTTCTAATGAAGAGTTGAATAAAAAAAAATTCACCTGTGGGAAAGCAATAACTGGGAGAGTTCAGTCATATAAAGATGTAGTATCTATCTATGGTTAAAAACAGCCATGGGGATCAGCTTTTAAATGGTCAAGTTATACAAGACATTTTTAGAGCTAATTTTGGTTATTCCTTCATACTCCCTTTGAGTGGGGTAACAAACTGCAGAAGATAGTAACTATGAGAGTAGCTTTCCTCCAATCCATTGATAACTCCTCTTTTCAGAGACATCTACCATTTTTTGCCACTTTCTTCAGAATTCTGGAGTTAATACTATTTTTCTCCAGAATTTTGTTGGGCTCTGTCCTCTTTTGACTACTTGCACTAGAGTGAAAATAACTTTTTAAAATATTTACTTTTTCACTAGTGAGAAATGACATAAACATAAAGGAAAATATTAAAGCAAGAAATCTGAAAGTTTTTTTTTCAAGCAATGTCTACATCTTGACAACTACTTATTCTTTACCATCTGTTGGAAGCTGTGCAATCTTCTTCACTGACCTTTTGTTTTTCAACTCTGTTCATTTTATACGGTGTCTTGCATACACCTGCAGTATATATTATCCATTTCATGCATCTTTGTTCATCATTTGTCTTTTTTTATTTCTGGTGTATTTATAGCTAGATTACATACATAACCTTGGGCATACATTAATTTATCTTTGAATGTTTCCATTTCCCTTCCATGTCCTTTAACTCCATTGATTTATCCTATCTGATTTCATCCTGTGCTTTCCACATTCTTCTAAAATTTCCTCTTCTGCACAGAAGCCAATTCACATCTCCAATCCTGTTAGCTTTATCATGCAAAGACTAAATCAAAGATTGATTTCTTTCTAGTTCCACCTTTTTATACACTGCCTAATGGAGTAGTGCTCTGCCTTTACCACAAACCTGCAGGCTTTCCTGATGTATTCCTTTTATGTAATTTGTCTACATACAGTATACAGTAATTCAAATCTCACATAACTAGTAGTTGGTACTACAAATATTTGCCAGTTCTTAGTTAATGCCATCACATTATCAACAATGTCTTGCTTCTCTTATTAGGTGGATTATAGCTAATTGTTGTTCACAGTATACTTCTTCTGCTATCTTTAATTCCTAGACATGATCAGGTAACCCTATCCACATCTCTCAAACTAAATCTCAACTTCTAAAGCAGGGGTTGGCAGCCTCTGGCACGCGGCTTGCCAGGGTAAGCACCCTGACAGGTCGGGCCAGTTTGTTTCTCTGCCATGTCGGCAGGTTCAGCTGACCACAACTCCCACTGGCCACAGTTTGCCATCCCAGGCCAATGTGGGAGGCGGGAAGCACATCCCTCTGCCTGTGGCGCTTCCGGCTGCCCCCATTGGCCTGAGACAGTGAACCTGCCGATGCGACAGGTAAACAAACTGGCGCAGCCCGCCAAGGTGCTTACCCTGGTGAGCCGCATGCCAGAGGTTGCTGACTCCTGTTTTAAAGTTTCCTTAACATAGGACACATTTCCCCACATTTACAATAATTCTAATATTTTCTTAATAACTTAATATTTGCCTTGTATTTCAATTTCAGTAATTTCTCATTAGATGTTAACTTGCCTTCATGCACAATTATTTTGTGAGCGAACAATGTTTACACATCTGCAAAATGTTATGATCTCACACCTACACCATTTTCTTAGCCACACATTCAGTTTTCTAATCTGCTGCTCTCAAGGTGAGGCTTATTTCTTATCAAACAAACCTGCTGCACTTTTCTTTAATTTTGTAGGAAAGTTTACTTTACAAAATTATTTCTGATTCCTTAAACTTGATTTGTAAGATCATCATCTTCTGTCATTCATTTAATCAAGGACAACAGATATTTGGCTGGGAATCTATCATTGGATATATCTTTTTTCTAGCGCTTAATGGCAACAAACAATATGCCAAATCCTGTAATATTATGTATCTGTAATGCAGAACTACCTCCAAACTGCCAGAGGTAAGCAGTGTGGCTGGACTCAGCCATCATGGAGACCTACTCAGACCCTGTGAAGGAAGCTCTGAGGAATAGCTATGTAGCAGTTTGTAGCTATGTGTAATGATGCTCATCCACCTCCAGTGCACCTCTGGTACCTAATGTTGCAGGTATTCTCATCTCCAGTGCTCCCTGCAGGCCTTTGCACCCCTCTCACCCTCCGGCTGAGAAGCAGCTAGTCCAAACTCCTTCCAGGGTAACAAAGTGTCTAGGTCAGGCCAAAGTCCTAATGAACCTATCCTCTGGGCACTGTCCTTTCCTGGGGTTCCTCTGCCTTTCTCCAGCTCTGGTATCAAACACCAAGAACTCCAGCCTCCAACATCTGGTGCTTTGGCCTTTACAGGAGCTAGCCTTCCTGTCTATTCCCTGTGGCTTTCTTCCCTCGACTGAACTGTCACAGACTATAAGGCCTAGGTGTCTCATTGAGTTATCACCTGATCCTTCCTTTGTCCCGTCTTCTATTGACAAACCACCCAGGTGAAGTGAATCCTTTCTTACGTAATGGGGGGGGGTCTCACTCATCACACCATGTAGCCATTTTCTCCTTGTCTGGAGCAGTGTTACAGAACTCTGTTTTCTCCAGTAACTTGAGGATGACATCAGGAAGACACTAAGCATGCTTGAAGCGCCCCCATCTCAACACAAACTTACAAGATGCACATTTTCTTTTGGTTCTGATGTTAGGTAACCAGTCCTGGTCTCTCTCTCTCTCTCCCTTTGTGACAGCAGGGTAGGGATGACTGCTGGCTATATTTCAATATCTCCTACAACCTCAAGCAGTGGAAGACAAAGGAACCATGATTCACTCACGACTGCTTATTGAGTTCCTCAGTCTCCCTGTTTCTTGCACTGTGATGCACCATCTGCTACACCAGAACAGGTGAGACTCCCTTGATCCCAGCTCCCTGGGGATTGGTTGCTTCAGTACAGATCCTCTTTACATGGCTTCCGGAGGCCTATGCATCCTGAAGACTGCATATGACAGTAAAAAAGTGCACAAAATGCTAATTTCTTATACTGACTCCACAATCCACACAGTTTCCTCTGATATTCACTTAGGGCTGTAGTTATGTTCAGGAGGCTTTAATCCAATGTTTCTTTAGGCTCCTTTGCCTGGCTTATTTTGTCATCGCCAGCCTCTTGTAAAATTGACAGCCAGTTTCTCTGAGTGGCTTGGCATTTCTTATGCTTGTCTTTTCTCTTTTACCCACAGTAGCCTCTCTTACTCCACCTCGTCCTACAGGGTCTAACTCCAGGTCCTCTGCTCTTGCTGTGCTCCCTGCAAAACTCTTTTCTGTGAAATGCTTATTCTTATGAATGCTGTTGCGTGTAAAAAACTGAAGAAAACCTGGAGAAGAGCTCTGTGTGAGCACAACAGCTTGTCTCTTTCACCAACAGAAGTTGGTCCAATAAAATATGTTACCTCACTCACCTTGTCTATGTGATAAACTGGTTTTTAAGCTCAATAATATTATTATTCAATGTATACTGTAGATATTACATGTACAAATCCATCCCATGGATTGGCTTCATGCAGAAAACACCATATCTTGTTCTGCTTACAAATCCAAGGTTTTACAATGTGTTAAGACTCATGGAGTATATCTACACTGCAGTAAAAGCCCTGCAGCATGGCCATGGCTGGCCCAGGCCAGTTGACTTGGGCTCACAGGGCTCAGGCTGTGGAGCTATACAATTGCAGTGTAGATCTTTGGGCTCTGGCTGGAGCCCAAAGCTCTGAGACCCTTGGGGGGAAGGGTCTCAGAGGCCATGCTCCAGCGCAAACTTTATTGTCTACACTGCTATTTTCAGACCCACAGCCCAAGATCTGACTCAAAGCAACAGGCTATTTATACCCATAGCTCCTTATGTTTTTTAACCCACCAATGTTGAAATGGAAAAAAAAAGAAGATTAAATACAATATAAAGCAGCCAGCAGGTCTGCATTTCCTTCACCTTTCCATACTCAGTCAGCCCCAGCTGTGATCCAATTAAATTAAACAGTTTACAGGTATATCTGAGGGAAACATGCCCTTTCCCAAGCAAATCTACTTCCTTCCACGCCAAGGGCTTTAATACAAAAATCATGCATCCCTTTAAGTTATTTTAGAGTTTTTGAAATGCCAATTAAAGCTGAAAGGTTAGAGAAAGACAATAAAACACAATGTGGAGACTGCATACTTCCACTCTCTCCAAAACCCCCACAGTCAGTGCCAGCTGTAGCCCAATTAAACTTAATAGTATGAAGGTGTTCACAAGAGAATACTTACAATTTACCTAAAGAATTCCAATTTCCTGAACACTATTAGGACTTTGACTCAAAAACTCCCATCTTTATAGAGCTCTTAAAACTTTTTTCTTAAAAATCTAATTATATACAATACCTCACCAAAATTAGTTTTATACCTCAACAGTTTCCTCTATATCCATTAAATGCAGTAAAAAATTTGCAGATTTTTCTAAACATTAACAATTACTCTTCTTAGTCAAATATGATTCAGAAAAATTATCAGCCTTGTTTTACACTTTACTCTCAGCTCATCCTGCCTTTTTGTCACTTTCCAAATAGACTTTTTAATTTCTTTTCCAGTATCAGTGTCAATCAGAATATCTCCTCATGGAGCAATGCTCTGCTCCAGCCCAAAGGTGTCTTCACACAACAGGAAGCCACTCTAGCAACTCAGCAGGTTGCCATCACCTGCTCAACATCCTAAGCTCTTACACTGATAGAAGTAACTCTGTTAGGAAGGGCTACTGGTGAATTACCTTTGTAAACACGTTAGGGCATTTAGGGCCTGATGTATAATCCAGGAGAGTCATTCCATTGACTTCAGTGGGTTCTGGATCAGCCCATTAGAACAGGGATTGGCAACCTCTAGCACGTGGCTTGCCAGGGTAAGCACCCTGGTGGGCTGCGCCAGTTTGTTTATCTGTCTTGTCGGCAGGTGCGGTGGATCGCGGCTTCCACTTGCCACAGTTCACCGTCCCAGGCCAAAGGGGGCAGTGGGAAGCGGTGTGGCCCCAGGGATGTGCTGGCTGTGACTTCCGGCCACCCCCATTGGCCTGGGATGGCAAACTGCGGCCAGTGGGAGCCACGGTCTACTGAAACTGTCGATGCGGCAGGTAAACAAACTGGCCTGGCCCACTGGGGTGCTTACCCTGGCGAGCCGTGTGCCAGAGGTTGCCAACTCCTGCATTAGAACATAACTAGGACTGATGTACATTGAAGAAAATGAACCCAATATTATGACAAACTAAAATATTTCTTTATGTCAAAGGAAGAGAAATGGAGTCACCTAAACTTGGTACATTGAGAGGAACAGAGAAGAGCCCAGATTAATTTTCATGCTATAATACTTTTTTAATGTTACTATTCTTTGTTCACCTTGCTTAAAACTCATTTGGTTCTAGTTTTGTAGGAGGAAATCACAAGCAATCTAGCAGAGGCACTCAATTATTATTTTCTTATACACATTTATAAAGTATGTAATGAAATGCTGTTGTGCTGACTTCAGCAAGTTGACTCCCCAACTGCAGATATAGTAATTAGTGTGAAAGGATTTTTGCTTACCCCATCCTTTTAAGGATACCTTCTATTGTTCTACCCCATTTTTTCGTCGCCTTTCAGATATGGAGTAGCTGGAGACATTCCATAGTTAGGATGAAAACTACTTCTCCATTATACATTTCATTTTCACTCACACTCTTGTAACGTCCCCTAAAAGAAACCATGTCCCCTGAATTTTTACATCCTACGTCTTGATTGATTTCTCACCCAGAAGTTCATGGTGCTTAAAAAAATTCCCATAATTGGCTTTTTGAAAAATTAGAGTTGGTTGATGTAAATTGGGGGTGGGGTGGGGGGTGATAGAGTGAATGAGGAAGGTTTATAGGAAATCTTAAAACTCTCCTTTGCTGTGAGGTCTACAAAAAACAACAACATTTAGGCTGCTGGTGCACTGATACCACTGCCTATCATGCTGACCAAAATGGTCTCATTTCCTTGTGCTTCCCATCTGACTATATCCACCTATTATCTCTGATAGAACATTTTTCATCCATTTATCTTAAAGCTCTTTACAAAGGTGTCATTTCCCATTTTACAGATGGGGAAGCTAGGGCAAGGAGAGGCAAAATGACTTGCCCAAGGTTACACAACAAGCCACTGGTAGAGCTGGAAATAGAGCCTAGGTTTCAAGAGTAAGCGCAGTGCCTTATTCACTAGGCGACATTGCCTGTGAATAGTTAAGGACATATGCAGGAGGTCTCATGCTAATTGTGCTAAAACATCTTGGAATTACTAAGAATTATAGATGAGAATATCCTAACTCAAAAAGTGTTTCTTCCAAAAAATGGGGAATTAATCTTAACAGATATAAAGAAATTAGTTCCATCTTTTATGAATTAAATAATCATTACAAGGGAGCAACTGAAATGGACTCTATAGCCAGGTGGTTAAGGCACTCATGTCAAGGTGGGAGACTCAGGTTCTAGTCCCTGATCTGGATCAAGCTGATTGGGGGTCTGAAGCTGAGTCTCTCATACCTTGGGTAAGTGCCCTAACCATTGGGCTGATGGGTGGCAATACTGCCACCATCACGGTTTTCCATGAGAAAGGCACTTAAGTGAGGTCAGCTCTGTCTCCAGGAGAGGGCTCATGGCTGTGAATCCCAAGCAGAGATATGAGTCTAACTCTCTTGGAGGGGTGTGGCTTAGACCACTCCCCTCTCCTCAGCATTTTGTAGCCAGTGATTTTAGTTTATTGTTCATTTATTGTGTGGTAATGATTAACTAACATGTTGTGTCATATATAATCATTGTATGCTAAATAGAGTTAAATTGTAGGATTATAGAAGTATAAAAGTGATCAGTAGTTAGAAGGAATAATCATGTATTAGGTATCTAATTAAGTAGGGCTGAAATGCAAGGCCTGTAGGCTGAGGTCTGCAAGATTCTGCTTACGCTATTTTAGGCCTTGAAGATAAGAAATGCTGACAAGATAACCGGATGCCCTAAGATTATGGGAAAAGAGGTACCAAGTGGTAATATTGCCACTAAAACTGAAGCAAGTAGCAGAGATAACTTTCACTCTGTTAAGCTTGAAATTGTAGCCACCATAGCCAAACCCACAGTGGTGTAATACCACATTACCAAATTCACTTTAAATAAAATAAAAGGCTACAGTTTTCTACTGGCTAGCTTAGGTAACTCAACCTCCCTGGTCACTCAATTATAGACCTAAAAGTCACAATCCAACAAAAAAACAAAAACCTTCAAAAACAGACTCCAGTGAGAACCTGCAGAACTGGAATTAATTTGCAAATTGGACAGCACTAAATTAGGCTTGAATAAAGACTGAGAGTGGATGGGTCATTACATAAAGTAAAAACTATTTCCCCATGCTAATTTCTCCCCGCTGTTACTCACATCTTCTTGTCAACGGTTTGAAATAGGCCATCCCAATTACCACTGCAAAAGTTTTTTTTCTTCTGCTGATAATAGCCCACCTTAACTGATTAGTCTCCTTAGAGCTGGTATGGCAATACCCATTTTTTTCATGTTCTCTGTGTATATATCTTCCTACTGTATTTTCCACTGCATGTATCCAATGAAGTGGGTTTTAGCCCACGAAAGCTTATGACCAAATAAATTTGTTAGTCTCTAAGGTGCCAAACAAAAACTCCTTGTTCTTTTCACTACTCACTGTGTTGGTTTGTGTGAATTCCCTTTTTAGAAGCCTAATTCTTCCCATGTGTTGTACGGGGAGCCTGGGCTCTTAACTTGGGGTAGTGAATTCCACTAGGCAGCAGAGTGTCTGAGTCTCCTTTGTGAATCTAGCCTGATGAATCCATATCATATATGATGATGACACACTTTCCATTCCAACAGTAACTCAGGAGGATGTTAAGCAGCAGCTACTAAACTTAGATTTTTTAAAATCAGCAGGTCCAGATAACTTGCATTCAGATGTTTTAGAAGAGCTGGCCACAGGAAGCTCTCCAGACTATTAATGTTCATTTTCTCACTGGGCAAGTTCCAGAGGCCTGGAAGAAAGTTAACGTTGTGCCAATATTTGAAAAGCGGAAATGGGATGGCCTGGGTAATTCTAAGCCTTTCAGCCTGATGTTGTACCCAGGCAAAACAATGGAACGGCTGATATGGCACTTGATTAAAGAAGGTAATTTAATTAATGCCAATCAATGTGGGTCTATGGAAAATAGCTCTTGTCAAACTAAGCTGTTTGATGAGATTATAAATTTGGCTGATAGAAATAATAGCGCTGGTATAATATACTTAGGACTTGTCTACACAGTGGGATAATATACAATGTCGGGTGTGATTTCTAAAGCGCACTACCATGTTGGGCTTTAATTGGTCTGTTTAGAGTCTGCTGGTATGCACCAGAAGTTCCCTAGTGTGCTTTAGTATAGTACTGTTTCAAACAGCGCTATGTGAAAATACACCGGGGAACTTTTAGTGCACACCCGCAGGGGCTACATGGATCAGTTAGTGCGTGACCCATGAGAAATCACACCCCGTATTGCTGTGCACATTGCTGCTCTGCGTAGCCATTTGACTTAGACAAGCATTTGACTTGTAGCAAAAGACATTTTGATTAAGAAACTAGAGTGACACTAAATCATCATGACAGATTAAATGAATTAAAAACTAATGATAAAATCTCAGTATAATTGTAAATGGGGAAACATCAACAAGTGGGCGCATTTCTAGTGGGGTCCCACAGATATTGTTTTGGCCTTAATTCAATATCTTTTAGTAATGATCTGGAAGAAAACATGATATAATTACTGAGAGAGTTTGCAGATGACACAAAAATTAGGGTAGTGGTAAATAATGAAGGGGACAGGTCACTGATACAGAGCAATCTGGATTGAATGGTAAATTGGACATAAGCAAACAAATATGCCCAAGTGTAAATGTATACGTCTAGAGGTAAAGATTAAAGGTTGGAGACTCAGCTGGGAAGTAATGACTCTGCAAAAGATTTAAAGGTCATAGCAGATAGCCAGCTGAACAAGAGCTCCTACTGCTGCTATACAGTGGCTAAAGGCTAATGTGTGCCTTGTATGTATAAACAGGGAACTCTTGAATAAAAGTAGAGAGGTTATATTACCTCTACATTTGGAACTTATCTACCCATTACTGGAATACTGTGTCTAGTTCTGGTGTCCACAATTCAAAAAAGATTTTGATAAATCAGAGAGGGTTCAGAGAAGAGCTACAAGAATAACAAAAGTACTAGAAAATATGTCTTACAGTGATAAGTCAAGGAGCTCAATCTATTTAGCTTAACAAAGAGAAAGTTAAGGGGTGATTTGATCACAATCTGTAGGTACCAACATGGGGACAGGGCGGCCCTACTGTTTTTGCCGCCCCAAGCAGCGTGCTGACTTGCCGTCGCAGATGTCAGGAGCAGTCCATGTACCGTTAGGGCGGCACATGTGTTTCTGCGGTGGCGGCAATTCGGCGGAAGCTTCTGTCTTCAGTCGGAAGAGAGAAGCTGCGCCACCGCAGACAGCTGAACATAGAAGCTGCAGCCAAATTGCCACTGCCGCGGAAATGCACATGCCGCCCTAACGGCACACGGCCTGCCCCCGCCGTCCGCAGCACAATTCAGAGCGCTGCTTGGGGGAAAAAACACATGGACTGCTGCCCCTTGCTGACTCCACCCCAAGCACGAGCTTGGGATGCTGGTGCCTGGAGCCGGCCCTGCATGGGGAACAGAAATTATAGAGGGCTCTTCATTGTAGCAGACAAAGGCGCAGAAAAGATCCAGTGGCGAGAAGTTGAAGCTAGACAAAAATTTACATTAGAAATAAGGTATAAATTTTAACATTGAGGTAATTAACCACTGGCACTATTTACCAAAGGTTGGGGTGGACTCTCCATCACTGACAATTTTTCAATCATGATTGGACAGTTTTTCTAAAAGATCTGCTCTAGTTCAAACAGGGATTAATTCAGCGAAGAACTATGTCCTGTGTTTTACAGGAGGTCAGAGTAGATAATCAAAGTGGTCTCTTCAGCCATCTCCAACTCCTTCAGAGAAAGGAGAATCAAGCTGTTCCCATTTACAAGACTGAACTCCTTTCTAAGGTAAAGTCACTGTTTTATTTGTATGTGGGGGGAATCTTAACTCTGCCTTTGCTGGGTACCCAGTGCTTGAGTTTGCAGAATTAAATTTTTGCAATCAGAAAGGGCTCTAGTAGAATGCAGTAAGAGGAACACAGAGTTAAAGCCACTGAATCCACACTAAGAACATCTTTGATATCTGAATGTTAAAATATGTAATCATTGTTTGAGAAACCTGTCTCATATGGATATGAAACAGTTCTTTATGTTGGGCATGTAGTAGTTTGTTTTGTTAGTTACATATACATTGTCATAGCTTTTCACAAGTTACAGTTTACTTATTTTTATAGAAATTAAAAATATTTTTTTAGTTATGTATCACTGTGGAATCCCATTCCATTATTCAGAGCCTCATTTATATGCTGTTGGTTTTCTCTCCAATCTTAATATACCTAATAATCTGTCATTGTTATATTCTCATACTTATCTTTTTAACTAAATTAATAAAATACTGGCAGTTAAAGAACCTGCAGAGAACTATAATAATTTGCCTTATTATAAGTTTTTCCTGTGCTAAAAGCCAAAGTGGAATCAACTAGTTTGATTGGCATCTTTTTCTCCTTTTAAGTTGCTGCTGTGATTTTTTTCCCTCTGGCATTTAGTAACCTGTCAAGTAATATTCTCAGCAGCAAAATATTCCAGCAGGAATTGTACAAAAACAGTCAGGATTGAAAACACTGATGTGAAGTCAGGGAGAAACTCTGTTAGCACTACAAATAATGAGCTACTTGGGGTCAAATGTAGACAGAAGCAACTTCTATGGAAGGCAAATTCAGAGGCATAAATGGCAGTGTTAGTTACAAAGTCACATTGTGGGGGTAAAGAATTGGTCAGAAAGTAGGTGTAGTAAATGATAAAGTAAGGTAGCTTGCATCGGGGTGACATTCAGTGGGTGTAAAAAATAAGTGTAACTGACAGAAAGGAGGCTTATGCCCTCAGTTTCTCTTATTGAAATCCACGGAGTTATATCAGTGTACCCAAGGCGTGAACAGGGCCTTAAGGACTAATCTTTTCTTTAGATACAAAGGCATAATTTCTATGGAGTCACTGCAGGGTCAGCTCTGTCAGGCTACAGACTGTGAGATTGCAGGAGGCCCTGGATTGGGAAGAGGCTATATAGAAGGGATCGGCAACCTTTGGCACGTGATGCACCAGCGTAAGCACCCTGGCAGGCTGGACCGGTTTGTTTACCTACCGCGTCCATAGGTTCGGTCAATTGCGGCTCCCACTGGCCGAGGTTTGCCATCTCAGGCCAATGGGGGCTGTGAGATGTGCTGGCATACTCAGCTGTTTATTTCTCCATTCTTTATACCAGGCCTTGGTCCATAGCAGACTGATGTCAATGGGAATCAGCATAACTGTGCTAATCAAAATATTACAAGAATGCCTTTTCTAAGTATGATCGTCTCTCTTCTGCACACCACGTTCCTCATAATAACTCTAATGTTTCTGGGCCTGGTCATGGGGCAGAACCCTGCCAAACTACAGAATGTTAATCGAGTTATCTAATTACTGCATGTAACAAATACATAATCAATAGATCAGGCATCACCACGCTTATTGAGATCTTCTCCGGGTCCCCACAACCCAAAGGCTGCTATTGTAGGTGAATTAAATATTTAACATTTGATAACTTTTCCCCAAAATATTACTTGCACGACTTGGAAAAAGTGCCAATTCATTTTCAAACAGTCAGATAGCATATAGCACTTCAAATCAACATTTACACATTTTTTCACATTTGAATAGTGAAAAATAGCTTTAGGGTGATAGTTTAAAAAATGCTCAGTGCTAGCCTAATTCTGATCCCGCTGAATTCAAAGTTTTACCATCAGCTTCACCTGGATAGAGTACAGTAGAACCTCAGAGTTACAAACACCAGAGTTACGAACTGACCAGTCAACCACACACTGCATTTGGAACTGGAAGTACACAATCAGGCAGCAGAGACAGAAAAAAAAAAACCCTTTACAGTACAGTACTGTGTTAAACATAAACTAGTAAAAAAAAAAAGGAAAAGTTAAAAAAATTGACATGGTAAGAAAACTAATTCTGTGCTTGTTTCATTTAAATTAAGATGGTTAAAAAGCAATATATTGCTTCTGCATAGTAAGGTTTCAAAGCTGTAGTAAGTAAATATTCATTTGTAAACTTTTGAAAGAACAACTATAACATTTTGTTCAGAGTTACGAACAACTCCTTTCTTGGGGTGTTATAATTTTGAGGTTCTAATGTAATGTCAGGGATGAGTCTTTCAAAAAATTCTACCACTGCATTTTATTTCCATGTGTTTCAAGCTGCTTGTGCCATTTGTATAATTCAAAGGCAATATTTCAGAAATACACAGATAGGCAAGATACATTTCTATAGTATAAAGAGACAATACTTACAGGAAAAGCATCCTTACATTGGAGAAAGATCATCAAAACAAAAAGTCTAGCAATTTCCTTTTTTGAAAATTATATTCTATCAGAGAATGAGACATGTAAGAGTGAAATTCATAAAATGAAATTCAGCAATCATATATATGAAATATAAACCTTGATATAAAATTATCATTTACTTAGAAATCAGTATAACAGAAATAACTGTGGCCTTTTACTTTTAATGCACAGCAGGGTTACAGGAGATTTTGAAACATTACTTACATTATAGTAAATAAAGATTAAAAAATGAAAAAAGTATAATGCATAAAAATATCTTGCAAATCAGAGATAATATATCTCTTGCAAATATCCTGTAAATACTCACTCAAGTGAGTATTCTTAATTATGTAAGTAAGCTCACTGAGCAAAATAGAGGGTCTTTGTTTACATGAAGTTACTTGAATGCACAAGTATTTTCAGGATTGGGTCCTTCTTTTGTGCCATCGGAACCAGATGCAGATTGTTACATAAACAGATCTAAGCTACAAATGTTTTTTTCCCCTGGAGAAAGCAAAGCCCAGAAAAAAATGCTATAAAATACCAGCAGGGCACAATGTTTTAAAAGCTATTATGATGTTCTGTAAAATGAACATGGGTCCTTTTTATACTGAAACCAGAGATTATTTAAAATGCATTACCCAAAAGGCTATTTGCTATCTTTAGCAGCTTAATGCATTTTAAAGTAACATTCTCCTATTATGAAGTGTAAAACCACAAAGTTCAGCACGTAAAAGACTATAACCAAGTGCTCCTTTATTAATCAGTGCCCTGTTTCACAGAAATCCTATTATCAACAGGCAGGTGTCACATTTGCATAAATCTCTCATACTAGTTGGTGCTCAGAATGGTCAGTGACCAATTAGAAGAAGAAATTTTGCTCACTGTTGCCTCCAGGATCTACATCTCAGGTGGGACATGAAATACATGTGTACACATAAGCCACTGCACTATAAAAAATATGTATTTGTGTAATCACCTGCAGTGAGGTCAAATTCCCTCAATATATTACACCACTCAGAGTAACAGTGAGAATAAAACGATGACCATACCAAACAGTGAGGCTATCATTATTATTATTCTCACTGTTCCAGCAACATGACTACATTATTCTCATCTCAGCCATATTTTTGTCACGGCAGATGTTGTAAAAATGATAAATCCAATGATGCATGCCTGCTTTTATTTTAGAGCACACTCCAGCACAAAACAAGATCCACAGTTAAATGTATGGATGACTAAAAGTGGCCAGCCTGCTTTCTCTTTTAAATCTTTTGCATTAATATTATAAATAATAATATTTTTGTACTTTCAGTTCAACTGAAGGTCTCAAAAGCATTTTACCAGTATAGTCATTTAGCAATACTGTGAGGAAGGTAAGTAGATAATCTTATACACGTTATAGACAGGACAATGGAGACACAGAAGGACAAATTTATCTTTAGTTTAACTCCACTAAAGTCACTGGCATTATAGAAATGATGAATTTGACCTAGAGTGCTTACTATACCTACCCAAGGTCATGGCAAAGCTGGAAATTGACCCAAGTCTCCTGACTCCCAAACATGTAACATTTCCCTTCCTCCCTTTATTTGATCTATAATGAGACTCTGTCAATCCTTTATGATACTCTGAAAAAGGAGTATCATTATAGAACACTAGTAGCTGAAAGTCCATGCTGTTGCATGGGTGTAATTTGTAAAGTTATGCATGTACAAAAGTCAGAAATGGCTCAGAACTTAAAAATTGGAAGGTAACAGACCACGAATCCCAGGGATGATTGAACCTGGTGATATTCTAAACAAAAAGATCTCTCAACCATAGTTGTATCTGCTTCCATCGCTTCACTCTGATTCAACAAACATTCTAGGCTGCAGAGTGATGTTTTGGGTTACTGTGTATTTTGGTTGTGGTACTGTGTGGGTGGCTGTGTTGATTTGTGTGTGGGTTGTGTTATGCTAGAAAAGTTGTGTTGATTTGTGTAGATAGTGAGTGAGGGGTGTATGCTGCCAGGAGGGATTGGGTGTGTTTGGGATTATTTTGTACTCTGGTTGTGTTGTTGTGTGGGTGGTTCTGTTGATTTGTGTCAGGAGGAGAAAATTCTAAGGCCAAGAGGGACCATTGTGATAATCTAGCCTGACTTCCTGTATAATGTAGGCCATAGAAGTGCCATAAAATAATTCCTAGAGCATATCTTTTAGAAAAAAACATACAATCTTGATTTAAAAATGGTCAGTGATGGAGAATCCTCCACAACCCTGGATAAATTATTCTAATGGTTAATTTACACACATTGTTAAAAATGTTCCTATTATTTTCAGTCTGAATTCATCTAACTTCAGGTTCCAGCCATTGGATTGTGTTGTCTTTTATTGTTAGACTCAAGGAGATCAATCTATTTAGCCTATCAGGCATGTTTTCTAATCCTTTCATCATTCTTGTGGCTCTTCTTTGAACCCTGTCCAATTTATCAACTCCCTTCTTGAATTGTGAGCATCAGAAGTGGACACAACACTCCATTAGCAGTTGCTCAGTGCCAAATACAGAGTTAAAATAACCTCCATACTCCTATTCAAGCTTCCCCTTTTTGTGCATCCCAGATGCGCATTAGTTCTTTTGGTCCACGGTGTCACGTTGGGAGCTCATGTTCAGCTGATTATCCACCATGACCTCCAAATCCTTTCAGAGTCACTGCCTCCCAGAATAGACTCCACCATAGTGTAAGTATGGCCTACATTCTTTGTTCCCAGATCTACACATTTAGCTCATGGGCCAGCTATGCAGCCTGTACACAGAGAACAAGCAAACAACCCACAGACAGATCAAATGTGCCACTCACCAAGTCCTGCTACCTCTGAGCATAGAGTCTGTTGCTGGAGCTACTCCATTCAAAACTCCTGTGTTAGTTGCCTCTATTCATGGCTCTCAAGTTTGCCTAGCAAGTGACTTTTTATAGCAAATCTTCCCTATTTAGCTCTGCCCCTCATCACTAGGGTGCGATTAATCACTCAGACTTCAAACAGCTGGGCTGATCAAAGCTCCAAGCACTAGACCCTCTATGTTTTCTCGATTTTTTTCCCCCTTCTTTCTGTACTCACATTCTCTACTTTTCTACTCACCATCTTCCCTTGCTCCTTTCCATTCCGTCTTTGCTTTCTGAACTCTCCTCTCCTACTCAACACTATGTCCCCCTCTCCCCAACAGTGATCACTTTAGATGCTAACTGCAGTTCCAGGGCCTGATCCTGTCCTCAATTGTCTTATGCAGTTTTTTTCATCTGTGCAAAGTGGGTATAAAATGCTACTATTCTGATCTGGTAGCATTTGACTTTTTAGGGGGGAGGGATAGCTCAGTGGCTTGAGCATTAGCCTCCTAGACCCAGGATTGTGAGCTCTATCCTTGAGGAGGCCATTTAGGAATCGGGAGCAAAAATCTGTCTGGGGATTAGTCCTGCCTTGAGCAGGGGGTTGGACTGGATGACTTCCTGAGGTCCCTTCCAACCCTGGTATTCTATGATTAATTTTGCCTAATGTACAAGGAGACAGCAGCTAAAACTAACTGCACTTACTGGTCTTGGAGGGAAGAGGTGGAAGATGGAGAGTAGTGAGATGAGGAAGGAGAATGCAGAAGCTTGGAAGTGGAAGAGATACATGCAACAAGGGCAAGAATGGCAAGAGGCAAATGGGATGTAATTGGGAGAAGAGGAGAAGGGAGAAAAATGGAAGAAAAGATCAAAGGCAACAAGAAGAGAATAACATCAGAGAAGGGAGAAAACAGAAGAGTAGAGACAGATAGCAAATACATTCCTATAGAAGAAAGTAACTCTTGTCAATCAAGAAGGAACAGTGCCTCTAGAGAAGCCATTACAGCATGCTAGAAGGATATGTTTGTATCTGATGTCCAATGCTTGCAGCAGCACTCTTGAGGTCTATTATGAAAAATGCTATTTGTAATCCCTGATGCCACAAAAAACCAAGGTGTCCCAGAGGCTAACAATTGTATGAAGTCAGATCAGGATTGGGTGTCCTGATTGTAACCCCACACGAAAAAAATACATGTATGCCTCTAATAACGGATTGTCTGCAGCCAGGATTTGATGCTATCGTCTCTGGAAGTATTATTAATTTTTTATGTTCTCTTTGGAAAGTTCAAGATCAGCACGAGGAAGTCTTTCCTCAACTGTTAGTTTTTTTCCCAGACTGCTTTTAAAATTAATCCCTGTGTCTATGAATTATTTTCTTTTGAAGGAAATATTAAAAAGGAAAAATAATATAAATTGTTCTTTATCAATTGTTATTGTGCCTTTCAAATTATTTTTTCTACAAACCTCATGTATATACAAAGTTTCTGTTACCATCTATTTAAGACTGCAAACTGCAATTGTTTCTATTTAACCCTCCAGTATGAATTATTGTCTATATTACACTAGTGCATAGAGGCACTGATAGATATTGGAGCCAAACTGTACTAAGCACCTTACTAGCACATAGTGATGGAAAGCCCCTGACCTGAAGAGCTTAAAATCTAAATAAACAAGATGGACAAAATGACTTGCTCAAGACCACAGCGGAGGGCAATGACAGAGCTTGGAATAAAATGCAAGGCTCTTAACCCCAAGTCCAATGCCCTATCCACTAAATCATGCAGCCTCTTCAATTCTCTGCAAGTTTCACTGTGGCTAAGGTACAAAACAAACATGCTTTCATTTTCTGTGCTCATCAATATGGAGTCCCGCACTAGTGACTCTTAATTAAGTACACACTGGAATAAAACCAAAGTATTTTAGAACATTTATAATTCTGCATCTAGCCAATGCAGTGATACCATATACCTGTATATATATGCCAGGATCTCTCATCAAGATGTCACAGTACCTGAATGGTAGCAGGTGCAGACATGAGCTATTTGTAGAGCTAGGTTTTAGTTGGAGAAGCCACAACTGTTTCTGTTCGAGAAGAAACGGACGATCTGATCTCAAAAGAGTATAATGTAACCACAATGTAATTTCATAATATTTACCAAGCACTCAAACTCTCATTCTTCCTTCTGTCCATCAATCCCATTTGATTCACATTTTAAATTTAGTTTGTAGCCTTAGAGAAGCAGGGCCCATGTCTTTGTTCTTTATGGAGAATTCAGCAAATCTTTGAGTGTTGTAAGATAAATATAATAATAATGACAAGATCCAGAATGCAATCCAAGATTACTTTTTAATAATTACTCAGGCTATCTTTCAGATTGGGAGAACTCAGGAAAGTAACAAAAGCAGACAACTCAAATGAATAAGAAGTTAATGTAATGCTTTTAAAAATAAGGATAGCTGTATGGATAAACAGGAAAGATGTTGTAAAAATCAGTCAGGAAACTACTTGGAAAAATGTATTCTATAGCTAGTAAGACTGTCTGAGAAGATACTCCCCTTATAGTAGGCTAACAAAGGACATGGGAACAGCAGTACTACATATGTTCAAGTAAAGATAAGCCCAAGCTGTACATTTTGGATCTATCTGGTTCTAAAATTGCTCAAAGTTCAAAGATGTTTGGACTCAGAGTTTTGCTCCAGATAAACTCCAGAGGGATGTGTAAAAGAGACAGTCATGAAAGCAGCATAGACATCTCTGAAATATCATGGTGTGTGTTAGTTATGATTGTGGTGATGGGTAATCTAGTAACTATTACCGGTACATTCTTTGTTGTGTATTTCATTCCACAAGGGCCACTTATGGTTTTTTTGTCATCCTGCTGATGCCATCCAAAGGCAGAGGTCCACTTCACTGTAACTTCTCACACCATCTGTTTTCTCCTCTTACTTTGTTCCATGTGACTAGTTAGGCTGGTGAATATCTGGCTTAGGGCAGTGAGCAATTCTGCATGACTGCTCTCCTTATGCCTGTATTTATTTAACACACTTTCCAGAGCCAGCAATAGGTCTGGCCATGGCTTCACTGACATGAATGAGCTTAATTGTTTTAGGGCTGCATCAGCCCTAACTGTTTGTTTTGCTGCAGATTGTCTCTGATGGCTACTATGAAGTGAGCATATTTTAGGATGAGGTCTACCATATATTACACCTCTGATTTAGGCCCCATTACCTACCATAGACCATGGTGAGATAAGATTATTTTCCTTCAGCTTTGAGATGCCACATTCATACCTGCCCAACTATGGCTAATCATATTCCTTTTACACCATCATAGGAAATATGAAGTGGGTCTCATCCTGCATACTTCACCAGTTACACCTAAATATTACCCAAATCTGGTACGTGCCTGTCAGACAAACATGGGTTTGGCCCATATAATAATATAGATGTATTGTGTCTAATATATGGTAACCTACTGTGGTTTAATTTCTGTATGTTCTTCAGTTATCCCAGGGAAGTGATACTTCCTGCATCTTGTTCCAATTTTGTGTCTATTTTCAGGAGAGGTTTGATCTTCTCTCAAGAAGTATGATATGATATGAAGTAGCTACTGTTCAGTGATGTTCTGCATGAGTACTCCTCTCTTTTGGGGATGGAAATTGATCTTACTCATCTTATCATGAGAGAATTCAGAGCATTTTATCCCACAAGTGTTCACTGGCTACAACAACATAGGATATATGGCAAAGATTGTTTAGGGAATTTATACGTAGCAGCATTAGCAGAATCAACATAAGACCATTAAGGCATTCTCCCTAGACTCCAAGAACTCAGCCTATTTTTGTAACCAGTATGCTGTGGGTGAAATTCACCCAGTAAGGCTAAGTAACTAGGTTTTGTGCAGGATACTAGTCAAAGAGCAGGGGGACAGAATCTACTCTTCAAAGAGCTGGTGGATAAGAACAAAAGACTGGCTATACTGGGTGAGGTCAATGATCCATATAGCCTAGTATCCTGTCTTCCGACAGTGGCTGGTGCCAGCTGCTTTAGTGGGAATGAAAACAGAGCAATTTTTGAGTGTCCACTTCCAGCTTCTGACAGTCAGAGGTTTAGGGACATCCAGAGCAAGGGGTTGTGTCCCTGACCCTACTGGCTAATAGCTATCAATAGATGTATCCTCCATGAACTTATCTAATTCTTTTTGAACCAGCTTATACTTTTGGCCTTCATAACTTCCCCTAGCAAAAAGTTCCGCAGATTGACTATGTATTGTGTGAAGAAGTACTTCCTTATGTTTGTTTTAAACCTGCTGCCTATTAATTTAATTGGGTGAACTCTGGTTCTTGTGTTACATGAAGGGGTAAATAACACTTCCTTATTTACTCTCTCCACACCACTGATGATTTTATAAACTTCTGTCATAACCCCCTTCGTCGTCTCTTTTCCAAGCTGAACAGTCCTAGTCTTTTTAATCTCTGCTCATACGGAAGTGGTTCCATGCCCCTACTTGTGTGTTGCCCTTCTTTGTACTTTTTTCCAATTCTAATATATATATTTTTTTGAGCTGGGGTGATCTGAACTTCAGTGTTCAAGGTACCATGGATTTATATATAGTGCCATTATGATGTTTCCTGTCTTTCACTTTTCTAATGGTTCCTAACATTCTGTTAGCCGCTGCACACTAAACAGATGTTTTCTGAGAACTATCCAATAACTCCAATATCTTGAATGACAACAACTAATTTACATCTAATCATTTTGTATAGCTAGTTGGTACTATGTTTTCCAGTGTGCATTACTTTGCATTTATCAACAATGAATTCCATCTGCCATTGTGTTGCCCAGTCACCCAGTTTTGTGAGATCCGTTCGTAATTCCTCGCAGTCTGCTTTGGACTGAACTATCTTAAGTAATGTTGTATTGTCTGCAAACTTTCCACAGGATGCAGGACTGAACTGAACTGAATTGAACTCCTCTTTGGTTGTTACTCTAGCCCCTCTGATGGAATAGAAAGCATGGCCCTTGTGCACCCCTACGCGGGTAATTTTAGCAGTCAGAAGCACATAACTGTGGACCAACTGGATACACATTTCCTCCCATACACTACAAAACACTCCTCTGTAGTGTCCTATACAGTGTTAGCACGGAGTCTGGCTCTGGTACTTGCAGGAGATGCAGTCTTCTTATATGTCCATATGTGCCCAGCCACTGTGCATTGACTACACCATGGTAATTCACTGCCTTGGGGCATTATGTGGCACTTGTGCTGAAGGGTAAATTTCACTAAGTGAGAAGATGCCTTTTCATTTAGGACTAAAGTTTTAACGTTATGTTTTTCATTTTCTCTCTGTGGTTAAAAGGAGAAGAGTCTCTCTGCCCTATATCTAAAATTTGTTTCTAGCTATGCAGTCAGCCAAACCCCATCAAAACGATATTATGCATCATCATAGATCTGGAATTCTTTTTCATAACTATCATGCAGCTAATGTACCTGGTTTTTTTCCCACAAAACTAATGAGGCTCCCTTACTTTGTAACTAACTCTGATATCTGGAATTTGTACTATGACCAAACTGTGAAGTTTGTCGACTTTGCCCATGATTCTTAGGAACCACAAGTCATTTTGTTCTGCAGAGGAAATTTATTACACTGGACATTTCTGTTTTTATCCTCTTTCATTTCTTAGATAGGAACATCCTGCAAAGAGGTGTAAATTAATATTTGCTGATCAATGAGAAATAACTTTCATATTTAGATTTACAGTCATCCCTCTTGCACAAGAAAAGTGAACTTTTGCACTAGTTGGAGATTGAGTACAGTACTTAATGTTTTTATTTCTGAAGTGCTTAGTACAAAGGGGTATTTCATACTCTCCTGCAGAAAACCCCAAGTGAGGAATTAAAGAGTCTAAGTGACTCTGTAAGAAGAGCTGGCCAGGGAGTTATTTTTTACCTATGTACAAATCTGATGAAAATTAATTTTTCTTCAAAGTTTTCTTTGACATTTTTTGTTTTTGTTGAAAAAACAAAAACCTGAAAACTTAAAAATATTTGGTTTTCATTTTTTGATAGAATGCCCAAATTATAGAAAGTTTTTTCCCCACCAAAATTTCTGTTATGTTGTAAGAACATTTCCCCCCAAAAATATTTGGTCAGAAAACTTTCAACTTGCTCTAACTGGGAGGTAAACCTAATGGAGTTTTCAGTCAATGCTCAGGGGAAAGCATTTGGGGAAAGGGGGAAGTGGAGAGGTGAGGAGTTCAATCTCCCAACCCAGCAGGCTATGGCAGTTGAGGGAAAGAAGCTTTACTTGCACAGAAGGCTGGTTCCTCAGTGCTGCTCTTTGGACTCCCATACCTCTAGGAGCATGGTTCCTTCATGTGCTGTGCTTCTACTGGCCACCCTCCCCATGTCTGTGCAAAACTCCTCTGCCTGATGGAGAAGTAGGACCAGAGTGTAAATTAATGCTGTTTCTAGAAGGAAAGGATATCCCACCACCTCTGGAGAGGAAAATGACATGGGTTCATCTGACTCCTGGATCCTCTTCAGATCCTTCCCTACCTGGGCCCAGCCCTGCCCCCTGAAATCTCACTGATCCCCAGACCTGTCAAGCTGGCTTGTATAGGAAGGGGAAGATGCAGCCACTGCTCCTATTCTCTGTGCTCACAGGAAAGGTTCTGCTGGTCCTAGTTCTTCCTTCTTTGTTGGAAGACTGCAAAGGGCCCAACAGTATCACAGATCCAGCCAGCCAGAGATGAGGGACCTGATTCTGCTGTACATTCATTGAGAGTGTGTACATTCAGTGTGAGCATTATCAGGCCCTAGATTTGTAGCTTATAGACTTTAAGGCCAGAAGGGACCATCAAGATCATCTAGTCTAATGTCCTTCATATTGCAGGCCATAGAAACTCTCCCACTCGCTGCTGTAATAGACCCATAACCTCTGGCTGAGTTACTGAAGTCCTCAAATCATGGTTTAAAGACTTCAAGTTACAGAGAATCTACCATTTACACTAGTTTAAATCCGCAAGTGACCCATGCCCATGGTGCAGACGAAGGCAAAAAAAAACCCAGGTCTTTGCCAATCTGACATGGCGAAAATTCCTTCCTGATCCCAAATATCGTGATCAGTTAGACTCTGAACATGTGGGTAAGGCCTACTAGCCAGACACTTGGGAAAGAATTCTCTGTAATAACTCAGAGCCCTCCCCATCTAGTGTCCCTTCACTGGCCATTGGAGATATTTGTTAGTAGCAATTGCAGGTTGGCTGCATGCCATTGTAGGCAATGTCATCATGCTATCCCTTCCATAAACAGACACTACACTGATGGGGACCAGATTAAAAAGATACAACTCCTACCATTGCAGTACATTGTCCCTAGTTCTTACCTAGCTGTGCAGAGGAATAATAGGAAGTGATCCCCCCCCCCAATCCTTTCACTCCTCTGCTTGGCCAAATAAGGGCTGCTCCGATTATGGTTCTAGCTGAAACAGGGGTTGGGGAGAGCTAGGGCTGCTTACCTGATACTTTCCCCAGAGAGGGGACAAAGTCAAGCCTCACCAGCATGCCTGACCCAAGTACGTGGCTGAGTTCAAGGTGAAGTATACCCACCTCTACTGACATGCAAAGATGTAAAATAACTTCCTCCTCTTTGAAGCAAAAGGGAAACAAGGGTGCAGTTATGACTCTGAGGCACAAGTCCTTCCTGCAGTTCCTCTTGGGGTGGCACAGCTACATGCAGCTCCTTACTCCTGGACTGAACTTAATGATCTCATGGGTGCAGGGACTTAAGAGTGAGAGGAGCATCAATCACAGGAGTACCGCTCAATTCAAGAAGCATGAAGGAAAAGGAACCAGGAAGTGTAGGAGCTTCAGTTCCTTCTGAAGCCCTCAATGTGGGGAGGAGGAGAGTAAGAGAATGATCTCCTGCTAACCTTTACCTGTTACCACTCAAGAAAGAGATCTTGGAGTCATAGTTCTCTGCAAACACCCACTCAATGTGCAGCGGCAGTTAAAAAAGTGAACAGAATGTTGCGAATAATTAGAAAAGGGATAGATAATAGACAGAAAATATCATATTGCCTCTACCTAAATCCAGGGTATGCCCACATCTTGAATACTGCGTGCAGATCTGGTGGCCCCATCTCTAAAAAGATATACTAGAATTGGAAAAGGTTCAGAAAAGGGCAACACAAATATTAAGGGGTATGAAGCAATTGCCATATGAGAAGAAATTAATATGACTGGGACTTTTCAGCTTGGAAAAGAGACAACTAAGGAGGGATATAATGGACATCTATAAAACCATGACTGGTGTGGCGAAAGTAAATAAGGAAGAGTTATTTACTCCTTCTCATAACACAAGAACTAAGGGTGACCAAATAAAATTAATAGGCAGCAGGTTTAAAACAAACAAAAGGAAGTATTTCTTCACACAAAGCACAGTCAACCTGTGGAACTCTTTGCCAGAGGATGTTGTGAAGGCCAAGACTATAACATGATTTAAAAAAGAACTAAATAAGTTAATGAAGGATAGGTCCATCACTGGCTATTAGCCAGGATGGACAGGGATGCAAAGCTATGCTCTGAAGTGTCCCTAGCTTGTCAGACGCTGGGAATAGGCAACAGGGGATGGATCACTTGATGATTACTCGTTCTGTTCATTCCCTCTGGGGAACGTGGCATTGGCCACAGTTGGAAGACAGGATACCGGGCTAGATGGATCTTTGGTCTGACTCAGTATGTACCCCATGGAGAAGTATGGAGACAGTAGCTCCCTTCCACACTGAGGGAGAAAAAAAGAATGGAATTAGGAAGGACCTCCCTTCTCAACAACCCAGTGCAATGGTATTGCAGTTTAGTGAGACCCAGATTCTGACAAAAAGCTTCCGACCAATTATATTGCTGGGCCTATAACAATTGGAATGATGCATCTTTGCTATACAGTGTGTAACAAAATAGAAAATGAAAACATCACGGTCTATGTGTGGTCCTATGTGTGTGCAATACACAGAAACAACTCAATTTGCAATTATGGGACTCTCAGACTTGTCACTAATCTATAGACTTTTCTGTCCACTCAATCCTGGGGCACAAGTTCTTATTTCTTTTCTGCTTTTCAAGTGCCTAAGAAAAACCCAACAGAGCCAAAGCAACCATTTCAGTTTATTATATGGCAAGGGTATTCTAGTCACCTGAGCCCTTCAAGTACCAGCCTCAGCAGTATTTATCTAATTTTTAAAGGAAATATAGGACTCAGACAATTGAAAAACACCATACTGGACATTCAGCAGAGTTTCAAGGGGGGAAACCAGTGTCGGAAATTTTCTTCACAGTGAAGGGAAACAACCTGCAGGTAATTCAGAGGTGTGAAAATGTCAACCTTCAAACCTAACTCCAGCTTTTTAGATTTCAGTCTTCTGTTTAGTTATGATATGGTTCACTACAGTTGCTAATCCCCACTCCTTTTCTCCAGGCTGCTCTCCCATGTCTACAAAATTCTTACTTGAGATCAGTCAGCTGCAAAATCTGAAGTGCAACTACTTCCAAACTACTTCTAATACACAAGAAAACCAGATTGCATAATAAGGGATGCTGAAATACTGTTCAGTGTTAGAAACGCAAACTGCTACTCTATTTATATAACCTGTTTGTATGTATGTATAGATGCATGTACATATTTATCTAGCTCTATTATTTATATCTGTTATTTACATATAAATACATATCTTGTCATTTTGCTCCATTAATCAATAGGCATGCTTTTAACAAAATATGTCAGATTTATAAAAGTGAATTTATAATGGGCTATAAACTTATTTTAGAAAGTTAAGTGTATTTGATATTTGGACAGATTGTAAGGGAAGAGTGAAATTAGAAATGTGGAAGTAATGAAGGGGATTTTTAACATTTCACCTATCTGTCAAGGATTTTTTTTAATCTGTACTTTCCAGATCGAATATGTATTGGCATTATTACTGGTAATGCCACCTGGGAAGAAATCAAATGCTTTGCCATTGACCTCAATAAAGCCAGGATTTTACCATGAACTTTAGCGAACAAAATTCATAAGTCAGCAAGTTTTGCATTTCATACAGCTTGTGTTATTTTGTCACAAACAATTGCAACTATACTGCAAATTTAATAGGAGAAGAAGCCAGGTTGTAAGATAGAAAGACTGGTTTGAACAAAAATCTCTTTGATAAATAAAAACCGTAAGAAGGAAGATTATGGAAGATGTGAAAAATCAATTGATCAATAGACATATCTATAATACGGTTGTACAAAATATGTGCAAAGGACTTCATAAAATATTAAAAGTTGAGGATTTCCTATTCCATTCTGATTTACCAATATTGGTCCAATTTCATGAAAGACCTGTATTATTTTAAATTTATTTGCATGACAATAGGAAGCTGTGAAAATTGTAAAAACTCGGAAAAGAAAATTCTACAGACAGAAAGTGAAACCGTTTACAGATTTTGGTTTATGTTAACCTTGGATAAACCTGCAAGAAAAATACCCAGGCTCTGAGCAATGTGGATACACTTCTACTCTTAAATGGAAATAAGATTTCTAAATATAGAATGCTGCAAGGACTAGTGGTATGTCTTTGCCATAAATCTGACAAATTGTATTTGAGTATTTTTTAACACAGAACAGATGAGATTCAATGGCGTCTTATCTTCAGATATTCAGTCAACTAGAATTAGTAATGAACTGTAATTGTATTATGAAATAACAGTGAATTAGTATGTTAATTTCATGAGCAGTTACACTTTACATTTCTTTTCTATAATTCATTTTAAAACTTTGTTAATATAATTAGTTTTAATACTTTATTAATTTCTTTTTTCCTTTACCCTTTTATTGCATTAGCTATACAGTGGTTTCACAATTGAAAATCAATTGATTAGTTACAAGAAAAAAGGTGGAATTATTTTACTGTAATGGTATAACACTCTTCTGCCTTTCATTGATGGGAAACAATTATAGTTTTGTTATAGATCAGGGGTCGGCAACCTTCGGCACGTGGCTCGCCAGGGTAAGCACCCTGGCAGGCTGGGCCAGTTTGTTTATCTGCTGCATCAGCAGATTCGGCTGATTGCAGCTCCCACTGGCCACGGTTTGCTCTCCCAGGCCAATTGGGGCAGCAGGAAGCCGCGGCCAGCACATCCCTCGGCATGCGCCGCTTCCTGCCACCCCCATTGGCCTGGGACGGCAAACCGCGGCCAGTGGAAGCAGCGATCGGCCGAACCTGCCGATGCGGCAGACAAACAAACTGGCCCGGCCTGCCAGGGTGCTTACCCTGGTACACCGCGTGCCAGAGGTTGCCGACCCTTTATAGATCCTTCATATTTATAAGCGAAGTACAATGGCTGCTAATTAAATTACTGGAACTGATAACCCTGCCATTTTCTTAAAACATTTTACAGTTTTGGCCAAACTATAGCCCCAAACTAAACCACTTTCAGACATACTTGATTCATGCAATATATTTGAAAACTTCCCTTAGTGTTCCATTGTAACTTTTATATATCTCAGTCTGAACTGTAACAATGTAATCGTACAAGAACAAAAACCAAGTTAGTGCTGTACTTGTCATATTTTTACAGTCACTAAATTCCTAAGAGAATAAAAGAGCAAAGGGGACAAGTCAAATGGATTGAAGTTATTGGTATAAGTATATTGAATATATTTTGAAGTATATTGATATAAGTAGCTGGAAAATCTGAGAGAGGCCCTGAAATGCACTTAGCAGAAGTGTTAGTTGAATTATCCTTCCATTCCACAGTTCACAAATTTCACATAGTAAGGTGTTAAACTAAGTATATTTTTGTGTTGACGCGAAAGGATTTTCACAAGTAAACAGTTGAACATGGAGATGAGAAAATAATATTATGTTTCAATGGCTTGCTTGTTTATTTGCTATCAAGTTTTTTTCTATCAGCTCAGGAGCCTGAATGATTTAATTCAATCCTGTAAATTATCATTACTGATTTAAAAGCTATTGTCCCTCTCAAATTACAAATAGTTCTGATCCAATGACTATTGAATTCAATGGAAAAATTCCCATTAACGTCTATCGACATTGAACCATTGTTTGTATCCTTTATTATAACATTTATTTTGGGGTGTATTGAGAAGTCCTTATGTGAGATTCAGACTTTAACAGCACAAAACCTGCTTTCCATAATTATGCATGATTGCTTACACACAAGTTTTTTAAAAGCCTGTAAAACAGTGATGGGCAACCTGTGGCCCATGGGCTGCACGTGGCCCGTCAGGATAATCCACTGGCAGATTCATGAGGAAGTTTGTTTACATTGGCACGGCTGCCCGCTGCTCCCAGTAGCCGTGGTTCACCATTCTCAGCCAATGGGAGCTGCAGGAAGCGGCGCAGGCCGCAGGGACGTATTGGCCGCTGCTTCCCGCAGCTCCCATTGGCTGGGAATGGTGAACTGCAGCCACTGGGAGCTGTGGGTGGCCATGCCAATGTAAACAAAGTGTCTCATGGATCTGCCAGTGGATTACCCAGGCTGGCCGTATGCGGTCTGCGGGCCATGGGTTGCCCACCACTGCTGTAAAATCTTAAAATTACTTGAGGTCTCATACCAAAGTGGCTTGTGAAGGATATTTGCACTGCAGAAGTCTATCATAAGTGTTCTTTTAGTAATATATTAAATTTCAGAGCACACTCTCTCCTACTAACCTCTGTAGCTTCAAGGACAATTTTCAAATCATCTTATATTATATAATAATATCTTGGTTTGCTGCAACAATTTTATTCAGGTTGCAATTGTTCTCTATTCATACAATACTATTCTATTGTTTTATTAGTTTTATTAATTGAATTTATATATTTTATTTCAATAATGTAATGTAATATGTTCCTGCAGCTCTCCTTCCCCGAGACATCCTTGTAAACAAAATGTTTCTTGTAAAGGATTTTTCTGGCAAAAAAAAATTTAATAAGCAAATATCTCCAAACCATGGCAATAGGTACTTACAGTCAGCTAACCATATTTGATATATAAACGTTGTATTACCAAGACAAAGCCAATTCCATAATACGTCCATAAAAATAAATGCTCCAGGAAGGTTTATTCCTGAGTATACATAATTTAGATCCTGGTCCATAAAATTTAATTTGGAATAATTTCCAGGCTATGGCCATGGAAAAAAAGAAACGAAAATGGTAGATACTTGGACAAGGGCCAATGTATGACACTGGTAATTCATAGATTCATAGCCTCAAAAGCCCAGAAGGAACCATTCTGATCGTCTAGTCTGACCTCCTCTATAACACAAGCTATACAACTTCCCCAAAATAATTCTGAGAGCATATCTTTTAGAAATACATCCAATCTTGATTTAAAAGTTGTTAATTAATGAGAATCCACTACGATCCTTGGTAAATTGTTCTCATGGTTAATTACTCCAATACTTAAAAATTTACACCTTATTTCCAGTCTGAATTTACTTAGTTACAACTTTCAGCCATTGAATCATGTTTATACCTTTCTCGTCTCTGCTAGACTGAAGAGCCCATTATCAAATATTTGTTACCTCTGTAGGTATTATTAGATTGTAATCTCTTTGTTAAAATATATGGATTGAGCCCCTTGATTCTATCACCATAAGGCATATTTTGTAATTGTTTCATCATTCTTATGGGTCTTCTCTAAACTCTCCCCAATTTATCAATTTTCCAATACTTTGCATTTATCAACATTGAATTTTATCTGCCCTTTTGTTGCCCAGTCACTCAGTTTTGGGAGATCCTTTTGTAACTCTTCCCAGTCTGCTTTGGACTTAAATATCTTGAATAATTTTGTATCATCTGCAAATTTTGCCACCTCATTGTTTACCCCTTTTTTCCAGATCATTTATGACTATGTTGAACAGTACTGGTTGCAGTACAGACCCTCAGGGGACACCACTATTTACTTCTCTCCATTCTGAACACTGAAAATTTATTCCTACTCTTTTGTTTGCTATCTTTTAACCAGGATGATCCATGAGAGGACCTTCCCTCTTAACCCATGACAATTTATGAGGCTTTGGTGAGGGACCTTGTCAAAGGCCTTCTGAAAATCTAAACACTATATCCACTGGATCCCCCTTGTTCCCATGCTTGTTGACCCCCTCAAAGAATTTTCGTAGATCAGTGAGGCATGATTTCCCTTTACAAAAACCATGTTGACTCTTCCCCAACAAATCATGTTCATCTGTGTCTGGTAGTTCTGTTCTTTACTATAGTTTCAACCAATTTGAAGTTAGGCTTAATGGCCTATAATTGCCAGGATCACCTTTAGAGTCTTGGTTAATAATTGACTTCACATTTGCTATCCCCATATCTGCTGGTGAGTTTCAAAAGATAATGTTTTCTGAAATGAATGAGTGAGGAATTTACATTTTCCAGGAGGGAAAAACAAGACTGACATTTCGTTTTCATTACTCATCAAAAGCCTTAAGTGGTGTGTTTCATTATCTGACTATCTGGTGGATAATTACTGAATTAGTTAGGAAATAGTCACACTAATTATGGCCCCAATCCTGCAGTCATTTCTATTAAAGGCTCTACAGAGGAGCAGTGAGTTGCCTGTGGAAAGTCCATTGCAGAATCAAAGTCTACAGTTGTGGAGTTTTCTAGTGTCTATAGAAATGTTAGCACTGTTGAGTATTTCTGGTTACACTTTCCAATGTGTAGGATCCTCCATTTACAAGGTTCTTTGAGATCTTCTGATGAAAGGCACTTAAGTAGAAGTTGGATGTGTCACATTATGCTATACACTGAAGTATTTGTAGTTCCAAAGTATTTGTAGTTCTTTTGTGACTAGTGGTGATTTTAACATCACTAGCCACAAAAGAAACAGTATTTTTTTTTGTTGAAAAAAATATTTTTTTTTCCAGAAAATCTCTTCTATATCTTACAGCAGTGGCATGTGCCCTGTTAATGCTGCTCCTACGAGTAACACTGTGAAACCCCAAAGCACGCCCCTTTTCTGCAAAAGAATGTAAAGCTCCCTATGATAGAGTCATTCATATAGGAATGGGGATGTGCTGCTGTTTTGAGCTCTTAATGACTACACAGTATATTTTAACTAATGTCCCGAGTGCCAAAAGCCCAGAATTGGTGTTCTTTTATGTGTATGTTATTTAATTCAAATAAAATCAAATCTACAATTAACTTGGATAGTATAAGTGAGCTCAGAAGTATGGATTTTGATGTAAGGACAAGTGGACTTCAGTTTATTCTATGGGGGCAGGAGACGATACGAACAAACTTATATGCTATAGTTCAGGAATATAAACTCAGGTAAAAAACTGATAATCTATTTATGAAACATACTGTCCAGATGGAAAGAGTCAGGTATAAAGAAAAAAAGGTGCCAGTGACACATATCACTAGGAGCATTAAGCTAGTGGTATTAAGCAAGGCTTACATGAGGACTTTTCAAAGAGATTACTCGTGTACTAATGGCACTAGGAGAATCCATAACAGCAGCTGTTGCTGCAGATTCCTTAGTTAGTGTGGCCGTTCAAATCTCTTGCTCTGCATTTGTAAGCAGGTCAACAGCTCCATTAAAGAGAGCCTGCAGCATCCCTTCTATACATTTTTAATGCTAATGCATTCAGATTTTCCTTCAGGAAATCTTTCCCCCCTCTCTTATTATCAGTGCCAGATTAAAATTTTAACGATTTTTTTTCACTGATAACAAAGATGTTCGTGTAAATGTACAGCTTGGGAAAGGGAGAGAACATGACATTCAAAGATATCCAGCTCCAGTTAGCCTTCAGGCTACTTTTGGATGCTTTGTCTTTAAACTATCTACTCACTGGTACTGGAAGGTAAACACACAAAGGGTATGTCTACACTACCTGCTGGATCAGCAGGCAGTGATTGATCCAGCGGGGGGTCGATTTATCATGTGTAGTCTAGATGAGATAAATCAATCCCCGAGCACTCTCCCTTTGACTCCTGTATTCCACCACTGTGAGAAGCGCAGGTGGAGTCAATAGGGGAGCGGCTGCAATCGACTCACCGTGGTGAAGACACCATGGTAAGTTGATCTAAGTACGTCAACTTCAGCTATGTTATTCACGTAGCTAAAGTTGCATAACTTAGATCGATCCTCCTCGCCTCCTCGCAGTGTAGACCAGGCCAAAGTGAAGCCTTTCCTAAGGAATGTCCTTCTGAGGGTATGTCTACACTACGGGATTATTCCGATTTTACAGAAACCAGTTTTGTAAAACAGATTGTATAAAATCGAGTGCACGCGGCCACAATAAGCACATTAATTCAGTGGTGTGCGTCCATGTACCGAGGCTAGCATCGATTTCTGGAGTGTTGCACTGTGGGTAGCTATCCCATAGCTATCCCATAGTTCCTGCAGTCTCCGCCGCCCACTGGAATTCTGGGTTGACATCCCAATGCATGATGGTGCAAAAACAGTATTGCGGGTGATTCTGGTAAATGTCAATCCTTCCTCCGTGAAAGCAACAGCAGACAATCATTTCGCGACCTTTTTCCCTGGATTGCCTGGCAGATGCCATAGCATGGCAACCATGGAGCCTGTTTTGCCTTTTGTCACTGTCACCATATGTGTACTGGATGCTGCTGACAGAGGCGGTACTGCAGTGCTACACAGCAGCATTCATTTGCCTTTGCAAGGTAACAGAGACGGTTACCATCCGTATTGCACTGTCTGCCGTTGTAAATTGGCGATGAGATGACGGTTATCAATCATTTTGACTCCCCAGGTCATTCCCTTCTTTATGTTTTGTCTAAAAATAGAGCCAGTCCTGCCTAGAATATGGAGCAAGTCTACTAGAGAGCCAGAGAGCAATGCCGCTCCAGGTCAGAGCCCCAGAGATTCCGCAGAAATGATGAGCTGCATGCCATTCGAGGGGGTGCCCCTGCAACAACTCCACCCGTTGCTGCCCTCCTCCCCCAACCCTCCTGGGCTACCATGGCAGTGTCCCCCCATTTGTGTGATGAAGTAATAAAGAATGCAGGAATAAGAAACATTGACTTTTTAGTGAGATAAAATGAGGAGGAGGAAGCCTCCCACTGCTATGATAGTCCAGGCAATACAGAATCTTTTCTTTAGATATGGGGGGGGCTGGGGCTAATAGAGCTCAGCTTCCAGTTGCTATGATGAGGATGGTTACCAGCCATTCTGTACCATCTGCCAGGAATGACCAGGAGTCATTCCCATTTTTACCCAGGCGCCCCCGGCCGATCTCACCGAGGCCAGCCAGAAGCACTCACAGGATGATGACTGTTTTCCACCATTTTGTACCATCTGCCATCAGGAAAAGAAGGGGAGGGGATGCTGCTGTTCAGTGCCGCAGCACCGTGTCTACCAGCAGCATGCAGTAGACATAAGGTGACATTGAAAAATGTCAAGAAACGATTTTTTCCCCTTTTCTTTCATGGGGGGGAGGGAGGGGTAAATTGACAAGATATACCCTGAACTACTGGCGACAATGTTTTTGACCCTTCAGGCACTGGGAGCTCAGCCAAGAATGCAAAAGCTTTTCGGAGACTGCAGGGACTGTAGGAAAGCTGGAGTCCTCAGTCCCCCCTCCCTCCCTCCATGAGCGTCCATTTGATTTTTTGGCTTTCCATTATGCTTGTCAGGCAGCACTGTGCTGAGTCCCTGCTGTGGCCTCTTTCTATCATAGCCTGGAGATTTTTTCAAACGCTTTGTCATTTCATCTTCTGTAACGGAGCTCTGATAGAACAGATTTGTCTCCCCATACAGCGATCAGATCCAATATCTCCCAAACGGTACATGCTGGAGCTCTTTCTGGATTTGTGACTGCATGGCCACCCGTGCTGATCAGAGCTCCACGCTGGGCAAACAGGAAATGAAATTCAAAAGTTTGCGGGACTTTTCCTGTCTACCTGACCAGTGCATCCAAGTTCAGATTGCTTTCCAGAGCAGTCACAATGGTGAACTGTGGAATACCGCCCGGAGGCCAATATCGTCGATTTGCAGCCACACTAACCCTAATCCTACATGGCAATACCGATTTCAGCGCTACTCCTCTCGTCAGGGAGGAGTACAGAAACCGGTTTAAAGAGCCCTTTATATCGATATAAAGGGTCTCGTTGTGTGGATGAGTGCAGGGTTAAATCGGTTTAACGCTGCTAAATTCGGTTTAAACGCGTAGTGTAGACCAGGCCTGAGTGAGTAATGGAATGTCACTAAAGGAGGTTGCAATCAGGATCAGGAAGGGGAAGACCAACATAAAGGAAAGAGGTGTGTTTCAAAGTACTGATAGCAGAACTAAATCTCTATCCCTCTATAAAGAAAGTGTCAAATCTCAGTAAAGTTAATAGCAAACGTCCTAATAATTTGATAGTATGCAAACAGTTAAGCCATCAAGTCCCTACGGCAAAAAAACGCACACATGCAGAAAAGCTGTGCAGCAAATAAAATCTTACATTTGTATCTGGGAAAACATTAACAACCATATTAGATAGCTGATTAGGACCAGGTCTCCTATTTTCAATTCTAACACTGGGACTTTGTGAGCTTGTCACTTAGAACCTGATTTTCAAAAAGTGATGCTCACTCACAACTCCAGTTTATGACCCTAATTCAGAGGTTACTTAAGCATGTGCTTAACATTAATCACATGAGTAGTTTTGCTAAAATGAATTGGGCTACTCACAAGCTTAACATTATGCTTGTATTTGAATAGGGGCCTTAATCAAGTGAAGCTTCAGAATCTCAACCCCACTGAAAAACAGGAGCCTGATTACATATCTGTAAAATGTACAATTATGTTTGCAAGCCCTACAGAAGTATTGGGAATTAAACTTATTTTTTATAGCACGTATGTGGTGCCTTTCCATCAAAGATCACAATGTATTACTTACCCATCAGAGAAATGCCCAAAATCAACTACCTCTCACCTCCTACATGTTTACTGGAGGGATTGGAAGAGGAAAATATTGGAATAAAATTCATTTCATTGAGTCATATGCCTCGTCTACCTGCCTTGGAAAAGGTTCAGAAAAGGGCAACAAAAATGACTAGGGGTATGGAACGGCTTGATATGAGGAGAGATTAATAAGACTGGGACTTTTCAGCTTGGAAAAGAGATGTCTAAAGGGGAGATATGATTGAGGTCTATAAAACCATGACTAGTGTAGAGAAAGTAGATGAGAAAGTGTTGTTTACTCCTTCTCATGACACAAGAGCTAGAGGTCACCAAATGAAATTAATAGGCAGCAGGTTTAAAACAAACAAAAGGAAGTTCTTCACACAATGCATAGTCAACCTGTGGAACTCCTTGCCAGAGAATGTTGTGAAAGCCAAGACCATAACAGGGTTCAAAAAAGAGCTAGAAAAATTCATGGAGGATGGGTCCATCAATGGCTATTAGCTAGGATGAGCAGGAATGGTGTCTGTCAGAAGCTGGGAATGAGTGACAGGGGATGGATCACTTGATGATTACCTGTTCTGTTCATTCTCTCTGGGACACCTGGCACTGGCCACTGTTGGAAAACAGGATACTGGGCTAGATGGATCTTTGGTCTGACTCAGTAGGGCAATTCTTATGCTCTTTGGGATGATAATAGAATTAGTTATAGTTAGCAGACAGCCTTAAAATGAGGAACACACACACACAAAAAAACCAAAAACAAACAAAAAAAACCCACACAACTGGGGCTAATGCAAATTTTCATACTGTAATACTGTAGAAAAGGTTTAGTGAAGCCATGGAATCAGGTTTTTGTATATGTGGAAATTTATTTAGTGCATTTTCAACAAAACAAAATCATACACACACAAAGGCTAGCCTGATAATGCGACACATGAGAAATATTTGATTTGATGCAGTGCCATATAATTAGTGAACTGCAATGGAGAAAGCACATAACATCGGGAATACCCAAGGGCAAATGAAGGGAATACAGTGTCCTGGGAGCACAGAGATTTAGGATCTCCTAAACAAAGCAACATAATGTCTCCTGTTTGATGGGGCACTATTAAACATTATGCAAGGTGAAGACTCCGATCAATACAGCTGTTAACCTCGGATATATGGAGAAACTGATGTCAGAATCACTGAGGACTTGCAGACGTTTAAAGACACTCTTAAGCTCACACTGACTAGTTATGAAGTACTGAACTAGGTGTCTGAGATTTCTAAATATGTGTAATATCACATAATAAAGATAAAGCAGTAAATTTAAATAATACTTTATAGAATACTGTATTGGCTACTACTGATCACTGTGGGGGGAAATTTCCAGCTCGATGATGAAACTGAATTTCAGTGATGGTGGTAAAAGACAATATTCCACACGTGGACAGTAATTATGCCTTTTTATCTCCTTCATTACCACCGACAGAATAATTCATCCTTGGTTCATACAACAATACTTAGCTCGTAGGAAAAAAGAACCGTCCTCTGCACGAGTAGTAAATTCTCCATCTTTCTGGGTATGTATGTTTGTATGTACGCATATAAGTACATTTCTACACACACACACACACACACACACACACACACACACACACACACACACACACACACACACACACACACACACGTACATTCCATATTGCTATATACATGGTACATGTACATTCTATGTTTTAATACATGATAGCATGATGTGGCATAAAGATTTTAATCATGAGCTTGGTATATCTGCATGAGCCCTGAGTGGCAAAGTCATTAATTATAAAGGTAATCTCAGACAAGTAACAATAAAAACTTATGTGACAGACCCAGCCCAGTGGGGTACAGGAGTCTGGTCCTATTGGTATCCAGAAGGTGGGCGGGCAAAGCCCGCCCACTTCTAAAGGACCTCCCCCCAGCCTGAGGGGAGGATCCACAGGTCTGGGACACCAAATAAGTATGGGGGACAATTAATGAAAAAACAGGATAGGGAGTGAGGTCATAGGGCTAAACGAAGGGAACCTGATGGGGACACCGAGCAGAGAACCCCAGACAATGTCCACTGCTCCTCGAAAGTGTCAGGGAGCCAGTGGACGCCACCCAGAGGAACTCTGCCTGGATGCGTGAACGGACAAAGGAGCAGAAATAGGCCCCACAGTCGCAGGAAATCCTGTCTGCCAATCTCCTCTCCTGGTTTTGTAGATGGCTAGTTTGGCCAGGGCCAAGAGGAGGCTGATAAGGAGATCCCGCGACTTTGTGGGGCCACGGATGGGGAGTGTGTAGATAAAAAGGTGAGGGCAAAAGTGCAACCAAAAACGCAATAAGATATTCAAGAGGAGCTGGCAAAGGGGTTGCAATCTGGCGCACTCCAAATAAATGTGTGCCAGGGTCTCTGTCATGCCACAAAAAGGGCAGGTTTTGGGGACAGGGGTGAACCGCGCCAAGTCCACGCCTGTGCTCACGGCCCCATCAAGGAGCGGCCAACTGACATCCCCAGCAGGCCTCGGGACCAGAGCAGAGTATAAGCTGGCCCACCGGGGCTTCTCACCCTCGAGAGGTGGCAGGAGGTCCCACCATTTGGTATTGGGGGGGACGCGAGGGTGAGGTAGTGAAGAGTGTGGAGCACGAGCGTGTACAGATGTTTCCTTGGCGCAGTCTGGAACAGAACCGACTGCAGATCGTGCAGCCGGATTGCAGCGAAAGGGCGGGGGGGCCGATTGGGTCCACGGGCGGGGGCCCGATAAAAATGTCCACGGGGCCAGGGTGGAGGGTGGGTGGGGCGTGCCTTCTTGCAGGACCCGGTCAAGGTAGGCCAAAGCAGCGGGCTTTAAAGCAGCCTTCACCTCCTGAAGTACACGCCGGGGAGTACGAGGGCTGGAGAGCCCCATGCGCTGAGCAAGCGTCAGGGGATCCAGCCAGTCTCCCTCGTTGTAGTCCAGGAGGTCTCTGACCCCGGTGACTTCCGCCAAGACCAGCCTCTGGCGCAGCGCGGGGGACTCCGCCACCTGCACACGAAGCTGGGGATTGTGTAGCAGGGGCTCCGCGAGGAGATCAACCCCCACGGTGGCCGCCACGGACCTGGTCTTTGAAAAGAGCTTCCAGGTCCGGAGGAGGTCTTGGTAGAAGACCGGCAGCATGGAGAGATCTCGTGGAAGACCTCTCGGATGGAGGTAAAAGAGCTGCCGGTTGTATCGGTGCCCTCGGATGCGGCGGAGGAAGGTGTGCGCCAATACGCTCCATGCCAGACTACCTGCACCATACAGGAGCCTCTGCAGGGCCTGGAAGTGGAAGACATGGACCTGAGTGTGTAGGCACTGCAGGCCCTGCCCTGCCCCTCCTCCAGGGGCAGGTGGAGGACCCCTGCAGAGACCCAGTGCATTCCTGGCCAAAAGAACTCCAGAGTCACCGTCCGAAGGTTGGCCAGAAAATCCGGGGCTGGGATCAGGGTGTTGAGCCAGTACCAGAGCATGGACAGGACCAGTTGATTAAGCACCAGTGCCCTCCCTCAAAGGGAGAGGCACCGGAGTAGTCCTGTCCATTTCTGGAGCTGCTCCATCACCCTGCCCTCCAAACCGTGCCAGTTCTCCGGCGGAGACGGATGCGTGGCAGAAAGGTAAACGCCGAGATAGAACAGCGGACCCGTGCTCCACTGGATGGCCTGAAGCGTGGGTGGGAGGGAGCTCGCCTGCCACCCATCCCCAACCACCAGGCCAGAGCTCTTGATCCAGTTGACCCGGGCGGAGGAGGATGCCGAGTACACAGCCTGGCAAGCCTCCACTCGCACCAAGTCGCCCTGGTCCTGGACCACGAGGAGCACATCGTCAGCATACGCCGACAGGACCAGACGCAGCTCCAGCTTCCAAAGCACCAACCACGTCAACCTCCTGTGAAGGAGACAGAGGAAGGGCTTGATCGCCAGAGCGTACAGCTGGCCCGAGGGGGGGAACCCCTGCCGTACTCCCAGCCCGACGCTGATCAGTTCGGTCAGGGTCCAGTTGAGCCTGACCAGACACTCCGCAGAAGCGTACAGCACCTGGAGAAAACCCACAAACCGGGGTCCGAAGCCAAACGCTCGCAGAGTGCTCAAGAGATACCCATGATCCACCCTGTCAAACGCCTTCTCCTGATCCAGGGACAAGAGGGCGAATGACAGACCATCCCTACACCCTAATTCCAGAAGGTCCCGGACCAGATATAAGTTATCAAAGATCGTGCGGTCCGGGACTGTGTAGGTCTGGTCAGGATGGACCACGTCCGCCAGCACGGACCCTAGCCACATCGAGATGGCCTTCACAATGATTTTGTAGTCCATGCTGAGGAGTGAGATGAGACGCCAATTCCGTAAGTCGCAGAGGTCCCTCCTCTTCGGCAATAAGGCGAGCACTGCTCACCTGCACGAGAGAGGGAAGACCCCGCTCTGCAAAGACTCGGCCCAGATGGTGACCAGGGCTGGGCCGAGGATGTCTCAGAACATGCGGTAGAATTCCATGGTCAACCCGTCCATGCCCGGAGATTTATTGGTGGGCATGCGAAGGAGGGCTTCCGAGAACTCGGCGGAGAGTGAGAGGCAGCTCTAGCTGGTCCCAGTCGCCCATGCTGACCGTCGGGAGTCCATCCCATAGCACTCTGCAAGCGTTAGGATCGGTCAGATCCGGGGAGACAAGAGTTGCGTAGAAGGCCCTGGCCCTCTCGCACATCTCCGCCGGAACCCTGAGGGGGGTGCCGTCCTCCGCCAGGAGGCAGGTGACGTGCTTCTTGGTCCCTCTCCTTTTCTCCAGGGTGTAGAAGAAGCGGGAGCCGCGATCCATCTCCCGAAGGAGGCGGATGCAGGATCGAACAAAGGCACCCCGGGCCCGATGGTCTTCAAGGGTCCGGAGCTCCTCCCGCTTCTCCCGGCATGCTCCGCAGAAGGATGGATCCTCGGGGCTGGCGGCCAGACATCTCTCCAGCTCCAAGACCTCCCGTTCCAACTGCCCTATCGCCGCATCCCGCCGTCGGCTGGCGCCTCGGGTGTAGTCACGGCAGAAGAGCCGGGCAGGCATCTTCCCTAGATCCCACCACAGCTGCGCCGAGGGAAAGGCGCACCTCTGCCCTTGCCAGGCCAGCCAGAACTCCCGGAAGGACGCCAAGAAGCCCGCATCCTCCAGTAAACTGTTATTAAAGTGCCAATAGGTCGGCCCCAGCCTCTCTGCACAGAGAGAGGCAGTCACGGTGGCAAGGTGGTGATCTGAAAAGGGGGCCAGCCTAACGCTGGAGGAGCGGACCCGTGAAAGGTGGAAACGCGACAGGTAAATGTGGTCCAGACAGGAGTGGCGCGACCGATGGGCCTCCACCCGGACGAAGGTGAACGTCGAGACGTCGTCCGGGTGGTGGTCGCGCCAGACGTCCACCAGGGAGTGGCGTTCGATGATCTCCTGGCGGCCGGGCACTGCTCGGTCCCCAAGTGGTCCCATTCCTCGAGGGTGGTGTTAAAGTCCCCTCCTAGGACCAGGCACTCACAAGGATCCAGGGAGCTGAGGAAGGCGGACACCTGCTGATAAAAACGCAACCTCTTTGGGCCCGATGTCGGGGCGTAAACATTGACAAGATTAACCACAAGCCCCTCCATGCGGACCCGGAGGTGCAGCAGGCGACCCGGCACAGCCTCAGCGACCCCCAGTACCTCGGGCCGCAGGTTGGGGGAGAACAGGGTCGCCACTCCAGCCGCACAAACCGAGAAGTGGCTAAAGTAGGCCCCGTCCCCCTACTCCAGCCACCAGCTAGCTTCAGCGGCCGGATCTGTATGGGTCTCCTGCAGGAAAATCACAGAGTACGCCACCTCCCGGAGGAAGGAGAGCACCTGGCTCCTGCAGAGACCCATCCTACAGCCCCGGGTGTTTAAAGTGGCAAAGATGATCAGTGCCATGAGGAGGGCTTGGGGGGATCCTCGCCGGCAGACACGCCCATGGCCTCCAGCAGGCCGCGCAGCAATCGCGGCCCGGAGGATCTGATGGAAATCCCCCCACCGCTGGAGCGCAAGCTGGACTTTTTTACGGGAGCCACGGACATCCTCAAGGAACTCCAGCAGCTCCTCCCTCAGCGCATGGGGGGGCGGGGTCACTGATCGATGACTCTCCCCCAGTGGGGCCTCCGTCACAGCCCCGTGGCCCACCGAGGCGGGCAGGCAGGGGGCAGACCCCCGACGTGGCGTCCGATGGGCTGATGTCATGTGACCTGCCCTGCTCCCTGGTTCAACAAGGGGTGGTGGAAGGAGAACAGCAGCCCCTGGTGGGTCAGGACAAGGAAAAACTACTGAAGCCGCTCCCTGGGGGGTATTCCCAGGGGCGGCACTAACATCACAGGAGGTAGGGGGGACAAGGACAGGGCTAACAGGAGTGGGGCGAGAATCGGGGAGAGAATCGGGGAAGGGGGTAGAGGCAGGATCCTGAGCCTCTATAATTGAGCCGCTGGACGGTGGCTCCTCCTGGCCAGGCTCAGGGATCTGGGAAGTGGGAAGGGGACCCCTAACGATGCCGGGCTCAGCCACTGTGGTACATGCGGCAGCCCCGGCATCCAGAGATAGATGTTTGTCAACGGGGTCCCTGCCTAGGAAGGAGGGCGGATCCTCTACACCTAAGAGGGACACCCCTTGGGAACCGGGTCTCGGCAGCGGGGCACTGGCCATTGCCCCAATGGGCTCAGTGGCCGTCAACAGGGTGCCACCCGCAGCCGGGTCGATGGAAGATTCCAGGAGACCCTCAGAGGTGGGAGCAGAAGCAGCGGTTAGGGGAAGGGAACTCGGGAACAGGGGGACCGTGGTGAGGTTGCCCAGATTGAGGCCTGCTAGCAGAGGGTCATCCTCCCCCTGTGTGACCGGGGTCAGACCCAGGGCCTCGATCTCCTTGTAGATGGAAGGGAGATCACCATCCACCACCCCGCCAGCACCTGAGGCGACACCCACATCGGCGCTCGCAGAGGCTTCGAGTGGGAAGGGGGCGAGAGAGGCTCCCTCGGGGGCTTCCACGGGAAGGGACCCCGGAGGAGGGGCGGTGTCACCTTCCGGTGCTGCCACAGTGTCCCCAGTCACCACCACAGAACGGGCGTCATCAGGGGGCAAGGTAGAAGTCTCGTCATCGGTGCCCCCCTTCCTGCTCTTTCGGGCGTCCTCCGAATCTGAAGGATGTAAGAAGGCTCAAGCCTTCCGCTTGTCCCGCTTCCCCTGCACTAAGGACCAGCCCTCCATGGCATCATCCAGGAGCTGGTTAACAGGGGTTGGGTCGTGGGGCAAGGGCAATGGCTCAGGGACTCGGGGAGGCAGTGGTGGGACAGCAGAAATGAGGGAGGATTCCCTCTGGGGCGAGCCCTCTCCCACGCCCGGCGGTATCTCCACCGCACCCTCCTCCACAGTGGTGGACAGAGAAGGAGGTGGAGAGGCAGCTTCAGGTGCTGGGCAGCCAGGGGTACCGGTGATGACAGGGCCGGTGCCTTGCCAGGGCTCGGGGGTCCCGGGACGCTCCTCCGTGCTGGGCCAAGGAACGTGCCCCATCACCCGGAAGAGGAGCACCGGGCCTCCCCCATTGAATAATGCACCTGGTAGTGGGCTCCCTGGTAGGGGACCAGAAAGGACCCCTCGAGCGCCTCTCCGTCACGCACCGCCGGCGGCAGTTGAAGCTGCACTTGCCGGCGTAACGAAAGAACATGACGGAGGGCGGGGTCTTTGCAGCCCAAGGGGAGAGGGCTGATGACGGATATGGGGCGCCCCAGGGCAGAAAGGGCTGGCAACAGGGTGGCATTGGGCAGGAAGGGAGGAACGGAGGTCAGGATTAAGCGGACTCCCAGGTCTTCCAACGGCTCCAGGGGAACGAACACGCCCCCCACCGCCAGGCCCGTCTCAACCACCTCCTGTGTAGCAGTCTCCGATTCCAAGAAGAAGATCACCCTCCCATACATTTTGGAGGTCGCCACGATGGCCGTGGGCCCCACCACCCTCGCCAACGCCCACACGTAGGTCTCCACGTGGGGCGAGGCGGGCACCAGGAGGCAACGGACGCCGTGCTTCCTGGTCAAGGTGGGAAAGGGGCCCCGGCCACTGTAGATGGTAGCGGAAGCAGTGGTCGGAGGAGCGGTGGTAGGCGGGGGGGCCGCCGCCACCTGGGCGTATGCCCTAGGGCCCGGGGGAGGGACACCCGCGGAGCTGGTGGAGGGAATAGCGGGGAGGGATGCCGCGGCGGGTAGCAGGGTCACGGCAGCGGGGGCAGTCTCTGCCATGGAGGGCCTGGCCTTTCTAGCGGGGCCCTTACCCTTCTTCCCACCCCACTTCCCACTGGCTGGGGGCGCTCCCCCCGAATCAGAAGAGGCGAGGGACGTGGCAGCAGCGGAGGTCTCCCCGGTACTCACTGCCACCGGTGCCCCAGCAGGGGCGATGGTAGGTGGATCGGCAGTGGCGGACAAGGTAGAGGCTTGGGCAGCGGACACGGAGGCAGGTGGAGGAGGGGCGGTGGGAGCATCGTGAGGGGTCTCCCCCGCCGCGTCCCCGCCATAACGAGAGTGGGGAGGGGGACAAACAGCGAAGGAAGGTCCTGTGGTGAGGATAAAAGAAGGTGTTTGGAGGAGGCCATGGGGAAGTAGCCCAGGGAGTTGTAGCTGTCAAGCAGCTGTTACAGGAGGCACTATAGACAGCTGCAATCCACAGGGCCCTGGGCTGGAATCCGGAGTAGAAAGCGGACCTGAGTTCCCCCTAAACCTCCCAACTCCTGATCAGACACAGGAGAAGTTGACCCAGACTGTGGGGAAGATCACTGAGGTGAGCAAAGCTGCCAAATAAGCGCAGGACCCACCAAGGTAGAGGAGGAACTTTGTCACACTTAATACCACTTCATCTCAGTATGTATTCTGCCTATGTCATATATTTAAGGAAAAACCCAACAACATATTTTAGAAATGTTTTAAAGGGATTGCAGATATTTTATTGGGACCATTCTTTATCTCTCTCCACTTATGTAGTCAGTGGAGGTTTAGGGGGAACCTCCTAACTTTGTCCGACTGCATATGAATAAAAAAACTAAATACCATGTACCCTATATAGTTTTTCTGTATGTAAAAAGGTCACAATTTTAGACTGCAGTATTTTGGGATTTTCAAGGTGATGTATCCCCCACTGGGAATTGGGAATCTTCTTTTCCCAATAGTATAAAGCTTTCTCAATGGGTAGGTGAAGTCATCACCTGTATGCAGAGCCAGATGAGACTGGAGTGAGGCTGATAACCAGAGGGAAGGACTTGCTTTCCCTAAAACATCCCCAGTATTGAAGCTATCTGCTTGGGGATATTTTTGGACTCCTTGTTGCTGTGGGATGTCAAAATAGCTAGAGTGGAAAAAATCATCCACTTCCACCACATAGGGTAGACTAAGACTTATATCTATGAATGATGCTAATCATCCTGAAAAGCTCCAACTGATTTAAAATACTGCAGTCTCTCTACTTAGCAATACAGTTGCTGTGAACATCTCATCCCAATGCCCTATTCTCTATAGTGGCTCCCCACTGAATAAAGAGTTGTGTTCAAAGTTATTGCACTGACAGTCAAAAGACAATCATAGGCATGGCCCCAGCCAAGGGGTATTATACCAATTAAAGATCACTCTCAACTCTTGGAGCATTTGTTTTTACTATAAGATAAAAACTCCAGTGTTTTAATGTTTTACTATGGTCTACCATTTAAATATGTCCGTTTTAAATATGCAGCAGTGCCATTTACCCACTGCTGAGGCTTTTTTGTTAAATCCATGTTTCATGTGATGTGCTTCAGCCAATGGCAAAGGTCCAGAAATAAGAGTGGCAACCAGGGGCGGCTCTAGCCATTTCATTGCCCCTAGCACGGCGGCATGCAGCGGAGAGCACACTGCCACGCCTGCGGGAGGTCCACTGGAGCCGCCTGCTGCCCCCCGCGGCATGCCGCCCCAAGTACGCGCTTGGCTTGCTGGGGCCTGGAGCCGCCCCTGGTGGCAACTACCTTGAGTCTTGATCCTGCAAACATTTATGCATATAACTCTATGCACATAAGTAGTCTCATTAGTACAAAGTGCTACCATAACTCCTACATTTTTTTATTTAGGTCACTACTAACACGAGAAGGGGGTTCTCACCAGGCTATCCTAGCTTGAATTTGGTATTGCAGTTCTGCAGTACACAGAGTTTATTAAATCTGTCAATAGTTGTTTTTAGCTTCACAGTAGTGAACAAGTTACTGTTTTTATGTAAAGTGAAATTACTACTCAAAACTACACAAACATAGAATGCAACTCTATAGTTTATTATTTGAATTTTTAAAGCTTTACTATAAATTGCAAGTGGTGAATTGTACTCTATAAAAATAAAATAGAAAACTCTAAATGCTGCAATCCAGAAAATACATACACACTTATCACAGATCATAAATGCAAGCCAGGTAATTTTAAACATATGGTAAGTTTCTCCTTAAGTACTTATATTTTATTTAAGATAAGTGCGCTTTAAATCTTGTTGTAGTCACAGAATAATTTTATCTTGAAAATTTGTGTAGGTAGGTCCAATTCTTCTCACACTCACAGTGATATTTATGGAAGTTGGATTGGTTTACAATTTGCAATTCATTAATTCAGTATATAATTCCGTATAGTTAAGAGTTTCATGTGCAGTTATTTAACCCAATAGCAATACATTCCCTTTAACTATCAGCTGGGAGGGACCTAGGGGGGAGGGGAAACGGACTTTTCTCTGATATCCTTAATAGTCTACATGTCATAAAAGTGACAGTGGTCTATTGCTTACTGATGGAAATAAGGCACAGGTTACTATTTATTCAGGTGAAAATGTGAACTCATTAATGTGGGTGTTTTTCTCTTGCGCTTCCACTAGAATTCCTGTTGAGTAAGAAATTATTGTGGCTGACTGCAAGTCAATTGACTTTTTGTCTGTTTCAAGGAAATGGCCATTACAAATATAAGCTAAACGCTGTCTACCTGGATGTTTCTGCACAGATTTATCTTGTCTGAATGGGTTTTTTCGGGAATATGTAAAAAACTATTCATGCTACTGTGCCAGAATCCATCTTAGATTCACAGATGCCAAGGCCAGAAGGGACTACTGTGATCATCTAATCTGACCTTATATATAAAACAGGCCATAAAACGTCCTCCAAATAATTCCTAACGGGTATCTTTTATCAAAACATCCAATCCTGATTGGAAAAATTTACCAAGGGTCATGGTGGATTCTCCATCACTGACAATTTTTAAATGTTAATTACTTTCACTATTAAAATATATATACTTAATTTTCATTCTGAATTTTTTTAACTACAACTTCCAGCCACTGGATCATGTTATACCTTTGTTTTCTCTTCTAGACTAAAGAGCCCATTATCAAATATTTGCTACCCTTATAGATATTTTAGACTGTAATGAAGTCATCCCATAACCTTCTATTTGTTAAACTAAATAGATTGAGCTGTTTGGGTCTATCTCTTTATGACGTGTTTTCTAATCCTTTAATCATTCCTGTAGCTCTTCTCTGAATCCTCTCCAAATTATCAACATCCTTCTTGAATTGTGGGCATCAGAACTGGACACAGTATTCTGCCAGTAGTCACACCACTGCCAAAGAGAGAGATAAAATGACCTCTACACCTAGTTGAGATTCTTGTTTATGCATCCCATGATAGCATTAGCTCTTTTGGCCACAGCATCACACTGTGAGCTCACATTCAAATTATCCACCACAACCCCCAAATCTTTTTCAGAATCACCGTTTCCCAGGATAGAGTCCTCCATCATGTAAGTATGGCCTTGGCATAAACTGGTGCATTTCTCATTAACTTATTTACTTGCATTTGCTTAAGGCAGGATGGATTTGGCCCACTTTTTTTTTTAATGTAGTGGCCAAAGACTGGGGTTGGGGGGAGGAGAATGGAGTTTAAAGGGCAGATTAATTGGTGAAACATTATTCTATAACCTCCCTTACATTTTTCTTACTGCAAGGAATTTTCTATCGGTTTTGTTGAAAAGATCGATCACTTCTATTTGGGCTGACAGGACCAACATTGTGATGAGTTTACCAGAACACCCCCCTCTCCTCTGATTGTGGTTTGTCCTATTTTGCTCATTGAGGTCTTTGATGTATTGGAGAGGTTGCATCAGACTACATATGAGTTTGCCATTATTGATGGTATGTAGAAGCTGGGAAATTACGTGCCCATTTTTGAGGCTTGTTAATGCTTCGCTTTGTGAAGGAAGGTCTCTCTCTCTCACACACACACACTCACACTGTCCCCTGAGATGCTTTGTTGATAGAGAAAGCATTAACATCTATAGAAACAAGTACTCCTGTGGCATTATGAAACCAGTGAATTATTTAAATAGTGTACTGTCAGATGGTACTGGTTTCCAATATAGATCTCTATTTTCAGTATTTTATAACAGCCTGATCTCACAAATTTTCAGCCCTGTGAGGGCTACAATAATAATAATACTCTTTGACTATTTTAAATGTATGTCATGTTAAATTGCCTGTAAGTTTTAGGGGCATACCAGAAATCTTCATGGAAGCAAGTTAAAGATCTCAGGGAATGGTGATTGGGCTTTCTAATAACCACACACACCCACAATTGCTTGTGGGTATCTTTTTCATTTTCACCTCTCTCTTTTCTTTTCAGATCTGTATGCTGTATTAAGTAAATACTCAGCAGTCAGATTTGTCCACAGAGGAGTCACAACCTCAGAACATTTTATAAACTTCTCAAGCCCTCAGCTCCAAAGGAAACATACACATCCCACCTCTTACATGGAGGGAGTGCTGCCTCCTTACCCACACACCATCTCAAATTATAAAGACATAGCACTGCCTATGAAGTTTCTTGAGCTCCACACACCCCCACAAAATCAACAGATTTGCACTGACAAACTGAAAATCAAATACATGTTCCCAAAGCAAATATTTTTAAAACATAACAGACAAATCACAACCAATTAGTACCAGGCCACCAAAAAGCAGATTTGCAATCTAGGGACGCTCTACCACATTGAAAGTTTCTTCTACTAATGATCTTGATCAAGAGAAACGTTAAAAACATTTTATTTAAAAGAGAAAGTTTCCTCCACCAACACACACTCTCTGCATTCCTGAAAATGATCAAACTCCATGGTACACCCACACTTTGAATACTGCAGTTCAGGTCACCCCAGCTCAAAAAAAGATATTAGAATTGAAAAAAGTACAGAGCAGGGCAACACAAATGATTAAGGGTATGGAACATCTGTATGAGGATAGATTCAAAAGACTGGGACTTTTCAGCTTGGAAAAGAGACAACTAAGGGGGTTATGATAGAGGGCTATAAAGTAATGAATAGTGTGGAGAAAGTGAATAAGGAAGTGTTATTTACCCCTTCATATAACACAAAAACCAGGGTCACCCAATGAAAGTAATAGGTAGAAGATTTAAAACAAACATGAGGGAGCACTTCTTTATACAACACACACTCAACCTGTGGAAACTGTTGCCAGGGGATATTGTGAAGGCCAAAACTATAATTGGATTAAAAAAAATTAGATAAATTCATGAAAATACAGCCATGAATGGTATTAGCCAAGACGGTCAGGAATGCAGTCCCATGCTCTGGATGTCCCTAAACCTCTGACTGCCAGAAACTGGGAGTGGACGACGGGACAGATAATTGCTCTGTTCTGTTCAATTCCTCTGAAACACCAGATATTGGCCACTGTTGGAAAACATGATACCGGGCTAGATGAACCATTGGGTCTGACCCAATATGGCCGCACTTATGTTTGTGTGTTCTTATTTCCAGTCTGAATATGTTTAGCTTCCACTTCCAGACACTGGATCATGTTATTGCTTTCCAATGGCTAGAAGCTGAAGCTAGACAAATTCAGACTGGAAATAAGGCAGAAATGTTTTTAACAGGGATCTCTCAATGTGTGGAGCTTCTACTAAAAGCAAAAGCTCAGAACAGAATCAGAGAGACTATCAGAAATGGACAAAACTGCACACATCTGCGGGTGCAGCGGAAGGAGTCTGTTCAGGAGATGAAAGAGGATGAGTAAGAATCTGAATTAGTAGACAGGGAAGGTGGGGTAAATGGGTGCTGAAGCAGGAAAGGAAGCTGGGAGAAGTGAGCTGGATTACAAGCAAGCAATGAGGAACTAAAAGGGAAAAGTGGGGGAGGCTTTAGGAGATAGAATAGTGAGTGTGAGTGATACAGTGTGGAAGTGGGAGGGGGACTGGGATCCGGATAACTACTGTGTGGGGGAGGATAAAGGAGGTTGTAGTTTGTGGGGTGGAGAACTGGGAGGTCTCAGTGAGAAGAAGCTGAGCAGCCAGAGGGGAAATTTGGAGACTAACCGGGTGAACCCAGTATTGTTGATGAGGAATTGGGGAAGAGGATCAGGAACTGCAGAGCAGAAATCTACTTCAAGGCAAATATACAGCAACTTTGTCAAAGAAAATAATTACACCCCGGATGGGGGTGTGTCCATAAACTCTGATCCTTACCCCCATAGATGCATCTCATATTGTCTCCTCAACAGTTAGCCATATGATGCAGATTTGTCACAATAGTAGAAGTGAAATAGTACTGCTGCCATACAGATAAGTCACACACAATATCGCTTCTATAAATGTTCTGTCCTTTTGCACAATTGGGTGCATCACCAGCATTTAGCCTTAATCTCTAAATTTACTTCCTGCCTTTCCCAAATTCTGATACTCAGCCCTATTCTTGGCCTCTGTTACTATAGGTCTCTTGAGAAATGACCACCATTTTGCTAAATGCGTCCTCCCTGCAAGATATAAGTTCACTAGTTCTTTAATTGCAGCAAATATTTCGAGAAATGGACCCCAGTAGGAATCTTCCTTGACTCAGTTTTCTGGTTTAGTTTTTTAACCATTGTATTCATACTCAGTATTTTATTCAGCCAAATGTTCTCTAGACACTAACTGTATCCTCTATTTTCGAGGCGGCTTCCTGATTTTTTTTAATGATTTGTAGCATAAAGCATCAAGATAGATGAATGTCTAATGGACAGGTGACCTAATGCATTTGATGAGCTAAGGCTGTTACTGCTTCTTCAATCTCAGTCTTTGATTCTAGACTTGACTGACATGTGCTCAGTCATTACAGAGTGGCCAACTGTTCCTTATTTGATGGAAATGTCTGTTTTTTCCATACCTGATGGCCTTTGTCCTTGACAAATGTTGATGTATTGGCTGATATAACAGCTCCTAGTTTCGATACATCTGCCTCTTATTTTGAAGATTGATTTTATTGGACTATCTCGTTATTTTTCAGATGTTTCCAACTGTTCCTTAATTTATTTTTTTGAAGGTGGCAGTCCTGTTCTATTTAGAGTCAATCAATGAACCGTAAGTATTAGGTTTATAGGGATGAGTGAACTCATTTTACCCAGTTTCAAAACCCACCCCCTAGACATCAGGGATTTGAATGTTTCTTTCTCATGCAGGCATTATTTGATTTGCAAACGGCTTAGGAGAAATTATGAAAACAGAGCAGAATGGAAACACTGGGAAAAAATACAGACATACACAGGGATTGTGGGGAATAAAAAGAGAAGAAAGAGGAGTAAAGAGAAAAATTTGAATGAAAAGCTAAATACGGTAGTACTGCTATTTATTTGTATTACCACAGTACTGAGGGACCTCAGCTGAGATCAGGATTCCAATATGCTAAGCACTTTACCAATATAAAATATGAAACAGTCCCTGCTACAAAGAGCTTACAGTGTAAACAGGCATGACAAACAAAGGGTTGGAGGTAGGAGAGAAGCAATTAAAAAAGCAGACTGAATAATGTGATGGTTTGCAAACATCATGTTAGGTCCAAAATGTAGTATGCGCACGTGTGTGAGTGTTCTTTCTTTTTAATCTTTCTAAATACATTTTTTAAAAATTGGGTGGGTTTCATTGACAGGGCACTAGCTGAATAGAGAGATCAGGAAGGAGAGTGGACATTAAAGGGGTAAGGAAAGAGGGGATGAAGGGCAGTATGGAGGGCAGGTGGAGTAAGACTGAAATAGAAAAGAGTACCCACTTACGTTTGAGGACTGTTGTTCTATGTCTAATACATGGTAAAGGCTTCTATTTTTCTGTCCATTCTTTTGGAGTGGGAAATACAAGTACCTATCTATAGTTTCATCTTTGTCCTTTATCAGGCAACCAGACATCTACTTGATTAGAAATCAGTCAATAGAAACAAGAATCATATAACCCACCTCTAGATTTTGTTGAGTGTGAGTTGGGAGTGGGGGTGGGGTAACACAGGAGGATTGGAGGGCCGTTTTATCACATAGACATCATGGTTCCTATGACATTACAATTGTATAACACCCAACCAAAGATCACTCACTACATAGACCTCTAGATAATAAGAACATAGAGGTTCCTTTTTTAATAAGAAGTTTCAATATCGACAGATTCTGACTAGAAAATGGAATCAGAAAGGCAAAAAATGTCAGAGACAATATAGTAATGTGAATTGGATGCTCATGAAGGCTTTTGTAACACTAAAGGCTGAAGTTTAGGCACCTACAGTCTTCAGCAGGAATTTTTTGGATTGCATTGCAATTAAAACTGGCACTTGAATGCCTACCCAGGACTTGTCAATTGCTAACAAGACCAATTCACTACAAAAAGTAATTTTCCCTCTCTTGATATTCACATTCTCTTGTCAACTGTTGAGAATGGGCCACATCCATCCTAACTGAATTGGCCTCATTAGCACCGACCCCCCACTTGGTAAGGTAACTCTCATCTTTTCATGTGCTGTATATTTATACCTGCCTACTGTATTTTCCACTCCATGCATCTGATAAAGTGAGTTATATGCCACAAAAGCTTATGCCCCAATACGTTTGTTAGTCTCTAAGGTGCCACAAGGACTCCTCGTCGTTTTTACTGATACAGACTAACACGGCTACGCCTCTGAAACCTGTGCTCATTAAAAAGTTTTAAATGAATATTACTTTGTTATAATGCTGATGAATATTTATTTCTGGAGTGTTATTGAGGTCTCTGGCACTTTACAAACAAACATGAATACAAGGTCCCTGATTCAAAGAGTTTTCATTCTAAATTAGGCAGAAAACAATGAATAGTGCAATATTAGATATTAGTGGGTGAGGAGCAGCGACAGCACTCAGCAGTGGAAAAGCAATACAGCTGTTGGCAGACCACTCTTTTACAAGGAAAGCAGATTATATAGGATCATATGTTATGTGTCTTTCTTTCTTGTTACTCTATTTGTTTCATTTTCTTTTATTTCTTGAAATTGATGAGTGCCACTGGAAAGCTTAGTCATGGTAAATCAGCTCAAAGAAGTGAGTTAGAAGAGGAAACTGAAGGAGGAGACTGTTGGAGCTTGGCACCAAAGAAAAGAAGACTGTTCCAGCTATAAGAGGGGCATGACAAAGGCAAAGAATTAAAAGGATGGGGTGGGGTGAGGAATGGGTTAAAAAGGAAGGAAGCGGCAATCATATAAAGTCTTGATTTTAAAACTTTGTGCAAACAATCATTAGCCTAGACTCTGGAACTCTCTTGAGTAAAGTTAATTATTTACTACCACAGATTCAATCCAGTTTGGCCAGAATCATAGACTATTAGACAACTTTTATATCACTTTTGCTTGGCAAGAGAATCATTATTATCTCTGTATTTTTAATTAAAGGGATGAATGATAAGGACATTAAATCTAAAGTCAGTAACATGATTTTACTTTTTAAATCTTACTGAACAGCTAGGATGTTAATTTGGTAACTTTTGAACTAGAGTAATGAGAAATCTTAGGGTGGAACATCTGGAATCGTGGCAAAATGACTGGACATTTATGAACTGGCAATTTCATAAACAGATTCTTGGCAATGGTGAGTGAAGGTGGCAATATTTAGATCTGGATTAGAGCCCTGAGTGGGACTAGTGTAGAGCCCTGCAACAGGACTGAGATCCCGCAGATCCACTGCCATAATAGCAGGAGCAGGAATGAGCAGGATTAAAGAATAAACCCCTGAAAGTCTCTAATCTGGATTAAGTTTAGGATTGGTTTCAGAGTTTGGGTTTGAGGCTCAAGCAGGAGCAGGGATCAGACAGGAACCTGCAATTATGGTAAATTTAGATCAAGGAAATGGACAGCTGCGCTAATGCTTCCAGAAATTTGGAGGAAGAGGGAGGAATTTCAGATTTCAAGTTTCAGTGAGGCCAATTTCTAATTCCTAAGTATTCAAACTTGCATTTTAAAATTAATTGACCAGTTCAGATTTGGAAATGTAATGCAACACTCTCTGAACGTTCATCCCATTTCCAGTAAACTTCTTGAAAAATAATTTTTTGCTAGTCAAAGGCACTTGTGGAAAACTGCAAACCAAGCTGCAACATTTGAAAACTAACTGTCCAATATTGTACTTTTTTTTTTACCAAGAAAGAATCTGATTAATTACCACATAAGTATTTGTTATTTATGTATGCTCAGAGAATTATTTGATCAAATTCAAATGTTGGACCAAAGAAGTAAATATGAATAGAATATGTGGAACATATTTTCCAAGTACAGAGCTGGAGAAACTTTTCTAAGTGGACTCAGAAACAGCAAAACAAAACCAAAAAACTAACTGATCAGAATGAAAACATGGTAAGGACCACAGTCTGAAATGGCCTTTTATTTTTAAGAAAAGTCACATGCAAGTCCTTCCAAAATAACCAGAAGCCCCTCAGTAAAACAGGGGAAACAATTTCTATTAGTAAAATCCAGTAAATGACATTTCCTGCCTGCAGATGTGTAGAATTTTTAACTTAAACTTTGAATAGTTTTGTGGTTGCAGAAAAGCGAACTGGGCAAATGATGCTGTTTTACTGCATGTTTTTATATAGAATGTCAAGTATCAGAGGGGTAGCCATGTTAGTCTGGATCTGTAAAAGCAGCAAAGAATTCTGTGGCACTTTATAGACTAACAGACGTTTTGGAACATGAGCTTTTGTGGGTGAATAAAGTCATCTTTAGTCACTTCCTATCTGATAGAATTCCATATACATTGCATCTAATAAGCCAGTTTTGTTTGTTTCTTGATAAACTGTAAATCACACCAAAGAATTTCAGCTGAAGTTTGTTATACACACTGCCTTATGGAGCCTGTTGCCTTATGGTAGTGCTCAGCCATGGCAACAACTATCAGCTCGTGCTAAATGGATCACTTGATGATTACCTGTTCTGTTCATTCCTGCTGAAGAACCTGGCATCGGCCATTGTTGGAAGACAGGATACTGGGCTAGATGGACCATTAGTCTGACCCACTGTGGCCATTCTTATAAATTACAATCCTGAAATCCTCAATATTGAAGATCAGTATGTAGCTGTTATAACATGAACAAAGAGAGATTCCCCACATTTTTGCAGTAGTGCATTATCAGTAACTCCCAGGCAAAGGAGGGTGCGGGAAACCCACTTCATTTTTCCGCTAAAGGCCATTTGGTTTGAACCATTATGTTTTTTTTATTTTAGACATGATGTTTTTCCACAGGCGAGACAAAAATCTGTTAAGATCATCAGAGAAGTTTTGTCATTCTTCTGGAGATTCCTGGAGACCCTGGTTTAACCATACAAAATCTTACCAGCCATTTTCTGCAAAGAATCTTCACAGGAAAAGTTGAGTCTGCATTTGTGCTGCACTGACAGCATACTGGCATTCTAAGCTATAGCTAATCACTACTTTAGAAATAAAAGCAGCAAAGAATCCTGTGGCACCTTATAGACTAACAGACGTTTTGGAGCATGAGCTTTCGTGGGTGAATACATTAGGAATACATTAGGAATGGCAATATACAAAAACCTGTAGGAGAGCACTTCAACCTCCCTGGCCACACTATAGCAGACCTTAAGGTGGCCATCCTGCAGCAAAAAAACTTCAGGACCAGACTTCAAAGAGAAACTGCTGAGCTTCAGTTCATCTGCAAATTTGACACCATCAGCTCAGGATTGAACAAAGACTGTGAATGGCTTGCCAATTACAGAACCAGTTTCTCCTCTCTTGGTTTTCACACCTCAACTGCTAGAACAGGGCCTCATCCTCCCTGATTGAACTGACCTCGTTATCTCTAGCTTGCTTGCTAGCACACATATATATACCTGCCCCTGGATATTTCCATTACATGCATCTGAGGAAGTGGGTATTCACCCACGAAAGCTCATGCTCCAAAACGTCTGTTAGTCTATAAGGTGCCATAGGATTCTTTGCTGCTTTTACAGATCCAGACTAACACGGCTACCCTCTGATACTTTAGAAATGACACTTTAAAGAGACCTAAATACATCTCTCAAACACAATTGCAATATGTTAAATGTAACAATGATGATCAGTTGTGTGTCTGGCTCCACAGTGATTAATTTTTAATGAGGTAAAGCTGCTGTATTTTAATAGTCAATACACATGACTAAGGAGATCTGCCCAGGCCTATAATTGTTACAAATTCAATTATTTCAGCAAATATAAATACAAGAGATATAAATATGCTAAACCGTTCAAAACTCGTTGACAGAAGCTAAAACTAATTTGTGTACCATAACATGCAGTCTTGTTGAATGCAGTCTTATGAACTGTAGCAATCTTGACCAGAGTATAAAGGTATACTGTCACTTAAATGTTCATTAAGCATTATCTCAAGAGGCTGTTCTTTTTTTTTAGAATATCAAGGCTGGAAGGGACCACAGGAGATCATCTAGTCCAACCCCCTGCTCAAAGCAGGACCAATCCCCAGACAGATTGTTACCCCAGTTTCTTAGGATCACATAAAAAAACCCTAGACTGTCATCAGCTACTGCTAACACAACATTTTCTTGAATTTCTAAAAATGAATGTGTTCTGTAATTATAACCCCCTCTATGAAGATGCAATAATTATATGCGTGGAAAGCTCCAGCAACCCATATGATAGGTCAGATTAAGGAGACAGCATCAAAAAGCTTAGGCCTAAATATGACCAACCTTAAAATCTGTCTGATGTCATCTACTTTTTAAAAAATATGCAGTATATTTGTTACCATCTGAAGGCTCTCCGATGATCTCTGTGAAATGGAGGTGGTCTTAGTCTGATACCCCTAGCTACACTAAATAGTTGAGAAGGGAACATTTTTCAGAGAAAAAAGAGGGGTGGGTTCAAAAGCACATAATTCCACACAATCCAGCACTGAACGTAAAGCTGTCATACTCCCATAATAGTAAGGGTAAAACTTGTCTGCTAGTTTTTACTACCTTTACCATTTATGGTTAACTTTTCTCATGGACAAAAGCTTGATTTAAATCAGTCCACTCTCAACATGATTTTTTCTTATATAATTTTTGATCGACCAAATGGATTTCATTAGTTCCCAATGTACCCACTTGTCATGTTTTGGGGTGCAATCCAGACCTGCCTTGTAACCCTGGGTGCCTTAAATGCTCTGTTGCTGTGGCTCACAGCCCTGACTCCAAAAGTCAGTAAAAAAGCCTGCCGTTCTCTGAGTGTCTGTGTGCTGTGTAGCCCTGGTTCAGCGCTCTGACCCCAGCAGCTTGCCTACAACTCAACAGCTCCACACTGCTCATTACTTTCAGGGTGACCCCAACTCACCCCTAGTCCTGAATTTTCCCAAAACTGTCTTCCCTGAAGTGTCCAGCTCTCTCCTGGAATACTCAGGGAATTAATAAGTTTCATTGCTCCTCTAAAGAGACAAAAGCACGGTAGCTTCTTATGTTAATCAGCCTTAATAATCAGGTCAAACACAGCACTAGGTTGATTCAGAATAAAAGTAAAACAAGTTTATTTAATCAAAAAGAGAGAGGTTTTAAGTGAGTTCAAGCATAAAGGATAAAGAGAAAAGGACTACAAATGAATAAAAGTAAGAATATTCTTTCTAATGGTCTCAGTGGTATGTAATATATCATTGGAAAACTAACAACTAAAATCTCAACTACTCTAAACTAACAACTAAAATCTCACTGTGTTATAGGTGAGGCCACATTATATCAGGGTAGGGAGAGGAACCGCTCCTTACCCCAGCTCATCTATTCTCTGCCTCCGCCTCTTCCCCTGAGTGCGCCGCCGCCACTCCACTTCTCCCTGCCCCCCTTCCAGGCTTTCCGGGCCAAACAGCTGATTGGCACGGCAAGTCTGGAAGGAAGGGAGGGAGGGAGAAGCGGAGCGGTGGCGGCATGCTCAGGGAGGAGGCAGAGCAGAGGTGAGCTGGGGCGGGGAGCTGTTCCTCTCCCTACCCTGATATAACACAGCCTCACCTATAACACGGTGAGATTTTTTGGCTCCCGAGGACCGTATTATATCAGAGTAGAGGTGTATATACACGTCACACAACAATATTAATGACTCATGAATTGTTAGTTTTCCAATGATATATTACATGCCACTTTTGGTTATACATTGGGACAACACTGTGTTAGGTGTAGTGAGTGTAACAGGCCTGACAAAAGTTGTTGACACAGAATGGTGAACCAGCAATGGGCCTCCATGTCATACCTCTGCAATACAGTTACCAGCCATAAGTGTTTGTCAGCTATATGCTTCATATTCTTCAGGTAATTATTTCTCTTCTACCTCTCCAGAAAATAGTTTTAAAGATGTGGCATTAAGTCATAGTCCTGAAGGATATTAGTCATAGTTCAATGCAGGATACAGTTTTAAAGCCTTGCAGGTTTGGCACTCCTGCAACTAGCAAAACATTCCAACCAACTTGTGAAGAGGCACGATGCCAACTTAATGGATGGCGGAAGTGCAGGAAGCAGAGCCCATGTAACACTGCATCAGATGTACATGTTATGGGCAGGAGAACTAGGTAAGAATGTCCAGACATTCTGTTAAAACTGGCTAAGTGTTGCACATGGCGGTGAGTACAGAGCTTCCAGCATAGCCTCCAGCACTTTTGATCTGACTGCTTCCATATGCCCTTGGCTGAATTTTTGCTGTATAGCTTGTCAGGATGCAAAAGCGTGTCTTGTGACTTTCCACACACTGCTGACCCTGTAAAGCATGCATGGTTCTTGAGGTATAAATCTCTATATTTCTATAACTACTACACAGGACTGTCAGTTGATAGATATATGGAGCGTATAAATATTGATTTAATTCTCTTTTCCCCATTATCAATATAATACTTCAACTATAAGGAGAATTCCATGAGACCAACTGCACTAAATTTTGCACTGTTTCACGTGGAGTAAATCTAGGGTAACTCCAATAAAATCAAAGGCTCCTGTGACATCAAACAACAAGCTAACAAGAAATTCACTGTAGGGAAATAGAAGAATCTGAAAAAAAGCTTCCTGAGTGAGGAGCAAAGCTCCATATACATGCAGTTAGCTTCATCAAGGAAGAAATTGAAGAGGCTGGGGACCCCATGACCATTGAGAAACTCAGCTTTGAAAATTTGCTGCCATGTTGCAATAGGCCCTGTGCTGGACCACACCCTGCAAGGACAAACATGCAGAGGCAACATTCTTGATGAAGTAACATAATATTTTTCAACAGCCTAGACTATTTCTGTGCCAAAAATGCTTTGAAAAATATCACTTTTTTCTTTATTTTCACGTAGAAAGCCAGTTAATCCTTGCATAAACTGCTAGCAAGAGGACTAGAAGGCCATGGCCCTCTGCCACTCTGGGTTCACTCAAGCCAGTCAATAACTAGACCCCAAACCAATACTCCCAGACAGCTCTTTCTTCTGATCATATCTGTGCTGTCATATTTTAATTAATAATTACATTTTTAATTAATAATGGCTGTTTCAAATTTTGAGGATGAAATTTAAATAATCAGTAGCTCCACGGGCATGGGCAAAAAATTAATTGCTTGAGAACTAATGGTTGGCTGTGACTGTATAACTGTTCTTGAGGTGGCTTAGAATACTACAAAATACTTAGCATTGCATCCCTGAATTACCAGACACATAACCCTATGAATGGGTTTATTTCAGTGCAGCTTTCTTAGCAGTCTCAGACACACTGGCTTCTCCCCCTCCTCCCCAAAAGATATAGAAAGTTATGCAAATTTACTGGTCTTTCCTACAGACAGACTGTGTAGAAACTGGCATAGCTTCCAAGATCCCAGTGCTTTTCTGGCGCTGCATTTAAAAGGCATAGCACTAAACAGATCAATGTTCTATCAATTAACTGTTGAAGATCTTTCCTCAGTTCTTGTCCAACAGTTCTTTTCATCATGTGTTGCAGCTTCTAGAAAGGGTGAAGACTGAAAAATTCAGCATCCACCCCAGACCCAGGATCAGATGTGGAGTGAGTACTGATATGTAGGTAGTGACTCCCGACATATACTATCCTAAATGAGATCAGAATCTACTCCTTGTTCTCTCATTTCTACAGTGCCATACACATCAATGACATTAAACAAATAATAATAAAGTTAAGCCTGTACCCAATTACCCAATCCAAAGATACCCAAACTCTGGGGAGGTTTGGATTTGATTTTTGTGACTCAGCTGCATCTCTAATGATAATAAATAAAAGAAAGCCTGATCCTCTCCTTAAAGATGTGATATGTGGATGTTACGGTATTTCTTGTCAGATGAACTATTGCAATTGCAGGAAGAATTGCAAGTAGCTGTATTTATAAGATATGCAGAAGTATGCCTCTGGGTGCCTGGGACAACACTGAGCCCCCACCTTTCTTTAGTATAGAGGATTGTCCTACTATGTAACAGAGCAGGCAAAAGAACTATCAAAGACACAAGTAAAGTGGCCACTTTTGGGTCATATATTTTCATATGTTAGTATAGTTTCTAACACAATCTTTTGCAAATACTTTTGTTGCCAAAGTGGGGAATTACTGTGCCAACCTCCCACCCCCCAATCCTCATCCCCCAAATCCCTGGAGGCTGGGGAGGGAGACATGAGGACCTGATGGGGCTGCATAGGAGAGTTGGGTTCTAGAGGGGGCTCTGCCCAGCAGAGGGGCCAGTACTCATGGGATGCAGCCAGCCTTCTACTCTCTCCCTGGACCCTGATCCTTCCCCGGCACAGGGAGCAGTGAGACTGGCAGAGAGCCAGGCCCCAGCAGCTGTGGTCTCTCGACTGTTACAGGGAGTGGGCTTCCCCAACTGCCACCGGGTACCTTTCCCCTCAGCCTCTTAGAAATAGCGCGATACACATGGGATACGAATCTCCAAAGGGGAGCTCAGCAAAAAAAGTTAGGGAACTCTGCCTAAGAGCCAAGATGGTGCTGATGACAACAACAGTGACTGAAAACCTCTCACTTTTATTCATGCAAACCTCTCCTCTGTGGTTTTCTCCCCAGAATGGCAAATATTAGCCCCACCCTCTCTTTCAAGAAGAGTAAGAAAGGGGGATTTTTAAAGCCTCATTATTTGATTACAACAGCCAGCTAGATGACTGATTTGATTTGCAACAGAGCAGTTAACTGAGCAGCCAGCCAGCTGCGTGACACCTAGTGAATGACTGTTTGAAAACAGAAATTTGCACTGTAGAACAGCCAGCGTCCATATTACTTCCCTGCCTAGAACCCCCTGAAAACATCTTTACAGCATCCCACTGACTCAGCCCTACAGATTTAGTTGTCATTTCCTGGAACTGTCTATATTTTATTAACAAGACTGTGTATGATTGGGAAAAAACAGGCTCCTGGGCTGCAACCAGAATTTTCTTATGTGCTACAGATGGTACTGCTATGAGAAACACTGAGATTTAAACTTCAGGCACAAAAGTAATAGCCTGGTCCCTGCCAAATTAGAAGACTAACCCATCTAATAAATTCAAGTTAAACCCAGCCCAGATATCATAAAGAAGCTGCATAACATTTGACCTTAAAATAATATTTTAAAGGAGCACCGCCCACATTACACTTTTAAAGAGCTATTACTTTTGATTTTTTTTATAATAGGGGGAACTTGCATTTCCTAATGAAAAGACCAAAAAGAAAAAAAAAAGGAGACAAAAATTATTTACTCTAGCCTATAGCTAATATTTTACCATTATTCCTGAAAAGAATCAGCATCCTGTTAAGGTCATTTCCATTCTCATTTTTGGATCCTGATAAGGCCTTACAGCGGTCTGTCATTGAGATATATACTGCACATCTCTTGAATAAGACCTCTCGATTTAATAAAACCCTTATTAATAACACAGGAGGTCTCCAAAGAACACAGTCTACCTTTGCTGAGACAGTGTTCCGGACAAGAGTACGCTTTTGTCATTTATGCTTCTTTTGATGTAATTGGGCTTGAAACACAGAATTCTTTTGTTTTCTAAGATGGTTTAGAAAAAGTATGTTTACCAAAGTAAAGTAACACTCTTTACAGTAGCTGCTGCTATCAGAGAAGCAATGCCTTTATATCCAGGATATGGGGTGGTGGGGAAGAGAGAATAAATTAGCTTAGATTCTGAGTAGTTTATAATTACATTATATAAAGAAGAAATTGTACCCAGTGTTTTTACAGTGACAGTATGTCACACTTTAAAGACTCTGCTCTCAAATAATTCCCACATGCATCTCCCCCCCGAACCGCCAATATTCTTCTGTACTACGATGGAGTGGACTGAATATGGGAGTAGAGTTGTCAACTTTCTAATTGCAGAAAACTGAACACCTCTGCTCACCAAGGAGAGATTTTAAACACTATTGTAAAATTAATTACCCCCTCAAAAGAGTCCCACTCACTCGCAATGAGCTAAACTAAAGAGACAATTGCAGGAGCTTGATTTTTCTTGCCTTCACCCAACTGTCCTGTAGGGGATCCAGTACAGCTGCAGCCACTGACTGACTCTTTCCCTACCTGACAATGAAGTGTATAGCAAGGAAAACAAATTATGCTGTTTCATGTTTAATGACTCGTTATATTGTTTAAATGTATGCTTTAACAGACAATATATGCAATGTGCACAAATTAATGTTACGGGAGTCTTAATGCTAACATTTCCTGACATGTATGTTTAAATATATAATCTTAATATTGCATTGCAGTTGTTATTTTATGAATGTTATTTTTATGAATTCATCATAGCTCTTTAATGTTAAGAAGGTTGCATAAAATGTAATTCATGCCACAGAAACGGACCCCTCCCTATTTTACCATCCTGCTAACCAATAGATTTTCTAGTGTTCTTTGTTTTAAGTTTTTTCTCCTGTACTGTGTCCCAGATTTGTCCCAATCCAGGCTGAGAGGGAATATGTTAGAAGGTCACACACAGCGTGACCACCTGTCCTTTGTTCGGATGCGGGTGCTGGTGCAGGCTCCGGGAGGGAGTTTGGGTGCAGGAGGAGGTTCTGAGCTGGGGAAAGGGGTTGGGGCATGGGAGGGGGTTCAGGCTTCAGGTAGCTCTGGGTGGTGCAATTTGTGGGGGCTCTGGGAGACACTGACCTCAGGTGGCCCCTTAGCAACTGCACCAGTGCTGCCCTGGCATTTCCCGGGGATGGAGGAAGTCTGCGCAGCTCCTGGGAAGTGGCAGCATGTCCCTCCAGCTCTTCGGGGGAGGGGCGGCCAGAGGGGCTCTGCACGCTGCACCTGCCCACAGGCACAGCCCCGTGCACTAGCTCTATAGTTCCCATTGGTCGTGGCTTCTTGGACATTGGGAGCTGCAGAAATGGTGCTTGGGGTGGCACCTGGGGGTGGTGGCAGCGTGTGGAGCCCTCTGGCCGCCCCTCTGTCTAGGAGCCAGAGAGACATGCTGCAGCTTCCCTGGAGCCAGGCAGGGAGCCTGTCTTAGCTTTGTTGCGGCCAACCAGAATTTTAGCGGCCTGGTCTGCTCTATGGTATGAGCAATGAGAACATCTGAAATACACAGACACACATCAATAGTCATTAAACTATTAAAAGTCACCAATAGAAATTAAATAGAGAAAGAACTGTTTAATTTCAGTGTCTAAAGTGGTGGGGAGTTTCCCCGATGGAAACTTATTTGGACAAATCCAACTAATTCTGCCACTTGTGCTCTCCCTAAAAGTTCCTTCCTCTCTTCTATCTCTCTCTATAGGCTTAAATTTAGCCTGAGTATATATAGATATAACCCTCCCAGAAGTCACAAGCAATTTTTGAGCTACGGGTATTTCCAAATTAACGCTAGACAAAATCAAAGGAATTATGAGCACCAGTCACCTCTGAAAATCAGACCACTTATTTAGGTGTCTGAATAGGAATCTAAATGTCTAATTAGGAACCCAAGTTTTTAAATTCTTCCCTGAATCTCTATCTGAGTTCATTTTTTCCAGAAATTTCCAGCAGTGGGACAGACATTTGTGCACTCAGCAGATCCCATTGTGAATAATAAGAGCTTCCAAAATGCAGACCACCATTGAAAACATGGCCACTTCATTTAGGTGCTTTAATCAGAGCTGAACTCTTCTCAACACCTGGCCCAGTCACGGGTGCTGAGTTTTTTTGAAAATCTGGCCCTGTATATATGAAAAATGTAGATACTTCATTGTGAATCTGCCACTATTTCTAACAACAGCATTGCTCTTTATTTATATTCATCTCATGCTTTCACATGCTCTTATTATACAAACCCTGAGATGCTACTGTGAAGAGAGAAATAGGAACATATAATTTAATCTCCAAACCTTCTGAATAGTTGATGACAAAATCTTTCTGGGAAAATTCTATATGAGAAATTGCCTTTTACCTTACTGTGGTTTGCATATTCAAATTAGGTTTTTGTACTGACTGTAATGTAAAAATTCATATAATGCTTATGATTTATTCAAACTAACTTTTAGACAACGTTAGTTCAGATAATTTGGTGGGTCCTAAGGTATTAAGAATGTCAAGTGTCATTCTCTTATTTACCATCATTCAGAGATGCACACTATATTTATGCTTCAGAATCTTTTAGATGTTGATCTGCATGAACACATAAATATCTAAATTTTCTTAACATTTCAGGCATTGAAAATTTTCCTCATCTGCTCTCTCAATCTGCATATGCACAGGACAGCAAAATGGGGACATGTTCCCAATATTTTAGGCATATGCTAGCCTGGGCTGAAACCTGCACTGTTGGCTCCTCACTGCTATTTTTAGCATGCTTGCTAGATTAAAGCTAGTGTGGGTATGTCTACATGAGCTGCAAATTATACCACCGGTTGCAGTATAGAGGTAGCCTATGTTTGTCTTGTTCGTGTTGAGTGATGTTCTGGCTCATGCAAAACTCAGAGTAAATGGGCATTAGAGTGGGAGTGGATACCCTTCCCCAATATCTAACATAGAAGCATGGGATAGGGAAACTGTGCAGCCAGGTCAATGCACTTCATTGATCCAAGGGCTGTGTCTTCATTCTCAAAAACATATCTGATCCACTGCAGAAAGATGTCATGGAGACTTGCTCTATTTAAAAAGCAGGAAGGAGGGTAGTGATGGATTGTTGGATGCTCTCACATCAATCTGAAGGATGTGCGTGAGTGATTTCCTTGAACCTGGTAAAAGTCATCCCTTGTCTGGGCCTGGCTAAATCACCCCCTAGCAGAGATGACTTACTCTTGAGACTGGTGAAAATGCTTCTGATGAGTAAACTGCTTCCCTCTCTGTTGGCCAGACTGCACAAAATGGCAGATTCTAATTTTTCAAAACTGTTCCTGGGGGATGAAAGCCCTGGCTTATTTCTGCCCCCTTTATTCACATTACTCCTCCAGATGGCTGACTGAAATGGAGAAAAATTATAGAAACTTTTTCAAAACTTGTTTTAGGAAGAGATTTTTGCCAGGTTATTTTATCTGAACTGTTTTGCTCCCCTCTATTAATTAGTTCTCTTCCTAGATATTGCTCTTAATGTCCTTGTTCCTCTCATGAATGTGACTCTGATTCAGTAAAGCACTCAAACTCACGCAATCTCATTGACTACATGTATAGGGATTTGACATCAGCGACTCATGTGCTTAAAGTTGAGCATGTGCCTAAGTGCTTTGCTTATACACTATTTATGCAAGATAGCTCTTTTCCAATTCTACTGGGGAGTATTCTTCTCTTTCCTCTCCATTGGCTACACAAATTGAATTTCCCAAAAATGTGCACCAAAGAAAGAAAATAACATCTTCATGTTTTTAAATGAGAGTTACAGCATGTCTTTTTGCCTATTCATGGTAAAGTATATGAAAGTAAGAGATACATAGCTAGGTGCAAGTGATAGGAAAAATACACTTTGTTGTCTCGTTGCATTAAAACATTAAACTTTTTTTCAAAATTCTTAAGGTTTTTTATTTTATTTATTTTATTTTATTTTATTTTATTTTAAGAGCTGTGACTAATGCAGACAGGCAATAGTATGTATTCAAATGTATACATAACATTTATATTCTACTCCAGACTTCCTCCTCCTCTGCTGACTCCGCAGATTGACTTGCAGATATGATGTCTGCCTGGTAAAACAAATTAGTAACTGAGCCTAGCGCTGATTAATTTGTCTTAGATCGGGCAAACTTCTTAAAGGGAAAAAAGTGGAGGAGAGAGAATACCTAAGAGACTTCAGAAAACACTGATACATTTCATTCTCAATTATTTAAATAGTCAATTAGTATTAAGCTCCAAATTCCTATAAATGAATAAGGATGTATTAATTAAATCATAAAACTTCTAAGGGGATGGCTTTTTTTTAAACTTATCAGACCAATAATTTTAGGTTTCTAAGAATAAAATGATTACATTTAAATATCCCACACATCCAATATAATAAAAGGAATTAAAAGTTCAGACTGACTCACCATTCAAAATGTGCAGCATTGAGTATAAGATTTAACTTTTTTTATATTAAAAAGGACATTGTACCATTAAATAAAGCCTCTCTAATGGAGGGTTCAGAAAATGCTGACAGTACTCTCTAAAAGGAAGCTCATTTTACATGTCAAGGGATGAGCTGGCCTAAAGAAAAAGGAGCTAGATCTAGAAAGAGAAGAACTATTTCAATGATGTACTATAATATTATTATACTTAGCCAATTTATTACCAGGCTGGTGTCTTTCTACTGCGTACAGCCTCTTTTATTTCTGCTGGTGATGTAGGACCCTTTGGACTTTAAAACATCACAATAATTATTATTTTTTCTCTTTAACATTAACTCTGATCAAACCCTGCATACTACTTTGATATTCCTATGGCACGTAAGTTAAAGACAATACATTAAGGATGCAACCTGAGTACTGAATAAATTAAGGATGCAATCTGAGCACTGTCAATTTACTAATGTAAAATTGATGGGTGATAATATTTCTTTTTAGAAACATTTTAAAATGTAATTTATTATCACTTAAAAATAATCTTGCCCTTTGCTGTATTGTGGCTCTAGTTTCATTTAAGATATTTATTGTCAGGTCCATTTGTTGTTTTTCTAAATGAACTCCCCACTCCTCAAAACTTGGAATCACTAGTCCACATTAGATCAGGAGAGGATTCTGACCTGGGGCAGGGGTTTGGGATGCAGAAGGGCATTCGGAGTATGGGCTCCTGAGCCGCTTACCTCAGGCAGTTCCAGGTCCATGATGCAGCACGGCTAAGGCAGGCTCCCTGCCATCCATGGCTCCGAGTGGATCCCAGAAGCAGCTGGTATGTGCAGCTCCTAGGCACATGGGTGGCTGGGTGGCTCTGTGCGGTGCTTGCTGCAAGTGCTGTCCCTGCAGCTCCCACTGGCCGTGGTTCCCTGATCACCTCTGCACCTAGGAGCCACAGGGACCTGCCAGCCACTTCCGGGAGCTGTGTGGACCCAGAGCAGCCAGGGAGACTGCCTTAGGCCTGCTGCACTGCCGATCAGACATTTAATGACCCGATCAGCGATGCTGACTGGAGCCACCAGGGTCCCTGTTCAACTGGGCATTCCAGTTGAAAATTGGACACCTGGCAACTCTAGTTCCAGAGGGTCTCAACCCTGCAAGGTGCTGAGAACACTGTAGCCCTGATCTAGCAAAGCACATAAACTCATGGTCAACCTTAAATATGTGAACAGACCATGTGACTGCAATGGAATTACTCACATGCTTAAAGTTAAGCACATACTTAAGTGCTATTCTGGATCAGGCCAGAGTGATCAGCATCTTGCAGCATCAAGCACTATTAAAGTAGCACCAAACAGCTGTGGTTGTATAGCTGCAAGTAAAACATTCCTTCTGCTTCTCTCTTTGTTCCTTATTCCATCCTCATTTGTCTCTGGCACTTGATGCTTTTCCTTTGTGATTAGCACTCCTCACCCTCTTCCCCTCACTTTACCATCAGCTGTTTACTGATGGAAATGGAGAAAACTGATTAGCGTTTTTCATTTTTGCTTATAGCATCATTTAATTTTAACCTACGTTATCCTTAAGGTACAATGTCAAGCACCTGCTGGAAACAAAATACATCTATAGCTTTCAAATAAATAATTGAAATAGACAAATAATAAAAATACCTTCAATCCTAGTTGAGAAGCATCAGTGCACACTACCTTGAAAAATAATTTTCTTCACTGTACAGTTATTACAAACATTTAAACACATTTATCAATGTTGCTTCCAAAATCTGTGCACAGACTACTATAGATAGGGATTCTATATGTTTATTTTATATTTTCATCATTATTTTATAAAATGGCGATAATGTTGCTGACTTACTTTGTAAAGTGCTTCAGGATCTACTGATGAAGAGAACTAGGTATTTTTGTTAATATTATTAATATATAATTTAGGACTGTCAATTAATTGCAGTTAACTCATGCGATTAACTCAAAAAAAGTAATCACAATTAAAACAATTAATCGTGAATAATCGCTCTTATAACAATAGAATACCAATTGAAATTTATTAAATATTTTTGGATGTTTTTCTACATTTTCAATATTGATTTCAATTACAACACAGAATACAAAGTGCACAGTGCTTACTTTATATTATTATTTCTATTATAAATATATGCACTGTAAAAATGATAAAAATGGTATTTTTCAATTCACCACATACAAGTACTGAAGTGCAATCTCTTTATTATGAAAGGATAACTTACAAATGAAGATTTTTTTGGGTTACATAACTGCACTCAAAAACAAAACAATGTAAAACTTCACAGCCTGCAAGTCTACTCAGTCCTACTTCTTATTCTGCCAATCGTTAAGACAAACAAATTTGTTTACATTGACGGGAGATACTGCTGCCTGCTTCTTATTTACAATGTCATTTGAAACTGAGAACAAGTGTTAGCATGGCACTTTTGTAACCGGTGTTACAAGGTATTTTCTTACCAGATATGCTAAACATTCATATGACCCTTCATGTTTTGGCCTCCAGAGGACATGCTTCCATGCTGATGATGCTTATTAAAAAAAATAAATGCGTCAATTAAATTTGTGACTGTATTCCTTAGGGGGGAAACTGTATGTCCCTGCTCTGTTTTACCTGCATTCTGCCATATGTTTCAGATTATAGCAGTCTTGAATGATAACCCAGAACATCTTCGTTTTAAGAACACTTTCACAACAGATTTGACAAAACACAAAGAAGGTACGGATGTGAGATTTCTAAAAATAGCTACAGCACTCGAACCAAGGTTTAAGAATTGGAAGTGTCGTCCAAAATCTGAGAGGGACGAAGTGCAGAACATGCTTTTAGAAGTCTAAAAGAGCAGCACTCTGATGTGGAAACTACAGAACCCAAACCACCAAAAAAGAAAAGAAAATCAACCTTCTGCTGGTGGCATCTGACTCAGATGATGAAAATGAGCATGCATCAGTCTGCACTGCTTTGGATCATTATCAAACAGAACCCACTATCACCATGGAAGCATGTCCTCCGGAATGGTGGCTGAAGCATGAAGTGACATATGGATCTTTAGCACATCTTGAACACAAATATCTCGCAATGCCAGCTACAACAGTGCCATGCAGATGCCTGTTCTCACTTTTAGGTGACATTGTAAACAAGAAGCAGGCAGCACTATCCCCTGCAAATTGTAACCAGTTTTGTTTGTCTGAGTGATTGGCTGACCAAGAAGTAGGACTGAGTGGACTAGTAGGCTCTAAAATTTTACATTGATTTATTTTTGAATGCAGGTTTTTCCCTACCTAATTCTACATTTGTAAGTTCAACTTTCATGATAAAGAGATTGCAGTACACTACTTGTATGAAGTGAATTGAAAATTACCATTTTTTTTGGTTTTTACAGTGCAAGTATTTGTAATAAAAATAAATATAAAGTGAGCACTTTTACACTTTGGATTCTGTGTTGTAATTGAAATGAATATATTTGAAAATGTAGTAAACATCAAAAAATGTTTAAAATAAATGGTATTCTATTGTTATTTAACAGTGTGATTAATGATGTGATTAATCGTGACTAAATTTTTTAATTGTGCGATTAATTGCAATTAATTTTTTTAATTGTTTGACAGCCCTAATATAATTACATTTAAAATGATTAAGGATGCAAAGTTAATCACTTCGAAGTTAGGAATGTCAGAAACCTTAATTCTTCCCCCATGTGCACATGCTTTATGACATAGTCTTTAACAACATGACCACATACCATTTTTTCCCCAGGACCCCTTCCTCATTCAGTATGCAGGATGGACAATGTTCAGGGAATGCAACAGCTGAATAATTCCACAAAATTACTGAACATTACCTCATAAGCTCATCACCATATTATCTGAAAAAGCTTCATAAACAATGAATTTATCTCCACTGAGAGATAAATCCTCATGTCTCCAGACTACACTGTGTCATTGCCAGAGGAGATGGGTAGCCAAACCTTTCACTGATGTCAGCAGCAGTTGTTAGTGCTTAGAACTTCTGCTTATAAGGCCCTAGGTGTCAAGTTGAGCACCCAGGAAATGGGTAACACACAGTGGCAAACCTGTGAAATTTTTAGTTTAAGTGACTTCTTCAGCATCCTATAGGAAAACTGTGGCAGTCATAGAACAGTTCTCAGGAAGCCCCAACCATGAGACCGTCCTTTGTAGCATCCTGCTGTGTTCTGCACACACCTTCCAAACTCTAGAAAAAATGAGGCAATGATCCTACAAACAGCCACATTTGCTACGCACCCTTCATCCTGTGCACTTAATGAGGCAGAAATCCTATAGAAAAAATCATGTGATCAAGTAAAGGCTGTATCATTACAAATACACAAAAAGGGGGTTGAAAACAAGTTGCACAAACACCCCACATACTAGCATTTTGTAATTTTCTGCTTCCACTTTGGACCCTGAACACCATTCTTTTAACATTTTTGGGGATATAATTTCCTATTTATTTTTTTTAAAAAAGGAAAAAGTTAAAACTAAATTTGAGCATGTGCACCAGTAAAAATGTCCGATCATGCATCATTGGAGAGGTTTGGACCTTGAACCTTTAGCACTACAGTACAGCTTGAGCTATATAGCTGGCACAAGGTCTTGGGAATCTGGACTAATGGAGTAGACCTGGCAGTGGCTGGTCAAACAGCAAGAGGTGATGCAGAAGACCCTGCAAAGTTTCCAGCAATCCCATCATCTAGAGAAGAAGGCCTTGCTCACCAGGCAGGCTGAGTAACAGAGAAGTCTGCAAATCTTTCTAAGAGAATAAGCCAACATGCATCAGCAACTTTTACAGAAGGTAGTGAGCCCTACAGTGGGGAATGGCAACTGGGCTCAGGCCCTGAGGCTCTGTAAGATGGGCTCTGTGAATGACCCCGATACACTCCTGGGCACCTTCAGGAGGATGGAATTGGGTGGCTGGGACAGGGAAACCTGGGCCTGGTGGCTAGTCTTCTATTTGAATGGGGATGCTCAAGTGGTCTATATAAATGATGAGCAGGTCAGAGAGACTATGAAGGGGTCAAGTCAGCCTAGATCATGTCAGCCTTTCCACACAGAAATAAAATTCTGAGGCCTGATGTAGACTGGAGGGTTGGAGAGGGGGTTTTGCCCTGGGCATTCACTCCAAAGTTGATGGACTAGGCCACCCATTGGCTAGAGGTTAGACACCCAAATGGTGGGGAAGAAAATGGATGCTCTGGTGTTGGAACAATTCCTTCAGAGCCTCCTCAAGAATATACAGGTGTGAGTTAGATGACATTAACCTGTCACTTTGGATACGGTGGTAAAATTGACAGAGGAGTTTGCAGAGGTGGACTTCCCCAGGACAGAGGCTCAACAACATAAAGGACCAGAGCTAGGGAGAAAGTTCAGGGAACCCACAGATGTCAAGAGCATGGAGAGGAAGAAGAAAGAGACCACAGGAGCTCTGATGGGGGCACAACCCATGAGAAGTTTCCAGTATAAGCATCAGGGACACAAGAAAAAAGTTGGCCTGCACACAGAATGTGGTTTTGCTGAGTTTTGCAGCTGGGTCAGGATTGGAGGGAAGGACAAAGGCAAGAAATTGTCCACAATTTCAGTATTGGTGGGAAGGAAACAACAAAAGGGTCTGGTAGACATGACCTCTGCTTGCTCTTTGATACAGAGAGAGTTGGAGAAACCCCACTGGTAGATCCTGGGGGCAAGTCTAAGAATAGAATGTCCAAGGGGATAAAAAGTCTTGCTTTCTGGCAGAGGTATCCCTGGAAGTCCAGGGGAGGTTTAATTGGAAGTGAGCTGGGATAGTGGACAGATTGCCTCACCCTGTTGTGTTGGGCATAGATGGGAAACCCCTTCCATTAGGGAAAAAAGGTGGTGTTGGGGGCCACTGGGAAAGAAACAGAAAATCTGAGGGGGGAAAATGGAGCCCAAAGGGAAGGAAAGAAACAAATCAGAGGGAGCAGACTTGGAAACCCCTAGACAATAGAGGATAATTCAGGTGAAAGGGGAGGAAAAAGAGTCTCCAAAGAAATTGAGGGGAGAGGATAGAAATTAAGAAAGTAGAGATGGTGAAGAAAGACAACCTGAGCTCCTTCGTAGAGGTTGAGAGTCCGTGGAGTCCCCCACACCAGAGCCTCAAGGAGAATAATCTCAGGCATGGCTTGAAGGGATGGGAGACCCTGAGGCCCTGAGTGACCAGGGCGGTGCTCTTAATCCATGACTAGATACAAAGGGTGAGAATAGGGAGGGCAGTCCCTCAATGTTTTCGTAGTGTGATGACCTGTGGGCTGAAATGGAGCTGTTCAGGTATCTTCCCCTGCACCAAATGTGATTTCTGTGGGTAGAGAATGAGTGGGCACCACCAGGATGACCCTAGATGTTCACCCTAGGGAGCAAGAGAAGCACACGGTTGGAGACAGTAATTGACAGAGAGCCTGGGGAAAGAAAAATCTGATGATCAGGTAAGGGGGAAGGTGAGTGACAGAGGCTGATCAACACTCTGTACCAAGTGTCCAATCACTGCACCTGCGCTTAGTTGTCCCACCTGAGTCAGCACACCTGGCTATAGGAACGGCTCCCACTGATAGATTGCCATGAGCTGGAGAAAGTTAAAAGGCTAATTAACTCAGTACTCAGATGGCACAGGAAGGGAGTGCAGTGGGGAGGGGAAGAAGAGAACCAGAGCCATGAGAGAGCTCTCCTTGTCACTGCTGGCATGAGGCAGTATAGTCTTCAAAGCTGGAAGAAAAGATCACTGTAAAGAAACTGCACAAGGTCTTTTACCCAAAGGACGTGATCTCCATGCCGTTTCTGGGGCTAGAAAGCAGGTAGGAGTGAGTCCTCCCTGCCACACAGCTCCAATCTCTAACTGAGGCCTCTAGGTTCTACAACAATACAAATGATAACTACAATAGAAACAAAAGAAAATAGAGCCTGACATTTAGAAATGCATGTGCACAATTATACGCCTCCTTTCCACATGCAATTACTGTGACTGCAACTGCAACAGTGATATTTTATAGCATAAATGGCCACTCATTTGCATGAGTGCTCACATTAATTGTTACTGCCTATTAAATGTACAATTATGCATATACATTTTTGACCACCAGGCCCGATTTAAATTTTTTGGTAAGAGAAGTTTAGAGATATACAAGCCAACTGCCACATACTGTAATTTCAATATGCCAGAAAACAGCCTTGTCATCTTGTTTACTGAATTTTCTCTTTGATATGAAAATGAAACATGTAACAAAAATGTTCATTGTTTTCATGCAGCACTTGTAATTGTTGAAAATATATACACAGTATAAGAAGGGATGATGTGCAGAATACTTTAAATGCTTCCTGCCATTGATTTTAAAATGAATGTGCTAATCCATGCTAATCTAGTTCAATACTTTGAAAACAATTATATTTATTTTACAGCCCACCTGCCACCCTGACTAGTATTATAAATATGCTCCAGTGCATACACATTTTCACTTTATTGCACCTGCAGGCAGAATTAAAGCAAATAAGATAATGATGATTTTGATTAAGGAGGCTCAGTGGTATATTTTTACAAACCAGAGCAATGTTTGTGATTTTTTTTTAATTTTAGCAAAATTACCTATATGCAGGAGGAAAAGCCATAACACACGGCATCATGTATAATCGCTGAGTGCTCTGCTCTAGGGATCTACTCTGTTCAGTTTAACTAGAATATTTTTCAGTTATAGAATAAGTTTTCAGAATATCATAGAAGTGTTATAGACTGATATTTTCCCACATTATTTTGGTAAAATATAGGCCCAATTTTTCAAAAATGGCCTCTGATTTTGGGTGCCTCAATTTTTGGCTTTCCAGCTTGTGCTACCTTAAAGAGGCCTGATCTTCAGAAATGTACAGCAGTCACATCTTACATTTAAAAGACCTGAAGGTGCTCAGCATCTCTAAAAATCAAGTCAAAGGCATCTCAGTTTGAGCCCCAGGAAACTGGAAGACCCTAAAATCCGTTTATGAAAAATTTGGCTTTTGTTGTTTTGAAACCACCAAATCAGTGCAGAATTCTAACACATACACTAAACCATAATCCTGTTTTATATGTTTACAATTAAGAACAGGGGTGATCATGTTCTTCTGTAGAGGGTACCTGCAAGACCTTTGACTGGACTACAAAAGAAGAGCAGGAATACCAAATAGAAGGGCTGCTAGCCTCACGTTAGAGGGTAGATTTTGACATCTGCTGCACTTCAGCCACATAACACATGAATACTCTTGTTTTATGCAGGTGAAGTGAATTTCACTGAGTTTTCAGATTAAAAGTATGAGAAATATTATTGATATTACATTAGCACCTTGAGGCCTAAACTGAGATCTGGGTTCAGTTGAGCAAAGGACTGTACAAACACTTTACTGTGTAGAGAAATTTCTTGTTCTGAAGATCTTACAATCTAAATTAACAAGACTAAGGTCTGGAGGGGAAAATAAAGTACAGAAAGATAAAGAGACTCGTTCATAGTCACAAAGCAGATTACTGGCAAAGCCAGGAATAGAACCCAGGTCTCCTGACTAAAGCTGGTCAGGAATTTTTTGACAAAACGCAGTCTTCAGTATGGCTGAATACATTCCTGTATTCACACCCTACATGCTATTGTAAAAATCTTTGTACAAGACATGCTTTGTGAGGTATCATTTGAAAACTCACTTTCCAATTAGTAATATTGTGATAGAATGCATGTAGCAATATTATGTGTAAACATGAACAAAAACTGAAATCATGACTGAAGTGTGTTTCCCAGATAAATCTGGGGAGTGGCTAAAGCAGTTCTGAAAGACTAAGGCAAGCTGACACCTCAGTCAGGTGTCAACAGAGCTGATAGGCCATCACCTATCAAGTGGTCATTCTTTGGCAAGAAAGAGAGGTAGAGATGAAGAAATCTGCATCAGAGTAAAGAAACAGCATGAGAGCTTCTTCCTCTGTCAGATCCATCTCTTTGTTCTGTGCTGGAAATGCTTTTCAGAAGAGGGACTGGAACTATAAAAAGGAGTGACAAACGCCCCAAGATACCCTCCTCTCTTCCTGCCCTGTCCATCTCACCCGCATACCTGAGAAGACAAAGGAAACAGCCATTGGACTCTGGGGAGGTTCTTGACCTGAAATTTTGGTCAGTAATGCTGTCGGAAGGATGTGGTGGGAAACGTTGCTTTGAACCTAATATAGTTTGTTAAGTTAGGCAATAGAAAGTATTTTCATCTTTGTTTTCTTGTAATCATTTCTGACTTTGATGCCTCATTGCTTGTACTTACTTAAAATCTCTCTCTTTGTAGTTAATGAACTTGTTTTATTTTTTTATCTAATCCAGTGTGTTTAAAGTGAAATGTCTAGGTAACTTCATTTAAGGTGGTAAGCTGGTGTATATTGTTCCCTTAACGGAATAACGGACTTAGTGTAGTTGCACTGTCCAGGAGAGGGCTGGGCAGTACAAGATATACATTTCTGGGGGAAACTCCAGAATTGGGAGTGTATTGGGGGTCACCCTGCAGTATAACCATGTCTGGTGACAGCCAGAATGTAACCCAAGTGTGGCTGGCAGGCTGCAGTTACAGATACTCAGGCTGCAACCCTGGTGGAAGCTACTACCATTAAGGTATTGTAAGGCACCCAAGGTCACACGGCAGGGGTGACATAACCCTTCACTGGTCTGGACTGAACCGGGTATGTCACAATCAGAAAATACAGATTCGTCAAAACTGAAACTTTTCACAGGAATGTACCAGTTTCAACAAAAGGTTTCTCAGGTCCAGGATGGAGTTTCTGATCAAAATGTTTGTGTGTGTATAGAACCTCAGAATAGCCAATAGCTCAGTAGTTTGGGCACTCACCTGGGATACAGGTGAACTGCACAGCAGGATTTGAAACTGGGTCTCCCACATCGCAGGTGAAATACCTGCCTACAGGTTACTCTGGTCTATTGCTCTCATTTTCATGAAAAACTTTGAAAAGATTTAGATTCATCCTGATGTGGAACAGGGACATTTTTGAAAACTCTGAAAGTTTTGTGGTTCAGGAAAAGCATTTCCCACCCAGCTTTATTCCTGACTCCACATACAGTGCCCTAATCATTACCACTTCTCAAGACAAGTTGGACAGTTACAGATAGTCCATTAGCAGTTTGTATTTCTCTTTTCTTTTCTTTATTATATACCAATTCTCCTAACAGATATGGGATAGAATGTAGTTGGAATTGCAATATGCTAACTGATACACTATTAATCTAGTCATGTTTCCTCTGCCTAACTTATCTTGATAACCTTGATGAAACACATTGCTGTTGCTATTTTCTTCCAACTGTTCTGTCTCATTAAGAATATTCTGAATAATAAGTGACAGCTATGGATGCCTAAGACGTGTTTTATGTTTCAAATATATGAGCACTGAGACAAGACATTTAAAATGTTCCAGGAGTAATAATTATTATCCTTAATGTATTTATTTGTAATTAAAGATGCATCCATTTATAAGAACATTTATCACCTTGTTATCAACAAGCATAATATTAACTGTAAGAACTATATACTAGAACCTCACTAATGTGCGCTGGCTGGTGGAAATCCCAGTAGCAAGTCTTGAAGGATAGCCAAGAGCATGTGCTATCATACTCCCCAAAAGGCTAGTAGCATGGTGGAGGTTGCTCTTCTTCCTGGATTTGCCTCTTGGAAAGACTAGAGAATCAGAAGAAGCCTTCATCCAATGCTTTAGTAAATAGTATTTCTAGAAATCTAGTTTTAGGGCAGACATTTTACAGTATATGACCTCCCTGAGATCAATTTTGCCTTCATGGTGGAAGAAGATTGTAAAATCTGAAATCCTTTACTCGCTTAAAAATAATCTACTTACAGAAGCATATGGAAAGAGTACTACATATTGTAAACAAGTGCAGATGAGAAGTTTCTCAAGAGAATCTAGCTGACATTTCCATTAGTAGCAAATACAAGGATGATCTCAGCTATTTGTTTTCTGCTTTCTGTTTACCATCAGTTTTATAAAGTTATATTAAGGCTTATAAATTTTATTTAGGAAAATTTTCTTTTATGTTCCTTTTGTTAAGTTATACTCATCGTTGTGTTAATATGACCACTTTACACAGAAATATCTCCAAATGACAGCCTCCACCACTGGACAATGAACATGAACTATTTATTTATTATTATTATTATTATTTATTTATCTATTATTTATTTATTAAGCTGTGGTGCTGAGGGACAGTTTGTTCTTTATGTATCAGAGGGGGAGTCTGGATCTGTAAAAGCAGCAAAGAGTCCTAGTGTATTTATCCACATGCATAGAATATGTAATGATGTGGAGTTTTATAAAGCCATTATTGATGCTCTGCTACTTTTGAGTTATGCAGGTCATCCCAAACAAGTGGCAAAACTTTCATAGCATGGTGCACCATTTTATGTTTTGTTCATGCCATGTGGAGCATATCACAGCAAAGCTATTAAAGTTTTTTTAAGCAACCTTGTAAAATAAAATGTAAAGCTGTAAAATGAGTTACCTTAGTTATCCATAAATCTCTAAAATTTAGTGAACTTTTTGCATTTGTTACAGTATACACATATGTTTCATGAAACTATAATTCTGTTTCTTGTGTTCAATACCTTATTTTGTTACACAGCTTAGCCTTTAAAATGTGTAATTACTTATCCGTATTTTTAAGGAAAGAACATTCTGTTTTGACTTCCCATGAATCAATAGACTGCAACAGACTGTTGTCCATATTTAGTATTCAAATTTCACTTGGGCAACAATTCCCAGCTCACTTGTTGCCTTGAGCTATAAAACTCTGCTATGGTCACCTATACAGGATATTAAAATCTATACAAAAAAGGAACTATTTCTGCCCATATCATGCTACTTTTCTAGTCCTAAGGTACTAATAAAGCCTACCTACACATTGGAAGCACATCAAACCTTGTCTGACATGCCAGGAATTCACATGCCCTACCAGGGCTTTTTATGGTTATTCAGGAGTTTTAACATTGATTATACCACATCTGCTTTTAAATAAAGTATTAGAAATTTGGCCACTTAACAGTATAACCATTCAATCATACACAAGATTTTCCTGCCACAGCTCCCAGTAACTTGTTTATCATCTAAGGCATATAATCCTATTGTCATAGCAAAGGGTGACTACGTGCTTTATAAATTGCAAGAGCACTCCTAGAACTCCGGTGGGTAGAGGAATTGCTTCAATCTAGCACCATTTCTGGATAAGAAACTATCAGTATTTTTTTCTACCAGTTGAAAAACAACATTTGGTGTGCACAATGACCACTTTACACAGAAATATCTCCAAATGACAGCCTCCATCACTGGACAATGAACATGAACTATTTCAAGGCATAGGCTCCGAGATTCACATAATGATGTCAAAATCTATTTTTTTTCACTTAAAAATAGTATTTGTTACCCTAAAATCTGTGTCCTAAATGTAACCGCTGAAGTGATATCCGCTGGACGCTGCAGACAGCTTGAAAACATAGCTTAGAGCCTATTCTTCTCAGTTGGGTGTTAACTCTGGAACTCACCGATGAGACTATCCCTTGGGAGGACTCTGTGTCTAGGGAGTGGGGACCATCACTGCTGCCATGCCACTATTGCTCTACTGGTAGGGGCTGGTGGGATATGGGCTCTTACTCACGGGTCTCTCTGTTCAAATAGGTGGGAGTTAAGTTCTTTCTTTTCTAGGAGATTGTAAGCAGTTACTGGCAAGGAATATCTGAACTGAAAAGTGTCTAACACATTTTTGGGCACTCTAAATTAATAATATGAATATGTTTAAAAACAAATAAGTACCATAAGCATTGTTTCATGAATGACAAAGCTTGGAACAAGAACCTGATAATCCTTGTTGGTCATGCACATACCCTCTCTTGCTTTATACAGAATTTCTTAAAGTAAATTACAAAGGGACTAGGCTTTTTGGTTAAGTGGGGATATTTAATTTCTTTAAAATATTATGTTATACTAAGATTACAATACATTCTAAAACTTGACACTTCAACTTTATTAGCTTACCACAGGCACACAGTAGTTTTTAGCAATACTATTTATCAAAAGTAAACTGTTCATTAAGACCTAATTAGTAAGGCAGTATAATCAATCTTCAGTAAAAATTCCATTACAGAGATTGAAAGCCTTAAGAAAACCAGTCACTGACTCTTATGAATCTGACCAACTTTGAAGTATCTGAGCAGTCCCTTTTTTCCGCAAGTTTCATCTATTCAAATTTACTACGGTCAGACTTTAGAAAAAAGGCACAACAAGGCATGTGCAGTGGTGGGATGCTGATATGCAGCTGGAGTTTCCGACACCGTTGAGTGGCTATGAGTGCTGATAATTTTTTTCATTATAATTTTATTCCAAGAACAGCCAAAATGTGCCAGATGATTTACAACCATAGTAGAGGGCACAGTCCTTGCCCCAAGAATTTACAATCTGAACAACAGATTCTAAATAATATTCTGCATCTACAATTTGCTTCCTTGACTCATTTTGGCATGATCTTTGACCCTGAGCTCTCTTCCTCCCACACTCCCTATGTGTGGACATGACCTTCTTCATATTTCTTATATCTATCGCTACAGCAATTCCTCTGTGCCTTATACCATCTTTATTTTAGAAATTCACTTTCGCTTTGATTAATAACCCTGCATAGTCTGTGGACTTTCCATGTTGCAGGTCTTCAGACTAGTGAGTGCTGACCATCTTCTAACAAAGAGACACTATATCACCACTACCAAACAGTGCCTCTGTCTTCCCATTTGCTTCAGGATTCAGGTCAAAATCACTATCTAGGGACTTGATCTAGTTTTCTTACCTGATTGTCTCTCATGACCATATTGTGGCCCAACATACTACAGTTGCATAGGGGAGTAAGCCTCCACCCCACAGCTAATCCCTTTGCGTGGATGCATTACCTTGGCTAAGGGCTACAGGGGAGAGCAGAGACTCAGTATTCAATCCACCAACAAGAACATATGCTTAGTGGATGGAGTGTTCCCTCTGCCTCCACAACATTTTGGCCAGCTGAAAGTAGGTAAGTAATGTGCAAAAAATAAAGGTCTAGAGGAAATTTGGGTATGTCTATGGTACAGTGGCACAGCTACTGTGGTGCAGCCGTACCACTGTAGTGCCATATTGCAGATGTTTTCCACCTTGATGGAAGGGGTTTTTCTGTTTGATGTAGCTGATCCATCTCTCTGAAAGGTGGTAGTTAGGTCAATGGAATAATTTTTCCATTGACCTTGCTGCATCTGCAACGGGAGTTAAGTTGACATAATTATGGCACTGAGATTTTTCACTGCCCTGAGTGACATAGCTAGGTTGATCTCATTTTTAAGTGTAGATCAGGCCTTCCTTTCCCTTGGGTGCACGGAAAGAATTGTGATCCTCCAAGTCACATTTCCTTCCCCCAGATCCTGCTGGAGTAGCAACAGTTACACCCCACTCCTCTACCTTAACAGCTCACTCTAACTTCCAAGGTCTCCATTTCTCGCTGTTCTCTTCCATTATCCAGGAGCAGACTGATTTCTGTCCCTTTACTGTGTTGAGAGAGTCTACTTCTCAACATCATCTGACATTTACAATAGCTTTTTTATATTTTGCCACCTCATGAGTTCTGTTTACAAATCTCATCTGAATACATGTGTTTTTATGTATGCCTCACAATTTCTAACCCCAATTTACCCTCCATTTATTGGCTTTATGAATGAATGTTTGTATTTATTCATTACAAAATAACATCATCATTGATTTCTGTAATTTTTACCATATAGTGTCTTACATTATTTAACTACGGAAAGCACTTTGAGATACATTTTGTTTAAAAAAAAGAATACAAAGCTCTGTTACAACCTACCATAACTAATAGTTTGGGAAGTTTTCAACAAGAGTAAGATGGAAATTAGTTGTATTTTAAAGTGATTTTAATAGACTTTTGTGGATTGGAAATATCTGCCTATTCAGACAGGTAGAAATAGAAAACGGAAGCAAAAACCTTTCTGTTCACTAGAGTAAGCAATTTCTTCTTATTTTTCAACTGTTTTGAATACTATAGCGGAAGTTTGTCCACTATTACTGAGCAAAAGGCAGCTCTTACTTGTCTTGTCATTGTCTCTCCAACCAGAGCAACCCAACAATATTTACAGAACTTAAATGGGAGGGGGCTGCTGACAGCATGACGTTTCATGAGGGTTCTTCAACTGCAGTTCACACACTACTTAATCCAAAATAGTTTGAATCACTTGACTCTCAGAAAACTCTCCAAAGCCCATTTGTTTGTTTCCCTGGCAATTTAGGAGATTGGTGGCAGGAAGAGAATGAAGATGTAGGGTATGATGGGGGATCTGTTATACTGGCATGTTGCACTGAATATACGGGCCAATTTCTAATATTGGGTTGGGTTGGTTAGTTTGACTGAATTTTGGTTGCTTAGTTGTTGTTAGTGGTGTGTTGTTTTGTTTTTGTTGTTTGTACTGTATTTGAATGAAATAGTTTCTTCATTGTGATATTTTCTTTTGTGGGGACGGTATTTGTACTTAAGGGTTTCTTTAGTTCACCTACCAATAGAAACACTGTAAAGGAGAAATATTTAAAAATAAATCCTAAAGCATTGCATAGAGTAGAGAGGTACTAAGGAGAGAGAAGGTCTGTGACGTAAGTTCAGGTAAATCGATGGCAAGTTCTTCAAGAGGTGAGCTTTGACTTAGATCCAGAAATGAATGACATTTTGAGGATATAGTTGTGTTTCTTTGTATACATGAAAAGGCAGGCCACAGTGCTCAGCGTAAACTAAGACTTCAGAAGGTCGAATAAAAAGAATATGGAGTAATATAGACAAGTGTGTGGTGAAGACTCACTAGCTCGGCACCTCCTGCTGGTTGTCCAGGGAATTAGCTCTTTTCCAGCTGCAGAGCACTCTCTGCCAGCTGATGTCTTGCCTGCCGCTGGCCTCTCGGACCCCGATGCCCCTCTACCTTGGGGTTCTGCCCTCTGCAATACCCCCGCAATCTCTGGGTCTCCCCTCCCCAGGGAACCCCCAACCCTCTATCCCCACCTTGCCTCAGTGGCTACTGTCAGTTATCATATAGACCCCCTCCTTGGGGCAGACTGCAGTCTGTAAACCACTCATCATTGGCAAGGGAGGTTGGACCAGCTGCTTCTGCCTATTCCTGGGCTGCCCCTCTGCAACCCTTTTGTGGGCTCTTAACTTGGCCTGCAGCCTGGAGCTTTGCTAAGCTGGAGCTCCCCAGCCCCCTCAGCCCTTCCCCAGCACTGCTCCACTCTAGGTACCCTCCTCAGCTTCCCAGGCAGCCAGGTCCCTCTCTCTCTAGGGAGCTAGAGAGAGTGTCTCTTAGTCTCTGGCCCTCAGCCCTCTTAGAGGGCCAACTGTGGTCTGATTGGGACATGGCCCCACCTGTGGCTGCTTCCCCCAATCAGCCTAGCTTTTCCCCCACCGCAGCTCTCTCCCATAGCTCCTTTAAGCCCTTCAGGGCAGGAGCAGGGTGACCACCCTGCTACAGCAAGAGATGAAACAAATGAGGATTTCAGTGGAGTCAAAGAAGTGGTGTTGGTTGGGAAAAATTGTAGAGGTGGTGATAAATACATTGGAAGCCATTGAGATGTGAGGGAGAAGCTTACAGGAAAATGGGAACTCTGAGTTATGGTGAGCATCCTCATCTCTTCTTCTGTCTTTGAGACATTTATATAAAGGAAACAGAAATATAGTCACAAGTTTCCATGATCTACACTGGCAGAGAAAGTCAAGCAAGAGCATTAGTAAAAGGAATTGAAAACTAATTACTACTGAGCATCTTCACCAACAAAATTGTACTTGGTGGTTTCTTACTCTTTTTCTAGTGGACTATTACTGCTTCTACAAACAAAACTTGTTATTCATGCATCCTCTTAATAGCTATGTTTTAAACTGGTGAACTTCTTTCTTTTCAGGAAAAAGCATTAGGAAAATATAGTAGATAGGATACCTGGAGGCTGGAGAACAGATATTGGGATATTGGGGGCTTTTAAATGAGCATTTTACTAACTAGTAACTGTATCAACATATGTAACATCTTCCTGTATAGCTAGTGTGTTATAGAGTCTTTTAAAGCACAATAATATAAATTACTTCAAATGCAGACAGTTTCCCTGACATATTTTTAATTAGAGAAACACGTTGGGTTATCTTCTAAATAAATATGATGTTTGTGTTACCAAAATGTTTAACTGTAACAGAATCCTGAGAAATAAGCATGAGCATATGAGAACTGTAATTACAGCAATTATGGAAAAGTAATTTACTGGCTGTATAAATTGAACAGCTTTGAAAGAGTGGATCAACCATAAAAAGAAACTCAATATAGAAAATAAATATTTTGGAGCTAGTAAATGGCTGCTATGCACACAAGCAAAATGTAAATGATTTGCCTAAAGTGCAAAGTCTCCTATTTTCATATTGGAGACCCTTGTAAATGTAAGCTTGTGGTGTTTTTTCTTTTTTCTTTCTTTTTTTTTTAAAAAAGACCTAGACATATAGGAATGATGAAGCCTTATGCGTATATGTCACTTCCCATCTGGTAGATACACAGGGCTTACCAAAGAAACTAATTCATTTTAACTGAGTTGTACTTGTGCACAACAAATCAAATCTTATACGATAATTTTGAATCAGATAAACTTTTTTAGATAATTAAAATGCAGCCAATGAAAAAAGATTTCAGAGTCTGGAGTAAACCTTCTTGTTATCTGGAAATGGTAGTGATTCAACCCCTTCTCCCAGAGCTGATTACGCTTTAGGTTTGTAAGGTTCAAATAAACAGATCTAGATACAAATTCTGTAGCAGTAGTCTATCAAACAGGAACCATATTTCAGCATCTAAATATCCTATTTGTTGTGAATATATCAGTATTAAGTAGATTGTGTTTATATGTCAAAGCAAACCAACACTCATGAAAATACACCTAGAAATAATAATGCACCTAAAAATAATAATTCACAAGAAAGCACCTCTAGAAATGTGATGCTCTGATTATCTATTGCCACCTGCCTGCAGTTAGTGATTATAGTATTTGCATTGGTCTATGACTAACAGCATCCGTTATTACTGCTGGCCATATACTATAGTCAAGCTGAACCACGTTTCATTCCTTTGTACTGTCACAGCATTTAACCATATTATCACAACACCATGCCATTATAAGGCAGTCAGTAATAAACTATGGAGTCCTCGAATGAGTGCCTATTTAAAAAATCTTATAGGCTTTTGAAGCTGTGCTACATAAGAAACTTCCACCTACACTTTGGGAAGAAGGAGGGAGATAAAAGATGCCCAGCTATGGGTAAAATGCTACTGAAAGCTACAAAAGCTGAGCCAATACCAGTGCAGGAAAGAAACTGCTTTTAAAAAAATCTTAATAATCTAACTGCTTCTTATGATATGAAGCCCTCCTGCTTTAGCCATTTTGATTTAAATGGTTGTTGTAGGTTGTGCAAAGAAATGTATCCTTAGTGTGCTGAAAGTTGGCCAAGTGTTGGCCAAAAGATAGATGTGGAAAATTTCAAAATAGCAGAATTTGCTCCCAAGTGAAAATGAAATATAAAGATTTAAAAAAAAAGACTCCCCCCCACTAGAAGAGAGAGGGGAAAGCTGATATAAGAAAAATTACTTTGCTTTGATCAACCATGAGACAGAAACAGCTTGACCAATTTTATTTTGGAAATAAATTCCTTTCTTTGTAGAGACTTTGAATATCAGTGGAATCAGATTCTCATCTGATGTAAATTGGCATTATTTCATTGCTACAATATGGTTTATACCAACTGAAGATCTGACCCTATGTTTCATTGAGGGGAATTCATTGATATAGTGTATAAACCCCTAATAAATATGTGGGTTTGCTTACAATGAAAATCCTAATATACCTAAATATTGCAGTGTTAAAGAGATGTAAGAAAGTGGTAAAAAACAAAATTACTATAGTTGCAACTACTGAAATATGAATAAAGCAAACACATTTTGACCTTGGGAGACAGGCCAGTCCTCGCTTACAGACAGGACCCCAACCTGAAGCAAATACTCACCAGCAACTACACACTACACCACAGAAACACTAACCCAGGAACCAATTCCTGTAGCAAACCTCGTTGCCTACTCTGTCCCCATATCTACTCTAGCTACACCATCAGAGGACCTAACCACATCAGCCACACCACCAGGGACTCATTCACCTGCACATCTACTAATGTGATATATGCCATCATGTGCCAGCAATGCCTCTCTGCCATGTACATTGGCCAAACCGGACAGTTTCTACGTAAAAGAATAAATGGACACAAATCAGACATCAGGAATAGTAACATACAAAAGCCAGCAGGAGAATACTGAACATTCTATAACAGATTTAAAAGTAGCCATACTTGAACAAAAAAATTTCAGAAACAGACTTCAAAGAGAAACTGCAGAACTAAAATTCATTTGCTAATTTAACACCATTAATTTGGGCTTGAATAAGGACTGGGAGTGGCTGGCTCACTACAAAAGCACCTTTACCTCTCCTGGAATTGACACCTCCTCATCAATTGTTGGGAGTGAACTAAATCCACCCTGACTGAATTGGCCCTGTCAACACTGGTTCTCCGCTTGTGAAGTAACTCCCTTCTCTTCGTGTGTCAGTTTAATAATGCCTGCATCTGTATTTTTCACTCCATGCATCTGAAGAAGTGGGTTTTTTATCCATGAAAGCTTATGACCAAATAAATGTTAGGCTGTAAGGTGCCACTGGACTCCTTGTTGTTTTTGTGGATACAGATGAAAATGGCTATCCCCTGATACTCTATTACTCAGTTACAGTTACCATGTTGGCTCAGAGCAGCATTCAACACTGTATTTCTTAACACAAAACTAAGGACAACTGAAATGTTTAGTTAACAAACCATTAAATTCCATTACTTCTACTGTGTCAAACCAGATTCATATTTATTTAGTCAAATTTCTAAAATATGCTGATAAGTACACTAAGACAATTAAAATAGTCCAGTGCCAAAAAAGACCTTCCTCATCTATATTCTCCCACGCCTGACTGCATACAGTCTCCAAACACATCAGGCTTGCACCAAAACATGGAGTATGGCTTTGGGCCAAAGATCTAATTATTGCATCAGAATATTTTCCAGCAGAGACAGGAGTATTTGCAAAACATACAGAATTTTCTGAAAATTTTAGGTAATGTGAAATTTATCAAAAAAGTAAGGCAGCCAAATTTTGGTGCACATGGGGATAGAGTAGTGCTATTGTGTCCAAGTAAAATATTACCCTACATTAAATGCAAAGGGTATGGCAAGTTTATTTATTCATAGTGATTACTCATCCCTCCCCAGTGGAGTGCTGCTGACAAAATTTCCATGAAATACCATAGTATTTCCAAGAAATACTTTCTGTTGCTCAAAACTGTGCTTATTTCACTCTAGTTATTATATCTATTTGTCTAAAGTTGGGCCCAATGTGCTCCTTTATATATTCCTGGCAGGGGCACTGGAATAGGGGGGCCACAGGACAATGGCCCTCCCACTTTTGAAAGTGGACAGGCAACTTTTCATTATGGGCCCGTCCCCTGCCCCTCCTCTCCCGCCCCAGGCCTTTCCCCCTGGCCAGGCTGGAAGCTGGAGCCTGGCCTAGTAAGAGTGCCTCGGGGATCCTGGGCAGCTGTGAGGAGCCCTGGACCCTCCACCCGCCCGGGGTGGGGAGGCCCTGAGAGCTGTCCCTGGCCTGTGTCTCCGCCCCACCCCCCATTCCCCACCGAGGGCAGATGGAAGGTCCGCAGTTCACCACAGCTGCCCAGATGGCTCTTGCCATGGCCCAGCTGTGGTTCTTTGGCCCTCAAGGCCCCGCGCTCAGGTCATGACAGAAGCTGGAACCAGGTCAGGTTAAGAGCTGTGCAGGCAGCTGTGGGAGCCGCAGACTCTCCACCTGCCCTCGGTGGGGGAACCAGGGGTTGAGGACATGGGCCGGAGGCTGTTCTCGGGCCTCTCTAACCTGGGCAGGTGGAGGAGCCTGTTCTCCTGGCCCAGCACTAGATTGACTGGAAGCGGGGACTTTGGGGAAGAGGAGGGACAAGGCCCCCCCCACCTCCTTTTAAGAAGATCCATTGCCCCTGACATTCCTGGTACAGGTAAAATGAGTAAAAGTACTATCACCTCATAAAAGAGTAGTAGTTTAGAATTCCTCATTCCCCAAAATTTCACACACACTTAAAATCATTTTCCCCCATAACACATTTACTCCTTAGATTAAGCAAAGGAAACAACTAAGTACATAGACCATTAACCTGTAGACTGAGAAGGGAATGGTGTTTACAAACTGGTTTGGTTAACTAGATCCCCACTATATATTAGAAATGGGTAAATTCTACAAAGAATGGAATTGTTGGAAACTGGGATTTTGGTTTGGCCAATTACGGCTAAACACCAATCCCAAATTAGATTTTGGTTCAAAATAAAATTATGCTTGTATGTGCTATCTATAAAGAGTTTCCGCTCAGGATTATAACTCCTCTCTTTGTCCTGCAGTTCCTCCATTGAGATAAATAGGAGGATTTTATAGAACAGCATTATAGGATGTTGCTGCTGCAGCAGTAGCAGCATATACTTTTGGTTTAAGACATTTTGAATTTGGGGAATCCTCTTTTATTGGATTTTCAGTTAAGGAAAGAGTTGGTTCATTTTGTAACTGGGATACTGGGAGTGCGGATAGACTAAACCTTCTTGTCAAATGCCTACTTTAGGGATGCCCCTGTTGAATATGGTTCAATGGCTTTAATTTAATGAAAACAGCAGTTTTTTCCCCCTATAAACCTTCCATCACTTTAGAAAGGAGAAAAACATATGGAATATAATATGAGTGAATCATTAACTATTAACTGTTATTAACTATATCTCCTATTAAATATAACTACGTGGCAGTAACTTTTTTGACATCTGAATAACTTATTACTTATGAGATCACTTCTTTTACTGAATGTCAAATTCTTCTGAAGTGATGATATACAGAGCAATCGGGAACAGAAAGAGAAGTTCTGCTTATTGGATTCCTCAGAGAGTTTAGATATGGGCAAGGAAGAGTGCAGCTTAATAATGTCTGAATCATGCAGACTTAAGGTAATAAATAATGAACTTATTCTCTCATTTCTAATGATGTTTTATGTAAAGCCCCAGAGCTTACTCATAACTTTTTGAAGGGCAATGCCACAACAGCTTCTCCAACACCTCCACTACACTGAAACTCAGAGTAGTTGGCCATTCTGTGCAGCACTCTCTAAGTTGAGCTGCTGAGTGCTAACCAGTCATTTCATTTCAGTGTAAGATGATAGGAAGAGGTGGGCAGTGAGGAAAAGAGTTTGAATTCAAAGCCCACCTTTTTGCTTTTAGGGTTCCCTTCTAGAATTGTGGAGTATTAGTGTTAAACATTCATATTGCATTAGCACCCAAATACTCTTCTCAAAATAAGAGCACCATTGTTCTAGTTACTATACACACAGGGACATGGTTCCTGCCCTTCTACTTTATTCCAAATGTTGACAAGCATTTTTGTGTGGACTTGGAAAGGACATCCCTCAAAAATCTGTTGCTTAACCACATATTTCCATTTAAACAAGAACAGGTTTATAAAACAATCTGAATTAGTTTTAAAATAAATTACACTGAAGTAGGGAGAATGCAGATTGCACAAGACTGCTCAGCTCCTGCACTGTTAATGATATCCCTGCCTCACTGATGCGGACACAGGGGCAACATGAGGACAGACCCATCGATGGATTTTAACTGGCAGGCTGCAACTCTTATTAAACACTTACACGGGGGAGGGGCAAACCCATTACACATACTCTCTAACAACAGGCACTTAATTGGTTCTAGGAGGAGTTTACAGAGCTCCTTATCAGACAACCCATAACTCAGAGTGAGCTCTCCTCAGTCTATGCCCCAGGACTCAGTGCTCTCTGAGTCCTAACACCAACCCCCTATGCAAAGAGGTCAGAGGTTGCAGAATGGTGAGGACCTCAGCCCATGGGGGCCAAAAGGTCTCACCCTTTCCCATGAGCCCAAGACCCATCATCAAAATCCCAGGTCTTTTACCTCTGGGGACTGTTTATTTCACCCTTTTAGACTCCCTGGAAACTGGCCACAAGCTGTGACAAACAACTCAGCCAAGTACCTCGGTTAGGTATCAAGCACATTCCTACTTAACTTACTGCGGTTTGAAGGTGCCACAAGAAAGGTGAAAAATTCCCTGGTCCTCTGCCAATTGGCTCATAGGAGAAAAAATTCCTTCCTGACCCCCAAATGGATGCTCGATAGACCTGCAACATCTGTCAGGCTGGATTCCCATTCCTAGTTCAGGGTAGGTAGGGCAGAAAGGAATCAAATTAGGCTCCACATGGACCCCCATTCCAGGTCAAATCTTGGGAGCTGAGGAGTGCTGGCCAATGGGTGCCAGAGACTTCAAAGAGGAAAAGAGCTACCTAGAGTCCTTCAGTGAATGGAACGGTTCCCTTTCACCAACAGCCCTGCCGAGTTCCCCCACCCATTGAAGCATGTGGGGGGCATTTCTCCCAGCATTCCAGAGAGGTATCAATATGTGATAAATGTCAACAGAATACGGCCCCAACGAATTTAAATTAAAAATAGGACCTCAAATGCCAGGAAACCAGGGTTGTTCCCATCCATATTTTTTTCTGCTTATTAACACGTGCAACAGCAGAAGCAATTTTTCTACAGATAGTCACACTGGATTCACAGTCTTTTCCCCATAGTGCAGTCGTGATGTAGATGAGCTGCATAAACTGTGCAATACAGGAAATGAACAACACACACACGCAAACAAAAGCAGGAATCTTTTTCTTTAGGTGCCTTTTCCCATTTCTTCCTCAGTAAACTTCTGATACGAGCTCAGGTTCCACATGCCCACCTATGAGTATTCCAACTGCTTGTACAGCTAAGGCTCTGCTTGTTTACTGAAATATTATCTGCAGGATAAAGGAAACTGTAGAGGATTACTATCAGAATTACAGTATGCATTTTTCATGATTGAAAGAGGGACTTGAGGAGCATAGATATCATGGTGATGAGCTAGTATAAAAACCAGATAGGTAGATTTGAATCGTTTCTAGCAGCTTAAAAGGGAAGTATTTATCCCTGTGCTTTGCAGTGCACAAACAACAGACAGAGTACAGAGTCTAAGTCCTGTGGGTTTCTGTAAGTAATAAATAAAAGTGGTTTTAAGTTTTCACTGCCGATCGCTAAAAGCTTCCATTTGGAAAAAATAGTTATGTTTTTGATGTAGAGTCTCATGTACAGAAAATGGGTTACTTGAACTGAGATTTCATGCCAAACTTCCTTCTATAGGTCTCGTAAGGTGAGGATTTTTGCCACATCAACAACATGAAAAATACAAGAGAGATTCTTCAAACACAATCACCAGAGCAGTCATCAACAGCACAGGCCCACCGCACCGGCCGTCACTCAAATAATTTATAGAAAACTGACAGGAAAAGCACACAGGGAAATGTCTTGGGCCAGATTCTCTCCAGTCAGCATGGTGTGCATGGGTATAGAAGGGAGTGTTATGAGAGAGCTGGCTGTGGGTCTCTGATTATGAGGCAAGTCTCACTCTGGCCCTGTTGAGGGTTACAGTAGCAGAGATGCTGCTCTAATGTACACTACTGGAGTAGGGTACTTAACAAAATCTAGGCCACTGCATGATAGACATAGCAGAGCTCTATTACTGTACTTTCTTGTTCCCCAAGCTGGGTAAGGATAGAGGTGCACAGCTGGTGCAGAAGCCACCTTGGCCAGCTGTTGAAAACAGGGGAGTTTTTTGAGGCTACATGAATTCCCAGATAAACATTTGTGACGAGAACCTGGATCATTTGCTTAACTTTTAGTTTTAGAGATTGTGCACCAGGTTCCCAGCTGTTTCCCTCCCTCCTGCTACAAACCAGCAGTAGAATGAGGGCAGGGTTAAGGTACGGTTGCATAGCTCCTCAGGAAAAGTGTTTTTGCATATACTTTGTTACTGTTAATATCTGTGCAATGGAATAGGTCCACAGCTGTCAGTGAAGTTATCCTGATTTACACATTACTGAGAGTAGAATTTGACCCCAAATACAATAGTTGAACTAGGATGATTTGCTTTAGATAAAAGCAGCTAAGGATCCTGTGGCACCTTATAGACTAACAGACGTTGTGGAGCATGAGCTTTCGTGGGTGAATACCCACTTCGTCAGATGCATGTAGTGGAAATTTCCAGGGGCAGGTATATATATGCAGGCAAGCTAGAGATAACGAGGTCAGTTCAATCAGGGAGGATGAGGCCCTGTTCTAGCAGTTGAGGTGTGAAAACCAAGGGAGGAGAAACTGGTTTGGTAATTGGCAAGCCATTCACAGTCTTTGTTTAATCCTGAGCTGATGGTGTCAAATTTGCAGATGAACTGAAGCTCAGCAGTTTCTCTTTGAAGTCTGGTGCTGAAGTTTTTTTGCTTAGGTTATGAGGCAAGTGATGTTGTTTTTCCACAATTTTCCACAATTTTCCACAATTTCTGCCTGTGCACGTCAGCGGAAGCATTCAGTGTAGAGGTCCAGACTGTCATTTCGACCCTCATGAGGAGTCTATGTGGAGTTCTTCTTCTTGTGCTGTTGGTGGGAGGGTACCTGTGTATCAGTGCGCTGTTCAATGTTGTCCTCCCTGGCCACACTATAGCAGACCTTAAGGTGGCCATCCTGCAGCAAAAAAACTTCAGCACCAGACTTCAAAGAGAAACTGCTGAGCTTCAGTTCATCTGCAAATTTGACACCATCAGCTCAGGATTAAACAAAGACTGTGAATGGCTTGCCAATTACCAAACCAGTTTCTCCTCCCTTGATTTTCACACCTCAACTGCTAGAACAGGGCCTCATCCTCCCTGATTGAACTACCTCATTATCTCTAGCTTGCCTGCATATATATACCTGCCCCTGGAAATTTCCACTACATGCATCTGACGAAGTGGGTATTCACCCACGAAAGCTCACGCTCCAAAACATCTGTTAGTCTATAAGGTGCCACAGGATTCTTTGCTGCTTTTACGGATCCAGACTAACACGGCTACTCCTCTGATACTTGCTTTAGATACTGATATAATATGTTACAGAAACATTTTCAAAACTATAAGCGCAAGTACACTCATTCCAATAAGTATAGTGACTATTTTAGTTTCTCTCCCCTGCAGCCACACTGCTGCACAGGCAGTGCTATGGGCAGCGACATTGCGCACTCCTGCAGGGCAACTTGTCTGCCAGTCCTGCTGCTCTGAGTGGCATGGTGAGGGGGCTGGGGCATTGGATAAGGGGCAGGGGATCCTGGGGGGCAGTCAGGGGATGGGGGGGTTGGATGAGGCGGAGGTTCTGGGGGTGGCAGTCGGGGGACAGGAGATGGAGGAGTTAGATAAGTGTGGGAGTCCTGGGTGCCTGACAGGGGGTGGGGGTGTGGATAGGGGTTGGGGCAATCAGGGGACAAGAAGCAGGTGGAGTTGGATAGGGGGTGGGGGGGAGCAGTTAGGGTTGGGGGGTGCCGGGATGGGGTAGTCTGGGGACAAGGAGCGGTGGGGTGGTTGGATGGGTTGGGGAGTTTGTGGGGGGCAGTCAGGGGGTGGGAAGTGGGAGGGGATGGGGGCCAGGCTGTTTGGGGAGGTACAGCCTTCCCTACCCAGCCCTCCATACAGTTTTGCAACCCTGATGTGGCCTTCGGGCCAAAAACTTTGCCCACCACTGTTCTAGTCTGTGCTTCCAGGACCTCAGCACACATGGATCTCTAAGCAAACTTCATTGACAACAGCAGGAACTTCTTTGTGCACAGAGGGGAGGATGTAGTCATAAGTGTACACCCTAGTCCATTTGACATAATTAAAAATAGTCTGCCCTTCTGACAGAGACTGACACCCCTGATCTAATCTATGTAATCTAAGTAATGTGTTATTCTGGATGACAATTGGTTAGACCTTAGTGCAGTTTTATTACTTTGTCTTTTGGTATTTCACCTGTCAGGCTTAATGCATGGGAGTTTGGGCAATCTTGCTTACTGGCACATCATGGAAATCAAACTTTCTTAAAGCAAGTATTTGAAAGGCTAATGTGACTGAAACACTTTACCTCTTAGGCCCTATATCCTTTCTTTGTCATTTAGACAAACAGGATATAGAATTTATTTAATCAGTTAGCCATGGCTACAACTTCTTGTCCTTTACTAAATCCTTTCTCAGGAAAAATCTCCCATTGAGTTTCATAGGATTTTTATTGGAGTAAAAAAGGCAAGATTTGGCTCTTATTCTGTAATTCTTTAAAAAATAACTTGCAATAAAAATGTTGCATAAAAAGGATACAGGTTAAGGTGACACAAGCAGAAAAAAGTTAATAAAATGCTGCAGCTGCATCCCTTCTTACTAATTTTCAGTCTATAAAATTCCAGAATGCATCAGATGTTTTGGGGATGCTATCTGAATCTTCCAATCTTTTAAAGTAGATGTAGGATTTATTGCAGCTATATAAATGTGATTTCTGCCTTAACTTTTGTATTTATAAGCTAGATGGAACATGTGAATCCTCTTGTCAGATAGCCCAATTCCTTTCTTCATTTGTAGAATTTTGGTGTCAGAATTTTGACAATTAAAATAGCTGTGGGATATTACTAGCAATTACTGCTCCATCCACAAAAGTTGCCCCGTTGGTCACAAATGCACTGTTGAGTTTTCCCCAATTATCAACATTTGCAAGAACATGCAGTATGAAAATTAGTAGAAGAGCAAAGCTGGCTTTTTGTGTATGAATATGCAGTAACATTTGGGACGTCTGCCTAAGCAGAGACTGTTAATGCACAAAATTATTTTTTTCCTAGTGCATGATTCCTAACATTAACAGGCATAAAAAATGCTCATGCATTCTTTTCAATCTTTCATAGTTCACTGGGTGCTGTGAAATGCTGCTGTTCATTTTAATTCAGTGAGTAGAAGTTTTGTTGTGTTTAGAACTAAGAGAACTGCATGTGCCATTAGAAAGCACCCAACAGCCATCTGGCAGAGGCAACTCACTGCATTACAATCCCACAAAAAGAAAGGGTTAAGAAGTTTTATCTTCAGCAAAGCTGTTAAGGATCTTGCAAAGTAGGATAAAATAGAATACATTTTCCAAATATCTTTCTCTCTCCTCACCTACCTCACTGAGATGAATGCATGAGAGAGAGAGAGAAAGAGAGAGAGAATCCAGTATCAAGTCCTAAAAAGCTTTACTTTCAGCTCTTTGCTTTCATGAGTGTCTACATTAATTACAACTTCATTTTCAATCTAAAAGCGGTATTATTTTAAAATGATAAAAACACTAATTATTTTCCATTTGGGCAATAAAGAGGAGTGCATTTCCAACCAATTCACATCAATTTGTTGGAGAAGATGAGGCTCTTTGGCTTTGGCTTTGGCTCTTCACCCAGCCTCTTCCAGGTAATGTTCAACCCTGGAAGACATTTAGCCATTTCTAAACCTTTCTTACCACCAGTGTCTTTAGCTCCTGCCATGCCTTTTTTTTTTTAAGGGGTTGGTGAACCTTATGGAATTCAAGATTTTGAAATGTTGCCAATCTGGTTTTGAGAGCTTGCTGAACTATTCTGAGTGCATCAAATTCCTGCCCCCAACCCTCTTCACCCCACAATTTAACTCCATTTGTGATTGTGGTGATTGCTGGTTTTTTTAATCAAGTAGTTAAATTTAAAATTAAGGACATTTTCCATTTTAAGTGAAGTTTCAATTATGGATTAAGGAAATAACTTTAAATCTCTCTGCCTGCACAAAAAGGATATGATTTTCAGGTTACCACAAGTCCTGAGTAACAGGTGGCACATACTTGCACTGCTCCAGAGACGGGACCAGCAGCAGTCATAATTTGGTCCGTTATTCCTCTCTTGCTCCAAAGGATAAAAATCTGTGCTAGATCTTTACCTAGTGCATATTACTTCCCCTTCCACTCTGTTCTAACTTGTCTGGCTGGTAAGCTGACTTCTCCCACTCTTCATCCCTGCCAATCTATTCCCCAGTCATCTGCACAAGTGGGGAGAGCAGTGATCCTATAGAGGCTACATTCGCTACCATGCTTTCCCATGGTGCAGTTGGGCAGTCCAAGGGAGTAAAGGGGCATATCTTAAAAACCTCTCTTCCTAGTGTGGTTGCATATTGTGAGTCATGATCTTGTCCTATGTAAAAAAATCAGAGTGGCAGAAGTGGGTCCCATCTATTATTTATTCATTAGATTGTCCCTCTAGTCTTTATTATTGTCATCTTCATCCTCTCAGCATTGTTTTTTCATTCTGCCTACTCTCTACTCATTTTTCACCCCCCCACTTTTTATGCCATCTCGCCTAAGTAGGGTGACCAGATGTCCTGATTTATAGGGACAGTGCCGATTTGGGGGGCTTTTTCTTATATAGGCTCCTATTACCCCCCCACCCCCATCCCAATTTTTTCAAACTTGCCCTCTGGTCACCTACTCCTAAGTGGAAAGCAACATTCAACAGTTTGCAAGTCAGAGCCTAACTTTCCATCTCACACCATCCAGTTCAGTTTAAAATGAGGAAAAACTGTGCTTGTGCTTGGTATTGTCTCTCTAAATTCACGAGGCAGAATTTCTTTTCTTTTGCCCATACATAGAAGTTTTGTCTTTTGCTTTAGTGACCACTGTGTTTAGTCATCTGGTTTAGACATCTATAGAATGATAAAAGCTCATTAGAGGTTGAAATATCTACCTATTTTTTTGCCTTGTCACACTATTGTTGCTTTGTCTAACTCATCATCATGTCCTTGGCATTAAATGATATCAAATGCACTTTTCTTCTAAACCACTTTTTTGGTTCAATGTTACCCGTTTGAGAGCTAGGGCCCTTTATTTGTACCTTAATTCTGTCTGGTTGTTAGGGAGACTTGTTTTTTGGTCAGCACATTCCCCTAAAGGTTTATGTGAATTAAACTGGAATCACACATTTCCTTAAATAATGGTTTTCCACTCTGTTCCTTCTAAGATTCTGATTGAGAACTTGATATTTTTTCATTCTACATATTGAAAGGCAGATGTCAACACATATCAAGTTGCAGTGAGGGTGGTCTAGGTTGGATATTAGGAAACACTATTTCATTAGGAGGGTAGTGAAGCACTGGAATGAGTTACCTAGGGAGGTGGTGGAATCTCCATCCTTAGAGGTTTTTAAGGCCCGGCTTGACAAAGCCCTGGCTGGGATGATTTAGGTGGGGTTGGACTTGCTTTGAGCTGGGGGTTGGACCAGATCATAGAATCATAGAATATGAGGGTTGGAAGAGATCTTAGGAGGTCATCTAGTCCAACCCCCTGCTCAAAGCAGGACCAATCCCCAGACAGATTTTTACCCCATTTCTCTAAATGGCCCCCTCAACTGAATTCACAACTCTGGGTCTAGCAGGCCAATGCTCAAACCACTGAGCTAGCCCTCCCCCCAGGACTTCCTGAGGTCTCTTCCAACCCTAATCTTCTATGATTTTAACACAAAGCGTTGAACTAATAGTTTATTTGCCGCAACTGTAACTTTTAAAAGCTCTTTCCCCTCATGGTATTGGAATTAAGAAATGCCAGAGTTGTAGGTGTATCCGTCCTGTCAAGGTGGATACACTTTGCTAACAGGTGCTCAGCCCGCAAGCACATAGTCAATACACAGTATTTCTCTCACTTTCATGTTAATCTTATTATCACATCCTCAACCAAAACTTTTTCAGCATGCTTTGCATATCCTCTAATAATTCAGTTCAGAAACCTCAGCATCACATAACACCTTTTTATACTTAATAAGAACAGCTCTGGGGCGGAACAGTAATTCTTACTACAAGCCAGAAACTTGATTAAAAGTGAGAGGAGATTCAATTACTGCTTGACTTAAAGCTCCATTTTCCACGCTGGTAAATGCTGATGATAGTATTTTTCTGGACTCATGAAGCACCACAGATATTTCCTATCATCTCCTTGTTTCACCAATTATTTAAACCCCTCTTACCTATGAACAGATTCCACTCAGTGTCCAAATCAGCCTGATTTGCTAGGCAGCCCTTCATTACGTTGAGGCAGTAGTTGTTGCAAGGTTTCACAGTGGGAAGTCCTCTGCAGTAAGGGCAGTATAACATCTTCATTAGTGCACGGATGCATCCTGGGGTTGGACTGACCTGTGGAGTTTAAGGGTGGTAGAAAAGAAAAAGGAGGAAGTCAGTTTCCTTTCCCATGAGATACTATGTAGCTGAGATGCTCCTCAGGCAGTTGATAAAGAGAGGACAATTTGTGACAGGAGCTTTACCTTTGCTAATACTCTCCTGTGTGACTAATCAATTACTGCCAATTATCTTAATTAGGCACTGTCATAAACAGATAGCTAAGGGTTAATGTTCTTTTACCTGTAAAGGGTTAACACAGGGAACCAAACACCTGACCAGAGGACCAATCAGGAAACAAGACTTTTTTAAATCTGGGTGGAGGGGAAGTTTTGGGTGTGAGTCCTTTGTTCTTGGTCTGTTCTTTTTTCGTCTTTGAGAGTGATCTTTTTATTTTCTGGTTTTTAATTTTTTGTTTTCAAGTTGTAAGTACAAGAATAGTAAGACAATAGGTTTATATTGTTTTCTTTTGTATTTACATGTGTGTAGTTGCTGAAATGTTTTAAATTGTATTTTTTTTGGATAAGGCTGTTTATTTATTTTTTTCTTTAAGCAATTGACCCTATATATTGTTACCTTAATACAAAGATATTCTATGTCCTTTTTTTTTATATATAAACCTTTTTTTTTAAGACCTGTTGGAGTTTTTTTTTAGTGGGGACTTTAGGGAATTAAGTCTGCAGCTTACCAGGGAATTGGTGGGAGGAAGAAGTCAGGTGGGAAATCTCTTTGTGTTAAATTTACTAAGCCTGACTTTACATACCCTCTGGGTGAGGGGGAAGAGAGATTAGATCTCTTGGTAGTTGTGTTTTCAGGACTGGAAGCAGGAAATCTCCTAGGGTCATCCAGGGAGGGGCGCCTGGCAGGAAGTAATAAGGAAACAAGGGGAGGGGGTTATTTCCCTTTGTTGTAAGACTCAAGGCATCTGAGTCTGGGGGTCCCCTAGGGAAGGTTTTGGGGAGACCACAGTGAGCTAGGCACTTTATAATTCCTGGCTGGTGGCAGCAATTACCAGGTCCAAGCTGGTAACTAAGCTTGGAGGTTTTTATGCTAACACCCATATTTTGGAAGCTAAGGTCCAGATCTGGGAAGAAATGTTATGACATGGTGGCAGAGGTGGGATAAATAAAATCCAAAAGCCAGTAAAAATATTATATTTTTCTTTTCTCTGCTAGGGGCTTTTAAGCAAAAAGGGTTTGGTTTTAAAAGGAACCAGAAAATTTTTTTTCTGTTCTCTCCTGGCAGTAGCTTGCATATTAAGCAAAAAACCATTAAGCTGTAAAAAGGGTCTTTTGTATACAATAGCACTCCAATTGTAAGTCAAATACCCAGCAAAACACACATGCAAATAAAGTGGTATTTGTGGGACAGGCACAGACACCAATGAGTTCCAAGAACATAGATGTCAACATTCTCAGTTTGATGTCAGTGTAATTCAGCTCCAGAATTACAGATATGTGTTGGAAATATGTTCTTAAAAAGATGTTTGACAGGTAGGGCTTCAGGCGCCCTGCCCTAAACAAAGGGATGTGGTTCTACCTGCTTGAATGTGTCTCCAATGTGAATTGAACAAAGAGAGACAATGGAAGTATATTTACATAAAAGGTAAAAAAAGCCATCAACTAGCAAGTGGGGAGATAGCCTCTTAACTATCATGACAGGGGTGGGGGGATGTAAAAATTAACATGGCATCAGCTCTTTAGTGTACCCAGCTAGCTGAGCCCCCAAGGAGGGCTTCCTGACTTTGAAAATAAAGATAAACTTTGAGGATAAAAACAGAGAAACATCATAATTAGCATAATCATCCTTCACCTGAGAGACAAGGTGCTTTGGCTCTGTGTTAGATCCTAGCTAAGGACTGACCAGCCATGCTGGAAGAATTACTGTGATGAGAAAACTACTTTGAACAAAAGACTGTATTTTGTAAAGTTAGGTTTTAGTTTTAGAAGCCTATTGTTACTTTTGTTTGTTTGTAAGCGTTTCTATCCCAATTCCTCTACTTGGTATCACTTGGTATCATTTTCTTTGTTAATAAACTTATTCTTGTTTTATTACACAAGCACTTCAGTGTAGTATTTCAAACTGAGGAGTAAAATCCTCTGCCATATTAACAGGCTGGTACTGTGCACTGTCTCTTTCAAGGAGCAGCAAACTTGACAAGTTTCTGTGAGTGCTACAGTGAGAGGGACCAAGCACTGCAGAGGAGACTGTTTTTGAAAGACTCAGGTCTGGAAGGGCTGTTGGTGTCACCCTGAAAAGGAACAACCAGGCTGGTGGAAACCAGAGTGAAGTCACTGTGCTGTGAGCAGGCTTCTGGTGTCAGGGATCTGAGCCAAAGCTGCACATCACAGACAGGGGCGGCTCCAGGCCCCAGCATGTCAAGCGCGTGCTTGGGGTGGCAAGCCGCAGGGGGCACTCTGCCGGCGCCACGAGAGCGGCAGGCAGGTTGCCCTCAGCTGCTTGCCTGTGGAGGGTCCGCTGGTCCCGCGGCTTCGGAGGACCTCCTGCAGGAAGCCATGGGACCAGCGGACTGTCCGCAGGTACGCCTGCGAGAGGCAGCCTGCCTGTTGTGCTTGGGGCGGCAAAATTTCTAGAGCCACTCCTGATCACAGAGCCACTCAAGGTTCCAGGCCAGGTAGTGACAATCCCTTCTGGTTTGAAAGAAACCCCAATGCATCACAACAGCACAGCATCCTCTTGATGTAACTTAACTAATGTACCTGGCATAACACAGTAGGATTATTCATATTTGGCCTTATCCAAAACTCATTGAAATCACTGGAAAGCCTTCCAATGATTTCAATGAACTTTGGATCAGACCCATTACTACCAGAGGTGATTGTCTAAATTAAGTAACTTTTTTTGCTATATATACTATTAATTACTAATTTGCACTGGAAATTGATGTTAGTTGTTTGTTGAAGGTGGAAGAGAAGATGGAGAAATGTATTTTGTAAGAAGATATGTGCATAATATTTAAATAACTGAGAGATCTTATTTTTGAAATCTCCATCTCCCCACCCTCCTATTTCTCCGACTGGTATTTTTGTTTTGTTTTGTTTTTTGTTTTACGTTATATCTGCCATTACAATGTAAACTCTTCAGGGCAGGCACTATCTCTGCCTCTATGTTCAGAAAGTGCTTAGCACATTTTGGGCACTATTACAATAAAAAAAGAATAATGATTCCTTGTCACAATGGGTTAAAACAGATATTTCCCCATGCAATGGTGACCAGCACAGGGACATGGCAGAAATTCATCCTGGTCTCTGCTGTTCAGAATGTTTGAAGAAGAGAGCACAGTAATGAACTTGTGATTATTAAAACCATAGAAAAAGTCTGATTTTCTCTTATCCCTGATGTTAAAACACTGATTATTGAAGGACTGCTGAGTATATGTTTAAATGAGACTTTTACATGACACTTTTACATTAATAGGATTCTGCTAAAAATCATAGTAGATGCTGCTGAGTATACTCAAAAGTGTCTTTTCAATCATTCATAACTTTATTTTTAATTTTTAATCCTCCAAACCTAGGAAGACCACTAATCCCCAGTGAGAGATCTGTTCAGAGCAAGCTTCAGCTGTTTTGGCTATAATTCTATTCAAGAAAATATAGTTAGAATCCCCCCACACACACTGTGGATAAACTTTTATGGTTCCTCTATGGTCATGAAAAAAGGTTGAGGGAATTTTGCTCAAACTTTCTAAAATCTGAGACATAGACCAAACACCGAAAATTTCATTTTAAAAAATGATTTTTTTCAGAAATGTTATGAGCATGTGAAATCAGGCACTTATCCTTTGAAACTGGTATTGCAACCATAAATAATTTGCTTGCCACTGGCCATCTCTATTTTATGTATTTTCAAAGCTCTCTTCTTCAGCCTCATCTTCAAAAACAAACTCTCCCATGTGGTAATTCTTGTCTGCAGACCAGTTTCAGTCAACAAAACATCATTCTTTCCATTCGGAATTATTCAAAACCTGAATGGGCTTATGGTAACCATTGGATTTTCCCTTTACCAGTCCTGTTGTAACTGATATTGATGGAGAAGGAGGCAGAGGGGATTTTTTTAAATGATTTCTTTTAATTGGCCCTAAGCCAAAGCAGAGAAACTTACATACGTTTGGGTTTAGAAATACCCAGTTATTGTGAAAGATACCCTCTCAATCATATTGTATGGGTTTGCATACCTGAGAAATAACCATACAGTTCAGTCAGTAATTATACCACAGCCCTATGTATTTAATATGACAATTCCATTTCCATATAAGTGTAGTCAAACTGCGGCACATCTCAACATTACCCCTCTGAGCCTTGATTGTGCCTAGCAGATGTAGGACGCATTACATTTCTGCTTCCAGGGAAGCGTTTTATTTCATTTTGTGAGCTTTTTTGACAACCTTAACTTTAGATAAATGTGTATTTTTATAGGCATACAAAAATATAAAATAAAATTCCTGAAGGCCTCATTACTGAACACTTGTCTTTCCCCCCTCAGCAATTCTAGATTGAATATTATTTCATCCAGAAGTGACACAGATTGTGTGAGTGACTTTCAAATATACATAACTGAAGAAAAAACCTATTTGGGTAAAAGCCATGAAACTGTACTCTCCTGTATACCACCACATTTGCAATGTGTCTTACTTTGTTATGTACTTGACCTGCTTTTAAAGCAAAAGGCTGTGGCACTGCCAAGTACATAAATCTAAATCAATCTTCCCAAGAAAAAACTTAGTACACTTTTGTTAAAGACAACTAGTCACGTTAAACATATACACATACACGTACATACATTTCTCTTTCTCTCTATGCTGGCATTTATGGACGATTTCTGACTTGAGTGTTTGGTAGTCTTGATACCCCATCTGGAACTTTAAATGTGCCATCAGGCTATAATTAATACTTCAAAAGCAATGTTTTTCAAACCTTATTCAAGCGCAAAGAAGCAGAGTATAGGAAACAATATATAGGTCCATATCCTTCTCTTGCTACATAATATCGTGAAGGAAAGAAAAAATGGTTAACCACCTTCTGTTAACTGTTGTTCTTCAAGATGTGTTGTCCACGTCCATTCCAATCAGGTACATGCCGCATGCACAATAGCTGGAAGATTTTTCCCCTAGCAGTATCCACAGGGTCAGTCTGGGTGGCCCCTGGAGTTGCACTTTCATGGTGTCCAATATAGGGCCTAGCCAACCCGACGCCCTCTCAATTCCTTCTTGCTAGCTATTCTGACAGAGGGGTGAGAGAGAGGGTATTAGAATGGACATGAGCAACACATCTCGAAGAACAACAGTTACCAGAAGGTGAGTAACCATGGTTTCTTCTTCGAGTGCTTGTTCATGTCAATTCCAATCAAGTGAATCACAAGTTCAGGATGTGGGGTCGGAGTTGTCCACTGATTGGAGTACCGCTCTACCAAAGATTGTGCTGGGTGATCGCATAGTGCATGGTGAAAGTATGTATGGAGGACCACATCGCTGCTCTGCATATTTCCTGGGTCAGAACCTGAGCCAGGAATGACGTTGAAGAGGCCTGCGCCCTAGTGCTAGTGCGCAGTGATCAAAGGGACAGGCACCCTTGCCAGACTGTACACTCTCGAATTCATGACATGACCCATGATGAGATTCATTGAGAAGAGACAGGAAGATCTTTCATTCTGTCTGCCACAGCCATAAATAACTGGATGGATTTTAGGGAATGGCTTCATTCTTTTGACATAGAAGGCTAGTGCTCTGCGGACATCCAAGAAGTGAAGCCTCTGCTCCCTGCTGCTTGAGTGCGGCTTTGGATAGAACACGGGAAGGAAGATGTCCTCGTTGATGTGAAACTGGGAGACAACTTTCAGGAGGAAAGCTGGATGTGGCCTGAGCTGAACCTTGTCCCTACAGAACACCATGCAAAGGAGCTCTGATGTTAGGGCCTTGAGCTCCGACACCTTTCTAGCTGAGGTTATCACTACCATAGACGCCACCTAGTATGAAAGGTAGAGCAGGGAGCAGGTTGCTAGTGGTTCAAAGGGTGAACCCATCAGTTTGGAAAGGACCAGATTGAGGTCCCAGGATGGGACTGGGAGTCAGACGTGTGGATATAGCCTGTTGAGACCTTTCAGGAAACAGCTGACCATAGGGTTAATAAAGACCAAGCGCCCTCTGTGCCTGGATGGAAGGCAGAAATGGCAGCCAGGTGAACACTTATTGATCTCACAGATAGCCCCTGCTGCTTGAGATGAAGAAGGTTGTCCAATATAAGCAGAATAGAGGCAAGAGTTGAGGAGGAGCGATGTTGCGCCAACCAGATTGAAAATCTCTTCCACTTGGCAAGGTAGGTAGCTCTGGTGGAGGGTTTCCTACTGCCAAGGAAGACTTGTCTAACCTGGTCAGAGCAGGAAAGCTCCATCAGAACGTTCACGCTGTGAGGTGCAGCGACTTGAGGTTTGGGTGATGGAGACGGCCATGATCCTGAGTTAATAGGTCCAGGAAGAGTGGCAGGGTGACTGGAGCTTCCACGAACATTTTCAGGAGCGATGTGTATCAGTGTCGGCAGGGCCAGGCTGGAGCTTTCAATATCATCAAAGCTTGTTCCTGCCGAATCTTGGGGAGTACCTTATGAACGAGAGGAATTGGCGGAAAGGCGTATAGTAGATGTCCTCCCCATGAGAGGAGAAACGCGTCCGATCTGAAGCCCAGGCTGTGATTCAGGAAGGAGCAAAACTGCTGGCACTTTCTGCTGCATTGTGTGGCAAACAAATCTATTTGGGGAAAGTGCCACCAATGGAAGTTTGAGTTCACAACGTCTGGGCCTAGAGACGACTTGTGGCAGTGAAACAACCTGCTGAGACAGTTTGCCAACTCGTTCTGTACCCCAGGGAGGTACGATGCTTGCAGGTGTATAGCAAGCTCTATATAGGGCATGAGGGCTTCCTGGCACAGGGAAGAGGAGCGTGCACCCCCGTTTGTTGATATAAAACATTGCCATGCTGTTGTCTGTCATAACTGATACACATCTCTCTGTTAAGTGGGCTCAGAAAGTCTGGCATGCCAGCATACCACTCTCAGCACTCTGTTGTTTGATGTGGACGGTGAGTTCCACCCGAGACCAGAGGCCTTGAGTTCTAAAGTTCCCCAGATGTGCTCCCCAGCAAAGGCTGATGCATCCGTCACTAGTGAGAGAGACGGCTGTGGACTGGTAAAGGAGAGTCCCGCCCATACCACCTGTGGGTCAAGCCATCACAGGAGGGAGTTGAGGACAGGACAAAGCAGGGACATGATTCTATCTAAGCTATCCCAGACTGGCCAATACACTGATGCTAGCCACGACTGAAGGGTTAAAAGTTTGAGTCTGGAATACTGTATCACCGTGCCTGCCGCCTGCACAGGAATGTGGCCATGACTGCCATGCACTTGGTGAACACTCGAGGTGCCCCTAGCAGACTGAACAGGAAGACTGTGAACTGGTAGTAGTTATTGCTCACCACAAACCCGAGGTATTTTCTGTGGGGCGCAGTTATGCTATACGAAGACACACGTCCTTCAAACTGACGGCAGCATAGCAGTCCCCTGGATCCAAGAAAAGGATGATAGAGGCCAAGGAGACTATACGGAACTTGAGTTTCTTCATGAACTTGTTGAGTTTGTGGAGGTCTAGAATAGGCCTTAGCCCACCTTTGGCTTTTTGTATTGGGAAATACCAGAAATAAAAGCCCTTGCACTGGTGCTCCTGAGGAACTGCTTCCACTGCCCCTAATGAGATGAGCGAGTGCACCTCCAGATAAGGATTTGCTCATGAGAAGTGTCCCTGAAGAGGGATAGGGAAGGGAGGTGGAACGGATGGAGGGCAGAGAATTGGAGGGAGTATCCCCTTTCTACCATGAGTAGCATCCAACAGTGCAATGTAATACAGACCCACGCAGGATAGAAAAGGGAAAGTTGTCATGAGAAGGTAAGGTGGGGTGGATCCAGTTACTGAGCTGGTGTGCCATCCTCATGCACACTTTTGTTTAAAGATTTAAACACACACTTTCAAAAGGTATCAGAGGGGTAGCCATGTTAGTCTGGATCTGTAAAAGCAGCAAAGAGTCCTGTGGCACTTTATAGACTAACAGACGTTTTGGAGCATGAGCTTTCGTGGGTGAATACCTACTTCGTCAGATGCATGTAGAGGAAATTTGCAGGGGGCAGGTATATATATGCAAGCAAGAAGCAAGCTAGAGATAACAAGGTTAGTTCAATCAGGGAGGATGAGGCCCTGTTCTAGCAGTTGAGGTGTGAAAACCAAGGGAGGAGAAACTGGTTATGTAGTTGGCAAGCCATTCACAGTCTTTGTTTAATCCTGAGCTGATGGTGTCAAATTTGCAGATGAACTGAAGCTCAGCAGTTTCTCTTTGAAGTCTGGTCCTGAAGTTTTTTTGCTGCATTATGGCTATCTTAAGATCTGCTATTGTGTAGCCAGGGAGATTGAAGTGTTCTCCTACAGGTTTTTGTATATTAACAGAATTTTGTAATTAACATAATTTAATTTTTAAAAAGTTCTATTTACTACATACATTGTGCCACAATTAAAGAAACATTTTACTACATACAATGGGCCAGATTCTGATCTCATTCCACCAGTGTAAAACCATAGTAAGTCCACTTAATGTCAAGAGGATTTCTACGTATTTACACAGATGTAATGGAGATCAGAATTGGGCCCTTTACAAAGTACATATTAAAAGATTGATAATCAAAGTTGCCACAATCCAACTATAAGTTACCAATCTTTGACACATTATCTTCATGGCTAACTGCAATTGCTTCCTATTGATGAATTTTTCAAATATTGGAGGAAGTAGATGCAGCTTAGCCAGTAATTAGATTTTTCTTCCCTTCACTGATTCTTTCCTTCAAACTGAATTTGCGCACTGCTGGATATAAATCATTTACTTTCTCGTTGTTCTTTTTTTGGCTGTTTTCATGATCATTCTGTTATTGCTGATTTCATTTAACAATGTATATGTGAACCAAGAACTCTTTCCAACAGAATAACTTTCAGCTGAAATAAACACACACACGCACACACACTTACTTACACACTTAATTAGAACTCTATATAACCGTTCAGAAGACATTTTAATGCCTCACACTTTTTCATTATATCAGGATCTAATTCTCTAGGTCCTTCACACTGTTCTGACAGTGTAAAGAGGATATAATGTAAATAGGAATGCAGGAAAATTCAATCTAAAGTGAGAATTATATCACAGAGAGCCAATCTGCAAAGAGTTGTTTCCACATACCATATGTCCAGTTCATACCCCACCTTCCTGCAGACAAAAAAAAAGTTATATTTTTAAGTACATTTGGCATCTCAGCTGAAGCATTATAATCCTCCAGGTTTATACAGGTATAATTCCATTGACTGCACTGGAGTTACACTAATGGAAAACTGGCATAAAGCAGTGAATACCAGAAACTATTTTTCTGTATCTTTCAAACTCACAGCCATTAAAATAATAACTCCTTTCCCAAGATACAAACCAGTTTAAGGTCATAAATCCACTGGAATTTCACTCTGGACAGAATATGATTGGTAGTTCAATCTGTTCACGTTGGCTATTGTAAGCTATTAGACACAGAGACTTTTAATCTTTAAAGAAGCCTTGTTACTGTAAAAAGAAATGAAATAATTGTTCAGTGGTGTCTACTACTTTAGATTAAATATCCTGCATCAAATGGTGTACACGGCTTGAAAGTGCAAGTAACCACACCAAATTCCCTTGTTTAACAGGGACAATTTCTGGTCCAGTTGCAAATGAATCAAAAGGATGTTCCTGCTTTTCTCCCCAAATGTCTCTATTAATAATTTTCACATGTTGACAGGTATGAGAATGTATGATTGTGTCTCCCCTCGGACATTCACTAAAATAAGAGGTATTTCTCATAAGTCTTATTTAGAGTAACCTCGGTATTACTTATCTGTCGATCAATCATACTTATGTGGCACCCATGCATGCCTGTGGTATTTGAGCAAGTCACAATCTTTAATGTATTTCTCCTCACAGCAGCCCTTTGAGGAAGGGTAGTAGTATTTATCCCATTTTACAGATGGGGAACTGAGGCAGAGAGTGACAGATTTTTAAAGGTATTGAGGCACCTAAAGGTGCGGATGGATACCAGTGTTATATTCATAAGTGCCTGGGCACCTACCTCCCATTCATGAATTGCCCAGGTCATAGAGGAAGTCTGTGGTGGAGCAAGGAAGTGAGTCCCAGTCTTCTGAGTGTTCTAACCACTGGATCTAGGACAGTATCATCACATCTTATCCCAATGAGCAAAATTTTTAACCACAGAGAATCCTCACTGCCTCCCTCTCAGTGGAGAAATTGCTGGGTCCCATTGCTGAAGAAAGCTGCCATCTCTGCCAGCTTCATGGAGCGGAACCTCAGGCCTCATCTATGTGTGAAAGTTACTCTGGGTTAACTTAAGGTGTGATGTTAAACTGGCGTAAAAGGCTGCGTGAACACCCTTGTTTGACTTTAAACCAGGCTTACAGCAGCTGAGTTTAAGTTGATTAGAAACAGGTTTAAGCTATATCAAAATAACCCACTTTTAAACTGAAGTAAAGGTGCCCACTCAGGGCTTAGTTAAACCAGTGCAAGTCTGTGTATAGATAAGGCCTTAGTCAGAGATGGACTGAAAGCCTTTGGTCATTAAAATAGTGGTATCAGCAAGACCCACTAGAGTGAATTTCTGGAAGTGCAAGCATCTCCTAACAATAATACCAAGATCTTGTATAGCACTTTTCATGAATAGATCTCACAGCATTTTACAAAGGGAGATTAGCATCATTTCCCCCCATTTTACATGTGGGGAAACTGAGGCACACAGTGGTGCCATGATTTGGCTCTTCAAGTGGCCTGCTGGGGACATTGGTCAAGAATAGAACAGTCCTGTGTTCTATCCCCTAGGCCACACTGATTTTGTTAATGGATCCACACTACCATACAGGGGCTTTATAAATAGCTCACCATCTGTGTATAGCCCTCATAAAATGCCCACTGCATTATTTCAGAGTACCCTACTTAAGCCGTATTTCCTCTTTCAGGGTCTTTCAAGTTCACCCATTAAACTCTCTCAAAAGCTTCTTGTAAATATAAATACCAATTATAAAATATTTAACAGATGCACAAGGCCACCTTAAATTGATGACTATAGTCTGGAATGACCTGCTTATAGGCACATGTGCTTAGACTGGTGCTAAGCAATGCACTTAGTTGCAGTTTTGGGTACTCCAGAGTACAAAGCAAATGTGCATCTTCTTTCTGTCATTTAAGATTTTAAGTTTTTAAACAAAATTTTTAAGAATCCCCTACCTGGTCACATTCTCTTTGTTAATACACAACACAGCATTAGAAGGGTCCTCAGAGGAGGTTGCCTGCTTACCTCAGCTGCAAAAGCTTAGCAGGACACCAGATTTTGTATCAGGCCTGTGTCTGTAGGAGCCTTTGGTTGCTGTGCAGCAAAGAAAAGCTTTTTCAGTGCACTATCACAAAAGAGCAGTTAATATTTCTGTAGGTATGTGATTTTACTGAGAATGTTTTATTGGATCTAAGTCATGAGACTGAAAAGTGCTTCACGATATGCAAAATCTGAAAAACATGAAAAACCTAAAGCATGCCTCTTAAGCATATCAAAATTCAGAGAACATCATGTATGCTGCATAATACCCAGTTAACAGAGAAGAGGATTGTAATAGCAAAATGCTTCTATTACGTCCAGCATTATGAAATAAATGCTCAGATATTATCATTTTGGATAAATGCTAATAAAAAGTAAAAGCCAATTTAAATTTTATCACTGGCTTGCAATATGCAATCTCCAATGGGGATGAATTCTCTGAGTTGAAATTTGATTCTAGTTATTACTGATTTCTGATAATGGAAAGCAGACCAAAGCCTACATTACAAAACCTATTTAACTGACATAGATTCGTTAAAATATTTCTGTTTTCACTTGTTTGCAGATAAGTTGCAAAATAGTAGCCAGATTTCTGGACAGTCTAAGTATACACTCAAATTACACCTTTCTGAAGCTTGCAAGCATTTACGATTGCTATGTTGAAAGCCCCTGTATAATTAGATCTGGTCAGGAGTTTTTTGACAAAACATTTTCTTGTCATAAAAGTGCTGATTAATTGAAACCAAAGTAGGAACATTCTGGATTCAGTGAAAGTATCATTGAGAAAGGTCTCTCAGATCCAGAATGGAAATTCAAAGGAGGATGAGAACATCTCAGAAAAGTGAATATATTGGTGATTAGAGTGCTTGCCTAACAGAAGGGGAACCTGGTTTAAGTTCCTGGTCTGTCTGATTGGGAATAGAGACTTAAACCCAGGTCTCCTACGTCCCAGCTAAGTGGCCTAATCACTGGGTTAATGGCTATTCGGGGGTGTAGTTGTAAATTTTTATTGAAAAGTTTCATCCCACTGTGGAATGGGAAAACATTCAGAACTCTCAAAAACATTTGCAATAGGAAAACCAGCTGTACACGTAATATCCACATTATATTCTGTTAGAAATGGATCAAGAAGGTCGTTGTAAGATTCAAATTAGGATCATGCTCAATACTGGGTTCAGACTGAAGACTTAACCTGAGCTAGGGTTCAGGTTCTACTTCATTAGCATCCAAATCATTCTTGTGAAATTTTGGTGCAAAACCCCCCTCACAAGATGAGTGAAATTTCATCTATAACCTAATCTGAGAAAGAGAATAGACCCTTTCAGTGTTGGGTTGACCAGGATCAAAACCGAACAAGACCCAACAAATTTATAAATGATAAAGTTAAGAGTGAAAATTGAAGAGTGGGATATACAAGAATATTGTCTGACTCTATTTTCTCCTGCTATATTTATTTAGAACAAAATAATTCAAATTATGACTACAGACACAACTACTTTCATTGGGCGATGAGCTCCATCCTGTCATATACAAAAATCAAACTTTCTGAGTGCAGAATCATTTAGTTCTTTGACACCACTGATAGCAAGGTTTTGGTGACACAAGTATGCCTCATCCTCATTGGATCTTGACTCTTGGCTCTAAGCTATGTCCTCCAAATGGTTCCCCGCAAAACTATATCAGAGTTATGATGAGCATGCAAAGGGGTGCAACTGGAATACTCAGCACTCTGGTGATGCCCATCAGTATAACTGTTCCTAGGGAGCTCTAATGAGCCCAAGTAAATTAGAACAGCCTTAACACTACTCTTAATTATGCTGGGAGCTGGCCTCTAGCTGCACGAATGATCAGGGAGTTGTGTTTGTATTTGCCCTTCCTCTCCTAGTTCTCCTTAAAAATATTGAAAGATGTTATATCTGGCATATCCCATTTAAATCAATAAGTGCCAAATTGTATTGGCAATTATTAAGTGCCAAATTGTATTGTAGCTCACAGGATTGTACAAATGTAACTGATCATAGAATCTGGATCTAAGTCACTAGTAAGCATATGACAACTGTAGGACAAGTTAAGCTGGGGATATAGAAGAAATGCAGTAGTGCACTCTATAATGGCTACCTTGCAATAAATATGTGTTTAAGTTATTTCATTGCTATTTGTCTTTATTCTGTTAATCCACTTTTATAAATCATGCTATGATCAGTCAAAACTAATACATGCTGGAATACAATTTACAGAAGGTATAAGAGTATAATCTGCCTAGAGATCTGTGTTCCAGAACCACAAGATAAACACAGTCAAACCATAAAGGCACTCCCAGCAGCATGTATTTATTTATAAAGCTTGCTAAAAGCTACCTTATCATTAGGGTCTCCATTATAGATGGGCTGTCAGCTGCAATGCTACAACCTCTTTCAAAACCTTTTAAGGGGAAGACAAGTTTCAGTCATGTCAAAACCACAAAGGTATATTACAAGTAGGAGAAGCTTCTTCACCAGTGAAGTAAAAACATCACTTTCAATGAAGATGTCATTGTGCATATCAATACAGTAATACGTAAGTTCCTTGGCACAGGGAATGTGTCTTCTGTGTCCCGTACAGCACCAAGCAACTGACAATTGACAAACAGAGCAAAGAAACACAGAATTAGAGTTGCCAGGCGTCCATTTTTCGATTGGTCGAAAAGGGGCCCTGGTGGCTCCGGTCAGCACTGCTGACTGGGCTGTTAAAGGTCCGGTTGGCAGTGCCTGAGAGGTAAGGCAGGCTCCCTGCCTGCCTGGGCTCTGCATGGCTCCCAGAAGAGACCAGTAGGAGGCTCTGCGTGCTGTCCCCACACCGAGCACCAGCTCTGCAGCTCCCATTGCCTGGAACCACAGCCAAAGGGAGCTGCAGGGGTGGCATCGGAAGGCAGGAACAGCACTGGCAGGCGTCTTGCAGTGCCTCAGCCTAGGAGCTGGAGGAAGATGCTGGCCGCTTCTGGGAGTCACCTAAGGTGAGCGACGCCCAGAGCCCACACCCGCTCCCACACCTCAACTCCCTACCCCAGCTCTGAGCCCCCTCTCACACCCTCCCTCCCTGCCTCCCAGAGCCTGCACCCCCTCCTGCACCTGAGCCCCCTCCTGCACCCTAATTTCTTCCCAGAGCCTGCACCCCTCACCCCCTCCTGCACCTGAACCCCTTATCCCCGACCCCACCCAACCCCTACCCCAGCCCGGTATAAATGAGCAAGAGAGAGAGGGTGGGGAAGAGCAAGTGAAAGAAGGGGTGGGGGAGACAGTTACCCAGGGGGTGGAGCCTCAGAGAAGAGTCAGGGTAGGGGCAGGGTAATGGTATTTGGTTTTCTGCAATCAGAAAGTAGGCAACCCTGCACAGAGCTGTTCACCTTTTAGTGTGTTATTCATTGTGGAACTTAATTCTGTCACCACAACAGGCTGAGTTGTCTCCTTATTCCCACTGCACAATCCCACAGAGCAAACAAATATACATGCATATATCAGGAATGGCTCACTATTGACTCGCAAATCAAATTAGGCCTACACTCATCAAATGTGTAGTTTGACCGATACCTGTTCCAACATCTCTATGAACCCTGAGTAAGTGAAATTAAAAAAGGAGCAGGCAACAGCTAAAGCAAAAGAAGCTGAACTTAAAATACTTTATAGAATTTACACACAACAGAATTTTAAAGGCAAAAGTTTCTATACTAGAAAAGCTCACTGAATAAAGAGCACAGCTAGAGAGAAACTTCACTCTGCCATACGACTGCAGGAGATGGATCCCATTATAATCTGCCCTCCTAAACCAATCTGCCCAGTGTCGGCTGTGACCACACCCACTTTTTAATGGATGCTTTTACACAGTTTACAAAGCTGTGAAATCAATGACTTTGTTCCTCCTTGAGATATGGAAACAAACAAAACTTTTCCTGGTTTTGAGAACTGAAAATCCATCATATATATATATATAAGGCAGAAGAAAAGTATGCTGAGCAGAGACTGACATCTCGAGGCACAGCAGGCAGCTCCAAAGAAACAAACAATGAATCCCATGAAATGATCAAGAGCTCTTGATAAACTACATAAACTAGAAACTATTCCTTTAAACCTCGACTTCTATGGCCAGTGCAAGACAGTTACAATAATTGTTTACATATTATTTATGCAATTTTACTGCACAAGTTCCATCTTTGATATTGTGCCTTAATTGAAAATACATGCTCAAATATATAATCATATATAAAATACATACCCAATAGTAAGAAAGAGGAGTAGGGACACTGTCTTCAATTTTACTACTAAAAATGTAGTATTATTAATGACTCATCAATGATACTAAACTACCAATGAAAATCTTGTGAACCGGGTTTTCACTTCATATTTTTCAAGGTCTGACCAGCAAATACTCATTAGAGAATTAGAATACCATTCTGATTTTTAAAAGGTACCTGCCATATAGAAATTATAGCTAACATGAGGAAAACAGAAGGGCAATGGATGTCATGGATTAAACAACACTGGATTCTCTGTTTGGATTATGCATTAGTCTGCATAATGTAAATGTCTATTTCAAATAATACATTTACTGCACTTTGACATTCTGTGTAATCTCATGCTTTTGTTTATCATCTCTATTGGACACGCACACTATAAAGGAAATAGATATGAGCCAAAATGGAAACTGCAACTGTAAACCTTGCTCCACTAGGGTGGGATGAATTGGAGTAACATTCAGATTAAAATATATGGAATCAAATGTGGTGCTAGGATTCTGGTTATGGGTCTGATCCAAGCAAAAAATGGCTTTTTCTTGTTTTGATTTAGATGTGGCCAAAATCTCTTGAGACCACTTCATGAGATTTAGTGCCATTGACCCTACTCCTGATTTGCCCTTGAACACAATTAATATTATTTAATATTTATACTGGGGTAGCATTCAGAAGACCTGACCAGAACTGGGGTCCCATTGTACTCAGTAACCAAACAGGATGTGGAATCTGTCTACCTCTGAAAACCCAAACCCTAATCCAGATGCAAAAAGTTCTGCTTCTGCCCATTTCTACACGTTACATACCAGACAATAAAAATAAAAATATCAAAGGTCTGGGTTCTCCTTACCTCTGAAATGCATAGGGGCATTAACTTTAAAATCGGTGCCTATCTGAATTTCAGCGTTCTTGACTTTACAGTGCTCTCTCATCCACAATGCAATGCTGACTTCACTTCAAATTTTTACAAACTGGTAAGTTGAATGATTGATTAGATAAGATATTCTCACTCATCTTTGTGCAATAAAACCTTGAGTAAGAATAAGGTGAAACAAAGAAGTACAAGAACACCACAATGGTTTTAAATATTCTGTGGCTGAAGGTCTTTAATCCCACCATTTGAATATCTGTGAGTAACCAAGCAAACTTGGATACTCCTGTTGACTTTTTAATAGCAGGCTTGGTAAGGTTCCAATTACTAATTGTCTTGATATATAATATGTTAGCCATAGGAGACTGAGACCCCACAATGAAGACAATGTTTAACCAGCAATGTATTAACCTAAACAGAACAGGAAAATTGTGTGTTGACTTGTTTCAGTCAAAAAAACCCAAACTTTAGTCTGAAAATCTTTAAAAAATTTCAAGCCATGTTTTATAAAATACAGAAGGAGATCTTAAAGACCATGGGGTCTTTAAGAACATAAGTGATCTCTTTCCTACCATCCATCTCCACTCTCTCACAAACAGAGGCTAGGGACACCATTCCTTACTCATCCTGGCTAATAGCCATTAATGGATTTAACCTCCATGAATTTATCTAGTTCTCTTTTAAAACCTGTTATAGTCCTTGTCATAAACAGATAAGAGTTAATAGAACAGAAGTACTTCACATCTCTATTGCCTGTAAAGGGTTAACAAGATCAGTGAGCCTGGCTGTCACCTGACCAGAGGACCAATCAGGGGACAGGATACTTTCAAATCTTGAGGGAGGGAAGTTTTTGTGTGTGCTGTTAGATTTTGGTGGTTGCTCTCTCTGGGTTCTGAGAGTGACCGGACGTGCAACCAGGTTTCTCTCCAAGCTCCCTGATACAGGTTCTTATAGATTCAAAATAGTAAGTACTAGGTGATAAGGTGAGTTAGGCTTATGTTTGTTTTCTTTATTTGCAAACGTGTATTTGGCTGGGAGAAGTTCAAATGTGTATTGGCTGGAAGGAGTTCAAACTGGTATTTTGCTGAAAGGATTTTAGTTTGTACTTGTATACTTAGGCTGGGAGGGTATTCCCAGTGTCTATAGCTGAAAGACCCTGTAACATATTTCATCTTAAAGATAATTTTTACTGTTTTTCTTTCTTTAATTAAAAGCTTTCTTGTTTAAGAACCTGATTGTTTTTTTATTCTGGTGAGACCCAGGGGACTGGGTCTGGATTCACCAGGGAATTGGTGGGGAGAAAGGAGGGACGGGGGAGGGAGAGGTTAATTTTCTCTCTGTGTTAGGATTACTTTCTCTCTCAGGGAGAGTCTGGGAGGGGGAGAGAGAAGGAGGGGGGGAAGGTGGATTTTCCTCTCTGTTTAAGATTCAAGGAGTTTGAATCACAGTGATCTTCCAGGGTAACCCAGGGAGGGGAAGCCTGGGAGAGGCAACGGTGAGGGAAAGGGTTTACTTTCCTTGTGTTAAGATCCAGAGGGTCTGGGTCTTGGGGGTCCCCGGGTAAGGTTTTGGGGGAACCAGAGTGTACCAGGCACTGGAATTCCTGGTTGGTGGCAGCGCTACAAGTACTAAGCTGGTAATTGAGCTTAGAGGAATTCATGCTGGTACCCCATGTTTTGGACGCTAAGGTTCAGAGTGGGGAATTATACCATACCAGTCCTTTAGAATGGAAGGGAGAGTGATATCTGTTTGCCTGTGTTATACAGGGAAATGACAGCATGTCAAGTTTAACAAATGAAATTTTTCTTACGTGCCTATATCATTTTTCAACTTTTTCTCCACAGTCTTTCTACTCAATTATGAATGCAAAAGACAAGTGAAAATGGAACTGCAAACATCCAAGATGAGAGCAGTCTATTCTGGGAACTATTTATAGTGTAAAAAAGAGTCTATTTAAATAATAATTTCATTTCAGTGGGATCCCATGATAAGAATCAATGGTCATGCCACTGATCTTGCATTAATTTGTACTTACGTCATCACTAAATCTTGTCACAGTCACGCTTTCTTGACATTCTGAATTAACCTTGACTATAATCTTAGCATTAAAATAGAAGCCTGAAAAGTCTTTTCAGTTCACTAAAACTTTTTATTTCTCTCCAAACACTTCCAGGACTGCTCCATTAAATAAATTTTATTCAGCAGAATTTGTGTATACAACATATCTTCATTTTTAAAAGACATAATGATCATTGTCCAAAAAAAGACATTCTTAGCTTATTGAGACTTTGCTGAGAAAGCAATTTCCTTTCCCTTTAAACCCTGCATGTATAAATAATTATTATATTTTGATTTCAGTCATAAATCAACATACTTGTAAAAAATTACACAAGGCAGAACATAACATCCAAATATCAAAGTTAAATACATACAAATAACATGTTTATAAGCCTGAGCCTGCTGTTCATGTGCATCTTTTGTGGGTCTTATAGCCAGGATTCATAGAACCATAGAAGATTTGGGTTGGAAGAGACCTCAGGAAATCATCTAGTCCAATCCCCTGCTCAAAGCAGTACCAACACCAACTAAATCATCCCAGCCAGGGCTCTGTCAAGCTGAGCCTTAAAAATCTTTAAGGGTGGAGATTCCACCACCTCCCTAGGTAACCCATTCCAGTGCTTCACTACCCTCCCAGTGAAATAGTGTTTCCTAATATCCAACCTACACCTCCCACACTGCAGCTTGAGACCTGCAACATTGCTCCTTGTTCTGTCATCTGTCACCACTGAGAACAGCCAAGCTCCATCGTCTTTGGAACCCCCCTTCAGGAAGTTGAAGGCTGCTATCAAATCCCCCTCACTCTTCTCTTCTGCATACTAAACAAGCCCAGTTCCCTCAGCCTCTCCTCATAATGTCATGTGCCCCAGCCCCCTGATCATTTTTGTTGTCCTCCGCTGGACTCTCTCCAATTTGTCCACATCCTTTCTGTAGGGGGCAAAGGGGGCAAAATTGGATGCAATACTCCAGATGTTGAAGAGAGGGGAATAATCGCTTCCCTTGATCTGCTGACAATGCTCCTACTAATGAAGCCCAATATGCCATTAGCCTTCTAGGCAACAAGGGCACACTGCTGACTCATATCCAGCTTCTCATCCACTGTAATCCCCAGGTCCTTTTCTGCAGATCTGCTACTTAGCCAGTCAGTCCCCAGCCTGTAGCAGTGTATGGGATTCTTCCTTCCTAAATGCAGGACTCTGCACTTGTCCTTGTTGAACCTCATCAGATTTATTTTGGCGCAATCCTCCAATTTGTCTAGGTCACTCTGGACCCTATTCCTACCCTCCAGCGTATCTACCTCTCCCCTCAGTTTAGCGTCATCTGTGAAGTTGCTGAGGGTGCAATCCATCCCAGAATCCAGATCATTAATAAAGATGTTGAACAAATCCGGCCCCTGGACCAACTCCTGAGGTACTCTGCTTGAGACTAGCAGCCAGCTAGACATCGAGCCACTGATCACTACCTATTTAGCCTGACAATCTAAACAGCTTTCTATCCACCTTATAGTCCATTCATCCAATCCATACTTTTTTAACTTGCTGGCAAGAATGCTTGGAGAGGAGATAAATTTTCTCTTTTGTCTTGTCTTTTGTTTCTTAAGTGAGACCTTATGATCCTATACAGAGAAGGTTTTCTGCACCTCATCTCCCACTACAGTTTTGATTAAGAAAATCCTTTAGGTGCCATTTTTACAGTTTTACAGTAATTTGACTCTGTGACCAGACTGGTAGATGGTGCTTGTGGATTGACTACACTTTGGATAAAGAGACCTATGAAAGAATGATAATCCACATGAAGGGAGCCTTTATCATTTCTAAAATGTTAAACACATTCTTCCAAACCTTTTCAAGTACTTAACACATGTAATTTAGCACAGAAGATTATAATCCTTGCCGTTGAAGAAAATCAGTACAATAAGTAGGATCTTTTGACTGAAAAACAAACAAATACAAACAAAAACAATTACAGCTGCTTCTTGTATTGCACAAAAGGTCAGGATAAACTGTGACCTATGGAGTTATGTGACACAGAACATGCTTACCCCCATCTTTAACTCAGTTTTCATAAAAGTGTGGGCCATGGAGGTCCCACTATCCATCTTGATCCCAGTGCCTGTCCAGGCTCAGCTGCTTGGATCTAGACAGTGTTGAGTCAGGTATGGATTGGGACAGTGGGCAACCAGATGTGTATCTGATGGGTCTATCTTTGGATTATTCTACACAGTCCTTGCCACTCTCTGCTGTTGAACACTACATAGAGTGTTCGATGAGAACACTGCCGGCTTCCAAAGTGTGTGGATCAAACTCCAAGAGAACAAAGAAAAGGGAACATTTTAATTAACTTTCTTCCTGTTCCTTACATGTTATTGGTATTTTTCTGTTCATATGTATATGCCATGAGAGGATGCAGGATAATCATTACACATAACATCTGTGAATGAATGAGGGAACTTAATGAAGCATCTGACAGGAAGATTTATACCCACTGAAGCTTGGCTTCCAATGAACTTTTTGTTTACTCTTCCTTCTTATATTAATGCTCTTATGTCAGCTACATCAGAAACAACTATATTTAAAAAAAAATCATCATGCTAAAATGTTTATTTATTGAGAGGACTCAAGAGGACAGCATCAGAGGCATTTCAAGGCCAAAACCTACTCCAGTGAGCTTTGATAGTGTAATGATAATATCGAAGTATCTGTAATTTCACACCAGCTGAAGTCATATTAATGGCAAAATTCCTAAATCTCTGTCTCCTTTTGTGGAATTGTTTAGGGGAATATTTATCAGCTATTGCATTTGCTATATCTAAACGAGATGCAAAACTAAAGAAATAGGACCTTAGCAATCCTGTGAGGCGTTGAACATTCTGAACTGACCTGCAGTTAGTGAGTTGACAGAGATGCTCAGCTCCTCACAGGACTGAATTCTAAGGGTATAACAAATGTGCTATGAAAGTCGAATGTTGTAATGTCTCAGCCACCATAATTTACATTTTTTAAATAGCTTTTTTGGTCTCATTAGTGGCTGTGTTCTTTCATTAACCATCTGTTTGTTTGTTTTTCCTTTGCCGTCCTGGATAGTACTAGGAGAGGTCAAACATAACGAAGGTTCATAAGCTGCTTCAAGCAGATGCCAAAGCAAAATATACAACATTCTTAATTTTCAGTGTCCATGTACTGTCCTGTAGAGAAGTTACCATCATAAAACTGTTGCATACTGAAGTCTTAGCCTATGTGCTTAAAGGTTAATGCCTGGCTAGCATGGCCAAGAAAATAGTATTAGAATCATTGAACTATAGGACTGGAAGGGACTGTGAGAGTTGTTCTAGTCCTGTCTTCTGCACCCGTAGCAGGACTAAGTATTATCTAGACCGGTGATGGGCAATCTGTAACCCACATGCGGCTTGTCAAGGTAATCAGCTGGCGGGCCATAAGACAGTTTGTTTACATTCACCATGCACAGAAACAGCCACCCGCAGCTCCCAGTGGCCACTTAATTCAAGTTTCATGCTTTCATGCTTTTAGGCCACTAAAACAAGTCAAATTTACCAGAAATCTTACTACTGAAGACTGCTATTAAATAGAAGAATGCATAGTATAAAACTCTCATTTATGTAAAATATGTTGCTGTAATTCTTTATGAATTACAAGTGAGAATTTAATTCATATGCTTTCATGTAAACATGTTTGTATTATTATCACTGCTAGATATTGTCTGTTATTACTCAGCGATGTATCTAATCACTTGCTCTGCACAGAGAAACTATAAGAGAGAATTTTGTGAGCTCTGCATGACATCCATCTTTAACTTTATACAAAACTCTTCTCTTTTCCCAATGAATTTGGGTTAAAAACTTTATTACACAGATATTAACTGTTCTCTCACTTTGGAAACTTTGAGCTACCAAAATAATTTCCACAAAAAGATAAAAAGCAGAACTGACTAGTAGAATCACTTGTTGTTTGGATGACCTTATTTCTAAAGGTTTCTGTGAAACTCATCACTACAATAAGTGCCTGACAAATATTATAAATGAAACTATGCAATAAAGAATTGTTTGATCCTATTATACAGATAAGGAAACTGGGGCACAGGACATCCTCATTCAAGAAAGAATTTAAACATGTGCTTATGTCCATTCTCGGTCAGGAAAAGCATTAAAGTGCATGCTTAACTTAAATCTATGGAATTTATGCTTATCTTTAAATTACTTTCCTGAATACTGATGCTTTTCATGAATTGGGGCCAGAGGTCAGCTTTACTGAGGTAAAACTGCCACCTGTCTTCGCTAGGATTTTACAATGAGATAGCTCTTTCACATTTGCTCCCTTGTTGCTAGAACTGGGTGCAAATTTTCCAGAGATATTTTTTCAGTGGATAATGTGCATTCTGTAAAACTGGAATTTTCTGAGAAAATTTATGATTGTTTAGTTCAACATTAATCTGGGTCTATTTGAGTTGCTAGAGTGCATCATGGTAGAGGTAATCAAGTAGGTTAGATTTGAAAGAGAAAGTAGATGACAAACAATTAAGCTAACATCAATACTGTCCCACACAATAACCATCTCAGAAAGAATAATAAAATGAAGGAGGACACGGTGCCTTCAAGACTCCCACAGTGCTGCTGCTAATGCTCATGTGTTGATGAAAATAACACAAAGTTACAAAATCAAAGACAATGAAAAACACCAGGAGCAGCAAAGAACATAAGACTGGCCATACTGGGTCAGACCATAGGTCCATTTAGCCCAGTATCCTGTCTTCTGACAGTGGCCAATGCCAGGTGCCCTAGAGGGAATGAACAGAACAGGTAATCAGGGTGATCCATCCCCTGGTGCTCATTTCCAGCTTTTGGCAAGCAGAGGCTGTGGACACCATCCTCCCTAATAGTCATTGATGAACTATCCTCCAGGAATTTATCTAGTTCTTTCTTGAAGCCTGTTTTAGTCTTGGCCTTCACAACATCCTCTGGCAAAGAGTTCCACAGGTTGACCATGAATTGTTCGGAGAAACACTTCCTTTTGTTTGTTTTAAACCTGCTGCTATTAATTTCATTTGGTGACCCCTAATTCTTGAGTTATGAGGAGTAAATAACACTTCCTTATTTGCTTTCTCCATGCCCAACATGATTTATAGACCTCTACCATATCTCCCCTTAGTCATCTGTTTTCCAAGCTGAAAAATCCCAATCTTATTAATGTCTCCTCATACAGAAGCTGTTCCATACCCCTAATCATTTTTGTTGCCCTTTTCTGAACCTTTTCCTATTCCAATATACTTTTTTGAGATGGAACGACCATATCTCCCTGCAGTATTCAAGATGTGGGCATACCATGGATTTATATCAAATGTCGGCAACATCAGGCATGCAGCTCACCAGGGTAAGCACCCTGGCAGGCCGGGCCAGTTTGTTTATCTGCCGCGTCTGCAGGTTCGGGCCGATCGCAGCTCCGGGCCAGTGAAGGTGGCAGGAAGCAGCACGGGCCAAGAAATGTGCTGGCTGTGGCTTCCCAGAGCCCCCATTGACCTGGAGCGGCGAACAGCGGGCAGTGGGAGCTGCAATCAGCCGAACCTGCGGATGCGGCAGGTAAACAAACTGGTCCGGCCCCCCCCCAGAGTGCTTACTCTGGTGAACTGTGTGCCAGAGGTCACCGAACCCTGATTTATACAGAGGCAATGTGATATTTTCTGTCTTCTCTATCCCTTCCTAAATTATGTGCCAACATTCTGTTAGCCTTTTTGACTGCCGCTGCATGTTGAGTGCATGTTTTCAGTGAACTGTCCACAATGACTCCAAGATCTCTCTCTTAAGTGGTAACAGCTAATTGAGACACCATCATTTTATACGTATCGTTGGGATTATGTTTTCCAGTGTATATTACTTTGCATTTATCAACAATGAATTTCATCTGCCATTTATTGCCCAGTCACCAGTTTTGTGAGATCCCTTTGTAGCTCTTCATAGTCTACTTTGGACTTAACTATCTTGAGTAGTTTTGTATCATTTGCAAATTTTGCCACCTCACTGTTTACCCCTTTTTCCAGATCATTTATGAATATGTTGAATAGGACTGGTACCAGTACAGGCCCCTGGGGGACACCACTATTTACTTCTCCCAGTCTGAAAACCGATCATTTATTCCTACTCTTTGTCTATCCTTTTAACCAGTTACCAGCCATGAGAGGACCTTCCCTCTTATCCCATGACAGCTTAATTTGCTTAAGAGCCTTTGATGAGGGACCTTACCAAAGGCTTTCTGAAAATCTAAGTACACTGGATCCCTCTCAAAGAATTCGAGTAGATTGGTGAGGCATTATTTCCCTTACAAAAAACATGTTGACTCTTCCCCAACAAATATGTTCATCTACGTGTCTGACAATTCTGTTCAATCACTTTGCCCGGTACTGAAGTCATGCTTACTGGCCTGTAATTGCCGGGATCACCTCTGGAGCCCTTTTAAAAATTGGTGTCACATTAGCTATCCCTCCAGTCATTTGGTACAGAAGCTGATTTTAGTAGTTCTGCAATTTCACATTTGAGTTCCTTCAGAAGTCTTGAGTGAATGCCATCTGGAGCTGGTGACTTATTACTGTTTAGTTTATCAATTTGTTCCAAAACCTCCTCTAATGTCCCTCAGTCTGGGACAGTTGCTCAGATTTGTCATCTAAAAAGAATAGCTCAAATTTGGGAATCTCCTTCACATCCTCAGCTGTGAAGACCAATGGAAAGAATTCATTTAGTTTCTCTGCAATGGCCTTATCGTCCTTGAGTGCTCCTATAGCATCTTGATCATCTGGTGGCACCAGTGATTGCTTAGCAGGCTTCCTGCTTCTGATGTACTTAAACATTTTTTTTTGCTATTACTTTCTGAATCTTTGCCTAACTGTTCTTCAGAAAAAATTTTGGCCTTCTCAACTATATTTTTACACTTCACTTGCCAAAGTTTATTCTCCTTTTTATTTTCCTCATTAGGATTTAAACTTACACTTTTTAAAGGATGCTTTTTGCTTCTCACTGCTTCTTTTACTTTGTTGTTAGCCACAAATGCCCTTTTTTAGTTCTCTTACTATTTTTGTTAATTTGGAGTATACATTTAAATTGATCTCTATTATGGTGTCTTTAAAAAGTTTCCAGCAGCTTGCAGGGATTTTACTTTTGGCGCTGTACCTTTTAATTTCTGTTCACTAACTTCCTCATTTTTGTGCAGTCCTTTTGACCTGAGCAATTTGCCAGTATTTAGGATCTTTCAAGTTCTTCAGTTATGAAGAGGTGAAATTAGTGATGGAGTCAGGTATTTCTTTGATGCTAGGTTATGTATTTACAAAAATATACAAAGTTATGTTTCTTTGATTATACGAGGCCTCAAACAAGAGATAGTTTCTTTGCTTACAGCCACAAGCTTCTTTCAACCAGCACTCAGTCCAAAAGATCTCTCTAAGCTTTTCTCGGAGTCACACTCCAGTGCTTATACAGGCTTTAGCTTTGACTTTTCTAATTCACAGTCTTCTCTCTCAACTACTCTGTTGTTTCTGCTGTTTTTTTCACAAAACAATAACCAGTAAAACACCTCTGCCCACATGTCCCTTGAATGTCTCTTTGTTTGGGTGGTGACTTGTGCCTGTGTTTGGGTTGGAGGCTGCTAATTTTGCCACTGCCTGGTTGCATAAAGGTGTTTAATGGCTTCTTACAACTATCTTAAATGAAGGGAGGTAGTTACAGCCCCAGTTGCAAAGAAATTTAACCTAATCCATAATATTTTATTAATTCCCTATATTCATTTGTATTATAGTTTTTGCTGATACCAGGGCCGGCTCCAGGCCCCAGCGCACCAAGCGTGTGCTTGGGGCGGCATGCCATGGGGGCGCTCTGCCAGTTGCCGGGAGGGTGGCAGGCAGCTCAGTGGACCTCCCGCAGGCGTACCTGTGGAGAGTCGCTGGTCCCGCAGCTCCGGTGAGTATTGATGGAGCATCCGCAGGCACGCCTGCGGGAGGTCCACTGGAGCCACGGGACCGGCGAGTGGCAGAGCGCCCCCTGCGGCGTGCCACCGTGCTTGGGGCGGCAAAATGGCTAGAGCCAGTCCTGGCTGATACCATGTTCTATTTGCATTTTATAAACAAAAACTGCGAAAAGAGGAATTTTTGAGGACCCATATCATACAATTCTACTATACATCATGATTTTTTTGTTCTTTTTTTTACACATATACATACCTTTTCATAGAATGGTACGAGCATTAAAGCTTCAACATCATGCTAAAGTGCCATGTCTTTACTGGAAATGACACTTGTACTTTAATGTTCAGAAAGAGGATTTCGAAATATACAGCTTTGTCTGGCGCATGCTACTGTATATATTTCATTGATCTCACTAAACAGTTCAGATCTCTGAATCCTGACATAATACCACTTTTTCTCTAGTGTTATTGAAATTTTAAATGCGTGTCTTTACACTTCAGGCCAGGTTCCATGACTTTCTTTTGTTTGCTCGTAAAAGGATTAGCACATTGTGTGTGCTACCAAAAACAGATGGTGAATTATAATAAGTTATCCATGAAATTTGAACTCCTGGTGTATATAAATAGACCAACTAAATATCCAGACCAAGGTTTGCAAAAATAGGAACATGCTATGGAGTTAGAATCATAAATTGTTATTTTGACGCCCAAGTAAATGGCCTGATTTTCAAAACTGCCAAGCACCCAAGAACTCTCATCGGAGGTATGGGATTCTCAGCACTTTTGAAAATCAGATGACCTATTTAAGAGTCTAAATGTGGATTTAGGCTCCTATTCTTGAAAACCTTGGCCGTATGTTTTCCCGTAATAATGCAAGTATATTTTGTCCATTAGAAAGAAAATCTAATCCATAAATTAGAATTGAAAAATAGGTAAATGTATACACCTAGGAACAAAGAATGCAGGCCATATTTACATGATGGGAACTCTGTCTGAGAAGCAGTGACTCTGGAAAATATTGGGCGTAGTGTTGGATAATCAGCTGAACATGAGCTCCCAATGTGACGCTGCAGCCAAAAGAGCTAATGTGATCCTGGGATGCATGAACAGGGGACTCAACTAAGAGCAGAGAGATTTATGTCTGTATTTGGTCCTGGTGTGGACCATTGCTGGAATATTGTATCCGATATTGACTAATGGATAGGAAACATACCTTATAGTGATAAGCTAAATAGATTTAGCTCATTGAGTCTAATGAAGAGAAAGCTAAACGGGGGGGAGGGGGAGAAATAGATTGCAGTCTATAAGAACCCACAACAGGAAACAATTATTTAATAATTTAGCATGGACAGGTGTTACATGATCAATAGCTGGAACTTGAAGCTAACAAATTCAGACTAGAAATAATGTGTCAATTTTAATGGTAAGAGTAATTAACCATTGGAAAAATTTACCAAGGGTCATGGTGGATGCTCCATTACTGACAATTTAAAATCAAGAATGGATTTTTCCTAAATGACACAATCTAGGAATTATTTTGGGAAGTCTGGGCCTTATTTTTGTTAAGATGACATTGGTTTTGGCAACAAATGGAAACATGCAGTAGATAATCTTATTCTGAGACAAAGGTTATATTACATTGTGAAGAAAATATTACTGATACTAAATACTCCTCAAGGTTTTTGCCTTTCAGTCCAGAAAGACAGACCAATGACTGTGTCTCACACAGCAGGAATATGAGTCTGAATTGCACTGAGTGAAATTGCACCTGGCCTAAATTTATCAAAGAAACCATGTGAAAAGACTTAAAACTGAATTGTCAAAAATAAAATTGTAAAGGATTTTGGGATGATGAGATGAATCTTCTGCTTCAAGTCTTGCGCATATCTTTACACGGATCATGAAAGAAAAAATATTAAAGGTTTTGCTCAACTGTAGACAGAGTTTGTACTAAGACATAGCTGAACTATATTGCTGCATTTACTCACAGCAAGAACTGATAACATATTCACACATCAGTAATTGTGCAAATTCTTATTTAAAATCCTAAAATTATATACATTAAAGATGGAGAAGATCTATTGGGTAATCTAGTTTATTTCCAGCACGAATGACCGAAGCAATGGGGATTCCACAACCACCTACTTTTGGACACTCATAGATAGTCTGGATAGGAAGATTTTCTTGATATGTAACTCAAATCTTCTTTTCTTAATTCCATTCTTTACATTTAGTTATACTCCACCCCATACTATCCTGAATATTCCCTCCTCTCCTTATACCCTTAAATATTTGTAGATCCTTCTATGTCCACCTAATATTATTGCCAAACCACACTATATGAGTCAGCTCTTTTGGCTGAGATTTTGAAAGCATATGAAAGAATTCATCACCAAATTCTATTGAATTTCAATAAGATTGGGAGTCTCATTCCCTTAGCCCAGGGTTTCTCAAACAGGGGTCGCGCTGGCGGGTCGGGCCAGTGTGTTTATCTGCCCCATCTGTAGGTCCAGCCGATTGTGGCTCCCACTGGCGCGGATCGTTGCTCTGGACCAATGAGACTATTTTTAGTGTGTCCTTTATAGTCTAGGATTATTTTGCTCCAGATCTATTAGCCTGAATTTTTCTAAATTAAAAAAAAGATTTTTTTCCTCTCCTCATGTTTTCAATCCTTCTAGGTCACTTATATTATTTCTCTGTCCATACTAGCATATGCAATTCCACTCTGTCTAGTAGCATCTAGAAATTTCACTGTCACGTGTTAACACTACCTGAGAGATAATTTAGAGTGATATTTATGCAAGAGCTCAGACTGGATTATCATAATGGCCTCAAAAATCTATGAATCTATAAAATATATTCGCAAAAACTGATATTTCTGAGCTGATCCTCTAGAAGCCACCCTCTTCAACTTGGTGCATAAACACTTCATTGCTATGGCCAAAACATGGTAGGTTCTTGTCTACATGCCCATCTCCTTTTACATTTCAGTACAAGATTTTTTTTTTAAACCTCAGATATGAGAAGGCACATTTTCTGCTTCCTGTTCTGCACTCAACCTTCGGAGGAACTTTATTCTATGATGCCTTAATTATAAAGTTTGTAGGGTTCCCTAGATTTCTAACTAATTAATTTTAACACTTCTTCCTATCCTGCTAATTCACCAGGGCTCACATTGTCCCCTCAATGGTGAAACCTGTGTGAGGGAGCTGTAGGGTGAGGACATTTTGCAAGATTCCTGTAGCAACTGAGCTCCTCCCTAGTGTTCCAGGTGGGAAGTGGTGCATCAAGGTTTGCCTTGTGTCAAGAAGGCTGTGGGGCGTAGCAGTTCCCCAAGAATTCCCAGGAGGTCAGAAAGCTGGATTTCAGCTGCTCCTCAGTCCGTGGCTGCTGCACTTGTGCCATCTTGTGTCCCCTTAATGGAAATAACTAAGTTGTGACTATTTATTGTACAGGGAAAAATGTTAAGTGAATCTCCAAATGGGTTCTGGTATTTCCAAGATTAAAAATGTGAGTAGAGTGGAATGGTCCAATCACTTTTATGTCTAGTGCTCTTAGCCTAGACAAAGATGTGTGAACCCAAATCATTACTTCCATTTCCCCCCTCAGTGAACATCTCTAAGGTTCAGTACAATTAAGATATGAAACCTCACTATATCCAACCTGGTATCAGCAACCAAGCTCAGATTCCAGGTCTAGCCACTGACAGAAGTCCAGTTGTAAGACAGTGTTCATTAGCGTGCTGCAGACACAGTCCCTAGTCACCAGAGGGAAATAATTTGCCATGTTTTGATGGTACATAATGAGAAACTCCAAGCCAAAAATAAATCTAATCTCTCCTCTATATAATGGAAGTTATTATTTTTCATAGTAATCATCTTCTCTTCCTGTTCTGCCCATAAGCTATCAATATACTGTCTTAAATATAATTAGGGTAACTTATCTTATCTGCAAGAGCTTTGTCATTATATCCCGCTCTCCAAACTGACAGGTCATGTAAATTTAAAAAAGAATAATAAAACTGTTCTACACACACAACACACATATATATATATATATATATACACACATTTCTCATTTCAGTGTTCAAGGAAGAACAACAAAAATCCCATCACAGATAATCACATAAATATAGGTCACTACTAACAACAGTACACTTAAATAATAAATCATGAGGTGAAGAAAATGGAAAGCTTATTATTAAGTACTAAGGTACCATGTTTGGATTCTCTTTCTGACAGGGAAGCCAAGACCTTTGTTCGTGTATGCAATGCTTTTGCAGGCTGCTGCATTATCACTGCCACATATTGATACTAACATGACTTGTGCTCTAAATCTGAATCTACTGAAGGCTAAACATTCATTGTTTCCTTAAGGATCAGCATGAAGCAGGTGCACACTGAATCAGATGTAAGAGAAATACATGTAGTTCACTGCTATAAACTAACATCTATTGTCACCTTAAAAAGTATCTACACATGGATATCAGAGGCCAAGGATTCCTATTTATTTTATTTCAAGAAAGCAAATGAGAGTGAGGAAAAAAGTAGCAGACCTATTGCATTTTTTTAGTGGGCATTGTTTGATTTCCCTTTACACATTCTCATATCTGCCAATCAAAAAAACAAGTAATATCAGATGCTAATCCTGGCTAATTAGTAGCAGCTTAACTCAAAAGTAATCTCTTGTGGGCAACTTTTAATAATGCAGATGTTTTGTCCTTCTCTCTCATAGTGTAAAAAGCAGCATCAGAGTACAACAGCCTAATAAACATCAGAACCTATTTTAAGAACATTTTGCTGTCATTTATTGGAACTTCTGCCATTTCTGGTCACAGAGAGAAGGATCAAATTGTACACCACTGCAACCGAGGAGAAATATCTCCACTTAGTCACGGTGTCCTGGACACCTGGTACTTCATGCATCTGCAGTCCCTAAACTGTTGTCCTTCACCATTGTTCACGCTTTCAATCTCTAATAGCTTCCATTTAGAAGCTTGTCTCCTTTAATTTAGTCAGGAGTGCACTTTCCAAAGAATGCCAACTATTAGAAACCTAAAGCAGTATAAACTGTAGCTCCTCAGGGCAGATGTTTCTCAGCTTGAACATTCAGGGGAAAAAAGAGTGGATTGTAACATAATTACTTTTATAGAGAGCGTAGTATTTATGTGCTTGTTTTGTGATGTAATGGACTTCGAAAATATAGCCCTGTCATACTATTCAAATCAGATCATGAGCAGCCATTAAATAGTATTTCAAATCAAACAATGGATCAAAAGAGAATCCTTTACTAATGCACTCTGAGAAGAAAGTATAACTATCATAGAAAGAAGTAGATGGATTGAATTTCTACATAATGAAGTTAAAATGACAATGAAGGAAAGAGTTATGATAGGCTCCAACAGTCAGGAGTACTGGAATCCTAAGAGGGCCACCTGCCAATTACATTTAATATGCTAATACAATTACAGTACATGAAATTTTCTATTCTGCCCATAAAGGTCTTGTTAACAGTAATTAACTGTTAAGACATTTCACTCCAAAAAGAAAAGAGTGAAATTATTTTTACTAGAACTAAAGGAAAACTTTTTAAATTAGTATTTGAATAGCAAAAGACTGAATTCTCACTACTGTTACCTATCAGCGCTGTGTTCTTGGGGAACCAATGCGCAGTACCCAGCCTGTCTGACTCACGAAAGACTTTCCTCCCCCCCAGCCTCTGCTTGAACCAAAGCGGATAAGAAGAAAGATTTACAAAAAGCAATGAAAAGGCAGGGAGAAACGCACCTAAACACCTCCAGACAAGGGTGACAAGATTAAGGAAACTCCCCTAGCCTCATTTGCATTGGAGATGGGACAGGGAGGCATCTCTATTAGTATACAGAATAGAGAACAGCGATTCCAAGGCAAGAATCACACTGAGCTATGGGACCAGAAAAGCAGGGAAGCACTGCATGACGGGGATCTCTGCTCCAGATGTTAATGAACCCACACCTGCACTCACCCAGCTCAGCACTTATCAGATCAATTCTAGTAATAAATCCTTTATTGGTATCCAAAATAGTGAAGCTGCCCAATTGCATTGTGAGCTCCCTTGAAGGAACACAGCCCATAGCCAGGAATGATCAGTCCCTATTGTCTAGCCTGAACAAAACAACTTTGTCACACTCCCTTGAGCCATCAGTTTACCATAAACAAATCTAGTGTTCTCCCTTGAACCACTGTTCTTTCCCTACAAAACCCCCTAGCTATGCTCAAGTAAATGCTCTGATGCCTAGATCCAAAATCTGCATCAGTCCCATTGGGACTTCATCTTCTCCTGACTGATTGTGCTGGGGAGCTAGGCCTGTCTCCAGCACTCCGGACCCTCAGCTACTACCACCGCCTGGGACCCCTGATTGATTCAAGCTTCACAGAGTGGTGAGAATCCAGCTCTCTCTTGGTATAGCCTTCTGACCCTGACTTGTGTGATCAGTTATAGTTTTCTAAGCCTGACTTTTATAATCAAATTTAAGTTAGATTTAATATTATACCCGTTCTGTTTGATTCCCCTTGTACGGTTATTACCTGGCAATAAAGAACTTTCATGGTTAAGCTCATTGCTTCTCTCCCTCCCTCCCCATGGGTGTTTTTTGGCATCACCGTTCGCTCTGCAGCAACACTCCTTGTACTGAAGCTAAAGATTCCTGCAGCACCCCAAATTCCTGTGGGGTTTGCTCATCAAGTGGGTTACTACCAGAACAATTGTAATGTGAAAGTGGGTATAGGAACATGCTGAGTCCAAGGGCATATAAGGGTGGCAAGCTGAGAGTGCTGCTCGACCCAACCTGCTCAGACATACTCTATGGCATATGAGGGTGACAGCTTGGAGGTGCTGTTTGACCCAGCCTGCTGAATGCAAGGGACTATGAGGGTGACAGCTTGGAAATGCTGCTCGTCCCAACTTACTGGGTCCAGGGACATATAAGGGGTCAGCTTGGGAGTGCTAATTAACCCAGTTTCTCAGAGGCACTCTGTTAATGTGTGTGTTCGTCTGATTCTGGGGCTGGAAGAACCCAGCCCTGGGGAACCTAGGTCCTGCATGATAGCTCCATTGGGAGGGAACTTGCAGCATGGAGAAGCAGAGACCCTATGAGAACACAGGTGACACAAGGGGTACATGGATAGAATTACAGAACCCCTGCCCCCAGAAGAGTAACCATAATAAATGAGCATACCCCAAAGTAATAGGCAAATCTGGTAACACTACTAAGGCACAACAAAGCTGATCATGTCTATTAAATTGCATTCAGTCAATAAAACTAACTAAAATAGCCACTGTTTCTTTAGAATCATGCTGCTGCTTTTAATACTTGTTTCTAGATTTTAATAAACATTCATTTCACCCAAAAATGTACTTTCCTGGGCAAATCTGTAGACTGTAATTTTAAGACATTTAAAGTACAACGAAACCTAATTAAGCATTAACCTATGCCATTTCTACTACAATGTTAATGTAAAATTCAGGTTAATACCAAATGAGTTCCTCATTCAAAACTGACTTTATGATAAATACACAAGAACTTAACAAGGACTAGTCACTTATTATAAAACATACCAGTGTTTATTTTTGCTTAGCACCTTGGCCCCATGCTCCAAAGCTTCTACCACCATGTGATATAAAATACTCAGAAAATCCCCAAAGTGAAATTCCAAGAAGTTATGCAACAAAAGTGCTAACAATATAACATGTTGTGAGTATTTCATTTTGTAAATGTATCCAGTCAAAAACAAGAGGTTCAAAATTTCATGACAGAAAGGAACCCTATGAAGCCCTCAGTAATGGAAATTGGGCAGCAAACTAGAACATAGTCTCAGTAGAGAAAAGAAAGAAGAGAGATCATGTGAAAATTCAGACCCAAAATTATTGCCAAAGTACCTATACATTATATATCTACTCTATGTGTTTGTACAGCTATATTTATAAAGTATCTATCAACAAAACACTGGACGAGATTTAATGGCACAGTGAGAATTATCGGCAGGCCAGTTAATTATCAGTACTACTGTACATGGAATTAGGATCCCTAATGTGAGCATGACATGACAGTGATTCTCTAGAATGCTTTATGTTTCAGCATAGGCTTTCACTTATAAGTCCACCATCATATTGTTTTCCATTATTATTCTTTGGGGTACATTATAGCAAAGCGCTGTCGTACACACTGACCTGTATATGGTGATGTTAGGGTTCGTCATGTTCTTCTTTCAATGGGTGTTCCAGAATCTTTGGCTGGCTCTGCCCACTGCTGTCTTGAATGTATACCTGGATTCTGATATGATCATAGGTGCCAGATATGAAGCAATCTTTAAGATAATATGGGCCTGTTCCATTGAGGTCCTTGTAACTCTATACTTGACTGCATAACCTACAGCAGCAACCAATTCAAGGTTCATTTTACAGTCTCTTCAGCTCAATACACTCAGGGGACAGATTGCTGTGTTCTTTACCAATTGTAGCTTCTTGTGGATTTCTTGTTTAGACTATGACAGAATGAGCCAGTATGATGTGTAAGGAAGCCTTGGAGGGTCATGTGCCCCCTCAGATTGGCCTGCTAGGGGAGGAAGTGGGGCTCTGTCCTTCTCTCTCTGCATCTCCCATACCCCAGCACATTTGACTGCTCTCCCTGGCACCTGGGAAATGAGTGTGTGTATATGACAGTGAGCTTCCCAGTCAGGTTCTCTAAGGCAGAAGCAGCTCTGTCTCACTGTCTCACTCCCCAGGGAGAGCAGCCAAATATGGGGGGCAGAGGCACAGGGAGAGAAGGAAGGACAGAGAGAGGAGGAGCCTTCCCCCCCGCAGGTAACATGGGGCAGGGAGAATGCTGCCACCCTGGGATGGGGCTCAGGGGTCACTGGGTTAGAGGAGACACATGGGACAGTCACATGTCCACCCTTTACCTTATGCCCCCCCAGTATGGAGAGGCACCACTCATCTGCAGCTGTCCAGCCTGTAGGTGACAAAACATGAACTTATTCACAAGGTCTTCATCTGAGAGCAATGGATGGATCTCCTGATAGCCAGAGGTGGAGACGATATGGTTAGTCCATTATGGCCACAGGCTGTACCCTACATTAGGCTGTTTTAGAAAATCTTCCACTGTTAAACAACGCATTTTAGCCCCCTTTGGTGAACTCGGATAGACAGAGGATCTGCATTTTTGTTGTTTCATCTAACCTTGCTCAGACTTAATCAAGGTCTCACTGGGGTAAAAATGCCAGTTGCTCCATCTATGCTAGCGATTCTACTATTTCAATCTGGTATTAGTGCATTGAGGGACTTTATAATTTTTTTTTTAATGATTCCAAGTTACATAGAAGGCAGGACATAACAAGATGTATCATACATGAGCTGACTGCTTACTTCTGTTCTCCACTTCATAGTTCATTGTTAACTTCCTCAAGACAGCTATGCATGTACTTTCATGAGTGCAGCACATACCCTGCTTGGTCTGCATACAGGAAGCAGGCTTTGCCAGAAACATCTGTATATTCAGCAACATCAAAATGAAACTGCCTTTTTAATCATAGCTATTCCTCTCCTTAAATTATCTCCTAAGCTATGGGTACATGAATATAAAAGTAATTTTCTCTCCATCTTTTTCATTACTATTGATAGTATATGAATGTTACATGTAGATAATGAACACCTAACAAACATTTTTTTTTTAGAAGTGCATCAGATAGGTCCGGTTGCTGCTAACCCAAAGCTACTCTGGTAGTATCCATACATAAATGATTTTTGACCCTAGTACATTTGCAAAATAATGTGTGCCTTTTTTCAAAGCATAATGGAGTAGGAGTACAAGGAAAATTTCAGTCAGAGCGGCCAACATTTGATGTCCTTAGACTATCCCACTGATACATGAAAATAAATTAATAAACTGAACTACTTGATAACTTGAAATTTGTAGAGATGTTCTTTGAATATCTAAGGGATTTCTTAAACAGGTTTTGTTAAACATAAAGAGTCTTTTAAAAGACCAGAGATATGAGAAGCTCAGGTTCAGAAATTAGACTAATATGAATTGTGTTTACTCAATTAAGAAGGGGCTATATTTTACATTTATAGTTTAAACACAGTTTGTCACAAATTGATCCACTATTACAACCTCTCTAGCATATTCATTTTTATTAAAAAGGGCCTGTTCTAAAACTCATGGAAATCAATGGGATTCTCTCCATCATATCCAAATGCCATTCATACGGCACTCAGGTGGACTAGAATGGGAAGTTTTATCAGCATGGCTGCATCAGTCAGGGGCATGAAAAAAGCACACCAGTATGGTGTAGCTACACTGACATAACCACCGTGTGAACGCAGTCATGTCAACAGAAGAGAGCTTCCATGATGTAGCTAATGTCATTTGGGGATGTGGTGTTCCTATACCAACAGTAGAGCCCTTCCGCTTACAGTAGTCTGATCCTCCACTTCGGAACTATGCCAGCATAGACAATATCAGTACAGTCTCTGTAGCTATATCCCTAGTTGCTACTGAGGCTACAGACCATTCTTATTCTACACCACAGTTATGTCTTTTACAGTCCATGTAGAGTTTAAAACTTCACTTCATAACAGTCACAGATTATAGGTTTTCCTTCAAATTATAAAGCCATCATATTAAGTGTCCGTGGACAGGTCATTTCAATACCAGAGAGAATTTCTGCCATAAGCCATCTTATTTCAGTCTCAGTGAATCATTTTTTTTAGCCAACTTGCATTGTAGCTTATGTTTAATATATACAACATTGAAGCATGGGTTCATTTAGTAGTGGATATACAAATCTGCATGTTTATTATTATAAGATAGGGATGCTGGAACAATTTTATAGCAGGGGTACTGGGAATCCCATATATGATGGATGTCATGAGTTTGGTTACTATTACTAGTTCAAACAAGTGGGTGTTTCTGCATTCCCAGCACCCTGAGTTCCAGCTCCCCATCTACACTCAGGTATGAAAGACTCTAATAGGACCCATTCTTCAATATAGAACTACATTCCATGTCACCATTAGTACAAACTTCTGCTTTACTTTGAGACTAACTGACACTCCTGCTGACCATTCAGAAGACATGCCAATGACTGAATGGGCAAGTGATATCACTCTCATTCTGCTAGAGGTGCCCTATGTAAGATATCACCTGCAGGATGGTTTGAGAAGCTTGCATTGCCACTGCCTAGGCTGGCATCCTTTTTAGGGCCAAATGGTTATTTATCATCATAAGCGAAGCAGTAATGGCTCCTTGTTTAGGTTATGTAACCCTTGCTATTATAAAATGTTTCCAACCATTTTTGAAGCACTTTAACACCGCCATAGTTTGCTGCAGGAGCTTGTAATTTGGCCAGGGGGTAGAGTACCAGAAGAGTGCCTTTTGCTGTCTGTAGGAAAATATGTTCAGATTTGGGTGAGTTATAAATTGTCAAAATCACTATTTAGCATCTGTGTTGTACTCCATTGAACCTGCTAAAGCCATATGGCTAAATTTTTTGGACATTCTGTGTGTCCTAAGCATGCTCCAGCCCCACTAAGACTTCAGTTAACATAAAAAATGACTCCAGAGGCGATCCTAGCAATTACAGTCTGATACTCCTGACTTCATTAGAACCTGGCTACACAATCTGACTACATACATACAAGAGAGTATATGTTCCGGAAGTCTTAGACAATTCAGTGTAATGGACTGAATTGTCTGAAACCTTGACTTGGGTCGAGTTCAATATTGCCCCTATACATTCTATCCTCTGAACTGTCAGGAGGATAGCCTCTTCTGAGTTAAACTAACTGTCTCAGTGCCTTGGAAGTTGACTGGATAAGAGTTACACTGGACAGGACCTGAACTCTGGAACGCCCCTTACCGGCCAGTTGTCCAGGTAGGGATATATTTGTACTTCTAACTATCTCAGGAAAGCTGCTACCACTACCATACATTTTGTAAAAACCCATGGAGCTGCCCACAAGCCAAAAGGCAGCCATGAACTAGTAATAACAATGATTTACCAGGAATCTAAGATACTTCCTGTAGCCTGGATACAGTGCACATGGAAATAAGCATCTTAAAGTTGAGGACAGCGTACTAGTCTCAAGGATCAGGGAGGGGATAATAGCAGCCAGGATGATCATATTAAACTATCGTTTTTAGGTATTATTGAGTGACATAGATCGAAAATTAGCTGAGACCTCCCTTTACTTTTGGAATTAGAAAATAGTGGAACTAAAACCCTTTCCTCTGTGACACTGAGGAACCTTGCCTATGGCTTCCACCAAGGTGAGAGATCGAGTTCCTCAGGAGAGAGGTCCCTGAAGAGGAATGTGGAAGGAGGTTGGGAAGGAGAGGAACAAACAAACAGAAGAGTGTATCCCACTTCCACAGTGCAATACGACCCACTGGGCTGAAGTAACCTGGATCAAACACTGAGGAAATGGAACAGATGGTTTGTGAACACAGGGGAAGGAGAGAGTGGAATCATGGAAACAAGTCTGGCATCCTCGATTGAACCATCAGCCTGGCTGCTTAGTATCCCCAGGGCATTTAGATGGACCAGGAGGTGCTGAAGAAGCATCAAGAGTCAGTATGTATCTATAATTCCTACTTTTTTTCCTTGATAGGTCTTGGCAAAAGTGGGTATCGGTGGGACAGCTGAGGAGGAAAGTGTATGCTCAATTACTTTCAGAGTTACCCTGGAGTCCTATATTCTATGAAGCTCATCATACATCTGAGATAAAAAGAGGGATGACTCTTTAAATGGCAGGTGCAGCATTGCCTGTGGAACTTATTGTGGCTACAGCTTCAGAGTTGCTGAAACACCTGTGCACAGTGATTGCAGAAGCCACCATCCTAGTACCTGAGTCCAAACCAGCCTGAAGTAATGTTCTCACCCCCAATTTCTCTTAATATACTTGCAAAAGGAACTCCTGCTTAGCATCCTCAGGTAACTTGTCTTTACATTTCAGAACAGAGTTCTAGATATTAAAGTCATATCACCTTAATGAAGCCTGCTGGTGGTAATTCTTAGCTATAACCCTACCATCGAATACATTTTTCTACTGAACAAGTCCAGCTTTTTTGCCTTCCCTTGAGGTAGGGGTAAGATGCCTGTGGCCCCTAGTGTTCCCTCTCATGACAGACAAGATAAATGCTCAAAACTCTGGGTGGGCCATAATATCTATGCTCCATCATTTAGATGTGGGAGGGAAAGAGAAAGGAGATTGCCAGAGAGTCTTGATAAAGTCTAAAATTGCCTCATTAATTGGCAATGCCACCCAAAATGGAGCAGCAGAGGCAGAACATCAATGAGGCTTCTAGAAGATTCTCTAACCTGAATGTCCAAGCCTGAAGCTACCCTTTTTAAGCTCCTAGTGAGCTCCGTTAGCTCATCAGTAGGAGGTGAAGGTACACCCAAGGAACTGCTTTATCTGGAGGGGAGGATGAAGCTAATACAGGTTAATGCTGTGCCTCCTCTCTTAGGCCTGGGCTACACTAGCAGGGGGGCTCGAACTAAGATACGCAACTTCAGCTACGCTATTCGCGAAATATCTTAGTTCGACTTACCTGACTGTCCTCATGGCGGCGAGTCGACTGCCCGGTGCCCCACTGACTGCACTTACTCCTCCTGCCAAGGTGGAGTATGGCATTGATTAGTGGATCGATTTATCATGTCCAGATGAGATGTGATAAATCGATCCCGATATATCGAACATTACCTGCCGATCAGGCTGGGTAGTATAGATATACCCTTAGCAGTCTTGCCAGATGCACCTGAAAACCTTCATCCTACTCATTAGCAGTTCTAGCACCAAGCTCAGGATCAATAAAGGCTTGATGAGTTGACTCCCCACATCCAGTCAAGGAAACTGAACCTGACTGAAATGGAGATGATTGGGAAATGGGCAAATCCCCATGAGTTCAGGAAGGGCCAGTGAAAGGGCATTGGACCACAATGTCTTGCAGGCCACATGTCCATGCCAGCACTCATCACTGGGTTTTGCAAATACCGAGTGGTAAAGTCTAGGAGGGAAAGCGGCAAGACAATCCATGGCTAGGAAACATAAGAGCCAAGCTCCAAGTCAGAAGATGACGATGCACCTTCTCCTGACCATCGATGGGCCAGTTAAGTCATCTGATGCCAATAGTCCCGGGAAGAGCAAAGAGAAGCTGTCATCACTGGATTCACTCTCAATGATACTGAAGGATGAGAGTTCTGGGATGCAGGTGGTTGAGTTGGTGCCAGGCACTGCACAGAGGGACTGGTGCCGAGTGATCTACCAGTACTGTAGGATTAATCTCCTGTACCACCAGGAACACTGGCACCAATAAGCAAAGCAAGTCTCTGGCAATTTGAAATGCCTCTATGTAGACTATGCCAGGATAGCCTCTGACAAATGTGCAAGAGATGTAGACAAAACCAGAATCGATGAATGCGCTGCTTAGAGACTGGAGATCTGCCTCTCTCAGCAATGTCCTCGGAAGCCTTCTGTATCTTCCTGGGCACTGGCAAGGGAGAATGATGCCAGAGCTCTGTCAGCATCGAAGGCTCACGTCTCACAAATGCTGAAGAGCTTGGTACTCTTTTTGATCAAGAAGGCCTTGAAGGTGATTTCAGAGCAACCTCCATCAAAAGAAGCTTCAACCTGGCCTCTCAACCATTCTTGGTCCTAGGCTTGAAGTCTCTGTAAATCTAGCACTGATCTATGAGACTCACTCAAGCACCTTAAATAACTAGAGTGCAGGTCGCTCACTGACATGGGCTTTGAGCTCTCCAGCAGGACTTGATGCCTGGTAATCAAGGCATCATTTGGTACCTATAATCAATCCCCAAACTTGGGGAACAGAGAAAAAACTAAGATACTAAACTAACTCAACAAACATTAACTAACCTTAACATCATACAAATAAGTAACTATATACAGGAAAAACATGCTGAGAGCACTTGTTAACGCAAGGCCAACAGATTCCAACAACCATCACAGGTAGTAAGAAGGAACAGAGGGAGATTGTGGGGTGGCTTTGCCCTTTATACCTGCATGCAGTGCAGTGTTGTGCAGAGGGTGCTCAAGCTTCCCCAATGAGTACACAGAGGGGAATAATTTCTGACAAGTGAGCTCAAGATGCACACACCAAGAGTGGAACGTACATGTGCAATCACTTGAAGAACTATTCAGTCTTGTCACAGAGCACCTCCATTGCTACCTGGTGAACCTGACTGCCTGGACCGTTCAGAAGGTTCTACAGTCACAAACACACACCAGGCTGTTTATCCTTCACCAACGTGTGCATTTATATCCTTCTTATATCACAGTAACATGCATTACCGGCTTATAGCAAGGACAAGCCCCTCAAACCTGCAGAGGAATTATTATTATAATGTTATTACCAAAAGCAACTTATCTGTAAGTTTCTAATTGGTGTGAACCAATTAGCACTATGATATGCTAATTGTTAAAAGTTAACCTAGTGGTGGCAATCACCATCTGTAGACAAAATATTCATTTTATCTGCAGGTCCTTGAACACAGCAGCAACCATATGGCACAGAGAGTTGGGCTTGTTCAGTGCATCTCTAATAAGATCTAGGTGACACAGATAAACTATGATAGGTGTCATAGTGAACAAGTGCAAGGACCTTTCACATCTGGATCCCTCATTTCTAATTAGGAATGAGTAAGACATCAGAGGGTCAGGTGACACTGTCTAATGGAGTGCATTGTTTGTATATGGATGAGGTATTGTAAGGCGAAAGTTTAAAAATAGCATCTCCAATTACTCTGTTTGGTGATACAATAGAATGACACCACATTCTGTTTTTAAACATGTGAAAGGTCAGAATTTTAGATCTAGTATGAAATTTCTTCCTTCCACGGTATGTTTATTATTGTATTTATTTAGATTTATAAAACAATTGAATTCTGATCAAAGTTCTGGACACCCTTATGAAATTTCATTTTCAGAATTAGTATCTTAACAGGCTGCTTATCTCACTCCAACAACATACAAATATGATCCAGAAGACAGTAATAAAGGCAAGGATTTTGGCTCCCTTGCTCACTTTTAGTAGCAGCATCTTGCACAAGCAGCCCCATTGAAATCACACTTCCTACAGGTTAAGGTCTCAGCTCTCAACCTCCCCCAAACACTGGGAGAAAGGAGAGACCTTGCAGTTGTCAACAAGTCCAAGCTCTGGAAGACCAAAGAGCAGAGCACATTCCAAAGTTGAGAACCCCACAACTCTCTTTTACTGAGTGAGTTCCAGCTCACCTCTCTGTGCCGAGCTCAACCACAGCAGTATGGCAAGGGGAAGAGGCTGTCTCTTATATAACCAGATTGCAAACATTTCAGAGCTTTACAGGGCATTAAAAGTTTGAATCAGACCCAGAAACTTATTGGCGTCTGGTGCAGTTCCTGGAACATTTGCTGCTGTAATGTGCTCCTAGCATTGAAAATCCCTTTAATAAGTGGGCCACAGCATCCTGCACTATCTTCAGATTCTCTGATAGATTCTCCACTTATGCTGGGTACGGATCAGAGGGTGGACTGTCAAGGAACTGGTCATAGATCCCTGGTTGTCTACCTGTTTTCATATGCAGGCTGGAGAAGCCTGGTAACTGTGGTCCTCAAAGAACCATATGCCATTTGAGGATTACAGGATCACATCACACTCTGTCATTCCCCCTGCTTATCTCTACCCCATGCATGAGGGGCTGCAGGGAGGGAGGTGTTGGAGCTAGCGTCCCTGACTCTACACCTGCTGGGGTCTCCAGCAGAGAGATTACAGGCAGTTTTCGCTCCCTTGTACTGCCTATAGGATGTAAACAAAGTGGAGACTTCCTGGGAATCTTGCCCTCTGAGTAATCTCAAGGTGTAGACACATGGAGAACATATTATAGTTGTATTGCTTATTTTTCAATATACAGTATACAAATACAATATACATAACTGTTGCAAGGTCAATATTGTCTGGAAAATGTCACAATAATATTGCCAGGCACAAGTGGAAAAATTGCTCTTAGCCATGGTCATTACTTCAACACCCACTGTTGTTCCTGCATTTTCAGTAAAAACAGGTTTACAAGATAACACCACACTCTTCTTAATTGTTATTCCACGTAGCGTCGGTTAAATTTACCCTCTCCCATACACATGATATTGTAGAGGCAAGAATAAGATTAGGGGTCTATTACAGGAGTGGGTGAGGTTCTGTGGTCTGCAACATGCAGGAGGTCAGACTAGATGATTGTGATGGTCCCTTCTGGCCTTAAAGTCTATAAGGACATTTTCTGTAGCTTCTGAAGAACATATGCAACAGATATTTGTCACATTGCTCACTGCACTACAGCAGGGGTTCTCAAATTGGGGGTTGTGACCCTTGGGGGAGTCATGAGGTTATTACGAGTTGTTAGCCTCCACCCTAAACCCTGCTTCGCCTCCAGCATTTATAATGGTGTTAAATATATTTAAAAAGTGTTTTTTATTTTATAAAGGGGGTCACACTCAGAGGCTTACTATGTGAAAGGGGTCACCAGTACAAAAGTTTGAGAACCACTGCACTACAGGAAGGCACTCAGATATTATGGTGATAGTGTGGTATAAGAACTGGACTAGAAGAGAATAAATATGCTGGGTAATGGAGATCATCTCTCTAGGATGGTATGTGGTATATTCTAAAGGTTCATAGAATATCAGGGTTAGAAGGGACCTCAAGAGGTTATCTAATCCAACCCCCTGCTCAAAGCAGGACTAATCCTGAGAGAGATTTTTGCCCTAGATCTCTAAATATCCCCCTCAAGGATTGAACTCACAACCCTGGGTTTAACAGGCTAATGCTCAAAGCACTGAGATATCCTTCCCCCAATAATGCATGATATTCAGTGTCTAGAGAGAATATGGAGTGGTTCACTGCATTTTATCCCCCAATCTGTGCTGTATCTGCACCTCACATCTTGTTCCCATGTTTATAAATGATTAATCTGATCCTTTGTATTGCAAATGGGATTTTATAATTTGCTTTAAAGCACACATGAAGCAGTCTTATTTTACTACCTGTTGGACACATCTCAAACTGTGCTATCTCTGGGTCCTTTCTGAAAATTTTGTAACTTGCCTAACCTCTAATTCTGTGGCTCTGTCTTCCACTTCCACAACACTAAAAATCACTCAGATTTGTGAAATACACTACTTTGCTGGGGGGAAAGGAGGAAGGGTTCTTGTAGCAATGGGAAAACACTAATATTTATACAATCAGAGTTATGAGGGACTAAACTTGGTAATTGTGCTAATGCTTAGTGCAATGCTTTTTTGGGGTACCCTAGGACTGAGAGTCACTTTGTTAGTTGGCCCACCTCAAGTGAGGTGGAGAATTGTTTGTGTTTAACTGGGTGTCAGCTCCCTGACACCCCCAGTCTATTAGCTACACTACCTCCTCAGGGCAATGCTAGCCCTCACATTGCTTTGCTGGCTACCAGTATGTACACAATACTTCCTGAGCCCCTGTGAAGTGTTCCACTGGGATAACCAGCCTGTCCCTGGGGCAGGGCCACCACTGCACACCAGCTCCAAACATGCACTGCCACAGTCAGTCTCAGTTAAGGAGGTTTATTCTTTTCTAACAAAGGTTAAACAAACAACACAGTGTTGTCAGTTCCTCGCTCCTAAGTCTCAGAGCCACCCTTCCCAGAGGTCTCTGACATTCCAGCTATGGCAGTTTCCTAGCCACAGACAACTCTGCTGCCCTCTTGGAGCAGCAGTCACAGGGTTGCTTCCCTGAACCCCTTTGCTCCACAACTCACTGCAGAAGTTGGCTTCAGTGTGGCCTACTTGCAGGCCTTTATAGACCCAGGTGTAGCCCAAAGTTCTTTAAATTAGCTGGAATAGACTCACCTGCTCCAGTCAGGAAGCACTGGACCCAGGCTATCCACAGAAACCAGCTACCCTGAGACACAGCCCGTCACTGGCCACTCACAGAAATACCACGTTTACTGTCTTCAAGGAGATAGTGTACACAGCAGCTTGTTTGATTCGACTGAGAGTCAGCTCCTACATAACATCACAGCACTGAGATAGATTTATAAAACAATGTTTATTTTCAAAGATTAATATTTAAGAGAGAGCGAGTAAGGATAATGGACACAGAAAGGTTATATAGAAAACAAAATCATAACATGCTTTCTAGAGATTAAACTTAGTAGGCTAACTGCCTAACTAAGGAAGTCTCTCTAACCCCCAATTCTTCTGCAGTGTTTCCAACCAGAGAAGGTTGGGATCCCATTTTTGTGAATGCAATCACACTGTGCCATTACTTCCTCAGGTGTAAGATAAATGTTTTCGGTTTCCCCTTACATTCCCAAAGCCACTGTCTGTACACAGAGTCACAATGACCCCCCTGTGGTTTATTCCTTGGTGTGCTGAATCCATGCTATCACTGATTTTGTATGCTTACAATGTGTTGCCTTACAATGCTCAATTTACAAGTGAACTGAAGCAGAGATGTGAATTTACATCCTTTGTCTGGAAGAAGTCTGTCTGTCAATAACTGCCTTGAGTCAGACTTTAGGGAACATATTTTCATACAGATAGATAAATAGATCAATAGATACCACATCTTACATGATATTTGAACATACATTTCTCAATGATATTAATGACCATTGCGACCCCAGCTTTCATTGAAGACCTCACATGACATTCTTTATGGATTAAAAGCCACAGAAGCAGTGCGCTAGGTGTAGTAAGTTTGTCAGGCCTGGTAGGAGTTACTGTTAAAGACAGTGAAGCCTTTGCCAGTTTGGCATTGATGGGTTCTTAGGGTCACACTTAGTAACTGAGATCATCACATGGTATGCTCTCATTATAAAATATTTATATACAGTAGAGTCCTGTCTCTGAGATATATGGGGAGATGTTCAGTTCCCTCTCTCATACATACTGTGAGTGGTTTGTAGTGCCTCCTATTTGTAGTGATCATTACTGGGATAGAAAAGTCTGCTTGCTGGAGAGGTGACCATTATCTCGGTTCATGTGCTTTGTTGCAAATATATTATTTGTACAACCTCTCTTTTCATTCCTAAGAACATGACTTCCTCATTTACCTTCCTAACAGCAGGAGCTAAAATTTCAAGTGGTTTGAAGAATCAAACTGAAGTTCTTCTGTTACTTTGAGGCCCCTACCCTAATGTGATACTCCCAAAAGCAGCTGTACCCCATTTTTTATCCTTCCTCTGGAGGAAACATTATGGACTCAATTCTACCAAGGCTTACGTACATGCTAAACTTTATGCACAGGGATCGGCCCAACTGAAGTCAATGGCACAACTCAGAATGAGTAAGTTAAATATGTCTTACGTTTTGGTAGACCCAGGACTTATTACAGTAAAAGCAACAACGCATTTTCTGAGAGGGATGGTGCCTCAAAGAGTAGACTCATCAGAGGTGGAAAGATTCCTGCCTTCGATTTTTAGGAATTCCTACGTGTAGCTAGAGGCTTTGATAAATTGACAGTTATATATTTGCAATATCTTTCCTCTCCTAACTTCTCCCTACGGTTTTTTTCCTATTAATTTTTTATTAAATAACCCCTTCCTATTGTTTTGTAACATCTCACCATCCCTTTCATTGAATTATACCTGAAACTAGGTATAATGATTTATCATCTGTACCATGATATGCCTAGCACATTCTGGATGCCATAAAATAATAATAAAACAGTCTAGCAATAACTAGCATTCTGAGCTGAACCTCAGTTTCTGTTTTTAAACTCTCAGTCAGTGCAGCTACAAAATATATTTTGTACACTTGCTTTTAAGTGGTTTCAGTCTTCATTTCTTTACATTCTTTTTGTGTCAGGTGGAATGTTACTGATCATATGGTGCTGCAGACAAGGTTTCCGTGCAAATGAGATGGTAAGTCTCAGTGGATTTGCCTGCACTGACTGCATAAGTACAGATTAATAAAGGACTAGTGGAAGGCAGGTAAGTGCACAGCCCTTGGACTGGGCAAATATGCTCTTTTAATCCATTTATTGATTGAAATGTTGTTATAATAAGTCAACTTTTTATTTTAGGTGTATGGCAACAGATAGGAAAACTCCTGGAAGGCAGGCTCGAGCTTCAAAATATGGTAGAACAGGAAGGTCAATCAAAAGTCAATCAAAAATTCACTGTCAATCTCACCACTACTGTGACCTGTCTCATTTTATTCTGAGCAATCATAGTCACTTCAAGAATAAATCAACAAGTGTAGACTTCTAATTTCACTTAGTCAGCACCCAGAGGACACCAGGTCATGATCTATGTATTATACTCTCTCTCTCCTCCCAATCTGACATATGGAGAATAAGAATCTAGAGCCTTGATCTCCACTATGAAAACTTTCCTACTAACACTACTGAAATTCAAGACAGCATGTTGTTTGTCTTAGCTCTCTAGTTCCATATTATATGATATCACATCACACTTCTGTGCAAACAATCATTTCACCAGTTATGGTTGCTAATATGATATGAAAGGAGGTTAAAATATTATAATTCAAAGAGCCCCAAATAAAAGTATTATAAATATTGACAATAATTGAGGATTTCTGGTGACAGCATAAAGCATTTGCAATTCATTTTTGTCCTTGTTCCTGTTTCTGAAATTTACTTTTGTCCTTGTGTGTGTGTTTTAATGCTAGATGAATCTTATATATAAAACCTAACACTTCACTGCAAACCTTGAAGGAATTCTGATGAAAAATAAAATATATTATTTTTTCCAGGAACAGGAACAATATAGCCTGAGAACAGCAGGATTTGGGAGTTGGTGTGATTCACGCAGACTTTCTTTCTTTCTTTCTTTCTTTCTTTCTTTCTTTCTTTCTTTCTTTCTTTCTTTCAACACAATGAGTAAACCTTCTAAAAAGCCACAATCCATTGTTTTGACATTACATCATCTACATCGGTACATATACTGAAATTTCTCTTATCCATGTGATGGATTTTGACTGTTGCAAATGTATGACTTCTCATACTAACCATTTTGAGCCAACATCCATCTACTGGATGCAATCAAATTATGTTTATTACATAATGTATTTCATGCAAAGCATCAGAAAACTATATATGCAATGAGGACCATATTATGCCACATAAATAACTAGGAAACCCTTTGCAAGTAACCTAACTTTGTGAATAAATAATATAAAAAAGGAAAATAAATGTACATAATTAATTTAATTTGGCAACTGTTTCAGTTTAATTTAACAATGCACTAGCCAATGTAGGATAGGCTATTTTGCAAAATTAATGGGGCCAGAAATTTAGTTGGGTGTAAATTGGTGATTTCAATGAGACTATGCTGATTTACATCAGCTGAGGTTCTGGTCCACAAAATCTTACTAACATGAGACCTTATTACACCACCTATTAAATTACTATTACAGGGTCAACTATGATCACCCTGTGCACTCAGGCAATGTGTGAAAGAAGGCACAAGGGGGAATTTTTCAATAGTGCCCAAGTGACTAAAAAAACTAATTCACTTGGAAATTTTTTTTCACAATGTACAGTGGATTCTCCCAGCTCTAACTTCCTCACCAGCAAGGTGAGTGGAAGGGAAAATAGCAGGAAAGAATAGTGCTGTGGCTTCTCTTCTGTTCCTGGTAATATTGTGCAAGTGTGAGGCATAACGCTGCACACAGGTTTAGCAATCAGCCTATTACAGTGGATATGGGTCTCAAGCAACAGTTGATCCCCTAATGCTTTGTTGAGGATTAAATTATCATTCCAGTCTTTTATTACTGGTATCTGTGCCTAAGGCAATGCTAGGTGTGCACACAAACATGAATAGTCCCATTGACCTCCGTGTTAATATTAAGCTGATCTTACATAGCAGAATGGTTACACTGTGATAAAACTGAAAAGTGCTAATGGAAAATGGCAAGATCTTTCTGAGTAACATTTCTGCCAACTAAACCAATATATTGTATAAAGGGGCCTATGGTCAGATAGTAATATATTTGCGTATCACGTTCATTTTAAATCCTCAGGAATATTTGCATATAAATTTAGTGTTCCTATAAGGTGATAAATTGTTAGCTGTGGAGTTGCAGGTGCTCTCTTTGTTTATGAAGAGTTACAACATAGGCAACAACCAGGGGCCAGTGGGGGGGGGGCAAGTGGGGCCATTTGCCCCAGGCCCCTGGCCCCGCAGGAGCCCCCACGAGAATGTCGGAGGCTCCCCCTTGTCCCGACCCCACCTGCGCCTTCCCCCATCCCCCAGCGCCTCAGCGCGCCACTTCCAAGAGCAGCCCCGGACAGAGCTAAAGTGGCGTGGCTTGGGCGGGGCCTGAGCTCCTCCCACTCGGAGCCGGGGGTAAGGGGGAGGGGCTGCGAGCTCAGGTCCCGCTGGAGCCATGCTGCTGCAGTGTTGTCCAGGGCCACTTTTGGACACAGCATGCTGAGGCTCCAGGAGAGTGGGGAAGTGGGAGTAAGTGGCATGGTAAGGGGGCCAGAGCTAGAGGGGGTTGGATAAGGGGCAGGGAGTCCTGGGGACAGTCAGGAGACAGGGAAGGGGCAGAGGTTTGGAGGGGGCAGTTAGGGGATAGGGAATGGGGGGTTGGATCATGGGTATTCCGGGGATCTGTCAGGACTTGGTGGGGGGGTGGATAGGGGTCGGGGCAGGGGGATGTTCATGGGGTCCCGGGGTGGTAGTTGGGGGGATTTCATGGGGGTGGTCAGGGGACAAGGAGCAGGATGGATCAGGGATTCTGAGGGGAGAAGTTGGGGGGCAGGAAGTGGGTGGGGGTCAGATAGGGGGCATGGCCAGGCTGTTTGGGGAGGCACAGCCTTCCCTACCCTAAAGCTCATTCAGCAGTTTGAGGCTTCCAGACAGCTATTTAACACAAAGAGCCAAGCTGTTATCTTTTCCCTTAGGGCTACCGTCCTTTTCACTTCTCAAATGCCAAATTATTGTCTACATTTAATTTCAGTGCCATAAGGAGATTCATGTCAGGGGAGAGTAGCCTCATTTAAAATTAGCCACTTTAGATTAACAGTGATAGAGCCCACAGAGCTATGGGGGAGGGATCACATGAGAAGAGCAATATCCTACATCACCTACCTCCTTCCCAATCCTACCAAGGGAGACCCCCTATCCCCTGCATTCCCTGAGGCTTCAGAGGGGTTAATTCAGTGGCTCTCAAACTTTTGTACAGGTGACCCCTTTCACATAGCAAACCTCTGAGTTCCACCCCCCCCCCACAAATTAAAAACACTTTTTATATATTTAACACTATTATAAATGCTGGAAACAAAGCAGGGTTTGAGGTAGAGGCTGACAGCTCACGACCCCCAGTAATAACCTTGTGACCCCTTGAGGGGTCCTGACCCCCAGTTTGAGACCCCCGGGTTAATTTAATTTTAGCATCCTGTGTCCACTCACATGCATGTGCTATTTTGAGCATTTTGGTTTTCACAACATAGGCTCATTTCAGATTCTGGAACAAGTTCAAATGCTCAGTCCGTGGAGTATGTAAAAAAGCTATACTAAAGACAAACCCACAGTAACCGTCTCCAGTTTGTGAGGGACCCCATGGAGTCAGTCTCAAGGAAACAGATAAATTCATGGAGGTTAAGTCCATTAATGGCTATTAGCCAGGATGGGTAAGGAATGTTTGTCAGAGGTGGAGATGGATGGCAGGAGAGAGATCACTTGATCATTATTTGTTAGGTTCATTTCCTCTGGGGCACCTGGCATTAGCCACTGTCTGTAGACAGGATACTGGGCTGGATGGACCTTTGGTCTGACCCAGTGTGGCCATTCTTATGTTCTTATATTCTAACCTAAATGGACCCAAAGTTATGGAGACATATGAATCAAGGAAGCCAGCAGAGTATCAGAAACCTGGAAAAATCTCTGACTGGATGGGCTCAGACGTTTGGTCACAAGCTGAGGTGGTTCAAAAGTTTTTTTTTTAAGCAGAATTTTTTTTTATTGTTTCTTTAAACAATTAAACACAGCAAGCAGCAAATATTTGGCCACACACTTCTGAAACCCCAAACCATGTTCAGGTTTTGGCAGACTAATTTCAGCTTTTCAATTTAAAAAAAACACAACAAATTTTGAAGGAAAGCAGACATTGGCCATGATTTTTTCTGCTTTTTAAAAACCCCTAGTTTTCGATCCAAAAAAATTTTGACGGAAAATATTTGTCCAACCCTTTTAATGAGCTTTAGTACCTTTTAGCAATAGCTGATGCTGAGAACCAGTGATACATTGTAAAGGTGACTTGAAAAGAAGTTCTCTCAAAACTGGGTTTGTGCTGAGATGTAGAAGGTTTTTAAATGTTTATTTTTCCCAGGGAGGCCTGGCGGTCGGCAAGTGGGGCAATTTGCCCTGGGCCCCACAGGGGCACCCATGAGAATATAGTATTCTATAGTATTGCAATTTTTTTATAGAAGGGGTCCCTGAAATTGCTTTGCCCAAGGCCCCCTGAATCCTCTGGGAGGCCCTGGCAACAATTGTGTAAGCTTTTCTAGCCCTGATCCAGTCTATCTGCCTAGAGTTTTTCTAATGTACCCTTCACCATAGTATCTGAGTGCTGAACACAGTCATTAAGATGTACCTAGCATTCCCCATTGTTGAATTTACTCTTTCCCTTTCTTTTAGCTTCACCAACTCTCCTTACTGTTTTCTTTCTCATTACTGTTGCATTTCTATTACTGACAGACTCCAACAGAAAGGCAAGTCTTACAACATGCTTTTAAAAATCGGACTACTTCTATAGATGAGAGGTAAGAATGCCCATTTAGTTCTTGACCTCTCTGCTGAGAGTGATAAAAAGTGTACCAATTAATGTTATTTTTGATCTTGATGCTTGTGCACTGGATTGCAAAACAATTCCTACCTACCTACAAATCCTGACACAACATTTCATATAGGTATTCTATGAGTTTACAAGTCTGTATATTTCTGCTGTAAATGCTTGACTTTTTTTTTAAAAGCACACATCAATTAGCAATGGATCACAGGATAATAAAATCTTAACCAAGCTGAATGTTGGAATCACTTTTTTCTTACAAAGAACAAATTTCACATTGATGTTTCATATAAAGCATAGATGTGTAATATCATGGATTTTGAACCTAAGTCTGGGAGTTGTGACATTCTCCAGGGTGCAATCTGAACTGCCTTGTCCCCTTAGCTCCCTAACCTGGGATCCTTTTGACACTGCTTTGCTCATGAACAGCAGCTCTGCTCACTCAGCCACCAGCATGCAAAGTCACTCCCAGCTGAATACATACAGCCAGCCAGCCATGAGTTATATATAGGACAACACCACATGTCCCTCAGCCCTAGCTTTGCTCTCCAGAAATGTGCATCTTGTACTGCTCAGTAGTCCACTGGATAGTACAATCTCATAGATTAAAGGTGGGCAAACTACAGCCGATGGGCCACATCCAGCCCACGGGACCCTCCTGCCCAGCCCCTGAGCTCCTGTCCTGGGAGGCTCAACCCTGGCCCCTCCCCTGCTGTTCCTCTTTCCCCGCAGCCTCAGCTCACCCCACGGCCAGCACGATGCTCTGGGCAGCAGGGCGGCGAACTCCTGGGGCAGCACATCTGCACCACTCATGGGAACACTTAGTGGAAGATCACCTGTTCCATCGATTCCTCCAACCATGCTATTTAAATCAGAAGAGACACAGGAAGTTTGTCCAATCAATGAGGCAATTTCCTGTTGTGGCTTCACTGGACCCTGCTTGTGCCTGTTTCCTGCACCCAACCCTGTTCCTGATTCCTGCTTTGTTCCTGGCTCCTGCCTCACCCCTGCCTTCACTCCTGTTCCCACTTTGCTTCCCCTACAGTTCTTGTCTTTATGCCTTGCCTCGAATTATCAGTGACCAGTCCTGGCTCCAGCTCTGGCCTCCGACTTCTGACCCTGCCTCTGGCTTAATCCTTGACTCTGCCACTTGGGCTGAACTCAGCTCTGTCCCTCAGCTTTGATTCCTAGTTCTGACTCTGGCTTGACCCCTGGCAGCTGGCTCTGGTGCTGACCTTTGTCTTTATTCCCAAACCTGGATGCCTACTCCGTCCACTAGACCTGACTCCTACTCTGACTACTAGGCCAGACTAACTACATCCATAACAAGGTGAGTTAAAACCACAGTTTTCTCCTGAAATGAAGGAACAACTCTCTCCAGTGTAAGGATTTTAAATATTCTGTTTATTAATGAATGCTACTTTATATGAGACGTAATTGCTAGCATTTTAGTCACAGTGTGCTTACTTTACAGAAGTATGTATGTACCTTTCCACACATGCTTCTCAATAGATATGCCGTAGCCTAGTATTTCTGTTATAATTCACATTCTCCTAGCTGATTTAACTGTGTAATTGTAAGTTTTGTATTTTGGGTATTTGTGTGGTTCTTTTCTGTTAGTGAGAGTTTGGACATTCTTAGAGCAACAGCATGAATCCCATTGGTGGATACGGACTCTCCATGTGTAAGAACGTGTCACACTAAGTTTGATTTCTCATGTTTTACAGGATTGCAGTTTCAGGTGTTCTGTTGGCAGTGAATCTCTTAGAGTTAAAAACCAAAGTGGACGCTGGCCTTAACTTCCACCACACCAGTGGCTGGAGAACAGGCAGTCCATGCCACGATGGCAATATCATTGAAAACCCACAGGTCACTCTTAAGTGTACTACATTAGACAGGGTGGTATTGCTATCTGAAAAGATCCCTACTAAGTTGACAGTGGTTTTGACTACTGTGTTGTATCAGTTTAAAGTAACTGGAAACCATTATTTTAACACTATTATGATGCAGTGACGATGAAGCACAAGTACACTTTACGGGTAGAGTAGTTCATGATAAGTGAAACAACACATGTGGTACAACTGGATACTTACCGTATTTCATTATGTGCTGCAGCCAGACAATGCTCATCAAGGTCACTCTTTGGCATTTTCAAATGTAATGACACTCGATTGCTTAAGGGAGTTAGCTTTTTAATCCTGCTGTCTCTGGTCTAACTTAGGCAAACAACACAATAGATACGATTCTTTACTACAGCTTAGTTATCTTCATGTTGAAGCAGTTGTACTTTGTGACCTCTAACAGAGATTTCCTGTGCTTATGACTTCCTTTTATTGCCTACCAGCTGAGAATCAGTTCCAGCCATTGTTCCTTTGGCAATAATTATTTGTAAAAGATACCAGAGAACACAGCACAGAGCCTGCAAAGCGAGGCATCAGGAAGGACAAAAAATTGATAATGTGCCATCTAGAATGATCAAGTTGTCAAGGCTGACATTGATATGAAATCCCCTGTTATTGCAGATGAACCAGTATGATATCAAGGGGCTGAATGTGAGCCAGATTTGATTTGTCAGCTTGTTGCTGTTATTCTGACAACATTTCAGTGAAATTGTCACATCTGCCAAAATTCTGTTAGAAAATTGGATCTAGCAAAGAACACCAAACAATCTTATTTTCTAATATTGAGTGTGCTGGATTTTCCCCTGATGAGTCATCAGCCAGCAGCAAGAATGAAGTGTCACAACAATCACAAAGATACCATCTGTTTAAGGGAGATGATCCAAAGGCAAACACACATCTTTCTGAACATGCAATTCATCAGATCGGTACTAGTTAATACAGATATATGTACATAGATGTACATTGCATCACTGTGCCTCTTTCCTAAAATAATGTTAAAAGATGCAGATAATGTAAATTTGCAATTAGTCTTATTTTTTGTGCTCTCAACATCTGCTAAAACCAAAAATGAGTTTATTTAAGCTTCCCGTCTGGGGAGCACCTGACATTTGAAAATGTGGAAGATATTTCCATCACCTGTGCCCTCACCTGCTGTTTACAGAAACTAGCCTTTAGGGACTAGAATACTTCTATTGCATTCACTTAAAAAAAACAAAAACAAATACAGGCTCTGCTTGTAGAGTGGTGTTGAATATTGACCCACGAACAGGCAGGTACAGGAATCCTAGATGACTACTCCTTCACTGATAGTCTGGGTGGCTGTTTTTTAAGTCACATAATGTACAGGAGATAACTGTCACAATTTAAAGAAGACTGAACACAGAAGGCTTCCTATTCCTAGCCTATAGTAAATTTTAATCTGAAATATTTGTCAGAGCTGGGTAGTTATTTGTTGAGGTATGAGGGACCTCATGAAACATGTTTAGATGGTGGTAATACCTTATAACAATGATTTGGTACATGCACTACAATAGTGCCAAAACTTAGTAAAACAAGACTCAAAGAGATAAGGAAATCTATTATGCCATATACGGTATATATATGTAGCATTAAATCCTACAGAGACAGCAACAATGAATGTAATGCTATTTGGGGGGATTGATTTTCAGTATACCTTACCTAGTCTTGACTAATGCTGACAGTTGATTGATTAATACAATAAGTGAAGAGCGATACAATCTGTGGTATAGATGCTGGCTTCAAGATTATTGTTTTATACGCTGCTTTCACTTATATCATCAAGACCTTTTTAAAACAAAGCCTAATGAAAAATAAGTATCTGAGGTTCAGTCTCTTTAAATGTCAAACTAAAAATGGTGTTGCATCATATAATATTTAGTTGACATGATTTGCAAAAATATGGGATATATATATAATCAGAACAGACCAAATGAAATAACATTAAAAGCACAGACAGCTGTTTTGTCTACTTAACAAATATTAGATTGGGTACCTATTTTTTTACTAGGCTTTGGAAGGTAAAATGTAATTTAAGTGATTTCTGTAGAGATAAGCACCCATAGAGCTAAAAGGCTTCATATCCATCAGTAAAAATCCCAAGAGAAGCTAATGTCTGTATACATAAAATGAGGGATTGCAAAGTTTCAGGGAACCTATTTCTGTGACCTGTAGCTCACAAAAGCTTATGCTGAAATAAATTTGTTAGTCTCTAAGGTGCCACAAGTACTCTTGTTCCTTTTTGCGGATACAGACTAACACAACTGCTACTCTGAAACCTATTTCTATGTTATACATGTGGTTTCTTTAATTACGTTCTTGTATTTTTCTCCTTTTTTGAAAATGCCTAGAAATGTGCTTTTTTCCTTTTTCTTTCTTTCAGAAATCTATGCAATCTGTTGCACAGGAAATTGAAACTAACACTGATTTCCAGAACAGAGTATGCTGAAATCTTAAATAGGATACAACCTGCAGAAAAACAGAACCCTCAACTCCTCACATCTATTTTACTTGCACCTACTATCTTATATACTTGGCCACTAGAAATAGATATGTGAGTGCTGCAACTCATCCTCATCACAGACTGCTGCATATTTTGACACCTTGTGTGATATGTCACATGCCTTTATTAAAACTTTTTCTAGATTTGCCATTTAATAATATAACTGTGTAAAATTATGATTTTATGAGTAAAGGCTGACACTAATATAGTCAATATAAGAATGGGTAAAATCCAAATTCTGAGAATAAATAATATCCACATAAATCCACACCTATAATCTGTGTTTTTACATTAATAAATAAAAAAAGAAGTAATAGTAGCTTTCAGTATTAATCTATGAATGAATTCACAACGATCAAGTGGCAAAATCCATGTTTGGACAACTGCTTAATTTCAAAAGTATCAAGCACCCAGCACCTCCAGGGATCTCTCGGAAAAGAGGGCTAAGGGTACCAAATGGGCTGTAGAGGTGGCATATGTGAAATGGATCTCTATTGCCTGGAAACAGGACCAAGAAAATTAGCTCATGTCATATATCAATAAATTGCTTAAAGCCAGATTTTCAAACTGAGGCAACTGCATATACATGGTACCTTTGGGCATGCAAAACCATAGTGGTTTACCCTGTAAATCAGGGGTCTCCACCTATAAATGGCGAGTTAGGTGCACAACTCACCATATACACTTGCAAATACTTGGCCTGCATGCACACATTGGTCATAGCCATGTTAGGCATGCATAAATGTACCATATGCACACAATTTCATCTAGCCACTTTGAAAATGCAGCCCTTAAGATGTTAACAATTTGGAGTCACTATATGGACAAAAATTTATCCCATACTCAGGAGCAAGTGGTACATAAGCAGCCAAATTACATTTGAAACCAATTTAGAAGAACCATGTTTGAAAAGAAAGTTCAAACTGTGTTTTCAGTTAGTTCAAAGCCCTGTATAGATAGAGGTACCTGATGTCATCTTAGGAGGAACCTTAGTTTCCTTCCTGCAGTTAACAGAACTATTGCTTTATGAGTTCCTCTTCATTGTGAAGGAAGATGGGTATAGAATCAATAAAAATGACAACTCAGAATGAAGGAAGAGTTATATTCCATAGATGAACCATGTTGCTCTTTTGTGTTTTATTTCTTTGGTGTGAAGGATGGTTGAGGAAAAACTAATTTTGTTTATCAATGGCCACCACAAAATGAGGAAGAAACAAAACAAAAATCATGTCAAGACTATCAAGTGTATCAATAACATTAACCTATTTTAGAGGTGTCCTTACACTGTAAAAAGCCCTCCAGACTCCAACTTCACATAAATAAAACACCATGCCAGTTCAGTTATTTGCCAGAGTTACAGTAGACAGTTACTGCTTCATATACTCTCATAAAGTTACTTATTTAAATACCTTAGCAGCCAGATATTATGATTGCACAGTCTTGAAACTTTAAATGACGCATGCATGACATTAGCCTTCTCTGCTACAGTATATTGACTCTTTTTTTGAGATCCTGAATAATGACACTCTTACTGAAGTGAATGGGAACTGCAGGTGCTTAACACTTTTGAAAGTCTGCCCATGTATTTTTAGGACAGCACTTAAATTTTTACCCAACATAGTAAGAATATTTCTATCAACAAACCATCTGAACACATGCCTGGAAGTTACCTGAACACTTATAGCCAGAGTTTATGAGATTATGGATCAATGTATTTGAATTTAACATACTAGGAATTAAGCTATAAATACAGAACATATCCCTAAAATGAGGTATATGAATTAGTGAAGCTACTAAAAAAGAAAATATTAAATAATTCAATCTATTTTAACAGCATTGGTTTTTGTTCCCACTATATGTATGATGAAAGACTGAAGTTTAAAATAAGTGAATAAAAAAGAATAAAAGGAAAATGTAAAGCACGAATTACAGGGAAAACAAAATTAAAGCCTCATTGTGTGGGTGGTCTTTTACAGTTTTTGATATGCTGTAAAAAATCTAGTTTCAATGTAGTTGTCCTGTTATCTGGACAATAAATCTCACTTTGGAGGAAGGGGTAATCAAGCTGTTATTCTAAAAACCAACGTCCAGTTAATTCTGGTTTGGTCTATGATCAAGTAACTAATGACTTATTGTATTGCTTCTTATTTGAAATTTATCTGAAATAGGTCCTCATTATCAGTAAAATACCCTACAAGTTACAACTCAGAACACAATCAAATCTGAAATAATGAGGAGCCTGGCATTAAGCAAGCTATTTCAGTTGAAACACAACAAAGGAAATTGAAATGCTAGAGATAGCCACATGTGATCTGACCTTCTAACCCCCAACACTATGTGTTCAGACTGCATTTCCCAGTAAAAATAAAATCAACAAATCCTTTCAGTCAGTACTTATCAAGATAATTCTGCTAAGGACAGTTTGCTGCTGGTGGTTTTACCCAGCATGTCCTCTATATGAAGGAACGATAGATGGTCTGATATTTTCTTCAGCATATCATAGGAGAACTAAGCAGTCTTCGAAAGGGCTGTCATTTTCTCTGTTCTTGATAAGATTGTGTAAAACATGTTTCTGTTGCAACCCTAAGCCTATGCTCAAACATGGTGTTTGTATGGCCAATTGTCAGTCAAAAGCTCACATTTGTACCGTGTGCAACACTGTAGTGCGGTGTGTTACATTATAGTGCCATGTACATTTTCCCGCCTTTTTGCCTGGTCACCTAGGGGTCAGGCTAGTGTCTTGTGCAAAAATACCAGTGTGCCGTGTGCATAAGGGTAGTGTGCCATGTGCAGAACCTGTTTACATGGAGGGCTCCAGCTCGGAACCTGGAAGGTGAAGGAGCTGGGGACCAATCAGATGCTGACACGAGTAAGAGAGCTTTCAAATAAAACCATGTCTCACGCCAGGATCCGCAGGAGTATCCGCATGTTAGCTGGAAGGCCTGGATCCCCCTTTCAGCTAGATGGGTCTCCTGCGTATTTTGCTGGCTCGTGTTGTGTCCTGCCAATTCATCATGCCCTTGGTGTCTGTACTGCTGGTCAGCTGCGCCTGGAGTGTGGTATTTGCATTTTAATTTTTGTGAATATTCTGTTTGCTTAGCCTCTTCTCTTTTTTCCTCCCTTATTTGGTACAGAACTGTATATATTGTTCTTATTTGGTGCAAAGTTATGTATATAGTATATGAAAGTTAAATTGTTATATTGATTGCTATTGTGGTTAATTGTTGTACTTTACAATATTTGGTTAATGTATATCGTTTACTCAGTTTGGTGTATCTGCTCTAATTTCTGGTGAGCAGTTAATCACAGATCGTTTGATTTCTTGTTGTTGGATGTAAATAGATTGTTTCAAGTTGTGTAAATATTCTCATTCTAATAGTATTGTTAGTTAGTAAAAGAGCTCCTCCCCAACCCAAGTTGCAACTTATCCCCCATCAATAAACGGTCACGTGGTTTTGAACTTTCAATCTGTTTTTCGTTTTGATTTTCCTCACTCAATCAAAAACTTACTCGAACCTGCATTGGTCTCGAACAGTTTCCTTCTGAAATTAAAAGGATTATTGAAATCAACTGCTTTTTAGTATAGACACACTGAAGTGAAGTGAAGTGAAGTGAAAAGAACACATATCACAAAAGAACAACACTCAGAAGAAGCCATGACTGCGAGCTCTTTTTAAATGATTCACCATTTCTATGTATAAAAAAAATATCCTTGCAATCATGCTAATTTATATAACATCACATTTAAAATGCCAGGCTTTCACGTTGTGACAGATTAAGAAGTGATACTGGTCTGAAACATCTAAATGCTACAAGAGTGCCAAATTGGATTAATAAAAGGGTGTGTGTGTACATTATCAGCAACAATATTTGAAGTGTTTGATAGAGCTACCCGTAGAGCTGAATAGTGTATACTTTCATCCCACCATGAGACTGGGGATCAGAGAATTTAAACAGAGCAGGTATCTCTCCATTTGAGTGGGTGGGCAGAATACTTGCTCTTTTTCTTTGATGATCAGAAGAACTTCCCACTGGAGGGCAGTCAGAATAGAGCTGTTGAAACAGAATACATAACTCCAGATTTATTGAGCAGATAGCTCTTTCATCCATTCACTAGCCTGGTGCCAGAAAACAGAAATAAGCCACAGGTTGTCATCCTCACACAATTTTATCCATTATGGGTAAAGTTTTGGAAGGTGGCTGGAAGACATAGCATATCATAAAATCCATGTTGTTCAATATTTGTCTACCCATTTTCCATTAAGTTACAGCTGTGGCATTGTCTAATAAGCACTGATTCTCAGCACCTGTCAAAAATCCAATTGACTTGCAATATCCAGCAGTTTTGTCACTGCATGTGATTCTTTCATATGAGATTAGACATCATGAGCTCAGAGTTTCTAAAAGCAAAGCATGTTAGGTTTATTTCAAAACTCTCTTAAATTCAGTACATTTGTTTATTCTTCCTTGTTTTTTTCTGTTTCACAGGTGTTTTCATATTTTGTCTTTGCCTGTCTTTGAATCTTTATGGAACCAGACAGAAAATACAGATGCATTCTTTCTGAGCTGGAATGAAAACAATCAGCTGAGAGGAAGAGTTTAATCAGCAAAAAGTGAATGATAATTGGGAATCATTTAAGAACATCTTATTACACGTTCAACAAACCACAATCCCACAATGAAGGAAGAAGTCTGGTGCTGGATAAAAAAAACCAACTGGTTTAGCAGGAAAGTGAAGACAGCTTTACATAGATAAATAAAATACACAATACAAATACAAGAAAGGGGAAGTTAATAATAATTCATATAAATCAGAAGTTAAGAATTGTAGAAAATTGATAGGAGAAGCAAAAGGACACAAGGAGAAATCTATAGCCTGCAGAGTTAAGGATAATAAGAAAGAGGGCTTTTAAAAATATATGGGGGGGGATCTCAACTATGCTATTGGTCTATCACTAGATGAAAATGGTAGAATTATCAATAATTCTGCAGAAAAGGCAGATGTGTTCAATAAATATTTCTATTCTGTATTTTGGGAAAAATTACATACTCTCATCATATGATAATGATAACACTCTTCTTATTCCACCAGTATTTCTGGAACATGTTAAACAGAAGCCACTAAAGTTAGACATTTTTAAATCAGCAGGTCTGGATAACTTGCATCTAAGAGTTTTAAAAGAGCTGGTTGAGGAGCTTGCTAGATCATTAATGTTGATTTTCAATAAGACGTGCAGCAGTGGAGACATTCCAGAAGATTGGAAGAAAGCTAATATTGTGACAGTTTTTAAAAAGGCTAAACTGGATGAATCAAATACTTATAGTACTGTCAGCCTGACATCAATCCGGGCAAGATAATGGAGCTGTTGATACAGAACTTGATTAATAAAGAATTAAAGTAGGGCAATGTAATGAATGCAAATCACATGTGTTTATGAACAATTGATCAAGTCAAACTAACTTGATATCTTTTTTGATGAGACTACAAGTTTGATTGCTAAAGGTAATAGTTTTGAGAATAATTCTGTAAAGCAAATTATATTTTGTTTAAAAACCTAGAATGATTTAAAATTAATATGGCACACATTAGATGGATTAAAAACTGGCTAACTGATAAGTCTGTATTTGTATTGTAAATGGGGAATCATCATCAAGTATATGTGCCGTGGGGTCCCACAGGGATTGGTTCTTGGACCTATGCTATTTAATATTTTTAATTAATTACTTGGAAGAAAACATAAAATCATTACTAATTAAAGGTCACAGATGACATAAAAATTGGATAAGTGGTAAATAACAAAGAGACAGTTCCCTGATTCAAAGCTATCTGCACCATGTGGTAAACTGGGCATAAGAAAACAAAATGCATTTTAATACAGCTAATGTAAATGTATACATCTAGGAAAAAAGAATTTAGGCCATAATTATCTATCCTGGGAATCAATGACACTGAAAAAGATTTGAGGTTCATGGTGGTTAATCAATTGAACATGAGCTCCCACTGTGGCCAGAAGTGTGAATGAATAAACATCTGAGGATGCATAAACAGGGGATTATTGAGCAGGAGTAACAAGATTTTACCTCTATATTTCGCATCACAAACTCTGTTGGAATACTGTATCCAGTTCTGGTGTCCACAATTCATGAAGGATGTTGATAAATTGTAGAGGGTTCAGAGAAGAGCCGTCAGAACGATTAAAAGATTAGAAAATATTCCTTATATTGATAGACTCAAAGAGCTCAATCTATTTAGTTTAACAAAGAGAAGATTAAGATGTGACTTGATTACAGTTTATAAGTATCTACATGGATACTGATAATAATAATAATGAGCTCGTCAGTCTAGGGCCTGGTCTACACTACGCGTTTAAACCAAATTTAGCAGTGTTAAACCGATTTAACCCTGCACCTGTCCACACAACGAAGCCCTTTATATTGATATAAAGGGCTCTTTAAACTGATTTCTGTACTCCTCCCCGATGAGGGGAGTAGCACTGAAATCGGTATTGTCATGTCAGATTAGAGTTAGTGTGGCTGCAATTCGATGATATTGGCCTCCGGGCGGTATCCCACAGTGCACCATTGTGACCGCTCTGAACTCAAATGCACTGGCCAGGTAGACAGGAAAAGCCCCGCAAACTTTTGAATTTCATTTCCTATTTGCCCAGTGCGGAGCTCTGATCAGCACGGGTGGCGATGCAGTCCCAAATCCAAAACGAGCTCCAGCATGGACCGTATGGGAGATACTGGATCTGATCGCTGTATGGGGAGACAAATCTATTCTATCAGAGCTCTGTTACAAAAGATGAAATGCCAAAGCATTTGAAAAAATCTCCAGGCTATGATACAGAGTTTACAGCACAGTGCTGTGTGACAAGCATAACGGAAAGCCAAAGAATCAAATGGACGCTCATGGAGGCAGGGAGGGGGTACTGAGGACTCCAGCTTTCTCACAGTCCCCACAGCCTCTGAAAAGCATTTGCATTCTTGGCTGAGCTCGCAATGCCTGAAGGGGTCAAAAACATTTTCCCAGGTGTTTCAGGGTATATGTCGTCAATTTACACCCTTCCCCCGCCTGAAAGAAAAGGGAAAAAAATCACTTCTTGCCTTTTTTCGATGTCACCCTATGTCTACTGCATGCTGCTGGTAGACGGGGTGCTGCAGAGCTGAACACCAGCATCCCCTTCCCGGTGGCAGATGGTGTAATATGACTGATATCTATCTTCATCATCAGCTCATGAGCACTTCTGGCTGGCCTCAGTGAGGTCAGGCGGGGGCGCCTGGGTAAAAATGGGAATGACTCCCAGTCATTCCCAGCAGATGGTACAAAACGGCTGGTAACCGTCCTCATCATAGCAACTGGAGGCTGAGCTCCATCAGCCCCCCCCCATTTCATGTCTAAAGAAAAGATTCTGTACTGCCTGGACTATCATAGCAGCGAAAGGCTGCACTCCTCTCCCTCACCACCCTTTAATGTCCTGCCTGGACTATCATAGCAGCTGGAGGCTTCCTCCCCCTCATTTCATCTCACTAAAAAGTCAGTGTTTCTTATTCCTGCATTCTTTATTACTTCATCACACAAATGGCGGGACACTGCCACGGCAGCCCAGGAAGGTTGGGGAAGGAGGGAAGCAACGGGTGGGTTTGTTGGAGGGGCACCCCCTAGAATGGCATGCAGCTCATCATTTCTGCAGGATCTCTGGGACTCTGACACGGAAAGACTGTGCTCTCTGGTTCTCTAGTACACTTGCCCCATATTCTAGGCAGGACTGACTCTATTTTTAGACAAAACATAGAGAAGGGAATGACCCGGGGAGTCATTCCCATTTTTGTCCATGCGCCCCTGGCTGACCTCAGCGACGACAGCCAGGAGCACCCGTGACAGCAGCAGATGGTACAAAACGATTGATAACCGTCATCTCATTGCCAATTTAAAATGGCAGATGGTGCAATAGGGATGGTAACCATCTCTGCTACCTTGCAAAGGCAAATGAATGCTGCTGTGTAGCATTGCAGTACCACGTCTGTCAGCAGCAGCCAGTACACATATGGTGACAGTGACAAGGCAAAACGGGCTCCATGGTTGCCATGCTAAGGCATCTGCCAGGGCAATCCAAGGAAAAAGGGTGCAAAATGATTGTCTGCCATTGCTTTCACGGAGGAAGTACTGAGTGACGACATTTACCCAGAATCACCCGTGACACTGTTTTTGCATTGGGATCTCAACCCAGAATTCCAATGGGCGGGGGAGACTGCGGGAACTATGGGATAGCTATAGGATAGCTACCCACAGTTCAACGCTCTGGAAATCGACGCTAGCTTCGGTACATGGACGCACACTGCCAAATTAATGTGCTTAGTGTGGCCGTGTGCACTCGACTTTATACAATCTGTTTTATAAAACCGGTTTATGTAAAATCAGAATAATCCTGTAGTGTAGACATACCCTAGAAGAGAAAGGCATAACATGATCCAATGACTGAAAGTTGAAGCTAGACAAATTCAGACTGGAAATAAGGTGTAGATCATTAACAGCGAGCGTAATTAACCATTAGAACAATTTACCATGGGTCATGGCGGAGTCTCTATCACTGACAATTTTTAAAGCAAGATTGGATGGTTTTCTAAAAGATATGGCTTCACAGTTATTTGAAGGAAGATTCACGGCCTGTGTTTTACAGGACGTCAGACTGGATGATCACAATGGCCTCTTCTGTCCTTGGAATGTATTCATCAACACGTTTCAATGACGACTTCATCAAAATGAAACATTTTGAACATATTTTCATTTATTTAAAAATGTTCTCACCAGCTCTGATAAGAATGATTGATTATTATTGTTAGTGCCAGTTCAAGTATGTTAAAGGCTTCCCAAAAACTGATTTGGTTTCTCCACCACCCAAGTAATTACTCAGTACTTAAATTAATCTGGAGCCAATCGGAGCAGAGCTCGAGTAAATATTTTCAAACCTGTGGGAGCCCCAGCACGCCTCACTGGGCTGAAGCCCCAACCCCCAGGGCTCTGAGAAACACTCGGGGAGAATTTAAGCCATGTTCAGTACCCTTTACTGAAGAGGCTGGTTGGAGGAAATATTTGAGCAGACTAGGGGAATTGTTTCAGCACTTCTCAGGTCCAAGCCCTGAACAACTCTTTAGTTCAGTTTCCCAGACTAAATATGGCAATATTCTAAATTATTAATCATGAGGCTTCACTCATAAATATTTGTAAGAAGCTTTGAGATCCCAGAGGAACTGTCTTAAAGAAGTGAAAAGTGCAATTATCCTCTTGAAACATAATTTTGAACACAGTTTGAAAGTAAGAAAAGGGCCTATTTCAGCATGGAACTGGATTTGTTTTCCCATCTTTCCTGGGGCTAGTTTTAAGAACTGGCAGTTGAAAAATTTGCTTGTGTATACAGGGGCAGCTCCAGGCACCAGCGCATCACGTGCATGCCTGGGGCCGCAAGCCATGGGGGGCAGCGTCCCAGTCGCCATGAGTGCAGCAGTCAGGCAGACTTTGGCGGAATGCCTCTGGGAGGTCCGCCGGTCCCGTGGCTTCGGTGGCGGGTATGCCAAAGACGCAGGACCGGCAGATCACCCGCAGAAATGCCACCGAATCCACGTGACCAGCGGGCATGCCACCAAAGCTACCTGACTGCCGTGCTTGGGGCAGCAAAAAACATAGAGCCACCCCTGTGTGTATACCAATTATATCCTGAATAATTTCTCAGGACCTTTCAAGATTTGCAAAACCCCTTTGATGTACCAACTAACCAATCAATCTCTGCAAATCAGGCATTACCTGCTCTCATGAGTAAATTTTCTAGACTCAGACAATATCATCTAAATTGTTTCAGCCTAAGGCTTCCTTTTTGATAAATTCTGCACATACACTTGGTGCTGTAAAGTCTTAGTCAACACTGGTATGTCTGCAAGAGCAGACACCCTAGAGGATGAGAGAAGCTTTGGTTTAATGCCCACAATATTTCTTTGTGTAGTCATGTGTAAGGAGTTGATGTTTTTACTGCTTCAACAATCATTCAGATATCCACAAATCTATAGAAGGCTTAATAAGAACTACTCACTGGTCTGTTGGAGAGTCTCAGAAATACCTGTGGTAGATCTGTCCACTGGTTTAGCACTTCTGACACTTTGGTTCAGATTCATGTCACAATGAATATTTAAGGATTCAATTCACTGGAGTGTGGACCATTTCCCTTCTAGGTCAATGACTTTCATCGCTTTAAAGTTTTGTCCTCCATTGGCTTTAAAATATAGTTTCACTTGCTGGCTCCCACAGATTTGTGACATTGCATGTAGGAATATAAGAAATGTCCTAACTTTTCCAGGTCAGTGGTCCATCTAGTACAGTACCTTGCCTTCAGTAGTATTAGATGCTTCAGAGAAAGGTGTAAAAAAATAACCTCATGATGGAAAATTATCTGCCTTTAGGGTAGGTTTCTTCCTAACATCATTAGTTAGTTCATTCTTGGCTTATGCCCTGAAGCAGGAGAGTTTGTACCCCAGATCCATACTTATTCTCTTTTTTCAAACTGTGAGAAGAAAGGCCCTAGGAAAAAGCCTCACCATCCTGGCCTCCTGTGGGTAGCATTTTGCAGTTCCTTTTTCTCTTTTCTAACTCATGCTCACCAAAATTCAACATAGAGTAATACAGAAGGTACTTCTCACTGTTCTTTTACCTGCTAGAATTTTGGCTGAGCCCCCAGTGTCTCATCACATTCTTAATCAGAGACTCACAGAATTGTAGGGCTGGAAGGGTCATCTAGGAGGTAGGAGCTGAGGTAGGACCAAGTATACTAGATCAGGGGTAGTCAATAGGCAGATCATGAGCCAAATCTGGACTGCCAGATGCTTTTCAATGGACCATGGAAGCAGAAGCTGAGCCAAGCTTTGAGCTGTGCCCACTCACCAGTGCAGGGACCTTCCAGCAGGGGCAGGTAGCTGAGCCGGACTGCAGGACACAGTCTTATCCCGCAGTGCCTGCTTGTGCAGGGATGGGGGAGCGGCTGAGCAGTGGCATTTTGGGGGAAGACATCTCCACACACACCCTGTGGGCAGCCTAATGAGTCTCCACTATGCCTTGCCCCCCTAATCAGGGAGTGACGGGGTGTCACTCGCTCACTCTGCAGCCCAATCAGAGTGTAGTGCTGTAGGGGCCCTAATTCAAATTCTTCTCTACTTTTCGTGGAGATGGTAGGGTCAGCTGGGCCATGGAGTCACAATTCATGGGCCCTGTGCCCTACTGGGCAACCTGGCTGGCAAGTGCCTGAAATGGTCCTGCAGCATCCCCTTGTGCTGGGGCACTGAGTGAGGCATCTGCCCAGTCTCGTGCCCTCTGCCCCCGAGTGGTCCCCAGAGCCTTTCATCCCAGCCTCCTGTCCTTGGGGCCAATGTCCAGAGCCCTCTCCACACACCCCCAAACAGCCTCTTTTCCTCCCCAGTCCACCTGTAGTCACCTGATTCTGTCACATCTCAGCCTCCCCCCATCTCTCCAGGCTGCTATCTGGAGTCTCCTTTGGTCCATCCCACTACCCGGAGCCTCCTTCCTTCCCCTTTGCTATCCCAACACCCAAAGGGACACCATTAGCTGGATCATATCCAGTAGCTTCACCTTCTTGCTCTGAGCTCAAAAGTACTCTCACACATACCCTGCATTGCTGCCCAAATCCCAGCCCCCATCCATTCCTCCCCCGACTTCTCCTACCTTGTTCAACTGGGGGCATGGAGGAATTTTCAGGGGGCGAGCAGCAACATTTTCAGTTTAGGGAAATATGGTCACCCTACTCTCTGGGCAAGGAGCTGGCAGGTGATTGGGAAATTTGTGTGTCGGGGGGTGTCAATTGGGAGGTTATATGCCTACAATCATTTTATTTGACAAAACCAAAGTTATTATTCAAATCATTTAAAACTTAAAAACAGTTGTCTGAAAGTGTTTTAATGCTAATATTTGCATCTATTTGACATTTTATCTACATACTATCTCACAGTCTCAGATTTATTACATCTTTCTTGGAGGTTATTTTCAGGTTATACAGTGGTTTGATTTTATTTTTCATTTAATGCATTACAGCATTGTGTGTGTCTGTTGAACAGGGGCACTTGTGGTGTGAACAATGTTTCTCTGGAGTCTGGACCTTGACTATATCTTGACCAAGAAATTCAGACCTTGACAAAAAATAATTGACTACCCCTGACCTAGACCATCTCTGATGTGTTTGTCAAAGCTCCAGTGATGGGGATTCCCAAGCCTTCCTTGGAAACCTATTCCAAAACTTAGCTACGCTTAAAGTTAGAAAGGTTTTCCTAATGTCCAAACTAAATTTCCTTTTCTGCAGATTAAGCCCTTTATCTCGTCTTACTTTTGGAAGACATACAGAACAATTGATCAATGTCCTTTTTATAACTACCTTTAACATATTTGAAGACTGTGACCAGGTTCCCTCAGAGTCTTTTTTTTCCCCCCAAGACTAAACATACCCAAGTTTTTTAACCCTTCCTTATAGGTCAGATTTTCTTAACCTTTTATCATCTTTGTAGCTCTCCTCTGGACTCTCTCCAATTTGTCCACATCTTTCCTAAAGTGTGGCAACCAGAATTGGACACAATACACTAGTGAGAACTCACGAGTGCCAAGTAGAGTGGGCATTGCCATGTTTTACATTTGACATGCCTGTTAATACACCTGTGACAGAATGCATCCCTATTGTAATCATCTTTGTATAAAGTATGCCTTGTAAGGTATCACTCAGTATTGTCCAGGTAAAATGTGTGGCAAAATTTTATGTAAAGTTATAAGATTTCCCTGTATGGTGTTAACACGTTCCAAACGACAGCCTTGCCCAAACTGAGGTTGGCAAACAGATCTGTCCTAAACAAAGGAATGTGTGCTCTGCTTAATTTGCATTTAAGCAGTAAACAGAGTCATCAAACAGGAAGGGGAGAAAAGGGAGCACAAAAAGGTGAGGAAAAGCCAGCAGGGAACATCCTCTCTCATAGACTCTTTGTCTCCTGGTGCCGAGCTAGAAATATTTTTCAAGAGAGGGACTAAAACTATAAAAAGGAGGGAGAAGCAGTCCCAGGCACCCCCCTCTCTCCTCCCGCCCATCACATTCTCTGCACCTGAAGCAACAAAGGAAGTATTTGTTGGACTTTGGGGGAAAGGGGTCCTGACATAATAAGTTCAGTAAGTAAGACTGCTGAAAGCATGTAGTGAGAAAACTTTGCTTTGAATGTAATGGTTTGTTATATTAGGCATCAGTATCATTTTATCTTTATTTTTCTTGTAACCATGTCTGATTTTTAAGATGTGTTGCTTGTACTTTAGGGTGGAGGGATAGCTCAGTGTTTTGAGTATTAGCCTACTAAACCCAGGGTTGTGAGTTCAATCCTTGAGGGGGCCACTTAGGGATCTGAGACAAAATCAGTACTTTGTCCTGCTACTGAAGGCAGGGGGCTGGACTCCATGACCTTTCAGGGTCCTTTCCAGCTCTATGAGATAGGAATATCTTCATACATATACTTACTTAAAATATCTCTCTTTGTCATGAATACATTTGCTTTGCTGCTTTATCTAATCAAGTGTGTTTAAATTGAAGTGTCTGGAAAACTCCATTTGGGGAGACAAGTGGTGCGCATATTATTCCTTTAAAAATAATGGACCTAATATAACTTGTATTGTCCAGGAGACTTCATAGTACATGACATATTTCTGGGGGGAAATTGAAAACTGGGTGCATGTTGGGATCACTCTGCCAAATAAGCAAGGCTAGTGAGAGCCAGAGTGTAACCCAAGCGTGGCTGGCAGGCTGCAGTTACACCAGACGTTCATGGTGTGGCTTGTAGGGCCGGCTTTAGGCCAATTCCCCCGATTCCCCCAAATTGGGCCCGTGCCCACGCCTAAGAGGGCCCCGTGCCCTAAAGAAGAGCACCTAACTTCTTAATTTTTACTCATCCGGCGGCAGTTTAGATCTTCGGCGGCATTTCGGCAGCAGGTCCTTCATTCACTCCAAGTCTTTGGCGGCGGGTCCTTCAGTGCCGCAGAAGACCCAGAGCAAGTGAAGAACCCAGCGCCGAAGTGCCATCAAAGACCCAGATCGGGGTCGGGTATTCGAAGCAGGCCCTGCAGTTCCTAAAGCCGGCCCTGGTGGCTTGCATGCTGAAAGGCTGTTTGTGAGCAGCCCAGGTGGGAAATACTTCAGCAAGGCATTGTAAGGCACCAAGGTCGTAGGGCAATGGTGACACAGGTGCTCATTAGTCTGGATTGAACCCTGGTATGTCAGAGCACCCCAGAATGATGTTAGTGGGTTGTATTTTTTTTTACAACTGCACCCCATTGTTGGCTGACAGTCAATATGTGATCCACTAAGACCTGAGATACTTTACAGAAGTATTACTGCCTAGCCAGTTAGTCCTGATTTTATATTTGTATTTATCATTTCCTTCATAAGTGTAGTACTATGCACTTGTCTTTATTGAATTTCATCTTGTTGATTTCAGACAAATTCTCTGATTAGTCAAGGTCATTTTGAATTCTAATCCTGTCCTCCAGAGTGCTTTCAATCCACCCCTTTCCCCCACTGCAGTTTAGTATAATCCAAAAATTTTATGAACATACTCTCCACTCCATTATCCAGACATTAATGAAAATATTGAATAGTACCAGACCCAGCAAAGACCCTTGCAGGAAACCACTGGATACATCCTTTCAGTTTGACAGAGAACCATTGATAACTGCTTTTTTAATATGGTATTTCAATCAGTTATGCACTCACTTTAAAGCAATTTTTTCTAGACCAAATTTCCCTAGTTTCTTCAGGATCAACAGTTAGTTCATATAGTGCCAGATTTAAGTCTCACTTATCCTGCTGTCTGAAGTCAATGTGGATTTATACCAGGGTAACTAAGACAGAATTTCATCCTATGGCATGATAAAAAATTGTAAAAAATTTATTCAAAAGGTTAAATAATAATACACTAGTTAGATGATACACTGAAATGTTGTGTATGGGACCTTAGTGTCATGTTATATTAGACTGCAGATTTGACAGAGTTGAGGTATATCTGGACAACTTATTAACATTTTTATTTTTTCTCTGCCTCAAGAAATCCTTTACTATGTGGCTAAGTCTTTCCAACATTTCTAATAGATTAACAATTTTAATAATGCTGAATATATTACTAAAAATAATCTGTCTCACAGATAGCAGAGGATGTATAAACTAGGGTTTTAATAATGATTAGATAAAACTACTGTCCATGCTAAAACTAAGGGGAAAATGCTGACTAACACTGTATTAGTCAAGATATTTTCTAACATGGGGGGCAGGAAAACTGTGATATTATTGACATGAACTGTCACTTTTATAGATCATTGTTGCAACCAAGGTCCTATAGTTGCACCAAATCTTGTACAAAGGAGGTCAAGTAAGGTGCCTATAGAAAGGTTGTAATTTGCTGGTTATGATTAAGCTGTCTATATGTGTGTATCATTTTTGTGTTTGAAGTTATGAATATTGGCTAGGTACTTGTATCTCAATGTGTTTGATTCTAAGTAGTGTGGCAATTGTCAGCACTATTATGAAGGGTTTCACATTTTTTCTTCTTTAGAGGGCGTTCAGGGCACCATTTCTTGCCCTTAAATTGGAATATGAATTGCCCCACTAGTGTCCTAGAGGAGAGGAATGGAGAGGGAGGGACCTGGGCCTGCCCTCTACTCCAGGTCCAGCCCAGGGGCCCTGAGGATAGTGGTGAACCACTTGAACTGACGGTTCCTTCCCCTGGGCTACTTCCCTCTCCTGCCCTTCAGCTTGTGGGGGACTTCCTTTCCTCCCCCTGCACAAGCTGCAGGTGCCCCTTACCTAGGGTCTAGGACTTCTTAGCTCACCACAGCACTTCTCCAACTGTCCTCTGCTTCCCTTCAAACTGTTCTCTGCTCCAACACCAATCCTTTCTGCTCCTACTCCCACACTCTGATTGAAGCTGGGGGGTTTTATCATGTGACTGACTGCAAGTGCTCTAATTGGCTTCAGGTGCTCTAGTTAATCTACAGCAAACTTTCTTCCCCTTACAGGGAATAAGGCTCCCTTCTAACCCTCTCTTGCTGCCCTCTGGTCATGCTGTATCACAGTAGCCTCAGTGAAGCATTTGGTCAGCTTCTTCAGAAATGACTATTCTCAGTAAGTGCCCAACCAAGAAACACTTAACTGACAATGAACTTTGGGAGAAGCCAATCCACATCTGAGCTTTCCTGAGAACATTCAAACTAACATGTAAATGATGGCGTTGGCCTGCAAAAAGCTGAATCATTCATGGACATGTGACTTGCCCAGGTGCCTACAAACTCCATTTTGTTGTTGTCACTCTGCAGAGAAAACAAAGGGGTTTCTGCCCTCACGAGAATATAAAAGGCCCTGAAAGCTTCTCCATTTTGTCTTCAGATGGCTCAAGAGGTGGTCTCTCCACCCCAAAAAAATGCCTGAAAGAAACTGGGACAAAGAACTGTAAGTACAGAGGTGTGAGTGATTGCTGGACCCAGGCCATAAACCACAACATTGGTTTGAAAAGGATTGGGCCTAGACTAGGAAGGAGTCTAGTCTGTGAAAGAAGCTTATTGGAACATCTGAGTATGAGATTTACTTGTATTAAGTTTCCTACTGTATGAGGCTTAGACTTACATGTTTTTGTTTTATTTTGCTTGGTAACTTCCTTTGTTCTGTCTGTTATTATTTGGAACCACTTAAATCCTACTTTTTATATTTAATAAAATCGCTTTTGTTTATTATTGAACCCAGAGTTAGTGACTAATACTCAGGGGAGCAAAGAGCTGTGCATTTCTCTCTATCAGTGCTTTAGAGGGTGGACAATTTATGAGTTTACCCCATATAAGCTTTATACAGAGTGAAATGGATTTATGTGGGGTTTAGATCCCATTGGGAACTGGGTATCTGAGTGCTAGAGATAGGAGCATTTCTTAAGCTGTTTTCAGTTAATTCTGCAGCTTTGGGGTGCGTGGTTCAGACCCTGAATCTGTGTTGGAGCAGACTGGTTCCAGTGTCTGTCTCAAGAAAGCAGGGTTCTTTGGAGGCCCAAACTGGCAGAGAAAATGGGCTCAGATGTAGTCTCAGCACATCAGGCGGCAATCCCAAGGGGTCTCTGTGACTGAACCCATCACAGGGACATTTTCAAAAATGTCTATTCTATTCACTTTCAATGGCACGTCATTTCCATTGGGGACTTTTAAAAAATTGTATCTATGGTTCAAAAAGGAGATAGACCAAGAAAACAGGAACAAAAAATGGGTTAGATTCAAGGGTGGGAAAACCCCAGGAAAGGAACATTATGGGAAAGGATTCCAGATGCTCTTTTTCTTGAGCACAAGGGTATGTTTTGAGGAGGCAACACAGCTCCTCATTGTGGTTTACGTATCTATGTAACTGAAATAAGATGCCTATGTGACAATTTTCAGGGTACCCATGACTGGAAATCACTAGTTACTCCCTACCTCCAGAATCAGGGTGTCGTGCTTGTGGTAACCGGATGTTAGCTCTTTTATAACCACCAGCAGCCTTTCAGCCACTTAAACAGTCTCCTCTGGGCTATGGTAGCCTTGTTTTTGCCTTGCAGTGAACAAAAAGTGCACCTAAATCTTTGAGTCCCTTAGAAGCATTCCCCTGTGACAACCAGCCCCTAACACTGGGTACACACAGAAATCCCAGATCCTCCCAAATTCTTTAAACCAAAGGTGCAGTATACTCCAGTTTACCAATTTTACCACCCCTGTATATTGCATAATACTTATGTACACTTATAATAAAAAAAGAAGTTTATTTAAGAAAGAATAGAAAGATTCCTCTAAAGACAAAGAGATGGAAACAAATGACTACAATACAAAAAACACCACAGAACACAAACCATGGCCTACACTTATTAATAATTATCTTTCCTATCTAATAAAGTAGGTTTTCTTCCCAAAATTCAGTCTTTTGCAGAGCTGTCTGGCTTCTCAGAAACCAGGATCTGATTTTTCATGAAAAACCCGCTCTGCTCAACAAGAGGTCTCCTCAACGCATGGATCCAGAGTGTCTCTCCCCACTCTGTGCTATACTGAAAGTCTTTTTTCTTTATTTATAAATTCATAAATATTCTTTATGCATCCATCCTCTGTCAGCTGTAGTGTTCTCTTTTTTTTAACCTCCAAGTGATTTTGATTGTCTGCAGTTGTCTCTGGTGGTTTTCCATTGACTGTTCTGTGAAGGGGTCAATGGTAGACAATCAAACTGTGCATTCTGTCACCCACTAACCAGCGAGGGATAGCAACTCACTCCTGCATGAATAGGCCATCACCAAGTAGTATCATTCCCGGGTGACTCCTTTTGATCTTAAGACCATAAGAGCATACACATCATTATAGTTACATTACTCCTTAAATGTTTCCCATATATACATCACATCATGATTATGAACACTGGTAAGTTGCAAGCTTTCAGTAGAGACCTTACATATTACAGTTCATGGACAAGTACCCTGAAAGCAAAATATTTCATATAGTGAGTTTGTCAGGTCTGTGATGAAAGTTGTTTGCTAAGGACAAAAGGCCTTTGCCAGGGAGGCCTTTGTGTCACTACTTCATTCAATGGTGAGGTAAAGCTGTGAGGAACAGAGGGAAAGACCAAGGTGACAAAGTCAGAGGGAGATGGTAGATCCTGGAAGGAAGGGTGAGAGATTATGAGAGGAAGAGAAAGGAATCAGGTTGTGAATGGAAGTAGACCAGGATTCCTGCTCTGGTTTCATATTGTTTCATATTGTTGATTCTGCTTTGTTAAATAATTGTATATACTCTTCGTATATTTCTTTTTCCCACCAGCTTTACAACAGTGGATCTCCACTGGCTTCTAAATCTCCAGGCACAGGCACAGCTAGCAGATATAAATTTGATTTTTCTATACCTGAATGCTACTGTAAGTCCTTCAATTTTAATTTCAATTTAGATCATTATTAAGCATATAATCTTTCCTCACATAGCCAGCAATTTCTTTCTCTGAAATGATGTTTCCACCAGCTTCACTTATACATGTGGTGATCACTTCTAAGTTATAATACATTCCCTTCATAAACTTTCTAAGCTCTCTGATCACCAGGGAAGATTTTTCTTGCCTTTTTATTTCTTTACAAATATTCTTTTTCAACACTCCCATTACATGAACACATTGATAATATTCATGTTGGGCAATACAGAATAATAAAATAGAAGTGTAGTAATAAATAACAAAGGGAAGAGAGATGTTCAAAACATCTTGGTAAAAATCAACCTATTTATTTATGTAATGTATGTTTTAAATATATTGTTGTTTTCCTTGCCTTCACTCATTTTGCCCCTTTATTAATGCCTACTTATTAAATTCAACTGTAGGATGTAAAATAAGTGACGTGACATCACATCACAGTTAAACTTAGCAACGTAGATGACAGGATTGGAAAATTCTAGATCCCCTGGAACTACAGGTTTAAATCTATGCAGTCAGATGAGCAATTTTGTCCTTTCACGGTTTGTCTTTTTAAAAAAGGTTATTTCTGCTTCACATGGAGCTTTCCAGAAGAGCAGGAGTTTGCTCTGATATCTTAGCACAAAATATCTCCTCCAATCACTGCGGATTACCACACGGGCTCAGGCCAATTTGGGGGTAGGAGCGCTGGAAGGTTGCCAAGTCTCACAAAATAATAAAGCTACACTGCCTTTCAAAACAAGCTCAAGCTGCCAAAAACAAGACAATCCCATTTCAGCTGGTGCCGGTCTGCGTCCACAGTGCCACCAGCTGACCACCAGTGCAGCCATAATACCACCAGACCCCACAAAGACCACCCCAGTGGTGCACAACACCACCAGAAATGCCCCAAGAGTCACTGACCAACAAAGGTGACACAGTGCCATTCCACTCCCCCCTCACAGCCCCATGAAGCCCCTCACAGCCCTGAGGCCCAGCCCAGCATGCCACTCCCCAATCCTCCCCCCAACTCACCCCAAGCTGTGCTGCACCCCCTCAACCAGCTTTGCCACCCCTGTCCCCTCCTCCACACAAACCCCCACAGCCTGCATTCCTGCTGCCCCTCGCAGCTCCCTGACCAACCTCCCCAAGCTGGTGGAGGTGCAACACCAGAGATGCACCAACAGAGACTACCCACCACAGCTGAGCTTTTAATAATAATTTAAAACAAACATAAGCATTGCAGAACCAGCAGTCAGCCAGGCAAGGGCAGGCAAATCGCAGGCTGCTGCAGCCTGCCAGCCTACTGCTATCTGTACCCCCCCTCCACCCAAACAACCAACCCACCTGTACCTAGTAGCCGAGGCAGGAGGCAGTCCATGGGGAGAGAACAGACACTGCAGGGCACAAACAAGCATGTGCAGCAATCTCAGGACGACACACTGGGAGAGGTGAGAGGGAGGAACCCAACCCAAGCAGACAGACTGACAGGAGGAGGGAGGATGGAGCGCAGGTGGGCCCCAGCCCACCTCCTAGGACTCCTGGTTCCCTCATTGGCCTGCACTGCTCTGTCAATCGGACTGACCAGGAGTGTTGGCTTCTCCCCATTGGCCTTGGGGACAGTCAGTCTCCAGATCCTGATTTCTTCCCATTCCCTTTCTTTTCGTGTTGGGAAAGGGCTTGTGCAAGTGGGAGTCAATCACGCTCTCCTGCAGGAAATTTCAAAAAGAACCAGCAGCTACCTCCCAGAAAAGCCCAAAACAAGCAACACGTGACACAAAGAAGTTAAGCCAAGCCCACTTAAACCCAATGGAAATTGGCTTGTTATAATCGCAATTTGTAAGGCTCCAACCCCTGCTCCTCCTCTTGCCCCCTGGAACCCCTTCACCCTACTTCTTCTCTTCTCTCTGAGGCTCTGCCCCTGGCCAGGCCAGAAGACAGAGCCTGTGGAAAGGGGACCATATTCCTCCTTGACAAGGAGCTGGCTAAGTCGCTTACCCAAGCTCTGCATGGATCTGGCCTGAGCCCCCGACCCACAGAGTCGGCCCAAGCCCCTTTCTCTCTCCACCTCCCAAATGGTCCTCTAGGCTCCCCCTAGAAGGCCTGCCCCCACAATTTGGGGACCACTTCTCTAGGCTGTGGTAAGAGCCACCCAGGGAGCCTGGGCAGCTGTGGGGAGCCCCAGACAATCCTCTTGATTCTGACAAGGGGCCCTAAAGCAGCCCACAGCCTGTGTCCCTGCTCAGGACAGGTGGAGGGTTCAGGGCTCCCAACAATGGCCCAGGCTCTCTGGGCAGCTCTTACCATGCCCCAACTTCCAGCCAGGCCAGGGGGTTGGACCTTGGGGGAAGAGAGGAGCAGGGGGCGAATGTGGGAGGCCAAAATGTTCTTTGTGCCCAGGGCCTCAACAAATCTTAATCCGCCTCTGCCTCCAATCCCTGTTGTGTGCAGTATTCTGCTTTATGTGCTTTGGGATTCTTCAGGATAAAAGGTTTTATTATGTAAACATAAAATTGTTACTCATGTAGTGCCAGAATTATACTAGGAGCTTAAAAGAAAACAAATATGGTCTCTGCCCTGAAGAGTTTATATTCTACAGACCTCATTCTTCAACTGTTTCTCTTCCCCTCATATTTTCCAGTGGCTCCAAATGGTTTATACCTCATCACTCCCAACTCTCAGGGGTAACTGGCTAAAATTTAATGGCCTGTGATATACAGGAGGTCAGACTAGCTAATTGTCTCTTCTGGCCTTAAACTATGAAAAATGTTTCTCCAACTCTCTAAGTGGGTCTATTTTACGATGTCCCCTTTTTAAAATCATATCTCATTCTGACTAAGCAAGTAGTTTAAAATTCTAAATAAAATAAACTGCTTTCTCTGTTCATGGAACCCTTTATAAATGTTGGACATTGATAGAACAAAATGCGATATTTGCCCTAAGCTATCTTCCTACATGTAATTGAAGAAATGGAGGTGAAGGCATGGCCCAATTAAGTCAATGACAAAACTTGCCATTGGGGCCAAGATCTCAACCAGAGTGCTTAAAATTCCACAAAGAGAGGAGGACATATGAATTTATGGACAGTTTTAGTATGTTCATCTATGTGAGGAATGTTTCTTTAGCTTGGATGTTTGGCAGCAACTAGAGAAAGGGGTCTAAAAATTAGGCTCAAAATTAAGTTATTAGGCCAGGATTTTGTATATACATCCTTTACACTGTTTTAATGTATTATGCATGCTTTGGAAGCATGGTGATGCCATTGTCCAATTCTGAATGTCACTGGATGGTGCTGTCGAGAAGTTGTGGTTTTTTTTATTGAAAAATGCAGCCCTGGTTAACAGTTTACGATTACTACTCAAGATGGATGAAAAGGCAGACTTCAGACCTAGACAAAAATCCAGATGAGGTTTAGTTTAGGGTTCAGGTCTGTCAGCATCAGATTAATGCTAGTTGCTTCCAGGCTGGATCCCTAAAATAAGTACTTCTGGTATTGATTCAATCAACACAAGAGTGGTATGTTCAGATTTGGGATATGAATCTAATTGGCTTCTCCATAATACTTGGTGGGCAGGTTAGATGAGAGCTTCCAGTTCATGACCATCTGTAAAAATTGTATTTATTTTATACCAGTTATATGTGGTTAGTTTAATCTAAAGTTGTGTGAGTGATATTTTTCTCTTTTCCTATATAATTATAATATCTAATTATAGGTGAATTAGAGATCATTTTCTGTGAAATTTGGGGTAAAATAAATACAAGGCAAGCTAAGAAAGTGAACTTGAAGGAAAACTTGAAGGGACTATTTAAAAGCCAATCAACATAAACCATTTTATATTCCTTCATTTTTATTCAGAGGTTTTAAAGTATTTAGGTTTGAGGGACATAGGAGGATGCTGACACTAGAAGATTCAAAACACAGACAGACAAAGCTGGAAAGGGATATGAGGAAACTCTTAATAGTGGAGAACTAGCAATAGCAGGGATTTTGTGTGATTTGATTTGGCTTCTGGGAATTAAGATTATATCTCTGCCAAAACTCAGAAACTGGGTGGGGTTGAGTCTCTGTGCATCAGGCAGGTGGGTAGGCTGAACAAACACAGTTATAGTCCATGGTGAAGAATGTTCAAAGGGTTTGATCCAGAACCCTAATATACTCTTATTTTTTTTAACTGCTTCCCTACTATAGAAATCCAAATTTAAGATTTAAAGTGGACATCTATACTTACTTAAGAAAGGATACATGTATCCAGCTAGAAGTTACCTCCTGAAATTAATACTAATAAATAACAGTATTTCTCATTAATATGCATACTGCATATAAAGTATATTAAATATTGTGATCAGACTAATTTTGATACAAAAATCACCATACTCCTAAACATGAAAAATGTACTTATAAGTGGAGGGAAATTCTCATTGCCGAACAGTTTAATGAGGTGTCATAATCTATTCATTAAATATACTATTTGCATACAGGTAACAACTAGTTTAAAATTAAACCTACATGGATGCTTCTGATACCTCTTTAGGAAACAACTTTGATATGCTTGAAACTTAGAAGTCATCATGCAAGCAAAATTTCTGACACCTTTCTTATTACAATTTTTCTCATCACCTTCCCTTACACAGAAGTAGGAATTACATAGTCACATTAGCATTTTCATTTATATGTATATGACTAGCTATTATGCTTCTTTTATCCTGCTTTCTTACTTTAAATGTACAACTAGACTGGGGTGGCCAACCTGTGGCTCCAGAGCCACATGCAGCTCTTCAGAAGTTAATATGCGGCTTCTTGTATAGGCGCCAACTCCAGGGCTACCAGTGGGTGGGAGGCGTTGGGAGCAGGAGTGGGAGCTGATGAGGGGCTGCTGACATATTACTGTGACTCTTTGGCAATGCACATTGGTAAATTCCGGCTCCTTCTCAGGCTCAGTTTGGCCACTCCAGGCTAACTTTACCACAGTAGCACAGCTCTCTATTGGGGTTGGTGCAAAGCCAATTGCCCCATAGGCAACATTGGGAGACACTGCCTTACAGAGCTCCTTGATGTGCAGGGGAGCATGTACACTACTAGTCCCCTTCAAGGGGTGCAGTATGTCATCTTCCATGTAACTGGACAGATATGTAGGCTAGTACATGGTGTGTGTGGGGGGACAGACCTGGAGCCCTGGCTCTGTTTACTCTCCTCTCACTTTTGGGACTTGGGGAATTGAGAGGCATCAGTACCTATGTTTCCTGATCTGAGGAACTGGAATTCTCCACAGCCTTTATGTGGGTTGTGCAAAGGAGAAAGGGAAACCTCTTATGCCCTCCCCATCACTGGACTCATGGATATGAGTGAAGCAGAATACAAGTCCATAATTAACAGTGCATTATGGTAGGTGAGTGGACTCACCCCTGCGGCGCCTCCTGCTGGTCGTCCATGAGAATTAGCTCTTCCAGCATCCTAGACCGCACCCTGCAGGCTGGTGATCCATCTTACTGCTAGCCCCCATGTCCCTCCCAGGACCCCAGTGCCTCTTTCTCTGGGCTGCTGCCCCCCTAGCAGTACCCGCACACTCCGGGTCACCCCACCCAGGGGAACCTCCAACCACTAACCTCACTTTGCCTCAGTGTAAGGTTTCTGCCAGTCACCATCTAGCCCTATTCCCTGGGGCAGACTGCAGTATAAGCCACTCATCGCAGGCAAGTTTGGGTTGGACCTGCTGCCTCTCTCTAAAACTGGGCTGCCCCTCTGCAGCTCCAGTACTGGTCTTAAGCCCTCAGCGAGGCCCACAGCCTGGGGCTTTCCTAGGCCAGAGCTCCCTAGCTCCTCTAACCTTCCCCCTCAGCCCTGCTCTACTACCAATACCCTGCTCAGCTCCCTAGCAGCCAAGTCCTTCTCTCTCTACAAGCAGAGAGAGAGTCCTGAGCTTCTGGCTGTTCCAGCCTTCTTATAAGGTCCGGTTAGTCTTTTTGGGGCGGGGCCTCAGCTGCAGCCACTTCCCCCAGTCAGCCAGGGCTTTGCTCCCTTCCCCAGCCCCAGCCCTCTTTCAAGCCCCCCAGGGCAGGAACAGGTAATTACCCCCCTACAATTACTAAACAAAATACAATAGAGGTGTGCCCCAGTATTTAAATGGATTTATTTTAATTCTGACTGTGAATCCACAGATACAAATGATGTCAACAACAAAATGCTTCTGACACCTTGTGGGCCTAAAAGACCATTTTGTAGTGAAGTTGTACATTTAGCTATTCCATTGGAATCTATATTCCAGACAGAGATGTTAATGTGAACCGGGAATGTTTCTGAGGACTGATGACAACATAAAAACATGAAATAATGCAGCAATCCAGTATCTGAGTTTTGGCGAAGTCCCTGTCCTGTGTAATTTACAACAGGAAAGAAATTACTGAGATGGAAAACATATGCAATGGCATAACAGGAGACCTGTCACATAGATTCAGTGTCAATCCATATCCATCTAGTTAATGCAGACTTCTTCTATTCTTCCCTCATTCATTCACTACTCTCTCTCTCATTCCCTTCCTCTTTCTGACTAACATTTTGCATTGATTTTTGGAAGCCATAAATAGTTCTGTGTTTTGAATAATAGAACTGAGACACATCTTGTTTATCTAATAACAAGAAAATATCCTGTGGTCTTCTAAACTTGTAAAGATGCTGAGGGCTTCAGGTTATGACTTGTATATTATACATGTAGCATTTTAACCATCTTGTGTTGTTTGGAGAGCTAAGATGCTACCCAATCAGCTCAGGTGAATCATTCAAGTGAAAACTTGTCTGCAATTTCTATTAAATGTGAAAACTTCTGTGCAGTGCTCTCTCCCTGATGACTTTTTCATGATTTCCCTGTTGAATTTTGTTTTTAATACATCGGGATAAGTAAATAAGCCATTTCATTTTTATTTTCTCTTCTGTGAAATGCTTCTCAAGTAACTTGATTAATGTTCAAAACCAATATTTGAGCAGCCACATAATGTAATTAAAATTTCATAAAATAGCTATAATCATCCTAGCTTAGTAATAAGCAACCTTATTTATCACACAAATGATTTCTTTGGATTTTCAACAAGTACTTTATTCAGCTAACTAAATAATCTTTTTTCTGCAGGAGGCATGCATTTTAAAACAGCACTTGAAGTTACAGCCTGTATTTCTTGCCCATATGCAGTCAATATTTCATTGCAGAATGTTCTGCATATGAATGTACTGAATTTAGGCAGATTTATCCATGACACTGTGCATGGTTGAGTTTTATTTTAAACCTGTCTGTCCAAACTGCTTTTTTTTTTTTTTTAATCTTGGAATGATACTAAGTTTGCCATGAGCCAGTTAAGAAGTCGGACAGTAGACCAATAGCCTTTTTGTAGTTATTTACAATACTGTGTTGGTAGTTTTAACACTGCATGAACCTTTGCTGTCAATAGCAATACCCCAGAAACCTACTAGCTGCTGTGAAACTATAAATTTGATTTAAAAAAAATAAGATATTTTATTTCCATTGAGTTTTGCACAATCTCTACCCTCAAAATACTGTCCCCACAGTCAAGAATACAAGATATTGAATGATTTAAAGTGCAGTTCTACTCTCAAAAGTGACTTTGTAAACACAGCAGCATGGGATTCCACATATGCTGAGTCTCAATGAATTTCCAGCTCATTTGCTCACTTTACAAGTAAGAAGTTTTTTTCCCCTCTCTCTCTACCTGCCATTCCTGTAAACTTAGCCTGAGATCTGTAAGCCAAACTGTTCTTTCTGGCTTGTGTACTATCATCTGTAAACCATTCTACAGGCCAAATGCTTCCCTAAGTTACAACTGTGAAAAGGCAAGCCCACTATTCCCAAAGTCTGCCTTCAGTTACACTCATGGGCGCCTATTGCGTTTAGTGAGGTTGCACAGGTGCAACACAGCACAGGGGACTGGACTAGATGACCTCTCAAGGTTCCTTCAAACCCTATATGTCTATGATTCTGTCATTTAAAGGTATCTGGGTTGCACAGGGGGGCCCTGCAGATGAAACTTAGCGAATAATTCTGGTGTGAAAACTCAAAGAGAATCCAATTTACTATCCTAGAGGTGTGTAGGTTTTTCAGGGATGACAAAAGTAAATAGTAATGAAATCTTATCTCCATACCATAGTAGAAAAGGTATGACTGTTTGCTGAGTAAGAATGTGCTATGTTATACAATCACTTTTCAGGGGGAAAACATAATTTAATGTTATTCCACTATAAGGAATGCCTACACTACACACTTCTTTTGGCAGCATGTAGAGTTCACATCTTAGCATGGATATAAATAGCAGTGTAGATGTTGAGGCACTGCTTAGGTGAGTGGAGTAAAGACATGCCTGAGGCCAGGGGCTACATACCCATGTATGTACCCTACATGCCCAAGCAATGCCTTCCCATCTACACGGCTATTTTTTGCAGTACTGTGTCCCACTGCTGGAGTGCAGCCTTTCCTGTTGCCCGAGCCTTTCACAGACATGTATAGATACATACCACATTGTGGCTGTACCCTTCTTTTCACTGCAGAGTGTAGCTACACATACCCTACATGGTGCTTCCACTGGTGTGCAGTGTAGACACAGCCATACTGTACTGCAATCAGAAAGCAATTCTTCTGTGACTATCACAGCCCCAGCTAGTGATTTGTGACACTGTTTTGTATTCTAGGAGGAACTTGGACTATAACCAAAGAGTGTTCCTAATGTCCATCGTGATTAATTATCCAACCCTCCTCCAGGTCTTCAAACATCCTACTGTTAGAGTTTTGCCAAGAAGACGCTTCAGCTCATCCATCTTTTAAAATAAGATGTGAAAAGGTATACTATTAATAAGCGGCATCTCATGATGCTATAATGATTGTGAGTTGATAGTCTAGACTCTTTGGTAGGGAGCATGAGAACAAACCCTGTGTGGCCATATTTACTCCAAAGACGACACATCATAGTTGTGAGGCAGCAACTCTGAATACCTTGTACATTAGGCAACATTCAACTAAATAATCTGAGCACTATACTTCCAGTTGGACCTTTGGATTTCACTGATCAAAGAACAATACATGAAAGAGTTCTAAAACAAAAGGCAATTAGAATTATCCTGAATTCCAAGGAGAGGCTAGATGATCATAATGGTACCTTCTGTCTTGAACATCTATGAATCTATCAATTGTCTATGTCTAACAAGTAACAAAGTAAAAGTAATGCTACTCTGAATCATCCTGACCTTATTCAGGCAAAACTCTCAATTGATGGGAACAGAAATTTTGTCTGAGTTAGGAATACAGAATTAGGCTTCAGTTCATGTCAGAGTTTAGAATGAACCAGAATACAAACGTCTACAATATCTTTTTCAAAATGAGTGACCTTTTGGGGACAACTAAACATACTGAAAACCAGTATAGTTAAAAAAGGTGCCAAATAGTCTAATGTTAGTTTTTTTTATAGCCATGCAAATGTGATACCATTTTTTTTTCAGGACCAGATTGGCCCACGGCCTAATGATCCAAGGATCTAAAGCCAGTGGCAGTGGATGCTCTCTAGAGATAGATAAAGCACTAAGCATATGATGAGCTTTCATGCAACCTCTCTTTAATCACTTAAATTCATTTTCATTGTGTGCAACCTTCTGATCAGAATTCTTTTGCATAAAGTCAATAATTATTTAATAAGAATGAAGTTCAGTTTGAATTTGAAATGGAAATTAAACTTGTCAACCATTCTATCTTGAAATGGCTGGCTCCCTAGATACGATATGAATCCATTAAATGGGTTCCCAGAAAGCCTAAGATGACTACTTTTTCAGAGAATATATATGCAAGAAAACAGAGACAAATTTGAGGAGAACTTGCACACATTCCCAAAATGAGACAAGAATTATCTATGAACAAATATTGGCAATATCAGATATTCTGACCTATGAAAGCTAATTATTGAAAAACATTCTCACTGATGTGATTATTTCCTGTTCCACATCCAAATGACAAGAAAGGTATGTGGGGCTTGTAGGGATCATTACCACTTCTGAGCTGAAATAATATTTTCTAAAAAGAATACTTCATCTTTGAATGAAATCCTTAAAAAGTATAAGTGGTTTTCTACCTTCACATCCAAAATGTGTTCTACCATCTAACTTCTTGAGTCTGACTGCTGGAGCTAATTACATGACTGCCACTGGCTTGAGAAAGATGGATTCCAAAATTTAAATCCATCTTTTGCAGACTGAATATACTTGACAGGACACAATATTTGTTTCTGCAGTCAAGCTCACTGGCAAGAGGTAGCTTACAGGTCAAGAAAAAAACAACCTTACAGTTTATAATGCTCTCAATAAAAAGATATGAAACAAAAACTACAAGATGGAATAGAGCCTCATGAAAAAAGTTCTTGCTCTGAAACAGGATTTTAAATAATCACCCCCAAAAGCTCTCTTCTTGTTGCTCATTCTCTTACCTGTCCATCCTATGCATGCAGGTGTGACATGCATTCATTGCATGCCACGAACTACCCTGAAAAATAATGCCATTGACTCACCATGGCTCATGAAAATAATGGTGGATGGATTAAAATGAAAAAATTGGTTAGGAGATTGGGGCATAGTTCAGGACCTTTATTCATGTCCCTCCAAGCAACTCAGCATCTTCAGTGAAAGACAATATCAGAGGGTAGCTGTGTTACTCTATCCACAAAAACAACAAGGAGTCCGGTGGCACCTTAAAGACTAACAGATTCATTTGGACATAGGTAAAAAAACATTTTGTGGGTAAAAAAACACTTCTTCAGATACTTGGCGTGAAAAGTATAGATGCAGGCATTATTATACTGACACATGAAGAGAAGGGAGTTACCTCACAAGGTGAGAACCAGTGTTGACAGGGCCAATTCGATCAGGGTGGATGCAGTCCACTCCGAATAATTGATGAGGAGGTGACTCATAGACTTTAAGGTCAGAAGGGACTATTATGATCATATAGTCTGACCTCCTGCACAACACAGTCCACAGAATCTCACCCTCCCACTCCTGTAACAAACCCCTAACCTATGTCTGAGTTACTGAAGTCCTCAAATCATGGTTTGAAGACTTCAAGGTGCAGAGAATCCTCCAGCAAGTGACCCGTGCCCCACGCTGCAGAGGAAAGCGAAAAACTTCCAGGGCCTCTGCCAGTCTGCCCTGGAGGAAAATTCCTTCCTGACCCCAAATATGGCGATGAGTTAAACCCTGAGCATGTGGGCAAGACTCATCAGCCAGCACCCAGGAAAGAATTCTGGGTAGTAATTCAGATCCCACCTCATCTAACATCCCATCACAAATCATTGGGCATATTTACCTGCTAATAATAAACCAAAATTAGGCTATCCCATCATACCATTCCCTCCATAAACATATCAAGCTTAGTCTTGAAGCCAGATACGTCTTTTGCCCCCACTGCTCCCCTTGGAAGGCTGTTCCAGAGCTTCACTCCTCTAATGGTTGGAAACCTTCATCTAATTTCAAGTCTAAACTTCTTAGTGTCTAGTTTATATCCATTTGTTCTTGTGTCCACATTGGTACTAAGCTTAGATAATTCCTCTCCCTCCCTGATATTTATCCCTCTGATATATTTATAAAGAGTAATCGTATCTCCCCTCAGCCTTCTTTTGGCTAGGCTAAAGAAGCCAAGCTCTTTCAGTCTCCTTTCATAAGACAGGTTTCCATTCCTTGGATCATCCTACTAGCCCTTCTCTGTACCTGTTCCAGTTTGAATTCATCCTTCTTAAACATGGGAGACCAGAACTGCACACAATATTCCAGATGAAGTCTCGCCAAGCCTTGTATAAGGGTACTAACACCTTCTTATCTTTACTGGAAATACCTTGCCTGATGCATCCCAGGTCCCCATTAGCTTTTTTAATGGCCCTATCACATTGGCAGCTATTAGTCATCCTGTGATCAACCAATACTTTGAGGTCCTTCTCCTCCTGTTACTTCCAACTGATGTGTCCCCAATTTATAACCAAAATTCTTATTAATCCCTAAATGCATGACCTTGCACTTTTCATCCTATTACTATTACTCCAGTTTACAAGGTCATCCAGATCTTCCTGTCTGATATCTCAGTCCTTCTCTGTGTTCGCAATACTGCCCAGCTTTGTGTCATCTGCAAAATTTATTAGCACATTCCCACTTTTTGTGCCAAGGTCAGCAATAAAAAGATTAAATAAGATTGGTCCCAAAACTGATCCCTGAGGAACTCCATTAGTAACCTCCTTCCAGCCTGACAGTTCACCTTTCAGTATGACTCATTGTAGTCTCCCCTTTAACCAGTTCCTTATACACCTTTCAGTTCCAGGAGAGGCAAAGCTGCTTTTGTAGTGAGCCAGCCACTCCTAGTCCTTATTCAAGCCCAAATTACTAAGTAGGATTGTACTGTTTATATGCATGTATCACCTTGATATCTGAAGTTATGAGCATTGTCTATGTGCTTGTATCTTAAACTGTGTTGTAGTCCTGGGTGACACCCTCCAGATAAATTTACATTAAGGTTAGACAGCTACATGTTAATGGCCAATTAACAACTCTTCTATGGCCCATTTGTGAGATAGGAAACTTGTTCCACCCAAATAGTTCTTCCTGAAGATGCCTCAGACAGCAAGGAGCCAATGGCCACCCTCTGTGAGTCAACAACCTATGTAAGGATATCTGATATGCTCGTTTGACCCTGGACTCCATCTTGGACCAGTAACTTTCCACAAACAAGGGCTTTGGGTTTTGTTTGAGACAATGAATTTCCATGCACATGGCAGAGGATATAAAAAGACATTCAAGACATCTCCGTTTTGTCTTCATTTCTCTGGACAAGATTTCTAACGAGGAAGCTTTGAACAAGGACTGATGATTCCTAGTCTAATTGGATAATTCCAGAGAGATGTTTGCAAGCTAGCAGTTTATTCCATCGCTGCCACAAACCTGATACAAGGACTTTGCAATCATTTGCATGTGTATGATCTATTAACCATTTATAACTCTTCTTTTCTTTTATTATTAAATCTTTAGATTTCAGTTACTAAAGGATGATTATTGGGTAAAATCTGAGTTATATATTGACCTGGCTAAGTGGCTGGTCTTTTGGGATTAGAAGGATCCTATATCTGATGGAATTGATTTTCAGTAACCACTCATCATTAAGTCTAGTGTCTGGGTGGTGAGCAAAGGCTGAAATGTCTAAGGAGACTGCAATTTTGACGTCTTGTTAACCAATGTGGTGGTACAGAAGTTTACTTTTGTTACTGGCTTGGTATAATCTACTGATAGAATAATCACCAGTTTGGGGTGAGTCTGCCCTATTTCTCAACAGTTTGTCCTGAATTTGTCGTTCTCAGATGTGACCCACTGAAGCGTGGTGACAGTGGTCCTGAATTGAAATGACCTTTATGCCACCTTTCACCCACTTCAGACACTTTGATGTGTGGATAAATTTGTCTAACAACTAAATTTTTAATATGGTTGCCCATCATAGTATCTGAGCTCCTCACAAAAGAATTAAACACAAAAATGCACAGAATTACACAGTACTTCCTGATGCTGACTCCTGAAGCCTTTCCTGGAAAGATAAGAAACCTTAACATACAAAGTCACTTCTCCTGCTATTTCAGTAGTAGTTTATCAGTCAGCTCAGTCACTGGACCCATCTGCTTCTGTGCACTCTTAGCTTATGGAGGAATTAAATTAACAGCATTGGTGTCTTGTTTTACAACTGTTTAATGTGATATGAGGGGGAAAAAAACACCAAGTACTGCCGGCGAGGGTAAACTCTTGCCAACTAACCTTCCCTACTTGAACTTGAGTGCAAAATAGCTTTCTGCAAAATGATATACATGTACCTTCCTCCTAACTGGTTAATTAATCTGATTGACATTTCAGCAGTTTCCTTTGTCAGTTCAGAAAAATAGTTTGTTAGTTTCTAACAGATTTGCACAACAATGATAATACAAACTGTAATACTGAACTGAACTGCGCATTACCTTCTCTACCTTCTTCATATCTTTACAAGCATTCATCTGCTATTTACAATACAACATGCAATGAGCCTCCAGATAGTCCATTTTGCTTCAGGTAAGGGTACTTAACCCTCTGCTGAATATACAGTTGACAGCACATTAAACAAACATCTGAGTGTCCATATGGTCTTCTTCTGCCAACAACAACAAATCTTCAAACTCTGCTGTGTCACTAGAGATAGGATCATTGGTTTGCTGGAAATTCAAATACAGAACTGCATGTGCTTTGCATGTCCCCAGGTAACAAACCCTTACCCTGGTTATGGCAATCTGACAGTGTCTGCCTTGCAGCTGGGAAAGCTTCTCTATGAACAAATATACTTGGCTATTAAAAAGCAAAAAGCCTACTGAAAGCTGAGATTTTATCATTACAGTGAATCAGATCATTAAAGTTGAGTTATGGCACATAACAATCCAAAAGGATGAGATTAGGAACTTCTGGCTCCTGGAAGGCGAGAGAAGTGAAGCGGCCACGGCATGATTGGGGAGGAGGCGGGGCAGGGGTGATCTGGGGCGGGGAGTTCCCCTGCATGCCGTTCCCTCTCCCCCTTACTTGCTGCAGGCAGCCCTTCCCATGCTTCTCTGCCCCAGCTCCCTCTGCCTAAATGCTGGCGGCGACCGGGGCGGCTGAAGATCCAGCTGCCACGGTCGCTACTGGAAAATGCCGCCCCCCAAATCCTAGCGCCCTAGGTGACCGCGTAGGTCGCCTAAATGGTTGCACCAGCCCTGGGAGTAGCAGTTTAGTTTCCTTTTGCAATGCTGGATTTTGAAGAGAGAGGAGAAAAGGGGGGAAGGGATAGCTCAGTGGTTTGAGCATTGGCCTGCTAAACTCAGGGCTGTGAGTTCAATCCTCAAGAGGGCCATTTGGGGATTGGTCATGCTTTTAGCAAGGGGTTGGACAAGATGATCTTCTGAGGTCCCTTACAAACCTAATAATAGTCTATGATTTATGTCTTTCTTCTCTTTTTCAGTTAGCCAACCTTTTTTTTTGCAATGTACAAAAAGCTCTCACATGTAACTCATGAATTTCTCAAGCCAGACACTGCCCTTTAAGCCTTAGACACCACACATTCTTCCTACATATACACAAACAATACACAGCGATCTTATAGATGAGCATTTGTTACTGTCAAACAACAGCTACAACTATCTAGATGACAGGAAATTCAATATTGCTCTTGCTGCTCGTAGGATGCTTCACAGGAAGAAGAATGGATGGGAAAACAGGTAAAATTGAGTATACAGTACCTCCAGTGGAGGAAGTTTCTTTCTTGGGTTTATAACAAAAATATTATCGAGCAAGAAGGAGAAGGGGAGGGGGCTGTTTCAAGAATGTCCTTCTTTGGATATTGCAAGTAATGATGACTGGGGAAAGGGGAATTCCCTTTCATCTCAAGGCAACTAGCTATGGGAGCCAGTTTCTGCGGGATCTGACAGTCTAAGATTAACACTATGGAGCTCTTGTGTGCTGCTGCACATTATTCCTTCCATTTGATGAACCTCCCTCCAGTGGGAATGATTTGCTTTAGAAAATTCCCTTCTCTGAATTCTTAATATTCTTATGTCCTATACCGGGGGTGTGACAAATATATATCAAATTAGGATCATCATACTCTTCTGCTAGACATTGTTCAGTGTATGGCAGATGTGCAGATAGAAGCCATTCCACGGAACAGTGTGTATGAATGGGTAAAAAATAAACAACTCATAAGGGGTTTAAGTACTTTTTGAAATAGTTTTGATGCATCATGTTGTGGAAAATTTACTTTAAATAGCATATGAATCATCCCTAACATAATTGTTTTGCATTAGAATAGCGCCCAGAAGCCCCTGTGAAATTAGTACCCCACTGTATTAAGTGCTATACAACACATAGTAAGAGAGAGGTCCCCCAGGGCCAAAGGGACTACAATCTACCTTTAGAGAATATGCAAACAAAGTGGAAGGAACAGGCAAGGAAGAGCAAAGGTAATAGTGACATCTTTGTGGTTGTGTACAACTCGCTGGTTTGAGAATTTGGAGGGTTTTTATAAGATGTAAACAAACAAGAGACATGAATGATTGCAGTAATTTTACTGATCACAACTCCTGGCCAAAAACAGACTAAAATTCCCATGATAAATTAGCGATTTTTAATAATATACAAGATCAAAGAGTTTTCCCCCCATATATAATAATATCCATATTTAAAATTAATATGCGGATTGTAACCTAACTCTGTTCATATGTTGATAAATGAATGTTCGTCATTGGCTCAAGTCATATTTCTTAATAAAATCCTGACTGATATGTCAAAGAGCCAAAAATCCTGCACAGAGCACATGTACCTAACTCCTTAATGAATCAAAAACAAGATTTAGAGATAAAATACCACCTCTGTGAGATTGGAAAATATAATTTTAATAAATCTCACATTCTAATACCGAACAGAAATTCTATTCCGTTGATCAAAACAGAGAATTTGGTTTCATTGTGTAAGCTTTTTCTTAGTGGCAATCCAGCACCTTAAATTCTGGAAATGTGTCTGCTAAAGAAACCAAAATGAATCTGTCAAAGCAGGGGTGGAGTGCAGGAACAGGATTTTTTTTTTTTAATTGACAAGTCTCTAAAGCAATGGTTTTCTGCTTCATTTATCTGTGGATAAAATATAACAAAATATCACAGAGGGGTTTCAGTGACCTGTAAGGATGAAATTGTGCAGTGTAAAAGTCAAAGTCCTTCAGGATCACCTACTATTTTGTCACTCAGCAGGGGAATGTCAGAAAGGGACAGTGCCCTAATTCAAATGGCACTGTAGCCAGTGTTGTAATTCCACCTTAAAAATGTTGTCACATTCCATGACCCCTGGGGTTGGTTTAGCTGGAAGGAATGCTATGCTTCTACTGTAAATGACAAAGTACCATCTTCTTCTAGCTGGGTTTTAGTGTAAAATCTTGAGGGTCACAGACTTTTTAAAATATAGGAACTCTGGCAAAAAATAAAAAAAATGAAAAACCAGATTTATGCACCTAAAAGTTTGACTCCCAGATCCATATGTGGGCATTTAGAATAAGCTTTTATTTAGGTGCCTAAATATTCATTTAAGATCTTGGACTTAGGTGCCAACGTAAAGTATTCAGATATTATGTTGAGGGCTCCAGAATCCAAACCTAGGTAAATAGATTTTAAAAATGAACTCATAAGACCTTACTGAAAAAGGAAAATGCAGAATAAGGACATTCAGTGTTCTCTGTTCTCTGCTTTTACTGGTCTGTGGCTTAAGATTTACATGCATTTTTAATAAACCCCAGGCATAAGCTTCAGGCAGACAAAATACACAAAAAAGTCAATGTTTTGTGATTTCTTGCATGCAGTCAAGCTATTGGAAATAATTGAATCTGAAGTTTCTCGAAAACAAACTACATCAAAAGCCATACATCTATTTTTATACTGGTTTGGAACATTTTCCTCAGCACATCTGTTTGTAAATGAACGTAACAGGTTAACACATTATAGTAAAGGGACAGGGTGTGCCCTGATGTTCCACAGGTGTGCAAAGAGGCAGGGCTTAAGGAGCCACCTCATATCACTTTACAATAGCTGGGCATAACTTCAATCCCAGCACTCCACAGAGCTCTCTCTGACCTCCTCCTGCCCCCATTTTCCCTCTGTCCTGTGCACTAGCTGCTCCCCCATCATGCAGAGCTGATCAGACATGTTGGGGGAAGTACAAAATACTGGTGGAAGCGTAGCAGCAGGCACAGTCTCCTTGCATACCAGGGAAGTCAGAAAAGAATTTTATGAAAATTGAGCTAGTGGTTAAACTCAACGGACAGGGAGTCAGAGGATCTGAGTTCAATTCCGGAGTCACTTATTATTTGACCATGGGCATGTCTCTTAATCTCTCTGTGCCTGCCCATCTGTGAGACACACAGATACTATGACGACTGAGGCCATATAACTAGACAGATAAAGCACATGACAGTTCTCCTCCTGGTGTGCTGTTTTTCAATAATACCTCCAACATGAGGCTGTACTTTAAAGGTACAATTGATTGCAAAGTGTTTAGTCATGTGCTGAGTTCTACTGATGATATTACCAGTCATTGTCAAGATTTTAAAAACTGATTATTTCAACAGTTGGACCTCAACAGCAGAACAGCTAACCAGAGAGCAGCTGGAACTTGACTCTGGCCATGTTCATTTCTAAATGCGATAAAGACTTCCCACAATAACAGCATCCTCCCAGGACCAGCCTACAACTAGGGAGATTGGAGTGATTAATAGAGAAAGGAAGAAAAAGAGGAAGAAGAAGGAAAATACCCAAATACGACACTAGGAAAAAGAGTAGTTGTGAAAATACTACCATTTAGAATACATCCAGTGTGCCCAGATACTGTGGTGATGGTGATTATTAGCAGGATTAAAAAAACACCCTTTGTAGTGATAATCAGGAAGGTGTGAGTAAGAGTAGGGGAAAAGATTAGCAAAGCTTTTTTTTTCTCATGCTGATAATAGCCCACCTTAACTAATTACCCTCATTATAGTCAGTATGGCAACACCCATTCTTTCATGTCCTCTGTGTATATATATCTTCTTACTGTATTTTCCACTCCATGCATCCCATGAAGTGAGTTTTAACCCATGAAAGCTTATGATCAAATAAATCTGTTAGTCTCTAAGGTGCCACAAGTACTCCTCATTCTTCTTGCTGATATAGACTAACATGGCTACCACTCTGAAACCTGACATCAGACACAGATGAACATTATTTGTTGGGGGAGGAATCAACATATTCTGCAAAGGGAAATCATGCCTCACCAATCTATTAGAACTTTGAGGGTGACAACAAGCATGTGGACACAGCTGATCCAGTGCATACTTGGACGTTCAGAAAGCCTTTGACAAGGTCCCTCACCAAGGGCTCAAACTAAGCAGTCATGAGATAAGAGGAAGGTCCTCTCATGGGTCAGTAACTAGTTAGAAGACAGGAAATAAAGGGTAGGAATAAATGGTCAGTTTTCAGAATGGAGAGAGGTATATAGCAATGTCCCCTTGGGATCTCTACTGGGACCAGTGCTGTTCAACATATTCATAAATGATCTGGAAAAGGGGGATAAACAGGTGGCAAAATTTGCAGATGATGCAAAATTATTCAAGATAGGTAAGTCTAAAGCGAACTGCAAAGAGTTACAAAGGGATCTCACAAAATTGGGTTACTGGACAACAAAATGGCAGATGAAATTCAATGTTAATACAAAGTAATGCACATTGGAAAACATAATTCCAACTATACATATAAAATAAGGAGGTCTAAATTAGCTCTTACCTCTCGAGAAAGAGATCTTGGAGTCATTGTGGATAGTTTTCTTAAAACATCCACTCAATGCGTAGCCATAGTCAAAAAAGTGAACAGAATGTTAGGAACCAATACGAAAGTGAGAGATAATAGGCCAGGAAATATCATAATGCCACTCTATAAATCCATGGTACACCAGCACTTTGAATACTGTATGCAGTTCTGGTCACTCTATCTCAGAAAAGATATATTAGAAATGGAAAAGGTACAGAGAAGGGCAACAGAAATGATTACAGGTATGGAACAGCTTCCATATGAGGAGAGATTAAAAAGACTGATAATGTTCAGCTTGGAAAAGATATGATTAAGGAAGATATGAGAGAGGTCTATAAAATAATGAATTGTGTGGAAAGTGTGAATAAGGAAATATTATTTACTCTTTCACATAACATAAGTACCAGGGGGCACTCAATTAAATTAGTAGGCAGCAGGTTTGAACCAAACGAAAAGAAGTACTTCTTCACACAACGTCCAGCCAACCTGTGGAACTTGTTGCCAGGGAATGTTGGGAAGGTGAAAGGTATAAAATGGTTAAAAAAAGAATTAGGTAAGTTCATGGAGGATAGGTCCATCAGTTGATATTAGTCAAGATGCAACCCCATGCTCTGGGTGTCCCTAAGACTGAGTGCCAGATTCTGGAGACTAGACAGCAGAGGGGGATCACTTGATAATTGCCCTGTTCTTTTCATTTCCTTTGAAGCATCTGAAACCAGCCACTGTTGGAAGAGAGGATACTGGGTTAGATAGACTATTGATCTGACCCAGTATGGCCATTCTTATGTTCTGGTGTACTATTACTGTATTATAAAAGTGCATTGAGCAAGGTCTTTTATGAAAGCCCATGCAGACTGGTGATTAATATTATTGGAAATTTAATATATTAACACTGTATAAGAAATTATGAATACTCATTAATATTATACTTTACAGTCTGTGACTCAAACAAAGGGAGAAACAGGTCCCTCTCAGACAGGAGGGGGATATAACATCACAGCTATATCTACCCATTTTGGAAGAAATTAAGAAATGTATGAGCAGAAACAATGGAAGTCTCATTTACATAGAAATCAGCAAGGGGATGGGAAGACCCCAGAAAGTGAAAAAAAACAGCAGGAGGTCATTCTGCCTCTTGAAGCAAATTCACTGAACTTTGGGAAGTATAAGCAAAGATAGAAGCTATCCTTGGCATTCATCACTATACAGCCATGAGGGAACAGAAGTCTGGCAAGCTGAGAATGATGGATTCTTCAAGAAAGGGGGCAGTGTTTGAAGTCTATGGGAACTGAATTTAGCTGGGAACCCTGCTTAGCTGATGATCCTTCAGCTGGGAAGACAAAGGAAGGTCTTGAGTGATGGAAAGATAACCATGATTGGGAAGAAGGGAAGACTAGGGGGAGAAACCATCTTGGACAAAGCCTGTATCTCACTAGATTAAATTTTAGATTTACAGGGATGTGTTTTCACTCAAATTTGCTTGTAACCATTTCTACTTCTGTTATTTTTATTTAGCATCACTTAACAATACAACTTGGGTTAATAAACTTGTTTTATTTTTTATTATAAACTAACTCAGTGTTGTCTATAAATGGAAGGGTATATTTACCCTGGTTAGGTTAATAAGCCATGATGTGCTTTTGTGCTTTTAGAAGAACAAACACACCTTATTATTTCTCTGAACTGTCCAGGACAGGGCTGGACATTGCAGAGCACATGGTTTTGGGGAAATCTGGAGTGCATTTGGGTCACCCTGCAAGTAGTAACCAAGACTGGTAGAAGCTGGGGGAGGAAGAGGGAGGAAGAGGTCAGAGTTGCAGGGTTGGCTGCACAGCACTCTGACACTCAGAGTGTGACCTGTATGCCTGCTGCTGATTGTGAGCATCCCAGACTGGGAACTATAGTAGCAAAGCATTGTAAAGTACTCGGGGTTATAGGGTAAGAAGTGACATAATCCCCTACTGGTCTGGGCTGCCCGCAAATACCTTTAATTGCTGTACAGTGCTTAAACATCATAGTGATAAGGTGGCTTAGAAAAAAATTAATATACCCAAAATAATGAAGATGATACCGATTACTACCACAGGGATGTACCTTTAGTTTTTAGTACATGAATTTAAGATTAAGCAATTTTTGGAGAACCCAATTTAATGTTAGGGCTGTATAATTTGATAAAGAAAGGTGAAATGTTTCATTTGTTCTGCTCAGGGCTATCTCCAGGAACCAGGGAAGGAAGCAGGTGCCTGGGGCAGCCAATAGAAAGGGGCAGCACTCCATTCGTCATTAGGGCGGGACGTCCGGGTCGGTGGCAATTCGGTGGCAGGTCCTTCACTCCCTCTCTTCTTCTTTGGCAGCACTTCGACGGCAGATTAATCAGTTTTTTCTTTCTTTTTCCCTTCGCCGCTTGGGGCGGCAAAAAAGCTAGAGCTGGCCCTGGTTCTGCTTACTAACCCAAAACCAATCCCAAGTTCACTGAAAGATTTACTGAAATTCATAAATTCATCCAGCAAAAATGGAGCCAAGTTTGCTGGAATCTGTGCAAGTCTCAGAGAAACCTGGATCTAGTTTTACTCCAGTGCCTAATGATTCATGTGGTGAAGTCTGAGTTGCAACAGGTCCATTGTACAGCACAGTAAACAAAACTGCTCAGCCAGGATCCCATGAAGACTTTTTGAACCCACTATTGCACAATGGTGGGTGAAGGGGCAAACAGTTTACTTCCTAGAAGATATCCTGGAGAGGGAGAGAGTTTACATTTATTGCTAGTTGGGAATTTTCGGACAAAAAACCTTTTGTTATTGTCAGAAAATGCCGATTCATAAAATTGAAACTTCATGGGAAAGGGTCCTTTCTGACTAAAATTTTTAGTAAAAAAAATTCTGAAGAAGTTTCAGAATTGTTGCAATGTTTTATTTCTAAACATAAAATGCTTCTTTACCCGATCGAAACAATGTTTTGTTTTGAAATTTAAGATAATTATATTGAAGACATAAAAATGGTTGACAGGTAAACAAAACGTTTTGAAATGATCAAAATGAAATATTGTAATTGACCTGAAATCATTGTTTTAGGTTTGAGATTTGAGATTTAAATTCTTTGTCCCAATTCAGGATAGCAATTTTTTTAAATATCTTGAACATTTCTCACCAAGCTTTTCTGAAGTATTGAAGCTCGCTGCCCAGAAAGACATCAAGATAGCAGAGTTAGTGCTCATCAGTAACGGCAGGCTACTGTACCTCCAAAGGCATCAAAAAGTAAGGGGATGTCATTACAGGAATGTTGAAATGTCCGAAACTAACTGTCTTATCACATTTCACAAACTAGGTGAAAGTTGGCAGGTTTTGCTGAGCTTCAGTTTTAACTTTTTGTTCGGTTTCTTGGTTCAAAACTGAAACTAAATGAAATTGAACCAGAAAAAAGTTGAAAACTCCTGAAAACTAAACCCAGCAACTTTCACAAAGCACTATTTAGATTCTATTTATGAATGCATTCACATTTAGGATATCTTAGCCATATTATACCCATCATATACACTCTTAAGGGTGAAGTAACATGATTTTAAAAATAATAAACAGTTTAAAGTTTTAAATCACTAGCAGAAAATGTTCAGATTTAACACACACAAATAAGCACATTCTAGATGTCAGACCATTTTTATATCCCTCTGAAGTACCATCTGAAGAAGAGTATTTTTTCTGCACTTAGATGTTTGCACAGTCATCAACTTCTAAGGGAAACCCAGAATCCTGAACTCAGGTTGTGTCAGGCAAAAAGCCTGACATCTAACTAAAACTTTTATTTGCTAACTAGGTTACAAGGTGGTGTGTGAGTGAAGTGGCACAATTGAGCTGGGATGCTCAGATATAGCTATGACGGGTGTGCTGGAAATGCCTAAGATGGAAAAGCAGAGTGAGTGCAACAGAGAAACCTGTAGCAGTTGCAGCTCTTTGCAATAAGGAAATGACACAGTTAATTCATTGCCTTCAGTTTTAATTTTTCTAATCTATTGAATTGGACACCACAAAATTCAGAGTATAAAATATGGCTTTAGGTAAATATGATTATATCATAAATATAATATGAGAAGAGGATTGGTAATATAACTTCTTAAAATAATTCAAAGGATTTCATTTACAGCATAATTAAATTTGGTATATTCTATTTAGTTGCTCTGAACTGTCTGCCTCTACAGCCCCTTAGACTTCAGAGCCTGCATCTGACAGAGTTTCTCTTCATAGGAATTATATAACAGAAATGGGTGAGCTCATTTTGCCCACTTCCAAACCCATTTAAAAAGTTGTGGGTTTGCAAGTCTGACTCAAATTCAAATCTTTTGCTTTTGTGTTTCCCTTAGGAAAGACTACAAAAAGGGTGCAGAGAGGGGAAAAGAGAATTCTAATCAAAAGACAAATACAGTATATATGTCATGTATAGAAATCCACTTGTCCCAAGACAGAAAAATATTTGTATTCAAACTGCATTAGAAAAGAAAGCATACATATTTTCAAATTACAAGGAGAAAGCATTGTTTATTAATTCAAATTAATTTTTCAAATAGAAGACAAAGGATGAAATTTTCCAAAGCACTTAAGAGATTTAGGAGCTTAAATCTCAATGAAAATCAATGGAAGTTATACTCCTAAATCTCTTTTGAAAATAGGATTTAGGCTTCTAATTCTGAGAGGCTAACAAAATCTCAAACTCCATTGAGCTTTAGCTACCCATTCCTGCTCTGTGAGGTAGAAAATTAAGTGCTTTGGGGGTTTATATACTCACTGTGTACCAACAATGCTAATTTAAATCAGTGAGAAAAGTAGTATGCAATTTGTAAGATCATTTTGTTCTGAAAATCCCTTGATGAGCACGATACAGGAGTGATTATATAGATTGCACTGATTTTCACATCTGAACAATTCACATCTTGAGAAAATATTTCTCATCTTATGGACTACTGGTTTTATACTTTCTAAAGTTTTGATTTAATAAGCACGGTTGCTGAGTTCCATTATTTTAGAATAGTAATTCAAAAATAGCCCTCTTCTTGACTGAAAACTCTCATTTTGTTGTACTGCATATATTAGCACACACCAAACCCCTACATGTTTAAGATGAGTAGTGACATAACAAATACAAATGAAAAAAAGTAAAATAAAGCCATCAGTCTCTCCTCCTCACCCCCTACCATGTGCTGACTATTTGGTGGTTATATAAGCTCTCGTAACATTGTGAGATTCAATGAAGTAAAACCAGGAGCATATGGTGAATCTGAACTTTGTATGCCCCACATTAAGGCTGTGATGTGGACGAATATTTAGTGCAGGGATTGGCAACCTTTGGCATGTGGCTCACCAGGGTAAGCAGCCTGGTGGGCCGGGCCATTTTGTTTACCTGCCATGTCTACAGGTTCGGCTGATCGCGGCTCCCACTGGCTGCAGTTAGCCGATCGGTTGAACCTGTGGACGCAGCAGGTAAACAAACTGGCCTGGCCCGCCAAGGTGTTACCCTGGTGGGCCGTGTGCCAAAGGTTGCCGATCTCTGATTTCGTTGATTGTGCATTGTTTTCCATGAGCATCATTTTCTTGATGAGAAAACATTCCATAAGAACATAAGTTGACACAAATTAAACTTTAAATACATCTATAGCCATTAAAAATAAATCCATTTTGCTGATGGCATCACTGAAGTATTTTATGTAAAAATAGTTACTACTCACTTTACAGCACATTACGTTGGACTGCCTTGTAAATAGCATACCTTTTTATAATGTACTCAGTCCTGCAATCCTTTCTAGATGAAACTCCAATTGACTTCAATGGATCTTTTATTTAAGTTTGAAAATTGCTTAAGGCCTTCATGATTTGAATGACCAGAATAAAATAGATACTGCCAGATGTACCACCCTCAAAGAGGGGTTTAGAGGGATAACACCACAGAATCAGGCCATGCTACCTACCTAACACTTCTGGAAAAGCAACACCATATGCTTCTCCACTTCTGGAGAAGCAGCAACACCATACCTTTTAGAGATGTAAGAAACATGAAAAGTTTACAGTATAATCAGGGAACAGGGTGTACTACCATCTCCTTTATGATAAAGTCAGAGCCCATCTCTCCTGTCTGAAGACCCAGCCAGGACTATCCACTCAGATAAACACTGCTAACTTCTAGAAATTCTGACAAAACACCACTATGTAGCTGAGACCCCAAGATGCAGAAGAACTAGTGAGATATAACAAACTCACTACCATCAGCATGACAGCCCCACAATACCCCACAGAACACCTACATTCTCAAACAACCTATGACAGGAAAACGCGAAGAATGGATACTCAAATGCTGATAGCAAAAAACAAACACACACAAGCAGATTCTGGAAAACTCTGGCACAAGAAATTTCACAAGTGTACGCCCTAGTTAGAATGGAGGCTGTTGCTCTATACACACAGAATACTCTTCCTACGCTGGTATAACAGGGGCCAAAGATCTTTACACATCTGGCCTCAGGCCATTACCCCTAGCCTCATTAATATCCCTGTGTAAGACTGACTTCTACTGCAGTGTCTAAAGGAAATTTGTCAGGGCACTTGTTTATTATTATTCATAATTTAACAGGCCTTTGGAGCAGAGCCCAGAGCTGGAGTGTGGGGCAGCTCCAGAGCAGTGGAGCTGCAGGTTTTTGCCTGGAGCGGAGCCGGAGCACAACTCCAAAGCCCTGTAATTTAATGCTGTTTTCTCCACCCTGCCAGGCACAAACCTTTTCTGAGTAACTGCACAGTCTTATGTCGGAACCCTACTCATTCCATCCCCTAAATCCTGCCTAGTATTTTTTTCCCATCCCCCACCCCCACAATGTTGTGCTACTCTGAAATTACATGACAAGCGCTTTGGGAGAGAGATAAGGTCTTATTTGTACTGTGAGGCATATGGAACATGCCTGGGTGCTGTAAAATAACAAAAAAATTAAAATAAAAATTAATAATGCTATCTGGTTTAAGCACATACTCTCTCAATTTTTCCACTTTAAAAATTCCATCTGATGAGCTGTCACTTCAAAATTCACTCTTGCTTGCTTTTCTGAATGCTCTGTCTGTAGAATATCTGTTGCAGTGCCTTTGAATTTCATATGCATTTACAGTCTATTTCATAGCTTATTTTTCATTCATAGCACTTCTTTTTATAGGCCTTGCCAACTGTAACAATTTGGCTTGCACAGTGCAAGTCTGACACCTGATTACCACTATATCAACAGCAGTCTATAGCATACAGCATCAGCTACTGCTCCTGTGTGCTTGACTGAACCTGCCATGTCTTTCCTGCCTTTCTCTTTGATACACAATCTACATCAGCTAAAAAGAAAGCAGGACCCAGCATTTAGAGTTGTAACAGGAGAACAGCTAAGCAGCTGTGATTCCCACACTGAGGGCTTGTCTACACTTACCGGGGAATTGACGAGCAGCGATCGATGCATCAGTGGTCGACTTAGCGGATTTAGTGAAGACCCACTAAATCGATTGCAGATCACTCTCCTGTCGACTCCTGTCCTCCACCGGATCGAGAAGAGTAGTCGACATCACAGAGTGTGGACCCTGCAGTAAACAGATCTAAGCTACATCAATTTGAGTTACGCTATTCACATGACTCAAATTGCGTAGCTAAGTTTGAATTTCCCCTGTATTATAGACAAGGCCTGAGTTCTGCTAAATGTTTCTTCTAGATTCATCATTGAGAAATTCTTAACAGACTTGCTTCCTTTTAACAAATACAATTTTTCCAGGGTTACAACCTTTTTTGCATTTGCTACAGTAAAATGCTGATCGAAAATTGCTTCTATTGTATTGGCTATAGCAACAGGACCTCCTGCAATCAAATGCATTTTTATGTAATTTATAGAGTTGGTCGGGAATATTTTGCAAAACTTTTTTCAAGAGAAAATGACAATTTGTCAAAAACAAAATATTTTGTCAAAACACATCAGTTTTGAAGGAGGTTCTCAGGTCCACAATAAAATTTCAGTCAAATTATGAGAGAACCCCCTACCTCCCAAACAGCTAATAGTCCACAGCAGGTGGGATGTGGGATACCCAGGTCCAAGTCCTTACTTGGCTTGCCTTAGCACAGGTGTGTGCCCTGACCACCAAGCTGCTGACTATTCTGGGGTAGGTCTCTCTCTTTCTCATTTTTTTTCCTCAACAGTTTTTGGAAGACTGAGTTTTCAGTCCTGTGTGGAATGAAAACAAATGTAAAAACCTCAATTTTTTGTGTGAACCTGAATCCTTGTTTTCCTGCCAACCCCAAAAGTTTAGTCTCTAACATATCTGCAAATAATTCGCTGTCAGTTCTGGTGACCTCCATTTACCTTTGAATTCCTTTGCCTACAAGGAATAAGAAATTATTGTTTTGGCATTTTTCAAAATAACACTTTCTACAATTTTTGTCAAACTGAGTCATTCATCTCTTCTCTAAAATTAAAGTCAATGATAGTTCTGTTGATGCAACCGTTCATTGCTATCACCTTGTCAAAAACTTGAAATGACTTTGTCTCTAAAGAAGTCATAGCATGTTTATGAAGTTTTCAGAGGCTGGACTCTTACCTTTGAGGGAGGGAATTTATCAAATAAAAGCTGAAAGTGTTCCTGGAAACCATCTGATTGAACTATACATCACTTAACATTAGGCTTAGGAGCTTCTTTCTTTGTATGATTGTTGTTCTTTGTACAGTTCTGGATATATTTCTAGAGTCTGAATTCTAGATTATGCTTTTCTTATCGGTAGTTCTCTTTTAATTATGAATTCTTTATCATTACATAAGAACTGTGCTAAGAGTGCTCTTGGTGGTTACTTTCTTTTGGTCTTGGCACTAGGATCCTCCATTCCCTTTCTACTTCTTAATTTGTTCTATCATTTGATTCAAATATTTTTGAGCTAATGCCATCCTGGTATGCATAAACTGGAGAACTCAACTAGGAGCAGAGAGATTATTTTACCTCTATTTGGTACTAGTATAACTGCTGCTGGAATACTCTGTCCAAGTCCAGTGTCCATAATTAAAGAAGAATGTTGATAAATCAGACAGAGTTCAGAGAAGAGACACAAGAATGATTATAATGATGGACTCAAGCAGCTCAATCTATTTAGTTTAACAAAGAGAAGTTTAATAAGTGACTTAATCACCATCTATAAGTACCTACAAGGAGAATAAACATTTACTAATGCACCCTTCAATCTTGCAGACAAAAATAGAACACAATCCAATGGCTCGAAGCTGAAGCTAGAGATATTTAGACTGGAAATAAGGCATAAATGTTTAAAAGTGAGAGTAATTAACCATTGCAACAATTTACCAAGGACCATGGTGGACTTTTCAATCAAGATTGAATTTTCTCTAAAAGATCTGCCCTAGGAGTTATTTCGGCAAAGCTCTATGGCATGTGTTATAGAGGAGGTCAGACTAGATGATCACAATGCTCCCTTTTGGCCTTATATTCTATGAATCTAGTACATGTTGCAAAAAAATTAAGATTGTTTTGATATTTCTTGTTTCTATTTTTTGAATAATATTTATGTTAATACTCTTCCTTTGATTTTTTAAATCTTCGCTCTGGGACATCAGGGTTTTTTTTACCCTCAGTTTGATTTAGTTTGCTGGTACCAATATTATCTATGCTGAATATGTTGTCCTGTATGTAGAAAGAAGATTTTGAAACAAGTTTCTGTTTTTTTAAATTAAAAATAACCAAAATTTGACTGATTTATTATCCTTAAATATATTTTGTTAAGATAGAGTTAAAGCTGTAAATATATATCAATACATTTGAAATAATATTAAAAGGATAGAACTTTAAGAAAGTTTGAAAGAGAGAAATGTCAGAGTCAAGATTAACCTTAGCTCCTACAGTCTCCTTCCCACTTGTCCACTTCTCTAAATATAACAACTTTAGAAAGTTTATTCATCACTAATAGCAAAAAGATTGTGGTACTTGGTTAGCTACAGCCAGACTGGGTAGTACAATTAGAGGGAAAAAGCATATGCTGGCTGTTTCCAGAGGGTGGAAGTCAGAGGGAGTATTAAGAGTCAGAGGGAGTATTGTTGATAAAAATACAATGGGAAGGAGTTTAGCTGTTAAAATAGAGGGACGATTAAGCAGATTGTGTTATTTTTCTGAGGTGGGTTAGGGTAGAGTTTTTTGTGCTGTATTTGAAAAGATGATGTGATATTGGTATGTTTCACTGTGAATGCCAGGTAAACTGGCAGAGGGTCTGCAGATTATAGATAAATGAAAGTTGGAACACTTTCTTAAAACATTCTGAGGCACTAGGCCTTATACAGAATAAGCAAATAAAACAAAATTTTTATACCAATCCTTAACTGGGGTAAAAATCTGGGGATTGGTCCTGCTTTGAGCAGGGGGTTGGACTAGATGACCTCCTGAGGTCCTTTTCAACCCCAATATTCTATGATTCTAAGTTTTTCAAAGGATTTAAAAGAAAAAAAATAGAACTCTTTTGAAAAAGAAAATAAACCTCTTATTTTTCAAAGATTCTTATCTCTGCAATGCCTTGCCCAATTAATCTTAAACTTAAAAATATTTGTATCCTTTTAACTACAGAATATTCATGAGATATGTCAGATGGAAAGTATCTTTTCTGCAAAAGTGAGAGCAAGTGTGGTATGAAATCAAGCTTGTAATAGAGAGCTTAACTACGGAATCAGTACCAATGTTTCCTAATATGGGTAACTATGTAGGGCTCTATCCTGAAAGCTGCTGATCATCCTCAATTCCCTTTGACTTCAGTGGGTGAGGGTGACCAACACCTTGCAATATCAATCTCATATAGTGCCCATTACTATAGTGTGTACTGTAGGCACCTTACCTTAGAATAAAGCACAATTCAGATAGCCCAGGGTTCTCAAACTTCATTGAACTGCAAGCCCCTTCTGACGACAAAAATTACTACATGACTCCAGGAGGGGGAACCGATGCCTGAGCCAACTTGAGCCCGGTCACCCTGGGCAGGGGGGCCAAAGTTCAAGGGTTTCAGCCCCAAGCAGGGGTACCTGTAACCTGAGCCATGCCACCAAGAGCAGAAACGCCCAGGCTTCAGCCCTGGGCACCAGCCCCGGTGACCTCATTAAAATGGGGTCCCAACCCACAGTTTGAGAACCACTGAGATAAACACTATTGTCCATATAGGCTGGCTAGAAAACCTAAGCTATTGTAGCACAATGACAATATTCATGGGCTAACATGGGTCTCATCACTGCACTTAAAAAATACCCCACAAGCCTTAGCCAAAAGCCTGCCTAAAGAGACAGTTATTCCACTGGTCTCTAAGGGTATATTTCAACTGCAGATGGGAGTTGTGACTTTAGCATGTGTAGGCTTCCAGAGCTAGCTTTGATCTAGCTAGCCTGGGTACCAATAGCATCGAAGCTGTGGTAGCACAGGCTTCAGAGCATACTTCGGACCCTAGTGGGCTTGTACAGTTGACACTGAAGCCTATGCTGTCACAGCTTCACTGCCACATTGGTACCCAGATCAAAGCTAGATCAAAGCTAGCTCGGGTATGCCCACTTGTGCTCAGTCACAACTCTCATCGGCAGTCTAGACCAGGGGTTCCCAAACTTGGTTTGTGACTTGTTAAGGGTAAGCCCCTGGCAGGCAGCAAGACACTCTGTTTATCTGAGTGTTCGCAGGTACGGCCATTCGCAGCTCCCAGTGGCTGCAGTTCACCGAGCCCGGCCAATGGGAGCTGCACAAAGTGGCACGGGCCGGGCCACCGCTTCCCGCAGTTCCCATTGGCTGGGAACAGCAAACTGTGGCCACTGGGAGCTGTGCACAGCCGTACCTGCAGACGCTCAGGTAAACAAAGCGTCTCACGGCCCGCCAGGAGCTTACCTTGAACAAGCCAGGAACCAAGTTTGGGAACCCCTGGTCTAGACATACCTTAAAATCAGTGGTTCTCAACCTTTCCAGACTACTGGGCCCCTTTCAGGTGGCTGATTTGACTTGCATAACCCAAGTTTCACCTCAATTAAAAACTACTGGCTTTCAATATCTGACATAGAAATACAAAAGTGTCACAGCACACTATTACAGAAAAATTGCTTACTTTCTCATTTTACCATATAATTATCAAATAAATTGCAACCTCCCGTCCAGTTGAGAAACACTGATATAGTATATAGAGCAGTATAAACAAGTCATTGTCTGTATGAAATTTTAGATTGCACCGACTTTGCTAGTGCTTTTCTTGTAGCCTATTGTAAAACTAGGCAAATATTTAGATGAGCTGACATACCCCCTGGAAACCCTCTGCATACCCCCAGGGTACAAATATCCTTGGCTGAGAACCACTTCCCTAAATGCTGTCAAGCTCTCGGTTCTAGCAAATATTCAAAGGTGAGGTCTAGAGGCCAATGCGGATTTTATATGGGCTCTTAGTTAGATGTTGCCCTCTGCCCTCTCCCATCCACACAGAAAACCCGCTCAGTATATTAAAACTCAAGTGCTCCTTACACTCAAGCTGGTAACTGGCCCACTTTGCAGTGCTGACACAGGCTAAACCACTGAAGTGCTGACAATCCTCCAGTGCCTTCCCACAGTTCACTCCAACTGCCCAGAAGGACAGAAAAGTTCTCCAATACACTGGGAAAGAATCATAGAGAAGCTCAGCTTACTAACGTCCTAAGAACGATGAGATATGTCCCCAGAGGTCCTAATGCCCCACACAAATTTAGTATAGGACCAGCCCATGCTAATAACTTGAGTAAGACTTTGCAGTGTGGATGATCCCAATTGCCCTAGGCTAATCCTGGTGCTTCTATCCAGGTGCCTATCACTTGAGTTAATTCTGCAGTGAAAACACTCCAAGTGGAGGTTTTTTATATAGAGAACACCCTGCCATTAGCCCCAGAGAGTTTTATCCCAAGAAGCAACAGATGAAATGACCCAGCTGATCTTAAGTGACACAGTAAGATATAGAGAGATAAAGGGGGTGAGTAATATCTTTTACTGAACCAACTTCTGTTGGTGATAAGAGACAAGCTTTCGAGCCACATAGCGTTCTTCTTCAGGTCTGGAAAAGGGCCTGAAGACCTGAAGAACAGCTTGGCATGGTTTGAAAGCTTGTCTCTATCGCCAACAGAAGGTGGTCCACTAAAAGATATTACCTCACTACCTCATCTCTCTAATATTTTGGGACCGACATGGCTACAACTCCACAGTGTACAACAATAGGACATAGAGGGACTGGCAATTTCTTAACTTGTCTTGGGTGGATTTTTGTTTCCTCCAGCTATTTGATGACAAATATGCTGTGGTGCTTTTTGTCCTTCTTTCACTTAATTTATTTAGCTGAGTTCTTCAAGCCTTTTATCAGCCACCACCTTACTCTCTCCCTTCCTCTCTTTCACATGTAGCAGAGGGAGCAAGCCTCTTCATTCTTGTTGCTTCACAGAAACGAGACATCCAATTTTTGCTGATGTTATCAGCTGGTTTATTTTATTTATGTTGTGTTTTTCCACTATTTTTTCTCTTGGTTATATAAACCCAGGCTGGTGAAACTTACTGATCCTTGAAGCCGTATGTGACTTGCGAGCCACTGTTTGGCCACCTCTGATATAAACCAAGCCAGTATATCGCCTGTGAAGAGCCAACCAGTTAGTCAGGTGCCATCCTGCCTCATCATTAATTATGATTATGCCAGAGGTCATGGCAGGAGGCTTGTCACTCATTTCTCTGACACAGTAGAAAAAGATTCTGGTAAAACCTTTTCATTTATACCCAGTGAATTTCCTTCTGAACCCACTAGTAGTGAGAAGCTTTGGATTTATAAACGTGAACCAGAGATAATTGTTGACTACAAAGCTAATTTCTCCTCAGCAGCCAGGATTTTAGTCTATGTATGCTCTAGTGACAATGCATTTTTGCAGAATGTGGTATTTCACCCCTATGATTCAGCAGGTGGCCTCATTTTCGTTCTAATCATACAGTATCAGTAACTATTCAATTTTTATGCTGAATCTTATCCATTCAAGCTCTTGTCCTTATCTGACCTTGATGAACTGATTGCATTTGTGAAGCTTACAATTTTCTCTTTAGACTATTTTTCAGATGAGTTACTGGTTAAGCAGCGCGATATACCTGGTTAATCTTCCCTTGCCTTTTGGCAAGAAATCATCTTTGCTGAAAACTGCTCTGATGAAACTTATAAAACATTCTGTTTTACTGAGGGGAGGGGGAATCCTTCTATGACATACTATTCATTTTTATTTTCTGGCGTTGTTATTTCTTCTGAAGAATTTAGAGTGCATTGTTCCTTCAGGGTAGCAGCTTATCAGGATACATGTGTTATAGTCTTTACATGATCTTTTTTGTTTCCAAGTGAAGAAAAGGTTGCGATTATAGGAGGATAGTTACCTCCTGAGTGCCCGCTCATGGTCAGAAGTCTCTCTGTGGTACCCTTACTCTATTTCTCCCCCCGCTTGACTATTTCATTGAGCCTTCTGGGTTAACACTCCCACTGCCAGAGGCAACACATAACTATTGACAGTGGGGGGAGGAGGTGCAATTTAAAGGTTCGGGGGGGGAAGGGTGCATGATTGCCCTGCACATCTCCTCTGGGTTCAGGAACCTTCCAGCCCCATCTCCCTGGGCCAGGGCAGCCAATCCCACCGGCTCTTGGGGGGCTGGGGCCGCAAGATTGGGGAGCACATGCCGCCAGGCCAACCTCAGCCCCAGACAGGGAACTCACAGCAACAAAGTTTCACCCCAGAGCTCCCATGCCCTCGTGAACACCTCAGTGAGTTGCGGGTTGTGGGTAATGCCCCTAACCTGGTCCTGGCCTCTTTTCCAGTGACACCTCACTCTGCTGCTGCTCTCTCCCCACCCTGCCAGGGTTATGTACCATGCAGGCTTCTGCTGCCTCCCTACCTGGGCTCTCGCAGGCAGCCACCATGTTGCACAGAGGCAGCGCCTAGAGTGGCCACCCTCACTTGGCAGAAGCAGCATCTCCATCCCACCCCACTCTGCTTCCTGCCCAGGCCCAGCTGCCAGGGGAGAGGGGCCGAGTGAGCCAGAAACATGTTGGTAGGGGGTGCAATATGAGAAGGACAGAGTCCTTCCTCCCCAGCAGGCTGAGCAGAGCAAGCCGAGGAGCAGCTCACTGAGTTGCTGTGAAGGGCTGGGAACTGGAGGAGGAGCAACGCTGGGCATAATGGGGCTGTGCAGCATATCATGCAGCACCCGGCCATTGCAGCCAGGGACTCTTTGTGGGGCTGCAGTGTCAGTTTGCTCTGACCTCTGCAAGTGCAGTTCAGTGCTTGCAGAAATCTGGGAGGGCACCTGAGCCTGGATGCGCCCCCACCATATAAAACCTTGACAAGAAGGCTAATTTACCAAATAATACTCCTTTGAAAGCCTTAAACCCATTTTCCCTCCAAAATGACATTTTACCCCTCCTCCAAACTGGTTTAGGAAAGTAAAAATGTTGCTCGTTTTAACATTTTTATCTGTGCAGTTATATCTTCTCTACTTCATTTATATACTTGATTAACTAAGATTATTTAAGTGCCACTTTCATTATTTATTAAAATGGTGCTGGAAGAAGAAAACCATCTAAGAGTTTTTACAATTACTTCCATAGTGTGAAATGTGCCATTCATCTTCTCCAAAATAAGAAGGGGAAAACTGGTGGTCAAGAATATTTCTCAGTGGGAGAGACAGCAGCCAGACAGAAAGCAGCTGCATTAGGGCTGTATATCTCTGCCTAATTTAATGGGCCAGCTTCAGAAATGCACGCTAGAGAAAAGTTACTATAAGAAGGCTACTGAGGAGAGTAAGCAGACACCAGGTAGTCGCCAAAGAAGTTTCTTCCAGGGAAGGAGCTCCTTCCATGCCAGATTTATCATCACTGTAATATGCTTAGTATTGCTTTAGAAAAATTACTCTGTATCCTAATAATTCCAATTGAAAAAAAATCCCAACATCAGAATGACCTATTTAGCATATAAATGTTCAAAGAACATTCCCATTGAAAGAACACCCATTGCTATCAGTCAGTCTGTGGAGAACTGGGAAATATCTGCATGATTTCTTCTAAAATATCATATGGCCCTCAGTGTACCTGTCTGATATCACCCTATCTGAATGAATAGTTAAATCAAAAGAAACCAAGTAGGAAAGGTAAAGCAATGGCCTAGATTAGGTGCTGTCCTTCACAGCAGCATCCCCTGAAATTTTGTCCCTTGGTATGCACCATCAATCCATGTGGAACCATCTCCACTGCAGCTGCTGGCCTCATCCACATTGTGGCCAAGTCTATGCCACTCTCACCCCTGCATTCCAGCTTGGTCCACCCAGATGCAGTGTCATTCCTCATCCCTGAGAGGGGACCTGGCCTGCTGGAAGCAGCGTGAGGCCATACAAGCACCCAGGGGTAGAGGAGCAGCACTAACTGCCCATTTAGGTTTGTCCCCATTGTCCCTCAATCATGACAAGGTGCAGAGGTGGCAGGACTAAAATTGTGAGTGGCATTGCGACTTGGTGCACAGGAGTCACAGCAACATTCAAGTTTGTCCCCGCAACCCCTCCATTGTGATGCAAAGCCAAACTTGAGTAGTGCTGACACCCCCATGAGCCAGGTCACAATGCCACTCACACAGTTTTGGCCCTGCCACCTGCTGTCATGATAGAGGAGCTGTGGAGCCAAGCCTGAGCGGACAGTGCTGCTCCTCCTCACCACAGTCAATGGTGCTCACCCTAACGCGCACACGGCTGCAGGCACACTGTGCCCTCAAACACAATAGCCAGGAGCTGTGAAGACAGACTCCTCAGCCCCAATCCTAGTGACAGGGCTGTATGACAAGGCTGAGAATATGGAGATCAAAAGACACTGACCTGTAAAAAGGATCTGCCCTATGGAGTGGGGGTGACTGGGAGTGGTCAGTCGTTGCAGGCTGGCGTGGGCTGATGGAGAGCCAGGGGCTGCAGCAAGCTGTCTATAACTTGGTGCCCAGAGAAGGCTGGGGACACCTGGAGGGCAATGTCAGGTGTGGATAAGACAATATATGTGTAGCTTTCTTCATTGTTTTAAATCCACTTCTCTAGCACTGTCTACCTTTTGGCAGAATAAGTCATACTTCATTTTGGAGAAGCTGTTTCTGTGTCACTGTCCACTGTCCATTACCACTGTCCACAGGCCACCCCAGGGGAACTCTTGCACATGTCAAGCCCCCTGAGCTGGCTAATTAACACGGTTAGCAACAGTGCGGGAGTTCCTAAAAATGGTGTTGGCATGCAGGGCAGTGGGAGGCTCTGGAGGCCATCAGGAAGCGAAGGGCCCGGTGGTAGTGGGGAAAGCTGGGAGGAAGACGGGACAGTTGGGGAATCTGGGAAAGGACCAGGGAATTACGGGGTGACTCTTCACAGAGCCTGTCCCATCACCAACTCCCACCTACCTGTGTCTAGCTCCTGCTCCCTGCAAAGGATTCTGCTGCGTGGTTGGCCCTGCTACCCAGCTCCCAACATTGCCTCTTCCCTGGGCTTCCAGCAGCTCTGGATCCAGCAGCCCCTTACTAGGGGCTTGGCTACACTAGAGAGTTGCAGCGCTGGTGGTGGCTTTACAGCACTGCAACGCACTCACCGTCCACACTTGCAAGGCACTGTAGCACCGGCTACAGCGCTGGTTGTACTCCACCTCGACCTGGAGAATAACAACTATAGTGCTGCTGATGCAGCGCTGCTCTGCTAGTGTGGCCACCAAAAGCGCTGTTATTGGCCTCCAGAGGTATTCGGAGGTATCCCAGAATGCCTGTTCAGCCACTCTGCTCATCAGTTTGAACTCTACTGCCCTGGCCTCAGGTGACCAAGCGTCAGACCTGTACTTTAAATGCCCGGGAATTTTAAAAATCCCCTTCCTGTTTGCTCAGCCAGGTGTAGAGTGCAATCAGTGAATCTTTCCAGGTGACCATGGCTCCATGTGGCAAACGAGCCCCAGCATGGAGCATTGGCGAGTTGCTGGATCTCATCAGTGTTTGGGGGTAGGAAGCTGTGCAGTCCCAGCTGTGCTCCAGCCATAGGAATTACGATACATATGGGCAGATATCAAGGGCCATGCTGGAAAGGGGCCATGACCGGGACACACTGCAGTGCAGGGTTAAAATGAAGGAGCTGCGGAGTGCCTACTGCAAAGCCCGCGAGGGAAACCGCCGCTCCGGCGCTGTCCCCATGACCTGCTGTTTTTACAAAGAGCTGGACGCGATACTTGGGGGTGACCCCACCTCCACTCTGAGGACCACGATGGACACTTCAGAGCGGGGGGAGGAGGAGAAAAGCGAGAGTGAGGGTACTGGGGTGGAGGGAGACACCCCGGAGTCCCAGGAGGCATGCAGCCAGGAGCTCTTCTCAAGCCAGGAAGAAGGTAGCCAGTCGCGGCAGCCGGTACTTGGTGGAGGACAAACAGAGGAGCGGGTTCCTGGTAAGCGGCTTTTATTTTCAAGATTGAAATTTTTTGGAAGAGGAGGGAGGGTTAGGGCTGCATGCATGCATGCCTAGATATGGAATAGAGCATTGATGTGGTCTATCATGTCGCGGTAATCGACCTCTGTAATCCCTTCAAAAGTTTCAGCCAGAGCGTGGGCAATGCGCTTGCGCAGGTTTCTTGGGAGAGCTGCTGTGGTCCCTGTCCCAGTCAGGCTAACGTGTCCATGCCACTGTGCCATGAGGACTGGGGGGACCATTGCAAGACACAGGCAAGCTGCATAGGGGCCAGGGCGGAATCTGCATTGCAGCAGAAGACCCTTCCGTGCTTCCCAGGTGACCCGCAGCAGCGAGATATCTTCCAGGATAAACTCCTGTGGAAAATGTTGAGATAGTGTTCAGTGTAGCTGCCCCCTGCAGCTGTTTGCTTTCCCCAACACATAGAAACCTCGAGGACAGTACAGCCTTGAAACAATCAGTCCCCCTTCTCACCATTTCAGGGCTCCCGTGGGTTATGTGAGCTCTCTTTGGGATGACAAAATTATGTTATTGTGAAGACTGTTACCCTCCTTAACTGCGGGGGAATAACCGTCTGGTATAAACAATGCTGCCTCTGTTAAGTGTTGCATTTTTGCCTTTACACATGCAACCTTGAGATCTCGGCTGCCCATGTTATCAATGGCTAAGAGACTACAAAACCTTTGGAAGAAGCCACAAAAAAGCAGAGAAGACGTGCTACAAGCAGTTATGCAGCACTCTGTCACAGAGAATCAAAAAGTGCAAGACTGGAGGGAAAGGGAAAGCAGGATCTGCCAGAGAAACACAGCGGTCAGGAAGAAAAGCACAAAGCAGCTGATAAGCATCCTGGAGCACCAAGCAGACTCTATCCAGGTGCTTGTAGCCATGCAGATGGACCACTACCGTGCCAGCCCCCCCGCTGCCCTTCTCCTAAAGCTCTTTCCCTTGTGCCCCCATGCCAGCTCAAAACCCCCTTCCCCATCATCCAGGTTCTTACCACTACCAGCTGCCTCCAACACCTGTACATTCACCAACCAGCCCTGAGAACTATGACCTTACCCTCTGCACTCAACCCCCCTCACCATGCAGTATAGGCATCCTGAAGTGCAGCAGTCATTGAACAGCACTCCAGATAGAACATATTCAAGCCTGTGACTGTACAGTTCCCCACTCCACCCCCTTGCCCTTTTAGGTTCCCAAAAAGTTGTGTGTCTGTCAAAAAAGTAATTTTCTTTTCAATAAATGAATTTTTGGCTTTGAAAAGAGTCTCTTATTGCAGAAAGTCAGAGATACCTTAGCCCAGGAAAGAAACAGGCACTGCAAATCAGCTTAGCAAACACAGATTCCTACTAACATTGTAACCACTGCACTTCATTCCCATGCAAGGCATCAAACATTACTGTTGGTTTTCAGCCTCAACTTCCTCCCTCAAGCCATCCCTAATCCTTGCAGCCCTGTGCTGGGCCTCTCTAGTAGCCCTGTTCTCTGGCTGTGCAAATTCAGCCTCCAGGCGTTGAACCGCAGAGGTCCAGGCCTGACTGAATCTTTCACCCTTCCCTTCACAAATATTACGGAGGATACAGCACGCGGATATAACCGCAGGGATGCTGCTTTCCCCCAAGTCCAGCTTCCCATACAGAGATTGCCAGCGCCCCTTTAAATGGCCAAAAGCACACTCCATAGTCATTCAGCACCGGCTCAGCCTATAGTTGAACCGTTCCTTGTTGCTGTCAAGACTCCTTGTGCACGATTTCATGAGCCATGGCATTAACGGGTAAGCAGGGTCTCCAACAATCACAATGGGCATTTCGACGTCCCCTACTGTGATCTTCCGGTCTGGGAAAAAAGTGCCGGCCTGCAGCTTCCTGAACAGGCCAGTGTTCCGAAAGATGCGTGCATCATGCACCTTTCCGGGCCAACCTGTGTTAATGTCAATGAAACGCCCACGGTGCTCCACAAGCACCTGGAGAACCATGGAGAAATACCTCTTCCGATTAACATACTCGGATGCTAGGTGGGGTGGTGCCAGAATAGGAATATGCATCCCATCTATCACCCCTCCACAGTTAGGGAAACCCATTTGGGCAAAGCCATCCACAATGTCCTGCACGTTCCCCAGAGTCACGGTTCTTCTTAGCAGGATGCGATTAATGGCCCTGCAAACTTGCATCAACACAATTCCAATGGTTGACCTTCCCTCTCCAAACTGGTTCCCGACCAATCGGTAGCTGTCTGGAGTTGCCAGCTTCCAAATTGCAATAGCCACCCACTTCTCCACTGGCAGGGCAGTTCTCAATCTTGTGTCCTTACGCCGCAGGGTGGGGGCGAGCTCAGCACACAATCCCATGAAAGTGGCTTTTCTCATCCGAAAGTTCTGCAGCCACTGCTCGTCATCCCATACTTCCATGACGATGTGATCCCACCACTCAGTGCTTGTTTCCCGAGCCCAAAAGTGGCGTTCCACGGTGCTTAGCATGTCCGTGAATGCCACAAGCAATTTCGTGTCGTACGCATTACGTGATTCACTACCATCGTCGGACTCCTCACTGTCACTTTGGATCTTAAGGAATAGTTCAACTGGCAAATGTGATGTGATGGCGAGACTTGTCAGCATAGTCCTCAGCAGTTTGGGCTCCATTTCCCACAGAAATCGCGCTGCACAGAAACTGTTGAAAGAGGCACGATGGCGCCAAACGTGGACGGAAAAACAGGGATTGCTGGGATGTGAAGCGATGCATCATGGGGCTTTGGGACAGGAAGCAGAATGACCCGCCCCCTCCGCCCCCTTCCCACAATCCATGGTGCCAGAATGGGAAGAGGTGCTCTGTGGGATAGCTGCCCACAATGCACCACTCCCAACAGCGCTGCAAATGCTGCAAATGTGGCCACACTGCAGCGCTGGTAGCTGTCGTGTGGCCACACTGCATCGCTTTCCCTACACAGCTGTACGAAGCCAGCTTTAACTCCCAGCTCTGCACATCTGCAATTGTAGCCAAACCCTAGGTCTGGGCTTTGGAGTCTTTATAGAGTTCTTGGTCCTCCACAGTTACCAGAAGACCAGGCTGTGCTGCAGCAGCAAGGAGCATAATAAAACGGGGGAACTTTCTGGTTAGGGAGTTGTCTAGATGCTGCTTAAAGCATAGGCTCTTTGTGTCTATGTTCTCACACTAGTGAGTGAATTCCTCTCTCTAAAGAAGTAGTTAAGGAATGAAAATAGATCCCTAGACTGCTGAAATGGTGAGTGAGTGGAAAATGTGGAAAATCAGGGAGGAGACCTATGAAAGTTGCAGCTCAAAGGAATCAGAGCCCTTTGCTAGAGAAGTTTACTAGAGAATAACTTTGCTAGAGAAATTTGATTTTGGCAACTCATGCAGCTGGCCCTGCTGGATTTGTAGATTTGAGTGGTTCTAGAAGGCTCCTGGTTTAACAGAGAAAGTACAAGAATATCTCATGAATGCCCTGATATTTGCCATGGTTAGTCCTGCTGCTGATATCCTATGTACCCTTCCCCTCACTCATGAGGAAAAGAAAGAATACTCCAAAGGGATAGAATTTTTCCAAGAGTTCCATTTCATACGCAGACAGAATACCGTATATGAAAAGGCCAACTTTAATAGGTGGCACACCAGGAATAAGGGGAAACAGTTGAGACTTTTATAACTGCAGTTCATAATCTTCCTGAACATTGCAAACATTGAATATTAAAAGAAGACCTAATAAGAAATAGGACAGCCATTGGTAGACACCAGTTTATCAGGAAAGCTTCAGATAAATCCAGATCTCCCACTAGCAAAAGCTATAATAAAAGTGAGAATGCAAGAAACAATAAAAAGTTAGCATTGTGACTTACATGATAGCACAGGGATTGGCAACCTTTGGCACGTGGCACGCCAGGGTAAGCCCCCTGCTGGGCCGGGCCAGTTTGTTTACCTGCTGCGTCCACAGGTTCGGCCGATCGCGGCTCCCACTGGCCGTGGTTCACCGCTCCAGGACAATGGGGGCGGCGGGAAGCAGCAGCCAGCACATCCCTCAGCCCGCGCCACTTCCCGCCGCCCCCATTGGCCTGGGACGGCGAACTGCGGCCAGTGGGAGCTGTAATCAGCCAAACTTGCAGACGTGGCAGGTAAACAAACCAGCCCAGCCCATTAGGGTGCTTACCCTGGTGAGCCATGTGCCAAAGGTTGCTAATCTCTGTGCTAGCAGCATATGGGAGACTGCATCGGACAATATTAATCAGTAAAGAGAAGAGACATATATGGGAAAGGAGCAGTTTACCACACAAGAACAGTGTACAGTTAGAAAATGGAGGACTAAAGAACGTTAACTGGAAAGAAGCTTGGAAAAGATGTGCCAAGACACTAAGTCACAGCTGGCAACAAAGAGGCAAAATGTAGGAGATGCCAATAAAAGGGACATTTTGCAGTAACATCAGGAGGCAGTGTTATCATCCGATGACCATGAATCAATACTTCTAGGGACTATATCTTTAGTAGAACTGACCACATTTTGGTGCATAAGCATAAATGTAAACTGTCAAAACCTTAAATTTAAAACTGATATTGGGGACAGCAGCCACTGGAATTCGGATCAATCAATCAATATTATAAATTGATCCCAGGATGGAGATCTGTAAAGACCAAATAAGAATCTGCAAGTGGCTAATAACATGAAACTGGATGTTTGTGGCCCATTCCTTGGGTAACTGCAGAAAGGACAGAAAGTTCTTCAACAAATAATAGATGTAATGCCAGAATTGACAACTCCCCTACTAGGGTTGCCAGCAATACAAGGGCTACACCCTAGTAGAGAAACTGGAATGCATTAATAACAAAAAGCAAACTATACAAGAGTTGTATCCACATGTCTTCACAGGGCTAGGAAAGTGATCACAGGAGTACAGAATAAAAACTGGTGCCCATCAGCAACTCCCTTTGTTCTCACAGTCCCATGCTGCATCCCTATACCCCTGCTAGGGATAATCAAAGAATAATTAAAGAGAATGGAAGATATGAAGGTTATTCCCTAAACAGAGGAACCCACTGAGTCATGTGCAAGGATGATTGTAGTACCAAAGCTCAGTGGCAAAATCTGTCTGGACCTTCTCTTTTTATTGATGGCATCCAGATACCTTTCCCCTCTGTGAACTTCTAAAAAGGTCAGTGCAAATAACTGTCATTAATTTTCTTACTACAGTTCAAAAAAGCTACAGAGGAATGAATATGCTAATAACACAGAGAATTCCTAATCAGTGAACTTGAATGCTGCTTGATGAGTATTCATTGTCTGATTATGCACAAGTACTTGTACATGTGCCCACAAGCATGTGTGTGACCTTACTGCAAGAATGTCTTTGATGAACTGATAACTAAGGTGGCGAAACAGTCAGGCAATGCTAAACATAGGGAAATGTTGATTAGCTTTGTTAGTTTTAGTTTAAATCCTAAAACATAGAACAAACACATTCAATCATTCCTTCTTAGCTACATCTACTCTTTTCAGTTGTTACATTTCCTGGAAAATTTTCAGAGGTTAGCAGGCCCATATGTCTCTTTGTCAGTTTTGCTCTGCTGCTCAGCAATTTTACAAGTAGGCACAGTGAAGAAATGAAATGGAGAGGCATGGAGGTCCAAGTTAATATGAAAACAAGATGGAAAGTGAAGCACTAGAAAAGCCAAAATAGATAACAAGGAGGCCTGCTGAATGTTTGATGTTCTGCATGCCAAAAGAAATGGAAGCCTTAATTAGGATTCATAAAGCCATTAATATTTTTTTTTGCAATGAGAGTTAATGGAATAATGATTTTTGATTATGTTGGGATGATTCCTGATGCAGCTAAACACAAATAGTTAGTGCTCAAATGCATAATGCAAAAAGAGAGCTTCAGAAATGGGAAGCGTTGTGGAAATGAAGGGCTAGATGTTCAAAAAGTGCATATCAGGGTTGCAGTTTGCAGGAGAATGCACAAAGGTGTCCACTCAAAGAACCAGAATTATGTGCAGAAAAATAACTGAAAATACCCACTGCAACTAAAAATAAGGGGCCTGATTCTCCTCTCACTAACCTGATTTTTTACACCAGTCTAATCCAAAATCTGATCTTTTCTCAATATACCAATTAAGAGAATAAAAACATCTTAATTCTTGTTTCTCTCTCTCTCTTTTCTCCTGTAATGTGTGGAACTTCAAGAACTATGGTGACTGTATGTAGTTACTGCTCCTTTAAGGTCTGTAAAAAACTGTGGTGGAATACAAAAACTTGTCAGAGAGTATTGGCTGCAGCCTGATCTTGCCTTGAGACTGAATTAGAATTGGAGTGGACCAGTTGCAACTTATAACAAAGGCTGTGCTAGTCTGATGCATTTCAGTTTTCATTTTGTTTTCTTGTTATTCTCATTCAATAAAAGTCAGTCACTAATTAAAAAAGCCTGGCTGGCTTATTTGGATGTAGACACCACATTTTTCCAAACCAGGTTATGATTAAACCAAACGAGATAGCTGGGTGATTTGCATAGGAAGAGTCAACAGCCCACTTACATTTAGACTGAAATATAAATCTAAGATGGGGCTCTTTTCCCCGTATTTTTTTTTTAAGTCTTAATATGCATGTGCCATAATGGAACTTGTACAATAGAATTTACATTGTATTATTCATTTCTTCTCTCTCTTTGGTCTTGCTTTATGTATTTTAACAGTTTGTCTGGGAGATGACTCTTTGGCATTGTAATAATTGAGGATTGTTGGTTTTTTGCATATCTGTTTCCCTTGGTGTCCAGATTTTTTTTTTTTTTACTCCTTGGTTCAACATGTATACTCTCATTATTTTTAACCTATTCTGGATTTCAGGAAACTGTACTCCTCTCCTCCTGGACTCTGTCAGACACTCAGAAATGTAATTATCAGAGAGGTATGTGTGTACTTTCATTTACCTGACCACTAAGTGGAGACACTGCACATCATGTATTTCCAAGAAAATCTGTAAAATTAAGGCTGAAAAGGAAGACAAAGGATAACAAAACAAGGCACCTTTGAACCTAAGGTCAGCCAGAGACAATTAAGAGCTAGGCGTAAGTGGATTCAACCACTCAGGGAGGTCAGAATTGCATGTCACAAGAAACATTTTAAATTTTACTGTTCATTCTCCAAGATTCTGCTCTGAAAAATAATCCTCTTTCCCTAATTCCCAAAGAAAATAATCCTAAACCAAAACACTAACCATGCAGATTACAGTTTACACTGACTAGTAGCAAATTTCAAATTGGGAAATATTGGAAGGAAGCACTTTTCTTTTGCGGTAAGTGATTCTCTCTGCAGATAACTGGGACAGCAATGTTCCCAGTTCGGATTATATACGGTGACAGAACTCTGAAATATTCTAGGTGCAGCGCAAAATCAGTACTTCCTACACCACAGGATGAAGTTACTGAACTACCACATCTATGATTTTAAACATGTACAACTACTTAGGGCCCCAGCAAATATTATAGACTCATAGACTCATAGACTCTAGGACTGGAAGGGACCTTGAGAGGTCATCGAGTCCGGTCCCCTGCCCTCATGGCAGGACCAAATACTGTCTAGACCATTCCTGATATCTAACCTACTCTTAAATATCTCCAGAGATGGAGATTCCACAACTTCCCTAGGCAATCTATTCCAGTGTTTAACTACCCTGACAGTTAGGAACTTTTTCCTAATGTCCAACCTAAATCTCCCTTGCTGCAGTTTAAGACCATTGCTTCTTGTTCTATCATTGGAGGCCAAGGTGAACAAGTTTTCTCCCTCCTCCTGATGACACCCTTTTAGATACCTGAAAACTGCTATCATGTCCCCTCTCAGTCTTCTCTTTTCCAAACTAAACAAACCCAATTCTTTCAGCCTTCCTTCATAGGTCATGTTCTCAAGACCTTTAATCATTCTTGTTGCTCTTCTCTGGACCCTCTCCAATTTCTCCACATCTTTCTTGAAATGCGGTGCCCAGAACTGGACACAATACTCCAGTTGAGGCCTAACCAGCACAGAGTAAAGCGGAAGAATGACTTCTCGTGTCTTGTTTACAACACACCTGTTAATGCATCCCAGAATCATGTTTGCTTTTTTTGTAACAGTATCACACTGTTGACTCATATTAAGCTTGTGGTCTACTATGACCCCTAGATCTCTTTCTGCCATACTCCTTCCTAGACAGTCTCTTCCCATTCTGTATGTGTGAAACTGATTGTTCCTTCCTAGGTGGAGCACTTTGCATTTATCTTTATTGAACTTCATCCTGTTTACCTCAGACCATTTCTCCAATTTGTCCAGATCATTTTGAATTTTGACCCTGTCCTCCAAAGCAGTTGCAATCCCTCCCAGTTTGGTATCGTCCGCAAACTTAATAAGCGTACTTTCTATGCCAACATCTAAATCGTTGATGAAGATATTGAACAGAGCCGGTCCCAAAACAGACCCCCTGCGGAACCCCACTTGTTATACCTTTCCAGCAGGATTGGGAGCCATTAACAACTACTCTCTGAGTACGGTTATCCAGCCAGTTATGCACCCACCTTATAGTAGCCCCATCTAAATTGTACTTTCCTAGTTTATCTATAAGAATATCATGCGAGACTGTATCAAATGCCTTACTAAAGTCTAGGTATATCACATCCACTGCTTCTCCCTTATCCACAAGGCTCGTTATCCTATCAAAGAACGCTATCAGATTAGTTTGACATGATTTGTTCTTTACAAATCCATGCTGGCTATTCCCTATCACCTTACCACCTTCCAAGTGTTTGCAGATGATTTCTTTAATTACTTGCTCCATTATCTTCCCTGGCACAGAAGTTAAACTAACTGGTCTGTAGTTTCCCGGGTTGTTTTTATTTCCCTTTTTATAGATGGGCACTATATTTGCCCCCTTCCAGTCTTCCAGACTCTCCCCCGTCTCCCATGATTTCCCAAAGATAATAGCTAGAGGCTCAGATACCTCTTCTATTAACTCCTTGAGTATTCTAGGATGCATTTCATCAGGCCCTGGTGACTTGCAGGCATCTAACTTTTCTAAGTGATTTTTTACTTGCTCTTTTTTTATTTTCTCTTCTAAACCTACCCTCTTCCTGTAAGCATTCACTATACTAGACATTCCTTCAGACTTCTCAGTGAAGACTGAAACAAAGAAGTCATTAAGCATCTCTGCCATTTCCAAGTCTCCCGTTACTGTTTCCCCCTCCTCATTGAGCAGTGGGCCTACCCTGTCCTTAATCTTCCTCTTGCTTCTAATGTATTGATAAAAAGTCTTCTTATTTCCCTTTATTCCCATAGCTAGTTTGAGTTCATTTTGTGCCTTTGCTTTTCTAATCTTGCCTCTGCATTCCTGTGTTATTTGCCTATATTAATTCTTTGTAACCTGACCTAGTTTCCATTTTTTATATGACGCCTTTTTATTTTGTAGGTCACGCAAGATCTCGTGGTTAAGCCAAGGTGGTCTTTTGCCACATTTTCTATCTTTCCTAACCATCGGAATAACTTGCTTTTGGGCCCTTAATAGTGTCCCTTTGAAAAACTGCCAACTTTCCTCAGTTGTTTTTCCCCTCAGTCTTAATTCCCATGGGACCTTACCTATCAGCTCTCTGAGCTTACCAAAATCCGCCTTCCTGAAATCCATTGTCTCTATTCTGCTGTACTCCCTTCTACCCTTCCTTAGAATTGCAAATTCTATGATTTCATGATCACTTTCACCCAAGCTTCCTTCTACTTTCAAATTCTCATTGCTTAGCACAGGTACTTTAACGCTCGGTTCACTCTCACACTAATAATCGGTGTTTGTATCACAATCCCCTACGTCACCCTTTCCGTGATCATACAGTGAGAGGACTTTAAATTGCAATCACAGTTGCATAGAAATCCCATACACGGAGGGTGCCAAATATATGGGCTATATCTTCTTTGTCTGGTTTTCAAAGATGCTGAGCATCCACAGTTACTACTGATTTCAGTAGGAGCTGCAGGTGATCAGTAGTTCTGAAAATCCAGTGGTATTTAAGTTAAAATTTAAAAGTGATGGTACATAACATTTATGACTGCATCAAAACACTTTTTTGTTTGCTTGTTTTTGTTTACAGAAGGAATAAATGAAGAACCCGAAAATAATCACAGACTACCCATACGTCAGCAATTCAATTTACTAGAGTTCCCCTAAATTAAATCTCAGTTAGGTCAAATCCTCCTCCCCTGTGACTGAAATAATGATATTTATGAACTTCTAGTGTTATAATGTAACTCACATAAAACAAACCGAACCATATACACATACAGAAAGAGAGAGAGAGAGGACTTCTGTAAAATATTGCCCAAAGGATTGAAAAGTTACCAAGAATGTGACTCTAATGTCACATACTGAGGATATTATTACCCAATCGAGATAACACTTTTATCCCAAGTGCAGTGTTTTATATAGCTTTGCTTGGAAAATTATAGCCACCATTTGTTTTATTATTTTATTTATTGATTTATTTTAACCAAACAGGTAAAAAACACTTCTCTGACCACATTGGTCATCCTGATTGACAGCAGAGTGCATTGGAAGACATAAAGGATCTAGCACCTGTTTTCAGATACTGTTGCTTGTCTTTCCAGGCAACAGTGCCAATGTATTTTGGGTCACATGATTATTCTTCAATCAATCAGATAAAGAAACATAGCCAAGTGAATAAATAATGTGTGTAATTGTGCCTCAGTCTCCTGGTCAGAGCGAGGCCACTCAGGCTCGTCCTGCCGGACCGTGGCCGGAATCTGTCCGACAGGCATGTGCATCCCAATAGGGCTGTGTGATTGACAGTCCCTCCCAGGCTTTAGCCTGGGCTTAAGTAGCTCCAGTAGGCAGCCCTGAAACACAGTCTATCAGGGTTGACTTTGGCATGGGCAGAGCTCAGGCAGCCAGCAAACACACAGTCTCCAAGCAAGGGCTGGCTTGGCTTGGGTGGGGCTCAGGCTGCCAGCAAACACAGTCTTTAAAGGTGAGTGGTAAGGGCACTCCTGTCCTGGGCTAGAGCCTCGGACCATGTAGGGGGTCAGCCACCTGGGGTGGGGTGGCAGGGGGATGTGGTCCCACCCTACTCCACCACATCCCAACCCAGGGCCCTGGCAGGAGCAGCATTGGCTCCGCCTGTGTTGGTGGGGATCCAACTGTAACACACCGACTGAGCCACGCCAGGCTCTGCAGCCAGCTGCTCTGTGGCTGCCCCTGGGCTACTCATGCCTCCCTGGAGTTTGGTACCTGTGGCCTCCAGGCATCTTCTGACTCTTCAGGGTAAACTGCAGCAGGTACTCCGAGCCAGTCGTCGTCCATGTCTGGGGATCGGGAACAGCCAGGCACAGGGTCCTCTCGGGGCCTCTGGAGAACTGGCCAAGCGTCCTCCTCTGGAGCAGGCTCTCTCCCAGCTGAGCTGCAGGGCCAGCCTTTTATACTTCCAGGCCCACCCTGGTCCTTCCGGAGAGGGGCCAGGGAAAATCTATGGTGCCTCACTCTCCTGCTTGGAGGGAGGCCACTCAGCCTCACTACAATGTGCAACTGAGTAAAACTGACAGCATATTGTTGCCCCATGGATCACTTGGTAATGCAGACACAAGCAAAGAATGTGTTTTTATACAGCTAAATGTATTGTATACATGAATACAAAGAATATAGATCATAATTACATATAGGGGACTCCTCCCTGGGAAGCAGAAATTCTGGAAAATATTTGGGGGTCATGGAAAAATATCAGCAGCACGTTAGGTCTCCAATACAAGTCTATGGCCAAAAGGACTGATGCAATCCTTGGATGCATAAATAGGAGAATCTCAAGTAAGAGCAGACAAGTTATTGTACCTCTGTATTTGGCACTAGTGCATGCAAATGCTTCTGGAATACTATGTCCAGTTTGGGTACCCACAGCTCAGAAAAGGTGTTGATCAATTGGAGAGGGTTCAGAGAAGAGCCAGGGGAATTATGGAAGAATTAGAAAATGTACATTACAGTGAAAGACTAAAAAAGCTCAGTCTATTTAGCTTAACAAAGAAAACATTAAGGGTGATTTGATTACAGCCTATAAATTCCTACATTGGGAACAAATATTTGATAACTGACTCTTCAATCTAGTAGACAAAGGAATATAACGGTTCTCAGCCAGGAGTCCGCGGCCCACTAGGGCACTGCAAGCCATTTCAGAGGGTCCTCCAAGCAGGGCCACTTGGAGCCCTGAGGCCAAGTGCCTCACAGGGCTCCTGAGCCCCATCCCCAAGGGGAGAAGCCTGGAGTCACCACCTGGGCCATGGAGTTTTTATAGTGTGTGTGTGTGTGTGTGTGTTGGGGGGAGAGGGCTCTGAAGGAAAAAGGTTGAGAACCCTGATCCAATGCATGAAAGTTGAAACTAGACAAATTCAGATGGATATAAGGTGCACATTTTTAACAGTGAGATTAATAAATCATAGGAACAATTTACCATTGGATTATGTTGAATTCTCCATCACTGACAATTTTAAAATCAAGATTGGATGTTTTTTTCTAAAAGATCTGCTCTAGGAATTTTTGGGGGAAGCTCTATAGCTTGTGTTATACGGGAGGGCAGACCAGATTATTGCAATGGTCCCGTCTGGCCTCAGAATCTATGAAAAAAAGTGACCAATAACGCATTGCTAGGCCAGGCTTGAAAACTCCACGTGCTGATGGTGAGAAGAGAGCAATTCAGAGTGAGTGTAATCACCTTCTTCAGAGTCCAATATTGTGGGTTTTTTTAAAAAAAAACTTATGAATAGAGCGTAAACTGTTTGTGTGATGTCTTCCTAAGCATTCAAATGGACTACTGCATTTTTCTGTTGCTGCACCTCAGAGTTCTCCTAAATTGCAGTGGAGAAAAAACTGACCAGAGTTTTGTTAATTTTACCTAATGCTATTCAGAACCCTGTGGCCAACTGTGAAACTGACAAGGAACAGTTAAGTTTTACTATGAAGCTGTTTGGGTGACATATGAGCAGCAGCAGATCCAGACACTGGAGCTATTCTCCTCTGCCCCACTGCTGCAGCTCGGAGACTCGAGGGGTGGGAGGGAGGGGAGACAAGTGGATTCGGCAGGGTGAGGCACAACGTTTATTGGATATTTACGAGTCAGCAATTGATAGGATAAATGAACACGTGAAACAGATCCACGGATAACACTGGTAAGAATCCCTGCATCTCCATCTCCCATTCAATATGATTCATATCAGGTTTTGGCTAGTAGGTTTAGTACTCTGGTCATTAGGTATTTGATAAAATTTTCAAGCCCCAGGTAGGTATGAGTGAGCAGGTGGATGGAAATGATTGATTAGACAAATTAGAAGTACAGTTTTGTATTCATGAAGTGAACAAGAGATTTTGGATGGAGAAGTGAGAACTAAAGTAGAAACAGAAAATATAGGGGAGGAGGTAAATTATCGAGCACATTATAAGGCAAGAGAAATATCAGAGTGGGGGAGAGTGAGGACAAAAAGGAAACAAAGTGAAGACAACACAGGGAAAAAATACAGAATCCTGGAAGAGAAAGAAGATGTAACAAAATCAAATTAGATATCGACTGGAAAGTTGATTGACAATAAATAACAATTAGCTATGGTACAGGATATGCAGTGCACACTTGCTTTATTCTTTTAAATGGCCACGAGTGTTTTTGGGGAGGTACAATGCGTGTGTAACAGCCCGGGTAGCTTTTACTACACCTAGATAGCTTTGAGTTCGGTTAGTGGCTGTTTGGCTATATTTCAACCCCCAACGGTGGATATTTTTGTCCACTTCACACAGCTTTCTTCAGTCAAAAGGACAATAATTTCCTTTTAAAACTAAAAGTGCTCTCCCTATAACACATAAAAATTACAAATTCTCTCACATATTCTTATTCTCTAACACAGGAGCTCCCTGTTGTTTACTTGGTGTGTTTTTATCCACAAATTAATGCCCATAAATTATAGAAGCCCCCAATGACAGCAGCAGATGAAGAAGTCCTTTCAATCTTCACATGCACACTATTATTATTACTACTATTATTTATGGTTTGTATTGCAGTGCTGTTTATGCATGTCACATATACTGCATCACACAAACCTAATATGTGGGTGCTCATAAAAATAAATATTGTTATAGTAACAGATTCCTATAAACTCCATGACATAACTCACTGACAGCAGTTGTGGAAGCCTCCCTACTAGGTTTTGTGAAATTTTCTTCCTATGTCCATTCATTGGATTTGTTGGCCTACAGCTTACACTGAAATACTCATTTATCATCTCAGGTCTTTGGAGAGTGCAGGGATTAATAAAATGCAGAGAGCTTTTGTTCTGAAGAACCTGTGGTTTCTGAGTTGCGAGGTTTTTTGGAAGGTCTTGGGTCAGAGGCATTTCTGTAATCCTGCTCTCTCATAAGAGCCTAAATCCAATTCCAATTACCCAAAATAGAATAATATCCACTGTGCTCTGCTGCTACCACAACTGCCAGGTCATCAGGACAAAGTTATTCTGAATTGTTTCCATGTAAGGACTTATCACTCATAATTATAAGGGGATCAAATCCTATCTTTTTGGGCAACCCATTTCTCCCTCCACTGTTCCTGCTTTTTCACTGAGTGGCTGTTATCCAGTAAAAGCAATGTGCTATTATGGAGAACAAACTTTACCCTTCCCAACCGGGTTCACATAGATATGTCCACCTCACAGTTACAGTGTGTCAACAGTTATGGCAAATGATGATGGATGACAACAAACTAAAGACCAGTACGTTCAGAACAATGCCCTTTGTAGATTGTGTGCGTGCAATATTAATCTATCTCAGATACAGATTTATAAAAAGTATGGAATGGTCACAATCCTACTGTATATTTACTCTATGTTGTAAAAAAAAGATGTTTTTACATTCTTTTTAACATATAGGAGAAATCATCACAATTAACTTGGCTGTGAGAATGATGAACTATCCAACAAATGTATTAAAATAATGGAAATATTTAAGGTGACATTACTGTATCTGAGAAGGAAAATCAAGAAGGCAGCTAAAATTATTTTGGATTCACTGCTCCCATATTTTCCATGCTTGGCTCAGGCACAGGGACACAGCTTCAGCATTTGGCAGCTCTAAGCACAGCAGAGATTCTTTGCTGAATGATGTCTGTGTTCAAGCCAAGCACATTGTGAAAAGCCTACCAACAATACTTGACACACTCTTATTTCTTTCATGTTTCTGTGCCTCTTTTCCAACACAATTTGGCAGACGATCCTTATCACTTCAGGAGCTCCTGAAGTCATTAAGATGACCCACCACTTCTGCTCTTTTTCCTCAAAGGTCAGTCTTTGTAAGGAGCCCACACTCCCTATTTACTGAAATATTACAACATAAAGCTCCAGATTCACTACAGCCCAGTCTGCTGTCCCAGTTCGCCTCATAGTGAGAAGTTTTCTGTGGGGAGGACGTGGGATTGCAAGGTAGCTGCAACATCCCCATCTCCATGGGGTCTACAGGCAGCTGTGCTGGCTGAGGACTGGGCTAGCAAAGGCCATTGGGAGGATTGCTCATTCAGTACAGCTTTTTGCTGCCTCTGCTGCTTGGGTTCCTCTGGAGCCCCCAATGGAAACAGGTGACATGGTGACATCTTCAGGGCATAAAACAAACTAGCTAAAGGGGCCAGGAAAGAACTTTCTCTAAGGGCAAGTTATTCCTTAACAACCTACTGCAAGGTTTCTGGCATCTTCCTTTGGAGCATCTGGTACCAACTATAGCTGGAGACAGGAAGCTAGATTAGGTGTATAATTGATCTGATCTAGTATGACAATTCTTATGTCTTTAAATACTTGGCTGCAGTTTTGTGTGTGTGAATGTGTGTTCCTTCAATTGATAAAACAGGGCACAACCTTCTTATCCTTTTATTACAGGATACTGCTAGACACAAAGGGCAAAATGCTAGCAGGTGGATTATGGGGAGGGGAAGGAGAAAGGACAGAAGGAGCCTTCCTCCCTGAGCAGTGCAGCCAAGGAGGAGGACAGAAGACAGGTCTAGTGTTTCCTTATTTAATAGTAAAAGATACCTGGCATCTGAGGCACCATTGGAGGGTTTGATTTGAATTTTAGGTTATTTTCCTCTCCCCATTTACTTATGCCAGAGCACATGCACAAGTGTTCAGCAGGCTCCACACCTTCACTCTACTTGTAGCCTAATCCCAGGTGAAATATTTTGGCAAATATGTGCACACTGCTTTCAGCAGCAGCTGTCAGTGGGACTCCAGAGATTCATCAGGGTGAGAGCCAAGTCATCAGTGCATCCAGTTAAAGCCTTTAAAAACCAACCGTGACAATTTATCGTCATTCTGAAAGGATAAGGATCAATTATTAGCATGGAAGTGCCTGTGCTAAGTTTCTGAGCATGCCCAGGGTGAATTAGATGCTTTGCAGAAACTTGAGCAGACTCAGTCTGAGTTCCTGCACAGCTAACAGACATGCTGTGCTTGCTCTTTGACAAACCCATCCCTTGAAGGCATACTAAACACTGCACAGTCCATCACTTCATAAGCAGCCCATGAAAAGAACATAGCCTGGGCAAAATATGAGAAAGCAAATATACTGCTGCATTCTCAGAAAGCTGAGAGCAAGGGAAAAGCCTGGCCCTGAGTCCTATTAAAATGGAATTAAATGTGATCCCAACAGCACGTACTGCTGTTGTGAAACTGTCACAGGATAAAGAGGAACACAGCCTACACAGACTGGGCAACTGGAAAAGGACTGGGTCAAAACGAAAACCAGGATTCTTAATCTGGTTTGTTAACTCCAAACTAATCCCTTAAATAAGGAGGGACATGAATGTGGTGTATTGGCAATTCTTCTCTTCTCTTTCCCCAGGCTGATGACAAGTTACTTTTGAGGCATCCAACTGGCAAGGTTTTCCAAGACCCTCTGTAGGAGACAGACCAAATCTGCATGGGGAAGAGGCAAACAGTGTGCACAGTCGGCATACTGATTATTCTTTCAGACGTGTTTTCTGGTGATCTCTACTTCAAAGCAGCCTGAAAAAGACTGCACTGTTGAAAAGACACAATTTCAGCAATTAAATCCTGCAATACTGAGTAATTTTCTCTTTATCAGGGGTCAGTTAGGAGGAGGGAATGTAACCCAGCTTTCATCCTCTTATCTGAACAGGATGCAATATTGACTGCTGGGAATTACAGGTTTTATATCAACAAGCTTGTGTTTATGTGGTCCCTTACCTCACTGAGAAATCAGAACTCTTTTAGATTGAAAGATAAAATAAATGGATGGGACTTGAATAATTAATACCCTGAAACAGGAGTCCAAGTTTTTACAAACCACATGGTATTAATTTTAAATAAAAGGAATGCTAATAGTCTTAAAAAGAGAACTTTGGGAGTCCTTTAAGGGTTCCAAGTCAATGATTTGAACATCTGGCTACTACAGCTCATGTTTTACAAGGGAGGATTAGGTTAAACAAACCTCTCTCTGGAGTATGGAACACCAGGAACAGAGTCAGCATATTGCACACCTGAACCACAACTACTATTCGAAAGGTAATTTCCTGAGAGGTTCATATGTTAATAGAGACATAAAAAAATGAAAAGCAAATACAAGAGCCTAAGTCTTTAATAAAGAGGAAAAGATATATAGAGGTGAACAGTGAGGCAGCAGCAAAAGCCTAAGCGACAAAATCCTTCCTCCTCCTGCCACTCATTAGACACTTCAGTCTTTGGGAACTTCTTCCTAGTGGCAATGTATGGTATATGGACATCACCGAGGACAATAAGAGTATTCACTTAAGCATGTTCAGTCTTCTTCAAGGACTGTGTGATAGCAAACCTAACTGATGAATATGTATAGAATATATATATATTTTAAAAAAATATGCTGATGGAAGGCATTCCTTCCTACCTATCTATCTTTGGATTTTGTACTTATGCCCCTTACCAAAGTATTTGGTTAGCTTTAAAAAACAAGAGAAGATCTCTAGCAGTGATCTAGTAAAGATTAAAGTCCTTTTCAAAGAAAAGTTTGGCAACAGTCAGAAAAATGCCACAATACTTTTGGCAGACTGCCTCATAGCTTTGAAAAGTATGCACAAGTTCACTTTAGCAATTAGAGTTTCTTTAAGGTGCATTCTGTTCTGTATTTATGGAGAAATATTGTTTCTCTTTTCTATGTCGAGATTCCATTTACTCTCTTATGTGCATGCTATGAGGTTGAGCAAGGAGATATCGAACAAAAATTCTCAGCAGAAGAGCAGCACTTGCTAGCCCTTCTGAAGTAGTTCCACAAAAAGCCCACTCTCTATCCTGACCCCAGTTACAGTTACTCACCAAAAGAGACAACAAGTGCATCTGAAGAAAGATCATGTGGCCCACTTGAGCCCTATGTTGAATTGTTCTGTAGGGCAAAGAAATCCTATCCACAGCCTTATGCACTGCAGAAGGATGCAAATCAGTCCTGCAGAATAAGGCCCTAAGGTTATGAATTTAAAATGTTCAGGATAAACCTAATACATCACTCCCAGCCTTTTTATTGTAGATATTGTTGATTTACTTGCTCTATTAAACTGAAATACAGCAGAGACAGTTATATTATGAATTAAGAGTAACAAGTGAATAACATGTATATAAATGTGTCATAACCCATCCAAATCAATGTTAACCCCTTCCTCAGATTTAGTTCTAGAGATCTCCAAACATATTTTTTTTAAACGAAACAGTGATAAGCAATGCACAACAAAATGAATGCCCTAATTTATCTAATGTCATTTTAATGGATTCAATTTACTTTTTTCTTAAACAAGTGTCAAGTTCAATTGAAGATGATAAGTCTTGGCTATTATTGTAAATATATCTTTTGTACTCAAAATGCTAATCAGGCTTATTTCCTGCTCAGTTCTTTTAGCTACCACTTCAAAGCAGAGCTCCGAAGATTTATAGACAGTTTTGAATAATCAAGACCTCCCTGTGGCACTGGAAATTAAACTCACTTTTTCTTTTCCCCTTTTGCAGATTACTTATTCCATCAGGAGTAATTTACTCTAATTAAGGGTTGTGTGTTCTGAAACTATAACCATTTCTCCAGGACAAGCTATGTGATATTGTGCAGTTGGTTGCTATGCCCTTATCAACTTCATAAGCAAACTTTAAAGCTGAATAAATTACACCTAGAAACATAGCATTTGTCACACTGAATCAGGCAACTGGTCTATCAAAGTGCCCTGCCTGACACCGGCAATGAGCGAATGCCTCATGCTTTAGAGCAAGGCAGGAAAAAAAATCCATCCTATACCCAAAGCAGTGATGTAGATAAGGAGGAAATTCACTCCTGACCTCTGCAGGAGATGACTTTACTCCCTGAAACGTGATTTTATTACCTTATTTTCCCTTGAGCTTGCTTGCCTACAAATGTAATGGACACCAAATTATCCAGCCTTTTTATATTTATACATTCCAGCGCTGATATTTAATGTGCCATCCCAAGGCAGAGAGTTTCATGAACTGATTATGCCAGACCCTGCACCACTGCAGTCAATGGAGCTTTACCATTTACTTCAATGGTGGAGGATCAAGCCCAATGTGAACTACTACAGTATTTCTCTTTTTTAAAAATCCAGGTCAAAGGAAATTATATTCTTGAGGTCACCTTTACCTAGAATTTTATTAACTTTAAAAAAAATACTGAACTGATTAAATGCCCAATTATCCAATTCAGAAGCCATTTAGTTTGACACGATTAGGTTAGTGTTGTATAACAATATATTCTTAAGTGGAGTCCCAATTAGCTTCCCCAGAACCATAAAGGGTTACATCTCTTAGGGATGATCTCCACTGCGGGGAGATTGATGCTGTTGCAATCAGTGCCTCAGGGATCGATTTAGCAGGTTTAGTGAAGACTCGCTAAATTGATGGCAGAGCACTCTCCTATGAACCCCGGTACTCCAGCTCTTCAAGACAGTAAGGGAAGATGACCAGAAAGTGTCTCCCATTGTCTCAGTGCAGTGAAGACACCAGGGTAAGTTGACCTTAGCTACCTCGACTCTAGCTACGTTATTCACATAGCTAGAGTAGTGTAACTTAGGTCGACTTAGGCTGGTGGTTTGTTTGTTTAAGGGCATTGAGGAGGTTTTTAAAGGCCTATCTCAAAAGAAGAAAACAACACACACACACTCACACATAAAAGAATAAACAAGTATCAGGGGATAGCCATGTTAGTCTGTATCCACAAAAACAATGAGGAGTCTGGTGGCACCTTAAAAACTAACAGATTGATTTGGGCATAAGCTTTGTGGGTAAAAAAACCAATTCTTCAAATGTATGGAATGAAAATTACAGATGTAGGCACTATTATACTGACCTATAAGAGTATAATAATGTCAGTATAATAATGCCTGCAGTTGTAATTTTCACTCCGTGCATCTGAAGAAGTGGGATTTTTTACCCATGAAAGCTTATGTCCAAATAAATCTGTTAGTCTTTAAGATGCCACCGGACTCCTCATTGTTTTTAAAGAAAAAAACACTACACTAAATGTTCTGCAGTGGTATATAGTATCTGTGAAATTCAACAATACATTCAGTGCATTATGTGTCTTGATTCTCATGACAAGAAAATGTCACATTATTTGCCTAAGTCATGACACCTTTTATCAGACACCCCTCATGTGCATTGCCCTGTCACTCTAACAGAAAACACATTCACTTTAAAGAGTTTGTGTAATGTGCAGCTATGATAATGTGCTCTTTGAGACAGGATAGTAATTCATTTATGTCATCATCATCATGCATGCAAAGGTCTATCAGAGCATATTTTTCTTGGATCCAAATTGTATATTTAAGATATCTGAAAGTTATTAGAGGGTTTGTCAGCAGTGCACATCCAAAAACAATATACTGCACTTTTATGGGCTCTATCGCCAAACACTTATGTATCTGAGTAACTCGCATATATGTATACGAACACATTCATGAGTAGTTATTCATGTGCATTAGTATTTGCAAGATCAGGCCCTGTATTTGCAAGATCAGTGGCTGTATATTTGTGTGGGGAGAATTTTCTTGTACTTACATACTGTTAGAAACCTAGATTTTACCCAACTAAAACACAAAGCAAAAGCCTAAAGGCAGTAAAATATTACAGAGGACTAAAGAGAAAAACAGAGAAGCACAGAGAAAGGAAACCACAGGCTAAACTACACACATACAGTAATAGGGACAGATCTTGCATTCCGTAAGCACAAGTCTCAAATGCTTTAAAGCTGAATCCCCAATAGCTACCAAGTAGTATTAGGAACTCCTTCCCTTTGTGGACTGCAGCCAGTTTCCAATGAGCCAAAAATGACAAAGACTTTAGCTAATAACCATTATGTAAAAACAGCAGGCACAGAAAGAACATACACACAAAAACTGTGATGCACATGGATTGTGTGACTATCAGAGATCTGATTATGAGTTTAGGAAACAAAACGTCACTAGACAGAGTGATATGCTGGATGTAGTTTTTATACCTTAGTACACAGTAATACTGTGTGTCATCATTCTAAACGTGGAAAAGAGAGAGAGGTTCTCTTCATATGCACTATTTTGGCTTCCTCCAGACTACAGCGGACAAAAGATGATGGTAGACAAGATGAAGTCAACTATTTGGTGATCAGAAGTTAGTTATTTAAATTCTAATTATAAATATGCTTATTCACCTTACAACAAATACATTTCTGAGTATTTGGAGTCTTCTGAGGAATGATATTAGACAAATAAATGTTCCTTGATTTAGAAAATCATCTTTATTTTTGAAAGAGAAAATTACTCCATGCAAATACACCCTCTATAAATTATGTTTGGAAGGAATTATTTCTCAAGGAAGAAATAGCCAAGAAGTACAAAGTTACACCCCGACAACCTTCCTTATGCCACCGAGGTCATGCCTGAACCCTTCCCTGGCCTAAAAACAACAATTACTACGTAGACAATGCAACCCCATACATTCCTTAATGAATTTAAAAGCAATATTACACAATAAACACAATAGCAAATAATATTGTTCATAAATCCAATATTACCAACATTTAAAAAAAAAAGCTTTCAATGATTGAAATTCAAAGTGTCAAACACCACCCAAATAACATCCACAAAAACTAGAAAATACCCACCAAGGGCAGAGTTAATGTTATCTAAGTGTTACTATAATGCCAACAAACCCCAGTTGTTTGCAGGTGGGATTGTACCTGGAACCTCTGCAGCTTAGTGCATGAGCACCTACCAAATGAGCTAAAAGCCACTGGCTGTTTGTTAAGGCTGTAGAGCAAACTCATTAATCTCTCTCTCTAAGTGGTCTCAGTGCCACTAGATGGGACAGAACACCACACCCAGGAGGTGTGTGGGTTACATTACTTTGGCTAATTATTGTTATACGCTTGGCACAGTGATGAATGTATGCCAGGGCTCAGTCCTGTAAGGTGCTTAGTTCTCTAACAATGATCCAGGAAGAGCATTTAAATACGTTGCAAATGATCTGGAACTGCTCTATAACAATTATTACAACAGTCAACTGAACAGATAGACTATATAAGAGGCAGTTACTGTATGAAACTAGAAGTTAGTTCAAGCAGAGGTTGGTTGCATGTAAGCAGGAAAGATAGTTTCCCAATTACCCACACCTGAGGGACAATACTAGATCCATTCACTTTCATGTCCCACCTCCAACCTCCTCTTAAACTCACTGGACCAATTTGTCGGGTTTGAAAAGACAGGAAAACAAAGAAGCCCAAAAAACTATGACAAAAGGCTTATGGGAGGATAAAGAGTAACTTTCTTGAAAGAGGGGGAGAGAGAATATTGAGAGTTGATGAAGAAAAGCAGTTCTCTCACACACAGGCTCCAAAAGCCAGTGGTGTGAGTAAAGGGAATCCGCCTAGGGTCTCTGCCAAGGGATGACAAGCCTCTAGGTAAGATAAGCATGTCTATAAGCCTTTTATTTTGAAATCCTTTTTTCTCTTTTACTTTGCTGTGTTCCCATTGTTAGGATTAAATAATACTTTGGTTTAGGAAGGCTGTCCAATCACTGTGTTAATCACTGGTCACAGCTCCTGAAGAGAAGACTTGCAGGTGACCAAGTAATCATGACTGATACACAAGTTAGCGTAGCTCACATGTCTAACATGGGAGAATTGTGGGTTTCCATTCCACAAAAGATAAGGACACAAGACTTGACACCTGAAAGGGTGCACTCAGACTGAAGAGAGGGGGGAGTCAAAGATGCATCTAGTCTTGTGACCATGACACATGTGCTTAGCTTTCAGCATGTAGGACTACTTAGGGGCTTGGAGTTACGCACCTGGCTAAATACTTTGTTGGGTCAGGGCCAGAGCGCTCAGCACTTTACAGGGGCAAGCCCTTAGGGAGCAGGTGTGAGTAGGCACGTATAGGAAGCAAGGAAGAGGTTGTAGGCTTCCTTTGATATTTCCTGAGTTGTGAGGTGTTGAGTTTAGGGTTATTGGCTCCTAACAACTTTCATATTTAATGTAAATTCAGACATGCACAAATCATAAAAATATATCCATAACTTTCACCCTTCCCCGAAAAAATAAATAAATAATTGAGCGAGATCCTCCAGAACTGACCAGGTCCACTTGCAATTTTTCAGCTTGTCTGGGCAGAGCAGCTGTCTCATATCCCTTCTACAATCATTAAGCAAGCATTGGGTGATAACCCACTAGTAAACTTGCATTTTAACTCAAGTCAGAGATAAGATGCATAGCAATATATTGGTACTACACATGTTGCTGGTAGTTGTACAATTTAATCTAAGAAACAAATTACAGAGTACTAAAGTAGCTATTACTTCAATAAAATCCAAATTTAAAATATAGCAGCAGTCCCATGGATGAAAGAATCACTTTTTCCCCCAATACAGTGATATCTAAAATGGGTAATTTTTGTTATCACTTTTCAGTGTATTTATTCACTTAACATATTTTTCTTCTGTACAGTTTCAGGCACTGTTGAATTCTTTGGTTTGTCCTTTTCTGACCTGTACAGAGTATCATAATCCTCCTCCAGTTACACTTCCCTTCCTAGATCCCTGTATCACCTTCAAAACTTATGTCAGAACTTGGTTAATTACCCTTGGATTTACTAATTGGCTATTACCACAGTTCCCTTTGTTCCTCTTTGCATGTAAGATTTTGTTCCTTTTATCATGGGAACATAGAAATTGCCACATGGGGACAAAACAATGGGCCATTTGGTCTAGTATCCTTTCTCTACCTGTGATCAATGATGGGATCCTCAAAAGAAGGCATGTAACGCTATGGGCCTGCTCCTGTCATTCTTTCCCATGCAATACTCTCAGTAAAGTAAAAGATAGTTTTACCTACACAACATTTTTTCTTAGACTGGAACTGTGCACTGAGCAGATGTCTTCATTGACCTGTCCACAGTGACACTTAAATCTTTTTTCCTGAGAGACTGCAACTAAGTCAGAACTCAATAGCATGTATAACTGTCCCTCCCAAACAGGTTTTATACACTAATTTGGGTACCATGCCCTCTTAATGATCACAAACTGGTTACGTATGGATACAATCTGCTATGAAAAGAACCCTCACGCCTAAACGGTTCCAAACTTTTTGATAGTTGAGAAATTTCCAAGTTTGAAGCTCCCTTTCCCTCCCCTTCTATGTACTTTAAAACAGGGATTCTATGGAACGTTACGAAGAAGGACCAAAACTCTTAAGTCTGGACTTAGATCCACACTTTCCCAGCGTTGCCATTTCTCAGCAATGCCAACCTCAAACATTTAAAACTCACAAGTCATGCCCCAAAACCTCACAAGACTATCTTAAAAAATTACAAGAGTTTTAATAATAAATGTATTTGGGGTCTTTTTATTTGCCTCTGGGTTCTGAACCTTTAACAGTGCACATTTTCAGGCTTTTCTCTGGAACCCAAAGGGTAGAAACTTTTTTTAAAAACGGAAACAAGACTGGGCAGTTGGATTTAAAAAAGAGCTTGGCAACCTTTGGCACTCGGCTCGCCAAAGTAAGCACCCTAGCCAGTTTGTTTATCTGCCGCATCGGTTCATCCCAGGCCAATGGGGGCTGCGGGAAGTAGCGCAGGCAAGGGATGTGCTGGCCGTGGCTTTCCGCCGCCCCCATTGGCCTGGAACAGCAAACAGTGGCCAGTGGGAGCCGCGATCGGCTGGACCTGCAGACGAGGCAGGTAAACAAACTGGCCCAGCCCACCAGGGGCTTTCCCTACACAAGCTGCAACCCCAGTTTGAGAAACATTGTTTTAAATTAATAAATGCTGCAACACTGCTTTGCACCATCTGTTCTTCCTGCACTGAAAAGGAAGTGTGACTGACAGCAGACATTACTTCTACATCGTGACAAAGACAGACAAACCAAAAATAGAAATGACAGAACACTATGGCCCTGACAGAACCCATCTTGGGTGGCCTGTAAAAGTGGGACAAAAGGCTTAAAATAGTTTACAATATCCCTGAAAACCCCCTAGGATTATCGTGTCTGAACCAGGATGTCTTGCCATTAATATTCCAAAGCCAATGCAGCAGTCACAGATGTCCACCACATATATATATCACCTCTCACAATATCCCTGAAAATAGTTTACTCCAAACCTGATTTGGAATGGCATATTTTTGTATATACTGTACTCATTTTCAGTCCATGTTTGGGAGTGATAACAACTCCCATTAGGATAGAATAGGGATATGACTAGGGATCACACAAATACAGATGACCACTGTCCCGCATCACCAAAAATTATTATTAAATTATCACGATCCCCATACTTCATGAAATTCTATGAATAAATAGTGCCATGTAGTCTTTATTCTTTCAATTTCCGCAATTGAACAAATCCCTTTAAAGATTTTCACAGACATTTTTTCCCCATTTCATGAAAGAAAGCTATAATTTTACACTTACTTTCTCAAGTGATCTCCATAGTAACATGTAAAAATAATTCTCATCCTGAAGATGGTTATTTACAATTCACTAAATCATAGTCCTTACAGGAGTAATTTGGTTAAAATATACAACTTCATACAAATGGAATATTTAAGCCCTGCTGAACTTCAACACTATATAGCCTTTTCACGTGGAAATAAGAAACATCAAGGATGGATCTAAGATTTTCAGAGCTGTGCACTGTATTTATTTTTCTGTAAATAGTGTGAAATACTTTGTTTCTCTAATTACTGTGACACCCCCAGTTGTGAGCTGAGCAATATCAGAAACGATCATACTTTCGGGGGGTATGGGAAGCAGATAAGAGGAACGATAGCTGTTTCATACTAAATGCTAGCCAAATATGAATGTTTCACTTCTTAAAACAGCAAAACAGCAGTAGCACACTTTTTTTAAGTCCAGTGCTTCTAGCAACTAAACAAAGTACCCCAGGAATTCTATTTGAGAGTCATTGGAATATAATTCAGACTAGAAAATATAAGAACCGATCCCAGTAATCATTTGTCCTAAATTCTATACCTCTAATTATACTTTTGTTGTCATTAGGGACTTAAATATAACACCCCACAATCCCAAAGATAATCAAAGTTAAATTGTTTTTCTATGGCCTAAATGAAATTTCAGCTTTTATTCTGCACAATAAGGGAGATGTAAGTACTAAAGGTGTGTGCTGTGAGAGGGCTGGAGGGGGTGGGGTGGGGTGAGAGTGCAGGGAATGAGGGAAAACACAAGAACATACTCTTGAGCAAAGGATAGAAAGTCATCAGCAAAACTGCAAGAAACATTTTATGAGTCATTGTAAAACTGAAAGATTTTCCTTTTGCCAGAGGTCTCATTGACTTTTGCTGTAGGATGACCAGAAAGCAAGTGCAAAAAATCAGGACGGGGGGGAGGGATAGCTCAGTGGTTTGAGCATTGGCCTGCCAAACCCAGGGCTGTGAGTTCAACTCTTGAGGGGGGGCAATTTAGGGCAAAAATCTATCTGGGGATTGGTCCTGCTTTGAGCAGGGGGTTGGACTAGATGACCTCCTGAGGTCCCTTCCAATCCTGATATTCTATGACATTAATTTTTTGGGGGGGGGAAGGGAGATAGGTGCATATGTAAGACAAAGCCCTTACTATCAAGACATCTGGTCACCCTCCTTGGAAGTCTTTTTAGGGACAATCCGCATGGAACTCACTTCCTATTTTCACACGACTATCATTTTATTTCTAAAACAGATTTCTTCAGAGATATCAAAAGATGCCGGACAATGTTCTAATCTAACATGCACCCAGCACCTTTCTAAGGCCTCATTTTCAAGTGAATAAGAGCCAAGAACAATCCAAACAGTGAATATCTAAAGTGATTGTACCACGGAGTAGCATCAATTTTCCTCCAACACTGTGCCACTGTGCAGGGAACCCTCACCCAGGCCAATTATGGGACAGCTGATCACTTCCATTTGCAATTTTCTGCCCTCCTACCCCACCCAGTGCCCTAATTTTCACAGCATTTGGATTTGGGATTTAGTGAACATGAAAGGAAAATTAGTTGTTTTTTTTGAGACGAAACACAAAATAGTATTTTTCACATGCTTAGACTAATTCTTTTGCTGTAGAGGAAACTTCCACCTTGAGCCCTCCCTCATCCCCCATGCCTCCGCTCTGAGGCATGCAGCCGCAGCAGCCCCCTCCCCACCCTGAGGCGCCCCCCCCCCCGCAGCAGCTCCCCCCTCCACCCTGAGGCACCCCCCTTGCGGCAGCTCCCCACCCCCCACCCTCCGCCCTGAGGCCCCCCCCCAACCCAGCTCAGCCCTGCTCCATCTCCACCCTGAGCACGCCGTCGCTGCTTCACTTCTCCTGCCTCCCAGGCTTGTGGCACCTAAGCTGATTGGTGCTGCAAGCCTGGGAGGCGGAAGAAGTGAAGCAGCTCACCCCTGCCCCGCCTCCTCCCCGAGCACGCCATGGCTGCTTCACTTCTCCTGCCTCCCAGGCTTGCGGCACCAATCAGCTTAGGGGCTGCAAGCTTGGGAGGCGGGAGAAGTGAAGTGGCTACGGCATGCTCAGGAAGGTGGCGGGGCAGGGGTGAGCTGGGGCGGGGAGTTCCCCTGCGTGCTGTCCGCCCCACCCCCTTACTTGCTGCAGGTGGCCCTCCCCGCACTCCCCTGCCCCAGCTCCCTCCGCCTAAATGCTGGCAGCAATCAGGCTGCCGAAGATTCTTCCGCCGCGGTCACTGCCGAAGAAAATGGCGCCCCCCAAATCCTAGTGCCCTAGGCAACCGCCTAGGTCGCCTAAATGGTTGCACCTGCCCTGCTTGCCCCATCCCCGCTGGTCTGGAGTTTTAAAAGTAAGGTGAAAGACATAACTATAAAATGTATTTTGGAACCAGTTTGTATGGAGAATGTGTGTCACAGATTAAGGTGCAGAAAATATTACTGTGTAAAAAATATGTTATGGGAATTATGGTGTCAACTGACAAAGAGCCTGTTATATGAAATGTTTAGACAGAGGTGGCTTACTTGGGATGTGCAACAGTGGCAGTTCAGGACCAAGTATGAATTCTGATCTGATTGCAGTGCAATTTTGACAGAACCTTTTTCAAGCAGCACTTGGGTTTCTATAGATAGAATTTGGCATCAGACCAACAAGGATATTTTGCCATTTATTCCATTTTGTACTACTGAAGCTGCCATTACATTAATAATAGCTTCCCCCCTACACACACACACACAAAAAACTGTTCATTTCTGCCATGATACCTGTGAAGGGTGACAGACTGATAGCCATTCAGAAAGAAGTGACAGGCGAAAGCTGAAGGCTCGTTGCAATGTAAAGATGCACATTGTTCCTCATATCTTGACACCTTTCAAGTAAAATCACACTTCCAAAGATCACTTACATTCCAAGACGATTCACCTTGTAACTCATTTAGAGTACAGATTACAAAAGAAACCATTCGCTGTCGTCGTTTTCTGATATGTGAACCCTCTTCTTATTGCAGCTTTAAAGGAAATGGATTTGAAACTAACCAGCATGGAGAGTAGGGCTATGCAAGCCTTTCACATTATATATACACATATATGAATCTAGCTGTGAACTTCTCTTCCCAATTCCATTCCCTAACCACTTTGATGCCATCTTCTGAGGGTGGGAGTGAGGGGATAGGAGCCACTAAATAATTCTTCCCTTATGATATGTCCAAGAACAATATGGCTATCTCCCTACCTTCTCTATGGCCCATAAGCAAGTGTTTATATGTATATGTGTAATCATATCGTCTAAACCTGATCTCCTTCTTTGAGAAGGTAACACATTTTTTAGACAAAGGAAATGCAGTGGATCTAATTTACCTCGATTTCAGTAAAGTTTCTGATACGGTTCCACAGGGGGAATTATTAGCTACATTGGAAAAGATGGGGATCAATATGAAAATTGGAAGGTGGGTAAGGAATTGGTTAAAGGGGAGACTACAACAAGTCATACTGAAAGGTGAACTGTCAGGCTGGAAGGAGGTTACTAGTGGAGTTCCTCAGGGATCGGTTTTGGGACCAATCTCATTTAATATTTTTATTGCTGACCTTGGTGCAAAAAGTGGGAATGTGCTAATAAAGTTTGCAGATGAAACGAAGCTGGGAGGTATTGCCAATACAGAGAAGGACCGAGATATTATACAGGAAGATCTGGATGACCATGTAAACTGGAGTAATAGTAATAGGATGAAATTTAATAGTGAAAAGTGCAAGGTCATGCATTTAGGGATTAATAACAAGAATTTTGGTTATAAATTGGGGACATATCAGTTGGAAGTAACAGAGGAGGAGAAGGACCTCAGAGTATTGGTTGATCACAGGATGACTATGAGCTGCCAATGTGATATGGCCATTAAAAAAGCATGATGCATCTGTCTTTGTTTCGGTCTTCACTGAGAAGTCTGAAGGAATGTCTAACATAGTGAATGCTTATGGGAAGGGAGTAGGTTTAGAAGATAAAATAAAAAAAGAGCAAGTTAAAAATCACTTAGAAAAGTTAGATGCCTGCAAGTCACCAGGGCCTGATGAAATGCATCCTAGAATACTCAAGGAGTTAATAGAGGAGGTATCTGAGCCTCTAGCTATTATCTTTGGAAAGTCATGGGAGACGGGAGAGATTCCAGAAGACTGGAAAAGGGCAAATATAGTGCCCATCTATAAAAAGGGAAATAAAAACAACCCAGGAAACTACAGACCAGTTAGTTTAACTTCTGTGCCAGGGAAGATAATGGAGCAAGTAATTAAAGAAATCATCTGCAAACACTTGGAAGTTGGTTAGGTGATAGGCAATAGCCAGCATGGATTTGTAAAGAACAAATCATATCAAACCCTCTGATAGCTTTCTTTGATAGGATAATGAGTGTTGTAGATAAGGGAGAAGTGGTGGATGTGGTATACCTAGACTTTAGTAAGGCATTTGATACGGTCTCACATGATATCCTTATATATAAACTAGGCAAATACAATTTAGATGGGGCTACTATAAGGTGGGTGCATAACTGGCTGGATAACCGTACTCAGAGAGTAGTTATTAATGGCTCCCAATCCTGCTGGAAAAGTATAACAAGTGGGGTTCCGCAGGGATCTGTTTTGGGTTCTGTTCAATATTTTCATCAACGACTTAGATGTTGGCATAGAAAGCATGCTTATTAAGTTTGCAGACGATACCAAACTGGGAGAGATTGCAACTGCTTTGGAGGACAGGGTCAAAATTCAAAATGGTCTGGACAAATTGGAGAAATGGTCTGAGGTAAACCAGATGAAGTTCAATAAAGACAAATGCAAAGTGCTCCACTTAGGAAGGAACAATCAGTTTCACACATACAGAATGGGAAGAGACTGTCTAGGCAGGAGTATGGCAGAAAGAGATCTAGGAGTCATAGTGGACCACAAGCTTAATATGAGTCAACACTGTGATACTGTTGCAAAAAAAGCAAATGTGATTCTGGGATGCATTAACAGGTGTGTTGTAAACAAGACAAGAGAAGTCATTCTTCCGCTCTACTCTGCGCTGGTTAGGCCTCAACTGGAGTATTGTGTCCAGTTCTGGGCACCGCAGTTCAAGAAAGATGTGGAGAAATTGGAGAGGGTCCAGAGAAGAGCAACAAGAATGATTAAAGGTCTTGAGAACATGACCTATGAAGGAAGGCTGAAAGAATTGGGTTTATTTAGTTTGGAAAAGAGAAGACTGAGAGGGGACATGATAGCAGTTTTCAGGTATTTAAAAGGGTGTCATCAGGAGGAGGGAGAAAACTTGTTCACCTTAGCCTCTAATGATAGAACAAGAAGCAATGGGCTTAAACTGGATCAGGGGAGATTTAGGTTGGACATTAGGAAAAAGTTCCTAACTGTCAGGGTAGTTAAACACTGGAATAAATTGCCTAGGGAGGTGGTGGAATCTCCATCTCTGGAGATATTTAAGAGTAGGTTAGATAAATGTCTATCAGGGATGGTCTAGACAGTATTTGGTCCTGCCATGAGGGCAGGGGACTGGACTCAATGACCTCTCGAGGTCCCTTCCAGTCCTAGAGTCTATGAATCTATGAATCTATAATGGGGTCTTGGGATGCATCAGGCAAGGTATTTCCAGTAAAGATAAGGAATTGTTAGTACCATTATAAAAGGCATTGGTGAGACTTCATCTGGAATATTGTGTGCAGTTCTGGTCTCCCATGTTCAAGAAGGATGAATTCAAACTGGAAAAGGTACAGAGAAGGGCTACTAGGATGATCCGAGGAATGGAAAATCTGTCATATGAAAGAAGACTCAAAGAACTTGGCTTGTTTAGCCTAACCAAAAGAAGGCTGAGGGGAGATATGATTGCTCTCTACAAGTATATTAGAGAAATAAATACCAAGGAAGGAGAGGAATTATTTATGCTCAGTACCAATGTGGACACAAGAACAAATGGATGTAAACTGGCCATCAGAGAGTTTAGACTTGAAATTAGATGAAGGTTTCTAAGGATTCGCCTTCCTCCGCCGCGTGGGGCATGGGTCACTTGTTGGAAGATTCTCTGCATCTTGAAGTCTTTAAATCATGATTTGAGGACTTCAATGGCTCAGACACAGGTTTGATACAGGAGTGGGTGGGTGAGATTCTGTGGCCTGCGTTGTGCAGTGGGTCAGACTGGATGATCATAATGGTCCCTTCTGACCTTAAAATCTATGATTCTTAGAGGACTATGCATATGCTTAAATGTTTTCTGGATTGGGATCAGAGCACTCAGCCCTATGGCAGCTGCGGGTGCCTAGTTACTGTGTAGATATACACTACGTGTCTCCATCAGTATGAAAAGGTGACATTCCCACACGCTTATTTTACACTTATCGCTCAAAAAGAATTATTGACAGGAAGTTTGTCTCATTTTCACTGGTGCAAAGCTGGAGTAACTCCACTGACATCAGTGGTGTTACTCCTCTGGATTGATATCAGTGTAACAGGGGTCAGCATCTTGCCCTAAAAGTCGAGCCCTCCTGGGAGAGCAGGAGTATGCCTTTTATCCTTTCTTGTTTCTAGGCTGGCCAGCAAACTTCAATTTCACAGTTTTTTCCTGTCATTTCCATTGTGCATAGTCTCTGACCTCAAATAAATATGGATTCCTAATGGAAGAGAAAAAAGAATCCCATTGGTTCAACTCTCATCTGTATCAAAAGCAACCAAAACCTGAATCAAATATGTATGTTGAATGAATTAATGCTTTCTGTTCAACAAACCAGTCTGGTTCCCGTCAGAAAAAAAAAATAGTTGCATCAGCAACCTTGTGGCAGTTATCAGTTGAGTGACCAAAGATTGAAATGGCATGAAGACTGAAAATCTTTCTCCCCAGAGAGCTGTTCCATCCAGAAAAAAAGCCCTGAGGTGCACTATGGGAGAAATTTCTACTGCATCTATTGGATCTATGTTGTGGATAAACAAAGCTCTGCAAATTTTAATACTGTTAATCACACACTTTTGAAGAGCATTGCATCACACTCTCAGTATGTGTTAAAAGGAAGGTGACTGAAGTCTGTAACCATAAATGAGGACAGTCCATTTTGCAGAGTTAAAACAAATTTGCATAATTATACAATAGGTTTATTAAAAAAATCTGTCCAGATTTCAAGCCTAGCTAACCTTGTCACTGCCCTCTAGACCTGCTTTACATAAATACCAGTCAGAATTCCAGTGCATTGATCCAGTGGGCTATCAATCAGCATAGGAAAATGTGTATGATTTCCACAGTGGCTGACTGGGAATGAAAATAAATTTGTTTCACAGTTCTGGTTTTTCCAGACTTTTTCAATTATAGCAGCCTTGGACATGTTTTTGATGTAATCAAGAAAGCAGGCGTTGCACCTGTTTTATTGTGAGTTCTTTCACAGACTACTAAACACATATTGTTGGCACTCGCTCCATGTGGTAGTGTCAAATGGGGCATCATTATGTTCTGTACATCATAACACCTGTACTTTGTTTCTTAAAGAATAAAATATTCCTCATAGCTGTAATACAACCTCTTTGAAGGTTGTATGTCATCATAGTAACGTCCAAAATGTATTATTATCTGAAGCAATAAGGCTATCTCTATCATTGGCAAATGTACAAGTATTAATTTCTACAGGGATGTGTAGCATACTTAATTAGCAATTGTGTTGTGCAGGATATTATGATAACAGTAATGCAAATTATTTTTGGTTACAATTTTCTTCCCAAACTGTTAATGCTATAAATTAACAATTTGATAAAGATGAGATTGGTGATAAAATCAGATCACAGCTGCTACTGTGATGAGTACTATAGACATGCCTCTAAGTGAATTATGTATTAAAATATCCACTTATCCTTTCTTACATCCAGCATTACGGTATAATGCAGTCCTTCTAAAATATCCATTCTGGGATTGTTATTAGCACAGTTTACTCTGCGGCTCACCAGCAGAATGAAATACATGGACACTTAAGGACTTGTCTACACTTAAAACACTATAGCAGCACAGTTGCACTACTGCAGTATGTGTGTGGTGTTTAGATGTGCTTGTAATTATTAGAACTGGGAGCACTGGCTGTTGGGGGTCTGAAAGGACAGGAAACAGGAAGGAAGGGGGAGGAGTTGAGAAGGCTCAGTGAGAGTTACAGAGTGTGCAGCAGCAGGTTGCTAAAGGGGTTTCCACTGTAAATAAAGTCCTGTTGAAGCTTGTTAGTACCTTGCCTGATTGATACAACAATGTGCCACTGCAGTGCTTTAGTGTACAAACTGCCTCTGCCAACAGGAGGAATTCTCCCATCGGCATAGGTAACCCACCTCCCTGATAGGTAGTAGCGAGGTTGACGAAAGAATTCTTCTGTCATCATAGTGCTGCCTACACAGGGACTTAGGTCAGCTTACCCACAGCACTCAGGCCTGTGAATTTTTCCACACCCCTAATCAACATAGTTATAGGGACCTAATTTTCTAGTGCATACCAAGCTGTAAGCAGCAACATCAGCATTTCAATGGAGGAAACCTGGCAGGACACTAATTCTACTGAATACATTCCTCTATAGGTATTCAGATACAGTTTTGCCAGGAACTAGTCATCACAAATCATGAGTCAGTACCTCCAAAATCATTTTTGAAAATCATATTTTAAAAGTATGTTTTGAAAACCATTTTTAAAAATTATGTTTGGGGTTCTTCGTATTTACCTTCTGGTTTCTAAGCCTTTATGGTTCACTAGGGTAACATATTCTAGCTTTTCTCTGCAACCACGAGAGCTATAAACATACTCTTATCTTTTTTTAAAATGAAAGTTGAGGTTCTCACATAATTACAGGACTGCAGGAGCTAAGACTTTAAGAAAAACACCAAAAATGACGAGGTGCACAATACAATTATGAAAATTGGCAAGTCTGCAGGTTAAATGGAGTTGGGGATATTATAGGAACCTAAATATAATTGAATGGACATGGAGATAAGCTGGCCCAGGTTTTTAAAGGGGAAGGGAAGCTGAACACCACTTGCACCCTTCCAGAAGAAACTGTGCTATAGTTGGGAAATCCTGTGACTGATCTAGGCACAGGGAAATGAGATCAGAATGGTCTTAGGTTCTATTTCTAGTTGTACAAAGGGGTTGCTGGATGGCTTGGGGTTTGAACCAAAATTACCAAGTAAATCTCAAGGGCATGAACTGTTGTGAATCAAGCCTACTGGTCAGTGTTTCACATAGCTTTACAAAATATCAGAGATTGTTATACGTACATACACGGAGATCATTAGCCAGATCCCCAACTGTCATAAGTCAGTGTAGTCCGACTGATGTCAATGGAGATGAGGTGATTTACACCAGGTGAGGATCTGACCCTATATCTAGGGGGAAATAGTCTAAAATATAGATATTCTTTAAAATGAAAACATGGGTACTATAAAATCACCATTCTGAAAGAGACCGTAGTATGATACTGTGTATTATTAATATTAGATTATGATTACAATATTAGAGTGTATCATGTGGCAATGGAAAAGAATCACAAATTTCTTGCTTTCCTCAAACACTGAACTTTATTAGAATAAAGAAAACAGTATCATCCCTAAAGCTACTCTCCTCCACTGTTCTGGAACTTCTGCCTAGAACCTACCTCACTTCCATCCTGCCTGGCTTCTTGTTACAGGGAGAAAAGGCAGGATAAAACTTTAGGCTCCATACACAGAGGCACTGTGACAAGGATCAGGGAAACAACAGTCAATTTCTCAGGTTATAGCTGGAGAAAAAGATCTGGGAAAATGTTTAGAGTCCTACAAGCGCAAGGAAAGAAGGAACCAGGAACAAAGGGCCTTTGAGCCCATGGATATACAGACTCACAGCTAGCTTTCAAATGAGAAACAAGTTCAGCAAGTGAGCAAGCTTTTAAGGTATCTTCTAGCTAAAATTGACCGGCAAAGATTAATTTAAAAAAGCAGGAATGCGGCTGTTGGGATATTTCTGAAAATTTGGCTGTAGGGTGCTGTGCACACAAATGGACTTGATACCAAAGGAGGTCCAGGGGTAACATGTTCAGTATATTTATTACCACCCGAATAATTGGCTCCATTTGTACATTTGATGAACACTAAATAGTTCATATGAGAGGTATACAGCAATATAGAATGGCACTGCAAACGAAGATTGGTGAATAATACATTTAAAATATTTTTATTTTGTAACCTTATTTATTGATTATCATGGTCAGCAGCTAGATGGATAATTGCAAGGCACCTGCTTCCATTTCAATAAATTCAGAGAACTAAACAACAACCTCACAGAAGACTAAATTACATAGTTTCTGTTTCTGCATCTAAAGAATCTCTAGTGATAAGCACACCTATCCACAGTTCTGCTTGGAAAGAAACTCAATAGCACCAAGTTCAGCTAAGTAAGACTTTTGCAGATCATCTGTAGGAAATCACTGAGGCAAATACACTGAGCAGATCAAAAAAAAGAGTTAGATATTTATATGAACAGCAGTAACATCTGAAGCTATGCTGGCTAGGTTAAAAAGTTACACATACAAAAAAATCTGAAGTCTTTCTTTCTTCAGGACATGAGATAACCGCCTGCTGGAACTGAGGAAAACATTTTCCCCTCAGGATAAAGTATCTCACAAGTGCACATGTACAATAGAGAATACCTGATGTTTCTTTAGAAACAAGAACATAGGCCATGCCTTGGAACAGAATACAAGAATAGAAGCTCTTGTGGGCTTCTCCACTAGACAACTCTTGCTTCACTGTGACTATACGGCATAGTCAACAAGTCAGTTCACAGATTTAAGACTAAGTGATTATTCCCCTCTATTTGGCACTGGTGAGCCCACATCTGGAGTATTGCATCCAGTTTGCTCTTCTCCTTCCCCACCCCCTACTACTGAAAAGATGTGGACAAACTGGAGAGAGACCAGGTGAGGGCAACAAAAATGATTAGGGGGCTGGGGCACACGACTTATGAGGAGAGGCTGTGGGAACTGTGGTTATTTAGTCTGCAGAAGAGAAGAGTGAGGAGGGATTTGATAGCAGCCTTCCACTACCTGAAGGGGAATTTCAAAGAGGATGGAGGTAGGCTGTTCTCAGTGGTGGCAGATGACAGAACAAGGAGCAATGGTCTCAAGTTGCAGTGTGGGAGGTCTAGGTTGGATATTAGGAAAAACTATTTCAATAGGAGGGTGATGAAGCACTGGAATGGGTTAACTAGGAAAGTCGTGGAATCCCTTAGAGATTTTTAAGTTCTGTCTTGACAAAGTCCTGGCTGGGATGATTTAGTTGGGGTTGGCCCTGCTTTGAGCAGGGGGTTGGACTAGATGATCTTCTGAGGTCTCTTCCAACCTTAATCTTCTATGATTCCATGATGATTCTATGACTTTGGAGTTCTCCTGTGTATGCAGATAATTTGAAGTTCCAAGGAACTAGAGTTTAGAAATGAGGAAACCAGAGAAACTTTGCTTTCAGACAAGTCTCTACATTTGAGATTCAACAAATCTGAAATTCTCCAAACAAATCTTTTCATGCAAAATATATTCTCTTCCTTGGAGGGCAAACCTACCTATCCCAAAATAGTTAGAAAAGATTTGCTTAAGGCCATGGCATGAGCTGGCACCTGGTATGCCAACATCCCACACCATTCTGGGAGTCTCTAATTTAATTTAATTGGAGACTCCCAGAATGGTGTGGGATGCTGGCATACCAGGTGCCAGCTCATGCCGAGGCCTTTAGACATCACTGGACATTGACAAATGCATAGGTCGAAAGCAGTCTCACTCACATTGTGTGTAGTATTGTTAGGATGACTATTCGATTATATCCATGTGTCATAAACGGATAGCTAAGGGTTAATGTCTCTTTCACCTGAAAAAAAAAAGTAACCTGAAGCACCTGACCAGAGGACCAATCAGGAAACCGGATTTTTTCAACTCTGGGTGGAGGGAAGTTTGTGTCTGCGTTCTTTGTCTTCTGCCTGAATCTCTCTCAGCTAGAGAAGGATTTTTCTATTTCCTGCTTTTCTAATCTTCTGTTTCCAAGTTGTAAGTACCAAAGATCAGATAGGGGACTTTTATGTTCTTTTGTATTTACATGTCTATAGTTGCTGGAGTGCTTTGAATTGTATTCTTTTTGAATAAGGCTGTTTATTCATATTTCTTTTAAGCAATTGGCCCTGTATTTGTCACCTTAATACAGAGAGACCAGTTTTATGTATTTTTTCTTTCTTTTTTTATATAAAGCTTTCTTTTAAGACGTGTTGGAGTTTTTCTTTAGTGAGAAACTTCAGGGAAATTGAGTCTGTACTCACCAGGGAATTGGTGGGAGGAAGAAGTCAGAGGGAAATCTGTGTGTGTTAGATTTACTAGCCTGACTTTGCATTCCCTCTGGGTGAAGAGGGAAGTGCTTTTTGTTCCAGGACTGGAATTAGAGAGAGTGGACTCCCTCTGCTTAGATTCACGGAGGTTGCTTCTGTGTATCTCTCCAGGAGCACCTGGAGGGGGGGGGAAAGGGAAAAGGATTATTTCCCTTTGTTGTGAGACTCAAGGGATTTGGGTCTTGGGGTCCCCAGGGAAGGTTTTTGGGGGGACCAGAGTGCCCTAAAACACTCTAATTTTTTGGGTGGTGGCAGCAGTACCAGGTCAAAGCTGGTAACTAAGCTTGGAGGTTTTCATGCTTACCCCCATATTTTGGACACTAAGGTCCAAATCTGGGACTAGGTTATTGACATGGTGATAGCGGTGGGATAGATAGAATCCAGAAGCCAGTAGGAATATTATATTTTTCTTTTCTCTGCTAGGGGCTTTTTAGCAAAGAGAAACAGTTTGGTTTTAAAAAGGAACCAGAGAGAATTTTTTTTCTCTGCTCTCTCTGGCAGCTGTGGCTTGCATATTAAGCAAAAAACCATTAAGCTGTGACAAACAGGTCTTTTGTCGGACAATAGCACTCCCATTAGGAGTCATATACCAGCACTATATACATGCAAATAAAGTGGTTTTTCTGGTTTACTTTACATTGAAAACATTAGCTAGAGAAAGAAAGGGAAAAAGGCACTGTTGCTAGGCAGATCCCAGGAGGCAACAGAGCCTGCAGTTCAGAAGATAAACACTGGAGGGCACCCCAACACAAGAAAACAGGAACCATGACTTCTAAGGCAAAAATAGAGGCCGAAGTACAAAGCAAAGAAGCAGAACACAGGCGACAACTGGAAAAAAGAGAAAAAGAGGTGGAGCTGAAAGAAAGAGAAGAACAGGTCAAAGAGGCAGCCCATAAAAGAGAACAAGACGCCAAAAATGCAGCCCACCACAGAAAACTAGAAGAAGAAGAGGTGGCCCACCGCCGAGACATGGAAAAACAACAAAAAGAAAGTGAAGAGAAGGAAAAACAGAGAAAACATGAACTGGACTTAGCGCAAGCTGGGCTGCATGCGCCAGCCAATCCTAACAACCCTTCGCCAATTATTGTTCCACAGCACAGAAAATTTCCCACCTACAAGGCAGGTGATGACACCAAGGCCTTCTTGGAAAATTTTGAAAGAGCCTGTCTTGGGTACCACATCCCTGAAGACCAGTACATGGTAGAATTGAGGCCACAGCTCAGTGGACCGTTAGCAGAGGTGGCAGCTGAAATGCCTAAGAAGAACACGAACGACTATAAACTTTTTCAAACCAAGGCCAGATACAGAATGGGGATAACCCCGGATCATGCCCGTTGGCGTTTCAGAACCCAAAAGTGGAAACCAGATGTGTCATTTCCCAAACACGCCTACTATGTTGGGAAAAATTATGAGGCCTGGATATCAGGACACAATGTTAAAACCTTGGAAGAACTGCACCTCCTCATACAAATGGAGCAGTTCTTGGATGGTGTTCCTGAGGACATAACACGGTACATACAAGATGGAAAACCCAAAAATCTCGCTGAGGCGGGGGAGATTGGAGCCAGATGGATGGAAGTGGCAGAAAGCAAGAAAGCTATGGTCAAGGGGAACGAATACCCCGGGGGCACACCGACCATAAACCCTACAACCGAGGACAGCCAAAGACCCCACATACAACCCAAGTAAAGCCACAGACGCCCTATTCTTCCACCTCACCAGTCTCCAGTAACTCACCTCGGCCCAGTGACCCATCAGATGGAAGATGCTTTAAGTGTAATGAACTAGGACATATCAAGGCCAACTGTCCAAAGAACACCATGCGAGTGCAATTCATTACACCACCATCACACCAAAGATCCCCAGGCCCAGATGCCTCTCAAATACCCTTGGAGCGGAGGAAAAATTTGAGAGTGGGCGGAAAGAAGTTTACTGCGTGGAGAGACACGGGGGCACAAGTGTCAGCTATCCACCAATCCTTCGTTGACCCCAAATTCATCAACCCAAAGGCCAAAGTTACAATTTACCCCTTCATGTCACAAGCTGTAGACTTGCCTACAGCTGAGCTGCCTGTCCAGTACAAAGGCTGGTCAGGAATGTGGACTTTTGCAGTCTATGAAAATTATCCTATCCCCATTCTACTGGGGGAAGACTTGGCCAACTAGGTGAAGCGGGCCAAGCGAGTGGGAATGGTTACACGTAGCCAAACCAGGCAAGCTTCCAGACCCATTCCTGTTCCTGAGCTGTCCACAGACGCCCCGTCTGTGTTACCAAACACCCAGACAGAGATAATGGACCCGGATTCCATGCCAACCACTGAAACAGCCACAGCACCTCCAGTCCCAGGCCCAGAACTGGAACAGCAACCAGCACCAGCAAGTGCAACCACATCTTCAAACTCAACGCCAGAGGGTGCCAGCGAGCCAGAACTGGTAGAAGCAACAGACAGCCATACCCAAAAGGCTAAGCCCGAGCCTGAAATACCCTCAGGTGCACCAGCGGAGAGTGGTTCACTGGCAACGAAAACAACCCCATCACCTACATTGCTTCCAGAGGGACCAAGCCCAAGTCCACAGTCTGAGGAAGAACTGGTGACCCCAGCCTCAAGGGAACAGTTCCAGACTGAGCAGAAAGCAGATGACAGCCTTTAGAAAGTTTGGGCGGCGGCGCGGAGCACCCCACCGCCTCTCAGCTCTTCTAATCGATCCCGGTTTGTTATAGACCAAGAACTTTTATACAAGGATATTCTTTCTGGTGAACACCGGGAAGAATGGCAGCCGCAAAAACAGTTGGTGGTTCCAACTAAGTACCGGGGGAAGCTCTTAAGCTTAGCCCATGATCATCCCAGTGGCCATGCTGGGGTGAACAGAACCAAGGACCGGTTGGGGAAGTCCTTCCACTGGGAGGGGATGGGCAAGGACGTTGCCAAGTATGTCCGGTCTTGTAAGGTATGCCAAAGAGTGGGAAAACCCCAAGACCAGGTCAAGGCCCCTCTCCAGCCACTCCCCATAATTAAGGTCCCATTTCAGCAAGTAGCTGTGGATATTCTGGGTCCTTTCCCAAAAAAGACGCCCAGAGGAAAGCAGTATGTACTGACTTTCGTGAACTTTGCTACCCGATGGCCGAAAGCTGTAGCTCTAGGCAACACCAAGGCTAACACCGTGTGCCTGGCCCTAACAAACATTTTTGCCAGGGTAGGTTGGCCCTCCGACATCCTTACAAATTCAGGATCTAATTTCCTGGCAGGGACCATGGAAAAACTGTGGGAAACTCATGGGGTGAACCACTAGGTTGCCACCCTGTACCACCATCAAACCAGTGGCCTGGTGAAAAGGTTTAATGAAACTTTGGTGGCCATGATACGTAAATTCGTCAACGAATACTCCAATAATTGGGACCTAGTGTTGCAGCAGTTGCTGTTTGCCTACAGGGCTGTACCACATCCCAGTTTAGGGTTTTCACCGTTTGAACTTGTGTATGGTCACATGGTTAAGGGGCCATTACAGTTGGTGAAGCAGCAATGGGAGGGGTTTACGCCTTCTCCAGGAACTAACATTCTGGACTTTGTAAGCAACCTACAAAGCACCCTCCGACACTCTTTAGCCCTTGCTAGAGAAAACCTAAAGGATGCTCAGAAAGAGCAAAAGGCCTGGTATGACAAACATACCAGAGAACGTTCCTTCAAGGTAGTAGATCAGGTTATGGTCTTTGACACCATGTTTCTAGTGTTTAGACTTTATGAAATGCTTGTAAGGCCTGGGCTACACTACAAGTTTATTTCAAATTTAGCAGCATTAAACCGAATTAATGCTGCACCCGTCCACACAACTAAGCCCTTTATTTCGATATAAAGGGTTCTTAATATCGATATCTGTACTCTTCCCCGATGAGGGGAGTAGCGCCGAAATCAGTATTGCCATTTTGAATTAGGGTTAGTGTGGCCGCAATTCGATGGTATTGGCCTCCGGGACCTATCCCACAGTGCACCATTGTGACCACTCTGGACAGCAATCTGAACTCAGATGCACTGGCCAGGTAGACAGGAAAAGCCCCACAAACTTTTGAATTTCATTTCCTGTTTGCCCAGCGTGGAGTGCTGATCAGCACAAGTGACCATGCAGTCCCAGAATCAAAAAATAGCTCCAGCATGGACCGTACGGGAGATACTGAATCTGATCTCTGTATGGGGAGATGAATCTATTCTATCAGATCTCCGTTCCAATACACAAAATGTCAAAACATTTGAAAAAAATCTCCAAGGCTATGATGGACAGAGGCCACAACAGGGACTAATACAGTGCTGCATGAAACTTAAGGAGCTGAGACAAGTGTACCAGAAAGCCAAAGAATGAAGGGAGGGAGGGCGCAACTGACGACTGTAGCTATCCCAGAGTTCCTGCACTTTCCAAAAACGATTTGAATTCTTGGCTGAGTTCCCAAAGCTTGAAAGGTCAAAAACATTGCCATGGGTGGTTCAGGGTATATGTCATCGCCCCCACCTCCCTCCATGAAAGCAAAGGGAAAAAAATCCTTCCTCGCCTTTTTTCAATCTCACCGTATGTCTACTGGATGCTGCTGGCAGACGCGGTGCTGCAGCGCTACACAGCAGCATCCCCTTCCATTTTCTTGCCTTGCAAATGGCAGACGGTTCAGTATGAGTGATATCCATCATTACCGTCCCATGAATGCTCCTGGCTGGCCTGGGCAAAAATGGGAATGACTCCCGGTCATTCTCTTCTTTAAGCTTTGTCTAATGGAGAGTCAGTCCTGCTTGAAATATCATAGCAGCTGGAGGCTGCCCTCCCCTCCCCCCTTTGATCTCTGCTTGCAGAGGCAATAAAGTCAGTGTTGTTTCAAATTCATGCATTCTTTATTACTTCATCACACAAATGGGGGGATAACTGCCACGGTAGCCCAGGAGGGGTGGGGGAGTCAGGAAGCAACGGGTGGCGTTGTTGCAGGGGCAGCCCCTAGAATGGCATGCAGCTCATCATTCCTGCAGGATGTCTGGGGCTCTGACCTGGAGAGGCCATTTGTCTCTCTGATTCTTTAGTAGGCTTGCCTGATATTCTAGGCAGGACTGACTCTCCCTTTAGACAAAACTCATTCCCATTTTTGTCCATGCACCCCTGGCCGACCTCACCGAGGCCGGCCAGGAGCACCCATGACAGCAGCAGACTGTACAGTATAATTAGTAACTGTCATTGTCAACTTGCAAAGCAGCAGACGGTACAGTATGGCTGGTATCCGTCTTTGCTAACTTGCAAAAGGCAAGGGGACGCTGCTGTGTAGCTCTGCAGTACCGCGTCTGTTAGCAACATCCAGCAGACATACGGTGATAGTGAAAAAAGGCTGAACGGGCTCCATGGTTGCCGTGCTATGGTGTCTGCCTGGGCAACCCAGGGAAAAGGGCGCAAAATGATTGTCTGCCGTTGCTTTCACAGAGGGAGGATTGAGTGACGACATTTACCCAGAATCACCAGCGACACTGTTTTTGCCCCATCATGCATTGGGATCTCAACCCAGAATTCCAATGGGCAGGGGAGACTGCGGGAACTATGAGATAGCTATGGGATAGCTACCCACAGTGCAACGCTCTGGAAATCGATGCTAGCCTCAATACATGGAAGCACACCGCCGAATTAATGTGCTTAGCGTGGCCGCGTGCACTCAACTTTATACAATCTGTTTCCAAAAAACGGTTTCTGTAAAATCAGAATAATCCCGTAGTGTAGACATACCCTAAGTTCCTGTATGAATTAATCTCACTTATATCATTGATATCCCATGCTATAAGGTAATACTTAAGTGTTTGTCCTGTAACTGTAAAATGTTTGTTTTGAAACTATGTAACTCACCAAACCTGGAAAAAAAACCCCTATCTACTGCAAAACGCTGGATTCATACAGAAGGTGTTATCTCCTGCCCATCAGGAAGGACTTTAGAATCCGAATGGGCTGCTGTGGAACAAATACTCTGTTGATTGCTTCCCACACAACCCTGAAGAGGGTATGTGCACAAGCCTTCCTCCCATCATTCCTTGAACATTAGGGGAAGGGACTAAAAATACCGGTTAAGGAGAGCTTATTAGTTTGCTGCTTGAATTTTGAACTCTGAGTGACAAGGATTTCTAAGCATAAGCAAAAAGGCCCTGGTGGTTTTGCTAGGCTTAGCCTACAGGACATAAAGAGTTTGCTTATTATAAAAAATTGCTATTATCTTTTGACACCTGACTATAACTCGTGTGTGTGTGTGTGCGTGTGTGTGTGTGCGTGTGTGTGTGTGTATGCTTACCTGCTTTAACCTTATAAATAACTCTCATTTATTTTTCTTAGTTAATAAATCTTTAGTTAGTTTATTATTGGATAGGCTACAAGTGTTGTCTTTGCTTTGAGATCCGAGTACAACTATCCCGGGGTAAGCGACTGGTCCTTTGGGACTGCGAGTAACCTGAATATTGTTGTGATTTTTGGTGTAAAGCAACCAGCTGTCACAGAGGCAATGCTTGCCTGGGGTAGGACTGGAGTGCCTAAGGGACTGTGTGTGACTCCATGTGAAGGCTGTTACAGTGCTTTGGGAGTTGACACTTTTTACTTGGTTGGTGAAAGCTAAGCATAGAACATGCAACCAATTTGGGGTTTGTGCCCTGTTCCTGGACAATCTGTCTTTAGGTTGGCACTCACATTCATGAGCTAATCCAGAAGGGTGATCCAGTGTTCTTCTATCTTTCCATGTCCTATCTATTCATCCTTTCATCTTATTTAAGTGCTTTCAGGTTGGTTATGTGTGGGTTGAACATCAGCGTCAACGTATATAGCAGAGTATTTGGTCCATACCTTTCAGTTCAAGAAAAATATGTTTAGAGCTCTCTTTCAAGCATGAATAATAAGTCAGAGCCTATGGGATTTATTACCTTTAAGGAGCCTTTGAGAATTCTCTTCTGTAGAGACTTAATAAGAATTTTGCTTTATGGACAGTCACATGTTTTATTTTAAGTCCCTTTAAATAATAAACAGAGCATGTATCACAATCTTTTGATTTTCCCAGGAACATACAGATGGGAGGAGCATGGTGCAAACAACTCTCCTAGCGAAACGAGCACAACTTTTTCCTCTGGTGTCACTCATGCCAACATCAGGGGCGGCAGAGCCTACCCAAAAGTGGGAGAGCCATAGTCCCCTGGTCCCCCGTTATAACACCATTGGCCAACATCATCCACAATAGAGCTCTCAAAGTTAAGATTGTATAACAATGACTGAAATTAATTAGATTCTATTGTTTTATGAATTATACATAAAAGAACCTGTGAATTACTACTGTTGCAGTCTCCACTCACTGTGCTTCAATTCACTGTCCAACGAGAACTAGCCTATTTGAGTTTGTCTGACAGGGAATCTCAGGTTGTACATCTGTAGTACAGTCAGGTGATTTGAAGATTAAACATGTATCAGTATTTTGGACAGTTTCCCTATCTGCTCCATCTAGACGTGGACAGATTTGCGCATGGAGTCCAATTTCCTTTGTATGAAAAATGTCTTCAGAGATGTGCTGAGCACTTGCCCCTCAAAATAGCATGCAAAGAACTCTTACATGCTAACATTTTATTACACTTAGTGCAAAATGGAATTTAGTGTTAACTATGGAGTCGTTACGAGTGCCTCCATAACATTTACAAAGCAAATTCCACAGGAAACAAACTCCCTCCCTTACAGAATTATAATGGAAAGAATACACAATTTTTTTAGACATAATAAATAGGCTTGTTATGAAAGTAACTAAGCAAATTCAATATTGAGTAAAACTGTAATTTCACATTCCTGTGACTCTTTCATTTAGTGAGAAAATGACATGTGCAGTGTAGAATGTGTCAGACCATGTCTTCCCATTTATCCTCAGTTTTTGCCTCACAGATCAATGCTATACCTCCTTCTTGACCTCAGTGTGACAACCTGCCATGGTGATAGGTGTTTAATATATAAACCAATCCCCCAGGCACCTGGATTAAATTTAGAAAGTTTCAAAGAAAAAACTGAATAAAGCTTCTCTTACTTTGCAAATCCCTGGCAAACAACTATGACACAAGACATCCAGTTTTGCCTACATTACACCAATTTTACACTTCATTGTATTAAATGGTAAAAAACTACATCAACACAGGGTTGCTTGGTGGCATGCTGTCTCCTTGCAGAATGTTGAGTTGAGCAGGAACTGCAAGAGATAAAGTTTCCCATGCAACTTTAACTTTGCTTCTGTCAGCCATGCCCCTTAAACATCCGTTAACACACATATCTTTACTCAGCCAGCCCCGCAATTTCTGAAATTAATAAAGCTCTTCACCTCTTTTTACAGCCCTCCCTAATACTATTCCCTCCCAGGAAGCATTCACATGGGTGTTTGCCGCCCCCCCGCCCAAAAATAAAAAGTCTTTGGAGGATGCATGGGGATTGGGATGCACTGGCAGAGCTAGGGAGAAAGCAGTGTTGGGGTGCAAGGCTAGAATTCACTAGCAGGGTTGGAATGAGCTGCAAGCAACTTGGGGTGCAGGTGGTTGAGGTGCACTGGCAGAGCTGTGGATTTTGGGGTGCACTGGCAGAGTGGGGGGTACAAGTGGGTTGGAGTGCATTGGCAGAGCTGGGGATTGGGGTGCAGAAGGTTGAGATGCACTAGCAGAACTGTGGGTTGCAGGCATGTTGGGGGGCACTGGCAGAGCAGGGGGGCAGAGAGCACTCAGAGCTGTGGAGTGGAGAGAGGTTGAGGTGCATTTGGAGAGCTGTGAAGTACAGGAGTTGGGGTGCACTGGCAAAGCTGGGGTGCAGGGAGTTGGGATGCAGTAGCAGAGTAGAGGGCTGCAGGCAGATTGGGGTGAATTGACAGAGCTAGGAGGTGCCCTGCCTCCCTAGCCACCCATTCGCATTTATTCTCTGTCCCATAATCCCGCTCTCCTCCATTCACTGCAGCCCCAAAACTCTTTCCCCCTACTCCTCCACAGAAGCAGGCAGGTGTCTAATTTTTTTTCCTACCAAATACTTTTATTGCATCCTTCCAAAAACAAAACTGCCATCCATGACTCACAAATTGTGACACCTCCAACAATTCAGTTCAACACTCCTTTTTTCTTAAGGAAGGTGCTTGTGACTAACTTATCTGTAGATATGTTAATTGAAGGGAGAGTTCACAGCCATGAAACACAATGAAGTCAGTGATTCATCCAGTCATTAGCATCTCTCAGTATGTGTGAGGCAGCAGAAGAACAACAGGTTTTATGGAGGTGGGAAGGGGACAGCAGCTATAGCTCAGCAACCTTTGGACAAATGAACTCAAATTGGGATCCCGAGCTCCACTCCTCCCTTCCCCCACACATGAGGCACACCAGATTTCAAAGCAATCTGATTGACCATTAAGATCTTAGAGCTCTTGCAAAAGTTGACCTTTAAAGCAGTGGTTCTCAAAACTTTAGTAACCCAAGGGCACCCATTTTGATTTACAATTTTGCCGCAGAATCTCAAACCCCCGCTCCGCCGCTCATCCCCATGCCCTGCCCCTACTCCACCCCTACCCCCAAGGCCCCACTTCTTCCAGCCCCCACCCTATCCCTGCCCCCTCTTCTTCCCCAACTCTTTCCACCCCCTCCCCGAGTGCCACCATCCCCCGTCTTCACCCTCCCTCCCAGTGCCTCCTGTACACTGGTGAACAGCTGTTTCTTGGTGTGCAGGAGGTGTTGGGAGGGAGGGGGAAGAGTTGATCAGCAGGGCCCACAGAGCCCCTGGAATACCCTCGTGGACTCCAGTTTGAGAAACGCTGCATTAAAGCATATACAGTGGCAGGAATGGAAATTCTTCAGCAATTTCTCTATATTGGTGCATAACATTCTCAGTTTCCATCCCCCCAAAGATTCAGTGAGCGTTATGCACTACCTTGAGTAAAACCGAATAGATTGAGGCCATTTTGACCCGTGTCACCTTAACAGTTTGACCTCTAGCTCTGTGCAAAAAAACCATAAAACCCACCTAGAAAGTTTTGTTGAAAATGGTTATTTTTTTATACCAATATCTCCAGAGCCTGGGCCCAAATGACCCCAAATTTGGGTCACTAAGTTTACCTTGCACCCTTCTGAGGCACACTAGACATCAAAGAAATCCATGTTGATTTTAAAGGCTTTAGAAAATTTGGCCTTTAAACAAATGTCTTGTTGCAACCTTAACTATAGGGGTGCTGCTGTACCATATAATCTAATGGATACTTCATTGACTTACATCTGTGCGGAGAATCAAGTCACTTAAATTGTTGGTGAATCAGTCATGTAACAGCAAGCCATAAAATGCAGAGGTTTTTAAATGGTGGAGAAGATAAAAACTACTGTATGGAAACAAGGCCAGCTTCAGGGTTTTTGCCACCCCAAACAGCGGGGGGAAAAAAACCCCGAGATCGCAATCGGCAGCACTTCGGCAGCAGCTCTACCTCACTGCTTCATTCTTCGGTGGCAATTCGGGGGCAGGTCCTTCCCTCCGAGAGGGACTGAGGGACTCACCACCGAATTGCTGCCCCTTTCCATTGGCCGCCCAAAGCACCTGCTTGCTGCGTTGGTGCCTGGAGCTGGCCTTGTATGGAAAATGCTCACAAATAAAACAAGAGCCAACCATCCTACTACCTTCCAATATCTATCACCACATGGCAGATACAGATATTTTCATCTGTTTGGTTACTTCTAGCTAAATTCATATTATTTGGGCTATCAGAAGTCCAGCCTGGATATGATTTGTTATAAGAAGACACAGGTGTTCTCTTTAAATCCCCATCTTGCTATTTGCTTGACAACATATTTTACTCCAGTTGTTTGGTGTTACTACTGTAGGCAACCGACTGTGATGAAGTAAACAAACTTCACAAAAATTTCCTTATAAATTATCTTTTGGAGCCACCAAGGCAAACATCGCTTTAGAGGCCACACCATTTACACAACAAATGAATAAAAAATATATTTTCTCTTCCCTTTGCATTTTATAAATAAATTGACTATGCAACAGACAAGTTCTTCTTTCATCTGGAGCTACTTTGGCTACTGTATGACTTATTTTTCATCTCCATTGTTAACTATTATAATAATTAAGGCCAAGAGTGCAAGCATCCCCAGCACTATAGACTGGATGTCTCAGAAGGGAAAATAAAAGTGGCTTTTGCCAATAGACTATTCTGCTGCCTCCACTGCACAGATTAATAGAGGCCTTTTGCCTCCAACACATCACTTCATCAGCTGCTCCCACTACAGCCATTACTTTCTTCCACAAGCTCCTTGATGAGTTCCAACCTGGTTGGTCATCTCTCCTCCAGTGATTCTAATCTTGCTCTCCAAATTGCTTGACACTAATTAGCTGAGAAACTCCAAGCACTCCACTGACAAGGTGCAGAGCAATATTCCACCATCCAAGGCACACTTCATTTTGACTTGAACTAAACATTGAATAAGATACTAAAAGTAAAAAAAAATTGTATTTTTTTTGCAATGGATAGAGTTTAAATAAGGTTAGAAAGTGTTGCTTCTTTCCTTTTAAAAGGACTATTTTAAAAAATGGTGGAAGAACACAGACATAACAAGTACCACTGTGGAGAAAGATGCAAGGGAAGTATACCACAAAACTATCATTGATAAGAGCACAATAAAAATCCCATTTGTATAACTACACATCAGTGCCAAATCTTACATTGTTTCCAGAAAAAATAAACTTGAGTCCAGTTTTCTTTCACAATCACTTACATCTTTGACTCCGTTTTTCAGTCATTACAAGCTGAGTATAGAGTCTCAGTCACAGCTGTAAACAGAGAGCTCCATTTATAATAGGTGATGCTTACTTACAGCTGAAAATCCTTGATTTGCTTCTCCTGTAAACAAAAGGTCATCTCTGACATATGCAGCCGATTCTAGAAGACCGCTATCTGTTCGTCATGGTGACTGAAACATAAATATCTGTTCCACCCCATAATAAGGATCAGGAGGAAACATAAATCTGCAAAAGGCTTGCCAGCAGCAGTGAAACAGACAAAAGGTAAACCCTCCTTTTTTGTCTATGGTGCCTTTGCATCTTTGAAAAACACAAACAATAATGTTTCTGAAACTTTAAAGTTATTATCCAATGTGCTACAGAATATATTATAGTAAAAATAAGTTTTCAGTTATCAGGCATGAGGACTCAAATGTCCATTAAATACTTCATAGGAAACAGTTACTTGGAATAAAGTGAATGTCCCTGTTAATGGCAGGGGTTTCTCAAATGCAGCCACCAGAGGCTTTTCTTGTGGCCACAGCTTCCTGGGCTGTGATTTTGGGGGAGGGACTCTGCGGCCCCTCCCTGTTGCTCCTGGATGGATCACCTTGGCATTGGTTGCTGGAGCCACAAGCAGGGGTTGGACCCTGCCACCCTCTGGGGACAACTAGAGCACAGTGCTGAAGGAGCAGGCAGCCAGTGAGTTCCTCACCTTCTCGGGGTGGTGGAGCACAGCTTTGGGCATCATCCCTGGGTTGATGGGGGGCGGGCTCTGGCTGCGAGGATTCAGGCTCTGGCCATGGGACTTCAGGTTCCAGCCCCCTGCTGCCTCCCCCAGTCATCCACCCACCTCCATTGCCCCTGGTCCCCACTGCCTCCCCCAACTCCCCATCCACACCTTAACTGTCCCCAGGCTTGCCAGGGCTGAGTATGTCTGCTGTGAAAAGTGACATTAACAAACATACAAATATCACTTTTCACAACAGACTTATTAGCTAGCAATGATTTGGATATATATATATTTACATATTTATTTGTTTTTTTTCCTAGAGCTAATTAAGTATTTCAGGAAAAAGTGAGAGTGGCCACCAGCAAGAGTTAGTGGCCACATTCTGAAGCCACTGGATAATTTGTCCTAAGAACCCCTGGCTTATACAATGGTTATCCTTTAAGGAGAGTGTCAAGTTCAAATCCAGTCCATTTCATAAAATGAGTTAAAAGTACTTTCAGGTATTAATCCCACTCCTGAATTCTGCTTCCAATAAACTTGATCCAGAAAAGCATGTAAGGACATGCTTACTTTTAAGCATATAAGTAATCTCATTGTCTTCAATAGAACTGCTCCCAGATGTACATTTGAACATGCTTAATTACATTGCTAGATTGGGCCAATTTAAAAAAAATAAATCCATATATTTAAAGGATCTTCCTCTCCTTTGTTGTGTGAAGATCCACACAAACAAAAGGCGACTCTGATTAGCTGGTAATGGATTGTATAGGGGAACAGTGACAATGACTGTATGTAAAGCGCTGCAAAACACACTAAATAAATGGAACAATAGATACAACTTTTTAATTCTCTAGTCTCTTTTAGTTATAGTAAATTTCATTGTGCTCTAGAGACATCACACAATGTGAGATTTTTAAATTGAGCTTTACTTTGACCTTTAAAAAGTAACCATTTAGCAATCGTTACTGTAGGCAATGGACTATTTCCTTTTACTTAGAACCAATGTTATTGGTGTCAATCTAACATTGAAGTGCTGCTTTTTGTTATTCTGATGCCACAAAGACACCTTAAACTGGCTGAGTGACCAGCTAGAAATTCCCCTGGCAATGGACAATCCCAGGTGACAGGTGGATTTAACCAGATCTGGGCCAACTACTTCACAGCACCCAGCAATGAAGGGATGCTGGCTATATGTAAGGAAAGGATAAGCAGCACCTGGAGAAATCTATGCTCCAGTGATCCCTTGCTGCCACAATAATACTTAGGGGGCTTTGCTTGGAACCATAGCTTAGAGCAGCAATGAGGCTGCTCTAACTTATGCTGGAACCAAACTAGCTTCCAAAAGGGAGTAGGGGGAAGCATAGAAGTAGTAGAATACCACCTGTGCTCCTCCCATCAGACCCTGCATCAAATGAATATCAGCTAGATCTGGTTATCAGAAGACAGGTAGATTTTCAAAGTCACCATCTGTGCCTCTGCAAGTCTCTCCCTGGGATCAAAGTTTCTACACCTTTCGTTTTTAGAAGACCTTTCTTTGTTTCTGTGATACAATGTTTCAGTTGTGCAAACTTTGGTGACCTGGACTGGATTTACTTTACACATATTTTTCCATAAAGTGTGAAAAAATATGTTGTTTTCTCGTAAATGATGTCCCTGCCAGGCTACATTTTTATTTTCATTTGAAGTGAGGGAGATTCACTAGCTTTAGGGATGCTGAAAATTAAATTTAGATGTAATACTTTAGCAAAAATATATTTTTGGTATGAGCTATTCCACCTGCCCAATGAAGACCACAGTCTAACTGCAACTACTGTAGCTGCCTTTTTCAGTATCACCCAGAATTCTTTGCTAGACATGCTTTTTTCTGGTTTGTTTCATGGGTCTGATGCTTCCCCTCTGCCCCCCACACCCACCCCACACCCACAACCTTGTGTTTTTTAAAGTTTGTGGATCTGGAATTATTTCTGTTGCACAATAGCTGATCAGAAAAAGATTTATAATACCGTTGGCTGGATTTCATACACATACTCTTTCTGCTTTATCTCTTTAGACTACACTATAAGTAGACATTATAGGCCAGAATCTCAGCTGTAATTTTAGTTAAGTCAATGGAACTATATTGATTTATATCAACTGTGCATGGGGCAGGAATTTCTACTAAAATAAAATATTCTTAGGATTCTAAATGTATAAAATGTATATATGAGTGAACTTGCTTTGTCTCATTTTTATGCCACTTAAACGTTGGAGATGCCAAATACAGAGAGAGTTTGCATTCCAAATGGTCTTAAACCAAAATCTAATCAACCAGCAAATTGTAACTACACTTCAGTTAAAATATGCCTAAAAGTACTTTGAAGATTTTTTTTTTTCAGATTACTGTGGTTGTAATAGACAGTGAATGGGAGCATTAATGAGAATACAGGTGCTGAAAAGTGTGTATCCATAGTGACTTTTGCTGGCCAACATAAGACTTAGGCTCTCTTTGAGCTGAAGATGCTCAGAACCCTTCAAGGAGTGCTCAACAGCTCAGTGGATCAGGGCCATAATACATTAAGCGTTAATCGTCTAGAAAGCCATGCATAACACAAATATAAATGTGTTATGCAAATTACTGTTCATAGACAACATTTAATGAGAATCCAAGGCTGTTGCAAATCCAGGTCCAAATCTTCAAACATAGCTAGGCATTTAAATCTGTATTTTTGCTCCTAAACAAAAGTGTTCTGATTTTCAAAAATGCTGGGTATGCTCTGCTCCTCTTAAGGTAAATGAGAGTTTTGTGTGTTCAGGACCTCTGAAAACCTACACATTTTTATTTAGGTTTATAAATATGGATTTAGGTGTCTAACTTTAGACACCAACATTGGAACAGTTAGGTCTTAAAATTTTAACTGTTACTTTTCTTCCTATAATATTGTTTCAGGGGTATATTAAAATGAGAAATAACTTCTTGATACAGGAGATGGTAATAAAATTAATTTCTTCTAGTCAGAGAAATATGAGCCAACCTGCATTCATGCAATCCATGCAAGGTAAAAATAATCTAGTAAATACTGAAACAAAGGCTAACTAGATTATAAAGTACCAATGCATTTTGGATTTAAAAAAACAGATATCATTGACACATAAGGTCCATATTGTGTGATAACGAATATAACTATAGTATTTTTTTCATGTACATGGTAGTGTACTTACAGTGTCCTAAATGTACCATTATAATGTTTCAAGTCAAACAAGTTGTGCAAGACAGAAAGACTTTCAAACTCTCTATGGCTTGTTATCCTTCAATGAACAGGAAAATTGCAATGCTTGTTCACCTATTTAACAGATTTTGATATTTTGGAGGATAGCTAATATTCACAGGTTCATATTCTTGCACGTTGGCAAACAATCCTCAGGTACTAATTAGTATTTCTTTTTTTAGTTTCCATGTCAATAAAAGTAAGTGTCTCAAATATAGATTTCCACTATCATGTATATTCATATTGACTAGGGGGCCTATTTGCACTGACTTATAATAATCATGACATTTTTTTTCATCCTGTGGATTAAGCTCCAGATCCTGCCAACCTTGTTCAGGATACTTACTCTGCAAATGGCCCAATTAGTTTGAATAAGAGTGGCAGAGTCTGACCATAGCTCTTGGTCCAGTTTCTTTTTGGGGAAAAGAGACTCTGACCTGTGCACATTTAGTGGATAAAGACATCATCTAAGGGTCAGACAGTTTCACTGACCTTGAAAGAATGAAACAAAAGCATATTAAAACTACCAGTGCAACCCACTCACTAGTGTAATGGAGACAAGGGATATATACACAACAGCTACCCAGGATAAAGGATTTCCTCCCACTTCTCTAATCGAGATAAAATGTGACAAACAACATTAGCTGCCACCTACAGTGGAAAGAGTCATTTTCTACAAAGGCAGAATCACAGGGATGGTAATACTACTTTAGGTGTCTTTTCTCATCATCAAGGCAGACAGTAAATGATAAAGTTAGAACAAAAAATGATTCACATTGCTATAGCAGAAATAGTTTTATCCTGAAGTTAAAACATGACCTTCCCTACTCCTTCGACCACAAGGTAACAGTTTCTGTTTGTTAACTTTCTGGCTAGAAGTTATAGTGAAAAGAAAATTGCAGATGGATGAGGGTTTCAAATAAAGCTCAAATACTACCAATACCTATAGTGCTTCTCAGGCATTGAACTACTAATTCTCAAGAAAGAAGTTAGGATAAAGTATTATATTAATGTGTTTAAATAGGAAAGCAAAGTTGCAATTTGTTTTGCATTTAGATATCTTGTATGAATGCTGTACAAATTTCAGTATAATTACAGAGTCATCATACATACAGTTCTTAGAGATGAACGGAGAAGCTATTAGAATTTAGACAGCTGAAAATGTGTGTTTTGAGATGAGATTTCAAATTAGGTGGAGACTCAATGAAGCAGAGAAGAAAATAAATCGCTGCTTTAGGTAACATAAGGAATAGGCTCTTGCACCATGTGAAAGATAATGTGAAGATGAGTCTGATGCTAGCCAAACAGAGGAAATAGAAAGATACAAAGTTTAGGAGAAAATACTTTATTATTAAATACACACAGAATCGTATGCAAAGTACTTTACAAACAGCTAACTAACCATCTCATTAATTTAAAATGGGAATGCCAATGAGGAACTCCGAAAATGAGGATAAATTTGAATCTGAAGTGAATGCTAGTGGTATTTTGAATGTGATAGTGGTATTCTGCACATGGTAGAGAGCTGGGACTTGAAGAATCCACAGGGAACAGATTTCTAATAGTCAGAGTAAGCATAAACAATTGCATGATTAAAAATTGCATGGATGGACTCATGACAGAAGCATACATGAGTAATAGCTGAAGAGGGATAGTTTCATAGATTATAGAGGAGATGTGGGATTTAAGAGACCAGGATGATGTCAACACAAGAAATGGAAAATCTGAACTGAAGAGGGGCTAGGGTGGGAAGGGATAACTCAGTGGTTTGAGCATTGGCCTGTGCTAAACCCAGGGTTGTGAGTTCAGTCCTTGAGGGGGCCACTTAGGGATCTGGGGCAAAAAACAGTACTTGATCCTGCTAGTGAAGGCAGGGGGCTGGACTTGATGACCTTTCAAGGTCCCTTCCAGTTCTAGGAGATAATTAATAATTGGAGATATACCTAATAGAAGAGATTGTTGTGTGTTGGAGGATGTGAAAAGCACTTCTGTCTCAGAACTATTTAGATGAGGTACATTGTGATTAAGCCACATTTGCTTGGTTGAGGTAGTAAGAAAGATGCAACACAGATGGCAGAATCCTTTACAGTGTCAACCTATGTGCACAAAAGTATAAACAGAATAAAAATAGTAATTAAGATAAAAGGTAGAGATAAGGTGACCAAGAGGGAGAAGCAGAAAGAAAACTAGAGAGCCTCAATTTAGCTGTGGAGATGCATGGTACAGAATTTGAGTCAGAGATTGACAGAGCCCTATAATGGCAGGAGGGGACGCAAGATGTTTGCATAGTTATGGAAGTGCTCCAGGAAAATGGAATATCCAGTGTCAAAGGCTGCACAAAGGGTTAAGAACTACACAGAGAAGGAAGAATCTGTCAGCAACAGAAAAGAGGAGATGGTCATTACATGAAAGATGGTGTCTGCCCTATGGATAGTCTGAAATTCAAGTGGAAAAATAAGTCCAACATATTGTAGTTTAGAAGCCCCCTCACAATTTGAAAGCTACTTTCTAAAGTATTTTGCAGTGAAAAGGAAGGTTAGAGAATCAAAGAGAACCAAGACCAAGAGAAATGAAGGGAGTGGCAGATTTTAGAGAGCAGAAGAATGTACAAGTGATAAAAGAGTTGGTGACAAGGATGGTAGTGTAGGCAGCAAGAGTAGGGAGACAATGAAAGAGTAGAAGAAGGAAAAGAGAAGAAAATGGGTGGTTTTCATAAGGGATTTGATGTCAAGGAGGTCTCAGGAAATGTGGAGAATCAATGGGGAGAGAAGCAGAAGGAAAAGAAAAGGAAGTTGGGAAGGAAGACGGGGACATGGGATTGAGACGAAAAGGCTGTTACAACTAATCACTGTTATTTTAAATTAGAAGAAAGAAACAAATTTGTTGAACCTGTGCAGGGAAAGTCTGGGAATGAAGGATCAGTAGCGTATATATAGAGGGGTTTGCCAACACCTTAGAAAAGGAGGAAGAACAGGACTAGATCTTGCAGCCCTCAGGGCACTCTTGTAGGGTATCTGATGCTTCTTCCTGTTTCCGAAGTAGACACACAGATGGACATATGTCATTTTATTTTGAGTGGCTAATCTGTGCTCATGAGGATCCACAGCTTGTAAATATACCAGCAGAAACTAGAGATGCAGTGAAGAGGGTAGGTTTTCAAGTTAGTTTAGGGCAGGGCAGAGTTGTAAGTATTAAAGCAAGGAGGTTGAGAGACCCATCTAAATTCAAAGTGCACCTGTCTTTAACTCACTTAGCAACATATCTGTGGGTCTAATCTTCAGAGCACAGAGAAAAAAAAACTAACAAAAACCAAACATGTAAAGTATGATTTTTAAATTACTTTCATGTACCTACCTACTTGCCTTTTCCTTATCTTGTCCTTTCTTGTATCTTTTAAGAAAGGCCCCATGAAAAGTGGCTGAATTCTTATTTTGTTAATATCTAATAACATTTCAGACATATTGTTTTCTAAATGGGTGAAGAAAGTATCTGTTATGAAGCCAGCTGCATATTTCTAGCAGTTTCATCATTTTATTCCTTTTCTATAATGAGCACAGAATTGAAGATGCTGTTCTGCACTGCATCTGTAATGTTCACAGAGGAGTTTAAAGCCTGCACACAGCTGATTATTGAGTATTCCCAAATATTTTGATACCACTCTGATATTTTTGTGCCTGCAGGCTCCTGAAGAGACTTGGCTCTGTCTCACTCTTGCTTTCAACATTAAAAAAAAATACTACCATGCTGGCTTTTCAGTAAACAGCCCAAATGTGTTCATAATTTATTGTGATATATTTTTGTACTACTAAGGATAAGCATAGACTGAAAGGAAAGTTTTGAACACCTCCCACACAGATGTAAACTCAACCAGATTTTCATTGTGACATAAGACCATGCTACACCATGTGAGAATGGCTATTTGAATGGCAGTAGAATCCATATATATTTGCAAATGTCATTTCACATCAATGATTTTAATAATCTGTTCAAAATTTTAAACATGAATGCTTAGTGCCATGCTCCTAATTTGTATACAGTGCCTAAATAAGTGACCTGATTTGCAAAGGCATTGAGCATCACATTACTTATTTAGGAGCCTGCAGTCACTTTTTGAAAATCTCAGCCAAAATATTAAAATCATTTATGTGAATGAACATTCACAAAAATGACATAATGTTACTGTCATTCAAATACTCATGCTTGCATGGTCTCCATACAGATAGCTCAAATTATGCAATGTTATAGCATGTATATTTAAGCTATCCTATATGCTAAAGTGAACATTTTCTAATGTTTCAGTTCTTTGTTTTTGAAAGCCCAATAGCAATCCATGTGCCTGGCATTGCAAGACCCATAACATAAGGAAGTTACCTCCCATTAGATAACTCAATGGCATATAAGTAGGTGATTTTCCACAAGCAGTTTATTAGCTGATCCCAGATGGTCTTTGAATAAAGAAGTGTTTAATTTCAAATGCACAATTTAAGAACATAAAAAGTTAGAGAAAAACAAAGAGGAGGAAAAAAAAATCCTACTAGTTGTTTCTAGATTCTAATCCAAAAGAAGGCCATGTTTGAGAGATGAACCAATACAAAAATATGTATATACTACATAGTTGCAAATTGTGTTCCATTATTTTTATACATTAGTAATCTGAATACAAAGAAACATTCTGCATGCTTCCCCCAGTGGCTGGGGCAGCCTCTTGCAGCCTATTCACCAGATCTTCATTCTTCCTCTGTCAAACTCCTCTAAAAGCTCATTGCTGTGGCATCACTTAGACCAGGGATCATCAACCTCTGGCACGCGCCTCGCCAAGGTAAGCACCCCGGCGGGCCGGGCCAGTTTGTTTACCTGCCGTGTCGGCAGGTTCAGCAGACTGCAGCTCCCACTGGCCGCAGTTCGCTGTCCCAGGCCAATGGGGGAGGTGAGAAGCGCTGCGGGCTGAGGAATGTGCTGGCCGCGGCTTCCTGCCACCCCTATTGGCCTGGAGCAATGAACTGCAGCCAATGGGAGCCACGATTGGCCAAACCTGCGGACACGGCAGATAAACAAACTGGCCAGGCCTGCCACTGTGCTTACCCTGGCGAGCCGCGTGCCAGAGGTTGCCAACCCCTGACTTAGACTAGTTTAAATTAAACTGGTGGGGCTGCTAGACATTTATTATGGAGTTAAAATAATAAAGAGGGATTCTCTCTTCTGCAAGGGCCCACAGTGCTGAATAACACCACAGCCCAACTGAGGGACAATTTCCCACATGTAGCTATTTCCTAAGACAGCCGTAGGCTTTTCTATGCAGGCCCCTCTGTAAATCCAGTATAGCTAAAGTTTTGTGGGTGAAAGTTGTACCAAACAGCAAACAGAGGATTCTGGGCAGCTCTAAATTGTGGACTCCCCTTAGCCTGGTCCCCCCTGCTCTGCCCCCATCCCCCCGTTGCACCCTAGTCTCCTATATAATACCTTACAATACAATATACTCTTCTTTGTTCTTCATTAGTTAAGTCCCATATCAACTATTCCATTATTTTGCTTGAGATGGATTTCAGATTGATGGGCCTATAATTATGTGGGTGATCCTATTTACCCTTTTTAAATATTGACACAACATTCGCTTTCATCCAGTTTTCTGGAACTTCCTCAGTGTTCCAAGACTTATTGAAAAATAATCATTTATGGATCAAACAGCTCCCCTGGTAGCTGTATTAAAACTCCTGGATTAAGTAATCCAGATCTGCTGATTTAAAAATGTCTAACTTTAGAAGTTTCTGCTTAACATCCTTCTTAGTTGGAACAGAAAATATTTCATCATCATATGATGACATGACTACATCATCTGGCTTTTCCCACAAATACAGAACAGAAATATTTATAGAAGAATTCTGCCTTTTTTTTCTGCATTATTATTGACAATTTCCATCTCTAATGAACCAATACCATTGTTAGGGTTCCTTTTGTTGCTGATATGATTAAAAATATCCATTTTACTGTCCTTAACTCAGCTGGCCATTGGTTTCTTTTTGTGTCCTTTTGCTTCCCTTACTAATTTTCTACTATTTCTAGCTTCTAATTTATATAATTAACATCAAGCTTCCTTTTCTCCATTTGTTATATATTTTTTTATTTTTTTTATTGCTGCTTGTAGTTCCTCTCCAAACCAGGCTGTATTTTAAACTAGTATCCCGGGAGCCTGCTGGCCCCACACAGGGGAAATACAGATGCAGTTGCCCTGAATTTTTACATAAAGCACAAATCCAGCAAAGTACTTAAGTACATGTCTAACTTTGTGCATGTGGTCATACCTTCAAGTTAATGTCCCAAGTTTAAAATTAAGTACATGCTTAAGTATTCTGCTGAATTGGGGCCTAAATGCAGTTACAATACCGGAGATAATATTACAAGCCAGAAGAGAACAGTAGATTCTGAACACACACGGTGATGATCAAAATGGGCAAACAAAAGATTGGATTTGCAAGTTTTATTTGGGGAAAATGTTTATTCAGAGACAAAAGGTCTAACCCTCTATAGACTGGTTTTAAAAATGCTACAATATGAGACATCCATCTGAGACTGATAAACCTATTTTGAATTAACTGTTTTGCCCCTGCGTGAGTATATATAGGTTCATATGCATCATAATACCTTCAAGAATTCTTGCATACAAGTCCAATTTTCCAGAGAAATAATTACATAAAGGAAAGATTTGCTTACACATTCAATTCAAGTACGATTAGCGTACCGCCTACAAGAGCTGCATTCAAGAAGATTCGACTATGTGTTCAAGATATCTTGCTATCAGCATACAAGCAATTGATTTTAAGATGCAGCTGCCTTTGGATCGTATTCCAATTTTTTGTTCTGGATAGCTTGGTCTCTCATTGCTCATTTCATACATATTTGGCTTTTGAGGACCTGCAAAGCTCATAACGGCAGAAGGCTCTCCTTACACCCAATCCTACAATCTGGGGACCAAGAAATGTAAGGAGAATCTCGGCTTTCTTTCCTGGTGAAGACAGCTTTCAAAATAAAACAATCTCATACTGAAGATTCAGACTAAATGTTCCTCAGAGGTATTTTCAAAGGTTATTCACTGTTACCTCATATTCACTAGCTGAACTTTGGGGTCCATGTTTCATTAACAATGAATGAAGCTGAATGGAGGTTAAGATGAGCAAATGGAGCTTTGTTAAACCTTGTGTGCTGCTCTGTCCCTGTGACTGAGTTACTTCTAACCTAACTCCACCTCTTGTCCAGTTCCCCTGGTGTCCCATTCCTTCCCCTCTAGGGAACATAGGCCCTCTGACTTCAGTTCCACTGATTATAGTACAGTCCCGAAAAAACAGTCAGAAGTACTCAGGGAAGACCCAAGATCAGTTTCAAAGACCCAAGTTCAGTTTCACAGAGGAGTTCTATTCAGGCTACTTTTGATGGCATTAGGGCTACAGCACATGCTCCTTGACAATCAGCTGCCTGCAACTCAATCAGCTCTTCTACTGAACAGCCAGTGTGATATCACACCACAAACAGAAACTCCGGAGCATAAGAGGCAGCATGCTTTAGCAGACTAAGCAAAGGAGTAATCTCAGTTCTAATACTGATGTCTTTTACAGACACAATTTTCCAGTGAAGGGGGCATAAAGTTAAGCACCTAAATTTCTAGGCACACAGACCTAGATGCCTAATTTTACACCATGTTTGAAAATTGTGTCTGTATGTTCTCTTTGTTCTTCGGTTTCCACGGCCTTAAAGTAGACTGTCTGCATATGGCAAGGGTATGTAAGTTCACCACTTGCCACAGTGCACAGAGTCTAAGATTCCATATGGAACTTAATGTGTGTGGTAGAAGTTTGCGGCTCAAGGGGTTGCTCTCAAGGAATTTTCACAGATGGCTGGATGGAAACACTACTGTAGATAAATCCCTGTCTGTGGGGGTCCCTGAGGTTCTAGCGTACTTGCCCAGCCTTCTGTCAGCTTCACAAGCTCAGTTGGCTGGCTGGTACTTCATGTGGCTAGTCTGCTAGTAATTAAAAACAAACCAACCCAAGAGAAAGCACTGTTTTCTGTAAAACCAGCAGGAACAGGTCTAAAAAAATAGGGTTATTCCTATTTCAGAGACAGAAGCTCCCTCTTTTCTTTGTATAAATATGAAGAGTGCATTCCTCATTCACATAAATACAGAGTAAGCAGAAGCATGGTGGATAAGAGACAGAGGAGGGAAGGTTGCTTAAGGGAGTGCAGCTGTACTCAATTTTGAATGGGAGGTGGTGGCTGTGGTGGCCAAATGTTTCACAGACCTGGTGAACAAGCCTCAGGCTGGTCCTAATTTCATAAGAAATTTGATGCATGGCATAATTAAAAAGTTCACTAATTAAAAACAACTTTGATTTTCTTATTTCCTAGCACCCACAGCATTACAAACTACTAATGGGAAACCAGCTTTTATCAACTGCAACAAGAAGAATCTGTTGCCTACTGGAGGTGGTATTTTAAAAAGGTCAAATAAAATTGTACTGAAAACCTTAAGGGAACTTTGAAGGGCATCTCTAATCTGAAAATAGTCTGTGTAAAAATATCATCGTGTCATTCAGCATTTCAGTTCCTGGTATGTGTTATATCTGTCCAGTGACAAAATCGATGTTTGTTTATTTTCACTTTTAGCACTGCCCAGCGAACAGAGCTACAGGAGAATGAACTGAATTCTCCTCTGGTTTGTACATCTCCAGAATTGTTCCAATTACAGTGCCAAATTCTGCCCTCGCTTGCAATTGTGTTTCCCTGTTGGAGACAGTTCAGTGCAAAAAGGTGAAACTGGAACTTCGCCTGCTGAATCTTAGCAGAAGCCTGAAAATAACCCAATTTAATGTTCAGACCCTAGGTTCATGATACAAGACCAGCAGTTAGGGGAAGTTAAGTGAGCAAATGTGACAGGGCAGTCACTGAGAGAAAATAAACATGGCATCTTACAAGACATTTAAGAGCCACTCATCACATTAGAAACATACTTTAAAATGGTTGCTAAGATAGTCTCTGGAATGTGCTTCTTAATGCATTTTTTTCTGAATAAGCAAGTTACCACTTACTTAAAATATTCTTATAATATTCCCTTTCCGATGTTTATGTCATGATGCAGATCATATAAACAACATTGTTTCTTATACAAATTTATGAACTACTATTGACATGGAAAGTGTATTTTTTTAAAAAATAATTTTAATATGGTATCAAAAGGTTGACTACTCAGTTCTTCTCTGCAAAAAATACTTTGGGTCTGATACAGTTTTTTCTCAGTGGGAGGAAAAATGCAATTTTGAAGTCCACATTCAGATGTTTGGTACCTACATAAGCACTGTGCCCCCCAGCAAGTTGAATCTCAGCTTGTTCTAAATCAGGGGTCGGCAACCTTTCAGAAGCGGTGTGCCGAATCTTGATTTATTCACTTTGATTTAAGGTTTCATGTGCCAGTAATACATTTTAACGTTTTTAGAAGGTCTCTTTCTATAAGTCTATAATATATAACTAAACTGTTGTTGTATGTAAAGTAAATTAGGCTTTTAAAATGTTTAAGAAGCTTCATTTAAAATTAAATTAAAATGCAGAGCTCCCCGGACTGATGGCCAGGACCCAAGCAGTGTGAGTGCCACTGAAAATCAGCTCACGTGCTGCCTTCAGCACCCATGCCATAGGTTGCCTACCCCTGTTCTAAGTTATAATTATTGCTGAAGCTGTGTATATATGCATCACAATATTAAAACAAAAGCTAAGAGCTTTCAGCTGTTTTAAACTGTTGGTGGATACACAGATGGGTAAGAAAAAGTTTGCCTTTTCCTTTGTGATATGAACATTGGTCCAATAGGTGTGCCCGGATAGAAATTACTGTCAAAGCTCACATAATACTCAGCTCTTGCTAATGTTCTCCAGCAGTTGTTGCTAGATTTGCTATAATATCTATTTTCTATTAAGTCAATAGAAATAAGCACTATCTTTAAACAGTACTTTTTTGACATTGCATGTGCTGTATAGAATAAATTGAAAACAAACTAATATTGCATTGCAAAGTTTTATATACAATTCATATAATAACGTTTTTATATCCTACAATATCATGATTATTTCATCACATGGATGGATGGATCCCTTGATCATTACCTGTTAGGTTCACTCCCTCTGGGGCACCTGGAATCAGCCACTGTTGGAAGACAGGATACTGGGCTCGATGGACCTTTGGTCTGACCCAGTATGGCCATTCTTATGTACAAACAGATTAAATATAATCATCTGACTGATGCCTCACATGAGCGAGGGTGTTCTCAGACATCCTCTCTTCACTACAATGTCAGGTGGATAAAATACAGTCCAAGACTGTATAACTTTTCCATGTACATGATAAATACTCTGCCTGTGTCCTCACAGGTAAAAAATAGTGATTCCTTTTCATGGGCTTGATCCCGCAAGCCCTCGCACTGAAATCACATGTGGAGAGGATGCAGAATCTGGCCTTCTATTTGTGACAGAGTCAACAATTCTCATAATAAATGTTAATATGATTTTTCTTCTAAAAAGACTTATTGCTTCAGACCTGGACTATTTATTTAGTGATCCCATTCACAGAGTTTAGTTATTTAGATATACTCCCAAGTGATTCCAGATTGCATTCTCAGCAATATTGGACACTGAAGCCAAACTGTTTACCACAACTTCTGTCAACATTGTACAGAATTTTATTCTACAAATTAAATTTATATTTATGTGTAAGAAGAAACAGGCTATGCTCAGTAGAAGCTTCTGCATTAAGCAACAGAAAGAATAAAGGCTTCATTGTAATGCTTCTATCCAATCTCAATGGCTTGGAATAATTTCCTGAACACTCATAAATGATATTCCTTTGTAATCACTTTGATACCTAGACACTTTGTTGTCTGTTGAAGGCACTGTGCCCTAACAAGGTATTATACCAGTTTTCCAGGGCACAGCTGCAAGTCAAAGATAGGTCTAGGCAGGCAGCTGTTAGTGCCATCCCATCTGCATGAAAGCCATTGTTTATGAGAGCAATGCCACATTAACGCCAACTGCCTGTTGTGCCAAAATGACAAACATGAACAACAGAAGAAAAGATGACAATAGAGATGCAGGCACTTGATTTTGCCAAAGAATGTTTGAATTGCTGTAGGTTCCTGGGAAACCCATTCAGAACACAGGCGTACAAACATAAGTGACAAAAAGTGCAACCCACAAGCAGTCTCATGGAATGCATGCTAATACAAGAAAACCTTCTCAAGCATGAACAAGTCAAAAGAACACAGCCCCAAAAGCTAGAGCTCTACCTACACCTTGAAAAACAGGCATTGAATCAAAGACACATACTGTAACTCTCACTGATGTCAGAGCATATGGTGATCTTTTATGAATGACAACACAAAAGATGTACTGGGCACATGTTAGTCCTTCACTAAATCCTTAATGTTATCCTGGCTAATGTGGGAGGACACAGATTAGGGTAAAGACACAAAAAAGTTACTTGCAAATTGGAACTACTACTACAAGTACATAGACAGCATGTGTTCTCACATTAATCAGTACCCTTAGTTGAATTATCAATTACAAATAATATTTGTTGTAAATTTAGGGTGTTTTTCTGTTGCTAATCAGTTCTGATTTCTGCGAAATTATTCATTATTCATAAATATTTGCACAACATTGAGCAAACAGTTTTCACCATATGAGTTATTCACAGATTCAACTATCTGCTTGTGTGTGATTGGATGACAAAGCTTTTGAACAGGAGTTCAATAACTATTAATATGCTTTTCACATTAATCTTCAAACAAATACTCATGCATTCCATAACCCACAAAAAACTTTGGAGATTTGTAAACTTCTGCAGAAATATCCAGCTATTACTTGAATACTCATAAATAACACGACCCCATTAATAGCAGCAGAATGATACAGGTCTATTTTACTCAAATATATTTGCAAATCTGATTTTTATTATTTAAGCAGCTCTGCAAATGAATTAGGTCAGCGAGATGTACTAAACTGGTACATTGTTTCCCTTTAAGGCTGATAGCCTCAGTCCGCCTACATACATAAACATCATTCTCCTGATATGTTGTCACCTACAGGAATCATTTCCACATGTAGGCATGAACTAGTCTAGTATGAGGGACCAAATAATAAATATCTGGTAAACAGTTATTAACAACTAAGTTAAAAATATAGGACTCTGGGGTGAAACATTGGCTCTACTGGGCCGTATGGCTTTTTTGCCACCAACATCAATAGGACCAGGATTTTGCCCATGAGGTCTATGTGCAAGAAAGAAAAATGAAAATTTTGCTTAATGAAAACAGACACATGAGCCACTGAAACCCATGAAGTTTCCGTGGTTGGAACAATATATTTCTGAATAAACTCTATATAAATAAATATGGCTATAAAGATCAGCTTCTTCTAAAATTCTTAGTTTTTAGCGGGCAAGGGACGGGGGTGGGTGGGGTGTGTGTCTAAGACTATTTTTTCCTGATGAGAAATATGGACTAAGATTTCTATGACAGATGCATAAGAGAGAAAGAAATAATAGATCTTTTTCTTCTATGAAAACAAAGGGCTAATAAATCTTTTAATCTGCAGAATACGTCTCCAGCACAGAAGGTAGATTATGACACAAAATTACATTGCACTGAGATCTATTAAATTGTGGAATAGTCTCTCATGTATGTGGTGGAAGCCCAGTTGCTTGAGCTATTTAAAACTAGACAGGGAAAAGCACCAGAGTAAGTATTGCTGGGAACAATCGAACATTCACTCAGGGGGATGAACTAGATGATTGAATAGGTATTTTCCCTTTCTAATTTCCATGGTTTTGTAGTATTGCTAGAACAATGGGATGTTATTAAATAAAGTATATTCTTGTGTGAGTTTAGTAAAAGTTGTGCCCAAACTTTGCTGCCTACTATTTCTGTAGCTTCCTGAGACGTTTTCATCTCTTTCAGTAAATCAAGTTTTACTTGCTGACTAGACCAGTAGATAATTTATGAAACAGTCAGGAAGTCAGTTCTTTCCTTAACCAAACATGTGCTTGGAGAAGAGACCCAATAGAATGTCAGGGTGCAGCTAGAAAATGGCCTTTCCTATTTACTGAGGCAATAACTCTTTTGCCAGGTTCATTTCATGGTCTAGATCAAAAAGTGAACACCAGCATTCTATCATGACTTTAAGAAAAACAACAATAATGAAGTCCCAGAGTCATAAGAAAAAAAATTAATAGCACTAAAGGCAAATGTACCTTGTTAAGGATAGTAGAACTGTTCAAATATACTGCAAAGCATCAAGATGGCAAATGTATTGATATTTGAGTACCATTGTTTGGGTCTACAGATATTTTTTTCATGAGTGATATTTGCTTTAAATCATTTCTCATTGGAAAGGACACCTTCTGCAAATAGTATATCTTTATTCTCTCTTGAAATCAAACCTGTTTTTACATTCTGTAGCAACAAATCCTGAGATATGAATATTGATGGGAGAAGCTCTTGGCAGCCCTATGGCCATACCTGCCAATGCCCATTTCTTATCCACTACACAGTAAAACAGACAGAGAACTGAGAGTTGCAGATTTGCAGTCACCCTTCTCTACCACCTTCAGGGTTCTCCAACCAACATTTCATTGGAGGCAATTGTTCCAAATTCTGCCTCCTTTCCAAAAAAGTCAACAAATGTCACTATACCTTTAACAGCAATCAGAACAATTGGTTGCACTGGCATGTGGACTTCCAGCTTGAGGAATCAGTAAATTGGTAATATTAATACTGGCTGAAGTTTAAATATGGATTATGAAATGCATATAATCAATTATTGCTTGTCCCAGACAGTATCTCACAACTGTAAATTTCCTATATATTACATTCATAGTTATGCTTTGCTGCCATTTGTTAATTAAGCTGAAAGACTACTATAAAAATGCACTCACTGTAACTGAACTCAGGAAAATAATGCAAGGCTTTTACTACATCAATGTCATTTTTTTCTTCTGTTAGTTCTTTGATTTACCAATGTTATTCATTCTCATAATGAATAATCTACTGACCTCAATAATGCATTAAAAAGGACATCTTCCATTTTAGATATAAATTTGCAATTTTCCCCACAGACCTGTGGCAATTCCACTTTTAATTCACTTAATTCATGCATTTTAGAAGAGCTGAATCATGCATCAACATATTTTACATATATTTAAAGAAAATTAAGATGCTTCCACTTCATTTTAAACATTACCCTACATCTTTACAGCTAAACCTCTCATAACTGAGATTTTGTACAGTAGGATGAGGAGAGATTTGATAATCATGAACTTCCATTATTAGCATTTTTCTATCAAAATTTTAGGTAAGAAAAAGCTACCACCACTCTACTTGGCAGCAAATTTTGCTCAGTATTTTCTGGGCTTTTAAATCACATGATCAGTACTCTAGATTTCCTTATACAATAGACTAAGATGGCTTTGTTCTCCTTCCAAATGTTAGTATTGTTATCTGATGCTGATTTTACATCAGTGTAACTCAACTGACCCAAATGAAATTATAAATAGGGAGTAACATTGTATGAGAAAGTACAGCCAATCCTACGAGCCAGATCCTCTGTTGCTAAGATATTGTATAAAAGATGCACTTAATATTTGATTCAGTCCAGATTTTCCAGTTCTATTCTGTTTGGATATCACACACAATGCCATGACAACACAGCAGTAATTTAAAGATTTATTTTGTCTCGTTAAATAGAAATGATCTAAAAAAACAGAATTTATGTAAAACAAAATACATGTAAGTATGTTGTATCTATTGGGGTCAGGGGAGTAATGAGCATCATATTTGTCATTATATGCAAGCGTAACAACATTGCCAGTGTAGCTGGGCAGAATTTTCCTTCCACGTGTTTTAGCTGATGGTAGGTTTAATTAAGTTTCTCAGAAAATTCACAAAACTAAAGAACTTTTTGTTGCATGAAAATGTCGCCATTTAAAATGTGGTGCTATTTTGTTTCCACAGCAGAAATACTGTTATTAGTCTAGCAACACTAGTGGTTGAAGAGAGCTGTAATTCTTTGGAGTAAAACTCCAGTCCAGTGAGACAATCTACTGGATGAATGCTGCAGGACACACCACTAACCCACCATAAAATCAGGATCTTTCCGAATTGAAAAAGGACCAACAGGTGTTGCAGTGTCTGTTAAACAACCCTATGGGGGTATAACTTCACCTCCAAGTTGGGGGTATGACTGTAGTTTCTTCAGAGTCCAGTCTCATAAATGGCTTGAAACATGAAACTTGAAAATGAACACCACAGTTTTCACTTCATGCAAATCCACCAATCACATAAAATTGTCACTGGCTTTGCACAGCTCTAATTACAAGTAATGCCATAAATCTGCTCCCCTCTCATATTCACAGAATCATCCCTTCATATTCCTCAGGTAATTTCCTACTTTCTGTAACACCACTCCAATTTCTCTCCATCACCCCTTCTTCCTTCATACTTTATTTTAGTTATCATACAACTGTCTAGGTATACTTAATGCTGTCTCAGCAGAGGGAAATGGACTAGATCAGTGTTTCTCAAACTGAGGTCGCTGCTTGTCTAGGGAAAGCCCCTGGAGGGCCGGGCCGGTTTGTTTACCTGCCCCATCTGCAGGTCAAACCAATAACAGCTCCCACTGGCCGCGGTTTGCCACTGCCGGCCAATGGGAGCTGCTAGAAGCGCTGGCCAGCACATCCAGCAGCTCCCATTGGCCTGCAGCGGCGAAACACAGCCAGTGGGAGCCACAATCGGCTGGACCTGCAGATGGAGCAGGTAAACAAACCGGCCTGGCCTGCCAGGGGCTTTCCCTACACAAGCGGTGACGCCAGTTTGAGAAACACTGGACCAGATGACCTTTTGAGGTCTCATTCAGCACTGCATTTCTTTGATTCTATCTCCTTTGCAGATGATACAAAACTACTCAAGATAGTTAAGTCCCAGCCAGACTGTGAACAGCTACAAAAGGATCTCACAAAACTGGGTGACTGGGCAACACAATGGCAGATGAAATTCAATGTTGATAAACGCAAAGTAACGCACATTGGAAAATATAATCCAAACTATATATAAAATGATGGGGTCTAAATTTGCTGTTACCACTCAAGAAAGAGATCTTGGAATCATTGTGGATAGTTGTCTGAAAACATACACTGCAGCAGAAGTAAAAAAGGTGAACAGAATGTAGGGAGTCATTAAGAAGGGGATAGATAATAAGACAGAAAATATCATATTGGCTCTATATAAATCCATGGTACATCCACATCTTGACTACTGCACGTAGATGTGGTCACCCCATCTCAAAAAAGATATATTGGAATTGGAAAAAGTTCAGAAAAAGGCAATAAATTAATGATTAGGGGCATGGAATGCTGCCATATGAGGAGAGATTAATAAGACTGCGACTTTTTGGTTTGGAAAAGAGCTATCTAAGGGGATGATAGAGATCTGTAAAATCATGACTGGTGTGGAGAAAGTAAATAAGGAAGTGTTATTTACTCCGTCTCATAACACGAGAAGTAGGGGTCACCAAATGAAATTAATAGGCAGCAGATTTAAAACAAGCTAAAGGAAGTTTTCCTTCACACAATGCACAGGAAAGCTGTGGAACTCCTTGACAGAGGATGTTATGAGGGCCCAGAATATAACAGGGCTCAAAAAAGAACTAGATAAGTTCATGGAGTATAGGTCTATCAATGGCTATTAGCCAGGATGGGCAGGGATAGTTTGCCAGAAGCTGGGAATGGGCAACAAGGGATGGATCACTTGGTGGTTACCTGTTCTGTTCATTCTCTCTGGGACACTTGGTATGGCATTGGCCACTGTCAGATGACAGGATACAGAGCTAGATGAATCATTGGTCTGACCCAGTATGGCCATTCTTATGTTATGTTCCTAGCACTCTAGATGCAGCTGATGGGAATATAATTTTTTCCCACATTACCCACATCATGTAAAAAATGTTCCTGCCTCTCCATGATTTCTTGATATATTAAATCCTTTCTCTTGCTAATACAACTAAGTCTCTGAGCTGACTAGTCTTCCCGTGTGTGATGCATGGCTAGAAAGGGTTAAACATCCGCAAAATAAATAACCCACAAAAGACATGTGGGGAGATAATGTTTGTGTTTTTACCTATGTATGAATAGGGTCGATTGGCGTTTATGCTGCATTCTGATAATTCAGAGGTCAAAAGAATATCCTACCATTTAAACAAATTGTAAACATGGGATATCTCAGTATTCATCTCTCTTTAAAATGTACTGTGAATGGTGAAGGAAAAAGCAAAAGGCTTTATGTTAATTCGTATAGCTACGTACCAGTGATGGACCTCTTTCAAAGTCATCCTAATTAACTTTTGTTTCTTCAAGGAAATCCCCAAAAGACATGAAATTGTATAAAAGATCCTTAGGTCGTGATTCTGTCATCTCAGATCTGAATAGACTTCATCAGGGGAAGTTTGAGTCGCAAGACTAAGGTCCCAGTTATGCTAGTATGCCCTGAATATAAGATTTAGACATTGGACTACGATCTATGAACTGAACTCTAAAGGAACTTTTTGCAACTGCAAAGCTCACCATCTCTGCTATGAATCTGCACCTCAATGACTTGAACTTATGTCTGTATTTCACGTGGAGGCTGGTGAAGCACTGGAGTGAGTTACTTAGGGAGGTGACAGAATCTCCTTCATTAGAAGTTTTTAAGGCCCAGCTTGACAAAGCTCTGGCTGGGATGATTTAATTGGTGTTGGTCCTGCTTTGAGCAGAGGGTTGGATTAAATGACCTCCTGAGGTCCCTTCCAACCCTGATATTCTACGATTCTATGTATATTGATATTCTAACCATACTCTTTTGTTTTTTTAATTTTTTTAGTTTAATAAGAATTGGCTTAGTGTGTATTTGGATAGGATCTGAAACATTCATTAACCTGGGAGGTAATGTGTCCGATCCTTTGGGACTGGTAGAACCTTTTCTTTTATCTGATGAAATAAGATTTACAGAAATATTCCTCATATTTGACGTGGTACCTGGATGAAGGCTTGAGGCTGGGTCACTTTAAGGGAACTGTGTTGTTTGGACTCCTGATTAACCAGTGAGGTAATTAAGTTGTTTTTGATGGCTTGGTAAATCTAAGTATTGGAATATCCACCAGCTTTTTGCGATTTGGTTGCCCTATTCTTTGCAGTTCACCCTAATTGAGTGACCACATCTGGCTCCCCACTAGGATGCTGGTCACACCATGTTCTGATGTTTCCCCCAGTCTCTCTTATCTCTCCGACATGACACCTTTATGTTAAGTAATGCCCTTGTATTTGACTGATCATAGACTAGTTGGTAAGCACTTTGCAATACTTTTGAAGTTTGGATGAAACATGCTGTTAATACACATTGGAGTGTCTTTCCCCTACAGAGTTTGGTAAAAAAATGATACCATGAAGTGGCTCCATTTAAAGATATTTCTCAATAATTTGTTCAAGCTGCAGTTTTTCTCTAATTTTTTTTCTTATTGGCTTTTAATGGCGACATCAGATAACAAAAGGTGTCAGATCAACAGTCCAGTAGACTGAAGTCCTCTACTTATTGACAGAAAAAGTACAGCACAGGCCGTGGAAGTACACATTTATATATAGCACTGCATTGTCTCATCAATGATGCTTCAGCCCTGAGCTGGAAGGACCAAACAACTCTGGAGAAGTGAAAGGGTTAAGTAAATGTGAAATAAATTGTTGGCCTCTCTTCTGAGACTGCCTTCAAGGACACCCATCATGACAGTAGACTTTTTATGAGATAAGCACCTGTCCATAAGGGATAGGGCTGTAATCACCAACACATTTCACATAGGCCACCAAGCAGCAATCAGACGGTAACAGCATTCAGTCATTACCAGCATGAGCTCCTCCAAATCTCCATAGTAAGACTATGATTTAGTCGTGGGTATTTTTAGTAAAACTCATGTACAGGTCATGGGCAATAAACAAAAAGACACAGCCAGTGACCTGTCCATGACTTTTACTAAAAATACCCCTAACTAAATCTTAGGTGCTGGGGGGCAGGCACTCTAGCAGACACTGCTGCTCTGAGTGGCGGTGCTGTGGAGCGGTGTGGGGCTGCCCAGGGGCCCCGCCACCACTGCCACTCCTCCAGGTCAGGGGCAGCCGAGAGGCCCCACCACTGCTCCTCTGGGTGGGACCTGGGAACAGCTGCCTGGGGTCACCCAAGCAGCGGCTGGTGTGGTTAGCCCCGAGGCCAGCCCAGCTGGTTGGGTGGCCCTGAGGTCAGCCACACCAGCTGCGGAAGTCATGGAGGTCCCGGAAAGTCAGAGAATCCATGGCTTCTGTGGCCTCTGTGAAAGACTCCCAGCCTTAGTTATCAGTCCCCTTTGCCCTGCTCTGTGGTGGGGAGGAATGTTGACAAGAAAATTTACAAGTGGACTATTACATGGCTAAGCAGTGAAGCTCACCCACTTTAAAGAGCTTCAGAAATGCATACTTATAACTCTACTACGGAGTTACACACACACGCACATCAGAAAGAAGAATCTTATCTTGATCATGAAGATAAAAATAAAGGTGACTCAGCACATTTTGCTAACACAACATTTTTTCTAAGTGAGCTTTTCTGTGAGTCAGTATCTATTCCATGTAATATCGTAGCCAGCAATAAGAATATGTTAGCTCTTTACACACTCAATTGTGTAGGTCCTAGATCACTACACCAGCACTATTAACGCAAATAAGCCAAACTTTATTAAACTTTATTTGTATTATTGCTTATAAATCCCCACACTCTATTGATATTTCCTAAAGTAATGTCCTTGTAGCACTGAATCTCTGCAGATGGAATTATGCAAGATAAATGTTCAAAACTTTCTCCAAGGATAGCCTATGATATAGCACTCTGCTTTCTCTTCTGACAACACCTCTTTCAAATAGTGTTTTGTATTGTCATGCTACAGCTCTTGTTCAGGTCCTGGCTCATAGAGCATTCTAATATGGAGAGGAAAAAATATCTTCACCAATAAATAATTGAGTAAAAAAGATGAATAATGCAAGTCAATACATTTTCATAGCATTTTTGTTGTTAGTATCACTGTATAAACATTGTCCCTCTAGCAATCCTAAACCAGCAAACAAAACATGGTTAACTACTTTGATTACGGATATTCAGAGTAAGCAGGAATTTGTCAAGTTGGCTGGAGTGGAGGATTTTATTTGTTTGCTCTGTTTTGTTTTGTGCAATCTCTTTTCTTTTTTTGTTTGCAATCAAATGTTGCAGGACATATGAGTTACCACTACAAACAGGAACTGCTTGGTCTATAGTTTGAATCCTGTCTCTGACTTTGTCTACACTACAAGTTACTTCTGTCTGTTACAACTATCCCCCTATTCCATTTTGTTTCTTACAGCTGTCCCCATACTCCATTTTGTTTTTGTTCTCCTCCTGTGGCCACCCTTCCTTGGCTGTTAAGTTGTTTACCAGGGCCACTGCCCTTCTCAAAGGGAAGGCCCCTTAAGTTGTTTACCAAGAGCCATTGCCCTTCTCAAAGGGATGGCCACTTGTGCTGCGTGCTAAGTGGGACCACTGCCCTGTTCAAAGGGTTAGTCTTGTTATCACCTTGTTGAACCTGGGCTTGGTGTAGGGCAGGCAATGTCCAGAGCTGCAAGACCTATTGTGTTTTTAAGATCCTGGGCATGAGTCATAGGCCTCATGTGCTTTTGAGTCACCTATTGCACAGGACTCTGCCCAGGCATGTCTCTGTGCTCACCTGCAGTTTTTTCCCTGTGCCTCCTCCCCTGTGACAGAGGGATCCTATCAGGACTACTGGCGGGAAACTGCCTAAGTTTGCCTTTAAAAACAGACATTTTTGAAACAAACATCAGAAAGGTTCCTGCATTGCTGCCTGGTCTGATCAGCCAGAGGTTTTGGGGGGCCCTTTCTCCGCTCTCGGTTTATTTTTGAGCGTACCCTTGGTTTTTAACACCCCCCCCCCATGAAGAACAAATTGCTGCCTGAGAGATCTCCTGATTATCAAGACCGTACGGAGCCCTCCTTGCTTCTTCTGATGTTACTGCTGCTTCTGCCTTTGCTGCTGCCTTGGGGACTGGTAAGAATCCCTCTGTAAAACTTTCCCTACTTTTATTTTATTACTTTAGCTGCTGGCTCTGTTTCCCTAGCACACAGACTCAAGCTAAACCTTGGTCTGTGTCTTAAAATCTCTCTTAAACTCCGTTGTGCCGCTGCTAAGCTCTGCTCCCTGCTTTCAGCTGTATCCACTGTTGCAGCCACCATCCCTTGGCTTCCTTGGGGGCTGCCTTGGGAGCTGTATCCTGGGCACATACCACTCTGCCCTCTGTAACTTCCCCATAGCATAAGGTGCACCATAGGTTTTGCTTTTTAGTTTAATAAGTCATAGTTTGCTAAGATTGTAGAGCTTGTAAGTTTCACCTGCCTTGTTATAGTTTGCTGTTTTGTTGCTCTGTATAGTTGCTTGTTATAGTTTGCTTAGAATTGTGATATTTGTTGTTTTGCCTAGTCGTTGATTAAGATAGATTTTAAAAAAGCCATTGCCTGGTTGTATTCTGTACCTGTTTTATTACTTTGTATAAGCTGCTTGTAATTTATATAAGTCTGATTAAGTTAGAAGATAGATAAGGTTTTTACTGCTTGAATTCGTCTTCCCGCTGTCCCAATCTCTCCCTGACCTTTCCCATGTCTGTTTTTCCCCTGCTCCAATCTCCCGCTCTGTGTACTTCTCCGTGTCTCCCTGTTGTAACCCCTTGCTGCTTCACCTCCCCCCCGTGTAACTTCCCAAATCCTTTGCCGCTTCTTTCCTTTTTTTTTTTTGGGTGTCCCTCTAGACCTTCTTTACACCTCTCTGCTGCCTCTCCCTGTATCCCCTGTGTTCGTGTCTCCAATCCTCTGCTGCCCCTCCCCTACATAAGATCACCATCATACTGCTCCGTTTGTCTTCACCCCACTGCTGCAGCCTGTTTCTTCCCTGAAGTGCTCTCCGCTGCTGCAGCCTGTTTCTTCCCTCAGCCATCTCCCCCATTCTCCACGTGCCTTCCCATCGCTTACACGTTCAGCGCCCTCCTCTCGTGCTGCTCCCAGACTCCCCTTAAGTGCGCTTCAGCTGCTCTTGTCTCCCGTACCTCCAGCCCGCAGGCTCCTGAAGACTGCTGCTCTGGGCTTCAGAGTCTCTCGCTGCTTGCAGTTGCACTCTCCTCTGGTCAGATACCACTAATCACTCACTCCCCTCCCCCCTCCTGTTTCTTGACCCAGCTTTTAGGTACACTCTTGCTATCACAGTCTCACAAATTAAGTCAGTAATTTTCTACATTGCATAATTTCACTTATCACTCATATTGTATTATTGCACTGTGACTCACATTTTACTTGTGGTTATAACACGCCATTAGTTGCCTCCATTTTTCTAATATACTTTGTATACCATTTTTATATAGAAGCTACCATTTTATTTTGCATTTTCTTTTGGGTACGTTTTGCACTCCACACTGTATCTAGAGTTGTTCCTATATAAAGTTGAGTTGCTTATTGACTGTACTGTATCCCATTGTGCTGAACCCCACTTACTGTACCCCACTGTTAAAACTCCCTACACTGTTCCATAAGAACCCCCCCATCATTGTCTATTGTAAACACCTTATACACCCCATCCCATTGCATTTCATCGTTAAATTCCCACCACTTCCTCTTCCCTTTAATAAAGAAATTAATTGGCACCCCACCTGTGTGGTAATTGCTCCCCAAGATCCCATATACCTGCAGGCAGGGACAACTTCAGTATAACTTATTCTGCTCAGGGGTGTGAAATATCCACAGAGCCAGTGTAGACAGTTTAAGGTAACCATACATCCCATTTTGGACTGGATAGTCCCTTTTTTAAGCTCTGTCCCGGCCGTCCCAACCTTTTTGGCAAAAGTGGCTCGAGCAGTTAGCAAGAGCAAACAGAACAAATGCTCACTTGTCAAAAAAATGGGGTGCAATTCGGGGGAGTGAGCAGCAGTGCCAGCCCTGCACAGAGTCAGATGCAGGGCTCATGCGGGGGTGGGGGAGGGAGCATGAGGGGATTGAGCAAGCAGTAACCCCAGGCTCCAGGGCGGGGAAGGGGGGCAGGCAAGACTCAGGCAAGCATCTTGGGCCAGCCCTCCTGGGGCTGTGAGGAGGCTCAGGCAAATGGTTCAAGACATAGAATCATAGATTCATAAAATATCAGGATTGGAAGGGACCTCAGGAGGTCATCTAGTCCAACCTCCTGCTCAAAGCAGGACCAATCCCCAACTAAATCATCCCAGCCAGGGCTTTGTCAAGCTGACCTTAAAAACCTTAAAAAACCTTAAAAACCTTTCTCTCATGTCGGTTTAGAGCATCTCCACCACAAGCACTACAGTGTACAAGCTGCACTGGTGCTTCTGCACCACTCTGAGTGCTGTAGTGTAGATATAGCCTCTCACAGTAGCAATGGTGGAGGCTTCAGAAAAGATACTAAATTCCTACAATATGCTTAAACTAAAACAACTGGGGAAATTTCTCTTGGACCTCATCAGTGATCCTTTTATATCTTCATCCACAAATATTGATAATCTATATTTTTTTGTCTACTTTAACTGCCAGTAATATTTTTATACATTTAAATGCCCATTCTTTGTTTGAAAAAATACTATTATTTGCCTCAATTCCCTCAACAATATCCTCTTGCAATGAATTCTTTAGGTTCACTATACAGTACATTGCTTTAATAAACTTTGTCTTCTATCTGATTTTATGGTCTTCAATGTGAATTGGATCAGGTCTTAAGTTCGCTGCATTTTAATTTCATTAGGAGCCCTCTATCTCTCGTGTTATGGAAAAGGGTAAATACAACCATTCAATTAATCTGCTTTATACCATTTACTGTTTTATTTATTTCTAGGAAATCTCCTTCTACTCTTCACCTTGCCAACTAAAGAGTCCTAGTCTTTAACTATATATATAAGCTCCACTTCATATTTCTGTTGCCTTTGTTGTGCTTTATTTATTTATTTGTTACATCTTTTTTAAGATGAAGTAGCAAAACCGAACTGTCTTTTGAAGAAGCCTGGCAATGCATTTAGGTTATTAGAAATAACGAGACATTCAGGGAGTTAAGACATACGATAATGTCAAATGGGAACACGATAAAGTGATCAATTAGAGTGTGTCAAAGAAAGAGAGATGAAAAAGCATACCTTGAGTTTAATATATTTTACATTTAAAAAGCACCAGGCCAAATCTGTAAGTCCTTGACTTTAAGTCAGGGAAACTCACTGAAGTCAGTCTGAGAGTGTTGTCTGAGTAAGGACTTCAGCATTTGGGCCCATATGCAAAATTTAATGTGCAGTCTTAATAAAAAATACCTTTGTGTTTTACTCCTTGCATTAGTGCATATTTAAAGCTGTTAATATGTTTTATTATATCAAACACATTCTTTTCTCTCTTATATTTCTCCCTTTTATTGCTTTTTCAGCTAAGATAACAAATGTAACGAATAGGAAGAAAATTAGTATTGGACCTAAAATAATGTGTCAAACTAGGAGATTCACACAGCCTCCTCTATTAGTTTAAGAGACATAAGAGTTAGATGACTACAACACAACCAAAAGTATATTCCACCCGATAATTTTCACTCTCTGATTCAGAGCAAAAGAGTGTAAACTGTTTATAGTCAATGTATTCCATTTCAGTATTAAATGCTGGAAGCTTAGATGGAATGCATTGTACAACAATAATAAAATGTTCACTCAGAGTGAAGAGATTTTCTAAGTCTAGTACATTGGGCAAGAAAATAGCCTGAGGACTCCCAGAAGAGTTTCAATCATGAGGGTCTCTGTGGAAATTTCTGTCAGTGGTCATACTGTGGTCCAACGTCTCTCCCTTTTACTCTAAAAAGGGATGTGGAGTGCAAGAAGAGATGATGAAAGATGTTCAGTGCTTATCTGTCCTACAAAAGTACATGTCATGCATGACAGATAGGATACCAAGAGCTTTCCCTAGGGCCTCTATTTCATATATTTTATGGAATGATAGCTTTCTTCCTTGAAGTTTACTTTAAGATCACCAGGACAAAAGTTTAAGTTTGGCTTCAGCCTTCTTTCTTTTGGATTGCGAGCCTAATGTCAAAGTAGCCACACACAATTGACAGAAAATATCACTGAAAATACTATTTTAGACTGGAAACTCAAAACTAAGGATCAAACTGAGTGAAAAACAAAGGTTCTTACCTCAGGCCCTCTTCACATGTACTGCTGGGCAGCATAATGCTTCCATGGCAACATAAAATTCACTTTAAAAATATTCAGTGGCAATATAATACAAAATTACCTATCAAGCTGGTAGATTTATAAAGTACTACACATTCATAGGATAAAATTACCAAATCGTAACAGAAGGAAGGCATGAATGGAAGACATAAAGCAATCATCCACTGCAGAAAGTAAACAATAAAGGATCTTAATTCAAATCAGAAACACACTTCCTCCAGCCCCAAATGAATAGAAACATAACATTTTTAGTCCCCAGTGACCAAGACTATGGCCAACAGGATTACTGTTAAAAGATGGAGAATTTCAAATAGCAATCAAATCCTAAATTTGACAAAATGAAATAGAAACTGTATTATTCCTGTCCCTTATTAATTTTGTCTAAAGGAGGGAAAATGTTCAAAGGCACTTATCAAACACAAATAAGGGTAATTAGGTGCCCAACTCCTACAGAAAGTTAACAAAGTTGATGGATGTTGAATGCTGAACTCCCTTTTGTGGCTTGGTAACTTCCCCATAAAGTTTTCTTTATTTCTACTGCCTTGAAAGCATTTACTGCTGACATATACCTGTTAGCTGTGTGAAAAGCCTGGTTAGTGTCTAGCAGTGGAGTTACCCAGTAGTCCCTTTGTGACTTTTAAAATTTACAGTCAGACAAAGAAGAGGAAGGTTTCAGGCTGATTCTTCCCACAAAGGTCTTCTCATCATGTAAGGGACTTTCCTTTACATATCTTGCACTGCAGTGTAGAATCTGCCTATGAAATGCTTACCTCAGGATCTAACTGCATATTTTTCTATTGTTCTTCTGTGTGAATTATTTTATCAATTTAATCTGTCTAGATCACTCAGTGTAGTAGTTGGGTGCAGGATACTAGATTAAATGTTGTATCAACTTTATATGAATTTTTTCTGACCCTCTTTCAGTAGATTTTCTACAGTCTGTGTTTGGTAAAAGTTCTCAGGACAGAGACACAAATCTTCCTTTGAATTCCTTTTCATGGGAGGAAGACGCCTTTGCAGATACTTGTATTTTGCATTAAGCTATACAGGCTTGTAGATTTAGCATATTTCTTACCTGTTGTCAGCACACCAAGCAGGTTTTCTCATCACTGAAAATGGTTTCACTCTGTCTACACTGACGGAGCTGCACCTGTTGCTGACAGTGGATACTGAATGTGAAAGATGATGCTTCAAAGAATTGATGCGTGAACTGATGCTGGTTATTGCTTGGTGAGTTACATAGCTCAGGGCCATTCACTGTAAAGGATCTGGGCTGCATTAGCCAGGGCTTGCCCTTTGATAGAAGTGCTCATGCAGGTAGATGCAGTCCCAAGGTAACTAGGACCCAGCCCACTTAAGATTTGGAAAAGTATGTAGAACAGGTGTCGGCAACCTCTGGCACATGGCTCGCTAGGGTAAGCACACTGGCGGACTGGGCCAGTTTGTTTACCTGCCACGTTGGCAGGTTTGGCGGACCGTGGCTCCCACTGGCTGCTGTTCACCGTCCCAGGCCAATGGGGGCGGCGGGAAGCGCCATGGGCCGAGGGATGTGCTGGCCGTGGTTTCCTATCTCCTGCATTGGCCTGGGACAGTGAACCACCACCAGTGGGAGCTGCGGTCCACCGAACCTGTCGACGCAGCAGATAAAAAACTGGCCTGGCCAGCCGGGGTGCTTACCCTGGTGAGCCATGTGCCAGAGGTTGCTGACCCTGGTGTAGAACATGACATTAAAGTGGGTCCTGATTTGGATGAGGAGTTCTGTGATGTTCTGTCACCTATTAGTCATACTCAAGAAGTGAGCTGCAGCTTTTATATGGCCTTCTCAATCAGCTCCAAGAATGAACTGCTACATGTGTGGATAAAATGTAACAAGTGTGAAAACTGCTAGCATACCCCATTGCATTGCCACCACCATAATGCTAATACTTTGTTTCAGAATGGACTGTGCATCTTTTATATTACCACAGTTGGGAAAGGGTCACAAGTACCTTCATTCTCGCTCTCATTTTTTTTTATTATTTAAATTATAGGTGGTGTGTTTAGTGATGCTGTGACTAGAGTGGAGCTGTTCTGTAAAAAAATATTAATACTGGATATTAAACTGGTTATTAGGATGTTTACTGTACAAATATATAGGTTTTGTTTAATAGGGGTCTGTGAGGAACAACAAATAGGAAGGAAAAGAAATGGATAAGCCACTTTTCCACAAACACTTGAGGGTTGGTCAGAGATAATGCCAGGACCGGTCTGTAAACACAGGATATCAAAAGAAGTCTAGTAGGTTTAAAAAGAAGATTCTCTCAACTCAGGAGGGAGTTGTTCAGAAGAATCAATCCAAGACACAGGTACCTGATGAGATGTTTGAAGAAATTAGGTCTACCTAAGTTACCACTGGGGAATGGTAAGCTTTTAGGTAAGATATATCTGCATATAGAGTGCATGGCATTTTAAAATCCCCCTTCTCTAAAAGCTTTGTTTCACCTGCAAAAGAAACAAAATTGTTTTTTTCAGAAGGCTGTTTGATCATTGTATTTAGCACTGGTCACAGACCCAAAAAGGGAAGCACCACAGGTGCCTGAACTTCGTCCGACCTGCAGAATAAGTACAGTTGATAAACAGGGTATGACAGTCCATGGCCAGTCCAGGAATGGGAGAATTGCAAAATTCTGCCCCATGAGCGATAAAGGCAGATGTCTTCAAACTTGAGGGGAATGGGTTGCAGGGAGACCACAAAGGAAAAGGAGGTGCAGCTAGCCCTGTCACCGTGACAGATGTCTATAGCTGAGATAGCCCAAACTCTTCAATTTTAAAAGGTTATTTTCAGCTCCTTACATCTTACTCAAAGTTCTACTTTCTCATTTTCAATCTAGTACATTTTGTTCTCAGTCAGGAAGGGAATTCTTTCTGGATGTTAAAAAAAAAGTTGAGTCATCTTTATGCATAGAGAGAGAAAATGAAGATTTTGTGTTGTGAGGAAAAAATATGAGACAGTGCAATACACAGAAGGCAGTGATTTAAAAATCACAGACAAATCTCAACGTTGGCATTTCCTGACTTCTGAGTGCTTCATTTTGTACCTACATTGATATTTTAATATAGTTTCTTTTAAAATGGAATGTTATTTTTATATCAGAGATCACAGCCCAGAGTCCAGTCTCATTTGAGGTTAATGGAACCAATTCTGTACAGATGCTTGCACAAATGAGATTTGAATCTGGTCCCATATGTATAATTTAGAATTAATCAGCACATCATTTAAACATAACCTAGGAAACCTGAACTCTTCAACTTCTAGCTGATGACTCTACTAGCTAAGCTATAATAACGTCAACTGACATCCATTTCAACTCTAATTAATATTCTTGACAAGTAGAGTTTTAGATAAATCAGATATTTTCTTCAATAATGTGTTCTGTACAAACCTGAAGGGAGAAATATCTATTATTCTTTATGTTTCTGATCCGCATAAGAAATGTAATGAATTGCTTTTATCAAATCATGCTTAGAAAGCATTGCTTCTATTGGCCACCTCCTAAAATAGTTTAGACTAATGATCTCCAACTACAGTAGCTCTAAAAAGTCAGCATGTCACAAGATGATAGAAGTCTCTGAGCATTGTTTAACCTTCAGACTTTTTAATTTCCTTCCAACCTCCATATAATTCTTCTGTAATTTTTTTTTACTGTCCTGTGCTAAAGCAGCAAAATTGTAAAGCTGCAGGAAGATTAATCACAGATGTGGTCCAGAATGCCCAAATCTGGCAATGTCAGCGGGAGAGACACTAGTGAGCAATGGGTGAGCTTTGGCTCTCATTGTTGCTTATCACATTTCCTCATTCTGGGAACTATGAAGAATCTCTGCACCTCATCTTTAGCTTAGCATTTGAAATGCCACACCAAGATCTTTTATAGTAGTATAAAGTTAATCTGAAATCTTGAAAAGATTGGTTTAGATGTGCACTTCTCAGTAATACCGGATAGAGCTTCAGAGTAATGTTGCTTTGTGGCAGTGAATATTTTTGTAATGGTTTGTGTTAGTATTTTATGAGATGGTCAGCCTGATATGGTTTGTGCTTTAGTTCTTTATATGTGTGCAGAAGTTTCCTATATAACTTAACTACTGAGCATTTTCTGTGCCATAAGGGTGAAGTACACTATGAGCCAAGTAAGGGGGTTGTACAGAGACAATCAGGTTCATCAGCTGAGTAGTTTTTACTTTTAGAAGATGCTATTAAGCATCATGGTCTGGGGATGAAGGGCTGCTGCAAGTTTCAAGACTTGGTAGTGTATAATCAAAGAATATAGATAGCCAGCCAGCTAGCCAGCCAATGATCTCCAGTTTATCAATGTAAATTAACTTCAGCAGATGTAATCGAGATTTACACTGCTGTAAAAGAGATCAGAATAGCCTTGAGACTGTAAAGGGAATGGAGAAGAATTATTAAAAAGTGGAGAATCAGAGTAATCTATTGCAATTCAGACTGGAATCATTCGTACTGTGTGTGGAAGCAAAAAGGGAGCTAAGACATCATTTCCAGGTCTATCATTTCAAGGTAAAACATCTTGATCTGGAACTTTAGACAATTATTTATATATCAATATGCTTTTAAATCTTTTCCAACTATTAAAGTTCACGTTTAGGCAGGAATCTTCCTTGATACATGTGTGCTACCTGAAAATTCTAACTCTAGGAGAAATAAATAATAAATACACTAGAAAAGTGAATGTGACCAGTGAAAGAAAGGCTGCACAAATGCTATATATAGATAATTAATATTCTTGAGAATATGCATCTGGAAATATGCAACATATTATGATGTGTTCTATCCAGAGCCTAGAACAACCCTAATGAAACAAGATAGTAGCCTAGAGTCTCTCCTGCACCTATCTGTTGAAAGGAGGAAGGGGCAGTCAGAGAGCTAGTTATAGCTCCACAGTTCACAAGTCAGCTCTACAACAATGTAAGTTACAGCAGTCTAAGAATTTTATGCCCCTGGAGAGCACCCCACATTGGGTGGGGAGTATCCCCAGCCGGGCAAATTCTGGCCCTTTTCCACTGCCTGAGAGGCACAGAAGAGCTGAAAGAGGGAGAAGAAACTGACCCATTCATGTAATTCTCTAATGTCAATGATTGGAAAGACAAACGACAAATTACTGTAAACAAAACAAACCAACTCAAACAAAAATCACACAAATAGACATAAAGGCCGTGCTAGTTAGTGATGGCTGTTCTGAAATTAATGAACAGAACTAGGGGACTATGGTCTAGTAGAAATCAGTGGAAATGTCTCATGGTTGTCCACTCTAAATCTCTTTCCCTAACAGAGGATCTCTTTTCAGCTAATGCAGTTAAAATATACATTACAGGTAGCACTTTATCACTCCTCAAAATCACATATTCCAACATTAAGGCACTATTGTTTTGGTTCTTAATTACCCTGGCTTATCAGCATGTCATATTTGTACTCGCCTCCCCACAATAATTACATTCTGAGTAAGTCTGACATTCAATATTGACCTTTATTTATAGCTCTCACAAACGGGTGAATGTTTATTTATAAACCATGAAAAGCAGAGTTTGTGAGATTGATTCAGTGTATTTAAAAAGCAATGGCCTGGCATTCTGTAAATAGAATTAATCACTAACAATTATTAGAGCCTATTTTTCACTACTAATCCAGGACTTTACCTTATAATTGTATTACTGGATTTGTTTCACTCTGCCCATACATCAGAAGGTTTAGTAAGAAGCCTGCTATCAATATAATTTAATAACATTCAGGAGAAAAAATGTTTTAATAATTTTAAAAATAAGGCAGAGGTATAATTGACCTCAGGTGCTTGGAAAAGTTTTCAAATCATTATTTTTTTACATTAGATGTTAATTTAAATATTTAAATCCATTCATAGTACTAAGATGTCAGCTACTGTGTCATACTGCTCTGATATACATGCTCATAATAATACACCTCACTTTCTTGAGAAGGCCTCCCTGGGCCAAGCTCAGCAGTGACTTAACTGGTGCTAAGTTCCACATCAGGTATGGAGGGGCTAGAAATGAGAGTATGGTCTGGTCGACACCAATGAGGTAAGTTGATCTAAGTTACGCTAGATAAGTTCTGTATGCTATGTAACTTAAGATGATGTAGCTTAGATTGACTCCCAGCGTTGTCTATGCTGTGATGTCTACAGGAGATGCTCTCCCATCAACATAGCTTCTTCCTCTCAGAGAGGTGGAGTACTGAAGTCGACAGGAGAGCACTCTTCCATTACTTATCACTTCTTTACCAGACCCACTAAATCAACACCACTGCATCGATTGCAGCAATGCCGATTTAGCCGGTAGTGAAGACAAGCCCTATGTGAGTGTAAATGGCAAAATCATAGAAACAGCAGAGTGGGCCTGATTCTCCTGATTCTCTTACTCTAGTGTAAATCAGGAGTAATGCCACTGAAGTCAGTAGAGTCTACAGCAAAGTAAAACAAGTGGATAGTAAGTAAATACCCCAGAGGGCATGCAAGCAAGAGTAATTTGCACCAATTTGGTATTCACAGGGGTCAATTTCAGTTCCAAAGCCAAAAGCAGTTGCAACTGCTACACCAGGGAGAATTTGGAGTGATGCAATGAGAGTGGGGTGAGGGAAGGAAGTTGCTTAATCTTACACCCTTCTATTAAATACTCTTTCTACTGTGCTCAAGCCTTCTGATCTTCAGTGCAAAGCTTCCCATGTTGCATGCTTAGAGAATACCAAAACAGTGCTAGTCATACTTACTTTGCTGCTTGTTAGAACTGAACAGACAATGATTCCTGACAAAAAAAACTTCATGACAAAAATAAAAACAGAATAGTTTTCATCAAACCCTTTTTGGAATTTGGGAGTTTTGACGTTCCTGGATTTTTTTTCCAGAAAATTTCTGCTTAGTCAAACTACCATTTTCTGTTGAAAAGTGTTTGGCCAACTGCTCTGTTTGCACAACTTGCATTTCCTTTCTGGATAATTTCCATCCAGCTGGGAATTTAGACCATCATTTAAGTCATCCTTGAATTTAGCCTCTTTCAATGGGAACTGTATCTGCTTCCATCAAGCTGCATTTGGCTAAAAGCTCTCCTTGTATTTAATGAAAAAGAAATCTCATGTGTTCCAGAGTTATTCCAGTTACTGGAGGTCAGGCATGTAGAAGTGTTAGAAAGAACATTTTCTGAAACAATCATGGACTTTGTGAGCTCCTGAACAGTCAGAAGGATTCTCCAAAGACTATTTTTAAACATCATTTGCCCCCAAAACGCCTTCTTCTATTATCAAAGTATTTCATCCAACAATAAAAGATCAAAAATACCATTATGGTCACAGAGAATGTTTTGTCAACACATGGGCAATAATAAAGGGTGCAAATAGTTAATTCTCTTTCACCTGTAAAGCAAGAGAAGTCCAGAAGGATGTTGACAAAGTTGAGGAATTTTGTCACATGATTGGGAATAAGCCAGGTGATAGGAGCATTACTAATGCTGTCACTACCAGGTGCTACCACTTAACATTTTGCACTGGATTAGAAATGGTCAGGACATAATTGTTTTCCCTATTTTTTTTCCAACCCCTCACCCCTGAAAAAAATATTTACATCATTTACTTCAGAAAAATGTTGTTGAAATGTATCAGGTTTTCATCCAAAGACTAAATACTGAGTTTTTTCTGTTTTAAAATGGTAACACACAACAGAAGAGCTTTATAGTCTACCTCCTTAGTACAGAAAGTTTGTCTACAATCCCTTCAATTATTTCTGAAGCTATGAACAGGTGAATAAATACATCTATAAATATATTTACTTTTCTCACTAGAAAAAAAAACCCACCTTTGCTATAGGGGAGATAACTAAAACAGGAGAAATCTCAACTTTTAACACTACATTCATAGGTCTAACAGCCTGACCCACTTCCACTGAGGTCAGTTGAAAGACTGACAGTGCCTTCAGTGTGAGATGTGCAATCCCTTAATGCACAGTAAATGCTTTGCTAAATTTTAAATTTATTGGTTTAAAAATAAAAAAGAAAGAAAAGCTACATATATTTGAAAATGTCAGATGGTGCATGGGCTGTTGAAAATTCTGTTCAAGTGCAAGCTACACACTTTAAGATGGACGCTGTGCACGTATGTTCATGTCCAGTAGAACTGTTCAAAAACTATAAAAATTGTTCAATGAAAAAGGACACATTTTGCATGCGTGCACACACACACACACACACACACACACACACACTGCCTACCAGCTCTATTGTGCAGCTAACTGGCTTCAGGATTTTACAAGGTATCAAGTGAAGCTTCCTGCAGCGGCCACTGGGAACTGCAAGCGGCCGTACCTGCAGACACTCAGGTAAACACAGCATCTCACAGCCCGCCAGGGGCTTACCCTGAACGAGCTGTGAATCAAGTTTGGGAACCTTTGGAGCAATCTTACGCTTTCTTTGAAGCAATGGCATTAGAGAAGAAAGTACCCCTGTGACACCAGATGGGGCAGTTTCATCACAGCCTTGTAGCAAGACCCACCAACTCCCTTTTACCTGATGGAGGAGCCTGAAAATGTGAGTACTAGGCCCCAAAAATGTTGCTACTAATTTTCTCTTTAGGAATAATCCCTGTTAAATTATGTTTGAGATGGAGGCTAAATTTTGTCATATTAGCCTCCGGCACTGCGCCGGATAAAGGAGATTTCACTGAGTTACGGAACACTAAACGAATTCAAAATGTCAGTTCAGCTTGTGATATTACTGAAAAGAGAATTCTGTGCCCAACCAGGACAAACATTTTTGAAAAAGTGTCACTTCTCTTTCTCATTTCTTTGGGTTAAGCAGATGTGACTTTTCTGTCACTGTGTCTTGTGATGTGACAGCACAGTTAAAATTAAATTCAAGCCCGATGTGGATAACTTTCAAAACAACAACAAAAATACATTTCTCTATCTTTCCTTTTGTAAGTGTGTGTGGGGGGAGGGAGAGGGTAAAGCTATGTGCTCACTTTGAGGAATGGTTGCTGCAAGTTTTAAGTGATGTACAAAAAGAAAGATTTGCTGTGTCTGATTGCAGATACACCAACTTTAAAAATATTAAGTTCTGACAAAACCAGAAGAATATGGAAGTCAAAACCAGCACATTGCTCCCAAGTGTTAATATTAATTGACGTGGAACAGCAGCAAAATGAGGACAGACGGATGCATGGAATTAAGCAGCAGGCCACAACCTTTATTAAACTTTAACACAGGAGAGGATGCTATTCACCCATCACCCACATTCTCCTGTACCTGTGTAGGGATTACAGGATTCCTTACCATATAGCCCATAACATGGGGTGGTTCTCTTCATCTTATCCCCTGGAACTCAGCTCTCTCTGAGTCCTAGCACTCTCCCCCTCATAAGGGGAAGAGACGGTGCAGCAGTGTGGGCATCTTGGCCCGCAAAGACCACAAGGTCTCACTCTATTACTTGAGCTCAAGATTCATCCCTAAAATCCCAGGTCTTTCACCTCTGGGAACCGTTCATTTTATTCTCTTAACTGCACTAGAACCTGGCCAGAAGTTGCGATGAATAAACAACTCCACCCCAGTTAGGTACTAAGTGCATTCCTACTGAAGCATTGTGTCTCAAAGGTACTGCAAAAAAGGCACAAAATTCTTTGATCTTCTGCCAATTGGCTCATGGGAGAAGCCACAGCCAGCACATCCCTCACCTGCACTGCTTCCTGACTCCCCCATTGGCCTGGGATGGTGAACTGCAGCCAGTGGGAGTCGCGGTCTGCCGAACCTGCCGATGTGGCAGGTAAACAAACTGGCTCGGCTCGCCAGGATGCTTACCCTAGTGAGCCACGTGCCAGAGGTTGCCGACTCCTGCACTAGTATATGCACACCTCTCCAGGAGGGTGGTTTCAAAGAGTTGATAACAGGAGAAAATAAGTTAGCTTCTCCTTCCTCTTAAAAGAGTTGCATAGAGTTCCACAGTAACACATACACAATCATATTTTTAATACAATGGACTCCAAAGATATTAAACCTAATTCAGTAAAGTTCATTCAGGATATTGCAGGAAATTGTCAGTCTGTTCCAACCCACCACCTGAAAATGCTCATATATATTAGTTCAAACTGGATTCATGAGAGAGCAGCAGACAAAGAAAGGACTTTTGGATAAATAACCTGAGTTTAAACTGACTGAGGGTCTGTGTTTTGATCCAGAAAATGGACAGGGACCTCTATCTAAAGGAGAGCCCAAGTCTTGCTGGAGGTTTGGAAGAACTGGAACTTCTAGAGCCCTGTAAGACTGATGGATAACATCTGGTAAGCTTATTAGCACGCATGTAGGAACTTTTTTTAATATATTTTTTTCTGTAATGTTTTTACCTTAAGAATAAATGTGCTTGCTTAGAAGGAGCTCTGTGGTAACTTATGATTGTGGGCAATACACTGGTCATAGGCTTTGCAGGGAAAAGAAAGTGCAGGCAGTGGCCTGTTTACACAGTTTGATTTGCTGTGGATATCACACTGTAATCCATAGTGCTGTTCAGCCTTAAACCCCCAGCCAGAGGGAAGGAGGGAGTCCCAGGTCTTCACCCAAGGGAGGTGACAACTAGGGGCTCAGAACCTAAAGGGGCACTCTTGGTGGGCCACGGAGTGGGAATACAGATGCAATTGCCCTGAAACTGTGACAGTATCAATCTAGGTTTTAAGACTACACTGAACCATGCTTTTTGAGCATACTATAAGTTTAAGAAAAATATTAATTCTTTTACATTTTAATAGGACATCTGAAACAAAATCTTGACTAAAATGCTCCTGATTTCTCCTTGATAATAATTCTTTGTAATCTGCTTCTCAATTTATGTTGAAGTGGACTTTAACAAAAAAAGTTGAAGAAAAGTGTCTAGAAATGGAAATGTAGTGCGCTCTTTGCAATATGAAAATTTGTTCAAGTACTTGAGTCCATTATTCTTCATTATTGTTATCATTATCATCATCCAGTCAGATAATTCCATTAGAAGGCCAAAATTTCATGTTGCCCAGTAGTAAGAATAAAACATAATGGGAAATAATTAAAGAACCTAAATTTAAAACATATGTGCACATTCCTTCATATGTAATATACATAGAAAGAGCATGTACAAATATTTAGACTTCATGTGTATGTAAATGTATACACAAATGCACAAGGTGGTGAGGTAATATCTTTTACTGCACCAAATTTTGTTGGTGAGAGAGACAAGCTTTCGAGCCACACAGAGCTCCTCCACAAATCTGGGAAAGGATCTCTCCCACCAACAGAAGATGGTCCAATAAAATATATTACCTCACTCCCTTTTGTCTCTCTAATATCATGGGACAAACACAGCTACAACGACACTGCATACACACACATTCAACTACATTAATGAATAGTACTCTGTGTGTGTGTGTGTGCGCGTGCGCTCATGCATATGTAATTACATAACACACAAACTATGGTAAGAGAACATTAAAGTTGCAAAGTCAAGCACTAAAAAGTTAGGAAATTCTTGAATTAATTCAACTCCCTTTTCTGTAGCATTATGGTACTATCTTTAATTAGATGACTACATGCGATTTTTCAGGCAGTCCTCATTCAATGCATAAGATGGACAGTGCCTCAGTTCCCATCTCTAAAATAGGAGTAATATCACCCCCTCACTTCAGAAGATTGTTGTGAAGATTAATTAAATTATGTCTGGAAAGCACCCAGATTCTGTAGTACTGAGCACCACAGAAGAGACCATTAGGAAATTACTAATTATGCCTTAAGAACAAGATGGCTCTCACTTTTGGAATTTGTTTTTTGTTCCTCAGAGCCAAAATGTGGGCCTACAATTTGCAACCAAGCCAGAGAAGTCTCTTACAATTTGTTCAAGGCTTTAACACACTTATAACACACTTAAGGTCCCGACAACATGACAGATTGAAAACATGATATAACCAGGTCAGGGAACAACTTGCCCCTCTAACTTGATTTTAACAATAATATAGAAAGTCCCTTTAGCTGTATTCCAGATGCTGTGTAGGAGATAGCTCATTATTCTGGCAGATCTCTGGCACCCAACTACAACTGTGGGGTTTATCTGACTGACCCAGAAAGATTATATTTTTTGTATATTTTTTATTATGTAGTTTAATTATGTTAGGCCCTCAGAAGCTAGGGTCATCATAAATATTTAAATAAATAACTAAAACAAATAAATATAATTCCAACTGTTCTCTGGAATAGATTAAACTCCCTAGATATTACTAGTGGGCCTTTTCCTCATCCAAATATAACTGAACTACCTTGCCTATGTGTTGGAGAAGATACCAGTCACTCAGCTGCAGTCCTGATGAGGGTTGCCACCCTCACAATTCCAGGCCGACTGCATTGCCTTCATGAACAGCATCATCATACGTATTAGTTACACTTAAATCCCTGGTCTGAAATGCCACCTGACGATAGTTTTTGCACTACTAATGGCAACTGCTACATCATTCTAAACAGCAATAAATATTGACCCTCCTTGCGTTCTAAATAAAAGACAACCCTTTCCAGTATTGCTGTCACTTCAGTAGACTCCAAAGGAGGAAAATGGCAATAGTTATTCACCTTGACAAACATCACTTACTTATAAACAAGGTATACGTACATATTCAGAATTCATGTCTCAAGTAAAAAAACACAAACACAAGTACAAACATAAAAAAGCCTTATTTAGGTTACCTTGGATACTCTGTTTGCAACTTCTCTGCCTACAGTCAGCCCCTGAACAAAGGTCCGTGCAGCAATGAAAGCTCTAGTCACTTGAATCTTCAGTTTCCTGGGTACATCTCCAAATGGTTTCAGCTGGTCTGTGTATTTGCTTACACACTCCAGATAGTCCTCAGTGAAATGATATTGGGGATTTATGAGCTGGAACATTCGTTCCAATAGTCGAGCCCAGAAATCATTCAGCATCTCCTCCAAATTTACATTGCCTCCTGTATAGTATCGTTTCAGTTCTGTGAAGAGGTCCTGGAACACTTCTGAATTCTGCATGTACAGCATTCCATACGTTCGTACAAACATATCATTTAAGGATTTTTCTGCATTCTCCAAAAGTTCTCGGAAAAATTCTACAGGGAAAATAAAAAGGTATATACAGAACAAAATTAATAAAATGCCAATGGCATGTTTCTTGCCTTCATGATGGTATTGCCTTCACGATGGTATTACCTTTAGCAAAATTTGCTCAAGTAAATGTTGTTGCCATTTGCATCTTTAATAGAAAAAAGGCAGTTATTTAAATTGGAAATAGGTTCATTTAAGAGCAATGAAAAACGGAAAGCATATTGTATTCTCCACAGAGGTTAAAAAGAAACTTTAAATCCATTGTAAATTGTAAATATGCATTTGAGAGAGCTGCAGTGAAAATTATTCCATTATTTAAACCAGGCATCTCAAACTCAAATCATCATGGTGGCCACATGAAGACTAGGACAATGGCCTGAGGGCCGCATCACTGAAACCTTTTCATATAACTATACAAAAGTATAGTTAAAAATGAAGAAAATTAATAGTAATATAGTATGCTATTTAAAGTCAATGTATTAACCTTTTAAAAACTGTAATGTGAAGAGGGGTGGGAGCTTGGCAGCTGGTGGAGTTGACGCCTATGGCAGGCCGCAGGAAATAACTCCATGGGCCTCATGCATTTTTGAGACCCCTGATTTAAACCTAGCAATCCCTGCCACTTGCCAAACTCTCAGTAGTGAACAGCCAATGTCCCGAATCTTGTGTACTAAACAAGAAATCATTAATGTAATGAGATGACTAGAATTACGGCAATAACGGAAAATGAAAGTAATGAAATCTTGTATTTTATTCTATTGAGGTTCTTCACTCATCACTATGATGTCTGATCTCCATGGTATCTTATAATTTACTTTCAGCTTTCAAAAGTTCTTAGAAGGTTTGAACTGAGATATATTGGAGCCTGATCCTACAAGCTCTCCACTCACAGAAGCCCTTTAAACAGTAATACTAGCCTGAGTAAAAAGATGTTGCTATTGTCAATAATTTAATGCTATTCTGAAGCACTGTGTTGGCATTTTGGCCAGTGTTTTTCAAACAGCCTGCTGACTGCAACATTGTACAGATTGCAGTGTCTGGGATACCATGTTAGCAGCGGGCTTGTTTACCTATTCTTTCCTTTGATAACTAAGTTTACTGCTCCTCAGTATATTTACCCAGCCTCGAGCCATAGCTTGTTCAAAGTCTTGACTTCAGGATTTTATGTTTATTGGAAAATGAGGCAATGGAACCCTCAGCAGCCATCTCTGGCATCTCTCTGGCACATGAGCTCAGGAGGACATTGGGAGGAGGTAAGTTAGACTAGGTTCTCTGTTACTGGTTATCCACCTTACACCACCACCACGATACTTATTCTGGGAAATTACATTAGAGTGATTCTCTTAGGACTTCCCTTAAAACATTGTCAGTGGAATTCAACACCACTACCCTCTGGTTTTACATTTGAGTTCAGGTCCCTCACTTCATACACTCTCTTTATAAATCTCCATGGCTTGCAATGAACTCCCTAAACACAAACTCTGAGAGGCCAGGAGGTAGATTTTCCCAAGTTGTTTGGTGGGAAAGGAATAGCAAACTGCCTCCATTGGGGTTTTCTTCACTTGCATGATCACAAAGTACTTTCAGAAGGTGTTGAATGGAGTCAATGGGGCTATTGAGGCTTTAACAAAACATTTAGAATAACATATTGTATGGATCAAATATTAGTTGGAAGGAGAAAAAAATTACAAATGCACCCATCTATACAAACATGACAATATAGAAGATATACAAATTTAACATAAGCCCACGTGAGGAAGGAACTATGTTAGTAATGGTAGGAATGAAAGTTAATTGCTGCAAGTTGCTTACTAGGATGTAATAATTTTGTTATTGTGCATTGATTCAATAATTATGCCATCCCACAATTGTGTATTGACCTGTATAAAGCCATCATCTCCACATCAAAGGAAAAGACTAAGAAGACTACATCTGCCTGGTCTCTTTGGGCAGACACGCATTCTTTGGGGAACATATAATCAAATCTTAAATTGGCAGGATGAGGCAAATAGGGATAGACACTAATTTGATAGAAAAAAGATTCTCTGCTAGGCAAGATATTCAGGTACTTTATACAATACTTTGCAATGTAAGCTCTTAAGGTAACATTTTCAAAAGTGCTTAAATGTCAGGACCCTAAATAAAACAGGTGGCGTTTAAAATTTTAGCCATTATCTACAGTGCTGAGTGACGCTTTGGATACTATTTGTCTAGGCAACTATGTTTTCATAGAATCATAGAACTGGAAGGGAACGTAAAACGTCATCTAGTCCAGTCCGCTGCACTCATGACAGGATTAACAGGTGTTTGTCTAATCTGCTCTTAAAAGTCTCCAGTGATGGAGATTCCACAATCTACCTAGGCAATTTATTCCAGTGCTTAACTACCCTGACAGTTAGGAAGTTTTTCCTAATGTCCAACCTAAACCTCCCTTCCTGAAATTTAAGCCCATTGCTTCTTGTCCTGTCCTCAGAGGTTAGGAAGTACAATTTTTCTCCCTCCTCCTTGTAACAATCTTTTATGTACTTGAAAACTGTTATCATGTCCCCTCTCAGTCTTCTCATCCCAATTTTTTCAATCTTCCCTCATAAGTCATGTTTTCTAGATCTTTAATCCTTTTTGCTGCTCTTCTCTGGGCTTTCTCCAATTTGTCCACATTTTTCCTGAAATGTGGCACCCAGAACTGGAAACAATAATTCAGTTGAGGCCTAATCAGCACGGAGTAGAGAGGAAGAATTACTTTTCGTGTCTTGCTTACAACATTCCTGCTAATAATCCTAGAATGATGTTCACTTTTTTGGCAACAGTGTTACACTGTTGACTCATTGAGCTGTGGTCCACTATGACCTCCAGATCCCTTTCTGCAGTACTTCTGCCTAGGCCGTCAATTCCCATTTCATATATGTACAACTGATTGTTCCTTCCTAAGTGGAGTACTTTGCATTTGTCCTTATTGAATTTCATCCTCATCGGATTTTGTATCTATCATTTTCTTTTATGATTTTCTCAATATAATTCTGTATCTTGACAATACGTATCTGCTTCTATTGAAGATATCTGATTTACTGTAGCTTGTTAGATGGCTCCATTATGTAATAGGCATTTCAAAGATAAACTGAATCTTGACAGCAAGGTAGGCCAGGACATAATTCATGGGAGATGATCTGAATGCCAGGGGCAAGGCCTCACATTCATGCCAAGCATTAGTAGCTGAAGATGTGGAAGCTGATCTTTGCTCATTGCTCGTGGAGCAGCAGAGGAGCCAATCCATGACCACAACTGCAATCTCATACCTGCCATAGTGCTCTTGGGAAGGGAATACTCAGTGGATCCAGACAGTCATAGATTAATTAGATATACTTCCACCTCACATTTGTGCATCAAACCAATCCTTTCCCTCCCCCACCTCATAATTCCCTTCACAGCCAAGAAGGAGATTTGAGCTCTACAACATTCGCACAGTCTAGGTCTTAACCATGGCGTCTTCATGGCTTCTAGGGGCCTACCTAGAATTAGGAGAGCAGAATTTGTCCAATGATCACAGGTAATAGAGATTGTGACCTCTTATCCCAAAGAGTACAACCATATAGCTAGTGAGGACAATTGTGAGCCAGTAGGAAGGCTGAATAATATAGGAAGTGCAAGGCCTTGTTATAGTCATTTCTACAAAGCAGTTAGAAATCTTTGAGTGTTGAGAGGCCAGCAGGGTTCTGAGGGATAGATCCACAGAGAAATGTTCAGGGGCTTTTACAAACTATATTGTCCACTAATTCTGACCTTCCACTTTTAGTTGAAAAGGTATTTCAGTTTTGATCTGAGAAGTCTTAATACAACTGTCAGATCTGAACTATTCTAAACATCAGAGAGGTAGCCATGTTAGTCTGGATCTGTGAAAGCAGCAAAGAGTCCTGTGGCACCTTATAGACTGACATATTGGAGCATGAGCTTTCGTGGGTGAATACCTACTTCGTCGGCTCCAACGAAGTGGGCATTCACCTACAAAAGCTCATGCTCCAATATGTCTGTTAGTCTATAAGGTGCCACAGGACTCTTTGCTGTTATCCATAACATGATTTTGCACATCTTGTATCTCTTTTCCTACTGCAATATTTGTGACTGCCTGTCTACAAACTCTGTTATGAAGCTTGTGTGTTCCCAACTTAGGACTGGTAATTAACATCAGCTGTAAGATTGAGGCCAGATTCTAGGCCCCCATCTAGATGATTTTTCATTAGTGAAACGCAGCCATCAAACCGGTGGTTCCAGGCCCCTTAAAATTCCCTTATATAAGATCTTGCATGTCATAAGGCTGCTGTAGTGGTTTCTCTGCCAGCCCCTCCCAATCCATTGTTAATAGTCTCAGTATTATCATAAGTGGTGTGGCAGAACCACCAGTGTTAAATTTGTATTATGACTTCTCTTGAAAAGTTCACCATTTTAAATCCTCTAAAATTAACATACCTAGTTGGACTTCTTGGAAAGTTGGTGTGACTCAGCAAGGTACATGGTAGGTTTAGTGACCCAGATTTGGGGCTTTTGAGCTAACAGTTGTGGAGATATAAGCCCAGCAAAATAGTCATTTTTTCCAGAAGTTTCTAGTTTTTTGGAATTTTTTTGCATGTAGAGTTAGAGATAAAACTATTGATGTGATATGGGTCAAAATGATCTCATCTTGTTGAGTTTTATCCAAGATACTGCAGGCACTCACTACATTTTGGAAGAACTAAAACTGAGAACAATATTTAAGAAAATGTACATTTTACAGTGCCCATGTGCCAATACGGAAAAACAGCTAAGTTTCCATTCTCACATTTTATATTAAAGCTTGACTCTTGTAAGTGCTTTAACATTTGAATGGTTAATTATATTGCTTTGAAATTTGGCGTGCCTTATGTGAGCTCAGGGTAGTGTTAATAATCCAAATCTGAGGTCATTTGCATGAAGGGTTCCTGAGTTACAGCCACCCACCAAAACAGTATCCTTTTGGTGTCTTGTATTATTAAACTGAGAGGTACTAATGACTTGATGAATCACTGACTTCCTTGAGACTGATGGCCCTGAACTCACCCTCAAATTAACATAATTAAGGATAAGTTAATTACAAAGCCCCACTTAGGACAGTTTTGGAGTGAGTGGATGCAGGCTGGTACACTTTGAGAGTCATAAATGGCAGTTTTATTTGGGGGGCAATACAATAAAAATATTTGGTAGAAAGATTGTACATATGACTGTTTCCAGGGAGAGGAAAGATATGGAGGATAAGGGTATGGAGGAGGAGGTGTATTGGGGAGAGGGGTTTGGGGCAGAGGGATTTTCACACAATACAGCCAACTTGGTTGTGGCCTTTAGATACTTGCACATTCTAAATGTTAAATAACTGCAACTAACTCTACAAGCTTAAATTGCATTTTAGTCCAAATGTGAAACCAGGCTTATGAGATGCTATAGGAAAGCTAATATCTTTCAAACTGCCATGCATTTAATTTATTTTCAGCCTTCTACTGGGTCTCTGCACTTTGAAGGCCATTGTTGAGAATACGTTATTATGCCACTTGAAAGTTAAACAATTTATTTTCTTTTGGCCTTGATAGGAAACAATATGCTTAGTTTAAGAGAGGCAATCTCACTATGATGACCAACTCACTCTGAGGTTAACAAAACAGTACAAAGCACAAAATTAGATCTCAGATCCAATTAAAGCAAATTTAACACCTTTTTCGCTTTCAAATGGAAAAAAAACCACACTGGATTCATTTAAGGTTCAACAAAAATCTTAATCTGTAACTGTTCTGCACTGTAGTGAGGCACAGTGGCCTCTCTCTGAGCCTGAAGGAGAAGGATGGCCACACATCCCCTGGTGGGCAAAGCCAGGTCAGGACCGCATCCCCACGCCGGAAGCAGAGTACAAGAGGTGGGCCCTCTAGTGCAGTTGCACCAGAGCCAGTGAAGCAGGCAGATGTCTCCGCCTTACTGCGGAACTCTGGACCAGGGACCGAGCTGTGCAACACCCTGCCCTTGGAGGGGACCAACTGCGGTGAGGAGATGCTGGGACTGCTGTCCACTGTTGACCTCGAGGAAATGGAAGACCCATAGACTAGTGTCGCAGCCCTAAGGTCTTTTTCCAACATGGTATCTGTATGGGCAATTGCCGGTCATCTAAAGGTCACACTCGTACTGTGTGCAACACCGTAGTGCGGTGTGCAACATTAGAGTGCCGTGTGCATTTTCCTGCTCTTTTTCCTGGTCACCTAGAGGTCAGACTGGTGTCGTGTGCAGTCTCTCGCTCTTCTGCCTGGTAACCCAGTGGTCGGGTTAGTGCTGTGTGCATAACACCAGCATTCCGTGGGCAAAGGGGCCCAATCTGACCAATCATAGTTCAGTTCAAAAGGTCAGATTAGGGTTGTGTGCAAAACTATGCCAGTGTGCTGGGTGCAGCTTCTAGTGTGCCGTGTGCAAATCCTATCTGCGTAGGGGGCAACAGCTCGAAACCTGGAGGGCGTAGGAGCTAGGGACCAATCAGATCCTGACAAGTGGAAAAAGGGCCTTTGAATAAAACTATGCCTCGTGCCAGGATCTGTAGGAGTATCCACGTACTGACTGAAGGACCTGATCAACCCTTCGGCCAGGGGTCTCCTCCGGATATAGCCAGCTCGGGATGTGTCGTTTTATTGCTTTTTCAACGTTATCTTCTACGGATTCGGTATGCTTCTGGTGTCTGTTCTGCTGGTCAGCTGCGCCTGGAATACGGTACTTGCTTTCTAATTTTCTTTCCTGTGCTTTGCTTAGCCTCTTCTCTTTTCCCCTCTCTTATTTGGTACAGAATTGCATATATTGTTATCTGATGTAAAGTTGTGTATATATGGTATGTAAGAACTGAGTTGTGGTAATAACTGCTATTGAAGTTAATTGGTGTATTCGATAATAGTATTTGGTTAGTGTGCACACAGTTTATCTTATTTGGTGTATTCGTTTACCCTCTTTAAAGAACGATTAATTTTGAATCATTTGGTTCCTTGTTGATAAATGTAAATAGATTGCTTCAGGTTGTATTAAAGATTTCCTGTTCCAATAGTACTGTTAGTTGATAAAAGTGCTCCTCCCCAGCGCACGTTGTGATTTTCTCCCTGTTAATAAACGGCCACTTGGTGTTTCGAGATTTACATTTGTCTGGTGTTGATTTTCCTCTCTCAATTAAAAAATTCACCGAACCAGCATTAGGGACGGACAATTAGAAACCCATGCCAAGGAAGGGCAGTAGGAAGTAGCCATGGGGAAGCAGATATTAGTCCAGTTATAGTGCTGTGAGATGAGTCAGTGTGTTTTGGTAGGCTCCCCGCTGACATAGTGGCAGGACCACCAACCACTTAGAGCCCTGGGCTGGGATCCAGTGGAGTAGGGTGGGTTCGGGTCCCCTTACCACCAACCCCACCCCTGGGGTGGCGACCTAGTCACTCTATGACAGAAGGCCAGCGCCTTACCTGTGGTTTGCCCCAGCAAAAATGCAGTGAGCTCCAGACAGTATTGTTTGCTGTCTGCCCTACCTAGGAGGCACTGGGCTATGGATTGCCCCCTACTCTGCCCCACCTGAGGGTCAAAGCTCAAGACTGTAGTCCCTGTCTGCCCTAGCCAGGAGGCTACACTACGGAGTGTTCATTACTCTGCCCTGCCCAAAAGGGCCTGGACTATAGACTGTTAATTATGTCTACATTGCCAGGATGCTAGGCTAATGATGACTTGGTACTCTGCCCCACCCAAAGGGATTGGGTGGTAGACTTTTAATTTTTGTCTGCCTAGCTAGGAATCTAGGCCAAAGATTGCTAATCTCTTATGATTTGACTGTTTGATGTAGTGAGGCAGGGTGGCCTCCCTCGGAGCCTGACAGGGAGGGAAGGCCACAGACCACTACAAGCACAATAAGTGCTACTGTATGTGATTGCTTTATTCCTTGACATAATTTTCACTTTTGCTTGTCTCAGGGATAATATTACAGCACAACACACTGAAGAACTATCATCTGTAGCCTATTTATTAGGTAAACAAAATTAGTTATGTGGGAGTTGACTATCTAATACCTTTTTCAGACTGTTTATTTCCCTTTATTTTCTATTCTAGCAGCAATTTAAGGATGAACATATCTGTCCGTAGACAAGTACACAAAGTTGGAAACATATTATGTTTTGATCCACTAAAAAAACAGAAATATAGCCGCTTTTGGACAGAAAGGAATAATGGTCCATTTTATTCCATATGCTGCCTTTTCAAAGGCATCTTTTCTACTCAGGTGTCATTTTAGCACAATTAGAGATGTGTGATTATGGGGTGTATTCAGCACACCCGATATGCATTGTTATGACAACCTGATAATATATGACATGAAATTGCATGTACTCATATCTCTTTAGAGATCCTGAACAGAAAAATGTGTGTGTTTCTATTACCTTTTGTTGAAAATGCTGCTCAGGACTGTATACTGATTTTACCTTTCACTGACTAGCACTGCTCAACACTTACTTGTATAAATGACTTTGCCTAAAAGATCTTCCTTCCAATGTATCCCTATTGATGTTGGCTGGGATTCTCAAAGGAGCCTAAGGAATTTAGGCACTCAACTTCTATGGAAATCCCACTTAAAGTGAGCATATGCCTCATGCATGCTTTTTATGCATGTTCACTAGAGTGTGAACTCAGTGGAAGTTGGGCACCTAACTCCTTAGGCTTCTTTAAAAATCTCAGCCACTATCATTACACTGATTACAAAAGTCAAGGTATCAGCCACAGACACTTCTTTTTATGGCCTCCACAACAGCAATTGTCTTTTACTTAAAATAAATAAATAAAATAAATCCTAAATGAATTTGTTGCTCATGAAAGGGGACAGATTGACAATTCTGACAACTGAAGTCCAAATTTTTCGGAAGGGATCACCTTTTGGGATGGAAAGGCAGTTCATTCAATCCATGTCCCCTTGACTACCCACAATGGTGTCAATTAGTGTCAGTTGCAACATGTCTGCTAGCAACTGGACTGAAACCATCAATGTATGTCTATTTTTGTCTATTTTCTATACGTCCATTTTAGATTTAAAACAACCAAATTCTAACAATTTTATCATTATATTAAAAAAAACCCCTACCTTATAAGGTTAAAAAACCTATTTGTTAGAAGTACAGCATATTCCCGAAGTAGTTAAAACTTTCCCCACTTGTTGAGATGATGTTTGCATTTAGGTTAATTTGTGAACAAACTCCAGACATGGAAGTATAAATCCTTCAGCATTATTCATTATCATCTTGAATAATGAACTATAAATATCACTTTCTGTCCAGATTTTTGAAAGCACTCAGCACTCACAATTCAGGAAAGATTTTCAAAAAGTACTCATCTCTCATTGAGAATAATAAGGGCTGCTGGATGCTCCTTTGAAAAGATCCTTATTATTTTACTGAGTTGGAAAAGATGAGCATCAGTTTTAAGGTAAAAAAAGATAGAGATTAGATAAATCTGCAAAGGATGTTGATAATCACAGAATAACAAGGCTGTATTTTACTCAAATCCCTTCTTAAAATCCACTTTACAACAGAGCCCATGGGAAATTAGCCAACTAAGAAATTTATTCATGTTATTTATATATTAGAAACACCTTCTTTAGTCCAACAGTCTGCTGAGTAAGGTCGTGATCCAATGGTGAATTTAAGTATGCCCTTAACTTTAAGTATGTGATTAGTGCTCTGGAAGAAACTAGTCAATGCTTAAAGTTAAGCATGTTGCTGGATCATGGTCTAAGGGCTTGATCGTCCATGATTGGAATCAATGAGAGCTTTGTCACTTTAGTGGGTGCAGGATCAGGCAGTAGGTCCAGATCCACAAAGGGAATTAGGTATTGCAATACAGCAAATGAAGAGAGATAGGCACTTTAGAATGCAATCCATAAAAGCCAGCATGCTAGGCAGGGCCGGCCTTAGGATTTATGGTGCCCTACGCGAGATTATTAAACTGGTGCCCCTGTGCCTGATCTGCTCTTAGCAACACAAACATAAGCTTACAGTATTGGAAAACTTGCCACATTCACGTTATTAAAACCAGTTTAACTTAATTAAGCACACTATAATGCTGATGGACTAGCACTAAAGAAGCAGCACTATAGAAAAAATTCTGATATGACAGAATGATGCAAATTTTTTTTTAATTTATCAAAATTTTATTGGAAATTTATATGAAGAGGTATTGAAACAATGATTTGTTTTTAGTTAAAAGCAATCTTTCTGGCTTTTTTGGCTGCATAATCAGTAATAATGTCATCGTATGACAAAGACAAAGTCGTGTCTTGTTCGATTGCAAGAATAGCAAGACCAGTTAAGCGTTCCTGACTCATTGTAGAGCGGAGATAGTTTTTAATGAGCTTTAGTTTTGAGAAACTCGGTTCTCCTGACGCTACTGTTAAAGGAATTGTCAGTAGAATACGAGTGGCAATGTACACATTAGGATATATGTCAACAAGTTTGTGGGTATGAATAAACTGTACAATGTCCATCACCGATTTTGCATGTGGCAACATTGATGACAGTGTACTCAATTCTTCGTACAGTTCAAGTCCATTTAAATCAAAACTATCACCGTGCTTCAGGAGGCTCTCTAGGTTCTTGCATTTTGTCATTAGTTGCTCTTGTTTTCCTATTTTGTTGAATTTAGTTAAGTCATACAAAAATCCAAACTGTTCATGGTGTATTTGCAAGGTATTAAACCTTTCATCAACAGCAGATACTGCTTTATCCATCACAACATTAAAAAATTCAACCTCAAATTTCTTTTCTGGATCGTCTATGGGCATGATCTGCTGTACAGATTCTTCACAAAGAAGTGTCCCTGGCCTTTTTAACTCATATTAACTATGTATTTACTTTATGAAAGTTGGAGAAAACATTGTGAAAACGTAAAACATTGGCTGCCCAACTTCTGGGCTGGCAAAAGTTATACTGACTCACAGGGAAAAAAAAAAGCAGGAGAATCTTAGTACAACATATGGTCAGTCTATACCAGGGGTCGGGTCGGCAACCTTTCAGAAGTGGTGTGCCAAGTTCACTGTAATTTAAGGTTTCTCGTGCCAGTAATATATTTTAATGTTTGTAGAAGGTTTCTCTCTATGTCTATATTATACAAATAAACTATTGTTATTATCTGAGGTCTTAGCCACCGGTCCTGCTCAGGCCACTGCCAGCTGAGTAAATGAAACCCCAAACCGGCAGCAGGCTGGTGGCTGAAACCCTAGACAAGGATCCCAGGCCCTGCTCAGCCCGCTGCTGGTCTGGGGTTCTGACCACCAACTCCTGCCAGCCAGGATCCCGGCCGCCAATCCCCCCTCAGCCCGCTACCAGCCTGGGATTCTGCTCACCCAGGCTGGCAGGTGGCAGAGTTGGGCTGGCGGCTGAGCTCCCGACTGGCAAGGGGCCGGCAGCCGGAACCCTGGAGTAGCAGTAGGCTGAGTGCTGCTGGCACCCCAGACTGGCAGCAGAGTGAGCCACTCAGCCCCCCATCGGCCCTGCTCAGCCCGCTACCAGCCCATTCAGCCCGCCACCAGCCCACTCAGCCCGCTGCCGGCTGAGTGAATGGAACCCCAGGCTGACAGCAGGTTGAGTGGTTCAGCTGGCCTGCTCAGCCCACTGCCAGCCTGGGGTTCCTTGGGGGTCCCCAGGCCAGCAGCAGGTGCTGAGTGGGGCTGATGGCTGGCAATAGGGCAGTAGCCGGAACCCCAGAGCAGTGATGGGCTGAGCCGCTCAGCCCATCAAAAATCAGCTCACCTGCCACCTTTGACACGTGTGCAGTAGGTTGCCGACCCCTGCTTTATACACTAGTAAGGAGATGAGCATATTACAGTTGTTGGAGGGCTCTTATCAGGAGTAACAGGCTATAGGAAAGTCAGTCAACATTTTTTCTTTCTCTGATGAAAACTGGCCCACTCCCTGCCTCAAACCAAACCTGTCACTAATAATTGTCAACAACTTAATTTTCTGTTTTTGGCTAAGATATTGATTTTTTTTTTAAATAATATTGAAATTGGATTCAAGATTGTTAGCAAGAATTTTTGGCAAACAAAGGTGTTAAATGACAATCTAAATGGCAACACAGTGCTGCTTTCATGCTTGGCTCATCCCCCAGCCCACTGGTCCAACAGCTGCAGTAGAGGAGGACACAGGTGGAAAACGGCAGGACCCCAAAATCCACCTCTTGGGGTGCAGAGTGGCAACAGCAGCAGCAAACCCTCAGGTCCAATCACACGCCAATGGGCACCACCACCAGCCTTATGGACCATGGTGAAGTTAGCACAGCATCTGATCTCAGGGACAGGGCACCTATGGAGCCACAGCAGCTCATCCTGCCCTATGCAGCTCCCCCGGATGAGATGGATAGCTGGCAGCTGCCATCCCGGGGGAGAGGTGCTTCCCAGCTAGGGTGGCCAGATCCAGATGTCCTGATTTTATAGGGCCAGTCCTGATATTTGGGGCTTTGTCTTATATAGGCACCAATTACCCCCACCTAGAGTGACCAGACAGAAAGTGTGTAAAATCAGGACAGGGATGGGGGGGGGGGTAAAAGGAGCCTATATAAGAAAAAGACCCCAAAATTGGGACTGTCCCTATAAAATAGGGATATCTGCTCACCCTACCCCAATCCCGATTTGTCACACATCTGGCTAACCCCAACCCAGCCCTGCGTGACATTCCAATTCTGGCTGCCTGCCCAGGAAGTGAGTTACTTTCACTTTCATTCCTCAGCAAGCAGCCAGCCTCCCCTCCCCCCACCTACCCCCAGCACCTCACCCAACCCAGCTCTGACGGAGGGGAGGGAGGAGAGAGAGAGGGGTGCTCCTGGGGAGGAGGGAGAAAGGAGGGGGTGCTCCGTGGGGCAGGGGGCAGAAGAATGGATGTTATGGGAGACAACAAAGGATACTGGTTCCAGAGCCACAACCTCAGCTGACCTCAGCCGGGAGGAAAGAGTCACACTCACAGGTGAGCTCCTTTCCCAACCCCCACCCCCTCCCCTTCCCAGAGACCCCAGCAGCCAATCCCGTCCCTCAGACTGTGCTGCATTCGGCTCTCTCTAGGACCCAGCAGCTCTGCTTCTACACTGTCTGGGCTCCCTGCAGAGTGGTGCCCCCAGGCAGTGTGAGGCCCTATGCCGTTGCCTATTCTGCCTATGCCTAAGGACGGCCCTGATGCTAGGTAGGGAGCCACCAAAGCTAGAGGAGTGTGTCCTCACCCCAGCCTCTCGAAGAGTTCAGCGCCTATCTTGGCTTGCAATCCACAGCCAGGAAACCCTCTTCTAGGCAGCTTAGGCACATAAGCTGTTTCAAAGAGGAGGACTGCTGCACTTATCACCTTTTGCTCAGGGGTTAGGGTACTTACCATGTCTGTAGGAGACAGTGGTTTAATTTCCCCCTCCGCCTCATAAGGAGAAGGGATTTGAATAGGGATAAACTATGTCTCAGGTGAGTGCCCTGACCACTGGACGACAGGACAGTCTGACATGGGTCTCCCTCAGTCTCTCTTGTTGGAGCCATTCCACTATTTCTTAAATAATGAAACATTATCTGGGCCAGAGAAAGAATCACTCTGTAGTCTAATGGTTTGAGCTTTCATCTGAGAGATGGAGAATCTCTGTTAAAATTCCTTTTCCTCATCACAGGGAGAGCGGGAATTGAATTAGGGTTTCCCTCATCTCTGGTCAGTACCTAACCACTGGATTAAAAGTTATAAGGGAAGCCTTCCCCCCAGTTAGGAGTACTCAGAGTATGCCTACCAGATCAGGCCCAGCAGGAAAAACAGGCATCAACTCACTTGGGTTACTTATTTTTACTTGGTTTGAGGATTGTACTAGAGCTTATGCATGAGATAGGTGATGCAGACGCCCAGAGAAGGAAATGTAGACACACTGGGGATGCTTTTAGCAAAAACATAGGTGCTGAGTGAATGTAAGCACTTGCAGAGCTAGAAAGCAGTCCAGCATGGGTTTTCTGGATTTTTGTGGTTCCTAAAGTTGGCATTTAGGCACCCAAAGTTGATGTTTAGGCACCTAAATTCAGTGTTTAGGCACTTAAGCCTCTTCATGGATCTGATCTTAAATGTATAATCTTATTGATGTTGCCCTCTCTTTTCTCCTTTACTCCCCCATATCCTTAGGTTACTGCCATCACTGTATCATCTCTGAAGTTAGGCCTTGATCCTGCAACTGGATCTGCACAGCATACTGACCATTGCATCTAGACCCCATTGACTTCAGTGGAAGCTTCTAATTGAGGAGCACTTTAGAAAATCACTTGGACACCTCAGTAGGGATTTAGGAACTTAACATTAGTCTCCTGTTTTTAAAAAATCTTGACACATGTCTATTTGTCTGTACTGTGAAGCACCTGGCACACTTATGGTCACTGTGCATTTATAATGATGCATTCTACATAGTACATTAAATCTAAAATTCCCATGACACTCTTAACACCCCCACACACTGAACTAATACTAATAGTAAAGAAAGAAAAAGGTAGAAAAAATCATAAACAAGGTGATGGACAATATACAAACTATGCATAAGCTAATAACTAGTAGTAATAGTCTTACTTTCATTATCACTTTCATTGTGAAGGACTCACAAATATAAATGACATGTTAAATGGCTTCTCAATTCCATATTCTAGTATCAACAGTCATTCAAATGCTTACAGCACTTCCATTGTCATGAATGTTCATGATCAAAGAAGATGAAGCATTTTATGGACTTTTGTGAATTTTTGAATGGTGAATTTTACATCATATTATTTTTGACATTTTATGCTCATAAAAATTCAGGAGCCTCCTCAATTTCTCCTGAAAAACAGTAAAAACTGTGGGACCTAGTGCAAAAATGTTTTAAAATATGGTGACATGTTTTACAATAAGCACCACTAGAGGTCATTAAGTATAGATAGAGAGATTTTCCAATTCCTAATATATTATGGGAAGTCTATTGTTGTGTGTGATGGGGTGGACTACGCCCTGAGACCTCCTGCTAGACGACTTGTGGCCGTGCCATACCTTGCTCCAGAAAAGGGGAGTAAAGAGGTCTTCCAGGCTGCCTAGAGAGGCTGTGTGGGAAGCAGTCAATCAGGGACAAGCAGGTCAGTATAAGAAGAGCTGCAGGGCCAGAGTGAGTTCAGTTCTTTGCTTGAGCTGGAGAAGAGTGGATGATACTCTGAGCTGGCTGCTGGGACTCCACCAGGACAAGGCCTTGAGGTAAGTGTGAAGAATGTGCTGGAGCCATGGTGATGTGGCCCAGGGAATTAGAGCAGCAACACAGTTTATTTAAAAGGACATTGTGGATGGCTGCTATTTATAGGGTCTCTGGGATCTGGAGTAGAAGGTAGGCCCAGGTCCTGCCTGCAGCCACTGGGAAAGTGGCCTGGACTTTGAGGCACCCCAGAAGGGGAACTGATCTGTAGTGGCCCAGCTAAAGAGCTGAAGAAAGGCCCTGAGAGGGCAAAGACACTGCCTCCAGGGGTGGAACCCTGAGGCATTGCTCTGTTCTGGAACACGGAAAACTTGAGGGAGACCTCACAGAGGGCACTGAGAGAGACCCCTGTGGGACTTGTACCCCAAAAGAGGTTTGCTTTGCTTTTATCTCACTGACAGACTGCATGACTTGGCCAGAGGGCTGAATCACCGAAGACCCACCACAAAGAACGAGAGAGTGCAGGCACACACACTCAACCAAGGAGTGCTCACGAGAGGTGAGTGCGACCCCATTACAGTATGTCTAGACCCTACAGTAGATCACTTTGGCCTCTCAAATATAAATTCCAAAATACAGAAGAGAGAAGCGATACCTTACTTTTGTACAAACTAGAGGAAACTGATTTTAGTCCCAAAACCTTACATATTCTGTTAAATTTCTGGTGCCATATCACAGAAAATCAAACATTAGCAACTTTTGTTGTTAATCCAAGTATCATCAATACCAGTGCCAGCCACAAACATCTGAATTGTTTTAGATATTTTATACTGTTAAATTAATGCAGAAAATCAATTCTAGCAACCTAAACTATTTTACAGTGCATCCATACTATTACTCTTAGATAGCATTTTGTGGATCTCATGAATAAGCTACACAACTAAAAAAAATAGCAAGCTGAAAGCAACCAATTTACATTTATTGTGTGACCACTAAGGACAGGAAATCATACTTGACCAATGGTAAACTCAAATATTGTGAACCAAATCTAAAGCCCATTGAAGTCACTAAAAGCCTTTTCACATACTTCAATGTGCTCTCTCTATCCTATGTCTTTGAAATTCTCTGCCAGAATCAATGAACTCAAATATAGTTTTATATACATCAGATATGAAAAAAAGAAAAAAAAGAAGATAGAAACCTAGCATTCACAGGAGCTCAGGGGAAGGTAAGTTTCACAAGGATCTCTTCTGTCTACACTAGGGAATTATTTTGCAAAATTGCCTAAGATCTACAGCAGAGAATTTATGACATGCCACCACCAGTTCTTTACTGGTGGGAGCCCTAATGTAGAAGAGTTTCTGAGTCTAGATTTGCTTTTACCTCTGTCAATTAAATTTTCCCTTGATTGGAATTAACTAACAAGGTGACAACAAACTGGAAGCCTTGTGTACAGTAGGGTCCCTTTGTAGTAGCAGGAGTGATCTTTATTTTTTTCTCTCTTTCTTTGCACACAACTTTCAACAGCTATTTTGTTATTCAGACAGTTACATATTATGAATCCATCACTCCCAATGAAACTGACAAGAGCTACACATGCTCACACACCTTGAAAAATCAGAAAACTGAAAATAACTGAAAGGCAATAATAAATACTTGCCAGCAGAAAACACCTTCCTCTCAAAGATCAGAGACATATCCACTAAGCGGTCAATGGAATGTGAAAGATGTTGCGTAAGAGGTAGCAGACAGAATAAAGAAATAGACTTTGAGGATAATAAAAACTGCCTCATGAAGGCAAAAAATATAATAAACGGTTACCTTTAAACAAGCTGTGATCAGACACTTAAATTTCCCCCTTTGAAAAAAACAATTGAAACCTCTCTTACTTTTAGGCCCTAATCCTCCAATTAGATCTAGGTGGAAAGGATCACTGCACCCACACAGAGCTCTGTTGCAGTCAGTAGTGGATCCTCCTGCATGGATCCAACTCATGTTTGAGGCCTGAGAACAAAGTTTATATTTGAATCTATTTAGAGTCAACACAAATCTGTATCTGTGACAAACTGTTCACTAGAACTTTCTCATTGGCTTTTTATCTGACTGATTGTATCATCAGAAACCTCTTTGCTGGCTACCAGTATGTCCACTGGGAGAGTTCTAGTAAAAAAAAAACTGAAATAAGGTATATGGTACAAAGTACTAAAAATGATCCTAGGAAGATTACCATATATATATACCTCTACCCCAATATAACGCGGTCATGGGGAGCCAAAAATCCTTACCGTGTTATAAGTGAAACACCGTTATATCGAGGTAGTGGTGGCAGGCCTGCAGCAGTGATTTAAAGAGCCCGGGACTCCCCGCAGCAGCCGGAGCCCCGGGCCTTTTAAATCGCTGGTGAGCCCCATTGCCACAGCCCTAAGGTAGCAGCAGCAGAGCTCTGGTGGCAATTTAAAGGGTCTGAGGCCCCCTGCAGCAGACGGAGCTCTGGACCCTTTAAAGCGCTTCCTGAGCCGCACTGCCACAGCCCTGGAGTAGTGGCAGCAGGGCTCCAGCGGTGACTTAAAGGGCCCAGCGCTCCCTGCAGCAGCCAGAGCCCCGGACCCTTTAAAGTGCCGCCAGAGCCCTGCTGCTATTGCACTATATGCGAACCCGTGTTATATTGGGTTGCATTATAGTGGGGTAGAGGTGTATATAGCGTTATGGCAGATTTAAAACATTATAGCATAATTTCCTTTTGTGCAATCTATGTAAAAGTAGCCTTCAAATTCCCAATACTTATTTGTTTGAGTGAGGGGAGGTTCCTTCTTGTTCTCATTTGTCAGCTGCTGAGTTACAAATGATGTTTCCATTTTAGTGGTTATTTGACATATAGTGATACCAAAGAGTTTTATGCTGCAATGCTGTACTGCTGTGTTCTGCTGGCTGGCTGCTGAGTGTGTTAGGCATGAAGACAGAAATGTTTTCTATGAAGCTGCAAGGGGGTCCTCTATACAGGAGAACAACTTTGATTTCTTTTTCAACTTGCTTGTTGCCAGGAGACTCCAAAGAGAGGCCATAGTTTGTCATTTGCAATGACACTGGCTAATACTCCTCTAGTTTGGCAGTAGACATCCAATATGTGAGGTCCCTTCTGCTGTTATTGCTGAGTCATTTCAAGAGACATTTCCACACTACCTACTTTGATTTTTTTGGTGAAAAATGGGTTATGGAGCAATTTTCTGCAACTGTAGTTTATTGCCAACTTCTGTCTGTATGTCCAAAATCCACAATTAGATTTCGTAAGAATATTCCTGGTGACTGACAGACGTAAGTGATAAGGGATTTTTCTCTACAGCTTGCCTGTTTTTAGTATGTATTTGTTTGTATAAAACCAAATTAGCAAGGTGTTTGCACAGTGGCTAGAGATGAGGGCAAAAATCATTGCATCTCTGATATGTAACAAAGATAACATGCTTTGGAAGGATAAATTAATAAACTAAGTTTTATGAGAAGAAAAGGAGTAGTACACAACATGTATGCACTCCCCGAGGTTTTCTATTATCTAAAGATTTTTGTTGGCTACAAGAAATCACCAGCAGATAAGGACTAGGTGGAATTCTACAGGGACCGGGGACAACAATATTAATAATGTACTTGTAACCATATGTTCTTACTACTTTTTCCCTCATCTTATCTATGGAATTTATATGGCCCCCAATACCACATTATCTAGGAGCCACACAATCTAAGAAAATGTTGTTATCCTCATGCGTAAAAGTGAACTAGGGCACAAAGAGACAAGTGACTTGCCCACAGTCACATACACTGAGTCTATGGCAAAACAGGGAATTAAGCCACTTCTCCCAAGTCTGAGGCTAGCACCCTTATCAGTAAACCATTCATCCTCTCTTCTAATATTTACTCTACTTACTTTTCAGACCATGTCTTAACTTAAACTGTCAGTTCTTCAGAATACAAGCAGTCTTTTTAGATGTCTGTACAGTGCCTAGCACAACAGGTGCCTGGTCCTGATTGTGGCTTCTGGGTACTACCTTAATAGTAGGCATTTATATTGTTAATTAAATAATTAATATCTCAGTTCCCCTTTTTCTAAAATTGAGACAATAATACTTTCCTTCATCACAGGGAATAACTCATTGTTGGAGAGATACTATGGTGATGGGTGATACACACACACACACACACACATTAGGGCTGTCGATTAATCAGTTAACTCATGTGATTAATTCAAAAAATTAATCGCGATTAATCTCACTGTAATTAAAATCAATATATTTGAAAATGTAGAAAACATCGAAAAATATTTAAATAAGTTGTATTCTGTTATTAACAATGAGATTAAGCATGATTAATTTTTTTAATCACATGACAGCCCTATAATTTCTATCTATCTATGTTACTGACATTTTCCAAATGCATAGGCCCAATCATTTAGGTGAGTTGTTTAATTGTATTCCCTGGTAGAGGGGGGAAAAATTGATTACAGATAAAAAGGAGAGAAATCCTTTGAAGAACACATATGAAAGCAGTGACATGTTTTATGGATTTTAAATGGACAATGTATTTTACTGACTAGAAAGCAAAAGAATTTTAAAAAATCATTTAAACTCGCATTAAAACAGTGATAATGTCTGAAAATCGAAACCTGAGGTATATTACATGTTAACTGGCATTAATTACACTGCTGTCTCTACATAACTAAGAAGCATCACCAGTATATTATAACTTTTATGTAGCCTATGTGGCCTTACTCTTTAAGTGCTACTTCATTTACAAACCATGCAATTAAATATTTGTTCCCATTACAGGCTTTAATATTAAACATCAAATTAAACTGTTCATTCAACCAAGTATATAAAAATATTCATTGCTTTCTCTGACCTAAGCATAATTTTGTTGGTCACACTTTGCCCCTTGTGGATACTTACTTAGTCAGAGTTGTTTTTTAAGTGTATATATCACACTATTAAAAATGAATTTTTTTCTGCTTTAAGTTAAGGTAACTGTGACAGACACAGTGTCTCATATGAATTTTCTCTCTCAGAATAGTTTCATTAGTACTATGTATCCATGTATAATACATCTCAAGTGTGTTCACACCCCTTTTGTATTTACTGTCCTCTAATATTCAAGCAGATGAATGGAAAGTCCCAACGTTCACTGAGCTGAGTCCATTGCAGTGAGCATACATGTGATAGTGTAACTATTGAGCCAGGGCATTAGGACCATGCTTCATTGACAATAAATCTCGTCTTTGCTGCTGAATGGAGTATATGGTCTCATCAGGCAGTTCGATTAGAGCCTACTGTACAGGCTATCTGGCCAGAGCCAGTGCAGCATGCAGGGACAACACACATACACAGCTAACAACTAATGACATGTAGTTCTTTGTATTTATCTATACTGAATTTCATCTTGTTGATTTCAGATCAATTTCCTAACTAATCAAAGTCACTTTGAATTCCACTTCTGTCCTCCAAAGTGCTTACAATCCCCACTGCTTCATGTAATATGCACATTTTACAAGTATACTCTCCACTCCATTATCCACTGAGGCTGCTCAAGACAATCTGCCACTCTAGGCAAAACAACTGCCCCATGGGTGAAGCCACAGATGGTGGCCAGGGCTGTGCGATTCAGTGGGTGGAGCTCTATGCAGTGCAGGGGTCGACAACCTCAGACACACGGCTCGCCAGGGTAAGCACCCTGGCGGGCTGGGCCAGTTTGTTTACCTGCCGCGTCGGCAGGTTCGGTGGACCACACTCCCACTGGCCTGGGACAGCAAACTGCAGTCAGTGGAAGCTGCGATCATTGGCAGGTTCAGCCAATCGCAGCTCCCACTGACTGCGGTTCGCTGTCCCAGGCCAGTGGGATCTGTGGTCCACCGAACCTGCCGACGCGGCAGGTAAACAAACTGGCCCGGACCGCCAGGGTGCTTACCCTGGTGAGCCACGTGCCAGTGGTTGCCAACCCCTGATGTAGTGGGTGAGGCTGTATAGTGGCCAGAGTTCTATGGTTCAGTGGGCAGAGCTATGAGGTACAATGTGTGGAGCTCCAGATGGGATATGGGGCTGTGTGGTACAGTAGGTGGAGCTCTGTGCAGGAGCAGGGCTATGTGACCTATTGAATGAATAGGTGTTCAAGGGATAGACGCATTGTTAGTGAAGTGGTTGAAGGGAAGAATGTGCCAGTGATAGGGATAGCTCCAGAATGTCAGCATTGGGGGTGGCAGGAGACGACTGTTCAACAAATATTCAACAAAACAATCAATTATCCCAGAAATCTACAACACTATGCAGCTACCTTGTTTGGTGATTATCCAAATAATTAATGAAAATATTGAATTGTACCAGATCCAGAATAGACCTCCGTGGCACTCCACTAGATATGACTGCTCAGGTGGACAGCAAACCACTGATTATGCTGAGTATGGTTTTTCATTCTGTTGTGCACCCATCTTATAGTAATTTCAGCTAAACCACATTTCCCTAGTTTGCTTATGAGAATGTAATGGGACACTGTCAAAAGCCTTACTTAAATCAAGATATCACATATGCTGCCTCCTCTTATCCACTAGGCCAATATCCCTGTCAAACAAGGAAATTAGGTTGCTTTGGCAAGATTCGATCTTGACAAATCATGTTGGCTATTTACTGGTCATCCGAATTTCCTCTAGGTACTTACAAATGAATTGTTTAATATGTTCTAAGATCTTTCCAGGAACCCAAGTTAGGCTGACAATAATCCACACGCCCTTTTTGTTTCCAGTTTTAAAGACAGGTACTATGTTTGCCTTACTTCATTCTTCTGGGACTTCACCTGTCTCAAAGAAAATTGCTAATGGTTCTGAGTCTGCTTAAGCTAGGTCCTTAAATACTCTCAGATGAATTTAATCAGGCCCTGCTGACTTAACTATACTTACCGTAATTTATCTAAATAGTTTTAACCCGGTATTTCCCTATGCTGGTTTGTGTTCCTTCCCTCTTGTTATTAGTATTAATTGTGTTAAGTATCTAGTCACAATTAACTTTTTCTGTGAAGAGTGAAGAAAAGAGGCATTAAACACCTCATTGTTCTTGTTTTTGTCTTTTATTAGCTCTCCTCCACTAAGTAGTGGACCTACACTTTTTCCTTAGTCTATCTCTTGCTCCTAACATGCGGAGCTTCTTATTTCCTTGTATGTCCCATGCTAGGTTAACTCACTTTCTGCTTTAGCCTTTCTGAGTTTGTCTTATTCTTTTCTACTCAGCCAAAGCAATTTTTCCATGTTTCCACATTTATAGGATTTGTTTTTCGTGTTTCAGGTCATTAAAGAGCTCCTGATAGAGCTGTATTGGCCTCTTTCTATTCTTCCTATCTTTGCTTCCCATATACTTTACTGTTGTGTGTTTAGAATGGCCTCACTGAGAAACTGTCAGCTCTCCTGAACACCGTTTTTCCCTTATATTTACTTCCTATGGAACCTTACCTACCAGTTCTCTGAGTTTATTAAAATCTATTTTTAAGTCCATTGTCCTTATTCAGCTGCTCTCACACCTTCCTCACCTTAGAATGACAAAATCTTTAATTTCATGATCACTTTCATGCAAGCTGCTTTCCACCTTCAGATTTACAACCAATTCCTCTCAAGACAAAAATGACTCCTCACCTTCTCTCCTGGTTATTTTCTTCACCTTCTGAAACAAAAAGTTGTCCCAACACATTCCAAGAACTTACTGGACATTTTGCTGTATTACTTTTCTAACAGATATCTGGGCATTACTACCCAGTCTTGTGTTTGCTTCTTAGTCTGCTGTTTGCCCACCACATTCTTGTAATTCAGAGGACCCAATCATTTTTCATTCTCATCCTCATGTGGAAGCTGTATTTCTAAGAATGAAATGAGACTTTTCCCACTATACCTTCAGTGAAGGCTAAAATCCTCATTTCCCCAAATGCTAACCCCTGAATTCAAGATTTCCTTAATTGGCCTCCATTGTTGTAGCTATGTTGCAGCCACATCCCATTTAATTTTGTAGTGTCCATGTGTCCTTCCAGATAAGAAATCCTTTGCTCCAATGTTTTTTATCTGCCTTGACTGTTTCTCAGATTTTAGATTTGAATCTATGTTCTTATTGTCGGGCTATTTTCCAAAGTCATAGCCAGCAATACTGTTCAGTTAACTATGATTTGAACAATTATTTTCCAAGATTATCTGTATCATCTGCCCATCATCTTCTTTGGCCTCTAAGGTCTGATGCTATTTCAGTATATATTTTTTTCCTTCTCATTCTCCACCTACTCGTTTTCTCTGTTTTAATTACCTTTCTTTGGTATTTGTTCCTTGACCATGTACCAGTCAAAGACATTTGGTGTTCATTCAGAAGTGCAATAAGGCCAATCATTGTTAAAGCCTTGTTTTAAAATAAAAGGTAAGGGGGAGCTTGAACTCTGTAGGTGGTAAATGGAAAATATTCAACACAATATGAATGATTTGTACCAAAAAGTGTTGGATTCTACTATGGCTTTGAAGGGATGACCATTATGACATCCTCTTCAACTGCATTTATATTATAGATACACTTCCTTGTTTCAGGGCTGGTACCAAGTTCAACAGTAAATGATTTAGTTTCCCATAGCTTCCTCAGAAGAGAACAAACATTCTCTTTCACACATACAGGTACAGATTTTATTTATTGATTGATTGATCTCTGTGTAGAAGAAGGTGCTTTCTAGATTGGAAGAAAGGGGTTTTATAATTTGTAATATTGGGTTTTGTAATTTTTTCGCCAGATGACACACCCTCTTATCCCTAAAGGAGGAACTCACTCCCTATGTTCACTTACTCATATGTTAAGTTTACCTTTTCTTTCTCATATGTAGAGAGTTTGATACCGAATAAAAATTTCAACCTCTGGTTGTTTTACAGATGTCAGATCTAACTTTAGCAAGGGCACTGATGCCAAAGGGCTGCTTGTGATCCTTCAAAGCCATATGTAAGACTTCAAATAACTGGGTTGCATTGGAATGGCAGAAAAGCCAGAGGCATGAATTTAGGGCCATCAGCAGCATCCTGGAACTAGTGGATTAGAACAATTTATACATTTTAATCTTTTGGATTACCCCTATATTTTCAAGGCCATGAGCAGTGATATAGAGAATAAAGCTAGTAAGAATTGAAAAACTAAATCTCATGGCACCACTTTTAAAGTTAGAAGGAAAGCCATCACTGGTAATGACTTCTCAAATATATAATTCAGAGGATAATATAAAAAACTTACAAAGTTCAGGCAAACAAGCATATCAGGGAATAATGCTTCTTCACCCCAGCATTTTTCAAAATGTCAGGTTGCCTTTGAAGAGACATAACACATGAAAAATGATTCTTAACTGAGGTAGGAAGAAAGAGGTAAAAGTAATGTTTGATTATTATTAATACTGCAAAATCTGCATTCTTCCCTTAGTGCTAGGGATTTTACAGTAACTCTCTTATTTATCTATTAGCTCTGCATTTTGTTTGAGCTTGATTCTTATTAATACTGCAAAATCTACATTCTTCCCTTAGTGCTAGGGGTTTTACAGTAACTCTCTTATTTATCTATGCTGCTGTATTAGCTGTGCATTTTGTTTGAGTTTGATTCTTATGTGCTTTTTTTTATTCTCAACTTCTGCCAGATAATTACATTCAGAAAAGGTTTATTATTTCAACCTGGATGCATCAGCATTTATGGATTGATAATCTGCAACATGAAAATAAAGGATGGGAATAAGATATCATTGCCTTACTTGGACTGTTGTGAAAAAGTTTAAATCTTCACTGACACTTTGGTCCTTTGATTTCTGCTATCCTGACCTGGGAATATACGTGGACTATCTTGTGAACCTGCTTTCCCCAGGGTCTGTTTACCCAGTCTTTCTTTGAACTGCTGATGGTAATGAATCTCCTTCTTCCAACCACAACTGCTGCATTCAGTTATCATCAAGCACAGACATCAACTAGAGCTCTAATCTTGCTCTGATGGATGGAATACTAACCTTTCACAAGATGAGAGACACAAGGTGCTCTGGAGATAATAAAATTCAAATAGGTTTATTTCAAAGGGCAACTCAATCTCGATTTTGTTCATGGGTCACTTGACAGATCATTTACCAATGTAGTTTTTGTGTCCTTCTGAGCTTGGCTTCTGTGCAGTGCTTCAACTATTTCAAATTAAGTGGGCCCCAACAGGCTGAGTTTGATGGGGGTCTAACTTCAGCAAAAATAGTAGAGAGACTTGCTCAGTAAGGAACTGCCAAGTTTACGAAAAGTGCACTTTCTTTCTGAGAAGGTAGATTTGGGGTCATTCTTATTATTTGAATGATAAGAAGTAGGCATAAGAATGACAATAATGAACATGACAATAATCTTCTCAAATTCATTCTGTTTTATAATTTTATGTCAGATGAGGGGAACTAAAGCTAGCTGACATTGGGATGAGCCAGATGTGGCATGTGCTTTTAAGTGTTAGGAGATTTAAAGTTTTTGTAGCTCCTGCAAGGATATTTTCAATGTGCTATTCAGGCTCAACTGTTCAGGAGTGCTTACAAATCAAATAAATTAAGATTTAAGATGGACATCTAAAAGCAAAAACTCTGCACATACTGGTATCTACCTTAGAGTGCTGAAAGAACCTTACCCTCAACAGCAGTTTTCTGTGTTTGGTACCACTCAAATCTAGGTATTTCATATGATTAAAATAGATGCTATCTTTTCCAGCCTGTAAGGCTGCAACTGGCTCCCAGTCAGAAACACACTGGGAACCACTATCACTAGCTATAGATTTTTAAAGGTAATACATAACAGTTTGTACAAAAACAGTATTTATCTTTCATAGATATCAAAGCACTCTACAAGGATGGAAATATAATTAATTCAGACTAACAGCAAGGAAAACTGAAAGAGAGAGTAGCTTAGTGTAAGAATGGAGCTAGAACCACTGGCAATTGGCAATTGATCTTTGATTATCAGCAGGTAAGTATGCCCAGTGGTCTGTGATGGGATGTTAGATGGGATGGGATCTGAGTTACTACAGAGAATTCTTTCCTGGGTGCTGGCTAGTGAGTCTTGCCCACATGCTCAGGGTTTAACTATCAGAGGGGTAGCCGTGTTAGTCTGGATCTGTAAAAGCAGCAAAGAATCCTTTGGCACCTTATAGACTAACAGACGTTTTGGAGCATGAGCTTTCGTGGGTGAATACCCACTTCCTCAGATGCACGTAGTGGAAATTTCCAGGGGCAGGTATATATATGCTAGCAAGCAAGCTAGAGATAACGAGGTCAGTTCAATCAGGGAGGATGAGGCCCTGTTCTAGCAGTTGAGGTGTGAAAACCAAGAGAGGAGAAACTGGTTCTGTAGTTGGCAAGCCATTCACAGTCTTTGTTCAATCCTGAGCTGATGGTATCAAATTTGCAGATGAACTGAAGCTCAGCAGTTTCTCTTTGAAGTCTGGTCCTGAAGTTTTTTTGTTGCAGGATGGCCACCTTAAGGTCTGCTATAGTGTGACCAGGGAGGTTGAAGTGTTCTCCTACAGGTTTTTGTATATTGCCATTCCTAATGTCTGATTTGTGTCCATTTATCCTTTTCCATAGACTGTCCAGTTTGGCCGATGTACATAGCAGAGGGGCATTGCTGGCATATGATGGCGTATATTACATTGGTGGATGTGCAGGTGAATGAACCAGTGATGGTGTGGCTAATCTGGTTAGGTCCTGTGATGGTGTCGCTGGTGTAGATATGTGGGCAGAGTTGGCATCGAGGTTTGTTGCATGGATTGGTTCCTGAGCTAGAGTTATTATGGTGCGGTGTACAGTTACTGGTGAGAATATGTTTCAGGTTGGCAGGCTGTCTGTCGGCAAGGACTGGCCTGCCACCCAAGGCCTGTGAAAGTGTGGGATCATTGTCCAGGATGGGTTGTAGATCCTTGATGATGCGTTGGAGGGGTTTTAGCTGGGGGCTGTATGTGATGGCCAGTGGAGTCCTGTTGGTTTCTTTCTTGGGTTTGTCTTGCAGTAGGAGGCTTCTGGGTACACGTCTGGCTCTGTTGATCTGTTTCCTTATTTCCTCGTTCGGGTATTGTAGTTTTGAGAATGCGTGGTGGAGATTTTGTAGGTGTTGGTCTCTGTCTGAGGGGTTAGAGCAGATGCGGTTGTACCTCAGTGCTTGGCTGTAGACAATGGATCGTGTGATGTGTCCGGGATGGAAGCTGGAGGCATGAAAGTAGGCATAGCGGTCGGTAGGTTTTCGATATAGGGTGGTGTTAATGTGACCATCACTTATTTGCACCATGGTGTCAAGAAAGTGGACCTCCCGTGTAGATTGGTCCAGGCTGAGGTTGATGGTGGGGTGGAAGCTGTTGAAATCATGGTGGAATTTTACCAGAGTCTCCTTCCCATGGGTCCAGATGATGAAGATGTCATCAATGTAGCGTAGGTAGAGAAGGGGCATGAGTGGACGAGAGCTGAGGAAGCGTTGTTCCAGGTCGGCCATAAAGATATTGGCATATTGTGGGGCCATGCAGGTGCCCATAGCAGTGCCACTGATCTGGAGATATATATTGTCATCAAATTTGAAATAGTTGTGTGTAAGTATAAAGGCACAGAGCTCAGCAGCCAGTTGTGCTGTGGCATCATCAGGGATAGTGTTCCTGACAGCTTGTATTCCATCTGTGTGTGGGATGTTTGTGTAGAGAGCCTCTACATCCATGGTGGCTAGGATGGTGTTTTCTGGGAGGTGACCAATGCATTGTAGTTTCCTCAGGAAATCAGTGGTGTCACAGAGATAGCTGGGAGTGCTGGTGGCATGGGGTCTGAGTAGAGAGTCCATATATCCAGACAGTCCTTCAGTGAGAGTGCCAATGCCCGAGATGATGGGGCGTCCAGGATTTCTGAGTTTGTGGATCTTGGGTTTAACTGATTGCCGTATTTGAGGTCGGGAAGGAATTTTCCTCCAGGGCAGATTGGCAGAGGCCCTGGAGGTTTTTCGCCTTCTTCTGCAGCGTGGGGCACGGGTCACTTGCTGGGGGATTTTCTGCAGCTTGAGGTCTTCAAACCACAATGGCCCTGGAGGTTTCTCGCCTTCTTCTGCAGCCTGGGGCACGGGTCACTTGCTATGGGATTCTCTGCAGCTTGAGGTCTTCAAACCACAATTTGAGGACTTTGATAACTCAGACATAGGTTAAGGGTTTATTACTGAAGTGGATGGGTGAGATTCTGTGGTCTGCATTGTGCAGGAGGTCAGACTATATGATCATAATGGTCCTTTCTGACCTTAAAGTCTATGAGTCTATGAGTCAGATCTTCTGACTTTCAGGTAGAGGCTGCAGGTCCATACAGAGCAACAGACTACTTGCAAAAGATAGCTGAATAGCTGCGCATAACAAAACATGTTTGGAAGAACATAGCCTACTGCAGCTAAAGTGATATTCTTTCATCTCTCCAGAATATGGAGGACTACAACATACTATTTAAAATCCTGTGCTTTGGGAGTTTATGTGATAATTCAGCTATAAAGACTTGCTCCCACCTCTGCCAATATAGGTTTAGTCTCAGCCTAAAAATGTAGAAATTTAGTTTTAGCTCAGATTTAAGGAGCAAATTTATTTTTTACTGTTTTTATAGCCTTGGAACTGGAGGAAAAATGTATTCCACTTTAGATCAGTTTTAAACTTTGTGCCAATTCATAAGTGATTTTGTTTCAAATACTGCAGTCTATTAGTACATAATGTCTGGCAGGTCCTTTTGTGGTTTTGTATTTGATAATCAGATGAGTTATTAATATTTCAGAATTTTTTACTGTTTTCATAAAGATTCTAAGGCACACAACAAAGGAGCAATTACCATCGTCTATACTATCAGCACTTGAAACAAAGTACTTTAAGTGTTTTTAAAATGGTTAGAAGACATTACAATTTGCCCCTAAGGAAACATTTCAGTCTACCATGTATACCTCCACATATCTACATAAGAAACATGTAATCGTGTGTCACTTTCTCTTCTTTCAGTACAACAACTTGGGAAATTAATTCATTATCAATATATCTTTAAAGGAATATTTAGGAACATGCAATGAACTGAGATAGGGCTTTTGTGGCTGTGCTTTTTTATAAAAGAAGGAATTTTCTGGTCAATCATCCATTTTTGTCACTTCATGGCCATTGTATGGGCCTGCTTCTAATTTCAATTTGTGACACACTTTTTTTTCCCTACAAACAGGCCATGAAAAGCCACACCAGTATGTAAAACAGGAGATTAGCTAATCAAGATCTGTGCTATCCAAATGCTTCACAGTAAGAAGAACAAGAGTGAATCAAAAATCCCCTGAACTTTACAAATTTCCCAGTTGAGTACCATAGCAGGGCTGCAGACACACACAGCACCACAAACAAGGGTGTAATCCACATGCTGACACACTCAAAACAAAAGGGTTGCTGTACCAACATTAACTAGACACTGTGAGATGAGGAAAATGATGGAGAAAGCAAGGCAGAGAGATTAAGTGATTTGCCTGGACACATAGTAAATCTGAAATAGAACAGGTGTTAGAACTCAGGAGACCTTCGCTTCTGGAAACACATCTATGCACTACACTATGCTGCATCTTCTTTCAGATTATAGAGTAGGAAAATGGCATTGCATGATAAACATAATTTTGCCACAGATATTGCTAATACTAGAGTTTTGAAAACTATCAATACTTCCAGGAAAGACTTACCAGGAATTGCCTTCTGTAATCTAAAACCAGAACTAGGCATCTTGAATGGAGAAAAATCATTAAATAATTTAATATGACTGCTAGATAGACTAAACTAGATCTGTAAAGACAATCAAAGGGCATGATTTGGACTAAATTAATCTTCCCTAACCATGCAAAGAGATCCACTACAATTGTCAGCCTAAGCACTTTTTCCTTCCAAAGAACGCCACTTGGCCTATTATATGTAGCATCATGCACTTCATTGTTAACTTTGAATTCCCTTGTTTTTGTGGGATTAAGTCAGACCCTTCACATTACTTTAATCTATTTTTTTGTGGTTTAATTACAAGATATTCTCTAGAGTGCAACACAGTAACAACTAATCAGCTAGTTCTTAGCTTCCACAAAAGGAACTGTCATCTGTTATTATCTGCATTGCTAAACCTACCACAGTGTCAGCAGAAATAAAGACAACCAAACCACAAAACGCTATATTTAAATAATGTTATGTCTGTGATTTAAACACACAAAAGCAAGAAAGCTCACACTTGAAGCTGGAACTCTGTCTCTAATCCACTGTATTGCTCAGAGCTAGGGCACTACCAATAATATCTAAAAAGAGGAGCCCTGTTTGGAGACTCTGGCAATACACAGCACGGTGAGGAGAACATAGGATAGAATTTCAACCCAAATGGCAAATTTCCTTGCTATTGGGGTAGGGGAGGAGGGGATCACACTTTCACTGTCAGTGAAATCTGAAGGCAAGTTGTTTGGTTTATTTTTATGCTGTTTCTTCATTCATAAAGCAAACAGCTAGCTATAAGTAGGGCCCTACCAATTTCACCATCCATTTTGGTCAATTTCACGGTCATAGGATTTTAAAAATTATAAATTTCATGATTTGAGATATTTAAATCTGAAATTTCACAGTGTTATAATTGTAGGGGTTCTGACCCAAAAAAGAATTGGGGCTGGGAGAGGGTGTCACAAGGTTATTGTAGGGGGATTGTGGTACTGCTACCCTTACTTCTGCACTGCACTGCTGCTGGTGGTGGCACTGCCTTCAGAGCTGGGTAGTTGGAGAGCAGTGGCTGCTGTCCGGGAACCCAGATCTGAAGGCAGAGCCGCTGCCAGCAGCAGCGCAGAAGTAAGGATGGCATGGTATGGTATTGCCACCCTTACTTCTATGCTACTGAGCCCTCTGTCAGCAACTGCCACTCTCCTACCACCGAGCTGTGAAGGCAGCAGCGCAGAAATAAGGGTAGAATGGTATGGTATTGCCACTCTTTCATTTGTGCTACTGCTTGTGGGGTGCCACCTTCAGAGCTGGGCACCTGGCCAACAGCTGCCACTCTCTGACTGCCCATCTCTGAAGGCAGCACAGAAGTAAGAGTGGCAATACCATTACCCCCCTAAAATAACCTTGCAAACCCCCCCCCAGAACTCCCTTTTGGTCAGGAACCCCAATTTGTACAACGCTAGTTTCCCCTGTGAAATATGCATAATATAGAGCATAAGCACACAGAAGACCAGATTTCACTGGGGCAGACCAGGTTTCACGGTCCATGATGTGTTTTTCATGGTCGTAAATTTGGTAGGGCCCTAGCTATAAGAAAACACAACATTCATAGAAGGGGATGATAACTGACAAGCTAAACTAAATCAATGTATATAAAATACATAAACAGTGAATGTATTAAATACATTAAAGCAGGGGTCAGCAACTTCTTGTATGTGGCTCGCCAGGATAAGGACCTTGGCAGGCCGGGCCAGTTTGTTTAACTGCTTCATCGGCAGGTTCGGCGGACTACGGCTCCCACTGGCTGTGGTTCACCATCCCAGGCCAATGGAGGTGGCAGGAAGCGGCGCAGGCAAGAGGTGTGTGGGCCACGGCTTCCTGCCACCCTCATTGGCCTGGGATGGTGAACCGCGTCCAGTGGGAGTCACGGTTGGCTGAACCTGCCGACATGGCAGGTAAACAAACTGGCCCGGCACGCCAGAGTGCTTACCCTGGCAAGCCACATGCCAGAGGTTGCCGACCACTGCATTAAGGCAACATTAAGGCTGCAAAGTTAAAAACACCTGAGGACATTCAACATTTAAGATTACTTCTGCAGTGTTATATTAGGATCAGTGCACATATGGTGCATTAACCTGGTATTTTTGCAGTACATTTTTGCATTACATTTTGAAGGAAGAAAAAAGTAAATTACTTTACAGAACACTGTTAGCATTTAAATAATCCTCATTAAGTTTTGATTGGAGACTGGGGGACATGAGAGAGGGCAACATTTCCAACTAATCGAGCACAGTAAGATGGTGGAAGGTAAAGGTCTGTTTTTTCTACTGGAGATAGTTTTATTTCGTGTGCAGTTCTGCTCCAAAAAAAGTGAGTGGGCAAAAATGGCAGTTTCTAATTGAAGAGATCCATTCCCTTATCAGCCTATTGAGTGACTCCTGTTAGCCCTACAGTGATAAGAGATGGGTTTTATTCCTTTTTGTATATCAACAGCTTCCCAGAAAAATCCACCTTTGGGCATAGAGCAAGAATGAAATATTTCAGCCCAATGATGGATTTTTCAGCAGTTTCATATCTTAAGTATAGCTGTGGGGAAGAGGTAGCTGCTATGATACATATGCAGGGAATTTTATGCATGGGTGAAAATGCCAAGGACAGAAGGGACCATTGTGATCATCTAGTCTGACCTCCTCTATGACATAGACCATAGAACTTCCCCAAAATAATTCTTAGATCATATCTTTTAGAAAAACATGCAATCTTGATGTAAAGATTCTCAATGATGGAGAATCCACCAACACCATTGGTATTATTCCAATGGTAAATTATACTGTTAAAATTTACACTATAATTCTAGTCTGATTTTGGCTAACTTCAACTTCCAGCCATTGGATCGTGTTATACCTTTCTCTGCTAGATTTAAGACCCCTTATTACATATGTGTTCCCCACATAAATACTTTTAGACTGTAATCAAGTCAACTCTTAACCTAGTCTTTGTTAAGCTAAATAAATTGAGCTCTATGATTCTATCATTATAAGGCATGTTTGTTAATCTTCTAATCCCCTTTTCTGAACCCTCTCCAGTTTATCAACATCCTTTTTGAGTTGTAGGCACCAGATCTGGTTATATTCCACTGGCAGTCACACCACTGCCAAATACAGAGGTAAAATAACCTCGCTATTCCTACTTGAGATTCCCCCATTTATGCATTCCAGGATCACATTAGTTCTTTTGGCCCCATAGATATATACATTTACATTTATCCCAATGAAATGCATATTGTTTACTTATGCCCAGTTTACCAAGTGATCCAGATTGCTCTGAATCAGTGACCTGTCCACTTCATTTTTTTCCACTCCCCCCAATTTTTGTGTCATCTGCAAACTTTAACAGTAATGATTTTATGTTTTCTTCTAAGTCATTAATAAAAATGTTAAATAATATAAAACCAAGACCCAATCCCTGCAGGACCCTACTGGAAACACATGCCCTTAATGATGAGTCCCCATTTACAGACCTATCAGTTAGATGGATTTTAATCCATTTAATGTGTGCCATGTTCATTTTCTAGTTCTTTTTTTAAAATCAATGTCAAGTGGTACCAAGTCAAACACCTTACAGAAGTCTCAGTTTAGTATGTCAACGCTATTGCTTTTATCAATCAAACTTGTAATCTCAGCAAAAAAAGATATCAAGTTAGTTTGACAGGATCTATTATTATAAGCCCATGTTGAATAGCATTAATTACATTACCCTCCTTTAATTCTTCATTAATTGAGTCCTGCATCAGCCATTATCTTCCTAGATTTGATATCAGCCTGACAGGCTTATAATTACCCAGGTCATTCCATTTATCCTTCTTAACACAACACTAGAACAATATTAGCTTTCATCTTGTTTTCTGGAACTTCCCCAGTACTCCAAAATGTACTGAAAATCAACATTAGTGGTCCAGTGAGCTCCCCTCAGCCACCTCTCCTAAAACTCTTGGATGCAAGGTATCTCAACCTGCTGATTAAAAAAAAGTCTGACTTTAGAAGCTGCTGTTTAACATCCTCCTTAGACATTAGTGAAATGGAAAGAGTGTTGTCATCCGTTTTTTCCCACAAACACAGAATATAAATATTTATTGAACACTTCTGCCTTTTCTGCATTATTAATGATAATTCTACCGTTTCCATCTAATAATACACCAATATCATTGTCAGGATTCTTTTTGCTCCTAGTATACATAAAGACTTCCTTTTTATTATCCATATCTCTGCTGTTCATAGATTTCTCATTGTGTCTCTTTGCTTCCCTAATCAATTTTCTACAATTCCTAATTTCTGATTTATATTTATTATTATCCTCTTTCTTCCATTTTTTAAATATTTACAGCTGACTTCACTTCCCTTCTAAGTTAGATCAGTTTTTTAATTACCTTCTTCCTCAATTGTGGGATTGTGATTTCTGAGTATCTAGTAAGGTATTTGTAAATGATCTCCAATGATAATTCATATTTTTTCTGATTAAATACTTCCTTTCAGCTGATCTGTCTCATAATTGTTCTCAACTTTGTGAAACTGGCCCTATTACAGATCAGGTGTGTGTGTGTGTGTGTGTGTGTGTGTGTGTGTGTGTGTGTGTGTGTGTGTGTGTGTGTATTACATTACTAGTCTGGCCTTTATTCTGCTTGCACATTATACATGTAATCAAGTAATGATCACTTGCACCTAAGCTACCATTAATTTTTAGTTGTGTGATCAGTTCCTCTTTATCAGTTAGATCAAGGTCCAATAAAGAATTCCTGTGTGTTGGATGCAACGCTTTATGAATTAGGAAACAGCCATCTACAATGTTTAGACATTGCAAGGATGTTTTAGTACTGGCAGCATGAGACCTCCAGCATGTCACTGAAATTGAAGTCCCCCATGATCACGCAGCTTTTTTCTCATACATTGTAGATAGGTTCATAAAGAGATGATCATCCTGTTCCCTAGTGTGATTTGGTGATCTGCAGCAGACACCAACTATTGTCGCATCTTGTGCTTTATCTATTAAGACATTGTTCCATAAGCATTCAAGATCATTTTCTTCTGAGTTACCAGTGACTTGTAAACAGGTAATGCCATTTCTGACAGAGTGTCTGACAGAGTGTCACCCCTTTTGCCCATTCAATCCTTCCTGAGTAGTCATAATAATTTATTTTAATTTATTAGAAAGACTCTGTGATTCTCTTAGAACAGTTATAGTATATAGGTTAGCTCAGCCACTCTGGCTACTTTCCATCAACAGGAGTTGGTCCATTAAAAATAGTACCTCACCTATCTTGTCTCTCTCATAGTATATCATCTGTTATCCTACCCTTTACTAATAAAGAAAGCCTTAACGCTTACTAGTCAAATCTTTGAATTCAGTGAAACTTTGAGGGTACCCGCAGTATACAGCTTAGCCATCTTGGATGGGCCATAATACTTGCTGTAATATTTACTTTATATACTGCTAGATGAAGCATTGAAACAGCAGAGGTCCCCAAAGCTAGTCAATGTATTCCCACCAGTAACTACTAAATACTACGAAAATATAAAATTTAATTGGAACCTTATTTTGATTTTCTGGATGTTCTGACAAATGTGGGAGTTTGAATATGAGCCCCTCACACACACACACACACACACACACACACACACACACACACACACACACACACACACACACACACACACACACCAATACAAAGATTTTTGTAAATTTAAATAAATCTCATCATTCACTAAAAGGACTCACTTCCATTTATTTGTACAGAATACCTGTAGCAGAAGGATCCACTTACACTCTAATTGTTTCTTGCTAAATTGCTTTTCATTGTAAAAGAAATGGCAATAGTTGAATGGGAGTAGAATAATGTAGCAAGAAGACTGGAGCTTATTTTCAATGTTTAATTGCCATGGAAAGCTAACAAATGATTAAAAAGATAAATCAAAAGTTTGCAGAAAGAGTGAGGCTCCCAGTCACTTTTACAGTTTCATTTGAGCTACATAGATGTTATTATACAGTCATTTGCAAAACAATGAACTCTTACTGTTTATGAAAGTTTAATTTCTTGGTTTATTGCTTTAATATATTTCACATTGGTAAGGTTTACTTTTAAATGCAATCTTTGCCTGTATTATGTGGATGTTATTTTACACTGACTCTACAGACAGAATGAGTAACATCATAATTGTATTCATCTATGAAACAATTAAAGTTGGGGTAATTGCTTCTAGTTCCCTTATATCTGCATACTATGTAATAGAATTAATATTTTATCGTCTGGCACTGCTTTTTGTTAGCAGAATATTCTAAAAGCAATTTTTTTTGTTTGGCCCCAGGCATTCGAGCAAGTGTCAGAAAAAGTTTGGCTGAATCAAAAACTGTACCAAATGTAAAGTTACATTTATCCGATTCCATATCGCTGTAAGTTCACAGCCACAATTAGATTTTGGGCCTTTAAAAAAAGTGAGTAAAGCACAGATTATTTAATTAGCCAAACCTGATAATTTAAGAGGGGATGTGGATCTGCTAACAAATAGATGTCACCAAAAAGATACAGCTATCTTAGGCTGAACTCCATAATCATACATCTAGAAAAGAATAAAAATAATAGTGATTATTATTAGTGAAGAAACTTTCATAGAAGATTTCATGAACCCCACAGACAAACTATGTGAACATAGTTCCCTGTCAGAGGCTGTCACTTTGCTCTCTGAGAAATGTCAAAGAGGGTAAGGTGATACTATGCTGAAGGTCCAGGCAACTATTTCTATACTAGGGGTCAGCAACCTCTGGCATGTGGCTTGCCAGGATAAGCCCCCTGGCAGGCTGGACCAGTTTGTTTATCTGCCACATCGGCAGGTTCAGCAGACCGCGGCTCCCACTGACCGTGGTTTGCCATCCCAGGCCAGTAGGGGTGGTTTGAAGCTGTAGCCAGCACATCCTTTGCCTGTGGCACTTCCCGCCGCCCCCATTGCTTGATATGGTGAACCACGGCCAGTGGGAGCTGCAATCGGCTGAAAGTGCCAACGTAGCATTTAAACAAACTGGCCTGGCCCGCCAGGGTGCTTACCCTGGCGAGCTGCGTGCCAAAGGTTGCCGACCCCTGTTCTATACTTTGGCTAACCCAATCTAGTGAAGCAGAGAGTTCTCCTATAATTCACTAGAAAAGAATCAGAGAGACTCAGCTTATTGGAGCACAGGATATGACTCCAGAAGTTTTAGCTCTTCACATGAGTAAGTACAGCACAAGTGTCTACCCAATAACTCAAGTATGACTTTGCCATGTGACCACTCTCACCTGAGCTTAACCCAGGTGCCAATTACCCAAGCTAACTCTGCACTAAAGACATACAACAGCAAAGGCTAGGAAGAGGCCAGGTAGCCTAAAAGGAACCAGGTGCAGTTATATATTCTATAACTGACAGATGGTTGTGTCATGGTTCTGGCTATGGCTCAGCTAACAACTCACAATGAGTAATTTATTTGACAACTTTGACCCCATTTCTTCACATTTATTAATTAATTACACTGATTAGACAAATAGATTTTTGAATTTGTTACTTTTAAAAATGTGATCTGTGTGCAGCTGGTCAAATAAGTTACAAAATACTGTTTTCATTCCCCAGTTGTGACCCTCATCATTTCAGCACATGCTAAACTTTAAGGAGCCGTCACATTGACTTCAGCAGAGCAACTAACATTGAACATGTGCTTAAGTGATTTGCGGGAAAGGTGTCGTATGTGGATGCAAGTATTACTAGTATAAATATTTGCATATGTAAATTTAAAATTAGGTTTCTGCAAATATTCATAAATTCAGCTTTGAAATTTTCTTCCCATGAACATTTTTAACAAATTTCAGTAGCTCAAGATGTGCCCAAAGAGATGATACTGAAGAGGCCTGAATGAAACAAAATTGAGTTTGGACAAATGGTATAAAATAATTGCATTATTTGCTCAACTCTACTCCTGCATAATGAAGGGTTGGAAACCTGAAACCTGGGGTGAACTAATCTGTCTAAAAGTACTGGAGATAGTTGTCGAGAAAGAAGAAACCATATTTGTTTTGTTTTATTTTTAAAAGAAGCTCAAGCTAAAATATATTAAATGAGCCCTTTACACTGAAAAACAAAGTTTGAAGAAGGAGTTCAAAATAACCTGAACTGTACACAATGAATCAAAGAAATCAGCCATCTTACTCATATCTTTCTGAACATGCCTTCTACCATATCACATGCTCCATCAAATGAAGCAGTGGTGTATGCTAAAGCAGTTCTCATCTTTTCAGGGAAATGAGTAATTAATCATCATGTGTCTGCCATATTCTTTCAATATTAAAGCTCAGTCACAGATATGTAAACTGCCTTTAAAAATCTAGACTCATACAAGTGCCATCATATTTAGAGACAGCAACTTTTTATTAGGTAGATGTAAAATACAAAAATGCACATCAGCCAGCTAATCTTGCTGTTTTCTCATTAAAATTCTGAAATTAATAAAGCCACTACTGACAAAAACAGCAATGTGTATTTGTGACACCTGTACCTGAAAGTAGCACACTGTAGCCCCCGTATTCATTATTCATATATGGTTGTGATATTTCATACAAAGTATGCCATGTAAGATATTATATGAAAGGTCATGATCTGGTGAAACCCATTGTTCTTTCCAAATATGTATATCTTTAGTGTGTATGAAGTTATCGGATTTTTCTGTATCGTTGTTACTGAAGTATGTTGTAAATTTGAGAGTCTCTACCACAAGGATAGTGATCCCCGCCCTGGAGGGTGTTAAACAACCATTGATAAGAAGAGGGTTTTGTAATTCAATGACAGTTGCACAAGCATTACACAATGGGGACTGCTTGACCCTATGACTCAGTTGCACAAGACCACAGCAGGACGATTGCTCAACCCAGTAACTCAGCAAAGTCCACCAGGACATGTCTGGACAAGTGTCTTCTAGGCACATGGACTAAGGATATAAAACAGGGGACAGAGGCATCATGCTTTTGCCTTTCTCCTCCCACACCTATACTGAAATGCAGGGAAGACATATGATTTCAATTGAGAAGACTGGGTCCCAGGTTTAAGGGAGAAACCCATGTTTTATGAACTGTAACATCCAGTGGGGTGAGAACATTACTTGATCTAAATACTGCCTAGTGTAATAAGGTTTACGATTTAGATTGTGCGCTTATCATTTATATTCTTTGGTAACTATCTTTTCCACTTTTATGCCTTCCACTTATAATCACTTAAAATCTATCTTTCTGTAGTTAACAAACCTGTTTTATATTTTACTTGAAAAGTCTTAACTCAGATAACAAAGGCTGGTACATGTCCTCTCCATGCTGAGGGAGGGGTGGACTGGGTAATTTGCACTGGTCAGGCTTCTGACCAGGGCAAGAGGGTACAGCTCTGTGATGTCAGGCTGAGGAGCTGGGGGGGAATTGGCTGGTGCCTTTCTCCGTGTGATTTGTGAGTGGCTCTGGGACCATTCATGCAATCCAGCGAGGTGAGGGGCACCACATGCTGAGGGATAAGAGCCTCTGGAGGTGTTTGCTGCATGTCACTAGCAAACGTTGAGAAAGACAGCCCAGGCTGGAGAGGTAAGGAGGCCAAGCAATGCCCCAGTTCCAGATCATACCCCGGGGATCCCGTCACAATACTAACTTGTTGCCATCTTTTAAAAATCTGCATTACTTTGATATATAACTGAAAGTTTTCATTGTAAAGATGTGCTCACTTCAACTGAAATTTTAAAAATCTTGACTCAATCATTGTTTGTTGTTAAATCTAATATGGGGTTACTACATGAGGTACCACCTTTTCTTCACTGGATGGACCAAATTTTAAAAATGCATTAATCTTTAGAGATGTGTATGATACACAGCAAAATGTTTGATTTTATATGTGTACTCAGAAGTTCTGATAGACCCATTATTTTATATCAGAGATTATTTTTCTTCATCCATCATTCTCAATGGTAATTTATAGTCAGTTGATTGAATATTACATATTTATTGAGTACTTAACCTCCTATAATTCCCTCTTCCTTTCTTGTTCTAAATGTTTATTTCTCTACTATTGCACTGCTAAGTCATCTCTGGAGATAAACATAATGAGTTTTATGGGTAGGAGCACTGTGCTAAACTACTTTAAATTATAATTGTAAAGCTTTCATGTTACATTGATCGTCCTCTGAACATCCTGCTTGTTTGCTCTTTTTCATTTATGGTGAATTTCACCTATGGTCTGCAAGACCAGGGCCAGCTCTGCATCGTGGGAATAAGCCTGCAGTTGTGGCTGTGAAATCCAAAGCTACCATGCAAATGGTGTCTGTGCTGGCCCCATATATACAACAATGGATGTAGTCCCAAGACCCTGTGCAACTGGTATGAAGGGGCTACTGCTGCTATTTTAACCACAGTACTTAACAGCAGGTGTGAGTAGTGTCACAACCAACCCATTGACCCCATGTTGGGAATGGATTTCAACTCTTAAATATCTCTTCATACTCCAGCCACATAGAGCCCAGGTGGGTGGAGTAAATTTCAGGTGGGTAGAATAGATTTCACCCTATAATTTCAGAGGCTTCTAAACCACCTGTTCCCAACATTTACTCAGCAGAGGGCCACACTGGCAACATACCAGAAGGCTGCACTTAATTTGCCTGGCATGGTACTTACTGCACTGATTCTCATCTGTAATACGGAAGTGTGAAGGTTACAGCCCCCTCATGGAATTGTCCATCTTGACCTGCACATTCAGGCCACTCAAATCATGATGGAGTATGAGTCAGAAAAGGGTAATTGTGGGATGCACTTCGGCTACCCCTGTACATCTGGATCTTTATAGAAATTAGAGGCAGAAAAATATTAGGTTATTGAGCACATATCTCTGCTAATACAGTCTTGTTTCTCATAATACTTACTGAACTATTGTTTTATCATTTATAATTAAAACCCCACTGAATTTGCGATGTTGTGGATATTAGGCTACCACTGCAATTTTGATTTTAAGTAGCTTATTTTGCACAGTCCACAATTTTGCATACATTCTGAGGTCCGCAACACACAATTTTTCCCCAGTAGTACAATAGAACCCCATTTATCCTAGCTGATAGAGGCTGAGGCTCAGGCTGTCAGCCCTATGATGGCGGGGCTCCCACCTGTCAGCCCTACACATTAATGACTGTAATATAATTGCAGCAAAATGTCTGGTTATCAAAAACTTTAGCAGGGATAACATAATACTTGAGTGTTTATATTGTTCCAGCACTTTTTTCCTTAAACAAATCGGTCTTCTTTGGCTTTTCCAAATCACCGCAATTAATAATTTTCCATTATTACTTTTCTGCGATTTTCCATGTCTTGTCCGCAATTCAGTTGTAATTATTTGACAATTCAAGTAGGACATTATTTATAATCCATTTAGTCCATATAGTCATCAACGTTCTTTCTAAGATCCTTCCTCACTCTTTGAATAAGTTCTTTTAAATAATTTCAGAAGTGTAAAGTTCCAAGTGCACAATGCCAGCCTGGAGTAAGTTTAAGTATGTAAGTCACAGAGCTAGGAGATTTAAGAGAGAGAGAGAGAGAGAGAGAGAGAGAGAGAGAGAGTGTGTGTGTGTGTGTGTGTGTGTGTGTGAAGACCTCTCTGTACCTCTCCTACAGGAGAAAAGCTAGCTCTGGCAGGCTCAATTTAAATACAATATAACTTCACCCCAATGTAGTTCTATATACTGCTTTATGTTGTATTGTTTGGAGTTTGTGTTTTTGTTGTTGGAAATTATGTTAAATGATGTACAGTAAATGTATTTATGGAAGGGGGAGGAACTGTGAAAGAATAACCTATGGAAAGTGCGGCCATCCTGAACTCACAGGTAATGGAATTTGCTTGGGCAGCGAGCCAAACTCAACAAGAGGAGACACTGTCTGAGAAAGCAGAAACTCTTTCCTGGTATCTTGCTTGTTTTGGGTTTACCATTCAGAGAATCTTGACCCTTCATGGAACGAGACTTGGCACCGATTACGCTGGTAATACTGACTTTGTGAAACCAGACTGGACAGTAGTTGAGCTGTTGGAGCTGACTTCATAGAAAGTAGGAAGCCTGGAGGAGCTGATTTTGTGGAATCTGACCTGGCAGCTGCAGATCTGAGAGAAACTTGATCGTGCAGACTTCACTGGACTGCAGTGGACTAGTTGTGGAGATCTGTCTCCTGGTGTCCAACTTGACTACCACTGATTCTAACTGGATTCACAAGTGAGGTGTAGATGGGTGTGGATTTTGTGACTAAGAGTTTTGGGATTCCAGTGAATTGCATTTAATTGAGCAAAGGAAGAGATCAGAGCTGGAAAGAATGTGGAGTGTGAGGGGATTTGGAATATTTAGTGTTTGTTGGAATTTCCACTAAAAACATTAAAACAATATTCTATTGCACATTATTGAGAGAATGATTCTTGATCAATTATATTTTGACTTAACTAAAACTGGGAAATATTGGTGATGGCAAAAAAAAGATCTATTCCAGCCCCCACTGTACAGAAAATATTGACCATTATTTTGAAATCTGATTACCTTTCATTGAATTAACAGAGGACTATGACTCCAGGAGACAAGCAGTCAACACATATTTTTTGTTAATTAATAATAGCCATAATTATTGCAGGGAATTTCTTTGTTTTAGTGTTATTGCTTCCAATTATTTTTATTGATAGGAAAAAATTCAATAAAAACATATTTAAAATCACTATAGCTAATAAAGAAATATGGGCTCTGACCACGTCCAATTTTCTAGCTCAATGTTCATGCTGATAACACATTTTTTATATGCCCAGCAAATTGTGTTCCTTATTTTTACAAAGCATATTTCACATACTTTGCAGATAAAATAACTCACAAAAATGTAATCTGTTTTTATAGGTCACAGAGATATAAGTAAATCCAGTGAACCAAAAATGTATTTTTGAAAATGTAATATTCTACAGAATGCTTTTCAGTTTTATTCTTGACTGCCTTTCTGATAACGTTCCATTGTTGTCTTATTTTCTAATAGATGATTCCACCTCTCTCCTCCTCCTCCAATGTACTACCTTGCAGGCAACCTATGACTTACACTGAGTGCATTCATAGCACAGCCGAATGAACTATCTACCTCATAGGTATTCATTATAGCACTTAAAGATATCACTGACCTTCCCTTTCAGCCATGACTGCAAATTTTCACTTGCTCTAAAATATTAACAGGGGTCTACAAAGAGGCAATTAGTGTCCTATCTAGAGATATTAATCTCATAGTGCAAAGTCAAAGGAAAACACATTAGACTGTAACCTCTTGAGGGCAGAGACCGTGTCTTCCAAGTGTTTGGACAGTGCCTACCAAAATAAGGCCCTGAACCTGACTGATGCCTCAGGGCACTATTGCAATACAATCATTAATTATTAGTAACAATGATCACAAAAAGAACAGGAGCACTTGTGGCACCTCAGAGACTAATGCATTTATTTGCACATAAGCTTTCGTGGCCTAAAACCTACTTCATCGGATGCATGGAGAGGAAAATTTAGTACGAAGATATATATATAGATATATAGATACACACCACACACACAAAGAACATGAAAAAAATGGGTATTGACATACCAACTATAATGAGACTAATCAATTAAGGTGGGCTATTATCAGCAGGAGGAAAAAAAAACTTTTGTGGTGATGATCAGGATGGCCCATTTCCAGCAGTTGACAGGAAGGTGTGAGTAACAGTAGGGGAAAATTAGCATGGGGAAAATAGTTTTTGCATGGGGAAATACCCTTCCACTCCCAGTCTTTATTTAAGCCTAATTTAATGGTGTCCAGTTTACAAATTAGGCAAGGACATTCATTTATGCATGCTGAAAGAATTTTTAGCTTCTTTATAGTCTCTTCTTCACTATGTAGAAATACCATAGTGATCTTATTCCAACAAGTATTTGCTACACTCTCTAAAATAAATGTGCTTTTGTATATGAATCCTTTAGAAACCTCAGCCTGACAGCTCTTGCCTTACTCACATGTGCACGCTATTTGGTTATGGTAGGGGGGATTTTAAATGACAGAAAGACTACTGCCTTTGTAAGTACTTTCTATTGCCCTCTTCACCACTCAGATAAATTCCACAAATACTTCTATGTCATTTGTTTCTACTAAACTCATCCACCTCCTCCACATACAGAGAATTACAGTTGCTAGAAAGAAGATAGAACCTACCAACCTTAATGGTGCCTCCTTTAACCAATACCAGTAGTTAACTGCAAAAATTATATTCCTGAAAATAGTGATCAACCAAGACACCTAACAGAACAAATGCCAGGAGGTGCCCTTTGGAACACTTTCCATGTAGAAGAGAACAGGAGTCTCATAATCAGTTCGACCAAAGCAACAGTCCTTTAACTTTTACGGTAACCAATCAATATTGGATTATTTTTAAAAAGTATTTTTGCTGAAAGATTTCATATTTAAAAGTAATAAAGAAACACAAAAAGAAGTTATAGCAGGAAAATCATCATTCAGCTTCAGGAATTGTGAAAAAACATATGTAATCATGATCTTATAAATGAGAGACACCCGAAGAGAAATCAACAATTGTCATGCAACATCTGTCTCTTCCAAAGGTGCCCATATAAAAACAAAAGCTACTCAGAGTCAAAAGATAAGTAAAATAGGACCACCAAACCCCCCCCCCATTCCACCCCAAAGGACTAAACAGGATTCTCTCCTGAATTCTAAGTGGTCTTTGGCTGATAGAACATATTCCAATGCCTAAGACAAGAGCTGCCCAAAATGATATATATTTTCCTTCATTTGTAATCCTTTTAAAATCTATTGATGCTTATGCTATACGTCCCTATTAATCATTATTAAATGTTACTGATGCAATCAGAGGAAGCCAAAAGCCCGGAACTCTGGCTCTGTGGTTAAAAACATAGGCACTTAGGTAGCTCCAGAAAGCTATGGTTGTTTGAAATTGAAGATAATGGTAATGAGTAGTGATTTTGTCTGAGAAGCAAATGAGACAACAACCTGCAACTATAAGAGAGCGCTTTTCATCCTGGAGTGCTATGTATTACCATCAACTGTCTTGGGTTCTACCTCTATAGTGGGGGCGGGGATAAAATTACAATGAATAGTTGCACGATGGAAAATTTAGCAAGACAGGTCAGAGGCATGCTTTCTTCAGCCTGCCAAAATGTGTAGTACCAGGCTAAAAGTCAGAGAAAAGGTCATGCCACAACATGTGTAGGTGCTTGTATCAGCCTCACTATCCTGAAGCCTCCCTGTGGGCTTTTTCCAATAGTCCCCTGCACTGGGGACTTGGTACTCTGGCCAGATTCCTCACAATGTCCTTCATGTTTCAGATAAAACACCTGCATTAAAGCCAATGCCAAGCTAACTGCCCCTTCTGAGATTTCCCTTTGGTCAAGTACTCTAACAACAATAGAAACCAAACCATTAAAACCACTAGACCTCACTCACCCCTGCTAGGTTTGAGGTTTCAGACTCTCCTCTTCACTCTACCTCTTCATCTGTTCCTCAGGACACTGACTCACAGGACCACTTCTCTCAAGTTCTGCCACTTCACAGGGGCCACTACAGGGGCTAATCCTGCTTCCTGCAGCTCATGCTCTGTTGCTCTCTCTTTTCCAGCCTCTCCTTCCAGGAAAGAACTTCCACTCACTTTCTCCCTTGCCGTTTGACAGTCCTGCACTCTTTCTTTTAGTCAGTTGGAAGCTACTTCCTCAACCTGACCTCACCCTTCCCAGGTGAGTGTAATAGAGCTCTCAGGCTCCCTTTAATCCTTTTCGGGCCTGTGTGGTTTTAGGCACTTCATCATAATGTTCCTGTTACTTACATCACAGAATTTGATACTGATGCCTCTACAATGCTAAAGGACCATAATATTCATTGTAAGTGCACTTCTGAAATAAGCAACTGCTTCAAACTATAGATAGTGTGAAGGAGAAAGGTAGGTTTTTCTGTTACAGTGAGGGACTAGAATTTACAAGATCTGGGTTGAATTTCAAGCTGTCCCCACACTTTATGTGTGACTTTTGACAGGTCACTTACTCTCTTTGTGCCTCAGTTCCCCATCCTAAAATATAAAAGCTAAGTTATTAGTGTTTTTTATTATGAGTATGTAAAATGGAATATGCCTGGAACAGAATTATTATTATATACTATATATATATAGTATAAACAGTATATAGATATACACACACGCATTGTAAGAAGCTTGGGGGTAGTACCAAATCTGCACCAAATCACTGAATGATCAAACTGGTAACTCATATTGCAAGCAAATTCCATTTTAAATATAATAAAACAATAATGCTTAACTCTTATATAGTGCTGAACATTAATCTTCTCTTCTGTGTAACTTCTTACATATATAGTTGTAGTGTCTGGGCACCTATCAACTGTACATAGATATATTGTCAACACCCCATGAACTGGGAAGTAAATATGAAGCTTTATGGAAGCCGGTCTGGTAGCCTTGTTGCAAACACATATACAAACAAAATGGATCATCTCTCCTAAATACAAATTATCTAGTGTTCAGCTAGGCCACTAGCCCCACTCCCAAGCTTTACTCTCATGGAAGTTTCCTAGAACTTCATCCTCCCATTCCCATTTAGGCATCAGTCTTTGGTGAGTAGTTTTACTCCATAGTTTATTAGGAGTCTGGTAGAATTCTCAACTCCTATGTATGAGGAAAAATATGGTAGAGAGAGAGAAGAAGGAAGAGACAGAAAATAGAAGAGAAAAACAACAGAATGTAGGGAAATTGACAGGTAAAAGGTGAGAAAAACAAAAGATGAAAAAGACATTGGAAACACCACAGGAAAAGAAACATTATGATACGCTAAAGGAGATATAGAAAGCAGCATGAAGCCAGAAAGTTAAATAAGATATGATGCAAGGTACAGTTTAAAATATTTATTAAATAGAAATGAAAGAGAAAGCTGAGTGTTACAATTAAATGTGGTAGTGAACACAAATATTCTATTTGTATAAACTGAAGAGAGCATGTCCTGGGAGGGTCTTCATCTGGCTCTCAGTTAATGTTTCAAGCCCTAAAAATAGCTCTGTATTATTCTGCTCATCCTATCTTGCTAGTCTCTAGCATTAGATTCTGTCATCCTCCGATGCTAAAGACAAAATCCTTGACAAGGATGACCACCTTCCTTTTGTGAGCAACACAGTTCATCTCCCAGCATTCAAGCAAGAGCTGGACATTTATTCCGTTTGTCCCAGTTTCAGGGTAACTGTATCTGTATTTCCCCCTCCATGGTCCCCAAGGGCACCCATGCAAGGGTTCCGGCTTCCAGCCATCATATATTTTGAGTGGAGACCTACATCTCTCTCCCTCCGAACTAGGGATTTAAGGCTGCACAGCTCCCTGCCTTACACTGTGATATTCCTGAATGCCAGTGTCTGTGCTTTTCTATGAGGGCTATGAACAGTGTATTGGCAATAGTTGTGTGTTGTTGTCTGAACTCTTTATGCTACCCAGCTCTCACTCTGTCATACTGTTCATGCCAGAATGGGATGAAGTATCACATGGATCCATAGCCTCATATATTTTAAACTAAGATGATGGGTCTGAATAGAGATGGGGTCAGGCAGGGAGGGAATGAAGTCTTTTTCTGAGTGGGTAAGCTTGAGTCAAATGCTAGCTGTGCACTGCAAGATCAATTAAAAATACTATGCAAAACTTGTTAGCTCTTTGTAAAATAGTAAATCTATAGCACGCTGTTAAAAGTGCCAGGAAAAGGTTAACATCACAGGGCTCATGCTATTAAAGTGAGGATAGAAAAGGTTACATGTTTCCAGTGGGAAAAATTACAGGTTTGTCAGTCTGTTTTGATATTTCTCCTGTACCTTTCAAGGAGCACAGGACTGTTGCTAGCATAGCAGGTTTTCTGTACTATATGCTCTCAGTCATATTCTGCACATACTAAGTCTTGTTTTATGGAAACATAATCAAGATTTTATTTCTAAATACAGAATTGTCAAAAGGGTTGTCTTACTGACAAAACACCAGCCTATTTGAGAGTTTCATTCCCAAACAGTCACTGTATCCAGGCCTGGCATATATAACGTTATACACTAAAAAGAAATGTAAATCCTGAAACCATATGGAAAATAGTATGTAGTATATTTAGTATATGACACTGCAATTCACCAGTATTAAAATGCATCTACATTTGGCTTCCTCAGGATTCGTAAGCAAAAAAGCTTCTGAGCTCATACAGTAAAAATCATAAAATCAAGGTCCTGTTAAAGAAAAAAGATACAATGTTCTATTTCTTTTCGTTATGTAGTAGTCTTGTGGAAATTTGCATGTAATTTCCTCTCAAACTCCTGAAAGCTGATCCTTCTTTAAAATGTTTCAATGTATTTGTAAATTATCACACATCTTTACAGAACACTAAGTATTGCACTATGCACAGCTATTCAGTGGAGATTCTCAGTGCACCTGAACCCACTCAACAGGCATTGTTTTGCCATTCCAATATTCTTATTTTCCCCAGATGCGTGATTTCCTGAATTAAGTAACCCAACTGAAGCTGCAAAAGAGGAAATAACCTATAAGAAAGAAAATTGTAGATATAAATACTACTGTAACATAGGTAAGGAAAAAATGGGGTCACCAAGAACTTTCTCCCTCTTTCTAACTACACACCACAGAACGACACACTCCTATGGAAATAGCCGATAGAAAAGCATCTGCTCCATTCTCAAATATCACATCCCTTGTTTAAAACAAACAAAACAAAACAAAACCCGATGGCATACTATGTATTCATCCAACCACTCATAAAAATACATATTAAGTCTAAATGGCAATTTAACCATAAATTGTCTCATATTTTCAATGAGCACGTAGGGTTAATATGTTTTATTATTTTTAGTGGGAAAGCTGTGATAATAGGTGAATCTTTCATTTTGTCCCAAGAGCAGTAAGGTTTGTGGTATGCATTAGTTATATATAACCTGAAATCATAATACATGCTGTGGTTTGACATGGTAGGCAGGGTTTACCATGTGAGGATGCTCTTGTACAAATCAGAATACACTTTTCTTTCTAGTGTAGTATATTAAATATGTCTATGGTCTCATTATTGATAATGTGTTCCTCACATTAACTGTTCTAACTTATCACAAGCTCTCCAGGACTGCTTACAGGCTGCATTGCAGTCTAGAATCCCTATATCAAGGCTGATGGCTACTACCCTCAGGCCTGCCCCCCTGCTTGAAGCTTCTGGGGCATGCAGCTGTGACTGTTCATGATGTCTCTACATTGTTCCTGCACTGGAGGAATTCTCCTCTAGCAGTTTACACCCACTGAACAACTCTGTGCTCACTATAGAAGCATATAGGGTCTGTAAAGGGGCAGACTAGGCCCCTGAGAATTAAGATGGATTCTTCATTTTTTGGACCATCACTACCAGCATATTAAAAAGGTTTACCTCCTGGTTACATTTAGGTAACTGTGACACCTGTGCAAACCTAATGAAGCATTGTAGATTTGGCTCTGAACACACACAGGGAGCAAATCTGTTGAAGTAAGGAGGTCATTTTTACATAGACACTTTTCAGAACAGAACCATACTTTAAAACCTATTAATTTATTTTTTCCCCAATATTTCTCTTTGTACATTTACTCTTATCCTCCTACAGTGAATAGTATCTTACACCATTAATGTCAAACAGATTGCTTAAGGAACAAGATATTAAATAGGGTTGTCAGGCATCTGGTTTTTTACTGGAATGCCTGGTCAAAAACGCACCCTAGTGGCTCTGGTCAGCACAGCTGACCTGACCGTTAAAAGTCTGGTCAGTGGCACAGAGGGGCTACGGTAGACTGCCTGCTAGCCCTGGCTCAGTGCAGCTCCTGGAAGCAGCTGGCATGTTCCTGCAGCCCCTAGGCGCAAAGGTGATCAAGGAAGCTCCGTGAGCTGCCCCCGCCCCAAGTGCCATCTCAGCAGCTCCCACTGGCTGGGAACCATAGCCAATGGGATCTGTGGGAGTGGAATCTGTGGGCAGCATGCACCGTACAGAGCCACCTAGATGCACCTCTGCCAAGGTGCCGGATATGATGGCCACTGCCAGGAGCCATGCGCCAGTTCAGGCAGGGAGCCTGCCTTAGCCCCACTGCGCCACCGACCAGGAGCCGCCTGAGGTAAGCGCTGCCCAGCCAGAGCCCGCACCCCGAACACCCTGCCCCAGGTCAGAACCCAGTTCTGCACCCTAACCCCTTTACAGACCCTGTACCTGAGCCCCCTGCCCTGGATTGGAACCCCCTCCCGCACCCTAACTCCCTCCCAGAGCCCACTCCCCAAACCACTTATCCCAGGTTGGAACCCCCAGCCACACCCAAACGCCTTCCAAGAGCCCACATCCCCTCCCACACCCCAACCCCCTACCCAAACTCTGAGCCCCCTCCAGGAGCCTGCACCCCCTCCCGCATCCTAACCCTATGCCTCAGCCCTGAGCCCCCTCCCATACTTCAAACCTGTTGGCTCCAGCCCAGAACCCTCTACAGCACCCCAACTCCCTCACCCCAGCCCCACCCCAGAGCCCACACCCCCAGCTGGAGCCCTCACCCCCTCCCATACCCTAATCCCCGCCCCAGCCTGAAGCCCCCTCCCACACCTTGAACCCCTTATTTCTGGTCCCATCCTGGAGCCCGTACCCACAGCTGGAACCCTCACCTCCTCCCTCACCCCAACCCTCTGCCCCAGCCCAGTGAAATGAGTGAAGGTGGAGGAGAGTGAGCAACAGAGGGAAGGGCACTGGAGTGAGTGGGGGGTGGGGCCTCAGAGAAGGAGTGGGGAGGGAGGGGCCTTGGGGAAGGGGTGAGGCAGGGGACAGGGCAAGGGTGTTCAGTTTTGTGCAGTTAGAAAGTTGGCAATCCTAACTAATCAGTGTGAGTAAGGAAACCACTGTCTTGTCCTTAAATATTAGAAGAAATACTTATGTTTTATGCCTTGCTAACTTGCAGCATGTCTCTTCTTTCTACTTAGATCCTGCACCTAATTTTTGTTTTTTAAATCACCATTTTGATATAGTCATATCAAATAACACAACTCAAATTCTCCTCTTAGTTTCACTGGTACAAGTTCCGGAAACCTGCCCCAGTACTGACAGAATAAGCTGTCCCAATTCCTGCACAGCTTGTATTAAGTCCCCCATGTTCATGTAGTAGCTGCTAGCTGCCAAACCCTATATTTTTGTACAAAAGAGAAACAATGCGAGTCCACCTGTTGCCAGAGCAGTGCTTGTTACCAACGATATCTGTATTGGCACTAAATATGGCTCTCACAGGCCCCACTTGAGTGTCCCCTGACACCCAATAGATTGCTGTGAGGAGAACCCTGCCTCTGGATCCACAGGTGTTTTAAGCTTCCAGAGCCTGAATGGAGCTCAGCCACTGTCAGGAATGGCGGAAGTTCACTGAAACTGGTCTGCCTGGTCCCCCTGTTCTGCGCCTGTGGCCACTGTCCCATAATGGGTTCCCTTGACACACTGTTTAGGCACAGATCCTCTGTCTAATACTCCTTCCTGACAGCTGGAATCCTCTGTCCAGTTACGTGAGCCCTGGGCTCAGTGCTGACTCTTCCCTCATAACTTAAACATGTCCTTTTCCGCAACTCCACCTGAAAGTGTGAGCCATATGGGTTACACTTTAACTCTCCCAGGAGCCACATGGTAATTGAAAAGCATATAATGCGCCCATAGACACTTGCCCAGAGTAAACAATATTACACTTAACAGATAAAGCACAAGAGTACAGTGCACAGACAACTCAGTCATCCTGAATACAATGTGCCCCACTAGCTCCCCTTTCCTTTGAGAGTTCTTGGGGAACCATCTGGGTTCAGGAAGGTAGGCAGGGTCTCCCTGCCTCATAAGACTGTATCACCTCCCATCAGCTTGAACTACTGTAAATGACTAAAGGCCTCAGACAAATCAGCTCCTCCCTTTTTATAACCTTGCAGTCTCTGTTGTCAGGTAAGGTTGCCAACTTTGTAATATTTAAAAACTGGACACTCCAGCACGAGTGCTGGAACCTCCTCTTCCCCAGGGGCGGCAGGTTTGTATAATATTTGGTGGCGCCCAGAATGGTCCAAGTCCTATCCCCGCCCCCACACCTGCCTAAGACTCTGGGAGGGAGTTTGGGTGTGGGAGGGGGGAGGTGGCAGACTTTGGGAGGGAGTTTGGGTGGGGGGTGTGGGCTCTGGGCTGGGACAGGGAGTTGGGGTGCAGGAGTGGGTGTGGAGGACAGGCTCTGGGAGGGACTTTGGGTATGGAGTGCAGGGTCTGGGCTGGGGCAGGGGGTTGAGATTCAGGAGAGGGTGAAGGTGCAGTGCTTACCTCAGGTGGCTTCCAAAAGTGACCTGTAGCCCCCTCTAGCAGCAGCTCCTAGGTGGGGGGGCCAGAGGAGTCTCCGCACACTGCTGCCAACAGGTGCCACCCCTGCACTCCCACTGGCTGCAGTTGGCAGAATTGGTGCTCAGGGCAGGAGCAGTGCATGAAGGCACCCCTACCAGGGGCCACAGAGATGTTCCGGCTGCTTCCGGACATGCAGCAGAGCAGGCAGGAAGCCGCCTTAGCCCCGTTGCACTGCCAGTGGTGGCGGTGGGGCCCTTTTACATCGCCTAGGGGTGGCAAGCGGGGCTTGCAGGGGAGGACACTCAAGGGGAGACATGTGGGGGTGGCAGGCAGGACCAGGGGAGAGACCCGGCCCTGAAATTTGGTGGAGCTGGGCCCCCATGCTCTCCTATTGGTGGAGCATGGGCAGCAAGGGTCGATACAACTTGCCACCCCTGCCCTTCACCATCCCTTCCCCCCCCGATCTCACCCTTGCCCCACTTCTTCCTCCAAGGCCCTGCTCCTGCCCTGTCCCTTCCCCCTGAGGCCCTGCCCCCTATTCGCTCCTCATTTCCCCTCCCTCTGTTGCTCACTGCTTTCCCCCTTTTCTCCCCTCCCTGTGTGGATCGAGTAGGACTCGCCTGGCTGGGAGCTGCAGCCACCTGATGCTGGTAGGAGGTGGCTCTGACTGACTGGAGGCTGGTGCAGGTGATGACTCAGCACCTCCCCGCCTCCTCTGCCCATAGTAACCGGACTTTGGGTGTCCGGTCAGTAGATGTGACCAGACACTGTCAAGGCCCTTTTTCCAATGGATTTCTGTCAAAAACTGGATATCTGGCCACCCTATTGTCAGGTGACTTCCTTGCCAGCTTCAGCAGGTGACCAGAGACTCCTTACCGGCTGACTAGGTGACCTCTTCCTTGCTAAGCCACTTCTGGTTGACAGCCTGTCTGTTGTTTAGTACTATTCCGTTTCAATGGATGATCATTTACAATTAACAACCTTCTGTTTTTCTCTTTGGAATTTCACCCCAAAATGGAAGCAATGAGACAACAGAGAAGGCAAAAAGCTGCACCCTCAAAATGGAGTTGGAAGGTTGGTAAAGATAAATATAGATTTCATAATCTCACACAGAATTCATAAATTGTACAAAGAGATTCCCGGTTCATCACAATAGTCAAACAGTAGGAACACCAATTCACAAATATCAAATTAGGTTGTCTTTCTTTTAGCATTCAAACAAATATAAAGTATATATGAAACTCTCTGCAAATGCTGAAAGTTTCACAGCTTTCATCATAGATGATTTTTCACCTGAAAATTCATTACAGTGATTTTCCATTTCTTATATCCTTGTTTAAAAACATATAGTCATTCAATCAGGGACCAATATTGAACAGCAAATATTCAAAACAAACAGTGTGAAATGGACTAATAGGCCATCAACTTCTTCTTGAAAACTATGCAATAAATACTTCATACCATATATAATCAGAGAAATCTGGAAGCATTTGTAAGCAGAGTCAGGATAAGCTCTACCCTGACATCTGGTGGAAAGAATTTCAGAGAGTGTATTTGCATAGGCACGCCTACCCTATCCCAGACTGCTGAGCTGTGGGACTGCTTGGTGACAAATGATTTAACCTCAGTTGGGTGGTACTTGCTAGACAAGGGACATGGGTTCCAAAACCCAGTGAATTGAGAGAGGCTGGGGACAGGTATCTGTGTCTGGTGGTGCAATCTCCTTGTGGAGCCAGAAGCACCAGTTGCAGCCCCTCCTCTCTCCACTGTGGAATGTCAGAGTTGATTTTTTATTCCCTTAAGAATCCAGATACAGGTTACTGAGCTGAGCTCACTTTTGGCTAATGGTGCACTAGCACTGAGGCTCCCCTACTATGAGCTGAAATCACTAAGAGCTGAAAATCACTAAAGAGCTGAAATTACTGAGAGCACTGAATACTGTGCTAACTAGTGGGGAGCCTGAAGCTATATTGTGGAACACAGCAGCTGGTGGAGTGGAGCAGTTTGTGGGGACGGCTGGAGCGGATCACGGGAGAGCTGGTGGAGCAGAGCGGCTGGCAGAGCGGAGTAGCTGTGGGACGGGTGGAGCGGCTCACAGAGCGAGTGGAGCCGAGCAGTTTGCAGGGACAACTGGGGCAGCTCACGGGACAGCTGGTGGAGCAGAGCTGCTGGTGGAGTGGAGCAGTTTGTAAGGACGGCTGGAGGAGCAGAGTGGAGCGGCTGGTAAAGCGGAGCAGTTCGTGGAGAAGGTGGGAGCAGAACCCACGGAGAGGCAGGGCAGTTGGCCCCGGACCACGTAAGGTGCCCCTTTCTACCCAGACTGGGGGGAGGGACCTCTGCAGATAGACTCTCGAACTTTGGGGCTGCACTCACCCAGGACAGAGACTTTTGGGATTGTGGGACTTTTGGGACTGTGGGTGATTTGGGGGGGTTGCTGGACTCAGGAGCCCAGGAAAGAGGACAGAGCCCAATATCCTGGGGTGGGTCTTTGCTCAAGGTTTGGTCTATGAACTCTAGTTGAGGTGTTTTCCCAATTTAGTGTTTGCTGTTTATCTCATGTATTAAAACTTTTCTGCTACACCGAGACTCTGTGCTTGCGAGAGGGGAAGCATTGCCTCTTTGAGGCACCTTGGGGTGTGTGTAAGATTTTCCCAGGTCACTGGGTGAGGGCTCGAGCTTTGGCATTGGGTTGTTGAAACGGAAACGGAACACCTGGATACTGAACCCGGCCCTTGTTGCTGCCAACTCAGAGGGGCAGAAGGGTTACACATTCATTACCTTCAAAAAAAGGCCACATTTGTTAAAAAATGTATTATTAAGAATAGTTTGAACAGCTATTGTTGTTAAAATGCTAGGCCATACTCAGACAACTTCAGGCAGCTCTTCATTTTGCTCTGGGAGTACTAGAAAACAAAATCAGCCAATTATGGTTGCCCAAAGATAAAAATAGAGCAATACATTTTGTTTCAGGCTTCAGACAAGATTATTTTAATGGAGAGTATGGTAACAAAAAAAGTGGTTGACAGTGTCCCTTTGCAATTCTTATTATCATCTGTAGACAAAATGCTTTTAAAGAAAAAGAAAAAAAAACACAGATAAATTAACTTTGAGGTAGCTCAAAGAAGAAAAGAAAGACAAGAGATTTACTTTCAAATGTCCTTGCCTAGTCTCCCACTTTAAACGATTTTTTCGGGGTCAAAATATAAGAAGTTTTCAACTCCAAAGCTAGTGTGAATATAATCCAAAAGTATGCTGTGAGAACTTTGAAATCCTAAACAATTGATAGAATGTCTCCCAGTCAACAGATTTTCATATTCTGTTCCAGTAAAGCAAACAAGAGAGACACAAATGTATTTTAATGGTATGTTTTCACATCTTCATAAATATATGATGTAAAAACAGAACAGAGTGAGAGGCTAGTTGCTAGCTTTTAGAAGAGGTATCCAAAATCAAGAACATTTTGTTCCATGTATATTTATCATGGCCAGGCATTTTTTGAAAGACAAGAAATAGTGTTAAATGTTGCCTCTGGCCAATTCATGGCCAAACACCTCTTGATGTAAGGCAAGTTTGTTTCCAATGCCCTTAACCGGAAAAGGATGGCTGCTACTCAGGCTCAAGTGCTAACTTATTTTCAAATATACTTGTTCTAATTGGAACAGTTACTGTTGCTGTGAATATATTTGAGAGATATTCTCTGTGTAGAAAAGCTGATCATAACGATCCCTTCTGGCCTTAAAACCTATGAAAAAGTTTGTTTTGTCAACAGAATAGCACTTTAGCGGCAGAGGACTCAATTTCATACATCTGCAGTACTTTAAAAATGCACTAATACAAGCAAAATTACAAACATGCTCAACAGGAGTAGATGTTTTTATCTAAGCCTGTAGTGCTTGCTTATGTCATTGAGCTCTCCTTGACACTTAGCACCGTCAGTGGAAATTTCACCACAGCGATTAACAGTGGTTTATATTTCAATTGTCTGCTGCCAAATTGCAGCATATTTTCTTTGTGACTGATTTAATAGGCGTGTTCTGACTGCTCATTTGTATTCTAGGGACACAATATTCATCAGAGTTGAGGTAATTTTTCACGCAAAATTAAAAACCATTAACTTGTACATATGGCAATGTAATCTGTAGGATTTCTCTGACGAGCTATTGGGCTCCCTCAGCTACCTGTGCTCAGCCCCACCACCACAGCAATTCAGTTGTCAAAGGAAACGCTTTGATTTACATAAAGAATCTTGTAAAAGAAGAATAATCTTGTGTGAGCTGTTGATATTTGCAGATTTGAAAGCACCTTTCATTACATCCTTAAGATGAAGAACAGTGGGAAGCTGATTTTCTGAAATGAAAATATTTTGCCTGGCAGTTGTCCAAATGGCTCAGAGGCATGTAAGAGCCTGAGGAGATACAAACATCAGAGTTAACCAAGATGGACATAATGCTGTGTTTCTGCACAGACAGGAAATGTTACAAGACCACCTACTAGTATCAATATAGTTAAGGTTCCCTTCAGCATAACTCCTGATTTTCAGGAATTTCTCACCTCTGCAGTAACATTCATTTCAAGTGAAACCTGATGTGCAGAATCTAAGCTGTGGGATTCACATCTAAAATTGGATTTGTTATACAGATTTTAAGAATTATTTTTAAGTTATAGGTGGAAAATAATTGGCCATCTTCAGATGCCTTCTGACACAGTTTGCACAATGGTTATAGTTATAAAGTACTTTTTTTAGTTTTCTTGGTAACTTTTGATATTTTTCTTGGGAAAACAAGATTAATGGTCACAGTATTATCTTTAGAAAGCAACTGCTGGAATCTGCAATAACAACTTTTCATTTAATTGAGTGGAAGATTTTAAGTATGCAGAGTTCAGTACAAATGGTATATATGCCAAAACCTGCAGTTCTGACCGAGAGAGAGCTGCCAGTTAAGTCAATATGAGTTCAGCTTGACGAAGACTGAAGGGCACTATAGAACATGATGATGGTGAAAGAGGGTCCTCAATTTCAGCTGTGGCTTTTTTTCACTGCCAAAAAATTGTGTTTTTACCATGGGATAACTAACACAAGTTAACTATTCCACTGTAAAATCCTAGTGGAGACAATGTACTGTAGTTTTCACCGTGACATAGCTCGGCAAAGTTAACATAGCTAGGCAAAGTTAACATTATATACCTGCCCTTGGTTGACCTCACCTAGCTTACTATGCAATAAAATTAGGTGCTTTGTCTCCAGCAGGGTTTTACAGCAGGATGGTTAACACGTTTTAGTTATTCCACAGTAACCACACACCTTTGTGTCATTGAAGATGTAGCCTGTGTTTCTGAAAGTACATAGAAGTCCATTAGTACAATTTCTGATTCTTGCTGTAAATACCTCATCTCACTGTCTCATTGTGGACCTGGGAGGGATGTTTGATTGGACCAGGTGGGGAAAGAGAAATTTTGAAAGAAGGGAGGGGCAGGCTTGGTTGCTTTGGGGCCTTCACCCATCCAGAACACACATGGAGACTGTGCCTGGGTGGGAAGAATTAAAAGAGTTCTTCATCCCTCCCTGCTGTCATTGACTTAAGAGGTATGGGGGAGAAGAGAGGAGGGTTGATTTACTCTTGTGCTCCTCCCCTTCCTGTAAGTGAAGCCCCCTCCCTGTAAAAGAAGCCTCCAAGGCATGCAACAGCCATTCAATGGCAGTTGTTGACACACCCTCCCTGGACATATAGATTGAACTGTGTTTACATGATGGTTTGAGACTGAACAATCACCTGTTTGAGATCAGGAAGGAATTTTTCCCTCGGTGCATAATTGACAAAGTGGATTCTTTGCCTTCCTCACAGCATCCTGGAGACCCAGTTTTACATTAATAAATAAGGATAAGAACTACATATTTAAGGTTACAAGTGAGTTTGTAATGTTGTCAAAATTTGTCAGTGGTGTCTGGTTTGGGGTATTAGGTTCAAAGGGGCCAGCTCCCTGAGAGATATAACTGGTGGACCCTATTAGGCTGGAGGAAAAAAAAGAAGGCCTTAAGTCTTCACCAGATGAGGTGCCAATAGTGTCTACCCTCATTCTCCCTTGTAGAAGGAGATGAGAGGATTCAGAGGTGAGCTAAATTCTAGGGGTTAGGCTGAAGAAGACAGTAAGAACATAACAATATAAGAACATAAGAATGACCATACTGGGTCAGATCAAAGGTCCATCCATCCCAGTATGCTGTCTGCTGACAGTGGTCAATGCCAGGTGCCCCAGAGGAAGTGAACCTAACAGGTAATGATCAAGTGATCTCTCTCCTGCCATCCATCTCCACCCTCTGACAAACAGAGGCTAGGGACACCATTCCTTACCCATCCTGGCTAATAGCCATTAATGGACTTAACCTTCATGAATTTATCTTGTTCTCTTTTAAATCCTGTTATAGTTCTAGCCTTCACCTTTAGTAACCTTTAATATAGGTTATTTGGCCATTTAACACTTCACTAGACTCAAATAATTGTCTGGTATTTTGAGGGGAAAGGGTTAGTTGTCCCCTCCAGCAAAGTTAATAAAGTTGCCACCTTCCACTTTAAAATTCATATCTGTGTTTCATTTTCCTGCATGTTTTGACCAAAGATGGTAGGGAGCCATTGTTGGCTATTGTGTCAATAACTAATGAACTATGGAAGCATATTAACTGTGAGGCATACAGTTGCGGGGAGGGATAGCTCAGTGGTTTGAGCATTGGCTTGCTAAACCCAGGATTATGAATTCAATCCTTGAGGGAGCCATTTAGGGATCTACCGCAAAAAATCTGACTGGGGATTGGTCCTGCTTTGAGCAGGGGGTTGGACTAGATGACCTCCCTTCCAACCCTGATATTCTATGACACTGGGTTTTCAGTAAGAGGCTCAGTAGTAATTTTAAGTGGAGAAGAAGGGAAGCTAACAATAAACAGCACCTCAAACAACAGCAAATATAGTAAAGTAACAAAAAGCCAAAGGAACACCACAGAAGCAAGACAATTCAAAGCTTAAACTAAAATGGCATCCACCATTCCTTCCATATTTTAGATGTATTCAATGGGTTTGCTACTGAAATGTCTAGACAGAATGGATTTAGTTAAGGATGGAATTTCATTCTTAACCCTAAATTTTGTTACTTTAGCATTTTATCAGGTCATCAGTTAACTGAAAATGCAGTAGTTACTTTCACACTTTTATTTGAAGGCTTGTTTTAACTGACTTTTAAGGGGCAAAGGTCACCTTCAGAAGACATTCATGAAAGGAGATTCTAAAACCTTGTTCTCAATTATTTGAAACTGAAATCTGAGCTGGTGAAAAACAAAGAACTGTGTGGGTTGCCTTGATGTGAAGATTTACTCTATAAGCATGTCACAAAATCAATATACTCCTCAATTTACTGCTCAGAGCTTTTATTCATTTAACTGTTTTGTGTTGATATTGGAGATTCATTAAGGATGTTTCACTGCATATAAAAGAGTCCTGTAAACTGATGCCAAACAAATGTACTCTTTTAACAGGTCTATTTCTTCAGCAAGAGCATTATTTTCCAACATACTGCTGAAATGCAGTCAGATATTATTAGTGTTATGATGATAGCCTTAGATCCTCCCTCAAATTCATATATTTCTAGGAAATCTTAGGGGCTGGAGCCTGAGAAGTACTGAACAATTCCCACTGACTTTAACTCTTGGGATCAGGCTCTAAGTAACTTATTGGCTGAATCATGAAAACACATTTGACAGAGTTTGCATGATAGGGGTTACCACTACGGATTTAGGTGGCAGCACATATTTCCCACCATGATCTAACCAGCATACAAAAACCAACATATGCTCTCCCACATGCATGCAATCACTACAAGGGAATAATTCTAAAATCATGAAATTCCAGCAATAACACTGACATATTTTGTGCAAAGTCACACCATAAACCTGTCTCTGCATTGTTGGAAAAATTCTAGTGGTTCACAGTTTAGCTACGTACCCTGTAATCTATGGAGAGTCCTACTACTCCATGTGCACACATGGCCTTTTCTTTCCTAACTAATGCTATTTTCCTCTTAGGATGGATAAATGTCCTGCTAACTCTTTTAGCATATTTGTGAATGTACTCCTCTCCCATTTTGGCCTTTGGGGTACGGTAAGGAAGATTGCTGCCTTTCTAAAATAATGGCCAAGATTGGGGAGTAGAAAAGAAGGCTCCATAAGCAGACTTCCCCTCTTCACTGAGGAAGGATCAGACCAGAGCTGCTCCTTGAGACAGGGATGCTGGAACAATTTATATAGTAGTAGTGCTGAGGGCCACGGAACCAAATTATAAACCCTATATATTATGGAAACCACTCCAAGCTGGGGGTGCAGCAACCCACCCCCCTCCCCCCCAGCATCCCAAGTTCCAGCACTTATGCCTTGAGAAATATGGTCAAAATAAGTTCTGATAACTGCATAGGACAGGTTCAAGCAATCAGGAAACCAAAGTCAATATCCTGAGACTCCTGTCCAATCATAACAGTCAAGCCACCTCAAAATACTAAAAAGAGTATGGAAATTCAAGCACAAATGTATTTGCATTTGCCTTACCAGCAAACATCCTCCCCACCCTTGTTGTCAAATCATCTTGTGTTTAATGATTTGCTTCAGTTTAAAAAATGTTCACAACCTCAAAAATAAGCATTGTCAAGATTGGGGAGTAGTGCTGTGCCACTATAACCTTTCAATATCTATTTAAACCAGGGACAAAGCATACACCGGTGATCTTCTTGTATGGAGCAGCAATTTACTGCCATGGAGGATATTCCACCACAAAAGATTTAAGTTCTTTATACTAATCTCGCTATATTTCCCCATGCCTATGCTTCCATTTTTTTTAAAAAATACACAATAGGAAAGTTTCTAGCTTTTCTGGTTGTGAAGGTGGTCAGCTTGGTGTAAATCAATGCACTGCTGTTCTTCGGAGACTGTTGGCATGAAAAGTGTGTTACATTGACATAGTGTATGTTCTCCCTATTTATTCTCAGTGTACTATGTAGAAATACAGAAAAAATAAATGACTACATGACTTTGTACCTGTCATTCTGATTCTCTGTATTATATAGTAGTGAAGGCTATAGTTAAGGTTAAAACTTCCCTTCAATTATAAAAGCGTGAAATAGAGGAAGTATAAGTGAAATGGAAAACTCAACTAAGGAATCACCAGAGCTGCTTCTATAATCCCTGGTTTTATTCACTCAACATCTTTCAGAAAAATTCCCATTTTCAGCAAAAGTTTTGTCTCAGGGTGAATGGTAATTTAATTTGGGGAGGTGGGATGGTAGGGGACAAGACAGAGTCTGAGGAAAATCTGTCAATCCACTTTTGAGTTATGTATTTGCGAGAAAGAAAAAAAATCTGATACACACACTTTGTGATATCTTTTGCTCACACATATCTCAAAAACACTGAACAAAACACTGTGAGAAATAGTGAGAAATAGTCTCTAACTATTGAGGCATTCGCACTGCATTTTTCATTCTGGTGTCTGAGCATCCAGGTTTCTAAGTTTCATTTTAAAAGCATTTAAGAATAGAAGGTATAAGCAATATTTTTCCTGGAAATTCCTAAAACCAAATGTACAAAGGATTAGTGCCTGAGAAGTGGCTTCTTTTAAAGATTTTAATGGTTCATTCTGAAGTCTATAGATATCACCCCTGTGGGAGGGTGTAGGACACAGATGAAAGGGAAGGGATGCCGAAGTACAAAAAGGAATAAAAAGTATGAAGTAGTAGTAGATGGTTAAGATACACCTTAACACAAACTGTACATGAAGTGTAGGAAACTACTGATGCTATGAGAATCTTTTAATTTTTGTATTTCCTGATTTTTGTTTAAATTCTCAGTGTTAACTCTGCATTAATATCTACTTTTGCACTTAATATAATAATCAGTATTTATTTTATATGTGCACACCCACCCAGCTCATTGTCCTAATACAGTACTGATGACAGGGAGTTTATTATGATAATGATCAGCTAACAATGTTCTGTAAATGGAATTGCATCTCTTGATTCATCAAGGACAAAAATATGTAATGGAGCTCTAGGCAGTTTTTATTTTGCTTATTTATTTATTTTTATACAGCCATCAATTTGATTTATAGCTTGCACTAGAAGAATTCAGTGATGGCAGTCTTTTGCTGCAAAACAAATAGACCAAATTAACCATACTGTGTACAACAATTCTGGACAACAAACTACCAAACAGTACATGAGTAGGTTCAGCACTTTAAAAATGCACTGTATATAACTTAATGCTCACTCCCACCCATTTAACAGTTATCATGTAAGAGGTTCAGCCCATTATAAGAAGGGAAAAATGCATCTATCAAGTACTCAGGACCTCTATTAATATCGCTTGAACAGCACTCAGTACAAATGAGGACCTCAAATGAGGGACAAAGGTGAATTTTTTTCAATATTGGTAATTAATTCTTGCTTTCCGTAGGTTAATTGAGTGCAGTAGTAGAATATTGTGTGTCATTTCATTAGCCAGCCATCAAATGGACTTCCATTTGCATTCCTTGCTAAATGTGTTAACCCATGCCTTTCTTAGCCACTGGAACAATGTTGAAGGAAGAGGTCATCTGCCCCTCTTGTCCATTTTGTTTTCTTTTTAAATGTTGATATTTCCCTTAGCCATAAATGTATTCCCAGCGTTTTTAAAAAGTGTTTCTCTGCTTTAAGGTAAAAAAGAACAGAAACAACTGAAAGATAAAAACATATCAATACAGTATTAAAAATAATCTAATGCTGTAATGGGACTACCTGCTTATGCTTTTTTGTACTTGTGGTTATTACTTTCCTTCTCTACCCCTGTCCATTTCCCGTGGCCCAACTGACCAACATACAGAAGCAGGCAGTCAGGAGACCCAAACACAACACAAGTTTATGTAATAGATACTAACTAGAAAATTTTGGATATTTGATGTAACTCATCTGTAAGGGTCTTCATTTCACAATGACTTCTCCTTGTCCCCCAAAGCAGAAATATGACTCCAATGAAAACGTAACTCTTTTACTTCACTTGTGTCATGGTATAATTCCCCACTCTGAACCTTAGCGTCCAAAAGATGGGGTACCAGCATGAATTCCTCTAAGCTCAATTACCAGCTTAGTACTGGTAGCGCTGCCACCAACCAGGAATTCCAGTGCCTGGTACACTCTGGTCCCCTCAAAACCTTGCCCGGGGACCCCCAAGACACAGACCATCTGGATCTTAACACAAGGAAAGTAAACTCTTTCCCTCACCGTTGCCTCCCCCAGGCTTCCCCTCCCTGGGTTACCCTGGAAGATCACTGTGATTCAACCTCCTTGAATCTTAAAACAGAGACGAAAATTCACCTTTCCCCCTCCTTCTGTCTCCCCGTCCCAGACTCTCCCTGAGAGAGACAGTAATCCTAACACAGACAGACAAAATTAACCTTTCTCTCCTCCTTCCCTCCTTTCTCCCCACCAATTCCCTGGTGGATCCAGACCCAGTCCCCTAGGGTCTCACCAGAATAAAAAAACAATCAGGTTCTTAAACAAGAAAAGCTTTTAATTAAAGAAAGAAAAAACAGTAAAAATTATCTTTGTAAATTTAAGATGGAATATGTTACAGGGTCTTTCAGCTATAGACACTAGGAATACCCTCCCAGCCTAAGTATACAAGTACAAATTAAAATCCTTTCAGCAAAATACAAATTTGAACTCCTTCCAGCCAAATACACATTTGCAAATAAAGAAAACAAACATAATCCTAACTCGCCTTATCTACCTAGTACTTACTATTCTGGACATATAAAAGACTGTATCAGAGAGATTGGAGAGAAACCTGGTTGCACATCTGGTCACTCTCAGAACCCAGAGAGAACAACAACCAAACACTAACAGCGCACACAAAAACTTCCCTCCCTCAAGATTTGAAAGTATCCTGTCCCCTGATTGGTCCTCTGGTCAGGTGATAGCCAGGCTCATTGATCTTGTTAACCCTTTCCAGGTGAAAGAAATATAAAGTACTTCTGTTCTATTAACTCTTATTTATCTGTTTATGACAACTTGACATCCAGATTCTTGTTGAGCTTTCTGTTGTGATCACTATCTGATCAAAGCCACATAAATTATTAAATTTTACAGCTGAATTAACTGAAATCTGAGGTTCAGAGATCTGAAGCAATTTCTATAAGAAGCTCCATGGTCTCTTGGATACAAAATGAGTCTGCCTCTTCTGAGATCGAGTTCTGTCACAAACCTCTTATTCTTTGTGACTTTTTACTAAGCGTTACAGTAAAATCTCTGTTCTTCAGTTAACTCAACTGGAAAATGGAGGTAATAATATTGCCTCCTGTCTCCCCCACACAAGTTGTGGTTTAAATGTTATTAAAGAATGGCATTTATTCAGCCATTCATTGGAAGAGCTGGACCCCGGACTCAGACTCTGTACACATCCTCCTTGGCCAATGTGGGGGGAGTGTAGGGAAAACGCAGAAGGCAGAATCATTTTACCAGATCATGGAATTTTCTTTCACTTTTTGAAACATAACCCACGCTGTTTCACAAGACTGCTGCTGCTATGCAACTCACAGTCTGATGATTACCTCTTTCAGCAATTTGCATAACACCCTCCTCAGACTTCAGAGTAAATCTGACAATTTGCAGGCCAAGCCAATTTCTCCAGCATTAAGAGAGGGGCAAAGCAGGGCTTTATCAAAGCTAACAGCAGCCTTAGCTATGAATAAGCTATTGCCTCTCCCTAACAGTTAGAATCACTTCCAGGGACATAAAGGTCAAATTCTGCTTCTTCTACAAATAAGAACTATGCACTAGAAAGCATATTTTTCTTAAGATGCATATTGTCAGTTGATTTGAGGTGTGAAATATAACACAAAACAGACATCATCAATAAAAAAATATTGTGTTCTTCAGCATGAACTGCCATGATTCACAAGCTGTAATTTGGTTCTGCGATTTACATTTTTGTAGGAAAAAAAGGTAAGCTCTAATAACTGTTCATTGTCACAAGCTTGTGTAATTTTATTTGAATACTGGCCTGGTGAAATAAAAAGTATCAATCTAGAGAAAAGCATCACTGTCTGTTTCAAGGTTATACATTCTCTCTCACCCTCATTCTGAGCCTAAGGTTTCTGCACCTTTTGCTACAAGCTAGCAACTTCTTGATTCCCAGAAATGGTTATGTTTGTTCTGACCCTGTAGGAGAGTCCTTGCACTCCATCACAATGCAACATCATACATGAGCACTACAGTTATAGTCACATGAAGTCAGATTCACATCTTGCATGATCTTTATTCCTTTTGTATATAGCATAATTTATATTAGGTGCATAATTATATCATAAATGGAAACAGCATTGGTGGAAATTTGAAAACATCAATGAAGATGTTTGTTTGCTGTTTTTTTTTAAATATATATTTTTATCTTGATAGTGGCCCTTTAACTGTCCTAATCAGGACACTTGATTTTTAAGCTTGTAAACTATATTTTCAGGGCTACTGGTGGGGGGGGAGGGGAAGGGGCAAGTGGGGCAATTTGTCATAGGCCCTGCAGGGGCCCCCACGAGAATTCTCTGGCCCTGCCTCCACCTTCCCCCATCCTCCAACATCTCAGCGCGCCGTGTCCAGGAGTGGCCCTGGACAGAGCTAAAGCAGCATGGCTCTGGCGGGGTCTGAGCTCCTCCCACTTGGAGCCATGTGGTAAGGGGGTGGGGCTGCAAGCTCAGGGCTGACCGGCGGGAACTTAGAACCCGTTGAAGCCAGGCTGCTGTAGTGCTGTCGAGGGCCACTCCTGGATGCAGCGCACTGAGGTCCAGGAGACAGGGAAGACGGGGGTAAGCAGCATGGCAGGGCGCCGGGGCTGGGGGAGGTTGGATAAGGGGCAGGGAGTCCCAGGGCCAGTCAGGGGACAGGGAGGGGGCAGAGATTCGGGGGGGTCAGTCAGGGGACGGGGAAGGGGGGGTTGGATCATGGCATTCCGGGGGTCTGTCAGGACTCTGCGTGGGGGATAGGGGTCGGGGCAGTCAGGGAACAGGGGGGATTGGTGGGGGGTGGGGTCCCAGGATGGTGGTTGGGGAGAGGGGCAGTGAGGGGACAAGGAGCAGGATGGGTCGGGGATTCTGAGGGGAGAGTCGGGGGGCAGGAATTGGATGGGGAGCAGATAGCGGGCAGGGCCAGGCTGTTTGGGAGGCACAGCCTTCCCTACCCTAAAGCTCATTCAGCAGTTTGAGAATTGCAGACAGCTATTTAACACAAAGAGCCAAGCTGTTATCTTTTCCAGGGGGGAGGGATCACATGACAAGAGCAATATCCTACACCACCTACATCCTTCCAAACCCTACCAAGGGAGACCCCCCCCTCCCCTGCATTCCTCGAGGATCCAGAGGGGTTAATTCAGTGGTTCTCAAATGTTTGTACTGGTGACCCCTTTCACATAGCAAACTTCTGAGTGTGGCCTCCCCTTATAAATTAAAAACACTTTTTTACATATTTAACACTATTATAAATGCTGCAGGCAAAGCGGGGTTTGAGGTAGAGGCTGACAGCTTGTGACCCCCTGTAATAACCTCGTGACCCCGAAGGGTCTCGACCCCCAGTTTGAGAACCCCAAGTTAATTTAATTTTAGCACCCTGTGTCCATTCACATGCATGTGCTATTTTGAGCATGTCAGTTTTCACAACATAGGCTCATCTCAGATTCTGGAACAAGCTCAAATGCTCAGTTCGTGGAGTATGTACATAAGCTATACTAAAGACAAGCCCACAGTAATCATCTCCAGTTTGTGAGGGACCCCATGGAGCCAGTCTCTAGGAAACAGATAAATTCTTGGAGGTTAAGTCCTTTAATGGCTATTAGCCAGGTTGGGTGAGGAATGGTGTCCCCAGCCTCTGTTTGTCAGAGGGTGGAAATGGATGGCAGGAGAGAGATCACTTGATCATTACCTGTCAGGTTCACTCCCTCTGGAGCACTTGGCATTGGCCACTGTCAGTAGACAGGATACTGGGCTGGATGGACCTTTGGTCTGACCCAGTATGGATATTCTTGTGTTCTAAGCTAAATGAACTCAAAGTTATGGAGATAGATATGAGTCAAGGAAGCCAGCAGACTATCAGAAACTTGGAAAAATCTCTGACTGGATGGGCTCAGGCGTTTGGTCACAAGCTGAGGTGGTTCAAAAGTTTGGGATTTTTTTTAGCAGAATTTTTTTTATTGTTTCTTTAAACAAAGACAGCAAGCAGCAAATACTTGGCTACACACATCTGAAACCCCAAACCATGTTCAGGTTTTGGCACACTACTTTCAGCTTTTCAATTAAAAATAAAACAACAATTTCTAAAAGAAAGCAGACATTGTCTGTGATTCTTTTTCTGCTTTTTAAAAACCCCTAGTTTTCGATCCAAAAAATTTTCTGACGGAAAATATTTGTCCAACCCTTTTAATGAGCTTTAGTGCCTTTCAGCACTAGCTGATGCTGAGAACCAGTGATACCTTGTAAAGGTGACTTGAAAAGAAGTTTTCTCAAAACTGAGTTTGTGCCGAGAGATGCGGAAGGTTTGTAAATGTTTATTTTTCCCAGGGCTGCCGGGGGGGGAGGGGGGGCAATGGGGCAATTTCCCACTAGAATATAGTATTCTAGAGTATTGCAAATTTTTTTTATGGAAGGGGTCCCTGAAATTGCTTTGCCCCAGGCCCCTTGAATCCTCTGAACAGCCCTGTATATTTTTAGTATTCCAAGAGTTCACTGTCTCATCTGTAACCCACTGCTAATATGGGACTGGATTCTGTAACTTTTACTAATGTTGAGTCTTGCCTTACTGTATGAATAGTCTCATTGAACTCAACGGGGCTGCTCATGGTACAATGTACATCTCAACATAGGGTAGGATTGGAAGAGTCTGGCCCTTTGTTTGAACTTTTAGTAAGATAATTTTAATTTAATTAAGTAGCAGCAGATGTTTGATCTTTTGCCTCCTGCACCTATATGACTTGGAACTTGTAGCAAGAATTTTTTGTAAATGGCATTTTTTGCCTCTAAGATTTTAACATAAAGACAGAAGGCTTGTCTTCTATTGAACAGTCAGCTTGAGTTACTCCGCTCCAGCCAGCCTAGCTCGAGTACTGAAAGAGGCCACACAGGGGAAAAACACTGGAGATACATGGAGTGACTGTATTAGCAGCTGATGAGTTGTGCTAATTCAAGTTTGTATTCTGTAGCTGCATCTCCACTGTATTATTAGCTCAAGCATCAGCAGCATTTAAGCTTTAAACCATGCCGCCAGCTAGCTCAAGTTTAAAATATCACTTAATTTAAGATTGAGATTTGTGTGTGTGAACAGAAATTAGATTAGGGACCACCCTCAACTTCTACCTTGAGCTAACATTGCAATGAAGACAAGCCCCAAGATTTAGAAGCACAAATCCTGCTGAAAGTTAATGGGACTTTTACTCTTAAGTCACTTTGTCACTTATAGACAATGGGGTTGCTTGTGGTTAATGTTGGCAGGATCAAGGCCATTGGAGCCCGATCCTGTTTCCATTGACATTAATGGGTATTTTGACTTGTGATTATTATTGGTGAGAATTGGCACCATAAAGAAAATTATTAACCTTCTCCCCTATCCTGGTGCTGGCCAGAGGTCAGGTCCACCACTGCTATAATTAGCAGCAGCTGCTATGATATCTGGAGATTCTTCCTACACTACATGAACCCCTAAGTAGCTGATTACACTGACTAATTGCTTTGTATACCTGGATCAGCACAAAGTAGGACTTAAGAATCTCTAACAAGCCACAAGCCTAATTCTTCTCTCACTTAAGTCAATGGTAACATTTCCTGAAATAGCCTTATATATGGACCATATCCTGCGTTTGTAGGATCTTAAAGCTGGCAAGATGGATGGAAATAAACATTACTGAAAACATTCATCATGACAGCTAGTCAAAACACAGGAATTGTTTTTGGTGAATTTTTTTCTGAAAAAGACATCTCTTTTACTGGATGAAAATTTTCAAAATTCATGATGAGCTCTACTGATCGCATGACTTGACTTCACTGATCAGATGTCTGCACATCTATTCTCATATGGCTTCTCTGATTCCCTTACATATACATACATGCATGTACCTATCTAGTGGTTGTGCATTAATGCTCCCCAGACATTGTCAAAACTCCTCACAATATCACAATATGTTCACTAATGAGAGTCCAATATACTAATGGGTAATGAAAAAATGTCTATTTTTTTTGTGTGGTGTTTCAGCAAGTGACAAGGGAATTTGCTGATTTAAAAAACAAAAACTGAGCTGCCTCTTTTTAAATATCACCAACAATGCATTTGTTTGATCTGGATCTTAACTGACATGTCTTTTTGTCAGATGAGATTATGAATTTTTTTATGGTTTAGCTTCATGTGAACAACATAAATTATTCAAAGAAAACTGAATAACTCAGTAAATATTTTTAGTAAATTTCCCAAGAGAGAATTTCTCTTCCACAATAATTAACATATTATACATTTTGATATTTTCAGTATTAAGATGATGATGTAACTTGGTTTCATTTGATCAGAAATCTTATCTTTTTATGTAAAAATGTTCACAGTTATGGCAATGTAGGGAAGATGAAACTAATATTAAACACAGTAGCTATGTCAAAGTAACAGAGTCGATCAACTTGTTGAAACTATCAATATTTTTCTGTACAAAGAGGCACATCTTTAATACCTGGGACTCGTTAAATATTTTCAAAGAGCAAATTGTTTATCTTTGGAACTCACTTGATTGTGGCAAGTGTGGGTATATACAGGAAAAGATATTCAAAGGGGAAACATATGCCTGGACTCCCTTACAGTAACTACTACCCATTTTCAAGAACTCCACTTCAAACTACATAAGCTAAACATTGTCATACACTATCACTATACCCATTTCTCAGTTTCAGTGATGTAACTGGATTTCAATTAAAGCTGCCTTCTTGTAGGTGAGAACACAATTTATCCCAGTATACTTATAAAGGGGAAAAAACAGTTCTAGCGTATGAATTTTAATATCTGTTTGCTTGCCAAATGGTGCTGTCTTCCTCCTTAGTTATGGTCATGAAAAAGGGTGTTTGTCTGGTTGGGAAGCAAAAGAAAGATTTCTAGTCTCTCAACCCTCCAGTCTAGAGGCCCACACTCCCCTGAGTGACACATACTGTTATCACAGGCTGAGAAAACCAGTTTATGTGGGAGCTTCCTCTTACGATATTGCTGAAGAGACATCAATAATCTTAAGAATTTTTTTTTTTTTAAGAAAGTGGATATATGTGAAAGTCTCACTGGGTATGTCTACACTGGACTTAAACACCTGCCGCTGGCCCATGTTGGCTGACTCGTGCTTGCAGAGCTTGGGCTGTAGCACTGTAAAATGGTGGTGTAGATATTGGGGCTCGGGCAGGAACCTGGGCTCTGGGATCCTCAGCTCTCTCCCCCTTTGCAGCATCCCAGAGCCCAGACTCCAGCCCAAGTTTTAAAGTAGAAACCTCTTTACCAAGCTGCTGCGGCACCCTCTGTAACTCTCACTCTGCCTCCTCAACTCCTCCCCACTCCTTCCTGTTTCCTGTCCTGTCTGATTCCCAACAGCCAGTGCTCCCAGTTCTAATAATTACAAGCAACATCTAAACACCACATTCCCTCCTCTCTTAAGAAACTCTCCCAATTAAAATAAACGTTGTTCTAACCACAGGAACAAATAGGAAACAAGACACTATACTATTGGCAGAAATATTACACTGAAAACACTGTAGATACTACATAACATAGTCTCTAGTCCAGACAGGTGGTCATCTGGGTCTCACAGGCCATCTCTCAAGGCCCAGTTCCAGTGCAATGTCTTGTTGTGTTGATATTACAGTGAAGTCATCCAATGTTGGCATAATCTCCTCTTGGTGCATAGGCAGGTGCAAGATAAGAAGCATTCCATATCCACCCATCAGAAAGTCGATAGGTGTAAGGTCCCTTCTTCTCTATGATTTTAAGAGGAACTGTGAATTTATGGTCCCCTTTGCATAAAATTCCAGGTTTTTGTATTCTAACGAAGGAACCACTTTGCCACTTGTCTGTGAAAACCTTATACTTTGCTTGGTTCTATTCAACTGTTTTTCTCACATCATCCTCGGTTGGGGCCTCAAGTCATGCCTTTAACAATCCAGCAATGTTCAGTTTAGTATTCATCTGTTTCCCATGCAGTAACTCTGCAGGTGATCTTTGTGTTGTGGCATGTCGTGCAGCCCAGTATGCTTGCAAGAAATCAGTAGTGAAGGGTATCCACAATAGCCCTTCATTTTAGCCATTTGCAAACTCTCTTTCAAACTTCTGTTAAATGGTTCGATTTCCCCATTGGCTTGAGGGCAATATAGGGATGACCTTCTGTGTAAAATGTTCCTCTCTGCTAGAAAACTTTCAAACTCCAGGGAAGTAAATTGACTATCATTATTTGAAACCAGTTCTTTGGGGTTACCTTCCTTGCTAAAAACTGAAGAGAGGAACTTAATTACTGTAGCAGAAGAGATTTGTGATGTAAAGCTACCTCGGGCCATTTACTGAAATAGTCTATTAAAGTGATGGCATAACAAAAATCAATTGGAGCAGTATCAAAGGGTCCTACAATGTCAATTGTCACTTTTTCCCATGCAGATTCAGGAAGTGGAACAGGCTGTAATGGAGGGGTACATGTCACTGTTGTCTTATGCATTTGGCAATTGACACAGGATTTTTATGAGTGCTTCAGTTTGAGAGTCCATCCCTGGCCACCAATACAGATTCCATAGTCATTGTTTGGTTCTGACAATTCCTTGATGAGTATTGTGTGCCAGGTGTATGAGTTTTCACTTTATTTCTTCTGGCACAAGAAGCCGGTGTGTACCTCATAGCACACAGCCATCGAGCAAAGAAAGTTCATCCCAAATTCTAAAATAAGGCAGCAAAACTGGGTCAAGGCTTTTAGGGTTACTGGGCCATCTCTTTGTCAGAAATTCCTGTAGTTTTTGTTGAATTGGACACACTGAACAAGCAGCTTGAAATTGTTCTCTTGTAACTGCAGTAAGAGTGCTTGTAATAAGAGCAACTACTACATCATCATGCTCCGGTGGACCATCTGAGAAGGTAAAGGCAGGCGAGAAAGGCAATCAGCTACCAAATTTTTGTTTCCAGGCTTATATTCCAATGCATAATTCAAAGAGAGTAGTCTTGCAGAGCATCTAGCAATATGATATCTGCTCTTCCCAGTCCTTTTGTGGTGAGCAACGTCACCAAAGGGCTGTGGTCTGTGTGCAACTTGAACGTGCGGCCTCACAGGAAAGTTCTCCATTTTTCAGTAGCCCAGACACAAGCAAGTGCTTCTTTTTCAACTATAGAATATTTTCTCTCAGCATTACTTCGTATCCTTGAAGCAAATTCAACAGTCCTCTCCATGTTGTCCTCCTGAAGTTGTGTGAGGACAGCTCCAAGTCCATAATCAGAAGCATCAGCAGTTACAATTGTGGGCAATGCAGGACTGAATAGTGCAAGTACTGGACAATGTACAATCAAGTCTTTCACCGTTTCAAAACTAGCCTGTGCATCCATTGTCCACACTAAGGTTGAACTTCTCCGTAGTAATTCTCATAATGGTTCAATAACAGAAGCATAAGTGGGAATGAATTTTGCATACCAGGAGGTAAGGCCCAGGAAGGAACGTAAGATTTGCAAATCTGTTGGAGAAGGAGCATTTGAAATTGCCAGGATATGATATGGATCAGGTTTTAGTCCAGCCAGTGAAATTGTATGCCCCAGAAAGGAGAGTTCAGCTTGTTTAAATTTGCATTTGGACCTATTGAGCTTGAGGCCTGTTCTGCTGATGCAGTTTAGCATAGCCTGCAGGTTATTGTCATGTTCCTCAGTAGTATTTCCAAACACAATAATATCATTCAAATAGCACTGAACTCCATGTTGATTCTTCAAAATCAATTATATCATTTTTGGAAGGTATTTGAGGCTGACGGGAGACCGTATGGAACACATTTAAAATGAAATAGTCTCTCATGTGTAATAAATACTGTGAGGTCTCTGCTGTCTTCATGCAACATAACCTGGTGGTATGCACTCTGAAAATCAAGAGTAGAAAACATCTTTGCTACATGGAGTTCTGGAAATACTTCTTCTATGTGAGGAAGGGGATGGCTGTGAATCACAATAGCTTTATTTGGCTCCCTTAAGTCCACACAAAGGCGAATGCCTCCACCCTTCTTCTGTGACACTACTATAGGTGAAACCTATTCTGAGGAGTTAATCTCTTCAATAATGTCCTTTTGAACAAGTTTTCTAAGTTCCTTGGAAACAACTTCCCTGACTGAAAATAGTAAGCGCCGTAATTTCTGTCATACGGGCATCACATTATTCCGCATTTTAACTTTATGCAGAAACCCATAAGCACAGCTGAGTTTCTCCTCAACCTGGTGTTGGGTCCCAGCTGAAACTGGTGTGTGTACTGCAAGAATGCTTTGCTGAGGAAGATCAATTTGTCCATTAACTACACTGAGATTTAAAGCAGCCAATAAATCTCGGCCAAGGATAGGAGTGCCTTTGTGGACAATGTAGAACTCTGCAATTACACAGCAATCACCAAAAGTAACTATTGCTGGCAGGCAGCCATGTACTGGAATATAGTTTTTCAAATAGCACACCAACTGAAGTTTGGGTTCAGTAAGAGGCACATCTTTAAAGCAATGCAAATATATGGAATCAGGTAGTATAGATACTGTTGAGCCAGGGTGCAACATTAGCTGAATAGAGCTTGATTTGCCTGAGGGTATGGTGGAAATGTTTACAGTGCACTTTATCTGTTCTGGAATATGTGCAGTAGTGGTTTTGTCCACGCTCAGCATAGTAACATCTGGTATTGTAACTGCATGCACCTCTTGATTGAACTGGCTACTGTGACATACTTTAGCAAAATGCCCAATCTTTTTGCAGTGACTGCACTGAGCTACTTTCGCTGGGCATCCCGTGTAGCTTGCAAGGTGTTGTCGGGATCCACAGTGAAAGCATGCTTTTATTGTATTTTGAATTTGCTGATTCAGTGGCTTTTCATTCGTTTTCCTCCTGCAATTGTTTGTCTGCAGCGGTAGTGAACTTTTCTGCAAAGGAGTCACAGCCTGGACTGTGCCTCCTGTATCCCTGCTCATTATTTTGGCTTCAGCTGTAGCAAACTCAATCTGAGTAGCAATGGTTATTGCTTTTTCTAGTGTAAGTTGTGGTTCTAGAAGTAAACGTTCTCTTACATGAAGCATGGTTGTTTCTCAATGAGCTGGTCTCTAATCATCTCATCTGCCATATTCCCAAAGTCACAAGTTACAATCAGACTCCTCAGGGAAGCAATATACTGCAATATAGTCTCCCTTGGTTTCTGCTCACGCTGGCAAAATCTGTAGCGATTAGCTACTACATTCACTTTTGGCACAAAAAAGTTCTTTAATGCAGTGAGTGCAGTCTCATATTTATCATCCACAAGGGGAAAAGTGTAAAATATATGCTGCCCTTCTACTCCAAGGCAGTGGATTAGCAAAGCACACATTCTTACTTCAGAAATCTCTGTAGCACTGATTGCAAGCAGATAAGTCTCAAACATATGGATCCAGGCAGTAAAAGCATTTGGAGGCTCATCTGGATTTTGCAGAAAGGGTGCAGGTGGGTTCAGAGGCAGGAGATCCATCCTCATCGCCAAAACGTTATATCAACCAGGCAAGGTACTAACAAACTTCAACAGGATTTTAGTTTTAAAGTGGAAACCTCTTTACCAAGCTGCTGCTGCATCCTCCGTAACTCTCACTCTGCCTCCTCAATTTCTCCACCATTCTTCTTGTTTCCTGTACTTTCTGACTCCCAACAGCCAGTGCTCCCAGTTCTAATAATTACAAGCAACATCTAAACACCACACAGCCCAAGTCAGCAGCCACATCTGTTTAATTCCAGTGTAGAGATACTCAGAGAGGACAAATTAAGACTGTAAACTCTTAGGAGCAGGACTGTATGTCCGTGTTTATACAGACACTTACACAGTGGGCCTTCAGTCTCAATTGGGACATTTGGCTATTACTACAATACAAAATATAATGGCTTTCAATGCATCTTATTATATTTGGTATTCCCATCCCCCATGGTAAATTAGATAACGAATCAATACTATAGTAAAGCTGTCTACTACCAGTATACAAGAGTGACTCCAAATTAATCACTGATTATTGATTATCCTATCACTAAAATAGAACCAGAGTGAAATAACTGACTAGGTCGGTTCCTTGTCAGTTACTGAGAAATGAAAAAAGTACCAAACACACCTATCATATGGGCCTTGAATATAAATCCTTTTAGAAGGGCAGCACATTACTCACAGCTTGTCTGGCCCCCCTCAGCTGAAGGATTTATGCAGTGTCTGCTTGCAACAGAGGCAATGAACCATAATTACCTAGATTTAGAGTCTCTCTATAATAGCATGAATGGCAGACAACATTTATGAATCACAATTAGGGCGATCTCTAATCGTACAACCAGTACACCGAGATTCTTTTTTTCAGAGTGGTAAAATAAAACAACTGAATTATCCAAAGAACTTTACAGTTCCTTGGCATTTTGGGAAATAAAAACACCACATAATTTTAATTAAAACAAATCTTTAAAACAACTGTTTTAATCAGACAACATTCTAGGACATTCTCTGCTATTCTTGATTGCCATTTTTAAACTAGTTTTGTAACTCTTCTTGTACTCCGCCAGCATATTTCTTCCTGATATAAGCTCCTATATATCAGAACCTATAGAAATTATCATGAAGTGGCCAAATAGCGTTGAATGATTCATTAATTAGAAACTTGGAATTAGGGCTTTCTCAAGGGCCCTTTTATCATGCATCCTTTGAAGTCATGTAAGAGAAAGAGATTAAAGATGGATAGCCATATGTGGACTAGGGCCACTGCCTAGCCAATTCTCAGCCTTGGAGAGAAAGAAGCATTTTTGTAACTCTTCACTGGCCTCTGCAGAGGGAAGTGTTGATAGGCCCTAAATCTCATAGACTTTAAGGCCAGAAGGGACCATCATAATCATCTAAGCTGATCTTCTGCACATTGCAGGCCACAGATCTTCACCCACCCATTCCTGTAATAGACCAATAACCTCTGGCTGAATTACTGAAGACCTCAAATCATGATTTAAAGACTTTAAGTTGCAGAGAATCCGCCATTTACTCTAGTTTAAACATACAAGTGACCTATGTGCCCCATGCTACAAAGGAAGGCGAAAAACCCTCAGGGTCTCTGCCAATTCCTTCCCAACCCCAAACATAGTGATCAGTTGGACCAAGAGCATATCTGAAAGGTCCACCAGCCAGATATCTGGGAAAGAATTCTCTGTGGCAACTCAGAACTCTTCCCATCTAGTGCCCCACCACCGGCCGTTGGGGATATTTGCTGCTAGCCATCACAAATAGCCCACACGTCATTGTAGGAAATCTCATCATATCATCACCATCATAAACTTATTTAATTCAACCCTCATTAACCAGAAGGACAATGTGTCTTTCTGTTAATAAATAATAAATTATTAGTGTTACTAAGTACTCACAGTGTGCTTAGTCCTGTGCAAGATACAGAAAACGATAATTCTTGCCCAGGTCTCTGCATATGATCTAAGGGAATGATTCTGTCACTCTTTTTCATAGAATCATACAAATGCAGAGATGGAAGGAACCTCAAAGTCAGATTTTTTTAAACCTTTTATCAGTTTTTTTGCTCTCCTTCAAACTCTCCAATTTATGCACATATTCCTCAGTGCTTCACAGCCATTATTAACCAAGTCCTCAAACCAGTACTTTAGGGGAGCTATAACTATCAAACAAAATATTTTACAGAGGTATGTCAATTAATATAAATTTTGACTTTGAAATTTTAAGATTTTAAGATAAATTTTCACTTTGAAAAAACAACATGAAACATTTTGAAAATGTCCAAATATGTTTTTTCAACATTTTTGAAATAGAACATTTCATTTTTTAATTTTGAAATGACTTTTCATTTCAAAAATTTTTATAATATTAAAAAAAAATTAAAATGTGAAAATTGGAATGAAATGTTTGATTTTATTGAAACAGAACATTTTGCTTAACCTGGAACTTATTTATTTTAGTTTAGCTTAAAAGGAAATTTCTTTTTTTGTTGTTTTTGTCTGGAGCTAGTCAGGTTTTTTTGAAACTCATTGAGATTTTTCATTAAAAGGAAAATCCAATTCCACCTAGCTTTGTTTTTTTTTTTGTAGTAAGGAAGTTTTCACATAAAGTTTGCTCTATTTGTTCAACTCTAATGTCCATACTGTTAGCATTAAGTTACCTAGGAAAGTTCTGTATGATTGGTAGGGGAAAGCATGCCATTTCCACAGCTCTTCCTCCAGGCCCTACCTCACCTCCCCATGCTGATCCTCAATTGTACCCACACTCTGCCACAAACTCCACACACAATGATGCTGAGAGGCGACAATGCCATGAAGATGGCACAGTCTGCTCTGCAGCACTTGATACTGAGGAAGGTCACCTGTGGAAGTGTAAGGTGTAGTGATCTTCAAGATATTAATTGTTTTTCCCCCTGATATTTGTTCCATTATTTTACTGGTGACAGAGTTAGACTCTGGTCCAAGGGTATGGAGAGATGTACAGGACACACCTGTGGATGGCAGCTTGGCCCAAACATGCAAGAAAATCAAGCTTGACCACAAAAAAGTTCTGTAACCCTCCATGGAAAACAGATAATCCTTGTTGAGGACTCAATACTGAGAAAAATCGAAAGAACATTCTGCAGGGGACAGGCTGACAACAGTACAGTGCGCTGACTTCCGGGATGCAAGACATGAGTCATCGTTAAGATTGGATAAGCTTTTGAAGTCAACCGGTAAGAATCACTAGTAATGGTTCATACTGGTACACTAAGGACAATGCTTCACAACATATCTTACAGAAAATAAATTACTTTTTCAGTGTTCTGAAGAAAAATAATGTCCAAGCAATCTTTTCTGAGATCCTACGTGTCCCAGGAAGTAAGAAAGATAAAAGGCAGAAGATTCTGGAAATGAAATAAGTTGGGGGGGGAGGTGGAGGTTTTTTGTTTTGTGGAACATTAATCCACCTTCAGTGGGGATAGGGAAACATATAGTTTTGATGGACTCCATGGATGGTGGGTCAACCATGGGCTAGGGGAGGCTAGCCCCCAGCCTGGCCCACCCTTTCATAGAATCATAGAATATCAGAACTGGGAGGTGTGATGAGTTGGATCACAGAAACCCTCTTGGGAGCTGCCACCTGATGTGCCAAGACTACTTCTACCCCTGCCTTCTCTGCCAGCTCGGGGCCCCAGCACCCTGTCTTGCTGAGCCAGACATTCCTGTCTGCTCCAACAAAGACCCAGGGTCTGAATTACTTACCCCAAAGCTGCAAGTTTACCTGAAAGCAGGTAACAGAAGTGAAGTGTTCCCGTCTTTAACACTCATATGCCCAACTCCCAATGGGTCTAAATCCAAATAAATCCATTTTACCCTGTATAAAGCTTATTCAGGGTAAACTCACAAATTGTTCACCCTCTATAACACTGATAGAGATATATGCACAGTTGTTTGCTCCTCCAGGTATTAATACATACTCTGAGTTAATTAATAAGTAAAAAGTGATTTTATTAAATACAGAAAGTAGGATTTAAGTGGTTCCAAGTAGTAACAGACAGAACAAAGTAAGTCACCAAGCAAACTAAAATAAAATGCGCAAATCTATGTCTAATCAAACTGAATACAGATAGATCCTCACCAGTTCCAGAATGCTCGCATTTACAGGCTAATCTTCTTTTAGCCTGGGTCCAGCAATCACTCACACTCTCTGTAGTTACTGTCCTTTGTTCCAGTTTCTTTCAAGTATCCTGGGGGGAGGAGAGGCTCCCTCTTTAGCCAGCTGAAGACAAAATGGAGGGGTCTCCCAGGAGTTTAAATGGACTTTTTCTTGTGGATGGAGAACCCCTCCCCACTCCTATGCAAAGTCCAGCTCCAAGATGAAGTTTAGGAGTCACCTGGGCAAGTCACATGTCCATGTATGACTCACAGTTTTTACAGGTAGCATCCATTGTTTACATGCTACCTTGAACGACCTCAAGTAGACTTCTTATGTGGATTGGAGCATTCCAAGATCCATTGTCCTTTAAGTGTTTCTTGATTAGGTACTTAATTTCAACATTCCTTTCTTCAGGAACTGACCAAATGCTCTACTAAAGTTATTTAGAAATCAAGCCAGTACACAGCCAACATTCATAATGTTGAATACAAAAATGATTTATGCATACAAATAGATCAGTAGATCATAACCTTTGAGATATGTTACATGGCATATGTAGCATAAAACACATTCTAAGCATATTTCCATAAAGCCTTATGGGAGATACCATCACAGGAGGGACCTCAGGAGGTCATCTAGTCCAACCCCCTGCTCAAAACAGAACCAATTCCCAACTAAATCATCCCAGCCAGGGCTTTGTCAAGCCTGACCTTAAAAAACCTCTAAGGAAGGAGATTCCACCACCTCCCTAGATAACCCATTCCAGTGCTTCACCACCCTCCTAGTGAAAAAGTTTTTCCTAATATCCAACCTAAACCTCCCTCACTGCAACTTGAGACCATTACTCCTTGTTCTGTCATCTGCTACCATTGAGAACAGTCTAGATCTATCCTCTTTGGAGCCCTCTTTCAAGTAGTTGAAAGCAGCTATCAAAGCCCCCCACATCCAGGAGGTCTCATGCTGCCAGGACTAAAACATCTTTAGAATTTCTAGATATTATACATGACAATGTCATAACTTAGTGTTTGAGCCAACATGGAGAAATTTCTTTATTGGACCTTGTCTTAACAGAAAAAGAGGAACTGATTATTGAACCTGAAATTAATGGTAACTTAGGTACAAGTGATTATGAGATGATCATATTTATAATGTGCAGACCAGTGATATATATACTTGGTGCTTTAAAAGGGATCGTTTCACAAAGCTGAAAACAATTATGAGCCAATTCTGTCCTGAGGAAGAGTTTAATCAGAAAAAAAAATGAATGATAATTGGGATTTGTTTAAGAATACTATACTAGATGCCCCAAAAGCCAAAACTCTCACAATTGAGAAAGAACGTCACATTGGTTAAAAAACTGACCCTGGTTTAGAACAAAAATGAAGGAAGCTATAAAAATAGAATAAAGAAGTAACATATAACAAAAGGAAGAAAAAGAAAGCTGTTAGTAATGAATATAAATCAAAATCTAGGAATTGTAAAAAATTAATAAGGGAAGCAAAGGAACACAGGGATAAATCTGTGGTCAGAAGAATTAAGGACAATAAGAAGGAGTTTTAAAGAATATTAGGAACAAAAAGAATGCTGATAATGGTATTGGACCATTACTAGATGGAAAGAGTAGAATTATGAATAATAATACAGAAAAGGCAGATGTGTGCAATAAATATTTCTGTTCTGCATATGGGAAAAAAACAGATGTATTCATATCATATGTGAACATTCTTTCCATACCACTAGTGTATCAGGAGAATGATAAACAGCTGCTTCTAAAGTTAGATATTTTAAAATCAGCAGGTCTGGATAACTTGAATCCAAGAGTTTCAAAATAAGTGGCTAAGATCTCTGGATTGTTAACAGGGAAGTTTCAGAAGACAGGAAAAAAACTAATTTGTGCCAATATTTTAAAAGGATAAACAGGATGACCTAAATAGTTATAGACCTGTGAGCTTGATATCAATCCCAGGCAAGATAATGGAGCAGCTGATACAGGAGTCAATTAAGAAAGAATTAAAGAAGATTAATAGAATCAATGCAAAATAATATTGATTTATGGAAAATAGATCTAACTTGATATCTTTTCCTGATGAGATTACAGGAGTGGTTGATAAAGGTAGTAGTGTTAAAGTAACATACTTTGCCTTCTATAAGGCATTTGACTTGGTACTGCATGACATTTTTATTAAAAAACTAAAAAATATATAATTAACATGGCACACATTAAATGGATTAAAAGTTATCTAAGTGATAAGTCTCAAAATATAATTGTAAATGCAGAATCATCATCCAACAGATGTGTTCCTAGTGGGGTCCAACAGGCATCAGTTCTTGGGCATACACTATTTAACATTTTTATTAATGATCTGGAAGAAAATATAAACTCACCCCGATAATAGTTTGCATATGACACAAAAACTGGGGGAGTAGTAAATAGTAAAGAGGGCAGCTCACTGATTCAAAACAATCTGGATCACTTGGTAAACTGGGTGCAAGTAAACAATATGTATTTTAATATGGCTAAAGGTAAATATATTCATCTGGGAACAAAAAAATGCAGGGAATATTTACATGATGAATTACTTTATCCTGGGAAGCAGTGACATTGAAAAAGGGTTTGGGGGTCATGCTGGATAATCACCCAATGCTGTGGCCAAAAGGGTTGTGCAATCTTTGAAAATGTAAACAGAGGACACTCGAGTAGGAGTAAAGTATGGTATTTGGCAGTGGTAACTGTGGCTTGAATAGTGTGTCCAGTTCTGGTGTCCAAAAACCAGGAAGGATGTTGATAAATTGTAGAGGGTCAGAGAAGAATCAGGAAAATGATTAAAGGATTAGAAAACCTACATTATATTGATAGACTCAAGAAGCATACTTTATTTAGCTTAACAAAGAGAAGGTTAAGGGGTGACTTGATTACAGACTATCAGTACCTACATGGGGAGCAAATATGTAATCACGGGCTCTTCAATCTAGCAGACAATCCAAAGACTGGAAGTTGAAGCAACACAAATTCAGACTGGAAATAAGGTGTACAAATTTAACAGTAAGAGTAGTTAACCATTGGAACAATTTACCAAGGGTCATGGTGGATTCTTCATCACTGACCCTTTTAAAATCAAGATTGGATATTTTTCTATAAGATATACTCTAGGAATTATTTTGGGGAAGTTCAGTGACCTGTGTCATACTGGAAGTCGTAGTAGATGATCATAACGGTCCTTTCTGGCCTCAGAATCTATGAATTTAGGGAGAAAATGTATAAAAAAGAAATAAAACAAAAACAAAAATTGAAAAAATTCAAAGATTTTGTTTCAATTCAAACTATAATAAAACTTATTCATGATTTTTTTGTATAATTTGAAAAAACATTTTTCATCAAAAAACACTGACAAAAATATTTAGACCAGCTCTATTTAACAACACTACTCAAGCATAAATGTCCTGAGGTACTGAAACAACCTTCATATCATCTTCAGTATTACAATATCTCCCTAGGCATTATTTGAGTATTCCGTCCATATTTCCTCAGCAGGAAAACTGCCACCTACTGAATCAGCATTGTCACTTTCTTGAATACCTATGGGTTCTTTGGAGTTCTTCCATCTGAGTATTGACTAGGCCTCATCTTACTTAGTCGATCAGACATGATGAGATCACAGTATATGGCTTCTGGCTAGAATAGGAAAAGATTGGCTTTCTGTCACAGATCTAATGGCTTTGACATGGCTACAGGGCATATCACATTTTTATATATTGTTTGCCCTAATAGCATGTTATGTAAATTGGAGACATTTTTAAACCAAGGAGAGGAATGAAATTGCAATTGCAACAAGTTGGTTGAAACTCAATGAAAAGATCAGTATTTAATTTGTTCTCTAGTGTATTCCATAACTCTGAAGAATTTAAACCTCTTTTGTTCAACGCAAAGAGAAGCAATAAATCTTAACAAGGATGAAGGAGCAAATTACAACAAGGGTTTGATGAGAGGAGGTCCAAAAAGAGACAGAGATAATGATCCCTACAACTTCAAAGGCAAACTGATTCAGTGTTCCACTTTCATTTGAAATACAGAGAACAGGGCTGAATTTTCAGTATTGAACAGAGGCTCCTTTTTTTGACAGAGGACATTGTACTGTGTAAAAAAGATAATTTTACATGAAACAGACAAATTAAAAGAGAAAAAATCTATATAGAGGTTACCTAATTGTGTTTCTTATTTGATTCTATCACATTTAATCTACAATTGTGTGATTATTTGGAGGATTTGTTTGTCAAGCTTTTGAATACAAGTGTGAAGAGCAGATAGGTCGACAATACAACCACATTTCCACACGCAATACTAGCCTAACTGAAAGAGTTAAGTAAGCCAGATTTTTTAGTATCACTTCTAGCAAGACACCTGTTTAATTGTCTCAGGGCCCAAATTCCAGCTCCCACCCACAAAAGCCTATGGTATCAGTGCCTGGCAATTTGTTAGCATTAGCATAGTTATCAGGATCATGAAACTTGAATGAGAAAAAAGAAAGGGGAAAGGATCTACTTCTTGCAACAGTATTTTACATGTACTCTAAAAAATGTTGGAAAATACATTCCTACACACTGCAACATAAATATTTAGAAACATCTACCTCGTACTAGAGAAGTTAACTACAATTCCACAATAACACATACACAATTGCATTTTTAATGGAATGGACCCTGTGATGCGGTGCCTACCCCACAAAAGGCCAGTTAACCCTGTCACAGGCTTAATAGGAGAAGAGACAGGACAGACAAGCTTTTAACTGATTCATAGATTCATAGACTCTAGGACTGGAAGGGACCTCGAGAGGCTATCGAGTCCAGTCCCCTACCCTCATGGCAGGACCAAATACTGTCTAGACCATCCCTGATAGACATTTATCTAACCTACTCTTAAATATCTCCAGAAATGGAGATTCCACAACCTCCCTAGGCAATTTATTCCAGTGTTTAACTACCTTGACAGTTAGGAACTTTTCCCTAATGTCCAGTCTAAATCTCCCTTGCTGCAGTTTAAGCCTGTTGCTTCTTGTTCTATCATTAGATGACAAAGCCCAGCTGGGCAAGGGGCATAAGAACATATGAATGACCATACTGGTTGAGACCAAATGTCCATCTAGCCCAGCATCCTGTCTTATGACAGTGGCCAATGCCAGGTATCATGGAGTGAATGAACAGAACAGGTAATCATCAACTGAGCCATCCCCTGTCACCTGGTCCCAACTTGTGGCAAACGGAGACTAGGGACACCATGTCTGCCCATCCCAGGGCCACCCAGAGGGAGGGGAAAGTGGGGCAATTTGCCCCAGGCTCCGCAGGGGCCCCCAAGAGAACGGGTGAGGCTCACACCCCGGACCCGGCCCGACCCCGCCTCTGCCCCTCTCCCACAGCCTCAACGCATCCAGGAGCATCCCTGAACAGCGGTGCAGCGTGGTTCCGGTGGGGCCTGAGCTTCACCCCGCTCAGAGCTGCATGGTAAAGGGGCGAGGTTGCGACCTCAGGCCGCGTAGGAGCCACATTGTGCCGCTGTTCAGGGATGCTCCTGGATATGACGCGCTGAGGCTCTGGGTGAGGGGAGAGCCAGGGGTAAGGGGCCGGGCCCAGGAGGGGTATTGGATAAGGGCAGAGAGTCCCGGGGACAGTCAGGGGACAGGGAACGGGGGGGTTGGATCATAGGCATTCTGGGGGTCTGTCAGGACTCAGTGGGGGGTGGATAGGGGTTGGGGCAGGCAGGGGACAGGGGTCTCTGGGGGACGGTGAGGGGGCAAGGAGCAGGATGTGTGGGGGATTCTGAGGGGGGTAGGCAGTTGCGGGGCAGGAAGTAGGTGGGGTCAGATGGGGGCAGGGCCAGGATGTTTGGGAGGCACAGCCTTCCTTACCCTAAAGCTCACTCAGCAGTTTGAGGCTTGCAGAAGAGCCAAGCTGTTAGCTTTTCCATTAGGGCTACCATCCCTTTTGCTTCTCAAATGCCAAATTATAGTCTATATTTAATTTCAGTGCTATAGGGAGATTGAGTGCCATAGGGAGATTTAATTTCAGTGCCATAGGGAAGGGTAGCTTCATTAAAAATTAGCTACTGGGGGAGGGATCACATGAGAAGAGCAATATCCTACACCACCTACATCCTTCCCAACCCCACCAAGGGAGACCCGTCCCCCCCCCCCCCCCCGCCCTGCGTTCTCTGAGGCTTCAGAGGGGTTAATTCAGTGGTTCTCAAACTTTTGTCCTGGTGACCCCTTTCACATAGCAAACCTCTGAGTGCGACACCCCCTCCCTTATAAATTGAAAACACTTTTTTATATATTTAACACTATTATAAATGCTGGAGGCAAAGCAGGGTTTGAGGTGGAGGCTGACAGCTCATGACCCCCTGTAATAACCTCGTGACCCCGAAGGGTCTCGACCCCCAGTTTGAGAACCCCAGGTTAATTTAATTTTAGCACCCTGTGTCCATTCACGTTCATGTGCTATTTTGAGCATGTTAGTTTTCACAACATAGGCTCATCTCAGATTCTGGAAAAAGCTCAAATGCTCAGTTCGTGGAGTATGTACACAAGCTATACTAAAGACAAACCCACAGTAACCATCTCCAGTTTGTGAGGGACCCCATGGAGTCAGTCTCTAGGAAACATATAAATTTATGGAGGTTAAGTCCTTTAACGGCTGTTAGCCAGGATGGGTAAGGAATGGTATCCCTAGCCTCTGTTTGTCAGAGGGTGGAGATGGATGGCAGGAGAGAGATCACTTGATCATTACCTGCTAGGTTCACTCCCTCTGGGGCACTTGGCATTGGCCATTGTCGGTAGACAGGATACTGGCCTGGATGGACCTTTGGTTTGACCCAGTATGGGTGTTTTTATGTTATAATCTAAATGAACCCAAAGTTATGGAGACAGATATGAGTCAAGGAAGCCAGCAGAGAATCAGAAACCTGGAAAAATCTCTGACTGGATGGGCTCGGGCATTTGGTCACAAGCTGAGGTGGTTCAAAAGTTTTGGATTTATTTTTAAGCAGAATTTTTTATTGTTTCTTTAAACAATCAAACACAGCAAGCAGCAAATATTTGGCCACACGCTTCTGAAACCCCAAACCATATTCAGGTTTTGGCAGACTAATTTCAGCTTTTCAATTAAAAAAAACCACAACAAATTTTGAAGGAAAGCAGACATTGTCCGTGATTTTTTTCTGCTTTTTAAAAATGCCTAGTTTTCGATCCAAAAAAGTTTTGACGGAAAATATTTGTCCAACCCTTTTAATGAGCTTTAGTGCCTTTTAGCACTAGCTGATTCTGAGAACCAGTGATATCTTGTAAAGAAGTTTTCTCAAAACTGGGTTTGTGCCAAGATGTAGAAGGTTTATTTTTCCCAGGGCCGCCCATGGGCGGGCAGCAAGTGGGTCAATTTGCCCAGGCCTAGCAGGGGCCCCCACGAGAATATAGTATTGCAATTTTTTTTATGGAAGGGGCCCCTGAAATTGCTTTGCCCCAGGCCCCCTGAATCCTCTGGGCAGCCATGGCCCATCCAGGCTAATGGCCATTGATGGACCTATCTTCCAAGAACTTATCTAGTTCTTTTTTGAACCCTGTTATAGTCTTGGCCTTCACAACGTCCTCTGGCAAGGAATTTCACAGGTTGACTGTGCTTTGTGTGAAAAAATACTTCCTTATGTTTCTTTTAAACCTGCTGCCTATTAATTTCATTCGGTGACCTCTAGTTCTTGTGTTATGAGAAGGAGTAAATAACACTTCCTTATTTACTTTCTCCACACCAGTCATGGTTTTATAGAACTCATTCATATCCCCCTGAGTTTTCTCTTTTCCAAGCTGAAAAGTCCTAATCTTATTAATTTCTCCTTGTACAGAAGCCATTCCATACCCCTAATCATTTTTGTTGCCCTTTTCGGAACCTTTTCCAATTCCAATATATCTTTTCTGAGATGGGGCGACCATAGTTGCACGCAGTATTCAAGATGTGGGTGTACCGTGAATATAAGAACATAAGAACGGCCGTACCGAGTCAGACCAAAGGTCCATCTAGCCCAGTATCTGTCTACCGACAGTGGTCAATGCCAGGTGCCCCACAGGGAGTGAATTTAACAGGCAATGATCAAGCGATCTCTCTCCTGCCATCCATCTCCATCCTCTGACAAACAGAGGCTAGGGACATCATTCCTTACCCATCTTGGCTAATAGCCATTTATGGACTTAACCACCATGAATTTATCCAGTTCTGTTTTAAACGCTGTTATAGTCCTAGCCTTCACAACTTCCTCAGGTAAGGAGTTCCTCAAGTTGACTGTGCGCTGCGTGAAGAAGAACTTCCTTTTATTTGTTTTAAACCTGCTGCCTATTAATTTCATTTGGTGACCCCTAGTTCTTGCATTATGGGAATAAGTAAATAACTTTTCCTTATCCACTTTCTCAACATCACTCATGATTTTATATACCTCTCTCATATCCCCCCTTAATCTCTTCTTTTCCAAGCTGAAGAGGCCTAGCCTCTTTAATCTTTCCTCACATGGGACCCTCTCTAAACCCCTAATCATTTTAGTTGCCCTTTTCTGAACCTTTTCTAGTGCTAGAATATCTTTTTAGAGGTGAGGAGACCACATCTGTACACAGTATTCGAGATGCGGGCGTACCATGGATTTATATAAGGGCAATAATATATTCACAGTCTTATTCTCTATCCCCTTTTTAATGATTCCTAACATCTTGTTTGCTTTTTTGACCGTCGCTGCACACTGCGTGGTAATCTTCAGAGAACTATCCACAATGACTCCAAGATCTTTTTCCTCATTAGTTGTAGCTAAATTAGCCCTCATCATATTGTGTGTATAGTTGTATAATAGGGTGGCCTGGCTCCCAGCCGCCCCGGAGGACGAAGAGCCCAGCCGGAGGCTGGACTGGGCAGAGCTACAGAGCTCTGAGCCCACTCCGCAAAGAGTCGAGCGCTGACCCAGAAGTATAAAGGCGGGCCCTCTGAACTCATTGAGGCCCCAGCTGCTGGAGTGAGCGGACGTCCCTCGGGTTGACCGCCAACCCAAAGAAGTGCCATATTGGTTGGCAAGAAATGACCTACCTGGGATATGCCATCGGGAATGGACAAGTAAAACCCTCGTGGGAAAATTTCAGGCCATTGCAACCTGCCCTCCGCTGGCCACAAAATGCCAGGTACGCCAGTTCCTGGGACTGGCTGGCTACTATCGGCAGTTCATTCTCCAATTTGCGGCTATTGCAGCCCCTTTGACGAGTTTGTTGACCAAGGACCCATGAGTGCAACAATGTATTTCAGACACTCAAGGCAAGCCTTTGCCGCAAACCGGTTCTATAAAGCCCTGATTTTGACTGGGCATTTGTCCTCCAGACAGTTACTGATCCATGAGAGCATTATCCCTCTTATCTAATGACAGCTTACTTTGCTTAAGAACCTTTGGTTAGGGACCTTGTCAAAGGCTTTCTGAAAATCTAATTACGTTGTAGCCACTGAATCCCCCTTATCCACACGCTTGGTGACTCCCTCAAATTCTAGTAGATTGGTGAGGCATGATTTCCATTTACAAATTATGTTCACCTACGTGTCTGACAAGTTTGTTCTTTACTATAGTTTCAACTAGTTTGCCCAGTACTGAAGTCAGGTTTACTGGCCTGTAATTGCTGGGATCATTTCTGAAACCCTTTTTAAAAATTGGCATCATATTAGCTATCTTTCCTGCAGTCCCTTCCAGTCCTACATTTCTATGGTTCTATGGCAGGGGTCAGCAACCTCTGGCATGCAGCTCCCCAGGATAAGCACCCTGGTGGTCCGGGCCCGTTTGTTTACCTGCCGCGTCTGCAGGTTCGGCCGATCGTGGCTCTCACTGGCCGCGGTTCACCATCCCAGGCCAATGGTGCTTCCTGCCGCCCCCATTGGCCTGGGACAGCGAACCGCGGCCAGTGGGAGCCCAAGATTGGCTGAACTTGCCGACGTGGCAGGTAAACAAACTGACCTGGCCCACCAGGGTGCTTACCCTGGTGAGCCGCGTGCCAGAGATTGCTGATCCCTATTCTATGGAGTCATTGATCATGGTTTTTTATGGGAGATCTAGTCCAATTTGGGATCTGCCCCACAAAGGGGAATGGGGACATGAAATACTAGAGCTCCAATTCTTGGCAGAAATATTTTGAAAAAATATCATTGAAACCAGACAATGTTTAGAGGGTTTTTTTTTTAATTTAGTCCAAAACTCTCTTATCCAGTGAAAAACAGGCTTTTTTATATAATTTTCAACCAGCTCTAAACCCTATGAAGAAGAGAATGGCACAGCCTGTACAAGGCAGGGAAACAAAATGATTATGCAGCATTCAACATTTCAAATTCTGTGCTCTGATGCCAAATGCCAAGCAATTGATTTAGTTCCCTAATAGAAGGCTTCCTCCTGCCAGTCCTGCATGGGTAACTCTCATTGACTTAATGGGATTTCAGACATGGAGGGCTGATTTACACAATAGGTTATAGTTTGAGGGGGGAAAGATTAAATAATGTGTCCATAACTCATGTATGTGTTGGTAGAGGGTTAAGGGAGACCTAGACTGAAGCTTCCTGTTATGTAGGAATGAAGATGAATCCGCAATGTGTCCTATCATGGATTAGAATGAAGGTGAGAGATTCTGGCTCACCCACGAGGAGTTATTTTCCCCATCGAGCCATCAGTCAGCATGAAACAACTCCTACTTAGCACCACATGACAGTGGAACATGGGCAGCAAACAGAGTAAAATTTGTGGGACCCCCAATAATTAGGCAAGCCCTGCAGCAACTCTTTTTTTGCAACACTGTGTGAATCAGCCATGTTTACTGTAATACCAACAGACACACACTTTCTCTCTCTCTTTCAACCACATGATATTTTCTGACTTGAATTCCATTTAAAAGCCTAAAATGGAATTTAAATTCAGAGATTAAAAATCATTTCATTTTATGTTGTTGACACTAAAAACATTTTGTATATTTTTATTTAAAAATAATAGTCACATAGACAGCTATTATGGGGCAGCTATCTTGAAGTTTTAATTTCAACTTCCAAAATGGTATTTAGCAGCAGAAAAATTGAATTCAGTACTAGACTTTGATTTTGCTAAACTGGGTAATAATCCTTAGCTAATCTAGTAGCTTTCTTCCAAAGATCCCTTACTACTTTGCTCAACCCTCTGTGGTGGGTAAGATAACATACATCACAGTATGGTAATGGATGATACATGACTGAGCAGGTTTCCTCCAAATTTTCTTGAGACACAGACCAACTAGCATTATGGTAAATAGAATCTATTGAGAAGATTTGGAGGTAGGATAGGGGGAGGATATTAAATATTCCCACTGAGATCAAATATTTCACTCTGTCTGAGTGGCAAAGGCAGCTGACAAGACAAAGCTGTCAAAGAGCAGAAACTTCCAACCCTCATCATCACTACCCCCAAATGCAGAGGAAAACAGTTTTATTCTGAAATGAAATTACACTATTTAAATACATTTATCTAGACAACATGCTGTCACATCCATTCATTTCCCACAGTTGAAATATATGTTTTGCTGAATGGCATGAATCATCTTCCAAGTAGCGGCAGGCTTCCCAAAGCAGCAATAATGCTAGGTGGGAGGGAAACAGAAGGCACATCAAACAGGATTCTGATACACAAGTGGAATAGAGGGTTTACAGCAACTGTAACTTTTACACTTTGCTTGCTGACAGCTGCTAGTATGGCACCTTATTTAGAACCAGTGTCAAAGGAAGCAGCTCAGTGATAATCCCACTGTTATATCGCTAAACCCACTTTGTGGATTTGCCAGCCTGCATGTGTGGTTCTGGGAGAATCAAGTTGCTGATTCTCCTTTTTTTCTTATGCAAATTTGGCTTGGATTGAACATATTGGGACAGATTTTGGCCCAGAGAGTGGCACTAAGAAGATGTAAAGAATCCTGTGGCACCTTATAGACTAACAGACGTTTTGGAGCATGAGCTTTCGTGGGTGAATACCCACTTCATCAGATGCATGTCTGTTAGTCTATAAGGTGCCATAGGATTCTTTGCTGCTTTTACAGATCCAGACTAACACGGCTACCTTTCAGATACTAAGAAGATGGGGGGCAGAGAGGCTGCCCTAAAAGAGTAGCCAGGAATTGCCCTGTAATAAGGGAATCCCCAGGTGACTTTACACCATGTTATTCCCACCCCATGCATATGATAGGGTGATGGGGGAAAGGGGCAGAACTGAAAGCACAATACATTCCAGCAATCCTCAGTTGATGAACTGGTCCTTAGGGAACCTCTTTAGCTGGTATAATTTAGAATTGTCCTTAAGTTGCTCTGAATTACTCCATTTGGTCTACAACCAGCTCCACAACTGGGGGAATAGGAAGGATGTTTACAGCCCCTTTGTCTACTCCATTCCCTGATCATGTATGGAGTGCAGATTGGCTGGATTTGAATCTGATCCACTGTGTCTGATTCTCCATTGCACCTTGTGTAGTCATTTACACCTGTATAAAGCTCTCCACCTGCTAAAAGTTACATGGGGCTCTACATCCTGTCTTAGTTGGTCTTATAGTATTTAATTTTAAACAGATAGACAACATAACTAGAAACTGTCCATTCCCCTCCTTCTCTGTGTACCGACCCCCACCACCACTTTTGTGTTTGAAACAAAACAGAAAGGATGGTCCAGTATTCATGGGGAAAGATTTAAAGTTAATGCAAATCCCATGGACATCTCTTCCCAAATGCCCCTGTCACCATCATTTGAGGAACCTACAAATGTCAGGGTGAATTTAATCCTTAATTTAAAAAAAAATCAAATCTTTTCATTTGCCAGACAGCCTAGAAAACATGAACTGATATAAAACAATTGCTAGAGTTGAAAGTTTGTCACTGATTTCCCCAAAGCCTCCATACAGCTTCTCTGCTCTGGCTTTTGGAGTCCATAAAAACTGAGCTGACAGGTCTCTTGAATTTTGGGCGAGGAGGATCCTATATCAGCTAATGTCTGTGAGGGACTCAGGGCAGCCGATTGGTACAGCTAATGGTGTTAGCACTGTCAAACTCTCTCAGAGACAACTGCCTCCAACTTGGACACTCTTCTGAAGGGCACTGAGTATGACCTCTGGCCACACAATGTGATAGATCAACAACAAGAGAGGAAGAAAGAGCAAATGGACAAGACATGAGACTGAGAGCATTCCCATGGGACTGCCACTTTCCAATCCCAGCTCTCATAGAGACTCCTCTGTGGCTTTAATCAAGCGACAACTTTTCTACCTTAGTTCCTCCATTTGCAAAAGGGGATACTACTACTGATCTATCTCACATTGCATAGTGATGATAAAGGAGTTATTGCTTCTATTTACCTGACATGTGAAAAATCAGCAGTGTCTGGAGGCTTAGCAGTATCTGTCAATTGTCCCTTGTCAAAATTTATTAAAAATTGACAACTGTGCCGGCTCCACTTCTGCAGGAGCAGCCTGGGAAAGATCTAGAGAGCTGCAGAGAAAGTTTCTTTATGTAAAAGTGAGTTGGCTAAGTATCCTCAAAGAATCCCCTCACTAACTTTCACCCAAACTCCCAGACCTGTCCTGTACATAGTAGTACCAAAACAAGTTGCATCTGGGGAAGGTCTGGACAATTTTTTTTTCTCAGACCCATCCTATTTGCACCACTAAAGCTAGCTCTGAGTTAATGTTGTACATCCTGCTTCATCTGATCATTAATTTACAAACCTCAACAGTAGTTGTGACAACTACAGTACCCACAGGCTCAGTCATGATTCAGTACTACTCCCATAATTGTCTCTCACTAAAAAGACGTACATTCTAGCCCATAACTGTCATGGTCATCACTGGGGATGAGAAGAATCTGCAGGTCTACAGGTCCCATGGGAATGAGAGGTGATAACAAGTATCTGGAACTGCTCACCAAAACTGATGGGTGCTCTTTCAGGCCTCACAATGTAGAAACTGCTAAACTACAGAATCAGTCCATTTTCAGAATATCAATTAGGTGAAAAAATGTTTCATTACAGATCAGCAAGGATGTAATATATGCCATAAGAGAGCACTGACTGAAGTCTGTTAAAATGCAAATTATTTTACAGGCTTTTTCTTTTAACTTCCAAGACACACAGCACAGCTGTAGCTTGTTTCTTATGTGACTAGCACAAGATTTGTTTAACACAAATCTGTGACTTCTGAGCCTTTACTTGCTCAAAGGGTGTCCAGCTGAGATTTTTAATATAGGACGTCTAATACAATGTACGAAGAGAATATTGCAACTGAACATTAGTCAACTCTGTATGCTCATCACAAAGTATCATTTGCAAAACTCTAGTGTACGAAGATTTGCACGAGTTTTCTTTAAGGGGCTGTAAATGAGAGACAAAAGACTTATAACAATCAAAATAATGAGAAGACAAAAAAAGCTAATACAATTCTATCTCCCAGCAAATGGAATTTTGTGTCATCAGAAGAACATATGCATGGATTAGAGACAAATATTTGATTAATCTTAACTACTAGAAATGGCACATCTGTTGTATGAGGCTGAACAGGACTGAGTTAGTATAAGTCATAACAATGGAACCCCAGTACTTATGTCAATTCTGTTATTATACTGTACAACACCCTATTGATAGTCACAGCAGTGACACATAACTTAGAGAAAAGCAATACTGTTAATCCCTACTCAAGACAAAACATGGGGCTCAATCCTTCAGGGCATTTTGAGATATGTCACCTTAATCCTGAGCATTGATGCTTGATTCTTTTTGTGCTTTGCTACATACAAATGTCACCTAGGAAAATATAATTAACTTTAAAAACTTTTTCAAGTGTTTAACAAAAAATATAGGTAAAATTCTCTTTATTTTAAAAGTGAGGAAGCAAAATGGCAAAACCACTGTAAATGAAATCCGTTTTTTATGCACATAGACCTTGGTATGAACTTGAAACCACATATCAGCCACAAATTGGCAAATACTTAGTCACGCAGCATTATGCATGAGCCTAGTCATATTGAATTCAGTCCAAATAATGGTCATGATCCTGCAGATACTTATGCCATGACTAACTTTATGCCTGTGAGTAGTCTAATTGAATTGAATTGGACAATGCATGTGTGCACAATTAGCTACATGTTTCAAAGATTAGTTTCATTGGTTGGAATGTAGCCCTTATATTGAGTTTTAAAGAGCCATTAACTTTTGTAACAACACATTTTACAGAATTAATGAAACAATATGGGTATCCCTCTTGTTGATAGTGGACAAATTTAATTCCCTTTGCAGTTAGGGTATCTAGAAAGATACTGGGTCAAATTTATCCCTGGGGGTACTCCATTTACTTGGAGGGTGGGGGCTATAATAAGGATAAATTTGTAGATTAAAATCTTGTTTGAAGTCATATTTTCATCTCTTCCCCACCATCCCATTTCATTGTCAAATAGATCACTGCGCTGGCAAAAACTAAGTATCTTTATCTGAATTTTTTGCATTTAACTAAAAATATTTGAAAAATCCATTTTTTTGCTGAGATGCAAAAGATATAGCATTAACCCCAGAATTCCAGCTATCAACATTTTTAGACTGTCAGTAAAATGAATGCATGAGAGTTTATATACATTTAAGATATTATATATATTACACAGACACACACATGTACATATAATGGGCTAGATTCCAGATGGTATAAATCAGTGTAGCTCCACTGCTGTTAATTCCAACTATGGATCATTATATATAGATAAGTACACATATATTATTAGGATATAATATATTCACACTATGGTGAATGTGAATTAGATCATATACACTAATTTTCTAATATTGATGGTTTTGTTTATGGAAAATCAAATTTTACTGTTATGTGGCCAAATGGTCTATTTTTTTTGTGTGTAGATGAAGTATAATCAATCAGATTTTTGTGTGTGTGTGTGTGTGTGTGTAGATGAAGTATAATTAATCAGATTTATATGTATATGGTTGAATATTTCCAGTTCAGGACTAGCTTGTCTTATACATGATATGAGATCAACAAAAAGACAAAACTATGAGTGTAACTGCAAGTAATTATAAATGTATAAGTCATATTGATATCTAAAGTGATTTTGGAGATAACAGCACAACATATCATCTACAGTGCAATTATTGCAAAGAAACAATAGTGGTTTGTTGACAATGAGGATCCAGACACCACAGGGAGAGAACAAGCGGTCGGCACTCCAAAGAATAAGCAATTGAATCATCTGATTGCACACAATATTATTGTATTATAAAAGGATATCCAATACAGACTTTTATGAAAGCCGGTAACACACTGGTGATTCATATCCCTGTGAAATATATGTATTAACACTATATGAGGAATTATGGATACTCACTGATATTATGCTTTAAAGTCTGTGACCAAACACAGGAAGAAACAGGTTTTCTCCTAGACAGGAAGGAAGGTATTTGTCAACCTCTCTCCAACATAAATGAAGTAACATGGAACCAAAACTATGGAAGTCCCATTTACATATGAGTCAGCCGGGGGATGAGAAGAACAGGAAGAATCTGAACAGCAGAGATTCATCCTGCCTCTTGAGGCACACAATGAACTTGGGCTAGAATAAGGGCAGCAGAGAGAGGTTTTGGTTATCATGGGAAGATGATAGGATCCAGCACCTTGAGCCTTTGAAAGCTGGATCCTCTTAACCTGGAAGGCAAGTGTTGCTAGAGACTTAATGTAAGTACAAAACCTGCTTAGATAAAGATTGTAACTTGTTTAAATTAGGCTTTAGTGACTAGAACGTGTATTTTGTGTTGTTTTACTGGTAACTATATGGGCTGTGTCTTTTATTCTTCCTTATTAACAGTGATCTTTGTTAATAAATTTACCCTTGATTAATTACAAAACCATCCCAGTGTCATATATAAATCTACAGGGTAAAAACTAGCAGACTGGTGTGTATTCTATTTCTTTGGAGCTTGAAAACTTCTGTGAGGGTCCAGTGAGAGGGACTGGACACTACAAATGCGATGTTTTGGGGGCACACCAGGACCAGTAAGGGATTCTGTCACCCCCTTCCCTGTAATGCTGGGTGCTGCCGTACTGTGCAGTTTTGGCTCAGACCCCTGACACCAGCAGCCTGCTCACAGCACAATGACCTCACTCTCACAACCACCAGCCTGATTACTCCTTGCAGGATGACACCATCAGCCCTTCTAGTCCTGAGTCTCCCCAAAGCCATCTTCCCTGCCGTGGTCAGTCCCTCCCAACTATGCAGAAGAAAAGCAGCTAACCTAGGATTTAAGGATCTCTGCCAAAATTTAAAATTATAGTTGAAGATATAAAGTAAAAGAAGTAATATGGTTCACTGGGGTGAAATAAGTATTGATCTGAAAGGAAAAAACAAAGATTTTTATCTGGAAATTATTTTTACATATTATAGAGCTATAAAGATATTAATCAACAAATTTTAATATATTACACAGCATGTGCAAAATATCAACATTCCTCTAGTCATACTATCCAAAATAATCTGAGACAGATACACATATAAAGAAAACCTGGTGTTTAAAATGACAGAAGATGTCAGCTGGACTCAGTATTTTGAGCTTCAAGTCATGATGAATGCATTTTTTGCTTAATTATCATTCTAAATGCTAATCTTTTGCAGCAGGTGCTGCCTCAGAAGTTTGATGGTTACTTCTGATCAGAACTGGCACAAAAGGAGACTATGAACTTGACTATTTAGAAAAAAAATAGCAAATTAATTACGCATTCTGTATAAACTGGTAGACATGGAACAGGCACATTTCCCAGTGGTTATTGTAGCATTAGAAGCAATAAGCCATCTCTGATATTTTCTAACTCTGATTTAAGTGTGTTTATTGAGGCAATAACACTTGTAGGGAGCTGGAGATTCAATTATTACATCCAGTCTTCAGTACTGCAAAACTCAGATTTTTTTCCCTAAAACTCTCTGTGATTGACCTGACACAACATGATCTCTGCCTCCTCAATTTTCAATTTCAAGGCTTCAAGTTCTTACAGGAGCATTGCTGGGGTTCTTTTTTGTTTGTTTGTTTTAAATGGGTAATTTTCCCCTCAAAGACTGTGAACAGAAAACCATTACATTCCCTACCCATCAGCAATTAGGTAAACATAGCCATTTTTTCATTCAGAGCCAGACTGTTTCCTTTGATCGTGCATGGAGGGAACTCTAAGCTCTTATATCTCACTTGCTTCATACAGAACAAAGGGGGAAATCAGACATCACAATGGCATGGGCATATTGGCAAGATCTATAATGGGGTGAAATAGCAGGGAGCTGGCAGCATGGGGGAAAGTAGTGAGTGTGCCATCGCTGGGAAAGTCTGGGCCTGGGAAAGAGTCAGCATGCTCCTCTCCACTGTCGAGCTTCACGGGGAAATTTAACATAGCCTGTGGCTACTCAGGGACTGGCAACCTCTGGCACACAGCTCGCCAGGGTAAGCACCCTGAAAGGCTGAGCTGGTTTGTTTACCTGCTGCATCCACAAGTTCGGTCGATCACGGCTCCCACTGGCCAATAGGGGTGCGGGAAACAGCACAGGATGAGGGATGTGCTGGCCACTGCTTCCTGCCACCCCCATTGACCTGGAGCAATGAACTGCAGCCAGTGGGAGCCGCGATCGGCCGAACCTGCTGGCACAGCAGGTAAACAAACTGGCCCGGCCTGCCAGGATGCTTACCCTGGCAAGCTGCGTGCCAAAGGTTGCCAATCCCTGGGCCAGAGACATGATGCCAGGGAAAACAGAGAGATCACTAGATATTCCTGAGCCAGTTCATAAGACCAGGGTCTCTGTACAGATGGTATTTGCAACTTGGGAAGAGAAGGTATGAACCGGAGTTTGTTTGTGGGAGGCACTACTCACTGCAGCAGAACAATGTGTGAAAAACTCCAGGATAGGCACATCACAATTTTTTCTTCTTCTTTTGCCATCACTGGAGGTTTCAGCACAGAAGATGCTGATCAAGACCTCAGTTCCTATTATTAGCTGGTGTATTAGCTCATGAGAATGTTTGATCTGGAATAATAAAAGCTATTTCTTGAAAGGTATTAGCACAATTACGGTGTGCACAGGCTGTCTGTTGCTTAAAGCATTAAACAGTACAGGAAGCAAGATTCAAATCCCCACAGTAAGTAAAGAAATATTAAGACCTTGTTATTTTTAGGGCATATGCGAACGCTTGTGCTAAATTTAGGTTTATTCTTTGCTCATGGGTTCTCTGCAAGGTTTGGGTACAATGAAATCATCCCCCTAGCCTCTGAGGCACCAGAACAGTCACTCAGGATATTACTCCAGGGTCTGCATTCCTGGTCAAAGAATCAGTTTGTCCAATTAATCCACATGGTCCCTAATCCATCCCACATTCCAAAAATCTCATGTGCTGCTATGGGGTGAGCCATGGTGGGGCACACAAATGGAGTGGAGTCTCTCTAACAGAGGCCCTCTATGTCTGGGACACTTCTTTCCTCTTCTGCTGTGTTAACTGTGCTTAGGGTTACCAACTTTCTAATTGAACAAATCTGAACCCTCTTGCCCCACCCCCTGCCCCTTCCCTTCCCTTCCCTTCCCTAGGCCCCACTTCTGCCTTGCCCTTTCACTGAGGCCTCACTCACTCCATCCCCCCTCCCTCCATCGTTCACTCTCCCTAACCCTCACTCACTTTCACTGGACTGGGGCAGGGGATTGGGGTACGGGAGGGGGTGAGGACTTGGACTGGGGTGTGGGGTCTGGGGTTGGGCCAGAAATGAGGGGTTCAGGGGGTGGGAGGAAGATCCAAGTTGGGGCAGGGGGTTGGGGTGCAGGAGAGGGTAAGGACTCTTTTTGGGGGTATGCACTCTGGGGTGGGGCCGATGATGAGGGGTTTGGGGTAAAGGAACGGACTCAAGGCTGGGGCTGAGGGATTTGGAGTGTAGGAGGGGGCTCAGGGCTGGGGCAGGGCATTGGGGTGTTGGAGAGGATATGGGATGCAAGGGTGCAGGTTCCGAGAGGGAGTTTGGGTGCAGGATGGGCTCAGCGCTGAGGAAGGCAGTTGGGGTGCAGGAGGGGGTGAGGGGTGCAGGCTCCAGCCGGGTGGCTCCCGGAAGTGGCCGGCCTATCTGGCTCCTAGGCTCAGGAGCATCCAGGTGGCTCCCTGCACTGCCCTTACCCACAGGAACCGCCTCTGCAGCTCACATTGGCTGCGGTTCCTGGTCAATTGGAGCTGTGGAGTCAGAGCTCAGGGAAGAGTGCTGGAGCAGCACGCAGAGACCCCCTTAGTCACCCCTGCACCTAGAAGCCAGATATGCTGGCTGCTTCCAAGAGGCACACGGAGACCCCCTAGTTACCCCTGCACATAGGAGCCGGACATACTAGCCGCTTCCAGGAAGTATGCGGAGCCAGGGCAGGTAGGGTGCCTGCCTTAGTCTCGCTTCATTGCTGACTGGACTTTTGGCCTATTAAGATCTCCCGGATTGTTTTCAATGGAGATTGAGGCTGATTCCAGTAGATTACCAATCTATCCAGGTAACCTAACTGTGCTCATTCTACTGCCTTCGAGGCTTTCTCTAGCACTTCAGTAGGATGTGGGGCGTGATCCACACCCTAGTGAAATCAATAGAAAGACTCCCATTGTCTTCACTGGATTGAAATCAGGTCCTGGCTCCTTTGAGTAAAGCAGCATTAATTTAGTCACTTCCAACTTAGCTTATGACTTTAGTCTTACCAACAGAATTTCTGATTATATAATGGTAATTTAAAAAATTTATATTTAACTCATGGGTCTATTGAGAAAATATGAGAAGGCCAGAAACAGGTTGTCTATAACGTAATGTGAAAGAGAAACCTCAGCTGGGAATAAAGAAATCGATTATTTTAACCCTGACTCATACCACTGCCTTGGAGAAGTTTCAGTTATAGAAAATTAGATGTCCCAAATTCTAGGCTCTGACTATAACCCGGTTATACAAAGTATGTCAATGATTAAAAAAACTTACAATTACACGGAATTCCGGAATATCTCAAGCTATTGAAGACAGCACATTCTTAGCCATTGTGATTCTTGCTGATGTCTGTAAGGTTGAATTGATCTCCAAATATGAAGTATAAAAAGTGGACTTTTTGAAAAAAAACAAACAAATTCTTATGGGAAGTTAAGGTGGAACCATCTGTCAGGATTAGGTGGGAATTTACAACATGACTGATTACCTCTGTTAGCAAAGGTTCAGAGAGCAGCATCTTATATTTCTGCCACCAGGCAGAGAGAAGGCACGTAGAACTTTATAGGGTCAGGTTTTTTATCTCTGTGAAGTATAGGCGATAATTACCTTCTAATTATTCTAGAATTGTCAATATGAATATTCCAAATAATTTTAATGGTGACCTCTGTACTGAGACGTGAAGTTACCTCAGCTTTTAGCCGTATGTGAAGGATCTCAAATAGCCAGGGTTAAAATGGGATTTTACTTCAAAGTTTTTTTCTTCTGTTTGCCTTATCATTTGGAACATTCAACACATATTTCTAATACTTTGTTCCCCGCAAACATTTATATGCACATGAGTAATCTTTTGCATGTGAAATCTTGAATGACATGATTAGCAATATCAGGCCCCAGAGACATGGTAAGGCTGTAAAAAGTAATGCAGATCACTTTAAAAGCTACTTTTTATGTAACAAATGTGCTCTTAGCATACTTGGAAAACCATAATAATGGCAATACTGGTCCAAATCAATGGTCCATCTTGCCCAGCATCCTGTCTTCTGACAGTGGCAAATGCCAGGTGTCCCAGAGGGAATGAATAGAACAGGTAACCATCAAGTGATCCATCCCCTATCACCCATTCCCAGTTTCCGGCAAACAGAGGCCAGGGACACTTCAAAGCATGGTTTTGCATCCCTTCCCATCCCAGCTAATAGCAGTTGATGGACCTATCTCCATGAACTTATCTAGTTCTTTTTTGAACCCTGTTATAGTCTTGGTCTTCACAACAGCTTCTGGCAAAGAGTTCCACAGGTTGACTGTGTGTTGTGTGAATAAATACTTCCTTTTGTTTGTTTTAAACATGCAGCCTTTTAATTTCATTTGGTGACCTCTAATTCTTGAGTTATGAGGAGTAAATAACACTTCCTTATTTACTTTCTCCGTACCCGTCATGATTTTATAGACCTCTGTTACATCCCCACTTGGTTGTCTCTTTTCTAAGCTGAAATTTACAGTCTTATTAAACTCTCCTCAGATGGAAGGTGTTCCATACCCCCAATCATTTTTGTTGTCCTTTTCTGTACCTTTTCCAATTCCAATATATCTTTTTTGAAATGGGGCGACCACATCTGCACACAGTATTCAATATATGGGTGTACCATGGATTTACATTTCTGTCTTATTATCTACCCCTTTCCTAATGATTCCCAACATTCTGTTCACTTTTTTGACTGCCGCTGCACATTATGTGGATGTTCTCAGAAAACTATCCACAATGTCTCCAAGGTCTCTTTCTTGAGTGGTAACAGCTAATTTAGACTCCTTCATTTTATAACATCAAGAAAGACAATGGTGATAATGTTGTTTTTTTCCCATGTGGAACTAAGCCCACGTCCACACTACAGGGTAAAATCGATGTTATTAAAATCGATTTTATAAAGCAGGCTTTATAAAATTGATTTTGCGCGTCCACACTAGGGCTACTTACATCGATGTTGAGCGTCCATGTTCCCTGGCGTCCATGTTTTCCCTGAGCGTTGCACTCTGGGTACCTATCCCACAGTTCCTGCACGGGTCCCTGCCCTTTGGAATTATGGGTTACTAGCCCAGTGCATGATGGGATCAAAGTCCCCGTCCCGGGTGGTTCTGGGTACAGCCCCACCCCCCCCTTCCTGTAAACGGCACACAGTCAGTTCGCGCTGTTTTTACTGGCTGCAGTGAGGGAAACGCCATTTTGCAGCAAGCATGGATCCAGGTCTGCTCTTGTCCTTGATCGCGAATGCTGTAAATAATTCACGCATTCTCGTTCTATCACTGCTGACCCATGATGCAGAAGTGCAAGAGAGAATGCTTGAATGTGGGGACGACAGCGATGACGAACTGGAGAACGAGTTTTCTGACACCCCGGGCCCCTGCACGTTGGAGCTCCTGACGGTTATGGGTGAGGTTCTACCCGTTCCGCGCCACTTTTGGGCACGGGAAACAAGCACTGACTGGTGGGACCGCATAGTCCTGCAGGTGTGGGACGATTCGCAGTGGCTGCGGAACTTTCGCATGCGTAAGAGCACTTTCTTTGAACTTTGTGACTCGCTTTCTCCTGTCCTGAAGCGGCATAACACCAGGATGAGACCAGCCCTCACAGTGGAAAAGCGAGTGGCAATAGCCATATGGAAGCTTGCAACGCCAGACAGCTACCGGTCAGTCGGGAATCAATTTGGAGTGGGCAAATCTACTGTTGGGGCTGCTGTGCTGGAAGTATCCAAAGCAATCATTAAGCTGCTGCTTCGAAAGGTTGTGACTCTGGGAAACGTGCAGGCCATTGTGGATGGCTTTGCTGCAATGGGATTCCCTAACTGTGGGGGGGCCATAGATGGAACCCACATCCCTATTTTGGCACCGGAACACCAGGGTGCCCAGTACATTAACCGCAAGGGGTACTTTTCGATGGTTCTGCAAGCCCTGGTGGATCACAAGGGACGTTTCACCAACATCCACGTGGGATGGCCAGGAAGGGTTCACGACGCACGTGTCTTCAGGAGCACTACACTGTTTAAACGGCTGCAGCAAGGGACCTACTTCCCTGATCAGAGAATAACAGTTGGAGATGTCCAAATGCCTATAGTTATCCTTGGGGACCCAGCCTACCCCTTGATGCCCTGGCTAATGAAGCCATACACAGGCAGCCTTGACAGTGCTCAGGAGTTGTTTAATTACAGGCTGAGCAAGTGCAGAATGGTGGTAGAATGTGCATTTGGCAGGCTTAAGGCGAGATGGCGAACGCTTCTCACTCGCTCAGATCTTAGCCAAACCAATATCCCCTTTGTCATTGCTGCTTGCTGTGTGCTCCACAATCTCTGTGAGAGCAAGGGGGAGGCCTTTATAGCGGGGTGGGAGACTGAGGTAAACCACCTGGCCGCTGATTATGCGCAGCCGGACACCAGGGCAATTAGAAGATCTCACCAGGATGCTGTGCGCATCAGAGAAGCACTGAAAAGTAGCTTCCTCATGGGCCAGGGTACAGTTTGACTGCTGATTTTCCTTTCAATTGATTGCTGCCCTCCCCGTCTATGCGGTGTTGCTGCTGCAAGATACTTTGCCTGCAGCATTCCTCAATTGCTTGCTTAGTTTACTTGCGAGAGCTGTCCATTGGAAAACATATAATTCTGTATTTCCCAATTATTACCTACCTCCACCATTAGCTGCTTCCGTCTGCTGCTAGGCACAGGACCTGCAACCTTCCTTAACTGCTTTTTTATTGAAAATAAAGTTATTACTATGTGTTACAAGAATTGTGTTCTTTATTTAAAAACAGATCGTTTCATCAATCAAGCATCATGCTTGTTGTTACAATACTGTGCTTGAAATTTCATAACTCAGCGCTCTATGGGGGACGGAGCGAGGGAGGTTTGGAGGAAGGGGGAGGGAGGTTTGAAAGAAGAAAGTGCATCAGAGTAGACAGAACAAGAATTCTCATGGACCAGGGTACGGTATGGCTGCTTTCTTTGTTTTCCCTTTATTACCCATATCCCCAATTGTCAAATCCTGATGCTGATAACTAGCTTCCGTGCAGCTTTCCAAAGCTGCTTGCTTCAGTTCATTACCAAACTACAGTCACACTTCCTTAATAGCATGACCTGAGAGTAAAAATAGGCAAAGGTGCCATGGGAGAAGTTTGGATCATTAGAGGAGGGAAAAAACAGGACACAAAGGGCTTTTCAATCTAATGAAAGCCTTCTGGTTGGAGTGTCCGCAGCAGTGGAGGGGGCTGGTGTAGAGAGCCTTCCCCCACGCGTTCTTACACGCCTGGTTCTGGAAGGTGTGGGACAGGGTGAGTACTGAGGGAGGTTATACACGGGCTGTAGGGGCATTCTGAAACCACGGAGCTCTTGCAGCATATCACGGAGGATGTCAGTCTGATCACGAAGAAGATCCAGAGTTGCTGCTCGCCAGCGCTGATCTTCCTGCCACCTGACATCATTTTTGGCGTCCCTCCTGTCTTCGCGTTGGTCCCTCCTGTCTTCGCGTTGACTGGCAGCCTCCCTGTACTTTGCGACCAATTGCTTCCAGTCTCCCTGCTGAGCTCTCTCTGTACGGGTCACTGCCATAATTTCGGTGAACATGTCCTCACGCGTCCTCCTTTTCCTCAATCTTCTTATGATACCCCCCCCACGTGGATGAGAAGCGAGAGGGAGGCTGGAGAAATGTGCAGCTGTGTGTGGGGGGGTGGGGTTTGGAAAGAGTGATAAAAGAATCATGAGACACATTTCACACAACCATTCATACAGTCTTTCTCCTCACTGACCTGTGCCTGTTACCGAACCTTGAACATTTTACTTTACCACAAGGTCACCTTAGGATTCCTTTAATACTTATTGCTTGTGGCTGAGGACAGAGAGTTCTGCTCAGACGCAGGTCAGGGAAGCACACAGACCTTGTCCGGAGAAAATGGGAAGTTAATAATGGCTAGTAATCCCTGTAGTAGATTGTACTGGTAATCAAGCTGCTCTCCTTCCCTGCTTTGCTCTCGCCTTCCCCGAACAAGCAGGTCTCCTTGCCTGCGGTTTGCTGGGTGGTTCGTGGAACGGGAGAGCAAACCGCGGCAAGGCTGCTCTCCTTCCCTGCTTTGCTCTCGCCTTCCCCGAACAAGCAGGTCTCCTTGCCTGCGGTTTGCTGGGTGGTTCGTGGAACGGGAGAGCAAACCGCGGCAAGGCTGCTCTCCTTCCCTGCTTTGCTCTCGCCTTCCCCGAACAAGCAGGTCTCCTTGCCTGCGGTTTGCTGGGTGGTTCGTGGAACGGGAGAGCAAACCGCGGCAAGGCTGCTCTCCTTCCCTGCTTTGCTCTCGCCTTCCCCGAACAAGCAGGTCTCCTTGCCTGCGGTTTGCTGGGTGGTTCGTGGAACGGGAGAGCAAACCGCGGCAAGGCTGCTCTCCTTCCCTGCTTTGCTCTCGCCTTCCCCGAACAAGCAGGTCTCCTTGCCTGCGGTTTGCTGGGTGGTTCGTGGAACGGGAGAGCAAACCGCGGCAAGGCTGCTCTCCTTCCCTGCTTTGCTCTCGCCTTCCCCGAACAAGCAGGTCTCCTTGCCTGCGGTTTGCTGGGTGGTTCGTGGAACGGGAGAGCAAACCGCGGCAAGGCTGCTCTCCTTCCCTGCTTTGCTCTCGCCTTCCCCGAACAAGCAGGATGGAGACTTTTCTAAAAACCACCTCATGGGTCAGTGTTTTAGGAAACGTAAGAAAAATTACACTCACCAGAGGACGGTCCCTCAGCTTCATTTTCTGGAGTACTGCCTTGAGATGGCTGGCAGGGAACCTCAGTAAGGGTGAGGAAAAGATCCTGGCTGTTTGGGGGGATAAAATGCTCTGTGCTCTCTGCTGGAGCCTCCTCCTCTTGGTCCTCATCATCCTGATCATCGCCATCAAATAAATCTTCTGTAGTTGCAGGAATCACGACGCCCACCTCTGAATCAACAGACAAGGGGGGGTTCGTCGTTGCGCTGTTCCCCAATATTGCGTTAAGCTCGTCGTAGAACCGGCATGTTTTGGGGGCAGAGCCTGACCTGCCCTTTGCTGCTTTGGTCTTCTGATACGCCTGTCTGAGCTCTTTCACTTTCACTCGGCACTGTAACGAGTCCCTGGTATGTCCCCTCTCCCGCATGGCATTAGAAATTTTTTCAAAGGTTTTCTCATTTCTTCTGCTCGAGCGCAGTTCTGAAAGCACCGACTCTTCTCCCCATACAGCTATCAGATCCTGTAACTCCTGTGTGCTCCATGCTGGAGCTCTTTTCCTATTTTCAGGAGACTGCATTGTTCTCTCTGCTGCTGAGAGCTCCACGCTGTGCAAGCAGGAAATGGAATTTCAAAGTTCCCGGGGCTTTTCCTGTTTACCTGGCCAGCAGAAGAGTACCTTTACCTGTGTAGAGCGGCCACTAGAGCACTGTGGGATACGTCCCGGAGGCCATTAACTTCGATGGCCGTCCACACTATCATAAAATCGATTTTAAAAAATCGATTTTGGGGTTACTCCTCTCATTTTGATGGAGTTCCAAAATCGATTTTAGGGACCCTTAAAATCGATTTTATGCACTCTGTAGTGTGGACGGTTACAGCTTAAAATCGATTTAAAGCTCTTAAAATCGATTTAAAGCTCTAGTCTGGACCTGGCCTAAGTATACTACACTATTTTGGCATACCACTCCTAAGCCAGTGCAAGTGTTCTGGAGCTTTATTTGACTAATACAGAACTCAGACAGAAATTCTAAGGCCTAATGTGGTGTGTTGTTGATGTGATCCAGATTTTCTAATCCATGGGATATTGGGTGATTTTTTTTCTTTTACAAAACTGGTATTCAATTCATTATGCATCTATAGTACTTTAAAATTTTAATGAATAGGTCAAGTGATAATTAAACATTTTATTACATTTTAATTTTCTATATTAATAAAGTGGCACACACTAATTGTAGTTAACGACCTAATTTGACAGTGCTGATGGACTATCTTTATTTTTAATAAATATATCCTTTTCATGAATCTGACTTTAGGTCCAAACTTTCAGCTGAAACTTCTGCATAGGTGAGGTATAATTAGTGGAAGTAATTGTTGTAACTGGTGCCCCATTTATTTATTGCTTGAGATTACATTTTAATATTGGCCCCAACATTTACTCTATGTTAAATCCATCTGGTTGAATATACTGCTGCTTGTCTTCTGCTTATAGTCAAGAAATATGATCAGACAACTTTATCTTAAAGAGTCTGCATTGCTTTCAATTTTTATACTGCCTTTGGTACAACATTACAGTTGTAGTAGTTGACTGTTTATCTAGTTTCTCCCTACCTTATCTTCCTGATCTTGTAATAAAATGCTTTCCAACAAAGACTGTGGTACTGAAATTTCAAATATTTACTTCGTCTTCTGTCATTTGTCCTGTGATTGCTGCGCTATGCTTAAGGAACATAAGCGTGAGTTAGTTGAAATCATACTAGCTATATTGAAAATAACTATAATTTCTGATGTTTAATGCTTATATTATTGTCATAATATGGCTTTTGTAAGAAATATTCCACTTTTATTATTTTGTAAGGGTTATGTAAAATAATTAATTGCAATTCTGTAGTTAGACTATATTTCCAAATATAATACATATTATCTTAGGGGATGTATTACAGGTGTTATATATAAATTATGCATTATTATTATTTTTATATATAATCCATTAGAAGGATAACCATATACACAGCTCATATATACCTCTGTACATATAGGCAACAGTTAAATTTAAAAATAGGAAATAGGAAAACCTTCATATTTCAATACTTTCAGCCTCTCTTTTGTGTTACTTTCAAATTCTCCAAGCCTAGGTCTCCCATCTAAACCCCACAATGCAGTTAAGTGTGCAGGAAAACTCCTAAAAGGGGGAGAGAGAAAAAGGGGTGGGGGGGATTGTCAGACAAAAATATCAAACAGATCTGTGCATATATCTCAGCTACAAACATTTCTTAAGGTTTGATCAGCTGATTTGAATCAGTTTATTAAACAGTATTTTGGCCACACTTTTTGGGTGTGCTTTTAATTTCCCCTACTTTTTTTCCTCAGATCTCTGTCCCCGCCACCTCCCGCCTTTTTGCAGAGTGCTCTAAAGATGAATACAAGGGATTGCTCTACAGACCTGCTTTATTATACACTAACCACAAAAGAGAATAGGTCAGAAGTTTTCCTTTACTGGTGATTCAGGATCAAACATGAACTAATTAATGAATAGTGTGAATAGCACACTGTATTGTGGTATGACGATTGCTGCTCCAGGTAACTAGATGAAAACTTTTCATAACTGTAGGAACACAGAAATGGATCCAAGTTATACAACAATGGGGAAAATACACCTGAAACATCATTTGCAAGCCAATGGATTTTTTTAGATGAGATGTATAAGCACAATCCTGACAAATTAATCTTAAAAAACAAATCACAGCATTTTCTGCAAAAGTAGGGATGCCACCTTTGATATAATGGCTAAATTCTAACTGCAGTTATTACATTCTGCCCACCAAAATTCCTCATGTGGTTTCAATTAGTTACAATATAGTTTCTCTCCTAAATTGTTGTTCAATGTTCATGTGTGCAGTTAAACAACTACTGGGGTTTATGCTACTGTGTCCATACAAGTACCTTGATAAGACCCAACAACTGTAGTATCTGAGGGCTAGATTCACAAAGGGACTTGGATTTGCAATGTTGAGCAACACCAGGCCTACAGTTTAGGACAATCACTGGGAGCCTGAGTTAGATGTGAAGGCTTCATGTACAATGACTGAGAATGGGATTCACAAGAGTCAACCAGATAGGTGGGGAGCTGCCTAGGATAGCCAATGAGAGATGCCAAGGAGAGGGGTGTGTCCTAATACCCCACCCCTCCTGGAGATTAGGCTTTTAAATCCAGTCTGAAGGGAGATGCCTATCTCTGTTTGGAATCCACAGCCCTCTCCTGGAATCAGGTACCTATAGGGTGACCAGATAAGAGGAAGAAAATATTGGGACATATGGCCGGGGGGGTCCACAGGCAGAACCAAAAAGAAAAAAAAAGCAGAGTAGTGATGGCGGAGCGAAATATTGGGACAAACACCTAAATATTGAGACGGTCTGATTTTATCGAGACATCTAGTCACCCTAGGTACCTAAGGCATTTCTCGCAAGACGCTGGGGTTGGGGAGTGGAGGGGGATACACATACAGGTAAATTAGATAGAAGAACGGGAGTACTTGTGGCACCTTAGAGACTAACAAATTTATTTGAGCATAAGCTTTCATGGGCTACAGCCCACTTCTTCAGATGCAAGGAATGGAGTGCTAACCGGAGCCGCCAGGGTCCCTTTTGGACCAGGTCTTCTGGTCGAAAACCAGATACCTGGCAACCCTAATTAGATAGATAATATAAGACAGTTAAAACATTTCATCAACATCCATGTATTTCCACTATCCCTTGCAGAAAACCCTGAAGTAACTAATCCTCATTCTCACTATCACCACCACCACCACCACCATCATCCTGGCATCTCCCAGTGCATACATGCTGGGATAGCGCTTTTTTAATGTGGTAGGCTTACGCCCACTATGCCTAATGCATATTCAGTAGTGATTTCAGCCCCTTTTCCTTATCTGTATTTCCTTGCCCTACTAATTTTGGGGTGCCTTTCTCCCATACATTTCTAGGCCTTTTACCTCAAGCTTATTAGCATGTATGTCAATTAGTTACCATGGTTTCTTGTGGTCAGACATCTGCTGATGTTCCTAACTTAAAATATTTAAAGCTGGTATAAACTTGCATCTTGTGGTTATCTGTCAGCAGTTTAGTGAGTATAGCATTCTGTCTTGTGCTATCTTTTGATCTAGGGTTACTCTTGGTCAGCTACTTATGCTAAGTCTTTTGGGGCCTGAAGGGTTAAAATCCATGCACATTTTATATAACAACCTGGTATATGGATTGTGCCCGTTTTGGTTGTTAGTTTCTTCTGTAGGGAGACATTTTCCCCTCAGATCCAACCTTGAGTTTATGAAAGGTTGGCACATGTCAGTATAAGATACGGCCTCCTCCACCTCCCTTTCCCAGGGACCAATGCCTGCCTTAAAACACACAGGAGACAATCTTTATTGCCATATACTTTCACAGTTTATTTGCTTTAACCCCTAGGAATATACCTGTTGGACAACCAAAGGAGTTGCTCCATTCCTATGGACCCCAAATCAGAATTCAACATATTTATTTAAACTAATAACATTTTATCAAAGTATTAATTAAATGTTAATTTGCTAACTTAAGACCATGGGCGGAGACATTATGTAACCTGTTAACCACTGGCTTATGTGCTACCTTGTGTTACGGACAGACCTATCCTGGGGTGTGGAACTGCCTACCTCGTCACTTCCCCCACCCATGGAAAATCCATCTATTCTATTGTAATCAATTGATTAATAGTGTCTCTGAGCCTAAAAAGCAAAGTGACTCTCCACCAGCGTTGTGTATAATAAACTCCTATGCTTGACCTCTACACGGTGTGGATTTATGTCCTACAGGGCCTTATGCCTTGATTAGGTTAGCTACGCTATTGTTTTACAGACCTTGACTCTTGTAGGCTTATTGCATTACTGCCTTAACTTATACCTTTACCTTATCTAGCAAAACACAGGATTGCTCAGACCTAGGGATTTGGTTTAGGGCCTTCTCCATACCAAAGACTTAGCTGCAGTATACAGGAAGTAAAAAGGAACCAAAACATTGTTTTGGATTATGGTAACATTCTAAATTCAACACACACAATATGAATATGGTATTCCATGCAAGAATAACCACAACAAAAGAAAGACAAAGTGGGTGAGGTAATATCTTTTATAGTACACCCAAGCTTGTCTCTTTCACCAACAGAAGATGGTCAAATAAAAGCTATTACCTCCCCCATCTTGGCTCTCTAATATCCTGGATCCAACACAGCTACAGCACCATGGCAACATTAAAAGAAGGTTGTTTAGGTTGCAAGTCAAGAACTAAAAAAGCTAAGAAATGCCAGAGTTAAGGTTATGCTACTGTTATGGCAACCATATGGTATGTACGCTAATTGTATGAAGTACCTTCCTCACAGTGGTTTTCATTACATAAACAAAGAACAAAAGACTTAAATACATGAATTTTCCATAAACTTCAGAGGGAGGAATTTTATCCTAGAAAGAAGTGCTGTGCTCTGACTTATGAAAGTGAAAATACAGAGTTACGAGCTTGCTATAAAATTAAAAGTAATGTTTTAACCTTCTGGGGTGGCTCACTGGCATTGTTCTAATGAGTTCCAGGGTGCTTAATTGCCCTTTTGTTGTAAGCATTGCTGGTTGCTATAAGTGATATCAGGTTTGAGTTTGCATTGCCTCGAACCTTGTACAGTCATTTACATCTGTGCAATCCATTATGATTTAGGCACATTGGTAATAGCACTGGAACCACATTTTGGCCTTAGTACTGCCAAAGAGTGTGAAACAAAATTGATGATCACCAGAGGAGAGTGATGGAAGAAAAAAATGAGGACAAGAGATAAACCCTGTACAAAGTAAGTGGCAGCAGGAGCACATGGATCAAGGAAAAGTCTCTCAAGGAAGAAAAGAACTATATTAAATTCTGAACTCTCTTCTATTACTGAAAGAAAGTGATGGGTCATTTTAACATCATACCATGTAATGCAGCAAGATTCATTGTAATGATGATTTTTTTTCCCCCCAAAGGATGGGGTGTTCTTTCGCTAAGATTCTTTCTCTAACCAAAGGAATTGTGCATGATAGCAAGTTTACTGGGAAAAGATGGATGTTTACAATTAACTTTGCTGTCTGACTTTCATTTCCATTAATTTTATGTGGCTGGCCCAAAAAGCTCTTCAGCGTCTTTGCTGTGCAAACATTTTGCTCTTTAAAGATGCTCTATTCCATAAACATTACTAGCTTTTCTCCACTGCACTGTAGGTTTGAACCACATATATTTTTGTTTTCTTTTTAAAGTACCCTAGAAGTACCTATCTATACTATGCTTGAATAGACATCCCAACATTTATAGCATGAATTACAACATTGGATATTGATAATCTGGTGAAGAAAAAATTGCCATCTTTGAAATAAATAAAAAGTACTTGTGAGGAATTTGGAGCTGCCTGTAATAATTTATGAATATTATATGTTCTGTTAATTGTAAGGTTGTTCCCTGAATGTATTCAATAAGAGGTTGACTGCTCATAGGCAAGAAGGAGGACAATAGCCCTGATGAAAGCTTTGGTTCAAACACCTAAGACAGAGCAGAGCCACTGGCTTTGAAGTCCACCTCACATATTCTACTGAGCCACCCAGACTGGTTTAACCAAGCTCAGGAAACAAAGGAGAGAAGAGAGGACTTTGTCTGGACTAAAAAAAATACAAAAAAACCCACTACTTGAAGCAGGGAGACAGGGTTTTGAGCTAAGATGAACTCAGATTCCAGAGGCTGGAGTATCTGGGTTAAAATAGGCCAATGTAGGGACTCTGGATAAGTTAATTATGTCTGTAGAATTTTATTGTTTTAAACTTATTTTGTCTTGTTATGCTTTGTTCCTAATATTAAGATTAAGCCATCCTTTATTTTGGAAAGGCTGTCTGGTCAGTGTATTGACTGATGGAGACAGACTCCTGAAGGAAGTATTGCCAGTGTCTGACACACGGTTACCCAGGGTGGATATACAGGGTACTATAGTCCACGGCCCAGTCTAACAGTGGGAGAATTGCAAGATTACACATAGAGAGAGGTGAAGACACAGTGCCTGTCACTTGAGGGGATGCACTCAAAAAGAGACCAGAGAAGGGGACAGAGTTTCCCCAGCCCTGAACCATGACAACTTATTAATCGTCTATCTGTCATACATAAGGTTACTTTTTAATACTTTTTAATTCATTCACTGCTGACAACTGTCTAGATCAATGTGACTGTTCTTTTATGTACATCAGTTTGCTGTAAAGACAGCAACAAAAACTGCATGAGAAGAAAATGTAACACCCCCCCCAGCAAATATTTATTCTCTCTATAAATGTAAGTGAAAAATGGCAGAGATTAAGAGGTTTTTTGTCTGTGGTTTTATAACAGTGTAAGACAATGTATTTGCACAAAACACAGTAAAGACTAAAGTCAGAAGACGGATAATGCCAAAAAAAATTTAATTAAAAACAATAGTAAATTTAGTACAAAAGCTCTGTTCATGCTCCTAAAAGTTTACTGGTGTACGTACACTAAAATTGTAATAGCTGGCTTGATTGCCCGAATGTTGGGAAACCTAATGACAAAACTGGACTGTTGGCAATAAGAACCATTTTTTAAATCATATGTCAATTAGAGATTCTTCTATGTCTGATTACTTTGTTTATCTCAAGTGAAAAAGACAAGTAAAAGGGACGCTTGGGATTCCTGAACTGAGAAACTTCTAATGCTGATATTATTTTTTCCCCTTTTGTTGTTGTCATCTTAATAAGCTGTAGTTGTTGACAGGGCTGTCAGCTACAGAGAATGTTAGATAGACTCTTATCATACTGATGCACTGTAGTATCAGTTCCTAATCCTGGAAAGTGCAGCTTGTATTCCCCTGACCTCAAATTGCAATAGTGTACTGTTATGCTACTTAAATAAAGACTTCTGAAGCACATTCAACCATGACGATGAAATTAATGGCAAGGTTGTTAAGACCGAAGTTTGATGTGTACTCTTATCTTATCATTGCCTATCTGTCACAAAATGCAGGCATTTTTTATAAATGATTTTTGGTTTCATAGAAAAGTCTTTAAAATAATCAGTGTTTCATACAGCCCAGCTCTCATCATACAAAACTTAACACATCACTATGCATATTTTGGACAAAAATACATTAGTATTAGGAAAGAGGTTATTGTTTCAAGCTTTTAAGGGGTAATTATAAATTAAATACAGAAGTCACTGAAACTGCACAGTTATAGTAAAAAGGGAAATGCAAAAGCAAAGGACCTGAATCTTCTGGCATGCTGGAGCAGCACTTGTTATACATGGAGCGAGGACGGGAATAGGAAAGTGACTTTCCACTACCTTTCAGGCCCTCCAATCATGAGGACAGCCAGGGGTTGCAACTTGCCTGCCTATAGGCAGTTCCATGGGCCGGAATCTTCCAATTGGTCCACCCCTCTTTATGCCACTGTAGCAGGGTGCTGGTGCAAAAGCACCTAATTACCCCTGATCAGCCAGCTCCAATCAAGAGAAATAGATTGAGGCTGGTGAAACAGACCTGATGCCTGGCCTGGGAATTGGCTCCACCTGCGGGCCTGACAAACCAGCAGTTATAAGGGCTGGGAGCCAGAAGGAAAGGGCATCCAGGGAAAGGTCAGACTCCCAGCTGTGGGCTAACTGCAGGAAAAGAGGGAACTAACCCTGTAAGCCTTGTATATAGCTCATCACTGGTGGCGGGAGAACCGTGTGTGCGTAAATAATGCCACGGGTTCTGCATAATTGGAAGCCTCTCTGCACTTTATTGGGACAGCCAGCAGGCTCTGGAAGAGGGGCATGCCAGAGAACCTGTCACACCACCCACATGCTCTGTATACTAGCTCTACACCAAAACATCTAGGGCTTCTTTACATTCTCTTTGTAAAGCCAGAACATCATAAAGAAAACATGGCACGGACTGGGATCTGGCCCAATGTTTTCTATAGCAACGTTAACTTGGCCACATGACATATTCTAGCTGTTTTATGGCCTACATTAAACAAGGCAAAACAGGAATTGAAATATTATCTGGGTTAGATTTGCCACGTTATTCCAATTGCTGCCCCCACAGTGCTGAAAAGTCCACCTAGAGCGGGTGGGTGCCTGGGCTCCTGAAACACATGCACAAGCAGCCAGCGCAGCTCCAGTTGATGGTGATACTGGGCATGAAAGCAGTGACAGCCTCAGCCGAGAAAGCTGCCATCAAGTCCTGAACCCAAGTAGAAGCAAACTCCAGGAGAGAGCAACAAAGCAAACATCAACCCATCCCAGAGAGGAAGCCCTATATTGGTGCAGGATGTTGTATGCTCCTATTCCAAAGGGACTGAATCACACCCTGTTGTGTCCAAAGTGCCCCAGTTAACATGGCTGAAGGAACATATTTCCTTAAATTCCTGATTACTTTTTCAGCTGCATAACTCTAACATTTTTCTCTCTTTTTTATGACTTGGAAAGGAAAGGAAAGGAAAGGAAAGGAAAGGAAAGGAAAGGAAAGGAAAGGAAAGGGCTAACAGCTCCTGCTAAGCTACCCTATGGACTTTAAGGCATGGCATTTTAAGTTCCTGCAGCCAATTGAGGCTTACTGACATGGATTGAAAAGTGCTGGTATGTGGAGGAGGGTGGAGTGGGGATCACAGAGCAAATCCCTCAATGGCCCCATCTACATTAGGGAACTTTTTTCAAAAATGTCCCACCATTACTAGCTGCAGTTCAGCTCCACCAGTGCTAGCTGCATTGGAAGATCCACTGTAGACATCCTGCTGGCTGTTGCCACAATTTTAAGCTCAATGGCTCTGATCCTGGAAACATGCATATGCAAAGAGTTAAGTATATGCATAGTGATTGCAGGATTGGTATACATGTCATCTACTCCTGCTCAGAGAAGTGCTAATCGATATGGTGGCTAAAGCAGTGGCAGGCTGCCACAATAGAAAAGCTGATCATGAGTGCTTGTATATTGTCCCAGGACCATTGACTTTAATAGGCATATGACAATTTACACCTGCTCAAGATCTGCCCACATACCTCCAAAAGCCACTAGTATTGGGTGGAGCTGAACCATTCTTATCCATACTGGGAAGCTTCCACTGAATTTTGCTACTGTAAACATGACCTTATGTAACAACTCACAGATTTAACAAAGTGTTCATAAATGTGTTTTCCAACTTTGTCTTTTCAGTTAGGTCCTGCACACACAGTTTCCCCGTGTGATAATTTTACATACCAATGTTCACATTTTCAATTTTACCCAGTTTAGCGTTATTGTTGGGAATTAAATGGCAATTTTTTTTTGTTTTTTTAACAGTTGACTTTTCTTTTTTAGTAGACTCCAAGTTCAAATATTGGTCAATGATGTTTTTTCCAAGCCTTCTGAAAGACATTTTCCTTTGACCATGGAAAACTGCAGCTTCAAAAGGGTACGTTATGAATAAGTGAAGACAAGGCAAGGGTTATAACTGAAACCATTTTGCATCATCAGCTACTACATTTACAATTAAGAAAATACTATGATTAAAAGACAGAAAAAAACTTTGAAAAATATCTAATAGAACCATCATTATGCAGAAACATCACAGTAACTTCAATTCAAACAACTCACATTGGTGTGTGTCATTCAAAGTCGAGTAAATATTCAGACGTATACTTAGAATCCCCTGAGTGCAAATTACTTTATACTTATAGGTGAAAGTCCATGCTGTCACACAGTTGTAATTCATAAAGTCATGGGTGTGAAAAAAAGGCAAAAATAGCAGAGAACTTAAAAATTGGAAGGTAATAGACTTTAAATTCCAGTAATGACTGATATTTGAAACAAAAAGAGCTCTGAGCCATGCTTGTAGTTATTTCTGTCGTTTCGCTTCGATTCAACAGACATAACCCCAAGTAACGTTTGGGGTTATTTGGGTGGTTGTGTTAATTTGTTTGTGGGTTGTGTTGTTTTGGGAGTGTTGCGTGGATTTGTGTGGGTAGTGAATGAGGGATATGTGCTGCTTGGAGGGGGTGTGTGTGTTTGGGGTTATTGTGTGTGCTGGAGCTTGACTGTGTTGATTGGCATCTGGGGTATAGTGCTGGATTGATTGTGCATGTAGGAGTTGGGCCAGATATTGTACCATCTGTGCAGTCGCCCTCATACAACGAATGAAACTGTTGCATGCAAATTAGATGCAGAGGAAAGGTGGTGATTGGTTGAGTTACCCCATATATCTCAGTGTTCTAGGAAGCTTGGCATGGCACAGGCACCTACCTGCCTTACTGTAGCTTTTCACCACTTGAGTATAATTCATAAAGTCAAAATGGCTGAGAACTTTAAAATTGGACAGTAACTAAACACAAACCCCAATGATGATTCAACCTTGGTATTCTGAACAAAAAGAGCTCTAAACCATGCTTGTAGCTGTTTCTATCACTTCACACTGACTGTACAGACATCCTTGGCTTCAGAGAGGCACAAAGTGACAATCATGATACAGATTGAAGATAGGCTGTAGTCCCCTTATGGTTTAATTGTCTTGCTTTATCTTATGCTGTTTTATCATCTCAATTATGTAACATAATGTAAAAATGAAGATCCAAATTGTGCCCTTTGTTTCCACATGCACAACTGAGAACAAAATTTGGCCTTAAATTATAAGGGCCATGAGTGCTTCAGGCAGATTCTCTGATGCACAGTCTGATTTATTTTTCCATTTTTTTTTTCAGAAATTGGGTTTTGGTAAGATTCATGTAAGAAGTTTTCCTAGCACAAAGCACAGTCTATCTACAGTTAGTGCTAAGCTGCTTCAACTTGCAGATCAGGCTTTGCAAATAAACACTACAGAAGCTAGCAGCATTAGCATTTTGTTTCTATAATGGTTGTTTTATTTGTACTTCTGGTTCACACACTCTTTCTACCTATCTCCTTAGCAACCTTTGCCAACAAATTTTCTCACCAGAGTGACATGCTATAGTTTCCACACTATGAACTGCTTATTCAAACGGGGGTATTAGATCTTTTACCTTGTCTTCATGACTCCGAAAGGACCTTGAAAAGTCATCCTGGATCTACTTACCCCCACATAATCCAGTTTTTAACTAAACAATCTATCTTGACTACAGAGAGGCATGAGATTAAATAATCTTTCAAATACAACATTCTAGTCTGCCAAGATACCAGAAAACTTCACTATAGTTTCTTCTCAGTTTCCTGTCTATTGACATAGTACAAATGAGGCTGAGAGACAGAAATCACAACCTTTCTGTGATTACTGCTTCAATCTGCCTTTTAAACTGTTAAACATGAATGGTTTCTGTCCAACACAATGAAGAATTAACTCCAAGTGCTTGGGGAATTAAGGGAGAAAAAAAATTAGCTATTATTTGTGATATTTGAATGCACATATTTACCTGCTGAGACCATCATGCACTTCATTCTATGCCAATTAATAAATTAATTTGCAAAGAGGAGATGATGTTTAGACAACAGTGTAGTCCCCAGGGGTTTAAGGTTTGTACTATGCTAGTTAATGATGAATTAGCAGAACTTTTAGTTCAAGCTCTCCGAGTTCTTTCATGTTGCCCACAATCCCTTCTAGCTGCCTATAAGAAACAATTGTACATTGTTAAAAATCAAATTACAGAGCAAACAGATAAGCTTTATTAGAATTTCCAGAATTCTTGGGAGGTTTAAGTCAATTGTTGCCAAAAAGAGAGTGTTTTAAAAGCATCCATGAATAGTTACTGGACCATTCACATGCACTATCCATTCTCAAGTTTCAATGTCTACGAATATTGTGTGTTGCTGTTTGAAATCATTCTAATACTAACCACTTCACTTGTTTATACAATACAGGGAGGATTCTATAGGCAACAGAAGCCTAATTCCTGTAGTGATAAGAAGCTACAAGGCACAACATTTTAGTACAATAATTAGAACATTTTCCATAGGAGTCTCATTTTGGAAATAAAATACGTCCCCAGAGCATGCAAACCTATACACCTGTGATTGTCATATGCATACAGTTTTTAGCAGGAGGCTATAAGCTCTGTTTGCAGACTTAACTTTAATGTGGAGATAAATAATTTTATTCAAATTAGATCCAAGAATTATTGTTGAAAAGATTTATTTTTGTATAGCTTACATCATCATCTTGCAGGACAGAGTAGTCAGCATGGGAATTTGGTACTGATGCAGGCCTGCAACTAAAGGCATTTCCCAGAGCAAGCATCCCTACACAGGAAATATACCAGTGATATTTCAGTCCTGCTCTACCTTACCCTCCCCACGTCAGTGATGAGCTTTCTGTGAACACTATTTGCCACCCACATCAAACCCAAATGATCAAACCAGATCATTGTTTTGTGATGTGAACAGTGACTACACTGAAACTGCCATGACATTTTCCCACTGAATTGCTGGGTGTCTTTGGGAAATAGCCTCTGCTTGCCTCAGTTTCTCCCATCTGTAATATGGGGATAATACTGCTTAATTACCTTGCAGGGGAGTTGCGAGACATAATTCATTATTGTCTGTAAGGTATTTTGCTACCCTCTGAATGCAGGCACTGTTATTGTGACGGGCACCATTGCTACTGTAGACATTGTCTGGTATCATTGCTAAGTAGTATGCATGTGTGATGAGGTCACACTAAAAGGCAGATTAATCTGCTAATCCTACAGTTGTAAATTATAGTAAATATACCTCATGAGAACTGGCAAATAGAGACTGCATGACAGGGAAGATTGTCCCAAAACAAGGAAAACGCTCAACTACAGAAATCCCTTCAAAAGTTGGAGATTACATAGGACTTGAAACACTGATCCCATGTCACCTTTGCATAGGCAAGAGAATTACTGGAACCTGGGTACAAATGCAATCACCATCAAAGATTACTAGATTATAGGTGTGGGTGGGAGCACTGCCTATTATTAACCTTGCCCAACACTCCCATTAAAAGACCCTGTTTTCAGTTACCTATAACTGTGAGAAACCATGAGCATTTGGGCTGAAAATCATCATGCTGGTTGTCTGCCTCAGACTGAATTCATTTGGAAATTTATAGCCAAAACAGTTCATCCATTTCCAAGAATGAGACAATGAGAAAATATGTTGCTCGTATTTAAAAATTCTGGTGACCTTTTGTCATAAACAGATAGCTAAGGGTTAATGTCTCTTACACCTAGAAAGAAGTACCTGAAACACCTGACCAGAGGACCAATCAGGAAACCAGACTTTTTCAGATCTGGGTGGAGGGAAGTTTGTGTGAGAGTCCTTTGTTCTTGGTTCTTCTGTCTGTCTCTCTCTCGGCTATGAGAGGATTTATGTTTCCTGCTTTCTAATCTTCTGTTTCCAAGTTGTAAGTACAAATATAGTAAGGCAGTAAGGTTTCTATTGTTTTCTTTTGTATTTACCTGGGTATAGTTGCTGGAATGTTTTGAATTGTATTCTTTTTGAATAAGGCTGTTTATTCATATTTATTTTAAGCAAATGACCCTGTATTTGTCACCTTGATACAGAGAGACCATTTTTATGTATTTTTCTTTCTTTTTATATAAAGCTTTCTTTTTAAGACCTGTTGGAGTTTTTCTTTAGTGGGAAACTCCAGGGAATTGAGTCTGTGCTCACCAGGGAATTGGTGGGAGGAAGAAGTCAGGGGGAAATCTGTGTGTGTTAGATTTACTAGCCTGACTTTGCATTCCCTCTGGGTGAGGGGGAAAGAGAGATTAGCTCTCGGTACTTCTGTTTTCCAAGGCTGGAAATGGGGAGGGTGGAATCCCTTTGTTTAGATTCACGGAGCTTGCTTCTGTGTGTCTCTCCAGGAACACCTGGAGGGGGGAAGGGAAAAGGTTTACTTCCCTTTGTTGTGAGACTCAAGGGATTTGGGTCTTGGGGTCCCCAGGGAAGGTTTGGGGGGACCAGAGTGCCCCAAAACACTCTAATGTTTTGGGTGGTGGCAGCTTTACCAGGTCCAAGCTGGTAACTAAGCTTGGAAGTTTTCATGCTAACCCCCATATTTTGGACGCTAAGGTCCAAATCTGGGACTAGGTTTATGATACCTTTTCTCTGAATAGTTGTAGTACTGCCCCACCCCCCAGGCTTTGGAACAAGGACTTGACATTTTGGAGGGGAATGGCCTTTGTTTTAGGGTTTTGCCTTTTGCTGTCCCCATGAAAATCTGCCCAAATTTGACCAAGTTATAAGCCTTTGAAAAATCACAGTTCACACATGCTCAGTAGGGACTTAGATTTTAGTAACTAAATTTCCCCAAGAATCTAATTATATGCATAAGCACTATGATGGCTCCAGATGAACAAGTCATTAGAAAAAGATGCTCATATCACTGTATTAGTGAAAAAAAATACAATGATCACCAAGCCATCAGGACCCAGCTTTGCAATGAATTCCAGTGGAATAATGAACTGCACATGAATGTACTCTAGTTCTGTCATAGCAAACCTGTAACACGATGAAATTGCTATTGAAAAAAAAAATCCCTGATATGTGAATCAAAGTTGAAAAGTAATGTGCTGTGAAAAAGGAACTCAGTGTTGTATTATATGAAAACATTTCGCTCCTCAATCTTCATTTTGGAGACTGCTTAATAATTTGTTAAATGAAAAGTGACCCTGGGGGAAAAAAACATGTCCCAAATTAAATTAAGATGAATGTAATGTTTTATTTAACTCTTTTTCTGTTCTCTAAAATTACCATAGAAATAGTACCTACAGTATCAATTGGTCTCATGGGAACTTACCATGGAACATCTTTCAAACTCTTTTAAAAGTTCTTCAGTTTAAGGAGATGAAAAAAACAAACATCTCTCCAAAATGCGAGTCTTAAGTGAAACAAACATTGATGAGGTAATAATCCACTGAAGTCATCTATCCACCTAGAGTTCCTAGGAGTCATCACCCAGATGGCTGTGCAAAAGAACAAACGTATCAAATTCAGAGAATGTGCACCTACTGAGCTTTTTTTAGATTTGATCCAGGGGGGAGAGATTGCTCAGTGGTTTGAGCACTGCTTAAACCTAGAGTTATGAGTTCAATCCTTGAGGGGGCCACTTAGGGTTCTGGGGCAAAAATCAGTACTTGGTCCTGCTAGTGAAGGCAGGGGCTGGACTAAATGATCTTTTGGGGTCCCTTCCAGTTCTATGAGATAGGTATAGCTCAAATTATATAAAAAAAAATACAAATACCTGACTTTAAGCACACAGGACCTGACCCAAAGACCCCACAAGTCAATGAAAAGATTCCCATTGATTTGAATATGAACTTTGGCTCAGCCCCATAAAGTTAATGGGACTGCTCCTGTGTTCTCTCTCAGCACATACTTAAGGGCTTTGTTGATTTGGGGCCATAATAAAGGATAAGATGTTGGTTGGTGTTTTCAAATCAGTTTTCATACCATGAAGTTTATGAAATATTAATGAATGGGGTGTAATCTTTTCTTAAACAACAATCTATATGCAGGTTGTGATGAAAGAATGCCTGTCAACCATTATCAGCCAGTACTCGGCCATCTGTTCACAGCTATAGTTTCCTTTAGTTAATTATCTACTCATTACTTTCAGTGATCAATGAAAAGAATTACTTTTTTCTGAAATTCTCTTATTTATGGATTAAAATTAGAGAACAATAAAAGATAAGTGAGGTAGCCATGGACTAAGAGGCAACCATATGGATAATAGGATTGAGCACATGACACGAAAAATACCCCAAATAGGTGTTTATTACAACTTGTAACAAGATATATTTTTGGCATTCTGTAGTTATCAAAGCAGGATAAAGAAACTTAAATGAAATTCATTCATAGTAAGGGCTGATCTCCAATAGCTAGCCTCTGTGGGGCATATCTGGGGATAAATTATTTTTTTAATTACTTTCCTTCATCTCTCATTTTTTCTCCTAACTTGCCACATATGGTTTGTAAGAAAGTTAATGAGGTTTCTGTAAAGGATCTACTGACTGTTATACATGGTTTGAGGGCAATGACACATACTTTGGATCTAGGTCCTACCTGGGTGCTGAAAGACTGTTTACCTGTAATGACATCAATGGAATACTGAATCTCTCCATAGTAACTGGAGAGATTCTAATCTTAAACTAGCATTAATAACTTCCTTGCTGAGGAATCTTCATCAGCTGAGAAAATATCAAATTTTCATGTTTTCCTTTTTAAGCTTTTTTTTAAATGCAAAGTGCTTGAAAAAAGCCATTTATATTCAGACACAAACTCCTCTTGTTCATCTTAACATATATAAAAATTCAAATCAGGATTGAGAGCTTAACTAAACAGAGATTCTGCTTCGCAATAAGTGTATAATGATTTAGTGAAAACTTCTACAAACAGTGATCCACACTGTATTTGCTGGTAATTCCTCCTCCATGTTTCCAGATATTAAATTGAAGCTAAAAACACATTAAATACCATCCTAATATTACTTTTCCACATAACTAATTGCTGCAGTTTCCACAGGGTTGTTAGGCAATCACAAAGGGGAGGAGTTGACTGTGAATATGTGGCAGACAATAAAATCTATTACATGATATTAAAATGTGATACACAATACAAAAAAGTTGGTTTCACCCAGATCAGTAAGGGGTTCTGTCACTACCTTCCAAGGGTCCCTGGGTGCAGCTTTGGCTCAGAGACCTGACACCAGCAATCTGCTCACAACACAGTGACCTCACCCTGGCTTTCACCAGCTTGGCCACTCCTTGCAGGGTGACACCAACAGCCTTTCTAGTCCCATTTCCCTAAAACCATCTCCTCTGCAGTGTTCAGTCCCTCCCATTGGATACTCTCCGAAGTTATTAAGTTTGCTGCCTCCAAATAGACAGAAAACACATCGTCATGTTAAGTTTAGCTGAGTACTTCACCCTTCAGCTTAATACACAGCACTGAGATGGTTTCATAATAAAACAAGAATAAGTTTATCAACAAAGAACAGTTATTTCAGTGATAATGAGTAAGACAGACAGACGAGACGGGTATGGTTATTGGTAAAACAAAACAAAACATGCCTTCTGGTGGCTAAAACTTAATTTAAACAAGTTACAATCCTTGTCTAAGCAGCTTTCTCACCTATACTCAGTTCCAGCTACTCTTCGTTTTCAGACCAAGAGGATGCACTTTATATGAGCTCAAAGAGCACCACTCCTCCTTTCTCAACTAGGTAACAGCTGCCAAAATGGCTTTCTAATTCTGCTTATATTTTCCAAAATCTATTGTCTCTGTTTCAAGAGCCTGGAAGCCTTCCTGAGGGTGCAGGTTCCATCCTCCATTGTGATTGTTAAGTGGTCTTCTCCCCCACACATATTTAGCTTGATGACTTTTTTTATGATATTTCTAGAGGTAGTTTTCATTGTCCGCTGAGATACGACCTGGCTCAATTTACATTGGAGACATAGGAAAACAGGTTAAACAATATTCCTTTGCCTAGTACAAGCTGGGCTTATGCATCGCTTTCAAAACATTTTTTAAAAACATATTTCCAGCACATTTCTATAATTCTTCATACATATCCAATAACTACATCATGTGATAATATTAATGGCCATCATGTTCTCAGTTTCCATATGATACCTTACATGACACATTTTAGATACAGATTATGACCACGGTGTATTGGGGGAATGAGTGAGTCAGGCCTGATATGCATTAGGGAATGGTATGCCCATTGCCAGTTGGCATTAAAGGACTCCTTGGGTCACAATTTGAGAATACCCAATTTATTGAATTCTGCCAATTTAAGTTATTCATTAATATCTGGGCATTCAGATGCCATGGTGGTGAGTGCAGTATAAGAAAATCCAACATAGGGAGAGCTTTAAAATGAATTCTGCACTATCCACTCCAGGGTAACCAGGCCCAGCTCTGGCTTTTTTGCCGTCCCAAGCAAAAAAACACCTGAGGGCTAGCCGGAGCAGCGGGGGTGGGGTGGGGTGGGAGACAAACAAACCTGCGGCTGGCAAGAGCAGCATGGAGGGACTGGAAACAAACAAACCTGCGGTGCGGCCGGAACAGTGGCGGGGGGAACAAACAAACCTGCCGCTGGCTGGAGCAGCGAGGGGGAAAAAAAAATCTGCGGCCGGCCGGAGCAGCTGGGGGAGCAGGAAACAAACAAACCTGTGGGCCAGCCGGAGCGGGGGGACAAACAAACCTGCAAGCCGACAGGAGCAATGAAGGGGGGAAAAAAACAAACAAAAAATCTGCAGGGCGGACAGAGTGTGGGTGCAGGGGGACTCCCGGAAGAGAGAGAAGGGGGGCAGCCAGGGCTTCCTTCAGTGGGGAGCTCGCCGTGCCATCTGCCAGGAGGGCGCTGGGCCGCTCCAGTCGGCGGGCAGGGAAGGACACAGGCTGCCCTGCCGGGCTTGCTACAAACCTGGCACCGCTCCCAGTAGGGCACTCCCCTCCTCTGAGCTGCTGCCCCCTACAGGGTGGCTGGAGCAGCAAACCAAAAAGAAAAAAACCTGCAGGGGCGACCCGAAGAGGCGAAGCAACAAAAAAAAAAAAAAAGGGATTGGAGGGAAGCCACCCCTTGGAATCTGCCGCCCCAAGCACCAGCTTGCTCGGCTGGTGCCTGGAGCCGGCCCTGAAGGGAACGGAACCCAAGATGCTAGGAAGAGTTAGGTAATAGTTATGGGAATTTGATTATTAGAAATATATATAGTTCTGTTGTGATGACTGGGAGAACTATGTGGCAAATTCTCTGCCAAGTGCAAAGTTTGAAGATCTCACAAGACATTTAGGCAGAATATATTTGAAGTGCTGAGAAGGAGTTGGTGGTTGTGGTACATGAGGTCCGAACGGCATAAGGAAAGGTAGAAAAGAGGTCATGAAGGCCAGATTTAGGCAGTAAGGTAATACATTAAAGACCAGGACATCCATGGTAGCATTATTTGAAATGCTTCCAGTTCCATGTTCAGGGCCAGGAAGACAGGCAGACTGCAAGTTCTCAGCGTGTGGATCACACAATGGAGTATGGAAGAGGTGTTTAGGTTTATTAGGAACTGGGGTACCTTTCAGGAAAAGAGGATCTATAAGGAAGGATGGGTTCCACCTGGCAGTCTGGCATATAAAACTAAAAAGATGGTAGAGGATTTTTTAAACTAAGGGTTGGGGGAAAGCTGATATGTGCAGAGGAGCACATGATTAGGTCAGCGACATCCCTTAGGGATGAATTTATAAAAAGGGGGAGCGCTATATTCTAGTAAAGAAGATAGGAAAGAAGGTGGTAAAGTACAAGTGGGAGCTAGTTAGGAACAGTCAAGCATAAAAGAATCTCATTTGAATAAAACACATGAAGGTAAGCAACTGAATAGTGAAAAAATGTACAAGTGTTTATACTCAAATGCTAGAAGTGTAAATACTATGGTTGAACTAGATTGCCTGGTATTAAATGAGGATAATGATATCATAGGCATCTGTCCGGGTACCCTACCCACTCTGAACTTTGGGGTACAGATGTGGGGACCAGCATGAAAGACCCTCTAAGCTTATTTCTACCAGCTTAGGTTAAAAACTTCCCCAAGCACAAATCCTTTCCTTGTCCTTGGATGGTATTGCTGCCACCACCAAGTGATGTAGACAAAAATTCAGGAAACAGAACACTTGGAGTCTCTATTTCCCCAAAATACTCCCCCAAGCCCCTTCACTCCCTCTCCTGGGGAGGTTTCAGAATAATATACTAACCAATTGGTTACAATGTGAGCACAAACCAAATCCCTTGGTTTTTAGGACACTAAAAATCAATCGGGCTCTTAAAAGAGGAACTTTATTATAAAGAATCACAGCTGCAAAATCAGGATGGATGGTAACTTTACAGGGTAATAAAGGACTTAAAACACAGAGGACTCCCCTCTGGACTCAATTTAGGAATAAAACTACCTCTTAGCACAGGGAAAATTCACAAGCTAAAACAAAAGATAATCTAACACATTTCCTTGCCTTACTTACAATTTTTCTAATCTTAGATGCTCATTTCAGGTATGTTTCCAGGAGACACTTTTTTCCTGCCTGGACCCTCTCTCCATCCAGAGAGGGGACAAAGCAAAGACAGCACAAACAAAACCTCGCCCCCACCCCAGAGTTGAAAGTATCTTCTTTTCCCATTGGTCCTTCTGGTCAGGTGCCAGCTAGGTTAATTGAACTGATTAACCCTTTACAGGTAAGGCAATTCAGTACAATTGCGCTGTATATATTTATGACAGCATCATAGAAACTTGGTGGAAAAGGATAACAAATAGTTCACGGTAATACTATGGTACAAAATATACTGGAATGACAGAGTAGGTTGCACTGGTGGTGGAATGGCACTTATGTGAAAGAAAACAGAATCAAATAAAGTAAAAATCTTAAATGAATCATTGTGCCATAGAATCTCTATGGATAAAAATTTCATGCTTGAGTATAATAATATATACTATATAATATAATAAAAAATATAAAACAATAAGTATAGCAATCGGAACATACTACCGACCAGCTAACCAAGATGGTGACAGTGATTGAAATGCTCAGGGAGGCAGAAAAACAGAAAATGGAATTATAAGAGGAGACTTCAACTATCGTCATATTGTCTGGGTATAGGTCCCTTCAGGAAGGGGTGCAGAGATGAAATTTCTAGACATTATAAATGACTGCTTCTTGGAGCAGTTTGTCCTGCTCTTCACTAGGAGAATGGCAATTTTTTATTTAGTCTTAAATTGAGCGCAGGATCCAGTGCAGGAGGGGTTATAGCTGAATCTCTAGGCAATAGCAACCATAATGTAACTAAATGTAGCATCTTTGTAAGAGGAAAAAATGCCAAAAAAATCCAACACAGAACCATATAACTTCAAAAATGAGGATGCTAGTAAAACAGAAATGAAATGGAAGAGTCACAAGGATGAAATGCCTACAAACTTCCTGGAGACTATTTAAAAATACCATAATAGAGACTCAAACTAAATGTATACCCCAAATTAAAAATAAAAAAAATAACCCAAGAGGAACAAAAAAATGCCACCATGGCTAAACAGCAGAGTAAGAGAGGTGTTTAGACACCAAAAAGCATCCATTAAAAATTGGAAGTATAATCCTAGTGAGAAAAATAGAAAGGATAAACTCGGGCAAGTCAAGTGTAAAAATGTAATAAGGCAAGTCAAGAAAGAATTCAAAGAACAACTAGCTAAGTACACAAAAACTAACAGAAAAAAGTACATCAGAAACAGAAAAGACGGTTACTCACCTTTGTAACTGTTGTTCTTCGAGATGTGTTGCTCACATCCATTCCAGTTAGGTGTGCGCGCCGCGCGTGCACGTTCGTCGGAAACTTTTTACCCTAGCAACTCCAGTGGGCCGGCAGGTCGCCCCCTAGAGTGGCGCCGCCATGGCGCTCTATATATACCCCTGCCGGCCCGCCCGCTCCTCAGTTCCTTCTTACCGCCGTGTCGGTCGTTGGAACTGTGGAGCGCGGCTTAGCTGTCCTCCACGTCCCTAGCTCTCCTAGTTCTCTATCGTTTATCTATCGTTCATCTCTAGTTCCATTATAGTTGTTAATTAGTTTGTTAAGTAGATAGTTTAGTTAAATAGTTGTTAAGTAGTTCTTCGCCGGGGGCTTAGCCCTTCCCGGCACCCGGCGCCAGGCTCATGCCTGTTTCGCCGGGCTTCAAGCAGTGTGCGGCCTGCAAGAAGCCCATGCCGACCAGCGATCCCCACGAAGCGTGCCTGAAGTGCCTCGGGGAATCGCACAGATCCGACAAGTGCCGCATCTGTAAGGCTTTTAAGCCGAGGACAAAAAAGGAGAGGGATCAGAGGCTCCGAACTCTCCTAATGGAGGCGGCACTTGACCCGTCGGCTTCGCAGGCCGTGGTATCGGCACCGGCACCGGATCGCTCCGGCACCGAGAAGACTCCCCGGCACCGACCTTCTCCGGCACCGGAATCAGAGCCAAGGCCGTCGAAGTCTGATACTCCGGCCAGGCAGACCCGGCTTGAGCGCCTGGCCTCGACATCGGCCGCGGCGCCGCCGGCACCGTCAGCACCGTTGACTCCGGGCCCGGCGGGTCCGTTGAGTCCGGTGCCGCCGAGCTCCCCCATGAGATCTGGGGTTGAGGTAGTGGTCCCATCCACACCGGAGACCTTCGCCTCGGCTCGGGACCTTATTGCCCTGACTGAGCCCACTCGGCTGCCACCCCCGGTACCTCCGGTGCGGGTTGTGTCCAGAGGCAAGCCCATGCTGTCGGCGCCGCCCAGAGACAGTCGTTCGCCATCCAGGTCCCGACGTCTTGGGCGCTCCAGATCCCGACGCCGCTCGCAGTCCCGGCACCGCTCCCCTCAGCGGTACCGGTCGCACTCGCGGCAACGGTCGGCATCGAGACGGTCGCGGTCAGGCTCCAGTCGGCGACACCGGCACCGCGACTCCAGGAGCAGGTCCCGACGCTACTCGCCGCACCGGTCGACCTCCCGGCACCGAGCTGGTGGCAGGTCCCGGTCTCGGTCGACCTCCCGGCTCCGAGCTGGTGGTAGGTCCCGGTCGACCTCCCAGCACCGAGCTGGTGGTAGGTCCCGGTCGACCTCCCGGCACCGAGCTGGTGGCAGGTCCCGGTACCGAAGCGGCACCCGGTACCGATCAGGATCCCGGCACCGTGATAGATCCCGGTCCCGATCCCGGTCCCGGCACCGATATGACTCCCGGCACCGGTCCCCGGCACCGAGACGATCCTCCGTGCCGGCCCGCGCAGACCCTTACCATCTGGGGTCGGCCCCACCGTGGCCCTCGAGACAGCCGTCCGTATCCTCCCAGACGGACAGTGGGTATGCGCTGGGCACCGACCGGCAGGCGGCGCTGTTCGGGGATCCGCCGCTGCAAGACCAAGGCCCACAACAGTGGGGATTCTGGACACCCTGGGCATACCATCAGGCCCAGGGCCCCCAGCAGCTCCCTGCTAGACCGGCGACTGCGGAGCGTAGGGCCCCTGAAGCCTCCTTGTCTCGCCCCCCTCCCTCCCCGGAAGGGGAGGAAGGGTCCAAACAGCAGGACTCCGCTGTGGCTCCGGAGGCAGAGGCGAGGGCTGAGGAAGACCCTCAGTTGGACACTATAGTGCCTGGGGTCTCATCATCCTCCTCCCCGGATGAGGCGGTGGCGGGTACCTCCTCCAACAGTCCCCCCCCGCTGGATCTCAGGGCGCACCAGGACCTCCTCAGGCGATTGGCTCAGAACCTGAGTCTGCAGGCAGAGGAGGTCTCGGAGATAGAGGATCCAATTGTCACCATCCTCTCTTCTGATGCTCCCACCAGGGTCGCCCTGCCCTTCATACGGACCATCCAGGCCAACGTAGCCGGTCACAAAAGTGCACGCCGCCATGTGGCCTAACAGGGTTAGACATGTCCTCACTGACGTCAATGGGGCTGACCGCAAACGTTGAACGATCGCCGCCATGGTCTGGAACCGTTGTAGAGGCAGCGAGGCCCTGCCCACAGTGGCATCCAAGACGGCCCCGATAAATTCCACCTTCTGCGTGGGCCTCAGAGTGGACTTGTCTGTGTTTATCAAGAGGCCCAGATTTGCAAATATGGCGGTGATCATGCGGACATGGCTGTTGACCTGCTGTTCCGACGTGCCCCGAATCAACCAGTCGTCCAGATAAGGGAACACGTGGACACGGTTGCGCCGAAGATGCGCCACGACAACTGCCATGCATTTTGTAAACACCCTCGGGGCCGTGGACAGGCCGAATGGGAGGACTGCAAACTGATAATGAAGAGCCCCCACAACGAAGCGGAGAAAGCGTCTGTGGCGTGGCCAAATGGCAATGTGGAAATACGCGTCCTGCATGTCGAGGGCGGCGTACCAGTCTCCCGGATCCAGGGATGGAATAATGGTCCCCAGGGATACCATGCGGAACTTCAACTTCACGAGGTATTTGTTGAGTTCTCGCAGGTCGAGGATAGGCCTGAGGCCCCCCTTGGCCTTGGGGATCAGAAAGTAGCGGGAATAAAACCCCTTGCCTTTCTCGTTTTCCGGAACCGCCTCTATAGCTCCTTTGCTGAGGAGCGTCTGCACCTCCTGCCGAAGGAATTGCTCGTGAGAGGGGTCCCTGAAGAGGGACAAGGAAGGAGGGCGGGAAGGAGGAAACGAAACAAACTGCAGGCGGTATCCCGTCTGCACCATGCTTAAGACCCAGCGGTCCGATGTTATTTGGGACCACGCCGGGAGGAAAAACGAAAGGCGGTTTGAAAACGGGGGGGAAGGATCCATAGGGGAAACTGTTACCGCGCCCTCGGGCGCACCTTCAAAATGAAGGCTTAGGACCAGGCGGGGGTTTTGAGGAGCCTTGGTTCTGCCCCCCTTGGTTCCCAGACTGCCTGCGCCTGCCGTTCCTGCCGCGGCGCCTGTAAAGGTCCTGCCGCTGGCGGAACTGGGAAAACGGCCTACGTTGTTGCTGTTGTTGCGACCTAAAGGGTCTACGCTGCGTCACGGGGGTGTGCATCCCGAGGGACCGCATGATGACCCTGTTGTCTTTTAGACTCTTGAGTCTGGGGTCTGTCTTATCGGAAAACAGGCCCTGGCCTTCGAAAGGAAGGTCCTGTATAGTGTGCTGGAGCTCCGGCGGAAGGCCGGAAACCTGCAGCCAGGAGATGCGACGCATCGTAACTCCTGACGCGAGGGTACGGGCAGCCGAGTCCGCAGCGTCCAAGGAGGCTTGTAAGGCCGTGCGTGCGACCTTCTTGCCTTCGTCCAAGATGGCCGTAAACTCTTGGCGAGCATCCTGTGGCAGCAGCTCCTTAAATTTGTCCACTGCCACCCAGGAGTTAAAGGCGTATCTGCTCAGCAGGGCCTGCTGGTTAGAGACCCTGAGCTGCAGCGCCCCAGCCGAATACACCTTATGGCCAAGGAGGTCCATCCGCCTGGCCTCTCTGGACTTGGGGGTCGGAGCCTCCTGGCCGTGACGCTCCCTATCGTTCACCGATTGCACTACCAGTGAACCGGGAGTCGGGTGAACATGTAGATATTCATAGCCCCTAGAAGGGGCCATGTACTTCCTCTCGACCCCTTTCGCTGTCGGAGGGATGGAGGCCGGGGACTGCCAGATGGTATTGGCGTTGGCCTGGATGGTCCGTATGAAGGGCAGGGCGACCCTGGTGGGAGCATCAGAAGAGAGGATGGTGACAATTGGATCCTCTATCTCCGAGACCTCCTCTGCCTGCAGACTCAGGTTCTGAGCCAATCGCCTGAGGAGGTCCTGGTGCGCCCTGAGATCCAGCGGGGGGGGACTGTTGGAGGAGGTACCCGCCACCGCCTCATCCGGGGAGGAGGATGATGAGACCCCAGGCACTATAGTGTCCAACTGAGGGTCTTCCTCAGCCCTCGCCTCTGCCTCCGGAGCCACAGCGGAGTCCTGCTGTTTGGACCCTTCCTCCCCTTCCGGGGAGGGAGGGGGGCGAGACAAGGAGGCTTCAAGGGCCCTACGCTCCGCAGTCGCCGGTCTAGCAGGGAGCTGCTGGGGGCCCTGGGCCTGATGGTATGCCCAGGGTGTCCAGAATCCCCACTGTTGTGGGCCTTGGTCTTGCAGCGGCGGATCCCCGAACAGCGCCGCCTGCCGGTCGGTGCCCAGCGCATACCCACTGTCCGTCTGGGAGGATACGGACGGCTGTCTCGAGGGCCACGGTGGGGCCGACCCCGGATGGTAAGGGTCTGCGCGGGCCGGCACGGAGGATCGTCTCGGTGCCGGGGACCGGTGCCGGGAGTCATATCGGTGCCGGGACCGGGATCGGGACCGGGATCTATCACGGTGCCGGGATCCTGATCGGTACCGGGTGCCGCTTCGGTACCGGGACCTGCCACCAGCTCGGTGCCGGGAGGTCGACCGGGACCTACCACCAGCTCGGTGCTGGGAGGTCGACCGGGACCTACCACCAGCTCGGAGCCGGGAGGTCGACCGAGACCGGGACCTGCCACCAGCTCGGTGCCGGGAGGTCGACCGGTGCGGCGAGTAGCGTCGGGACCTGCTCCTGGAGTCGCGGTGCCGGTGTCGCCGACTGGAGCCTGACCGCGACCGTCTCGATGCCGACCGTTGCTGCGAGTGCGACCGGTACCGCTGAGGGGAGCGGTGCCGGGACTGCGAGCGGCGTCGGGATCTGGAGCGCCCAAGACGTCGGGACCTGGATGGCGAACGACTGTCTCTGGGCGGCGCCGACAGCATGGGCTTGCCTCTGGACACAACCCGCACCGGAGGTACCGGGGGTGGCAGCCGAGTGGGCTCAGTCAGGGCAATAAGGTCCCGAGCCGAGGCGAAGGTCTCCGGTGTGGATGGGACCACTACCTCAACCCCAGATCTCATGGGGGAGCTCGGCGGCACCGGACTCAACGGACCCGCCGGGCCCGGAGTCAACGGTGCTGACGGTGCCGGCGGCGCCGCGGCCGATGTCGAGGCCAGGCGCTCAAGCCGGGTCTGCCTGGCCGGAGTATCAGACTTCGACGGCCTTGGCTCTGATTCCGGTGCCGGAGAAGGTCGGTGCCGGGGAGTCTTCTCGGTGCCGGAGCGATCCGGTGCCGGTGCCGATACCACGGCCTGCGAAGCCGACGGGTCAAGTGCCGCCTCCATTAGGAGAGTTCGGAGCCTCTGATCCCTCTCCTTTTTTGTCCTCGGCTTAAAAGCCTTACAGATGCGGCACTTGTCGGATCTGTGCGATTCCCCGAGGCACTTCAGGCACGCTTCGTGGGGATCGCTGGTCGGCATGGGCTTCTTGCAGGCCGCACACTGCTTGAAGCCCGGCGAAACAGGCATGAGCCTGGCGCCGGGTGCCGGGAAGGGCTAAGCCCCCGGCGAAGAACTACTTAACAACTATTTAACTAAACTATCTACTTAACAAACTAATTAACAACTATAATGGAACTAGAGATGAACGATAGATAAACGATAGAGAACTAGGAGAGCTAGGGACGTGGAGGACAGCTAAGCCGCGCTCCACAGTTCCAACGACCGACACGGCGGTAAGAAGGAACTGAGGAGCGGGCGGGCCGGCAGGGGTATATATAGAGCGCCATGGCGGCGCCACTCTAGGGGGCGACCTGCCGGCCCACTGGAGTTGCTAGGGTAAAAAGTTTCCGACGAACGTGCACGCGCGGCGCGCACACCTAACTGGAATGGATGTGAGCAATCACTCGAAGAAGAAACAGTCAGCTGAATTATCAAGGTGCTAAAGAAGCACTCAAGGAAGACAAGTCCATTGCAGAGAAGATATATGAATTCTTTACATCACACTTCACTGCAGAGTATGTGGGGAAGATACCCACATCTGAACTATTCTTTTTTGGTGACAAATCTGAGGAACTGTCCCAAACTGAGGTATCAATAGAGGAGTATTTTGAACAAAATGAGAAATTAACCTGGTAATAAGTCATCAAGTCCAGATCGTATTCACCCAAGAGTTCTGAAGGAACCCAATTATGAAAATGCAGAACTACTAACTCTGGTATGTAAGTTATTACTTAAATCAATCTCCATGCCAGATGACTGGAGGGTAGCTAATATAAAGTCAATTACAAAAACAAAATTAAACAAAACAAAGCAAACTCCAGAAATGATCATGGCAATTACAGGCCAGTAAACTTAACTTCAGTACAACGCAAATTGGTTGGAAGAACACAATTATCAGACACATAGATAAACATGATATGTTGGGGAAGAGTCAACATGACTTTAGAAAAGAAAACTCATGCCTCACCAATCTATTAGGATTCTGTGAGGGAGTCAACAAAGGTGGGATAGGCTAATTCACTCAATATAGCAGGGTTTCTCAAACAGGGGTCGCCGCTTGTGGAGGGAAAGTCCCTGGCGGGCCAGGCCGGTGTGTTTACCTGCCCCGTAAAGTGGATGCAAAATCTGATGGCCCCATTGGGCTTCAGGACTCTAGAATTCAGCCACTTCCTCTGGGATTTCTCTACCACCCGTAGGCCAGCATCATTTCCAGTTCCTTCTGGATGATTCCCCACATTTTCTTGGGGAATGGTTGCCTCTTACCTTGTTGCTGGAGATGGAGATGATATGACTAGTTGCGTCCATCTGTCTGAGAAGGGGCAACAACATGGTGGGGAAAGCCTGTACCAGCCATTGCACTGGTTCCTGTTGTTTGGGCTCAAGCTCTTGCGTGGTCGCAATGGGTCAGGGATCAGCAGGTTCTTTGGCCAGTGGCCCCACCTCCAGTGGTCAAGAGGCAATCAGCAGGACTTCCTGGGCCTTCCAGGCCTAGAAGAGGTTCCAAACCTCTCTCTGCAGCCTGGGTAAATGGATTTCGTGATCTATGGTCCTACTCACATGTCACCTCAAAGGCGTCTTTCCATTTGGCCAATAGCTTAGATTCGGAGGAGGACAGCAACAGTATTACCGCCCTCCCTTCATTCCTCAGTTGTACTGAACCTCTTGTTCCCATTGTGCATGCAACAGGTTCTCTTCAGCAAACATCTTGAGCACCTGGATCAACTCCCACAGTTGCAATATATAGTGGACTGATACCCTAACCCTGGTTTCTCGCTCCTGCCAGGTCTCCCTCAGGAGGCCTAGCATTCCCCTGGGCTGCATCCCATAGAGGAGTTACAATGGGGAAAAACCCATGGATGCTTGAGGAACCTCTCGCACTGCGAAGAGTGGTGCAGGCAGCAACTTATCCCAGTGTCATGGGTTGTCCTCCATGATTTTTTTAGCATAGTCTTCAGGGTTCTGTTGAACTTCTCTACCAGCCCATCTGTCTGGGGCGCAAAGGTTTGCGCAACACTTTGATGGCGAAAATGTTCAACAAGTGGTGCAGCTCTGACATTAGCTTGGATGTGACATTGGTCCCCTGCTCCATTAGTATCTCCTGAGGGATTCCGACCCTGGTGAAGTTCTTCAGGCACTGTCAGCAATGGTGAGGGTGAGGGAACTTGTCTGCACTTGTAACACCAGTCCTGAGATCCTCCAGCAAGTGGTCTGTTCAGTGTAATGTTGGTACCCCACCATAGGTCTTCTCTCCCTCAGGATGGGGGCAGGTCGGTCCATCATCTCATGCCATGGTTTGTCGTAGTTACCAGCAGTCTGAGATAGTGGCAGGGGCTCCCTCTCTCGGTCATGTGGGGTCCTCACTCTGCTGGATTGCGCCAGTCGTTGGGGCTCCCCGGTTTATGGGCTGGCCATTCTGACTCCTGAGTGGCCAAGCAGTCTTCCACTAAAGAGATTCCTCAGCAAGGGTTGCTGAGCAGTGACTTTGTACTCATTCCTTGCCCCCAGCAGGTAGGATCTGGGTAAATTGTTCCAGAACCACCATCTCTGACACTTGGACTCCAGTCCACTTCTCTAGTTCCAGCCAACATCAGCAATAGTCCCGGAGTCTTTGGGCCATGGCCCTAAGCCTAGTACCAGGCAGGTACCATTCACAGCAGTCGTTGGCTGTACATCTCAGGGATGATGCCAGCCTATTCCAGTATGGGCACCTTCACTTTGTGATACTCCATTGCCTCCTGGGGGTTGAGTTTCTGGTAGGCAGTTTGAGCTAGGCCCATTAAATATGGTGCCAAGAGGGTGGCCCAGTGCTCTGGCAGTCACAGGGTGGTGGTGGCAACCCATCTGAACATCATGAGGAATGCCTTGGGGTCATCACTGGGCCCCATTTTCATCAGGTGTTCCAGGAGCCCCCCAAAAGACTGCCTTCTTCTGGCCTCGTCGAGGTGTGGGGAGGCAGTGTAGTTGGCCACAACAGTGCCACCATTTGCTGCACCAGATGCTCTTGCTGCACCTGGTATTGGGTGGCCAGTTCCCGTGCCATCTGCTATTGCTGCTCCTGCTGTTGCACCACCTGGAGCTTTTGTTGCAAGGCAATCTGTTGGAGCAGCTGGGTCTGATGTTGGTGTTGCTGCTGCTGCGTTACCTGTTTCTGCTGGCTGTCCAGCAGCCACTTCAAAATTTTCTCTATTGCCATGTCTCTCAGGCCAGGAGTCCGTCTCGTCGATCCCTGATCTTTTGATCCTTTTAGCAGGTCTTGATTGTTGCTTACATTCTCCACCAGTTGTTACAGAGTAGGTACCCCTTTCAGGAGGGCACTGAGTTGTGGGGGAATTAAAGTAGGGGTTTAGCAGCCCAAGTGGCCTAATCTCTGCATTAATATAGTGGCCCTGGCTCTCAGGGCAGTATGGCCTAATGACCAGAGTGTGGGGTCATAGACTCATAGAATATCAGGGTTGGAAGGGACCTCAGGAGGTCATCTAGTTCAACATCAAAGCAGGACCAATCCCCAACTAAATCATCCCAGCCAGAGCTTTGTCACGCCTGATCTTGAAAACCTCTAAGGTAGGAGATTCCACCACCTCCCTAGGTAACCCATTCCAGTGCTTCACCACCCTCCTAGTGAAAAAGCTTTTTCTAATATCCAACCTAAACCTCCCCCACTGCAACTTGAAACCATTACCCCTTGTTCAGTCATCTGGTACTACTGAGAACAGTTTAGATCAGAGGTTGGCAACCTCTAGCACGCGGCTTGCCAGAGTAAGTGCAGGCAAGGGATGTGCTGGCTGCGCCTTACCCTGCTGAGCTGCATGCCAGAGGTTGCCGACCCCTGCTCTAGATCCATCCTCTTTGGAACCACCTTTCAGGTAGTTGAAAGCAGCTATCAAATCCCCCCTCATTCTTTTCTTCTGCAGACTAAACAATTCCATTTCCCTCAGCCTCTCCTCATAAGTCATGTGCTCCAGCCCCCTAAACATTTTTGTTGCCCTCTGTTGGACAGCTTCCAATTTTTCCACATCCTTTTTGTAGTGTGGGGCCCAAAACTGCACACAGTATTTCAGATGAGGCCTCATCAATGTTGAAAGAGGGGAATGATCATGTCCCTCGATCTGCAGGCAATGCCCCTACTTATAGAGCCCAAAATGCCATTAGCTTTCTTGGCAACGAGGGCACACTGTCAACTCATATCCAGCTTCTCGTCCACTGTAACCCCTAGGTCCTTTTCTGCAGAACTACTGCTTAGCCATTCGGTCCCTAGTCTGTAGCAGTGCACGGGATCATCCTTCACTGCAGAACTGCTGCCTAGCCATTCGGTCCCTAGTCTGTAGCAATGCATGGGATCATCCTTCGCTGCAAGGCAGCTTGGCCTAGTGGCCAGTCAATGGAACTACTCTTCGCTTCAAGGCAGTGCAGCCTAGTGGCCAGAGTCAATAAGGCAGGGCTGTGTGGCCCAGTGGCCAGAAGAGAGTGGGCTTCCACCCTGGGGTACATGGCGGCCATGGTAGAGGGACCTGAGCCGTCCCTACTTCACCAGGTTCCAGCCCAGGGCCCTATTTGTGGTGGGTGTATCTGCCATGGGCTCAGCAGAGGTCCTTCTGAAATACACTGAGCCTACAGTTCCACAACCGGGTCATTCTCTTTGCAGACCTGCAACACACATCTACTTCTTTTGGCCCAGGCTGAGGAAGCTGCTCTTTTTTATACTCTGGTCCAGCTGGAGCATGCCCAGCAAGGGCAATGGGGCATGGCCTCCTCGGCTCACAAAGCATTGTAAGTACACCCCATCACAGTCACCCAATTAAATTAATAGGCAACAGGTTTAAAACACACATAAGAGAGGAGTACTTCATAAAAGACAGTCAACCTATGGAACTCATTGCTAGGAGATGTTGTGAAGGCCAAAAGTATAACTGGTTCAAAAAAGAATTAAATAAATTCATGGAGGATAGGACCATCAATGGCTATTGGCCCAGATGGTCAGAGAGGCAATCTCATGCTCCAGGTATCCCTAAACCTCTAAGTGCCAGAATCATCTGGCACTGGCCACTGTCAGAGTCAGGATATTGGGCAAGATGGACCATTGATGTGACCCAGTATGGCCATTCTTATGTTCTCATACTGTATTCTTCTGGCATGGTTAGTCTATGATTGGGTCACCCAATACTGTTCTGACTCACTGTGAGTTATTTATGTCAGTACCCATTACCATGAGTTAGTTTATATTGACGTTTACCTGTTTTAATGTGTTATATAATCTACATAACTCAGGCCATCCACTGGGTTCAGAATCAGCAAACCATTTTTTTTTGTCCTTAATCCAAATTACATTTTTAAAACTGTGGCATTAAAGACCTTTAACTATGCATAATGATTGTGGAATTTGTATCCCATTTCTATTTGCAGCAAGACATCTGTTACAGCTTTTAAAAGAAGGGAAATAGTTGTATAGCATAGTTATCATTTTTTTTTAAATTACCCTTCATTAACATTGTTCTTTCCCATGAAACTATGGTATCCCATAAAAATTAATTTTGATTCTTCAGTACTATCAGATCTACAAGTATATACTAGATTTCAGATAAGGCATATAAATGAAATAAGCCAAAAATGTCTAAATGAACATCTGTAGGAATTCATCTTAGCTCAGTTACTGTTTTACATCACAGCTGTATCTCGTTCTTAATTACACTTTACCAAAAGGAAATGTAGTTTGCACATGAGCTGGCCAAAACTTAGAATTTCCAGTTCACAAGAAAGTTTGACATTGATCTGATTTCCCAAACATCTGATGTCAAAAAAAAACCCAAAACCCCAAACAAACCAAAAAACCCAACATTGTGGAAACACGGACAGATGGTGTTGCCTGTTTCATTGCTGCCCAACACTTATTAGCACTGGGGAAACTGTCAGTCTGCATGGTAGAGCTGCCCCAAGTCATGGACACTGGAAGGCCAGGTTCTTCAGCAGTCCACAGGAAGGTTTCCAGTACCAGGTTCCAGAATCTTCTTGTGATCTGATGAATGTTCACTGACTCCAAGATGTTTTTTGTGAAACATTCGGGTTTGACCAATTGGCATTTTCTGACAAAACAGTTTTATCAGAAAATTTTCAACCAATTCCAGTTTGTACCACAGGGAGGGGCATTTTTAACATTACAGAATACTAATTTATACATCTCCACTGCTGCTTAAATTTAAAAATTGGCAGTTTAGAGTCAGAAGCAAATATCTCTTATTAAAGATCCTTACAAACCTGGACATATGCTTTAGATAGGTATGAAATATTAATTTGTAAAATGAATACATTATATGTGTACTGCACATGCATGTTTCAATTGACATGAATTAAAAATGCAATCTATGTAATGTGAGCATGGCAATCTGTGGCCCTAGTCACATGTTTCGTTGGGTCATGTGATTCTAATTTACTTAGCACTATGTGGCGCTGATTAAGGCTATGTAGGAAGGGTTTAGATGAAGGTATATATTCAAGCCCAAATACAGCCATGGGGAAGACGAGTGGTATATAGACTCACTATCAGAAAGGTACACTCAATATTTTGCTTTAATTCTGTTAGGATGAAAATTTTCTTTCCAGTTGTGCAGGTACAACATTTGCTCTATTTTCTCCTATTAGCCATTTAAAGCTGAATATCTTTATTACCACAGAGAATGAAAGACTATAGATTAACTTTACTGTAAATATAACAGTAAATAAAATTGTATTGAACAGTATTTTTGTTATTACAAATATAAACAGGGCATGTTTTCTTGAAGCAGAACTGTCTTAGCAAACACATGCACTGAATTTCATCGTCACACTTTCAGCCTTGTTAAGACCATCTGTTCATCCTTTTAAAATTGTAAATAGTGTTATTGGTTGATTCATTTCATTAATCTCATCTACAAGTTGTTTCTGCAGCATTTTGTCTGCATGAGCTTTATATAGAGAGATGGAGGAAATATGGCTGCAACATTGCAGAACCTAGCCTCCCACTTTGGGGTCCAAAAAACTAACCAATGTTAAAGGAACAGTTTTAAAATGAAAATATAATTATTAACTGTATGTTCCCTCTGCAAATATTTTGGCCGGATTTTGAAAGTTGGTTACAAATTATAAAGAGGGGCCTCACAGTAAAATGGATGGCTTGCTACAATGTCACAGTTAGCAGACGAGGACTAACTTGTAAAAATCATTTTCCTAATCAGATTATAATGTGGCACTTCAGTTACATTCTTCTCCCAGGGAGTATGTGTGTTATACTTTTTGTTTTTATTATTTTTTTCTTCTTCTGTGACTTAACGATAGGAAAAAAGCCATTGTTCAGATATTCTCAGGAAGGCCATACAATATTGGAGAAGCATGGCATATTCCCATGAATAATCTCCCAGTCCAAGAATCTTAAGTGTTTGGAACAGTGATGCTGTCTCCTTTGGTTGAAAGCAGACTCCTCGAACTGTTCTATTTTAGTACACAGTTTGAGAACACTTAGGTTTACACTACAAATTTAGGTCAACATAAGCTGTGTTAAGTTGATCTAATAATGTATGTGCCTACACTACCTAGTCCCTTCCACTGACCTAAGTGGCCTATAAAGTCGACTTCTGTACGCCACCTCTGTGAGAGGCGTAGCACTTGATTTAACATCCACAGGTCAACACGGGGATAGTGTAGACACTGCATTGTGTAATTCAAATCAACTGGCCTCCAGGAGGTGTCCCACAGTGTTCCTCTGTGATCGCTCTGAAGAGCACTTTCAACTCCACTGCACAACAGCCAGATACACAGGAAACAGCCACTCCCCTTTTAAAGCCCTGGGAACTTTTGAATTTTCATTTCCTGTTTGATCAGCATGGAGAGCTCACCAACACCGATGATCATAGAGTCTCATGGACGCAAACGCATTCCAGCATGGAATTTACAGGAGATGGTGGATCTTATTGCTGTGTGGGGAGAATAGTCTGTGCAGGCTGAGCTCCAATCCAGCAGAAGAAATCCTGACATATATGCCAAGATTGTGCTGGGCATAAGGGAGCAGGGCTATGTCCGGGACAGGCAACAGTGCCATATGAAAATAAAGGAGCTTTGGAAAGCGTAGCAGAAGACAGGGGAGGTGAATAGTCATTCTGGTTCTGCCCCACAGACATGCCTCTTTTATGAGGAGCTGCATGAGATTCTTGGTGGTGACCCCACCATTACCCGTAAATGCAGTGTGGATACCTCCCAGGAGCCCCTGGCTGACCTCGAGCAACAACAGGGGGACATTTTTGATGAGGAATAGGAGAAGGAGAATGTGAGGCAGGCAAGTGGAGGATCCAGACTCCCTGACAGTCAAGAACTGTTTTTAACCCTGGAGCCCGTCCCTTCACAAGACCAGTTGGCAGCGGAGCATGATGCCAGGGAAGGCACCTCTGGTGTGTACACATTTCCAGTCAAATTGTAGAGGTTACATGCTATTATTTTTTATGTTTAATCTGAACAAAAAAGTAGGCATAGAGGGTATTGGCGGCCACTCCAGCTACACAGAGGGTGCTCTCCAAAAAAGACTGTTTATGTGCCTAGGGATTGCCCAAAAATCCTGCATGGAGATCTCTAGGAAACTTTCATGAAGGTATTCTGCAATCCTTCGCAGGTTTCTGGGAAGGGCTGCCTTATTTTGTCCACTACGGTAGGACACTTTCCCACAATACTCCAGTATTAACTCTACTGGCATTATTGCAGCACACAGCATTACAGCATATGGATCAGGTCTGAACCCAGACGCTTGCAGCATCTTTTCCCTTGCTGCCTCTGTTGCTCTCAAGAGAGTGATATCACAAAGGGTCACCTAGAGAAATGAGGGAAGTTTTTGATGCTAGCCCTTAAACTGCAAACAATTCAACAAATAATCCACCCCCAGTAGTTGTGGTCAGAAGGGATCACTATGTACTGCAAGCAGCATTGAAACAAAAAAAAAAGGGCAGGGGGAGGCAGGCTTACTGTTTGTCTCCCTCGCTCCCCAGCCCAGTGCCACTTTTGTAAAAAACAAACTACTTGGGGACCTTTACACTGGTGCCTGTCCTCAAGCACCATTCAGGTTGCCATGGGAAAGGGGGCTTTTCTCAAGTTCCAACCAGCACAAGATCTCTCTCCCATGCCTCATTGCCTTACTCACCATGGCTGGAGCAGCAAAACGACTTGCAATAGCCAATGGTTGTGATTACACTGTGGCTTGCAGAGAAGTGCATTGAGGGGTGTTTTCTTTATAAAAAAATTAACCTTCTACTAGAAACAATGTATGCACTGTCAATGCTACCCTTGTGCTTTGCATTCCTTGCAGCTGAAATCTTGTCCATTGATGCATCCTCCACACTGGGACAAAGACTCTCCCAGATTAGGAAGCAGAAAAAGAAGACTCGGGAGGACATGCTCAATGAGTTGAAGAGTGCCTCTGAGAGTGACAAGATGGAGCCAAGAGCATGGAGGATTACACTGTCTGAGAACCTGGACATGGACAGGGAGGACAGGAGAGCATGCAGGGAACAAGAGCGTGCCACGCAGGAAGAATTGCTAAAGATTATGAAGGAGCATGCTGGGCATCTCGTTGAGGTTCAAGCAAGGCGGCTGGATGCTAGAGTGTCTCTGCAGTCTATGCGGAACCTGCTGCCATTATCACCCAGTTCTACACCTCCTCCCCCAAATATCATATGAGGCGGAAGGGGGGAGACACAGTATCCCTTGCAAAGGGTAGGCTGGGTTTACCAGGATCACAATTTGTATTTCAATATCACCACTCTGCAGTCTGGAAAGAAAGTCCTTGCTTTCAACTTTCTGAACTGACCTGTGTTCCTAAAGATGTACACATCATGCACCTTTCCCAACCATCTCACGTTGATGTTGGTGAAACGGCCCCTGTGATTCACTAGCGCTTGCAATACCATTGAGAAGTATCCATTTTGGTTTATTTACTCTTTGGCAAAGTGGTCTTGTACCAAGATAGAACCAGTATCCCTATCGCCCCACTGAAGTTAGGGAACCCCATCACAGCAAAACCATCCACTATGTCCTGCACGTTGTCCAGAGTCACTACCCTTCTTAGCAGAAGTCTGTTAATGGCCATGAAAACTTGGATCACAACAGATCACACGGTAGATTTACCCACTCCAAATTGATGCCCCACTGACTGGGAGCAGTCTGGCATTGCAAGCTTCCACAAAGCTATCGTCACTTGCTTCTCCACTGTCATAGCAGCTCCCATTTTAATATTGCTGCACTTCAAGGCTAGGAAAAGCTCTTCACATGATTCCTGGAAAGTGGCCTTTCAGATGTGCAAGTTCTGCAGCCACTGCTCATCATCCCATAGCTGGAAAACAATGTGGTCCCACCAGTTAGTGCCAGTCTCAACCACGTCAAAGAGATGCAAGACGGTCGCCAACAACTGTGAATTGTTCTGCTCTGTGTCTTCCAGCAGGGCTGTTTGCATGTCATCACTTTGTTCTGCATGGCAGCTCCTGTGTTGGCTGTGTAAATACTGCAGGATAAGGCATGAGGTGTTTCCAATGATCACAACACTGTATAGCTGATTGGATCCGTGCTTATGATGCTATGGCATCAACATGGGTAATTCAGGCTTGCAAAAAAAGACTTGGTTTGTTTGCCATTGATTTCAGGAAGGAAGAGAGGTAACTGCATCATGGGAGATTAACACCATGTTCCCATAACCACTCGTGTCAATGCTTTGGTCCCATAAGGCATTGCAAGCCCAACTAAAAATTCCACTTGGCTATGTGCACTATGGGATAGCTACTCACAGTGTAGTGGTCCATACGTCGATACAAGCCCTGCTAGTCAGGATGTACTCCGCTGACACAATGAGCACAGTGTGGGCATGCAAGATTGACTTGCTTAAATCAGAGGCTCGTTGTAGACTTACATGAAGTTGACTTAACTTTGTAGTGTAGACATGGCCTTAGTTTCACTGCTGAATCTAAGCCGTCACATAGCTGTATCTGCAAGTAATGTTTTCTACCATCTCTGGCTGCTTAGCAGACTCCTTCCCACCCTTGCAGATGATGATCACCTGGGCTCAGTTATTCATGCCCTTGTCACCTCTCAGATATACTACAGGAAAGTGACATACTGTGGCATAAAGCCTTCACCATTTAAGAAAGCTTCAAGTAGTATAGAACATGGTCAGTTGTTTTCTCACCATATAGGTTAACACAAGTACATCAGACTTGGCCTCAGTTCTCTACTCTGGCTTCCCAGATACTATCAAATCAAACTCAAGGTCTTGGTCCTTATTTTCAAGGTGCTTAGTAGCCTGGGATCAGGATATCTAAATGATAGCTTAAACCTGTAGGATGAAGACTGTGGTCAACAACTTTGCATAATGGAACTTACTACAATAAAGGTACAGCTCATATCAGTAGGAGATGAAACTTTCTCAGGGGCTTGCCTGAGACTATGGAATGAACTCCTCATGAACTATCAGACTTACCACCTTCTGCTTTAAGGGTAACCTTGCTTCGCTAGCACACACTTAGCAACACATATATTTAAACAACAAAAACAACCTACTCAATCAAAAATCCCTACAACCCCCTCTCCCCAAACAAACAAAACAAAACATGACACTGCATATAATTTTCTGTCGGGGGTGAGGAAAGTCACATATGACAGATGTTAGTAGTGTTGTGTAATGACCTACTGGAAGACACTCAAGATAGTGTGGTGATGAGCATGGTAGAAGAACATATATAGAACAGAATAGTCATATAACAATACATAAAAAACACATGGTCAACTTTATCATTCTTCTTGTACCTGAAAAAAAATTCCAATAAGAGATTTTTGAACCATACTCTCCTCTCTGTGGGCCTAATCCAATGCCCAGTGAAGTCAATGCAAGGACTCCCACTGATGTCAATGGAAAGACACTCATTGACTTCAACAACTGGGCATTATATTGCACTCACTTACACTGTATAATATTAATGAAGTCAAATTGGTTTCACTGGTGTAACAAAGTTAAAATTTGAATTATATAAGCATAAATAGGACTATCAATGTCATAGTAACAGGTATAAGAGGGGTAGCAGTGTTAGTCTGGATCTGTAAAAGCAGCAAAGAGTCCTGTGGCACCTTATAGACTAACAGACATATTGGAGCATGAGCTTTTGTGGGTGATAGAAGGATGCATAGTAGGATGCATAGTAACAGGGGTTCTGAACCTGAGGGTTAACCCCCACCCCCATGAGGTTACACATTCATGACAAAGGGTCACAACTTCCATATTCCTTTCCCATATTCCTGTTCTGGTTAAAATAAATTTAGATGAAGAGGAAGGATACACAATGGAAATGGGGGTCCTTATAAGGAGGAGGTTGAGAATCTCTCTTATTTTGAACACAAGTCCTGTAAAAAGAAGGGGAAGCCACACAGAATTATTTCTTGATGGAGATCATATTGTTATTGATGGAAATGAACAAAAATTAAGAATTCAGAATATGCAAGTACAACCAATACACATGCTATATAATCAGTTCTAGCACTCAGTCACCTGCCAGAATTGTGGATTTAATGATCGTCATACTCTTCATCTTTCATCATCACCACACCATGCATTATTTCTTGTAATTTGTACTTGTTACACATTATTTAATGGAGGGTTTTCAGTATCAGTTACATGAAATACTAGCTGATACTCAACAAACTGTGTTTCTCAACAGAAAACCTGAAGACCAAGAGAAGGAGATAATACATATTTTACTGAGAATGTTTTCTTTAATTTCTTGAATGCGACATCCAATCAAAACTCTAACCTATTGATGATTTCTGCATCTGCCAATGATTGTTACATGAAAATGTAGCCTTTTCCTTGCATATATGCTATATATAATATGAGAATTATGTATTTCCTGATGAGAAGGATCACAATTACAAGAGGTTCAAACTCTGCTATTTTTACTCCTTTTATTTCTCTTTCATTGTAAGCTCCTTAGGGCAGAAACTGTTTAATTGTGTACTGCACAACACTGAGTACTCTGTCAACAAATAAGTAACATATTTAAAAAAAAATAAGAGGAGGGTACATAGACAATCAAGTTCTTTAATACATGTAAGACATATAATCTTTCCTCTTCTACCTTAATTCATACATTCTGGATTGCTCTGATTTCCTGCAGTGAGAGAGTACCTGTATTGAAGAATGTCAACATTTATCTTGATTTTCCCTTTTTTTGCTTGATGCTATAGAACAATACAAACTGCATGTTGGTGCACATAAAAGATGGATCTACAATACTCATCCCTTTGGCAGGAGAATGAAATTACATTAGTGAGTTTATTAAGTAATTTCAGGTAGACTAACCATAAGTTTATGAAGGGAAATATCCTTCTTTTGCTTACTTTGTTTTGATTACTTCTATTAAGCACCATTTACAGAGGTGCTGCTCCAATATGTCATATAACATATACAGTTACATTCATAGAACCATTTAAATGCTTCTGCACCAAAGGTGTGATATAAATTTGACACTGAGAGAACAATATTAAAAATCTCACTACTGACAAATATTGCCTTACTGCATAGCTATGGTGTTATATTACACTCACAGAGAAAGATTAGATATGGATGGTTACAATTACCAAAAGGACTAAATTTAACACACTGAGCCTTATGAAATAAATCAGTCTATTCAAAACACACTCAACACCAGTCTGTTTAAAGGAATTTAAAGGGACAAGACATTATTTACAATTTTCAAGTTGATTGGCCAATTCTTTTTCAGTTGAGAATGGAATTATGTGACCTTAAAATACTTTTACTTACAATGTTACTTCCAAAAATATTGTAACAATTCAAAAGCCATGAAATTCCATATAGCCTGCAGAGATTGGTTAGTATGCAGTTTGCTGACAACAGTGATGCCAATGTCACTTACAGGTCAGAAAGTAGTGTTGCTGTGTGAGTGAAGTAGGTCATTCTCCATGCCAACTCAAGACTTATAATATTATTACCACCATGGTTCTAGTCATGATCTCTGTTTAAAGGCCTCATCCTTCAGATGAAAATGAATTTTGCCAGACTGAGGACTGCAAGATTGATCCCTATGCGCGTGACAACAGAGTTCTGCCTCTATGCCTGGGTTTTCGTTGACTTCATTGGAGGTCCTCTGATTTGCACCAGCTGAAAATCAGGTTCATTGTGTTTTTCAGGTCTTTGGAGATTTTAAAATCTGCATGCAAACAAACCTTGAAGAGGGCTTTTAGCCACAAAAGTTATTTAACCCCAAATGGCATTCTGCAGTTCAGTATTCATTGAATCTCATTCCATATCAAATTTTTTCAGGTTGCAAGTAGAACAAGATATGCCAACTGCCACAAATATAAATGCCCTTGGCCTCTGACAGTCAAACCTGATGCTTTCCGTCCTACACATCATTCTCAGTTAGAGAGAATCTGCACGCCAAACTGTGCCCTGAGTTACACCTGTGCAACCCATCAGAATGTGATGCTGATGACACAAGTGGAACTGCATTGCCTTCTACTGGCAAAGATCCATAAGATGGAGAGAACCCAGCCTGATTGCCATATCCCAGAGTGAGGTTGTATGGCTGGCAGTTAGAAATCCTTATCTTTTTATTTGCAAGCTGATTTATTTGTCCTGGAAATCAGTGAGACACAAGGAATATGGAGCCCCACAATGCCATTTTTTAAAAAGACTTTTCAGGGTATAATCACCCATTGAATAATTGAGGATTTGTTCCCCAGTAAGCGATTTATGCTTTCATTCCCCCTTGCCAGGAGACTGACATCAGTGTCGTGTTAATAATTTAAAAACTTCTGTACCATTCACTTAACCCAAAGATATTTAATAGAAAGATTTAGTATGCAAGGGAATATTATTGGGGTAGTAAAATTCAGAATATGTGATCTACTATTGCCATGTTTTCTACTGAGAGACACACAATAACATTCAAAAAGCTTTTAAAATACTCATGTTTACCTGCTGCAACAGCATAGCACTGTGTTTAGTTAGTAGCAGTGAAGTAACAGAAGCATTAGAAACCCATTTACTTTTTACAATAGACTCAGTATTTAACTCTTTCAATTTTAAATGAACGAGCGGACAGGGGTTGCAGACAGGGGAGTTTGAGAGGGAGAGCCAGAGATCCTACTGCTGAACAGGCTATCAGGTGACAGTACTAGCTGTTGGTGTGAGTGAGTGTGCTGGACTGTTTGAATTTTAATTGTGATTCTGATTTCTGGTGACTTCAGTTTCAGTTACAGCTGCTGTGGCAATTGGGACTGAGTGCCTGACCTTGTTCCCTTGATTGTTCCCTTGATTGCCTTTGATTGGCTTTCCCCAGTGTGACTCACGAGGGGGAGGGACTGACCTAGGCAAGCAGGCTTTAAAAGCCAGAGGCAGAGTGACCAGGGGAGCAGACCGAACAGCGGGCTGCAGACAAGGGAGTTTGAGAGGGAGGTTAACGGAGGGAGGCTTACGATGGTTAGGAAGACCCACAACACCTGTGCCAGCACTGCTTCTGTCTCCTCCACTTGCACCAGTAGCCAGACAGAGTACCTGAGCATGGATGTTTCTACCCAGATCCTGGTGTGGTTTTGCAGGGACTGTAACTTGCAATTTCCACTTACTGATATCCAGGTGGGGGGGGGCATCCAATGTGAAAGGTGCATACTGGTAGAATCTCTCAGGCAGCAGGTGGGAGAGCTACCGGAGGAGGTGGCTAGGTTGAGGAAAATCCGAATTCACGAGCAATTCCTGGACAGTGTCCATGTGGAGAGAGCTGAGGTAGCTGTCCCAGTACACAGAAATGCTGACACACCACTGGTGGAGGAGGAGATGGCTCAGGGTGGACACTGGCAGCTGGTTACTTATGGCAGCAGGCAGTGCTCCACCCCTGCTCCGAACCCTCCCACCATGGTAATAGGTAACCGTTATGCTCTTCTTGATACAGGAGAGAAGGAATCACCCCCTACAGTAAAGGAAGAGAAGCCTCGTACCCCTAAGGCTGGGAGGTCTGCTGCCACCACTGCGAATAGGAATAGTACGGTAGTGGTGGTCAGAGACTCTCTGCTGAGGGGGATGGAGGTGCTCATCTGTTGCCCTGACATTTCATCTCGGGAGGTATGCTGCCTGCCGGGGGCTCGTATCTGAAATATTACAGAGGCATTGTTGAGGATTATCCAGCCCTCTGACTAGTACCCCATGCTACTCATCCATGTGGGCACAAATGATACTGCGAGGTGTGACACTGAGTGGATCAAGAGTGTCTACAGGGCTCTGGGAATATGGATGAGGGAGTTTGGAGCACAGGTGGTATTCTCTTAGATTCTTCCTGTCAAAGCTGGGGGCCCGGGCAGAGACAGATGCATCATGGAGGTGAATGTCTGGCTGTGAAGATGGTGTCGCCAGGAGGGCTTTGGCTTCCTCAACCATGGGATTCTGTTCGAGGAAGGACTGCTAGGCAGAGATGGTGTTCACCTTTTGAGGAGGGGAAAGACCCTATTTGGACACAGACTGGCTAACCTAGTGAGGAGGGCTTTAAAGTAGCTCGACGGGAACAGGTGAGCAAAGCCCACAGGTAAGTGGGGAACATGGAGACCGGGAAAATGGATCGGAAACAAGATGGAGCGTGGGCTATAATGCCAGAGAGAAAGGAGGGTCAGGGCAAAACTGGGAGGCAAGATCAAACCAGTATCTTAGATGCTTATATACAAACGTGACAAGTATGGGTAATAAGCAGGAAGAACTGGAAGTGCTAATAAATAAATACAACTATGACATTGTTGGCATCACCAAAACGTGGTGGGATAATACACATGATTGGAATGTTGGTATGGATAGATAAAGCTTGCTCAGGAAGGATAGACAGGGAAAAAAGGGAGGAGGTGTTGCCTTATATATTAAAAATGTACACACTTGGACTGAGGTGGAGATGAACATAGGAGACGGAAGTGTTGAGAGTCTCTGGCTAAAAGGGGTAAAAAAACAAGGGTGATGTCCTGCTGGGAGTCTACTACAGGCCACCTAACCAGGTGGAATAGGTGAATGAGGCTTTTTTTAAACAACTAATAAAATCATCCAAAACCCAAGATTTGGTGGTGATGGGGGACTTCAACTATCCAGATATATGTTGGGAAAATAACACAGTGGGGCACAGACTATCCAATAAGTTCTTGGACTGCATTGCAGACAATTTTTTATTTCAGAAGGTTGAAAAAGCTACTAGGGGGGAAGCTGTTCTAGACTTGATTTTAACAAATAGGGAGGAATTCATTGAGAATTTGGAAGAAGAAGGCAGCTTGGGTGAAAGTGATCATGAAATCATAGAGTTTGCAATTCTAAGGAAGGGTAAAGGAAGTACAGCGAAATAGAGACAATGGATTTCAGGAAGGCAGATTTTGGTAAACTCAGAGAGCTGATAGGTAAGGTCCCATGGTAATCAAGATTGAGGGGAAAAACAACTGAGGAGAGTTGGCAGTTTTTCAAAGGGACACTATTAAGGGCCCCAAAAATAGCTATTCTGCTGGTAGGAAAGATAGAAAATGTGGCAAAAGACCATCTAGGCTTAACCACGAGATCTTGCATGATCTAAAAAATAAAAAGGACTCCTATAAAAAATGGAAACTAGGACAGATTACAAAGGATGAATATAGGCAAACAACATAGGAATGCAGGGGTAAGATTAGAAAGGCAAAGGCACAAAATGAGCTCAAACAAGCTATGGGAATAAAGGGAAACAAGAAGACTTTTTATCAATACATTAGAAGCAAGAGGAAGACCAAGGACAAGGTTGACCTACTGCCGAGCGAGGAGGGAGAAACAGTAACAGGAAACTTGGAAATGACAGAGATGCTTAATGACTTCTTTGTTTCCGTCTTCACCGAGAAGTCTGAAGGAATGCCTAACATAGTGAATGCTAATGGAAAGAGGGTAGGTTTAGAAGATAAAATACAAAAAAAAACAAGTTAAAAATCACTTAGAAAAGTTAGATGCCTGCAACAGGGCTTGATGAAATGCATCCTAGAATACTCTACGAGCTAATAGAGGAGGTATCTGAGCCTCTAGCTATTATCTTTGGAAAATCATGGGAGACGGAAGAGATTCCAGAAGACTGGAAAAGGGCAAATATAGTGCCCATCTATAAAAAGGGAAATAAAAACAACCCAGGAAACTACACACCAGTTAGTTTAACTTCTGTGCCAGGGAAGATAATGGAGCAAGTAATTAAGGAAATCATCTGCAAACACTTGGAAGGTGGTAAGGTGATAGGGAATAGCCAACATGGATTTGTAAAGAACAAATTGTGTCAAATCAATCTGATAACTTTCCTTGATAGGATAATGAGTCTTGTGGATAAGAGAGAAGTGGTGATGTGGTATACCTTGACTTTAGTAAGGCATTTGATACAGTCTTGCATGATATTCTAATCGATAAACTAGGCAAATACAATTTAGATGGGGCTACTATAAGGTGGGTGCATAACTGGCTGGATAACCATACTCAGAGAGTAATTATTAATGGTTCTCAATCCTACTGGAAAGGTATAATTAGTGGGGTTCTGCAGGGGTCCTTTCTGGGACCAGCTCTGTTCAATATCTTCATCAATGACTTAGATATTGGCATAGAAAGTATGTTATTAAGTTTGAAGATGATACCAGACTGGGAGGGATTGCAACTGCTTTGGAGGACAGGGTCAAAATTCAAAATGGTCTGGACAAATTGGAGAAATGGTCTGAGGTAAACAGGATGAAGTTTAACAAAGACAAATGCAAAGTGCTCCACTTAGGAAGGAACAATCAGTTTCACACATACAGAATGGGAAGAGACTGTATAGGAAGGAGTATGGCAGAACGGGATCTAGGGGTTATAATGGACCACAAGCTAAATATGAGTCAACAGTGTGATGTTGTTGCAAAATAAGCAAACGTGATTCTGGGATGCATTAACAGGTGTGCTGTGAGCAAGACATGAGAAGCCATTCTTCCGCTCTACTCTGCACTGGTTAGGCCTCAACTGGAGTATTGTGTCCAGTTCTGGGCATCGCAGTTCAAGAAAGATGTGGAGAAATTGGAGAGGCTCCAGAGAAGAGCAACAAGAATTATTAAAGGTCCTGAGAACATGACCTATGAAGAAAGGCTGAAAGAATTGTGTTTGTTTAGTTTGGAAAAGAGAAGACTGAGAAGGGACATGATAGCAGTTTTCAGGTATCTAAAAGGGTGTCATCAGGAGGAGGGAGAAAACTTGTTCACCTTAGCCTCTAAGGATAGAACAAGAAGCAATGGGCTTAAACTGCAGCAAGGGAGGTTTAGGTTGGACATTAGGAAAAAGTTCCTAACTGTCAGGGTGGTTAAACACTGGAATAAATTGCCTAGGGAGGTTGCAGAATCTTTATCTCTGGAGATATTTAAGAGTAGGTTAGATAAATGTCTGTCAGGGATAGTCTAGACAATATTTGGTCCTGCCATGAGGGCAGGGGACTGGACTCATAGACTCATAGACTCTACGACTGGAAGGGACCTCGAGAGGTCATTGAGTCCAGTCCCCTGCCCTCATGGCAGGACCAAATACTGTCTAGACCATCCCTAATAGACATTTATCTAACCTACTCTTAAATATCTCCAGAGATGGAGATTCCACAACTTCCCTAGGCAATCTATTCCAGTGTTTAACTACCCTGACAGTTAGGAACTTTTTCCTAATGTCCAACCTAAATCTCCCTTGCTGAGTTTAAGCCCATTGCTTCTTGTTCTATCATTGGAGGCTAAGGTGAACAAGTTTTCTCCATCCTCCTGATGACACCCTTTTAGGGACTCTTGAGGTCCCTTCCAGTCCTAGAATTTATGAATCTATGAATCTATTACTGAAAGTATTTAAACTGTTAATTCAACTCATGCCAATGTCTAACTGCATTCCATTTTCAGTTCTAAGCAACAAACTTTTTTGAGCTGGAAAATGCAGTCTGTGTACTGAGTCAGTCCTAATCAAATGAGTGTATGTGTATTTCAAAATTAACATATGCTTAGGAGTAAGATAAAAAACAAGAGATTACAAGTACAATGCATTGATTTTTATGGAGTTTTGCAGAGTTTTTTAATAATACGTTCATAATCCTAATTTTTTACTCTTAACCAAAAAGGACACTAGTACTGTCTAGTGCTAATTCCTCCTGTTAGCTTCATGAGAGCCATCCGAATTCAGTGCCGATTGAGAATGTGAAATTCCTCAGCAATGTTGGTTAAAAATAGGATGAACATTGGCATGCCTCTCAGGAACACTGCTGATAATTAAGCTTTTCGGTGAACTTGAGATCACATGCTAGGGTTTTATCTGTACATTTGTTCCAATAAGATAAGACGCAACACCTACAACAGGAGAACTTAACATTTGTTTTTTTGAATTTCCATTTTCATGCGACAGGTTATCTCCTGCTGCACAAACACAGAAACAGAATAATTAATAGCAGACTCTTTGTACATGCTGTACCTTGTGAAGGAACGCTTCCAGAACCAACATTAAACTCCCAGTAGGAAAATATCTAGTGAGGAATTAGATGTAAAAATGGTTAGAAAGTAAATATAAATTAAGACCTTGAGTCTCATCCTATAACCACTTCCCATGAGAATAAGTGACAGTGATTTGGGGTCCGTAAGAGTTATAGGATCATGCCCTTAAATAAGAATCACTTTCCTAGAAGAACAATCTCAATTGTTTTACTATTCTGTAATGTTAAAATTAAGAAAAAAAGATCTAGGGATACAGATACATAAATACTGACAAGCACCCAGTGTGATAAAGTTCCTCCTCTACTTTGGTGGGTCCTGTGCTTATTGGTGGATTTTGCTAGCCTCAGAGATCTTCCTGGTTGGATCAGGAGTTGGGAGGTTTTGGGGGGAACCCACGCCCGCCCTCTATCCTGGGTTCCAGCCTAGGGCCCTGTGGACTGCAGCTGTCTAGAGTGCCTTCTGAAACAGCTACATGACAGCTACAATTCCCTGGGCTACTTCCCCATGGCCTCCTCCCAACACCCTCTTTGACCTTCCTCCTGATGTCTCTTAATGCTTGTACTCCTCAGTCCTCCAGCAGCACATCCTCTCACTCCCAGCTCCTTACGCACACCTCACTAACTGGAGTGAGCCTTTTTATACCAGGTGTCCTGACTAGCCTTAATTAATTCTAGTAACTTCCCAATTGGCTACAGGTGTCCTAATTAGCCTGCCTGCCTTAATTAGTTCTAGAAAATTCTTGAGTGTTCTGAAATAGTCCCTGTTATCTTACCCAGAGAAAAGAGACCTGCTTAACCTGGAGATAATGTATCTACCTTCCACCACTCTCTTGTAGCCATCTGGCCTGACCCTGTCACGCCAGGTAAATATAAGAGCTAAATGAGTATATATATCAAAGCTTGTCAACAATTTTTATACATAGATAGCAACTTCAGGTGAATCCCTGATTCTACTGCCTCCTAAATAACTTAGCAGTCCATATTCAGACCAATAGACCTGAGTTTGTATTGTTTCTTTGGATGACAAGATTCAGCCCTTGGCTTTTTGATACATGTTGATTCCACTTAGCAGATAGCAGGCTGTATATTAATGTATATGAATAACAATTCTAATCCTCTAATGGAGTCAAGGACCAAACAGTTACTGAAAGAAATAACAACTTAAACCAGAAATCAGATGAAAAAACAATTAAATGTGGGATAAGCAGAAACAAGGGATTAAGTAAAAGGAAAAAAAAGGCATAGATACCAAGGAAAATATATACAAAATAATAATCAGCCAACAACATTAATCAGTTAGTTTATCCCCTCTATCTGTGATCTCCTCAAAGAAGGAAGGAAAGGTTTAAGCAGTGGCTGGAAGTCAGAACAGCAGAAAGTTATGAGTGTCAGAGAAAAACTTAGTTCTCACTTTTTGTTTGGGTGCAGCAGAGTCAGACACTTTATTATTTCTCAAGCAATTGCAACTGAGGGAGGGAGTGCCCTAGGACACAGGGTCGCCCCAGTCCCGGACAGGTCTCTCAACAGGTAAACAATTACAGCAAGCATTTATACTTTTGTTACAGACAATAATAAGCAACAGCTGCATTTTGTTTATACATAGGTCATCCTGATATCTTGTTTTTCTCACTTAAGAGACTCCAGTCTACATTATATATTATCTACACATTATCTACACATGGTCAAAACAACTTCTCACACAGTTCTTTTCCACTCACTTCACACAATCCTCGCTTCTACAAATCTCGCGTTATTAGGGTTACAGCTAGCCTAACTCTTGCTAACAGAGACTGTTAAGATCCCCTACAAATCCCTGTCAGTTCTTTCACTACTTCCACATGAGGAATACAAGCTGATACAGAAAAAGGTAAAAAGAGTGGTTGTGGAAGCCAAGGTCAGGCATCTAAAGCCTTACATGCAGGACTACTTACAAAGGAGAAGGAAAATAAATATATAGATTAACCAAGATAAGGCAAAGAAACACTGAAGACTTAGGAGTCCTGAGTGTGTCAAAGCCAAAAACAGAAGAATACTGGTGGAAGACAGTGAAATCATTAAAAGATGGCTGTGATTTTAATGAGAAACCAGTCAATAGAGTATCCAAGGAAACTGTTGAGTAAAGTATGCTCAAGCAGCAACCTCACAAGACCTATCTGTGGTGGAGAGTCAGAGTGCTAAAGATGAATAAATGTGGGAAGGCAATGGGACCGGACAGTGTACCATAGAGTGGTGGTGATGACAAACATCTTCCATTTAATCCTCTGAATTGGAAAAATGCCCAACAAGTGGAAGAAGAGCACATCAATCTCTATCATCAAGCATAAAGGGGATGCACAAGAATGTTGATAATACTTACCAGTCAAGTTAATAAGACACACAATGAAACCGTTGTAAAGAATGATCAAGAAAAGACTTCATGGAGTCTGGAGCTCCAAGTAAACAATGAATGTAGCCTGAATTTTGCAGAAGCATAGGCAGAAACACAAGGAATCACACTTAGTATTTGTGAACTTAGAGAAGGTTTATGACAGAGTTCCTAGAGAATTGTTCAGAGTATTATGGACATACAAAGGTAATACAACTGTAGTCAGAAACAGCTGTAGCTACAGTGAGGCATTCTGTGTGAGGGTTGGTCTATATCAAGAACCAATTTTCAGCCCATTCCAATCTGTGATTGTAATAAGACACCTTGACAGAAGGGATTAGGGAAGAGACTCCATGGAGTTATATCACAAAGATAAATATGGACAGGAAAGGACTCTAGAATGATTTAGAGCTGCACTAGAAGAAAACTGCTTATGAATCAGCTCACAAAAGATGGAAAAGTTGAAGTGCTTCACTGAGAAGGACAACAAGAAGCCAATATATGTAATGGTGCCGAGTTAAAGTTTGCAACAATTCAAATACTCTATTCAGTGTTGTGCCATGAGGGGAATGTGCAGGTGGATATTGGGTGTGGATCAAAAAATGCAAATGGAAGTAGTTGACAAGAATTTTTTCTGCTAAGGATATGCCAAGTCAACTAAAGAGCAAAGTGCATAATACCATGATTAGGCCAGCCATGATATATAGGCTAGAATGCTGGCCAATGAGGAAGAAAGGAAACTAGCTACTTCACATTGCCAAAATGAGAATGTTGAGGTAGACGTTGAGAAAGACAAGACCTGATAGACTAGGCAATGAAATAGTATGAGTCATAATATAGATGGCCCTCACTACAGAAAAGCTGAGGGAATATCAATTGAGATAGTTGGGTCATGTGAGACAACAAGAAGTCAGATATACTGGTCAGAGAGTAGAAGAATAGTTATAGGACAAATACCACAAGGAAGACACGCCCCCCCAAAAGGTGGTTCAAGATGCTGAAGGTGGACAGAAAGAAGAAGATCAGTATACATTTGGAATACACACTCTACAGGAACATTTGGAAATTAAGAAAAAGAGCCACTAACTCTGACTGATGGGACAAAGTGAAGAAGATGTTTGATGATCGTCTCAATACTCAGAATACAGAACAAAAGCAAATTCAACCAAAAAGCCAATATGCAAATTATACATGATTTTAATTTGTGATCTTTTCTAATGCAAATAATGGATTGTAGCAGGCCTGAGCAAACATTGTGCGGGTAACATTTAACCTCAGTTACAATAGAGCAGGGATCGGCAACCTCTGGCATGCGGCTCATCAGGGTAAGCGCCCTGACGGGCCAGGCCGGTTTGATTGCCTTCCACGTCCGCTGGTTCAGCTGATTGTGGCTCCCACTGGCTGCAGTTCACCGCTCCAGGCCAATGGGGGCTGTGAGAAGCGGCAGCCAGCACATCCCTCAGCCCGCGCCACTTCCTGCCGCCCCCAGTGGCTGGAGCATCAAACCGTGGCCAGTGGGAGCCGCAATTGGCCGAACCTGCGGACGTGGCAGGTAAACAAACTGGCCTGGCCCACCAGGGGGCTTACCCTGGTGAGCCACATGCCAGAGGTTGTCGACCACTGCAATAGAGCTTTCACTGGTCTACACATAGTTTAAATAAGCACTCAGACCAGATCTCTCTTCACCTTGAGCCTTTTCCTATCTCACCAAGAGTACAGTGTATTAGTGGTGACTGTTGTGGAGTTTTCTCCCATTCTGATCAATGAAGATCCTGGTGTGGCTTAAGCTCTCATCCAGCGCTGAGTGTAACAGAGGCCTAGCAGGTGAATTCAGTATTGTCAACCCAAAGTGTTCAAAAATTATGAGTCAGGACCCAATAATTCATGAGACTGTCTTAAAAAAAAGAAATCAAGCTTGCATTGATGTTGTAGCTGTGTTGGTCCCATGATATTAGAGGGACTGGTGGGTTGAGGTAATATCTTTTATTGAACCAAATTCTGTTGGTGGGAGAAACAAGCTTTTTAGCTACAAAGAGCTCTTCTTCAGGTCTGCGATGTCTGTTACAGCTATCCCCCTACTCCATTTTGTTTCTTACAGCTGTCCCCATACTCCATTTTGTTTTTGTTCTCCTCCTGTGGCCGCCCTTCCCTGGCTGTTAAGTTGTTTACCAGGGCCACTGCCCTTCTCAAAGGGAGGGCCCCTTGAGTTGTTTAACAAGAGCCATTGCTCTTCTCAAAGGGATGGCCACTTGTGCTGCATGCTAAATGGGACCCCACTGCCCTGTTCAAAGGGTTAGTCCTGTTATCACCTCGTTGAATCTGGGCTCGGTGTAGGGCAGGCAATGGCCAGAGCTGCAAGACCTATTGTGTTTTTAAGATCCTGGGCATGAGTCATAGGCCTCATGTGCTTTTGAGTCACCTATTGCACAGGACTCTGCCCAGACATGTTTCTGTGCTCACCTGCAGTCTTTTCCCTCTGCCTCCTCCCCTGTGACAGAGGGAGCCTATCAGGATTACTGGCGGGAAACTGCCTGAGTTTGCCTTTAAAAACAGACATTTTGAAACAAACATCAGAAAGGTTCCTGCATTGCTGCCTGGTCTGATCAGCCAGGGATTTTGGGGGGTCCTTTCTCCATTCTCGTTTTATTTTTGAGCGTACCCCCGGTTTTTTAACCCCCCCCCCCACGAAGAACGAATTGCTACCTGAGAGATCTCCTGATTATTGAGACTGTACCGAGCCCTCCTTGCTTCTTCTGATGTTGCCGCTGCTTCTGCCTTTGCTGCTGCCTTGGGGACTGGTAAGAATCCCTCTGTGAAACTTTCCCTACTTTTATTTTATTACTTTAGCTGCTGGCTCTGTTTCCCCAGCACACAGACTCAAGCTAAACCTTGGTCTGTGTCTTAAAACCTCTCTTAAACTCGGCGGCGCTTTGCTGCTAAAAATAAGTTTGTGCCTGCTCAGCTCTGCTCCTGTGGGCTTTGCCTCGGGGCTCCCTGCTTTCAGCTGTATCCCTTGGCTTCAGCCACCATCCCTTGGCTTCCTTGGGAGCTGTATCCTGAGCACATACCACTCTGCCCTCTGTGACTTCCCCATAGCATAAGGTGCATCATAGGTTTTGGTTTTTTTAGTTTAATAAGTCATAGTTTGTTAAGATTGTAGAGCTTGTAAGTTCACCTGCCTTGTTATAGTTTACTGTTTTGTTGCTCCGTATAGTTGCTTGTTATAGTTTTGCTTAGAATTGTGATATTTGTTGTTTTGCCAAGTCGTTGGTTAAGATAGATAAGGTTTTTGCTGCTTAAATTCGTCTTCTCGCTGTCCCGATCTCTCCCTGAACTTTCCCATGTCTGTTTTTCCCCCGCTCCAATCTCCCCTTCTGTGTGCTTCTCCGTGTCTCCCTGTTATAACCCTTTGCTGCTTTTTCCCCCGCATCTGCACTCCCTCCGAACTTCCCAACTCCTTGCTGCTCCTCCGTCCCCCCCGCGTCTGCATCACCCTCCGAACTTCCCAAACCCCTTGCTGCTTCTCCCCCTGTGAAACTTCCCAAACCCTTTGGCGCTTTTTTTCCTTTGTTTTTGGTGTCCACTTGTTGCTTAAACCTCTCTCTAGCCCTTCTCCGCTGCCCCTCCCCTACCGAAGATCACCATCACGCTGCTCCATTGTCCTTACCCTGACGGGCTTCAGAGTCTCTCGCTGCTTCCAGCAGCACTCTCCTCTCATCAGTTGCCACTAATCATTCACTCCCCTCCTGTTCCTTGACAGATTATCTGCTATCCTAGCCTCACAAATTAAGTCATTACTTTTCTTTTATACCGTTATATTGCATAATTTCACTTATCACTCATATTGTATTATTGCACTGTGATTCACATTTTACTTGTAATTATAACACCCCACTGGTTGCTTCCACTTTTCTGATATACTTTGTATTTGCATTGATACCATTGTGTTACATTGTGTATAAGGCCACTAACCACTTAATACATTCTATCTAAGATTGTTGACCATTTTATATAGAAGCTACCATTTTATTTTGCACTTCTTTTGATATGCTTATTGACTGTACTGTGTCCCATTGTGCTGAACCCCACTTACTGTGCCCCACTATTAGAACTCCCTACACTGTTCAATAAGAAGAACCCCCCCCATCATTGTCTATTGTAAACACCCTATACACCCCATCCCATCATATTTCATTGTTAAATTCCCACCACTTCCTTTTTCCTTTAATAAAGAAATTAATTGGCACCCCACCTGTGTGGTAATTGCTCCCCAAGATCCCATATACCTGCAGGCAGGGACATGTGAAAGGTACACAGAGTGACACTTCACCTTAAATGTTGTCTTAGAATATGTGTTAACTATCAATGCTAACAATCTGTGACACACTGAGTACCTTTCCCAGACCTGAAGAAGAGCTCTGTATACCTCAAAAGCTTTCTTCTTTCACCAGTACAAGTTGGTCCCTAAAGGATATTACCACACTCATCTTGTCCCTTTAAAAATATTATGACATATTTTTAAAATAATATATTGTGGATTATTTTTATTTGTCTTTGGATTTCTGAGCCTTGAGGGAACACTCAGTTCATGTTTTCAGGCTTTTCTCTGCAGCCAAGCCTGCTAAAAGCTCACTTTTCAAAAACAATGAAAGATGAAATTCTCAAGTAGGCACATGACTTAAAGAACTGAGGCTTTAAGAAAAAGTATTAACTATTGCAAGATTTGAATTAAAATTGTGAGTTGGGAACACTAAAGCTGTTTGCTCTTTGAGAAGTACTCTGCTGGGTTGTGGAGTCTTGGGGTTCCTTTCTTTTACTCTTCGTCATTCAAGCAGGCCCTCCCCTTCCCTGATGATTCCACATTGGCTGTGGTTGTGTGGCTGGAGTACACAGATGGTGGATATAGGGCAACTCTTCTCCTTGCCTAGGGCCCTCTGATAGCAGTTAGTTAACTCAGGTTGAATCCTTTTGAGAATACTTTTGGTGAGCTGTAATTTTTTACTAAAGAGGCATATATGATTTCTTTCATATTCTGCAAGGTGCAGATAGGAAGTGGCTTCTTTTCCTGATGCTGGGCTTGACTCTGTTCCACCTGAAAATGTGCTTTTCCAGGCTCAGAACACATGTGGGTGGTTCTAGTCATCCATAGGCTTTTCTGGGCTTGTTGCTGACTGTTGTGGCTGCCTGTCAGACTACTAGGCAGTCGGTCTTCCTTCCCTTCTCTGTCTCAGGCACTGCTGCTGGCTGTCCAAGTGTACAAGCACAGTGGATTAGGCCCTTCTCTGTCCAAAGAGTCCTAATTGGTTCCCTGCTAAAGCATCCAATTTATTTACAGTTTCCCTCTTGCTGCTTCTGGACTGCTGTGGCGGTTCTTTCTCTAAAGTCCCCAGAGTACCTGGGATGGTCGGGCTTCCCACATCTATTTATATAATTTACAAGATAAAAGATAGGAAACAGTTCCTCCACAGAAATTTATATATAATTAGCTCTCCCTTCCCACTGATAACAACAAAAGCATAAAGAAAGATTCATTTTTATTAGTAATGTAGGTGATAAAAGATGAATGCTATGTGATATCTGCTGCTAACACAGACAGGCAACATTTAAGGTCCTTTTAAATTAATTACTATACAATAACTACCACACACCGCACAATAATTACTATGCCTCAACTATGGATTTAAATCACTTCTAACTTGCAATCCCTCTAAGTTAGCAACACTAATCAAGAATGTGCTTTCTCATACCCAATCAACACTTGCCAGGGCCTAAAACCAGTGGTCAAGATTTTTACAAGTAACTAGTGATTTGGGTGTCTTTAACCTTTAAGAACCATGTTGGGTTTTTTGGGTTTTTTTTTTTGTGAGTGGTTGCTCAGCGCTTTCTAAAAATCAGTCTCCTTTAAGGTGACTCATGCTGGACATCTGAAAATTAAGGCATCAGATCTGAACCTATAAAATGGAATTACTACTACTTTTATGTCACAGGCTATTGTTAGGATAAAATCATTACTATCTGTAGGGTATATGGCAATGGGACCCAATTAAGTACCTAGTTAAATTAAGGTTAAAACATCATATAATCCTTGGAAATTGTTATAATGCTTAATTTAGGCAATAGTTCTGTCAAGGGAAGACTCTCATTAGCCACAAAAAATGAGGGGGTGGGGTGGCTAACATTTCATCCTAAGGACAACTTCTAAGTGCCATCTACTCATTCACAAATTTCAAACAATTGGACCCAATTCTGCAATCCCCTCATGAACAGAAATCCTATTGACGTCAACTGTAGCTCAATGTGTGGAGGGCCTTCAGGATCAGGCCCTTTGTAACCAAGATTGGACATTAGGAAAAATTTCTAACTTTCAGGGTAGTTAAGCACTGGAATAAATTGTCCAGAGAGGTTGCAAAATCTCCAACACTGGAGACTTTTAAGAGCGGGTTAGACAAACCTGGTAAGAAGCCTGGCAGGCTGGGCCAGTTTGTTTACCTGCCGTGTCCGCAGATTCGACTGTCCCAGGCCAATGGGGACGTGGGCCGAGGGACGTGCTGGCCGCCGCTTCCCACAACCCCCATTACCTGGGGCAACAAACTGTGGCCAGTGGGAGCCGGGATTGGCAGAACCTGTGGACATAGCAGGTAAACAAAGTGGTCCGGCCCACCAGGTGTTTACCCTAGTGGGCCACATGCCAAAGGTTGCCGATCCCTGGTCTAGATAATACTTAGCTCTGCCATGAGTACAGGGGACAGGACTAGATGACCTCTCAAGATCCGTTCTAGTTCTACAATTCTGTGATTCTAAATTACAGTAACCATAATAAGGCACAAATTGTCATTACTGGAATGGCTAGAAGCTTTGCTTTAACTCTGATTTTTTTATGCTTTCATGGCTCCAAGGAATTCATTCCTTTGAAAAAGAGCTTGACACTTACAGAAGAGGTGAGACAAATAGTCATACTGACGTAGTGAAAAGCATAAATGAATGCTTAGAAAGATTTATGGATGTACATATCTCCAGAGCCTCCAAATAGTTATTCATTATACATTCCTCAGCTGTGTTTGAACATAAATTAAACACTTTCCTTTAATTTATTATTTTTATAGTGCTGACACTGTACTTCAGTGCGTACTGCTGTTTCAAGCAGCAGTAGGTCAATTCACTACAGAACTTTTAGTGAGCAGCAGCAGCAGCAGAGTCCACGTGGATCCTTACTACATGGTACGCTGAATGCTGTAGATATACATCCCAGCTTTCCATGCACTAACTCATTGTTTACACAAGCTCTTACATTTTAAAAAATATCCCTTTTTAAAAAAATGAGAACTGGTTAACACTTGAAGCTGAAATTTTTGCTGCAAGGGGGGAAATTTGGCCTTAAGTCAAACATGGTGGTAGTTAGGTTATTTGTCTCTGATTCAGGAAAGCATAAAAACATATTATTAAGTGAATCCCTATTAGAGAAAGCACTTAAGGATATGCTTTAAATTTAAACATCGTCTTAAGTCCCAACTGCTTCAATGGACTTTTGCATGTGTTTAAATGCCTTCGAGAACAGGAACACTCTTCTGCAGATGCTTAAATACTTTGCTGAATAGGGATACTTTTCTGAATCAGGACCTTTAAGAGTGCTCTGTAAATCAACTATCCAGTTATCTGACTAATTTAAACCTTTAACCTTTTAAAAATCTGTCCTCTTCACAAAGTTATTTGGAATAGTTGATAACCTAATAAGCTTAAATGTCATACTCTTTGAGTTAAGCTATATGCAAAGGCTTAATCTGTTTATTACTTTTTTATCTATCACATTAATCCCCAATTACTCAAATTTTTTGTGGTTTCATGGAGAGAAACATTTATATCTCTGGAAAATAATGATTTTTGTCCTTTCAAGTACACTCACCACATTCAGGAGGTTGTAAAACTATATTAAAGAACTGAGGCTTAAGAAGGAACAATTTTCCTGGATTACATTTTCATTACAAAATGTTCAGAAACTCTTTTACCTTAAGCCTAGCAGCATACAGTTGCATGCATTTGAATACATTTTCACACAAAAATACTTCATCAACAGATATTAGAATTTTAACTGCACAAGATCAGCATGATGGAATATAACTTTCAACCACTTTTCCTGGAGTTATCTTATTTTACTAAAATAAAATGATGATAATAATAATAATAATAATAATAATAATAATTAATAGTGCTAGGAATATTGTTCCAAGAAGGAAAGAACAAAAGCTATGATTGATAATGAATGATAATGAATACAATTCTAATATGCTATTGCATTTCTTTGTCTAGGATCCTGGAGTGATTGCCCGTCTATTAGGTATTTGTATCATCTTCAGTGATCTGAAATTAAAAGAGAGAGAGAGAGAGAGAGAGAGAGAGAGAGAGAGAGAGTCCTACAAAGTGGAAACTAGAATAAACTATGAAGAATAAACTATGAAGAATGAACAAATAACACAAGTATTTACATACATACACATACAAAATGGAAAATTGCTGCCAAGGAAGGAGCATTGCAGAAAGGGATCTGGGGGTCATAGTGGATCATAAGCTAAATAAGTTAACAGTGTAACATTGTTGCAAAAGAAGAAAAAAAGCAATTATCATTCTGGGATGTATTCGTAGGAGTGCTGCAAGCAAGACATGAAAAGTAATTCTTTTGCACTACTCCACACTGGTTAGGCCTCAGCTGGAGTTTTGTGTACTGTCCTGGGCACCACATTTTAGGAAAGATGTGGAGAAATTGGAGAAAGTCCAGAGAAGAGCAACAAAAATGATTAAAGGTCTAGAAAACACAACCTATGAGGGAAGATTGGGGAAATAAATGGGTTTGTTTAGTTTGGAGAGGAAAAGACTGAGAGAGGACATGATAGCAGTTTTCAAGCACATAAAAAGTTGTTACAAGGAGGGATAAAAATTGAACTTCTTAGCATCAGAGGATAGGATAAGAAGCAATGGGCTTAAATTGCAGCAAGGGCAGTCTATATTGGGCATTAAGAAAAACCACCTAACTGTCAGGGTGGTTAAGCACTGCAATAAATTGCCTCCAGAGGCTGTGCAATATCAGTCACTGGATATATTTAAGAGCAGATTAGACAGACATCTGTAAGAGATGGTCCAGATAATACTTTGTCCTGCCATGAGTGCAGGAGACTGGACTAGATGACCTCTGGAGGTCCCTTCCTATCCTATGATTATGCCAGACTCAAATGCCAAGTGATGGTGGTTTAATTGTTGTTGACTGATGATTCCATTAGTATCATTATAAAAAATAGTTAACGAATCAAATCCAGAGCCTGGACAATGTAATAGAAATTATTTTGGTTTAATAGACCCAAGATCATTAACATGCTGACAAGCTAAGAATACTGAAGTGAAACTAATAATAAATGCATTCATACAGGCACAATCTTTCTAACAGGTAAACCCTTCATCCAATTCTGAGAAGAACATCCTATACACAACATCTGCTTTGTCTCATTCCCATACACCCAGTGTCATTTATCAGGGCGGGGTAAGCGGGGCAGCCACCCAAGGCACAAAGTCACTGGGGCAGAAAAATGGGTTGTGAAAGTGACAAGGATAAAACCAGTAGGGGGCACAAATATGCTTGCTTGCACCAGGCACTAAAATGCCTAGTTACAGCACTGCTGCGTGCACCACAGAGCTGGCATGGAGGCATTGGTATGTAGTCTGAGTTGAGGGAAGTGGGCCTCTTTGGCTAGGTCTATACTAGAAAATGATTGCTCATATAAACCTTCCTAGCATAGACACGGCTTATACTGGCAAAGAAGTACTTTTGTTGGTACAGTTTATACCAGGGTTTCTCAAACAGGGTTTGCTGCTTCTGTAGGAAAAGCCCCTGGCGGGCCTGGCTGGTGTGTTTACCTGCCCCGTCCACAGATATGGCCGATTGCGGCTCCCACTGGCCACGGATCACTGCTCCGGGCCAATGGGAGCTGCTGGAAGTGGTGCGGGACGAGGGACTTACTGGAGCAGTGATCCGCAGCCAGTGGGAGCCGCAATCAGCTGGACCTGCGGACAGGGCAGGTAAACACACTGGCCAGGCCCACTAGGGGCTTTCCCTACAGAAGCGGCAACTCCTGTTTGAGAAACCCTGATTTATGCCAATTCAGCAAGTGAAATAAAACTATACTGGCAAAAGCACACAGGTGGACCGGCCTCATGAATAATGCAATAATGATGCTGATAAAATTATTGCAACTTTTTCAAATATTAGCTTGATACAAACTTGTCTGCACCTTTACTGAACATTAGGAGTTATCAGCAAGTATTTTATTGCTAGGATGCTTGAAAATATAGCAATATCTGTGGGAAGGTTTTTGTTAGTTGTGTTATAAAATATTCTGGATGGTTAAAGAAATTGTCAGAGGTTTCTGGTTTGTGTCTCCAAAGACAAGCTACATGTCAGTAAAATAGTCCTCCTTAGCCATAAACTATCTTTGTTAGCCATAAAACCATCTTTATTACCTCTAAGAGTGCCTTATCTAGACGAGGACTTCTCCCTTTGTATCAGATACCCATTTGGTACAAATGCAATGATTATTTCAAGAAAAAAAACTAAGTAAAACATTCATGCTTTAGGAAAAGACTTGAAAGTGCAAAGGAATGCAGGATTGTGTTATCAAAGCAATTAATCTAGGTGTAAAGTGGGCTTTTTCCTCCTCCCCAGACAAAGTAAACCCACACAAAGAATTCTATAAATATCTTTGTTAAAATACATTTTATAGTTTCTCTGAAACCTTTATTCAGAAAAAGTTTCTAGGAAATGTGCAGTTAGACATGTTTTTCACAGTTTTTATCATCCCTTGTATTTGTAGAAAGGTTGAAATTTTAAAAGCTGCCGAGAGACTTTAGACACAGCTTCTATTAAAATTGACGGAAGAGGTGTGACTAAATCCCCAAGAGTTTTTTGAAAATCTCAACCCCTACCCAGGGAGGGATTAAGCATTAGGCTAATAAGGCTCTAGCCTTAGGTCATCCTTTTTTAGGCCCTACTGGTGAGGCAGGGGGCGTGGCCAGGCCCAGGTGTGGTTGGGGGGGAGCGAAGGAGTTTGCTCACCTAGCCCTGCTGGAGTGCTCCTGCCATCAGGAAAGGCAAAGCAGCCCCCTGTGGCTTGGAAGTTGCTCAGCTGGCAGCCTGCTGTGTCTCCTCGCACTGCAAGAACACACTGCTAGGTATCTGGTTAACGCTGGTAACCGGACACTAAAAATCTGGTTACCATGGGAACCCGTGCCATCCATGGGTGTAGTTTGAGCAGGCATTGTCCCATCCACTCCCCCCACCTGCAATTTCTCCAGAGCTCTGCTTAGCTTGTCAGGGAGGGAAGAGGCTATCAGCCTCTCAGCCTATCAGCATAATCTTTAATGTGTGCTGAGTCCTGTTTCTGGACAACTAGTGAGTCCCTGTGGGGTAGCGGGGGGAGGAGGCAGTACCAGAGTGCTAGGGTGAGAAGCTTGCACAGACCCTGCACACACTATCCAGCTTCAGCCAGAATTATTGCCCCTCCCATGTATAAGGAACGAATTCTCACACATTTGTAGGAAAAACAAAACCAAATATCCCATTCTGGATACCAGTACTTTAACTTTTGTAGTACCTTCCATTGAGGGGATTCAGATTTATGATGCACTGTGTTCAATACTGTTGGAACAGTGAGCGGAGTGAAGCGGTTTGCAGGGACAGCTGGAGGAGTGGCACAGCTGATGTGATGGAGCTGGTTGTGGTGAAGGCTGTAGCAGAACTCCATGGAGAGGCGGAGCAGTTGGCCCTGGCCCACGTAAGGTGCCCCTTAACACCCTGTGTGGACTTCCCCCCCCTTTTCCACCCAGGCTGGGGGGGGTAAAACTCTGCAGATAAACTCTCGAATTCTGGGGTGGCACTGACCAGAGACTTTTGGGTTGTTGGACTTTGGGGTGATTGGACTTAAGACCCTAAGGGGAAAAGGACAGTGCCAAACGTACCTGAGAGTGGGTTTTTTTTGTTTGTTTATGGTTTGTTTTATAATCCTGTTTGTGGTGTTTCTCCAGTGGGATGCCGCATTGTTTCCTTCCTTTATTAAAAAGATTTTGCTACACTCAGACTCCGTGCTTGCGAGAGGGGAAGTATTGCCTCCTAGAGGCGCCCAGGGAGGTGTGGTATGTAAGTGTCCCAGGTCACTGGGTGGGGGCTCGAGCCAGTTATGCATTGTGTTACTGAAACGGAACCCCTGGATACTGAACCCGGCCCTTGTTGCTGCCAGTTCAGAGGGGCAGAAGGGTTACACTGTATTGAACTGTACTAAAATCAAAGAAATCAATTTTTTTTCTTTGATGTATTTTTCTGTATTGCGATGCACAGGCAATCCTTTCCTTATGCTTAACCCAGTTCCACAGGCCAATGCATCTTTGTACTTTTAAGGGGTTGCAAAAGCACTGAAGGAAGCTCAACATACATTGTTGTAGATTTCTCCCTCTCCTCTCCCTCAAGGATTTTAAATACACTTCTTAGAGGGCTGTAATAGAAAGACTGGCTGAATAGGCTAAAGGCAGGTTCTGTCCATTTACTGGTTCTCTAGAAGTTCAATCCATCATAAAAGTACCTCACATTTGATTTCTTTTGAGTTTCATTCCAAAAACTCTAATCTAAATAAACCTCAAGTTAGCCCTCATTTTTCTGCCCCAACTCAAACTAACTTCGTTCCCAAGAGGACAATGTTGGGTGAGCATGGAATGTGTGTGATTCGAGAAGGGAATGAGAACACAGGCCAGTTCCTGCTGACAGTTACACCTGTGTAGCCTTACTGACTTCAGGGAGAACAGATTTTTGCACAAGAATAGATTTTGGTCCCTTCTGCTTTTTCACACTTGGTAAAAGCAGGAATCTCATTCACTTTCCTCCCCTAAACTCTGAGCACTTTAAGAGAAAAAAATAAGCAAGGTCTGCTTGATTTACACATGCAAATCTAACTGGAACACCAGGCTTAAACAAACCCCAGACCTGATGTAACAAGGGTGTCACATAGTACAGAAGTGCTAAATATTATGACTGGGCAACCATCTAAAGATCTATGTACCTTCTAGCTGATACCTTTTTCTTACAGAAAGGTTAAAACAAACAAATACAAACCATAGGGGCTGTTTCACACAGAACTCATGCTTAAAAAAACCTCACGTCAGAGCTACTGATCCCACATTCTAGAATAAGAATATAAGAACATAAGAACGGCCACACCAGGTCAGACCAAAGGTCCATCTAGCCCAGTATCTGTCTACCGACAGTGGCCAATGCCAGGTGCCCCAGAGGGAGTGAACCTAACAGGCAATGATCAAGTGATCTCTCTCCTGCCATCCATCTCCATCCTCTGACGAACAGAGGCTAGGGACACCATTCTTTACCCATCCTTGCTAATAGCCAGTAAGGACTTAACCACCATGAATTTATCCAGTTCTCTTTTAAACACTGCCATAGTCCTAGCCTTCACAACCTCCTCAGGTAAGGTGTTCCACAAGTTGACTGTGCGCTGCATGAAGAAGAACTTCTTTTTATTTGTTTTAAACCTGCTGCCCATTAATTTCATTTGGTGACCCCTAGTTCTTGTATTATGGGAATAAGTAAATAACTTTTCCTTATCCCCTTTCTCCACATCACTCATGATTTTATATACCTCTATCATATCCTCCCTTAGTCTCCTTTTTTCCAAGCTGAAGAGGCCTAGCCTCTTTAATCTTTCCTCATATGGGACCCTCTCCAAGCCCCTAATCATTTTAGTTGCCCTTTTCTGAACCTCTTCTAGTGCTAAAATATCTTTTTTGAGGTGAGGAGACCACATCTGTACACAGTATTTGAAATGTGGGCATACCATGGATTTATATAAGGGCAATAATATATTCTCAGTCTTATTCTCTATCCTCTTTTTAATGATTCCTAACATCCCGTTTGCTTTTTTGACTGCCTCTGCACATTGTGTGGACATCTTCAGAGAACTATCCACGATGACTCCAAGATTTTTCCTGACATGTTGTAGCTAAATTAGCCCCCATCATATTGTATGTATAGTTGGGGTTATTTTTTCCAATGTGCATTACTTTACATTTATCCACATTAATTTTCATTTGCCATTTTGTTGCCCAATCACTTAGTTTTGTGAGATCTTTTTGAAGTTCTTCACAATCTGCTTTGGTCTTAACTATCTTGAGTAGTTTAGTATCATCTGCAAACTTTGTCACCTCACTGTTTACCCCTTTCTCCAGATCATTTATGAATAAATTGAATAGGATTGGTCCTAGGACTGACCTTTGGGGAATACCACTAGTTACCCCTCTCCATTCTGAGAATTTACCATTAATTCCTATCCTTTCATAATACTAGTCCTGCCATGAGTGCAGGTGACTGGACTAGATCACCTATCGAGGTCCCTGCCAGTCCTATGATTCTATTCTATGATTCTAAATTTGGAAGAGCTTGGTGACAGAATGGCCTGACGTGGTGAATCACTGGAGATTAACTACACAAAGCGGGTATCATCCCACAAATAATATTAGGGTTCAGTGTGAAAACAGTAATTCATTGTCCACAGCCAGTGCAACACTGGGAGGCAGCTTTCAGAGCAAGACAGTCTAAAATACAATGCCACCCAATGTAATTTGCCCACTACTACTTCCTCTACTTTGGAAGATTTTACACCTGAGTGGTTTTCTTTTACATAATAAAAGCTGGTTGCCTCCCAGACTGCAGTCAGGGTGAGAAAGGGTATGTGGTGTAGAGAGCATAGCTTGTGGGAAACACCTGCAGGACTTGGTTTTGCACTGTGCCATGTGGAGAGCTGAGGGTAGAAGCACAAGGTTGAAAGAGGAGAGCAGGATGGGGAATGCTGCAGTGTTCATCCTCATACAGATGAGTACTCCACTACCTGGGAGAAAGGAGGCCTAAGAGAAGGACAGTGTAGCAGACCTCATGCTACCTCTTATCCAGAAGTATCTGGTTGAAGAACTGAGTGTTGTGAGAGTAGAATAAACTTGTTAATTTTACATAAATAAATGATTTGTAAATACATACATAGATAAATATTTGATGACTTCATAATTTTTTTTGCAATATGTAATTCCTACTTAGGCCCTTCCCTCCCATTAGCCTTAGGCCCTTCATAACCTTAATCCAGGCCCGCACATAGCTTGTGTATTGGACAACTGGGTAACAACAAAACCAACAAAAAGCCCTTCAAAAACAGACTTCAAAGACAAACTGCTGAACTACAATTCATTCGCAAACTTAACACCATCAATTTGGGCTTGAATGGGGACTGGGAGTGGCCAGTTCACTACAAAAGCAATTTTCCCTCTCTTGGTATTGACACCTCATCAATAATTGGGACTGGACCACATCCACCCTGACTAAAGTGGCCTTCAACACTGGTTCTCCACTTATAAGATAACTCCCTTCTCTTCATGTGCCAATATCTATTTATGCCTGTATATGTAAATGTCAACATCTGAAGAAGTGGGTTTTTTACACACATACAAAAGCTTATGCCCAAATAAATCTGTTAGTCTTTAAGGTGCCACGAGACTCCTAGTTGTTTATGCCAAACTAATATATCCTAAATAAACCTAGTCTGACTGAACACACAACGCAACTGTTGAAAAATATAATCTTCAAAAGTATGATTATATTTCTCTTTGCATTTCTGTAAGTTATTACAGGAGAACTCAGAAATCCCAGCTAATATCAGGACCTCATATTGCACTGGGTACCTGTCACAGGGTCATTCACCACACTGGCACCTTCTGCTGGCCGTTTTCAGAATTAACTCTGGTCAGTGGGTGTGCCTTCTGGTGGTTGTGGCTCTCTCATCCTTGTCCCCACCTGCAGACCCACTGCAGTTCTGCTCTTACTGCCTCTGCTTCATGGCACAGCCCTCCAGACGTGTCACAATCCAGGTTCCCCCTTCCGGGCACTCCTTCCACAACAGTCTAGCCCAGGGGTCTGCAACCTCTGGCACGCAACTCACTAGGGTAAGCACCCTGGCGGCCGAGCCAGTTTGTTTACCTGCCGTGTCGGCAGGTTAGACCGATCGCAGCTCCCACTGGCCACGGTTCACCGTCCTAGGCCAATGGGGGTGGCGGGAAGCTGCGGCCAGCACATCCCTCGCCTGCGCCGCTTCCCGCTATCCCCATTGGCCTGTGATGGTGAACCGTGGCCAGTGGGAGCCGCGATCCGCCAAACCTGCCAATGCAGCAGGTAAACAAAGTGGCCCGGCCTGCCAGGGTGCTTACCCTGGTGAGCCACGTGCCAGAGGTTGCTGACCCCTGGTCTAGCCGCTCCTCACAGCAGCTTGGCAATCCATAGATTGGCTGCTTCTTCAGCAGCGAGTGGGAGGGATGGGCCGGACCCAGGCCTGCCCATTACTCTGGGTCCCAGCCCAGGGACCCTGTCAACAACAGCTTCCCACTGCCCCTCCTTTCTTTCTCCACCAGTCTGTCTCAGTTCCATGGACCACTTCCCCACAGCCTCAGCATCTTCGGCTCCTGCCTCTGGCTCCTTCACCCTCTTCCCAGGGCCTCAGGCCTGCAAGCCCTAGCAGCTCTGTTCACGGTGCTTGTCTCTGCAGCCCTCTAGGAAGCGGTTCCCTCCCGTGGGCTTCTTATAGAAGACTGACTTGCTCTGGCCAGCAGCTTCCCTTTATATGGGCCGGCTGGGCCCTAATTGGCTGGAGCCACTGTCCTAATTGGCTGTTTCCTTGCAGCCCTCCAGTCTGGGTTTTAACCCTATAAGGCCAGTGCAGGGCAGACGCCCTGTCACAGTGCCAAATGCACACACACTAAGAGACAATCCCTGTCCTAAAGAGATTACATTCTAAATAGTAAAACTTGCTGTTTTGTCGCTACATCGTTATCAGTTACTGCAATGTGAGTAATTGCCGGAGACTTGTTTATTTTGCAAAATGCATTTTTAAGAGTTTGTCAAGGATGCCCAGAACTCCGGATGGATGCTTGCTTTATTTAGTGTAGTTTAAATTTGAATATATAAATAAACAGGCAATCAATCAAAAGCCTTTTCTTTGTGAATACTTCCTTACAATCAAAGCTTGATTTATGAAAAGGGCTACAAAAAGAATGTCATTTGAGTATCATGGGGACTGTTTTCATAATTACAGTACATTCCAGGTGAAGGATTACCATCCATTTCTATAATGACATTATAGTTCAGTCTTATTCTCCATCCCATCCACTATGAATCCTAATGTTTTGTTTTCACTCTTGACCGCTGCTGCATATTGAGCAGATATTCCTTCTGAGTTGCTCACAGGGATGCCCATCTCCTTTTTCACCCCCTGAGGTTGTACATTTGACACAGTTAATGTAGAATCCAACAGCGCATGTTCAAACTATTTTTTCCAATGTGAATTTCCCTACATTTGTCAGCGAATTTCACCCCCCACCATGTTCCCATTCACTTGGGCATAAGGTGACCAGGTGTCCTGGTTTTATAGGGACAGTCCTGATTTTGGGGTCTTTTTCTTATACAGGTTCCTATTACCCCCCACACCCATCCCGATTTTCCATATTTGCTGTCTGGTCATCCTACTTGAGCAGGTCCCTTTGAAGTTCTGCACAGTCTTTGTTCCTGATCACCTGAATTATTTCGTGTTATCTTCAAATTTTTGTATGTCACCGTTCACCCCCTTTTCCATATCATTAATACATATATCAAATACCACTGATCCAAGTATGGAACCTTGTGGCACACTACTGTTAACCTTTTTCCATGATGAAAATTGACCATTTATCCCTCCTGTTTGCCTTCTGATTCCTAATTCTTTTCTGATCCACGACAGTACTGTGGTTCACCCATGATTACTTAGTTTTCTTAATAGCCTCTTATGAGGAATTTTATCAAAGACTTTTTGAAAGTAAAAATAGATTATGTCAACAAATTCACTTTTATCCAGCACTTTACTAACATGTTCAAAGAATTCTAATAGATGAAGGTGTGCATAAGCTATGCTGGTCAGATATTATCATGATCATTTAAATGTGTTATTTTATTTTTAATTATCATTTCAACTAATGATCTGGTAATGAAATAATGTTTACTAATCTGTAATTCATAGGATCACCTCTGCTATTCTCCTATCTTTTGGTATATACACTTATTTTAATGAGAGATGGCTCCTTCACAAGTGTAATTAATGCAATCAGCAACATTACTTAAACAAATGAAAATATAAAAATAAAGAATTACAGCTTTTCTAAATTATTCTACACTTCATATTTGAATTTCCCCGTAAAAATACCCACTATAGAGGAAGAGCTACTATGATAATCCCACTGGGTTGCATTTTACCTTGAAGTGACTTTCAGTACAAAGGTATACAAGATATACTTGAGATTGGCTGAAAGTGTAGTCTAGTTTTTCTATCACATGAAGCAGATGTGTGAGTGCCAAGAAAACTGAAACATCTTAAAAGCATTTATTTGACATTATGTAAGGGCTGAAGTCATGGCCCTCTAAATCACAAGAAGCTATATGTTTATTAGACATCTTTAACCAATTTTCTTGTCAAAAACAATGTTTCAGATAGGCTGAAATACAAGTGAAGTGAACAAATTGCAAGTGACCACAAACTAAACAAATAAGATGTAAATTGAAAAGCCCCTCAAGTAAGTTTAGAAGACAGACAATGTTGTTTTAAATATCTCCATTTCTCTACAAGACAAACTTGGGAGTGAACAGAGAAGGAGAAAAAAAACCCGTAAAAGATTTAAAACTAGCAATAAAAAAGTTGTGATACCAAGTCAGCACAAGACTTGTTTATAATAGATGTGCTTTGTCCATAGAATAAAGCACTGCAACAGGTAAAACATTTCAGTCAGGGCCCCAAGCTCAGAAGAAGTAGTAGAGGAAAGAAAAGGGTAAACATGCCTATGAATGACCAATGAAAATAACTTATATTACTTCAGGTATCAGAGGGGCAGCCATGTTAGTCTGGATCTGTAAAAGCAGCAAAGAATCCTGTGGCACCTTATAGACTAACAGACGTTTTGGAGCATGAGCTTTCGTGGGTGAATACCCACTCCGTCAGATGCATGTTATATTACTTCCGCATTCGGAGGCAGCAGGTCATGCTTGAAAGCATTCCTAAAGATGCTGTCCACTTGTCATCCTCCTACTTCTCATCCTCAAGTGCTCTAATTTGCAAACCACTCTTTTCCATTTAACGATTTTTCCTTGTTACCACAAAATATAACTGTAGACATCAGTAAAAGGACTGTGTATTCTTCTGAACCAATAAATCAGTGTTGACACTCAAAACTGTATTTTGGTGAATATATTAAGGCAATTTATTAAATTTCATCTGACATTTCATCTTAATACAATCTAACAGGAAAGGCAGATAATATTTTTAATATTTCTTCTGTTTACAAAGGAATAACTTGGCATGCAACGGTCAGACACAGACCCCTGCTTTCAAAGAGAAGATTGTTTGACTAGATTTGTTTTCTGGTTCACATTATATAGTAAAGGCATATATCTCAACATACATTAAGTCAATGAATTTAGTGTAACTTCCATTTAAAATCACCTTTTTACAATTGAGTTAACTCTGTTAACAGCATAACACAGTCAAAAAGGTAAAAAGGGAGAAATACCCACAAGACTGTCAATAACATACTCGCTGTTCACAGTGAGCATACAGAGTATACAGAACAATGTCATGCTCTTACTGTTCAGATATTCAAAGATTTAGATGACCTATTTAGGTAACAGAGGAGCCAAGATCCATACCCTTTGCTCTTCTTCCTCCTCCTGGATCTTTACTCATTACTAAGAAATATTTAAAAAAATTTTTAAAACCAACACCTAGCACACCAAGCAGGCACTTATTCGTAGCCAGCACAAATTACAGAGCACTGATGTAGTGGATTCTCTGTAAATGCACAACTTCTGTACTGGCCTCAGTTTTGGAATGATATCAGTGTGTACCTCTGTTAAGAGTTCAAACAGGGCAAAGGCATCCCACATATTTTACTGATGGAAAAATTGAGGAAATTGCATATAATAATTTTCACTAGCTTCTTCTGTCTGACATATGGGTTACACTGCATTTTCTTGATCCATAAAATACTGCACAACAAAATCTCTGGATTATCCATATATAAGAATCATCCACTGAAAAATAACATACCTGAAATTAAAAATATACAATGCCATAAGATTTGTTAGCTACAGCAGTATTTTAGTCACTGCTAATGCTTTATTTCTCATAAAAGCTATTTGCTTTGTCTTCCATATTCATCTAAGTCCATGATGATCAAAATAGTGGTACCAAAACTTGCCTCACAGAAATAGTGTTATAACTATGATGGACTATAACCATGAGGTAACTAAGAAGTGTGTGGATATTGAGGTCTGTGTTGGAATTGCAAGCTATCACTTTAAGAGTGGTTTTTTTTCCTGGTCCTGCTTGCAGTCTAAGGAGCTCTGTAGGGAAGTAGGTGATCAGAATCAGTCTAGAACAGTGGTGGGCAACCCGTGGCCCATCAGGGTAATCTGACTGCGGGCCGTGATACATTTTGCTGACATTGACCATCCACAGACATGGCCACTCACAGCTCCCATTGGCATGGTTCACCGTTCCTGGCCAAAGGGAGCTCTGGGAACTGACGGAACATAGGGACATACTGCCTGCGGACGGTCAATGTTGGCAAAATGTCTCCCAGCCCACAATCAGATTATCCTGATGGGCCGCATGCGGCCCGTGTGCTGTAGGTTGCCCATCACTGGTCTAGAAAGAACAAGTGCAAAACAAGGTGGTGTGTGTTGTGCCTCTCTGCCTTAAGGTGCAGCCCACTTTGTCTACCTGTGCTTTTTGGTTACTCTGTATTATCGTACTGGATTCAAAGAATAAAAGCAGTGTTATGTTGCAACCTTCCAGAAAGAGTATTATATTTTGTTTTTTAATCTAACTTTTTTGTTTGTATGTTATAGACATAACAAAACGGGACAACTGATCCATTTTAAAAGCATCCAGAATAGATCATCAGCGTCAAAACTAGAGCCAAAGCAAATCAAATAAGAGATATGTACACAAAACCCAAGTAATTTCCAACATATTTTCATATATCAAAGCATGGTCCGCATTCAAACCTATAGATATAGCCCATTAAACATTCAGCTGAGAGACATAACGTAAGCTTTCTTTACTGGATATTCCTACCACAGATAACACGATTGTGCATGATCCAAATAGCTCTTTATAGAAAAGTAACAAATATAGATCTAGAACAGAAGTTTTCAGGTACGAGGTTCTGTCAAGCCATCAAAAGCACAAGTTGCTGTAGGCATGTAACTGAAAATTCATTCCATTAAAATTATTGATGAAAGAAGAGACTCAAACAAATCAATACAATTAAGTGAGTACAAAATGTGAATATTAAAAGGAGCAATCAAAGGCAATCAAATAAGAAAACGTACACAGAATACATAAAAGTATAGCTGAAATCAATGAAACATACAAAGAGTATCAATAGAGAGGGGCATTAAAATGCTCTGCAGCAAAGAGTGAGAACATCAAAATATTCTTTGGCTATAATAAGCTAAATATCTATCTAGACTTTCTCAAACACGAGAAAAATATTGCACTGTTTCAATTAAGCAGACATATGGAGTGCCTTGTTTCCATTCTCATCACATGGCTCAGAACTGATTGACTTAATTGGAAGCTTCTGAGAAGAAATGCCAAAACAGCAATGATAAATAAAATTCTATTCAAGGAGGAAGGTTCATTGATTTAAAATACTTCCTTGACCTTAAAAACCTACCAAAAAGCCCCTCGGTACAATATTCTCCACTAAAGCTGGCTGAAGTTCTTTGACCAAATTCTTTCTGTCAAACAATATAGATATGAGTCAACTAAAACATTTCATGAATTTGCAACAATTTTGCCACATTGTTTCAGGGAAATAACAAAAATTCAGAAAAAAATTGACAGGTATAATTTTTACATTTTCAATATTAAAACAATTGTTTTTGAATGACTTTTCATTTCAAAATTTACTGAAAATGTATTAAAGACATTTCTAAAAGTTCAAAAACAAAACAAAACATTTCATTTGACACAAAACTCCCCCCCCAATTTTTCAGAACTGCTAGCAGCTCTATATGCTACTTAAGTTTAAATTAATGTAATGAGAAGTTAGCAGTAGAAATTCTAGGAATTTCTGCATGTACATTTGCCAAATGTAAATAATCTTAGAAGTAGTTGTTACTACATCTCTACCTCGATATAACGCGACCCAATATAACTTGAATTCGGATATAACGCAGTAAAGCAGTTCTCAGGGGGGGAGGGGTCTGCGTACCTCGGTGGATCAAAGCAAGTTTGATATAACGCAATTTCACCTATAATGTGGTAAGATTTTTTTGGCTCCCGAGGACAGCATTATATCGAGGTAGAGGTGTATTTGATCCATCAACTGTATTTTTGATGTCATTCTGTAGCACACACTATATACTTACATATTCCACCTATAGTGTCACAGAGCTTAAGGCTAGTAAGGACCACCAATTCATTTAATCTTACCTCCTGTATATCTTAGGCCACCAACACCACCTAGCCACATAAACCCAGCAACTGAAATTAGACCAAAGTTTTACAACTCTCAGGAGACTAAATTATTGTGTGCCGCAAGCAGAGAATAGGAGGGACCAAGGTGCATCAGTGCCTGAGGCCCCTGCAACATCATGGAATTGATTAAGTGGGACACACTCAGATAGGGGTGAAAGTAACTTACAGGACTTACTGGTACGGCCGGAGTCCTGAGCGGGGTACGGCCAGAGTCCTGAGGGTGTGTGTGGCCTCAACTGGAAGACGCGTGACCTCAAGATTTAAAGGCCCTGGGGCCCGGGCTGAGGCTGGGAGCCCCAGGGCCTTTAAATCACCCCAGAACTACCAGCTGCAGAAGTGGCTGGGAGCCCCCAGGACTCTGGGGTGACTTAAAGGGCCTGGGTCTCAGCTGCTGCGGAGCCCCGAGCCCTTTAAATCCCTCCTGCAGCTCCCGCAGCCGGGCTGGGGCAGGGATTCAAAGGGCCTGGAGCTCCCGCGGCTGTGGGGAGCCATGAGCCTTTTAAATCCCAGCCCCAGCCCGGCTGCCAGAGCTGAGGGTGGGATTTAAAGGGCCCGGGGCTCCCCGCAGTGGCCGAAGCACCGAGCCCTTTAAATCCCCACCATGGAAGCCAGTGCAGTTCGGCACAGTGTACTGGCTCTTGCCGGCACGCCAGACCGGACCGGCTTACTTTCACCTCTGCACTCAGATGATCCCTGCAAACAAACCACACCCTACTCTATGGAGGAAGGCAAAATATAAGGTTACTGCTAGTCTGACGTGGGAGAAAATTCCTTTCTTACTCCACATATGGAAACCAGTTAGAACCTGAGCATGTGAACAAAAAACAGCCACTCAAGCACATGACAGAGAGAATTCTCAGTTCCACCACAGATCACCAGCCCACCCAATCCAGTGTCTTATCTCCAGCTGTGGGCATCTTTGATGTTTTAGAGGAAGGAGACAAAACAAGAACACAACACACTATAATACAAGGGGTGAAGCTCAACATAGTACTTGGAGTAGCTGAACAAATGTGGATGATCACAGTGATCCTTCTGGTCTTAGAATCTATGAATTTCCATTTCACAAAAGTGGATCCTTACCATAAAGTACCATGAAAATCCTGTAATTAAAATCAGCAATGACACTATCTATTATATATTAACAATTCTCAACACTATTTTTTAAATTAAACCTAAGAGAAAAAGGGGCTGAATTCACAGATGACACAAATTATATAATTTACACACAAGTTGGCTGGTATAAACTAGCATAAATTAGAGTAAGTGAGGAAGAAGGGGGAAGAATTTTGCTCCAGATAAAGTTGGGTAAATTTTCCATTCTGTATAATGGAAATATATATGAGCTATATATATATGTATGAGCTATACTTTTCCATTAACCTATTTTCCCCTGATCCAGATTTGTTATCCAAAATTTGTCCATGTAAGACAGCAGGTATGTAATGTGCATGCTTGTGAATGTGTGTAAATATCAATGATTTTTGCAGAACGAAATATTATTTCAAGAAATACATTCCAGTTAGTTACCTGGTATATAACCATAGTGTTAAAGTTGTCTTTTTTTATTATATTTATTGAAAACTAGACAGGTAAACAAAATTATGTATTGGAATGCAGAAGCTCGTTCCTCCTGCTCAGCTGACAGTTGCTGGAACAGATTCAGGAGAACATCATGGTTTTTCCTGCGGCCCAACATGTGTGGGTCACCCTGAGTAACTACCAAGAAGGTTTTAAATTAAAGGGAAAGTTAAAACCTTCTTGCCAGTTCCTCAGGGTGTCCCAGCACCAGTGAGCAGCAGGATAAATCAGGAGGTCCTCCTCCTCAATCTGTTCCAGCAGCTGTCAGCTCAGCAGAAAAACTTTCACATTTTAGTAACAAACAGTTACCACTGATGCAAAACACTTCCTTTGCTCCATCCCGCCCCAACTTAGTTTGAGTAACAAAATGCAGGGATAGTAATGGAGAGTCAACAAAATGAGTATTAGCACTATGAGTTGATGGTTGCTAACAACTGCTGTATGTTGGCAGGCAGATGCATCTCATGGAGGCAGGACCGGCGCCACGTTTTTTGGTGCCCTAGGCAGGGGTCCTTCCGTGCTCCTGGTCTTCAGGGCACTTCGGCGGCAGGTCCCGGAGTGAGTGAAGGACCTGCCGCAGAATTTCCGACGATGACCCAGAGTGCGGAAGGACCCCCCACCGCCGAATTGCCGCCAAGGGCAGCAAAATGCCACCCCCCCAAATCCTGGTCACCTAAATGGAAGCGCCGGCCCTGCATGGACGGCCCAATCCCTGCCGTTGTTACTCAAAACACCTATTGATAGGAGTTTTGCTTGAGTAAACACAGCAAGATTTGCCTCTAGAGGCATTCCTTAATTCTGATGATTTCTCCCCACACTACATGACTTAGAAAGTTCTTTATTTTCCACTTTCATAACCTGCAATGTATTTTTAATACACAGAACATTCTAGAAACCTCTTTCCTTTCCCAAATGCATTCTTTTAACGTCAAAATTAACATGTAGACCTCTGTATAAAAATCTAAATGGTGTGCAGTCTTTCTTTTCTGCGTTCATCCAACATGAAGCAGTCAAAAGCCATTTAGTGACTGACATTGACGTAACTTTGCCACAAGCAACTAAAGCAATTACCAGACCTGGTTTGGGCACAGCTGAAACACCTTGATAAGAAGGCAGTGAAAAATGACACATCACACAAACTGAGCAGTTTCATCAGTGCAACACTAAATCAGCATGTATGTCTCCAGCACTCCTCATTCTGTCGATAAAAGAATAATCAAAGAGAGAGGAGGACTGTTATCCCTGATTTTTGATGACAGGTTGGAATAGAACAAAAATAAAACATGCCTGTATGCTGTCATTTGATTGTACTTTAACCAAGTTGGTTTCAGTGTAATGTTCTATAAACCACTTCATATTTTAGTCTAGCATGCCTGTGGTTAATATGCTCATAAGAGGGTAATCTGTCTGATTTCTCCTTCACTCTCTAAAAAAGTCAGTATTGAGTAGAGCCATTGAAACTGCAGCAGGATGTCACAGGAAGCAATGGGAATTTGGGGGAGTTTGCTGACATGCACTGGTCCAGATACCTGAATTCACCATGGGACCTCTAGTCCACTGGCTCTGGGTATAACCCCAGGTCTAAACAGGTCCCCAATTACTTAGGGTATGTCTATACTACATCCATAGCTATCCTGTGTCAACTGATTTGGGCTCTCAGGGGTCAGGCTTCAGGGGTATAAAACTGCAGTGCAGACTTCTCAGCTCAGCCTGACACCAGATATCTAGCTGCAATTTTATACGCTCACAGCCTGAGACCCACAGCTGAAATGGGCCAGCCACGGATGTTTTATTGCAGTGTAGCTATACCCCAAGAGATAGCTAGTCTTCTTTAATTTAGACTGCGTAGAATGGTCCTATAGGCACTGCTCTGCTAGCCAGTGATTGCTACAGCACAGTGCACTCCACCCATACCCTAGAAATGCTTGTTAGGGCAGATCCTTATTCCCTTTGTTCTGATCTGAGAAATTAGATAAACACATAAAATACTCTTGCTAGAAGGTTCCAAAATAACACTTCTTCATTTCTTAGAATTTAGAACAATAACACATAGATCCTAAAACAGAGAGAGGCAAAGCAGGCTGTTCCTTAAAACAGAACGGCAGAAAAATTTGAACAGGGGTCTCCCACCTCTCAAGAGTGCTCTAACTACTGAGCGATGGATAAGGTTAAGATTTTGTCACTGTTATTTTTAGTAAAAGTCATGGACAGGTCACAGGCAATAAACAAAAATTCACTGAAGCCCAAGCTTTGATGTGGGATGGGAGTGGGCGGAGGGTCCAGCTCCTGCTGCCCACACTGGCAGAGAATTCTAGACTGAAGCAGAAAATGTCATAGAGGTCTTTGGAAGTCACAGAATCCATGACATCCGTAACATAATCTTAGCTGTAATGATGGAATATTTGATATGAGGCTTCCTCTTGTTGAAGCCATTCCATTATGGACAAATAATGAAACTTACTGGAATAGGAGGACTGAACCCTAGGTCTAGCCTACCTCTCAGGTAGGTTCCCTAACCACCAGACTACAGAGTCATTCTCATTCCATCCCCCCATTAAATGACTCCTCTGAGATAGTCAGAGAAAGTCTTTTTGGCACAGCAAGGAATTGAACCTGGTCTCCCACATCCCAGATGAGTGCTCTGGTCACTGGACTAAAAGTTAAGGTGGGTGCCATTACTATCACCTTCTCCATCTATGGAATTAAGTGCCTGTCTAACTCATTCTCATGAGAAATACCTGATGTACCTGAGCTGCCTTACCCCAGGGTTCTTGCTGTGAATTGCTAGCAGAGATAGCGTGGAATGAGGCACATAACTCTGGGAGAGGGGCAGGGCTTAGGACATCTCATATTGGCTAGCTTCAGTGGCCTTCTGCTTAATATGCTGTGAACTGTGGTCTAAAGCACTTGTCTCTCCCCATTAATTTTATAGGGAGCCTGAGTACCTAACTTGGCTTTTGTGAATCTTAGTGTCTTTCCTGTGATTTTCTAGGTGCCTAAATGTTAATTTCAGCTCTAGTCTACACTATGAGTTTAGGTCGAATTTAGCAGCATTAGACTGACTTAACTGACACCCATCCACACGACAAAGCCATTTTTGTCAACTTAAAGGGCTCTTAAAATCGATTTCTGTACTCCTCCCCAACAAGGGGATTAGCACTGAAATTGACCCTGCTGGGTCCAATTTGGGGTAATATGGATGCAATTTGATGGTATTGGCCTCCGGGAGCTATCCCAGAGTGCTCTGGACAGCGCTCTCAACTCAGATGCAGTGGCCAGGTAGACAGGAAAAGCCCCACGAACTTCTGAATTTCATTTCGTGTTTGCCCAACATGGAGAGCTGATCAGCACAGGTGACCATGCAGAGCTCATCAGCAAAGGTGACCATGAAGTCCCAGAATCGCAAAAGAGCTCCAGCATGGACTGAACAGGAGGTACTGGATCAGATCACTGTATGGGGAGACAAATCCATGCTATCCAAACTCTGTTCCAAAAGACAAAATGCCGGAATATTTGAAAACATCACCAAGGGCATGAAGGACAGAGGTTATAACAGGGACCCGCAGCAGTGCCACGTGAAGCCTACCAAAGAACCAGAGGCAAATGGCCGCTCCGGGGCAGAGCCCCAGACATGCTGCATCTATGTTGAGCTTCATGCCATTCTAGGGGGTGCCTCAACAACTACCCCACCCCTGTGCTTCCCTCCTCCCCACCCTCAAGGACTACCTTGGCAGTTATCTCCCCATTTGCGTGACAAATTAATAAAGAATGCATGAATTTGAAACAACAATGACTTTATTGCCTCTGCAAGTGGAGATCACAGGGGTGAGGGGAGGGTGGTTGGCTTACAGAGAAATAGAGTGAACCAAGGAGGAGGGTATTCATCAAGAAGAAACAAACAGAACTTTCACACCATAGCCTTGCCAGTCATGAAATTGGTTTTAAAAGCTTCTCTGATGCACAGTGCACCCTGCTGTGCTCTTCTAACCGCCCTGGTGTCTGGCTGCACATAATCAGCAGCCAGGCGATTTTCCTCAGCCTCCCATCGCTGAGGTCTAACCGAGTCAGTAAACTGTCCAGGCTTCATGAGCCATGGGAGCAAGGAGTAGGCTGGGGTAGATGTGACTGTGTGGTGCTGCCGACTGGGAGAGCAGCCCGAGGCAGAAGCCTCCAGCTGGCATGATATTCCACGCAGGACTGAATCTCCATCAGACAAAACTTAAAGAAGAGAATGACCTGGAGTCATTCCCATTTTTGTCCAGGTGCCCCTGACCGACCTTACCGAGGCCAGCCTGGAGCACCAGTGTCTGCTCAGGAAGCCCTGACCAACGTAACTGAGGTCGGCCAGGAGCACCCACGGGACAACGATGACGACTAGCAGTCATATTATACTGTCTGCCGTCCGCAAGGCAAGGCAAGGCAAGGCAAGGGGATGCTGCTGTATAGCACAGCAGTACCGCATCTGCCAGCAGGACCCAGGAGACATAGGGTGACAGTGAGCTGAGTTGGCTCCATGCTTGCTGGGGTATGTCATCTGCACGGGTAACCCAGGAAAAAAGGAGAGAAACGATTTTTTGCAGTTGCTTTCACGGAGGGTGGAAGGGAAGGCAGCCTGACAACATGTACCCAAAACCACCCGCAACAATGTTTTTGCCCCATCAGGCATTGGGAGCTCAACCTAGAATTCCATGGGCAGTGGAGACTGCAGGAACTGTGGGATAGCTACCACAGTGCAATGCTCCGAAAGTCAACGCTAGCCTCGGTACTGTGGACACACACTGCCAACTTAATGCGCTTAGTGGGGACACACACAATCGACTGTATCAAATCGATTTCTATAAAATCGACTTATTAAATTGACCTAATTTCGTAGTGTAGATATATCCTCAGTATCACAACACTTAAATCCCTTTAAGAATGAGGAGCACTTGTGGCACCTTAGAGACTAATAAATTTATTTCAGCATAAGCTTTTGTGGGCTAAACTCCACTTCATCGGATGCATGCAGTGGAAAATACAGTAGGAAGATATATATACACAAAAGACATGAAAAATAGGTGTTGCCATACTAACTATAATGAAAGAAATCAATTAAGTTGGGCTACTATCAGCAAGAGAAAAAAAACTTTTATAGTGATAATCAGAATGGCCCATTTCCAACAGTTGATAAGAAGGTATGAGTAACAGTAGGAGAAAAATTAGCATGGGGAAATAGGTTTTACTTTGTGTAATGACCCATCCACTCCCAGTCTTTATTCAAACCTAATTTCATGGTGTCCAGTTTGCAAATTAATTCCAATTCTGCAGTTTCTTGTTGGAATCTTTTCAAAGTTTTTTTGTTGGAGAATTGAGACTTTGAGGACTGTAACTGAGGGAGGTGAAGTATTCTCCAACTGTTTTTTGAATGTTATAATTCTTGATGTCTGATTTGTGTCCATTTATCCTTTTGTGTAGAGACTGTCCAGTTTGGCCAATGTACAGGCAGAGGGACATTGCTGGCACATATCACATTGGTAGATGTGCAGGTGAACGAGCCTCTGATAGTGTGGCTGTTGTAATTAGGTCCTGGGTTTGTGTTTTTGTTTTGTAGTGTGTGGTTGCTGGTGAGTATTTGCTTCAGGTTGGTGGGGGTCTTTATAAATCAAGCCCCCTGTAACTACAAAGTATTATTAGTTGTGTGCTATTCCCACTACGGGCACATGAAGCTGTAATGTAACCAAGCCAACACATTTTATTTTTTAAAAACCAATTGCATTGAATCAATCAACAGTTATATGACTTTGGTTAGTTTCCTTTTCCTTTACAACTCCTATCCTAACCGTCCTTTGGATGAATATGCTGAATTTGTGTTGCTGAATAATTTTGCATTCCTCCTTGATTTTTCCTTTAACTTTCACTTCACTCTCACAAATCCTTCATTTGGACAAAACGTCATCCAGACTTCATCAACCCCACTATGTGTGTCAGTCAGCAGGGACCGCTGGGAAGCAATGAGGTGTTCCCTTCACATGAAGGCTGAGCCCCTGTGTTTACAGCTTTCTCTCCTCCTGCCAGCCCAGGGGCAGGCTCATTAGCAGGAATAAGAACCTCCATTTTGTGCATTTCTATTACTCTGCTACAATGACATATTAGCTACATAAATAATACAAACCATTATTAGAATAACATGAGAGGGGAGCATTTTCAAAGCAGTGAGCAGAGGTAGGTAGAAGCAGTGCAGCATATCACTTTTAAAGTCATCCTCATGGCCTACAAAGATAGAAACCCACTCCCACTAGAGCAAGGAAATCCAGTTAAGAACATGCTGTTCCCCTAAGTAACTCTATTATACACGTAGGTACTGCTACTGTGGATAATCCTATAACTGGGTGCCTCAGAACATCGTGTTGTTTTTACCAGGGGAGTTGCAGTACTTCTGAACAATGGGTTGAGTTAAGGAACTTAGGGGAATTTCTATTCTTATGTGGGTTTAAGGGAAGGGCTGGATTTAGGGGTAGGTGACCTAGGCGACCACTTGGGGTTCTGGACTTGGAGGCTGTCAGGTTTGGGGTGCTGAATCCAACATGAGGCGCAAAGCCTGGCAAACCAGATCACTGACTTCAAATTTCTGGTCTCAATTGTGGTTTGGCATGATATCCTGTTCCAAGTAAATGTTGTAAACAAAGCATTACAAACGCGGTGGACATCATGACCGCTACTACTTTGATGAGAAGCTGACTTGATTTTGTTGTGGCCTAGAGACAACGGATTTGAAGATGCCATCGGTGCTGCCAAAGCAACAGCGGAAAACTTAGAAGTTAAGCCTGTCTTCACTGGAAGAAGAGGCAGATGGCAGAGATGAGGTGATAGGAAGTTCTTTCACTTGCTTGTTAACACTGCTTGATTGTCCATCAAAGAAAGGTTTGGATAAATGAAACACCACAAAAAGACCTGGGGAGGGGTTGTACGACCTTAGTAAGCTGCCACTCTTGAACAACTGTATTGACCTTCATCAGCTGATGACACATGGGGAACATTTGGCCGTCAAAAATAAAGATCTCTACATCGAATTAGACAACATCTGTCACATTTTGCATCACAAGATGCATTCGCTATTCTAAGTTCTCCAATTAATTCATGATGCAGAGCCGAAGGACACTTTTCCTAATGTGTGGCTAGCTTTGAGGATTCCGCTCATGCTACCGGATGCAGCTGCGAGTGGTGAGCACAGCTTTTCGAAACTCAGAGTCATTAAAACATATTTTCAATCGATGATGGCCGACGATAGACTCACATTGCTTGCTATTTTATCGCTTGAAAAAGCCATTGGCTAGTCTTTTGATCTGTGCTTCAGTTCGGGAGGGCAAAGATGAGAAATGCGACCTTTTGAACTGAAGGACTAAGGTTAACATTCTAAGGCTGTCATCTACTGTAACACTATTTAATAGTGGCCCAACCGATGTGCACTGTTCAATTTCTTGATGTTAATACATTTCAGTTATTCTTAAAATTAAAACATTTCTATAAGCTTAGAGAAAATGGATTTTTTAATTTGCTTTTCTATGGCACAAATAAATATAGATTTACAGATCCTAGCATGCAAATGTATCATCTTATATGCCAGGGATAAATCATGCATCAAATTGTAGATCAAAGTTGTGAAATGGGCTACAAATGCAATAAAAAATAAAGTATTCCAAAGTTTCACAAATGGGGAGGGGGGGCACCATTTGGTCTAGGGTCACCCCTGTTTCAAGTAGACCATAAATATAATTTTCAGTCTTCCTTTTTTTTTATAAGGCTAATATATGTCAAAATTTTCACATAGCAATACAGAAAATACAACAAAACTATTCTTATGCTGCTGCAACTTTCTGCATAAGAGGATTTTGTATTATTCTTACAAGGTAAAGTTCCTTTGAAATCAAGCTTGCAAGTCTCCTGTTCATTGCAATGGGAGTGTATGTAATAAAAACAGTTTTGTCATAGCAATGTAGGTGCCAGGATATTAGAGACACAAGGTGGGTGAGACAATATATTTTATTGGACCAAGTTCTGTTGGTGAGAGAGACAAACTTTCGAGCCTACAAGGAGCTCTTCTTCAGGGCTCCCATAGGTACTTGGAGTGTCCGACACCTGAAGAAGAGCTCTGTGTAAGCTTAAAAGCTTGTCTCTCTCACCAAAAGAAAATATTACTTCATCCACCTTGTCTCTACCCCCCACCCCCAGCATTTACAGTAAATATATCACTAACTACTTCCCTACCTACTTATCTACAGAACAATGTAATATTGTATGACCAAAAACTGTTAAAATAGGCTTAAGATTGCAAAGGCAAGCATCCAAAAGCTAGGGAACACCATAATTAAGGTTCCCCATTTAAAATGCAAAATATGTATGGATCTATAAAAGAACAGCAAAAGCGATCACCCTGATACTAAAACTATCCTATGACTCCCCCACCCCAACCAAATTTCAAGTTTCTGTTTCAAAACCCCAGAAGACTTAGAGTGCTTCAGAGTAACGGGAAAAAGAAAATTAGCATTGGCAAAGACGACTATTTCCCCCCAAAGCTTTGTTCTGGGAAATGGCTAAATGATTTTTTGCTTGGAGGTGGGGGGCAGGGAGGGGAAGGAGAAGGGGAAAATCAGTCTAAGGCAGAAAGCAGGCATGGGAAACATCAGACCAAATGATTGAAATCTGGCAGTTATGAGATACTGAAAATAGTGACTTGCAAAAAAAAAAAAGCATTAGGCAACCCTAATTATAGGTAGCACTACAAGCTCTGCCTATAATAAAACCAAGCAGCAACCACAGTATTCTTAGTTGATTTATACATAACCTCTTTATATTTATCTCTTTGTACATAAGCAGATATTGATCGTTGCTAAAGATTCATTGACCTGAGAGGTTTCACCTTGGTCACTACTTACCAAGAATATTAAATCTTGAGATTGACCAAGAATAAGTGTCAAAGACAGATCATTATGTTTATTATATTATTGATTACAAGGGAAGTTATGTTCTTACCGTGCTGCACTGATCTATAGCATATGACTACTATTAAAGATGTTATTTAAAAAACATTTTTAAAAATGTTTTTCTGGGAGACTGACATCAAAGATGAACATAATTTTAGTTATGATCCACTCCACATGCTTCCACTAGTATCAAAACTGATCCCTTTTATGGAGGAGCTATCTGTAACATTCTGCAATTAATATATATTGTTTTGTTCCACTGAGACTCAGTGAAAAGACAACTGCTTGATATTTCCTTGTTAATGTTTTCATTAATATGTTAATCTTTATTTGGAATTCCTGTCTGTTCTTTATCTAATTACAAATCTTAACGGAGTATACTAATATAAGATACTGAAATATTAAAATTTTAAATTCAAAATTGATGTACTTATTGTATTGTACATCTGGTGTTTAGATACCAGCACCTTTCGCCCCAAAGGATCCAAAAGCACTTTAGTAACTATGGCTGAGATAGTTATAATGGTAGCTTTATGCTCTGGGGGCAGTGCAGCCTCCAGCATAAAGTAGAGCAGTTAGAGGCTGCTCTAATTTACCGTAGCCTCTGGAGGGTGCCGATGCAATGCTGCTATATGGTCTGGAGCAGTCCAGAACACCTTGTAATGCTCCATGCTATAGTCCTTCACACTCTGCTCCTTGCATGCTCCCTGCAATAGCCCAGTTCAGTTTTGCTACAGAGACAAGGTGTCTATGCTCTTGAACGTCACTTAAATATTATGTTAATGGATGCTTTAGGAATATGTAAGGCTGTGATTCTGCAAGAAGGTGTAGGCAGACAGATACCTTAATTTGTGTGGAGTTTATTGCAAGACTGGTTCCTTAGATAGATTAGTTAGAGAAATAATATGGAGATTCTGGTGTCTAGTTGCTAGTGTCACAATAAAGTCTCGAGAGTTGGTAATACTGCTTATGCCACCCCTTCATCCCACCAAACACAGCTAGGCCAGACCCTAAAATTGGGCCAAAGTAAGCAAGGACTGTCCAGTGATTAGAGCCCAGGTAAGACAGCGCTGCCAACTCTTGTGGACTGATTATAAGTGACGGGAGTTTAATGCCTGCAGGAGGAGCTATATATGCAAAGTATGTAAGTTCCTCTCTTCATAAGAGAGAGAAAGTTTTCACAAGTTTTCAGTGAACAAGGTTATTCAAAATCTAAAGTTAACAGAAATATTTCTATGAATTAAAAACTCCAATGGGTATAAGGATTTTGTATGGACTTACTGAACTCCTGTATGTTTGATTTACAGAAAAGTTGCTAAAGTTAAATTGTTAATGTGTGGCAAAACACATTATGATGCAGTTCCACAGAGGAACTGAAGGGTTAAGAAGCAATTTTGGGCCTACATGACCCCACCGAGTCTCACATTCAGAGCATGTTCCAGCTAGAAATGAAGCTTTAAAGGGAGCCAGAGAGCCTAGAAGAGGCCTGAAAGAGCATGGTGAGAAGCCTAGTCTGAGAGCTGCTGAAGAAAGGTGCTGCAGCAGCCTTTCCTGGATAGAAAGAGCCTCCCTGCTGAGCCCAGAGGGACTGAAAGTTCAGTTACAAAGTAGTAGAGAAAAAGAGTGTATCAAGCTAAGACTTTACAGGAAAATAGGTCATAGGAGGCAGCCCAGGGAGGCAGCCTTAAGGTACATGTGAGTACCAGACATTGTTACCTGGGTCAAAGCCCGGTACAGTGGGAGGGCCTGGGCTCACCCACCAATCATTCATTATGAAGAGCACAGAAGTCCTCACTTCCAGACTTCTCCAAGTGGAAGCCCAGGGAGAGAAAGACTTTGAAAACTCAGTGGCTGGGACTTGACATGCACATGGGTCAATAGATAGACTAAAGGTCACGGGACTCAACATCTTCCTTGGGACTCTGTTACCTCATGGAGGGATAAAGCTAATTGGTGACTTGACCAGAGGGTTGAGTCAACACCCACCAAAAGAGAGAATGCCATGGGCTGTGACTGGCCTGTGAGAGCTGTTGGAGGTGGGGAGAGCACTGGCCATCACACAGCACTTTGACCTGTACATTCAGTTTTGCAATCAGCTGGGCTGAATTACATGTATTTTAGAAATGTAGGTAACATTCTACCAATGGAATTATTCTGATAATTACATTGTCTATTGTATTTATATGTCCCTCATTATTACACTATCTGAGCATCAGATATGTTGCACACATAAAAAAAGGGAAATGGATTACTAGCAAGGATTATTGCAGAAAGGGATCTCGGGGTCATAGCTAAATATGAGTCAACAGTGTAACACTAGTGAAAAAAAAAGGCAAATATCATTCTGGGATGTATTAGCAGGAGTGTTGTAAGCAAGGCACAAGACGTAATTCTTCTGCTCTACTCCATGCTTATTAGGCCTCAACTGGAGTATTGTGTCCAGTCCTGGACACCACATTTCAGGAAAGATTGGACAAATGCAGTAAAGTCCAGAGAAGAGCAACAAAAATGATGAAAGGTCTAGACAACGTGACCTATGAGGGAAGATTGAAAAAATGGGTTTGTTTAGCCTGGAGAAGAGAAGACTGAGAGGGACCGTGATAACTCAGGGGTTGGCAACCTCTGGCACGCGACTCACCAGGGTAAGCACCCTGGCAGGCTGGGCCAGTTTGTTTATTTGCCGTGTCCGCAGATTCAGCTGATCACGGCTCCCACTGGCCATGGTTCACCGCTCCAGGCCAATGGGGGCTGAGGGAAACAGCATGGGCTGAGAGATGTGATAACTGTTTTCAAGTACATAAAAGTTGTTACAAGGAGAAGGGAGAAAAATTATTCTCTTTAACCTCTGACTATAGGCAAGAAGTAGTGGGCTTAAACTGCAGCAACGGTGGTTTGGGTTGGATATTATGAAAAACTTTCTGTCAGGGTGGTTAAGCACTGTAGTAAATTGCCCAGGGAGGTTGTGGAATCTCCATCATTAACCCCCTTATTCAAAATGGCCACAATTTCCTACTAGTGTCAATGGGGCTAAAGCCAACAAGATGGCCACCATTTCCCCAAAGTGTAAGTGGCTGACCTTACTGAAATTGGCTGCCACTTTCCATTATTTTCAATGAGACTGCATCCAGGCCCACTGGCAAATTGGCTGCCACCCTGTTGTTCAAGACAGGACATAGGGAGGGTGAGGAACAGCAGCGACTCTGTAAAAGGTGGGTGGAGAGAAAGGAGAACAGGAGACAGATTTAATGTTGACACGGGGGTGTGGGAGCAGGAAGGATGCTGGAGAGGTGCAGAAGACAGTGATGGAGGGGATAGAATGGCATCTCCCTGAGCCTGGGGGCAATGATGGGTTAGGGGAATCCCCTCTGGTAGTCAAGGGAAGGCAGTGTTGCCAACTCTCATGAACTGATCACAAGTGATAGGGGTTTCGTGCCTGCAGGAGGAGCTACCTTGATCCCATGATTTTCAGGGCTGGCACATGTAGAGCTCTATGGAAGAGCCCTGGGACTGAGGACACAGACATGTGCAGCCATTGAGCCCTGCATTCATTTATGGGCCTACAACAGGATGAGGGTCCTGGGGCAATGGGAAGCAGAAAAGTATTGCTGCTGAGTCAAAACAACAACAGGAAGTGGATGGCAGTTCCCTATCTCAGGGGTGAAGAGAGGCTAAGTGTAGTTCCAGCTGAGCAGCCAGGGAGAGGTGCACATTTGTGTGTGCAGTCAGGGCTGTTTTGCTCCTTCAATTCTTGGGGCTTCAGAGACTGATTTAATTCAGGGCAGCTCTAACTTATAACAGCCAGCAACAGACCCAAGAGGCCATTGCAGCAGCCAGGGAATCACTAAAGTGCAGCCACTCCAACTGAATCTCTTCCCATCTCCAGCACACCCAACACTGGAGTGGTGTGGGAGGGCACAACGATAGTAGCATAGAGCTGGTTATGCTGCTGTTAGTACACTTCGGGATTCCATTATTCCAGTACCATCCAACATCAATGCAATCTGTGGGTAGATGTCTGTTTGAAGCAATAGGAAAAATACACATCAGTTACAGCACATTTTGGGGCACAATATCAAGAAACCACTTGAAATGAAGTGGGTAATACCTTTCCAGTCATAGGACAAAGGAGGGTTAGTAGGTTACTGATTGTTGTAATGAGACATTAAAACCAGCATCTCTATTGATACTTTCATTTTTAGTGTCGAGCAGAGTTGTGAATTTAAGTTTCTCAGGCTCATCTTTTGGAAGTGCTGTGCAGATTTCCTTTGAGGATGAGGAGTCATAGGTCATATATGCAGTGATCGCTTTCTGAAAAGCACTCACCCCTGGTGAGAGGGCATTTATGTCTTACCTTTCTTCTGTGAGAGTTCATTTGAGAGTAGTGATTTTTTGTGTAGCATGAGCAGAGAAAATTCTCTTATGCCCCCCTCCTCAAGTTACACCTTGAGTGTAACTGACCTTGCTTCTTTCAGAGCTGAGTGTTAACTCTTTCAGTCCATGGGACTTGTTCTGACACTCTGCTGAACTGATGTTGAGTGTTCTTACCTATTCTACCACATTTATTGTAGAACTGAATGTTATTAATTAGGTTTTCTCTCTCTCTCAAGTGGTTAGGTAAAGGTTAACAAATGTTTTAGCAGTTGCCCTAGTTGATTGTTGCTCGTTTGAATGTGGCATTAAAGTTTGGCACTGGCACTCTTTCACTGGAACTGTCATAGGAAAGTCATAAATAGTTAAGGGTGGAGCTGAATGAAGCAGAGAAAGAAGCATCAGCCTGAGGAGGAAGGTCCAGCCAGTGAACACATAAGCCCACCGAGTTCTCCAGTCATTCTAGGGCAAGACTTGCATTGATGGTTACAGATAGCTAGTGGATCTGAAATGTGTGTTGTGGGGGGAGGGGATTATTATCATCATAGCAGTGGAGATATGTCTGGAGGTTTTGCATCTGCTGTTCTGGCAGGTTATAGTGGTATCTTTTTTTTATAATTAAATAGGAATTGCTTGAACTCAACATGTTTGAATAATGTTCCAGTGCATCAGATAAGCCAGCCAAAAATATTTAGTATTTTATTTTATGGACATAAAGGAAACTTCTGTGTTTTTCTCAAAGAATTCTCACAGCCCTCCCCCGCCACATAAAATGAGATTTCAAGACTTAATACACATATTTGTGAGCACCATATCCACAAAGCTTTCTTTGACATTCACAGTGGCGTGTCATGTTTGCACAGAGAGAGCTCAGAGGACAGATGTGCCAAATCATGTGCTCTTTTCCAAAGTGTTAAAGTCAAAACCTGACTCTTAGTAATACAAATTCTATGGTTATTTTTAGACTCCTTGTCATGAATCTGTCTGTGGTAAGTGCCTCCTTTAGGCTACATGGGGAATGCAAGTACTCGAGTCCATCTCCACCCCAGTGGGTGCTGTGAAGCCTCTTTCTAACAGGCTGGTGCTCACCGTCCAGCCAGAGCCTCTCAACTATTTCATTCCCTCTCTGCTCAGTGATGCCACCAAATAGCCCAGGGGTAGCAAAAGGGATTAAGCAAAAGAAAAGTAAAGAGCAACCTATAAGCAGGTCCCTCCAGGAAATGGGGCCTCTCTTACTTCATTGAGGCCCTGGAAGTATCAATGTCCATGTCAGAGCTCCCCGGGCTCTAGTGCAAGCTTCAGTTCTTTCCCCTTTCAACTCATGTGTCTGCACCCCCCCTCTGGAAGGGCAGGGGCTCTGCAGGCTGTTGGTCCTCTCCCCAGGGCTGGAGAAGCTCAGCAGTCTGTTCCCTTCCCAGGGTTGCCCCCATCTGACTGGAGTTACCTCTTTTTTTAATGGCTCCTCCAGTCCTGGGATGATTGGGAGGGGGGTGTGTGTGTGTGTTCCATGCTTGTACAGAGTTTATATTCCCCATCACACTCCTCCCAGACAAACTTCACTACTGGTAATGGCTGACAAACAGCACTGGCTGCAATGGGAGTCATGTGTTCTCAAGAGGTGAGTCCTCCACTTGCAAAACTCCTACTATCAGAAATCAGGATGAGCCCAAGTCTTGCCAGAACAAAGCTACCTTGGAGAGAAAAGACAGGAGAGTATTCCTTTGAAGCAAGTCACTTGCATCAAATTACTTTTGACTGCCTACAACCACTGGTCTATGTCATCTGCTCCATGTAGGGGTGTGACAGGTCAGGGTCAGAACACATGGTGCTCACATTGATCCTTGGCTGCTGGGAATTACACTGGGGGCCACAGGATTAGGGGAAGGAAAAGGTGAGTGATCTTTCCCACTCTTTACCTCACTAACATACATTATATGTAGGGCTGTTTATTGTGGCAGGTTTTTTAAAAAAAGTCACAGGATGGATAGAGTTAAAAGAAAAATAAGTTAAAAGTGAAAAAAGGTCACAGAGGCATTTTTGTAACCTTTATTTTACCATTTTGGTGCAATGAAGAACTGTGATTTTTACTGTGACAACACTGGATGCATCTGAACAAAGCAGCAGTTGCCAACTTTGTGAAAGCAGCCTAATTCTTTTATTTTTATGTTTTTATTTTTATTGATAGTGTACATAGTTTACCCTTGGCCAAGGGTAAAACACCATTCCTTTCAACACAGAGAGTTCACTGGTCTGGTCCTTTGTCTTGCCACATTTTTAACTGGGTTCCTGCTCTCTAATAGCCACCCATATTGCACAGGCTCTAACATGTCAGCACTCAGCATCTCAGTAAAATTGGTTCAGCCATTACTATTGCATTTACCCACCCACCCACAAAATGTGAAAAGTAATGGTTAGTTTTATAAAAGCATGAAAACATCACAGAACTCATGACTGCTGTGACAGATGTGACAAAATATAATTGAGAGATTTGTTGATACCAAATCACAAGGACAAATTCAGATCTGCTGGAAGGGGCTGTAACTCCAGTGGAGTAACAGACTTTATTTTATGCGTCACTATTTTTTTTCCATTTTTGTAAAAACAACAAGAAATTCCTGTGACAATAGTGAATATATAAGAACACAGTAGCTACATGACTAGAATCAATCCTCCCGCCTAACATGACTCCACAGGTATTTGAGATTATATATTTTATATTATTAAAGTATACTGTGTATATACTATATTATCTTTAGTTTTTCAGATGACTTCATTTAAGTTTCAGTAATTTTTGCCCGGTTTGCACTAGGCCCATATCTTGAAGATATTGGAAAACATCTCTCCAGTTTTAATACATTTTCTAATTTTATTAGAACAAAACAATATCTATAAATGGATTTATGGAGGAGCCTGTATTGTAGAGAAAACTAGAGAATCTATAAACTAAAGAGACTAGGAACACTCTTAATTATAATAAGCTATGTTTTGACAATTAAAAAGTGAACAGACATTCACAAAATAAGGTATTAAATCTTTTTAAGGAGATCATTTTTCCTAGTGCTATTAAAGTCAATAAGACTGCTACCAAGATTAAAATTAATACACAACTACCACTAAGGGTTGCACAATTAAGGCCTTAATGTCTATGATTAGCCTCTCAAATGACTTCAGTTAGCTCTTGGGAACGCTCTCTCTAAGGGAAAGTCTCTCTTAGTGGTAGATGTCATTTATGCAGCAAGTATTTTTATTTTTTTTACTTGTTTTTTTCCACAAATAAGTTTGCTTATTTGAGGGTTAGCAGACATACCCATTGTGACATGATATATCATCTCCAAGGGCGAAACAAGTCCAGAAAAGATTCCCAGTAGTGCTTGCCTTGAAAGAAAAGACCCAAAGTGTTGAAATTACTTGTTTTGTGGAAGAAAGTGATTTAGTGTTTGGGGGAAATCCAGGGACATTTTCCCATCCCTTCCTAGCTCTAAATACACCATAACTCCCTAGCCAGGAAATCTATTTGTCCCCGTCTCTATATTTTTCTTATGGTTTGCATTTTCAGTTGCTAAATATCTTATGACCTTCGTCCTAGGTTTGTGTGTTTTCTCTGTTATAGCAATTTCACAAATACATCACGGCTGGAACGTCATGTTATATAAACAGCTGCATCTTTTACTGGGTCCCAACTGAAAACCCACATAAAGTAGTCATTACGTGAAAACTGCTTGGAATAAACACATTTTCTTTCCATAATTTATCAAAAAAACTCTTGCACAGAATAAAGACATCTTCTGCTGTAAATTAATTTTCATTTTAAAGTCACTTTTACTATTGAAAATAGCATTTTTTAAAAAAAGGATCCAAAGGGTGCACTAACATTTTGCAAAGAAAAATAGGACTCACTGCTGTACTGCTATGTGGGGGCGGGGGAGAGAAGGAGAATACAAAACGACTTCCCCTTTGTCCTTCTTCTCACCACACCCACACCCCCCCAGACGCTGCTCTCAGCTGCCCAGCTCTGAAGGCAGAGCGGAGAGCGGTGGCTGCTGGCTGGGCACCCATCTCTGAATGCAGTGCCGCTGCTCTTCAGCTGCCCAGCTCTGAAGGCAGAGCGGAGAGTGGTGGCTGCTGGCTGGGCACCCATCTCTGAATGCAGTGCCGCTGCTCTTCAGCTGCCCAGCTCTGAAGGCAGAGCGGAGAGTGGTGGCTGCTGGCTGGGCACCCATCTCTGAATGCAGTGCCGCTGCTCTTCAGCTGCCCAGCCCCGAATGTGCACAGTAAATCTTTTTCTTTCCTAAAGCTTTTCACTCCCCCACCCTGAAAACATTCTGCATCCCCCCAGTTTGAGAACCTCTGCTTTAGAGTTACAAGACAACCCTTAGGGCCTGAATCAAAACCCGTTAAAGTCAATGAGACTTTCCATTACTTCAATGGGTTTTGGATAATCCCTAAATGAGGAAAACAATGTCTATCTATCAGTAACTTGCTCTTCTGCTCCTTTTGAGGGTCAGTGAAGTCTAAGGGTGGGGGCTAGTTTTATTATCTTGGTTTGTTTTCATAAAATTTTAGGGCTTTATCCTGCATATGTTCAAGGCAAGGAACTCCAATTGACTTCATATGCATGGCTGTGTCAAGCTTTTGTATCCACAGTTTAATTATCAAAGATCTTGGGGCCATTATGTTTCTTCAAGCTACAATATGTATGTAGGCTCCCTTCCTCAATATCGAATATTGGAATTCCTAACATAATATTTTAAAAAGCATATTTGAAAATATTTTAACAATTATATACACATGATAAACTAATCTTTTTTTAAATAAAAATCAATTAAAATGTAATTGAAAAATATATATTTGGACTTTAGTCTAAGCAGTAAAGTGAAAAAAATAATTGGAGAATTCTCTATCTAGAATATTCTTGATGCTATACTCATGTTACTGACCCACTTCACTAAAACAAGAACATAAGATTTTGAAAAAAGATTAAATGTGGAGAAAATTAAATAGTCACCCTTGAATAGGACTGTGCTGGAAAGTTACATTGCTACTTGATTGGAAAATACATGTTGAATATTAATACAAATTTTGCTCCATTCATGAAGAGTGAACCATTCACAACATAATCTTGACTTCTGCAAATGCATTTTTTTAAAAAGATTCACCACATAGTCTGAATGAAAAGGTTGTTTGTGGATTGTTGTTTTGACTATTTTGAATTCAGTATTCATGTCTGTAGTGGACTGTGCTTTTAAGAGGCCCATTATTGGTTTACTCCTGGAAGTAAAGTTGCCTAGATCCAGGAGTGGGACACGTGTGATATGTATTGTATGTAAACTGAAATAAAGATCTGTTTGTTGGGACCACCTATGTTGTGTCTGCAGCCAGTGATATTACAGTGTTGTGGAACTGATCATCTAAGACATAAAGGAATTGTTTCTGCTCCTTGGCTGGACAACAACATTTTAAAACAGGAAAATAAGTAATAAATAAACAACAAATAATACAATGTGAATTTTCAAATAAATCTATTGTTTATGCTAAAAACTGTTTACATTTAGTCCAAATTCATATACTGTCTCGTGGAAACAGGGCTGTCATTGAATACGCATGAACAAATAATATTGCCCATGTATCATAGTGGAACAGATATTTACAAATTAGGATTTGGTCTATATCAGCATAGCATGTAATGAGATATTTACAAAGCCTTTGTAATTTTTCAGTCTACAGTGTAAATATATGTAACCAGCAAAGGTCAAATATGTAGTCATTTACTGTCCTTAACAAGAATGATACAGTAGCTACGAGGTTTCATCAGCCTAAATGTCCATGACATTTTCATTTCAGGCCTGGCAACTTAAAGGCAAATGTTGATTAAATTAAAAGCCTATCATTATTTAGAGCAAATGCATTTAATCTGAATAAAAAGGTCGTATGGAACTGCCCTAAACTGTACTTAGTGATATATTAATCATATACACATCATCATCATCTCCTTATTTTATTCAATATCTGTCTCTTGCATTTCCCACTGTAATCTGGGAGAAAACAAAACAAAACACACCACTTACTCAGAAATAGAAGCAGTATCTGTAATACATATTATGTGTACTATTTCAATGAGTTTCAGATAATACATGATTTGGGGGGGTTTAATGTAACCAGATTAGTTTTTTCCATACTGCACCTTTTAATAAATACAAATTGTATCACGTGTGTTATAAATAGTTACTTTCTGATTTGCAAAATCAGATTACTGAAAAGCATTTCAGTAAATAAAATGACTTTACAAGTTCAAAGTTACACATTTTACAGTAGAAATCCACTTATGAAAAATACTCACTCTAATGCTCATTTTTATAAGCAGCTATTTTTCCTCCAGGTGTAAATTACTGTGTGTTCAAACTGACCTCTGTAAATCAATTAAAAATCTTTCCATATGATATAATATGAAAAATTATCTGTGATATTACTGATAAAGATTTTCATCCTGCAGTAGTGGTTCTGCATATAGTCATAGTATAATTTCTGTTACAGACTGTGTTGTCCCTTTATATTGCATATTATTTCAGTGCTAGAAAAATAGCTGTTGAAGACTTCATGTCTCACCCATCATATTGGCTTATATAAATTCAGCAAAATAATGGCCAAAATAAATAGAATGACACTCAAGAACAATTAGTTTGTGGATGTATTCTTCTCACTTTCAATGAAAAAGTGACCCGCAAGGGGCAGACATGTTCAAATTACTTAAGAATTTAAAAAAAAAAAATCTCTAATTTTACTAAAGATCTCGTTCATTTTAAAAAGATTCTTTTAACAAATAAATCTGTATATTTAGAATATTTGCTCACTCCTTACATTGGCTGAAAGCAAAAGAGTAATAAATATTTTAAGAGTTTAATCATTGCAAGACCCTTCAAAGTACCAATTAGCATATTAATACCATGGTTCATCGGTCTTTCCCAAGAAGCTAAATTTCTAAATGACTAAATAAACGGGCTTAATTAAATGCATATGTGAAAATGGGCATGACTTGGGGTGGGGGGGAAGAAGGAGAAATAAACCTGCAGCTTGATAAAGTGTCCAACATAGTGACTTAAAAGACCTGCTGTGTTTCTGAAATTAGTCTAGTAACTAACATTTGGGCTCAATAATACTAGATTTCATATTTAACTAAGTAATCATACATTCATCTACTGATGCCTTATTCTTAAAGATCATTTAATTTCTACATACATTTCTAGACAAGGTTGGGAATCATTCTGAACTCCCACTGATTTCCACAGGTCTCCATGTAGGGATTACCAAACTCGCTCTGGCCATACACTTTTCCCACCCATGTCCTTTCCCTATGCCAGCCTCAGTTAGGGTAACATGGGGTATGTTTACACTGCATTGTAAGCCCAGGCTCAAACTCAAGCTTGAGCCCCAAGCCCCTTTCTAAAGCCAGACTTAAGCAAACTCAGGGAGCTGGTAGGTAAGTTCCCATGGGAAGCAAGTCTAATGGCAAAAACAATTGAAGGCAGTTGGCAGTTTCTCAAAGAGACATTAGTAAAGGCACTAGAGCAAAATGCTCTATGCGTAGGTAAGATAGGAAGTATGGCAAGAGACCCATCTGGCTTAACGAGGAGATCGTCAATGATCTGAAGCTCAAAAAACAGTAAACTAAGTCAAATTACAAAGATTGAATCTAAACAAATAACTAGAGCTGTCAAGCTATTAAAAAATTAATCATGATTAATTGCACTGTTAATAATAATAATAGAATACCTTTTAAAAACACATTTATGGATGTTTTTCTACATTTTAAAATATATTGATTTCAATTACAACACAGAATACAAAGTGTACAGTGCTCATTTTATTTTTTATTACAAATATTTGCATTGTAAAAAAGAAACAGTATTTCAATTCACTTAATACAAATACTGTAGTGCAATCTTTTTATCATGAAGTTGAACTTACAAATGTACAATTATGTACAACAAATAACTGCATTCAAAAAGAAAACAAAGTCCACTCAGTTCTACTTCATGTTCAGCCAATTGCTCAGACAAACAAGTTTGTTTCCATTTGCAGGAGATAATGCTGCCCGCTTCTTGTTTACGACGTCACCTGAAAGTGAGAACAGACATTCACATGGCTCTTTTGTAGCCAGCACTGCAAGGTATTTACATGCCTGATATGCTAAATATTCATATGTCCATCCATGCTTCAACCACCATTCCAGAAGACACACATCCATGCTGATGACGCTCACTAAAAAAAGTGTTCATTAAATTTGTGACTGAACTCCTTGCGGGAGAATTGTATTCTGTATTGTAAGTTAAATCAATATATTTTAAAAGGTAGAAAAACATCAAAAATATTTAATAAATGTCAATTGGTATTGTTTAACAGTGCGATTAAAACTACAGTTAATTGCAATTAATTTTTTTTATTTATGATTAATTTTGTTGAGTTAATCATGTGAGTTAACTGCAATTAGTTGACGGCCCTACAAATAATACAAGTATGTAGGGATAAAACTAGAAAAGCCAAGGCACAAAATGAGATTAAACTAGCTAGGGACATTAAAGGTAACAAGAAAACATTCTACAAATATATCAGAAGCAAGAAGACAACCTAGGACAGGTTAGGTCTGTTACCCAATGAGGGGGGGGGAAAGAAGAACAGAAAATGTGGAAATGGCAGAAGTGATAAATGACTTTTTTGTTTCAGTTTTCACCAAAAAGTTTAGTAGTAATTGGGCATAAACTTAATAGGTAGGTAGGATCAGAGGAGAAAATAGGGAAAGAACAAGGTAAAAGGACTTAGACAAGTTAGATGTCTTCTACGCACCAGGATTGGATGAAATACACCCTAGAATACACAAGCAGCTGACTGAGGAGGTATCTGAGCCATTAGCGGTTATCTTCAAAAAGTCATGGAAAATGGGAGAGATTCCAGAGGACTGGAAAAGGGCAAATATGGTGCCAATCTATAAAAAGGGAAATAAGGATAACCCAGGAAATTACTGACCAGTCAGCTTAATTTCAGTACCCAGAAAGATAATGGAGCAAAAAATTAAGCAATCAATTTGTGAGCATCTAGAAAATAGTAAGGTGATGGATTTGTCAGGAACAAATCTTGTCAAACCAATCTAAAAGCTTTCTTTGACAGGGTAGCAAGCCCCATACATGGGGGAAAGCAGTAGATGATACTGTCTCACATGACCTTCTCATAAACAAACTAGGGAAATAAAACCCAGATGGAGCTACTATAAGGTGGGTGCATAACTGGTTGAAAAATTAGTAGCTATCAGTCTTTCGCAGTCAAGCTCAAAGTGCATATCAAGTGGGGTCCCGCAGGGATCAGTTCTGGGTTTGGTTCTGTTTAATATCTTCATCAATGATTTAGATAATGGCATAGAGAGTACACTTATAAAGTTTGTGAACGATTCCAGTCTCGGAGTGTTGTAAGTGCTTTGGAGGATGGGACTATAATGATCTGGACAAACTGAGAAATGTTCTGAAGTAAGTAAGATGAAATTCAATAAGGACAAATGCAAAGAACTCCACTTAGGAAGGAACAATCAGTTGCACACTTACAAAATGGGAAACGACTTCTTAGGAAGATGTACAGTAGAAAGGAATCTGGGGTCATAGTGATAATAAGCTAAAAGTGTGTCAACAGTGTAACGCTGTTGCAAAAAAAGCAAAGAGCTGTATTAGCAGGAGTGTTGCAAGCAAAGCACAAGAAATAATTCTTTCATTCTACTCAATGCTGATTAGGCTTCAGCTGGAGTATTGTGTGCAGAAAGACGTGGACAAATTGGAGAAAGTCCAGAGAAGAGCAACAAAAATGATTCAAGGTCTAGACAACATGATCTATGAGGGAAGATTGAAAAAACTGGGTTTGTTTAGTCTGGAGAAGGGAAGACAGAGAGACGTGATAACAGTTTTCAAGTACAAAATTGTTCTCTTTAACCTTTGAGGATAGGACAAGAAGCAATGGGCTTAAATTGAAGAAAGAACACTTTAGGTTGGATATTAGGAAAAACTTCCTAATTCTCTGGATAGTTAAGCACAGAATAAATTGTCTAGGGAGGCTGTGGAATCTCCATCATTAAGATTTTTAAGAGTAGGTTAGACAAACACTTGCCAGGGATAGTCTAGATAATACTTAGTGCTGCCATGGGTGCAGGGGACTGGACTAGATGACCTCACGAAGTACCTTCCAGTCTTACAATTCTGTGATTTACACACAAATTACTCACACCTAGGGTCTTATAACATTGCTGGGGTCTTAGGCGCTGACTCCGAAGGTGCTGCAGCCCTCAAGCACTCATGGAAAAAAAATGGCAGGTGCTTAGTACTCACTGGCAGCCAGCTTCCCCCTCCCCTGAAGTGCCTCCTGTCTGCTGGCAACCCTGCTGATTAACTCCTTCCCCTCTCTCCCAGCACCTCCTGCCTGCCGTGATCAGCTGTTCTTCAGTGTGCAGGAGGTGCTGGGGGGGGAGAAGGGAGAGGGGAGAAGTAGGGATTAGGCGTGCACAGGAAGGGGACGGAACATGTTAGGAAGAGGCGGTGCCGGGAAAGGAAGAGGCAGGGCAGGGGCGGGGCCTGGGGCTAAGCGGGGGTTGAGCACTCCCGGGCAAAGGAAAAAAAGACAGCACCTGTGGCTGGGGTGGAAGGTCTGAGCCAGGGACAAGCCCTATTGCTTTTCAGTGTAAACACAGCCTGAGCCCCCACTTCAGTCCTGGGAGTCTGTCAAAAGTATTCCACAATCCAATAGGCCACAATCCCATGGGCCATGTCCTCTTTCTCTCAAGAATCTCCAGTCAACTCCAGTGAAAACAGTGGCAACCCCCCTTGGTGTGCGCAGCAGCTTGATGAGCCAACATTTAACTCATCCACTGTCTTTTGACTGCTGAGCTGCAAACATTCCATCAGATGCCAAACAACTAAGGAAAGCTAGAGATCAGGGGGCTGCAACCTGTGGGAGGGCAATAGCTCATCTGGGGGGGCCTTCAAGAGGAGGAAGGGCCGGTGGCTCGGCCTGGTGCTGGCGTCAACCCAGTGCTTGGGGGGTCAGCGGCTAGGGCCAGTGGCTTGGCCTGGTGCTTGGGGGGCTGGTGGCTAGCTCAGCTCAGACCAGCGCCCTGGCGCTCGTGGCTCAGCTGGGGTGCAGGTGAGAGCTTCAGGGGCAGTGGTGCCGGGCCGGCAGCTTGGGCAGGCCAGGGCTCCTCCATTTGTGGGGGTGAGGGCCCCTCAGGCTTCCTCCTGTTAACCGGGGGGGGGGGAAGAGGAGGATTTAGGGCTCTGGCATGTAGGGGCAGGGCTTGAGGTGGAAGGGGTGGTGCCGGCGGGCTAGCCTCCCCAAGGCAGGTGTTCACCTGCCACCCATGCTTGGCAGAGTGCTTAAACTTCCTGTATAATGTGCAGGTTTGACAGTTAAGTTTTCCCACTGTGCACCACGGTCAAAGTTGAGAGTGATCGCATTTCAGGAGGGTGCTAGGGAGATGCGGATATGGCTGTTTTGACTCGGGTCTGAGTACTTCAATGTGAACACCACAGCCTCAGATTTGAGCCTGGGTTACAAAATGATTAACGTATTGGCACATTCTGGAGTGCAATCCAGATGAGTGAGGGGTTATGTCACCATCTGTCCTGAAAACTTGGGTATCTCACAATGCTTTGCTGTAGCTCACACTAGGACCTCTCACGAACAGCCTACCAGCAGGCAGGTCACACTCTGAGTGTCTATGTATAGCAGCAGCCCTGGTCCAGCAACTCTAACCTCAGCTGCCTCTCAACAACACTCCAATGTCACTGTGGCTTCCACCAGCCATGGTTACTACTTGCTGGATGACCTCAACACACTTCCAGTCCCAAAAAATACGTGTTCTTCATTGTCCACCCTTTTCCTAGACAGTTCAGATATTAAAGGTCTGTTGCCCCTGTAAAGGGACAATATTCAACAATTTGCTACTTTAACCAGAGTTACAAAACAGATCAGTTTAAACACACTACTGGATTAGTTTAGATTAAAAATAAAACAAATGTATTTAACTACAACAAATAAGATTTTAAGTGAGCACAGGTATAAAGTCAGAAATGGTTACAAGAGAAATAAAGGTAAAACACTTCCTAGAAACTAAAACTTAACAATATAGACTTGTTTCAAAGTAAATCCATACCCCATTCCTAGCAACATGGGTGACCAAATTCTTTCCCAAAGTCGAAGGGCTGAATCCTTTGCCGTTTTTGGTGAAAGATAACGTGGGGTGGTATTGCCCTTTATTTTTATCGTCCAGTCAACCTTTGAAATGTATTTTCCTGAGGGTTGCCCCTAGAAACAGTTATTTCCTGCTGTGAGGAAGGAGGCGTGGAATCTCATGGTGAAAGACATTCCATGTTATTTGCTAAAATGCACATCATTCTGTTCCAGCCCTGCTTTGTTGCTGAAGAATGGCCACTTGACAGGTGACTGCCCATCAATTTTAATAACACCTGTCTAAAGGCATCAGCTTGTCCTTTGTTTTTGAGAAACCAATTTACTCCCTCCCCAGACTTGTCTGGTAAACACACTGCAGTCATAATTTCAGCATATGTTCATAACTCTTAATATGCATTTTGTACATACATTATACAATATAGATGATCAGTGTGTTCGTTTTTAAATGACACGTCACAAAGCATATTTTGCACAAAGACTACAATAGTGCGTAGGGTGTGAATACAGACTTGCTTTCAATCACACCTTCCCTCTTACAAAACTGCATGAGCATTAGCCACTTGCTGATCCAGAGGCAGCAGGTTATAACCCTCTTTTTTTTATCAGCCCCCATGTTTTCTTTTTCCTTTATATGTACAATTTGCATTTCATATTCTTGGGGTATGATGCTCCATCATAGTAGTTTATAGTTAGAGCCTTTAGTTTTGTGTAATCAGACTAATGGAGAATGGTCAGTTAGTACCTGTAGCAAGGTGGTCCCCTGCTCCTGCCCTGAAGGGCTTAAAACAGCCCAGGAGAGGGCTGTAGCTGGGGCAAGAAACCTGGGCTGATCGGGGGAAATAGGCTCAGCTGTGGCCATGCCCCAGTCAGGGCCAGCTGGCCCCTATAAGAGGCGGTGAGCCAGAAGCCCAAGAGTCTCCCTTTGCCTGTAGAGGGAGAAGGGCCTGGCTGCAGGGAGCTGGACACGAGGTACCTGAGTGAAGCAGGGCTGGAGAAAGGCAGAGGAGCTGTGGAGCTCCAGTCTGGAAAGCCCCAGGCTGCAGCCTAGCATTGGGCTAAAAGGTACTGGGGGTTGCAGAGGGCAGCCCAGGGGTAGGCCAAGGCAGCAGGTCCAAAATCAACCTTGCCAGCGATGAGTAGGCTGATACTGCAGTCTGCCCCAGGGCGTAAGGCTAGATGATGACGGGCAGTAGCTATACTGAGGTGAGGTAGGAATAGTGGGTGGGGGTTCCCTGGGAAGGGGAGACCCTAAGACTGAGGGGTTACTGCCAGGGGCAGCACCCCAGGTAAAAGGGCACCAGTTCCAGGGAAGGACATAGGGGCCAGAGGACAGGCGGATCACCGGCCTGCATAGGTCGCTTCGGAGCTGGAACCGAGCTAATTCCCAGAAGTCTCTAGCAGGAGGCGCCGCAGGGGTGAGTCTGCACATCTACAGTACCCTAAACATTCTGTTAAAAAGTTGAAACTGTAACTACTTGACTGCTCACACTATGGTGTAACATTCTTTTTCTATGCTGAATAATCCCATTCAACAGATGTGAGTTTCTTTCTTAAGAAAGCAATGGGGGTGTTTCTTGTTATTCTCCCCATAGTCCATTAAATCAGCCCCTAAACCAATGTATGGTGCATCTGTACACAACTTAAACTTTTTGACAAAGGCTGGACTAACTAGAACAAGCTTTTCAGACAAGATTTTCTTTACCTTATCAAAACATTCTTAACATGCCTTTGACAGTACAACTTGTCTTTTTACAAAGATCTGTGATTGCAGATATGTCACTGAACTCACACACAAACCATCAGTAATAGTTTATCAGACCTATGAAAGATTAGGCCTTCTTCTTGGTCTAAGGCAGAGGCCAATTAACAACAGCTTCAACATCTAAGGGATTAGGTGAGATCTGACTACCCTTACCCAGCGTCCCAAATTTGGAACTCTGGCTGCTCCAATCTTACACTTAGAGGCTTTAATAATCAGGTCAGTCTCTGTGAGCTTTGACAACAATTCCTAGGTGGTTCTTGGGATTAGACCAAGTGTTGCTAAACACTGCTATATCGTCAACACAGGCCCTTGCAAAGTCCTGCACTCCTTTTAACACTTGGCTGACCAGCCTCTGAAAAGTAGCTCCTACATTAACTAACCCAAATGGTAGCATTGGGCACTCCCACTGTCCCATATCAGTAATATAAGCAATTTTTTCTGTGCATCATCATCTAAAGGCATTTGCCAGGAACCCTTAAGTGAGACATTTAGTTTTGCTAAGCTATCCAGCATATCACCAATTCTAGGCATGGGATAAGCTTCTGGCACTATAATCAACACAACTTACAGTGCTGTCTTTCTTAGGGACCAAGAGCCCAGGTGACACCCTAAAGCTGTCAGGATTTTTAATTATTCCTGGTTTGGCATGCTCTGTATCTCTGTGTGAATTTGCTCTAATAACTTGCCAGTTGTATGGTAGGCCCTGCTGGGAGGTGGCTGTGGGCCTACAGTAACGATCTTATGATTCAGCAAGTGAGTTCTCCCTGGCTTGCTAGAAAAATATTTTGTCTGTGTAATGGCAGCACAGATAATACCTCTGCCTGCTGTAACTCACTGCAGATATGTATGATTTCCAGAGACGGGTCACTTTGGCAGTTAGCCATCAAACAATGAGCTTTCCTTAGTTTCCCCTTCTAAACAGATCATGTTTACCATGACTTCCCTGCTGTGATAAGCTTTAAGTCTTTTTACATGTACCAACTGTGGAACAGCATTACCATGAGGCCTTTTAACATGATATGCATCTTCATTCACTCCTTTATCACCTTAAAAGGTCATTCCCAAGAATTTTCTGTTTTGTATTTTTTTTTCCCCATGGTGCTTAATACTAACTTAATAATACTGCATTTAAAAGCATGTTGGTCATACCACACCTTTTCTTTTGGACTGACTGGCCCTAGGTTAGTCTGAACCACATCTGTCATGTCTTTTAACTCTTTTCTGAACCTGTGTACATATTCAGTTACTGGTTCTCCTTCTGCCTCACTGGCCCCCTCCCAGGAGTATCAGAGGAGATCTAGGGGTCCTCTTACTCTCTTTCCATATAGATCAAATGAGGGGAACATTATCAATTCTCTAAGCATCTCCCTATAAACAAATAGCAAATACAGTAGCATTTCATCCCAGTCTTGAACTCTCTTATTAGCATACATTCCCAGAATAGATTTTAGAGTTCCACTGAACCTCTCCACCAGACCATTTGTCTCTGGGTGATATGGAGAAGCTTCTAGTTGCTTCACCACACTTAGCTTCCAGCACTCACTGAATAGCTGAAACATGAAATTTGACCCAGGATCAGATAAAATCTCTTTAGGGAAACCCTCTCTGCTAAAAACAGTGAAAAGAGCTTTTGCCACAGAATGAGCCTCTATGTTACTGAGAGCAACTGCTTCAGGATATCTAGTGGCAAAATCCACTACCACCAGGATGTATTTCCTCGCCCTATGGATAGGATGTGGCACAGGGCCCACAATGTCCATTGCTACCCTATAAGATATCTCTTGTATCACAGGCAACCTTCAACTATCAGAGGGGAACTTTCTGGGGCCATGCAGGTCTTTTCCTTTTTGACATAATTTATAAGACCTGCAATAATTCACATCATTCTGTAACCTTGGCAAGTACAATTTTTTCCTTAACCTCTCATAGGATCTCTGTGCCCCCAAGTGTCCAGCAAACGGACAATAATGTGCTAGCAACATTAATTTTCCATGGTGCTGAGCAGGCACAACTAGCTGCTTGTAAGGTTTTCTAAGGCTCTTATTTTTCCTATGGGAACTTCCCTGTACAATCTTCCTTCTTATTAAATAAACCAATTGCCATTTCCTCTTACTGGGTTTCCCTCTAGGATATATCCCCTTATGGACTCTAGAGTGGGGTCTGCCCTTTGTTCATCTGCAAAATGCTGGCAGCTGCCAACTGAGACAGTTTCTTCATTAACGGGGGTTAATTTCTCCCCCCTATCCCTGATGATATGCTACTTTCCTGTACCATATAAGAGTTGGTCTCAGCCCCTCCCATACCTAGAAATACATTGATTTCTTCTGCTGAGGTGGAGTTGGAAGGGCCTTCCCCTCTCTGCTTAGCAGCTTCTGGGTCTTTACCATTTCCCTCTGGGATCCCAGCACACTATTTCCTTTACTATGGATTACAACATTAACAGCCTTAGTCATATCCAAAATATCATCCCTCAAAAGCATTTCCACAGACACACTATTTAGCACCCTTACTGCCAAGTCACCTTCTAAACACTCCCATTCCAAATGAACCTTAGCCAAGAATTTTATGTTTCTTGAGTGCCAGAAACTCTACTTCCTGGCCAGGCAACATGTCAGTCTTTTGGACCATGCTTTTCCTGATCAGGGAGATCAGTGCACCAATGTCTCTCCACGCTATGCACTCTTGGACATTCAACTTGGTAGTTTAAATGAATTCCATATCTATCCCCTCAGGGTCAGACTTCATGGAATTCATCAGAGGACCTGCAGTGACCACCAGGGGCTCTGTGTTAAGGACAGCTGCATCAAGCTGGGCTGGACAGGGTGGTGGGCTTAATTTTTCTCATCTTAGGGCAACGATGTCTCACGTGCTCAGTAGAATTATACTGGAAGCACCTTCTTGGACCACGCTTCTGTAAAGAAAGTCTGGGAGAGGGATTTCCAGGAGGGGAATGATTCTGGGGAGGCGAGTGCCTTTGCTCCCAGTCACCCTCTTTCTTCCCAGGGATAAAACAGGCTACTCCCTTTATACCGGCTTGTCACCTTTCCTCTGTGGCTTGTGCTCATTGGACCTTTTCGCTTGTATGAAGGAATCTGCCAAGATGGCAACTTCCTGCACAGAATTTAAAGATTTATCCCCTATCTCTGACCTCCTCAGAACAGCTGCTTAGGAAATGTTCTTGAGCAAAGAGATCAAACCATTGGTCATATAGCTCAGCTCCCTCTCCCTTTACCTATTTTCTCTTTAGGCCACACATTTTATAGGCACTCTCACTATGACTCATAGCAGCACTTTTCCTGAGACTTCTAAATTTCCATGTGTACATCTCAGGGGTAATTTGAAACCTTTGCAAGACAGCTTTTTTAAATTCAGCATATAACAAAGCTTGCTCAGTCGGCATTTCATTAAAGACATTTAATGCTTTACCAGACAACTTTGCAATAAGTATGGGGACTTTCTTGTCTTCTGGGACCTTATGAACATCCTATAGCCTTTCAAAAGTGATAAGGTATTCCTCAATGCAGTTTATTTCCTTGCATGCAGGGCATAACTTATACCAGCTGAGTGTTCCTTGGAGGAAGGGAGTGTCATAAACAGATAGCTAAGGGTTAATGTCTCTTACACTTGGAAAGAAGAAACCTGAAACACCTGACCAGAGGACCAATCAGGAAACAAGACTTTTTCAAATCTGGGTGGAGGGTGTTTGTGTCTGAGTCCTTTGTCTTCTGCCTGTCCCTCTCGGCTATGGGAAGGATTTTTCTATTTCCTGCTTTCTAATCTTCTGTTTCCAAGTTGTGAGTACAAAGATAGGTTTGTTTTTTTGTATTTACATGTATATAGTTGCTGGAGTGTTTTGAATTGTATTTTTTTTGAATAAGGCTGTGTATTCATATTCCTTTTAAGCAATTGACCCTGTATTTGTCACCTTAATACAGAGAGACCATTCTTTATGTATTTTTCTTTCTTTTTAAGACCTGTTGGAGTTTTTCTTTAGTGGAGAACTTCAGGGAATTGAGTCTGTGCTCACCAGGGAATTGGTGTGAGGAAGAAGTCAGGGGGAAATCTGGGTGTGTTAGATTTACTAGCCTAACTTTGCATACCCTCTGGGTGAGGGGGGAAGAGAGATTAGCTCTCAGTACTTCTGTTTTCCAAGGCTGGAAACGGGGAGGGTGGAATCCCTCTGTTTAGATTCACAGAGCTTGTTTCTGTGTATCTCTCCAGGAACACCTGGAGGAGGGAAGGGAAAAGGTTTATTTCCCTTTGTTGTGAGACTCAAGGGATTTGGGTCTTGGGGTCCCCAGGGAAGGTTTGGGGGGACCAGACTGCCCCAAAACACTCTAATTTTTTGGGTGGTGGCAGCTTTACCAGGTCCAAGCTGGTAACTAAGCTTGGAGGTTTTCCTGCTAACCCCCATATTTTGGACGCTAAGGTCCAAATTTGGGACTAGGTTATTGACAGTGAGTGACTGAAGACTGTGGGATCTGCCCATACTTTGCCTTCATGTCCAGATCATACTGCTCTCCTTCTCCTTTTCTAGGGCTTCTTTGTCTTTAAACTCCATGGCTTGCCAGTGTGTGTCTTCCTACTGCTGCCTCTCTGCCCCCTTCTTTCTGGTTCTCATGTCTGCTTGCCACTATTGGTATTCACATTCTTTGTCTTTCTGTTCTTTCTCCAACCCGGGCCAGCTCTTTTTTATAGGTACGGCCGCTCACAGCTCCCAGTGGTTGCGGGGTTCACCGTTCCTGGCCAATAAGAGCTGGGGGAAGCCACTTCGTGCCACTTCCCATAGCTCTCATTGGCTGGGAACAGTGAACTGTGGCCACTGGGAGCAGAAACGGGCTGTACCTGTGGATATTCAGGTAAACAAAGCGTCTCACAGCCTGCCAGGGGCTTACCCTGAACAAGCTGCAAACCAAGTTTGGGAACCCATGGTCTAGTTGCCCTAGGTGCCACTAGAGAGGGAGAGAGTGCCACACCATGCAGGCATGAGTTACACTGTTGTTTGCTAACATCAGACTGATCTGTTCTTGCCTACCTTCACTGCGAAAGAATGGCCACTTGACAGATGATTGGCAATCAACTTTGACGATACTTGGCTAGGGGCATCAGCTTGTCCTTTGTCTTTAAAAAACAACAACAGCTTACACCCTCCCTAGGCTTGTCTGGTAAATACATTGTATTCATAATTTCAGTTTATGTTCATAACTCTTAATACACATTTTGTAAATAGATTGCACAATAATATTGATGATCAGTGTGTTATCATAAGGCACATTTTGCTCCTTAGTAACTTCTGTCCCTCAAGTCACATAACAGAGCTCTAGAAAGGGGTGGCGCAAATGCAGGTGAGAATGGTTCTAGAAAAGCACCTATGTGAAAACACATATGAAGTTATTTTTATCTATGAGCAAGGAAACCCCCAAATACAGAATGTGCATAAATTCACCATGGTGATGGGGCAGGATCAATATTTACCTGCTAGCAAACTGTGTGGGGAAAAGTCTAAAACACACTTGCACAAACTCATCTCATAGTAAACTTTTATTAATAGCACAACTGGTATAGTAGTGGGGAAACATGACTGGGAAGGAATCCGTCTGTATGTTCCAGGTTGTGAAAGCAATAAAGCAACTCTAGTGCTGCGACTGAAGCTTCAGCAGCCCCTGCTGTGTCCTCCTTGCCCATGTAATGGCTAGTAGACGTGCATAGGTATGGATGTATTCAACGTTGCTTCTCCCCTGACACATCTCCTAGCCATTCCCAGAACCCTCTTGCCTGTACAGAGCAGAGAGACCTTGCACAGCACTGTTCCATACAGGGTGTACATGAAGTCCCCAGGTTCCTCTTTTCCCTGCACTACAGAACAACACTTTTTGTAGCTATGGAGAAGAAAACAGGATTTGATCTCTGAGGTTATATTTCATAATTCATATCCCATAGGGGCTCAAGTACTAGAATGATGTGGGCTACGCACATATCCATATACATAATTATAGTATTCAATGAAAAAAATAAAGGTCATTTTCTATTGCAACTTCAATATGTGCAACTTCTGAGATGTGCTCTTAAGGAAACACCTGCTCCAATTTTTGCATAGATAACAATGTAACACATGTTATTTTGTACAATTTACAGTTTGTTTCAGAGAAAAAGATAAACCACTAAGTGTACCTATATTCCCAGTACAGTTTCATGGCCTGCTGGGAAAACATCTCTGTACTTTTTAGTAATTAACTGCTTGTTTCTTTCTCTCAAATGAAAAAGCAGGCTGGTTTACCCATTTGCTTTCATACTCAGTGGGTTCCTTATTTTAATTTCAATACATTCAGCTTCACACAAATGCACTTGTAAAGTAAATGCTTAACGTTTTCAAAGTGATGACACAATGCACAGGGTACACTGTGTGCTGTAAGGAATATAATAACTCACATTAGCCTACTGAAAACATAATATAATAAGTCAGCCCTTTCAAGTGTGAATCCAGAGTTGGGAAAGATTTAATAGGTCCTCTAGTCCAATCCTCCAACCACTACAAGTGTGGTATTTATGGTACACTTTATTACTTTGTTGGACCTAATTATTAATGTTTCCAGGATTGGTGTGTCAGAGTGGAATCACCATTGCGTTCCCCTCTTTTGGCATGATGTCGAATAGCAGTGTCTCCTCGTCAAGCGCCCCCTGTTGATAGCTTCTCTGGCTCTACAGTGGTCTGCCTTCTCCTATGACTCAGTCCTCAAGCCACATCACGTTAAAATCTTAGCCCTTCCAGTGCAGCAGAATCCCACGAAACAATAGTTCAGAGACCTTACACCAGTTCTTAGTCTGACACTGGGCAAAGTGCTCCTTACACCCCTTGTCTCAGGGGATTTCCACATCGCTTTCCTGGATGGCCAGTAGGGGGGATCTCTATTCAGGCTTCAGTCCTAGGACTCTGTAGCAAGCAACTAAGGTGTGCTTTCCCAGAGTCATTGCTGCTTCCTTAGACAACTTACTACCTTTGGGCTGTCTCTAAGCCCCCCTTGTATCCACCCTCTTCCTGGGTTCATTCCTCTGCAGACTTTTGGCCTCTTCTGGGGTTCTGCTGAGTTCTTTCTGGCGCTTGTACTGATCAATGCCTCCCAGTAACCTGGCTCTCTGTATGTCTATATCTTTGTCAGAAACCCAACTCTTGGGCTTTCTTCCTGGGGCTTGCTCATTTATCAAGGCTCTCCACAAGAGCTTGTTCGACCCTTCTGGCTTCTCAGGCCTGGTCTACACTACGATTTTAGTACCAATTTAGCAACATTATCTTGATTTAAGCGTGGACCTGTCCACATGACTAAGCCTTCTTTTTTTTTTTACTTAAAGGGCTCCTTAAATTGATTTCTTTACTCCACCTCTGATGAGGGGATAAGCGCTGAAATCAGCCTTGCCGGGTCAAATTTGGAGTAGTGTGGGTGCAATTTGACGGTATTGGCCTCCGGGAGCTATCCCAGAGTACTCCATTGTGACTGCTCTGGACAGCGCTCTCAACTCAGATGCACTGGCCAGGTAGACAGGAAAAGGCCAGCAAACTTTTGAATCTCATTTCCTGTTTGGTCAGCATGGCAAGGTGCAGGTGAGTGCAGATCTCATCAGGAGAGGTGACCATGAAGGAGTCCCAGGATCACAAAAGAGCTCCAGCGAACAAAATGCCAAAACATTAGAAAAAGTCTCAAAGGGCATGAAGAACAGAGGCCATAACAGGGACGCACAGCAGTGCCACGTGAAAATTAAGGAGCTAAGGCAAGCCTACATAAAAACCAGAGAGGCAAATGGCCGCGCCCCGATCAAAGCCCCGAACATGCCACTTCTATGATGAGCTGCATGCTACGCTAGGGGGTGCAGCCACCACTACCCCAACCTTGTGCTTTGACTCTGTCAATGGAGAATCATGCAACAGGGAAGCAGGTTTTGGGGACAAGGAAGATGATGATGGAGACTGAAGATAGCTCACAGCAAGGAAGCGGAGAAACCAAGCCAAGATATGTTTTTAAACCTGGACCTGGAGCCAGTAACCCTCAAACCCATCCAAGGCATGATCCCGGACCCTGAAGGCAGAGAAGGGACCTCTGGTGAGAGTACCTTGGTAAATATTACACATGGTTTAAAAGTAAGCGTGATTAATGATTAATTTGCCCTGGCATTCGCGGCCAGTACAGCTACTGGAAAAGTCTGTTAACGTGTATGGGGATGGAGTGGAAATCTTCCAGGGACATCTCCATAAAGCTCTCCTGGATGTACTCCCAAAGCCTTTGCAAAAGGTTTCTGGGGAGGGCCTTACTCCGTCCATCATGGTAGGACACTTTACCACGCCAGGCCAGTAGCATGTAGTCGGGAATCATTGCATAACAAAGCATGGCAGCGTATGGTCCCAGTGTTTGCTGGCATTCAAACAACATCTGTTCTTTATCTCGCTGTGTTATCCTCAGGAAAGTGATATAATTCATGGTCACTTGGTTGAAATAGAGGAATTTCATTAAGGGGACATTCAGAGGTGCCCGTTCCTGCTTGGCTGTTTGGCTGGGGCTGAACAGAAATGTTCTCCGCTGTTAGCCATGCGGTGGGGGGAGTGGTGAAGCGTGAGTGATCTCTCACACCAAACCGGCAGGCCCTCGATTCAAGAGGCCAAATGCAACCTTGTAACTAAAGCACATGTGCTGTGTAATGTGAACAGCAAGGTTTAATGTGAAAGGGTGTACACACTGTTTTCTAAAATGTGTCTTTTTAACTACCACTCTCCCTTTTCCTCCACCAGCTACAAATGTTTCTCCTTCACAGAGGCTAGTGAAGATTAGAAAGCGAAAAAAATGCACTCAGAATGAAATGTTCTCTGAGCTTCTGCTGTCCTCCCACACTGACAGAGCACAGCAGAATGCATGAAATCAAACAATGTCAGAGTGCAGGAAAGCACAATATGAAGGCAAGGAGAGGGGGCAGGGTGGAAAGTGTAAGTGGTAGGCTGAAGATGATAGGTGGCATCAGCTTGCTGACATAAGTCAAGAGTCGATGCTCAGGCTGCTGGAAGATCAAACTCATCTGCTCCAGCTTATGGCTGAGCTGCAAGAAAGGCAGGGGGAACACAGACCACGGCTACAGCCCCTGTGTAACCAACAGCCCTCCTCCCCAAGTTCTATTGCCTCCTCACCCAGACACCCAAGAAGGATTGCCCAAGGAACAGAAGGCTGGCCTTCAATAAGTTTTAAAGTGCAGTGTGGCCTTGTCCTTCCCTCCACCCCATTCGGTGCTTCCCTTCTCCCCCACCCCTCCCGGGATACCTTGGAAGTTAAACCCCCAATTTGTATGATGAATTAATAAAGAATGCATGAATGTGAAACAACAATGACTTTATAGCCTCTGAAAGCAGTGATCGAAGGCAGGGGGTAGCTTACAGAGAAGTAGAGTGAATCAAGTGTGTGAGGGGTCATCAAGGAGAAACAAACAGAACTTTCACACCGTAGCCTGGCCAATCATGAAACTTGTTTTCAAAGCTTCTCTGATGCACACTGCACCCTCCCGTACTCTTCTAACCCTGTGTGTAATCAGCAGCCAGGCGATTTGCCTCAACCTCCCACCCCGCCATAAACATCTCACCCTTACTCTCACAGATATTGTGGAGTGCACAGCAAGCAGTAATAACAATGGGAATATTGGTTTCTCTGAGGTCTATCCAAATCAGTAAACTGTGCCAGAGAGCTTTTAAACAGCCATGTAACAGGGTCGGGACTCACCATCACAGCACCTCCCACTGGTGACTCCAGGAATTAGCTCAGTCCAGTGGAGCGCCCTCTCCTGGTGGTGTCCCATCTGCTGTCTCACCCTTGGCTGGCGTGTCTGGACCCACGTTACTCTCCAGCTCACAGTGTCCTCTTCTGGACCACTGCCCTCCAGCAGTGCCCCTTAGTCCATCCACACCCCCTTCTGGGGGGGTGTGTGTCAATCAGCTGTCTCTGTGCACCCCAGCTAATGTGGCCAACTGCACCCCCCAAAGTCACACCCCTCTTGGCAGGGGGTTGGTGTAAGGCAAGGGAGAAGTGGGGGGACCCAAACCCACGCACTACTCTGGGTCCCAACCCAGGGACCCTCTACTGGCAGCTGTGCTGCCCTCCTTCTCTCCCTCCATCTGTCCACATCTCTGGGCCGCTTCCTCTTCAGCCCCTCACACTGGCTAAGCCCTTCTTCTCAGGGCCTGCAGTCTGGTAGACACTGGGCTGGAGTTCCCTTCTGCTCCCCCAGGCCTGCCCTGCCCTGCCCTGCCTTGCCCTGCCCTGCCCTGCCCTGTCACAGGTGCTAGTCTCCCAGCTCTAGAGACAGACCTCCCCCTCTCAAAGGCTGGGACAGACTGCCTAGCGCTGTTCTGGGCAGCCTTTATATATGGCAGAGCCTGGCCCTGATTGGCTGTCTCCAATCTGGGCCCTGACTGGCTCCCAATAAGCCCTTCTCTTACTGGCTGTTCATCTGCACAGGCTTTTTTCAGAACCATCTAGCTGTCAGTCATCCAGGAATGAATCTAGACACTGGGAAGACACTGACACTAGATGGGCCAAGCTGGTGTAGAAGAACTATGATTAAAAAAAGGTAGAATAGAATCTCTAATATCATGGAGATAGGGATCATAATAAACTGATGGACAGATAGAATAGTATAGGATAAGTCGGTATTTAAAGAGAGGGAGCTTTCTCCTGAGAAAGGAAAGCTCACAGCTGCTACTTAACATGAAAAGCTCATGAAGGTGCTCTAGAATAGCAACTGAAAAAACATCCACATGGTTAAGAGCACTCTAATTTGGTATGGGCCATTCATCCTTAAATCTCTAGTGAAGAAATAGAACCAACACACAAATCTAAGTTTCACAACTATTTTTTTTTAAACTACAAAGCTTTGTAATTGCAATTTTTCTCTTAAACAGGGAATATAAAATCTATTTCATACTTAACCTTCAATGCAAGCAGTAGGAAACAAATTTTCTTTGTTAGAGCCTAATCCAGATAGTTCAGTGGGCTTTGGATCAGGCCCTTACAGAACACAGCCTAATCCAATTTCATGAAATAGTCCCCATAATGCAAAATTTACAATCATAAGATTATAGGATATGAGGGATTATGTATTTAAAATAAACATATGCCAAATCTGACACATGAAGGTCACAGCTCATTACATAGTGACTATAGAATCATTCTGTTTCACCAAAATAATGCACTTCTAAAATATTATCTAAATAATGTGATGAAAATTCATTTCTCTTTTTGCCACTATTTGAGCTTCCAGCCCTTTAAGACTGTTAGCAAACCTGAAGACAAGTAGTGTACACAGAACACTGTTAGAGAACAGCATTTTTTGTGGCAGCTGTGATGCAGGCATTAATCCATCTCAAAAACTGCCAAGCACAATACTGTATCATGTTCAAACTCAAGCCTGAGCATAAATTGAGATGCTGATGTATACAAATATTCCCCAGGCACTTGTCATGTTATTTACATCAGTGTACAATTTCCTTGACTTAACTTTCAACAACTGGGACAGTAAAAGTTTAAGGAAACATTCAATAATGGGACTGCAATGTAACAGGGTTCCAATCAGTTAACAGTATTCCAGGAAGAGATTGTATTTAAACTTTTACAGTGTCTTTTCTTACTACAGAAGTAGCTTGGCATTTGGTGTTTGAAGATGGCTATAATGCAGAGCCATCTGTGCCACTCTGTTTCAAGAGGGACATTAATGTTTTTTCTTCTTGGATCCTGCAGGAATATTCTCTTTGCGAAAACTCACTGTACTTTCTAGTCAAATATAATTCAGTCATCCAACTGTGACCAAAAATGTGTGCCAGCCAGAAGCTAGCAATTGTTTGTTTTCCTGATACTTCAGCTGATAAAGACAACTGTGATAGTAGTGAGCAGAGCACAGACAGAAGCAAGGCATTCCTGGCTGCTACACATCTTGAGAGCATGTCCTGACTTACAACTTTAACATAAGAGCTTTTCGTTTTTTTAAGACTTGAAGTGAAAAGACCAGTTTCCAAGTTGCATTTGGCAAAATAATAGTCTCTGCTCAGCTGATAGGGAGGAAAAAAATGTCAGCTGTTCAAAGTGAGGGTCAGGGTTAAACCATACAGTTTTGAATGCCAGAATTCAGCTACTTTTTATCATTTACATTATAGTCAAAGCATATCAAAGGTAACTAGCATGACCACTTCATCTTATTATGTTTATGTTTGTCATTTATGCTTGATACCCATTTGTAGCACAGACATCCTAATAGTAGTGCTGTGCCCAAGAATCAGGGCCGACACTGGATTAATAGGTAGTGGTGCTGCTCTTACCCTTTCACTTAATAGGTGGTCACGTTGATTCTTTCCCCTCAACGTTGCTTCAAAACCTCTTTCTTCATGTATGTTCAGATGCCCTCTGCTTCTGCCACCATATCCTGACTAAAGGCAGCAGGTGACACATGGGGGGGGGCTTACTCTGTGATGTTGCAGAGCAGAACGTATAGCTAAGAAGACAAGTGCTGTAGCTGTTAAAAGACACAGAACCAGGTATGTGAATTTCTAGCTCTGTTTTCCTAAGGCTGCAGCTATATGAGGCCCGAGTGGAGAGAGAGGCAATGGAGTTAGTATGCTAGAAGTGGGGCCAGTTTAAGAGAGGACTGGGTTTAGTACAAAAAAGTAAGCTGACACCAATCCCCACCAGAGAGCAGGGCACGCACTTCTCACTGCCTCTCTCTTGATACTCATGGCACTAGTAGCGGCCAGGTCTTTCCCCTGGCTTCAGCAGATTGGCCCTTCTTCACCCGCAGCAGGTCTGACTTGGAGCAACCTGGAAGAAGGAGACAAAGCCACTCCTAACATCTTTTGAACAGGTCTAGGAAACTTGCTCTGCAAACATCTTCCCCAATGTACATTTCTCACTATTCCTCACCACCACTGGAGCCAAGGCGGGGTTGAGGGTTGGAGGTTAGCTAGTGAGATGCCGCTTTGGGATACACCCTGACAAAATTTATATTTAAAACATTGTGTGTATCTGAGCTATTGTCTCTCTCTTGCTCTCTTTAAGTCCCCTCCAGCTTCCTGCTGCAGATACAGGCATAGCAGTCATGTTCTCAGTCCTGTGATTGAGCCAGCCAGCTTTTCCTGCTACTGAGCTGCCCCTCCTTGAGAGAACACTGAAGGCTGCTAGGCTCAGCTAAAGGCAGCTGGCTGAGAGGGAGCTTTCTGCCCCCAGTATTATCCTTGACAGTCTGGTCAGTTCTGTCACACACAACACAGAGTGGACCCCTCTTCTCCCTAACTGCTGCCCTACGTCAGCAAAGGCTGGAAATGGCAAACAACTTGAAAGTATGAAAATAAATGTAAAAATCATTCATACCAGCAACAAGGAGGCTGCACGTGAGTGGGGAGGGGGAAGGAGCTGGAAGCAAAGGCAGTGCTTTAAGTGAATCAGTCTTCGATTCTTGGAGTCAAAATTACACAACTAAAACAATAATGCTACATAACTATATCAAGGTTCCTCCTTCTAGGACCAAGTCCTCACTCAACTGCATTGTCTCAATGTACCAGCCTGACATTTAATTAGATGCTTTGTTGTCTTTAATTTTGTTGCTTCATAAAAAAAAGTTGCACAATTCCATGATTTTCTATAGAGACCAATTTAATACATCAAAAAATCTTAGGGTCAAAGTGATCCTTCAGGTTGCGTTTGTCTAGCCATACTACATATCCACACTTTTGGCTAGGTTATATATTTTCAGGAGAAGCTGCATGAAACTATGTAAATACACTGCATCTGTGTTGATTTGTGCTCAAGGTCATGTTGGTTCTTTTTGACTCAAGGGACTATAGGTAGAAAATGGCTGAGTCTAGCAGGGAAAAAGAGACCTAGAAAAAAGACACATATTCAAATGTGAAAAGGAAAAAAACATGTAAGAGGAGTTTTTAAACAGTCATATCATCAAGCCCTCAGTATGGAAATAAAAATTATGTATATAGCCTTAACGATATCACAGTCCTTATAGTGAATACAGTTGTTTAGCACTAAAGGCTAACATGCAGCTTGTGCATCTTACTTCTTTTTGTCTGCAGTACCTATTAGATTGAAGGATGAGATCTGTATACACAGATATACTAGATGTACATTGTGCACAAAGAAGAAAAAGAATCCATGTCATCACAGCTGGGTGAAGAATAGGAGGTTGAAAACAAAACCAAATGAATCACTGTCAGTGAATTCCAATGGGGGCAGATGAAGGAAAACATTATGCCAATTTTTACTTTTTTTAATTGGGGAGGGGGAATGACGTTGCCAAAAACAGGAATACTTACTGTAGGGAAACTCTGGTGCTTCCGTAGTTCGCTTGCTGTGACATTTTAACAGTCCAAAGGTCAATCAAGATGAAAGGGAGGAAAATGCTTTTAATCAAATGCTTTTGAAGATACTCTTATCAGTGAAGCAGTACTTAGCAGTGTGTTGGTGAGAGCATGCCTTTTTCAGTGGCAGTGAAAAATGCTGCTACCTCAGACTATTCTGCTCCAGAAAGCTCCAGACATCAGTGCCCTTTTTGCTCTGAAAATCTAAATGGCATGCTCTCAACTAGTATTGATAATGACGTGATCCTAAGTGGCTGACATACATTCCACTGTATAAGCTAAAAGGAAACTTGAAACTGGACTATGCTTATATGTATTGTATATTGGGAAAAGGTCATCTTTCAAACTAAAGCAATATTTGGTTAGATTTGAACAAAATCTATAGATTCCCCTCTATGGATCTGTCCTACTTGATTATTTTACTGGTAGCATCATGAGTAGGATGTTTGTACCTATTCTTTGTTCAGTATTTACACATTTATCATCATAGTTGACTATTTCTATTTCATATCCCTGATGACTGTGGTCACACTGATTTATTGATTCCCTCTCCATATTTTACTTTCATTTTATTAATACACGTTCATGTGAATGCCTTCCACCACTCTACAAAGAAATGCATTCAGTTAGTTTCCAGTACATATCCAAATGTTCCCTAATGTCCAGTAATCTTTCCTTAAATAGCTACACTAGGCCATAGAACAAAAACAGAACAAAATTTTGCTATGAAAAATAAAGATTGAGCATTGAGAAGAAGGAACACCTGGCTCATGAAGTGTAATGTGAACTTTCTTTTTAATGGTTCCTGCTCCCCAACCAATAGTAGGTGAAGCAACAGCCAGAACTTTGGCTGTGAGTGATTTGTACTCTTTCACCTAGTCAGAGAAAATGTGGACAGTAATACACAATATGCACAATATTTGAGCCAGAGCCTGTAATCACACATCACTCCCCTTCCTTGAATTTGGAGACTTTCCCAGACTTTTTATTCATCTTCACAATCAGACAAAAGTTTGTTTTAGATCAAATAAAACAGGCACAAATGGATGGTACTCAGTCTCCCTCTCCACCCAGAACTACTGATAATATTTAATTCTACAATACCTCTTTGCAATCAGGCAGTAAGTCTTTGATGTTATTCAGTTCTTTTTTTGTTTTTCTAATTTTATTTACCATATTTATTTAAATAGTTCAGCAGCCAACACTATTATCATAGCACTCTTTAGGGAGGTGCTTTTTCACTGCACAGTTCTGTAGTGTTTGTGGCACAGAAGCAAATGGAGAGGGTGACAGTAACCTAATAATCTCTATGCTGAAGATTGAGAACCTGAAATGTATAAAGGGAAAAATACCAAGAGCAGCAACCAATATTTTGCATCTTCCATAGTACTGGAGCTTTCTGTGGCAGAGGGCTAGAAAGAGGAAGATGATGAGGCCACTGAGATACAGGACAATCACAAAAAGAAGCATTCCATACTCCTGCTATGTGAGTGTGTTGCTAGTTGATGAGATAGTGAAACTAAATTTCCCCTCCCTATTCCCTTATGAATACATGTAGCCAGTGCTAGGTTGCTATTCTACATTAGACAGGTGGCTTTGTATTCATAGATTCCACCAGAAAGGTCAGCAAGACCAATATATTCGCATTTTTCATCCAACTCCCCAAAACACAGTTTTCAACAAGAAAAACCTGTATTACTAGGGGAAAGGATTCAAATTGTGGCATTCATTTGAACACGTGAAATTTCACAGGATGGCCACCTGATGGAATTGACACTCTCACATACATGCCCATTTGCAGACACAAATCAACGGTCACATATGTTTCTACTGTTTACAGACACCAGTGGTAGTTTGTAAAAGCATCTTGTGCAAATGATTTGTGAGAGCTCAAATGCAGTTTAAGTGAAAGCAAATTGTCCATGAGGTGGGAACTGAAAAATTCCTTCCCACCCTAGAGAATACACAGATTTCAGATGACAATTACATTTTTAAGAAGAGCACTTAAAGGAACTGTTATGTCTTATACCTGTCCTCCTTAAATCTCACACATCTGTCCTGATTGGTCACAGATATAAACGGTTAATCACATCAAGCCAGAAATTAAGTCTAATTTGGGGTTGTTTGTTTCCCACTTGTCCCCCATATATATTCCATTGAAACTGAAGCAAATAATGGGCAGACTCATACATCAGATAGAAAATAGGCCACTGAGAGTCTCTCTGATCACCACTTAGTCTCTCCAATCCATAATTACTGGCCTACAGAGAGCCAAAAAAAAACATGGGCAAGATAAATCTATGACAAATTAATCTTATCAGCTGATGTGTGCAATAAGTTCTGCAGCATCATTGGTTCCAGCAGTAGTTTGCCATTTCAGGAGGCTAAGATGGGTATTATGTGACAGACTTTAAGATAAACAGTAGATTTTCTGCTTTACTCTTACGTAAATTCAAATAAAGATTTTTGGGAAGCTGATGCTTATTCTATTAGTGTTCATATCTCTGGCAAACAACTCTCCTTATCCTAGTTAGTGACATATGCAGTACATTTAAAAAATGCTATGCAGAATACACTATTCCCTACTGACTGACAGTCTAAAATTTCAAAAGCCAATAAAATCTAGGATTTCACAGATATTCAGTAGAAAACTGCATATGCTGAAGCAAACTAGCAGATGCTTTCAAGAGAGCCAATGGCACCCAAGAGAAAGGAATTGGGGTTACAAAACCACTGCCCTCATTCATCACTTCCTGACAAGAGCCTAGATAAAGTTTGTAGTTCCTTCTGTAAAAGCTGCTTTGTGAAGTGTAAATGCGCCAGGTGCAGTGTCACAAATTTATTGAGATTAGCGTGTGCTTTGGAAACAGGATTTAAGTTTATACAGCTTTCTAGTGTAGTTTTCTCTCTCTCTCTGTCTCTCTCTCTCTCTCTCTCTTTCTCTCTCTCTCTCTCACACACACACAGAGATGTCTCTGCAGTTTATCACATAGCTATATGAATAAATAAATGTATCATTCACTTGAAATCTCCTCACCGCATGGCCCCACAATATGCCAATATTTTTATGGCTGACCGGGAACAATGCTTCCTCAGCTCTCGTCCACTCACGCCCTCTCTCTACCTACGCTACATTGATGACATCTTCATCATCTGGACCCATGGGAAGGAGACTCTGGAAAAATTCCACCACGATTTCAACAGCTTCCACCCCACCATCAACCTCAGCCTGGACCAATCTACACGGGAGGTCCACTTCCTATACACCACAGTGCAAATAAGTGATGGTCACATTAACACCACCCTATACCGAAAACCTAACGACCGCTATGCCTACCTTCATGCCTCCAGCTTCCATCCCAGGCACATCACACGATCCATTGTCCACAGACAAGCACTGAGGTATAACCGCATCTGCTCTAACCCCTCAGACAGAGACCAACACCTGCAAAATCTCCACCAAGCATTCTCAAAACTACAGTACCCGCACAAGGAAATAAGGAAACAGATCAACAGAGCCAGACATGTACCCAGAAGCCTCCTACTGCAAGACAAACCCAAGAAAGAAACCAACAGGACTCCACTGGCCATCACATACAGTCCCCAGCTAAAACCCCTCCAACGCATCATCAGGGATCTACAACCCATCCTGGACAATGATCCCACACTTTCACAGGCTTTGGGTGGCAGGCCAGTCCCCGCCCACAGACAACCTGCCAACCTGAAACATATTCTCACCAGGAACTGCACACCACACCATAGTAACTCTAGCTCAGGAATCAATCCATGCAACAAACCTCGATGCCAACTCTGCCCACATATCTACACCAGCGACACTATCACAGGACCTAACCAGATCAGCCACACCATCACCGGTTCATTCACCTGCACATCCACCAATGTAATATACGCCATCATATGCCAGCAATGCCCCTCTGCTATGTACATTGGCCAAACTGGACAGTCTCTACGGAAAAGGATAAATGGGCACAAATCAGATATTAGGAACGACAATATACAAAAACCTGTAGGAGAACACTTCAACCTCCCTGGCCACACTATAGCAGACCTTAAGGTGGCCATCCTGCAGCAAAAAAACTTCAAGACCAGACTTCAAAGAGAAACTGCTGAGCTTCAGTTCATCTGCAAATTTGACACCATCAGCTCAGGATTAAACAAAGACTGTGAATGGCTTGCCAACTACAGAACCAGTTTCTCCTCCCTTGGTTTTCACACCTCAATTGCTAGAACAGGGCCTCATCCTCCCTGATTGAACTAACCTTGTTACCTCTAGCTTGCTTGCATATATATACCTGCCCCTGGAAATTTCCACTACATATATCTGACGAAGTGGGTATTCACCCATGAGAGCTCATGCTCCAAAACGTCTGTTAGTCTATAAGGTGCCACAGAACTCTTTGCTGCCACCCTAACTCTCCGCCGGCTACTCCCCCGCAGACTTTTTCTTTATATTCCAAAAATGGAGCGTGCTCCACAGCCTAGAATTTATCACATGATTACTCAGTTTCATTAAATGGGTACTACGGCTACATGTAATGTTTGGAATATATAATTAGATACACACACATGCAGAAACAAGAGAAAATATTGACAAACAGAACACAATGTATCCCAAAGCATTTTTGGCTATTTTCACACAATTGAAGTGCAGTGGTTTCCTAGCTGACATCAACAGGGATCTTTTTTTCCCTTGAAAATAGTGCTAATGACTTTCCCTGATATTCTGTGCCATTCTTAGGTAAAAATCCTGCCCACATTAATCCAGAAAACATGCTAGCAATAACTATTCTATATACTATGGCCATTACTATGCTACCTTGAGCATTTTCTAGAGATGAAATATACAGCATGACTAGCTGGCTGAATATCTTTATATTTATTAGAATATTTTCCCCCTGTCCTCTGCTTCCTGTCCTTACTCTGTGTTTTTATTTGGTTTTAAATGTTCATTTAGCATATTTTTAAAAAATATTAAACATAGCACTACAACATTTTACAAGGATACTTTGTAGATGAACATCTTCCATGCTACTATTAAGAGCACTGTCAGTATGTCATACACAAGAGTAGGTACAAAAATATGACCGTGAAGGATATGATGAGGGTTCGCAGTACAGAATGTATTCAGCCAGAGGTGAATTTCATGCATGTGTTCTATATTTAGACACTTCGGACACTTAATGTTTCTAAAGATACAGAAGCAGCTGAATACTTTTTCCTTCTTATGGAGCAATTTGAAGATGGAGCTAAGTTTAAGAATTGAATTGCAAGTTCTTTGAGTGCAGAGCGGTATGCAACTCAGCTGTGCATGCCCAGTGCACCAAAGCCAGAGAACTTTGTTGAGCTATACCAGCAGGAGCAATGCTCGCACCCTGCAGCCTCTGACCCTTTCCCTGGCTATTTCAGGGCCACAACTACCCTGATCCCTCTCAGTTCCTTCTCATCCACTGTGGCTAAAGTCAGAGCATTCTGAGTGGTATTTGCCTCACACTTTTCTATCTCTGTCTTCTTGGATTTTGTTATGTAAGTTAATGGTTAGTTTAGTAGTACCTTAGTCGTGGTTTTAGTTTGGGATAGTTTGGGAAGTGGGATGCTTCACCAGGGTTTAAACATTCTCCTTTGTGTGGAGTAGCTATTCCCAGTAGTGATTCCTCCCCACCCACCCACACACACAGTGCTTGTTGTGATTGGGAGAAGGACACATGAAGGAAAGGTGCACCATTTGCAAATAATTCAAGAAAAGAATGCAGGTGGCAAGGGACTTATGTCTCGAGCCGCACCTTATCGAACAGGCTATGAGGCCTCCTGTGGCCTTGTGGATCTCTGCAGATTGTCTGACCCCTTGAACGATTTAGGAGCCGGAGTGAGCCAATGTTCCTGGGCAAGTCTCTGATGCGCCCCCTCCCAAAAAAGAGAGTGAGATCATTCCACTTCCTTAGGTTCTCAGAATAGTTTCAGTCAGAGTTGGCAACCCTATCCATGATTCTTCTGGTATGCGAGATGGGGCTGGGCCATCTACCCACAATGTGGAGTGAATGAAAGGCCTAGTGATCCCTGTATATATCCTAGTGGATAACTTCCTACATTACGACAGCATATGAAATAGCACAGACTATGCCTCCATAGAGATTACGGGCTCATTTGATGAGGGAGGGCCCAAGTGGTGTCAATAGCATTCCTCCGTGATGTTTTGATACCTGACATTTGCAGGGCTGCTACCTGGTCTTCTATACAAACTTTTACCAAGCACTATTCTCTTACCACTGCATATAGGTCAGATGCAAACTTTGGGAAGGCAGTCTTGCCACTGTTATTTAAGAGGAATCTGAACTGCACTTCCTCGGGTACTGCTTGAGAGACACCAGAGTGAAGTACACATCTGCAACCACTCGAAGAAAAAAAAGTGGGTACTTCTCTATGCTTAATTCTTCCAGATATGGGTGCAGATGTGTATTCCATGACACACCCTCCACCCCTTCGTATTAGAGTCTCTACTCTTGTTGTTTGGTGCAAAGGAATTGAGGGGGGTTGGAGTGATGCTGTGCTGGCCTTAAATTACCAGGGGAGGGGCTAGAGGCCACAAGGCGTAAGCATTGTCCCTTTGAGTGCTTGTAAGCAAAGTTCTCTGGCTTTGGTGTGCTGAGCATGCACACAACTCACTGGGATACACATCTGCACCCATACATTGAAGAACAACAGTTATAGTATAGGTAAGTAACCTTCTTTTTCCTTGTGTCCATTTACAGCACAACTGGAAGTATAGACCTTCTCAGACATAGAATTATGATTACCCAAGCTGAGAGAGGTATATCTTCCTACTCTTACAGTTCCAGGTGGTATGCACATGGAGGGAGGTCAGGCTGTGCTGTGGCAGTTGACTGCTTTCCCTCAGGCTTCTGCAATGGAAGGAGGGAAGATATAAGTTGCAGCTGGGACTCTATAGGTACCCCACCAGCAAAAGGCATGAGCTGAACGAATGCATCTCTATGCTTCCTTGGCCATATTCCTTCCATAGGACTATGCTGATTCCTTATAGGTCCCTAGCAGAAAAGTGGTTGCAGATATTTTCCACCGCTGCATCCTCTCCCTGGAAGAATTGCTAGCATGGAGAACCTCCACAACATCCAAGTCAACATGTGTGTGATAAAATCGGGGCCATATTCTGAAATGGTAAGAGGAAAGGTTATTTCTGTCCAAGGAGTATACCCTTCCCAGTAGCCACCACAGTATATTTTTGGTGTTATTATAGTTTGGACTGAAGATTCTCCCCCTTCCCCCATGTATACTATTTTTAGATTGCTTTTAAAGTTTTGTGGTAAAGTTTTGAGGATGTGGGTCAAGGATTACTGGGTTATTTTAATTTTATTTTATTTTCAAGCTCATTGGTAATTTGGGCATGTTACCTTATTTGTTATTTTATAATTAAGGGTTTTTTTTCAGCTATATTTGGGCATAGGGTAACAAGCGACAAAAAAAAGACGGTTACTCACCGTTGTAACTGTTGTTCTTCGAGATGTGTTGCTCATATCCATTCCAGGGTGTGCGCGCCGCGCGTGCACGTTTGCCGGAAACTTTTTACCCTGGCAACTCCAGTGGGCCGGCAGGTCGCCCCCTAGAGTGGCGCCACTATGGCACTAGATATATACCCCTGCCGGCCCGCCCGCTCCTCAGTTCCTTCTTGCCGGCTACTCTGCAGTGGGGAAGGAGGGCGGGTGTGGAATGGATATGAGCAACACATCTCGAAGAACAACAGTTACAACGGTGAGTAACCGTCTTTTCTTCTTCGAGTGATTGTTCATATCCATTCCAGGTAGGTGAATCCCAAGCCTTACCTAGGCGGTGGGGTCGGAGTGAGAGGTCGCAGCCTGGAGCACTGCAGAGCCAAAGGCCGCATCATCTCTGGACTGCTGAACCAGGGCGTAATGGGAAGCGAATGTGTGGACCGATGACCAGGTCGCCGCCCTACAAATCTCTTGGATTGGCACGCGGGCAAGGAAAGCCAGCGATGACGCCTGCGCTCTGGTGGAGTGAGCAGTCACACGGCCCGCCGGAACGTGGGCCAGGTCATAACAGGTCCTGATACAGGAGGTAACCCAGGAAGATATCCTCTGCGAGGAAATCGGTAGCCCCTTGACCCGGTCCGCTACCGCCACGAATAACTGGGAGGGACTTGCGGAACGGTTTGGTCCTGTCCACATAAAATGCTAGCGCCCGACGGACATCTAGCGAGTGGAGCTGTTGCTCCCTGCGGGACGAATGGGGCTTTGGGAAAAAGACGGGGAGGAAGATCTCTTGGTTAATGTGGAAAGCAGAGACCACCTTGGGAAGGAAGGCCGGGTGTGGTCTCAGCTGCACCTTGTCTTTATGGAAGACCATATACGGGGGATCTACTGTGAGGGCCCGTAGTTCTGACACCCATCTAGCTGAGGTGATGGCCACTAGGAAGGCGGTCTTCCATGAGAGATAGAGCCAGGAGCAAGTAGCTAACGGCTCGAATGGAGGACCCATGAGCCGAGTTAGGACCAGGTTGAGATCCCATGAAGGGGCAGGAGGGCAGATCTGCGGATAGAGACGCTCCAATCCCTTCAGGAATCTCACCATCATAGGGTGGGAGAAGACGGAACATCCGTCCACTCCAGGATGAAACGCGGAGATAGCCGCTAGGTGGACCTGGAGGGACGACAACGCCAGACCCTGGGCCTTGAGAGACCAGATGTAGTCTAGAATAGTGGTGATGGGAATCTCCATAGGGAGAAGACCTTTCTCCGAACACCAACAGGAGAAACGCTTCCATTTAGCCGAGTAAGTAGCCCTGGTGGAAGGCTTTCTACTGCCCAGGAGAACCTCCCGAACTGGGGTACAGCAGCGTAACTCAGAGCCTGTCAACCATGCAGGAGCCATGCCGTAAGGTGCAGAGACGGAAGGTCCGGGTGACAGAGCCTGCCGTGGTCCTGGGTGATCAGGTCCGGATGTAGGGGCAGGGCAACTGGGTTGGCTACTGAAAGGTCCAGCAACATGGGGTACCAATGTTGTCTGGCCCACGCTGGGGCTATGAGAATCACCCGAGCTCTGTCTCTGCGCACCTTGAGAAGAACCCTGTGTATCAGCAGAACGGGAGGGAACGCGTAAAACAGGTGGGTCGCCCATGGGATCAGGAAGGCATCCGCTATAGACCCGGGCTCCCGACCCTGAAAGAAACAGAAGGCTCGACATTTCCTGTTCCCCCTGGACATGAAGAGGTCCATCCAGGGACGACCCCACCTCTGGAAGAGTGAGAGGGCGACGTCTGGACGGAGGGACCACTCGTGCGAGCGGAAGGACCTGCTCAGTCGATCCGCTAGAGTGTTTCGTAGTCCCAGGAGATAGGAGACGGAAAGGTGAACGGCATGGGCTATGCAAAACTCCCAGAGACGCATCGCCTCGAGACATAGGGGAGAGGACCTGGTGCTGCCCTGCTTGTTGATGTAGAACATGGTGGTCGTGTTGTCGGTGAACTCCGCGACACAACGACCTTGAAGGTGATGGACGAACGCTTGACAATCAAGACGGACCGCTCTCAACTCCCATATGTTGATGTGGAGGTCCAGCTCCTGAGGGGTCCACAAGCCCTGAGTTCTTTGGGTGCCGCAGTGCGCCCCCCAGCCCAGATCTGAGGCGTCCGTAGTCAGGGATGCCGAGGGCTGGGGCGGATGAAATGGGAGCCCCGCACAGACTATGGACTGGTCCAGCCACCACCGAAGGGATTCCAGTACCCTCTGGGGAACGGTGACAACTGTGTCCAACGAATGTCTGGCCGGCCGGTACTGCATGATGAGCCAAGATTGAAGAGGCCTCATGCGGAGTCGGGCATATGCTGTCACGAACGTACAGGCCACCATATGGCCCAGGAGGGCCAGACATGTTCTTAGAGAGGTCAGTGGGGCCGCCTGCAAGCGCAGAATGATGGCTGACAGCGACTGGAACCTGGGCAAGGGTAGCAAGGCCCTGGCTAGGGTAGAGTCCAGAACGGCCCCGATGAACTCTATCCTCTGTGTGGGGAGCAGAGTAGACTTGTCCACATTGATCACGAGGCCTAGGGCAGCAAAGAGGCTGCTGATCCTGCGGATATGGTGGCAGACCTGCAGCTCCGATGTGCCCCGGATCAGCCAGTCATCGAGGTAGGGGAACATGTGAATGCGGTCGCGCCGAAGGTGTGCGACGACGACTGCCATGCATTTCGTGAACACCCTCGGGGCCGTAGAGAGGCCAAATGGGAGGACCGCAAATTGGTAATGTTGGCGGTCGACCACAAAGCGGAGGAAATGCCTGTGCTGGGGGAATATGGCGATGTGGAAGTAAGTGTCCTGCATGTCGAGGGCGGCGTACCAGTCTCCGGGATCCAGGGATGGGATGATGGTTCCAAGGGATACCATACGGAACTTCAACTTCACCATATACTTGTTGAGTCTCCGCAGGTCGAGGATAGGCCTGTGGCCCCCCTTGGACTTGGGGATGAGAAAATAGCGGGAATAAACCCCCTTGCCCTTCTCGCTCTCTGGAACCTCCTCTATGGCTCCCTTGACAAGGAGCGTGTGCACCTCCTGACGGAGGAATTGCTCGTGAGAGGGGTCCCTGAAGAGGGACGAGGATGGTGGGTGAGGGGGGGGGCGAAGAAAACTGCAGGCGATAACCAGCCTGCACCGTACGCAAGACCCAACGGTCTGATGTTATTTGGGTCCACGCCGGGAGGAAAAATGAAAGACGGTTGGAAAACTGCGGGGAAGGATCCGGACGGGAAACTGATACTGCGCCCTCAGGCACACCTTCAAAATGAAGGCTTGGGTCCAGGAGGGGCCTTGGCAGAGCCTTGGTTTTGCCCCTTTTGGCCACCCAACTGTCTGCATCGGTTGTTCCTGCGCGGCGCCTAGTGAGGTCATGCCGCAGATGGAACTGAGGATACGGTCAACACTGTTGTTGTTGGTTCTGCTGCCGGAACGGCATGCGCTGTGTCGCAGGCATATGCATCCCCAAAGACCGTATTATGACCCTATTGTCTTTAAGGTCCTTTAGTCTGGGGTCTGTTTTAGCAGAAAATAGGCCCTTGCCTTCGAAGGGGAGGTCCTGGATCGTATGCTGGAGCTCTGGTGGAAGGCCAGAGACCTGAAGCCAGGAAGTTCGGCGCATCGTAAGCCCCGAGGCAAGGGTCCGAGCGGCCGAGTCCGCAGCATCCAGGGAGGCTTGTAGCGAGGTCCTCGCTACCTTTTTGCCCTCAACCAGGATGGTGGTAAACTCCTGGCGGGCGTCCTGTGGTAACAGCTCTGCGAATTTTCCCACCGCTACCCAAGAGTTAAAGGAGTAGCAGCTAAGGAGGGCCTGCTGGTTCGAGACCCTGAGCTATAGCGCCCCCGCTGAATAGACCTTGCAGCCCAGGAGTTCCATCCGTCTCGCCTCCTTCGACTTGGGCGCTGGGGCCTCTTGACCGTGGCGCTCCCTGTCGTTCACCGACTGGACCACAAGGGAGCAGGGTGTCGGGTGAACGTGCAGGTATTCATAGCCCTTCGAGGGGGCCATGTACTTCCTTTCCACTCCTCAAGCGGTCAGAGGGATGGAGGCCGGTGACTGCCAGATAGTAGTGGCGTTGGCCTGAATAGTCTTGATAAAGGGCAGGGCCACTCTGGTGGGCGCATCGGCGGAGAGGATGCTCACCACCGGGTCCTCGATTTCAGAGACCTCCTCCGCTTGAATGTCCAGGTTCTGTGCCACGCGTTGGAGGAGGTCCTGGTGTGCCCTAAGATCTAGCGGGGGAGGGCTGGAAGACGAAGTACCCGCCACTGCCTCATCCGGTGAAGACGACGAGGAAACCCCCGGCAACAGAGCGTCCACGGGGGGTTTTGTCTGGGGCTGCACCTCCGTCACTGGAGGGAGCTCTGGGTCCTGGTGGCTGGACCTGCCTTCTGCTTCCGGGGAGGGAGGGAGTCTAGACACCGTTGCCTCTGGTGGCCTGCGTTCCGCCGCAGGGCGGGGAGTAATATGTTGTGGACCCTGGGCTTGGCAGTACGCCCATGGGGTCCAAAACCCCCACTGTTGAGGCCCTCGTTCCTGAGGTGGAGGGTCCTGAAACAGGGCTGAGTGTCTGTCCTGGCCCAAGGCATAGGCGCTGTCTGCCTGAGAAGACACGGATGGTTCCCTGGAAGGCCACGGAGGCGCTGAGCCAGTTTGATAGACCTCTCTATACGCCGACTCCGACGCTCTCCTCGATGCCGAGGATCGGTGCCGGTATCGGGACCGGGAACGGCATGGTAGTCGGGGCCAGGATCCGGATCGGGACCTGCCTCGAGGTCGGTGCCGAGAGCAGGACCGCGACCTTCGATCAGCGCGGTGCCGGGATGGCAGTGGGGACCGGGACCTGCCACCGACGCGGTGCCGGGAGGTCGACCAGGATCGGGACCTACCACCGGCTCGGTGCCGGGAGGTCGACCGAGGAGCTGAACGTCGAGGTGAAGAGCTCCTAGAGTCTCGGTGCCGGTGGTAAGAGGAGCCAGACCGGAACCGTGCAGATGCTGATCGGCGCCGCGAGTGCGACCGGTACCGCCAGGGAGAATGGTGCCGGGACTGCGAGCGGCGCCCTGAGCGCGAGCGTTCACGTCTCCGGGGCGATCGGTGCCGGGACTCCGGAGAAAGCGCTCTCAGCATTGGTTTGCCTCTGGAGGTTACCCGTACCGGGGGGTGCCGTGGTCTGAGGCTGCGATGGCTCCGTGAGCGCTATCAAGTCCCGTGCTGAGGCAAAGGTCTCCGGCGTAGATGGGACTAACAGCTTGACCCCTGATCTCAAGGGGGAGCTAGGAGGGGCTGGACTCGACGGACCTTCTGGACCCGGAGTCAACAGCAGCCCTGCAGGCGGTGCCACGGCCAAGGTAGATGCCGGGCGGTCCACGCGAGCCTGCCTCGATGGTGTTGCAGACGTCGAGGGTCTTGGATCTGCTCCCGGTGCCGGGGATGGCCGGTGCCGGGGAGTCTTGCCGGTGCCGGCGCGGTCCGGTGCCAGAGTAGAAGTGGCCGGTTGCGCTGCCGGTGCCGGAGTCAGTGCCGCTTCCATTAGGAGAGCGCGGAGTCTTTGATCCCTCTCCTTCTTTGTGCGAGGCTTAAAGGCCTTGCATATACGACACTTCTCACTGATATGCGATTCCCCCAGGCACTTGAGGCACGCGTCGTGGGGATCGCTAGTCGGCATCGGCTTCTTACATGCCGAGCACTGCTTGAAGCCCGGCGAGTCAGGCATGAGCCCGGTGCCGGGCGCCGGGAAGGGCAACGGCCCACCCGCGAACAAGTTAAACAACTATATATAATAAACAACTAACTAATATACTACTGCAAACTATCTATGAAACTATTCACAACTACGACTACGAACAGAGTACAGGAGAGCTAGGTACGTGGAGGACAGCAAGCCACACTCCACAGTTCCAGCAACCGACACGGTGGTAAGAAGGAACTGAGGAGCGGGCGGGCCGGCAGGGGTATATATCTAGTGCCATAGTGGCACCACTCTAGGGGGTGACCTGCCGGCCCACTGGAGTTGCTAGGGTAAAAAGTTTCTGGCAAACGTGCACGCGTGGCGCGCACACCCTGGAATGGATATGAGCAATCACTCGAAGAAGAAACACTGATTATTTCCCAAAATTTGGACTTTTGCCTATTTCACTTCACAAAAGAAATTTTCCATACAATAAGTCTGGAAACCTTACTTACTTGCACACTTATGATTCATGAAACAATTCTCCTACGTAGCTGGTATTTTTACCATAACAGGCCTTTTTAAAGCATCATTTTTTAGGAATTATTTAACTTTGCAGATACTTATCCTGAAGACTTCTATTTCTGATTTGCTAAGACAGTACATTGCAGAGCAATTTGAACGTGATTCTCCTGTTTGGATGTATAATTATTGAATCTTAATGTGCTATGATTTAAATGTATAAAAGATGTTAAAATGCAATTAACTTTGAAACTCAAACAATATACATCAGGAATGACTTCTTGTTTCTCATGGGATGAGAAAGGATCATTTTGTGTTCTGTGCAGACTGTAGCAAAGCAGAATTTTCTAAAAATAGTAGAGAGCTACATGCATATGCAGTGCAGCCACTGCTTCCCACAATTAATTTGGAGGTCTCTCGGAAAAAAACAAAAAGAGGAATTCCATAAACCACAACAGAAGTTCAATAAAAATTAAAATTTGAATACTCTCATAAATGGCAGGACCTAAGTCTTACAAGCAATTTAACCAAAACATGAAAGAGTAGAAAGAAAATCTATATTTTACACATATGCATTGAAAACTGTTATTTTCCTGGTGTTGATATATAGTGTTCATTTCATGTTATGAATCATTCCTTTCTTAACTCCAAGTCTATGTTAGTGAGAGGCTAGTGATAAACTATTCCTAAATACAGGTTTTTCATTATTTGGGAAGTTGAATGTGAAAGAATACCTTTGAAATTGAACTATTTAAACAATTTTATTATATTGATATAAAGTTACAAATTTTTTTTTGTTTTTGTGGTATTAAACTTTATTGACGAGTGAATTTTGTCTTTGATTTTTAGTTGAACTTTGGTACAATAATTTTTCCTTAGAATGAAAGTTCAAATATGTAATGGAAATAGAGGTGTCACCAACAAAAGAAATCTAAGGCTATGTCTACACTGCACAGTAAGCAGTGGTCTGTGGGACCCAGGCTTGTGAACTTAGTGTTTCCAAGCCTGTGCTTGAGCATCCACACTGCATTGCTGGATCTGGATCTAACAGCCATACTGCATGGCACAGATCTTCTGATTCAGGTCTGTGGCTTGAGTTGTGTCCACACTGAAAAATGACAGGATCTGACCCACCTCCTTGACAGGATCCTGAGACCTGGGTCCTGAGTGCTTGCTGATCTAAGCCAGACTGATTTCTGTGTGGATGGAAGGGGGAGCTTTGAATCCTAGAAATGTAAGGCTGGAAGGGATCTTGAAAAGTCAAGTCCAGCCCTCTGTGCTGTAGCAGAATCAAGTAAAGCTATACCATCTCTGACAGGCATTTGTCCAAATTGTTTTTAAAAAGCTCCAATGATGGACATTACACAGCCTCCCTTGGAAACCTATTCCAGAAGTTAAATACTCTTATAGTTAGAAAGTTTTTTCCTACAATCTAACCTAAATCTATCTTGGTGCACATTAAGTCCATTACTTTTGTCCTACCATCAGCAGACATGGAGTACATTTGATCACCGTTCTCTTTATAACAGCCCTTAATATATTTGAAGAATGTTATCAGGCCCTCCTAAGTTTTGTTTTTCTCAAGAATAAACAAGACCAGTTTTTTCAACCTTTACTTATAGGTCCGTTTTTCTAAAACTCATAATTTTCGTTGTTCTCCATTGGACTCTTACCATTTTATCCACTACTTTCCTAAAGTGTGGCATCCACAATTGGGCACAATACTATAGCTGAGGCCTCCCCAGTGTGCAGTAGAGCGTGACAATTACCTCCCATATCTTACATACGACGCTCCTGTTAATACACCCCCAAATAATATTGGCCTTTTTCACAGCTGTATCACATTGTTGACTCGTATTCAATTTGTGAACCTTTACAACCCCCAGAACCTTTTCAGAAGTACTACCAGCTAGACACTTATTCCCTCACTTTATAGTTGTGCATTTGATTTTTCCTTCCTAAGTGAATTACTTTTCATTTGCCTTTATTGAATTTCATCTTGTTGATTTCAGACCAAGTCTTCAGTTCCAGAAGATCATTTTGAATTCTAATCCTGTCCTCCAAAGTTCTTGCAACTCCTCCCATATGGACATCATCTGCTAATTATATTAGCATACTCTCTAGAACATTATCCAAGTCATTAATGAAAATACTGAAGAATACCTGATCCAGGACTGACCCCCTGGGACCACACAAGATATGGCCTCCCAATCTGACAGCAAACTCTTTACAACTCGAGCTTAATGTGCAGTGTAAACATACCTTACATGGATTTGTTTTGGTACCTTGCAGACACTACTAATCTATCTTCTGTCCATATGGCTGGGCCAAATTCTGTCCTCAGATACAGAAATGCAATCCTTCATTGAAGACATTTTTTAAAAGTGTTCAGCTTATGTGAGTCACTCAGTGAGAGCAATGAGAGTTGCAGGTGTTCATTACCTCTCCAGGCAATTAGTACTAGCAGGGTAGTGCCTAAGGGTCCTACCTCTGATCAGGGCTTCATTGTGCTAGGCACTGTACATACACACACTAAGAGATGGTCCCTGTCCCAAAGATTTTATAACCTGAATAAGCAAGACAAAGGGTAGGCAAACTGAAGTACTGTTGTCACCATTTATAGATAGAGAAGGGAGGCACAGTGATATTAAGTAATTAGCCAAAAGTCACACAGGAAGACTGTGGCAGAGCTGGAAATGGTGTGGTATTAGGGACTGTGTCTTTAGGGGCTGATATTCCCAGACAGCGCTTGTGTGAGGGGCTGTGAAGCCCTTGTTATGCAGACAGTTGAAACATCACACTGAAAAAAAGAGATTTCTTGCAAACACTTTAAGCATGGAGTAATGGCTGAAAACCACAAGTGGGAACCAGGATCTCTGAATCCCAGTTATGTCATTTATTCACATTATTTAGCTTTTCTTTCTACAGAACCATCCTTCTCTACAAGACCATCCTCTGGATCTTCAAAGGGCTTTACAGCTATTAACTAATTAATCTTCACAGCACCACTCTAGGGTAGGTGAAAACAGCCATCCTCATTTCACAGAAGAGGAAACTGAGAAATAAGGGTTATCTGACTTGTTCAAAGCCACAAAAGGAGCCCAAGTAAGAGACAATATCAGAACTCAGGAATTTTGGGCATTAACTCTATCTCAGACCAGAAGACTATCCTCTTTAGAAAGGGTATTCTTTAGATTCAAAAGGGGTATATTTAAGAATACCCTAAAATGATTTTCAGTGAAGACAACAAAATTAAGAACTAAGGTTGCCAACTTGATTATCACATAATGCTTTCCTTTCTGGCAAATACATGAGTATTGTCAGCACTTTGTCCATTTCTTGTAAACAGAGGGAAGGAAATGTTATAGAATAAGTAAGTGTGTCATAGCATAATGCGGACCAATCCTGGTCATTGTCATCTGGGATCAAACCTGGGACTTCTGAAACTTAATACATGAGCCTCTAATGCCTGAGCTAAAAGATGCATCTGTCTTAACCAAGACTTTATCAAGTTCAGTCAGTCTCTAGCTGATCTAACCAGCACTAGAGGGGAACAGAGTGCCATACCAAGCAGGCATGGGTTACAATAGTAACAGGGTGGATAAAAATCAATGATTTAAAAAACAAAAATTAAAAATTGGATTTTTTTATTTAAATCAGATTTTTTGATAAAATGCTTTGTGAGAAAAAAACTATATAAACATAGGTTTCAGAGAGGCAGCAGTGTTAATCTGTATCGGCAAAAAGAACAGGAGTACTTGTGGCACTTTAGAGACTAACAAATTTATTTGAGCATAAGCTTTCGTGGGCTATAGCCTACTACATCAGATGCATAGAATGGAACATATATTGAGGAGATATATATACGCATACAGAGAGCATGCATCTGATGTAGTAGGCTATAGCCCACGAAAGCTTATGCTCAAATAAATTTGTTAGTCTCCAAGGTGCAACAATACTCCTGCTCTTTTTATATACAGATAGTTTTAATTAAGATACACTATAGCTCAAAGATATCTCATCATGGAATAGGGATTATAAATTCTAATTCTATAGTATGAGACTAGTAAACATAAACTGAAGGGTAAATAACTGGCAAATCAAATACTCTCAGTGCTGAATATAGTAACAGATATGAGTATTTTTACAACTCACTTTTCTTGCCCAGTTCACAAAATATAGCATTTATTTGTAACTGTCTGTGCATCAGGAGATGCTATCACGGTTCCTTAAATATACTATTTAATTGTGACTTTATAGTTGCCTTTTCTCACTGTACACTGTAATGCCCTTTTAAACATGCAAGGCTTGCAATATTTTATTCAGCTCAGCAAGGAGTTTCTGTAGAAACAGACAAAAAATAAATTCTTGCGCTCCAGCTGGCTCAAGCAACTTCAGTTAAACTCATCTGAATTAACGTTTGGCTAAATTATTATCACTCATGACTGTTAGATGTTATACTGGCTAGACTGAATCATGACCATGACCTCAGGGCAGACTGTCAAAAACAGGGCAGACAACTCAAACTGCTAGAGTGTCCTATAATTAGGTTTCAGCAAGCCAGTAACAAATGTGAACTCCTGGATCACTATACAAGTCTTACCATGGAGTCACAGACATTCCCCTTAGAATTTCCAGTCTATCTTGCCATCCAGAAAAAAACACACTTAGTGATATATGGTCACTTACACCAAAAAATCACATTACATTCAGGTTGCTTCCAGTCCCAAGAGACTAATCACTTACCCAAGATCAATTGGCACTCTAGATCTTACACCAAAGACAACACCTGTAGCAAATCCTGTAACAAACTATCAAAAGATTTATTAACTAGGAAAAGGAAATAAGAGTTATTTACTGGTTAAAGCAAGCAAATTTATACATACAAATGAATTACCATCTAAAGACTAAAAGTGACAGAGTTGTAGTGATCGATCAGTTTAAAGCGTCTTTCAGGGCTAACCTACGAAACAGCCCCTGGGGATCTCTGGTTTCAGTTTAGAGTCTCTGGCCCTTCATTGTTGAAACAGCTGAAAAGATGGAATTTTCCCCCCTTGTCTTTGTCTTATTTCCTCCATTCAGCTTCCTAGTCCACAGGACAAGCTTCCTTGCATGTAACATTTCCCAGGTATGACAGGGCCGGTCAGGGTTCCCCCCGCATTCTGAACTCTAGGGTACAGATGTGGGGACCTGTGTGAATGATCCCCTAAACTTATATTCTACCAGCTTAGGTTAAAACTTCCCCAAGGCACAAATTCCTCCTTGCCCTTAGATGGTATTGCTGCCACCACCAAGTGATTCACACTAAAATTCAGGGAAAGGTCGCTTGGAATCCCTATCCCTCCAAAATATCCCCCAAGCCCCTTCACCCCCTTTCCTGGGGAGGCTTGAGAATAATATATCAACCAATTGCCTTAGCAATGTGAGTACAGACCAGACCCTTTGTCTTCAGGACACTGAAAATCAGTCAGGTTCTTAAAAGAAGAACTTTATTTATAAGGAAAAAAAATAAAAGAATCATACTTGCAAAATCAGGAGGGAAGGTAACTTTACAAGGTAAATAAAAAGATTTAAAACACAGAGGGTTCCCCTCTGGCTCAGCTTCACAGTTACAAAAACAGGAATAAAACTACCTCTGTAGCATAGGAAAATTCACAATCTAAAACAAAAGATAAGAAAATGCGTTAGGTTGCCTTACTGACAATTTCTGTGATTTTAGATGATATATTTCAGGTAGATTTTCAGGAAATGTTTGACCTGCTTGGCTTTTCTCTCCATCCAGGGAGGGAACAAAGAAAGAGCACAAACAATCCCCTTCCACCCCGATTTGAAAGTATCTTCTTTCCTCATTGGTACTTCTGGTCAGGTGCCAACTAGGTTATTTTACTTACTTAACCCCTTACAGGTAAGACGATTCAGTACAGCTGCCAAGGAGGGATTTTATGCTACCCTTCTCTCTATATTTATGACAGGGCCATTAACTAGTCCTTTGGATTGTGATGTTCTTGGATGACCCCTCTGATTTTGATAGTCTTTCCAGATAGGTGAGTGGGACACGATTCCCATGCCTGAGTTCACAAGCTCAGAGCAAATATTTTCAAAGTTTTAAAGCAAAATTTACATATTTCCCTATAGCATGCAATACAGACATTGCAAGTGAGATTGATACATGTAGCAACTTACAAGCATTTCATAGAGATTAAACACTAAATACAATCATATAAGACTAATACCTATTTTGTGCAAAACTAACATAGTGGTAACTGGTTTGTCTCCAGCTATAAGTTTATCAGTTCTTAGCTAATGCCTGCAGCCTGGGCAAGAGCTGGCATCTGGCCTGCCAGCATCTCAGGTGGCTTACATGAAGTCATATTATTGCAGATGTTAAAGACTTATTAGATCATGTTGTGTATATCCCTAGAAATGACATTTATGACATTGTTTCCTCTACAATATGTTTTCTAGAGATTTGGTCAGTCTAGTTACATATGTACCAAGTGACAGCACTTGGTATTTCATTACTTAACAAGTCTCACTGTTAAGTATTATCTGATATTCAGCCAAAATTTCCAAACATTTCATCCCATTTCAGATAATTATTCTTTGTTATGTAAATCTAAATAATTTCTCTCCATTGTTTTTTACAGCCTTCCGATATCTGCAAAGTTAACATGTATCCTCTTAAACTGTTGCATACTCAAGCTGCACCTCTTTACATATTTTTGAGTTGCTCCTTTAAGACAATCTCCAGGTTGCCAATCATTTTTACTGTTCTTCTCTGAATTCTCTACTCTACCTGAACTTTCTGGTAATAAGATGCTCGGAACTAAATGCATTGTTACAAGAGTGGTCAGACCAGAGCTGTACTAACAGGGATTCTTACTCTATGTCCATGGAATAATGTCTCTGTTTACAGTCTGAAATTTCACTGTTCATTTTTGCATTACTTTGTATTCAATTTGCTGTCTAATTTGCTGTCCACTATTACCCCTAAATCACATAGATGATATCAGATTGTTGATCACGGTCTAGTCTCTTATGAGAAGGTTTCCATAGCAGAAAACTACATGAATTTGCACTCTTTTCATTCTGAACAGACCAAGGACTTGAATGAAGATGGAACTATGTCCTCTCTCCCAGGCCTTATCTACACTGGCAAAATTTGTGAATGTGGATCAACACTGGCACAGTTGCACTGGTGAGGGGAACGGCAGAAATTGGAACATGGAGTAGATGCAGATGTTTTTACCATGGTGTCATCTAACCTGTGCTCACTCCATCTACAAAACATTCTATGTCATTGATAGCATCAGTGCAGCTCCATTGGAACAGCGAGATGCTTACAAACATACCTACTAGATATATCCCTCAAGGTGGTTACTCTAGCAGTACTCAAAGTACAACTGAAGTATTGGATCGTGGCCCTTTGTGTTCTTACCCCACTCAGATTCCTGATTAGGTATTCATGCCCATCTCACAGTCCAGTGTTACTCACATAAAACATAACTTGGTGTAAAACAGGCAAAACTTTTGCTTTATTTCTGCTGAACTGGGTGTCTCAACATGCACAACACACACTCCTCACCCAATGTCTTACAAATGCAGATATTACTTTAAAGATCTTCACTGCACCAAGCTCTCCTTGAATTTAGCAGCTTTAAGCATAGTGGTCTGTTGCTGTTAACTATTTCTTCCCCTGCCTTCTGTTTCTGCTCTCAGCAATTATTACAATCAAGGGAAATTCCCACTCTCTTTATTTTAAGCAAAGACATTTTAATCCATGTGTGCCCACCTATGCTGAGAGTATCTGTGCTGTAACTGTTCTGTGGCTAAATAAAGGACTTCATTCTTTAAAGCTATCAATTTAGCAGCATTCATGCAATAACTTCACTTAAACAGAAAAGAACAGTAAGGGAATTTTCTGTGAATTTGATTTCTCATGTAACTACCCTGCATTCATGATCTCCACTGCCCTATTTCAAAGGGTGCTGCTGAGTGCAATGGGAGGATACATTTAAATATAATGATTACATATATGCAACAGATATACAATTTTACTCCATATTTGTTTGGTTTGGGTTCCTCTTTCACAGCAGGGTACAATGAAATACTTGTATGTATTTTACAAAACAGACTAGAAGACAAGGTGGTGAAAAATTGCCATGTGTTCATATATTCAGCATTTAGAACATTTGAGCTGAACCTAACAGTCATTTAGTTCCTAATTCCTGTTTACTAGCTCAGAATGATCATTGGTGTACAGTTCATGCCATAACAAAGGTCAAAAGCACTAGGGGAAAAAATGTTTAATTTTAAATCTTTTTTTTTTTTTAACAAATATTTGTCTGAACTAAAGTGAGTCAAAACCATGCTGAAGAACAGCCCCATTTCCTATAATCTGTGGTATGATTTCACACAAAAGAACCAACTGTAATGATACCCACCCTATGCCAACATCCTAAAGCCCTCACAAATCAGGTTTCAAACCAAGATATAGTAGTAGCTATGCTTCTTCATAGCGTATGCTCAACGTGCCTGGTGGATGACCACTTGGACAACATATCAACCTCTATTGTCACACTGCTAGATCTATCAGCAACATTTGAATAACCAACAAGACAGCATTATTGAGTTGCTTGGAAGGCTTAGCAAGGATGGACCAAAAACCTCTTCAACCAGAACAAAGAGGGACATAAATCCCAACAGGCTCCTATGCTTCCACTACTCCAAACAGCACAATTCCACAAAGCATTATAGATGGGGAGAAGCAGAAGATATCATACATTTTGGCTTTAGTAAGGTTTTTGATACTGTCTCATATGACCTTCTAATAAACTGGGGAAATGTAGCCTACATGAACCTACTATAAAGTGTGTGTACAACTGCTTACAGAGCAGTTATCAACGGTTCATGATCGAGCTAAAACAGCAGACTGAGTGGGGTCCTGCCAGGATCTGTCCTGGGTCCAGTTCTATTCAATATCTTCCTAAATTATTTGGATAATGGCGTGGAGAGTACGTTTATATAGTTTGCAGATGATAGCAGGAAAGGCTGCATGCACTTTGGAGGACAGAATTAGAATTCAAACTGATCTTGACAAACAGCTGAAATAGTCTAAACTAAATAGGATGAAGTTCAATGAGGATAATGCAAAGTACTATACTTAGGAAGGAATAGTCAATTGCAGAAATACAAAATAGGAAATGACTGCCTAGAAAGGAGCATTGCAGAAAAGCATATAGGGGTTATAGTTAAATGTGAGTGAACAGTAACATTGTTGGAAAAAAAAAACAACCCACCATAATTCTGGGATGCATTAGCAGCAGTGTTGTAAGCAAGACACAAGAAGTAATTCTACCACTCTACAGAGCACCGATAAGGCCTAAATAAGAGTACTGTGTCCAGTTCTGGGCATCACACTTTGGGAAAGATATGGACAAACTACAGAAAGTCCAGAGGAAAGCAACAAAAATGATTAATGGTCTAGAAAATACGACCTATGAGACTAAAAAAATGAACTTGTTTAGTCTGGAGAAGAGAAGACTGAGGGACGGCATGATAACAGTCTTCATATAAAAATAATTGGTTATAAAGAAGAGGATAAATTGTTTTGCTTATTCACTGAGGACAGGACAAGAAGTAATGGGCTTAGATATTAGGAAAAACTTCCTAACTATATGGATAGTTAAGCACTGGAACAAATTACCTAGGAAAATTGTGAAAACTCTATCATTGGAGGTTTTTAAGAACAGATTAGATGAACACTTGTCAGTGATGGTATGGGATGCCTCAGTGTAGGGCACTAAACTAGATGACCAACTGAAGTCCCTTCCAGTCCTACATTTCTATGATTATCCTCTCCTCCATCCTATTCAACATATACATTAAACACTTAGCATTCACCATCACATGCAACAAACAGGAGTGCTAGAATTATACAGATATCATCTCTCCAGAAAATCTAATAGGGAGACCACCTAACATTGAAACATGATTAGCATCTGGATGAAGAGACTAAAATTAATTCAATTCAGATAACAAGGAGGTGATGCTGGTGGCAGTCAGAAATGTTAAGACAAAGATGCTACCAAAAACACAGTTCTGCACTTGGCAGTGACTGTGAACAATTAAGTGGATTCAGAAGCCAGAAATTCTCATTCAGCCAGGGAAGCTGTGCTTTTTCCTGTTGAATGTGAACCCAGTCATGCATTTGACACTTACAGACTTGAATAATGAATGTGAGAACTATAAAGAAGATTCCAGATAGCAAACAGCTCCAAGCCCAATACTAATGTCTTGAGAACTTGATCTTCAGGGACCCCAACTACCTGATCTCTGAATATCTTCTAAAGTGTCTCTATATGTGACTGTGTCTTAGTAAGAGTAACTGTGTCCTGGCTGAATAACTGAAATCAAAGGCATGGCTATGATTTATTGCATCTCTGGATCTGGGATAAAATTTTCAAATTTATCCAGATTTTCAAATGTATTGAGGCGCCTAAAGATGCAGATAGATATCTCGTAATCTGCTTAGGTACTTTTGAAAGTCCTGTAAGGCATTTATACATATTTAAACACCTCAAATACCTTTGAAAATCTGCCCGTAAGTCATTTAGGAAAGTATGTCCCATTTTCAGAAGGGACTCAGGCATTTAGGAGCCAATGTTTCATTGAAAACCAATGGGCTTAGCCTCCTAAGTCACTTTTGGAAAATGGCACTTTGGCACTTTCAAAAATTTCACCTCTGCCTAATGATGTTTTAATTAAAAAATAAAATATTTTTCCCAAGTCATGATTATGATCTAACTTTATCTGTGGGTTAAGTTTGGAAGATAATTCTTAATTTTGTAATGTTCTCTCACCTGGAAGTCATTTTAAAAATATAACCAAATATGTAAACTTTGAATCTAAATACTAGATATTGCAATAAATTACAAAAGCTCAATATATTTTGCTTCTTTTTAAGTCCTTTTGTATAATATTTAAATATATGATTCCTCATCATCCCACCAAATAAACACAAACACTTAACAACATATAGCACTATTATGAAAGGGAGCACGTGCCTTGTAATTTTAAACTATTTCAATATTGTGTGTTTGATCTATAACAAAACTGTGAAGCTTTTGGGAAGGACAATCCATTAACCAATGAGAGGAAATTATCTCTTTAAAACTAGAAAACAAGTACAGGACAGGTAGAATCTAATTAAGTTTTCTTTGCATGCACCACCAAAAGTCAATATGACACATTCTGTGCACCAGAAAGAACCATCTGACCTGGTGCCTTCATATCAGCTGAAAATGTCCCGCTCCCCAGTCTATTGCCTTTGAGTTCCACACAGAGTGGCAGTCTTTAATGCTGAATTTTTCGTATGCTGCTAGTTTCTTAGAACAGATAACATGATTTTAAATTAGGTTTTGATTGATACTTTAATTTCCCTTCTTAAACTATTATACATAAAATGAAAGGTTGGTGGTTTTCTCTCTTTTGTTTTAATTCCCATCGACAACCAACTGGCTCTTATGCTGTCATAGGGAGCTAACTTCATATTCATAAAAGTGTATTTGACATTTCTATTTTAAAAAAATCTTCCATTGATATTATATTATTAGGTCCATGACAGCTCACTGTGGGATTTGAGGTACATTCTGATTTTAGAATACTGCACTATTGAAGTTTTAAATATTCAGAAATTGGTACAAGTTGGAAAACAGAGTAATTAATTTTGTATAAAGGACAGCAAGAAGACAATTGCTCATATTATGAAATAAAAACTTGCAAATTTTTACATTTTAGATTTAAGAATTTTTTCAAAAGAAAATTCAAATAAAATAATTAAAAACCCCTAAAATATGCTTGCTTTTCACGTCAGTTAAGTATTTTTAAAAAATATATGCTTCTTGAAGACAATTTGAAATCCAGGAAAACTGAATATCTCTGCATATGAGGCACATAAGAAAAAGCATATCTGACCCATAGCTACAGTGTTAATGTAAGAAGCCAAGAATCAGAAATTTGTGTCCTAAATTTTGAAAAGTGACTGGTGATTTTGGGTGTGTAAATGTTTGGGTGCTTTAAAGGATACTTAACAGTTTCCAGAAATCAGGACCCTTTAAGTCATTTAAAGTTGTGAACCCAAAAATTCAGGCACTCAAAATTACTAGTAAGTCCCTTTAGATCTAAAACAGCACTTATGTCAGAATAATGCAGCATATCAAATTTCTCACTTATTATGCCATAATTAATTTTAGATGGGATCTTAAGGCGTGTTAATAATAGCCTCATAATTTAACAACAAAGATTAGTCATAATATAGTAACATTTATACATGAACAGTTTAATCAGATGTGTGGTGTGTTTTTCTGTTTGGAAATGATCTCTCTGCAATGCCATCTGCTGATTGTAATTTATATGGAAAATGTTGAGCAAATTTGAGAATTTTGCTTGTTCAACAGATTAGCTCCCTTTTTATAGTATTTAACTACCTGTCATTTGACTTTGTCTCAAAAATCACTCTCTGGTTCTGATAGTACTGTATTTGCCATTGACAGCTGTTTGTCACCAGAAGCTGGGAAAGTAAAATCACTCAGCATAGCACCTAGCTCACCTATAAAAACAGTTTAAATTTAAAAACAAGGAATCTTTAAAAATCAGCGGCTAGTATAATCAACAGTAATATGCTATATTGAGTCTCATTACAAAGCTGCTTCAATGAACCCATTGCTCAAGGAAATAGCTGAAATTATGAACCTCAGAATTCTAGTGGGGGAAAACGCTAATTTAAAGTATGCAGAGCCATAGCTTATTGGTCCACAGCAATACACCTCTACCCTGATATAATGCGACCCAATATAACAAAAATTCAGATATAATGTGGTAAAGCAGCGCTCTGGGGGGCGGGGCTGTGCACTCCAGTGGATCAAAGCAAGTTTGATATAACACAGCTTCATCTATAACACAATCAGATTTTTTGGCTCCTAAGGACAGTGTTATATTGGGTAGAGGTGTACTACCTTTTGCTGTGACTGACAGTTTAAACAGGGCAGTGATGGGTCAGTATTTGGATGGGAGACCTATAAGAAACTGTAGGTGATGTAGAAAGTAGTGTTGGTGATCCAGTAGGTTTACTGAACCAGTGCTCTAGAATGGCACTTTAAGAGGTGCCATCTTTTGGATGAAGACTTAAAACCAATATCTGGATCAAGTGTGGTTATTAAAATTACAGTTACACCCTCCATAAAAGTAGGGGCATTTACTCTAGTGCCAATGGTCATACAGGAAGTTACATTCTGATTACTAAAAATCCTACATGGTTTCAGTTGGATGTGATATTTGAATTCACTTTCTATCAACAACTCTTCTAGTGTGCCTGTGTATTTTTAAAACTGCTGCATTTCAGCAAAGAATCAAATGATCTCTATGTGTAGTTTTCATATCAGATGTCATCTGAAATCCTTTTAGGGCTCTTCAGAGTTCAAGGTAAGATTACCAATCTCATCTCACTCTTCTAAATCCTGCTCCGTACACATGGAAGGTCTTCCTCCTTCACAATTGGACCAAAGCCACTTCCCTTTCTTCCTTCATTTAACACTCCTTTAATTTAGACTTTCCATCTCCTGTTTGATGTTCTCCGCTCCCACTCCTGTGAGTAAATGTTATTTCTTTGTAACTTAGGACAGGCCTACACTACAAACGTATATTGGCATAACGATCCACACCTCTGAGCGATATGCCCAAATAAATCTTTTAGTCTTTAAGATGCCACCATACTCCGCACTGTTTTTGTGGATACAGACTAACATAGCTACCCCTCTGATACTGAGCAATATAGTTATGCTGACCTCAGTGCAGACAGCACTATGTTGATGGGAAAGCTTCTCCTGTCAACACAACTACTGCATCTCATGGAGATGGATTAACTACACTGAAGGGAGATACTCTCCCTTTGGTGTAGTAGCGTCTTCACTAAAGCTCTGCAGCTGTAACACTGCAGCTTTCTAAGTGTAGATCTGCCTTTATATTGTAAGGTGTTCATGGCAAAAACTGAATCCTCCCTTGCTTATAAAGAGACTTGCATTGCATCTACGGAGCCAGAAGATAGTAATTCTAATTTTCTTCTTTATTCACAAAAGCAGCTAAAGTTTCTTTTAAATTGTCTTTTAAAGGTTTGCCTGCTTAGCACTCAAACAATCAGGCTACGATGGAGTTACCTTTAACCTTGAACATGCAAAGCTGTAAACACATTGCTCATTTGTCTTTATCTACTATAAAGAACTAGATCACTGAAAATGGCATGAAAATCCCTATGCCTAAAAATACAACAGAATTGACTCATAGACTCATAGACTTTAAGGTCAGAAGGGACCATTATGATCATCTAGTCTGACCTCCTGCACAATGCAGGCCACAGAATCTCACCCATCCACTTCTATATCAAAGCCCTAATCTATGTCTGAGTTATCAAAGTCCTCAAATTGTGGTTTGAAGACCTCGAGCTGCAGAGAATCCTCCAGCAAGTGACCCATGCCCCATGCTGCAGAGGAAGGCGAAAAACCTCCAGGGCCTCTGCCAATCTGCCCTGGAGGAAAATTCCTTCCCGACCCCAAATATGGCAATCAGTTAAACTGTGAGCATGTGGGCAAGACTCACCAGCCAGCACCCAGGAAAGAATTCTCTGTAGTAACTCAGATCCCAACCCATCTAACATCCCGTCACAGACCACTGGGCATACTTACCTGCTGATAATCAAAGATCAATTGCCAAATTAATTGCCAAAATTAGGCTATCCCATCATACCATCCTCTCCATAAACTTATCAAGCTTAGCCTTAAAGCCAGATATGTCTTTTGCCCCAACTACTCCCGTTGGAAGGCTGTTCCAGAACTTCACTCCTCTAATGGTTAGAAACCTTCGTCTAATTTCAAGTCTAAACTTCCTAGTGTCCAGTTTATATCCATTTGTTCTTGTGTTCACATTGGTACTATCCTTAAATAATTCCTCTCCCTCCCTGATATTAATCTTTCTGATATATTTATAAAGAACAATCATATCCCCCCTCAGCCATCTTTTGGTTAGGTTAAACAAGCCAAGCTCTTTGAGTCTCCTTTCATAAGACAGGTTTTCCATTCCTCGGATCATCCTAGTAGCCCATTTCTGAACCTGTTCCAGTTTGAATTCATCCTTCTTAAACATGGGAGACCAGAACTGCACACAGTATTCCAGATGAGGTCTCACCAGTGACTTGTATAATGGTACTAACACCTCCTTATCTCTACTGGAAATACCTCGCCTGATGCATCCGAAGACCACATTAGCTTTTTTCATAGCCATATCACATTGAGGGCTCATAGTCATCCTTTGATCAACCAATACTCCGAGGTTCTTCTCCTCCTCTGTTATTCCAACTGATGCCTCCCTAGCTTGTAACAATAGTTCTTGTTATTAATCCCTAAATGCATGACCTTGCACTTTTCACTATTAAATTTCATCCTATTACTATTACTCCAGTTTACAAGGTCATCCAGATCTTTCTGTATGATATTCTGGTCCTTCTCTGTGTTAGCAATACCGCCCAGCTTTGTGTTATCTGCAAACTTTATTAGCACATTCCCCCTTTTTGTGCCAAGATCAGTAACAAAAAGGTTAAATAAGATTGATCCCAAAACTGATCCCTGAGGAACTCCACTAGTAACCTCCTTCCAATCTGACAGTTCACCTTTCAGTACAACCCGTTGAAGTCTCCCCGTTAACCAATTCCTTATCCACCATTCTATTTTCATATTGATTCCCATCTTCTCTAATTTAACTAATAATTCCTCCTGTGGAACCGTGTCAAATGCCTTACTGAAATCAAGGTAAATTAGATCTACTGTGTTTCCTTTGTCTAAAAAATCTGTTACCTTCTCAAAGAAGGAGATCAGGTTAGTTTGGCACGATCTACCTTTTGTAAAACGATGTTGCATTTTGTCCCAGTTACCATTGACCTCAGTGTCCTTAACTACTTCTCCTTCAAAATTTTTTCCAAGACCTTGCATACTACAGTCGTCAAATTAACAGGCCTATAGTTGCTTGGATCATGTTTTTTCCCTCTTAAAAATAGGAACTATGTTAGCAATTCTCCAGTCGTACGGTACAACCCCTGAGTTTACTGATTCATTAAATATTCTTGCTAATGAACTTGCAATTTCATGTGCCAGTTCCTTTAATTTTCTTGGATGAAGATTATCTGGGCCCTCCGATTTTGTCCCATTAAGCTGTTCAAGTTTGGCTTCTACCTTGGATGTGGTAATATCTACCGCCATATCCTCATTCCCATTTGTTATCCTTCCATTATCCCTAAGCTCCTCATTAGACTTATTAAAGACTGAGGCAAAGTATTTATTTAGATACTGGGCCATGCCTAGATTATCCTTAACCTCCATTCCATCCTCAGTGTTTAGCGGTCCCACTTCTTCTTTCTTTGTTTTCTTCTGATTTATATGGCTACAGAACCTTTTACTATTGGTTTTAATTCCCTTTGCAAGATCCAACTCTACATGGCTTTTGGCCTTTCTCACTTTATCCTACATGTTCTGACCTCAATAAGGTAGCTTCCCTTGCTAATCCCGCCTATCTTCCACTCCTTGTAGGCTGTCTACTTTTTCTTAATCACCTCTCTGAGATGATTGCTCATCCAGCTTGGTCTGCAACTCCTGCCTATGATTTTTTCCCCTTTCTTAGAATGCAGGCTTTTGATAGTTTCTGCAACTTTGACTTGAAGTAATTCCAGGCCTCCTCTGCCTTTAGATCCACAAGTTCGTCAGTCCAATCCACTTCCCTAACTAATTTCCTGAATTCTTTAAAGTTAGCCCTTTTAAAATAAAAAACCCTAGTCCCAGATCTATTTTTGTTTATCCTTCCATCTAGTTTGAACTGAATTAGCTCATGATCACTCGAACCAAGGTTGTCCCCTACAACCATTTCTTCTATGAGGTCCTCACTACTCATTAAAACCAAATCTAAAATGGCATCCCCTCTTGTTGGTTCTTCAACTACTTGGTGAAGAAATCCATCAGATATAACATCCCGAAAAATCTGAGCCCTATTATTGTTACTAGCATTTGTCCTCCAATCTATATCTGGGAAGTTAAAGTCTCCCATGATCACACAATTCTCATTAGTATTTACTTCATTAAAAACATTAAAGAGGTCTCTATCCATATCCAAATCGGATCCTGGCGGTCTGTAGCACACCCCAAGCACTATCTCAGGGGAGGCTCTAGCAGCTTTCTTTCCCAATGTGATTTTTGCCCAGACAGACTCTGTCTTATCCGTTCCATCACTTCTTATTTCTTTACAGTTAACCTCATCATTGATATACAATCCTACTCCACCACCTTTGCCTTTATTTCTGTCTTTCCTAAAGAACACATAGCGTTCAATAGCTGTACTCCACTCATGACTACTATTCCACCATGTTTCTGTTATCCCTATAATATCCAGTTTCACTTCCTGCACCAGTAGCTCTAGCCCCTCCATTTTGTTACCTAGGCTCCTCGCATTACTGTACAAACATCTTCATTTTTGCCGTTTGGCTTCACTGACATTCTTTACCTGGTTAGGCACAGACATTCTACCACCAGTATCACCTATTAGACTGGTATCTACACTACCTTTCCTCCTTATGTCCATTCTTCTGCCCACGGCTGTATCCTCTCTTACTTTGTTTTCTTCCCTTTCAGTGTTAAATTCCGGCGTGGAGATTACCTGGATATCTCCCAACCATCTCCCCCAAATTATAAGTTTAAAGCTCTCTTAATCAGTTGGGCGAACCTCCATCCTAGAAGTCTATTTCCCTCCTTACTCAGGTGAAGCCCATCCCGAGAGAACAGTCCTCTGTCCATGAATGCTTCCCAGTGGCCATACATCCCAAAGCCCTCCTTATAGCACCATTGCCTGAGCCATCTGTTGATCACCATAATCTTATCACATCTTTGTTGCCCTTCTCTAGGAACAGGCAGAATTCCACTGAAGATCACCTGAGCCTCAATTTCCTTAAGTGTCTTCCCCAGTCTGGCATAGTCTCCCTTGATACGTTCCAGCAAGAATCTAGCCGTATCATTCGTTCCCACATGAAGGACAATCAACGGATTCTTTCCAGCTACCGTTAGGATCCTTTTCAGACTCAGATCCACATCTCGTAACTCAGCACCCAGCAGATAGCACACCCTTCTGTTTTCCGGATCAGCTCTAGTTAGAGGCCTGTCTATTCTTCTCAGTACGGAGTCCCCAATCACGTAGACCTGCCAGTGTGATTTTGGTGACAGCGTGATTTTCTGATCTATCCCCTGCTCCCACCGGCTGCAAGTCCTCTCGATTCCTATTCACCCTTGCAATCCTCCGCAACTCATCCTGTATCCTCCTGGGGCTCATATTTGGTGTTGTCTCCATTGACTCTTCCCCTCTTCCTGTAGGACTAGCTGCTCTTCTCTTTTTCCTTGCCCTCTCACCTTCAGTGACCACCTGCTGTGCTCCTTCTTCATTTTCCAACTCTGCAAACCTGTTCCTGAGTTCTATTTCCCCTTCACTGGCCCATCTTTTCTTCTGCCTGGTTCTCTTAGTCACATGCTTCCGCCGTCTACTTTCCTCACCCAGCAGTCTCCCCTCAGAATTCTTTGATCGTGCTTCCATCTGCAAGTCTAAGCTTATCCCTTCAGCCTCCACATGTCTTTGCTCCATCAACTGCTCGAACCCCCTTCTAAACTCAACCAGAATTTCCACCTGTATCTCCAGTCCTCGGATCTTTTCTTCATGCAGACAAAACTCTTTTCAGGTACCCGCTCCAGGATCAAGTACATGCCGCAGCTTATACATCCAGTCATCCTCATTGTGTCTCTGCTGCCCCTATATCGGTCATAGCCTTCCCACCTAAAACCTGTTAGCCCAAGAAACAAAAACCAAAACAAACCCCCAACAGGCACCAGAACACTGGCAGACCACCACCAACTCCCTTCACTAGTCTGTCTGTTCCTCTGCCTAGGTCTCTAAGTCTCCCCTACAACCTCCCCCTGTAAACTCCCACTGAAACTCCCCAGTTTACAGCTCTGAAGCATTCATTTTGAGTCTATAATAAGAACTAGAATAAAGAAGGGACTGAGAAATTACTGATGATATGGCTGACATATTAAAGGCTAGTGGGTTCATACAGGTGTAGCTACTTGATAAATTTCTTAATCTTGTGGAGTCTAAGTTTCTGGAAAGTGAATAACATGCACAAAATATGATTCTTGCTACAGGAAACTAATGGTCATTTCACTCATTCTCCTAAAGTCTGGGATAGAATGAACCAAAGAGTATCTCCCCCATATAGTATGATCTCTGGAATAATGCTGCACAGTCCAATTCTATCCTACATATAAGTATCATATAAAAGAGAAAATATCTGGGCATGAACAAGATTTTTGAAATATTACTATTCTGAGAAATCTCACTCTCTTTCCCTCTATCACAAACTTTTGGAAGATATGAGAAGATATGTCCTGGAATTTCTAATTGTTTGGATACTACAATCAAACATGGCACCATCTGAGACAAGAAATAGCACTTCTAACATCTTAAACATCACTTAAATTTAATAATAAAAATGCTGTTTTATAAAAGTGTAAATTAATCCAAAATAAGATAGGTAGCATGTAAGAGGGTTTTTTTTTTCAGTTGCCAAGGTGATGGTAAATGAAATATAGTGATCACCAGTTCCAATGATATTGCAAGCTTTTGAGCATTCTTTAATACACGACTGAAGGAGTAATAGCTTCCATATGGCTCATCTTCATCAGGTAACACATTACCATAATTATTCTGGTATTTCAGTCATAAAGGTAGGCTAGCAGAACAAACAGCAGATCATTTGTCTTTGTTTCCATGTTTCACAGCAGAAATAATTTTGTCATTCTACAGTGCATAATTTCAATTGAGTATTATAATAAACAATATATTTCTAAAAAAATCTTGGCCTTGTTTCTTGACGAAACACTTTTAGATGTTGCCATTTGAAATGAAAACACAAGTCAAGATGGTGGGATCTTACTAACTTTACGTTTGAATATCTAAGTACATCATATTAAAGAACAAACATTAAATATAAATAGATCCAATCCAGATTAATAGCAGAAAACGTTGAACATCTGTTATTTTGGGTACTTACATTTGCATATATATATTTATTCACCAATAAAGTAGAAAAGATGACATTCTGACCAATGCACATGGGAACAACTAAGTACTGTGAGGCACTATTTTTATCAATACACTTAAAAATAAAAATGTAGCTAGAAATAGGTTTAGTGAGATGGCATTTTTAATACACATACACTCCTAAAAACAACACACAACATTCAGCTATTTTTTTAATGAGTTAGTGATTAAATTTCAAAAATGTATTCATATTGAGTGAACTGCAGACCCCAGTTATGTCAATAGGGCCAGAATTTCCCCCATTGTACTGTATGGTGTTCAGCTACAATTCAGTGTCAACTGACCATGAGGTCAGCTTTGACCTCAATGAAATATATTTGTTTCCGCAACATCTTCAGAGAGCTAATGGATTTTTAAGGCCAAAAGGACCATTCTGAGGATCAAACAACCTCACTCTCTAATTTCTGCATCAAGAGCTATAGCATATATTTTAGAAAAATATCCAGTTTTGATTTAAAGTCTTCAAGTAATGGAGAATCCACCACATCCCTAGGTACATTGTTCTAATGGTAAATTATCCTTACTGTTTAAAATACAAGTCTTATTCTAGTCTGAATGTATCTAACTTCTGCTTCCAACAACTGGATCTCATTGTGACAAACTGGAAAATGTCTTTATTATTTCTTATTAATATTATGTGTGAATCAGTTTCCCAGTTCAATTGTGCCTGAATGCAAAGAGTTAAATCAAGAGAGGCTGTAAAGGGGTTGTTGAGGGGCCAAACAGGAGAGTTAAAACAATAATACAGATAAGACAAGTATCAGGGGTAGCCATGTTAGTCTATCCACAAAAACAACGAAGAGTCCAGTGGTGTCTTAAAGACTAACAGATTTATTTGGGCATAAGCTTTCATGGGTAAAAAATCACTTCTTCAGATGCAACTGAATAAATGGTTTTTTACTCACGAAAGCTTATGCCCAAATAAATCTGTTAGTCTTTAAGGCGCCACCAGATAGATAAGACAGTTTCTCAGTTACCTCAGGTACAAAGGAAGATAACAACAGCTGAGTCAGCCACTGGGGAGAAAAGTCACCTAGCTGGCTGCATCCAGGCCACAATGTGTTAGTCTTCCCAAGTGCAAGCCTGAGATCAAAGAACCTTGACCAGTTGAAAAAGAACCTCTGGCAGAAAACGAGATGGGGAAGTGGTCAGCAAGGCTAGTCACTATGTGTCAGCGTAAAGACTGGAAGTCTTACAGAGACACTCAGATAGAGGAAGAAAGCTGAAAGCAATGCAGAGGGATTCTCCCAATTCAGGTATGAGGAGTAAATTAGACACATCTAAGCTATGGATAGAGAGGTCATGCTCAGGCAAGGGAATATGTGTGAGGGACTTTTAAATCCATTACTCTAAGCACTGTGAAAATTTGGGCAAAATAAATCACGTTTTATTGTGAAGATGCTGTTTCATTATTGCTGCAAACATATGCTGTCACAGGTTCCCAGAGAGAAACCTTTGCAGGGGGCAATTCCAGTTGTACCCTATGAATAAGTCATGGTTAATACCCAGGGAGCTGTAACCTAGGTTCTGCTCGGAGAGTAGGCAAACTGCAGAATTCCACCCCAGGAAAGATAAAGACCCAAAGCCTGACATGTGTGGGGTGCACTCAAAGTTACCCTGTGAATGGATGGTGGTCAGAATTGCCAACACTCTAGGACTACCCTTGAGTCTCCAGGAATTAAATATAAATCTCCAGGAGACTGCTGAGAGGAACCCAGAAGATAAATCGTAGGACATTCTGAAAATGAACAATGAATATCAAATCCAATTTATACAGTAGTCGAGTTGGTGTTTAAAATATCATGGCACTGTGCATTTGCCTGCCCAATAGCTGCACTATGCATACATTTCATTATCTTGTGTGGCTGCATCTTTATGTCATGATGTAAAGTCTGTGTACCATAACTGATACACACATGCACACAGACACGTTCATGTTGTCTCTTTATGCTACTCTGCAACTACCATGCACTTTCAAAAACCAAGAACTGAAATGGATGATGGTAAGGGCTTTTCAAAACATAGCAGCTTCAAAGGTACCATAAAAAAGAAAATGTACTATTGTTGTTACAATGACGACTGGTGTAAAGACCCTGACTAAAAATTAAATATGAAGGGAGATGAGCTGTTAACATCCATGTGGAATGTACAAAATCCCAGAAATCTGTGAAAAATCAGAAATAAACATCTTAGATTACATTCTTATTTATAAAAAGGCACACCTCAAGAAAATCTAGTGAAGGAATCAGAAATTGGAGAATTTTTTACCGCAGAATGGTTCATCATTTAAGTTATGCTAGTCAAGACTGTGGTAACAAAATGCTTCCAAGGTTTCTACTGGATTCAGAATTTGCAAGAAAAATGTTTTGTGGACAGACAAAAGCAACTAGTATTTCTTTTGGTTTTGACACAAAAATCGGAAGAATTTTTGTTTAATGATCTTGAATTAGTAGGGTTTCTTTCAGTTGGATCAGATGCCCCTACTAAGGGGAATAGAATTTTTTTCCCAGTAACTATTATTTTTTCCAAGACAGAAGGGTTTAAATGTGGCTTGCTTGATTTTTACCACAATAACGACCGTGATAACAATAAGGCCATTGCTGCACTTAAAATATTATTGAAGAAAACAGTCTTAGTATAAACTGCATGTCATCTTACATAGCTATTCTGTTAATTTTGGGAAACGCTGAGCAGTTTATCAGCAGCTTAAACAGTTGAATGACAGAATGATTCAGTTGGATGCAAATGCCATGTAATTCATAGCTGTATTAAAAATGGCATCGATGTTTTGAATTTTGACACTGAAAGTTTTGTCCTAAAAGTATATAGCAAGTTCTCTTTCCTTGCTAAAAAGACAGACTCTCTCAGTTCATTTTGCCAAATTGCAGAAACTGAGGATGAGAATCTTCCGTGTCATGTACCAACTAGGTAGCTGTCCCTCCTGCCTGAGACAGAAGGAGTCCTACAATGCTGGTCTGCATTAAAGGCTTATTTCACATCAGAGGGGGAAGAAGAAGGTGTCAAGATTATATGGGAAGCATTCAGTGAGGATGAGCAGGAGTCTCTCCCTCTTTGTTACATTCACTTTCTGCATAACCTGATAGGAGTGTTTTATGAAGCACTCAACAAGCTAGAGTGCAACAATGCCAGCTGTATAGAATTAGATTCTGTCATGGAAGGTCTTCATTCTAAACTAAAAAGAGAAGGAAAGTTCTATGGAAGATCGGCTCGGGCTTTTTTGTGTCAGGCATCTCACTGGACAATGAAGTAAAATGGTCTGGTCTTGAGAAGTTGTCTGAAGTTCTTCGCACTGCGATTGATTTTGACAAGCTGTATGATGATTACTGCATTTTACAGCAAAGAAGAGGAGAAATCATCTCAACGGAGCAATTTTTCAAACAAATACCAGAAAGCAGAAACAGCCAAATGTTTAAACTCATGTCTTTCATACGTTCAATTCCAGTCTTATATACCTATTGTGAAAGGGTTTGCAGCTTAATGACTCAGCTTTGGAGCAAAGAAAGAAACAGACTGAAAGTGTTACAAAAGCACAGTTACTGGTGCAACGGAACTACAATATGTCATGTGCTGACTTTTAAGGAAGAAACTGGGAGCAAAGGCACTCTTCTACCAGGAGACCCAACTTCTATAAGATAAATACAATAACATTTGATTTTAAGTCTAATCAATGAGCTTTTGCTGTATCTGTCTGTGACAGGGTCTGCTTACCCCACACTAGCCCAGACAGGGTTAAGCCCATATTATTGACAGCAGAAGTCCCGCCTCCCCAGCGGGACTGGGCATGCTCCAGATGCTCTAGCAGTATAAAGGGAGGAAGCCCAGCTCATTATGGGGTGGAGGCCACAGGGGAAGAACCTGTCTGGTAAGCGCCTGTGGAGGGCCAGCCACAGGCCCTGATTGCACTGGGAATCAGAGCCTCCCTGGTCCTGCTTGAACTCCAGCGACTGGAGGAGCCACAGGAGGTGATTGGCCCAGCTGACCATGGAGAACCTGAAGTCTCATGGGAGACCCCAATGCAGACACTGGTAGGAAGTGACCCAGGGAGGGTGACAGAGTGGTACCTCCCACAAGGGAAACCTCAGCATGTTTCAGTAGCCCCCCACCTCCACTGAGTCAGTGGCAAGTAGGGACCTGGGTGGAGGCCTGGTGGAGTTGGGAGGGTCTGGGCCCCCCTGTTGGGGCCTCAACACCCCTTGAGGGGTGCTCCACCCTTAAAGACTTTAGCCACTAGGCCATGCTGCCCTGAACCTAAGGGCTGCTCTATAGACTCTGGCCGCTAGGCCATGCTGCCCTATACCTAAGAGAGGCTCTATAGACTCTGGCCACTAGGCCATGCTGCCCTGACCCTTGAGGCATAAACCATCACACTGTCATTTTCTGACAGTATGCTATTTTATTTTTTATATTTTTAAATAATGGAATTAACTAATGTATGCATATACACAAACATTTAAACATGCATTAACAAGTAAAGCAACCTAAACCCAATCTTTCTATTTAAAAATAAGCTTCACATTACAACTGGGGATTTTGCAATATTGTTTATTTGAGCAATATGCTTAAAATGTGAAATTATGGTTTATATGATGCTCCTTATTTCCACCAAAGGCAAAATGGTGGTACTGTAGTGAATGATTAATGCTAAGATTTTGTCATGGGTATTTTTAGTATAAGTCAGGGACAGGTCACAGGCAATAAACAAAAATTCATGAAAGCCCATGGCCTGTCCCTGATGTGTGTGTGGAGGGGGTGGGGGGGCTAACAGTCAGAGCACTGCTGGCAGCTGACCTCCAGCAGCTGCTCCAGCCGCACTGCTGCTCCTGCAGCAGGAGCTGATTCTGTCATGGCTGCTGCGTCAGCCCTGGGTCCGCTGCTCCAGCCCTGCCCGGGAAGAAGTCATGGAAGTTCCAGAAAGTTGTGGAATCTGCGACCTCTGTGACAGAATCAGATCCTTATGAGTGAGTTTTAGAATACAGCAGAACAGTCATTAATGCCACTAATTACGTTGTATGTCAAAACCTTCCAGAATAAATCCAAATAGAATTGGCAACCCTAACAGCAGTGTAGCTAGCCCAGAACCATGACGCTCCTTATGTGTTTGTCCACTAACTGAAGATCTGTTTTCTACCAGACATTTTCTTCCTTTTGTAGCCCATGACCAAGTTACCCCTTTACTTTCTCTTGCATAAACTAAACAGATTGAGCTTCTGAAGGCTCTTATTAGAAAGCAAGTTTTCCAGACCTCAGATAATTCTTACTTTGCATTTCTTACCTTCAAAAATAGTAGTATTTGTGAACTTTGCCTGATGTATGAATGAACAACCCATTTAAAATAAAAAATAAAGGTACATATCTGTTCAGAGAAGATTTCCTCATATAAACTGAAAAATAATAAAAACTTGAACAACTGATTTGGAAGTGACTATACTTTTAGACATTAAACCCATTCATCGAAAAGGGTAATTTAAATAACTGATCACTATATTGGAATCTTCACCTTTTAAACATGACACACAATAGTTAAGTGCAATATACCAAGATGTACCTATCAAACAATGTTGTCTGCTAACTTTCAAACTCTATGCAGGTGGAGAGTTAAAAGAAATGTCACTCAGATTTCTGGTTGTCTCTGTTTGAAAATGTTATATTCTGTTTTGACTGCTTTTAAAAAATACAGATTCATTATTTTCTCTCTTGATTAATAACTTTATTTAAAAGTCAAATAGTTTGTAATAGCTTATCTAAACTGTACTTCAAGAGTACATTTTTTACCAATTATTTAATCTTTTCAGTGTGCAAAGAAAAAAGAAAAATATGGAGAACAATATGATTTCTGTTCAAAGGGATGCAAAAAGCATATACATGCTTGTTGAAAATAATTACAGTATAAAGAAATTATTAGCGTGTCTTTGCCCCCCCCAAAAGACCAAAACATATAGTCATGCTCAAATAAGCTTTGAAAATGAAACCACATGCAATACATAAGAAAAGACAACAACAATCTGATTGATACTGATGTCTGCTAGGGTTTGTGAGACAAAATTATGAATCTCTAAGATCAATGTTAAGCGGAATGAAGTCAAGGTGAACACTAAATATAGAGAGCCACAAAATCTCTTTCCTGAGCAAAGATCACAAGTCAGTCAATATATTGCTATACATATTTCCAAGACAAAAAGGATGGTCCAGTTCCAGTTAAGACCCTAGAAGAAGAAAAAAAAAATCTTGCAACATCCCAAAGGTTCCAATTAGGTCATGAAGGTAACTAAACAAGCAACAACAGTACCCTTCAATCTAAAGACAGGTTACTTCATCAGCCAAATTGTGCTCTCAAGTGAACTTTAAGGTTTGGGCACATCCCCGTTGTTAAGCAGGTTTTAGTGTTTGACCTAACCTAGACATTTGACACTTTCTCTTTCTTATCCTACTGGTTTTGTAACATTTGACAAACACGGGTTATTTTCTTGTGGATAACAAGGTAACCTGATGTGTGTTTCTCTTCTTTCAGTTATAAGCTGCATCAGCAATATGAGCACAATTCTGAGTGAGAATAAGGTTGATTTATTAACTTTTGTCTCTGCTGCAACTGCATCAACAGTAATACAGAAGTACTACTGGATCATGGCAAAGTGTGAGAGTTAAAATGTCAACAGTTGTATTGCAAGGACAGGGATTTATGTGAGACTAGAAATGTCAAGGGCACTCTTTACCCTATTTTGAAAACTTTTCAAGCTGGTCAGTCTGGAAACTAAACTGTTTGACAGCATTCCTTTATTATTTGTGAGACCCCTGCACTTGAGAAATATCACAGGCTACATAACACAGATGCATATTTAAGAGTACTTCCACATCTTGGTTTCATGTGAAATAGCAAATATGCCACAGATACACAAAATTAATTCACACAGTCTTAGCATTCCAATCTTTGTGGCCATTCACAGTGTAGCAGTCTGTGAAGCCAGTCCTTACAATGTTGAACTGAATTAGCCTGTCAGCACTTATTCCAAGTTTGCTCTTTCAGTTCCTTCCTTTCAGAAAGAAGGAGACCCACCACTATTTCTATGGCTGCATTTCTCCACTTCCTGGATCACAGAGTTGCCGATGTCACTTGAAAACCTATTTGGGGGTGCTCATCACTTTGTAACACCAGAGAACTGGCTTCCTTCTCCTTGTTTGCACCTCCTATGCTGCAAATAGATGTATAGGTAAGTGTAACGGATATGAGCCTTAATGTTTTAAACAAATTCTAATTAAAATCATGTTCTTAATACCTGTTTCATACTTAAAAATGGGCTTCAAAGTTTTGGTTTTAGCTGCCCTCAACCATCATGGTTTTTCCATGCCACTGATAAAACCAACACTACTCATAATTTTGGTTTTGGATTCCCATGTTCTATAGGAAGATGGAATAATTTACCCTCTACAAGTTGCTCATCTGCAACATTTGTAACAATGTTATAAATCTGTACAGAAGCATGCAGTAAAGCAATCTCAAGCTTTGTTAAAATTAATATAGGCACACACTGGTAGCCAGCCCCCTGCGTTGTCAAAATACACATAGGAACACGCAGTGAGTGACTTAGCTTCCAGCATTGCCAAACATAGACACAAGCCAAGGTATACCAACAACATTTAGATCTAGATTCAGTGACCACCAAAGTTAAAGTCTGGGGTTTAGACCATTTTTTGAAACCAGCCACAGCCTGAACCCAAATTTAGACATGGCTTTCTGAAGCAGAAGGGTGAACATTTCAGGAAAACAGCTGTTTTTGCAAGATTTCCATTGGTAATCCCTGGCTGACCCTGCACCCTAGAGGTACACTTGATCTCCCTCCAGCCCCCTTTCTCTGCACATTGTCACCAAATCTGATAACATTAAAAGGTGCTAAAGAAATATGATCATTCGCTGTGGTAACCTCGTCCTCCAGTACATACTTCACCAGTCTTTATTCAATGCAATTGTTTGTTGTGTTATTTTTAAATTACATACTGAGCCATTTGGGGCAGTGATCTTTCCTTTTTTTAACTGCCTCTGAAGTGCCATGCTCACCTATGGTGCTGTATCTATAAAAAGTAACTATAATATCAATCCTGTCTTCAGGAAAAGAAGCCATCAGGACTTCACTCCCCACTATTCCCCTAGACTCTTTTGGAGACACTGCCCTGAGCATCTGGAAACTAAATCGAACACTTAGTTTTGAATAAGTTAGACAATTTTTAAACAAAAAAAAATCAGTTTTCTTACTAATCAGTCAACATTCCACCTACTCCATACCGAAACAGGTTTTCAGTTTCCCATCTATATTTCTTATTTACCTCTGCTTTGTCTCTTTACAAAAGGCCTTGGATCAGATGTGCAGTGCATCACCTATAGGGGAGATTATTTGAACATGACGACCAAAACTTTGAAAATTATCTCATTCAACTGAGTACATTTTCCAGAAATTTGGTTAGATAACGGTGTTTTCAGGTTAATCATAATATGAGCTATAGACTCATAGGTCAGAAGGGACCAATATGATCATCTAGTCTGACCTCCTGCATAAGGCAGGCCACAGAACCCTACCCATCCACTTTTATAACAACCCCTAACCCAGGACTGAGTTATTGAAATCCTCAAAATTGGTTTGAAGACCTCAAGCTGCAGAGAATCCACCAGCAAGCGACCCATGCCCCACGCTGCAGGGGAAGGCGAAAAACCTCCAGGGCCCCTGCCAATCCGCCCTGGAGGAAAATTCCTTCCCAACCCCAAATATGGCGATCAGCTAAACCCTGAGCATGTGGGCAAGACTCACCAGCCAGCACCCAAGAAGGAATTCTCTGCAGTAACTCAGGCCACGTCCAGACTAGGGCATTAAAATCGATTTTAGATATGCAACTTCAGCTACGTGAATAACGTAGCTGAAGTCGAATTTCTAAAATCGAGGTACTCACCCGTCCAGACGGCGCGGCATCGATGTCCGCGGCTCTCCGTGTTGATTCCGGAACTCCGTTCGGGTTGATGGAGTTCCGGAATCGATGTAAGCGCGCTCGGGGATTGATACATCGCGTCCAGACTAGACGCGATATATCGATCCCCGAGCAATCGATTGTAACCCGCCGATGCCACGGGTTAGTCTGGACGTGCGCTCAGTTCCCATCCCATCCAACATCTCCCCGCAGACCACTGAGCAGACTTATCTGGTGATAATTCAAGATCAATTGCCCAAATTAAACTATCCTATCATAACATCCCCTCCATATACTTATCAAGCTTAGTCTTAAAGCCAGATAAGTCTTTTGCCCCCACTACTTCCCTCGGAAGGCTGTTCCAGAACTTCACTCCCCTAATGGTTAGAAACCTTCGTCTAATTTCAAGTCTAAACTTCCTAATATCCAGTTTGTACCCATTCGTCCTCGTGCCTACATTAGTACTAAACTTAAATAATTCCTCTCCCTCCCTAATGTTAACCCCCCAATATATTTATATAGAACAAGCATATCCCACCGCAGCCTTCTTTTGGCCAGGCTAAACAAGCCAAGCTCTTTGAGTCTCCTTTCATAAGGCAAGTTTTCCATTCCTCGGATCATCCTAGTAACCCGTCTCTGGACCTGTTCCAGTTTGAATTCATCCTTCTTGAACATGGGACACCAGAACTGCACACAATATTCCAGATGGGGTCTCACCAGCGCCTTATATAACGGTACTAACACCTCCTTATCCTTGCTGGAAATACCTCGCCTGATGCATCCTAAAATCGCATTTGCTTTTTTAACAGCCGTATCACATTGGCGGCTCATAGTCATCCTGCTATCAACCAATACCCCAAGGTCCTTCTCCTCCTCTGTCGCTTCCAACTGATGCGTCCCCAACGTATATCTAAAATTCTTATTATTAATCCCTAAGTGCATGACCTTGCACTTTTCACTATTGTATTTCATCCTATTACTATTACTCCAGTTTACAAGGTGGTCCAGATCTTCCTGAATAGTATCCCTGTCCTTCTCCGTGTTAGCAATACCCCCCAGCTTTGTGTCATCCGCAAACTTTATTAGCACATTCCCGCTCTTTGTGCCAAAATATATATAGCTCAAAATATAGGGCATACAGCAGTTAGTATACGTGAAAAAAACGCACACAGCAAAACAGAGCAGAGCCTGTGTTTAATGGGGTGGTGAAAGAGACCTTTTAAAATGAACCCAAAACCCCATTGAGATGTACATCTGACCCCCCCTCCCCCGTGGATTAAAGACAGAACAGCACATCACTTTGGTTTAATGTTGCAGAATGAAAAGGAAACCTGCCCAGAATAGCTGGATGGCACCAAACAGATATTATGTAAAGTAAAATGCATATTGTTCAGAGGCTTAGAAAATATATCAGGACATTTCTGCTACTACTGTGTAATTAAGGAGACAAAGATCGGGGCTTTAAAGTGAAAGCTTAGCTAAACAGATGTCCAAGCAGCATTAGCAAGCCCAAACATTGCTAATTATACTTTGGCTGAAAAGAGGTTTGAAATGCATGGCTGGCACAACTCGTGGAGTCAGTTTTAATCTAAAAATGATTCTACAATATATTTCTGGTTTAATTTTAAAGGGAAAATATGAACAAAGTATAAAAATGTTTTTTTTTAAATGTAACATATATACTTGTTGGTAATTTATACTGACATAGTTCCACAACCTGTCAAAAGGACAATGTGCCTATCAGTATTTTAAGTAGCAGCATGGGCTATTTATGAACACTGTTGGTCCTTTGATGTCAATATCATGCTAAGCCAGAAAATTAACTGCAGTTGTAACAAAGTAAAATGTACTCCTTTTTGCTATTATGAATTGGATTCTGCATGTACTCTGCAATGCTCAAATCCTTTCCTGAATCCTTACACAGGCAAATTTCCATTAAAAATGGTTGTGAAAATATCCCGCAAAACACAGACCTAATGCAAACAGATACATTGGTGGAAGAATAGCTCAGAGGTGTAAGCTGTCCATTATCATCTCTATAACATGCTAATAATGATGGCCATTTAAATGACCATCATTAGTCTTCAGAGTGAACAATTCCCTGGTGATTTAAGCATGCCAAATAAAATAGGGAAACAAACATATCATGAAGATTTTAATGATCTATAGTATATGGCATTTTTTGGCATCAAGCACAGGTGGAGATTGAATTGTGGGTGGAATTTGGGAGAGTACCACCACTTATTATTTCCCAGTCTGACTACACTCAAAGCCTTGGGAATATTTTTCTATCCTGCACCCAAACACATCCTATTCTTAGTACCAAAATGAGATGTCATTCCCAGTACATTGTGCATAAATTAAAATAAAACTGTCCTTTTTAGCATCCTTTAATGAGCAGATATATTGTTGACCTTGAAGACTAATGATGATCATGAAAATGTCAACATCTCTCACACTATTTGCGTTTACAGGAAGATGCCAGATAGCATTTAGTGTGCTTTTTTTTTTCACCAAAATGGAGTCTAGCAGTACTATACGGACCTGATCCATGGCAATGCCTTTTGGTTTCAATTGGATTCAATTCATTGGATTCCTATGATACTTGCCAAATATTTGTGATATGTCCAGGAGATATTCAATGCTGATCATGAAACAAGGTTATACTTTCACTGAAGATCTGACTTCCCTCAAGCCACCAACTTGCACTAGTACTGCAAGACAATTGTAAGACACTTTTAAAACCATCCTTTTCTCCTACACATTACAAACATCTACAGTTGCTATTTAATATGCAGATTAACTAACAAGATTCTCTACTTTGAGATGCACTGCATTTATATTGCTTCCTCTTGTGGTTAGATTTAAATTCTCCTTGTTGAACCAATGTTAACTGATTTACACAATGTCCCTACTGAAATATATTTGGTCCAGAATTTGATTACGAGAATTTGATTATCTTGTTTGGCACCAAATCAAGATAGTTCTGTACAAAGCAGCTAATATCTGAAAACTTATAATACTAATACTCCAACAGTTTGAATCATATCCATTCATTTCCTCTTTGGTATTTTATATCACAGCAGAGGTCTCATTCCCATAGCTAGTGTCTCCAAGCACCACTAGCAATGTGCAGAAGAGAATTTTTTTAAGTAAATGTCAAGACTATTGTTTCATTATTTATTCAGAAAGATGCTTTCAATTACTATTAATGCCATTGTTAGTCTCAGGCAAAGAGCTCAAATATTTAGGGCTGTACTATGAAAACTAGACAACAAACTAAATACTAAAAAATTGGTTGAGGTTTCAACATTCTGTAGCTTTCCAAAATGGCTGGTTATTCCCCCAAGTGCTGTAACTTCTTCAATGCAGGATGTGCCAAAGAGAGTGATTACTTTTGGTGGCTATACTCACAGTAACTGGCTCTTAAAAGTCATTTAAATTTGTGCTACTTACTGAAGTTGCTATTTACATATCTGCAGAATACAGAAAGCTAACCAATAGGGTAACCAGTACTGTTTTTAAAAATATCATTTTGCAGTCCTTGTGAGATATAAAATAAGGTATATTGTATAAAACTCTACTTTGGAATTTAGCTGAGTGAGTGTCTCCTACATAGAGTATAATCAGCTTATCCCAGCTCGGCAGTCTGAGAAAGAAAACCCATTTGCATTTTTCCCAGTTTGAACTACATGGTTCTTTTCTAAATAGGAAATTAACCAGCTGATAATTGCTAAACAAACTACAATAGGTGATATTAAAAAAATTAGCCAACAGCTTTGTATATTTTAATTATACACTGTATTCTTCTCTCCCTCTTCACCTGTTGCTAGTCTTTTATGACTGTAAGATCTTCAGGGCAGGAATTATGACTTCTGTAAAGTACTTAGCCAATGGAATTACCTACAAAAAAGGAGGCTACTTTGATAATATCCATAAGAAGGAGTTGCATTAGAAATATTATTTATTCTTCTTTATACTTCAGTGGTGCATAAAAGCCCAAGCATGATCAGGGCCCCATAGTGCGAGGCAAGAGGAAAGACAAACACAAAGTCCCTGCCCTAAAAAGCTTAAAATCTAATTTAAAAACCAACCTGACAAAAAGGCAGAAAAGAAAGGATCATAGGTGGAGCTGGTTAAACTGCCCACAGTTAAGGTTGCCCAACACTTTCCATAATAAGACCTTGGTTTCAATTGCCAAACTTTCATCATTAGGGCTGCAATTTTCCATGCTGGGTGTATCTGTCTCGTGTGTGTATATATCTATATATATATATATAGCTTTTGCTAAAATGCTTCAGCCATTTCCAAGAACGAGGATAAATGGGAAATTATTGTTTTGCCCATGTTAAAAAGAAATTATTACTGCTGTTTAATTGAGAAGGTCTAGGTCTAGCATATCCATAGTTTGGAGCAGGGGCTTGAAATTTGGCAGAAGAGTCACCTTTGTGTCGGGAATGTGCCTTTAGCCAAGTGATAAGCCTCATAAAAATCTCTATTTGCACATGTTCATTCAAGGCTTGTTAGTTAGCATTTGGCAGTTAAATTAGCAAAAAGATTCTGCCAGCACTGAGAATGCTGCATCCCAGGAATGCAGAGTTGAGCAGGATTTCTCAGCATTTCCTCATCCTGACAGCTGAGAGTCACTGCAGTGTGAGGTATTGAACCTGAGATCAGGGAGATTCTCCTTTGCTCTGAATGCACCCCCGCCCCTGTCATAACTTTAGTCCCAGATTTCGACCTTAGCGTCCAAAATATGGGGGTTAGCATGAAAACCTCCAAGCTTAGTTACCAGCTTGGACCTGATACTTGCTGCCACCACCCAAAAATTTAGAATGTTTTGGGGCACTTTGGTCCCCCTGAACAACCTTCCCTGGGGACCCCAAGACCCAAATCCCTTGAGTCTCACAACAAAGGGAAATAATCCTTTTCCCCTTCCCCCCTCCAGGTGCTCCTGGAGAGATACACAGACACAAGCTCTGCGAATCCAAACAGAGTGACTCCCCCTCTCCGTTCCCAGTCCTGGAAACCAGAATCACCGAGTCAATCTCCCTTCCCCCCCCCAACCCAGAGGGTATGCAAAGTCAGGCGAACAAATCCAACACACACAGATCTCCCTCTGACTCCTTCCTCCCACCAATTCCCTGGTGAGTACAGACTCAACTTCCCTGAAGTTTCCCAGTAAAGAAAACTTCAACAGGTCTTAAAAGAAAGCTTTATATAAGAAAGAAAGAAAAATACATACAAATAGTCTCTCTGCATTAAGGTGACAAATACAGGGTCAATTGCTTAAAAGAATATTGAATAAACAGCCTTATTCAAAAAGAATACAAATCAAAGCACTCCAGCACTATATTCATGTAAATACAAAAGAAACAAACTCTTTGGTACTCACAACTTGGAAACAGAAGATTAGAAAGCAGAAATACTTCTCCAAAGCTCAGAGAAAGCAGGCAGACAGAAAACAAAGACTCAGACACAAACTTCCCTCCACCCAGAGTTGAAAAAATCCGGTTTCCTGATTGGTCCTCTGGTCAGGTGCTTCAGGTGAAAGAGACATTAACCCTTAGTTATCTGTTTATGACACGCCCCCCAAATTGCAGACAGTGGGGAAGCTCACTGGCGGCGATTTCCTTCTAGAACTTGAAAATAAAAAGATTACTACAACACATGCCCCTTTACATATACCACTAAGTATATAACTAACAGACTTCTACATTTTAAGAACACTTTTTAACTACTGAATTCTGGGAAACTCTCACGGGAGAGTGCATCAGCTACTTTGTTAGAAGCTCCTGTGATGTGCTGAATTTCAAAATCAAAATATTGGAGAGCTAAACTCCAACGAAGAAGTTTCTTGTGGTTCCCTTTGGCAGTATGAAGCCACTTTAGTGCAGCATGGTCAGTTTGTAGTTGGAACCGCCGTTCCCAAACATATGGGCGTAGCTTTTCCAGGGCGTACACAATGGCATAGCATTCCTTTTCACTGACTGACCAGTGACTTTCCCTCTCAGACAGTTTCTTGCTGAGAAACACGACAGGATGGAAGTTGTGATCTGTTGCTTTCTGCATGAGCACTGCTCCTATACCACGCTGAGATGCATCCGTGGTTACTAGGAATGGCTTGTCAAAGTCCGGGGCCCTGAGTACAGGGTCAGTCATGAGCGTTGCCTTAAGTTGGGTAAAGGCCTTTTGACACTCATCAGTCCACTTAACTGCATTTGGCTGGGTCTTTTTGGTCAGGTCGGTCAGTGGGGCAGCGATTTGGCTGTAGTGTGGAACAAATCGCCTGTAGTATCTGACCAAGGCTAAGAAGGATTGGACCTGTTTCTTTGACCTTGGGACAGGCCACTTTTGGATAGCATCCACCTTGGCCTGTAGGGGGTTTATGGTTCCTCGACCCACCTGGTGCCCCAGGTAAGTTACTCTGTTTTGGCCTATTTGACACTTTTTGGCCTTAACAGTTAGTCCGGCCTGCCTGATGCGCTCAAAGACCTTTTCCAGGTGTAGTAGGTGTTCGGGCCAGGAGTCTGAAAAAATGGCCACATCATCGAGGTAGGCAACTGCAAATTCTCCCAGTCCAGCTAGTAGACCATCTACCAGCCTCTGGAAGGTGGCGGGTGCATTTCGAAGGCCAAAAGGAAGGACATTGAATTCATACACCCCCGCATGGGTGACGAATGCTGACCTCTCCTTGGCAGGTTCATCTAGCGGTACTTGCCAGTACCCCTTGGTTAAGTCTATTGTAGAGATGAACTGGGCACGTCCCAACTTGTCCAATAGCTCATCGGTGCGTGGCATTGGATAGTTGTCCGGACGAGTTACCGCATTTAGCTTACGGTAGTCCATGCAAAAACGTATTTCCCCATCTGGCTTGGGTACCAGAACCACTGGAGATGCCCATGCACTGGTAGATGAGCGGATTATACCCATCTGTAGCATGTTCTGGATCTCCCGTTCTATAGCAGCTTGGGCATAAGGAGACACCCGGTAGGGTGGGGTTCTGATTGGGTGAACATTACCTGTGTCAATGGAGTGGTATGCCCGTTCAGTCCGTCCTGGGGTGGCTGAGAACAATGGGGCGAAGCTAGTGCACAGCTCCTTGATTTGTCGCCGCTGCAGACGTTGCAGGGTGGTTGAGAGATTCACCTCTTCCACGCCACCGTCTTTTTTCCCGTCGTAATAGACACCGTCAGGCCACTCAGCATCATCTCCCTGGACTGTAAACTGACAAACCTGTAAGTCTCTGGAATAGAAAGGCTTGAGAGAATTAACATGGTACACTTTAGGCTTTAGTGAGGAATTGGGAAATGCTATGAGGTAGTTCACAGTTTCCAGGCGCTCTTGGACCATGAATGGCCCTTTCCATGATGCTTCCATATTATGGGCCTGTTGAGCCTTCAAGACCATAACCTGGTCTCCTACCTTGAAGGAACGTTCTCTGGCATGTCTGTCATACCAGGCCTTTTAGCATTTCCTCATCCTGACAGCTGAGAGTCACTGCAGTGTGAGGTATTGAACCTGAGATCAGGGAGATTCTCCTTTGCTCTGAATGCACCCCCGCCCCCCACTAGCGTTCAGGGAGTATGGAGGTGGAGGCAGCCACCTGATTGAAACGCATAGGGGTGAGCAAAGGGTGGAGTTAGAGGTGCCTGAGAGGGAAAAAGGTTGAGGCAGGGAGGGGGAAAATCCACTCCCCACTCTCACAGTATAAATGGTGCTCCACAGCTTTTGATAAGCTTCTCTTTAGGCTAAATCTCCCTGATTAATATGAAACTTTTTGGTCAGTACACTGATTGAATGTGGGCAGAAGTGTCTATAATCTCTAGAACACATTCCCCTCCAGAACTTGGAATAGGATACAGAATTCTTGAGTCTTTACATTCCTTTGCCAGCAGCAGATAGTGAACCTCTCTGGAAAATGTTTTTCAGCCCTCTCTAGCAGCTCATCCACAAAGAGGATAACAGTCTACTACTGCTACCCATCAGTCCATTGGCTCAAGTGGTAGAAGTCTGTGTTGTGGATGTAAAGGTCCAAACCCCACTAATGACAAGTTGGGTTCAATGTAGTTCTATGTGATAAAATTTCTATATATTCAGCATGTTGAAGAAATTTACGAAATTACATTAAAATAATCTATGTTAAATGAACATTATGGCTACAAATCAAGCACTCCACAGTTAGGAAATGCCAAAATTGAGGTTGCCTGTGCAACTTTCATTCAATCCTCTTCTGCATATGCATTATAATACCCTCTTTAATTTCATGATCACATACTATATTTTTGCACAGTACCCCTACCTCATCCAGTGAACGGTTATTCAATATTTCTTTTTTATCCTGTTCATCCAGTTGGTGGCCCCACTCCTTATTTACCACACCTCATTCCCTGCGCTGAACATAAAATTAATTTCCCATTGGTCATTTCTATAGTGTTCTAACCATAGTACATCAGTGCTTCACAAACCATAATGAATTCATCTTCACAACATCCCTGTGCGGTGAGGGCATATTATTATCCCCATTTTACAACTAGGGAACAGAGATACAGAGAAATTAAGACCAAAATTGTCAAATGTGTCCACTAATTTTGAGTGCTCAACTTGAGATATCTCAGGCCTGTTGTTTTTTTTCCCCAGAGTACTAAATGTTGTTGTTTTTTAAGTAAGTTCAAAGCACAGCTCCAACTGACTTCATTTGCAGTTCTGAGTGCTCAACACTTCCACAAATCTGGCCTCCAGCGTCTCATGCAGAAAATGAGGTCTATGCAGCGGCCACCTGTGAACTGTTTAAGTGACTTACTCAGCATCACGTAGGAACTGTTGCAGAGACAGGGATAGAATTCAAATCTCCAGGCTGGTACTCAGGATTCTGCTGTGATTCAGGCAGCTTCTTCCATTCACAGCAGTCCCCTGTCTCATTCACTACAGTGCCCAACTACTAAAATAAATGAGAAAAGGGTCCTACACACAACAGCTTTCCTCAGTACATGGCCCCGGTTTATTCCCATAGCACCATAGTTCTTGTGCACTGAATGAGGCTGGGGTTCTATGGAAAAAAATTGTATGTGATCATGTATTTTTGGATTACCATAATTAAGACTAAGTTTTAGTCATAGGTATTTTTAGTAAAAGTCACAGACAGGTCATGGGCAGTGAACAAAAAGTCACAACCTGTGACCTGTCTGTGACTTTTACTATATACTCTAACTAAAACTTGGGCTCAGGGGGCCACAGGTGCTCTAAGGGGGTGGTCCAGAGGTGCCACAGATGCTGGGAGGATGGCTCAGGACCCCTATGGGTGCTGGGGGGGGGGAGGTGGACAGCAGCCCGTGGCCCAGGACGCTGCTGGTGCCAGGGGGAGAGGAGTTGCGGGCAGCAGCATGTGGCCTGGGACCCCAGCTGGTGCTGGGGGGTTGGCAGGCTTTCTACCTGCCTCTGATTGGCATGTCCCTGCAGTTTCTAGGGCAGGGGTCAGCAACGTCTGGCACGCGACTCACCAGGGTAAGCACCCTGGCGGGCCGGGCCAGTTTGTTTAACTGCTGCATCGGCAGGTTTGGCCAATTGCAGCTCCCACTGGCTGCGGTTTGCTGTCCCAGGCCAATGGGGGTGGCGGGAAATACCGCAGGCTGAGGCATGTGCTGTCCGTGGCTTCCCGCCACCCCTATTGGCCTGAAATGGCGAACTGCGGCCAGTAGGAGCCGCGGTCCACCGAACCTGCCAACGTGGGAGATAAACAAACTGGCCCAGCCCACCAGAGTACTTACCTTGGCAAGCCGCGTGCCAGAGGTTGCTGACCCGTTCTAGGGGAGGCACAGCCAGAGGGGCTTGGCATGCTGCTCCCATGACAAACGTAGGCTCCGCAGCTCCCATTGGCCGGGAATCGCAGCCAATGGGAGCTGTAGGGACAGCACCTGCAGGCAGCATGAGGAAACCCCTCCCTCCGGCCCATCCATCTAGAAGTTGCAGGGACATGCCAATAGGAGCCAGGAAGCGCTTCCTCGCAGATAAGTGCCTCCTCGCACCCCAACCACCTGCCCCAGCCCTGAGCTCTCTCCCACATACCCAAACTGCTGCTGCTGCTGACACCAACCACTGCAGAAGTCATGGAAAGTCATGGAGTCCTGACTTCCATGACCTCTGTGACAGACTCACAGCCTTAATCATAATGCATATGCACAACAGAGCTGAATTAAAATTTCACCGTCAACTTTAATTCTGGCATTTCCTAATATTTAAGTGCCTAACTCTGCAACCCTAATGCCATTTTAATGTAGGAGTTTGTTTTGATTTTATTTTTTTAAGTTTAATTTATACATAGCCCAGTGTAGAGTACACCAAGAAGTTGTGAACCATTTGAAAGTATTTTTTAAATATGAATGATGAATAAATAAATATGAGTAATACTCACTGGTCCTCTTCCTAGTAATTATTAATATTAATTCACAGGTCATTATAACCATAAGAACAGTCATACTGGGTCAGACCAAAGGTCCATCTAGCCCACTATCCTGTTTTCCAACAGTGGCCAATACCAGATGCCCCAGAGAGAATGACCAGAACAGGTAATAATCAAGTGATGCATTCCCTGTTGCTCATTCCCAGCTTCTGGCAAACAGAGGCTAGGGTCACCATCTCTGCCCATCCTGGCTAATAGCCATTGATGGACCTATCCTCCATGAATTTATCTAGTTCCTTTTGAACCCTGTTGTAGTCTTGGCCTTCACAACATCCTCTGGCAAAGAGCTGACTGTGCACTGTGTGAAGAAATACTTCCTTTAATTTGTTTTAAACCTGCTGCCTATTAAGTACAGTGAATGATTGAAACCAGAAGTAGTACAGATATGCTGATAAGCAAATGTCTAATAGGCAGATGTGTTCTTACACGTCAAAGTGAAGATCAAACACCTTCATTCCTTCTTAATGGAACAAGCTATGTTAAGGAACTGTAGAACATTCTGGGGGGAAGCTGTCTGGTAAATCTTATCTAAAGGACCACTTTATCTCCTCTCCCTCATCCATATCTCATTCTGATGGGCTGATTCTGGTCTACCAATAGGTTATTTAGGTTTCTTGGTCCTATGAAGACAGGCAGGAGTGAGATGTTCAATCATCCTCATTCTTAATTCCATATTCCCAACTCCCTGCTTCTGATCTGAAATATTAAATTAATCATGCTACTGATTTCCAGGCCAACACCAGGTGGCAAGGGTGAATTCAGGCCCCAAGGTCATATTGATATTTCCAGTTGCCATGGAAAACCTTCCTCATCAAGTACCATGGCACGTGATGTCATAGTTACTAAAATACCTATCCATCAAGTACTCTGATTTGGTTTTCGAATACCAGAGAAAACAGACCAGGGCTTGAATAGAAAGTGAATGAGAGAGGAACTCAGAAATAAATGAGCTTGATAAATATAGGGCAAAGATGTGAAGGGGAGAGGAGTTCTTATTAAATGTCTTTAAATATCTTCTAATTAAGTCCTGAAATATACACACAAAATTACATCTGCAGCACTGTATTTGGCAGAGTTTTGAATTCTAATGCGTATGTAATGCCAAGCTCGCTTGCTGCCATTCATCCACTGGGCGATCATCCAACGATGGAAAGGCTGCTGCTGCTACTAGCATTAGTCACTGTGTACTCATTTGCTGGATAGCTGGAAGATGTGCAAGGGATTGTTAATTTGTTTGGGGGAAATGAAGCTACTCTGTAAGAAGCAAATCATCCCACCTCAATTTTGAGAAATGATAATATTTCTCTTTGAGCTAAGTTTAATGGTTTCTGCAGCTAGGAGTGGAGAAGACCAAATCAGAACACGCATATTGTAGGTACCTTTACAGTAATCAAATTATGATTTGAGATCAGAGTAGGTATCTGCAGCTAGCACATTCTAGCCTGAGAAAGGGCAGTGTCAGCTGACTGAAATTTCTGTTTGGTGGAAAGAGAGAGTTTCCTTATACTTGTAGCTCTACATAAAACCATGATCTGGCAATGGGAAAATTATTAATCTTTAGGTACAGGTGACTTATCTATTCTCTGGCTATAAAAATGTTTTAGGATGTAGTGTAAACATCGGGCAAGTGATTGTATATTATTATTTAGGGATAACAATCCTATACCATCAATCCCCTTTTCCCCCACCTCTATCATACAAATCACAGAAAGCTACTATTGGCTTACTGGGGCCGTATACCTTTTGAGAACCAAAAATTATATCCAAACTATTGACACAGAACATGCTATATTTTCTCATGTCTATATTATAGACAGTACGGCACAATGGTAATTATTAATTCATTAATTAAACCTGAGGTGTTTTAAGCACAAATATAAAGGGCACCCTTCAGCAGAGAGTCAGTGTACCTGATGGTATAGAAACTAATTAAATCCCCAGCATACCCGTGTTTCTTTAATCTGCATTTAAAAGATAGAACAACATCAGTTTGTTGAATTAAGATCACAGGATGATTCCACAGTCAGGGGGTAAAGTTGCTAATGGCCGATACCAGTTGTTTCAGACTGATAATGAGGCCTTTTCAAATAAAAGGCTGATGCAGACTTAAGTGAACAACTACAAGCAGATAATAAAAGATGGTCAGACAGCTACACTGTGTTGGACACCTATTACGGAGGAATTTGTAAGTAGAGGGAAAAAGGCACTCTGAAGTCTATATGAAGTTCTGCAGGAAGCTAGTGAAGAGAGATTTCTGAACAGGTAATAATGGGACGAGACAGATTGGAACCAGCAAGAATTCAAGCTGCTGCATTTTGTATTAACTGAGTCTCAATATGGCAATATTTTGAAGGAGGTAAAGTGAAACTCCAGACACAGCAAGCAGAGGATAGTTTAAAAAAAAAAGAGAGAAAGAAAGAAAAGAAATCTGAAACAACTGTAACATAAGGTTTATCTGTTTTTTATTTTTTAAGATAGTCAAAAGTGGTGCTATGAGAGGATATTGCCAGGGAGGGAGCAGCAATCTCCCCTCCCTTTCTTACATGAAATCAACAACTGAAACTCTGTTTGAATCAATCCAACCAATTTCAGTGAGTTCTCTGACATCCAAGAACTGGCCATCCTATAAGGCAACACAATTTGTTTGGCATTAAAAAGCACCTCGATAGTTTGAGGGAAAGGAACAATTGTTTTCTGTATTAACTCTGGAAAACCAAGAGCACATTGGCAGGAGACGGATGATAAGAGCAAAATAGCAGTTTAACACTAGAAATAGGCAAATCTTTAGAGGATCAGAGTGAAGGAACTGCATGTTTATCTGAATTAGCTACTCCTGTTCTCTACAGAACCAAGCTAGAGTCTTGTCAGAGCATGTGTCTCAGGAGATTTCTAGCAACTCCACTTCTGATCATAGGCTAAGTCCATACTTATGGTGGAGCGTAGAGTACAAGCATTACATATATAGCTATATGCCACAGTGAATGACAGGCTGTGTCCACACTTGTCATTGTGGTGTGTAGTTACACACAGCAGTGAAAGGTCGTGGCGGTAGGGAAAAGCTCTGGCATGCTGGAGTGTTTAGAGTGCCTTGTAGGGTTTATACCTTAGGAGTTTAGGAGTGTAGGGCATTCTGGTTTACTGTACTTGCCTAAGCCATGCTTCACCATCTACACTGCTATTTAGAAAGCTCACAGAGTATTGCCTCTTTCATTCTGGCTTCTTTGTTCTATGTGTAAACTGAAGACTGTGCATCTGTAATATGGCTCCAATGGCTGAAAGAAGAAACATCAGGGTACTAGTATCACTTAACAGAGATCAAATCAAATGAAAAAAACCACACATTCATGTAACTTAAGGTTGCACAGTTAAAAATCACAGAGTCAGGAAAGGCAAAAGCTAAAGTTCTATCAGATCGATCATTTGAGACTTCATCAATATCATGCCATTGACTTGAAGAGGACTCTTCACAGGTATAACGAACCATACATGGAGTAAATATGATCAATTAGGATGGAAACTGGAACAAGATTACACTTTCATGTTGGGGAAATCTTCAGATATCTTCCTGCCACTTGGGATTGTTCCTTTTTCCTCATCTTTTTGCTTGTTTGCTTGGGTTGTGATACAGCCTACATTATGGAGTGATACAGTAAGCTACACCACAATTAACAAGGAGGGAGGGACACAATAAACCTGGATGAGCAATACTCGATGCTCACCGATTAAGAATGTTAAAAATGAAATGGTTCTAAGTAAGACTTGAAGTTCTCACCTCATGGAGGTGAATAGGATGGAAGCAATTCCAGAGGCAATTTCTCATCTTTGCTGCAATTGTTTGGCTGGACACATTTGGGTTAACAGAGCAGCAGCACATATGTTTATACTGCGATGGATTTAAATTCACAATGGAAAAATTTGAAAGTTTATGCGTGGGGTTAAATGAAGGTTTAGACTTGACAGAATATTATACAATGCAGGACATTTTTAAACAGAACCTACAATTCTGAAATGTTCTGTCATGCCTGTTGGTTAAAAGATGTTATTACTCGTGGGGCAGAGACAGCGCAGAACATGTTTCAGTGAGGGATTGACAATGTCCCCTAATTAAAACTGTCCCAAAAGCAACTTGACAGCAGCTACTCCTTTCTCAGGCTAAGACCCTAGTTCTGATTAAAATCTATTTTAGGTCTTTATATGGCCTCTTACCATAGTATCTGATTGACTCAAAATCTTTACTACAGTAGTTCTCAAACTTTTTTTTTTCTTTGGTGGACCACTAGAAAATTGCAGAAGGTCTCAGCAGACCACTTAATGATCTTTTCAAATGTTTTTTGTACCATTAGTTAACTATTGTGAAGCGCTTTGGACAAAAGCACTATATATATTTAAAAAAACAATTTTTTGTTCTACAAATAAAAGCACACAACTCATATTTTAATATCAGTAGTCTTACCTTTCTAACGCTAATGCGATGGATGTGCCCTCTTTCCCCTGCCATGGCAGCCTCTAAGCTGAGGCTGAGAAGGAGAGCCTTCTCTCCCTGGCAGCTGCAGCCCTGGACCTGGGGAAAGTCATCTCTTTCTCTGGCTGCCACAGCCCCACACATCCAAAATTTCCCTCATCCCCTCTTCTTGCCCCACTGCCCCCTCCCACTTAGCCCTTATTCCTCCCAAGGCCACCACTTTACCTTACATGTGTGTCTTCTCCAGGGTCCAGTCACCTAATTAGTGGAGCCACGCCCACGTGGCTCCATGCATGGCTCCACTAATTAGATGGTTGGCCCTTCATCCTCTTGTGTATGGCTGCCCCGGCATGCCACTTAGAAGGAACTATCCGCAGACCACCTGAATGGAGCTCGCAGACCACTGGTGGTCCACAGACCACAGTTTAAATACACTAAAGCAGAGGTTCTCATTCACTCAATCCAATTAAAGATGGGGTACTGAGGCACAGGGGTTAAGTGACTTGCCTAAGGTCGCAAAGGAAGCCTATGGCAGGAAAAGAAATGAATCCAGGTCTCCAAAGTCATATGCCAGTGCCTTAGCCACTGGACACATGCTTTCTCTCCTCAGTAGATGATAGTATAACTTGCCCCTGGTTCGTAGTATCAAGCCCCTTGCTCTTACACACTCCTGGTAAGAGGAAATGTAGGTGTGAATCTCTGATGAGGGATGGTCATCTTTTTGTTGGGACATAACTGGAATGACTTTTTACTAGAGTATTTGAAGAAGATGTGGCAGATTTAAAATTCTTTGTAAAACTTTCTACAAGTTGCTGTATTGTTAAGTTTAACAAGGAAATTAGGAAAGCAGCAAGAAGTTATTCACCATCTGGTAGAGTGGAAATCAAAAACTCATCATATCTTGCAAAAAGTTGACCTGATATGATTTACAAAATCATTTGGTAAAGTTTGTGGAACTACAGGAAAACACCACAAGCAGACAAGTTAAGACTGCATTGTTAGAGAAATTCCATAAACCAATAATCTAAACAGATCAATATGCATGACCCCTTACTCTTGCACAGTACCCATTTTTATTAATAAGAGTAAAGATCTATGTGGGGAACATGATGGAAAATATTTGTATAAACTGGACAAAGATTACTTACATGTAGGAGAAACCGTCCAGTATTTTCATGTAACCTTTCATGCTCATTCCTTTTCTTGCTTTCCTAGTCAATTTCATATAGACTTCAAAGTGCCTTTTTCACTTTGAAATGCATCAGTGATAAGGGTCCAGAATAGTGTAGTTCTTTAACCATCTTTTGTCATGTGTTTTTATTTGTTCCATTTAGGTCTGCATCAGCCTTTTATTTCATACATCCCATCATTATCAATTTGAAAGCCCAAAGTGCAAAAAATTTCAGAGAACTACTATGTAGGTACTGAATAGCTGAATCTATCTTATTTTGTACTGATTATTATGGGTTTAAATTTAAAAGATTGGAAAAATACAACAGACAACATAAAAAGCATATTCATCCGGTGCCTGGTATGGATACAAAATATCAGAAACTGCACTGTGAGCTACTCAGAAAGCAGGAATTTTCAGTATTTTTCTGTCTGTCCTGAAAAGTTTAGAACAAGGTTTCTCAAACAGAGGTCACCATTTCCGTAGGGAAAGCCCCTGGTGGGCCGGACCCGTGTGTTTACCTGCCCTGGCCACAGGTCTGGCTGATCGCGGCTCCCACTGGCCGCAGATCACTGCTCCGGGTCAATTGGAGCTGCTGGAATCGGCGGCCAGTAAATCCCTCGGCCAGCACTGCTTCCAGCAGCTCCCATCAGCCCAGAGCAGCAATACGTGGCCAATGGGAGCCGCGATCAGCCAGACCTGCAGACGGGGAAGGTAAACACACCAGCCCAGCCCGCCAGGGGCTTTCCCTACAGAAGCAGTGACCTCTGTTTGAGAAACCCTGGTTTAGAACTATCATTTGTATGTTGTTTAGAATGACATTTCTGCACAAACAAAAATACTGTACTTGAGTGACCTTTATACAGCATTCTGTGCATTTAAAATAAACACTAAAAATTTGTTTCGTGTATTTACTTCACAGGATCCCAACTATGCATCAAAGATGGTCAGACTCTGGTATTTTACATATTCCATCTACAGGAAAGAAGAGAAAGACAGATTTCAAAATGTAAATCTGACAGTCTGCTGGAAATTATCACAGCTGCTTTGATTTTCAACAAGGCAAGTATTTTGGAAATATAAAAACTTCAAGAAAAGATGAAAAACATTAAAGAGAATGCTGTATGGATTTGACATCTGGGTGCTTCAAAATCTGATATAAAGATTCCAACCTATGCCTTATTGTTGTCTGTTTAAATCTTTCATAAAAGACTAACATGCAGCATCAAGGCCACCGTCTCACATCTATGTTGACACTGATGAAATTACTCGGAGTGATGCAGAGTCTCCTGAGGCACTCACTATCACAAGTAATGAAATAAGAAGGGAACAAAAAACGTTTTCTGATCCTGCATAACAAAGCAGAGTAAAAAATAAACACAATCAACTATTTGAAAATATGTACATAAATGTATTTTCTTCCCAAGTAACCTCAGTAGCATGACAGATTTGTCAATAAGCATGGACTATAATAATATGTCAGAGGCATCTGGACACTATGATAATGGGCAGGGTATAGGCAGACCAAGAGATAGATAAATAAATTTTGCTGTTAAATTAAAGAAGAGAAAAGATGGCTGTCTTTAATCATTTACAGATAGTTGTACCTAGCTGCTGGTTTCCTCCATCCTGTAAACAACTTCTCATTCATTAATTTGCTTTTCAATATTTTACTAGCTCTTTATTGCACCACAGAATTTACAGTGACTCTACCAAAACAAATTGGGCATAGTTATTCTGTTTATTGGTTCTAACCAGTTTGGTTGCTTTAAGGGACCTTTTTGAACTTTTTAGTCTTCTGTATAATTAAGTGTAGCACTTTAATTGCTCAAACTTTTTGGTAGAGTATCTTAACCCCTTGTTTCCCTTAAAGTAACTGATGACTGTAGTCAAATTTATTAGTAAGAGCAGAGCTTAAACAGCTACAGGTCTCTAGGTGTTGAGCTCTTCCACCATAGCTCACACAGAAACTACATTTCTGTTATCTGTGCAGAACAATCAGAAATTACTATTCGCACCCTGCGCCCCTCTTCCGACACACAGTTCTTTGAGGAAACAAATGTCATGTCATCGCAAATGAGATCTCAAAATCCAAAGTGCATAATGGATTTGCAGTGTCCACAAGAGCAGGAAGTAATCGATCTGCTCATTATTCCCCTGAAGCTCCAATTTAGAAATGAACCTTATGACGAGTTCAATTTGGAGATTTCAGTGTGGGAATACTACATTTTTTAATTCAACAGTAAGAAATAGCAGGTAGCATATTTATTACAGCTAGCTGGGTATTTTCTGTTGGAATGATTTTCCAGTGGAAAATGGCCTCCTTGCAAAGTTTAAATTTTCCACAGTTAAAGTTCTGCTTTTCTGTCAGGAAAATCAAAATGACAGTTCTTTACTTGCCCACCTGGAGGGCAGACAGAAAGGGAAATGGACAAGAGCTTTCTGGGTGGGCAACTTGCAGACAGTGTGACTATGAGAAATTCCTATTTAACATCCATGTTAGTATGGTTGCTGCACAAAGCATTAAAAATCATCTTCACTACTAGATACACATATTACACCTAAGCAGGCGCACAGTATTTGACTTGAGCTCAGGTGCAAATAAATTAAATGATTTGGATCAAAATACTCCAGTATTATTTTAATTTAGCGTCTAACTTTCATCGGTCCTACTGAAATCAATGGGAGATGTGCGTATTTGACAACTCTGAAAAGCAGATCCTTATTTATTTATTACAGCTGGTGGTTGGACTCATTTAATTGTGTTTTGAAAGTAGCCTATCAGATGAGAACAAATAAAATGCCTGAATTCCCATTATCAAAATGAAGAAAAAGAAGAAGAAAAGATGTAGCACCAGCTGTCTCTGGACAAAGTCAGATACAAAGTAATAACAGTCCTTCCATTGCACCTGTACTCAATTTCAAAGGTACATCTGTCATTTTATTTTAACAGACTAACAAGATAGGTTCACAGCCATCTGTGCGTCCACCTTGCACACAGTTCAGGCTTTACAACTTTTAAAAACAGTATTCAAGGTAAAAGAAAACAATTGTAGGAGACTAAAGAAAACAATATTTGAAGTTCATTAAATCTGACAATAAAATGATCCCTGTGAACTAGAATTATAAAAGCAGCATATTCAGTTGTAAGTGAGTAATGAAATCACTAAGCTCTGCACAACTCACAATGGGCTAAAATCCTGCAGTCTTTATTTGGATCTGTATTGTAATCTCACTTGGTTAAATCAGTGGGGAGGGGACAGAGAGTTTAGGGAACTCCACAGAGTTCATCTCTGTTATTTTCTTTCATTGTGATCCTTAGAGGAAGGGATATAAAGGGCTGCAAAGGAAGCATAATCACAACCTACAAACCTAGTGCATCCTGAGGATCCATGAGAAAGCTAAAGCCCAAAGGTGTTCTATCTGCTATGGAGCAGATAAAACATGCACTGTCCAGCATTAACTCCTACAATAAGATTCAAAATAGGCCTGTCACTAGGGTCCAGGACTAGGAATCAGGATGTTTAGATTCTATGCCCTATTATGTTTTTAACTCACTGTGCAAAGTCACTTAGCTTCTCTGTGCCTCAGTTTCTTAACTGTAAGGTAGAATAATGATGGTTATCCTTTCCTGTAAAGCAATTTTAGTTTTACAGCTGAAGATAGCTATTTAAGTGTTATTATTTAATATTGTTAGATAGTCACCTGGGCCCAAGGCAAGTATTTCTGTTAAGTTTAAGTATTTCTTAGGAAAGTGCAGTGGCTGCTTCCCTGGTCCTATCCTGTCCAGAATCCAGCACACTTAATATTCTTAAGTATTACAAAATAGCAGCATATCAGCGCTATTGCATCACTCTGTTTTTTTTAAGAATGCAATATATCAGTATCATGCAGCTAGCAAAAGTGAAGTCCAAGAGTAATAATATTAATTCACAACATATGGTAAATGTACATATTAAACCTGTAGACGCCTGCAGCCTTTAACCATGAGTACTCTAAATACACTCAATGGATCTACTCTCATAGGCATACGGGCTAAGGTTGCACAAAATACAATAAAATGACTACCCTGCAATTAGAACCCATGGCCTACGCCAGCTGACTTGGGCTTGTGGGGCTAGGACTAAGGGTTGTTTAATTACAGGCGACCAGATTGATTTCAGGCTTCATAAGTTTCCTGCCTTTTGTCAACTTTGCCATGTCTGAGCACATCCATTCAGACCACATTTTGTGTAACCTGTCTTTAAAGGTTTTGTTCAGGCAGACATCAAGCAGTTGTAGAATAGAAGTTAAGCCTCCAGGCTTTACAGCCAAAGTAGTTTTCAATTTTTTAGCCACATTTTTCACCTCATCCGTCTTGTGTGCCCTGAACATGTCCCAAACAGGCATAGCAGGTTTCTTATTCCACACTTTTTTCCAGCCATTCATTAGTCCCACTTTCATCCATTCATCCCTTTTCGTGTGCACGTACGACACCAGCAGGAAATTTCATGTTTTCAGGCAAGGTTTTTCTTTTAAAAACAACAACAGGAGGGAGCTTTGATCCAGTGGCCAAACATGATAAAACCACCATAAAATAGTGGATTTTTTCATGGCTAGTGGTTTTAGTTAAAACTGTTTTTTCCAATGACTCCTGTTGCTCGGGAGATCAAATGTCATTGGTGTTTTGTCCATATTTCCTATTTGTGACAGCTCAAATGCATATTCCTTTCGACATTTTATAATAAACCTTTAGAAAGATTCAATTTTTTCTTCCAGATCTCTTGGCAGCTTTTGTGTTATCTTTGTTTGCTGACAAATACAGAGACCAGGACAGTTCATGAAGCAAGTACACCAACGCTGATGAGACAAACATTGACAGCTTTACTGACTTGTGTTTGTCGTCTTTTGACATTTGCAGAGCATGCGGACGAATTCCAGTTCTAGTGACGATGTACCCATTTTCTCAACATTCAGCAACCCAATCATTGAGAACTTTCTCCAACTCAGGAAATGAAGTGCACCGTGTTGGGCAATTTTTCTTGCTTCTTGTCACGTCTTTTAGTGTTGTTTTATTTTTTTGCATTCTCTTACTTGTGTCTCATTGATACAGAATTCATAAACAGCGGCAAAATTATTGTTCGCTTCTGCATATTCAACAACTTAAAGTTTGAATATTGAGTGATAAACAGACCATTTTCTTCTGATTTCACCGTTGTTCATTTTAAATACTAGTATGAAAATCTTAGAAAGTAATAATTTAGTTATAGATTTTGTAGGACTTTATATAGGAATGTCACCTGCTTTATCACTGTCAAATTATTATTGTTCTTTGTTTATTTCAAAGCAGCCCTGTAGATTGGCATGTTTTTGGAGATAACAGGCTATTTAAATTTTATTACAGATTCCGTCGATTCTGCATATATTTTCAGATTGGCTGAGACTTATGAGGTCCATTGGTAGAAATGCATGAAGAGATTAAATTACACAGTAGCAGACTGACACCAGAGCTATAGTACTATCGTTCATTGTATTTTTCTGATTGGCTTGTAAGGCGTAGCATTTTGTGAATTTATGGGTCAAATGTCATGCAGATCTGCAGCACTGCTCCTTTAGCATTCATTTCAAGCCAATCTAGTCCACTAAACAAAGTCTTTGCAACTTTAAATAGCTGCAGTATTGATATCAATAAATTATTTTACGTATGTGCTATAAAAATAAATTATAATACAGTCCTGTAGTAGAACAATACTAGGAAAAGCAAACAGCTAGTAGTAGGAAAATTGAACTTTAGGGAAGCATGTGTTTAAATGCTTTGTTTACATGGACATGAACTCAGAAAAATTATATAATTGATATCCATGCATTTTATTTTATTAATACTTCTTTTATCTCAATTATAACTTAACAAATATAGAATTTGAGTAAAAATAAAATTTTAGCAAATTTTTAAGGAAGCAAATCCAGAATTGACGTTCCATCATCAATGATCTACAACAGGGGTTGGCAAACTTTGGCTCCTGGCCCATCAGGGTAATCCACTGGCAGGTTGGGATGTTTTATTTACATAGAACGTCCACAGGCACAGAGCTCCTCAGCTCCCAGTGGCTGTGGTTTGCCATTCCCAGTCAATGGGAGATGCGGGAAGCGGCACGGGTCGAGAGAGGTCATGGGGAGCTGATACATTGTTTCCCAGCTCAATAGAATATAAATTCCACATTGATCCAAGTCCTTCACACATGGTGACATACCACATTGCCCAGAAGGAAGGAGGAGGACAGGAGTGTGGAAATATAATGAAAAAGTGTCATTAGCCAGCAGAATTTTCTGATGCAGAAATTATGGCCCAAGGAGAGACAGAACATTAATCCAACATTAAAACAGAGCCAGTTTAGAAGAAAAACAGTCATATTACAGCCAAGCCTTGTGATTTTATGATTCATTTCAGCCCAGCAGAGACTCCTTCCACAATCAACTAATCTTCTCTTTATCTTTGGATCCAAAACCAGTTTTTGTTATTGCTGAAGAGAGAATATAAACTGTTATGCGGTTTGTAAAAGGGCAGTCCCAACCCCAAGTTCGGAGTTGTCTCCTAGTATTTTATTTAGAATTACAGGGATTGGCAACCTTTGGCACGCGGCTTGCCAGGGTAAGCACCCTGGTGGGCCGGGCCGGTTTGTTTACCTGCTGTGTCTGCAGGTTCAGCTGATCTCGGCTCCCACAGGCTATTGTTTGCCGCTCCAGGCCAATGGGGGCTGTGGGAAGCAGTGGCCGGCACATCCCTCAGTCCACACCACTTCCTGCAGCCCCCATTGGCCTGGAGTGGTGAACCACGGCCAGTGGGAGCCGCAATCGGCTGAACCTGCAGACGTGGCAGGTACACAAACCAGCCCGGCCCACCAGGGTGCTTACCCTGGCAAGCCGTGTGCCAAAGGTTGCCGACCCCTGCAGTATTATATAAAGGATGGTCTTGTGATTAACGCACAAGACTGGGAACTAGAGGGTCTTCTATTCCCAGTTCATCCTTTTATAATTTTGGACAAATCATAACCCTTTGGTGAGTTAGTTTTCCTATTTGTAAAATGGAAGGACTGGGGATGATGATGACTGATAAAGCAATACTGTGTATTTCTTCAGTACCCAGCTAAAGGCTGAGTGGCAGATACCTGATAGGGCAAGAAAGTAGAAATTCAGAGTGAGGACAAAAGGTAAGAGAACAAATCAGCTACTGTAGAGTCAAACTGTAAGAATATGGAAGAGGTAATGAATCACATACTGCAGAGACAATGTATTATAGAAATTGATTAGTTAGCAAATCAATCAAGATAATGGCCAATAAATATGGCATAGATAAGCAACTGTGTCAAACAATGCCATTAATGATGACATCAGGTTAATTGCAGCAAAATAGGCAGGGATGTGAAATTATGACTAAAGAGTAGTGTGTAATAGTAATTCAGTAATTATAGGCTGGAATGTGATGAAATTGAAACGATGCAGTAAAATAACAGTCTCTGGAATGACAGTGCTGGTCAGTGGAAGGACTGGACTGCCTATGCAACTTTGCCTTTTAATTAACTGCTCACCTCAAGAGTGCAGAGTCATGAGTAGACAGTTCTGGTATTTCAGTCAAATGGGTGGAGCCGGTAGGCACTGCCACTGGCACTGGAGTTCTCAAAGATGGCAGAAGATTCATAGGATCTGTGGTCCTTCCATCCCTCACAATCTAACCCACTCTTCCTAGGTAGCCTATAATTGTCTTCATCTCATCACATCTCAGACACACGGATTATGTCACCCTTATCTTCCCAAGCCAAGCATTTCACCTCACTTATTTGTTTTTCCTTCCAGAGTTAGCAAAAAGACATGTGTGTTTCACACTTAGCACTACTGCAATTACTGTTGTCACGACCAGTTGAAGACAGACTTTTGCTTGCACCACTGTGCTGTCATTGAGTGCATGGCTCCAACGTTAATGCCTGTGTGATATTTGAATATCTGGAATTTCCTTGATTTTTTCCATGGATGGTAAAAGAAATCTTAGTGTCAATATATAATGCAACAACAAGGGGCTTTTTCTCCAGCTCTCCCTAAAAAGACTACCAGTGTCTATGCTCATTAGATCCAATACCCAGTAAGAAACTCATAATCTATTTTTCAAATTTCCCATAGGAAGCTCAAATCCTCCAGCCCTTACTCAAGTGACTTTGTAAGGTGTGAATACTGGGGTGAGTAAGGGTTGTAGGATCACACCTAAGCGTAGCTATCTAAAGACCTAGTTCACCTGGCCTTGAAGTCAATGGAAAAAAATCCAACTACATGTGCTTCCACTGCCAGTTCTTCAACACAGCTAGGTCACCATTTTCAGAAAATCCCTACTCTATGCATAAAGGACCATCACTCCTCTTTTAAAAAGAGAATCATTTCAAAGATAAGTAAGAACATCTTTCCTCTTGAGCTGGTGACTAATGGTTTACACATATCCCTCTTGGGCTTGTGGCAAATGATCATGCATGTTGCACCAGATCCAATAAAATGTCAGTTTCTGACCCTAATACAGATTTTACTAGATATTACTTGGTGGATCACTGATTACTCATTATTTTGATTAAGGGCTAACATTTATTATAAATGTGTTTATTTTTCTTTTCTTTATGATCAATTATAATTAATTGAATTGCTATTCTATGTTATCATTGTGAATGAAATGAAAGGACTCCAGCAATTTTACCTACTGACTGTACATGCTTTCTAACAGTGAACTTTCTCCTCCCCTATCCATGCACTACCCTTCACAGAGATTGATTTAGTCGTGACACTTCTAAAATGATTTCTTTCAGAAAAAGAAAGCTTTATTTTCTCTGACACATTCTGACTGAGATTAAATGTGCTGCACTGGTGGAGGGACAATCAATTCAGCTTGGTGTGAAGCAATTTGGGAAGAGTTCTCACTCTGGTACTAGTATAAATAATTAAAAACTAGCAATGCTGATAACAGTATTGGTTAGGCAACGGTCAGTCTCTTTTGCATAGGTTTTCAAATAACTTATTAGCGGGAAATAAAATGAAATAAAGTATTCAGCATCCTCACTTCAGATCCCATACCCCTTTCTTCCTAGAATGCTTTCTCCATTTTTCCCTGTATTTCAACAGCTACCACCATTATGACCATGTAAGAAGTTGAAAAGTTTGCATAATGGGCATTTCTTGATTTCTTATCCCTTTCCACCCTATTTTTTAACACAAATCTCCAAACTAACAGTGTCAAATGTAGCAGAAGCACTAGCTCCCTCCATTCCCACAGGACTCAAGAACTCTCTCAATTTCATGCTTCCCTGCACAGCTTTATTTACACTAAAACCACTCTGCTATGTGCTTCAGAGCAAACCCTTGGACCTGATCTTCCAGCAAATCTCAGCTATATTATCTGTGCACTCTATGAAGCCTGGAGTCCCCACTAAAGACTCTGGTTGACATATCAGGTGAAATACAAGTGAACTGTCTAATGGAAGTTAATGTCCCAACAAAATGAGGTCAACAAGATACAATCAAATATGTGCAGCATCCATTCATGGAGTGCAGGCTTTTGTTCAAAACAGCATTTAGCGCTGAAGTTGATATTGTAACAGTGAGACATTTGGTATATTTGCAAAGAATATTACTGACATTAATCTTTCTGAAATTCAAGTTGGTGCCTCATGGATTTTCTTTCAATGAATTTTTGGATGAATACTAATTAGTACTTAAAATCAAGGAAACTTTGGGGGTTCACCAGCATTTCCACAAATACCCACCTGCTAATAAAAATGATCAGCCCATATATCATCATGAAACCAAACTTGGCATGTAAAGTATATTTTTCATTATTAATTATTATTATTACACTGTTTTATCATCTCTATCAGTTATCCACTCAATTTTTGGTGCCTTGTATATGAACCGCTACCAAATGGTATATATAACGTTGTGTTCTAAAGACATCGATAAAACTTGGTACTAGCAGGACAACTATCAATAAAATGGTGGGAATTAAGGCTCTTCTTGATAGTTAAATTGAGTTATGTTTTTCTATTTGGAAATTGCTTTTGATTAGAAGGTTCCTAGCAGGGCTATTTATGTATTTTGGGGATTATTATTGCATTTGTTATTTGCATTTTCAGTTTAATGGGTATGTGCTCTATAAATCTAATCTAAAATAAACAAATTTATGGGGGAAAGGTCATCCTGGAGTTTCCTTGTTCACGTTGATTTGTGTCAAAATTATTACTATAGTACATTATGTAAAGTTAACACATTTAAAACATTTTTCATACAGTTGTGCATAGGAATAGATTTCTTCTTTTAAAAGATATTAAAACACTCAAAACTTATAAAAAAATCAGCATAGAGCATAGCTGAATGCATACCTTTTATGCAATACATACAGCATAAAGTCTCTCTTCAAAGGTCTTATTTAAACATGTTGTTAAATACATATATTGTTGTTTGAAGTGCTGTTGTAGCCCTGTTGGTACCAGGATAAGAGAGACGCAAGGTGGGTGTGGTAATATCTTTATTGGACTAACTTCTGTTGGTGAAATAGACAAGCTTTTGAGCTTCACAGAGCAAACCCGAAGAAGACCTCTGTGGAGCTCAAAAGCTTGTCTGCTTTACCAATGGAAGTCAGTCCAATAAGGGTATGTCTGTACTGCAGTTAAAACCCACGGCTGGCCCCTAGCTGCAGACTTGGGCTGAGGGGCTGTTTAACTGTGGTGTAGATGTTCAGGTTTGGGCTTTAAGAGCCTGCAAACAGGGAGGGTCCCAGAGATCAGGCTTCAGCCTGAGCACAAACATCTACACTATAATTAAAGAGCTCCTTAGTCCTAGCCCCACAAGCCCAAGTCAGCAGGCATAGGCCAGCCATGGGTGTCTAATTGCAGAGTAGACATACCTTGTGAGATATTACCTCAACCACCTTGTCTCTTGTTAAATCTTTAGACCCTTTTAGACATTCTGAAAAGCCTTTTTGCTGCACGCCCAGCAATGTCCATTCAAAGTTAAATACTTCACCTGTTTATAAAGCATTTTTTGTTCTCACATAGAACTTTCTGGACCTGGATCCCAGTGTGCTTTTCAAACAAATGATGATTTTGTAGTTAAGTATTGCACTGGGACTCGAGACGTGATTCAATTCCTGGTATTGCCACAGACTTTAGATTTTTGCATTTTTTTGATGTGGTAACCATTTTACTCAAATTAACAGGAAAATAAATGACAGTACAAAATGACGTGACACCAAATTTTTCTCATTAAATGTTGCATACATGTTTTCACCATTTTTGTGCTATGCATTAGCATAGAAGAACCCTCAATCCTGATTAAACTGAAAACACTGACAAAACTTTATCAGTGGTACATGTCTTTTAAGACTGATATACCATTATATCTATCTATTGTAAGTGACCATACTATGCCCATCTCTGCAGCATGAGTGCCTTCCTAACATACAGAATTTTGCATTTTCCACAGCAGCTATCCTCTTTTCATTTCCACAATTACTGAGCCTCAGAATATTTTGGTATAACAAAAGGTGGTGACAGAAGATTTTGCCTTTGGAGATAATATGTTCCCGCTTAAATGGATTTTATAAACCCCTTCAAGGTTTGGTTGGGATACTGGAGAGCAATTTGAAATGGGTGCCTACAGCCAGAAAGGACTTTATGCAAAGCCTCTCTGAAACTGTTCTTCAGAAAGTCAGCTGCCTCCCTCACAAATAACAAGCAGCTCCAGGCAGGTTTATTACTCTTTTAGAAAATACATTAGACATTTATTTATTTATTTATTTTAAAAGATTTACAATGGATTTTCCCACTGCAGCATCCCAACTACTTTAAAAGAGATCCTACCAAATCTACTATCTTCCTATATTAAGGAATATTTTTCTTTGATTACAACTAGTTGTGTGCATGTGTGGATGTAGCTGTAGGGTGTTTGTTGCGGTTTGTTTCTCCCTCCACAGCCTCCTTGCTTTTATATGGTTCCTTTTCCTAGTATTTTGGGCTAAAGTTGGAGAACTTTTACTTCTTACAGAATCAAGAGATGGATAGCACTAGTTTAAAATCTGCAGATGCTGAGCAAGCTCCACCAGCAGACCACAATACTCACTTTCAACAATTCCAACCACAGGTCTATTTCAGGAAGAGACTGACAGTCATGCTAGGCTATGTTTTCTGATGATTTTTTTTAAATAGATGATTTAGTGTCATCCACTAATTTATTTCACTTCTGGTCTATGCCATATTCCTTCAAGAGCTCTAGAAGTGAAAGACTACTGATACCAAACCTCATGCAATTACAAGTTCTTTAATTATAACTACTCACCAAGTCTCCAACTTTAGGCATAACTGGATTTACTTGTGTCATGGTACAATTCCCCACTCTGAACCTTAGCGTCCAAAAGATGGGGTACCAGCATGAATTCCTCTAAGCTCAATTACCACCTTAGTACTTGTAGCGCTGCCACCAACCAGGAATTCCAGTGCCTGGTACACTCTGGTCCCCCCAAAACCTTGCCCAGGGACCCCCAAGACCAAGTCCCTCTGGATCTTAACACAAGGAAAGTAAACCCTTTCCCTCACCGTTGCCTCTCCCAGGCTTCCCCTCCCTGGGTTACCCTGGAAGATCACTGCGATTCAAACTCCTTGAATCACAAAACAGAGAGGACAATTCACCTTCCTCCCACCTTCTCTTTCCCCCTCCCAGGCTCTTCCTGAGAGAGAAAGTAATCCTGACACAGAGAGAAATTACCCTCTCTCTCCCCCTTCCCTCCTTTCTCCCCACCAATTCCCTGGTGAATCCAGACCCAGTCCCCTGGGGTCTCACCAGAATAAAAAAAACAATTAGGTTCTTAAACAAGAAAAGCTTTTAATTAAAGAAAGAAAAAACAGTAAAAATTATCTTTGTAAATTTAAAAAAATGGAATAGGTACAGGGTCTTTCAGCTATAGACATTGGGAACATCCTCCCAGCCTAAGTATACAAGTACAAATTAAAATCTTTTCAGCAAAATGCCAATTTGAACTCCTTCCAGCCAAATACACATTTGAACTTCTTCCAACCAAATACACATTTGCAAATAAAGAAAACAACCATAAGCCTAACTCGTTTTATCTACCTCGTACTCACTAGTTTGAACTTATAAGAGCCTGTATTGGAGAGATTGCAGAGAAACCTGGTTGCACGTCTGATCCCTCCGAGCCCCCAGACTGAACAACAACCAAAACTAACAGCACAGCACAAAAACTTCCCTCCCTCAAGATTTGAAAGTATCCTGTCCTCTGATTGGTCCTCTGGTCAGGTGACAGCCAGGTTTACTGAACTTGTTAACCCTTTACAGTCAAAGAGATATAAAGTACTTCTGTGCTATTAACTTTTCTTATCTGTTTATGACAACTTGAGCTTGACTATTTTTTTCCTTTGCCTTCTTTAAATGAATGTCAGAATGTAAAGTTCTATGGAAAGATAGTTTTCTCTTTCAATTGTTTCATTAATTTTAGGAAACATTGAACTTAATGGAGTTTAAGGTATTGTGAAACTATATTTGGGATTTCTGGTTTGCAAATTAGTTAGAAATTGTGATTTTGCTCCATTTGCTTTTTAAACCTATGGCTTCTCCCTCCTTCCGCCCCGAAGTGTGACAATTTAAAAAACATACTTTGATTATGACAAGCTTGTGCTATGCATTAAAATAGTACCACCACCCAAATCCAAGCTAACACTAATAGATGCCATGTATATTTTATTTAGACTGCATTTGTTTTTCCAATAGAATTTTTCTTCTCCAAACCTATTTTCCTTTTTAAAGTTTTAGTTTGTTTTAATTTAACTCCCCATTTTAGAATATTTATTTTTATCCTATTGTTTCATTTATTTTTCCTTCTGATCTCCCCTCTTTCCCCCCTCTTTCTTTAGCAGAATATGAACCTAAAAAATCTTAGAGTTTGAGTTAAAGTTTCAAAACTCCCTCTGTTTAAGTGGATTAAAATTTAGGCAAAATGGTTTTTTCTGAGGTTTTAATGCTTCCAGTGTGATATTTCCTTAACAGATTTGCCTTTGTATTTTCAGCTACACATTTCATCACCTTGATTTATTAATCTAGCAATGGTCTACTTTGAAAACAGGCCACTCTTTGCACTTCTTATCTTTCTTCCAACACATTTAGTCAGTTTCTCTCTTTTGGAATCATAGCTTACTCTCAAGAATTATTTTCTAGTTCCCCTTAATTTTATTAAAAGACTTTCCCTTAGTTTTAAGGATATCAAAGGAAGCTAAATGCTTCAATAAAGGAATCAGATTTGGACTACAACATGACAATTAACTTTTCTGTAAGGCAGTCACTATTTCCACAGTTCAGAAAAGAATTTAAGCATGCACTTCAAGCAGTTAATAACTGCTATGAGCTTCCAGTTTCATTGTACATTGGACTTAATTTCATCTTTTTAATTTTGACTGTAATAGACATTCATTCAGGTTGTACTTGTCCTAAAGACCCTTCCATACACTACTTTGCATTCTCTTGATGAGAAAAATATATTGTTGCTGTACCAGAAATGAATTAAAATATTTCAATAATTATGGACATTCATCTTTTGTCATATGTTAAAAAAATTATTCTAGTGAATTATTTTTATAATTAGAAGTTTATCTTGGAACTGTTTTCTAAAGATAAACTAATATTACTGTCAGTTAACTTCCTTCTACAACATCTTAAAACTGAACACCTAGATTTCTTTATATTTGATGTTTTCATGTTTGCATCCAGAATTCTAATTCACTGATTTTCTATGCTTTTCCTCCTATTCAGATAAGAACCTATTTCTCTCCAATCAGAAACCTAATTAAATACATCTTCTAGGATAAAAGCACAAATAGATATGTCTTGGGAGCGGATTTCTGCAGTTCTCTTGCTCAACTACCTTCTTGGTGTTACATTTTCTTGAAGCAGTTTTGGAGTTCATTTATCTATTCTGCCTTTTTTACAATATATGTTCTAAATGTAATCATATGACTCACATTTTATTCTTTTTCAATGAAACTTCGGATTTAACAGTATCCCCTCTTTGTCAGTCATGTTTATCGGCAATTGATTCTGGGTTACGATGCCTGAGCAATTTTTGGAACTCTGAACTAGAATTCAGCAAAACACTTTAGCGTATGCCTGACTTTAAGCATGTGAGTAATCTATTCCCTATCAGCAGAGCATTTAATTACTTCCATAATTTCAAGCACATTCTTCACTTCCCTTAACTTCAAGGAGACAAACAAATGCTTCAGTGTTTTCTTGAACAAGGATGGACTTAAGCATGTGCTCAAATGCTTTCCTGAATTGGTACTGAAATGATTTGGTATTTGAGGTAGAGGATCCAACCCTGCACTCATGCATGACTAAAGTCATCATTTTATAATCTTTTTCTCAGCATGGCCTTCATGGATAGAGCCCTTGACTATACAAGCGTTATTCCCTAATTATTTATTACTAGTAAATCTTCAAATTATTCTGTTAAAACTTCACCTTGAAAAGTGATGATAGAATTGTATTTATCTGCTTCTAGTAAATACATGTACGTAGATGTTAATTTGTCCATATTTTGTCAGTTTACATGTAGTGTAAATACTTAAAGGATTGGCATTAGGAAATGTGTTATGGTCCTGATCCAAAGCCCATTTAAGACAATGGATGTCTTGCCATTAACTTCAATGGGTTTTTGATCAGGATACAAGTGTTAACAATTAAGATAATTAACATTTTCTAGTCTGTTATTAAATATTTTCTTAGTCATCAAGTTTTGATTAGATTACTCATGGAAAGCATTCCATTAAGTCCTATCAGTCTATTCCTGTAATTGTTCCCATGCTTCATCACATGTAATGATACAGAAACAGATCTTAGCCTATTGCACAGCAATGCATAGACCAGCAAACCTTTTTCCTCCAAAGATATACCATTTTTCTTGATTGTATCTACTTCTCAATGCCACATACCTTGCGTTCAAAACATGCCTAACTAGCGTCTATATGTGGCTAAGCCTACTACTTCTTGTAATGTAGCACCTATACTTGTCAAGATCCTGTTAAATTAGCAATTGTTAGAGACCTTAGGCCGGATGCTGAGCTAGCTTAAACTGATGTAGTTCCACTACAGCACTTTACACAATCTGAGGATCTAGTGCATGGTTTCCGCATTAAAAAAATACTTTAACTTGTGAATTATTTTTCTTTCTTTGGTCCCATTTCAGCAGTCTATCCCAGTTCAAAGCATTTAAGCATGCACTTATTCTTCAAGAATGTGGTTAAGTCTCATTAATTTCAGTGCAAGTTAAGCATGTGTTTAAATGTTCTGCTGACCTGAGAGATCCAAGATGGACAGTTTGGACCTATATTTGTCATCTTCTCTTTCAACCCCTTTCCTTCCCTTTCCTTAATTTGAACCTCCACATCTGAATTTATGTTTTCAATTTTTATTTTAAGAGGATGGTGTCATGGATTCACAGGATCTTGGCTAAAAAGACAGGAGCAGCAGAGCGAGTGACTGAGGCAATGGGCTGAGTGACTGCTGGGAGCAGAGCAGACAATGGTGAGCTAATTCCCCAGATAGGTCATGAGGAGATGCAACTGAGTAAACAGTAGCAGACCCCATTACAACCAATTTTTTGGGGCTGACTCCTTCTGCGTGTAGTGCCCCAAGGGCGAACACACTTCCACCAGGGCAGGTCAGTAGTCTCCCAAGGCTTGTCTTCTCTACAGCTGCTGATTGATTTAAGCTGTGCAATTTGGGTTACATTAGTAGCATAACTTAAGTCCAGGTCCACGGATGGGGAGCGGGAGAGACTGGGCAAGAAGGGCAATTGCCCAAGGGCTCGGGCAAATTAAAAGGGTCCGGGGGCCCCTGCCCACTGCTCCTCTAGTGGCAGCAGCAGCTGGGAGCCACGGGCCCTTTTAAATCATCCGAGTGAGCCGCAGGGCTCAGAGGCGACGCCCTCCCCAGACTCCTGCTCAGGGTACTTGACCAAGCAGCCAGTCCCAGCTGGGGAGAGGAAGGAGCGGGGTCAGAACTGGAAAGGAAGAGGCAGGGCCAGTGCCTCTCCTCTTCTGACCACGCTCTCTGCGCTGGGCTCAGCTTCTCTGGGACAGTGTCCGGGCATGCCGGAGCCCTCCCCAGCATGCTCAGAGTTGGCTCCAGTTTACAGTTACATTTTGAGACCTAACAGTTAATCAGTTTTTAATCCATATAAATGTGTGCCATGCAGTGTGAATGATTAACATTGGTTGCTTTCTTCTTTCTTCTGATCTAAAACTCAAGACTTCTTTAATGAAGAATGTAAAATCTATACTTACTCAAATATTGGACCAAATTCAGTGATTCAAATGGTGATAAATTTTATAAGTAAATAAATAGGTCAGAGTGTAAATTGATATATTTTATACATTGTAAAGGCCAAAGGAAGGGAATGTGGCAGGAAAACAACCAACCAAACAGTGAGTGTAAAAATATAAGTTTAAGAAGAGATCAATTTATAGCTCATACCTATACTTTTTCATACCTACCAACTTTACTTACTACAACAACACATGTTGATTACACTCATGCTGGCTTATTGAGCCTCATCCAGAGAAGCAAATAATTACAACAACTTTGCCACTTCATGAATCATGAAACCATTAAACCAAGTATATGATTCAGTAGTTCCCATACCTTATGAGAGGTAAAGAATTAATCTGGAATGACATTTCCACTCTCTCTTTTCAAATAATATATTAATTAGATCACAAGTCACAGAACTCTCACACAATCTGCCAGACTGTGACATTCACAATTAAGGTCAATACTCTGATCAGTACTCTTAGCAAAAATATACTATTTAATGGAAAATGTCTTTTGATTTACATGGTAAAGGAAGTTGTAAACCTGAAAAAAAATTCTGATAGTTATCTGATATGAATGGGCTCATACAATAATATGATACAGATTCTTTACTGGTTTTCTACCAGTGAAAATAAGGTTATCTATTTATGAAGGACTAATGCTGTTTCCTCAAACGCTAGTATAAACAATTTATTCCAGAGATGACAGTAAGATACTTGGTGTTCCATCCTCGACTCTGCTACAGACTTTGTGGGTATGTCTACACCAGGGGTTGGCAACCTCTGGCACGCGGCTCACCAGGGTAAGCACCCTGGTGGGCCAGTCTAGTTTGTTTACCTGCCGCGTTGGCAGGTTCAGCCGACTGCGGCTCCCACTGGCCGCAGTTCACTGTGCCAGATCAATGGGGGTGCCGGGAAGCCATGGCCAGCACATCGCTCGCTCGCGGCGCTTCCTGCCACTCCCATTGGCCTGGGATGGCGAACCGCGGCCAGTGGGAGCCACGATCGGCTGAACCTGCTGACACGGCAGGTAAACAAACTGGCCCGGACCACCAGTGTGCTTACCCTGGCAAGCCACATGCCAGAGGTTGCCGACCCCTGGTCTACGCAATACTTTGGAGCAAGCCTCTAGGCGAGGTTGACATGCGGGGCCCACCTCCCTCTCTAGGCTGTAAAGCCTGAGCTCCAGCCTGAGCCACCACTTAGAAGTGCTGTCTATGCAGCTATTTTTAGAATGCTAGCACGAGTCCCGCAAATCCAAGTGTATTAACTCAGGCTGGGAGGCTTGGCCTGCAAGCTCCAAAAACCTGTGTAGACATCATTTTGGCTAGACACTTAACTTCAGTTTGGCTCAGCTTTCCTGTTTGTAAAATGGAGACAATAGCTGATTAATAGGAATTATAAAATACTGAGAAAGCTTTGGCTAAAAGGTAAGAGCTTAGTATTACTATGTTAATACTCACTTTTGCAATCAATAAATTATATTTTCTGGTCACTGCTTTGTAATGTGTTGGTAAAGTGTCTCTTATGCGTTGCCCTGTAAATAACAGTGAACTTCTGTGAACAGATGTGTACAAAACAGACAGTGGCATTGTAACTACAAATGGAAAGAATTATACAAAACTTCAGACTGTGGTAATACGAAAATTAGAAAAATGCACTGCCATTGTAAAAAAACCCAAAATTTAATTTAAAAAAGCAATCTCTTAAAGAGATTATTCTTCATATCCTAGCTATCACACTTCCTCTATTTTTTAGTGACCCGTGCTGGTCCATTCTTTTTAACTGTTCATCAATATGAAGTAGTAAAATCCATCATCCATCCAAAATGACTAGTGCTAATCCTTTTTGTGTAAAAGTAATATTTCTGTGTTTCTCTACGAGGAAATACAAATACTAATTTGAAAATGGGGATTCAGTAGATTGATAGAGTTTGGAAAGCTTTTGAATCCATGGGTCATCTGTTCTCCCAGCTGCCTGAAGGGGTCCAAATATGCTGCGGGACTCCATGATGGGTAAAGCAAGTAGCATTTTGCTATATAGATCCTCATAAGAAGTGCCATTCTCAACAGACTCCTCACATTATCGGGCTAATCTTGCTCACATTTGTAACATCATAAAATCATGTTTTACAGCACAAAAAACAAATCCAATGCACATTATGAAAAACATGGTTATAGGATAAGAGACACATTCTGAGACAATCAATGATGTCCTTACTAACATTCTTTCAGGGAACTACAATAGGATATGTTGCTTATTGTTTTTCTATGTAAACCTATATTTAGGACCAAATGTTATGCATATACTATGTACACATGCATATCTAAGAGCAGAATTTGATTCATAGTATATTTTTCCAGGAAATGGCAAGTTTCAATATAATTTACGTCTAAAAAATGGTACAAATGAAAGGACTGAAGCTAACTAGTTATGAAATAGCTAAGTGAAGTAAAACAATCAGAATCCTAAAATACTTAAGAGAATAATAATAATAATAATTAATAATTAATGTAAGTTGACACGAATGGTTTGTTTATACAATGGATATACAATAATCTTCTTCTTCTTCACTGAGACCCTGGTCTGAAGCTCACTGAAATCAACCAGAGTCTTTTTGTTAGCATGGTGGAATTTTGTTCGGGCTTTTCTATATTTTTGAAGATCAAGAGCCAAGAATTAAAGGGAACCATGTTTAGATATGGACCTACAGGTTAAAACACAAATTCTTCTTTCTTCATATTAAGCTAACGTGCACTGACTCTTTTGCTAACTTTTAGCTGCTAACCAACTCCTGTTTAATTGCAAATCTAAAGAAACTCCCTGGGGATTACAGATTACACTCACAAATCAGAAAGACACAGGACAATATACTTTCCATAGGAAAATTACTTATTTCAGCTCTGGCCAACTCCATAGTAAGAATTCAGCCACCAGCCGGCTAATATGTACAATCTAAAGATTTAGCAGCAGGTTTTTACATTAGTAACAGCAAGAATCCATTTCGCAATAGAAGACGGAGAATAAATGATTCTCATTTTAAGAGTCCTTAAGGCTAAAGTGCTTTATCTGCCTTAAACGTTCTGACTAACTAGCTCCACGTGATGCCATTGAGATTAATTTTAACAAACCCATATGAAGGTAGTTTCTACTATCATGCAAAAATACAATAGATATGCATAACTAGGGAAGTGTATGTCAGTGGAGGAGAACAAGGGAAAATGTTACATGTTAGTTTGCTAGCTTTCCAGCATGTAAGCCTGAGAAGCTCTGAGAGTCATAGATTTTAAGGTCAGAAGAGAACATTATGATTATCTAGTCTGACCTCCTGCACAACTCAGGCTACAGAATCTCACCCATCCACTCCTGTAATAACCCCTTAACCTACATCTGAGCCACTGAAGTCCTCAAATCATGCTTTAAAGACCTCAAGGTGCAGAGAATCCTCCAGCAAGTGACCTATGCCCCATGCTGCAAGGAAGGCAAAAAGCCTCCAGAGTCTCTGCCAATCTGCCCTGGCGGAAAATTCCTTCCTGACTCCAAATATTACAATCAGCTAAACCCTGAGCATGTGGGCAAGATTCACCAGCCAGACAACCAGGAAAGAATTCTCTGTAGTAACTCAGATCCCACCCCATCTAACATCCCATCACATACCATTGGGCATATTTAACGCTCGTATTCAAAAATCAATTAATTGCCAGAATTAGGCTCTCCCATCATACCATCCCCTCCATAAATTTATCAAGCTTAGTCTTGAAGCCAGATATGTCTTTTGCCCCCACTACTCCCCTTGGAAGGCTGTTCCAGAACTTCAGTCCTCTGATGGTTAGAAACCTTCATCTAATTTCAAGTCTAAACTCCCTGATGGCCAGTTTACATCCATTTGTTCTTGTATCCACATTGGTACTGAGCTTAAATAATTCCTCTCCCTCCCTGGCATTCATTCCTCTGATATATTTATAGAGAGCAATCATATCTCCCCCCAGCCTTCTTTTGGTTAGGCTAAACAAGCCAAGCTCTTTGATTCTCCTTTCATAAGACAGGTTTTCTATTCCTCGGATCATCCTAGTAGCCCTTCCCTGTATCTGTTCCAGTTTGAATTCATCCTTCTTAAACATGGGAGACAAGAACTGCACACAGTATTACAGATGAGGTCTCACCAGTGCCTTGTATAACGGCACTAACACCTCCTTATCTTTACTGGAAATACCTCGCTTGATGCATCCCAAGACTGCATTAGCTTTTTTCACAGCCATATCACATTGATGGCTCATAGTCATCCTGTGATCAACCAATACTTCAAGGTCCTTCTCCTCCTCTGTTACTTCCAACTCATGTGTCCCCAGCTGATAACAGTATTTCTCGTTTTAATCCCTAAATGCATGACCTTGCACTTTTCACTATTAAATTTCATCCTATTACTATTACTCCAGTTTACAAGGTGATCCAGATCTTCCTGTATGATATCCCAGTCCTTCTCTGCATTGGCAATACCTCCCAGCTTTGTGTTATCCGCAAACTTTATTAGCACATTCCCACTTGTTGTGTCAAGGTCAGTAATAAAAAGATTAAATAAGATTGGTCCCAAAACTCTTGTCTGTGTTCCCAGAGAAAATGGTATTAGAAATCTAAAAGAAATGATTTTCCGTCTTAATATACTAAGGACTAAATTCCACCAGCTTACGTTGGTTTCCATTTGCATAGATCAAGGTGCAATCCAAAGTCTTCTATGGAGAGGCTGAGGTATAGGAAAGTGGTGGCAACTTCGTGCTGGAGACCATATAGCAGATAACACCCCCTCCCCAGAATAGGTGTCATTAGTCTAGAGCATGTCTATGGCAGACAGGATAATAGTTTAGTTGATCCCCTCAGCTATGTCTATGAGTGAGAACCAGTGTCTGGAAAAGGCTAAAGCTGCCTTTAGCCAAGAAACCTTGCAGGAGGAGACCTTGAGTGACTGGTACCACCATTTTTCCTTTCTCTGGTGACTTCCCTCTAGGATTCAGCAGGCTTGGTTGCTTGCATAGGTGCAACCATATAAAAACATAGTTGCAGCCCCCAAAATGAAAATGTTTCATTTTGGAAATGTCAAAATGGTTAATGTTGACATTTCCAGATTTTTTTGACCAAAGCAATTTGTCAAAATCAAGAGAAATTCACAAAATGTTCAGTCAACCCAAACATGCATTTTGGGGTGAAAAAGTTTCATCTGAAAAATTTCACCCAACTCTAACCAGAAGGGAGACGGCACCAGTCCTTAGCCACACTTAGAGGGACACCAAGAGAATAGTACAAAGAGGATGTGTGAAGGGAGGCAACCAGGGGCTGCTCTAAACATTTTGCCACCCCAAGCCTGGCGGCATGCCACGGGGGGTGCTCTGCCGGTCGCCAGTACCGCGGCTCCAGTGGACCTCCCGCAGGCGTGCCTGTGGAGGGTCCGCTGGTCCCACGGGAGGTCCACCAGAGCCGCAGGACCAGCGGACCCTCCGCAGGCATGCCGCCGAATGCACCCTGCCTGCTGCCCTCCCGGTGACCGGCAGAGCGCCCCCTGCGGCATGCCGCCCCAAGCATGCACTTGGCGTGCTGGGGCCTGGAGTCACCCCTGGAGGCAACGTTCCCCACTTATGCTCCCTCCACAAAGTAGCATGCCACTGCTAACACAAGGAGATGTAAGTTGTGTATCCCTAAACCTGCAAGAATGATTCTTTCCCTATATCTAATTTGTTTTTCTAACTACAGAGGAGCATATTTTGGCAGATTAACACTCCTGAGAAATATCTGATGTGAGAGGAAAACTGAGACTACTCTTTACTTGTTCTCTACTCCAACTCAGAGGTACAAGCGTGTTGGGGGAAAAAAACCCAAATTAAATGGTAATATCAGAATATACGCTTTCCATATGTCTTACACTCATTTATTTACTCATTAATATGTATCAAGCATAATATTTTAATGCATGCAATCCAACATTTCTGCATTGGAAAAATAATGAATAAAAAATATATATAAAAATTAAAGCTTGAGTTTGCTTACTTTGCTTCATAGTGTTCAACACCAATTTTACTAAATGAGCTTGAAGGAGCCATTGTTTATGTTTAAATGCATATTTTTTCTTTTAAAGAAATGAATACATTCTTCTTTATACTTGATTCAGTATTAAAAAGTGTATAGAAAAACATTATCCTTGCACATGAAAATGAAACTTTCCAGCTATGATGCAGAAAGATTTCCATTTAAATGCAGATTCTGACTTTTAACTCAGTAAAATGCTTGTCTTTTGAAATAAGAATAGCAGCGTAAAAGTTACTTCAAAAATGTATCATGAAGGAAAATGTCCACTCAAATCAAGTCAGCATTAGCTTCCTACTGATAAACTACCCCAGTGAAACAGGATTTTATTTTCACATCTTTTTTGTTAAAAATAAAATCAACACTTTCTCCCTCTCACTGTTTTCAGGAACTGTGCACTGAGAGCACACAAGCTGCATCATGCAGGCAGTAGATATCCATTTTGCCAGCAAGGGGTCCTGTACGATCCTCCGTGGTATACACACTGCCTAATTTGTGAATCAGAGACCACTTTCTTCATGGTTTTTTTCTTCTCACTTTTTTTACATTTCACTCCACCGTAATCAGAGAAAGCAAAATTTTATTTACCACACTTAATACCACACCAGTTTCTTTCCTTTCTGTCCAGTCCCGCACACTTTTTCTCTGCACTGTTTCACCCTAGATGCAGGGCCGGCTCCAGGCACCAGCCCAGCAAGGAGCTGCTTGGGGCGGCCAAAGGTGAGGGGCGGCACGTCCGGGTCTTCAGCAGTAATTCGGCGGCGGGTCCCTCACTCCCTCTCAGAGTGAAGGACCAGCAGCCGAATTGCTGCCAAAGACTGAAGCGGCGGCAGCAGAGCTGCAGATCGCATTCACAGCTTTTTTTTTTCTTTTTGCTGCTTGGGGCGGCAAAAACCCTGGAGCCGGCCCTGCCTAGATGGCATGCTGTCACCTCATGTTAACCTTCTTCAGCTCCACCTTTCCTCATTGCTGTAGGAAACACATCCTCCCTGTCCTTTAGGCTTGCAACCTTGAGATCATTTGTGTCTCTCTCCCATCTTTCTCTGCACGTGTCCAACCTGGCACTAACTCCTGCCACATCATCTTTCACAGTGTAGCAGCAACTAACTCTCTGAATGGTTAAACTCTTGTCCATGACCTGGACATCTCCAGTTTTGATTTACATCCTCATCACTGATCACCTTCATACTCACATCACTTCTATGCAGTCTGTCCAAATTTAAGTTGCTAAACCAGTCACAACATAGACATTAATCAATTGTCATGGTGCCATCGCTGTAGCCCTTTAAGTATTTCTAAAGCCCACTGAATGTTACACTGGTAGAGCTGCTCATCAAGCATAACTTCACAGCGGAGAAAGTTTCAGACCCTCTAACTAGTCTTATATTTTAAATTTCTCGTGTGTCTCTTTTTGTGGGAGATGAAGAAACGCACTGTATGCTTACACTGCAAAACAAAAGTGTGTCCTTCCCTCAGGTTTGCTAATCCACATTAGCTCATTTGGATTAAAACAGCAGTGAATTCACAGCCATTTTGCTTTGAACTTGGCTTAGCATCTTGAGTTAAAGTCAGTAGAGGAGTTTCAGGTTAGCTTGAGCTGCTAACCAATTTAAAAGCAGAGTTGCTGTCTCTTTGCTGCTATCTTAACCTCAGAGAACTAATGTGGGTTAGCTAATACAAATCAAGAGCACACCTTTCCCCCCCAGAGTAGACATACCTTGAGTTTTCGATCCATCAAGAGTTCTTCAGGCTGTCTGTCACCTATCAAGTGATGTCCTGCCCTCCTTCCCCGTTCATGTGTCTTTAAGGAAACCAGCTTCATTAGGCTGCCAATCCACCCTCTTCTTGCCCTAATCCTACTTTGAGATTTGAAGAAACACTGATAGCCTGAAATAGGAAAATTAGAACCGTATTTCCTGTGTGGGATAAAGTTACATTAGGCAAAGCAATTTAATCCGTCTTGGTAAATTTAGAGGAACTGTCAGAAATGTTGCATGACAGGAATCTCAAAGGATTCTTCAGATCTGAAGAGACGCTCTGAGTAAGTTTGTCTGTCTTACCAACAGAAATTGGTCCAATAAAAGATATCACCTCACCCACTTTGTCTGTCTAATGTAGAACTAGACAGCACACCCAGATTGTACACTGCTCCCATTTTTAAATTCTTGTGAAACAACAAGAAGTTTGATTTAAGTGTCCGTAAGACATTAGTCACCAGTTTATTTATAGCTGTTTCTTGAGCCTACAGTGACATGAAAGAAGGCACTTTAGGTTAGAGTGGCATACTCATGTTTTAGTCAAATTCTGTATAAGGAACTGAAGAGAGAATATGTTTTCAGAAAAAATAAATTGTCCCACCAATTTGGGTGACCTGTGTAATTTGAAGAATGCTATATTTGCAAAGGAATATTTGTGGCTAACCATTGTGGCTACATTATATGTAAAATATTACCTTTCTTCCTCCAAATAAATTTTGCTTCCTGATGAAATTACAAAGTCATTCTTCATCAGCACATCTTTCATCTTGCAATGTGATTGTTCACACAACTGTAGTATAAGAGGACATACGAGATAACCTGTGCTTGACTGCACTCAGATATCATTTACTGTGCTCAGTACAAAGTCTGATTAGATAAATACTTATATGTTCTGTAGTTGTAGCTGCGTTGGTTCCAGGATATTAGAGAGAGAAGGTAATATCTTTTTTGGTGCCCAACTTCTGTTGGTGAGAGATACAAGCTTTTGAGCCACACAGAGCTCTTCTTCAGGTCTGAGAAAGGGACTCCCAGCATCACAGCAAAATTCAAGATAGCGCAGTTTGGTTTCCATAAGTAGTTAGCATACTGCTAACTACATATGCTAAGCATGTCTTTCTCACCAACAGAAGTTTGTTCAATACAAGATATTATCTCACCCACATTGTCTCTAGATAAATGCTTGGTATTTTAAATTTGTTAGAAACATACAAGTTCTTTCTCACAAAATATGTTGAGCTGGGGAATATATTTAGTTTGAAGGCAGGAAAGCACAATAATTCATTTTTCTTTGAAAACAAAATAGTAACTGGTAACAGCATCTTTGGAGAACAGCGTAAAGAAGCTTTCAATCTGCTTTTCAAGAGAAAAATGGAAACATTAACAAGTCCCATTTGCAGAAATACGTGACAGATTCAGCTTGTGTGTGCTGCATAGAAATACCCGATTTCTATTGAAAAGAATAACCCCTAATAATGCCATTTACCACAGTACACAGATATGCAGAGATGGAGGAGAAAATGGAATTCAAACTGAGATGTTAGTCATTCAACAACTGCAACTAAACCAGAACAGCGAAAGGCACAGCAGTTCTATTAGCTCAAGTAGAAGATGTCTTCATTATAAATATCCAATTATCACTTTGTCTATTACAGTGTGAATTTCAGCACCATTGAGTTTGGTCAAAATAGTCAAGGCTTGTTCTGGAGCACAGTTTCTGCAGTGTCATTCTGCCGTTTCAACAATCCAATATTTCCTTACAAATAGCCAGGAAGCAATACTAGACAGAATAGAAGGAAAGCTACAGAAGAATAACATTAAGCAGATTGATTTTTAAACTTTATCCCAGATACCACATGCTGCTCTGTGGCACCACATTTAGCTGAAGGGGAAGGTCAAATATCAAAACAAGGACACAGCTTTCATAAATATTACCTGGTTTAAAACTGGAATAATACCTGGAAGAAATCATAGTATTCTGGAAATAACCAAGTAGCGTGGATGACAATAAGAGATATCAGGGGGAGATGCATGTATGTAACAGGCTGAGGAAATCCTACTACCCAGAAGCTCAGGAAAAGTAATGGTACCATTTGGCCAAGAAAAAGGGTCAGGCTGCTTGTCCACCAGTCAAGAATAGCAGTGGAGGCTGGAGGCAGACTGAGTGACATCAGGCCCAGCAGCACAAAGTTCTCAGTCAGAGGGGAGGGTGACCAGTAGGGCTGAGTAGGAATGGAGCAAACAGAACAGAATTGTCTCATTGACACTGATAGGGAAGGCAACTGTGTAATTTACAGTTTGCATAAGAAAATTTGTGATAAGGGCAGTCTTCTTGAAGGTGGATGGAAGAGCTTTATAACGTACTTTCTATGTGACCGCTGTGCTCATGTGAAATTAATGAAAGCAGAAAATGTGTCACTTTGTCCGCAAGCAGCTCCTCTTACCAGATGGTTCTGTAAAATGCAGTGTGAGGAGATCCAAACGGTTCTTACATGAGCATTAAATGTGATTTTAAACTACAGAGAATCTGACAAACTCTGCCACTTGCAAGCAAAAATGGCATTAAGCTTGCTTTAAACTACATTAAATACCCACAGAGTGAATAACTTTATAGCAGCAATTGTAAAGTCTTTGAGATAGGTATTGCACATATGCACCCCACAGCTATGTTTGGTAATGTTCTTGCTAACTGATCCACTAGCAGGTCTGCAGCAGAACAAAAGTTGATGTACAACAAATTTATGAAAGATGAGAAACCTGATACCCTCTTTGCTAACATGAAGTGTTTTTTCACTTTTTATAGCTATTTTTATATACAACTAAATATACACATATACGCTTTAGATCGATTGAGGAATTGTATGTATACACACTATCAGATAGAGAAAATGCATAAAGACATGTCCTCTTCAAGCAGCTGACCATTTTTAAACTTAGAAAGGACCAAGTGGGAGAGCAAGCTCTAGAATTTTATAATGAAGGGTGCAGATCCAACTCAAGCGTTCCTCTTGACTCAGCTATGGCAGTATGGTACAGGGAAACAGATCATTCCTTGGGTAGCTCAGGCCAAGGCCATTACGGCTTTATAAGTCAGAACTACACTTTAGTCTCTGCTGGGAGGCCAATAGGTTGCCAGTGCAGATCCTGGAGCACTGGTGTCATATGTGGTGACAATTCTTTAGTGTCACTCACATTTGAACATTATTTCTTTTTATCGTTTACATATTATTATATCAGTGTATGATGAGCACACTGCCCTTGGTATCTTGGGACACACAGAATGGCATATAACTGAGGCTCACATAATTTGATATTGAAAAAGCTCCGGATATCAAATAAGCCTGATTAAAGGTGGCATGTGACTCAAAGTGGTTACAGCCTGTATAATTATGAAGGGGCTAGAAAGACAGTCATAGCAGTTATTGATAAAGATATACTGCAGGTCTCCATTTCCACATTTTAATAATAGTTTCAATGAATCTGAAAATAGAAGGATTTCTGCTTCCTAATAATCTTGTAGCTCTAAAGCAGATGACTTTTATTAGCACACATAATGGGGACAACTCATCTTGAAAGAGAGACACCAGACATTTGATCTGGAAACCATAAATTTGCAAGGTATATTATTGTGACTATAAAATGTTCCTAATATGGATTTTCTGGAACATTAAAATCTGAAGTGAGCCAAGTTTACTTGCAGTGAGATTGAAAACAGTGTTAGTGTATCTATTGCCACATTGTAAATCAAAATATTCTAATTATATTTTCCACATATTTGGATTCATCACTGTTCTCAGTCACATACAAGGAGAACGTGTGTATTTGCAATCTTGATGCATTTATTACTATACTTTTTTTTTATTACCACAGCCCAGCTGTGATAAAGAGCCATTAAAATCCCATTGGTGGTGTTTTACTACATTAAAGGCACAGCAGAAGCCTTTAGTAACCAGATAGCAATGTAATGTTATTCCTTGGATTGATGTACTTAATGTAGCGCACTGATGGTGTGTTCAACATAATGGAGGTCTGCGAATCAAACGAAATGTACATAATGTAAAGGAAATATATAGGAAAAAAAATTTCATCTGCTGTGTTTCTGTTAGGTAAAATCAGCATTTATTAATCTAGCAGTGAGGCACATAGTGTTGCAATCTTTTCAACTTTTAATAATCTAAAATGCTATTTTAATACAGGGAAACTTTTGATCCATGTATGCAGAGATTATGCACCACAAGTAGGCAGGTCCTAATGACAAATAATCTGTCTATAAATTGGTCTCTGTAAGTAAAGAGCTTTGAAAAAGATGGGAAAACCCAAAGGCAATCAGACCCCAGAAAGCTGAAATAGATGAAACCTGAACTCAGAGAGGAATTTCAATTCCCTGTTGAAACAGGTCAAATCAAAACAAACTGTATTTTCCTTGTGATATACCAACAGGATAGGTCAGCCAGACCTATGGTCTGAGTTGGTTGAGGTGCCAGGATTACTTAGCCAAAAGTCTTTGCTACCTCAATTGAGAGGCTTTCACCCGATTGAGGAAAGACCCAGACTCTGGTGGAGGTTAAACAGATGGAGATGGCACATCTGCACTCCATGACAAGGTCCAAGAGCCCAGAGGGGGAGAAAAATCAATGGAGGTGGCCCGGGGTCAATCAGGATAGAGGCTACCTTGTCTACGCCAACATTGAAAGGTGAACCAGAGGTAAGAGATGCAAGTGATAACCAGTTGCAGAAAGCATCCCAGCCTATAGATAACAAGAAGCCAAGGATCAAATACCCCAGGGCAGAATTTGAACAGTGTGGCATTGGGGCAGCTTAGAAGTGACCTAGTCCCCTTGGGATCATTGCCTATCAATGGCAGGGAGTAAGCCTCCCAGGATAAACTGGGTTAAAGAATTGAAGGAATCTAATCTTGGGGGTAGTGCAAAATGAGAAAAGTGAACAGATAAAACCACAGCAAAGGACTGAGGCACAGGACTACACAAAGAGCTTCTGAGTGGAATAGGGGTTTAGTCAAAGTTGTAATAGAATGGGAAGACAACTTCTTGGTTCTCTACACAAACCAATTCCCCTTGACTGACACTGGGTTGAATTCCAGTCCTGATACTACTTCCAACACACACTTCATCTTATTTTAATATTTGCTTTCTATTTGCTTCTGGACCAATATAAAATATTGATTTTGATTTTAAAAATCGCTTTATGGTTTGGGTCCTGACAACCTAATATATTGCCACCATCCCTATTCAGAATCACAGCATTTGGGCTGCTTCTGCTAGCAGTCTCTGAATTTGGACATCTGGATATTGGAGACAGGGCACTATCAAGTACAAGGCTCTTGGAGCCAGAGGAAGTTGACAAAGCCTGAGTCTGTTGCTCTTCAGAATATCACGTAGATCTTGTCACTTTTTTAGGACTTCATCCAGAGAGACTGGGTAGTGGGAGATATCTCTTGCTTACTGTAAGCTGGTGCACAAACTCACCAGCCAGGGAAGAAAAAAATAAAGACCAAATCACAGAGATCACGTCATATTCCTTTCCTCAGGGCTTGTTTTATTTCCAAAAACAAAACTTGAAATCACAACAAGCCAACTCAAACTACTTAGTAATAATCACCCAGTCTTTTCAGCTTCAGGCAATTTTGAAGTTCTACACATTCATTAGGAGGTTGTTTGATTAGCAACCTTCCTTACTGTAAAAATTTACAGTAATTAATATAATACAGTTATGTTCTGCAGTGGGGCAGCTGCCCCACTCCCTGAGAACGTAGGCTGCAGTAGGCCAATGTGCCTGTTCAGACAGGGAACCAATTAGAAATGGGCTTATTGGGAGCCAATCACAGCCCAGATTGGAGGCAGCCAATCAGGGCCCAGCTCAGCCCTATCAAAAGGCTGCTCAGGAAGGGAAGGTCAGGCCATGTCTACATCTAAAATTTTGCAGCGCTGGTTGTTACAGCTGTATTAGTACAGCTGTATAGGGCCAGCGCTGCAGAGTGGCCACACTTAAAGCAACCAGCGCTGCAAGTGGTGTTAGATGTGGCCACACTGCAGCGCTGTTGGGCGGCTTCAAGGGGGGTTCGGGGAACGCGAGAGCAAACCGGGAAAGGAGACCAGCTTCGCCGCGGTTTGCTCTCGCGTTCCCCGAACCACCCTGCAAACCGCAGGGAAGGAGACCTGCTTGTTCGGGGAACGCGAGAGCAAACCACGGCGAAGCTGGTCTCCTTCCCCGGTTTGCTCTCTCATTCCCCGAACCCCGAGCAAGCAGGTCTCCTTCCCTGCGGTTTGCAGGGTGGTTCGGGGAACGCGAGAGCAAACCGCGGTGAAGCTGGTCTCCTTTCCCGGTTTGCTCTCGCGTTCCCCGAACCCCCGAGCAAGCAGGTCTCCTTCCCTGCGGTTTGCAGGGTGGTTCGGGGAATGCGAGAGCAAACCGCGGCGAAGCTGGTCTCCTTTCCCGGTTTGCTCTCGCGTTCCCCGAACCACCCTGCAAACCGCAGGGAAGGAGACCTGCTTGCTCGGGGGTTCGGGGAACGAGAGAGCAAACCGGGAAAGGAGACCAGCTTCGCCGCGGTTTGCTCTCGCGTTCCCCGAACCACCCTGCAAACCGTAGGGAAGGAGACCTGCTTGTTCGGGGAACGCGAGAGCAAACCGGGGAAGGAGACCAGCTTCGCCGCGGTTTGCTCTCGCGTTCCCGGAACCACCCAGCAAACCTCAGGGAAGGAGACCTGCTTGCTCGGGGTTCGGGGAACGCGAGAGCAAGCTGGGGAAGGAGACCAGTTTGATTACCAGAGGCTTCCTCAGGTATGCTGGGATACCTGCTTATTCCACGGAGGTCAAGAAAAGCGCTGGTAAGTGTCTATACTTGATTACCAGCGCTGGATCACCAGCGCTGGATCCTCTACACCCGAGACAAAACGGGAGTACGGCCAGCGCTGCAAACAGGGAGTTGCAGCGCTGGTGGTGCTCTGCAGATGTGTACACCTCCTAAGTTGCAGCGCTGTAACTCCCTCACCAGCGCTGCAACTTTCTGATGTAGACAAGCCCTCAGTCTCCAAAGGTGGGAGACTAGCACCAGGGACAGCACCAGGGACAGCGCAGTGCTAGGCAGGCCAGGGGAGCAGAAGGGAACTCCAGTCCGACATCTGACAGGCTGCAGGTCCTGAGGGGAAGGGCCTAGCTGTTGTGAGGGGCCGAAGGGAAAGCGGCCCAGGGACGTGGACAGACAGAGGGAGAGAAGGAGGGCAGGACGGCTGCCACTAAAGGGTCCCTGGGTTGGGTCCCAGAGTAGTGGGCGGGCCTGGGTCCATCCTTTCCCGCCTTGCAGTACACCCAGCCATCGACTGTGGGGAGCAGCCAGAACAGACCACGCCAGATCCCTAAAAGGGATTAGACTTTGGGGGGTGTGGTTGCACATGGTGGCTGGGGTGCAGAGAGACTGCTGATCAAGCCTCTCCCCCCCCCAGAAGGGAGTGTGGATGGACTAAGGGGCACTGCCAGAGGGCAGTGGTCTGGAAGAGGACTCCGGGAACTGAAGAGCGACGTGGGCTCAGATGCCAACCGAGGGCAAGACAACGGACAGGACGCCACCAGGAGAGGGTGTTCCACTGGACTGAGCTAATTCCCGGAGCAACCAGTGGGAGGCACTGTGGTGGTGAGTCCCAACCTTGTCACATGTTCATAATGGATAATTAATCTATGTATATACATATATTATATGTATACACATGCATAATACCTATTTCACACAGTATGTATACACATCATACACAAATGTTACTGATTTTAACAGGAATGCCTTTCAATAAGCTATCTTCAAGCAATAGCTGCATACGGGATGTCAGAACATTTATTTTGGTATTCTTGGCACAAATATTTCAAGAGGAAAACCTCCGATATGACATGCTGATTCTCTTCAGTCCACCACAGATTGAACCTTAAGGTGTAAGGTAGCTCAGAGCTAAATGCTGTACAAGCAGATGCAATGCCAGCCATCAAGCTAATCACAAGTAACCCACTCCGTCAACTGACTGAATGGACACTTAGGATTTTTTTTTTGCAAAAGTACAAATACACATCTACTACTTGTTATCTAATTGCAGGTGCAGAAAAAATACATATATACATTTATATAAATCAGGGGTGGCCAACTTCCTGATGCTCCAAGCTGCATATGACAATCTTCAGAAGTTCAAGAGCCAGGGGGCACCTGTGGGGGCTCGGGGCTCCAGCCCCGCAGGAGGGACATCCCACTCCTGCTGAATCTCCAGACTCCAGAGGCATGCCCCATGGGGCTGAAGCCCCGAGACTCCTCCCCCTCCACTGGTCAGAAACCAGAGGCGATGCGTAGAGAGGGTGCGTGGGGAGCCACGTGGAGTCACATGCCTTCCAGATTTTTTCCAGAGTTTGCTGGCCCTGCTTGGTCATATGGTACCACTGCCCCCCTCATGCAACAGCTGCTGGAGCCAGCGAGCTGGGAACTGAGGCCATAGGGACAGGCAGTGACAAAGACCTGAGAGTTGGGGGGGGGGATGTTGAGGGTAAGAGATGAGGTGTGCCTGAGGGGCATTACTCAAGCTGTTGCATGGGTCAAATCTTTAAATTGTGTCCCCCCCATTCTCAGCAGGCACCAGTCATCTCTGGCAGAAGCCCCTAGCTCCACCATCCCACCACAGGGCAGAAGCCCTGAGCTCCCCTTCTCCCAGTCTGGTAAATAGAGAATGGGTGAATGGCAGCTGGGGGACTCCATGAGCCTCACTTTAACTTTAAAAGAGCCGCATGTGGCTCACAAGTTGTGGTTTGACCACTCCAGTATAGAGAGAAGAGATACAGTGTGTGTGTGTGTGTGTGTGTGTGTGTGTGTGTGTGTGTGTGTTGGTTTACAGTTCTTTTTCTTGTCTATTCCAAACAAAGATTTCTGTGGTGCAAATAGATCACAACACAACACTACTCAGCTCCTGGTTTCTTGCTTTCATTCCTGAGCAGATCAAATGGCTGGAATATAATTTTGCCACTACATGCAACATGATTGTGTCATAGCATAGTTCTATTCCAAATATTACACACACACACACACAGACATAAAGCAGAAAATTATTTATACCACACCAAATGGGCACCTACAGAGCTAAATTGTTAAATAACACTGTAGAATATTATAAAATACTGTGGTCGCCATTAAAACACGAACAACCACATATGTATGTTTATATGAATATATGTAACAGCTACCACTCACTGAGAGCTGAGATACCAGTGTATTTTCTTGAACAACTATAAGGCTCAGAACGAAAGGTGAGAAGAGACACTGAAGAGCAGCTGCTGCCACAAGATGAATATACACTTAGCTAAGTGCATACTTCGTATGCATCTGTATTCTGGCATATGCATGATTTTCAAGAACGAGCTTTACTCATACCTTGGAGGGAGAGGGCGATTGACTAACAATCTGTGCCTAACAATCTGTCTCTAGCTTAAACATAAGTCGGTGCCTTGCTTCCTTTGTGGGTAAAAAATATTTTGCACTGAGTTTACAGCTGTTCACCAAAGAATATGACATGGGGATAATTAGTTTCCAATTGAGTGTGGGAATAAGGTAAACACAAGGTTTTGAGAAACTGCAACAAAAATCTCTCATAAAGGAACTTATACAGAATGCACGTAGCCAAGAGGATCTGTCTAACAGACATGCAATGTTGCAACTGTACTGTAGTGTGTATTCACAATTTTATAGTCAGGTCACTGGGACATCCTGTACCCTTATGCTCATCCCTTTCACAAGATTATGATAAATTTTGTACAAAGTATACATTGTGAAGTATCATTTGAAAACTCAATTTGCTGAACATTATCGTCCTGGTAAAATGTGTTTGGAAATATTGTATGTCAAGTTATAAGATTCTACTGTATAATATTACTGAGACATGTTCCAAGTCTCCAAAAAACACCACAAACCAGTTATTCAGAACAGAAGGCAAATGGACACCTGAGCCAGGTATCACGAAGATCAAATGGACTCTCACCAGGTTGAGTGGCCATCCTTTGGCAGGAAAAAAGGGTTTGAACCAGACATGTACATCTTGGCAAAGAAATAGCTGGAGGTTCTCTTCTCCAAAGACTTTGTCTCCTGCACCTCAGCTGGAGATGATTTTCAACGAAAAAGAAAGCTATAAGAAAGGAGAACAGATGCCCTCAAAATATTTCTCCCTTTCTCTCTGCCCATGGCATCAAAATGACCTGAAGGACAAGGAAAGTAACACTGAACTGGGGGATGGGTCCTGGTCAAAAGGAATCCAGCTAGTAAAACTGCTGAAGCATGTGGTCAGAGTGACCTTTGCTTTAAATTCATTTAGCTTGTTACGTTAGGTATTAGTTAATTTTTTAAAACCAATTCTGATTTTTATGCCTCATTACTTGTAATCACTTAAAATCTTTCTTTCCATAGTTAATAAACTTGTTTTATTGTTTTATCTAAACCAGTGTGTGTTTGGATTGGTGTGTTTGGGGAACTCCATTTGAGATAATAGGATTCATGATGGACTTTCTATGAGCTTGTATTGTCTAGAAGAAGAAAGCTTGGCAGTACAAGACACAAATTACTGGGGGAAAGTTGGAGAGTGGAGTTTGCTGGTGTCGCCTTGCAGTGTAATTCATGGGTGAGATTTTTTGTTTGTTCTTGTTGTTGTTTTAAGGACCTATTTATTAATCACATGGAAGAAGGAGTAAATAGCACATTAATTATATCTATAGATGATACCAAAATGGGAGGTATGTTACAACCACCAATGAAGACAAAGAAATAAGACCAAGAGGCCTTATGTGATTAGAAGCATGGGCAGAAAACAAAATAGATTCCACCTGGAAAAATGCAAACAAATACAGCTAAGGTAAAAGAGCCAAGACAGAAATAGAAAGTTATTTCTTGAGGACAAAGGTTGAAATGATGCCAAAAACTACCCTGGAGCAACAAATTTGCTGTGAACTTGCAATGCAATGTTGCACCAAAATAAACTTCAATTTAGTTTCTGGATAGGAAAACGTATCAAATTCATGGACATAGGAGATGGCAGTTCCTCTTTTTATGGCATTGCTGACACTCCATGTAGAATACAGTGTGCATGTCTGCAGGACCAGCACTAGGGTTTCTCACGCCCTAGGCGCACGGCCATTTCGCTACCCCCCCGCGCTGATTCCGCGTCTCCAGTGGAGCAGCCGCAGTCATTCCTGCGGAGGGTCCATTGGTCCGTGGTTCTGGTGGAGCTGCCGCAGGCATGCCTGCAGGCGGTCTACCGGAGCTGCGTGAGCAGCCGACCATCTGCAGGCATGACTGCGGCAGCTCCACTGGAGCCGTGGACCAACGGACCCTCTGCAGGCATGCCTGCGGCAGGTCAACCAGAGCTGCCTGCTGCCCCCGCGGCAAAATGCCGCCTCTTGAATAATCCTGGTGCCCTAGGCGATTGCCTAGGCTGCCTAAATGGTAGCGTTGGCCCTGCATGTCTGGGACATTGCAGCACTAACAAACTGTAAGCACCTTGAAGGAATAAAAGAACCAAAACTGATTGAAGTGATGGAAGCACTGAATTATGAGGAAAAATGAAACTTCAAGGAGGGAGATAATAATTTATTTTAGGGATTGAAACTAAGTGCCGAGGAAACAACCACAGGACTGCAAGTCAGCAGAGCTGGGTTCTCTTTCCAGACCTGCTGCTACCAACATGCATGACCTGGGGAAAATCATTTCACTTCTATTAGCTTCAGTTTCAAAAAGTGATCATGTGCAATTTCATTTGGATAGTCTGTTAAGAGCTTTTTAATAGGCTAAGAACTAATTCCCTAAGAGATGCAGGGCCTGCCCCTTACTTACTAAGAAGCTGAAAACTGCTGTTTGGCAAAAACAATCAAGTCAATGTGCTGATTTACTTTCATTTGATGCTATTTGTGCCACAACTGCACGTGCATTAAGAAGACACTTGTGATTGCTTTCACAAGTCAGATGTCCTATTTGTTTCTTTTCTTCCTCCTGTCTGATTTTGCCAGTGACCTGTAAGGCTCCTAGGTCCTCAGAGGTCAACTTTGAAATCATATAGCAAAATAAAATAACCACGTCAGACATAGCTCTGGGTATTTCATCTCCAAAAACTGCTAAGAATAATTGTCTTAGCTGCTGGAATAATTGTGACATAATAGTTTCACACATTTTCCCTATTCCTTTTCAGCAGAAAAAAAATGCTTAGATCTAATTTAAAAGGACAAAATATTTTAGTTGATTTGAAATTGGCTGCTATTATGTCTGAATAGCACACTAAGGGTCACCTTGTGACACTGGTTCATATACTGCCATATCCAGTATTCTTGGAGAATCCAGAGATCTCCCACAAAAGCCCTAAACGTATTCATTATATTGATAAAAGAAATCTAATGTTGGAATGAAATGTAAGGTTTTAATTTAGCAGGAGAGGATTTAACAAGAAAAATATATAGGACATCAGGGCCATGGGTACAAGCCTAAAACAGAAACAAAGATTCCCCATTTGCACAACAATAATCTCTAACAATACCATTTTATCCTATCCATTTTTGTTGCTTCTACATGATCTTCCAGTATTTTAAGCTAATAAAAGATTTTTATTGATCAATGCTTCCTTTTATTATTTGCTACAAAACAAATATTGCTTTCCCTTTCTCTCTCTGACTACATTCCAATATGCACATCGGGATCTTGCTCCAGTTTTTCTAGTAACGGTGTAGAAAGATCAAAACATGAGTTTGATGTTCACCTGCAATTCGAAGGATATGAAAGAGGCCTCTTTTGAGCTTTAGGTGTACTTCATTTTTTATGTACAATTCTTTATTGTAGGTGTAAAATTATTTCCTTAATTATTTACCATGTCAAGATGCCCTACTATGTCTTGATTTTTATTTTTCGTATAGCATTGGTTTATGCTCCAGGTAGTATAAAAATCAATATAGAATAAATTTTAACAAATCCTTCTTTTATCTTAGCATATATTAAGTAGTGTCAGGTTACCCAAGGAAACTGTAATCCAAATAATTCTAAACGTACTGACACAGACATGATCAGCATCATATGTCTTTCTGACATCATAATAGTATATCTTCTAATTAAGATGTTTGCAAAAGGGGTCCAGAAAAGTGGTACATCGATCTAACTAAGCCCTTTGGACATTTTTTTTAAAGCTGGAAAAATGCTTAATGCTATGGATATTAACATCACTTCCCTTCAAGCTGTGTGTTTGATGGGCCTGATTACACATTCTTCCTGCACTCTGAAGTCTCCTCTGAGTTCAGTGGGGAATTGTAGGTGCCAGAAGGAATGTAGGTTCACACATGAATGTAATATAATCAACAATAAAAAAAGATTCTTCCTGCGGTACGCCATAAATAGTCTTCCTCCTTTAACCATGGCTTCAATCACTAAACCAAGTCCTACAACTCCTACAGACAGGAATAAGGCCATTGATTTCAATGGCAGTCAGTAGCTAAGGACAAGAAAGGGTTGCGGAACTGGGACCCCTAAAATTTGATAGGGCAACGTTATGCTTCTCAATCCTTGCCTGAACTCCCACAGATACCATGGACTTGAATACATGGATTGAGGCCAGAATCAAATGGATTGAACTCTTGTTTGACATTTTTAAGATATTACTATTTCACTTTGTTCCAATGTTTCTTTTTAGAAATGGTTAAATTCATGCATGAAATCTGTTTCTATTCATGTATGAAATCCCAGAACAGTGATGAAGCCTGTGGCAAGCAATCTACCGCTCAAATATGCAGATGCCAGCTCACTAGTTACACTAGAGGGACTCACTAGCTGCCGCTTCCAGCAGCCTCCATTGGCCTGCAGCTGCGAACTGCAGCCAGTGGGAGCCGTGATCAGCCGGACCTGCAGACGAGGCAGGTAAACAAACCATCCCGGCCCACCAGGGGCTTTCCCTACACAATGACCCCAGTTTGAGAAACACTGGTATAGAGCAAGAGTTGCATATTATGTTTTGTTTTATGCGTTATCATTTCTGTTTCCATTATTCTTACTCAGTATCTTTCAAATCTTAATCTTTGATAATAAGCTCATGATTGCCTCCCTATAAATATATTTTAGTGCTGTAATGTTATAAAGGGCCTCATCCTGAGCTGTACTGGTCAAGCTGTGTCTTTACTGTTCCATTGGGAATAGCAAATCTGGTAATTACTGTGAGTGTGCAGTGACAGGGGCTGGATACTACAGAGGGATGTTTTCAGAGGGTCTCAGATATTAGGGTGCATCTATTGTTAACCTGCCAGGCAAAGAAAGGATTGGCAGAGGAGACTGTTTGCATGGCGAACAGGCTGATGGTGTCATGGAGCTGACACCCTATTAAGCACAAGCAAATCTCTCTCTTGATGAGGCCAGGGGTAACAAAGTGGCTCACAATCCCAGGCACCCGGAGATCACATCACAATCACCAGGCCTGATTTAACTGGACCTAGAGGGGTGTATTAAAAGCATACTCATGGCACACAAGCACTTATTGTCTTTTAAATCCTTAAACCAATCACTGCAGTGCTAAATATGACATTTCTGGGAATACTGCTGCCAGTCAGGGGAAGTGTCGTTTCCAGGAAAGACAGTTCAGCAAAGTGGAACAGGTGGGCTGAAATAATAAGAGGACAAGGAGCCATTATTTAAGAAAAGAAATTTTAAAACTAAGAGTTGTCTGAAATGAGCAGAGATGTGAGGGTATTGGTTTACTGTGTCACCTAGCTTTCTAGGATTCCTGCTTTGAGCCATATTATTTCAAAGTTTGCTTTTAATTTTCCAGCTAGAGTATCAGGGTTGTAAAGGACCTCAGGAGGTCATCTAAGCTAAGCTAACCTTCTCCTCAAACCAGGACCAATCCCCCAGACAGACTTTTGCCCCAGTTCCCTAAACAGCCCCCTCAAGGATTGAGCTCACAACCCTAGGCCAATGCTCAAACCACTGAGCTATCCCTTCTTTGGAGAGCAATAAAAGTATAATGTAATGAGGACAGCGGTAAAACAATAACACACTGGTTAAGAGATTCATGTCAAAACTACTATTTGTCCATTTAATGAATATCAAGAATCAGAAGCAAGAAGTAATAAGACAACTGTTTCCATTATCCTGTAGGTGGGTATTGTTGCTTTGCAGCCTAGATTAGAGATGCTACCCTTATTTCTGCTTCTTAGATCAAGGTTTACTTTTGGTGCATATCACATAATGGACAGCAGCTAATGACAAAGAATTACAAGTAGGTAAATGAGGGCATCTATCATTTGTCTTTGGGGCAGAGACTGTCCTTTTATTCTGTGTTTGTCAAGGGCCTAGCACAATGGGATCATGTCCCTGAATGGAGCTCTTCAGTGCTCTGACAATACAAATAAAATTATAGTAATTCGTTCAAAGTTACAAATCGGTAGCTGTCATTAACATCCAACAGTTAAGACACTGATTCCATAATTAGGGCCTGTTTCTGGTTCCATACACATCAGAAGATCTCAATCACATGAGCAGTTCCTTGTGGCTTCAGTGTTCTCACATAAGGAATGTTATTCACATGCATAGGTGTTTGCAGGATTGGGCCATTAAGGTTGAAAAGCTGTTTTCATTCTTAGTGACTCCCTTAACATTAAAAAAAATCCTATTTGGCCCAAAGTTTCTTATTCAGAGTTTCAGGCTAGATTAAATATTATTCAAAAGTTTTTAATGGATCAAAAAAGCGTCTTCCCCACCCAATCAATCTGAAGTACTTATATGGCCCCTGTGAGCGTTATGTATTTATCCTCACAACTCCCCTGGGAAGTAGCAAAGTGCTATAATCTTAATTTTACAGAAGGGAAACTAAGACACAGACAATGTAAGTGACTTGTCCAAGATTACACAGGAAGTCTTGGGGCAGAAAGTGGATTTGATTATTAATTATATAACTGATTTTACACTAACTTTTTAAAGATCAATTTATTTTGAGCAGTGAGTGTCTGGCAATGGAGGTTCATTACGTTACAAAATCTACTCATAGGGAGTTGCTGTTTAGCCAAGGATGCCAGGGGATACGCAAATCACTCTATAAGTTCTGCGTAAACAACACATGATAGAAAGAGATGGTTATTTTTACTAACATTGCTTTTTAGGACTATCTTTATGGCCCTCTTTCTTACTCTACAAAATATGCAGTGCCAGCTGAAGGGTCTTTAAAGAATATAAATGGCAACAAGCGTATGGATCCCTGTGTCTCTATGGCTGTAAAAAGAGGTTGGGACACTACTTTGAGAAGTCCAAGGGATAGATCGATAAAGATGAAGCTTTTTATTTATTCTGTTCAGGATATTTTTCTTAAATGTCTCACACATTCTGCTCAAGGCTAGCCATGTCCACTAAAGTTGCTGACAACTATTCTCAGACACCCTTTCACTTCTATAATACCATTTATTAGAACAAAACCTTTCCCATGATTTTCATATGGATGAGGAGACAGCATTTCTTTGATCAGTATCAGATCAATTTAGTTGAAATAATATTCTTTCTGTAACTTGCCTATAGTTACTCAAAGGATTAGCGAGAAAATGTCACTGAACAGATACTCGTCTGCTCATTAACATTCAGGGGAAAAGCCCTGTGGTAGGGTTGGTTTCAGCTGCTGATAGAACAATACTTAAAAGAAATTGGCATGTCTGTGAAACAGCTGCTCAGCAAAGCCACCATGCAAGGGAAATGGTGATAATAAGATGATAATATTACAACTACACGGGGAGCATAATATATTTTAAGCTGGTCTGGTATGCAGTGGGGGGTCTAAGAATTAGCACTTAATTGCTTGTCAATTACTAGTGATGTGAAGCACCTGATCACTACATGGATCAGTTCTGTTCAAAGCCCTGAACTAAAAGAGAAAATCATGCGTGCTGAGACTCCAAATATTCTTGATCTCCTGTGAATTCTCCTGTGAATTTTTTGTCATTCCGTCTTTCAAATGTTTAGCAAGTCTATTTCTAATAGAGGTATATTGCTATTGGTTTGCAATATTCTTCCTCGGACAAGATTTTGGGGGACACAAAGCACTGAATCATCTGTACAAATGTGAAACTTGCCATTATAACAGCGCAATATGACAAGCAGGCAGAGCCATTGGCATGGAGACTTGGGCAGTAGATATCTATCTCTAGCGATCATGAAGTCTCTTAGCTCACATAGCTGTTTATTAAAAAAATAATGATCTCTTGGGTGGATCTGGAGTGGCTGGGATCACGCTTGGCAGGCTTTGATCCTTCCCACCAGATTGGAGACAGAATGTTGGGATGCGATTATAATGGGGTTCTATATGAATTCAGAGATCCGAACACACAAAACACATTACAGGATTAGCACCTGTTTTATGCATATCATATAATATTTCTATATTACACACACAGAGTACACGAAAATTTAGTTTGCAACTTCCTGCACTCAAAAGTTAGTATTAATAATGCCAGTATTAAGGTTGCTTATTAAGTGAGGTTCATCCATTCTGTGCACTAACAGAATCAGGGATCCTGAGGAAAAAATAGTATATGATCATATGATTAACAATTACAAGATAATATATATGCACAAGTGGGCTAAGTTAATGTTGCCCAGGCAACCTTAATTCTGGGATTTCCTAATTTTTGAGTACTTGACTTTGCCACCTTAATAATGTTTATTTTAATTTAGGGTGGGATGGTTGTATGTGTAATTTCCCAGGTTTTTGAAAAAATTAACTGAAAAATCATAAAGTCCATCATATGGTATCATATTGTCACTCACATTGCCCATCAGCAATGCTGAAAACTTTAGATCAGCTGCTTGCACTAAGAGTATGTGATAGCATTAATAGGTTGTCATCCTGTATTTCAGTGGTCCCCAACCTTTTTGTGGCCAGTAGCACATTCATGTTTTCAGAAGTGTGGCTGGTGCCAACAATTTTTCAAGGCTTATTTTATATTTGTACATTAAATAATATGAAAAACATCATATTTAATATTACATAATATATGAATCCAGAGAGAAGCTGGAGAGAAGTCCTGAGGACAGAGAACACTGGATCCCGCAGCACTCTGTCCCCGGCAGGTACAGGGCCACAGCTTCTCTCCTCTACTGGGCACTAGGCGGGTGCACATAAATGCCCCGGCGGGCACCATGGTGCCCGCGAGCACCGCGTTGGGGACCACTGCTGTATCTGACTGTTTGCCAGTGAGTTTCACAAGTATTTGCTGACAGCAGAGGAGTAGTGAGACTCAGGACTTACCTATACAAAGAGTTACTGAGTGGCAACCTATTGCACCAACCTAGCTGTGAACCATTCTTACTTCATAATAAGAGTTCCATAATATACTACAGAATTTTTCTGCATGGGATCATGAGTCCATGTGGCCAGTTAGTATGCAGTCAACTAGTGTACCACGGATTTACAACCACCTTGTTATGCACTGTCCCTCCATAAAGACAAGCCCTCAGAAATCCTGAGTTTTGTTTTAAGCTCTGGAGGGAGTATGCTTTGGGGTTCCCGGATTCTTCTGCCCTTACTCTCCAAGCACACCTTTTCTGCCTTTTCACCTTCAACCTGTGCTTGTACCTGTCCTGACTCTTCTCCCCCCTAGCTCCTTGTCCCAGTCTCATTCTCCTTGCGTAGTCCATCCCAATCTCCACTCCTCAGGCTTCTCATCCCAGTCATAGGTTCGTTACCAAGACATTCACAGTTCCCTCTTTCCCACATCTGCTCCTGTCTGTCTTCCATACCTTCATCTCCAGTCACCTCCACACATGTACATTCCTGGTTGTCCCTGGCTCCCAGTCTTAATCTTTCTCTCCCTGCACTCCTCATCCAATCTCCCTACCTTCTCCCTAATTCCTTAACTGGTCTCTTTGCCCAACCAGTATGAGTTCACTACCACCACCACAGTGATTTTTAAAAGGTCCATGAATGTAGCCAGTTTAGGGCAGATTTTTACAGGGACAAAAAGCCTGGCTCCCTGCTAAGTTTCAAGTCCCTGCTCCAAAGCAAAGGGGCACTAGAACTATTCAAAATGAAGGTCACCAGAATATTTTAAATGGGCAAAACACTGCATTTGCCTCTAGCCTCATTCTTGGAAAGTGCTGAACCATTTTGGCTGTAATTTTCCCCAAAATAATTAAGCCTGAATCTGATACCTAGCATGGAAAATTTCAGCCCAATTGGTTAAAGTTTGTCAACATTATAAGAAACTAAAAACCAGGTCCTCTAATGGGAAATGTCAGGCAACCTTAATAACAGGTGGACCTACCACCTCCATCTGTAACTGAAAACTAGTATCCGTGTGAAGTGGTATTTTTGAGACTCATGAAACGAGCTGGAACATAATGCAAAGTGGAGGTTTTGCATATTACCCTTATGCTCTTCCAGTCCTTTCCTAAAACAAGGCTAAGATCAGCCTTGAATTCACTGCTTAAGTATCAGAGGGGTAGCCGTGTTAATCTGGATCTGTAAAAGCAGCAAAGAGTCTTGTGGCACCTTATAGACTAACAGACCTATTGGAGCATGAGCTTTCGTGGGTGAATACCCACTTTGTCGGATGCATGTCATCCGACGAAGTGGGTATTCACCCATGAAAGCTCATGCTCCGATAGGTCTGTTAGTCTATAAGGTGCCACAGGACTCTTTGCTGCTTTCACTGCTTAAGTTATTAATAAGGTTTTTCTAAAAACCTCTTCTATTATATTTATGACTTTTTGTATGTGTTTTGTTTCACTGGTGCCAAAATTTTCAACATATGCACAGACACATAGGTATTTTGGTTGCTGATATGTGCATTCCTTGATGAACACAAGTACTAGATAGCAACTTCCATTAAACACCCGCATATTATTTTATTTATTTTATTATGTGTATTGTGGTAGTGCCTACAAGCCCTAATCGTGGACCATGACCCCATGGCATTAGGCACTGTACAAACACAGAACGGGAGAGATGGTCCAAGCCTCAAAGAGTTTACAGTCCAATTAGTCTAAAAATCTAATTGTTCTTACAGCATAAATAGTGTCCTACCATTTTAAACTGCTTCAAAGCCCAGACAGACGATAGGTAGCCCTATAGTGAAGATGAAGGCTATGTGATGGTGTCATAAACAGATAGCTAAGGGTTAATATTCTTTTACCTGGAAAGGAGTAACCTGAAACACCTGACCAAAAAGACCCAGCCAAATGCAGTTAAGTGGACTGATGAGTGTCAAAAGGCCTTTACCCAACTTAAGGCAACGCTCATGTCTGACCCTGTGCTCAGGGCCCCGGACTTTGACAAACCATTCCTAGTAACCACGGATGCATCTGACCGTGGTATAGGAGCAGTTCTCATGCAGGAAGCAACGGATCACAACTTCCATCCTGTCGTGTTTCTCAGCAAGAAACTGTCTGAGAGGGAAAGTCACTGGTCAGTCAGTGAAAAGGAATGCTATGCCATTGTGTACGCCCTGGAAAAGCTACGCCCATATATTTGGGGACGGCGGTTCCAGCTACAAACTGACCATGCTGCGTTAAAGTGGCTTCATACTGCCAAGGGGAACAACAAGAAACTTCTTCGTTGGAGTTTAGCTCTCCAAGATTTTGATTTTGAAATTCAGCACATATCAGGAGCTTCTAACAAAGTAGCTGATGCACTCTCCCATGAGAGTTTCCCAGAATCCAGTAGTTAACAAGTGTTCTTAAAATGTACAAGTCTGTTAGTTATATACTTAGTGGTATATGTAAAGGTGCATGTGTTGTATTAATCTGTTTATTTTAAAGTTCTAGGAGGAAATCACCGCCAGTGAAGTTCCCCACTGTCTGCAATTTGGGGGGCATGTGATAAACAGATAGCTAAGGGTTAATGTTCTTTTACCTGGAAAGGAGTAACCTGAAAAACCTGACCAGAGGACCAATCAGGAAACAAGACTTTTTCAAATCTGGGTGGAGGGAAGTTTGTGTGTGAGTCCTTTGTCTTGTATCTGTCCCTCTCGGCTATGGGAAGGATTTTTCTGTCTCCTGTTTTCTAGTCTTCTGTTTCCAAGTTGTAAGTACAAAGATAGGAAGACCATAGGTTTGGTTTTTTTGTATTTACATGTGTATAGTTGCTGGAATGTGTTAAATTGTATTCTTTGTGGATAAGGCTGTTTATTCATATTTCTTTTAAGCAATTGACCCTGTATTTGTCACCTTAATACAGAGAGACCATTTTTATATATTTTTTCTTTCTTTTTACATAAAGCTTTCTTTTTAAGACTTGTTGGAGTTTTTCTTTAGTGGGGAACTCCAGGGAATTGAGTCTGTAGCTCAGCCAGGGAATTGGTGGGAGGAAGAAGTCAGGGGGAAATCTGTGTGTGTTAGATTTACTAGCCTGACTTTGCATTCCCTCTGGGTGAAGCGGGGGGCTCTCTCTCTCGGTACCTATTTCCAGGACTGGAAATAGGGAGGGTGGAATCCCTCTGTTTAGATTAACGGAGCTTGCTTCTGTATATCTCTCCAGGAACCCAGGGAGGGAACATCTGGAAGGAGGAGGGGGAAGGGAAATGGTTTATTCCCCTTTGTTGTGAGACTCAAGGAATTTGGGTCTTGGGGTCCCCAGGGAAGGTTTTTGGGGAGACCAGAGTGCCCCAAAACACTCTAATTTTTTGGATGGTGGCAGCTTTACCAGGTCCAAGCTGGTAACTAAGCTTGGAGGTTTTCATGCTAACCCCCATATTTTGGACGCTAAGGTCCAAATCTGGGAATATGTTATGACAGATGGGTATGTTATTCCATGGGAATATCTGCAGTGGACTCAACATTCCTTGCATATAAAAAGGATACCTCCAGAACAATTGCAGAATCTGATTAAAGGACTATGAAATGAAGCTCAGTTGTTCAGTGACAATGCTTGAACTTCACATGACAAGCACTCTCTTAAAAAAAATAAAAGAACATTCATAAATGTACACATTCCAAAGCCAGAAGGGTCCATTACAATCATCTAGTCTGACCTTCTACATAAGACAGGCCAAAAAACCTCATCTAGTAATATCTGCACCAAGCCCATAATTTCTTTTTGAGCTACAGCATCTTTTAAAAAGATATCCAGTCTCGATTTAAAGACTTCAGGTGATGGAGAATCCACCACAGCCTTAGCTGTTCATTGTAGTAATATAAAAAGGCATCGAATTATCAAGAGTACAAAAAAGAATCAGCTGAATACTGTGACAAACTATTGACCATCTGCAAGCATTTTTAGTAACCTACGTAACTCACCAGATTCTATTGACTATATTGGTTTCCATGCACAAATGGAAGAAATCCCTACAGCTGCTCTTGAGGGTATTAAGTTTTCACTTCTATTTACAAACTCATCTCTGAATATTGCACATGCTCCAAGACTATTTTTAAAACACAAAAATGAAGCTTTTAAATTTTCACAAGCCAAACAGAATCCTGAAGGTGCACTCTACACAGTCAGCTCCAAATCACACGCAACAAGTTACACAATTAAAAGATTAAATAATAAATTAATACCACACCATCACTCTGTTACCTGAGTGTACATTACCAGCATTCCCTCCAAGAATCTGTTTCCACACTGTAAATTATAGCAACACCAGGGCTGGGAGAAGGTGATCCACAGCAGCCTTCTCCCCTCTGCTGAAAGAAGTGGGAAATATATGCCTCCCTAAAACTTTCCACAGTGCTCTTCTTCAGACCCTCCCCTCACATTATCACTAGCTATTCCTGACCAAGGTTGCTTGTCTTCCTTGTCATGTGACAGTGGGAAGCTATCACAAAAAGTTACATTCTGCTCACAGCAAAGCAAAACTTTAATGGAATAAGGAAAATGGTATTATCCTAAAAGCTACAATCTCTCTCAGCATTTCAATTTACAACTTGAATGTGGAACCTTCCCCTGCCCCCTTTTGGCTTCTTAATTGAAAATTAAAATATAATAAAATAAAATAATAAAATAACAAAAACACACATCCTCACTCTTTATACATAGAATTGCTGATACTGGTTTCCAGTTCCCCACACAGCATCAGCATTCAACCGGCTATCCCCATGATGTTACACAAATGAGCCCTCATTGTCCCCTAGCCAAACTTCCAATCCCTTTTGGAGATCCAGTCTAACACATTTCTATTTTCTTCCATCCTGTCCTAGCAACAAGAGACATTCAAAGATCCTTGTCATGTTCAGCAGGGTTTACCAGTTCCACTCAAAACTTACATTCCAGTAGAAGTTCTGCATGGGGAGAGAAACATGCAGAGAAAACTCTGCTTCTCCTTTGGCATGCAGGTTATACTCTGGGCATGGGCCATACACAGTTCCTAAAGGGACGCATCTTTCCCACATATACATATTATGAAATACATAGAAAGAGACAGTCAAAATATATCTAGACCTCAGATGAATATGTATATGGACAAAGCGGTGATTGAACATATTAAACTAGTTTTTAGCACTTACTACTTTGTGATTTATAATGAGAAAGATTTATTTATTAAACAGTGCCCAGGGGAGAAAAAAATCATTTTACATTCATTACTAAAGAAAACTACTGTGGGTGAATTGTTAGAGCAAGTCTCTGATCCCTTTCCCAGATCTTCCTAAACTGGAGAAAGGAGAGATCATAGTACTAAATGGAAAGAAAAATAACCAAATATCTGTCTGTCAATTATTGTAGAAGTAGAAGATTTCATTACTTCTTGAGTGGTTTGTAGTGAAATTCCTCCCATGTGTGTGCAAGCCATGGGTGCCAGAAGGACACTATACTTCACAGGGAAAGAGCTGGCACTCAGAAGAAAGAATAAGCCAGGCTACAGACTACAAAAAAACCTTGACCCTAAAAAAATATCATGGAAGGTCCATAGTTCATCTTGCAACAACGAATGTAATTGCAAGCCTAAAAATTGCATTTGAAATTAGGAGAGGAAAAATGATGTCTCTTATGCTGATCTCCCTCCTTCTCTTAAAAAAAAAATTAGCCAAGTCTGCAGACACTCCGCTGCCTGATTCTTTATGTTATTGTAATTAAAGGCAATAGTCACAGAGCTGATAAAGGGTGCAAGCTGTAAAGTTAACCCTTATCTTAGCCAAAGTGATAACTGCAACAGTGGTATCAAATTGTAAAGGAAACAAAATCAGAATATATTCTGAATAATGGACTCATGTACAGCTCTGGAAGTCAATTGGAAGGCTCATTTTCTCAATCTTTAAAGAGTAAACAAATTATATCTCAGCCTACCATCAAACTTCTTGTGCCTGGACACAAAGGTGGTGCGCACAAAGTGACTTGTTTCCTCCACCAAGTTTTCAAATTCCAATTTGCTCTGTTGGCTCAACTTGTCCTCCATTTCTGTGGTGCAGCATGTATACTCCTGAGGACAGATTCTCAAATGTTCCCCTGCAATAGTAAGAGAAAGTATATTGTTTACTTATAAAAAATGAGCAATGGGTTGTGATTACCTTAATGGACACAGTGCTCATGAAATGCACACTTTTTATTTAGAGTGCATGAACAAACATACTGATCAAACATAGAAACAATCATCTCTCTGCTAGACCATTTCCGTGACCCTCCAGCCCTAATATGGGAACACTTTGCATCTGACCTACAATTTGGCCTCAATCTTGGATTCCTTGCCAAATAGGGACTTTTATCTTTGCAATGCCATTTTGGTAAGCTTTGCAGTTCAAATGAGACTCTCTCAAGGTTAAACTGATTCTTAATTGAAGAATCCCTTTATGTAAATCTCGAGGACTGTTGCTTGCTCCTTGCTTGCATTTGAAATGTTCTGAGAAATACCCGGTGACAAGGCTAGTAATAAAGCTTTCAGAGCTTTCTCTCTACCAGACCTCTGATATGAGAATTACAAATTTTGGCAGCTTTGCCATACTCTGTTAGACACAAAGGGTAGGCCTAGGCAGAAAAGGGAAGAAAGGGAATGTTTCCCTGATGTGTGCTTCTCCCTGTTTGACTGCCTTAGTACAGTAACACTTTCTTTCCACTTTCTCCCTTCTGCTCAAACAAGTGTATTTTAATAGCAATGTTTGGGTTCCACACATTTTTTTGGATGACATTTCTTTTCAGACACAGCAAATGCTCCACTTGAAGCAAGAACGTGATGAAGGGTTTAATTAATGCTTATGCTATATGGAAATGCAACGTAAAAGGTAATGAAAGCCTCTTATTTAATTCAATAGATTTCTCTCTTTATGCAGTGACAATATTGCCTTCTTCAGTGCAATTTCCAAGTGGAAGCCAATTCTGTAGCTCATGAAATTAAAATGGTCTGTTATTATATGAAATCTGAATTTCCAATTGATGATGTACTCTGGGTCTCAGAAATGTTTAGCCTGGGCTGTATGAAAGGAGAGAATTCCATCTCCCTGCTGAGAAGTAAGAAAAATGATAGGCCTCTTCTTGTAAAGCAATGAAAGCATTTAGCTTTTCATGTACTATATCCTGATTAAATTCCTCTGCAAGCTTTTATATGATGCAAATAAGACGATGGACAAAGCTCAAGGATTAAATACATACTGGGGGCTTGATGCTCATTTACACCAAGGCCACTTTGCACCACTTTGGAGTGTAAAGAGGACTTCAATTCTGTGAGTTTGTGAGTATGAGTGAGAACCAGAAGAGAGAGAATTTAGTTATTGTACCATCAAAACAATTGAGATGTTAAAAATAAATACACATGCTTAGAACAAACATTGTGTTGCACGTGAATCTGCACTTACTTTATTCCATTTTTTTAAAGCCTTTTGTTCTGAAGTGCAATCATTCCCAATAACCTTCAAAGGTTTAATTTGTTCCTCTGTGAGTTTTCACACAGGAAATTTCTTTTAGAAATCTGAAAACTTTACAAAAAATGTAGACATGATACATCTTGAAGGAAGGTTATTTCATCATCACTCTTACTACTTATTTGTACTGCACTCTTAACAAGGAGGCCCTAGTCATGGACCGCGACCCCATTACGCTAGGCACTATACAAACAAAAAGTGTGGTGGGTGTTAGTGATGATCTCACTGCTTATTAGAAGTCAGAAACACAAAGAAGATTGAACAGTAGATGCCTTTGAAAATCTGTCATTACAAGCAGATTTGCCCATCTGAAGTGATTATGTAACACTGCGAAAACATTGCTAGACATCCTCTTTCCAAATGTCGGAAAATCCTCACACAAAAAGACTCAATAGCCTTCTGGTTTGCAACTGAAAACTCTGGAGAAACATGTACTTTCCTCTTTCCAGCTTTGGGGTTAGTTTATGCTTCCTTTATATTACAACTACTTCTTTTTGTCTCTTTTTTCCATGTTCTCGTGAACTTTGGAATTTATTCCTTTCCTCTCTTTTTCTCCCACATCTGTTTTTTTGTTGGCCTTATCAGATATTGCACCTGTTTGTTGTCGTTTCTATTGAATAATAGGTAATAATCAGGCTTCAGTGCCTAACTATGAATAGCCACAGTTTTAGATATTATCATTATTTCATTCAAAATATCAAAGTGCAATAAGGCCTAAGGTGTTCAGTATTTCAGCTATTTTGTAGCATCATTAATTTCCTCTATCCCATTTATTTGCAGGCCTACTTTCTCTTTATTACTGCATCGATCACCAATTTGTTATAAAAGCCCATCTCACCTCCTTGACTGCCAGGAACTCATTCTGTTTATTTTCCTTTTTCTGTCTCTCTCTCTCTCTTCCTTTTTTTTTGTGTGCAATTTTTATTTTTTCCCCTTAACAGATTGTGTGTTCTCATTCATTTCATTACTTATATCCTTACCCAATAATTTCAACCACCACTTTTTTAATGGTTGAAATGTGGATTTCCTTGGTATCATAAAAACTCTAGATATTTAATACCACTCATCCATTCCTCTCCCCATATTGTACCCTTCTATATGGACATTCCAGTTATGAGAACTTTCCCATCAGGTTTCAGTTATGCCCACTAGATTAGAACAAGCATTAGTAACACTTCTAGCTCATCTGTCTTTTTCCACATACTTCTTGCATCTTAGTGCAGACCTAAAAACATAATACTATCTGTACTCTTCATATTCTGCTTCCAAACAATTTTTTTCTCATTTTATTTCCTACATTGGAAGTACGTGCCAGATTACAGAATTAAGCAAAAGTTACTTTCTACTTCAAATTCTCCTGGTTCAAAGCTCACTGAAGTAATTGGAAGAGTCTTACCGACTTCAAATGAACAGGAGCAGGTCCTTAAATCTTATATATAAAACATTGCAGGAGACAGTCAGGCCAAGATGTTCAAAATGGACTGTATCTGTTAGGCTCCTGAATCCGTATTTAGGCATTCAGTTAAGTGGCCTGATTTTCAAAACTAATGAAAGCAGTTCCCTGCTTAAGTCAGTGTGAGTTCCTGGATGCTCACACATTTTGAAAATAGGTCACTTAACTAGATGCTTAATATGAACTCTGAGCTTAACTTCAGGCACCCAAGTAAATTATTGAAAAGCACATAAATGATGTAGGTTTCAAAGAACCCTTTTCAAAAGGGCCTAAGTCACCTGGGCACTGCTTTGAATACAGAGTACTCTGTCACCTATGCACTATTGAAAATTTTTCCTGTTTGTAAGCTTTTAATACACAGCTAGTGGCTCTTAAATTTCACAATATTAGCAGAATCATCCCACTAACTATCTTTTTTTCAGAGTCCTTTCTATGGAAGATGGCCATTTTGGTTTAATTTCAAGCAGGCTCCATCTCATCTAAGAATGTCCTTTGAACATATGTTTTTGCCCCTAAAATTTTCTTTCCTCCATGATATCAAAGGTAACTATCTATTGATAGTAACACTCATTCTATAACACTGATTAAGAAAAAAAGTCATGCAAAATATTAAAAGTAAAACATTTAGCATTTAGTCGCTGAAATCATTGTGCTCCTGGGTGGATAAATCAACATCAAGCTGCATTATGTTCTAAAAGGCTGCACCATTATTACATATCGCACACACTAAAACAACATTAAAAGAACATTATTACGGTGGCAAAATCAAGCACTTGAGAGTTAGGAAATGTCAGAATTAAGGTTGCTGATGCAACTTGAATTTGGCCCCTTGTGTTTGTGTGCATTTTGACACAGTCTTTAATTACATGATTATGTCTTATTTTTTTCCATAGGATCCCTGCCTCATTCAGTTCACAGGATAGACAGTGCTAAGTTAATGAAGAACTGCCAGTCTTATAGCCCAGCCAAGCCCCGCTACCAATCCCTTACTCAATCTGTCCCAGCCTTCCTGCCCAATCAGTCCATGCCTCCCCTCCCTCTGCTCCCAGTCTCCTTGTCCAACCATTCCCAGGCTCCCCTCTCCAACTCATATTCAGTTTCTTCCCCTCTCATCAGATCTCTTTCCCAGTTTACTCCTTTTCCTCTTCCTTGATCTAGCTGTGTCCCTTTGTATTTGCATAGCTGGCTTCCTCCTCCATGCTGTCCAGGGCCCAGTCGGTGTGTGTGTGTGTGTGTGTGTGTGTGTGTGTGTGTGTGTGTGTGTGTGTGTGTGTGCGCGCGCGCGAGATTAACGGCAAAGGAGAGACAACCTCCCCACTCTCAGTTCCAGTGCTCAGACACACTCCAGAGCAGCTGGGAGCAACCATTACAGACAAGGAAAATTTTTCTAACCCACATAGTCCTGGACTGGAACAGATCAGTGTGTTGGGATGGTCGCATGTGCAGTCTGGTCACACCTGGAGCCTGTGAGGGGGTGAAGCATGCTCAATGAGGATCAGGGCCAGATTCAGCTTTTTTGCCACTCCAAGAGGCGAACCAAAAAAAAAAAAGAAAGATAAAGCCGATCAGTGGCACTTCGGTGGCAGCTCAATCGTGCTGCTCCATTCTTCGGTGATCATTCAGTGGCAGGTCCTTCGCTCCCTCTCTTCCTCTTCGGAGGCACTTTGGCAGCAGCTCAAAGAGGAACTGAGGGACCCGTGGCCGAATTGCCGCAGAAGACCCAAATGTGCTGCTCCTTTCCTTTGGCCGCCCCAAGCACCTGCTTTCTTTGCTGGTGCCTGGAGCCAGCCCTGGTGAGGATAGAATCTTTGCAGATCTTAGCTGTTAAGCTCTAGCAATCTTCTAATGAGCCTGGGCAAACTGCAATTTTTCAAAGGCTTATAACTTACTCAAATTTGGGTAACTTTTCATGGACATGTCAGAAAGCACAACTCCGACATAAAGGGCATCCTCTGCCAAATTTCAAGTTCCTTGCCCCATAACACGAGGGAGCTAGAACAGGGTTTCTCAAACAGGGGTCGCTGCTTCTGTGGGGAAAGCCCCTGGTGGGCTGGGCCGGTGTGTTTACCTGCCCCGTCCGCAGGTCCGGCCGATCGCGGCTCCCACTGGCTGCGGATCGCTGCTCTGGGGCAATGGAGGCTGCTGGAAGTGGGGGCGCTGCACCTCCCATTGGCCCAGAGCAGCGATCCACGGCCAGTGGGAGCAGCAATCGGTCGGACCTGCGGACGGGGCAGGTAAACACACTGGCCCGGACCGCCAGGGGGTTTCACTACATAAGTGGTGAACCCTGTTTGAGAAACCCTGAGCTAGAACATTTAAAACAGGGGTAGGCAACCTATGGCATGCGTGCCAAAGGCGGAACACAAGCTGATTTTCAGTGGCACTCACACTGCCCGGGTCCTGGCCACTGGTTCGGGGGGGCTCTGCATTTTAATTTAATTTTACATGAAGCTTTTTAAACATTTTGAAAACCTTATTTACTTTACATACAACAATAGTTTAGTTATATATTTTAGACGTATACATAGAGACCTTCTAAAAACATTAAAATGTATTACTGGCACGTGAAACCTTTAATTAGAGTGAATAAATGAAGACTCAGCACACCACTTCTGAAAGGTTGCCGACCCCTGACTTAAAAGAACTGGCCCCACAATTTTTTAATACAGGCAAAGCAATGTATTTTCCCCTAATCTCATTCTCAGAAATGGCTGGACTGTTTTGGCTGAAATTTAAAAAAAAAAGAAAAAGAAAAACAGACATAGTCAACCTGACACCCACACGCACACAGTCAGGTTGAAAAATTTCAGCCCAAATGGTGCAAGTCTGGCAAAAGTACACACAACTGAAAACAGGGTCTTATAATAGGAAGTGTCAGCCAACCTAACTAATAGTTGGCACTCCCAGTCCTGTCTATAATTATTGAATCATTTATCCTTATTTTCCTTCTTTAACTTTTCTGTTTGCCATAGTTGACATTACTAAGTTTTGGCAGAACATCCAGTTCACTCACTTTATGGAAAACAGAAGATGTCACAACTCTGCTTTTTCACATTTTCTTCTAAATTTTATTATTCTTTAAGAGAGTTTTTTGCTGATTCTGTGCAAGGTTTCCCCATCAGCGATATCACGCCTGCCCAGATTGTACGTAATTCTACAGACTATTTTTACTGTGCTTCCCTTATTTCCTGGTGCAGGCTCATTTTCCATTTCAGTTTTGTTATGCATTGTCCAAGGACTCAGACAAAAGGAGTTTAAATTACTGATCTGGGTATTTACACATCTTAAGTATTTTACAGGCTACTACTGTGCTCATAACTGATGTACCACCTCTTGCTCTGTGAAACTCCTTATGTTTTACATTTTCAAAGATTATATGGCATGAGTGGCTAGTTTTTCCTTTTTGAAAATGGTGTCTCCATAGATAAGCTCGACTGCATGTAGTTTATGCTGCACCAGCACTATGCAGAAATCACACAAGTATTAATTCAGCAGTTCCTAGTTACCTACTACAACTCATCTAACCACCATGTTTCCAACCAAAGTTGCTGACTTACATCTCTCTCCTTTTGTGGGTTATGTTATATAAATCAAACCAATTGCCTGCTACAATTTCAGCTACTAGTATTCAGTTTCAGTTTTATTACAGCTATAATCTTACACCTGTTTTCACTTCCTCCAAACTGGCAAATTTTACAGCTGAATTTGGTAATCTTGCTTGTATGCCACTTTGAATGTAATAAAACAATTTACAAGGCAGTTGTTTTATATTCAAATACACAGTAGTTTGGTGCCCCACAACATGCCATAAAATTATAAAAGCTTACTAGAGCTTTTAAAAAAAATTACATAAATTGAATAATTGGCTTCTACCACTCTATCAAAGTGCCACAAGTTATCTATGTATGGTAGGAGGAGTAAAATCTGAACTTATTGGAAACCATTATGCAAAACAAAATTAATCTTTATATTTCCCCCAACAGATTACGGTTCTTCTGAAGCCTTTCCACAACTATCAGTAACACCAAGGTTACAATATTAAATGTGGAAACATGCTCATATAAATCATTTTTTAAGTCAGCCAGATTTCTTATGGATTATGCTGTTCATTTTACAATTGCAGGAATAATAATTCTTTATGAGGTAGTTAATTTTGATAGTTTCTGCCCTTGCCATAAATAAAAGCCAACAATAAACTCCGCTATTTGTACTGCTCCGCCTGCAGGCATTCAGTAGTATGATTGCTGTAAATGGAATTATACAGTCAATATTTGTGCCCTGCTTTGTAAATCCAGCAGTGAATGAATGTTAAGACACACAGTGGTAGTGCTCTGTGGGCATTCAAACTCAGTTGCTGTCTGATGGCAGTGTCTACAAAAGACAGAAGAGATTAAAAAAAAAGTGTCCTTCATCCTGCAAATCAAATCAATGTGGGTGGACCCTTGTCAATGTGGCTGTACACAAGGCAAAGGTCTGTCCATAAGGATCCAATTGGAGGACTAAAGCCAAAGGCATCAAAAATATCATGTCAGTCCTTCAAGTCTAATAGAGAAACAAGAAACAAAATTGGAGAAACTACCAAGAATGTAAAATGTCCTTGAAAGCATTTCAGTTTACAGAAAACAAAAGACTGATGAAGGAGAAAAAATTATTCTTTAGCAAAAAAACCTTTTCATCTACTCAGTCTCAGAAGAAATATTTTCTCTTTAAGATGTGGAAAGAACTCAGGTTTGTGTCCTACTGGAAAAAAATAAGAACTAGGTTTTAAAAATTGGAATTAAATAACACTTCTCCATTCCTTTGGGAGATAATGGTGTTGGAATCTAGAGCTTTCTGAACACAGGCTCGTCCAATCAATATTCTCAGATGTATGTTAAAAGACTAATTGTGAAATCAAGTGGGTAGGCTTATTGTTATGAAGCACTTTGTTCATTTTCTACGGTGTGAAATTATTTTTGCCCATAAAAAATATTTAGCATTTTGAAGTTGGGGATTGGTCCTGCTCTGAGCAGGGGGTTGGACTAGATGACCTCCTGAGGTCCCTTCCAACCCTGATATTTTATGGTTCTATGAAGTGTGTGACTCATACGAGTTTGCAGATTCCAACAAAATAGCAGTGAATTAACAACAATTATTGAATAGTTTTAAAATGTTAAAACTGTAACAAAACAAAAAAAATTGCATTTTATAATCATTTCAGCCAATATGCAAGTGATGAAAATTATAATATAATTTTGCTGGTCCAAAGACTGTTCCCTAACCAACAGTCTTGAAGCTCCTTCTGATGCAATTATCTTCTCTGTGGGGGTATAACAGCCCCATGAGCAGCCTCAGTGAAACTGGCATTCAAATTGCAGAGTTGAACTTTCCTATTGAAATATACTATGATTTAAATGAATTCTATTACAATATTTCAGAGAGGACTGAAACAATATTTGCATAAAACAATGTCTGAATGAAAAAAAGTCAACGTGACATATACACAGTGCCTGCATACAATTCTTGATCCTTTTAAAGTTTTAGCAGCTAAACAAGAAGCTTTGTGTGTCCATGTGATTCTGTTGAACCAACCCTCTCCCATCCTGAAGGACTCATCTGTTTGCCTTCAACAGAAATCATTTTTCCTCAAATTCTGTTTGTTCCTTGAGGTCAATTAGAAAATGAATGCCTTCCAAACAGACTGATAATTAGTTAACAGTCTCTTCATTATGTGTCCCACAGGGAACATTCACTTACAAGAAGTCCTGATCGTATTGTCCGTGGGAAGCCCTCAGTAATAAGACACTGAAACTGAGGCCAAGACAGACCTGTTCATACTAGGACTACACAGCTGCTAAAGAAAGGGATTGAGTCTCTCGATCTTCCTAGCTAAACTACTGGAAGCTGCTCCATTTCTCCTACATTCAGGTTCATTTTATTTTCCAGGCATATACAGTTAGACAATTGGTTTTTGATAGCAGTTTGTGAAAAGAATCTTTAGCTATCTCTTGGGGTGTATATTACTGACATTTTGCCCAGTGCATTGTGAAAGGCAAACTGTGATTCAGCATTGTGCAGTTTCATCATCTTGCTGGCTACTTGGCTATAATTTTGTGGTTTGGAAGCATGTTTCCTCCAGGGGATGATAGCTAACTCCCCTCATGCCCCCAATTGATTTTACTCTTTATTATATCCCCTGCTATAATAGCAGGAATGTCTTATATACAATGTAAAGATGACCCTGTTTACTCCAAAGTCAGCACAAGTGGGAATAGAATAATCATGCATACAGCTTTTCTTTGCCCATAAACTATAATGCAACTAGGTTTTTTCACACTTAATAGGCTGTTCTCAAAACAGTTTTATTATTAGATAGCTGGAGAGAGTAAATGAGGGTGGATTTGTAAAGGTTTGATGAGCATGAGTTTGCGTGAATCACATAACATACAAGTGAGTAATGTAGATAGTCCCAGACTCAAGCTGAAAAAAACCTTTGCAGCTATCATTGTGTATTCTATATATGCCACATCTTACAAAAAAAAATTACGTAAGAGTTTTTAGTCACTTGGCTCTTCAATTTTTCATATGGCTTCACTATATGTGGAGTAATACAGCCATCCTGAACTCATGCTGATAAAGTCTTTTGACCGTTCCACACCTTCAGGCTATTCACCCTACTAACCAATAGATAATGACAACTCCTCGTGCACCATCAATTGTCTTAGCTTGAGAAAGAATTATTTACCCTTGCAAACTCAGATCAACTTCAGTGTAGTGCAAGAAGCATTGCATCTATTCTGACTTTCACATAATGGACTTTGTGCCAGTTAAGGATAAGGCATAGCAGAATTCTGCTTCTGGATGCCCCTTGCTGCCCACACCATATCCTGCTTAGACCCCATCCCTGGGAAAAAAAAACCACTTCCTCCTCTTACAATAATAAGGAAGGCAGCTAATACAGGAGGCAGCAGAGCCACTTCCTCCAGCTATATGTCCATGGAGAGTTCCTCTACCCAAGAGAAATTGTCCATCGGCTATCCTCACCCACTTTGAACCTCTTACATTGTACAATGTAGCTTTAACAGACTGGTGAATCTAGTACAGGGTTTGGCAACCTTTGGCACACGGCCCACCAGGGTAAGCACCCTGGCAGGCCGGACCAGTTTGTTTACCTGCCGCAGGTTTGGCCCATCGTGGCTCCCACTGGCCGCAGTTCGCTGTTCCAGGCCAATGGGGGTGGCGGGAAGCAGCGCAAGCCGAGGGATGTGCTGGCCGCAGCTTCTTGCAGCCCCCATTGGCCTGGAGCGGCGAACCGCGGTCATCGAGAGCTGTGATCGGCCAAACCTGCAGACGCGGCAGGTAAACAAACTGGCCCGGCCTGCCAAGGGGCTTACCCTGGCAGGCCGTGTGCCGAAGGTTGCCGATTCCTGATCTAGTACATAGGTATAATTTCATGATCATGGTGAAAATTACAAGGCATGAAAGAGTTAATGGAAATTTGAAAGTTCTGTTTAAATATTGTTTACCACAGCACATGAATGTTCACTCCATATCATGAACAGTAACGATACCTCATTAATGTCATTCAGCTTCTACTGCACTGAAACAAGATCATCAAAGAGAAAAATGAAAGCCTCATCATAAAAAGACAGATGATAGCTTAGGTCAGTCCAGCGTTATTTCAAGTTTCCCCTATTTCTCCAATTCCTGAGGATCTGGTTCCATTGCTAGTCTATGCTGTCTTTTGTATCTGGTTCTGCCACAGTGGGGCTGAACAGGTTGTCAACTCTCTATTACTGTCCTTTTGTGGAGGCCCCTGAAGCCTGTAATACTTGGCAAGGTTCAAGGCCTTCAACAACAACAAAAATAAAAATCAATAACCAAATGTAACAGAGTTCTTGCCCTTCAAGTGTTTAAATGGTAAAGGTTTGACCTTCATGATTAAAGATCAACGTGAAAGGAAATCCTCATGTGTATGTTAAGACTTCTCTGTGGTTATCTGCTTAAATTTTTCTCTTTTCGTCCAATGTAAGATAACTTTCTGGAAATGAATGATGAATGCTTCCAGCTTCCTTCTTAAACTTTTCTTTATCAGCATACTATAGCTGTGCCGGGTAATAGAACTGCGTTACTGTGGTGGGCCTTTTCCAGTGGAAAAATAAAGGTATTTTAACAATCTGAATGGGAATTTCTGGATGTTCAAAAACATTGTTATAAGCCAGGGGTTGGCAACCTTTCAGAAGTGGGGTGCCACGTCTTCATTTATTCGCTGTAATTTAAGGTTCCGCATGCCAGTAATACATTTTACATTTACAGGGGCCGGCGGATGGAATTCCAGACTGGCAGCAGCATGCCACGGTAAATCAGCTTGTGTGCCATAGATTGCCGACCCCTGTTAAAAGCTAAGAATGCGAGTGCTCTCTCTCTCTCTCTCTCTCTCTGACTTCTATAGGATCCTCAGTACTCTATCAATATCTCCTTCTCCCTAGGTCTTAATTTATCCTCCAATTTCTTTACTTGCATTTTTTAAGGGTGAGACATTTGCATTCTTTCACCATAAATTGAGACTGGCTGTTTAGCTGCAATTGCACAGCAGACACTATGTCCCAAGCCCTGTAGCTTCAACTCCAAAAAGTCTTTTTGAAATAAGTTCTGATAAGGTGTTTAATCACTCAAAGATATTAAGGTCTACTCCTGCTGAAAGAAGAGCACCAAGTATTGGGCCAAGCAATCTACCTAAACACCATGATTTTTCAGGGAACGGGACCAGTGACTTTTTCATTATGCATAGAAAGAACACTTTACCAAATCTGGCTATTTTCCCATCTCCCGAAGTTTTATCTACAGAGTTGGTGAGGTACAATTTGTCCTATAAATCCATAGTATACCTTGAATACTGCATGCAATCCTGGTCAGCCGCTTTTAGAAAGGTGTATTAGCATTGGAAAAGGTACAGAGAAGGGTAAAAAAATGTATTAGCGGTATGGAAACAAACAAAAGGAAGTACTTCTTCATACAATGCACAGTCAACTTGTGGAATTTGTTGCCAGTAGATGTTGGAGGTCAAAACTATAACAGGGCTCAAAAAAGAACTAGATAAGTTCATGGAGGATAGGTCCATCAATGGCTATTAGCCAGGATGGACAGGGATGCAATCCCACACTCTGACTGTGTCTAGCCTCTGCCTGAACGAAGTTGGGAATGGACGACAGGGGATGGATCACTCAATGATTACTTGTTCTGTTCATTCCCTCTGAAGCACCTGGCATGGACCACTGTCAGAAAACAGGATACTGGACTACATGGACCCTTATCTGATCCAGTCTGGCTGTTCTTATGTTCTGGCAAAAAAAATGTTTGAGGTTGCCAAAATATTGTATTTAAAAGGTCATTGTGTGAGCAGCTAAGCTTCTATGCTGCTGTGACGGAATACACCCCTCTAATCACCCTCTAGATACTACTGTAATAATCATTGTACAAAAGTATGCCTTGTAAGATATCATTTGAGAACTCAATTTACTGGTCAATATTGTCCTGGTAAAATCTGTGTGGTAATATTATATGTGAAGTTATAAAATTCCCCTGTATGGTGTATTGACACATGTTCCAAACCCCACAGCCCTGCCCAAACAGAAGATGGCAAACAGGTCTGTCCCAAAGAAAGGAACCTGTGCTTGCCTTAATTTGCATTTAAATAGTGAACAGAGTCATCAAGCAGGAAGGGAAGACAATGGAAGTTCAAACAAGTGAAGTGTCACAGCTGCCATTCTGGTTGGTTGCCTCTATATCTCAGTGGCATTTATTCTGCTTTACATTTTATAATTCCCACATCACAATGCTTCGTTATGAAGTAAAAAAAATGCTTTCAGGATTCTTTAAACCACATACCAGGTTTAGATAATAATCTCTTCAGGCAGGAAACATGCCCTCTTGTGTGGATTCTTGGGTACTACTAGAACAGAATAATAAGGTTTACTGACTGGGTTGAGAAGATTGTAAAAGACCTTTTCTTTTCCTGCATTCTTGTTTACCGTTCTGCTAAATGCGATATAAATCTATGTATGTACAGTAGTACTAATAATCATGAGATAAAATGGCATTAAAACATTCAGTCGGAGGTACATTAGCAAGGACTTGGGAGAGAAAAAAAAAATTAAGATCTTCTATAGCAACCACTTGTTAACTCCAAAAGGTCTCAAAGGTTTCCCTAAACTCCAAAAAGCAGCATCATGCAGAAGTTCAGACTGCCACACTATTCCCTGAAGAAGCTGCATGAGATTGCCTATTAAGTGTGAAATGCACACAGATAATTTCAAGTGAGAAACTGAGGTGAGGACAATTATGAACATACCATCGTTTTTCAGAGTAAATTGGCAAAAAGTCAGCTATAGTAGTATAGCAGATTAATGTGGAGTACAGCAATTGACATAGGTACCACTATCTACTATTGCCAAGGTAATGGGAGATGTTCTATGAAACAGATCTTGCCATTACTTCTTAAGGTCCCAATTCAACAGACCACTTAAAAGGTTAGCTGAGGTTAACCATGTGAGCAGTGCCACTGAAGTCAGACTACTCATGTGCTTATGCATTTTACTGGATTGTTTAGTATTGTATTTGCTACAAGTGCTTTTGGAATTGTGCTATCAACGAAACATCTGGGGCTGGATTTTTCAGGCTGCTTCATCCACTTTGCGACGCTCAGACAATGCAAACTGGACAGATTCCCATCATAACTGGACAGTGGAGTATTCTCCTTGCACAGGGGAACTCTTTGTTGGGTTTAAGCAGGTGAGAGAGTAAGGGAAAGGGGGTTGTTATAGCAAAGCTCCACTACATTTATTTGCCCCTTGAGCTTGGTCTATAAAGGGGGAGGGGAATTGTGGGGATTCTCTACATTACAGCCATCTTGTGCTATACACAGCTATACAGAGAGAACTACACAGATTTATAGATTCCAAGGCCCGAAGGGACCATTGTGATAATCTAGTATGACCTCCTGTAAACATAGGCCATAGAACTTCCCCAAAATATTTCCTAGAGCAGATCTTTTAGAAAAACATTCAGTCTTGATTTAAAAGTTGCCAGCGATAAAGGGCCCTTGGGAAATTATTTCAATGGTTAATTTCTCTCACTATTAAAATGTATATCTTATTTCTGGACTGAATTTATCTAGCTTCAACTTTTAGCCACTGGATCATGTTATATCCTTCTCTACCAGATTGAGGGGCTCATTAAATATTTGTTCCCCAAGCAGGTATAGCTCATAATCAAATCAAACCCGAACCTATCTTTGTTAAGTAAAATTGATTGATGCCCATGAGTCTCTCACTATAAAAGCATATTTTCTAATTCTTTCATCATTCTTGTGGCTGTTCTCCAGATCCTCTCTCATCCTTATTGAATTGTGGACTCCAGAACAGGATACAGAATTCCAGTAGCTGTCACATTAATGCCAAATACAGAGGTACTCCTATTCAAAGTTCCCCTGTTTACTCATACAAGGATGGCATTAACCCTTTTTACCACAACATCACCCTGGGAGCTCATGTTCAGCTGATCATCCACCAAATCTTTTCCAGAGATTTTTCATGGGAAGTTGCATCATTTTTAATCCTTGGGAAAATGTACTAATAATTTTAGAAGTAGTTAAACAGGTGATCATTTACACAAATGATTTCAGGGATTAAAAGGACTCATGACTATGGCTGTTGTGAAAATAGTGATGAATCTAGGCAGCAGAGATAGGTATAACTAGATATGGTTCTTGAACAAACAGGATTCAGAGCTAAAATTCCAAAATTTTTGCCTGGGTGAGTTGTGTCAGTGGTTCCATCTTTGGCCCATCTGTAGTAGTAATGTCCCTTACAGTGCTTCACTGGCTTCAGAGGCTTGCTAAATGGGAAGAAAAATAAAAGTTTTTCGGCTTGCCAAGCAGATTACCCAAAGTCCCATTGTTCTGATGATTTACTACATTGAGTTTTCATGTCAATGGCACTGGTTTTCCCTGTTACCAAGTTTCATTTTTTAAATCTCCCAGTGAACCCAAGTTATCCTTTTCCTTTCTGCCTGCCCCATCAGCTAATAACAATACAAATGCCAGACTGATTTTATTTTACTTTCCTAGTATATCTTGGGTGACTAAAAAGGGGTTGCAAGCAATGAACGCTCATCAAGAATTGCTAAAAGAATTTCCATTTTCTCAGCTTCTCTCCCTCTTCACTTAGAAATGTCTACATCTTAAAAAAAAGTTAGCTCCCTAGTGAAATTTTCCAAAATGCATCAGTGACTTAAGAGCCTCAGTCCTGTTTTCAAAAGTTCCTAACAGTAATTTAGGAGACTAAGTCCCACTGGCTTCCCTGGGCTGCTTCAGCAGTTGGACAGCCATACTCAACCCATTTCTTAGGGCTAAAAGGATAATGTGCACAATATTATACCGGATCAAATTTACAAATCTAGCCTCAAATTTATACATGTGCACAATTATATACCTGATCAAATATACAGCACAATAAATATGTTTTCCCTAGATGGAACTGGCGAATTAATTGGCCTGGTAAAAATCCCAGCGTTGGCTGGGACTGCTTCCAGTAGTAAAGCCAGAAGGATCTGGCCCATTACAGTTGTATTTATCACCTAAAGCAGCAAATTATCATCTGTAAAAGCTAGGACAAGAAACAAGTTCAGATCAGTTTATAAAAAAGGAGAGGAACACTCACATACTTGTGTGTAAATCTCTTAATTGAGTTAACACTTTTCTAAATTACAAATCAGGGATTCATGTTGCAACTAAATATATATATCATCTGCTCATGGCGCTTTGTATGGATGAAAGATAGATTTATAGGTTTCAGTGAGGACTATTAACGTACAGGCGATGCTAATTGCACTAATAATTATGTTTAAAATCAGAGAGCATGCCTACTCTACATGAAAGTGTTTAAAGTTATTCCTAGGAATCAAGACACTGGGAAAAATGGCCCATGTCCATAAAGGGACATCACAATGCCTAACTTTTAGGTGCCTAGAAAAATCAATGTAACACCGTGAATATATAAAATTGAATTATGCACCTAGGCTACCTATATAATGAAAGGGGAGAAATAGGTGCCTGAGAATGGGATCCACAAAAGCCAGCACACAAGATAGGGAGCTGCCTGAACTAGCCAGTGGGAAATGCCACAAAGCCCTGCCCCTCTCACTGTCTATAGAGTGATCCTTATGCTTTCTAGCCCAATCAATATTTAATTAAAAGTGGAAAACTTCAGTGGGAGAGAGAGAAAAAGACTCATACCAGAACTGACCCATAGTCTGCTAGGGAATTGCTAGGGAAAGCACCTCCTCTTCCTGCCTCCTCAAGTGTTTTGTGTTGAGTTAGGCAGTCTTTGAGCATGCCTACCACATTGAACTCTGAAGTTAAGACAGCAATTTTTCACCCATTACTCTGGGATTTAGGCAGGAAATAGGCATCTGAGTATACAGAGTGAAGCAGCAGTTTTTGCCTCTGGGCATGTGCTCTTAGTTGCCTAGAAAACTTTTACTGCAAAAAGTTGGTCACTCAGTGAGTTTAGGAGCCTAAAGGTAAGGCAGCAGCCTAGTAGGGAGTTTGTGCACCAAAGTAACTTTGCACCAAGGTAACTTTGAGGATCCAGGCCAATGTATCTGCATTTCAGGATTATTCTTTCTGCAGTTGAACTGATTCAATGAAGTTCACATAATAGGCCCAATTTGCTGAATGATTCCATTCAACACTCCTGAAAACCCTGGTTGTTTTCTATGTCCATTCTGCATGACCACTTTTTGCAAGATGCTATCAAACCTTCACCTCCATTGCAAATTCACTCTCCCTGAAGTAATTAAATAATCCATGCACATTTTAGCTGACACTTAAGGGAGTGACATCCTAAAATGAGAACCAGATGACTATTTCCATTATTTCAATAGTGCTTTGGAAGTACACCTACTCCTACTTTCATGCATGTCTTGTAAAGGCATTTTATGGCAGTATTAAATTGGTCCAGTCATACCCAAGTCTCTTACAATGTATTTATAAATACATAGATACAAGTGTGTGTTTCAGTGGAGTTCAGCTAGCATCCAACAAAAAAAATAGATTTTTTGTAATTAAAAAAACGTAATTTTTTATAACTATAGGGACAGAAAATCAGGAAATGAACAGCTATGCAACCCAGTCAGTTCCTTGCTGCCAGATAAACTTCACTATTATCTTTCCCAAACTTAAGAGTACCTCTTAAATTTGCAAAAGCTATCCACTAAGGTCAAAAACAACTCAATCCTGAAACCACTTATGCAGGTGAGTAATCCCATTAGACTCAACAGGCCAGCTTACATACATAAAGTTAATTACATGCATAAATGGTTCCACAGCCAAGGCCTAAGTGAGTAGAGAGATTTAGATATGAGAATGTCTTGATTTTCCTTCCCCTTCCTTTGTTCACGTCTAAAAAGGCTCTGAGGTGTAGAGCTCCCAGCTGCAAACCTGTGATGACCACAAACTTAGGTTGCATTTTTAGCCAAACATAACCTAAAATGAATTTACACTATCATTTATTAGCTGAAATTTTTATTTGATATGTGATTAAATAGGAGTCATTATCAGAAGTTGCATATAGTCCTTGATTTAACCTCTCTTTATTATAGCCTATAAAAAAGTCTACATTCAGTGACCACATGCATAATATTGGCATAAGGTCAGACTCAGCACAGATAACCTCTATTTACTGAAATCCAGTTTAAGAATACACCAAGATACACTAGATCCGAGCAAGGGTCAGCCCAACATCATCATTTCTTTCTGCTGAGATTCAAGGCAGGCTATATGCTTTTATAAGGGTTAAAGTCTACCTACCAATCACGGGACATACCACCAATCATGGCACAATAATGGATGGACTGGGATTTTCAAAGGCACATAAGGACACCCAAATTCCTTAGGCTCTTTTGAAAATCCTAGTCTAAAGGAATTGTTTCACATACATGGCTAGCAAACCTCCTCCAGATTTACCCATTCCACTCAACCCAATCACCATCATCATCATCATCATCAGTAAGTTAGTTCCCTCCATTCCATTCCTTTATGAAAACCTTATGTGCTCCCTTTAAGACTTGCAGGCCTCAACTCTGCTGCCTGTAACTCTCAAACTGGAGACTTAGTCATTCTACCTCATAAACAGATAACAAGGGGAAATCTTCTAAGCCAGTAATCAAGCAAGGAGAGTTCCTCAAACTGGCACCCTTGCCTCAAAGGCACTCCTTAACACTAGCCTTATACTAGTGACAGATAATTGGGCTGCCTTCAGCCTCTATATTTTGGTGAGATACTCTGACTTGACATAAACATCCTTCTTAACAAGACAAATGAAGAGACCATCACATCTCCTGAAAGACTAATGCCTTTTTTATCCCAAAACTGCATCCCACAATTGCAACCGATGTCATCAATGGGCCTTTTATTTAAAAGCCTTCTTTCCATTCATAAAAAGTAGAGAGAATGTCACATATCATTGTAGCTGAATACCATAGTATTCTAATTTAGATGAAATAGAGCATTAATGGCATGTCTCAAAAATACAAGGACCTGTGCAAAAACTGCATTCACAATTACTATATTTATGATTATCTATCTTCAGGATCCTAAAGCAGTCAAGGTGCTGAGCACCTTCAATTGCGTATGAAGTCAATAGGAATTGAAGGTGCCTAGTACATCTCTGCCTCGATATAACGCTGTCCTCAGGAGCCAAAAAAATCATACCGTGTTATAGGTGAAACCGTGTGATATTGAATTTGCTTTGATCCACCAGAGTCTGCAGCCCCCCACCCCCACTGCTTTACTGTGTTATATCTGAATTCATGTTATATCAGGTAGCATTACATTGAGGCAGAAGTGTATCTGACAGGGTCTGGCCTAGAAAGTAAAATGATTCCTATTATCATAAAATATCTGGTCCAAAAAGAAATAGGAAATCTTAACAAATCATGCAAAAGACAGGAGTCACGCACATGTTCTAATGACAAAAAGTTGTTAAGAAGATGAGTACTTACACTAATAGTTCAAATTTGTGTGCAATTTACTAGACCTACACAAGAGAAAATGGATCCTGGGAGAAATGTTTCAAGGTCTTAGCCAAAGTTTTCCCTTCAGTACTGAATTCTGTAGGATGTCTAACATGCCCATATTCCATCACTGAGCTAGGTTCCCTGGATTTTTAAAGGTAGACACTTCATGTTAAACCAGGGCAGACTGATTTAAATCAAGATGATGAAATCATCAAGTGGAAAGTCTCATTATAAATCATCATCTACTTTAATCAAATTTTCCATTTGTAATTGAGTAAATTTCTAGAGAAAGATGCATTGTCATTAGTTGATATAACCATTAAAATGTTAATTTACATCTAAATGGAACCTTTATGCAAGAGTTGGTACATCTTTTTGTTACCTAAGGGGATACGCTATAACTATAAATATTTATTTAAGCATTTATATGGCTTAACATATTCAGATGCTTATTAATTAAATGCACATTAGTTTGTTAGAAAACAGTGAATGATATTGCTTATTTAGATAATTTTTCTCATAATTTGCATCAAACTGCATTAGTATGGTAACTGGAATTTAAATTAAACACACAACAGCATATACATTTTATTTTTCTTAAACAAAACAAGCCCTTAATACAGTACATAATCCATTGTGCCATATTTATAAAGCTTGACCTACAAACGTAAGATGTTTTTCCCCTGGTTCTTTCTATATATAGAAAAGCAGTCTTTAAGTCAAAGTTTTTGATAGATGCTCATGGATTCAGTCTATTTATTTTTTATTTAAATTTTGTGAGAGATAAGTAGTTTAGGGCTTACCATATTTTGTATTAAATTTCATTTTAAACAAGTTTAGTTTAAAAAAGAAAAAATATATAGTTTAAATAAAATAAAAAAAATCAGATTTAAATTAAAATCCATTAAAAAATCATCTATTTTTATCCACCATATTAAACTGCAGATCTATGACATGCACACTTGGAGAAGAGAATCAGCAAGCGGTGATTTCAACCTAATTAGTTGCATCATTTAGAGTCAAGATAGTATCTAGGACTTGTTTGAATCATTCAAAGTATCAAATGATCAAGCTAAAACCTTGATTCACTAATAAAATAACTGACAAGTTCCTGAAAAGGCATGATACAGATTTTCCATTACAAAGGACTGTACCATAAGAAGAGCTTCCTTTAGATGAAAACTACAGATAATGTAGTGAGCCAAGTCCATACAGGTGAAGGAGTGATCATTCAAAGGCATACCTTCTTTGAATGATTACATTTTACATTATGTTTCCATAGTGTTACATTATCATTTCTGCACAACTGTAAGTCTGTGACTCAGAGCAGAACAAAACTCACTAATATTACTTCAGAGGGGGTTGAGTTAACATCTTCAGTTCTGATTTCGACGGGTTTTCACTCCTGAGTTTCATTTTTTGTTTCATGTTTGAATGAACCCCAAATCTCAAAGCACAATTCAGGGCTTATGTATATGAAGACTTAATGCTCAGCAAACTGGAGGATAAATCTACTCTGCACTAGCCTTCCATGCAGTAATCATCTATGTGAACACTACTGCCGTGCACTAAAATCCCATAATACACTTTAATCTACTCCCATTTGGAACGTTTCACCTGGATCTAAACAAACTGTGTAATTGACAACTTTGTGTGGTTCTGAGGCCAAATCAACAACTAGCCCTTGTTTGCAGAAAATTGGATCCACTTGCCCAGAACCATGAGACAGACCTGGTCGGAGTTTAGGTTTTGTAATGAAACTATCATACAAAGATGTGGGGGAGGCATAGCTCAGTGGTTTGAGCATTGGCCTACTAAACCCAGAGTTATGAACTCAATCCTTGAGAAAACCACTTAAGGAGCTAGGGCAAAATCAGTACTTGGTCCTGCTAGTAAAGGCAGAAGCTTAGACTCAATGACCTTTCAGGGTCCCTTCCAATTTTACGAGATAGGTATATCGCCATATATTATTTATAATGTACATGAACTGCAGGACATATACTCAGATACCATGAATGGGGAAGAGGCAGAAAAGGTCTCTGGTGCATTAATATAGGGGATAAAATACTTTATTTAATTTAAGCCCATAGGAACTGGAATAACTTAGTTCAGAGGTCAGCAACCTTTGGCACGCGGCTCACCAGGGTAAGCACCCTGGCAGGCCGGCCCGATTTGCTTACCTGCCATGTCTGCAGGTTCGGCCAATCGCTGCTCCCACTGGCCACACTTTGCCACCCCAGGCCAATGGGGGCAGTGGGAAGCGGCGGCTAGCACATCCCTCAGCCTGCGCCACTTCCCACAGCCCCCATTGGCCAGTGGGATCCACGATCGGCCGAACCTGCAGACATGGCAGGTAAGCAAACCAGGCCAGCCTGCCAGGGTACTTACCCTGGTGAGCCATGTGCCAAAGACTGCCAACCCCTGACTTAGTGCAGGATCTTATTAAGAGGGATAAGGCAAAGATGCCATATTTATTGCAAATATAATAATAAGGCAAATGATAAAAATAAACAACGTTGTTTTGCTACTTATTCCTATTACTTCTTATTTCTTATACACACACACACACACACACACATATTCATTCACACAATCATTCATTCAAGTTCTGTATAGGTGTTATAGTTACCAGCCTAGAAGTTGCTCATGCCAAGTTACTGGCCAGGTATCTTGGTCATGAGGATGGAGCCGAGTCTGTGTCAGATGCACCTCATCATCATCTTAGAGGTTGGCAGCAGAACCAGAGACTCAAAGTCCTCAGTTTTTAGAGTCCATTTTTATAGGAATTAATTCCTATGTTAGTCTATGGGAACCGTTTCATCCTGCTGTTGTTGGCTCAATCAGCAGATGGCACATTCCTGGTGGCTCCACATTGTCTAAAGTGACACATTCCTTCCAGGTGTTTGGAGTTGATCCCAGTTTACCCTCCAGGGATTGTCTGGTGGGCCACTTGACACACTCTTCGGCCGATGGATCCTTTCTAGGCTGGCAGCTCCCTAACCATTCACGTACATCAAACATTCATCAACATACATTTCATATCTTAACCATATTTTAATTTACTGTCTCCACCACTTTTGGGGTGTGTGTTCATTCCTTTGAGATTCCTGGCCCTATAATCACAGAGGGTGGGGGTCTGCTTACATTGTATCAATTACAGCTTAAGGCTAGCATAGTGTTTACTTCAAAAACAAAGTCAATTAACTTGTTTGTAAGTTTTACATAGTAATAGAGTATCTTTCATAGGACAGATACACTCAGTGTTTTCTGCAGACAGGAGCTTACAAGGTTTAACAGAAGAACTAAAAGATTATTGTACTTGGTGAAACTGGGGGGTCACTGTCACTTGGGGGAATCACTGTTAGTACCTTCTTTAATATCCCTACATTAGTTTATGAAAATTCCTACAGCAACTTCATAATATTAAGCTAAAGTAAAAGCTGCCAGATTTAGAATAAACCTTACTATAGGCAGTCAACTGTCTCCAGGCTGGCATAGAGTCATAGAATATTAGGGCTGGAAGAGACCTCAGGAGGTCATCTAGTTCAATCCCTTGCTAGCAGACTACCACGCTAAACTTCAAGGCTGAAAGAGCATGCCTACACTGCAGCTGTGAGGTATTGTTCCCAAGGCAGGTAGAGAGACTCATGCTACCTCAATTCAAGCTAGTGTAATAAAAATAGCAGTGTAGATGTTGTTGCACTGGCTGGGCTAGCTTCCTGAGCTTGGACTCAGGGGATTGGGTTAGGGTTGCCAATTTTCTAATAGCACAAAGCCAAACATGCTTGCCTCACCCACTTCCTGGCCCTGTACCCACTCACTCCATTCCCCTCCCACCCCCGTTGCTGGCTCCCTCTCTTCTACCCTCACTCATGTGCTCATTTTCCCCAGGCTGGGTCAGGGGGTGAGGGCTCTGGGGTGGGGCCGAAGATGAGGGGTTTGATATGCAGAAGAGGGCTCTGGACTGGGGCCAAAAAGTTTGGAGTGCAGGAGGGGGTTCTGAGCTGGGGCAGGGGGTTGGAATGTGTGGTGGGTGGGCTCTGGGAGGGAGTCTGGTTGTGGGAGGGGGCTCAAGGCTGGGACAGGGGGTTTCGAGTGTGGGAGGGGATGCAAGGGGTGGGATCTGAGAAGGAGTTAGGTGTCGGATGGGGTGAGGGGCGCAGGCTTACCTCAGGCATCTCCCCAGAAGCAGTAATGTATCCCTGCAGCTCCTAGGCAGAGGTGCTGCCAGGCAATGCTGCACTCATCCACAGGTGCCACCCCACAGCTCCCATTGAGTGTGGCTCCCAGCCAATGGGAGCTGCAAAGCTGGTGCTTGGGCAGGGGACGCATCTCTGTTTAGGAGCCACAAAGACATAGTGCCACTTCTGGGGAGCCGTGTGGAGTCTGCCAGCCCCGCACCAACTGGACTTTTAACACTCTAGTCAGCAGTGCTGACCAGTTCCACCAGGATCCCTTTCAACCAGGTGTTCCAGTCAAAAAAAGTACACCTGGAGACCCTAAATTGGGTGGGATTTGACTCTGGCGCCTAGCACAAGTTGGCACCAGTGCCACAATGTCCCCACTGCTATTTTTAGCATGCTAGCTTCAGTCTGGGAATATCACCTCCAAACTGCAGTGTAGACATACCCAAAGAGCTCTCTGCTTAAACTCTCAGGCTAACTTCAGTCCTGGCTGACTGGGGCTTCCAAACTGCAGCAGGTCTCTCTGTCTAACCCAAGACCCAGAAAAGAATGACTCAAGGGTGAGGTAAGTTTTAGAGCTCTTGAAACCACTCCCACTGAACTCCAGCCAAACAGCAATCACACAGACTGATGTACCAGTCTGTCAAGAAACACAAAAGCATGTAAATTATGTGTGGTTTCAGGTTTTCCACAGGAACTCCTAGAAGATTATGTTGGTGTGCATTTTCTATGAAAAAAAAAAAAGAAGCTGGCATTCAGAATAGTACTTAGTTCCTGCATAGCTGCACCGATGCTGAAAATTCAAGCATACAAAGTGAGAAAAAGAAAAATTTTAAAGAAGGTCTGGTCAAATGTCTTTCCCTCTCCCGTTCTCATGGAGAATTTTGACTCTTGAAACTCTGAAAACCCCAAACCAAACATTTTGCAAGTTTTTTTTTCATTAAAATTTAACAATAGTCAAAATTTAAAGAAAAAGTTGATGATAAATTTTCAACGGATCTAGTTTAAAGTTCAACGTGAATTCTCCCCCTATTGCTTCTGCCTTAAAATGTTGTTTCTGTTTTATAGCTATATAAAATATGATTTACGTGTATGAACTATTTGTCAATTAGCAGCCTAAATAAGAAAAACTGAATTTTAATACAACCTTAAATATAGCCTTTAGATTTTGTTTTATATTCAAGAATCCTTGAGATCTACTAAGTAAACCAGGTTCAAAAGTAACATTTCACTCATTTAAAAGCTATTAATGTTTATAATTAGGCAAAGTCAAGCTTTAAAAAAATATTTTAACTGCAACTTTTCAAAAAGTTAAACCAAACTTTCAAATTATACATATTTTATGTCAGACAACTGTTGGTTTCTGGAGTGAACAGGATACACGTCTACATAGTGTGAAGCACAAAAATAGTAGTGGATTATAAAACTGCAGTTCTTCAGGCAGAACTTTCAAATACACCTCTGGTAACTGTAGTAATGTTTTCCATTAATATATGTTTATGGATTTAAAAAACATAAAATAAAGACAGGTGCTTTCATGATCAAGTCCATGCCAACTCTGGTGTATTACAGGGGTTGGCAACCTTTGGCACACGGTCCATCAGGGTAATCCGCTCGTGGGCCACGAGACATTTTGTTTACATTGACTGGCCACAGGCACGGCCAGCCGCAGCTCCCAGTGACCATGGTTTGCCGTTCAGCCAATGGGAGCTGCGGGAAGCCACAGCCTGTGGACACTGAGAGTTGCAGGGGGTTGTGCCTGTAGACGGTCGATGTAAACAAAATGTCTTGTGGCCCACCAGTGGATTACCCTGATGGGCCACATGCCAAAGGTTGTTGACACCTGGTGTATCATAACCAGTCACTATAAATTTACATACTGTGCACCATATCTAGACACATATCCCTTCAGGGAATAGATTTCCCTCAGATGCTGTGCTCACAAAATAAAATTAAGATCCTTACCAAATCTGTCAGGTATTGCTGAGGGAAGAGGAAAATGGACCTGGCAAACCCAGAAAGAGGGGGAAACTAGAGCTGTAGAAAGAAGCCCAGGGAAACAGCAGCAAGGTATAAGACCGTACAGACATTCACTGCTTATTATTGGGTCCCTGGGCTGGAACCTGGAGTAGAGGGCAGGCCTAGGTTCCCCTACTGACTACGGGGAAGTGGCACAGGGTGTTGGAGATGTCAGCCAGTCCACCAGCTGGTCTGGAGGGACTTTGACTTCCTTGGAAGGGGAAGATCTTAATCTCCTTGCTGGAAGGCCAAGCCAGAAACAGGAAGCTGAAGCTCTGGGAGTGAGAAAGACCCCAGAGTGAAAGAGACAAGGAGTAGAGACATGGCCAGAGGAGGTCAATCTCTGGCAACAGCTAATCCCCAGCTAATCCCCAAGAAGTTTGGGGTCTTCAATTTTTAATTTTAATGTTGAAATTTTAGGGAAAACCAACCAAAACCGGGTAGGATAAAAGCTGAAGAGCTCGAAGTAACATTTCTCTGTTTTGTGATTCCCTCAACAACTTCAGCAAGCTATGCCTATGTCCCAGATCATTTTAAATTAGTACTCTCTGTGGGAGAGCATTCCAGAGAGACTTATTCCTGCCTGAAAAGGCATATTCCCAGCCTTCCAAAAGGAAGAAATATTATACCCCACTGTCAACACAGGCCTGCACTGCAGCACATTCCTTCAACTGAGAGAAAAGAAAATAATGCCACCGAGACCCTCAAGCTGCTTATACTGTGGTAATCCAGCTTTGTGCATTCCATTTATCAGCAAAGGCCATTTGAGAATTGAATTCTGACCTCCTACATGGTTAGACAGAATAGCTATTTTAGTTCACTAAAACAACCAATTCAGTGATATTCCTTACCAAACCTGGGTAGTTTGTTTTGCTTAATTAATCATGATTTTCAGCATAGCGGGAAAAGCCAATGAGCTAAACTCTATGGAGAGCAGAAACAACTTGGATACAGGCCTTTGTTTATTCCCCTCTCAAAGGAGAAGTGAAATTTGCATGTTAAATTCTGCACATCATTTATACGAACCATATAAAAACGTAAGATTAAAAATGTAGAAATTGGACTGACAGTATTAAATCTATACATTCTCAGATATTTGTTGATATCTTCCTTGGGAAACGTTCACAAGCATTTCTTTTTTAGTTCACATGTGCAAATCTAAATATTCTGAAGAGAACATGCAGAATTTCCAAAGGGTTAAATATTTGTTTTTACAATGCATAACAATGTGTCCTTGGCCTGTGTCCCAGGGCTCAGAAAGAAGGAATATGATGGTCTGGGTAATCTATCTATAAACAAGAAAGAAGGCAACACTATTTGGCAAACAATCTTGTAGTAAACTGCACTTTACTGGAAATATTTATATTTTGCTCCTGAAGAAAATACATATATATTAAGGTAATTTGAAATGGGTGTGGGAGGTTAAGATTCTTTTTTTAAAGGGGATTCTAGAGTTATTCTTTCCAGATAAATATTTTAACCTATCTGCCATTTGGAATAATCTGTTCCAGTGTAAGTCTTAGAAAATGTACCCTTCAGAAATATTTGTATATACTCCAGGAATTAATCATCAGGGCTGATTTAGCAACATCCAGAGAAGATATGATCCTTCAACATAGTTTGTTGGGAGAACTTTAATAAGGAGCCTCAGAAAGCCCCCTGCAGCACACCATTGACAAGACTTGCTTGTCACAGAGTCAAGTCCTGATGTCCTTACTAACTTGTTATACATGCAAACTCCCTCCGATTGTCACCATTTTGTTGAGACCATCTTTGGATAATTTTTCACCTGAACAGGAAGAACATTTTCTCCTTCTCAAAAAATAATCCAGTTTCACATATTAGATGAAATTTCCAGGAGAACATACAAAACACAGATTGTTGTGAAACTGTAAACATGGGGGTGGTTCCCCCACAACAGCCATTTTATTTTTTCACTGAGCTGTACTATATATGTTGCAACATACAGTGAGTTTAGATAAAACAGTTTATTTTACCTTTTTACTGAGAGTTAAGATTGTTTCAGTTCTAGCAATATTCCCTATATTTATAATGTGGGATATCTGCTCAATCTGCTAATATTTTACCTACTGGTAAAAAGCTAAGAAAAGACTTTAAACGTGACCACTGTAATTCATCACATTTCAATTAAGACCACTGAGTCACTCACCCTCACTTATGTCTTATGTATTTAATTATTGAAAGCCAGATCTGTGCATCAGATATATAACAAACAATACAATTCCCACACTGTCTTCTCAATATAGAAGCCTCAAACAATACAGAATCTGTTACCATTTGCAAATACAAACCAGGGCCACCCAGAAGATTCAGGGGGCCTGAGGCAAAGTGAGGGAGCTGTGGTGCTTGTTCTCACCCAGCAGCGGTCTGGGTCTTCGGTGGCATTTCGGCAGTGGGGGGCCCTTCAGTCGCTCCGCGTCTTTGGCAGCACTGAAGGGCTCCACGCCGCCGAATAGGGTGTGTGAAAGTTCTGCACTATAGTCTATGGCTGGAATTTTTAAAGGAGCCTACAAAGGAAGATGCCTTTGGGTGCCCCAAACCTCCCAAGAATATCCCGCCCTACAAATTCAAAGTTTACTTCTGTACTGCTTCAGCCCATATATCTGTATTTGATTGAAGTTCTGTCCTAAAAAAAGCTCCTCTTGTTTGATATAGAAAGGCTCCAGAGCCAGATCCTGTATCATTCTGAGATTGTTATTGATTGTTATTGATTAACTTGCACTTTAATTACAGATTGTTAGCCTGAACCTGCTCCTACTGAAATCAATGGGAGTTAATCGTTGACTCCAACGGGAGGAGTATTGGGATCTATATCACTCCAACAAAGCAAATGTTGCTAACTCTCAAGATTTTTATCATTATTCTTACAATATTTTTTGATTTTCTTAAAATTGGCAGCTCACAGTGACATCACTTCATGAGACTCTCAGCTCTCATTTAAAATAAAATTAAGTTTCTAGTCTCTGTGGTTCAAAGAAAAATGTGTAAGCATGTCCCAAGTGTATCCCAAAGGTTGAAAACGTAAGGCAAATAAAAAACCCATCATTTATTATTTTTTCAAAAGTCTACATTTGTGCTATTTGGGTCCTGACTCATTAGAGGTTGGCAATGCTGCTAAAGTTAACAATGCTTGCTATTGAATTAATAATGTCGGATCAGACAATGCATTCCCTACTCTCACCACCTGCAAACAAGATTCTATTTCAATAGAAATTAAATGTTAGCTTAAAATTAAGAGTCCGCAAAATTTTTATAGCTTGATTGAAAGGTAAATGTTCTAAATTACAAATTAAAGCCGCTGTCCTGCCATGAGCTCCTTACATATGAAATCTATGCCGTTGAAATGCTCCATTTACATGGATCTCTTTACAGGATCAGGATCTAAAATGCTCTATTTGCATGGTGATGGGGGAAATGCATTACCACTGCTCTTGAGAGATGGTGGATGATAATAATTCTGAAGAATTTCTGTGTTTTGCCAGCTATCGTCAACTGTACAACTTACTTTTGAAGATTTATAGAACTTGCTCAAGGAGAACATAAACAAAAATAAAACCTATTGTCCCTGATCGCCATATTTGGGGTCAGGAAGGAATTTTACTCCAGGGGGGATTGGCAGGGGCCCTGGAGGTTTTTCGCCTTCCTCTGCAGCGTGGGGCATGGGTCGCTTGCTGGTGGATTCTCTGAAGTTTGAGGTCTTCAAATCAGTTTTGAGGATTTCAATAACTCAGTCCTGGGTTAGGGGTTGTTATAAAAGTGGATGGGTGGGGTTCTGTGGCCTGCCTTGTGCAGGAGGTCAGACTAGATGATCATATTGGTCCCTTCTGACCTATGAGTCTATGAGTATATGAGACCTCCCGCCGGCGAATTACCGCCAAAGCAGGACCCGCTGCCGAAGTGCAGCAGGGTCTTCAGCAGTAATTTGGCAGTGAGGGGCCCTTCCATTCCAGGACCCGCCGCCAAAGTGCCCCGAAGACCCGCGGCGGGGCCCCCCGCCACCGAATTATCGACGAGGACCTGGCTGCGCTTCGGCAGCAATTTGGCTGCAGGGGGCCCCTGCCGCGGGTCTTAGGGGCACTTTGGCAGCGGGTCCTGGAATGGAAGGGCCCCCTGCCGCCGAATTACCGCCGAAGCGGGGGCTCCCCGCCACTGAAGATTCCAGGCCCCCAGAATCCTCTGGGCGGCCCTGTTAAAAAGGCGATAGAGAATAAGACAGAGAATATATTATTGCCCTTATATAAATCCATGGTATGCCCACATCTTGAATACTGGATACAGATGTGGTCGCCTCATCTCAAAAAAGATATACTGGCACTAGAAAAGGTTCAGAGAAGGGCAACTAAAATGATTAGGGGTTTGGAGAGGGTCCCATATGAGGAGAGATTAAAGAGGCTAGGAGTTTTCATCTTGGAAAAGAGGAGACTAAGGGGAGATATGATAGAGGTATACACAATTATGAGTGATGTGGAGAAAGTGGATAAGGAAAAGTTATTTACTTATTCCCATAATACAAGAACTAGGGGTCACCAAATGAAATTAATAGGCTGCAGGTTTAAAACAAATAAAAGGAAGTTCTTCTTCATGCAGCGCACAGTCAACTTGTGGAACTCCTTACCTGAGGAGGTTGTGAAGGCTAGGACTATAACAGCATTTAAAAGAGAACTGGATAAATTCATGGAAGTTAAGTCCCGAGATTCTGTTTGTCAGAGGGTGGAGATGGATGGCAGGAGAGAGATCACTTGATCATTTCCTGTTAGTTTCACTACCTCTGGAGCACCTGGCACTGACCACTGTCGGTAGACAGGATACTGGGCTAGATGGACCTTTGGTCTGACCCAGTTATGGCCGTTCTTATGTTATGTTCAAGAGCATAGTGATTGTCTCGTTTCACCCACATGGTTGTTATGAGGGCTGTTAGTTCATTGGGTGCAGTACACCACATGTTGTGATAGGCATGTGTAGGACCCCTGGATCTTGAAAGATGTGTTGTGGGGGGGTGTTGATCGCTATGGCAGTGGAGATATGGCTGCAGGTTTTGCATCTGTTCTTCTGGCAGAGTCTGGTGTTGGTGTGTGTCCTGGTGTGTGGGGAGCTTGCTTCTGATGAGCTTGGAGGGGTTGTTTGAAGGACAGAAAGGGGGGTTCAGGAAAAATTTGCTTTGAGAATGGATCCTCCTCCTGAATGGGTTGTAGTTTTTGATAATTTCTCATATGGGTTCCATTGTGGGGTGGTAGGTGACAACTAGGGGTGTGCTGATGTCCACTAAACAGTATTATAAAATTAGAATATGCCTTCATGACAGCCAAAAGAGAAATGATCTGTGAATGAATAATACCGGTCTAATATGGTCTCCTCATTGTACAACATTTCTATGGTAACTGGGTGCTTGAAGTTCAGTTGCCAGTCTCTGCTCTGATCTCTGTTTTTCCGAGGGACTCCAGGAAGTCATACAGGTTTGTTTTTGTTATTTGTTTTTAAAGTACACTTCACTGGTGAGAGAAGGTCACACAGAAGCCAGTGGAAATGAGCACACTGGCTCTGAATCGTCTCTACGTGAAGAGCTCGCTGCTGGATGTACATGTTTTGCAATAGTACAAATTCAATGGAGCTATAGCTTTTGTTTAGTATTCTGACTTAATGCCAGCAAATTCCCACATAGCTGTCATAGCACTGGACTGCAGCTCCAGCTGTACCCAGGACAATTTAGTTGAAAATGCCTCATCTAGATTGTGCATATTATTGAAATTCTCATTTACTTCCTGGATGTCATTTTCCAGCACAAAATAAAGTTCTCATCCCTTCATTTATAAAGCATAATTTAATTTTACTTTATATTCAAAAAACATGAGAGGCCTGCGATTTAGCAGATGTCTAAATAGGGTTGTTCAAAGATGTTGGTGGGAGTGCGCAGGTGCTGAACACTTCTCAAAATTAACACATTTATTAAGGGGAGGGATAGCTTAGTGGTTTGAGCATTGGCTTGCTTAAACCCAGGGCTATGAGTTCAATCCTTAAGGGGGCCATTTAGGGATCTGCAGCAAAAATCTGTCTGGGAATTGGTCCTGCTTTGAGCAGGGGGTTAGACTCAATGACCTCCTGAGATCCCTTCCAACCTTGATGTTCTATGATTAAATAGGGATTTAGGAGCATAAAGGTAAACTCCCTCTTTCTTCAGCATCAATCATTTTAAAGTTGCATCATGAGATATATATATTTGTTCATTAACATTATATTGTTTTCCTTTGGTACTTTGGCAGTACTACTCATGTCTGGTTGAAGTCTTCCAAGAGGGGATTTTCAAAAGCTCTCAGTGCTGGCTCAGCATCTCCCATCAACTAAACTCCCCTTGATTCCAGAGTAGAATTAGGCCAATGACAGGCACATTTATAAATGTTGGTTGTAAGTTTCTCACATAGTGCCTGAGTGCGTTGATTTTAAATTGGCAAACAATTGATTTTAATCTTCTTTTGCATTTGTACTTTAGTTATTTTCTGAAAAGAGGTTGGTTTTCCTTGGTTTGTCACCATTAAAACCTGTTGATTTTCAACTAAACAACATTTACATTAAATTTGGTACTTTTTTTTTGTTGTTGCTAACCAGGAAGATACATTATACACACTTTTAAAAACAATTATATAGCCTAACATACATTTATTCAGATACAGTACTTCATTTTTACATTTGTATTATGTTAGAAAGTAGTGACTGATGCATTTCTTATTTACTAGATGATTAATTTTATACTCAATGTGTCAAGCTGCATTTTGATGAAAACTGGAATTCAATTAAAACACACAAACAGCATTTTCAAATTTGTATTAATTTAATAAAACTACCAGAAATGTGCTGGGTCATGTTCTGCATTTAAAAGTGATTTATTAAACAAAGACAGTATTATGTATTGTTAGTGAATTTAACTGATTGTTGCAGGTCACAGTGTCCTTCAAGATTTTAGAACTCATCAATCTATCCTCTCACACTTGGTTTTTATTCACAGATCGGAAGAAGGCAAACTTTCTTACTTTTTCCAAATTTTTATGAACTAGTCATTGCACTGAACTAGTTGAATAAAATAAAATGAAAAAAAAAAATTCTCTGCATCTGCAAAGGAGATTACTGCTGTCAAAAGCTGGTTTAGCACTTCAACAAAAAATGGTTTCTAGTGCTTAGCCTGGGACTCTCAACAGTTGAGCGGTATAACATTTATTTTAAAAAACGTCTGCAGCCAGCATATACTGCTTGAACATTTTTATTTTATTTAAATGTTTAAAATAGATTATAGTAAATTCACACCTAATTATAGTTTGTCCTAATTTCAAATAGCTTAATTTTTAAAAAGAAAAATGTTTATCCACCCCGCATAGTATTAATGAAATAATTTGATGAAGTGTTCAAACACCCTAACATTTATGAGCAATGTAATCTACCACATTTATACAGACAAAAAACTTCCATTAAAACTTTTGTATATTGACTTTTTTAAAAAATGTATTGAACAATGTTATCACAGGTGCAACAGAATCTGAGAAAAATAAAATGTACAAACAAGATGAAATAAAACAAGTCTGAAAGGCCTCCAATTAATCCATGAAGACATTTTAATCAGTTTTCCCTGAAGGAAGACTGAACCTGTGTTATTTTAGCCAATGCCTTAGACATGGAATCTAAATGATAGTTGATAATTTATCAGGTCTAATCCTCAATGGGTGTTGTCAGAGGAAGTGAAAATGCAAGTTTTCATAGTACTCAAATTGGGCTTTCTAGTAATAAAATTGGTTAAAAACACTTTGGTTGTCTTTTCAGTTAAAGGTAATTGGTTTATATCTAATAAGGTCAGCTAGAACTGAATAGAGATGTTTGCTGATGGGGGGGAAAACAGATCTTGTGGTTTTTTTTAATCTTTTAATGGAAGGAAAGATTTCTTATGTTGCTGGAATCATCTTAACAAAAGTAACTATGTGGATTTACTAAAAATATTCTTCAAGCAGTGGAAAATAATTAGTGCAGATGATTGGTTTCTTTTGTAGTCTTTGACTGATAGTTTGATCACACAACTTGGAATACTTTTGTTAAGACACTTTGTTTTCACTTTCTTCCTCCTGCCCATTTCTCTTTCCTTAAGAGAGACCTATGATTATGTAAAACATGAAAGACCAAACCAGCCACTATCCCCTTCTCCTTAGCAATGATAAGTTTACCAGGAAACTCCCTGGGCCAAATTCTCAACTGATATAAAGCGATATTCCACTAACTTTAAAATTTACACTAGCTGAGGATCTGCCACCAGAGTTTAAATTGCAGCATTTCCTAGGAATATCAGATAGATCTTTTGAGTATTTTACCCATCAGGTTCCTCCCATAGAAAAGACAGGTGATAGAGCCCTTCGGTCAGAGAAATCTTGGGGCACTTGTGCAGGAAGGCAGCCTCTCTGTGCTAGATTTTCTGGGCCCACTTGTGCTGAGAAAATGTGAATCAAAAAAAGCATATCTTTTGACTTACTTTATTTCCATGTAGGAAAATAGAAGACGTCACAATGACAGGAAATGCAGATTAATGTAGCAACAACTTCCATTGGCGTTTTCATGCATTTGATGGGTTTTGTTTGTTTGTTTGTTTTTAAACACACACATATACAGATGTACTTTACATCTGGCTCCATCAGTGAGTCTGCTGAAGTTGTGAGTCCCCCAGATTTTGGGAATCTTAATAGTTGCATATATACAGGTATTTATCTGATTGGGGAAGAAAAGGTCAGTGCGCTTATCTTCACTTCTGAGCACCTGTCATTCTTTTTGTGCAACAAGGCAGGGGAATTATGGGACTGTGAGAACTGACTACAGACATGCTATTCTAATAGGCTGAATCCTTCACACTGAAGTCTGTTCTGACATATTCCTTTAGAAAGATTTCTAGGCATCTCTGTTCCTCTTACTACTCTTCATGAAACAATGATAAATGTTTATCAAGTGCTTGGAGATCTTCAGATGAAAGTAACAGGTGGAGTTCCACATAGTATTAGTTACTGATTTTTTTTTAACCTTTTGGGCTACTGTCTGAGGTCCTATCCTGAATTTTGAATGGGCTTTTAATATATAACATTTTCAAGAGACTAATTTTCCAACTACCTCCATCTTTACAGGCGTGGTGTGTAAATCTCCCTCACACAGCAAACAGATATCCTTCTGTGAGTTCTGTGTCCCACTTTTAATATTAAACCAAGACTTTAATCCCAAAAATTAATTTTCTTTACAGTAGGTAATAAAAAGTACTCTTGATCAATGACAATGAACATAACTATTGTGTGCTGCAAAATACCTCTAACAACAACAGTTATCAACTGCAGTAAATTTCTGTCCTCCTACATCAGCAAGATGTAGATGGCAGTGTGAGTATCTTGTAGTATGAGATACAGAATACACTGAAGCAAAACAAGAAGAGCATACTATGCCTCTGGGATGCGAGGCTTGTATGTCAGACAGCAGCTGAAATGTATTAATAGTTGTGCCCACTGATTGGATCCAGAATTTCTTACAGAAGCTTTAAAGCACTGATGTTCATGTGTGTTATCTGAACTGCTTCCTGATTGCTGTACTTTCACACGGTGAGGATGTCCTGTGTATAGCAAATTACCATATGTGTAACATCCAGCCTTTTCACTCTATGCAATTCCACACAAGTTGTTTTTTTACTTGACTGTCAGAACAGTGGCACTCAGCTTCACAGTAGTGAAAGCTGTGCCAGTGCTTCCAACAATTCTACGGTAAAGTTTATTCTCCTGAAAGAGAATTGTAAAGCCAGTCACAAAAAATGGTTAGCCCTTATCTGTTACAAGGACAAGTACTGAGCTGAAGATTTTTCAGGTGTGTTTTGCTTTAAGGAGCCCTAGAAAACATCAAGATGGAGGAGCTATGTGACCCACTTATGGCCTTCTCCTGAATTACAAATGTTTCTATTTTTCAAGGCATTAAATCTATCATTTAGACTAATTGTTTCTGGTATTTTGGAATTACCAAAATATTGAGCTGATTTTTTTTTCTCACTGCACACACACTACTTGGTAGTTTCATGTAGATTAATATGTATCTTTGCAACATCATTATACATCGTAATTACATGGTCCAGTCCTCTGATTACCTGCATTTAAATCAAATACATAATTATATCCAATTATGGTGATTATGCAAACTCATGAAGAAATTCACAAAAGAAAAGCTATAGAAGAATGTTGAGTAACACCCCTAAACTGCACAGTTGAGGATTATGAATCTGATCCTGCAAACACTCGCTCACGAGTTGTCTCATTAGAATCAGCCAGGTTTTGATGGATCAAGCCCTCAGCTTCCACATCTACTCTGTGAGGTACCTTTGTGTCTCTCAAATATTTTCTTTCTATGGACCACTTGAAATGAGAGGTGAATCTCTAACTGATCCATCTCTTCTTCCATCCTTCCCCATCCTTGGTTCTCAAAATATTTCAGCACAGGGATCACAGGCTACCATTTGAGAAACACATTTACATCCTAAGATTTCTCTGTAATGAAGCTTTTGTATTTGAATATGAACATCAGAGTTTGTGGACTTTTTCAGTATCTTCATTTAGTGCTAGAAATGAACCTGTACTTAAGTAATTGTTTTCAAATCACAACCCTAAATTGTTAGACTCACTGCAAAAACCACCTACTCCTGAATTTGTTTATATATTTGCTGAAGGACATAAACTAATATTTGCCAAACTAAAGCTAGAGATGAGTCAGAACCACTATTCCAACCCTGAACTTCACTTCTCTGTAGCGGGCAAAAATAAATGCCCAGATCCAAACACTCTGAACTTGAGATTCTAAAATCTAGATCCCAACTTTTCCTAGGTATCAACAGCTATGGTGTGTGAATTCAGCACATTACAGAAATGATTAGATCCATACGTTTTGGTTTAGGTTCATTTCTAACTAAACACATGAATAAATAGAGCAAGCCTATAAAAGTGAATGTTTGCTAAAGGAATAAAATTCTAGTACAACAAAAGGGAAGAGATGACCTGAGAAAGTAACTCTGATATTTTTATGTGTGCACCTGTCACATATAAAAACAAGTTGTGTAGCAAATTCTGTTCAGGGTTTGTCTACATGGTGCAACATGGGCACCAGAAGGGTGTAAACTGTAGAGAATTCTGAAGTGTTGTGCTCTAACTCCCTTGTGTAGACCCTGCTCTAAAAGATATATAGTGAAACAATACTGTTACTGTGCACTAGGATCCTTTCAGAGCACGGCAGCTTGATCTACACGGGACAGTCACAGTGCAACATTTAACAGTGCTCTACAGTTTATGCCCTTCTGTGTGTACAATGACACAATGCCAACAAGCTCTTACTTACAAGGTACACCTCTACCTCGATATAACACCACCCGATATGACACGAATTCAGATATAACGCGGTAAAGCAGTGCTCGGGGGCGGGGGGGGACTGCGCACTTGGGCGGATCAAATCAAGTTTAATATAATGCAGTTTCACCTATAATGTGGTAAGATTTTTTTGGCTCCTGAGGACAGTGTTATATCAAGGTAGAGGTGTACAAATCTGTAGTAACACCATGGACTTCCACAGAACTACTCCATGTTGCATCTTTGTATGGTGCAGAATTTGATCTTACAAAAGTAACAAACTTAGCTAACCAAGTTCAAATTATTATAATTATTATTATAATTATTCAAATTATTATAAAGACACTCTCTTCCCCTCTCTTACAATCACCTTCCCCCCATCCTCTCAGAAAAAGTTTGAGCCAACAAATTGGCTTCACACTGGTGCCAAAATGTCTGTCTGACCAATGAGAGATGTTAATTCTATAGATCTCAGTGGGCCTTCCCCTGAAAATACCTTGCCACCAGAGCCTAAGCAATAATATCCAGGAACTATGACTACGCACAGATCAGATGATCTCAAAATGTTTTTCAAGTGTCGCCCCTTGTAGAGTCATTACATTTATCCAATCTGGAGGTCAGAAAAAATATGAAGGACTATGCTGAGAGCCACAGCAGATGGGATGCCACTCTTATTTGGACTGTGTCCTAGCCCCTCCCCGTCATTCATCTAAGCTCCTGTCTTGACCAGGACTGGAGAAAACAATGACACCAGTACGATTTTGATGGAAAAGAGCTGAGTTGTATTATGTCAGCATAATGGGTTTGCTTGCATCAAATTGAAACTGCTACAATTGGAATATACAGGTACATATTAAACAAACAGATTGGAGCCCTTTTGGAAGCCTGCATAATGAAGGCTTTAGACTGGCTGAGACCCCACTGTCTGATCTCTCAGAGAGGAAAGAGCAGAACCAATTTCTTCATCCCTGCCACAGTCTTCAAAACTCTATTTAGCTTGATTTTCAAGAATGCTGAACACCGACAGCACTCATTGACTTCATTTGTAGTTGTGGATGCCCAGCACTCTGGAAAAATCAGCTCTACCATCAATAGTATCGAAGACTTCTGATAGACCAAAAAGTATCACCCTGGCATTCAATTCTTGTCAATTGTGAGGATACTATTATAAGCCAAGGAAACATGAGCCACTTTTCTTCTATGATCCATTGAAAACTAAATTAGCAAGGATAAAGGCAATTAGACAACTCCAAGTGATGCCAGATGCCATAAAGGGCAGGTTAAAGATAGAGTGATATTAACTGAGACTGTCAACTTCAAAAGATAAGAGACAAGGTGGATGAGATAATATATTTCATTGGACCAACTTCAGTTAGTGAAAGATATAAGCTTTTGAGCTATACAGAGCTTTTCTTCAGAATCTTCAGAAGAGTTGTGTAACTCGAAAGCTTGTCTCTTTCACCAACTGAAGTTGGTCCAATAAAAGATATTACCTCACCTCTCTTGTCTCTCTAATATCTGGTACCAACATGGCTAAAGCATTGCTGCAAACTTCAAAAGATGTGTTCTTGAGTAAGGACCTAACAATTGCTAACATTATCCAACCTGGTACCTTATGTTCCCCTTAAAGCAGGATTGACAATCTCAGTTGACAATGATTCTAATACCCCCCCACTTGATTTTATTAGCAATAAGTACTGCATCTTTATGGCACTGAAGACTTTTATCCCATGTTCCTTTGTGTATGCTAGTAGCACCTACTGTTTTTTTTTCCAGGTATATGATTACTGTAAAGTATAATTAAAATGAAAATTGAGACAAAATTTAATAAGAGTAACTGAAAGGCATGAAACTAGAGAATGAAACAAAGTAATTTTATTTGCATTTCATTAGGGAGGCTGAAAGGCTTAATAGATAGAGCACTGGAGTGAAACTCCAGAGATCTGGGTTCTGTTCCAGTCTCTGCCACTGGCCTGCTTGATGACCTCAGAAGAGTCACTTCTCCCCTTGCACCTCATCTTTCCCCATCTGTAAAATGAGGATAACAATACTGACCTCTATTGTAAAGTGCTTTGAGATCTAAGAAGTGCTATGTAAGAGCTAGGTATTATTATTGATTAATATATCATGTCATCTATCACATAGAATCATAGGACTGGAATGGACCTTGAGAGGTCATCTCATGGCAGGACTAAGTATTATCTAAGATCATTCCTGAAAGTTGCTTGTCTAATGTGCTCTAAAAAATCTCCAATCATGGAGATTCCACAACCTCTCTAAGCAATTTATTCCAGGGCTTAGAGCTTTAATAGGAACCTGGGCTTAGATTCTGATAGGCAGACTAGATGTTTATCCCATAGACGCACCCACTATGTCAGATTTTCAGACAGAGATAAGTGAGCATTGTGTGGTGTTTTCTTGTTTTTGGATAGATGGAAAAGCAGATAACATCCAGCAAATGCTTTGGCTATCACAGATCTCAAGTTTACCTACCTTTATGCCTATGAACTTCTGAGGATCAAAATGGCTAATATATAGTGTTATACTTATACACAATAGTAACACTGCTGGGGACATCCAGAGCTGTGAACCACTCTTACCTCTTCTGCCTCAGCAAGGGTAAGTTTTGCTGACATTTAGACTGTGTCAGCTGCCTGCCACACCGTACCAGCAAGCTCTTCAAGATTCTCTCATCTCAAACCTTGCCTAAAGTAATCAGTGAACTACAGCCCTGAGCTCCTCAAAGATGTTTTTCTGAAATTCACAGCGCCTACCTCTGTGCATTTACAGAAGATATTAAGTTTGCTGCTCTGTTAAAGAGTCAGTACATCAGAGTTTATTAATTTAATGGCGGTAAATACAAACTTCCCTTCAAACAGTATTGAATCAGTTTATAGTAAGAGTAAAACAAGTTTATTAACCGAAGAGTATGGATTAAGTGATACCAAGTATCAGTGATACCAAGTGATACCAAAAAGAGAAAGGTGGAGATGGTTACAAGTAAATACAAGTGAAAGCCCGCATCTGAAAGTCTAAAATATAATCTAGAAAGATAGAGTCTTTGTTCAAGAAGGTTTCTTTTACCCACAGTCTCCTTGCAAGCTTTTTACTGTCCAGCCTAGCCTGGACCCATCCCAGAGATCAAGTCGCTTGGTTTATTTGTCTCCTAAAGCAAAGGATAAAGGTGTAGTCTCCCTGTGTTCCTTATATCTCCAAAGGGAATGCCTTTGTCTTACAAATCAGAAAGGTCTCCTGGGGATTCAGTCTCCTAGGTCTCTCTGGGTGCAGGAGCCATGTTAATTCTCTCTCTCAAATTCAGGAGCAGGATAACCCCCAGTGGTTCATCTCAATTGCTTTGTTTATTGTGAATATGTAAATTGAGGTAAAACTCACATTCTTTCGTCTAGGACAGACCTGTTTGTCACATTGATGTAGGCTGGGCTGTCTGGTCTAGAACATGTTCTAGTAACATCAGACAGAAGGAATTCATAACTTCACATAGAACATCAAAACATGCCTTTTACAAAGATAGTAAGTACTGATTATTAGCTTACATATGATATCTTACAAGGCACATTTTGTACAAATATTATTGCAGTTGTGTGCAGGGTGAGAATACAGCCATATGTTTTTATGTTCTTAGAAGTTTTGCCCAGAAGAGTGGGCTCCTTGTGAAAATGCATGACTTCGGAGTGCACACCAGCTGTGATGCTCAATGGCTCTAGAGTTGTAGGATAGTATCATTAAGGATAATAGCATATTATTACTGAGATGCCATCAACATGCCCAGCTCTTTACTCCACACAAAACCAAAGACGGCTCCTACTGACAATCTAATAGACAAAGAAGACAGAACACTTGGGAAAACACTAAGGTGGAAATAATTTGGGATATGGTGTTTGTTTTTAATTTACTCCTTGTGTCCAGCCTGGAACAGTGAGTCTTTGGGAAGCATCACAAAGCATGATCCAGAGCCCAGTAAAATCAATGGCACTCTTCCCATTGAAGGCAATGTGTGCTAGACTCTGAAAGAGGATGTAGTGGTGACTTGACACACAGAGTTTGGGAAGGTGGCAAATGCGTATTGGCAATGCGGAAATAGGTAAGGAGACATCAGTGACGAAAAACAAAATTGGGCAGCATGACTGACATCATGGGTGAAGCTGATGCCCAAGCTGATTATACAAGAATTTTAGTACAAGAATTATGCCAGGCTCATATTGTGTAGGAATCACACTGAAGGAAACGAGCTTTATCCTATGTAAAGAAAGATCTGGACATGAAGGTTTACCACACTGATGTTAATGTAAAAAATGGTCAAATATTTGACAGCGCTAATTTATTAGAAGAGTAACAGAGGTAATACAGCATGGTTTCCAGTAGGCATAGCCTGAGATACTTGTGCCTAATTACAAAAAAAGAACCAACCTCACAAGTTACTTGGGTTATTTTAACTCAGAAAAAACACAAAACAATTAAATGATGTTTTGAAAAAATGAAAAAACTACCACCTTATTTAGCAATTTTCAGTTAGTTTTAAATGTGATGATTATTCAAGACTGAACCGTTACAACAGAAAAAATTAAATTAAATAAAACAAACACATAGCAACTATGAAAGAAAAGGATCATGTTTAAGTGCATTTATGCTAGGTAAGCAGCAGACCAACTCTTGAAACAGCTTAATGGCTGTGCATCTCTTCTCTGTGTGTTGGGGGAGGAGGTTTACATGACTGCAAATCCTCCTCTCCCCCCTGCCCCTCCAGTTGGAGTTAATTTCTGCAGGTATATCTACTCAGTTTAGAATGTAAGCTCTTTGGCTTAGGAACTGTGTCTTCTTTAATGAACTCTGTAAACCACCATTTACACTGATGGCCTGGCATACAAATAAGGATATACATAATTGGAATTGAAAAAGGTTCAGAAAAGTACAACAAAAATGATTAGGGGTATGGAACAGCTTTTGTATGAGGAGACATTAATAAGACTGGGACTTTTCAGCTTGGAAAAGAGATGGCTAAGAGGAGATATAATTGAGATCTATAAAATCATGACTGGTGTAGAAAAAGTAGATAAGGAAGTGTTGTTAACTTCTTCTCATAACACAAGAACTAGGGGTCAGAAAATGAAATTAATAGGCAGCAGATTTAAAACAAATAAAAGGAAGTATTTCTTCACACGGTGTACAGTCAACCAGTAGAACTCCTTGCCAGAGGATCTTGTGAAGGCCAAGACCATAACAGGGTGTCAAAAAGAACTAGATAAATTCATGGAGGATAGGCCCATTAATGGCTATTAGCCAGGATGGGCAGGAATAGTGTTCCTAGCCTCTGTTTACCAGAAGCTGGGAATGAGCGATGGGATGGAACACTTGATGATTATCTGTTCTGTTCATTCCCTCTGGGGCACCTGGCCTCTGGCCACTGTCAGAAGACAGGATACTGGGCTAGATGGACCTTTGGTCTGACCCAGTAGGGCCATTCTTATAGTCGTATGTTCTTAAATAGATATTTCACATTATAATAGCTTTTGGGAAACTCTTATTAAAATAAGAGTTGTTTTAAAATAAATCCATAGCATTTGACTTGTCAAGTGTCACATGTTGTAGACATCTTTTTCTTCTTTATAGGAACATCTCATATTACATTGTCTGACAATTGGATACGGTTAATATTTTGATACGATCCACCCTTTAGCACCAAATTTAATTTCCTTCCACAATTGAGCCAATTAAGTTGTTTGCATAGATGGGCAAAATATGACGTAATCCCAAAGTAAACCAAAGTAAGACTAATCATGTAGTGTGACATTTATATTTGAACATTAACAGAGATGAGACAGCTGAAGAGCAACATAGCTTCCAATGAAACCTGGTATATTAGGAAAAGTGTGCTAGTTACAAAATGTACATTACCTTTTTATGAAAGGAATTCAATTTATGATTCAACAGAAAAATCAGTGTGGCTGTATCATCCACAAAACCTCTCTAGAATTAGAAAGCAATCTGAACTGTGGTAACTATTATGCAAACCAAAAAAAAAAAAAAAGAATAACAAAGTAGGCAATTTTCTAAGGCAAATTAAAATGGAATTGCAGGAATTTCATGAATATTTGAAGGGGTTTTTCCTCTCAACAACAAGCATTCGCATGTCTTTTACTACTCTGATTTTTCAAAAATGTACAGAGTATTCTGCTTTAAACCTTTACTCCAAAAACTTCCTAAAAACAAAAAGGGGAATTCATGATGAGAATTATCATGATTTTTAAACAGTTCTGTAGACAAAAACTTTTTTAAAAGTGCCTCTGAATAAACATAAGATCTTTCCAGGACACTTTAGTATCCTCATTATATGGCATTTTGTTAGCTATTCCTTATTTAACTTTTATTTTATTGTACTAGTGGGAAAAGCATTACAGTCAAGTCCTGTACTTAGATGCAGCTGGAGTTGTAGATGTTTGGTCGGTGTTCAGTACGGGGTTGTGTCGGATCCACAGCTCCCATTGGGAACCGCATGCAAAGCCGCCTGGCTGCCTCTCTTTCTCTGGCCGGATATGGCAGTCGCTTGCGGAAGCAGTGCAGAGCCAGGGCAGGCAGGAAGCCTGTCTTACCCCTGCTGCAATTCTGGCTGAGAGCCTCCTGAAGTAAGCACCGCCTAGCCAGAGCCCGCATCCCGAGCTCCCTGCCCCAGGTCAGAACCCCCTTGTGCACTCAAATTCCCTCACAGAGCCCACACCCCAAACCCCTGCCCCAGGTGAGAACTGCCTCCTGCACTCTAACTCCCTCCCAGACCCCAAACCCCCTCCTGCACCCCAATCCTCTACACCAGCCCTGAGCCCCCTCCTGGAGCCTGCCCCCCCACCCCAACACCCCTACCCCAGGCCCTACCACAGAGCCCACAGCCCCAGCCGGAGCCCTCAACCCCTCCTGGATCCTAACCCCCTGCCCCAGCCCAGTGAAAGTGAGTGAGTTTGGGGAAGAGCAAGTGATGGAGGAAGGGGGATGGGAGTGAGTGGGAGGCAGGGCCTCAGAAAAGGGGTGGGGCAGGGGGTGGGGCAAGGGTGTTCAGTTTAGTGCAATTAGAAAGTTGGCAACCCTAACTGGAGATGTTTGATACTTAGTTGCTGCTGCAACAGTAGCTCACCTAACCAACTCTTCATTTTTTGAAAATGCAAGTCTATGATGCTTACAGCCGCTAACGGTGAAAACTGTTTTCCTGTCTAAGCTCATTAGGACCAGGCCTTTTCTTACCTACTGCTCCCACTTACTCTAAATGTTCTTGTTTTGTAACATTATCAACAGTCACAACTGCTGCAAATTGTTGGATTTATATAAACTGATCACATTTAAAACAAATGGAAAGAATGTTAAGTCTGCAAAGTCAAGAACTCAGAAATTAAAAAATGCTGGTATTAAGTTTGCCAATGAAGCCTTAATTCACACCCCCCATGTGAATATGCACAGTGATACAGTCATGATCAAAACATACTATTTTTTAAACTGGATTCCTGCCTTGTTCAATACACAGACTGGACACTGCTCAATGAATGAGGCAGCTGTTCAATGTTTCTCTTTATCCTCATCATTCAATGTTTGGCCTCACACCTTGTGTACTGCATATCATTCAATTCCTGTGCTGAATACATAATTATTAATTTCCCCATGAGATTTTGTGTATAACACTCATCATCATAACATCTGTGTTCCTCACAAATATTAATGAATTTATCTTCACAACACACCTATGAGATAAGGAGGTATTATTCTTCTTCTCATTTTACAAATAAGGCACAGAGAGATGAAGGCCAAACACAATAAGGTTCAGAAAAAGAATTAATAGAAGTGATTCTAGATCTGGAAAATATGTTTTAAACTCAGAAACTAAAGCAGCTCAATCTATTTAGTTTATCCAAGAAAATGTTAAGAGGTGACTTGATTATGGTGACTATGCACATGGGGAGATTTCTGATAGTAAAAGGGCATTTATTTTAGGATTTCATATTACTACCCACCACTATAGCATGTGAGCAGCTCTGAGGATTCATTAATTTTAGTACACAAAGGCATAACAAGATTCCATGAATCTGAAGCTATACTAATTTAAGCAGGAAATAAGGCAACCTTTTTAAGAGAGGTAATTATGTGGGATGTGGTACATTCTCCATCATTCAAAGCTTTTACATCAAATCTGGAGTCTTGCTAAAAATATATATATATTCTAAATCAACTAGAAGTCATGGCTTGATGGAAGGATTACTGGATGAGTTCTATGGTCTGTGATACATAGGTGGTTTGATTAGATTATTGTATTTGTGCCTCTATCTTTAAAAATCTATGAAAAAACTGTTAAAATCAGCCACTAATTTTGCCTGCCCAATTTGAGACTGCTATGGGCCTGATTTTTCAGAGTACTGTACATTATTACAGCACTCTACAAGTTCAAAGCTCTGCTCTAAGGGGAGGTCTTCACTGCACTGTGAGCCCAGTATTAGTAGAACATGAGTTAGCAGACTCTAGTTTTGTTAACCTAGGGCTTAAGTCTCTACACTCACTTGTACCCCAGGTTAGGATTTGTTGAACCCTGGGTCCCAATCTAGGGCTCCAGCATCTACACAGCATATCCAAGTCCAGTCACCCATAACACAGACTTCCTAGAGCTCCCCCTCCCAAATGTGGCCACTCTAGCCCTTTGTTCATGGTGTAGTGTGCCAGAACTTGACTGTCCACCAAATCTGACTGGCCAGAAGACAAAGAAAGTTGGCCCATGGGATTGTGAAATACTTTTGGCAGACTCTCAGAGTATGTCTACACCGCAATAGAACACCTGCAGCTGGCCTATATCAGCTGATTTGGGTTCAGGGTGCAGGGCAATACAATTTCAGTGGAGATATTTGAGCTCAGGCAAGAGCCTCAGCTCTGGGAGCCTTCCCCCCTCATAGGGATGCAGATCCTAGGCTCTAGCCCAGATAATTACACTGCAATTTTACAGCCCTGCAGCCTCAGCCCAAATCAGCTTAGCCTCCCGAGCCTCAGCCAGCCGACACGGGCAAGCTAAAGAGACTATATCACAATGCACATATACAAGTCATCCAAATAATCAACTTCTGTTCTGGCATTCCCTAACAGTTGCATGCTTGATTTTTCAATCTCTATGTAAGCTCAAAATCTTGTCCCTTTCACCAACAGAAGTTACCAATATAAGATATTACCTCACCCACCTTGTCTTTCCAAACTTATGTTCTTTTAATATAAGTTCTATTCAATTTCCTAGGTTTTTTTAAACAGCAAACTAAAAATAGTTTCCTTAATGTGAAACCCTAATGACCCCTTACAATGGGATCACTCACTGCAGCTGCTGCCTACTGGCCAGGTGACAAAGTGTTAGGCTCTCTTTGTTCCTGACACCCTCTGTTCACAGCAACTCTGGCCCTGCGATGGTCTGCCCCTTCAGTGACTCAACCATTTGTCCAGGCCATGAGTTATGTCGTCCCATTTTAGGGTAGACAGAGTGTCCAACCAAGGATGGCTCCACTGTCAGACATGGGGTTCCAGGCCTCACCAGACCAAGATCCCAGATTTGTTATAGGGTCATCCTAGTCTAGATTCACTGATATCAGGTGTAGTCATTTTGCCTTCAGCTCCTTCAGGAGGGAGCTGAGATTAGCAGGGGAACCTGGGCCCACCCTCTCCATCAGGTTCCAGTCTGGGGCCCTGAGGTTGGCAGAAAGGTTCTGCACTCTCAAAGGTGCTGTACTGCAGATCCCCTGGATTGCTTTTTTCCAGTCTTTTCACACAAAAGAGCAAAACAAAGACATATCAACAAAATAAATCAAAGGATAAATCCCAGACCTTGCAAGAGTCCAGAGTCCTCTCCCCATAGTAGGTCAGGTAGATTCTCAATACTCAGGCGCTTCAGGCACCTGGACCTCCCACAGTGCTCCCTCTGAGGAGCATAGATCTGTTCACCTCCACTGGCTGACTGCTACTGAGCTGGTCTGCTTCCTTTTTAAGCTCCAGCCTCCAACCCAGGTATGCTGCCTGGGCCCAAAGTAGCTCTTTAAACCCTTCCTGTCCAGTGTGGGGTTTTTATACCTTGTCACACCCACGCACTGGGCACCAGCAACACTGAAGCCTTAGGGTAAATGGAAGCAGTAATAGACTTATCCACTAAGCCACTATAAAGGAATAAGATACACATATATTGCCAGAATGTTTTGCAGATATTGACTGACAGCAGAGAGATTTTCAGATTCAAGAGTCCTGAGTTCTGTACCAAGTTCTGGAGAGGAGCATATCTAATGGCTGTAGACCTTTCTGCCCTGTCCATAATAAGCCTCTTCCTTCCCCTTGCTTCTACTACTTTCTAGACCTGTCCAGGCCCACCATCTGTCCTGCTCCCCCTCTGCTTTTGCAGCTCTGCAGCTTCTAATAGTTCCCCCTTCCATTAATCTTTCTCTATCTTTTCACTCACATCACGCTTCTGACTTTTAATCAGGCATTTCCCCACTTCTCCTCCACGATGTCTGAGTGCCAGCAAAGGGAGCACAGAAGAGACAGCCTCCCAGCTGTCACTTCCAGCACCTGATACCACAGTTGCTCCAGCAGTTGGAAATAACTGTCCTGTTTACCCCTGTGTTGGAATCTGATCAGTAACCTCTGTGGCAAATGAGCACACTCCCTGGTGATGGATTATTTGGAGAATTTTGCTCCCAGCTTCTAAGAACGTGCAAATGGTGATTTTCAAAAGCTTGTAGCTCAGCCAAAATTTCGATGGATTTTCCTGGAGAGAGCAAAAGACACCTATATAATCTCAGGGCCTCCCCTCTACAAAAAATTCAAGTCCCAGCTCCAAAGCATAGAGGTATTAGAGCTTCTCAGCTAAGGATTATAGGAATTTTATAACATGGAAAAATCAATGTATTTTTCCCTAACCTTGTTCTCAAACTGCTGAACTGTTTTAGCTGAAACATTGCATGCTAGCCTGAGACAGACACATTGCATAGAAAATGTCAACCCGAACAGCCAAAAATGGGTAAAATTACAAGCAAATGAAATCATAATCTTATTAATGGAAAGCAGTACGCAACTTTTAGCTACAGGCAACACTGCCAGCTCTGCATATTGTACATTATAAAAACATTTTGTATTTTATTCAGTGCTCGAGTCATGCTGGAATGCTCCAGAATGCCATTTCAGCACTTTTCTTTTTTAAAGAAGCCAAAACATTATTCTAATTACTTTTGCTGGTCCCAGGCCAGGCAGCTCCTTTCCCTCCCTGGCTACTGAGTGTCTTCTGAACTGACAGGTGCCAATGCTGGACCTAGGCAGGAGGCACTGAGCAGTGGGTCAGCACAGAGGGAGCTGGGGGTGCTCTGGCCGGACCAGGCATGATGGAGGAGGGACAGGTACTGTGGGGAGTTACCTCCTGCTCCTGGTATTCCCCCACACTCCCTATCTTCCTCCCACCTCTCTTCACTACCCACCTACCTCCTCCTGGTGCCTCCCACTGCCCTTTGTTCTGCCATTTTTTTTATTTTATTTTTAAGCTGGCAGGACATATTGTATTACTTGTGACTATGCAGTCCCTTCCTTCTGTCAAGCTATCCCTGCTCCATAGGAAAAAGTGACTATGTAGAAGAAAATGACAAGAACAATAACAAACAGTAAGGCAGGTCCAAAACTCTATCAGAACTGTTTCTCCTAATACAATTAGGTTTTTGACAACAATAAACGCATCTGCTTTCCTCAAAAAACCCTTCAGATTTTTCATCTAAAAAATAAAATCCCCACAACCACTTCGTTTTTGCTCTTCAGACAAAACTACAACATTTCCATTCAGAAATCCATTCAGTTCAGGCTGCTGTGGTGCCTCATGTCCTCATTCTCCTTTACAGGTTCCTCAGACTACATCTCCTTGATGCACAGTGGCAGCTCCCCATGAGGGAAGCCCATGAGCAATCATAGGAGATGTAGTGTGGCCCAGAATCCAGCCAAGAGCGGAAAACGGTGGCATGAGGAACCAACATACAGCTCCCACAAGACACTGTAGCAGCATTTCCAAATTGAAAATGAAAACTAAATATTCTCAGCTGAAAACGGAATAGTTTTTCATGATAAAAGTTGAAATTTTCCATGGAAAAAATGTTAAAGCAAAATTCTCGGTACTTTCATCAAAATTTTCCTCGGGATAATCAATAAATAAATGTAAAAATCCGACCAGCTCTAATCCAATCAGGTCTTGGAAAGTTTAGGCTCTTGCTCCTCTATCTCTACAGCAGAAAGACCATTGTTCAAATACAGCTCATATGTAAGCAGGCGTCAGCCATGCTTCATGCCCTTACACCATGTCTGAATACGACCCTATATCAACAGAATGTACTGAAGCCTCTATAGATTGATCATATCCCCTCTCCAAGATGTGCATGTAACTGGTTAGGTCACAGAGATCCCCTTGGGACTGTCACCTGATGTGCTGAAATTATCTCTGAGCCCATTTCCCTGCCAGCTTGGGACTCCAGAACCCTGTCTTGTTGGGCCAGACACACTAGCTTGCTGCAAAACAGACCCAGAGCCTGGTCTACACCCCCCAAAGCTGCAGGTTACCTGTCTCCAGCACCCAGACACCCACTTCCCAGTAGGACCCAAACCCTCAAATAAATCTGTTTTATTCTGTATAAAGCCCATATAGGGTAAATTCGTAAATTGTTCACCCTCTGTAACACTGATAGAGAGATATGCATAGCTGTTTGCTCCCCCAGGTAACAATCACTCACTTTGGGCTTATTAACAAACAGAAGTGATTTCATTCAGTATAAAAAGTAGGATTTAAGTGGTTTCAAGTAATAACAGATAGAACAACGTAAGTCACAAAGCAAAATTAAGCAAAAACATGTAAGTCTAAGCCTATTACATTAAGAAACTGATTACAGGTAATATCTCACCCTCAAAGATGTTCCAATAAGCTTCTTTCACTGACTAGACCCTTCCTAGTCCGGGCCCAATCCTTTCCCCAGTACAGTCTTTGTTAGTTCCAGCAGACATCTCAGGTGGTAAGCAGGGGCTTTCTCATGACTGACAGCTCCCTTTGTACTGCTACACCCCCTTTTATAGCTTGGGCACAAGGCAGGAATCATTTGTCTCTCCGGGTCCCCACTCCTCCTCCTAAATGGAAAAGTACCCGATTTAATTAAGATGGATTTCATTATCAGGTGACATGGTCTCATGTCACTTTAAGACCCCTAGTCTCCATTTCCCATGGGCTGGCCCACGTGTACACAAGAAGGCTTTCAAGTAACTAGGGCCATTTACAACTGATTGTTTTTGAAGCATCTTTAACGGCCTTCACTTACTATGTTTATATCAGTAACACAAGTTTATATCTTATTATCTTAACTCCAGATATAGACAGAATACATTCAAACAAATAGGATGAACACACTTAGCAGATTACAAGCTTTCTAATGGCATGATACAAGGGGTATTTAGCATAAAGCATATTCCAGTTATGTCATATTCATAAGCATATTTCCATAAAGCATATGGAGTGCAACGTCACAGTGCATCTTGTAAGTTTCAAGAATCAAAGGCTATTTTTGCAGTTTTCTTTGCTTCCCCCTACTCCTGGAAGCTCCCAAAGTTTTCTTGCCAAGCAATATTGATAAGTTGTTTTGTTTCAGTTTCAGATTAATTTTAATTAAATTAACTTAAAAAAAAGCTTAAAGTGAAAGTGATGGTTGATAGGAGCATTGAAGAAAAATTTTCATTTGGCAGCGCTAAAAGTGACAAATTTAAAAGGCACCATTCACTGTTAGGGCTAGCAGTAGCAAATTAAAGACACACCACAACATACTAGGGGAATAATTAAAGGATGCATGAACAAGGTGGCTACAACCACCATGCAATTCCAGATCTTGAACTAAAATGTTGAGAACACTTTAAAAATCAAAACATTTTTGATTTTCTAATTGAGAGGTTAATTTTAATCTTATTTCACTTGTATTAAAGACTGACCTAGTAACCTGGTGGTGTTATTCTATGCCACCAAGTGAAATGTCTGATATCTACCCAGTTTTCCACTCTCCAGATCAATATGACCCAGGAATGTTACTTCAGAGTCAGAAAAAGGGCAAGCAGTCTATAGTCAATGTAGCACACAGGGCCAGCTTTAGGAAGTGCAGGGCCCAGCTCAAACATTTTCGGCAGGGCCCTGGCAGGGATGACTTAAAAAAAAAAGTGGAAAAAAAAGCCTTTCATTTCTTTCATGTATTATTTACTTTCCATAACTGTATAAATAATAAAATTATATATTATGTACATTTCACCATATATGCTGTTGATTGGTTATTAATGACTGCCGTTTCACATGTGTGGGTCCCAGCTGCTCCCTGACCCCCTCATTGAAGCAGGTGTGCAGGGTTACTGTCCTAGAACTGCAGGGCAGCAGTGGACACGGGGCTGGTTGGAGGCAGGGCAGGGGCTGACTGGAGGTAGGGTCTGGCGCAGGCAGGGCAAGGGGTGTGGGGCTGGTTGGAGATAGGGGGTGTGTGGGACAGGCTGGCTTCAGGCAGGGCCGCAGGGGGATGCAGCAGGGGTTGGCAGAGCTGGAGACAGAGGAGTGTGAGACTGGCTGGCTTCAGGCAGGGGGGTGCTGCAGGGGTTGGCTGGAGACAGGGCAGGGTGTGCAGGGCTGGTGCAGGCAGCAGTGTGTGGGGGGCTGGCTGGCTTTGGGCAGGGCCACAGGGGTGTGTGGCAGGGGTTGACTGGAGACACGGCAAGGGGTTTGACAGGGACTGGCTGTGGGCACGGGGTGCAGAGCTGGCTGCAGGCAGGGGGAGCGGGGCTGGTGTGGGCAGGGCAGGGGGTGCAGCAGAGGCAGCTGGAGCCCCAGCCCTTTAAACAGCCCCCAAGCTCCCTGCTATCCCAGAGCTTTGGGGGCTATTTAAAGGGCCTGGGGCTCCCCAGCTTCCACCCTGCCCTGGACCTTTTAAATAGCTGCACGAGCCCTGGGGAATGCATGGGGGTGGCGGGGCTCTGGCGGCTATTTAAAGGACCGGGGTGGCAGAGGCAGCTGGAGCCCTGGCCCTTTAAATAGCCCCCGGAGCCCCTCACTACCCCAGGGCTCTGAAGGCTATTTAAAGGGCTCGGAGCTCCAGCCAGGAGAGCCGCGCTCCGGCCAGGGCTCCAGCCAGGAGAGCGGGGCCGCGGGGCTTGCTGCGCACCGGCCGGAGCTCCAGCCGGGAGAGCGGGGCATGCCGTGCTCCCGCCTGCCCTTCGTTCAAGGGAGCAGGACCACGGAAGACCCCGGAAGAGATCACAGCCAGGGACCCGGGGTAAGTTTAAAAAAAAAAAAAGTGTCTAAGGCGCGGGGCCCGATTCCTGGGAATCGGGCGAATCGGCCTAAAGCCGGCCCTGGTAGCACATACAAGTGCTCACTGACAGTGAATGGCATAGCTAAGGTTGAAACGCATTTTTCATCTTAACTCCCCCAACTGCGCTGAAAAAAATTCCTTTAGAACTGACCATTTCTATGATAGGTTTCAACCAAAGCTGATGAGTGTATGGGGAGGATGTTTATGAAGTCTCTGTTTCCTTCACATTATGATTGGATTTTTTGTGTCCACAAAAATCTCTAAACAGCCAAATGCAAAACATCAAACTTAATGTCATTAGTCTTTAAGGGAGGATGGAAAAACAACTCAAAGTTCAGTGTTTTAAAAGTAATGACTGCTATAATTTAGCATTTTCAGAGATACATTTGAATTGCCTGTTCATTTTCCACCAACACTTTTGAACCTAGAGTGATTTAAAGCCATCCTGAGCGAAGGCTACCTCATTTAAGGCTACACTAATACAGAGATCATAAGCAGCAGGAGCAACAAGCAGCCCAAGTATGTATCTAGGGTTTCAGATGGAACAGGACTACGGTGGCTAGCTAATCCTGACATTTGCACTGCTTTTTTTTTTAGTGCATTAATTCAGAGCTAAGGTAAGTATGCCTTCTCAAGCTGGAAATTACACCTTCAGGCTCCAGTATAGACATAACTTAGTTATCCTGAATTTGCACTAAGTCAATTCCTCAGTGCAGGCAAAGCCACAGCCTGTAGCTGCTAGTGTAGCCAGTAATCACACTGGGCAGAGAGGTTCCAATACCTTAAGAGCCTCTCTGATGTCAACTTTTTATTTTTAATTTCCCTTCTGGTGTCAGAGTGGAAACTTGTACAGAGGGAGTAGGAAGTTTCTTATTAGAGAGGACATAGAGTGAGAAGCTGGCATGCGGGAGGATGAGTGGGGATTACTGGAAAGGCTGGCAGTTCAGCTAGAATTAATGGATTTGAGAAAAAAAATAAAAACAATTACTGAAGTAATTTTAGCATATACACAAAATTGTGTCAAACCACTAATGGTTTAGGAGAAGGATGGTTGGGCTCGTTTATATTTACAGAGAAAACATAAAACTAAAAATGCACTTGCCTAACCTAATCACCATTCTGAACACATTGTTTGTACAGTTTTGTTTTGCCATTGTAGATTGTAGCTCTATGGGACAGGGGAATAGTGTCCATAAGTGAATCTAGTATATATTGAACGCTATAAATAGTAGGCAGTAATGGATGTATAATGGAACGAAGGTACTGACAGCTGAAGTTTCAGATCTTCATAAAGAGCAAAGAAGCAGAAGTTAGATCACTTATTTTAAAACATATTATTCTGGGCTTGTTTGGGCAGGGAACAGACATCCATGTTGCTATATGCAATGAGAAACACACTGTCAGCACTCAAGAAATAACATTTGAGATGCTGTTAGAGAGTCAGGGAATAAAATACACTGGGAATTTCATTCCACAGGTGCACTGGTCAAACTACAATAATTACGGTTGATCACCTTGTTCAATAAATACAAAAGGCTGAAGGATATTGTTTCTGCCAGCTCTGATTCTCACATTTGTGTGCTAAGTATATCTGAGGAAATAAAGCCATTTATCCAAAGTTAAATTCAGAAATGCACATAATTTACCTTTAAGTCCAACTACACCACATGCACTTAACAGTCCGGAATTCATGCTTTCTAATTAGTATGTACACCTTCTATCAGTAATGCTCTCAAAAACTTCACTGTTACAGTTAATCTCATATTTTAGTCTTTGTTTCTTTTCTTTTGCTCTTTCATGTCAGTCATCTGTTTCATGGTTAATGGCTCAGGAATGGTTAATGGTCACAAAGAAATATTCATCCCTGGGTTACAATGTTCCTGAAAGCTGTCAAAATGCTTTAGTGTAAACCTCTGTGACTGAATGTTTAGTGGTCATCTCATCATACAGAAGAATGACAAGTCTGTTACTTTACATACCATAAGAAAAAGGGTAGGTTATATACTTGCTTTATGTAGCTATTCTTAATGGGATGCTATTTCTGAAATATTTTTATCTATTTACACACTTTCCCAAAGCAATCTAGTTTATTTTTTTTAAAAAAACACCACCACAATGCAGTTTCCTGTGCAAACGTCTAGTGGCAAACTGGCCGAAGAGATTAGGAAAGTAAATAATTTTGGATTAAATAATTTGCAACTATAGGACCAAACAGTAATGCATGACAACAGCAGTTGTATTTCAGGAACTGTTTCCTGACACTTCAGAAATGTATTGGAAACAATGCTGCTTACAGTGTGACCAGTCTGTTGATTGCTCAATAGATAGATACACACACGTATTCCTATTTTTCCCCCTCATTCTCTATAACTAAAGATATTTACATAGAAATATAGAAAAAGAACAGTACTGCTTAGTGAAAAAGCAGCTGATACAAAGTTTTCTGTGAGGTTTCTAAATAGAATGTTTTCGATTTTAATACTGTATTTTTCTATTAATTACCAATGATATTTACATAAAAGCAGGATCTTTGTTTCCAAGAATTTGTTTGTTCCTGCTGCTTATTCTCTACCTGACTCTTAATCCTTGGTTGGTAACATCAAAATAGATTGCTGTGGAAATAATTACAATGTCACAAACAAAGGATTATAAATTTAGTTGGGAAATAAGGAAGAGGCAGATTAATTCTTAGAAACAGATCTTTTTTCATGCAAATGTTTTTGATACTTAAGCATAAAAAAGGGAGTCTTATTTTATAGATAGAGATATTTAAGCCAAATTGTTCTAAAGAGAAAGGTATGCAACATTCTCCACTGAAGTGTAGGTTATTTTTTCACTCAGATATAAGTTATTCTGTGCTTTGGTGGCTGTGACGGGTTCCCCCCTTCTGGTGTGCCACCTGGAACTGGGGTACTGCTAAGCCTGCCTTATCCACCAGCCTGGGTTCCCTTAACACTGTACTGCTGTGCAGCATGCCAAGCTTTCCCCTAGGTTTCAGACTGCACTTTAGCACTATACATACAGGTAGGGACACACCAGCTTCAGCTTCATCTAGTGCTGAGATCGGCTCTGCATTAGACGGTTCAGCTAAGGAACTTTCCAGTACTCAAGTGCATCCCGCCCAGCCCTCCGAGGGTAAACCCAAATTTATATAGTCTTATGCTGCATAGAAATATGTCCAGCGTGAGCTCATGAAATTTGCCTCCTCCCCCAATGTGGAGGAAGAGATGCAACAGCTTTTTGCTCCCCAGTTATGATTTTCATGGTTTTAGACAAAACAAAAGCAAGTTTATTAACTACAAAATACAGATTTTAAGTGATTATAAGGGATAGCAAACAGATCAGAGCAGATTACCTAGCAAATGAAACAAAACCACAATCTAAACTTAATATACTACTGAAATTGGATATGAGCAGCTAATTCTCATCCTAAATGTTGTTCTAGACAGTTTGCAGAGAGTCTTGAAGGCAATCTGCACTTGCTTACCGCTTAAAACTCCAGATATTCCTTTCACAGGCTAGACAACCCTTTAGCCTGGGTTCAGCCCTCCCCCCTAGTTCAGTCTCTCTCTTTCTCCAGGGTTTGTCTACTCTTACATTTATAGCACTCTACCTTGTGGGCTCAGCGGTGTGGAAAATCATTCCCCTGATTTAAAGCAAGTCTGAGTGCTTTGAAGTGCTAGTGTGGACAGGCTCTGAGTGCTGGCAGCTGCGCTCCCAGTGCTCAGAGCTATTCCCCTCATGGAGATAGATTACCAGGAGCAATGAGAGAGCTCTCTCCCAGTGCTCGCACACGACCACTCTCACACTTCGAAGTGCTGCCGTGGGAGCACTCCCATGGCAGCGCATTGAAGTTTCTAGTATAGACGTAGCCTATGGTGTTTCCAGCAGTCTTCCTTCCTGGGCAGGGAATCAGTGAAGAATGAACCCCGATGATGTCACTCCCCTGCCTAAAACAGTTTTTGCATATGGCGAGAATCATTTGTCTCACAGTTTGATTCCCATGCCCAGTCCCATGGAAAAACACTAGTACTGTGATAGAGTCCAGTAACAGGGGACTTGGTCATATGACCCTGTAAGGCCACTGCAGCCATTACTGCCTATTGGCCCTTCCTCAGTCAGTCATCTAGATTGATTCCACTCTGTTTAATGGGCGTTCCCCAGGTGAAAACACATTTGTAATAGATGCATGGACAATATTCCTAACTTCAGATATCAAAATGATACATGCATACAAATAAGATAATCATATTCAGTAAATCATAACCTTTCTGATGATATCTCACATGCCTTATCCTGCACAAAATACATCATAATTATGCCACTCATATCATAACAATATCTCTATGAAGAATATGTCACAGTGGCATTTTGGAAAAAATCTACATATATATATATATAAACACTGTAACATGCTTTAAATTAATGTACACACAGTAACTCTAGCTTAGTGGTAGAGCACAGGATGGGGTTTGGAGTCCCTAATGAGGTCTCATTCATACAGCTTCATATTGCCTAAACCTGGTTATTTCTGTTCCAAATGTTTTTTTAATGGATCATCATCATATACTAGTTAAAGGTACTGTAGAAGCAATCTGAGCAACCGGGGAAATGAAAAGTCTTGAAGAAAGAGAAAAAAACCAACTTGTTCTTGTCAAGATCAGTATTACAGTTCGGCAGCCATGAGCAAAGCCATCAAGGCATATCATCACAGAAATACCAAATCCAAAGCAAGTCTCTTATAGAGGAATTAATCTTGAAGATATATAGACATGCTGTAACTTGGGCTTGAAGACCACCTGGAAGCTGAAGCGCACCATTATCTAAGGTGGTGCACATTCACATCTATATTGCGCACTCTAAACTGACTGCATGATCAACATTGGGTCTATTAGCATTCTGCTTTCCAACTTTAAACCCTTACAATGTCAAAGGCCTTGTTATCTGAAAGACTACTTTAAGTTCACTACTTAATGCAAAAGCTGTATTTGATCGGACACTGAGGTGTACATAGCTCAACTTCACACTTCCAAGGGCTAGAGACAAAGCATTCTTGTGAAGCGAGATTCCCTCCCATTGGATACGGGACTGAGCTTGAGACTGAATTGGGTAAGCAAACAGCTTTTTGTTAAAAAAAATACTAGGTTCCTAAGAAGAAACTGCCTAGTCACAGTGCACATTGCTGAAGTTTAGAATGGTTAAATATTTCCTGTGTGTTCTGTTGGTCTATCATGACCTGCTTTCAGCCCTTGAATTTTTTCAGGTGTTACAGTTGTATCTTTTATGCATCCAGTAAACACCACCTTTAATTTCTAGCTGCCCTTGCTGAGGGCTTTTAAGTATCACAAACACACTAAACCTTTGGCCGCTATGTTAAGTATGTGCTTAAATACTTTGTACAGTATACTCCCACATCAGCAAAGTTTACAAAGAAAAAAATTGAGCTTAGACATGAAAAATGCCACCATTTATGTCTGGGTATATTAAGGGGGTGAGAATTCCACAGCCTTGGACTCTCAGCTGAAAAAGTTTCTTCTCCCTCCCTTCCAAGGATTGAATGATAGGTTCCCCTACACCCCCCATACTAATTTACGTGATTCTGCTAAATCGGCAGCTCTACCCCCCTATTAATGCAGGATTGTTCTCTAAAATATATTTGCTAGTTGTTTGTTCCAAGTAGTTTTAAATACTTCTGGTGATACTGGATGAATTTTGAGCTATGCACTACCTAATAAGTCTTAGTGTCAGAATTATTTCCCTTCTTATTCATCTTAAATTTCCCCTTAATTAGCTTCATCACACTGATCCTTGTTATAGCCCTTGTAACACCTTAAATTATTCCTTTCCTTCTTTGGCATTAATTTCCTTCAACATTTGTAGATTTATCTCTCTATTAGTCATTGCTTAGCCAAATGATAAATATTTAGCTTTTAATCTTTCCTCATAAGTCTCTCCAGCTCCATTTGTGTGGCTCTTTGCTGAATTCTCTCACCTTTGTCAATATCTTTCTGGAAATGAGAAGCCAAGAACTAAATGTAATATTTCAACTGCAATAGCACTAGAGCAATATATAGGGAGAGCTCTATGCTCTGTGACGTGAAGCCAATTCATTGGCTGTTGTTGTTGTGGTTGTTAGCATATCTCACAGCAAATGTATGTCTAATTTGCTGGTTTTAATCTTCTTGAGATGTGTCTCAGCAATCCTGTATTCCAGGTTTCTCTTTCTAATTGCACAGCTGAGTACTTAGGAAGCTGCGGTCAGCACGTCCCTCAGCCCGCGCCACTTCCCGCCGCCCCCATTGGCCTGGGATGGTGAACCGCGGCCAATGGGAGCCACGATCAGCCGAACCTGCCGACATGGTAAACAAACCGACTCACCAGGGTGGCTTACCCTGGCGAGCTGCGTGCCAGAGGTTGCCAATCACTGGCGTAGACCATTGTATATGGTCAATGCTACATGCCCAGAGTTCCCATGGATATTAATGGGAACCTCTGTTACCTGAGTGATCTATTCTAACTGGCATAGTCCATTTAGATATCACTAGACATACTTTTTAGCTTTCAGGTATTTCTTTTTGTTCTATATACTGTTTGCTTGAAATATTTTATGGACAACCTCTTCTTCAACAAGTGAAAGACTTCAACATTGATGACCAGACAGAGTGAAAATTAAGATATGGACAATTTCTACATGACTATATTTCCCTTCAAGAAATATTTGACATTACATTTAAATAAAGTCCTAAAAGGTGTCAGAGAACTGATTGTAGCAGCCTGGATCTCCCCAATAGTGAAGATAAGCCCTACATCAGGGATCAGCAACCTTTGGCACGTGGCCTGCCAGGGCAAGCCCATAGTGGGCTGGGCCGGTTTGTTTACCTTCTGCATCTGCAGGTTTGGCTGACTGCAGCTCCCATTGGCTGCGATTCGCCATCCCAAGCCAATGGGGTCTGTGGGAAGCAGCGCAGGCCGAGGGATGTGCTGGTCGCGGCTTTCTGCCCCCTCGCTGGCCTGGCGTGGTGAACCATGGCCAGTGGGAGCTGCGATCAGCCAAACCTGTAGACATGGCAGGTAAACAAACTGGCCCAACCCACCAGAGGGCTTACCCTGGTGGACCGCATGCCAAAGGTTGCCGATCCATGCCCTAAATATTAAATTCATGCAGCTGATCACTAACCTTTTCAGCTAGTCTCTGTTGCCCTATTTTGCTTAAACACAACCAAGACATTTATAACAATGTCTATAAATCCATCTATTTTGATCCCAAAGGCTTTTCTCCCCACATTCAATAATTGAAGTCTGACTTTCAGTGGATGAGGAAGATACTATAATTTTAGGGACTCAATTCTGTTTCTATTTGTCAATTTAGAATATGTGACTAGCTATAACAGAAGTCATTCCAATCCCACAACTCTAATACATTCTCCCAAGGGGTCAAACAGAAAGGTCACATAAAAAAAAGTCTGTTCCATTTAAGGCAGAAAAAGCAACCAGCACACCAAATGTTCACAGTATCTATAATAGAGGTGAACCAGGAATTGTTTCCCATCAAGATACTGTTTTTTCTTGCCTGTCAATAGTCATGTCATAGTCACCAATTAACAACCAAATGTCACATCAGTGATGGTGATGGTGACAGTGATGGTGTCCCTAGCCTCTCTTTGCCAGAAGCTGGGAGTGGGAAACGAGATGGATCACTTGATTACCAGTTCTGTTCATTCCCTCTGAAGCATCTGGCATTGACCACCATCAGAAGACAGGATACAGGGCTATATGCACCTTTGGTCTGAATCAGTATGGCAGTTCCCATGTTCTTTGGATTGATGATAGGAATGCAGATGGTCCAGATAATATTTAATCCTTCTATGAGTGCAGGGGACTGGATTAGAAGACCTCTCAAGATCCCTATGATGCGTCTGTAGACTACTACTTAGACTATTAAATGTAATATTCACCGAGGTGAGTTATTGGTACTATAAAAACTTGGCCCAAATACTTGAGTTACATGCATGCAAATATTGACGTCTGAGGAAATTGATTGGTTAAAAAATTCTGCTGTCACTCTTTTGAATATCTTGTTTTTAAAGCATTTTAAATATTCTGTTATAAGCATACAATCCATTTGAAATCTAATTTTTGTTTTTCCCACACAAACAAAAGGGGGAGCTGAATGTCAAATGCACATAGTAAATAATAGAAAAAAGTGTTATTCTCAGTTTATGGAAGATTTTGAAAAAAAAAATTGCTGAAGGCATTTAGGTCACACTTCAATATAAAATGTTAAGACTGAGCAAAAGTGTGGAAATTGTCAGGTAAAACTGAATGTTTCATAAAAGCTGGGTGTGTGAAAATAGGATTATAATGGAAATCATTCTGCAACCCTAATTATAGCAAGTGCTGTCATACATTTGCTTTAACAATATTCATAGAACATTGAAGGAATTTTTACTTGTAGAGTACCCTGCTGTTTATTTTTATTTGACACTTGACCTATAGAGACCAACAGGATAGGACCTGTGCTACATTTTAGGAACTCTATCAAGATGGTAGCTAATTCTGGGTCTTCCATAAATGTCTTATGGGATAAATGTACTTAAAGCTCCTGATTTATAATCACAAGTATGCAGTAACTTTTCTGCTGAGATCGGCAATCCACTAGCTCATTCCTGACTTTCCCCCTAAGCAAGCCAGTAATGGACTGGTCAATTACAAATGACTGCATAGACTTACCTAAATCTTGTACTTCCACAATCCCACTTCAGATCAGCGATACACAGTGTATGGCTAAAGCAATGCTGTGAAAGGGCAGGATTTGCAAAGGAACTTTATTTTTAAAAGGCAACATTTAAATGATTTATGCGCCTTAATTGCTAACATTTTCTTTGTTTTAAGTTTTTAGTGGGAATTTCAGTAACTGTAGCAGTAGCACATGGCAAACTAAAGTATACTCAAAACCTGACTAGTTTTCATATCAATTGCTAATAATTTTCATATTTTTCTCCCTAAATAATTATAATAATTAGATGTGGATATATATAGCAAAAGTGTATTCACTTGTTTAAACCAAAACTCAGTTTGCTTTGGTATCCATATCTCTGTTGCCCTAGTGACTTATTGCCCACAAGATTTTTCAGATAGGTCCAATTGACTTCAGGTTCTGGAAGACCCTGGCTTAGAGCTATTTTAAAAGTTTTAAACAACCTCATTTCCTAGGTCCACACTCTTTAAAAAAAAAAAAAAGAAATGCAAAAGTTTTTGTGGACTGAAAAATGCAGAGTCTCTGGAGCTTCTCCTTTGAGTGATGATTAAGAGCCCTCCAACAGGCAGAAGAAAAAAAGTAAGCACAATAGACAAAAATTGATGAAACAAAGCTTATAGATTGCCTCTGGCTTCAGGAGAGAACAGAACACAGACTTTAAAATCAGTCCTTTATAGTCCGTTCCTCCTGCAGGGAAAAAAACCCACAATCCATAAACAAAAGAACATCCCACAGTTCAGAGGCGGTCTCTCCCTTCTATATGGTAGCCTCTCTGTTGTTCTTTTCTGAGAACCCTTATTCCCCTCATTTAGAGCTACTCCAGACTGGGTTTCTAGGAAGTTAATAAGCCCATCCAATCCTGAGCTATGCCACTGAACCCTGGCCTCCCCACCCTGCGTCTCTATGACTTTTTTTCCCTCAACCACATTTCTACAGTCCTGGACTCTCCACTATTCAATAATACTAAAAAGGCAATGATTAAGGAGTCACTGTTAAGTGTCATCTACGTCAACATCTTCATTATCTCCTCTCCTAGATCATTTAAATCTGATAATACGAAACTGGGAAATGTTGTAAAAACCAAGAGAGAAAGAGAGAGAAATACAAAGGGACCTAGAGAGAGTAAAAACATGGCCAAGAATAGTAGAGGTACTACTAATAAAAGAAATTCAGCTTGTACAAATATAGCCCAATAAGATAGGGGAATATAATTTGAACTACCAGGTCCCAGTTTGAGATACTTTATGTGAGTCAAGTTTCTAGGGAAGAGACGCCAGACCAGCAAAGGTACTGAGGCACCTAAACCACAGATCTAGTTGGCTAACTTCCAGTTTTAGCTTCCACTGCAATCCACAAAACTCTCCCTCCTCTGACACCCAACACAGTAGGCATGTAAATATGCTCATCAACTACATTTTGGCATAAAAGTTCCCAAGGTTGATAAGAGTGACAGTTTCTGCCTCTGGGCATGCACACTGCTCTAGGCATCCAGATACTTGTCTCCTGCCTAGTCTCCTCTAGTGCAATACACAAATCGAGGGAAGACCAGTGTTGTTATGCCCAGAGACCACCTACTATATTGGATCCCATTCAAAATCTGGCCAGAATCTGTACCACCAGAAAACTAATTAAGCAGTCATTAGAGCAGGAGGGCTGTACCCTGGGTCTCCTTACTCCTAGGTGAGTGCCCTAACCATTAGGCTATTAAATCACTCTGTCTCTTTGGCCCAATGACTAAGTATCTATCCAAAATGGAACAGCTTCAACAGGAGAGACAGAAGGAGCCTCCCATCAGAATAGCCCATAGCTCAATGGTTAAGCACTCAGGTGAAGGGATTTGAAGATGGGTCTCCCACCTTTCTCTCCCACAGGTGAAAGGGGGAGGGAATGAACCTGGGCCTATGATATCCTGAGTGAGTGCTCTAACCACAGGCTAAAACTTATAAAGTGGGTACCACCATCTTCTCCTCTGGCTGTTTTGTGTGCCACGAGGTAGGCACCTAGTTCATTCTCACAAGAAATGACTTATGAGCCTAAGCCACCTGGCTACCAAAAAAGGTTCCCAGTTGTGGATTGCTAGCAGAAGTAAGCATCTCCTTGCAGCATGGATTTAGGTGCCCAGACAAGCTTAGCATAAAACCCATCTTCAGCATCTCCCGTTAACTAGCTCAGATGGCTTCCTGGTCAAGCGTGCTGGCTTTTGTGGATCCCATTTGTAGGTGCCTCTCTCCCCTGCTGCATTATATAGGGATCCTAGGCACCTAGCTCAGAGGTTGTGGATCACAGTGTTATTCTAGGCACCTAATAGTTAGGCGTTATGATGTCAGTATCACTGTGCCTAAGATCCTTTGTGGATCTGGCCTTAGGCATTGCAACTTTAGTGGAATCCACATTTCCTGGGATAGGCACCTAGGCTCCCTACACAATGAGTGGGGAGTAAAAGTGTGTCTACCCTGCAGCTGTGAGGTGTGACTTCCAGCCTGGATAGACAGATTTGTGCTGGAACAGCTCAAAATAGCACATAAAAAATAGCAGTGTCAACACTGCAGCACTAGAGCGGGCATAAGCTAATCACCAAAGTCCAAGTCTGCCTGACACTTGGGTCTATGGCTAGCCAGAGTCGCCACCTGTGCCACAACATCCACAAGGCTATTTTTAATGTGCTAGGTCAGCTAGAGCTAGTATGAGTGTCTACCCATGCTAGGGATCATGCCTCCCAGCTGCAGTGTAGACATATCCCTAGGTGCCTGATAATGGGGTCCACAAAAGTCAGCATCCTAGACTTTGGAACTCTCTTCTCTAGAGTTTCACTATTTTTCTAAAACCACACAGGTATTCATCTTCTTTTTAGCTGTATGGAAAGTATGGTAGTTGCTAGAAGTTACACAATTAAATAGAAATAAGTCCTTAATGAGTCTGATCAGCTCAGTTCAGTCTTGGAAGGCCTATTTTTACATCACAAAACCCACCAAAGACAATTCTAAATATTTTAATATTAACGGCTATTAGAAAAGGGGCAAAATTTGTGAAGGCATTTAAGTGACTTAGTAGCCTAAGGTGCCATTGCCTTTCAGTGGGACTCAGGCTCCTAAACCAAGTAAATGCATCTGAAAATGTTAATCAATAACTAATTATCTTTTCGTTCCTGAGAACATGGCTATTTATGAGTAAAACAAATTAACATCTGGACAAGAAAGGGAAATTTACTTTTTGACTGCTTCCAGTCTAAGCCCATGAATACATAGACATCTGTGTTCAGTGATTATTCTCTCATAACTGTGACTAACACAACAAAGTTTGAAATCTAAATTTACCACTGAAGAAAACATCAACTCAGTTCATACTTTTATTTTCATGTTGGATGTTTCTTCTTATTTCCTATGCACACATTAATTGCAAAAAAACACAGAAAAATCGTATCTTTTAATGCCACATTATTTCTGTATAACAAGATTATTATTCAAATGTTTGCTAAAAGTGTATTTGGGTTGAATTCTGATTTGATGGTATACAGAGATTGGAAGAAAGGAGATCAGAGAGAACAAGGGACAATCTGAGGGAATGGACACCTTTTTGAGGAAGAAAAAGTTCTGTATCCTTGCCATACCATATTTACCAATGGATGTAGTTGCTCACACATCTTATTGTGCAGCCATCTCCAATTAGTTTGTCTAGTTACAGACTCACAGGCTCCAAACCTGCTGGGACCCCGAGTATCTGAACCCTGAGTGGAATTGGTTGGAGCAGGTGTAACAATGAGAACAAGAACAATCTAATTGCGTGAAAAAGTAGTCAAGTATTGCCAGCCCCGACAATTCAGTCATTATGAATCAGCCCGCCACCCCTCCCCAACACTCAGGAAAAAAAATAAAAGTGCATTTAAAAAAAAATACTGGTTTTGAACCTTTGGAGAGTATTTTTTTCAATCTTTTCTCTGCAACCATGGAGGCCAGAAACTGACATGTAAAAAAATAAGAAACTTAAGCTGAGTTTCTCACATATTCACATATGACTCCAGGAGCTAGGATGTAAGAAATTCACAAAATACCATAACTCCTTGTAAGCTGCTGCTGGCCTGTATCCTCTGCCCAAACAGGATTGACACCACTCATGTCTTGAAAATACCCTTTTCCCTCAAGGTTTCATTTATTGATGTTATCGACAATCTTCAGCAAGAACTCAAAAAAACAATTCAACATAAATCTTCCTTGCCTAAGCCTCCCTGCTTCTGGTAGGCCTTTCTAGTCCTCCTAAAGCTATCTGCTGAGGAGGGGAGTCCCCTTCTCTTCTCCCCGGCCCTTCCTCCGGGCTCCAGGACCTGCCACAGAAGCCAACCTGCCTTCTGTAGCTCTCTCCCCCTTCCCTGAGTAGTTCAGCTTTGATAAGAACCAGGTACTCATCAGGCAGTCACCCTGATCCCTTCTAAATTACTAGGCTCCAACATGTTTTTAATGGGTCCCCAAGCACCCTTGCCCTTGAAAGGACAGATTACTTGTTATACTTTTGATAAAATTGCAAGAGTTGGCCACACTGGTTAGGAGCAGTAAATATTTACATAGTGTCAAAAGAATACAATCCCACTTTAGTTATAAAGGGAAGAAGAGTTAAAAGTCTAATGGAACAAGAAGAGGAAGATCAGAAATGCATGAGAATACTTGTTAGTGACTTAGAAGTTTGAACTCTGTCTTTAATTTTGATTCTTCAACAATGGGTTATTTCACCTGAACCGGTACTGTTTCTAAAATGTTTAATAAGCCAGCATGGATAAAGTAAGAGTTTTCCCAAGTCTTATGAGTGACACTCAAAGTACTGAACCAGACTGTAGTGAAAAAATAGGAAACACAGAATTCGCCTAATGGATCACTGGTCTGATCCATCTAAGCTGATATCCTGTCTGACACTGGCTAGCACCCAGAGCCGGCTCCAGGCACCAGCTTAGCAAGCAGGTGCTTGGGGCCACCAAGGGGAAGGGGCGGCACGTCGGGCTCTTCGGCAGTGGGTCCCTCAGTCCCTCTTGGAGGGAAAGACCAGCCTCTGAATTGCCACTGAAGAAGAAAGTGGCGTGGTGGAGCAGGCGCCGATCACAATTGCAGTTTTGTTTTGTTTTTTGCTGCTTGGAGCGGCAAAAACCCTGGCGCTGGCCCTGCTAGCACTGGATGCTTCAGAGGCAGGGATGAGCAATCTGGATAGTCTCATTCTTCATAAAATGGCCAATCCCTTTGGAATCTTGGCAACGTGTTTGCCTCAGTGACATCCTCTGACAATAAATTGGTACATATTGCCGAAAACAATCAGTTTCCTTTATTAATTTTGAATTTTCCAACTTTTAGTTACATTCAATGTTCCCTTGTTCTTGTGCCAGAAAACAGGAAGAACAGAAGCTCTCCCTTGTCTATTCCATTCATTATTTATCATATCCCTTCTAATTTGCCTTTTCTAAAGTTAATCCCAATCTTTTCAATCTGTCTTCGCATGCGAGTATTTCCAGATCCTTAATCATTTGTCACTCTTCTCTGAACCCCTTTTAAATCTTCAATATCATTTTTAAGATGAAGTGACCAACATTGCATTTATTTATACAGTGTCAAAATAATACAATAATTGTAGTTAATTTAGAACCATGTAAGGCAAGTAGTTTCAGTTTTCCTTCAAACTGTATTACTTTGCATTTACCAACATTTTACTTCATTTTTTGTTAGGTCCCTCTGTAGTTCTTCACGATTCTCTCTGCACTTGACTCACCTAAATTGCTAAATAATCTGCAGATTTTGAGACCTGAATGCTCTCTTACTCCCCTTTCAGATTATTAATCAATATCTTAAACACTGAATCTAGTATGGAGCATTGAGATACACTGTTGTTCACTTTTTGCAATGATTGACCATTTATTCCTACTCTGTTTCCTGTCTCTTAACCAGTTTTTGATCCATGACATTACTTTCCTTTCACTGAATGATGACTTAGTTTCTTTAGTTTCATGTCTAATTTATTTTCACCCAGTCTTTCTGTAGACCAACAGGAAACATGCTGAGTCTAATATTATTGAGCCAAAGAAGGCAACCAACTGAGGCTTTGATCTGGAAGCCATGAACTGCCACACAAGTTTCAACCACTGTGACAAAAAACAAAGTGAAAGATATCTCAAACTCCAGGGAAATTAAAGTTTGAGTGGTTAACTTGGAAAATATATCATAAGATTTCGATACTGACTATTTGGGACAGTGAATATACTAGAATAGCAAATATACTGGATTAATAGGAAAGGACAGAACCGAAAAGTTAGGCATAGACAAAGCTTGTAATAGGACTGAGCTGTTTACAGAAGAAAGACACCTGCTTTCCCCCTAATACTTAAGTTGTATTGGGCGGGCCCTCTAAATACCTACCATCTCATTGTCCAATAATCTCTGCCTGATTATTTCTGCATGGTGAATCTCAACCATCAGTTCAGCCAAGAACAGTATTATTCACCTGTGAAATGCTCATTACAAGGAATAGCACAGGAGTGCAGACTGCAGAGAAACTGGAGAATCAGAATAGCAATCAAATGAGTACATAGTGACATTTTTCAAAAAGGAATAAATTGCTAATTTAGGAGGTCTCATAGAAAAGAAGAAATCTCAGTCTTTTTTCACCTAGTTCACATGCAGGTTCATTTTTTAAGTTAGGCTTCTATTTTCAAGCCATTCAGGGAAGATGAATCTTTTCTCAATTCAAAAAGAGCAGATACCTTAGCCAAGATGAAGATTTAATATATGAAAAATGGAAAAGAAGGGATATCTCCAAATACAACAGATAAGTGAACATGAATCTATACTAAACCAATTAGTAACATGGTGTGCATACAACACTAAGCAGTCAAAAGTTAGCTGTAAAATATTTAGTTACTAGGGTAACATATGATATTATTTTATTATGTGGCGTTTTCTAATCCAGTTGTGACAGGAACAAGTATTAGGCTATTTAACCGGACAGATTTTGAAAGCTGGTATTCTGTATTATGGCATACATTGAAATCAGGAGAATAAAATGTTTGCATTATACGTACAATGTTTCAGTTCAATCTTATTGTCAGTTGATGGCATGCTCTTGTACTGGAAAAGTTCATGTGTTGGGCCTATATCCTTTGCACTTCACGGTGTGTGAATGGGTGGGAACAAAGAGGGAGAGATGGGGCTGAGGCTCTTAGACTGGTAACCCAGAAAGAGCATGGATCATTTCCAAGTATGCCCCAGTGAAGCACTTAGCACTCTCATGGCATCTTTTTGTGAGTAATATACAGCACATTCACATAACTAAACATGATTTTTGCTGTGCATGTGTTACAGTGTTGTGTTCACTTTCTCTTTGAGTCATCCCGGAAGGATGGGATTTAATTTATTCTTCCCCTGGTACAGAACACACTAAAGATTTCAGGTCCCTTTAGGACTTCTGTATGATCTCTCTAATATACTATTGTTTGTACTTCTAATGTGGATCAAGTGCAATATGGCACTGTTAACTGGATTATCCCACTATGTACCTGTTATAATTTTGATTATGGTTTATTTGCCTTTCTTCTCAATAAGAGCTCTGGTAATGTTTTAGTAAAATATAAAGTTATAGTTGCCAAAAGGAACAGGGGATTTAAAGTGACAAATACTGGAAAGTTGGTCACCTGATTGGAAACAATGGTAATTATTCTAAATTGTTGTTCAGAAAGATTCCCGATGACTCCTTAGCTTTCAGTGGGTTTTGTCTGTAAATTTAAAGTACATCACTCCAAGAGTCATGAACAATTCAGGATTCTGACTGATTACATGATTGACCTGATCAATTAGCCATCTTGGTAGGCTACAGGAACAAATTTACTAGATGGTAAATCCAAATATACTCTCCAATTTACATTGGAACCAATGTTTACTATAAAACTATTCTAGTCAGTGTCACAAAATAACTTATTTGTTCCTAAAATTAGTGACTGAAGCCAAGCTTCAGTGAATGCACTTTTTTTTTAAAGGAAAAAATAAAGATCAGCCTTTTATTTTTGTAAGATATGTGAAAACATTAATTTCCCAGTCAGAGTACGTTTGCATAACTGCTTCCAGTAGAAACAAGCTCTTTCTTGCTACCCTTTCCCTCTGAATGCAGTCTGCAAGGACTGAAATAGGATCACGACCAAGGCTGGTCTGAAGATTTCCATCTAAGCAACTGAGAGCAAAATAAGGCATAAGAGTCCAAATACCCAAAGAGAGTGTTTGATAAGCAAGTACATCTTCACAGCTCTCAAACTATATATCTTAGAAACACTATACATATTCATATCTAGGTTTGCAATAAATACTATTCATGTCAGGTATGCCATTTTGTGAGTACTATGTTTTGCTCTATTCTAGTATATCTTGGTTCTGGATTGGTTATAATAATTGTTAGTAATCTGGATTTCAATGTGTGTGTGTGAACATTATATTACGAGGTCAGAGTTGGCTCTTGCAATGGTTTGGTGCACTAGGAGCTTTAGCTTGCACTATCAGTTTCAAGGACTGTTTCAAATTCATTGAGTACTTGCCTCTCATTTATCCTTTCAGCGTTCAAAATCAGTCCTTAACATCTCCCCAGCGTGATTTCATTTATTCTCCGTTTGCAATAAAGCATACACTGGCTCCTTCACATGACAGTAATAGCCCTTGTGTGACATCAGCATGAGGGTGTTTCACTCTCAGTAGGTGCCACTTGTTTACAAACAATTAATAAATCAGCCTCTACTAATTAATAGCCCATAGGAGATTTCTTCCTCAATTTTATTTTTTTTTGTACCAAGGGTCACAGAATAAAATATTTCCTCCCCAAGTAAAGGGATATAACTTCCTCTGTATTGGGAATATCCAACACTAAACAAAGTAACTTGGCTGGAGTACATATGAAAATGCAGCCACTACTGAACACACAAGAGGAGAAAGACTTCCAAATGGATGGTCTTCTGCTTAAAGAACAGAACTCGGACTCAGGAGATCTCTGTTCAAGTCCCAGCTCTTTTATAGACTTCCCAAATAACTGAATTACTTCATCTCTCTGTATCTCAGTTCCCAATCAATAAAATGAAGATAAAAACTTCCTGTCTCTCACCACGTTTCTATCTTATCTATTTTGACTGTAAGATCTTCAGGTCACAGGCTGTTTTATACTATGTGTATGTGGAGTCCCTGGAACAATGGTGGCCCAATCTCATTTGAAGCCTCTAGTCTAGGGCTACTGGCCATATTAATACAAGTAATAATAACAAAAGCCACAAAAATGTTAGAAAGGCAAATCCTTAAAACTGAAATAGGAGGACACCTGTAAGATCGCTACTTCCATGGCCAGTTAAGGATTTTTTGAGACAAACTATGCAAAAAATACTGGACCGATCATCACTAGGTTGCATGACTATTAATTTGTAGAACATCAATAATGTGGTAAAACCAAAAAATTTTCAAACTTGGGATCCTTTTGAATTAGGTTCTTATTAGGCATTAAGAATTCCCTATTTAGACACCAAAAGCAGCAGCCTGAATTTCAGATTTTGTGAATACTTGAGACTCACATGCTACTGGAATGGGGTATAAGAGCGAGCTGAGAGACCACTGACCTGTAAAAGAGTTATAGGGGGTGTTACAGCCTGAGTGTGGGCACCCTTGCTGGACCACTGAGACGAAATACAAGTGCAGTTGCCCTGGACTGTAACGCCCCCCCCCATAAATCTTTTACAGGAAAGTGGGGTCTCAGCTCACTCTTATACCCCATTCCTGTAGCATGTGACTGTACACTGTATTTTCTCTCAGTGGTCCGGCAAGAGCACCCACTCTCAGGCTTCCAGCTCCCGGGGTATTACTTTTCTATGGGAACCTGCATCTCTTTCTAACTTCTAACTAAGGTATTTCCTGGCTGCACAGTACCCTGCCTTCCCTGTGTTATTCCCAGCAGACACAAGATGCCCAAGCACACCTGCTTGCTTTCTCTTCAGAGACTGATGACAAAATGATTGTCAACTGTTCTAGCACAGTTCTTTCTATGCAAGCCTATTTTATTCTGACGATAAAAACACTACAAAGAAAACATTAAACACAGTAAAAGAACCTACACATGTGCTAATAAGCTTATCAACCATCAACCCAACTCTAACACAGGCTCTGGCAGAAGCAGTCCTTCAACAACCCAGCCAAGGGATTACCTTTGTGGTCCCAAGTTCCATCACAGCCTCAGATCAAATGGGCCGCGCCACTTCCCGCAGCTCCCATTGGCCAGGAACGACGAACCATGGCCACTGGGAGCTGTGGCGGGCTGTGCCTGCAGATGATCAACGTGAAAAAAAATGTCTTGCGGCCCGCCAGCAGATTACCCTGATGGGCCACATGCCGAAGGTTGCCAACCCCTGGAGTACACAATGAGTCTCTCTCCCCAGGGCTTAACTTTGAAAGTTTGACTGTGGGAAAGGACGGGGGGCAGGGGTTGCATTCTCTCTCCCCCGCCCCCTGGAGGAATTCTGAGGAAATCCACTTCAAAGGACTTTTTGGAAAAATTTATGTGAAATTCCTAACACCTTCCAGTGATTGCATTAACTTGGGCTGCCTGCTAAAGAAGTTCCATGCAATCTCATAATAGTACATAAATATCTGCATTTTTACTATAATGAACTCCAAAAGGCACTATGTTAAACTTTATTAAATTTAATTTATTTAAATAAGGTTTGTCCAGGATGTCACGGGGGGATTCAGGACAAACCAGGCCTACCAATCATCACCTTAAAAAGCCCAGACATGCGGGGGCCTGTCAGCAGAGATTAGTAGGGAACAGCGTGGTTACACCTTTAGGTTATGATTGCCCTTTTCTTTCTTTTCTGTTAAGGGGAGTTGAGTATGGGAATGTTGTAACCATTCTCTGCAGCTGTTGCTTTGAACTGAAGAGTCAAAGTTATTTCCTCCCCTTTAAAAGCAACTCTGATCTGTTAGAGGAAAGAGATCTCTCTCAATCATCTCAGAAGACAGTGAAAATAAACGAATCAAGAAAACTAATGCAGCATATGTTGCTCTTTGTAAACTTGCTCTTACTAAGTCACCACCTCCTTTGTTAAATTCTAGCCATTTTCAATATGCGCCCATCTCCAGTGCAATTCGACACTCCCATGTGGAGCAATGTCCCAGAGCAGACAGTGGAAAGAATCAAAGCTAATCAATCTAAGACGCTGCACATAAGCTATTTTCCCCCTCCACTTTCTTTTTCATCTGTTAGGCCACAACCAAGTCTGCAGCTATCTTTCCTACATACAGGTAATCCATGCCACTAGTAATGAAAACAGTTGTCTATCAAACAGTTTAACCATTCCCACAGAGCAGATGGGATCTTTGTATTCTTGCTGCGCGGTGCCATTAACCAAATCCCCTCACCTGCATTTGCCTGAAGGTCTGATTTATTTGCTGAGAGCTCCTCGAGTCAGCAGCATCTCATCTTACCGATGATGGCCATGCCATCTCCCCTTGATCCCAGCAGAACACTCTGTTCCGCTTCATCGACTCCCAGGCATACAGGAGGAAAAGGCTGAATATCTGTTTTCCAGGCATAGGCCCTATTCTTTCAAAACAAGTTTCTAGTCATGGCTCAAGTTTCCACATATTCAGCTGACCCTTGTACACTTTAAAATACCCAATCTCAAGGTGATAATGCTACACTGAATCTATTGCTACCCTCTTTTCTTCACTTAATCCATGTTCAGCTACATCTCAGAAATGCCACCTTCAACTACTGTCGCTGGTAGCTAAATACATTTTTAGCAATGAAAAATAATAGGCTTAAGGAAGGCTGATTTGGCTAAATGTATTATCAGATGTTAGTTACAGAAGAGCAAAATGAGTTTCATATTCCATTGTAAACACACATCTAATGCCAAAAAAGTGTAAACAATGTCAAGGCAATTTTTAAACTTTTATGTTAAACCTCCACTTTAGTGCACAGTGTCACTTATGGGGGTTGAAGGGAATTGAAATAAGACTCACAGAATCCTCCTGTGAAGTAAGTAGGTCAGCTCTCTGTACACCTGTGGATGTTATCACTCTGAAGTGGCTAACCAACCTAATTAACAACTTTGGCAAAGCTCCAAACAGAATTTCAGGAATAAATTAAATTATTAAATGTTGATAGCAAGATTCTCCTTAAAGTCACATTGTTTCCTGGAGCTGGGTATGTCATTGCATATAATTTGTTTTATTAACTTAACCTATTTTTCTATTCACAAATTACCTGAAAGTGGTTTGGAATTCATCTACTGCACAAAATTATATGCTGAATAATTCTTGGTTCATAAGCAATTAACTGTATAAAATATTCTAAATCTGAGATATGTTGGTTGGTTTTGATTGTACAAAAATCAATGTGTTTCTTAATCCAGATAAATGTCCTAATCCTGTGATTAAATCGGTACAAGTAGATCTTCAAACCTACACAGATCCCATTAGATTCATCGAGTTCCATGTGGGCATATGGTTCTGCCTTCACGTATTGAATTTTAGGATCAGACAAGTAGTTTTCAGTATCAGGATTCTGATGCAAATACTCATGCTGACAAGTAGTCCACAGTTTTGAATATAATATACAGGAATATTATACAAAATATAATAGTGCCCTTTTCCTAGTGGACTAGGTTTTGCTCTTGCAGAGTCATCTTGGTCCCTGGAGTAATTCTGTCTTGAGCGGTCTCACAAAATAGCGGAGAGGTTTCCAATAGAGGTTAGTTGGTTTTATTTTAAGCCTTCTTAACAAAACAAATCAAAACCTTGCAGAAGGAAAGCATGTGCAGACAAAGTAGTCTTTTCCCAAAGTTGGTCCCTCACACCAGTAAGTTCAGCAACCCAAAATTTCCTAACTCCTACCTCAGCACCTCGTAGGGTGACCAGATGTCCCAATTTTACAGGGAGAGTCCTGATATTTGAGGCGTTTTCTTATAAGCCTATTACCTCCCAACCCCGATTCCAATTTTTCACACTTGCTGTCTGGCTACCCTAGCACCTTGATGATAAAAGACTTCAGAAATCACATGCACAGAAGGGAGAGATGGTGGAGTAATTCCTCTCTGCAGTAGCTCCAGGCCACTCAGCTTTCCGGAGAATGTTGCAGTCTCCTCCCTCCATTTCCTGCTATCCTCTTATAAGGATCATCTAATTAAGTACAAGCTCTTTTTCTCAGGTGCAGCAGGTGGTGCTAATCAGTCAGCCCACAGGCTGTAGGTCTATGCCCACTGAGGAATGGTATTCCTTCTACCTTCACAATTACTTTTAGATGTGCTGTTTTTGCAGACATTCCTGCCAGTAAACTCATTTGCTACAGAAGTCACAGAAAGTGAGTGCAGAAAGGTGCAGGAACACAGCTAAAATGAATTAATTTTCATATAAATATTTATAAAAGTGAAAAGTATTTGCACAGTTTTAGGCTTTTTTCTTCCACAATAGCAAGTACCTTGTCTACAAGAATCACAGATGTCATGTAAAAAGGCAGAGGCATGAAAGAGTCTTTTGCCCTGCAGGGGAATGGAAACAGAAGCTGCTGAAATCAGTATGAAGTCACAGGGATTTGGCATCAAATGCATTCCATTACCAACCCAAGGTCTAGTGCAGAAGTGGGCAAACTTTGGCCCACAGGACCCTCCTGCCTGGCCCCTGAGCTCCTGGCCTGGAAGGCTAGCCCCTGGCCACTCCTGTGCTGTTCCCCCTCCCCTGCTGCCTCAGCTCACTGTGTCACTGGCACAGTGCTCTGGGTGGCCGGGCAGTGCATCTGCAGATCCGCAGCCTAAGCCGGTGCTCTGGGCAGCGCGGTAGGAGGGCAGGGGAGTTTGGGGTGGTGGTTAAGGGGCGGAGGTGTGAATAGGGGTCAGGGCGGTCAGAGGGCAGGGAACAGGGATGGTTGAATGGCAGCAGGGTTCCTGCGGGGGCAGTCAGGAAGGAGAGGGGGGTTGGATGAGGTGGCAGGGGGAAGGCATGGGACAGGGAGCAGGGGGTGGTGGATGGGGCAGGACTTAGGGGACGAGAAGTATGGGGGGGTCGGATAGGGATCGGGCCATGCCTGGCTGCTTGGGGAGACCTGATGTGGTCCTCAGGCCAAAATGTTGGCCACCCCTGGTCTAGTGTGTCTGAGAACTTACTCATTGGTCCTATGGTAAAAAATAAAATAAAATAATGCAACTTCATAGAATAGTTAGTTTTTCAGACATAATTTCTTAAAGAACCACAGCAAGGGGTTCAACTCATGTTGTCACCTTTGTTCTCTCTTCTAGAAAGCATACATCAGCACTCTCCCTCACTCTTGCTGTTATTTTTTCCAGTGATGTGCCACACTGCATGCTCATCCCTGAATGAACTGAGCTAAAACAGCCCTCCTAAAACACAGTAAATTATGTTTGAATTATTGGCAGCATTACTAGGCCCAAATTCAGAAATTGCTACAAGTAGCTACAACTTCCATTGAGGTTAGCAGGAATTGCACTTGTTCATTCTTGGGATGAATTTGGTCTCCATGTATAATACCAAACCTGCATCAAATCCAAAATCACTGTAACTTTCCCTGCTTGGCTGTTATCTGACCCACTTCCACTTACCATGTTAAACTTCACCAGTCATTTTCACTGCTGAATTTGGCCCGTGGGGAGCAGCTCTATTTGGGTGCAAGAATCCTCTTGCCTTGGCAGGATCTTTCCACTAAACTTCTTAATATTGCTTCCATTTTTACTGAATGCCAAACTCAAATATTAATGAACTTCTGGATTGAATTTGGCTTGAGTAGCCACAGTGAAAGGGGAGATTAGCCTTCATGTTGCCATGACATCTGGGCAAATATTTTGTAATTAATAATATATTTGATTAATTTTGCCCTTCTTTGTGGTCATGAAGAAATACTTTCTTCAAAAAGGTATTAATTATTCAAAATAATCACTCAAACTTATAGAATCCTAGACCTACAGGACTGGAATGGACCTTGAGAGGACATCTAGTCCAGTTCCCTGCACTCATTGCTGAACTATTATCAAGACTATTCCTGATGGGTGTTTGTCTAACCTGCTCTTAAAAGTCTCCAATAATGGATATTCCACACTCTGCCTAGGCAATTTATTCCAGTGCTTAACCACTCTGACAGTTAGGAAGTTTTTCCTAATCTAAACTGCCCATGCCGCAATTTAAGCATATTGCTTCTTGTCTTATCCTCAAAGGTTCAAGAGAACAAATCTTCTCCCTTCCCCTTGTAACAATCTTTTATGTACTTGAAAACTTATGTCTCCTCTCAGTCATTTCTTCTCCAGACTAAACAAGCCTATTTATTTTCCAGTCTTCCCTCACTGGTCATCTTTTCTAGCCCTTTAATCATTTATGTTGATCATCTCTGGACTTTCTCTTTTGTCCATATCTTTCCTGAAAAGTGGCTCCACGAAATGGGCACAATACTCCAGCTGAAGCTTAATCAGCACTGAGTAGGGCAGAAAAATTACTTCTTATGTCTTGCTTACAACACTCCTGCTAATACATCACAGAATGATGTTTGCTTTTTTGCAACAGTATTACACTGTTGACTCATATTTAGCTTGTTATCCACTATGACCTGCAGATCCGTTTCTACAGTACTCCTTCCTAGGCAGTCATATCCCGTTTTGTATGTGTGCAACTGATTGTTCCTTCCTTAGCGGAGTATTTTGCATTCATCCTTCTTGAATTTCATTCTGTTTTCTTCAGACCATTTCTCCAGTTTGTCCAGATAATTTTGAATTTTAATCCTATCCTCCAAAGCACCTGCAATCCCTCTCGACTTGTTATTGTCTGAAACATTGTAAGTGTATTCTCTATGCCATTATCTAAATCACTGATGAAGATATTGAATAGAACTTGACCCAAAACTGATCCCTGTGGGATCCCATTCGATATGCTCTTCCAGCTTGATTGTGAAGCACAGATAACTACTCTCTTGGAAAGGTTTTCCAGCCAGTTATGCACCCACCTTATAGTAGCTCCATCTAGGTTGATTTCCCTAGTTTGTTTATGAGAAGATCATTCAAAACAGTATCAAAATACTTACTAAAGCAATGTTATACCACATCTACTGCTACCTCCAATCCACTAGGCTTATTACTCTGTCAAAGAAAGGTATTAGGTTGGTTTGACATGGTTTGTTGTTGATAAAGCCATGCTGATTGTTACTTATCAGCTTATTATCTTCTAGGTGTTTTCAAATTGATTACTTAATTATTTGCTCCATTATCTTTCCAGGTACTGAAGTTAAGCTGACTGGTCTGTAATTCTCTGGATCATTCTTATTTCCCTTTTAAAGGCTGGCACTAGATTTGCCCCTTCCAGACCTCTGGTATCTCTCCAGTCTTCTTTTTGAGTTTCAGATCATTGAAGACCTTCTGGTTGAGCCGGGGTGGTCTCTTGCTGTACTTCCTATCTTTCCTACAGAGCAGGAGGGATAATTTGCTCTTGTGCCTTGTAGTGGTTTAGTGGTGGGGGCTCATCCCCCTCTGGGTCCGTTGTAGGCCACTCCACCTCTGTTTGTCGTCTACTGTGGGGAATTAGCAGGGCAACAATAATCTACAACGCGAGTCTACAACTAAGGCCGGTGGTCGAGGTTGCCCAGGCCCTTAGACAGGGCAGGGCAATGAGAGTCTATAGCTCACATAGTTCAGGGTCGAGCAGCAAACACAGTTACGGAGCACCAGCCCTTAGGAAGGGCACGGCAACAGACATCTATGGCTTGGGCCTGTGTTCAGGGTTGAGCAGCAAAGAGTTTTGGCATTCCGGCTCCAGCGGATGGCTGACAAACACTGAATTCTTGGCCTAGAGAGGGGGAGACTGCCACCACAGGGTTGGGGGGGGGGAGGTACACGTCCACCCACTCCACTACACCCTGACCTAGGGCCCTAACAGTGGCAGCGGGATTTGCCACTGGGTCAGGGGGATCCTGACTGCAACACACTGACCTAAACTCAGGCGGTGCTGCAGCCAGACTAGGGTCGGCTGTCCATGGGCCACTTTCTAACTCCCCCTTGGGGTGTAACTGGATCTGTAAAGGGTTGTCCAGATCATAGGGTAGAAGCCTGTGGTAGTTCTGGCAACTCCTCTGTGGTTAGATCAGCATATGGCTCCAGCAGCTCTGGCCAGTCCTCAGCTTCCCAAGGGCCTTCAGTAGTCTCCCAGGTCAGGAGCAAGCAGGAGACATCTGGCTCCACTGGCAGATGCAGCCCAACTGAACTCCCAGACCTACCTTTTATATTTCCTGTCCCACCCACTGACTTCCGGCAGGAGGGGTAAGCATGGCCTGGCTCCACTCACTAAGGCTCAGTGAGGAGTTCCTCCCCCTCCAGGTCTGTGGGAGGCCAGTCTGCCTCACTACATACCTTTAATAATGTCTCATTGAAACCTACCATTCCTTAGAATCATAACTCTACCATTTCATGATCACTTTCACCCAAGCTGCGTTCCACTTTCAAATTCTCAAACAGTTCCTCCCTATTTGTCAAAATAAAATCTAGAATAACTTCCCCCTTAGTAGCTTTCTCCACCTTCTGAACTAAAAACATGATCTCTAATACATTCCAAGAACTTGTTGGATAATCTGTGACCTGCTGTACTATTTTCGCAACAGACGTCTGGGTAGTTGAAGTCCCATATCACCACCAAGTCCTGTGCTCTGAATGGTTTCTTTAGTTGTTTAAAAAAGCCTCATCCTGCTCTTCTTCATGGTTAGGTGGTGTGTAATGGATCCCTACCATGACATCACCCTTGTTTTGTACTCCTTTTATCCTTACCTGGAAACTTTCGATGAGTCTGTCTCCTATTTCCATCTCAACCTCAGTCCAAGTGTATACATTATTATTATATATAAGGCAATATCTCCTCCCTTCTACAAGTATGTTGTCTATGTGCATTTCTGAGTATATTACAAGTATCTGAAATTCAGAATTTGAAATTTTGATTAGAAATATAGGCCATGTTTATGTCATGACCGAATGAGCATCACCCGGCGTCATGTTTTTAGTACAAATGCTTGTAATTATTAATTCAAACATTGCTTTTAATAAATTATTTAATATTTGCTTAAAATTCAGTGTCTGAGTCATCATACTTGCCGGTAAACTCACCTACTACATTCTGCATAGAAAGCCAATGCAAGAGGGACCTAACTATGGTTAAAGCAAGTTAACTGAAAGTTTTATACAAATATAAAACAAACATTTTTTGCAATATTTGCCTTGATCTTGTCACCACTGGGAAATAAAACTGATCAAGACTCACCAAGAATGACCACCTCATTCCTGTATTTTAATACAAAGGGATTTATCTAAGTTCTGTCTGAATTAATCACCACAAAAGTAACAAAAATATGAATGTCAAGTAATCTTATAATTATATTTCTCAAAATTATTCTATCAAAGAGTGAAACACTTAACAACTCCAAGTCTATATTTTGCACTGTCACACCTCAGTTATTGTCTTTGACCTCCATAGGGTTGTATGGTGGTCAAAGTCAGTGCAGAATTTTGCCTTATGACTCCAAGCAGAAAGTTTCACAGATACTTGATCTTTAATATCTCCCGGAACTATATGAATCACCAAAAATAGCTCATATCAGTATTCTCATGCAGCAAATCCAAGAGCTCAGCATTAGCTTGCTGACATCTGTTTGAAAAGTTTAATGCAATCACAGAATGATAATAGAAAAAGCAGTCTCTGTCAAAATTATTTAAATGTATTGGCTTTACTGATAATACCATTATCATGGAACACAGGACATAGCGATAATTATAGGCTCCACAGAGGCAAAAGTTAATGTGTGCCTGATAATGGAGAGCTTTGCCCAACTGAAAAAGTAAGAGCTAAAAACAAGAGAGCAGCATGTAAGACTTAGGACTAGATTCTGCTCTCTGTTACACCAATATAATCTGTAATAATTCCATTTCCTATTTAGTGGAGTTACTGCTGATTACACCAGGGTAAAATAGAGTAGAATTCCGCCCCCGCTTCCCCTCCCCCTCGCATGCTCTGTTTTCTTTGAGAGTAAATGAAATGAATAAAGTAAATGGAAATCAAAAGCATTTAGTTTATCTGGCTGGAAGTGAGTGGTTTTGACCATCCTCTACTATTCTGCAGTTCCTTTGTTAACTACTGCTTGACTGTGCTCTTAATATTGTATATTATACAAGCCAAAGGGCTTGACCCTGCAAGCATTTAAAAACGTAGTTAACTTTACTGACATGTGAAGTCCCACATCAGCTCACACAGTATTATGCTCAATATCTGACTGCATCATAGTGTGTTATAGTATTTTATTGGTCTATGATATATTACACCAACTCAGTTATCCAAGTTGCTACTTCCTCTTGTTCCATGTGCATTTTATCTGTATTTATTCTTAAGATCTGACTTACATGCACCATCCATGTATATCCAAAATACTGGCAGCTATATCAACATCAAATCAATGTGTAAATTTGTCCCTGCATTTAGGCCCTATGCTGCAGAAGAGGTGCCTATGGAACTGCTGACTTTGCAGCAACAGTATTAGGCATAATCAATGCCGTGGCAACTCCTCTGATGAATCTATTTTCTGTGGTGAGCAAGTGACTATTGCCACACAGGAAGATCCAGGATATCACAGCCAAGTGAACCCTCAATGTTGAAATTTAACTTGCCCCTGAAATCCATAAAATAGAGATAATACAGTATTCACTTTAATAACTGGTATGAATAGGGGCAGCACAAATTACTTACGTATGTGCGGCAATAAAGTGAGCCAGCATTTGGCATAACTAGCTAAAATTCTACAAGCAATCATCAGGCAAAACTCAATGACTTGAAAAAGGAGTTTTGCTAATTAAGGATTAAAATAAGAACTTCAATATTTGCTCAAATGAGTTAAGGATTTTCATAACCTATGTCATTCAGAAATTCAGAATTCTCTCCTAGAGCACTGTGAGGATGGATTATTTTAGATTTATATCTTGAACAAACGCTTGACTTTGTTACTCAAATATTCCTGTATAAACCAAAAAAAAAATTCTCTATCTTAATATACTGCAAGAGTATTTTTCACTCTTGTCCATCAAAATCCCTGGCACAGTGTAGTGATCACAAGCTTTTTAAAAAGAAACAAAAAAAAAAACCCAAAACAAAAAACCTAGTTGTAATGTGTTAAAAGGAAACATTGCTGCTTAAACCTGCAATCTGAAATCTCTAGTCTGGATTTATGAATGGTTCAGCAATTCAGTTAATTTTACTCAGATGTGGACCATGACATTGCTTGTGATGAAGAAAAGAATTACACTTTGAAAAAATAAAGGCAAGATGGCTTACCATTAAATTCTGCCATGCTGCTCTGAGAATATCAGCTAAGTGTGCACACATATATGTACATTCCTGTTACAGTTAAATATACTAATTACTTACAAAGCAACTTGATGTTACTAGGAAACACAGAACACAGTGACAAAGGGCACAGGTAATGAAAGAAGTACCTCTGATCACAAATGACTAATACCAGAGTTACCCAAGTAACCAGATAATCTCCTAAAAATGTATGCTTTTGACATTCACTTATCAATGCTTCTAAAATGCAGCTCCTATCATGCCTGCATAACAAATTTCAATTTCCTATAAATAATGAATATGCAGATTCCTCCATTATTTGTAGATCTCTTTTTTTTTTTTTTTTTTAAACTGAATGCATCCAGGAAAAAAAATGCCTGCTGTGGATAGATTTGTATTCCTGAAAGGGTTAGATAGTAGCTTCACTATCCTTTTTTTTTTTTTTTAATTAAAGCTTCCCACCTCCATGTCTGGTGCTTTGGTTAATATTTTCCCCTTTAGATTCAAGGTCTGGGAAAATCTTTAGTCATTTCTCTCTTCTCCCCTTAAATTGTTTTTTTCTACTTTCTTGACAGCTTGCCTTCTTCATCCGTATTTTGCCACACTGACTGTGATATTTAAAGATACATTGAGATGATTATTTATTTGAGAGCCAAGGCATGTTTCAGTTTCACTTTATATGTGTATATTGCTAGGAAATCCCAGAAATTGTCAGTACCTTATTAGACCTGATTTTTTCCAGTGTTTTGTCACTTGTGTAGTTCATTTACATCTCTGAAGTGAGTGCAAATGGATATAAAAAGCTACTATCTTGATTTAGTGAAGTTTGATACTTATTTTGCACAAATGTAAATGGCCACACAGGCTGAAAGGCAGTGAACCATCAGGGCCTACTTTACTTGGATTGATCAGAAAGAATTTACTTTTTTTACCCTCACCCTCTGAAACTCTGACTCTAATTAAGGTCAAAAGGGACCATCGTGACCAAACTGGCTGTGGAGAACATCTGTACCATTTTCATCTACAAAGGCATGCAGTGTCATTTGGGAGTAAGTCACTTCTGATACATTAAAATAAAAAAATCAATTTATCAATCTGCTGAATACTTTCGACAGGACTCAGTTCAGAATGTGCGACAAGTGTAACAGATCTCATTGGAAATCAACATATCCATTATGGAGTTTGTCTGGAAATATATCTGAAAACCCAATGAAAGAGGGATTTTTTTGGAAGAAATCTGCCAATATCAACAGTATTGATTGTCTAATGGTAAGTAAGAGACAAAAGGTGATTCCCAATAACCAGCATTTTAATGTCAAATTTTAGGCAATAGGATGAATATCTACTACAGACTCTGTATAATATTACACAATTACAGCAAAAAGAAGAGTAATCCTGCTGTGATGATAATCTGAATATTTCCATCTACCATGTCATATTAGCATGTTAGCAATCACTTAAGAGTAGTATTCAAAAGAACCCTATGTAATGAATAGATATTTTTGACTCCTGAGCCTCATGTCTCACAAAGGTTATTATTTGAGAACACTTTAAAACACTACATTTTTAAGAAAAATGTTTTCATTAACATTTTCACAAGAATGTATGGTACCTGTGACTAATATTTTCAATAGGAGCTATTCGTTTCTATTTTATCGTTGAATGGTCATCACTACAAAATTAAAAAAGTCATCTGTAGCTCTAACAACATGAAAGTTTTGAAAAGAGCAGTGGTATTCAGCCTGTAAAAATAATGTACTGAAATGCTTTAGAATAATTTATCAATTAATAAAACATTGTACAATCTTTTCTAAAAAATCTCACACCAATAGCAACATATTTTTAAAGCAATGTTAGAAGTGGTAGCTCCATTGAACTGTACTGCTTCTGTTAAGAAACCTGAGTCAACTCCTGAAATCTTTACTCACTGCCATATTCTGCCATTCTTTCACTGAAAAAGTCTTGTACTCTTTAAATAAATAGCCCTATTGAACTCAGCAGTGAATAAAAGTACTACCCATTACCTGTAAGGGTGGCCAAACCTGATCCTCCTCAGTCTTTTTTTTCCCATTGAACTCAACAGGAGCTCATCCAAATAAAGATGGAAGAAAAAACAAACAAACTGGCTAAGCCATATTCTCTTCTATGAAAATGGAGAGAAATCAACAGGGTGCAGCATTATGTAGGATCAGATCTTTGGTGTTTGACCTGTTTCTCATAGAGGCCATTACGAATCTTTTCCCTGACTTTGGATTCTGATCAGGCTTTTAATTAAGTTCTCAGGATTTCTGCCCAACATTGCCTCCCCCACCACCCCTTTCCTAGTTCCTGGAATTAAGCAAACAAAGATACTTGGAATAATTAATAAGCTAACATTGTTTGTTAGAACTTTAGCTTCCAAAAAATGATGCAATATAAAATGCTTGCTGTTTACTTTTTAGTTAAGCTGCTGACACTTAACCAGAAAACTTTCTGAAATGTACAGATAGGCATGTAGCTTACATTTTCTTTTCAAACCTATCATTCGTTGTCGTCATTTCTATTGCTTCCCCTTTAAGACACTGGTCAAGAACAACAGTCAGAAATCAAAAATTTCTAGTTTCCACCCAGTTGTGCATGCTTGGCAGACTCGACAGTGGGCTCCAGACTAGTCTACTTTAATTAGCAAAACTGTTCTTTCCTGTTTTTCTCAGAAGCATGAGAGCCTGATGAAATAGTTGAAAAATGTGTTATCAGCCAAACCAGAGAGGAACTTCGAGAAAAGCCCAGCCAGCCGAGTGCCCAGCCAACTGACAAGAAGACTGAGATCAACAGAAAGGGGTCAATTCTCTGTTCCTACTCTTGGCACTTTAATGTGCTCAGGGTTGTGTTAACTTGCTCTGGGCTACCAGTTGTCCCCAATGGCTCTTCTGCCCAGTAGGCACATGTAGCTGGAGTAGACTGTCTTCTTGCTATGCTCCCCCTTCCCATTACATGCCCAGTGGCTGCCAAAGAGAGCAAAATAGAAGCATTCCACCAACTCCAAGCCACCCCAAGAACCCTTTAGTCCAGGAGGGAAGTCTCCAGGGTCCATTACTTCCCCTTTGACTCACTGCAGTGGCATAAAAAGGACATAAGCAAAATGAAGACTTGGGTACACAATTTCTCATCTGGCACTTGCAAATAATCAGAGCATGGCTATATGTGCAGAGCTGCAATGGCATAGCTGTATCAATACAGCTGCGCAGCTATAGCACATCTGGTGAAGATGCTTTATGCTGATGGGAAAGAGCTTTCCCATCAGCATAATAAAACCACCTCTGAGAGTGGGAGAAGCTAAGTCTGAGGGAGAAGCTCTCCCACCAACATAGCGCTGTCCACATAAATGCTTATGTCGGTGTAACCTATGTTGCTCAGAGGGGTGGTTTGTTCACACCCCTAAGCGATATAAGTTATGCCGACATAGGCTCTGTCTACACTACAGCCTAAGTTAAAATTCAATATGAATTCTAGCCTGTTAAATTGGTTGTCAGCCTTCATAAACTCTGGCTAGGGGTACTCCTAGCAAAATGACTTGAATGATGTATGAATAGCAACATTAGCCTACAGATTCATGTGACAGACATATGTTACCTACATACCATTTCCATTAGAAGATCACTCACACAATACTGTACACCTCTTAAATTAATTCCATACTTCTGACTGCCATTCTGGTGTCCTTCCCTCTGACTATGTTGTCTTGTGCCATCACAAGGTGTCACCTGCAACCTCTGTCTGCACATAAGTCTCAGAATAAAACTTCTGCATAACTAGAAAATTCAGTTTTAAAATTTTATTGAAAATGACATTAATGTAGCTTTTAATTTAGGCCATTGTATGCTACCACTAAAAAAAGAAAAAAAAAGGGATTCTGCTCCTTTCAAGAACAGTCTTCAACGTTCAACTACAAATACACAATTCTAAAAACTGTTGAAGGTTCCCCACTTCTGTAAACAGAGAAATTCCAATGTCCTTGGGACTTGACATTATTACTCCCTCTCTATCTATCATTTTTTCCTCCTTTCTAATTCATTTAGTTTTGCTATAGTACAGGATGTGTCACTGTCACAACAAGAGCGATAATGATGTCACAAACACTTTATTTTTGAACCAGCAAAGATCAGACAGTAGCAACAGGGTGGTCAGAAAGGAGAAAAAAAAATCTGTTTAGATCCAAGCATTTTAGAATCCAGTAGTGAATGGAAAAGGAAATGCTGGTACTTGTATGGAATTTAGTGACTGATGCTTAAAAATTTGTCCAGCAGAAGAAAAATTGCAACAACATGAGAATGAAGTTGATCGTTACATTAAAATAAAGAGAAATCATAACTTTGCAACAGAAGATAGAAAAAAGAGTCTGATCGGATTAAAATAAATCTTGTTACTCTAAATGGAACAAGAGACAAAATATTGCACTGCTTTGCGGCTTAAGCTTATTGATTTCCATGCAAAGGCTCAAACAGTGAGGACCTTGTGGACCTTGGAATCATCGAAGATATTTATAGAAAGCATCTGTTCACAAATTACTTTAAATGATTTATGTTCAAAATCTCATTGTGTTAAAATTGGAGATTAGTCCTGGGTCTTTCCAAAAGTTTTTTGCTTAGACTGAGATTAACTAATGCTAGGTGCAATGGTGATTTTGCTTGCACACAATTCTCTCTTTGTATTCATACTAAAGATGGGCTTCAGTCACAGAAGTCAGATAAAAATCTGACTATTGAACATTCTCCCCCGAAACCTCAGGTCTGTTTGAATCTAGGGTAATGATTTTGATTCATCTCATTATACAGATAGGATCTAGCCATTCAACATGGATCCAAATCCAAATTGATTGAAATTCTGAATGCCCTGAAAGTTAGGGAATTTAGTTCTGACCAAGTTGTAATTTACACCATGGAGGAATGAGAGATTTAAATGATCAGGTGACTAGTTTATTGTGGTTCCTGCAGAACTATTCTACAGGGTCAGATTACTGGTTTGAAAAACACACCATTGTAATCATAATACAGTTCCACAGCTGCACCTTACAGATGATCTTTCCAAGCAATTTACTTTTTGTTTCTTTCCAGGGTTTTGGGTTACATCATTTTTGTTATGGCAACTAATCAGTATTAGGTGTAGTCTGCTAATGCAGTTGATTAAGAGTAAATATCCTAAAATACAATAAAAGCAGAGTGGACTGAATGCAACACAAAATGTATCTGTAAATTCATTACCACATGCATCCTGACAGCACTTTTAGATATTTGTTAAGGGAACATAAACAAAGAAAGCATCTTTCTTGTTCTAAATACTCACAGCATAAAAAATGATGCTCCCAGACTCTCTTATTAGCAATATCATTCATTATACAACAACACTGCTTGTTCAAACTGTTTTTCTGATAAGAAATGCTGCATTTTAAAAAGCAACTTCTATTTTAATATTTAATACCTTAGCATATCTAGATCTCCAAAAGTAGCAAGCTATTTAGGCAAGAAGTGCACTTCATCTAATGTTAAAAGCATTTCTGGCATTTTATGCTATCTGCTTTTTAATGACTGTATTTTCCTAACATTAAAAATGAATTAATCTCTTTCCCTAAGTAGTCTGCTGAACATTTAAAAAGTAAATCTGATGGGTTTACTCATACCTTGCATTCACTGTAGAGACCTGCACATCAGTTTGTGTTTCATGGTTTTGCAAGGAAAGTGAGTTTACTTTGAAATTCAATATCTCATAAGATCAACCACAGTAACATCTGAGCGCCAAGGGGAAAAATATTCACTTCTTTCCTTTGAATTTTATTAAACCAAAGTATAGTATACTGAGTGACACACCAGCCATGAAGTTTTGAGTATCAGAAGTTTTGAGTATCAGATATGGGGGCCATGGCAGACCGCAGATTTATGAATAACACTGTAGTTGGGCATGAAAGCAGGGAGGAAAACTCTCAAAGTCCATGTAAGAACAGTAACACTGCATCTGGTTTTAGATTTTTGGCCAGTTTTTATCTATACTCTAACCTAAATTAGTCCATCCTCAATCTGCCCAACTTTTCCTGTTCCTCTCTCTGTTTATAATAGTGCCCTGCCCCCTGACCCTCCCTCTCTCTGTGAGGTTTGCAAAGTCCATCACAAAAACACCCATTGCAACAGCAATTCTGTTGCAGAGCTGGGAATAGAATCTCATTATTTTACTCCATTGTCCTTTACTTTAACCATCATGCCATGATTTTCCTGATCTTGGAGTGATTTTTCCAACGAGAAGTGTTTCAAGCTGGCTGCAATATTCTGTAAAACAGCCCTCAGTTTTAACTTGAGAAAGATTCTATTATTTATCAGGGATTCTTTTCCCCCAAAGTATTGGATTAAAACAATTATGTATTTCAGATGTCTGTGATTTTGCCATATTCACTCTGCCTATAGCTAGATATAAACAGCTCTGTGCAGCTCTGGCAATTAAAAAGAGTTTCAATTTGGGTAAAGAGACCTAAGAAAACAGTCTTCCGCAAAACAATAAACAAGAATAAGGACGGTGCAACAAATTTCCTCCTCTGCCTTGGTGGATCCAGCGCTTGTTGGCAGATTTGCTCACCTCAGTGATCTTCCCCACAGTCTGGATCAACTCCTTCTGTGTCTGATAAATTCCTTGGTGAAATCAGGGGCTATTAGTACAGGGTTACTGCAGAGGGCAGTCCGTAGGTCTGTGAATGCTTCCTCTGCTGCTTCAGACCATCTCACCAGATCAGGTCCAGATAGCGAACATAAGATAGGGTAGTAGGGTGTCCCAATCCTTCCCGTCCCGACTTACCACCTTCCGTATCATAGCCTTGAGAGTTCAATTAAACCTTTCTACCAACCCATCAGTCTGCGGATGATAGACTGAAGTTCTCAAGGTATGTATATGAAGCAGCATAGAGAGGTCCTTCATTAGCTTTGACATAAATGGGGTTCCTTGGTCTGTCAATATCTCCCTTGGTAGCCCCACTCGGGCAAAGATCCCCACCAGCTCTTTGGCTATCATTTTAGAGGCTGTGTTCTGCAGGGGGACGGCTTCTGGGTAGCGAGTAGCATAGTCCAAAACAACAAGTATATATTGGTGGCCCCGAGCCGTCTTCTCCAGGGGTCCCACTAGGTCCATGGCTACTTGCTCAAAGGGAATCTCTGTGATGGGAAGGGGTACTAAAGGTGCCCTCAGGTGGGGACGGGGACTGCGCAGCTGCCACTCTGGGCAGGACGCACAGTACCTCCACACTTTTTCATGTACTCTGGGTCAGAAGAAACGTCACAGGACTCGTGCCAGGGTCTTATCTACCCCCAAATGCCCCCCAAAAAGATGATTATGAGCAAGACTCAATACAGCGTTCTGGTGTTTTTGAGGTACTAGGATCTGCTGTACTTTCTGCCCCTGTACTGGTGAAACCCGGTATAAGAGATTCTTCTTCATTATGAAGTAGGGTCCTGGTCTCTGGGTTTTCCCTTCCCCAGGGACCCCATCTATTTCAGTCACCTCCTTCCTAATGTTGTTGTACCTTGGGTCTTCAGCCTGGTCCTATCCAAAATTTCCTCTCCCACGGCTAATCTGCCCAAGAATTAGGGGCCCAGTCTCCGTTGCCCCTACTGGTTCAGAAGCATTAGGTTGGAGGTCAGACTCGGGTGCTTCTCCATCCTGGGTGGCTTCCATTTCAGCTACTCGGGTCCGCCTACCTACGAGAGTGACCCTCTGGCTTTGAGTCAGTATTCGGGTTCCCAAGGCCTTAGCTGCCCTCCTTTCCCTTTTTGACTTTCTACTGTCTGGGTATGGAAAATAAATCTGGGGATATTTCAGAGAAAACTGAGGGTTGACAGTCTACTGTGGATGCCTCACTAACTTCAGGGTTCCCTTCTGTCTCCAATCTTCCTACTGGGAGTAAGTCTCCAAACCCTGGGAAGTCCCTCCCTATGAGCAGTGGGTATGGGAGTTTAGGGACTACACCTGCTGCTACCTCAGTAGTGTTCCCCTGAATCTCAATTTTTACTGGGATGGTGGGGTAATAACCTATTGTCCCATGGACACATGTTATACCTGTACACTTAGCCCACAGCAGCTGACTATACTTCACGAGCTTCCCTGAAATAAGCGTAATAGCACTCCCCGAATCAACCAGTGCCGTGGTCTCTCACTCATGTACACCAGACCAGTAAAGCTAAATATGTGGGCTTAGTGAGATCCCCACAAGGTGGATTAGGGAGCATGGGTCTGCCCAGTTCCCCAGGTTACACTGCATAGGCTCCTCCACATTGGGACACTGTGCAGCTATATGTCCCCACTCCCATAACATCTGTATGGGGCCCTATGCATTCCCCAGTCTCTTAGTTTGAGCAGTCTAACATCACAATCTTCTTCCCCCTCAGTGTTCCAACTCTTTGTGGCTTCTGGTGGGCCTTCAGCACCTCTCTTTTTCCACCTGGGCTCCCCTGGTGGCCCAGTCACCCGAGCTTTAGGGCTTAGTGCTGCTAGCTTAACCTCTTCCTTAATTGGTCGGGTCAGCCCCCTCACCGTCCTTCACCTCTCTACCAGTGCAACAACCTCATCATAGGTGGAGGGTTCGTTCTGGCTTACCCAGGCACGAAGGTCTGGCGGTAGTCCCCTCATGTATCGGCCAATGACCGGAAGCTCTAGCATCTCTTCCGGACTCCGGGACTCCATTCGCCACCACTTTCATGTGAGATGGATGAGGTCATACAATTGAGACCGCGGGGTTTTGTTTTCCTGGTACCTTCAATCGTGATACCGCTGGGCCTGCACTGCAGTCGTTACCCCAGATCTGGCCAGGATCTCTGCTTTCAGCTGGGGGTAATCTGTTGCAGCCTCTTCAGGCAGATCATAGTAAGCCTTCTGGGCCTCCCCACACAGCAATGGGACAAGGATGCCAGACCACTGATCTCGAGGCCAGGCCTCCCCTAGGGCTGTCCTCTCAAAGGCCAGATGGTATGCCTCTACATCATCTTCCTGCGTCATCTTCTGCAGCCAATGGCTGGCCCATATGATCTGCATCCAATCATGGCTGTGGTTCAGCTCTGTAAGGCCATGTCTACATCTAAAATTTTGCAGCGCTGGTTGTTACAGCTGTATTAGTACAGCTGTATAGGGGCAGCGCTGCAGAGTGGCCACACTTACAGCAACCAGCGCTGCAAGTGGTGTTAGATGTGGACACAATGCAGCGCTGTTGGGCGGCTTCAAGAGAGGTTCGGGGAACGCGAGAGCAAACCGGGAAAGGAGACCAGCTTTGCCGCGGTTTGCTCTCGCGTTCCCCGAACCACCCTGCAAACCGCAGGGAAGGAGACCTGCTTGTTCGGGGAACGCGAGAGCAAACCGCGGCGAAGCTGGTCTCCTTTCCCGGTTTGCTCTCGCGTTCCCCGAACCACCCTGCAAACCGCAGGGAAGGAGACCTGCTTGCTCGGGGGTTCGGGGAACGAGAGAGCAAACCGGGAAAGGAGACCAGCTTCGCCGCGGTTTGCTCTCGCGTTCCCCGAACCACCCTGCAAACCGTAGGGAAGGAGACCTGCTTGTTCGGGGAACGCGATAGCAAACCGGGGAAGGAGACCAGCTTCGCCGCGGTTTGTTCTCGCGTTCCCGGAACCACCCAGCAAACCTCAGGGAAGGAGACCTGCTTGCTCGGGGTTCGGGGAACGCGAGAGCAAGCCGGGGAAGGAGACCAGCTTGATTACCAGAGGCTTCCTCAGGTATGCTGGGATACCTGCTTATTCCACGGAGGTCAAGAAAAGCGCTGGTAAGTGTCTATACTTGATTACCAGCGCTGGATCACCAGCGCTGGATCCTCTACACCCGAGACAAAACGGGAGTACGGCCAGCGCTGCAAACAGGGAGTTGCAGCGCTGGTGGTGCCCTGCAGATGTGTACACCTCCTAAGTTGCAGCGCTGTAACTCCCTCACCAGCGCTGCAACTTTCTGATGTAGACAAGCCCTAAGAGTATTTACCTGGTTTACCAGTTCTCGCAACGTAGCTTGCTCTTGAGAAACCTGGTCCATCAGCAGGCGATTAGTCTCTTGCTGCAGTCGCACTCCCTCCTGTTGGGTGGCTGCCTGGACATGGGTAGCCTTCTGCTGGGCCACCGTAGCTTATATCAATGCCCATACTAAGTCATCCATTGTGGTGAAAAAAAAATAAACCCTCTACCTTTTTTTTTTTTTAAATCACCCTCTTTCTGCCATGTTGTGCACACCAAATCCCACTGCTAACACCAGTTGTGACAAAGTTCCTCCTCTACCTTTGTGGGTCCTGTGCTTATTGGCAGATTTACTCACCTCAGTGATCTTCCCCACAGTCTGTATCAACTCCTCTTGTGTTTGATCAGGAGTTGGGAGGTTTGGGGGGAATGCGGGCCACCCTCTACTCCGAGTTCCAGCCCAGGGCCCTGTGGATTGCAGCTGTCTATAGTGCCTCCTGTAACAGCTACATGACAGCTACAACTCCCTGAGCTACTTCTCCATGGCCTCCTCCAAACACCTTCTTTATTCTCACCACAGGATCTTCCTCCTGGTGTCTGATAATGCTTGTACTCCTTAGTCCTCCAGCAGCACACCCTCTCACTCTCAGCTCCTGGTGCTTCTTGCTCCCAGCTCCTTACACGCACTTCCTCTCCTCTGGCTCTCCCTCGCCTGACTGGAGTGAGCTCCTTTTAAAATCTTGTACTCACTTAAAACCTCTCTCTTTGCAGTTAAATAAATTTGTTTTTCCTTTAATCAAAACTAATCCAGTGTTGTGAACTGTGTGGTGTGACAAAGTTCCTCTTCTACCTTGGTGGGTCCCATGCTTATTTGGCAGATTTGCTCACCTCAGTGATCTTCCCCACAGTCTGGGTCAACTTCTCCTATGTCTGATCAGGAGTTGGGAGGTTTAGGGGGAACCCGGGCCGCCCTCTACTCCAGATTCCAGTCCAGGTCCCTGTGGATTGCAGCTGTCTATAGTGCCTCCTGTAACAGCTGCATGACAGCCACATCTTCCTGGGCTACTTCCCCACGGCCTCCTCCAAACACCTTCTTTATCCTCACCACAGCATCATGTCCTAGTGATAACGCTTGTACTCCTTAGTCCTCCAGCAGCACACCCTCTCGCTGTCAGCTCCTTGTGCCTCTTGCTCTTAGCTCCTCACACACACTTCCTCTCCTCTGGCTCCCCCTCCCTGACTGGAGTGAGCTCCTTTTTAAACCCAGGTGCCCTGATTAGCCTGCCTTGATTGGCTGCAGGTGTTCTAATCAGCCTAGCTGCCTTAATTGGTTCTAGCAGGTTCCTGATTACTCTAGTGCAGCCCTTGCTCTGGTCACTCAGGGAACAGAAAACTACTTATTCAGTGACCAGTATATTTGCCCTCTACCAGACTCCTGTACCCCACTGGCCTGGGTCTGTCACAATGGAAAGTAAGTGATTCTAACAGAGCTAAGTATATTGTGGAAAATATTATTCATCAACGCTTTGGTGTATAGGAAATATAATCCTATTTTGCTGTCCATGTACCAATTTATGCCAACAAAATTCTGACAGAGAAGCTATTATGAAGATCCAATTAAACCTTCTCCAGCAAGAAGTGTGCACACCCCACAATTACTATTTTTTTATGACAATGACCCATGAATTATGACTGGTGACAGAAAATTGCCAATCAGTAATTTTGCTGAGTACACAGCTAGATATAGAAAATTTTGCTAATTAAGCAATGGGACAAACCACTTACTATTAGCAACAAGGGGATTGTGTTTTCCAATCCCCAAGCCAGAATTATGGCACTGAAACAGCTAAAAAAGTTGGACAAAAGGTATGTGGCACACCCTTTTATACCAATGAGCGTGCAAAGCCCATAGTCAGAGCCCTGCTACAGAGATAATTAAATATATTTTAATAACTACATAACAAATCAAACAAGACTTTGGTTGCACCCTTCTCAGCTGGGACCACACAAGTTCATGCTACATGCCATTAGTTTGAATAAAAGCAATAAGAGAAAATTAATTCTCTCTCTTGACCCTATAACCACCTCATTTTTCCTTGTGATAGTATCTCCAATAAGACCCCACTCAAGTGATTTAAGAATATTTAATTGTCCTATAAGTTTCTTAATCCTAGTAATGTAGCAATCCCCTATTCCATAAACTGCCTGCACCCTTTACAAATGACTGTTTTGGATACTCTTCCATTAGGGAACCAAAAAAACAAAACCATATCAGTAAATGGAATACAATAATATCCCTCAATGAATAGAAACCACCAGCTGAAATATCTTTGCATAAAAAGTGTTGCAACAATTATAAGTAAAATACAGATTAGTAAAAATCAGACTATGTACACATAAAATTCATAAAGCAGAAACAAGGCTTAAATGAATTGCACAAATGGTTCACTATTGAACAAAACCAGCTCTTGCTTTCAGCCTTCTCTTCTCCAATGAATACTAGGTGGTTAAACAAGGTTGCAAGTGGCCTATTCATAAATTTAGAAGGGGCAGTCACTACACCTAGGCACCACGCATTGCATTCACATTTCACATATAACATAGAATTACATTTATAACAATTTGCTATTCAGTAAGTTCTTTCCCTTAACAAAATTATTTTTTAAAGAGATTCTCTGTCTGGAAGATCTGCTATGAAGCATCAAGGAGATTTAAATAAGCATTAATAAGGGATAAATCTTAAGAAATTCAGAAGACTGATGGCAGCTTAGTTCTGCAGCTCAAAACAGCAAGCCAATGTGTCATTTGGGTACCATACCGGAACTTTTGATGGATTTCTATATGATACCCAAATGACCCTCACCTCAAGGACAAGACTTACATTTTGACTCCTCTAACATCAGGGTCTCCTGCATGATGTGATCAAGCAGCCAACTCCCATAATCTTGCATTGGGTTGAACCATCCTGAGGAAACCCAGCTCCCCAGTCCAAAGAAGTCCTTTCCAGCAGGCGAGCAGCACCCCCCCCCCCTTCTGGTGCAATAAAAGCCAGTAACCCCACTGATAGTACCTGCTGATGAACAGCCAACTTGTAGCTTACATCCCAGAGAAACTCTCAGCACTGTGAAATTCCACAGGATGCTCATTTTCTTGTAGCTCTCTGCACACGTTTTTCAGGTCTGGAAGACAACAGTCCTCCTCTAATAGTGATCCTCTGACCAAATGTATGCTGGTATTGGTCAGACAGGTTCTCAGGGCACTTCGAAGTCAGTAACCTACTTTCCATAAGATGGAACACTAACTCTTTCTACTATTATCCTTCTCTTTGTTGTTTGCAGATTTGATTGCTATGAGATGCTCTATGTGGAACTACTACTGAACTAACTTAGAAAATTAAGCTAATGCAGAATGTGATGGGTCACTTGCTTAAAGAATCATTTCAAACACTTGTCCTCCACAGACAGCACTGTTTAGGAATATTTTTCTTGGTGCAATTCAAAGCATTAAATTTTAATTTCTAAGATCACATCTCTCTCTGTGCACATCCTAACAGACAAGACCAGTTGGGGAGCTCTAAACTAAGACTTTTCAGATTGGAACTCTTGGGCAGCTGGGTACAGGGTGCTTCGGTGGGGAGCAGAGGTGGGTCTAGAAGAATTTGCTTCCCCCGCTGCTCTAACTAGGCAGCCCTCATTGACTTTCAGTGAATTCTGAAAGGCCCATTTTTCTCAGGCTTTTCTTTCAGTCAGTGAGATTAATTTCTTTGGATCGAGTTCTTTTTCAAGTAATTTTGTCCTTTTTAATCATGTGATGGTTTAATCAAGTAAGTAAGACCCAAAATTACTGAGGGATGCATACATTTTACAAATCAAAATAAAAAAAATAATATAGGCTGTAGGTCAGCAAACTCTTTCCTAACAACGAGGCTGAAGGAGAGTCTCCTCAAGGAAAATGGTCAAAGTCCCATAGAACGAACATGGGACATTTAAAACAAGAATAAAGTACTAGAAAACCTGGCATATGAAACATTCCTGCCCTAGCAGGAGTAACAGAGCAGCTCTCTCCCCCTTTGTAATTGGTGTGGTGAATGCACTCCCTTTCCAAGAATAGTTGTGGGGCTGCAGGGGTACAGCCCTCCTTGTCTGCTTGCCTTAACAGAGACAGCAATAAGATCTTCCAGAAGAGCTGGTTGAATATTTTTCTGTCCAGATTTTTTTCGGACAGAGAATGGCTATTTGATAAAATGGAAATTGTTGCGCTCCCCTCACTGCACCCCCCAAAAAACTCCCATTCATTGAAAATACATGAGCTTTTAGCAATTGAAATCCCAACATTTTTTCATTTGAATCCCCCATCCAAAAATGTATGAAAATGATATATATATTTTGCTAGATGGAAAAAAATTCCCAGCCAGCTGGGTCTTCTAGTCACTGCTTTCTCAATTGCTTCCTGCCTGTTTTCTGTGGCTATATTACATCCAATCAGAGGTACACTGTGACAGCTCCTGTGCACCCTGCTACTTCTGTCAACTTCACTGTGGACTGTAATGGTGACTGTCTTTCCAGCCTATAGAGCAGAGGTAGCATACCAGTGAGACCTTCGGGTAACAGTTCATTCCATGGTTGCCTTTATCTCTTCCCTGCTTCTACAGCATGAGCCATGAGCACTTTTAGAGTTACCATGGTGGCTGTGTGCCTGGCCCTCCCTGCTGCAATTCGTCCCTACTGGCAGCACCCCGCAGCTAAGAGAGAGGAGTAGGTTTATAGATGTAGGAGATTTATTTCCTGGGTAGGAGATAAATTATTCCTGTCCTTGATATAATCAAGGACATTGTATCTTAAAGTAACTTTTTTCAAAGCACCTTAATTTATAATCTGAAGTTACCTTTAAAATATGATTGTAGGTTTCTGTATTATTTACTTAATGGTAGAGAATACATTTTTGTCAAGTCTGCTGAAATTGAAGGAATTTATTCAGCCCAAGCCTGAATCAGCCTGACTAATGCAAAATTTAGAAAGGGACTGAAAAAAATGCCTTTTGCTATGTCTCATGGATACCTTGCATACTTTGAGATCAATGTTTCTTTCAGTATTCATAGAGATGGGTTTATTCTTAGTTCCCACAGGTGCAGCATTTGGGGAGGGTGGAGGGAGGTAGAAGAGATGTAACAGGCACAGTATTGTTCCATACAGAGATAGCTGGGGAAATGAAGTTTTAAAAGATCTGTTCTTTAACCTTTTCTTCATTCTGCACACCTCAGTGCATAGTTGGGGTTATTTTTAGTTCTACGACAGTCACATGTGCAGACAGTTCTCTTCTCTTTACCATTAGCTTTTTACTCTACTTGATCATGTAGCTTGTCACTTGGCACCTACCTGTCATTTCCTTGCCCTCACAAGTTTTGATGGGGCTTTAGAGGGGAGGGAAGGTCCTATCATGCCTTCATAGAATGGAATATAAAACTAATAATGTTTTCACAACCACATTTATTGTCTATCACTTTAAAGAAAGTGAATTCTGACAAAATGGATAGATATGAGCAAAAACAGAAGTTGTATGCTTCCAAACTGCTCCTGAATCATACTGGGACATATCCTGTGCATAGTCTGAAAAGTATAATCTTAATGTACCGGGAAGGGATGATTTTGTTGTTGATGATTAAATTCATATTTTTATTTGAGTTGGCAACCCTGCTTAGTGTCAAAGAAAAACAAATGTAATCTGAACTTTATTATTCTGTCTGCTTTCTATATACCCTACGATATCTGAAGGATTCTTCCAAGTATGATGAGGGACAAGATCCTTGTTAAAGAGTACTTTGAATCTCATCCGAAAAAGATGATGATAAATCCTCAAACCACATGTCACAACTCCTGAAGGCAAATGAAGGCTTTTACAGCTTTTAAATAATCTTCAGCAATGATAGCGGTTAAGGCAATTTACCCTCCTCCCCCCTTTTTTGTGTCTCACAAATAGGGAGGGGAAGGCTGTGCTTTCACCCTGTTTCCAACACCACAGGCTATATGACCTGAGTGATTGTAAAACAAGTACTAAGACCATCATCAGAGTTACATACAGCCGAAGTAAATCCTCAACTCTTTTACCCCTGAAGCTCATAAATTTTCCAGATTAAATCTGTCACTGAGGCAATCCAATATACAGCCTGTGTTTCTGATTCTACTTCTGGAAATAAACCAGCACATATATAGACGGGCACATGATATTTACTTTAGGGCTAACCTAAAAGATTCCATGCACAGAGAAATAATTAATTCAGGTATCGTCAGTGAGGAATCCTTTCAAGATCAGGATTTCATACATCTTTATTCCTATATTCATTTTTAGAAAAGAAGATTTATAGTATGAACTGTAAAGACACAAATGCAAAAATAAAGAGACTCAGTTCTGATCTCAGACCTATATACATGTAGAACCCAGAGGATGATGCAACGTATTAATTCTGGGAGTCAACAGCCTCTGCTTAAAACTATAATGGGGCATCTCTCTCCAAAAGAGTTGTGTTAGGCTGAAATACATACCTACCTAACAAGCCTGTGCTCAAAAGTCCTGACAAAGATCAGACCAAAAGAGAAAGAGGTTAGCCTTCGACACAGGTTCTTCATATAAACTGATTTCCAAATAAGAGGAGAATCCAGAGCACATTTCATTTACATCTGCCGAGGATTCTGCCATTAGTCAATAGGGAACTGTATGCCTACCTATTTGGCAGCCAGTTGAGAAATCCAAAAGCAAAATCCCATATTCAAAGATGTAATTTGGTTTTGTGATATTCTTTGGGAGAAAGCTGAGCTTATAAACCAATTAAAGAATTGCATGCATTTGTTCTTGTGGTGCTATTGCGAGATGAAATGCAGTGATAATCATTTAACAAGGAATCTAGATACAATCCAGTGTAAGTTATTCTTCATTATATTTAACTGTTTCAGAACACAAAACTAGACTAAATGTATTTTGATATCCTTCAAAAAGATTGTCAAAGACACTAGATATATTATCTATTATACTTTGTGGAAAATCCTAGTACATAAACAAACATGACTTAGAAAGAATGGACAACACTTCAAAAGCCTCTCTGTGACTGTGATACTGAGCTAGAAATGGTTAAGCAGCCAGCAGGCTTAGGCTATGTCTATATTGGCTATGTCTACATTTTGTCATTAAAACTTTTGTCACTTGGGCGTGTGAAAAATGACAAAAAATCTAATGACGAAAAGCACCGGTGTGGAAAGCGCTTTGTCGGTGGAAGCCATGCTCCCAGCATTGAAGCTACTGTCATAAACAGATAGTTAAGGGTTAATGTCTTTTACCTGTAAAGGGTTACAAGCAGTGAACCTGGACCACCTGACCAGAGGACCAATCAGAAGACAAGATACTTTCAAATCTCGGTGGAGGGAAGTCTTTGTTTTGTGTTATTTGTTTGTCGGTTGTTCTCTCTGGGTTCTGAGAGTAACCAGACGTACCTACAGGCTCTCTAATTTTCTGTTCAAATAGTGAGTATAAGTACAAAGGTGGTTTAGTCTTTTTGATTGTTTTCTTTATTTGCAAATGTGTATTTTGCTGGAAGGATTTTAATGTGTATTTGTGTTGGAGGAAAGGCTCCTCTCTAGTGTCTATAAGCTGAAAGACCCTGTAATATTTACCATCTAAATTACAGAGACAACTTTTACTTTTTTTCTTTCTTTTATTAAAAGTTTTTCTTTTTTAAGACCTGATTGATTTTTTCCCCTTGTTGAGGCTCAAGGGAATTGAGTCTGTACTCACCAGGGAATTGGTGGGAGACAGGGAGAGAGAAGGGAGGGGGGGAGGTGGAATCCCTTTGTTTTAGATTCACGGAGCTTGAATCTGTATTACCTCTTGGGGAAGGGGAAAGAGGAGGGGGCAAGGTGCACGCCTCTCTGTTTTTAGATTCAAGGAGTTTGAATCACAGTGATCTTCCAGGGTAATCCAGGGAGGGAAAGCTTGGGAGAGGCAATGGTGGGGGAAAGGGTTTACTTCCTTTTGTAAGATCCAGGAGGTCTGGGTCTTGGGGTCCTCTGAGAAGGGTTTGGGGGGACCAGAGTGTACCAGGCACTGCAAGTCTTGGTTGGTGGCAGCACTACAAGATCTAAGCTGGTAATTAAGCTTAGGGGGATTCATGCTGGTACCCCATCTTTTGGACACTAAAGTTCAGAGTAGGAGTTATACCATGACAGCTACCACCCCTGATTGCAGGTGGTTTTATTTTGTTGCTGGGAGAGCTCTCTCTCAGCAATAAAAAGTGGCCACACAGTGCACCTTACAATGGCACAGCTGCAGCAGCACAGCCTCACCGTTGTAAGGTGCACATTGTAGACGTAGGATAAGTGACCGAAGGGAAACTTTTAATAAAGTAATAGAAAAGTATTGAAATGGTAAACAGGGCCATTTCTTGTAGACAGTTATCGTCATGTTATATACGCCAGAGTGTTTCAAATACAAACCAGCATTCTAGAGAATTAGACTATTAATTTTATTTGCCTGTGTTCACCTGTATCTTGTTAGATGTTAATATGATTATATTATCTTGTAGATGGTAAACTTCTATTCCTTTCTGTTACTATATTCTAATGATTCAGAGATCAAAAAGGAATGTTAGAAATTAGATGAAATATGGTGTAATAATATCATTGTCTTTATTTCTCTTTGAAGTCTATAGTAAACTGCAAAGAGCCTTTGGACGGTTAATTGCCTTATGCTAATCAGTTCAACTAATTACCTGTGTATAAACAGGAACAAAGCAACAATGTACATTACCTAGTCTTTGTATTACCTGTTGTCAAGAAGCTATCACAGCCTTCCAGAGATCTATAAGAAAACTTTGTGTGCAAAACCTTAAATCAGAGTGAATAAGTGAAGACTCAGTACACCACTTCTGAAAGGTTGCTGACCCCTGCAGTAAAGTATTGTAAAAGCTGTTTTGTTGCTGCCTTGCTGAATCTAATCATTAGAATAAACCAACAGTTCTGGGGATCATCTACCGCTCCTTTGCAGTTTGCCCTCATTGAGCAATCTCAGTGAAGCCCCACTGGAAACCACAGTCACAGTGACTTAAGAGCTCAAGTTCCCAATTAACACTGAAAGCCAATGGGACCTGGACACTTTTGAAAGTTTTAATCAAGACATAGGACTACACCACAGAGAGCCCTGAATTAGTGGCTGGATTTTCAGAAGAGCTCATGTCCTACTTAGGTACTTCACTGAAGTGGCCAGATATTCCAACAGTGCTCAGCATCCACCATCTCCCCAAATTCTCTAAAGTGTTCAGCATCCAGTGTTCTCACAGGCAGTGTTCTCACGTGACCCTCTGGGTGCTGAATGACCTGAAAATATGGCTATTTCCTTTTAGGTGAGATGGGACCTGAACTCTTGAAAATCTAAGTGTAAATGGGGACTTATTTAAGTGATAGGCTTACACAATTTTCTCAGAAAACTTAGAAAGATACAAGGTGCATCTTAAAGTATTGCTGACAGAACAAGATACACAGAAAGTTAGGCATCGAAATACTTTTTAAAATCTGGCCCTAAAAGACTTTTATAATATAGGACCTGATTTCCCTCACAGCACTGGCATAAAGCTGGCATAATGCAGTGGTGACTCAGTTCGTTGAGCTAAAAGCCCTTTATTTATTACACAAAAGAAAACTCTTTCGTGCTGGCCATGTCTGCATATGGACTAAAAGGAGGAATTTTTAAAGTAAAACATCATAGAAATTCTTAGCCCAGAGGGTCAAAATATATATTCAGTAAGAATTCATGACTCCAATATTTGTTAAATGACTAGGCACAAAGCAAAGTAGTGATTGAAACCAGTCCACTGAGCAGATGAGCCAATGAAGAAGTGACAAGCATTGATATCTGACTCTAACCAAACTCCTGTGAGCTGTGTTCTATATTATCAATGAACTCTATGAAAAGGAAAGAAAATTTGAAACTCAGGCAATTTCTGAGAGGAGACGAAAAGAGATAAAGGAAGATTGCATTGCATCAGAAAGTCTCAGCATTGCTCTGCAAAAAGATATTACTATCAAACCTCAAGCTTCAACAGAAATACGGAAATTACATTACTGGATCAGACTACAGATCCAGCTAGTTTTCAATCCTGTCTCCAACAGAGTCCAGTTCTAACTGCTTCAAAGGACAGGGCAAAAAACAACTGCAGTAGGCAATGATAGAAAAACCAAGAAACAAGAAACATTTCTTTCTAATCATCACTGGTTAAATGTTGAGTTGCAGAAAGGATACAAGCCCTCATATTTCAGACCATAACCTATGTCTTTTATTAAACCAGCCTATATTATAACCCTGAATATTGTTATTATGAGACCTGAGCAAATCTGTCACATGAACAAGTTTTTTCACCAACAGAAGTGTGGAAAAAACAAAACTTTTTGGTCAAAATTTAAAATTTCCCACTGGAAGGAAAAAGGGCTGGACAGTGAAGGAAGGGAGTGAGAAGCAGTGAAGTAGTAAGAGACCACAGGTTTCTTCCCCATCAATGTCTTTTTTAAATTAAATACAAACAAACAAAAAATAAAAGTTTCCTTTTAAAAACACGTAATCAAAAGTTGAAATATATCATGGAAAATTTTGAAACAATTTAGTTTTTTTCATGAAGCACCCTTGCCATTTGCAGCTAGTTCATATTGGTTCATATACATTTTTCAGCTAGTTCATATCCACATTTATGTGCAATTGGCAAGAGAGTCTTGCTGAAAACTCTGATTTCTAAGTTAATTTTATTTTGAGTTTATTTTAACTAGATATTGAAATATTATTGTCACTTAAAAGTTTAACAGTTTCTCCTGTTAAACTCTGACTAGTTGGACAATGTAGTTTTGGAGAAAAAAAATAGAGAACAGTTTTGTCAAAAGGATTTTCCTTTGTCACATTTGGATAAGCAATTCTGAAAATCTGACCCTTGCTTAGGTTCAAAACTGTCTGGATTATTTGTGATAATTGCACATGATCCATATTTTGATCTGGGAATAATTATCTTCAATTTCAGTTCACTTGAGACTTGTCCTCTACAGGAGGGCCTATACTTCTAGAAAATATAATTTCTTTGGATTACAGAATTTCATTGACTTTTTGGTGTAATAGCTTTTGTTTAAAATAAATCAATTACTTGTTCTTGAACTCAGCTTCATTGTTTGTTTGAGTTATGGTGCTCCCCAAAGGAAGGCAAGGACTTTTATGTGACAAATTATGGAGGTCAGATTCTTAAACTTGTATAAGAGGCTGAAGGGAGGGATAGCTCAGTGGTTTGAGCATTGGCCTGCTAAATCTAAGGTTGTGAGCTCAATCCTTGAGGGGCCATTTAGGGATCTGGGGCAAAAATCAGTACTTGGTGCTGCTAGTTAAGGCAGGGGGCTGGACTCAATGACCTTTCAAGGTCCCTTCTAGTCTTAGGAAATTGGTGTATCACCAATTATTATTTTTTTAATACAATTATGAATAATTGCTTCTTATCTGATCATTGTTTTACCAGAGTATAATTTTAGTCATTTGGGGATGAAATTGCTTGGCACTCCACAAAATCACTTGCTACCCACAGCACATACAAGAGAAAGTTTTTAGTTTTTAGCATTGAGACCCCCAGAGCTCAGTGTTTAAAAGGTGCAGCTTTAATCTGTAAATGCACAAATGTAAGAATTTCTAAACAGTAACAAAAATGGCTGTTTTTGACTCATCCATAGGGAATATGTATATATATTCTCTGGAGACCTCCTGTTTGATTGATAGCATAATTCAAGACATGGGCACTTATCTGTCAAGTCATACATAGTTTTGGTCCAGTCTGGCTCCAGCGTATGATGTCAGGCAGTACAATATAGTGTTCAGCAGTGAACAATGTGATCAGATAGTGATCAATGGGAGTCATGTATGCCTAGCCAAGAGCTGAATTTGGCACATACAATCTAGTCTGCACTCATTTAATTCTTCCTAGAAGTGAGCAAATTCTGCTAATTCTAGTAGTCTATACATTCTGTGATCATGGGAGCCCTTTAGCACTAATAGACTGTTTTCTTGTCCCTCTTCTTGTAACCTAATCAAAAAAGATTAGAACAACACTGCAGCTGTGGTTTAATTTAGATACACACTTTAAAGCCTGTATTTCTTCTCTAGCATCCTTTCTTCCATTTCAGAGACAGCTGTCAAGTACACACCTGTCCATTTACCCTGACCTGAAGGACATAGTGGTGTCTAATCCAAGCTGGAGCAACTGAGAATATAGGCATTCACAACTGTCCATGTTTGCATATTTATCTTCTGTTATTATTCACAGGTGTGAGTTCCGCTATCAAGACAGACTGAACTAGCTCACTTGTCCTGCAGTAAAATGGAATTAATGGGTACCTGTGTAATCAGAGATTAGTGTGTTACATACATTTAAAACATTTTGGCACCCGAATAGGGATAGGGCCATCCTGCATTTGAAGACTAATTGTTAACTGAATTTTCCTGGGGTTGCCCACAAGGAATTTAGATTGTGTACTGTTGTGACCATGGAACTTTGCAAGCTTTCAGCTCAATTAGGTTGAGTAGGATTCACCCTACTGTTACGGATGAAGAATTGATCCATGCGTTGAGCAAGTATGGGGCAGTAACCAGATTTAAGAGAATACAAAGTACACTGCAGGGTATTGCAATTTATGAATATAGTAAGAAGTGTACATATGAAGATGACAAGAAAAGAACGTGAACAGGTTAAATTGAATGGTAAGTGAAATGCGATTCACATTAGATTGAAAAAAATTCTCGTACTACTCCTAATGACTGTTATCCAATAGGTGACAACTCTAACAGCAGGAGTGATTCCAGAGGGCAGTGCACTTAATTCTAACCAGACATATAATGCAGCACTTACATATTTTTCAAACCAGTGTGCTTCTAGAGAGAAGTATACATTCTCCTCCCCTGACATTCACACACATTCTACTACTACATTCACGATTTCCAGTCATAGAAAATGTGGTAAAGTCTACAGAGGATGTTGCACCTGCCATCAGATATCCTACAAATTTAAATGTTTGAGGCAGTTCACCAGAACCCAGTGGAGAGGTAGATATTTGTACTTGAAAGCTGCAAATACAAAGAACAACAACAAAAAAACCCCTACAAGATGATCCCAAATTGTTTTCCAAGTTAGTAGAAAGTTTCTCACTTCCAGCACTGAATGGAGCTTTCAATGCAGGGAAGTCTGTCACTGCAGATGAGTGTTTGACAGAGCTGGAAAATAAATATGGTCCTATTTCCAGTAGTGATTAATTGTATGCACAATCTCTAGAGAGCTTTCAGAAGTCCCATGGAAATACTCTGAGTATCTGGGAAGATTAAACAGCTGTTGGAGAAAGATAATGGAGCAGAATACATGTTCCAGAAAACCCTAGTATATGGTGAATAAAGCAATTTATTAATGGATGTTGGGATGAGTCCCTGATCATACAGTTCCATCAGAGGGACCATTTGGATACTACTGCTATTTCCAAGCTATAATACTCCAAACTGCCATACAAAATCTGCCAATTTGAAGAAGAGAAAAATGAAAGAGCCAAGAAGGCTTAAAGAAGTTAGGGAAAAATCAGTCTATGCCTAGCAGTTCATGTCATGCTATAGAAGTTGAATGCAGCTTGAGTTCGGCTGCAGAAGAATCAAGGAAGATGGAAAATGATATGGCTGAACTCGAAGGAGCCACGATGAAGTTACTGGAAGGACCTGCCACTCTGAAGAGGCAGCACACACCAGAGCAGAAAAGCTCTCTGAACTTTCAGAAAACACCCTCAGCTGCCAAGAAGTCTATTGCAAACAATCTATGGTTCGTCTATTACAACTGTGGTAAGGGGGATCATTCTAATAATAAGTGCACTGAGCCACTCAACACTGTTGAACATTCCCCAGAGTACAATCTGGACTGCTGAACAGCTGTCTCTCCTCAATTCTCCAATCTGGCATTTCTTTTATACTGCTTTGCTGTGAGAGCAACCACTCCTGCCCTTGCTCACACGCAGCTTCTAGCATGTAAATTACTCCCAGCTATACTGCCAGAGTGCTACAGCTAGCTATTCCTGTGTTATATTACAGACAACCCCAGCAAATCCCCAGCTCCAGGCTTGTCCCCAGAAATGTGCATCTTGTACTGCCTTGCTCTTTCCTTCAGTGCAGTACAAGCTCATACTGTCATTTCATTAATAGAAAATGACATGCACAAACCATCAGAGTCTTGTAAAAGCAGTGAACATGGGGTACTGTCTGTCACAACAGTGTTATTACAAAAGTAGTTTCCAGAAGGGGATGACTGTCACTGCACAGAACTCCAAAATCTTAGAAGCCAGCTGGAAACTGTAAGATCGAGGCTAAGCTTTTAGGGGACAACAAGATGACTAAATGGAAGCAGGCACTAAATGAACTGGTGGGAGAACTCTCTCATATCCCAATGTTCATTGAGGAAGTGGCACACAAATGCTTAATAGCATACAGGTTTCCAGATAACCTGCACAACTCAAGAATATTACAAAGAACATTTGGCACATGTAGAATTGTGTCCAGTGAAAGAAATACTCCAGAAAATAAGAGCTGGAGGACAAGATGTTCCTTATTTGGGGAAACATCATTGCCTCAGTCTGATTTCCCAAAGAAATTGTTGTGGAACAGACAAGAAATAGACAGTCTTCACACTGATATGCCTTAATCAGAATCCACCAGCTTCAGTGCCAGTTATTGTGGGCATCAATGTTCAATGAAAATTTAAGAAAGACAGAGACAGGCTCACATTTCCTGCAGAAACTGCAAGTTGATACTGTATGGGCTGAGGCATACACTGTGAACAATGCTCTGAAAAGCATGCAGAAGAGAACTGCAAAGAAGATTGTAAGAGTTTTAGGGAGTAAGTAAGTGGCACTGTACCCAGGCAAAGTAAAGGAAGTTATTTGAAATGTAAGAATGTTACCAACAGAAGAGCAATTCAAAATTATACTACAAGATGCAGAAAACCAAAGTTTTCCAAGAGAACTAATAGTAAAAAAAACCTCAGTTTGCCATAGCTTCTTGTAATAGGCTCACAATTACTGCAGAATGTAAGTTCTCATGGAACCATGCCATCCTGAAAATGCATGATTGCTAGTGGAGAAGTTGTGGACTGGGTCAAGCCAATGCCAGCTATAAAAGGAGATGACAATATCCCTCTTTCTTTGGACTCTGGTGATTCTCCTATAAGTTCCAATTACAAACAGCATCTTGAGAAGACAATCTCCCAAGAAACGGGAGCCGCTTTCTCCAGACATGACTTGGATGTAGGTCACTTCAAGAGAGTGACATGGGCTATTCATCAGGTTCACAATATGCCTTCAAAGAAAGGACAAGGCCAGTTTTATCAGCTGTTTTTGAGGAATTGTAACAGCATCTCTATGAACTGTTAACAAGAGGAGTGATAGAGAAGTCAAATAGTTCTTGTGCCTCTCCATTTGTTTTAGTCAGAAAGAAGACTGGTGCCTTAAGGATGGTGGTGGATTACAGGTGACTTAATGGCATCATCAAAAAGGATGTCTATCTTTTACCAAGGATCAAGGAAGCTCTTTCTCTGCTATCTGGATTGAAGTGGCTCACTGTTCCCAATTTGGAAGCAGTTACTACCAAATTGAGGTGGTGAAGCAGGATAGACTCAAAACAACATTCACTACACCAATGGGAAACTGGCATTTCTGTATGATGCCACAAGGACTGACTAATACCCTTGTAACATTCTAGGGGATGATGGCATGAGTTATAAAGGACATCAACCACACAGAAGTCATAGCATTCCTGGATGACTTGATAATATTCTCAGCAATGTTTGAGGAACAAGCAAGGCTAATGAAGGTTCTTCAGTGTTTGACAGAACACAAATGAAGCTGTCATTTTCCAAGCGCAAGTATTTTTCAAACATCTGTTAAGTATTTGGGACACATGATCTCATGGGAAGGTATACAACCTGACTGACAAATCGTGCGCTTTAAAGTATTGGCCAAGGCGAAGGACTATGAGAGAAGTAAGGACTTTCCTGGGATTTGCAGGATACAAAAGAAAATTTGTAGAGCAGTATTTGGCTGTTACTTGGAAATCACTTCTCATGGGAGGAGGAAAGAAGGGATACTGTAGTATAGACAAAAGCTCTCAAAAGCTAATGGATCAATGGAGTCACAGCTGTCACAAAGCCTTTGAAACCATAAAAGGACCATTAACTGTGCCTGTCTTGGGGTTTGCCAACTGGAAGTTTCCATATATATTACATACAGATGCCATCTTAGCAGGATTGGGAGTGGCAATGTATCAAAAGCAAGACTCAGAGTAATTGCATATGCCATTTCAGAACTGAGTGCAAGTAACATAACTATCCTATGCATAAGCTTGAGTTCCTAGCTGTGAAATGGGCTGTATCAGAAAAATTCCATCATTATTTGTATATATGTAAAATTTGAAGTTGTGACTGATAATAATCCTTTAACATACACTCCTACAACTTCAAAGCTGGATGCCACATCTTATCAGTGATTGGCAGCATTAGCAACTTATGGTTCCGCAAGTCAAGCAAACTGAATAGGAATGCAGATGGTTTATTATGTAGGCCGCATGAATCTGAGGTTGAAGATAAGAGTGCATTATATCTTCAAGAGTGAGTTTCAGAAACATTATCCAAAGCCCAACTCATGTCTGAGCACTGGAAACAACTGTCAGCAGCTACTTGGGTTGCTATGTGGCAAAAATAAGCAGTATATATATATTATGGTTCAGACATGTGGAGAAAATGCCAGTAAAGAGAGAGTCCATCGATGATTAAATTACTGTCATGCAATGATAGTGTTGTGCCAGATGAGTACAATTGCCTAGATCTATGGCAGGAAACTACAGTGCACTTGGACTTTGTGTTGGAGATTGGAGAAAGATACACGAGAAAGATAAGTCAGTGGCAAGAATAATTCAGATGACAGTTGAAGGTAAAAGACTTAGCAGGGGAGAGCAGGGACAGGAATCTTCCAAGGTTCATTTGCTACTATAAGAGTGGAATAGACTTCACTTAGATGAAGGAGTACTCCATTTAAGAGCGAGGAAGAGAGAATAAGTCATTAATCAGTTAGTACTTCCATATTCTCAATGGCACCATGCTACAAACTATCCATAATGAAGTTGGACATATAGGCATAGAACAAACTTGAGAATTAGCCAGAGATAGCTACTATTGGCCTAAAATGGTAATTGATGTTGATCACAAGTGCAAAATCTGTGAGAAGTGTATCAAAAGAAAAGCCTGAGCACAAAAAGCAGCACTTTTAGTGAATATTAAGGTTTATTCACCACTGAAGCCAACATGCATAGCTTTCTTAGTATTAGAACCTGATGACTGTGATACAAGGAATATTTTGGTGATGACTTATTATTTTACTGGGTATAGCCAGGCATATCCTATTAAAGACCAAACAGGAAAAAGCATTGCTAGTACTGTATGGAAAAGTTTCATCTATCATTATGGTTTTCCAAAAAGGATACATTGTGATCAAGAAGCAAACTTTGAATGGGAGCTGATAACAGAGCTATGCAACCTAGTAGAGGTAAAAATAAAGAACTACTTCTTATCATCCACAAGGAAACCTTATACAGCATTTCAATAGAATGCTGTTCAGCATGTTAGCGATCTTGATGGATTAAAAAAAACAAACAAACAAAAGAATGGAGGAAGTATATTAAATGGTTGGTTCATACTTACAATTGCACCAGAAATGACAGAACTGGAGAACTCCATATTTCTTAATGTTTGGCAGACAGCCATTATTACCAGTTGACTGTTTTGGAATTAAGGCAAATCTGAAATAAAATTCTTCATGTACTTTTGATGAGTTAAAAGAAAACTGAAGCATGCTTATGAGTTGTCAAGAAAAGAACTGAAGGAAAGTCAGAAAGCTCACAAGAGGTTAAACTTTCATACATATCTGAAGGTGACAGGGTCCTAGTTTACAATCTCAAATTAAGAGGGAAACAAGTTAGCAGACAGATGGGAACCCCAGATATATGTTGTGGTTTGACAATTGCAACATGACTTTCCTGTTTAAGTTGTGAAACTAGAAATAGTATGGAGTCCCGTGGCACTTTAAAGACTAACAGAAATAGTATTACATGTGAGAGAACACTGCATTGTGATTTATTGAGGCCATATGGTTTTATTTTGACTGCAGAAAAAGACGAGTTTCAACATGACAATGGTTCTGAAAGTAACTTACTAGGAGCGAAATGGTTTAACTCTCAAGGAGATAATCTTTCTGGATCACAGGAAGCTGAAACAACTTTTGGATTGAACCCTGAAGCATCAGAATTTACACCCAAAGATTCAACTTTTTTATATGCAGTTGAGACATGGCAACCACATGCTGAAAGCAAAGTATTAATGAACTCAGAAGACACTGTACCATATGAGCATGGGGATAGATTGCCAGATGCATCAGAGTTCCCTTTGTACAATCAAAAAGCTACATTACATATACACCTGGTGAAGAATTGGTGAAGAATTGCCTGATGTTTCTATCGAAGTTGAAAAAAGCAGATACAGAACAAGATGTAGCACAGAACTCCGAGATATCAGCTAAGAAAATTGTAGCTGAAAATTTGCTTTGCAGGTCACAGAGACAAAGGCATATGCCAGGGGTCGGCAACCTCTGGCATGGAGCTCGCCAGGCCAAGCACCGTGGCAGGCCAGGCCAAGTACCCTGGCAGGCCAGGCCACTTTGTTTACCTGCCGTGTCAGCAGGTTCGGCCGACTGCAGCTCCCACTGGCCGCGGTTCGCCATCCCAGGCCAATGGGGACAGCGGGAAGCACCACGGGCCAAGGGATGTACTGGCCGCGGCTTCCCACAGCCCCCACTGAGACGGCAAACCGTGACCAGTGGGAGCCGTGATTGGATGAAGCTGCCAACATGTCAGGTAAACAAACTGGCCCGGCCCACCAGGGTGTTTACCCTGGCGAGCCGCGTGCTAGAGGTTGCCGACCCCTGGCATATGCCAAGGAAATTTCAGGACTATGTGCATAGCCTCTCCTGCACTCCGCTTGTTGAGCAACATGAGCACAAATACTGGATTCATTAGCTTTACAATGAGTACTGTAGTATTAACTGATACAATATGTGTGATTGGTAGAGATTTTATAGGACTGTCGTCCAGTAAAGAAGAATGTAATCCATCACTCTGTGCTGTCTTTTTTAAACAGTAATAGATTTTTTTTCTTTTGCAGTAGGAGAGTTTGCAGCTTTCCACTGATTCCAGCTAGTCTGGGACTAGCAGGTGAATCATAAAAGATTAGGGTTGGAAGAGACCTCAGGAGGTCATCTAGTCCAACCCCCTGCTCAAAGCAGGACCAACAACAACTAAATCATCCCAGCCAGGGCTTTGTCAAGCCAGCCTTAAAAACCCTCTATGGATAGAGATACTACCACCTCCCTAGGTAACCCATTCCAGTGCTTCACCAAAAGAAAAAATTCATAAATGCTAGGCACATGCTTAGTAGGATATTCCCAAGGGTGGGAGCCAATTCCATGCCCAAATATAAAGAAAAAAAAATCTTCAGTTAGTTGAGCCAGACCCAGAGGGAGACAGCCATACCAGAAAGGTGGTACTGATGCTCACAGGCCGGCTTTTACTAAAGGCAGCAAAAAGGATAACCACAAGGAGAAGGATACCAGCCGTACAGAAAACTGGGCGCTTGCCACATGTTCAACTCAGGTCAGTTTGGTGACAAATGCCAAATCATCAGTGCACGTTTTAAGTACATAGGATTTATGGCCTGTATACCTTTTGGTACTCAATAAATCTGTATGTTTGATACTATTATTTTTGTTTGGATTTGTTATGTTTGCTGGATTTGCTGTAACGATAAGGAGCCTCAGTTTACCCTCAAATTGTCTCCCTATAAAGTTTTTTTGTTTGTTTTTAATCTGCACCGCTTTACTACATTGTGCTGTCTGTTCCAAACTGGAGCCACTAAGGCTATGGACATCCACAGCTGTCCAAATTTGCTTATTTACCTTATGTGTTATTATCCACAGGTGGGAGTTCTGCTGTCAAAACAGGCTGAACTTGCTCACTATTCCTGCAGCAAAATGGAATTATAGTGGGTACTTGTGTAATCAAAGTTTAGTGGGTGACATAACAACACACAGTATTCTTTAATACAACATTGTGATTTTCTTCCAGGGAAGTTTACTGGCAGTAACTGATGTTTATACATGATATGCCACTATAGTTTTATTTCATTCAATTAATGTGGCAGAATTTATATCCACGGTTTAATTTGTATTTTGTAGCACAAATTCTTGCAACGTTTTCTATGCAGTTCTGTCATCATCCAATTTTTTCTTTTTCTGACACAAGAACACTATCAAGGAGCAGTTACTATTTTTTTCCCTGATGAAAACAAAAAACTCTCCTATGTGCCACACTTCAAAATACAGAAGATTTAAATGTTCATTAAGCTTTCAGTCTGTCCACTTCCCCATTTAGCTGGTTCCTTTCTGATGATGTCACTTAATTATGAACGGTGAAGCTTTTAACTGCTGAGAATTTAACATGTTTGGTTATGAATGATTAAGGGTGCATAAAGTTTTTACTGGCACATTAATCGCCTGGTATCGAAAGAGGCATAAAACTAGTTAAAAATTCACTGGTTCTTGACCAGGAGAAGCATAAAGTTTTAGCAACTGCTCACAGATTGCCCACTTCAAATGATAGGCCAACCAAGTGATGTTTGATTTCCACCACATGCCACCCACTCTTTCCTTTCTTAGTTAATAAAAAAGTTTGGACAGCATGGGCAGCTTGCAACAGCAATAACGAAAATAGAAACAGATTGGTCCCACAATGGTAGGTCCAGGCATGTTGCTTTGGATACCTGACCTTAGAGCATCTGCATTCTTCTGGATTAAGGTAGCTAACTTGCCCAAATTGTCTGTAATTCATCACTGTGTCCTGAAGGTAAAGTCTTGTATCTAAATCTATTTGTACAACAATAATACTTAGAGATCCCAACTGAGATCAGGGCCCCATTGCGTTAGGTGCTCAAACTACACTAATAAATAACAGTCCTTCCTCTAAAGAGACAATCTAAATAGGAAAACAGACAAAAGGAAACATTATCTCTATTTTACAGGCAGCGACACAGAAATTAAGTGACTCCTCCAAAGTCACACAGCTAGTCTATGGCAGAGGTGGGGAACAAACACAGATGTCCTGGGTTTCTGTGCAATGACTTAATGACAAGCCATTATTTTTCCCTAAATGGCCTGGTATATGCACCAATACTGGATTTCCTCACTTACATCAGCTATTTTCATGTACAGTATATATGTTTTGTACATGCTTAAGTATACATTCGTTTGCTTTGGACTTTGGAAATCTAGCATTGTATGTAGCAACACAAGCATCTTTCTTGGAACAAGCTGTTTACCCAATTATCCAGGCCAGGCCTGCACAACATACAGCCCGCGGGCCGCATGCAGCCCGCAGAGGCTCACTGTGCAGCCCGCGGTGGGATTCAAAAGGCTCTGAGCTGCCCACAGCGGTGGGGAGCTCAGAGTTCTTTAAATCTCAGCCGTGGCATGGATTCAAAAGGCTCTGAGCTGCCCGCAGTGGCAGTATGGTAACCCTATTGGTACAAAAAATACATACTGTGGCAGAACTTTTTATAGGGAACCGGTTGCTAAAAATGAAAGGCTTTTTTTATATATTTTTTTTGCTTTCAGTCATTCCTGTCGGGGCCCCACCGAAAATGTTCGAATTGGGCCCCGCACTTCCTAAAGCCGGCCCTGCCAGCTGCGGACGGGATTCAAAGGCTCTGAGCTGCCCACAGCCGTGGGGAGCCCAGAGCCCTTTAAATCTCAGCCGTTGCAGGGATTCAAAGGGCTCTGAGCTGCCCGCAGAGATTCTCAGCCGTGGCTGAGATTTAAAGGGCTCAGGGCTCCCCGTGGCCACGGGCAGCCCAAAGCCCTTTGAATCCCGGCGGCGGCTCCAGCGGATGCTCTGGGGCTGGGATTTAAAGGGCTCGGGCTCCCCTCAGCAGCAGGAGCTCTGGGCCCTTTAAATCCCTGTCCCAGCCCCACAAAGCTCCGGGTTCCCGCAGCCGCTGGAGCCCCGGGCCCTTTAATTTGACCCTGAGGGCTCCCAGCCAGCTCTTCAGCTGGGAGCCCCTGGTTGATCTAAAATCAAGTATCACCTCCCCACCCCCAACCTTCCTTTTTGGCCCACAGCTGTTTTGGTGGGGCAGCACTGGGAAAGGAGGGTTTGTTTCTGCAGGGCTGGGCGGTGCTGGGGCGGAGTGTTTCTGCTGGGCCGGGGGGGGGTGTTTCCGTGGGGCCGGGGGGGTTTGGCCCTCAGCTGTTTTCTTTGGAGTAATGTGGCCCTCGCCACTTTACGAGCTGTGCAGGCCTGATCCAGCCAAACAAAAGTCACCAGAATAATGCTTCTCTCATAGAAGCAGGGGCTGAAAAGAAATTCAGAACAAAGTGACTTCCCATCATGGCTTTGAAAGGTTGAGGCCATGAATTCTACAGTGTGGAAAGAGAAGGCAAAGAGCAGTAGTAATGAATGTGATGTTGGTAAGACATGGCCTGGTTAGAGGACCTAATGGATACCTCCCGAGACATTTACAATAAGCCTATTTTGGGCACTGGGGGCATGTGGCTTGTATGCTATAAATAGAGTGGCTCTATGTCAGGATCTTCTTGTTTCTTTTTGTTTTGGGAAGGGTAATTGGGGTGATGTAGAAGTGACAGACTACTATTGTTATGAGCACTAGTTTTTTCCTTTAAATGTGTTATTAGTATATCATGCTTAAGTTGCTTTTTAGGTCAGCAGTTAAGGTTTCATGGGGTTATCAATTGCTAACTAATCTGAAATTAACTTCATAATCACTTCAAGGCCTTAAGGAAAGTATTCATGTGAAACACAGAAACTAAGACAAATAAGAACCATAATCTTGTTTATCTTTGTCCAATTTGCTTAAAGAGATGAGAGAGAGAGAGAGAATGGTTCATATACTGTATCTTAAGGTGCTTAATACAGCTCCTGCTCATAATCCTGACATGGGTGTGTGAGATCCTATTAGAAAAAACAGTTATTACTTTGCTCAGTTGAATAAAGACATTTTTTCTTGCAAGAAAATAGGCTGAAACATAACTGCAAAGCAATTTCAGCACTAAGAGCTCCCATGTACTGTCCCAATCACCACCTTGCTTCAAAATAAATTCTAATAAAAGTTTACAACATGAAATAAATATGGTATCTCTAATGATGTTGCTAGCTGAGGCTGCCCAGCAGAAAGCATTTTTTTTTAACATTAGCATAAAAATAAAAGCCAGCTGAGATTCCCTCCACCCCTCACCCCCGTGGGACTAGCTGTACCTTCTTTAAAGCAAACTTTCAGGATGATAAAGCAATGGCATGATGAATATTGGAAAAGGTCAATACTAATTAACTGCATTAATGCATTTTACAAAGAAACAGCTGGTAAAAGACACACTGATTTCTTTCAAAATGACAGCAGCAAAAGATTCCCCCAACTAGCATCCTGTGAGAACCCATTTGAGGGAAAGCAAACATTTGTTTCTGGACTATTCGACTAAAGACTTTACAGATCTTTTCACAAAGATTGTAGACAGTTCAACATCGCATATATTTGCTTTTTCAAAAGGATCCATTTTCTTAGGTCATGAATTCATTGAAAGTCACATATTTGGAGACAAAACCAACCTTACGATGTTAGGTCAAATGGTGGTGTAGAAAATTAAATGCTTGCACAAGTCTTAGGATATTAACCCTCAGATTTGCTAATTTTTAAATGGAGGTAGTTGCACATTGACTACCTACATTCTACCTTCAGTTTCAACTGGAAGTTATTCTTTTTCACATCCTAGCCTGCATTGTTGAACATATGTTGCATTCCACCTCAGAGGTGACTTGAGATCTGAGGTGGGTGAAGACACATATGTGTGAGCATGCACATATGGAAGGCACCAGCTGCTTTTACTATTGTGTCATGTCCTCCTCTCCACACAAATCATGTCCAAGCTCTCTTCCACAGAGTCAATATGTCTGGAACCCTTTTCTGACAACAATCTACCAATCTCCATCTTCTGATCCTTTACATCTCTTCCCAAAACTCAGTATTGCTCAAAGGGAAAAGGAGAAAATAGTTCCAAAGATTGAGGGGGAAAAAAGGAGAAAACTACCCTGTAACTAGAAAAAATGATGATCATTCCCTTCATTTGTATCTAACTCTTTTGGTTTTCCATTTAGCATCCTCAACCTCCCCAAATATCCCCAAGGATTCTAAGCCATCTCTCTCTCTCCCCGCCCCTCCACCCTCTTGTCCTGACAATGCTGGATCCCAGCTACCCACTCCCAAGTATGTATCTTTTGTTGAAGCTCAGAAAGTGTTGATATGCTGACAGATAGAGTTTGGTTTCTGGGGGAGCAAGGAGGAAACAATCTACCTTTTTTCTGACCTGTGGTATGGATTATAGAGTAACTCTTATTTGCAAATATGACCATTAAAAATGTATCCATTTGAAAGTTGAAATCTATTTTACAGAAACCCTGTGGAAATAGTATGAACTACAAGTAGTGCTACTTCTCCTTATTTTATAATATTAATACATTAATTATAATTTTATAATATTTAACTATATTTTATATTATAATATAAACACTCTTATTCAGGAGCGTTAAGCAGTGTTGTGAATGCTTCTGCAACAGGTATGTTCTTACTGGTAAAATTATTTTTAAGTGACCATACATTCTCAGCAGTGTTGCTAACTCTCATGACTTTACCATTAGTGTTTTGTGATATTTGGTGTTCTTGAAGCCTCTGCTGCTGGATTCAGTGATTTGTTGAGAATTTCAGATTTCATTAAAAAAAAAGTTTCATCCTCCTGGCTGCAAAGAAAAAAGAAAACCCACACCTTTAAAACATAAATTCTAAGGCCTCAAAAATCGAAGGATTTAAAACAAATTGATTAAAATACATCTTTCAGTACTAAGCTCATAATTTTTGAGCCTCACTTGGGATTTCTGAATGTTTGATGTTGGCAATATAGGTACTGTGAAGCTGTGTGTTCTCTTAGTGGATTTCTCAATGGCTCTTAGACTTTGTGGATAAAAAGTGATATTTTATACAATAAGGTCCTGTGCTGGGGACTGTGTGAAGGGACTCCACGACAAAAGGCTTTGAAAAGGTGATCCAGCTTTGTTCTATTGCTGGGGTGGAAAAGCCTCACCCCATTCTGCTTTCTTAAAGCAACTACTGCTACCAATAGACTGGCAGATTCTACTGCCAGAAGGGACCATTGTGATCAACTAGTCTAAACAAATTCCAATCTTGATTTAAATGTTGTCAGTGGCAGAGAATCCACCACAACCCTCCTGTGCCCTGCTCATTTGCAGGGGACTAGCCACAATCCACCCGATTTACAATATCTGAAGTCTTTTAGGATTCTTCCCAGTGAAAGGAGCTATATATAATAAATATAAGTTATTTGCAGACCAACAGGGATATCATCGAACAGACTAGACATGCACCTGTGGGATACCTATGTTTACTGCATATTGCTGAAGGAGTTCTAAGAACCTGGATTATAGAATGGAATAGATGAATTACTATTCCCAATCCAAAATGGTAGGTATATTTTTTTCCTTCCCATGGGGCAGCAACATTTTGTTTACTTTTTTCTAGCACCTATTCTGCTGAAACACCTGATTTTTGGGGCATCTTTTTAGTTCCCTTCCAGTAACAGATGCAAACAAAATAGCGGGGGAACAACACTATTCCAGTTTCTTGGAAGAATAAACGAGCTTGCTCTTTAGATCATTATAATACAGAGCTGTATACTTCTTTAAATATGTAGCTGGTGAAATTACAGTTACATAAACAATTTATCTCTTTTGTAGTATTGACCACTGTGTTTTAGACTGACGAGTCAATATAGCTTACTTGCTGTAAGAACAGAAGGTGCCACTAAAATGATATTGACAGGATAAATGTGGCATAAAGGAAAGGCCTGCAGAGCTGGCTTCTCTGAATGTAGGATTTCCCTCTTCAGTCTGCTAAAGGGAGAATGTGAATCACGGACAAAAAAGAAGCATGCTATTGGATAAAAGTACAAAATAGTATCAGTACAAAATCTTGAGTGGATAGAAAGGTAAGAGTCACACTTTAAAAAAAAATTACTGTCTTAATGATAGCTATCAGAAAATAATAGCCAAATATCAGAAAACAGAGAAAGGAAAAGGAGAAGATCTGGACAAAAAAGACAGTATTGGGCCTTGACAGTAAGATCAACCTACAGACAATAAACGGCCTTGAGCTCATCCATTTGGCCACTGTTCTTGATCATTTTCTGATACTTTGGATTCCCTGGAAGGGGTTTTCTCTGTTTTTACATTAATACAATTAAAGAAAAAGAAGGAAGAACGGAGATTAACTGTTAAGAGAAAAGGAAAGGAGCTACTCAAGAACAGGGCATTATGCGATTCCTAAATACCTTCTGTGTCAGTACTGAGAAGTAGAACTGAAATATTGGAGAAGGAAAAGGTGGCATTGAGACATCCAAGAAAACTCCTAAGTGATTCTGAGCATGAGATGAGTTGGATGTAAATACTTAGAGTGTAAATGGCACAATGGGTTAGGGAAAGGGACCATAGCTCCATGGACAGACCATCTTATGGATACGTTTCCTCTCATTTACGTGGACGACCATCTCCTCCCATTTGGGATTCCAGATTGCCTTCCCTTCCACTTGCAATCATGTGATGTCTATGGCAATTACAGCAAACTACATATAAATATTAGGAAGATATTTGGATATTTTTCCGTGTTAAGTTGGTGGCTCCAATTCCCTAAGTGTGGTTCCCCTTTGCTCTCCTCCTCGTACACATAGCCTCTAGCGGAGGCACCTAGGCTGTCTCTTTTACTTTGTATGCTGCTTTGGCATGCAGTGTAGAGCCTGGGCTTCTGTAGAAGCAGCTGGACTTAAGGAAGTGCAGATAGAGCTACGTGCTCTGCTGGCTCCCCATAAATCATGCTTTGAGAACCCCGGTGTTAGGACACTAACTCTACCTCCGGATATCTTGTTTTAAATTATAAGGCGTTAACGTGAATTTGATGGTGTCCTGCTAGCCCCACTGCGATAGGTCATAAAAACCCCAGCCTGCAAATGGTTTCTGTTCAAAGAAGCTCAGGATAGTAGTAGCAGCAGTGTTGGCAATTTTGTATAGTCCAGCTCAAGATAGTATTATTTATTAATCTCTTAAATCCATGAATATTAAACTCAATCACAACTTTAAAAATAATCTAGAATATAGGACATTTCCTCAGAATGCAATGTTGAGCATCTCTGCCTTGTTTTTTTATTGTGAAGCTAACAGAAACTACAGGAATCTGAGGGGAGTCATAATTCTTTTGTTTGTTTTCAGCTACATAGTTCTACAGAAGAAGAAAACCAGATGAAAGGTTTTGGTATGAATCATCAAGGTACAATATCAATTGTTAAACTATTTGCCTTATTATGGAGATTTATTAGTAGGGTAACCAGACAGCAAGTGTGAAAAATCAGGAGACCAGGAGTGGGGGGAGGAGAGGAGAAGGGGGTGGTAAACAGGTGTCTATATAAGACAAAGCCCCAAATATCAGGACGGTCCCTATAAAGTTGGGACATCTGATCAACCTATTTATTAGTGATGTTTAAGGTTGAGGTAGTTCTTCAATCCCTATTTTCAGTCACTTATAGATTTCTCATGAAAATTACTTAGTGTTTCCACCAATATAAATTGTATCTTTTATTGTGAGTTTAATGTTTTCAGTATGTTATAGGTCTGCTAAGGATATTTTGTAATCTGAAACCAACTAATGAGGCAATCTGCATTTCCATGGCAATATAATTTTTTTAAGCAAGCAATCAACATGCTAATCAAAGTTTATGCAAACCTCCTAAAACCCTCTCTTTTGTTCATAGCCCACGGAACCTTTAAAATCTATTGAATGTAAATTCAAGTAAACATGGAAAAAGAAAACAAGAAAACAAGAATGACAGCAAGGTTATATTTAAAGTTACCTTGGATGATACACAGAAAGAGGTGTATTGTTTCATTGTATTTGATTTCAAGCAATGATGCATTCAAGTGGGTAAGAGCTTTGTTACCAAAAATAAAAGAGAAACTACAGTTTACCGTACCTAGCAAAGTGTGCTACGTTGAATTCCTTTACAAATTGTCCTGACATCCTGATAAAATCCAAGGCTCAAGGACTTGGAGTGAAATCCTAGCTTCACTGAAGTCAATGGGAGCTTTGCCAATGACCACACCAGGGCCAGAATTTTATCCTTTTTTTCTAGCACTTAGTCATAGTTCTGTTCTCTGTCTGAATGAGTGTAACGTGATATGTGAGTGGTGAGGAATAGTGACTAGTGAATACATGTGGTTAAGCAATCCACAAGCTGAAATTTCTTCAATATGGCATCTCTATATTTTCAATTGAGGATACAACAAATTTGTAAATATGAAATCTGATTTGTGAACAAATTGGCAAACAAAAAAAAGTTTGATAAATGTTATGAATAGCCATTTCAAAGTAAATTTTTGTGAAATGAAGGACTGTTTGTAAATTTAGTGCTCTGTGTTTTAATTAATTATTGTATAAGTACGTAGGTGCTGTTATAAGACCCTATAGAATTTTGCTATCCTTCCTAATTCTGATGTGGTGGTATTTCTGTGCTTATATCAGAGTACAGGTAGCAACATTCTGCACAAGCAGTAACCTAGCAGATGGGGAAGGTAAAGTTTTGAAAGATAATAGTCATCATTATGACTATGGCTAACCGATTTTGTTTTAGAAGCCATTGAATTGACTATAATTCAGGGACTGGCAACCTTTGGCATGCAGTCTGCCATGGTAAGCACCCTGGCGGACAGGGCTGGTTTGTTTACCTGCCGCGTTCACAGGTTCGGCTGATCGCAGCTCCCATTGGCCACGGTTCACCGTTCCAGGCCAATGGGGGCTGCAGGAAGGCATGTCCATCACATCCCTCAGCTCATGCTGTTTCCCGCAGCCCCCATTGACCTGGAGTGGCAAACCACGGACAGTGGGAGCCGCGATCAGCCGAACCTGTGGATGCAGCAGGTAAACAAACCAGCCCGGCCTGCCAGAGTGCTTACGTTGGTGGGCCATGTGCTAAAGATTGCTGATCCCTGCTCTAATTAGTATTTCAAATCAAAATCTTGTGAATGATCACTGGAGCTGGCAGAAATTTTTCAGTAGAAGCCTTTTTTGCCAAAAATATATATTGAGATCAAATGAAACATTTCACAAATGTGTCTATTGAAATGAATAAAAGAAAAATAATAATTGGAAATGCTTCATTGTGATAATGTTGATATGAAACATTCAGTTTTTCAGGCTAGATGCACAAGAGGATTTAAGCATTATTTGTAGAACTGAGGGGGTGACAGTGTCTCCTCATGTACCCATAACCTAGTGGTTACCCCACTCATCTGGTGTCTGGAAGTACCAGGTTTGGCTCCTGAATCTGGAAGGGACTTGAACTAAGGTCTCCCCCATTTCCAGGTGAGATTCCTAATCACAGGGCTGTTCTGGAGTGTGTTTCTCTCACTTTCTCCTGGTGAAGCTCTTCCACTTTGTGTAAAGTACTTCAACATGCATTGGGCTGGAGACAGAGTGTAAAAGTGAAGGACTATAGCCGAGGGGTTAGGACACCCACCTGGAGTGAGGGAGGGGTGAATAGCTGCATTCAAGTCCAACCATCTAAGCAGGGATTCAGACTTCGACTCCTGCATCCAGGCAAGTCCTCTAACCATTGGCATTCTGAGTATAAAGTGTCTGTTGCCACCACTACTGTTTTGTATATCTAGTTATTTATTTCCTTTTTCTTTTTTTTTAATGTTAAATAAAAACAAAGTTTAAAATGTCCCCAAATCAAATATTTTATTTTGGGTTGAACTAAAAGTTTCATTTGACCCCAAAGTGGAATTTACCCATCTTTTTGATTGGCCAAAAAATTCTGACAGTGTTTGGTTTTTGTTTGACCTGGACTGAGATTCTTCTCTTCTATTTTTGGAACTGGCAGGGAAACAAATATCTATTATTTGCACAGTTATCTAGCTGCTAGATAATGTTTGTTGGAAAATACCTGTGGTCTAAGCAGCTGCCATTAAAATTTTTACATGGTATTTTGTTTAATATGCCTCCGACTGAAATGGGGAGTTGCAAATTGCGTCTCACCACATCAGAAAGTGCCCAGCGTACTGTACAGTGATTGGGATGAGAGAGGGCCAGCAGCATTTCCACTGCTGACAAAAAGAGGCCAAGTTTCATTCTACAAAGCCCCATCACTGGGGCTGCAGAAACCAGGTGCAGAGCACATACATCCCATTTTATGAACTGCACTGGACAACTGTTGGTGCTATGTATGGATGAATTTAACCCTTGGCATAGTGGACCTTTTTCTGTGTGGTTAAATGGAAAGAGTCTGCAGTGTTCTGTCAGACAATTGAGTTTGGTTCCTATTACTTCAATGAATACAAAAATGAAATAAAAGTAATTATCCTTTAGCCACACCATGAGTGATGATCTCATCAGATCTCATAAAGGAGTCCATGAAATAGACATTTTTGTGCACCAGAAATTACACCCACTGCAGAACCTCCTCCTGCAATTCTGAATACACTTCTCCCTTACTGTTTATATTAACGATTCTATCAACATTTCTCTCCTTAGATGGCTGTCACCCAAGAATTGTCCAAACCTAACTTTACCGTATTGAGCTTCTGAGATCTGACAAGATCACAACCCAAGGTGTGTGGCCAAAGGGTAGCTTTATGAATTTTTAAGTCTATAAAAGATTGTTGGAATGTCTCATTTTTGTACTCACAGAAATGAAAGAAAACAAGCCTACGTTTCTTCACATAAAACTGCTCTTTTCATTTAAACCTCTGTGACACTGAACCAGAAAGAATTAAGCAGCTAGCAGGTTACATGGCTCATATTCAACCTTTAAAAACATATTAGAAAAGTATATAAATGGTCACTAGGGCTATTCCTTATAATTAGCTAACATAGCCATGGTCCACTATAACCCCCCAGATCCCTGTCCACAGTACTCCTTCCTAGGCAGTCATTTCCCGTTTTGCTTGTGTGCAACTGATTGTTCCTTCCTAAGTGGAATACTTTGCATTTGTCCTTATTGAATTTTATCCTATTTACTTCAGACCGTTTCTCCAGTTTGTCCAGAGTACACTGTTGCTCTTTCATTCAGTCTTCTACCTTTAAATGGGAGGCAGCGGCAGGGCATGAGGAAATACAAGAGATGCATATGGCATAGTTCCATATTTGGACTTCAGGGAGCAGCTGTCTATGTTCAGAGGTTCTGCTAACATTTTAATACATTCATCTTAAAGGGAAAGAAATGTTGCTTTGACAGTTAATCACATCATTAAATTGCACATATCTCTTTACTTTTACAATGGATTAACAGTGTTAACAGCGGATTTTTATCTGACAAGACCCGAAATTGAGGCTTATGTGTTTCTTACACTGCTTTAGGTATCTGAGATCAGCTTTTACAGGAACTTAAACACAGGTTCCGGAAGGTACATAAGAAATTAAACATGTTTACGCATAAACTGGGGATGTCCCTGTTCTGAGGGCCTGTTCTCGTGTTCCTGTCAGAAAAAAGTGTTCATCCACTACTAGGGGTGGGGGTAATTGGCAGGCACGGGAGTGGTGGGGATACTGGCCTCCGACTCCTCTTTACATTCCTCTATGGTCCACGAGTACAAGAGTTAATGGATCATAATCTCTGGTCTTCAGTGTCCCTATGACCTATGGTAGTTAGAACAGACTTGCTAAGTTTTCCAACAAGTGTCTTTTACATTAGACAAAGATGGGATAAGCTGGAAAATTCAAGTCTGTTTCTAAATGTCAAATACCCAAGAGTCCAGGGGTGCCAATATCCAAAGTTTTGGTTCACCCAGTTAAATAGTGATAAAATTTTGATCCGGAACCAGATTCTGAACCCTCTAATCCCTGTCTCCCAATACACCAACATTTGTGAACCTAAATCTGTGAGCTGCACTCTTTCCTACATTTGCTTTAACTGAACTAGTGTCTTTTAGTCCAGTGATTGTCAACCAGGGGTTGTCTTCCAGAGTGTACATCACATCTAGATATTTGCCTAGTTTTACAACAGGAACCATAAAAAGCACTAGTTAAGTCAGTATAAACTAAAATTTCACATAGACAATGACTTGTTTATACCCCTTTATATACTATACACTGAAATGTAAGTACAGTATTTATATTCCAATTGATTTAATAATTATATAGTAAAAATGCGAAAGTAAACCATTTTTCAGTAATAGTGTACTGTGTATATTTTTACATCTGATTTTGCAAGCAAGTAGTTTTTAATAGAGGTAAAACTTGGGGTACCCAAGACAAATCAGACTCCTGAAAGGGGTACAGTAGTCTGGAAAGGTGGAGAGCCAATGCTCTAGTCAATTAGTTTTAGCCATATTATAAGCTGGAATCAAGTTTTGTGATAAACTATGTACAATATGTGTAGGATCACTACACTTTTGTGGTGTAATTGTAGTCAATTTGTATGGGAGAAACTACAATGGTAACTAAAGTACATATAGAGCAAATAACTTTGCTCTTGACAGGAAAACAAAAGAGCCAGGTTTCTTCTGTTAATATTACTATACTATGCTCTGCAGGTAAAATGTTGTTCATGAAATAATTTTAAGGAGAGGTGAATTTATCAGAATGTGACCTTTGCATATGATTTTTCTTTTTTACTTCCACATTGAAAGAATCATGTAAAGAAAAGATGATACACTATTAAAATGAAGAAACAAAGCAAACAAGGAGCAGAGCAAGCAGCGGTTTTTTATGATAATTCACTGGTTATGTTAAATGAAAGCACTGAAATGAATGGGTGCTAGGAAGCATTCTAATGAATACAAGGAGTTTTGGCTAGGATTTCAGCAGCTCTGTAACAATAATTGCATTGATGTATTCGGTCATAAAAGCATCACTTTGACTATCAATATTCTTAATACCATGGAGAACTCTTGCTACATAGCATTGCTACAAAGCTAAGGCAGCGATATGTTCTTTGAGAATACCTTTTTAAATATTTTATGAGCAAGAAGCGACTTACACAGATTGTCCCAAACTAATGCCAAATGAAATGTGTATATCATGACATACCATCATATATTTTTCTTATGCCACTTCTTAGAGAAGTTTTTTAAAATAGAATTTTTAATTGCTACAAATTTTGTATCCCTCTATCCATAAAGCCACATTGCTTTTTTACAGTAGAGACGAACCCCTAAGCCCGTAAATTCAAAATAAAGTTTTAAAATAAAACCATAATGATTTTAAATAGTTTTCCTATACATCAGAGTGTGACCATTTTGAAAGGCTAATTGGTATCTATCTGGTTTATACTTGGATTGTAAGCTCTTAGAGGCAGGGACTTTTTGTACGGTACCTAACACAAAGGAGTTCCAGTCATGGAGCAAGACACTGAAGTGCTATAATAATGACAATAAACTATCATGACCTGATGGGCTAGAAATATATGCTTTATTATTTTTTAGAAATCGGGAATCCCAGGGTTGAAATTTCACCTCACTGAATCAGTGGGAGTTTTGCTATCGATTCTAATGGAGTCAGAATTTGACTCCCCAAAGTATGTAGAGACAAGGCAGATGTTTCTAGTTCTGGATTTGAAATACATCAGTCAAGGACTACATATTGCCTGAATTTTAAGAAGAAACATCATGATAGACAGGAAAGGAAACATTTTTGTGATGTATTTCTTTTTTTTTTCCTTCTCTTTTTTTTTTTTGAAAGCTGCTGAGTTATTCAGAATAAATTTCACCCTGGCAAAGAGAGATTAGTAAAAAGAAGACAAAGTAGGTGGACAGATTTGCAAAATAAATGCAATTAACCACTTGGTTGTATAAATAAATTGTCAGATGGAGAGGATGACAGTAAGTGTTGCTTAACTAAATATTGAGTATAAAGATTTCACTGACCTTCGTTTTGGGATGACCTACATGACCTCCTTATGATTTATAACTTGTCTTATCCACAAATATTTTTAACATGTCCCAGCCTAACTTTTAAGGATAATCTATAGCAAGAATTCATCACAGTACTAGAAATATTCATAGATACATGGCTCATTTCCAAATACATTATTATTATTAATCATACCTAGCTTTTATATAGCACTTTTCATCAGTAGATTTCAAAGTGCTTTACAAAGGAAATCATAATCTTCATTTTGCAGATGGGAGAAAACAGGTACAGAGGGGAAGTAATTTGCCCACAGTCACCCAAGCATGCAAGGAGCACAGCTGGAAATGGAAACCAAGACTTCAGGTCTAAGTCTAGTGGTCTATGCACCAGGCAACACGACTTCCTATTATACTTGATATCAGTACATGTGTTGTAGGAATATCCATGTGATAAATATATTATGTGCCTAAGGCCGCCTCACTTAAACTCTGTCAACATTTTATTTTCTGCCTGTATCACTTTTAACATCCAAATCTCTCAGCAGCATCCAGAGCTACTATTTAAAAGCAAAACAAAAATGTTCCAGAAAAATGATTCCTTCTTTCCCTGAAATATGGAACTTTCCCCACATAAAAATTACGCTTGTGTGAGATAAAAGATGGGTAACAATTAATCCTTTACAAATAAGTTTAGGGTCAACCTTCTTGCTACACAGTAGGTACTTAAAACTACTGTGATGGCCATGGTATAAAGAGCTGGGTGGATAACGTTTAGGAATATTAGTTTAACACTACTGGAAAGGGCAAATTCCCAATGGGATAACTGACTTTATTCTAGCTTTGATAAGTCCATTGATGTCAGAGATTAAAAGACTATTTTGTAAGTCTAAATAATGCATTTTAGAAATATATAATGTGTACAGAGATCTGTACAACTGGATTCATACTGAAATAGTTGGCTTTACAAGTGAAGGGTTATGAAAAAATGTGTAAATTAGTTTTCTGTAAAATATGGGGCATATGCCACTAAGATAGTGTGGTGTGGTATAACAGTTTTATTGCCACAGTTATATGCATAACTCACTCATGACTTCATAAAACTTTTTTACCACACTACTAGATCTGTGCACACACAGAATACGTATATGAAAAAAAAAACTTGTGATATACACCGACAATGATTACGTGTAGAATGAAATCTTTGCATTTCTGAGCTCTTTATACGGTATATATCCTCTTTTTGTATCTTTGACAATGCACTGTTATCTTTGCTTTGGACCTCAGACAAGATACTCTTTAAGAAACCTAAATTAGACTTGTATGCTAAGACATTTCCTCAAAACATAATATCAGTGAAAATTGTAAGCTAGCACATGTAGAGCTATTCTGAAAAGAAACAACTGCTTTGAATAACTACTGTTCACAGAAAGTACTGTGTCCTTTCATAGCATTACAAAGGGGCTTGATAGATTTTTAAGCATTATTCAATTTTCTGCTTCTAAGTTCTAAAGTATGCAATAGAAGTACAAAAGATCCCAAGCCAGAAGGCAATGGTTGATGGCAAAAGTTGTTTGATGAAGTAACTTAAAAATAAGAGCAAATCTAGATTATAAACATATGACTGCTGTTGGAGAGAAAAGGATACCAGTTCTGGTAGAACTTATTTGTACAAAAGCTCACCAGAGCATGAAACAAACTTCTATTATAAATTGTAAAAGAAAGGCAAAAAATATGTACTATTTAATAATATCTACAGTGAAAATGCAGAGACATGGAGTGATGAGTCCATGAAATAGGTGACAGGTTGAATTTTGCTTAATCTTTTTAACACCACATACCCTGAAAAGTTAAAATCAATGGCCTTCCTACACTATTGTCAGAATTCAGAACATAATAGAATACTAGTATTAACTCCTACTGATTTACAGTCCACCTCTCTACAAATATACCCCAAGACTTTGTCTTTTTTACTGATAAAACCAGTGTATAGGCAATGCCAATGGCTTATTCATAATGCCTTCCCCCCTTGCTATACCCTTGGAATGTATTTTATTCACTTCTTCCTTTTGAAGTAATAATCTCTAATATTCTTGGTCTCTGATCTCATTATGTTGCAGTTTCTAGAACTAAACAAAATAAGCCACTTCTCGGCAACTACACCAAATTTATTCTGGATTTGTTTAGCATTTTCCTCTGATGTTTGCTATAACTCCTTCCTGACTCTAACATTTTGTGTTCTTACCAGTTTCAGACACTGTTCTTTAAGACAACTTATTTAGATAATATACAATTTACTGTATTTACTGTAAAAGTAATAATCCACAATGACAATGTCACTCAGCTCTGGTGCTGCTGAAAAGATCACTACAGAAAACTCCATGCTAAGGTAATAAAATATGTTTTTAAAAGTTCAGTGAAAACAGTATGTGCAGTAAATATAGTGTTTCTAAGCACTAGGAATATTCTTGTTTTCAGGGGCCGTTCCCAGTTCCTGTCATTTTAACAAAAAAAACCCACACAACCACACCCAGACCACATCACTTTTTTGTGGTCTTAGTTTTGCAATTTCTGCAGATTGGCTAGCTGAAGAAGCAGTCCACCAACAGAGCCACTGAAACTGACACCAAGCTGGCTGATTGTGTAAGTATGTCAAGCATAGCCACTCATTAATGCTGTTCTGCAGATAAGGGGATTCTATGGTCCTTTATAAGGAAGAAGTTTCAGTAACACAGACTTTTGGATATCTTATACTTTTAAAAAGATGGCCTAGATTCTTTGTTTGCATCCCTCTTATGCTGGACTCAGCAGAGCGAGGAGGTACAGGAGAAGGGGGGGACAGCTAGCTGGCCCAGGCAGGCTGGAGGTTGTTCTAATCTGCACCAGATGGTTATGGTCTCCTGGAGAATATGATTAAACAGGAAATTGCTGAAGAACTTGGTACTCTGACTCATCTCTCTGCCTACTCCTTTCTGCCCTGCCCCACACTGTGCACTGGGAACCTCGGGGAAAGTGTTGTAGAGGCAATGGAATCAGCTCCTGAGGGTGCTGAGGATGCCCCCATGATGGGGTATTCCCAGCTAAGGGTTCAGAGTCACTCTGCTGCCTCTGAGTTAGCTGAGCAGCACAGAGGAAACCGAGCATTTTAAAAGAACTCAGATTTTTTTTTTCAAAATGATATAAAAAAACATTTTGAGATACCAAAAAATCTCATTAGTCAAGTTCATGTAGTGACATTAATATCTTATTTTGGGCCTGATTCTGAGAGGCAATTCACCCATGACTTTCATTGATTACCCACCTCTCATGACTAGGCCATCAATGCCAAGTAGTATGGGTTATCAAGGGAACACCAACTTTGACTGTATTATAATATACAGGCCATGCCCATAAGCATCTGAACCTTCATACACGCTGACAGAGAGAGGGGCATGAATCATTATTAATAGTTATTGTTGCTGTCAGGACTTGAATAATAATATATCATTTTCTTTGTGTTTCAGATTAACTAATACATTTAAAAGAGAATAATGGAGATACAGATCTTTAATTTTTTCCTTCATCCATCACAAAATACTTTGTTTTCCTTCTACTCACTGCTAGTTCCTGCCAGAGGGTAAATTAATATAACCTTTTGCAAGGGACCCATTTAAACAATCAGCAAAGCCATAACTTAAAAACAGCACATAGATATAATCTTCTAAGGGTGAAATACATCCATGCTCAGAGCTCCATGCCACAGACTAATGCAAAATCTATTTACTTGGACTTTGATACATAAGGATAATTTAATCCTTAATAACTGTATTTTATAAATGTTGTATTTTGAGCCCCCACTAACTTTTAATCTGATTTGCGTTACTCATAGACTCATAGACTTTAAAGTCAGAAGGGACCATTGTGATCATCTAATCTGACCTCCTGCACAATGCAGGCCACAGAATGTCACCCACTCACTTCTGTAACAAACTCCTAACCTATGTCTGAGTTACTGAAGTCCTCAAATCGTGGTTTGAAGACCTCAAACATGTCTGTTTATTATGTATTTTAGGAGAAGATTGTTTCCCTCCCTTCTACAGAATGTCCTAACTCTAGAATATATAGCTTTCACATATTAGTAAGTTAACTATTAAAACTTTTTAAAATTTAATTGTCACACAGTCATATAGCTTCCATATTCTCAGCACAGGTTACACTTTTGAAATGCAAAACTGACACACATTATACCTTTGTATTATTTGATAGAGATTCAATATAGTCACATTAAACTATCTAATCTCCTAAAATTTCACAACATGGGCTATAGTTGGGCTTTTCTTTTTATATTAAAAGCAAAGTAGCAGCAGATTTTTGTGAGGCGATAACTATGAAGCTAACTTTTAATTTAACAGTTCAGAGTACAGTGAAACCCCACTGTAACATGATGTTTGGGGTCCAAAAACTTCCATCGCACTAAATGCAGGATCGCGATATAGCGGGGTTTGTCAGTGGTCCCCAACGCGGTGCATTGATGTGTGCTGCCTAGTCCCCCTAGTACCTCGTGCCCAGCAGGGGAGAGGAACCACGGCTCCCCACCTGCCGGGGACAGAGAACTCTTGGCCTGGGGACGCCGGTGCTCTCTGTCTCCGGCAGGTGGGGAGCCGCGGCTCCTCTTGAAGCGGGAGAGAAGCCCACAGCCTGGGAGTTTTCTGTCCCTGGCAGGTGCAAGGCTGCAGCTTCTCTCCCCTGTCATGGTGTTGGGGACCATTGGTACAATACCGTACTGTATTATACCTTAAAGGAGACCCAACCTGTGATCGCGTTATATGCAATTTTGCCTAATGGCGGGGCACATTATTGCGAGGTTTGACTGTACATAGTACAAGGCTATCACATGCTGCTAACAGATTCTTCAGTATCTTCTGTGATGCTCTGGAGACTTCAGATCTACATTCACATTGCAGTTTCTCAAATCTTTGCTAATGAAACCTACCCATCTTGTGTAAACAGGATCTGAATGAGCTCTCCCTGACATCTTGTGATGAGCTGGGGGAACCGACCTTGGCTTGCATAGATATACCCAGGACACGTAGGTGTGCAGCATGATGGAGCTACTTTGCCAAAATGATCACTTTTGGTTGGTATCAGATTTCAAGTCACTTTGTTATTTCAGGAATAATAAAGCGTTGTTATACTGGTTGTGTGAAACAAGGGTAGCAGAACAGTGCTTGGTATGCCCTGATTGAGGTACTCACCTCACCTGAACTGCACTTGCTAGGCAAGGGGCATGGGAGCCAAAGACCAGTGTAAATGAGAGAGGGTGGAGACAGACATTTGTCTACAGTGGTTTGGGCTCTTGCTAAGCGACCTAGACACCATTTGAACCTTCCTCTCTTCACTGTTCAATGACAGAGCTGATTAAGACTCAGTTGAGAATTTTTTCTGCGGCTCAAGAGCTGAAATCACAGGAAACCAGCATTACATCTGAGTGCTGAAATTACTGAAAGCTGTGTTAAATGGTGGAACCTTAAGACATCCCAGAGGTATCGGTGAAGCAAGTGACTGACAGCAAAGCATGTGGCCACCGAAGCAAACGACTGAGAGTGGAGCAACACGGCGGGGGAGAACTTTTGTTGGTTGGACTTTCTCACCACAAGGTGAAAGCTTGATGCAAAACTAGGATGAGTGTTTTTCTCATGGTCTTATGTTTATGAATCATGCTTGATGCATTTTCCCAAGTTAATGCCAAGTTTCTTTCCCTTTTTTATTCAATGTTCTTTTCTACACACAGACTCAGTGATTGTGAAAGGGGCAGTACTGCGTCTTAGAGGCACCCAAGGAGTGGTGTGTACATTTCCTAGGTTACTGGATGGAGGCTCGAGCTGGATCTATTTTGTATTGTTAAAAAGGAATCCCTTAATATTGAACCCAGCCCTTGTTTCTGCCGAGTCCACCTGTCAGAATAGTTACACTTGTTTCTGTCTCTATCTCATCCTGCCTTCTGGTTCCTAATGAAGCAGCTTCCTCAGTAATCCGTCATTCTTCCTTTGCATGTGATTAAGGTCATTAAGTAATCTTCTCCTTACAGCTACTCCCCTCCTTTTATTAGGCCTATAAGGTTCTCTTTAACCATATCTTCTGTGCTTATCTCATTCTCCAGTATAAGCATTTGAAGGGCAATGCCATAGTTTCTCTAGGATGACACAAAAAAAATCATTTATTGTTCTGAGATTTTGTGAACTGTTTTCCCATTATGTGATAAAACAATATTTAAGTTCATAGTGTATTTTTTTCAGAGGTCCTCATATTTTTGCTTTAGATAAGTTAGTATCTACTTTTTAAAAGATGAAGAACCCGGAGCACAGTGGGAGCTGAGAGTACCCATGAACTTTGGAAATCAGGCCACTTATGAAGGGGCTGATCCAAAGCCCATAGAAATCAGTAGAAATACTCCTATTGACTTCACTGGGCTTTGGCTCAGGCTCTGGGGGCCTAAAGAAGGATTGAGATGCCCATCTTTAGGCAGTCAAACTTTGAGGTAAGTAATTTGCCAAAGTTCCTGAAGCAAGCCACTGTCTTGGGTGAGATTTAATTATAAGCATCTATGTTTCCAAAAATCTCCGAGATTACTAGATGCCTTGAATAACTGACCTGATTTTCAAGAATGCTGGGCACCCAACACATCCCAGACATTTCAGTGAGAGATAATGAGTGTTCAGCACTTTTGAAAAATCAGGCCTTATTTGGGCACCTAAACATGGATTTGGGAACTTAAAAAAATTAAAAAATCTCACCACTGAAACCACTGAATCAGTCAACCATGTCTACTGTATGCATACAATTTTCTTTATTATAAACATCATTTAATATTCACATTTTACCTGATGTTGACAATAACTGAAAATTGCAAGCGGTGACAACCATGCATTTATGTAAAATATTGTTGGCTGTAAAAGGAAACATTATCCATGTTGGAATAAAGTAATTTTTAATCATTACTCATTGTAATTAAAAATATATTTTCTTAAGAGAAAAAAAAAGGACATCTTTTGGTGGAATGCAACAAGATGGGAACTGCTGTTTGTTCATGTTCTCTGACTAAGATTGCTGGTCTTTTTAATTGGCTTCACATTAGCACCTGCTTTTTATCAGACAAGCAAGCACATTTTCAGTGATGTGACCCCATAGGTTTATCACATTGTTACTGACCAGATTAGTATTATAGCACCTCCAACTGCCTACGCTGCATTTGAATCCACAGAGGCATGCTTATGACTAATTAAAAATAACTTTTGTTCCCAGTAATAACACTGCTCTACAGCCAAAATGATTCTGAAATAAATGTAGTCCAACTTTACTAATTCTGGGTCACTGAGAACGAAAATGATGCTTAAAATTGTTGATTGGCTCTAGTTTTCAAGATATGCTATTGGGTCAGTATATACGACCCTTGAGTTGGGAATGGCGGAGGATAAGTGAGTTATAAAGGGAAGAGATCTCAATTTAAACAAGAAATGACTAAAATACATCTTTGACTGGATCTATGAATAAATCTATGACTGGGTTTGGACAGTACTTGCTTTTGAGACAAAACAAGGAATGATGCAATTTGAAGCTGGTATTGCATCATACATGATATGAATTGTATCATGTTATCCCTAGAAGTCATGGATGATGCAATCATAACGAAGCTTACATCACTCTGCTGAACAAATTGCCCTATATCAGCTCTGGAAATCATACAGTGTGGTGCTCTCTTATTTGTCAGTTTTTGATTTTGCAAAGGGACACATTTCTGTTTAGCCAAAGTGAGCAGAGATGCCTCGTACTTGTGTGAACAGTGGAGATAACTTCTGCTATGTTTGTGGTGAAGTGACTTTTGCATCACGAAAGCGCAATCTAACCACTATGGTTAAGAAAGCCTATCACCTTTCTTTTGGCTGCCGAACTGGAGATCAGGACAAGAGGTGGGCCCCACACATATGCTGCAAGACTTGTGCCACAAATCTTGGCCAGTGGTTGAACAGGAAAAGGAAATCTATGCCTTTTGCAGTGCCAATGATTTGGAGAGAGCCAACAGATCATACCAGCAATTGTTACTTCTGCATGGTGCCTCCAGTTGGGAAAGGTGTGTCAAAGAAGAAAAAGTGGACTGTGCATTATCCAAACATTCCATCAGCTATACACCCAGTACCCACGGAGAAAGACTGCCAGTTCCTGATGCACCAGAATCATTCTCACTTGAGTCAGACAAGGAAGAGGAAGAGGATGAAACTTCTGGTCCTGAACCATCAATGTCACAGGACCCACATTTTCTCCCATCCTCCTCCTCTGAACCACACCTCATAACATAAGGTGAACTGAATGACCTTGTCAGGGATTTGGAACTACACAAGAGTAAGGCAGAGCTGTTGGGCTCCAGACTATAGCAGTGGAATCTCCTGGCAGGCTATCAGGGCAAATGGAGCCCATCAATGCTTGCAGACTATTGCTGGACAGTGACAAGAGATACTCCATTTAATGAATACAAGAGACAAGCCAAGAACCGCTGAGTAGACACTGAAGAGGACTAAACTATGTCCATAATAGTTTTTTGCCTTTTGTTTCATAATAAATTTTATTGATATAACCCTTTTGCTGATTTTTAAAGTGTTACATAAACAGGACAGGTGAAATATTATCATGTAAAGCAACCATAAACACATGAAGATCTAGGTTTACAATTTATGATTAAAACTCTACTATCTACACAATATACATAGACATAAAATGTAAAAACTTAAATATCTTAGAAACAGTAAGCAATCAGTTGTTTTAATTGTCATATTTGAATTCAGCACATCAAAATACATAATAAATAGCACATTTTATCTCTGAAGCAGACGACTTCTCAAAAATTTTAGACCAGTGTAATTGGAACACGTGGTTTTTCTTTTTTTTCAGAATTTGATAGCATGGTCATCATACAAACACCTGGGTTGATGTTCACAGCTGAACAACAATTACAGTACTTCCAGCCTGAGAGCCCAGATATACATTCTTACAAGTACCAATAAGTGAACACAGAATACTGATGCTTGGTTTTTGACAGGCATACAAAATTTTGTAACCTTAACGCATGCCATTGACAGAGGGCAAAAAAATAAACTTAATTCTCTTGCTCGTACTCCTATGTGGCACACCCTTACCCCACGGTGTCAGAAGACAAGTGAATCTCAAGAATGCCAAACAGTTACACCTATTGCAAGTGATACCCAACAATAATATTTCTAACAGAAAGTGGCTGGCAATATGTTTAAAGTCACAGCTCTACCATTGTCACCATGGTCATATGACAAAACTACATTTGAGAGTCCTTCAGAAAGAACATTAAGCATGCAAACAAAACAAAGGAGGACAGACTGTGTGAAATCCTACTCCCAGTGAAGTTAAGGGGAGTTTTGGCCATTGATATCAGTGGGGCCAGGATTTCATCCACTTTCTTGAGAACATCCAGAAAGCTGTGGACAGTTCACATATTGGTAGAGATAATGCATCATCACCCAGTAAGATAATAAGAGATATCAGGAGCTACAAACACAGGCTCCAGGGCCTCCTTGGTGGCTGTCCTGGCCACTGGAGAATATGTCTACAGAGTCCTGCACCATGGGACCAGACCTCTAGGCAATACCATAATACAAGTGTCACTGCAAGGTTTATGGGTTAAATCCTCAGCCACTTTCCCTGAAGGTCATCTCTGTTTCAATGAAAGGATGAAGAGCTTTCCCAATTCCATGATATGAGTAATCCACAGGGACCTAGTCTTCACTATGGAAAAAAAGTGTTCTTAACTCAAGAGAAAATCCTAGTGAGAAAGGCACTTTGTCATCTTCACACAAGTTAGCAAGTCGAATGACCTCAGGATATGAACACCACTTTTTTTTTTTCAAATCAGTCTGGAGATCTTATTCCAAAAGGTGATTAAGGATCTCTCTTAAAGCAAGGAAATCCCCAGAAAATGATTACATACTCTAGAGCTTTTCTTTTTCACTGGACCTTACAAATATTAGCCAGCTAATCCACCAAGCAAACATTCTTGTGTGATAAATTCTATAGTTTCCATTTCACAGATGGGGAAAGTGATGCAGAAAAGACCAAGTAACTGATCCATGTTCATGAAACAAATGAGTACAAGAAGTAAAATCTTTCAGACACTGGAAAAAGTTAGCTCTTATAAATTACTAGATCGTAAAAAACTCAAAAGATTAAAAAATTACAGAGTACTCAGTTTTAGTTAAGTAATGATAACTGATACCTATGAAAACGGAACTCCCACGGCTCACTTTGTGAATGGCTGGGAGCTAAAAACAGTGAATGTTTAGATCATTTTAAATTAAAATGCAAATTTTCTTTGTAGTTCTGTTTTTCTTTGTGAATAGTTTTACTTGTTATAGACTCTAGCATAATTTCAGTACCATAGCAAGAATTTCCTTTACAATGTGAGGTTTATTCATTCATTTTTTTAAAAATCCAAATAGAATAATCTACAGTATCAGATAGCATTGTCTATGAAGTCCAGGTTTGATTGGGGGCATGGGACTGTTTTTGTATTACAAAATGACAAGGGACAAAAATATACACAAACAAGGATTATCACTTCACTAAATTAATTTTTCACATATACTCCCGCTGCTCAAATATTACTTGCATACTTTATCTTTCTACTAACCAAATATTTTAAATACATACAAATAATGAAATATCTAATTTTAAAATCAGAATGATCCTTTAAATAATATCAAAACAAAAATTAATCACTTCAGAAGTCTGATAGAACCCTCTCCCAGATATTTAATGGCTTTGCGCCCCCCAATTTTTGCTGGATATAAATCATCCCTCAATATTTATCTTAGGAAGTTCAGACATCAAACTTTGTCATGAATACATATGATATTATCAGAGAGATAGATAGGCAAAGCGATAGAGAGGAATCTGGAGCCTGCTTCTGATCTCATTTGCACCAGTTTTAGATTAGTGTAATCTCATTAACTATAGTGACATTCTTGATTTACACCTGTGTAAGGTCAGAATCAGACCCCTGGCTTGGCTCAGCTCTGCACTCGCACCGCACATGCCTGCTAATAACTGATAGTGCTGTTGCAGCTGTGCTACTGCACAGCAGCATCCCTCACTTCTCATCAGCAGTAGCAGCTCTGAAGCCACCTATCAGCTGTTTTCAGTGGAAGCAGAAGTGACATTGGTTCCCATTAAAAACATCTAAAACTGGCATCAGCCCTCAGCAGATATATAGCGGAGAACAAAGAGAAGCAGGATGTTTCTCTTTATTCCAAAGGCTACTGGCTGAGAAAATTCTGTGCTGGCTTACTTATCCTGCTTCTGCTACTTTCTACTGGGAATTTACAAGACAGAGAGTTTTCCATCGGATATCTGATTATTTCCCTAACAAGAGTAGCACCTCATCAATCACCAGAAGCTAAAAGCTTAAATAGTAATAAAAATAATTTAAGGAATAATGATGCACCCTAGCCAATCATGCAAAGTAGTCTTGGGTGAAAACATTATTCTTAGGACTCAAATATTGAAGATGTTGTTACTCTTACCGAAACTTGTATAATTTCAGATGTAAAATTATCCAAACCTTTTAAAACTCCAGCTGCAGCATTTGACATAATAAACTCCTGTGGCAGTGAATTGTAAAAACTGAATACACACTATGAAGTGTATTACCTTATATTTATGCTAAGCAGACGGGTCATGAATCACAAACTCTCCATTATCACCACCATTGCCCACCAAATATATATATAAAAAACCTGTTATAAATAGATAGATATCAACGTATAAATCAGGTATCATTGCTCTATGATAATCATCACCCTGCATTTACTATTTACAACTTGTTTGCATATTGTTCAGGGAGGCTGTATTAGGGCTGCTCACAATGGGACTGCCCATGCGCTTAAAATTGAGTGCATCAACATTTCATGCAATCAGCTCACATTGCTCAGAACCTTCCAGGACTGGACCCTTACAAAGGTAAAAAGTATATCAGCAGTTCTCAGGATCATATAACTTTGCAAACACCTGCTAATGTGCTCAGTGAAAGCTTCTACAGAGAGCAGACAGAGTGAACAGAGTCCAAAATATCTGTCAGGGAACAAGTGGTGAACACTCATCTCAGCAGTGAATGATAGCCACAACGATGAGCTCACATGACGTATAAGCACATTAGCCCATGTGGTGGTGTTTATCTCACACTAAATTAGTTGACATTTAATTGAACTCAACTATGCTTATCATCACAGGCACCCTGCACCCCACTCCTATTCCATTGCTATCAGTATTGAGTATAGCTCCCCCCACACATTCGTCATAAAGTGTTTCCAACCAGACTCCTGGAAAAGATACATGCCAATCCAGGTCCTGCACTATGGACATCTTCAATCACCATAGAGCACGACTTATTTCGAGGGGTCCCTTGTGGTCTTAACTGCATCAACCCTATGGAACAATGAGTGGTTGACTAAAGACGTTTGGAATGGTTTCCAGCTCGCAGATCCAACCATTCAACCACTGGGATTTGACGTGTCACGCCACCTTTGACCTCTGCTAAACTGATTCCAAACTGGCCAAGGAATATGCGCAGCCAACATGGGGATGCACGACAACCCACTTTGTCAGTGTGGTCTCCATCTGTCAATGGCACATGTTGAGAGTGTCATCTAATCAGATTTAATGGTGACCTTGAGGCCTTTCATTCTGCTGCTGAAGCTGCTGGCAGGTGGCTTGGCAAGCACTGCAAATGCTAGAAGAAGAACATAGCATCTTTCCTCCATCCACTATCTCGAACCACTAGGTGATGCCAAACTTATACATTTGGCAGGAATGTGTTGGACAAATATAGTTCCACTTTCAGGAACCCATTATGAAAGTTTTTTTGTAAGTGTGACTAATAGGTCATTTAAAAAAAAAGACATACATTTGACTTTTAAAAATAATTATTCTCAGTCATATTACATTTTATGAACATTGAATGCAGTTTCTTCACTTTTTTAATTACTTTTTAAATGCATGACCTTTTTGTAATTTAAAATACCTTCAAAGTGTAATGTATAAATACATACGTAGCCAGTCTTGAAAGAGACTTTGCAGCTAGGAACAGACCCAAATACTTCGAGCAAAGATCACTAGTCTTTTTCTTGCGAATTGCATAGCTCATTAAGGGTCCTTTAGTGATCTGATGCACTGCTATATGTGTAACTTCACTTACACCATATTTCTTCTACATGGCACAAAGCATCAACCAACATCAGCCCTTTCCCTTTATCACCATAGCATCTGATCACCTCCCAAGTATTTAAAAAATAAAAAGAATAATTTCTCTTCCCAGGCTTTAATTGTAGCAGCTTGATCGCTAAACAGGGATTTTTGCAGGGCCTTTTTTTTTGTTTTGTCTTTTACTTGCTTTTTTAAATTTGTGTCAGAATGTGAATGTGTCAGTGTATGCAGCACATAACACGAAAGCTACAACAAATAAATGAATTCTGGATTTTGTTGTGAAAGTGGCTTATTCTACTGTGATTCCCAGTTTTTGGAGGAATGAGTTCCATAATCCAGGTCCATCCCAAGTGATTTCTGTCCCCAGGACTCACGGATTTCCCCCTGCTGATTGATGTTTTCATTGTTCTCATGGAATATAGTGGTTGAGAGTAGCTAGAGCTGGTGCTGGAACTACAGGTGCTGTTGCCCCCCCCGGGCTTGAAGTGGTTTCCATCATATACAGGGTTGACAGTTTGGTTCAGTGTCTCTTAGCACCCCTGCTATACCATCTGTTCCAACGCTCCTGAACAGGACACTCCATTCACTAGGGAGTCAGTGCAGAGAACAATGCATCGAAGTGATGAGTTCATGATCACCTGTGCTGCCAGTTGGAGCTTTTTCCAAGTGTGTGGCTTCCTTCCTAGAAAGGAGTTGCTATAATGAAGCTTAGGGGCCACGAATCGGTGAATCACTGTGGACAGAACAGGGCATGATCTACCAGCCAGCTGCAGACATAAGTAGGTGAGTTTTTTGCCAAAATAGTCATTTGGGCATCCAACAGCACAAAGTCCAAAAGGACCCCAAAATTGTGGACCAGCTTAGTTATTTGAGGGCTAGTGCCTTTGACGTCCAAAGATATTAGCAGGAAGCAATGTAGAGTGTTGTCTACCAGCATCACCACAGTCTTACTTAGGATTAACTTTTGGAGTGCTGCTCTTCACCCAGACTTTGCCTAAGAAGTTGGAAAGGTGGTAGATGGTGCTGTTTATATTTGATCTAAAGGAAACATACAGCTAGGTGTAGGGTTACCAGATAGCAACAGTGAAAACACGGAACAGGGAGTGAGGGGTAATAGGCGCCTATATAAAAATGGGACAACTGGTTACCTTAGCTAGGTGTCTCCTGCATAGTCCTGGAGCTTCAGTCTATACTATTTCACCTGTGTAAGACAGGCTAGGGAACTTCCCCAACACAATTCCTAGAAAATATGTCTTTTAGAAAGAGATGTGTATGGGGTAGAGGGATGAGCCTTATGGGACTTCACAGCTGAGGTCACTGAACAGTTGTCTAGAACAACTCTCTGGGCTTGGCTGGAAAGGAAGGATCTGAGCCATTTCAGCATGTGTCCCCACATACCTCTTCCACCCCTGAAGCATCTTGAAAGTGAGCCAGGAATATCTGGTGATCATCAGTGTTAAAATACCACAGAGGTCCAGCAGGAGGACTACAGATGTCCTTACTTTATTTTTCGGTGTGTCCCATTGTAGCCTGAAATCTGACTCTAGGGATCCAGAATCCCAGCAAATGACCAGGGACACTAGAACACTTTTTTTGATAGCTTCTTAATTAACTTGATTAGAAAATTATATCGGGCAGCAGAATACAACATCTATGGAGTCAAACAGTTTGTTTGTTTAGTACTGGTCAAAGTTATTGCTAATTTAGGGCAGATGGCAGATTCTCTCTTCAGAGGAGATGTTGATAATCTCAGTTAATAGTGACCCCATGTGTTCTCTACATTTCCACTAGACAAGGATTTGGAACACAGACGTGGATGATGTCCCTGATGGCCATAAATATGTATTCTGCCCTTACACCATATGAAATGCATTACACAGGTGATTTAGGTCTAAGTGACATTTTCAATAGATTTTGCATTTGGTCTTGGCTTTAGCAAACACCTACTTTCCTAACAATGACAAAGTGCTAATCCATAAAACTCTAATTTATAAATCTTTTTGCTGTCTAGAGGTAGTCTCTGAAGCAAAAACCAGAACCATCTCTCAGTATTCTCTTAGGGACAAGTGAAATCTCATTAAGGGTCATGTTAAAGACCAGTTCACTTGCTCCTCATATCTCTTTATTATTATTTTTTTGTCAGCTAACACAGATTAGATCCGTTTAATGTGAATAAAGAAATATAGAGCCTATGAATGGAACCCTAATAAGATATATGATACCCTTCTATTAGGCACACATATATATTCATAGTATTGTATATGAAGCAATATATCAGTCATACTGTATACACCAGAGAACCCTACTAGGATTGATCATTCAGCCTAAACCCTGTGTTCTGACTTTGGGGTGCCAAATTTCTCAAACATATGCCTGTAACGCACTATGGATTTTTTAAAAGATGTCCCCACCCCTGCACCCACCTCCAGAATTGAACTTACAAGTAGAGCTGGACAGGAAATGGTTTTCTCATCCCACAAATGTTTTCCAGATTTTGGATTTTCCCCCCAGTTTGCACCATGACAAAACCAAGACCTTTCAACAAAAAAGCAGAAAGATATCCACATCCCAGAACAGACTGGTATTTAGGACACATATCTGGGAGATCTGGCTTCAAGTCCTCTCAGATTTGAAGCAGGGACTTGAACACAGTTCTTCCTCACCTGAGGTTAGTGATCTAACCACCAACTTATTCTGAGATGTGGAAGAGGAGCTCTCTCCCTCTTCCTCCCTACCCTCTTCCTTCTGGGCACTTCATTCAAAATAACATCGTGGACCGGAGAAATCTTTTCCAGCACAAGTTTTGCCAAACATGATAAGTTCCCGTGAAAAGTTTTGGCGTTGATGACCCAGCAACTACAAACTGTTCCCAACCACCTCCAGTTACAAGCTTTTTGGTAATCATTTATATTGGGCTCCTACAACTTCCCACTGGGTGTACCAACCTGTGCTGCAGCATTTTAAAAAAACTGCTTCTCAGAAAAAAAACAATTAAAAGGTCAGTTCTGTTAAATATGTTTGTCTTATTTAAAAATAACAAGTCATACCATATTCTGCATACAAACATTATTATACACTTCAGACTTCTAATCTCATTTGCAATTAAAGACACTATGCTAGTTCTTTTCTTGATGATGAATTTCCAACTGATGAATTATGTGAGTAAGTTTAAAATACAGGCATTTTTACTCAAAAATACCTGCCCCATGCATAAGATCTCAGCATCCTTTTGAGATCAGCCAGTTGAGGCGGGGGGAGAGCATTTTTCCTTCTAAAGAAATAAAAAGGTGTAATTTTCAACACTGAGATTTAAAAATTAGATGTAATTGAATCTTGATCAATAACAAAGAGACTCAAATATTCTATTAAAACATAATTCTGGATTTATTTATTTATTTATTTGAATTGTAATGGTAATGTAATTGCATCAAGGTCTGTAGAAAAATGTTCTATTAGCCAGACTGTAAAAATCAATCATCATCTTTAGTGAGCTAAGTTGAATGAGCCTCATTCAGCATTCATTTTAATGACAGTTCTATACCAGGTCTTTCGGCTACTGAGCTTTCTAATGTATAACTACCTCCTCCACCAATAATACTCACTTTATGAGCAGCACAATAGGCATTTCTCCAATAATAACAAAGACACAGCCACCTTTCTGTTTTCTTACTTATCCGCCAACTCCCCTTCAATAGTACATTCAGGGCCAGCTTTAGGCCTATTCCATCAATTCCCCCGAATCGGGCCCCGTGCCTAAGAGGGCTCCGTGCTCAGTGAGAATCCCTTTCCTGGCTAAAGGTGCCTTTTTACATTTTACTCAGCCAGTGGTGCTCCAGGTCTTCGGCGGCACTTCGGCAGCGGTTACTTCGCTCGCTCTGGGTCTTCGGCAGCACTTTGGCGGCAGGTCCTTCAATGCCACCGAAGACCTGGAGTGAGTGAAGGACCTATGGTCTAAGTGCCGCCGAAGACTCGAAGTGCCGCCGGGTGAGTACAAGCCCCACATACATTTCTTTTGGTTGGTTGGTTGTTTTTTTAAGTCATCCCTGCTGGGGCCCCGTCGAAACTGTTCGAATTGGGCCCGCACTTCCTAAAGCCGGCCCTGAGTACATTAAATAGACTGAACTAGACACTGGAGCAATTCCAAATATATCTGTGCATCAGGGTTTTTTTAAACACTAAATGAAGATTTTTATTAGATACAAAAACATTATTGTGAACCACTGATAGTTATTTTCTTCTGCAATTTCACTTGCTTTTATTTTTTAAGGGTAAATTGTTGCTGCCCATTCTCAGGCAAAACTGCCATAGATTTTAATGTGAGTTTTGCCTGTGGAGGACTTACAGAATATATCCCATGTGTTATTTTTAAAGAGGCCTTCAATCAACTACCTATAGAAACTACTGTTAGAACTGGCAGATGATAAAATGAGATTGGAATACATGGGTTCTGGACCCTGCAAAACACATGACATGGCCAGACATCTACTGATCTTCATGAATCATCTATTCCTCAGTTAATAAAGTTCTGCAAACTGGATGCTCCAGGTCTGACCACTTTGTCCATCACACAGTGAACAACCTGAGAAATACTGATTAACCAGAAGCTTATAAAATTCTAGGCCTGTTCTTGGAAACACAAATCATTTATATCCCACATTAAAACCTAAGTGTACATTACAAACTATACAATTTCTAAAAGTATTTACTGGAATTTGATTTCTAAACATGTAGGCATCATTTCAGAAACACTTTGTAGCTCTCATGCTGCTTTATGCACAAATAATGCTGACCCAGAACAGCACTGTTTGTTCACTTATTTCATTGTTGCCAACTCTCAGTTTTATTGTGAGTCCCACGATATTTGCCATTTCACTTGGAGCCTCAGCTCATGCAGTCATGTTCCTACATGATTATCTTCTCAGCTTTCCTTAAAAGAAAAGTTTCTAGCCTTCATGGTAACAGAGAAAAGCTTGAAAACATGACTCAGGTGCACTTGAAAGGCTCAGAAACTAGAAGGCTAGTCAAGAAGCCAAACAATTATGTATAGTTTGCTTAAATTAATAAATTGTGGAGGAGGCCCTCATTTTAAAAACACTAAGTACTAACCACAGGGGAAAGGGGAACACACAATACTTAAATAAGTATGTTTTATAAATTAATGGGAAAACTCTTCCTATTCTATCAGTTACTCTTTGTCAACCCACTTCTATATTCTTTGCAATAAAACCAACAAACTCATTTCACATAAGGCAAATAGTCATCAGATGAAAACAACTTTCAAATGGGGCTGGACTAGTAAATGAGAGATGAAAATAATCTGTCATGGGTTTAGGAGAAAGCTGTACCTGTGATCTCTACCCCAGTCTCTCCCATGATCACTCTTTCCAAGGGACAGGCCTCTACCTCCACTGCAACCAGAATGACTCAGACTTTAAGGTCAGAAGTGGTCATCATGATAATCTACTCTGACTTCCTGAACATTGCAGGCGAAAAGAATCTCATCACAGACTCCTGTAATAGATCCATAACCTCCGGCTGAGTTATGGAAGTCATGGTTTAAAGACTTCAAGTTGCAGAAAATCCACCATTTACACTAGTTCAAACTTGTAAGTGACCCCTGCCCCAAGCTGCAGAGGCAGGGGAAAAAAACAACAACAAAAAAAACAAAAAAACAGCCAGGCTCTGGCCCTCCCTCCCTGCATTTGAGTGACTCAGAACTTTCCCAGTGTTTCCCTCCAACTCTGACATTTGCTGTGTCTCAGTCCCAGAGTGGATTGGTGGTTTTTTTTTGCCAAGCGGGCACCAGTGTTCTCAGTCCCAGGCAGGCACGGGGCCATGGCTGAAGTCGGCAAGAAGCCATGGCCCCATTCCTGCCAGGGACTGAGAACACCGGCGCCCGCAGCCTGCAGCCTCGGAGTTCTCTGACCCCAGCAGGCATGGGGCTGCAGCTTCTCTCCCCTGCTGGGCACTAGGCAGGCCCCGCACCTGCCAGGAACAGAGTTCTCTGTCCCCATCAGGCTTGAGGCCACGGCTTCTCTCCCCTGCTGGGCACAAGGCAGGCACACATAAATGCCCCGGCGGGCATCATGGCACCCGCAGGCACCGCATTGGGGACCACTGCTATAAATGGTTGTAGTTTTATGTAGGAGAAAATAATAATGTTGCATAATCAATAGTCATTTAACTTTCAATATTGTGTGTGATTTTTATACTTTTCAGAAAGTCGTGTTAAAATCTAAAATGGCAATAATCTGCAACTCAGAATATAACACCAGCAGGATCAATTATTCTGGTTGGATGGATAGAAATAATCCAGATTTCTCCAGTCTCCTCGTAATTAGTTTGTAATATCTTTGCTAAGATTTCCAGTCATCTCAGAAAATTACCTGATGCTCAAATGATCAATCATTTATCCTTTCACCACCTATAGGTGACTTCTACAATTTTGTAATACTGGCCCCTCCAATGCAACATCAGACTTGCTGCATGAGTTATTTTAGCATCTCTGTTGGTGAGAAATGGCTTTTTACCGTAGTGCTTTTTCCTTGTTGTACAACTGCACTATGAGATATTAGACTATAATTCTGTTATACCTACTGAACAAACATGGGCAGTTGGAATACTAGGCCAGGGGAGGCAAAGTCTACCCAAACCCAGGCAGTGGCCCTGTCCACACTCCACCCTGAGGGCCCGTGCTCGTTCCCCCTTTCCTCTAAAGCTCAGCTCAGGCTGGTGGCCCAGGGCTCCTCCAGCCAGCTGCTCAGCCCAGCTTGAGCAGGCTAGTGCTCTGGGAGGCCAGCGTGGGCTCTCTGCTGGCCCAGGGCTGTCTGCTGACCCTGGAAAGGTGGGCCGGTACTTAGGCGGTTCGGCCAGGGCCCCTCCAGCTGCGGTGAGAATGCAGCTCGGGACTCCAGCAGGCGAGAGGGGGATGGAAGGGGCATGGTAGGGCAGGGCCTCAGGCGGAAGGGGCAGGGCCATGGGGCTAGCCTCCCCGAAGGGGGAGGTTCATGCGCCACCCATGTGAATAAGTTTTGCAGCAAAAGTTACAAAAGCAACTTTCTGTTAATAAATGAACTAATTGGTATGCCAGAAACCAATTAAACTATTATTCCCTGAAGTTAGAGAGCTGTGAGAATCTAAAACTCTCTAGGGAATCTAGGAATTTATATACTCCTCACCCACACCATGCTGCTATTTTTTTAAAATTCTCAGCAAAAGTAAGTATTTCAAGGGAATCAGATGTTTGTTCTCCTTCAGCTGATGGAACTGTAGTTTGTGTTTTGTACGGAAGCACATACAGGTCATCAGAATTTGTCAAACACTTTTAACCTGTTGCTGTTCTACTTACTGAAGCACACACAACATTGTTCCTGGCCTTTATCTAAGATCTGACTGATGAAGTGCATACATCCTTAAATCAGCTGATATTAGTAGCTACCCTGACAAGTTTTCCATTTCTTCCTCCCTACCTCTCCTAAACGGAAGATGCATCCAAGGTAGTTCCTAGCTTATCTTCTTCTCTACATTTAATAGACATGACTGCTCTGATCTGAGGACTCTTTATAAAGTAGCAAGTGGGAAATGGCGACACCATTGCCTCGCTCCAGCAAAAGAAGAGAACAAGACTGCTAGGATACCATACCACTTACTGCATATGACCCTACTGCTAGTGCTATCAAAAGTTCTAGGATGTGAGAGCTGAGGAGTTAGATTTAATTTCATATTAAAATAATGCTTTAAAAGGTTAAAATAGAGGTGCAGTTGACTTTACTGAGGGCTTGTCTACATCAGAAAGTTGCAGCGCTGGTGAGGGAGTTACAGCGCTGCAACTTTGAAGGTGTACACATCTGCAGGGCACCACCAGCGCTGCAACTCCCTGTTTGCAGCGCTGGCCGTACTCCCGTTTTGTCTCGGGTGTAGAGGATCCAGCGCTGGTGATCCAGCGCTGGTAATCCAATGTAGACACTTACCAGCGCTTTTCTTGACCTCCGTGGAAGGAGGAAGCCTCTGGTAATCAAGCTGGTCTCCTTTCCCGGTTTGCTCTCTTGTTCCCGGAACCCCGAGCAAGCAGGTCTCCTTCCCAGCGGTTTGCAGGGTGGTTCGGGGAACGCGAGAGCAAACCGCGGCCAAGCTGGTCTCCTTTCCCGGTTTGCTCTCTCGTTCCCGGAACCCCGAGCAAGCAGGTCTCCTTCCCTGCGGTTTGCTGGGTGGCTCCGGGAACGCGAGAGCAAACCGCGGCGAAGCTGGTCTCCTTTCCCGGTTTGCTCTCTCATTCCCGGAACCCCGAGCAAGCAGGTCTCCTTCCCTGCGGTTTGCTGGGTGGCTCCGGGAACGCGAGAGCAAACCGCGGCGAAGCTGGTCTCCTTTCCCGGTTTGCTCTCTCGTTCCCGGAACCCCGAGCAAGCAGGTCTCCTTCCCTGCGGTTTGCTGGGTGGCTCCGGGAACGCGAGAGCAAACCACGGCGAAGCTGGTCTCCTTTCCCGGTTTGCTCTCTCGTTCCCCGAACCCCCGAGCAAGCAGGTCTCCTTCCCTGCGGTTTGCTGGGTGGCTCCGGGAACGCGAGAGCAAACCGCGGCGAAGCTGGTCTCCTTTCCCGGTTTGCTCTCTCGTTCCCCGAACCCCCGAGCAAGCAGGTCTCCTTCCCTGCGGTTTGCTGGGTGGCTCCGGGAACGCGAGAGCAAACCGCGGCGAAGCTGGTCTCCTTTCCCGGTTTGCTCTCGCGTTCCCGGAACCCCCCTTGAAGCCGCCCAACAGCGCTGCAGTGTGGCCACATCTAACACCACTTGCAGCGCTGGTTGCTGTAAGTGTGGCCACTCTGCAGCGCTGGCCCTATACAACTGTACTAATACAGCTGTAACAACCAGCGCTGCAAAATTTTAGATATAGACATGGCCTGAGTTATTTTCCCCAATACAGAGAGATCTGAAGAGATTTTCCCCTTATAGTATGCATTATACAGTCTTGGAGTCACTTGGCTTTCTCCTCCCCAACCACCATCCTATGAACTGACTACACACTCAGGCAAGGGTCCTATCACACGCATTGAAGCAGCTGAGTGATAGTTTACATTTGCAAGTAAAATAGATAAATGCTGTACCAGAGAAAAATGGATAATGACTTCATATTATTCTATACCACAAGGAGGCATTTATCAACATTATATATGCAGTTTATGATTGATGTCTTGAAGACTAAATGGATGGGCATACACTGATGTATGTACCTTTGCTTATAGGCATTGATAGAAAAGGTTTTTTAAAGAGACAACGACCCTTCCATCCTTTGTAGAATTCTGAAAAAGCTCAATGTGCATTATTTTGGAAAAACAAACAAACAAACATATCGCTCAACAAAGAGGCCTAGTGCCCTTTTATTAGTTCAAACCTTTACCTCTTTAGGCACTCAGCAGAGTATGGTCTGGATTTGTACATTTGAATATTTGTAAAAAAAAAAAAAAAAAGTTACTCCTGAGAAAGCTGGCTAATAAAATATCAACTAACAAACTTCCCGCTTTTTATTCTAAGTCTACTGGATTCTCTTTCAACTGCAAATTTATTTTTTGACCATTTTTTGACCAAACTAAGAGATCCTGATATTAACACACACACACACACACACACACACACACACACACACACACCTCCCCCCACCAAGATGTGTGGTCAGGGGCTAGGGCCGGGAATAGAGTGTTGCAGACAGGAGTAACGGGCCCTGGCTGGAGTTGGAGATGGAGCCACAGCCAGGTGCCGAGGCCAGGGCTACAGCTAGGGTGGGTCTGGGGCCTGGAGCTAGGGACCAGTGCTGCAGTTGGGAGCAGGACCAAGGCTAGAGAGTGGGGCCGTGGCAAGGAGCGGAGCCACAGTCAGGGCCGGCAGACAGGGCCACAGCCAGCAGTAGAGCTGCAGCTGGGCCACAGCCAGTGGCTAAGCCAGGGAACTGGGCCAGGAGCAGAGCTCTGGCCGGGCCACAGTTGGGAACGGTAGTTATGACCAGGGTTGGGGGTGGAGCTGTGGCCTGGATGGGCGCCAGGGGCTACGGCCATGGCTGCAGTGGGCAGGACCAGAGCAGAGCTGGAGGCAGAGCAGAGCTGGGTGGTATTACCTCCTCACCTCCATGGGGGCCAGGCCCAGGCCCTGCTGCAGCCCCCTGCCTGCCACACCCTACAGTACGGGGACCACTGCCATTGTGAAATTATCTAAACACAACATGGCATCAAATGCAAAAGAGACACAAATAAGTATTCTTTTCTAATGACCTTAATCAATATTGTGGTCTGAAGTGCTACTTGTAACATGAATATGTAAAAAAAAGTGTTCAATATATGAGGATGATCAGTACAAACGAGTCTTTTAAAAACATAACAAGTTGTGATAATACTTGTATGGAAAATTCATGTTAATAATGATGAAGTGTTTTGTTTGTGTTTTTTTAAAAGGATTCAAATAGATGTTGGTGTCTCTTTGATAAATGTACTTCTCCCCTATCCTTGTGAAAGAAAAGCAGCATCTACCACAGGAAAAAAAAAACTCTGCATCACATCAAGTCTTACCCTAAAGAACAAGGTTTCTCAAACAGAGGTCGCCGCTTGTGTAGGGAAAGCCCCGTCCGCAGGTCCAGCCGATAGTGACTCCCACTGGCCGCGAATCACTGCTCCGGGCCAATGGGAGCTGCTGGAAGCGGCAGCCAGTAAGTCCCTCGGCCCATGCCACTTCCAGCAGCTCCCATTGGCCCGGAGCAGCAATCGGCTGGATCTGCGGACGCGGTAGGTAAACACACCGGCCGAGCCCACCAGGGGCTTTCCCTACACAAGCGGTGACCGCTGTTTGAGAAACCCTGCTCTGGACATTAGAGAGGCAAGAAAGGAAACCTAGGGAAGAGGGTTAGAAGGGCTCAGGGACACAGCAGCAAGGTTTAAGATGGTGCAGACTTTGGCTGCTGAGTAGAGGGTACCTGAGCTGGAACTTGAAGTAGAGGGTGGGCTTAAGTTCCACTACCAGCCACTAGGGAAGTGGCATAATCTGGGAAGTAGAGGAGAAGAGGGCCAGAGACAATTTTCTATGGAAAGACTTTGATACCCTGGAAAGGGAAAAGCACAGAGTAACCTGGAAAGTGGGCCAAATCACAAAAGAATTGCACCCAGAGTCACAGAGAGTAAGAGAAATGGCAGGATGCGCAGTGAGCAGCAGAAGGGAGTGCTAGACTAGAAAGAGATAATCCCCAGAGCAGGCAGAAGAGTTGCCCTAGCAGCGAGCCGTGACACGCCCAGTTACAATATGAACTGTGGACATAGTTGCTTGTGTGTTTTATTTCCAAAACTCAAAGTCCACAGATCTTCACTTGGAAATATTTTTTGACATACTGGTTCTGATTGAGAATTTTAACTGTTTAAAGAATCGACAGATGCCTGATCAGAACACCCTTTTCTGGGACTTCCAGTTTGCATGCACATGTCTGTGGTCTCTGGAAAGTTTCAATGGGGCCTATTTGCAATTGCATTGTCTTCTCAAATCTATATGATTTTCCTTTTGAGGTTAATATTTCTCCATCAGCGATTTTATTTCCTTGCACAAGTGTCTATTTTGAAGTTTCTGTATTTATGTAATCTCTCCACATTCCTTGATAAACAAATTAATTTCAGTCAATTTTGCTACACTATAAAAGTCACTTGAGTGACTTCTGCAGTCTTAGCTCAACACCAAAAGGCTGAATTAAGTGTATACATTTTCCAAAACCTGCATGAGTCCAGGTTTTTCTCTCTCCTTCTCCCTCCCTCACCCCAAATGCCAACAGTGCTCTCTCTAAGATGGTGAAGTTCCATACCACTTTTCAATAAGATTATTACAACAAGGCACAATCAAGCCCACATTGACATGAACATGAGATGATACCAAACAACAATTACCTTGGGGTAGGAGTGCGAAGGTATGAGGAGGACTACAACAGTTAGATGCTACTGTTGTGCTGGTTAATAATGCACATTGAGATCCCTCCCCCTCCTCGATACATGTTTTTTGCTAAGATACTGTGAGAGAAGAGCACAGATGCAATCACAGCCCTAGCGAAGTCAATGGCAAAATTCCAATTAACTTCAGTAGGGCCAGGATTTCAGCCTTAGTGTTGTGTCTTAAAAAGGGACTTTGAAGAGAAGGTGAAGGCTTGTCAGTCTGAGTCACAGAGGGAGGTGTGAGAATAGGGAGCCAGCGTGAAAGGAGGCAATAGAGGAGGAGTGGGAAAAGAGGAACATAGAAAGCTAAGTGGTTCAAGGTCATGGGGCTAACAACTGTAAATGATTTAAAACAGGTTTCCCTGATTTATAAGTGTGCAGTTCTGATTATATATATATATATATAGCAAATTTGTTAAATACATAAGAACCCCAACACCAGCAACATAAAAACAGTAATACAATATTTTCTATTCCACAGGGCAGACTGGACTACTATATATGCAAATAGGTATCACTGAGTATCATGAACTCTCCAAGGGAAACTGAAGTTCAGCCAGAATAGGGCAATGCATTGACTTCCTTTGCTTTCATTTTTTACACTGCATGATGTCTGTGACGAAAGTGGCAGACTTATTACAGATGTAGAGTCATATTTTAGTAGGTTTACCCTACCAGTAAGTTTCTTCTGAAAAGTATAATATTCCAAAACACAATTGCCACTTTACCAGAACAAAATAATATTAAAAAATGATGATTTACACATAAGTCACCACCCTACACATTCACATGCTGAGGTACAAATATATTTATTCTACTTCAGCTGACAATGGACAAGCAATAAACCAGAATATGACAGCTCAGTAAATTCACACTTCATGTGGTATGAGAATATTACTGCAGTACGTATGGCATGCACTCACCGCACTTGACAGTTACCTTACTACATACTATTTAATGCAGCGCTGTTAGCAATCTGGATACTATTGAGAGCTAGACCATTCTATATGACTAGAACCAAGAGTACAGTGCAAAAAGTATTTGTAACAGGTCAAATACGACTTGCTATTCAACCAGACAACGTTCATAACCTTTTGTTTGCTTTGTTATGAATAGACTAATGTTTGTTAAGAACATTTCTTTTGTGAAAATGTGAGCATTTGTGTGAATCAGGGACCGGCAACCTTTGGCACACAGGGTTTCAGGAAGCAGCGGCCAGCAAATCCCTCGGCCCCTGCCACTTTCCTCTGCCATTGGCCTGGGACAGTGAACCGTGGCCAGTGGGAGCCGCGATCGGCCGAGCCTGAGGATGCGGCAAGTAAACAAACCAGTGCTTACCCTGGTGGGCCTCATGCCAAAAGTTGCCAGTCTGTGGTGTTAATGAATGCGAATGTCCATGTGATTTCGTCAACAATGCTTGCTCTGACACCCCTTCAATATATAGAGTAGATTTGCATACATGACTGGAGTGAAGCTGTTAAGAGGAAGGGAGAGACTAAGAAGAACAGGAGTACTTGTGGCACCTTAGAGATTCCTGTTCTTTTTGAGGATACAGACTAACATGGCTGCTACTCTGAAACCGGAAAGACTAATAGAATTTTAAAAGTCACTAGGTTTCTTAAACAAAAATACATATGTCAACATGAACAACAATGAGGAGGGCAGAGCCTGCGTGGGAAAGCAGCTGAAAGTTCCCTTGCCTGGAGACAATATGAACATACTCTGTTCCCAGAACATGGAGCAATATGGCCAAATATTGAGGCAGAAGGATCAGTGCTTTGATACTACAGCCACATGAATACCTTCCAGCACTGCCTGGAATGGCTCAACAGAAAGAAAGGCTACCAGGGAGAACTAGGGAAGGAGCAGTAAGAGCTGCTTAAGAATTTTTTGCCAGAAGGCATTTTCTGGCAGCAAAACTAATTTGTCAAAAGCAGAAATGTACAAGGGAAGTGTGACAATTTTGACAAATGTCCACTTAAACCCCCCCAATATAGAGACTTTAGACATTTTGGGAATGAAGTATTTTGATTTTCTTTTTGAATTTTCTTTTTTTTTCCATTAAGAGTTAAAATGTGTCAAAGTCAGAACAAAAATGGCTTTTATGAAAACCAAAATGTTTACTTCAACATGAAAGATCTCCCCTTCACTTCCTCCATAGAATTTTGTTTAAATTTGAAATGTCAAAATTTAAGTTTTTTGTTTCATTATGGAAAAATACTTCAAACTTGTAGAATTTCCCACAAAATGGAAAATCCAGTTCCCCCTCCCAGCTGTAGACCATAAGCCATAGAACCAACTGGAAAGAACAGAGCCACAGAGAAATCTGGATTCTTTATTGCAAATACTGTATCCAAAAAAAATAGTAAATGTATATCCCCAACTCTTCTGTGAACAGATTTTTGCAGTTATTAAAATTGCAAATAAGTGAGTTTGTTCAAACATTTTAAGCTATTTTTTCTCACTTACTGGTTGCTATGAGTAAATGATATTCACCAGATAACAGGACACCTAAGGCACTTTGAAAAGTTAAACTTCCATGATAACGGTGGTTTCAACAGGGGTATCTTTCTCTTTACAAGTTATTCCTGTTCATAATTAATTATTCAACAAGTTTATTGTTCAAACAACACTAATAACACTTCACTCTTATTTACATTTAAACTACTACAAAACAAAACAAAAAAAACTTTTCAAAAAAGCTGTAAGAACCCTTCCAATACAAATACTCCTGGGAACATTCATTCATAATAATTATTACAATGCTTGTTTTACATGTATATTTTGTTCCGTGAATTTCAACAAAGTTTAAATAAAAATGTATGTTGACTGTTATATTTTAGGAAAAAATGTAGACTAACTGGGTTTGTTGGAGAGATTTTTTTACTTAGAAAAGTAATTGTATTCATAAATGTCTAGAATGTATGGCCGCTTGATTTAATAGCTTTAGTGTTGCATTAATGCCAGCATGGAATTAATTATTTAAAATCATCATTTAAATCTTTTAATGCAGTTGCTTCAGTCACTAGCATTAATTCAGCTCTGATGGTTGGATTAGTGGTCTTGATACCATCTTCATCAGATACTCTTTCACATTATGTGCAAAGGAATTCACAGCTCGGTAAAATAAAGAACATGATTCACTACATTTACTTGGAATGATGTCACAACTATCAAAGCATCAAAACACATTTAACTAGTAATCAGATGAAAAAAAGATAAAAAAAGTGTTGGGCACAAAACAGATCCCATTGACCAACATGTTTTATTTTAAAAATGAGGAAATAACTTTACCAACTCTTTTATACAACCTTGGATCTTTATTCCATCATGCATGCTTTGCAAACTACTACAATCAGAGTTGAAGTGTTTTTTCTGAAAATTTTATGTTGATTATAACAGCAAAGTCAACCCATCAAAACATTCTCTGTAAACCTCTGTTTCTTGTTCTGCCTTCATCTAATATGTAGCTCCCTTTACCATGTGCCAAAATTTACAGTTCAAGTCATTGCTTTTGCTCCTAATGTTTTTAGGCTGTTTAAGCCAAAACTTAAAAGTTTAGCTCTAAGAATTCAGAGACTCACAGACTTTATTATTGATTTGGCAGGGGAAAAAGAAAACTACAAAAAAATCTTTGTGGCAATAAAATGGTACATTAGGCATTCTTCTTTACCCTCTGGAGTGTAAAGTTAATAGTCCTTTTTAACCTGAATGCATGTTCTGGAAGTCCAAGACCACTGCTCACCAATCTTTCTGAGTATACCAGAATATAACATAACTAAAGTACTTAGCAATTCCAGCCTCCTATTCAGTTGTCAACATTATAGCCTACCAAAAATTTGGGTTGCTCCTGCCCCAGTTTTGATGTAAATTAAATGTGAAGCATCTCAAGCTCCACAAGATGTTTAAAAAGCTCAAGGAACGGAGCAAGATTAGGGAAACAGGAGAAATGCTGGTACTCTCCTCAGCAATGAACATCAGGCGTGTTCACAGGTGCTTCCTCAGCTATGTGGTGGGCAGCACTGCCTAGGCTGTTTCCTCCTACTCACAAACACACACCAGTCTATACTTTTTATATTACATTTATCTTTACTTCTCAGTTTACAAACATGGCAGGACATAACACAGGTCTACAGCCATTTCTGCACAGCTTTCTCTCCTCCATCCAGCTCATTCTCTGAGTTTACCCTTTACTTCCTGTTCCAATTATCTCATTCGCCTAACAATTGCCAACAGATTTCAGTAATCTCCACCAGTAACAGGTTGATTGATTCCTGATTAAGCCCGCAGTCTTCTCTGTACTGCAGCAACCTCACTGAGCAGTAGGGTGACCAGATAGCAAGTGTAGAAAATCGGGATTGGAGGGGGTAACAGGTGCCTATATAAGAAAAAGCCCCCAAAATTGGGACTGTCCCTTTAAAATCTGGACATCTGGTCACTCAATTGATCAGTGCACTACAGCTAGCACTGTGTCACAACGGGTCACACAAAACAAAGCAAGCCAAGCCACCAATGCAACAAAGCCTTCTTCTGACACACAAAGAACATTCTGTGTCTTCACAAAAGTGGGATTGGTTTGTTTATTCTTAAAATTAAAAAAAATATCCTCAAAAGATGATGTATGGAAGCCAAAGCTCAAGACTTAGGCTCTTGGGGAGTTAGGTCCCCAACTCCCACTGGCTGTCATTGATAATGAGTAAGGCCCTACCAAATTCGTGGCTGTGAAAAATGCATCACAGACCGTGAAATCTGGTCCCCTTCCCCCCTCCCCCCCCCAAATCTGGTCTTTGGTGTACTTTTATCCTGTACTATACAGATTTCACAAAAGAGACTAGCATTTCTCAAACTGGGGGTCTTAACACAAAGGGATGCTGCAGGAGGCTCACAAGGTTATTGTAGGGAGTCATGGTATTGCCACCCTTACTTCTGCACTGCCTTCAGAACTGAACTCCTAGCTAGTAGCCACCATTCTCCAGCTGCCCAGTTCTGAGGGCAGTGCTGCCACCAGCAGCAGAGCAGAAGTAAGGATGATAATACCATGACTCCTCTACAATAACCTTGCAAACCCCTCACTATTCTCTTTTGGGTCAGGACTTCTACCATTACAACATTGTAAAATTTCAGTTTTAAAAATGTGAAATTATGAAATTTCAAAATCATGAAAATGGCCAAAATGGACCGTGAATTTAGTAGGGCCCTACTAATGGGGAGCTTAATTGCCTTAAGCTCTTTGGAAAAATCCCACCATAATATATCTGATGTATGACAGTTCTGGTAGGAGCTGTAGAACTTTAAAGAGTTTTAGAAGGTTAGCTTATGTGGTTATCTGTGTGTGATCGAATGCACCCCTGTATTCACAGCCTGCACGTTACTGTAATAATCTTTGTACAAACTATGCCTTGTGAGGTATCATTTGAAAATTAACAACTTGCTGATTAATAACATCATGGTGAAATGTCTGTAGCAACATTATATGGAAAGTTATGAATATAAACTGAAATCATGACTGAAATGTGTTTGCCAGACAAGTCTGGGGAGGGGGTAAACCTGTTTCTCAAAGAAAAAGGACAAACTAACACTTCTAGCCAGATGTAACCAAAGCTGATTGGTTATCACTTGTCAGGTAGCCATTCTTTGGCAACAAAGGGACACAGGGAACATACTGATCTGCATTTTAACCAGCAGCAACATGGAACCTCATTCACCATCTACATCCTAACAGCTGGAAGGAATTTTATCTAGGGGTAACTCTCAATAAAATGCATTTTAAAGGGTGACTAGATTATAAAAGTGAGGGGCAAAAACTCCAGGAGTAATTTCTCTTTCGCTCCCTCTCCCACCTACAAAGACAATGGAACCAGCCTTTTGACTTTGGGAGGGACCTTGACATGACAATTTGGTCAGCCCTGTTGCTGGGAACACATGATAAGGATTTTACCTTGAACCAAGTCTAGTTTGTTAAGTTTTAGCTTTAGAAAGCATTTGATCTTTATTTTTCTAGTAATCATTTCTGACTTTCATACCTTGTACTTGTACTCACTTCAAATCTCTCTTTGTAGTTAAATAAACGTGTTTTATTCTTTAATCAAAAGTAGTCCAGTATTGTGTTTAAACTGAACTGTTTGGATAATTCAAGTTGAAAAGCAAAATATAAAGGCAATGGACCTCTAACACCTGAACAGTCTAGGAGAGGACTGGACAGTGCAGAGCATATATTTTGGGATAAATTCAAGACTGGGAGTGTGTTGGGGTCACCCTGAAAATGTTAACCCAGGCTGGTGGAAGCCAGAGTGTGCCAGGAGCGTGCTGGCTGGCTAGAGCTATACAGACAAACATTCAAGGTGTGACTTGCAAACTGTCTGGCTGTTTGTGAAGGGCCTCGTTTGGGAGCTACGGCAGCAAATCTGGTTTGCACTAGTCTGGATCTAACCCTGGAATGTGATAATGTGCAACTCTTGTCTGCAGAAAAGTATGTCCCTTCTTAAAAGAGATTTCTGAGGCAGTATGACTTTTCTGAAGAAGAGGATGCCTTCATACAGAGCCAAGATCTGTGGTCAAGAATCAATACCACCTTTAGAAAGGTGGCTTGTTATGTTTAATGGAGAGTGTGGAAACCAGCAGGAAAGAGCATAAAATCCATTACACCATTCACATGCCACTCAGGCTTCCTCAAAAAGTTAACTATCACTGCTATCAAATGAACTGTCAGAATGGCAGAGAGTTTTCATTCACTGAAAGGTCCAAGGTCTAAAATGCCAATTAAATCTGGCATACAAAATAAACTGTGGTCACATATTGAACACCAGTGCACTGGAAAAGCCTAAAACTCTTTAAATAATAGACTATCACCTTTGCTGGGGGTAGTTTTGTCTCCTTTTAAAAACATCCAGCACAGCAGTGTTTTCCCAAAGGCAGGAACCTGAATTAGATGGACCGATGATCTGATTCATTAAGGCACCAGCTATGTTCGTATGACAATTTCCTGAAGATGTTCTACAAAATTACACTAAAATAAAAATTGAAATGGCATTTGTCAACTTCACTAACAGATCTTGTCTGGAGGGAGCAGTATAGCTCCCAGCTTGCAGACGCTATTTCCTGATTTAATGACAATTCCCCAAAATTGACACTGAATCATGCAAGTTGTCTGACAGAGTGGGATTTGTCTAAGTCAAATTATGAACACTGCCTTGTTCTGTGTGTGAAAATATTGGACACTGACTGGATATGCCAAAGTACCTATTGTACTCCACTACAGATAGCTGCCCTACCTAAGAATGATGTTTGTCACATCAAGACTGTAATCGAGTCATCAGCCAAACTCCATGAAACAATCGACTTCCTACATAGGGGCCTGCATGCAGGGTGGAGGCATACGGTATGGATGACTGAGTGGGCACGTGGCACAGAGGAGAGACCGTACTTAAGAGCAGGGCTCTGCTCCATGCAGGTGTGGGGAGGGGGCGCAACCATTGCCTGGCACACACAACTGAAGGACTTTTAGGAGAGTGAGAGCAGGAGGGACTCTGACTAGCCCAAACTGCTGATTGACAGAAGGGGTGAGCTCAGACTAGGGGAGACTGTGTCTCAGAACTTTTTCATTTTCAAAAAAACTCTGTAATTTAAATGCCTAAAGCAGGGGTCAGCAACATTCGGCACGCAGCCCAACAGGGTAATACACTGATGGGCCATGAGATATTTTGTTAACATTGACTGTCCACAGGCACAGCGCCATGCAGCTCCCAACCCCTGGCCTAAAGAGTAAAAATCACTGTAGTTAAACCATACCTTTGCTAAGCCTATGTTCCTTGCTCTCTTGCCACGTTGTCTCCAAAAGGTTTAAAGTAGAATGCCAGAGCATGGACATCTTAGCCAGAGTGGTAAGCAACTGGGAGAGGGGCTTAGGAGGTCTCATATACTAGTTTTAGGGCATAGGGTAGCAGCACATCATATTCCAAGGTAGGGTATCAGACAAAATGACAGTGCCTGGGAGCATGGCCTATAGATCCAAAGCTAGAAACAATGACTAGACTTTACCCAGACCAAGTTGACGTGGATTATGTGGGACCCAGCAACTGGATCCACTCACAAGAGATTGGTGACCACACTATGGATTACCAAGTTCTAACAATCAGCACAAGAATAAAAAACTCGATGGTATTTAAAAAGCTTAACTCCTCATCTTTGGAAACATGAGGTACATTGATTTACGTGTAGGTCCTAGAAAAACTGCCACATTATTTTAAATTATTTAGTACTGAAAGGATTAATTTTAAAAAACAACCACTATATTATGTTGGATTAAACATGGTATTCCCTAGAAGAAAGTGAAGTTAGAAAGTTACAGAATGTTAAGATTTTAAAGTAAATGATGTAACAGTATCTAAACTGGGTAATATACCAAGCAATAAATTCTGACAAAACATGAATTATCTGTCTGGGACAGCTATCAAATTGGTTCTGTAGATTAAATATGTGCCCCAAACTGAATGCAAACAGGTATTAAAATCACAAGGTGCTGCTGAAAGTGTTCAAATTCATCCCTTCTGTAACTCAACTGAAGTCAGGGGGAATTACACCAGGGATAAATTTGTTGAATTTATAGACACATTTTAATCACTATCATAGCAGAACACAGGTCCCTGGCAACAGACACTCTTCCAAACGTGGGATTGCAAGGTCATTAGCCACCTGCAATACCTACCCCACTGTTTTCATATACTTTAAAGCTAGAAAGGACCATTAGATCACCCAGTCTGACCTCTTGTATATCAGAAGCTGTTACATTTCACTCAGATATCACTATTTGAGCCCAATGACTTCAGCTAAGTCAAAGCATTTCAATCCTTATTATTAAATTAGTGTGTGGGAAAGGCACAGATCAGGGGAGAAAGAGAGGTGCCACGAATGCCAGATGCCCCTAAAATGGCAGGGAGACGATCCTAACAGGCAAATTATAACCCTGAGCACGTGGACAAGGCATACCAGGTCAGTGATCTAGAAAGCAGATTCTTCATATTACGCAGCACTGATCCACCCTGGCTGGTATCCCATCTCCAGCTGAAGTAAGAGATTTGATTATAATCATTTTCTCAATGTGCAGCTGCCAGTGTTATGAGCATGTGGATGGAAATGCAGACCTGTACTCCCTGCGGCTCATGAAGCAAAAGGATGAACAAGGAGATTCATAGATTCTGTAGCCAGAAGGGACCACTATGACCATCCCACTTATACAGGTCATAGAGTTTCTCCAGTAACCAGAACTGAAGCAGACCTTTTAGAAATGTCTAATCTTGGTCTAAAAACCCCAAGTGATGGCGAGTCCACCGCCTCCTCTGGTCAACTGTTCCAATGTTTATTCATCCTTACTACGAAATTGAATCTTATTTCAAAGTTGTCTAACTTCAGTTGCCAGCCATTGGATCTTGTTAAACCTTTGTCATCAAAATTATGCCTACTGACTATTAGATACCTACTCATGTAAGTACACACACAGAGTGATCAAGCCACCTGTGAATCTTCTCTTTGATAAGCTGAATAGGTAGAACTCCTTAAACCTCACACTGTAATGCTTATTTTCTAGTCCTAGATCATATTTGTGGCCCTCCTTTGAACTCTCTCCAATACTTCTACATCCTTCTTGAATTGTGGATACAAACTGGAGTATACTAGAAAGGATATTCAGGATTGAATCAGTTGTGCCTTTAAGGTTCAAACCAAATTTGATGTGCAGAGGTATGTTGTTCTAGCCTGAGTTCCTAGAGATGGCCATATAACCTCCATGAGCACAAGGGTTGGTTAAGCATCCAGGCAAGGTACAATTGCATTCCACTACCATCACATCTGAGAAAACCCCAGAGCACACCTTGCACTCTAGGCTTCACAGAAAACAGCAACAGTGGCTGGCTTCTGCAGGAAACCTCCTGGTGCCATTTTTCCCACCCATTCAGGGTCAGGGAGGGGATGGGTGAAATCAAGCTCTTTATCAAAAGCAGTCAGCTGTCCTTAAGAATAGAGACTGGTGTTCGTCATTTTAAAGGAGGATTCCAGGAAGAGTTGGCCTAGTAGAAAAAAAGTCACTTAACATTTCTGAAGTTATTTGATGAAGTCCATCATAAAAATTACAAATTGAATAATCAAAGGCAAAGTCTTGTAGTAGATTAAAACCAGATGAAGTGATTGGAGAATGATTGCTCCTCAGGAAGAGAAAGGGAGAGGTTAATAGTGGAGTGATTAGTAGATCTATTTATTAGGGCATTGGAAGTAGAAGTTTGCTCATGATCATTTCAGTTAATGAAGTATGGAAGATTACATGAAACGTCACATAGGTCTGTACAAGTTGGAAAGCTGGTTAGCAAAATAGAAAACGAAAATCAACTTGATAAAGCACAAGAACATTTACATCGGCAAGAAATGTCAGAATATTTCACATTTGCTGATGAGTTTGGACCTTGAATGATTCTTTAAAGGAAGATAGCTTAAGTGACCCTGAATGGATCAGTTATGATGTCCATCAGGTAAAAACAAAAATCAAACCAGGATGTTTATAGAATTAAAAAGGAATAGTAAACAGTATGGGAAAATTGAAGACTTAGCAAGTCAAAGAGCAAGACACTCCCTTTTAGAGCGCAAATTTTGATATCCCACCTGTTAGAAAAACTGGCATTGAAACGGTCCATGTAACACAAGAGTAGGCAACCTCTCATGGCCAGCTGTGTCTCTCCAGTGCCCAGTCCATTTTCCTCCTTCTTCAGAGCTCCTTACACACAATTTCACAGCCTCACTCATCAATCACAGCCTTTCTTGAATCTAGTTTCTCTATAAACACAAAGTTCCAGAAAGCAACCACAAAAGCAAATCTTCCACCCAGCCTTAAACAGGGCATCAGCCCTCCTTGCTGAGGTACCGTCCCTCCCTGCTGGAGAAAATGCAAAGTCTGGACTGACTTCTTCAAAAGGGAATGTGCAGCTGGGTCTTCTTTCCAGCCCTACTCCCTGCTTTAGCAACCACTGCAGGAGCCTACTCCCTGCTGCTTCACTCTACAGGTCCCCTTCAACCTCTGCCCTCAAAGCGGGCTCTCTGACCCTTCACAGCCCAGGTACAGCCCCACCTCCTTAACTGGCTCATCTGGGAGCACATCCACCACAGAGGGCCAGTCACCCTGTGACAGTCCCATTTTCAGAGAGCTTCTCTTTCCAAGAATTCAGTTAATTTAAGAAAATGTCTTCATGATACTGTTTCAAAGGAAGATAAATTTATTGCAAATTTTATTTTGACATGTTTTATCTCCCTTCCCCCCCACCCCCTGTTCTCTTGAAGACAGCTTACTGAGGCACTCATTTATACTGGTGTAAATCAGGAGCTGCTTCAATGCTTTAGTGTCAAACTAGGAAAAGAGTGGTAAGAATTTGACCTTTTATTTATTCTGCACCTCACAGAGAAAATTACAAACTACAGCATCCTTTGCAAATAGGTTCTCAGTCTTCTGTGATTTTGCTTCAGCAAAAAGTTGCAGCATTCTGCTGTGCAAATAAGTCTCTGCAAACAGACCAGCAAAGATAGATGATGTGGCAGTTGAAAAGACCAAAAGAAGAATGATATGAAAGTTTCCAACTGGGTTTAATTAAAGACTCAGAGGTCCCAGAAGGATACACACTAATCAAACACAGGCTATCAACTTCCGTATCAGGGAGTTTACATGGAAGACTAACTAGAATTTAGGCATTGGCCATTATTTCTAAACTTCTGGAATTGTGTGTATTTTGAAGAGTCACAGTAGCTGACAGAGAAAACAAAGAAATAGGTAGCTTTTGAACAGAAGGAAACAAGCCAAAGTGGTTCATATGGGAGATCAGGCTGCCTCAAATAAAATATTGAGTTCTGAGCAGGAAATATCTTTTCAATATACAGATAACTAGAGGGTACAAATAATTGCTTCTGCATATTTTTAAGTTACATCTAGAAAAGTTGTTTCTAGTTGTGATAGTGCAATGCATGTGCAAAATTTAGAAGACAGTCTAATGAAATGTAATATGGGACTATATAAATTCTAAGCATCCAGTCCCATGATTCCAGTTGCATATTTAAACAAAACAATAAGAAAAAAATCAATACACACCTTATTTATATAACTATATAAATACATATATGTGTATGACCATACATATTAAAGTATTTTTAATAACCTGCGTGAAAATTACAAAAGACACTGAATTGGGGCAGACACTAATCTGGCTAGATTTACCATGGGCCAAATCGTAAGTGGCAGGTGAACTCCCCCTTCAGCGAGGCTAGCCCCTGGCTCTGCCCCTTCTGCCCAAGGTCCTGCCCCCCACCCACTAGAGCCCTGAGCCCCACTCCCCCCACAGCTGGAGAAGCCCTGGCTAGCCCTCCCCAGCTGGCCAGAGCTACCCCAGACATGCCGGCTGGATGGACTCCTGGGCTGGCCCGAGCTGCTGGAGATGACCCTAACCTGAGCCCCAGGCTGCTGGCTTCAAGGCACAGAGGGAGTGAGAACAAGGCTTCTGGGCAGAGTGAGGGTGGGGCCATGGCCTAGGTGAGGGGAGGCTTAGCTTCCCCTGACCTTTGATACCCACCACCCATAGGCCAAATTTTACTTTCCAATATGTGAAAGGTTTCAAGTCAATAGGAGCTGCAGTCATATGTAAGAGACAAATTCAGACCCACCTACATAAAAGATGAGTGAATCGCAGAGTGGGAGTATTAATATCAAAATCTTGGAGATGGCAGAGCTGTTTGAATACATTCATGTTTTAAAGAAATTCATTTCATTTCCTTGATTTTAAAAAACAAAGGAATAATGACAAAGAATACAAGACATTATGTTTATATAAAGCCTTTCATCCTAAGCCTTCCCATATTAATTACTAAAGCTCTTTACAAACTATTGGTACGAAAGATAAATAACTTGAATGGAATAGTGACACAGATAGGCAGGCAGGCAGATACATTAGAAACATATTTGAGGTTTATCTTGACAGGGATTTGCACTCCAATACCACCTTTCTTCTAGGGATTTTACCATCCGACTCAACACAGGCAGCTGATTCTATCTTTGCTGCAGTGGATCCTAGAGTTTGCAACTCATTGCCTAGAACACTTAGGATGTTTAATAAATACCAAAAGTACATAGGAGGATGCTCTTCCTTGATAATGAAGGCAGCCACCAGCAGGGTGGGGTGAAATAATTTTAGGTTAATGGCCAACTGCAGAGAAAAGCTTAAGGAGCTAGAACGTAGTTGCTCCAACTGGAATTTGGCTAAAACAGTGGGGTTAACTCCCTGATTCACAGAGATTGATAACACATCTCATACTTCAGATCAAGTAGTAAAACAGCCCTTCCCTCCATTTTGGAGCATTTTTAATAACAAGTGGTCAGGGCCTCTGTTTAATCTCTCATCGAAAAGACTGGAGTCAAATATTACATGATCTGCAGGCCATATTATGCCCTCTGGTTCACCTGTGCAGGCCCACCATCTTCAGATTATGCCTCTCAGTAACCCCTGTATAAATACACTGACTTTAAGTGGGTCTGCACACACAGGCGTGGGAACTGGAGGTGTGGCCCCGGGCTCCCGGCTGCCGGCCCTGTGCGCCTGGGGTCCCAGCTGCCAGCCCCACGTGCCCAGGGTCCCAGCTGCAAACTCCACACGCCCAGGATTCTGGCCTCAGTTTTTTTGGGGGGGAGGGGAAGAGTGGAAGGGGTAAGAGGGCTGGCTTTCAGCACCCCCACTATCAAAAATGTTCCAGTGCCACTGTCTGCACAGGAGTCTGAGAACACAATCAGAAGGTCACAGAGTTGCACACATATAGTGGATTGTCTGTGGAACCTCTCTTATAGCTGAGGTTGAAACATCCAAGCCCTAGCTGAGTTTGTGGGGCTGGCAATCAGGGAAGAGTGACAATGTTTTACCTGTAAAATTATTGAATTTGTAAGATCAAATCAGTAAAAACACACTGAATGTGGAGATCCAGTATGCCACTTTTAAAAAAAGCTTTTTCTTAGGCTAGAACAACACTTTAAATAATTTTGCTTATCCACTCTTTCAGTATTGCATCTTCTCATTTTTACCCAAGTACCTTACCACTGTGTCATGCTCTAGGAATGCTTCATGGTGAAACAAAATGCTCAGAGCCTCATTATAGCCTGGCTTGAAACAGAGAAGAAAAATAGGGGGAGGGAGAGGGTATCACCCACTGACCTAATAGTCTCAAGAAGTTAAGCTTCAGCCAGACCTTGTGCATTCTCCTATAGACATGTAGACATCTATCTGCTTCAAAGCACATTGTCTGTGAATATTAAGAATGTGCACTGTGTATGCCAGAGGTGTTATGATGGTAACATGCCCTGCAAAGCAGACTCTGTTCGCTTTTCTAATGAGTGCTTTTCCCATTGAATGCTGTACAAACCTATGATGTACATCCAGAAAGTGACATCTGTATGCCCCGAGGACATACAAGAATCATCCATCCTGTTAAAAATCAGGCAATTTAAAAAAAAATAATGTGAGAGCGTGTCCTCAGTGTGCTGTTTTCTCAGGGTTGGTTGTTAGTTCTGCTGCTGTGCACTTGCATGAGGAGGTGAGGGAGCATAAGAAAAGTCCTTCTTTCCCCTGGGGTTCGTGTGGTGGAACAGGTTGTGGGAGAGCAGCTATTGCAAGGATACTACTCTCACGGTGGAAAAATCTGTGCGTTAGCCCTAACTCCCTTTCTGGCCCACTGGCCAAGCAGGCCCATGGGAGCGAATAGGGCAGTAATCTATGCCAGCAAGGGTGCAGGCACAGTTAGCTGTTCCCTCCTGGAACAAGCAGTAGCCAGACCACAATCTAGTTATGCCCTGTAATACGGGAATGTTGTATATGTGTAGGTTAATAGATGAAATAGTGGGAGATGGCACTCAAGAATATTTAGCATAGGTCCTGAGTTTCGAAAGGCCAAAAAATCCTGTTATTTTGGACTTCAAATTACTTTCTCTAGCAGCTCTTAACATCTTGATCCTGAAGTAGGGCAGTTACATACAGCCCCTTACGGTATGTCTACACTGCATTGTAAACTTGGGTCTGTGGAGCCTGGGCTTGTGGACTCGGTGTTGCCAAGCCCAACCTTGAGCATCCACATTACACTGTAAACTTGGGCTTACAATTGCTGGACCTGGCTCTCACAGTGAAGCTAACATTCATACTGTAGACTCGGATCTACTACTTGATCTGCATCCACACTGCAAAAAAGATAGTGATTGGACCGAGTCATAGTAGGGCTTGGGCTCTGACCCACCCGCTTAGCAGGGTCCTAGGACATGGATCCCAAGAGCTTCATGACACAAGTCAGACTGATTTGTGTTTGGATGGAAGGGGGGCATAAGCTCGAATCTGACTCAGAGCCCAGTCTTTGTATTCAATGTAGACATACCCTTAGTCATACTACGTCCATCCCTCATTGAATATGGCTGCCATGTCAGTGGGATCCATTTAGGAGCTGAAGCTTATTGGGCAATGGTCAGAATCAGTAGGAATCAGTAGGTACCCATGGTCCAGTACTGAGCTACTTATTAATGTGGCAAAAGGGATAGTCACACAGTGTCACTTTATTATCCAACCAGTTCCATAGATGGCTACATACAATTCATTCCACAATTTTCCCCATCAGCCAGCTCACTTAGCAAATTTAAAGTGTGTTTTATATATTGTTAAAATAACAAAGTCTAATGTGTAGCCCACTGGGATAGGCACTCTCCCAGTCCTAGATTGCTCTGAGGCTTAGGTGACATATAGGTGTCCCAACACCTAGAGTGAGGCAGCCGGGTGCAAGCACAGGGGCAAAAACTTGTACGCTAGGGAGTTTAGATACCTACAGGGTTCAGTGAGAGTTTTGTGCATTGCAGTGGAGTCAAAACTATGACTTGAGCATCTAAACCCTGGGTTTAGGCGCTTAAGTACTTTCATGAAACTAGCATTGTTATTGCAAAAAGCAGTGTCCTTTGCCCTGAACTATCAATTCTAACGTAAGAAAACCTCTGCTAATAGCTCAAGTAATTGTTTAAAATCCTGCAGTTGGAGGTTTCTACAATATAAGAATTTAAATGTGAAAATCAATGGTCAAAGGGCTTAGAGCAGGGATCACCAACGTGGTGCCCGCGGGCACCATGGGGCCCGCGGGGGCATCTTAATGCGCCCACGTCCTGGCCCCTGGGAGAGCACCCGCCGAAATGCTGCAGCGGCTTTCGGTGGGGACGCCTCTCGATGAGGATGCTTGTCGCCAAGTGACGTCATCAAGAGGCGTTGCTCCCGAATTTCGGCAGCGATGCCTCTTGATGATGCCGCTTGCCGTCAACAAGTGATGTCATCGAGAGGTGTCGTTCCTGAATTTTGGTGGGGACACCTCTTGATGACGTCGCTTGTCGACGGCAAGTGATGTCATCGAGGAGGCACCACCGAAATTCGGCGGCATTTCGGCGGGTGCTCCACTGCTGCAGTGGTTGGGGACCACTGGCGCGGCTTAGAGAAATGCTGATATGTTTATAAAAGGAAGACAAGCCTGCATCTTGTGGAAATAGACTATCAAAGTTCTCCATTTAAAAAGGAAAAAAATACTTAATACCAAAAATATTTGGTTGTTCAACTGCTTTCTATCAAATGGTTCACTTGGAGCTGTATTCTTCAGTTTGGATCAGAAGAAATGATACAAACAGTATTAAGAATATTAAGAATGCACCAGGGAATACTAAGGGAAACATATTTTTAAGATAAATAGTTCTATGAACAGTTTTTTAGATGAATGACAGTAAACAATTCATGTAGCTAAAACATTTGTTTACAGAATTTAGATTCAATCAAAAACAGTAATATTTCAAGAATACTGTCCTTTTCAGATGATTGAAGAGACCAGCTTTGATTGTAAATCATGACAACTGCAACATAGGCATCTGCTCTGATGGTGCCCTTTTTTATAATATTAAGATGCATGGTGGGCCATATTCACATAAATAAATATAAATAAGTTTAGCTCCATTGACTTCCACAGAGATGTGCAAATTTATACCAGCTGAAGATCTGTCCCTGTGCTTGTATCAATGGCATCTATGCAATAATGAGGCTGAGATTTTAATCATACAAAGTCTGAATGTTCAGATTTAAGTTCCCACAGTAACCTTAATTCAGTCTCCTTCAGTGCATATGGAATATTAACATTTCCCTTGTGGGTGCTCTAAACCACTGGAGATGGGAATTTCCCAGCAAGATACAGAACATTCATTTCTAAGCCTAGATGGTCCTAAGGTATCACACTTTAAAGCTGTGACTGCATTAAAAAAAAATAATAATAATCAAATATATTTGGGAACCTTTTGGAGGGATTTTGTAATTTTTCATTTTCTCTTTCTGAGCCTTGCACAGTTGAACTCATTGAAAAGAAAGCACCTAAATTCACAAGCAGAGGGAGCAAAAAAACATCTCAACTAAAAAAAAACCCTCTAATATTCTTAAAATAGTTCTTCTGTAATATATGGCACATGCAGAATACAATAGCATGGAATACAAGATTTTATTAGTGAGAGTGGCCTCTGTACCCAATAAACATTTATGGTGTGTGTCCAATAACTGCCCCACCCTCAATATTCACAGGCCAGAAGGCATATAAGTGAGTGTGTGTGACACACACATACACACTCTTACTTATATGGCTTCTGGCCTCTGAATATTGAGGGTGGGGCAGTTATTGGGTTTCTTCTTCTTGACTAAGGTGCACTGGTCCTACTTTAGCAAACGTGATATTATTATTGTTCCATTGCCTCTCCTTCATCTAGTTTATGATTCCATTTTCTCATGCTATCTTACATTTAGATTATAAACTGTTTAAGACACACATCTTGGGTTCAAGATGCCAAACATGCTACTGGGAGGATAAATATAAACAATACTCAGAGATTGCCAGATGCTCATATAGTTAAACTAATACAAATACATAGCAACTCAATGGATTTACAGTGCTGGAAATAAGATCAGAATCTGATCTAATGTGTCCAAATGTAATTTAGAGCAGTAAAGAATTATGTTTCTCTTGCAAGCAGGAAAAAAAGTCTCCAGAATGTTTAGCTTCTATAGATGTATAGGTTTTCTGCAAGTTTCAATTGACCCTCACCAAGGGCTATTAGTATAGTCCCTAACACAAAAGACAAGATTTGCTCTCCTGGACCACACTTCTTCCATAAATTTTATTCCTGACAAGAGCAGCAAAGGCAACATCATCACCACTAGTGTTAAAGCAGTCTAGGGAGACATACTAGGAAACAGTAAACATGGTTATAAAAAGCTTACCAAAAAAAAAAAATCTATATTGAAGCAGCTCTGCTCCTGCTAAAATGCTTCTACCTTCCATTTAAAGGCAAATAAATTCTTCATGACAGCCCCTAATGGCCTCCACAGTTATTCACAAAACTTGCCCTCAAATTGCAGGGCAATAAAAGGATTATTGCCTCCCTGATTTACAGGGAGGACCACCTTCTCCTTTAAATAAAGCTGTTTTACTTCTCCTCTTTTCTTTTGCTTGACCTATAAAAGTCAGCACATCAACAACTAAATCACTTACAATTAGCACACCAATGCTTAGCTATTCCACTTAAATCATTCCCTGGAGCATAAGCTGTGCTAGTGCTTTAGAGATGGGTTTTTGGTCATTTGTTTAAAAGTGTAAAAGTTATCTGTTTACTCTCAGTAGGAACCAGCAGACCAAATTCGGAGATGAATCCTGGTCACGCGCCACCTGAGGCATGTTGTGCATATGCTAAGAAGTAGTAAGAACAAGGAAAGCTCTTGTTTCTATGTAACATGTTGCTTTTTCTCCCTTCCCCTAAAACTAGAAATTTTACACAACATATAATTGCATTTCTAGCAAATGCTACTTTCTGGGACTCCATCAATGTAAGATACATACCAATCATCAGATAACAGCTTGTTAAAATTGGGGTTGTCATGTAGGAGGCCATCTATGCACATTATATTTGCAGATACATCTTTCCCAATCTGCTTTCAGACACAAATCTCAATGTAAAGAATACTACTGAGTAAAAGTTAGGTTCTAAGTAGGTCAAATATTGCCTTGATAGCTGCACAGCTTTTCCTGGCTGCAGGTGTTTGGACTTCTGTCTAGATCAGCTATTACATTCAGACCAAACTCTGCCTTTCCCTACCCTGAGTTACATACAAGCACCATTAAAGGAAGCAGGACTTCCATATGTAACTAACAGAAGCATCTAGTACTTCACAGTTCTCAAGTTAAAGAGTATATGAAAAGAGGAAGAAGAAAAAAGTCTACATACCTGGCAAACTTCCAGATCAGCGGTCAGCAACCTTTCAGAAGTGGTGTGCCGAGTCTTCATTTATTCACTCTAATTTAAGGTTTTGCGTGCCAGTAATAGGTCTCTTTCTATGTCTATAATATATAACTAAAGTATTGTTGTATGTAAATAAGATTTTTAAAATGTTTAAGAAGCTTCATTTAAAATTAAATTAAAATGCAGAGCCCCCTGGACTGGTGGCCAGGACCTGGGCAATGTGAGTGCCACTGAAAATCAGCTCACGTGCCACCTTCGGCACACATGCCATAGGTTGCCAACCCCTGTTCTAGATCAATCCATTCAGGCCTTGGCTGCATTTGGCAGACAAGAGAAGAATTGGCCAAGGTAGCTACACAGTCTCTGAATATTTTTTTATAAGTACTACAGTGTCCTTGCATCAGTCAATTTAAACCAATTTAGTAAAAGCAGTGTGTGAACACTTATTTCAGGTTAGCCTAATCTGTTTAGGAATCAATGTATGTTAACCTAAATTATGTTTGGTTTAAAAACTGAAATAAAAGAGTGCCCATGCAGGAGTTCGCACTACTTTTACCTAACTGGTTTAAAATTAAATGTTTAGTTAAACCAATATAACTGCCTCATGTGGACAACACCTGAAGAGTCTTCCTCAATGGGGACAATCACAGAATTAATCACCCAAATTAGCCAGTGATTTTTTGATTAAGCCAATAGCTAGGATTTTTCCATTGACACCCACCAAGTCAATAAGTGGAAAACTGGACTGGACCTCTGGGTGATGGACAGCCTCAGAGGGGAAACTGGAGGAGGGGAAAGCGCATGCCAGAGGGATTTAAGCTTCACTCCTCCTCCTCAGGCTCTCTGCCCTCGTTGGCCAGCCAGAAAGTGTGGACTGACTCCTTCACCCACCCACCTCCTCAAAACATTTGCACAAGGACTTTGGGGCCGCTAAAATGAGGCGAGAGACTCCTACTCTCCCTCCCTGCTGTTCTAGCATATTAACCACATTTTTTAGGATCCTGTGGTTCTGAGCAATTATGGTTTTGTGGGTCAGGAAGAATTATTTCCCACTGTCTGGGCCAAGTTGACAGAGGCTTGGTGGGTTTTTTCACCTTCCTCATGGTTTCATGAAGGCACAGTCAAGTTCAATAAGGAATAGAACTTGGAAATTAATTCATTGCAACTTGCAGTTGATGTCCAATGACTGAAAGGGCCAGCTTCCAACAGTAGAAAGGTCCTGAGATTTTGCTGGTAGAGCTGGAGCCTATGAGAAATGGGAAAACTTGATCTCTTAGAGCAAGGTCCCTCTTTTGGTACCTTCTGTCCCTTTCACAGGAGAGAAGGTGAGTAGTTTCAGCAGAGTGTGCTGAATCCTAGAACTAGGTTCTGTGTCCTGGGTTATATGGAGGGAGCATTATACCCTTTGTACTGGACTTATTTAAATACCTAGAACAGGGAGAGAGGATGGATATTGCTGGGGAGAGGCGCTAAGCTAATAAAGTTGTGCTCTGCCTCTTAAATCCATTCTTGTGTCAGTCTTCATTCATCAGCAGGTCCCGCTCAGCTGGTAGTGTTACCACTTTGGTAGCCAATAAAAAAAAGTGGGGGAGAAGGCAACAGGAACCACTACTAAATGTTCTTTGACAACCCACAAAACCAGAGATGAGTTTGAGAGTCAAGAATATTTGAGCAGTGAATTGGTATTAATTTCTAAAATAATTTCACTATGGGGCACACATATGTTCAGAATCACTGATTTCACCACATCCACTTCAGCATAAATTGGAATAGGAAAACATAAATAACACATCAGTATCACATAGTTTTATAAAAAAATTGTTATTGTCTAATTAGACAGACTCTTTATATGTTTACTGAAATTGATATTTTACTAACAATTGTACCTTCTGAAAGCAAAACTAAAGTGAAAGATCCTAAAATTTACATAATATAACTTTTCCTCTTATTGCTTACACCCTTAGTTCTACCTTGTCCAAGCATCAGGAATTGTAAAAAAAAAAAAAAAAAAAAAAAAACCCACAAAAACACAGACATATTCTGAACATTGAGAGAGAGACAGAGAGATATCAAATACTAGACTGAGTAATGTTTTGACTATTTCAGATTTCATTATTGGAGGTTGATCCGATTCATAATTTAAACTGGCATCCACATGCATCTCTTCCCAATGAGCTGTAGGACACTGTCCACTGCAATTTCTTCTAATGATCTTGTAGCGAGGCAGACTGGCTCCCAGCCGCGCCTGAGAGGGATGAGCCAGAACAGATGCCGGAGTGGGTGGAGCCACCGCCGCCTATCCCCACCCCCCAGAAGTCAAGGGGAGGGACAGGAAGTATAAAGTCCTGGCCCCAGCGCTCAGTTGACTGCTGGCCGCCGGAGAGGACAGACGCTGGTGCCCTAGCTCCCGCTGGGCCGAGCCTGCCCCGTGCTCACTACCCTGAGGAGGACTGGCTGAGCCGGCCCCGTGCTGCCTACCCAGAGGAGGACCGGCCGAGCCGATCCCATCCTCACTACCCTGAGGAGCCGCCTGAACTTCCCCACGCCTGGGACCCCGAGGACCCACTCCGCTTACCCAGTGCTCAGGATCCTGAGAAGCCCATGGTGTGGGACATTGCGGAAGACGTCGGTGATCCAGAGGTACCAACGGGGGGGAGATCGGAAGTGGCCCGGGGGTAGCCAACCCTAGTCTGGCTCCAGGAGACCCCGAACCAATGTCAGTGTGTTGCGGCCAGGATCCCCACTGACCCAGCAGCAGACTGCCTGCCGCTGTTAGGGCCCCGGGCTGGGACGCAGTGGAGTGGGAGGGCCTGCGTCCCCCCACCTGCCGCCCTTCCAGGGGTGGCAGACTGCCCTTCTCGCTGGCCTGAGGAGGCCTTTCTTCTAGACTTTGAACCGTTTGTCTGCTCAGTCCCTCTCTAAGGGCCTGAGCCTTTAACTACTTGTTGCCCCGCCGTGCCCAAGGGCCTGGGCTTAGATACTGTTTGTTTGCTCAGCTCCTGCCTAAGGGCCTGAGCCCTGGACTGCTTGTCACCCTGCCCTGCCCAAGGGCCTGGGCTTATGTACTGTTGTTTGCTCAGCCTCTGCTTGAGGGCCTGAGCTCCTGACTGTTTTCTGCCTCACCCGACTAGGTCAACAGCTCACTCAACCTTGCGTAGCGAGGCGGACTGGCTCCCAACTGCACCTGAGAGGGCTGAGCCCCCACACCAGATCCCTTACAGATCTCAACTCCAAGAAATGGCATAATGGGCCATTCTTTCTAATTCTACAGTGAATATAGTTAATTATTCAGAATAGGGATCGGCAACTTTTGGAGGTGCAGGCCACAGGATATGCTGACCGCGACTTCCCATAGCCCCCATTGGCCTGGAGCGGTGAACTGCGGCCAGTGGGAGCCATGATCGGCTGAACCTGCGGACATGGCAAGTAAACAAACCAGCCTGGACCACCAGGAGGCTTACCCTGGCAGGCCACATGCCAAAGGTTGTTGATTCCTGTTTCAGACACTAATGTTTGTGAAATTTTATGTGAAATTAGAACTACATTATCACTCAGCTGCAGATTGTCTATTTGTTCAAATGATAGAAGATATTCTCCGAAATTTTTTTTACACAATTTTCTTTTCAAATGATGTTTAATGAACCCACAGTAGATTATATTTGTTTAATCAATATTATTTTAGTGATATGACTACAGAGTATAATTAAGCATCCAATCATTAGCAATGAAGACATTTCAGACAAGCTGTATGTGCATAAATTATCATTTTAAGAAAGGGAGAGAACGTGACGGTGACTCAGCTGACAGGGCACTCTTCCTTTTGAGTCACTGCTGAACCAACATCCCAGTCTGATGCACTATGTTGCTAGAGGTGAAATCATTCATGTCAGATATGAAATTGTGGTCTTGACAGTTCATAATTATAGATTATGGATTATTCCACATACACACACAAATAAAGGTGAAAAAAAATATTCATTTACTTCCCTAACCCCCACCTTCCTACATCGGCCAAACTGGACAGTCTCTACGGAAAAGGATAAATGGACACAAATCAGACATTAGGAATGGCAATATACAAAAACCCGTAGGAGAGCACTTCAACCTCCCTGGCCACACTATAGCAGACCTTAAGGTGGCCATCCTGCAGCAAAAAAACTTCAGGACCAGACTTCAAAGAGAAACTGCTGAGCTTCAGTTCATCTGCAAATTTGACACCATCAGCTCAGGATTGAACAAAGACTGTGAATGGCTTGCCAATTACAGAACCAGTTTCTCCTCTCTTGGTTTTCACACCTCAACTGCTAGAACAGGGCCTCATCCTCCCTGATTGAACTGACCTCGTTATCTCTAGCTTGCTTGCTAGCACACATATATATACCTGCCCCTGGATATTTCCATTACATGCATCTGAAGAAGTGGGTATTCACCCACGAAAGCTCATGCTCCAAAACGTCTGTTAGTCTATAAGGTGCCACAGGATTCTTTGCTGCTTTTACTGATCCAGACTAACACGGCTACCCTCTGATACTTCCAGGTTTGGGGCTGATGGTGTGCTTAAGTCCTCATTGTGAATCCCATCCCTTATGTTCACATCACACTGTGTTCATTGGTCAGAATTGGCATTGAGGGACTCTGACCACAACCCCAGAGTAGTTAAAATGATCAGCTGTGGAACTAACTCAATGTTAATTTTAAATTGCTATTATGCTTGGCATTAACATCCTAGTGAAATGTATGAGCGTACTCCACACCTGTCTTAGAAGATTAAATCCATTCTGCTGTCACTAATATAGCTTACAGTGGGCTACAGCTGTAGCTGGAAACTCTGTGCCGCCCCCATCCCATGGTTTAGGCCTGCTGGATCCATGTAGTGCCATATCTATTGGCTGTTCCTCTGCCATACCAATCAAACTTTTCAGCAGCAAAGTCCCTGTGCTATATGCCCAACAGGATCGGAGCGGTTCTGTTACATTTATGGAGTTTGAGAATCATTCTAGATACTGCACTTCTGCAGAAACGGAAGTCACTGGTCACTAGGGAAGCAATGGTATAGTGCACCACTGTAATAGTCTCCATCTGACCCAAATGCCACTTTTAACTCCTGGGGCGAGATTCTGGCTTCTGCACTGGCAGGCAGTAGTAGAGGATTGAAGATTAGAGCAGCTGAGTAGCAGGTCCCCAAGCCATCCTGCTGGTAGAATACCTCAGGGACCCAGGTTGAAGGGCACACTTTGCAACAAGTCTTACTGCTGTTTTAGATGTAAGCAGCATCTACTCCACTAAGTGCTGTAGGGCTCTGGCCAGACCACGCACCTGGCTAGCCCTAGAATGCTAATTTATGCACACACCCTCAAATCCCCAGCATTCAGGGAGTGCCAGTAACTATCCCTTACCTATTTTGTAGTAAAATAGTGGGAAGTCTGCATGGGTGCACAATGAGGATGTGGGGATGAGAAGAAGGGAGGGGAAAAAAAGCTCATTATCCACCCTGCTCTCCAAGATGACCCACCTCAAGATTAAAAGAATTTAGTCTACACGTCAGAAGTCCATAGAATATCTTGTTACTGGTGGCTATTTCTCCTCTGTTCTATTCAGTAATGAATACAGCTCCCAGCTTTCTGCCTCCTGGAATTCTAATCCGTACCTCTCAGAGTCTTTAGCAAAAGGTCACCATGGTATAAAAGCCACAAGCGATTCCAGTGCTGAAGGAGGTGTCTAGGAAACAAATTAACTTTTAAAGAAGAGATATCTAGGAGGCTTATTATTCTGGAGGCAAATTATTAACCTTTTCTCTCCATGTAATGGGCCACAGGACTAAAGAAGAGAAGTGTGGGTGGCATGGCTCCTTTTATTTTCTCCCTTTAGATACAGGAGATTCAATTCACCTCAGGTTAAATGGCAGTTTTTTCTTTGCCATTAAGTTTTCCAAGAATAGAGCTCAGGCTTTAAATGTCATTTACATCAGAATCAAGAATAATCACATAAATAAGAATTTATGAATAATTAATTATGTCTGGTATCACATTAGCACTGTACTATTTTTAATTTATGGGGGCCAAGATGGCTTCATTACCAACCTGAGAAGGGACAACTAGCAATTAAAGTGGCTGATTGATTGAAGAATCATTTAACAAAGCACACCGATTACATTGCAATATGCTTGGATCACAGGAAAATCTTGGGTTGTAAACAGTGACATCAGTCATAATAAGATAAATGCCCCAGCAAAATTAAAGAAGTGTCATTAATGCTATTTTAACCAGAGGAGAATTAATTTTTTCCTCTTAAAATATAGTATCAAATCCAAATCCTGTTGGTGCTGCCGTCAGTTGCTAAACACTTACAATTCAATGGCAAGAATAGAGTGCGGCTGCTGTGTGCTAGTAATGATACCTCTGTATGAAGAGTAATTGAAACTTTCTAAGCACTCAAAAACATGCCCAATTTCAAGCTCATGGGAATCCAGTGAAAATGCAGAATTTCCTTTTGAAAAAGTCACTGAAGCTATATACTATAGTTGACTCCTAACCTCCAATACTCAGTTCTCTGAAAAATTTCAGAGCTGCTTATTGTGATGCATTTTGGATTCTCTTGAGGAGCTGGTTGGATTTCATCACATGGCATTTCTTCTATTTCCCCGCCTGGCTTAGCCTCCCCTATGACTCCGAAAGCTGAATTTTTAATTACATGCAAGGTTTTCTGATATTTCAGATATGGTTACTGTGTAATTACATAGATTGAGCTACACTTTAAAAGCATTCAGAAATTGCAGCTAGTGCTCAATGAAGCAGCCCATATATGAAGCAGTGTTTCATGTAGAAAATGCATTACACATGGGTGCCATACTTTGCACTGGTAGCTAAATGATTTCCAGGTGAAGTTTAAAAAGTATGAAAGAAGATGAATGCTCATTTAGTTCCTGCAGGAAACCAATTCCCAAGAAAATCCACCCTTCCCCTTCCAGAATGATTTCTTCTGGTCTCTGGAAGGCTGAGATGAAAGAGAAGAGAAGCCACTGGAGGAAAAAGAAAGGGAGGAAAGTTGCATTGAAACAGAAAGAGAGAAAGGGAAAAGAAAATGGAGGGAGGTGAGGGGAAGGGAAGAGTGGAACCTTACAACCCAGAGGATAAAGTGGAAAGCAGGACAAGATGAGACAAATGGGAGAAAAATGAAAGTAGAAATGAAAAATAAAAAGCAAGAGACTAAAAATAACACAAGGCAAAAAGAAAGAAAGAAAGAAAGAAAGAAAGAAAGAAAGAAAGAAAGAAAGAAAGAAAGAAAGAAAGAAAGAAAGAAAGAAAGAAAGAAAGAAAGAAAGAAAGAAAGAAAGAAAGAAAGAAAGAAAGAAAGGACAAATTAATAGGATAGGCCATGTGAGCAAAACACAGATGCAGCACCCATGCCATGCCAGGGCATGAGGAGGAAGGTATGGATCCATTACAAAACAGGGAGAAGCTCCCACCAACAAAAAACAGGGAACCACCAATCTATTCAATTATAAGGAAATAGTAACAGATTACGAACACAGTAAGGAACAACTGTGCTAAGGAGTTTAAGAAGAACATATTTTGCAGAGGATAAATGTGTGAAACTTTAATAAACAACAGCAAAGCAGTGATGCAACCATGAATCTATCATATCCCACAATGAATTATATTGGAACTTGGAAGAAATTTGACATTACAGGGTCAAAATATTGCCTACTAAGTAGACAGATGGTCCCACGTGATCTGTACAGACTCCTTTCTATTCCCCAATTCACTAAATTGGTGGTATTCAGGGTCACAAAAATCACAAAATAATACATCAGTTGTACTCAGCATTAGTACCATGTGAACTGTGGTGAATTTCTACCCCTTTTTAAACAGGGTGAACAATGTGCTTTTCCTCTTACAATATGTAATTTTGAGTCAGATTACATATGGAATTCCTTTCATAGCAATGAATATAATCTCTTAACATCAATAAGTTCCAAACAAAGGTATACAGAAGCTAAAATAATATGCATACTCTAACATAAAAGTACAAGGTTGGGTTGTAAAGAGGAAGATTGCTTGATTTCAGAATAAACCTAAGAAACCAAAATAAAAGGCAAATTTCTTCAGGAAATTATGATGTGGCTTAGTTCTGGAGCATAACTGGAACCTTACATATAACTGACTAATTTACAATGGCTTATTCCTTCAAATTATGGAAACCATTTCCATCTCTCAAATAGTTTTGAGAGTTGATGCTTAGTGTCCATTTCCTTCCCTACACTCCCCACCCCCATCCTCACCACAAAGTATGAAGTTGCACATACAGTGAGGACATATGAACTCCATTTTACTTTCTGGCATGAACCAGAGGGACTAAGCAACAAAATGAAAGTCATAGAACTCTTTGCCTGAAACAATTTGGAAAGCAGCACATTAGTATTTCAAGGGGTCTGCCCTGCCATAATACTAACATTATAAATAGTGTGCTAGTTCAAGTAGAAATAGACATAAAATATTGCTTCAAAATATATAGTTAAATGATATGTCAGCAGGATCTTGAAAATAAGACACCTGACACAATTAATTCATGTAAGTTAGGATGTTATGTGACAAAATTCATGTTAAATCTAATATGGAAAAATTGCCACATTTGCTCAGTTATTTTACTGATTTGCAATGAGGGACGCTCAACTGTGTAACATACTTTTTAACCCAAGAATGGTAACATATATTAGAAAAAGGCCCACCCCAGTTTCACTCACACATATGCATATACACACACAGAGGTGGGCCTTTACAATATTTTTTAAATTGCATCATTGCCTAGTGATCTGAATCTCAAGATAGGGCCTTGTCCTAAAGGCTCTGCTCAGGAGCTCTCCAGTTCAAACTATTACTTTGCACTGAATATCTACTGAGAAAACACTTCAGAATAAAAAAGACTGTTGTAAAATTTGCTGATGGTCCTTGTCAGAGTTCAGACATTTCTTTTTAAGTACACTTCAGATTATGGTATGCAATCAAATTATTCCATTGTTCATTTAAAACTACTGATCCTGCAAGCTCCATCATCATAATAAATAAGATGCCTAGACACCTGTTGGAGTAACTTAAAATGAATTTCAGGGTAAGCCTCCAAGTGGAAACACCGGCTGCGTTTAAAGTATTAAATGTAACAGCAAGACACATTTCTTTTTCTTCCCCCTGCTCCCTCTTCTCATAACATATGAAGGATATTAGTTAAGATTCCAATCTCTGACTTAGATTCCTACTGGACTTTAGCCACAACGTCAAATAGTATCCACTCTAAAGCTATTATATCTGGAGGCAAAGGCTTGAAAGAGATTGATGTGTCAATGAGACTGTATATCAGTGTAGAAAGGAACATAAACTCTGACAAGGCAAGTGTAAAAATATAATTAGGCAGGCCAACAGAAAATTTGAAGAGCAACTAGCAAAAGTCAAAAAAAAATTAGCTTTTTGTAAGTATATCATAATTAAGAAGCCTGCCAAACAATCAGTGGGCCACTGGACATTGAGGTGCTAAAGGAGCATCCAAAGAAGACAAAAGCTATTGAGGAGAAGCTACATTAATTCTTTGCATTGGTCTTCACTGCAGAGGATGAGAGGGACATTCCCATACCTGAGACATTCTTTTAATGTGACAAATCTGAGTGAAGTGGCAATAGAGGGGGGTTTTGGAACAAATTAATATATTTAAATAGTAATCAGTCACCAGGACCAGATGATATTCACTCAAGAGTTCTGAAAAAACTCACATGAAATTATAGAACTACTAATTGTAATATGCACTATATCATTTAAATCAGCCTCTGTACCAGATGACTAGAGGGTAGCTAATAGAACACCATTTTTTTTTTTAAAAAGGCCTCAGAGAAAATCCTGGCCATTATAGGCTGGTACACCTAAATTCAGTGCCAGGCAAATTGGTTGAAACTATAGTAAAGAATGGATTTATCAGACACAGATGAACATGATGCACTGGGGAAGAGTCAACACATCTTTTGTAAATGGAAATTATGCCTCACCAATCTACTAGAATTATTTGTAGGGGTCAATGAGCATGGGGACAAGGCTGATCCAGTGGATGTAGTGTATTTGGATTTTCAGAAAGCCTTTGATAATGTCCCTCACCAAAAGCTCTTAAGCAAAGTAAGCTGCTGGGGCAAGAGAGAAGGCCCTTGCATGGATCTGTAACTGGTAAAAGATAAGGAAAGAAAGGACAGGAATAAATGGTCAGTTTTCCCAATGGGGAGAAGTTAATAGAAGGGTCCCTTGAGAGTCTGTACTGGGACCTGTGCTGTTCAACATTCATTAATGATGTAGAAAAAGGAGGAAACAGTGAGGTGGAAAAATGTGCAGACAATAAAAATTACTCAAGATGGTAGTCTGTTTTGGACTTAACTACGGTGACGGCAAGAAAAATGGCAGATAAAATTCAATGTTGACAAATGCAAAGTAATGCACATTAGAAAACATAATCCCATCTATATGTACAAAGTGATGATGTCTAAATTAGCTGTTACCGCTCAAGAAAGAGATTTTTGGAGTAATCATGGTTAGTTCCTTGAAAACACCCGCTCAGCGTGCAGTGGCAGTCAAAATAAATAAATAAATAAATAAATAAAAGCTAACAATGTTAGGAAACTTTAGGACAGAGAGTAAATAAGATTGAAATATCATAATAGCACTACGTAAATCCAGGGTACCCCCACACCTCAAATACTGCATGCAATTTTGGTCACCCCATCTCAGAAAGTTATATTAGAATTGGAGAAAGTACAGAGATGGGCAAAATAAATGATGAGGAGTATGGAACAGCTTCCATGTAAGAAGAGATTAAAAAGAGTGGGACCTTTAAGCTTGAAAAAGAGATGACTAAAGGGGGAAATGCTAGAGGTCTATAAAATCATGAATGGTGTGTAGAGAATGAATAAGGAAGTGTTATTTACCCCTTTATATAGCGCAAGTACCTTGAGTCACCCAATTAAATTCATAGCTAATATATGGAGATATACCTATCTCAAAGAGCTGGAAGGGACCCTGAAAGGTCATTGAGTCCAGCCCCCTGCTTTCACTAGCAGGACCAAGTACTGATTTTGCCTCAGATTCCAAAGTGGCCCCTTCAAGGATTGAACTCACAACCCTGGGCTTAACAGGCTAATACTCAAGCCACTGAGCTCTCCCCCCCAACTTAAAGCAAAAGTGGTTTAAAACATACATAAAGAAGTACTTCTTCACACCATACAATCAATCTGCACAACTCATTGCCAGGAAATGTTGTAAGGCCAAAAGTACAACTAGGTAAAAAAAAAAAAAGGAACTAGATAAGTTCATGGAGAATAGGTCCATCAATGGCTATTAGCCAAGATGGTGAGGGATGTAACCCTAAGCCTCTGACTGCCAGAAGCTACAACTGGATGACAGGGGATGGATCACTCAATAATTGTCCTGTTCTGTTCATTCCCTCTGAAACATCTGGCACTGGCCACAGTAGGAAAGCAGAATCGTGGGCTAGATGGACCATTTGTTCTTATGGTTCCTTACCAAGTAAAATGTGCTCTTTTGCATTTAAATGGACAAAAGAAGATGGAAACATTGACTCATAGTTTGTTACAAGTAAACAGAAGCTTGCCTCTCAAATCTTCCCTGTTGAGAAACCAAATTCTTGTCATTTACAAGCTGCGGCTGTGACACATTGAATCCTTGATACTGTTTGATGTCTGTACCATTACTGTACTTCACAGAAGCGTAGCATCTTGTAGAGTAACTAATATTCTGTAGCTAATTGTGCACTGCCATGACAGAACATCTACGGAAGGCCACTACAGCATATGTCTCAGAGGGAATAGGATGATACTTCATTTACAGTCACCCATCTGTCTAGTCACACATCCAGCCAGAAGTCACAGTTTGATGTCCTTCAGGAATGCTTCTCCTAGTTAACAGCCTGCCTTTCTGCACATGCATCTCTGCCAGATATCAGTGTAATGTTTTACAAGATGGACTCTATACATTCTTTGGTTTGGTGATAGGACAGGAGTTTGAATTGAAAAGGGAAAGTGCACAAACAGGTTTAAGATCAAAATGAAAACAAAACTCAAAAAAGTATTCTGCAGTTCTGTTATATCCGCATTGGTCTGAGGATATGAGAGACAAGGAGGATGAAGTAGTATCTTTTATTGAACTAACTAACTTGTGTTGGTAAAAGAGACATGCTTTCGAGCTACAACACAAGTTGGTCCAATAAAAGGTGTTCTCATTTACCTTGTCTCGCTAAAAAAGTATTCTGTTCCCCTGCCCTAACCACAACATTAATTTTGCAAATTCAGCTGGACATTGTCTTGTTAATGAAAAATACTGTCACCCTCAAAATTAAGAGGTCATAACCAAAATGTGACTGATGAAAGCTTAATCTTAAGTGTTAGCTCAGAAAAGGTAGTTCTAGGCAGTTAGATGATTGAATGATATTTTTAAATAGCAATTAACTATTTAGAATATTGATAACTAATAATTTACTGTAGTCACAGAAATCAATGGAAATCACAATAGCATAACCTTCCCAGTAGTACATTGAATAAAGACATTTGTAGAAGGGAGAACAGAAAACATCCTTACTTGAACACAAAGGCTCACAGTGCTCTTACCCTAAAATCTTATCAGTCGGAGGGGGGAGGAGATACTTTGATTCACCATAAGGAATTCTAAATTCTGAGCAAAAACCCCAATTTGAGAAAACATGTTTGTTCTACTCTACAAATACTGATGTTCTTGTTTTGATATATTTGTGAGTGTGAATCTGTTTACGGGAGGCATTTCCATGTTTGTACTTCTGGTAGTCAGTGTTTGATCAATTTGTATCCTATCACCCAAGATGGATTTCTATTTCATACGGTTTTAATCTACTATCTCCCTTGCTCTGACAGTTCAATCTAGAACAGACTTACCACCATTCTTTGCTAGACATAATCTTCAGATGAAAGTGCAGTTATTGCTCACTTTTACTAGTTTGAGTGAAAACAGCTTAATTAAAATATATATAAGCAGGAAATAAAACATCCATGTTTGTTTCCCGTTTCTTCTAATCTTTTCCTGAATGGTACAGAGACTGCTGTATGGATGAATTTTTTTATTTTAAAATTTTTGTATTAGCATTATAAGAATTGTCTTTCTTGTCTGCAGCAAGAAATAAGATGCAGTAAGGGAAATTGTGCCATATTCAATAATGTGAGAGGCACGGGAGCGATAGTAACTCAGTGCCTCAATCCTCCCTTCTTAGTGGAGGACAATATCAGAGAAGGAGAAAATGTCCACAGGACCCCACGCCCTCCCCACCCACGCTTTTACTGAATGAGTCCCTCCAGGAAAAGTGTTAGTTGAAGATGCATCGAACAGTCCAGAGAACAAAGTTTCCAAATGCTGCAGAGCTGAGGACAAATTCTACAGATCCAAGTCAACATGGCATCACACCCAAGTTAAATTCTACAGGACTTTTTCCATCAAGCCCTACGGAAACCTCCCTTTCTTTAAATTCTGGGTAGTACTGAACCTAAAGAGCTCAAATAGGGTGGGAGGATTATGCCGAAGAGCCAGAGGCTTATACCTTTCAGAACAATTCTATACCATATCGCTCTGCTCAGCTCCCTTAGTGAGGCCTGCAGAACAGGAGCAGCTGTGCCTCGGACTGGAGGCTGAACTATACTGATGTTGAGCATAGATTGGTAGTCAGTGTACAAGACAATTGTAGGAAGGGTTGGCAAAATCTTGAAAAAATAAATCCAATGGCATCCAAAACAGCTAAACACATCCATCACCAGGCATTGAACACCTTGAGAAATAATATACATACACACAGATGGGAAAGTGGAAGGGGCCTTGAGACATTTTCATGAATGATCTATTATATTTTGAAATATTACACGTCTAAGGAAGATGAATTTTCTGGGGTGCCTTAGTTCTGAGTGGGGAATGCTTAAACTTTACCATCTTTTGACAAACCCTTACTATAGCAAGGAAAGGGTATTAATCACCTAAAGTAGACAGTACCTTATTGCTAGAGATCGGCTGAAAAGACAGTGCTTTGATTTTTCAAGTCCTCACTGTGGGCTGGATTATGTAACCCTTCCTTGCATTGAAAAGTACCCTAACAAACTATCTCATTGATTTCAGTGGAACTATTGGTAGAGTATAGTAATATTCAACCCAAGTAAGTGTGACAGAACCTAGCTCTGATTGGGTTTTGGTTCTGTAAATGCAAAACTGCTGTGTGAAGCCTTTTTATCCATTATACTATACCACCAGGAATGTAGTATTTTGGTTAAAAGGCTTCAGTTTGGGGCTATCCTTATTAGAGAACGCTGCCTCAAAACAAAACCACTTAGCAAAGTAGCTAAGTATTGTCAGCATTCTTTCTTCTTTTAAATAAAAGACACCTAAAAAAGCTGGAGAACTTGCATGGCGCTTTTGCACACAAAAAAATTGACTGTTTCATTAAGTAACTCTATTAAAGATATTCTCACAATCCAGTCTAAACATGTCTGGCAGTTTAAATCAATTTAGCATAATTCATATTCATTTGGAGTCTACTTGTTCTTTTCCCTAGTTGAATGCATGCAAAAGTACTTCTTAAGAATGTTTTCCAATTAGTCAGAAAGGGGTCAAGCTATCAAGTTGTGTTAAACTTCTGTTTCCTCAGAGAAAAACAAAAAAAATTATTTTGTTAGGTTAAAATGTTGACAATAGGCATGCACATAGTCTGTATTTATGTTGGAGAACAATTCAGCTGTGGAACATTACCAGCAAACTGTTTGTATCATGCAGGGTAGTAAATAGGTCCTGGAGTTCCCCAAGGAGCAGATTGCTTGCACAATATTTTTCGCTATACCAAAATATTCCACATTGGGTATTTTTGTCACTAATCTGTCATTCAAATAGATGTAATTTTTTCTAGCATCACAAAGGACATGGGAATTCTGGTGTTTTAACAAATAAAAAGCATTATTCATGTCAGTAAGATAACTGTCTGGAACAAAGAATGCTACAACACCATCTCAACAATTTAAAAGTAGCTACCAGATGGGGACAAAGAAGTGTCTGTTGGCATTGCTAAAATATAACAACGGCAATCTTTCTAAGTGTCTGTCAAGTGACACCAGTATACAAGTCAAGGCAATAAATGGGTTGTTTGAAATATTGTCCTCATGATATTTTTAATTATTTTAATATAAAAAAGACTGTGACATTTTCATTTTTATATGATTTTTATAAAGTTTACAGGAAATTTTATATTTCAAACTGTCAGTCTGGGCAGGCTACACAAAACAAAGCTTCTGTTGATATTTGAAATGTCACCGGTAAGGCTGGAGGAGTGGGGAAGAAAGGGGTCACAGTGTTTGTTTAAATTATAGAGATAAGCCAGACAGGATTTGGGACTAATACAAGAATTATGATTCACTGCCATCTCTGTAAGAAAGGATGTAAAGCAAATGTTAGTTAAGCAAACTGCTTACCTGTACTACTTTTCTTATGTTTCTTTGGGTTTTGATTGCTTAACTAAAAAGGACTCAAGAGTTTAATTAAAGATAGTTAATAAAACTCTAAAGTTTAACAACAACTAGTAGTATAGGACATAAGAAGGCATAAATAGTATTGGACCATGGTTTTGCTAAGTAACTAGAAAACTGGTCAATATAACTATGTAGACTGAGTGCTTTTCAAAAGACTCTCACATTTGATCTCGTTATAGGTCTGTATACAATTCATCATAAAAATAAGAGTTTATGTTAGATAGTTAGGAATGTTAATCAGATCCTTCAGTTAATATAATTTGCGGGGAAGTAGGTTAAAAGAGTTTAATACTATAGACCCATTGGGAAGGAGACCAGGGTGAACTGGCATATAATTGACCAACTTGTCTTTATTCTTTAGTTTTGGATTGTTTTTATCTTTGTTCTGTTCACAACATTGGAGTTGATAATCAGTTGGCACTAGTGAGGCCCTATTCTGTGGGACTCTGTCACAAAGTAACCTTCTGAGGACAGTGATTGGACATAAGTTGCGGTTGTGTTGTTTGATTATGAAAACCTAAATGGTTATATCAACTAATTTTCTAGTTTATTTTAGCAAAGTGTTAGTCCAATACTATTTTGCCTTCTTATATCCTATACTCTTAGTTGTTGTTGAGAATACTTAATAAAGCTCTGTAATGTTGAATTTAACTCTCACATCCTTTTTCATTTGTTAAGCAATTAAAATGAAAAGACCCCTAAGGAAGGTACACTCTATGGGTATACTCTATGGGACATTCTGAGTGACTTTCAGCTCACCTAAACTTATTCTACTGTAACTGACCAAAAGATATGGTAATTGCCCTTATTAAATTTCAGTGACATATCCAGTTTTCTGGCTGTAGTTAGAGAGCTAGGTTACTACAAAATACCCTTCAATGTTCTGAATGAATTAACTTAGCGTTTTTGAGTTTGCCTTCTGTGACTATTGGCTTGATGGAGTTTTTCTTTCCCGGAAATTCATGGAAACCTAATTTCAAAGAAGCATGTTTGAATATCCATGCCAGAAGTGTTCATAAGCTATACCAGCCACTGAAAAATATCACCTGAGTTATCTGAAGACTAGCTACCCAGCACAGTTCAAATAGCAGAAATCACAAAATGTCAAACAACTTATGAAAAAAAAAAAAAGGACATTTTTTACCTGCCAACAGCAATATATGGCTGCAGATATTCCATGAACAGAAAGAGAAGTTGAGTTCACTTTAAATTATTCATTCAAGTGTAATAGTTAATAGTCTTTGAAAGGTTTAAGGTCACAAATGGTGGTTTCAGGTGTTTGCCTCATCTTTACAAATGAGCAAACCCTACATTTGTATCAAACTAATCCTTACACTACTTCTGTATGCAAAATAGAGATAAAGTATTCATAAAAATAACTTCGTATATTTCTTGGGTATGATTAAAAGAGTAGGAAGTATTTAGTGTTGCACTTGTGTTTTATTATCCAAATTGCACTTTAGGAGTGAAAAAATGAAAGCTACACTATTACTGCCATAATAATGAATAATAGAACACTGACAGAGCTTTTTCTGTTCATCGCTCTTTACATGTATTAGGGTTCAGTTCCACTACCACTGATATCGGTGTCCAAACTCCCAACTTCTTCAATGAAAGCAGAAAGCGGTCCATTATTTGATTAATCCTCTGAATCTACCGGAAGATGTGCAAGAATCAAATAGGTAACAATTTTTCTTGTTGCACAAGCCCTTAAATCAAGAGTTTATGGGGCTAGACCTTGAGGCAGCCATCTTATTCCCCACAAAACAATACATGATCATAGACAACCAAATACACATATGACATGCATTTGCCAGCTATAGCTTAGTCCAGGAGTTCTGAACCTCTCTGCCTGCAGCCCCAAAACTACCTACTATTTCTTGTCATGATCCCAGTCCCACAATCCTTTCTGGCCCTCTCACAACCCTTAGCAGCTACAGAGCACTGAAAGATTGTGGCCATGACAAAAACAGCACTTTTGGGTGATGCTGGGTAAGGGAAGCTAGGCAAAGGGATACTTTGTGATGAGGTGTGTACAGGGTACTGAGCAGGGAGTACTAGGTGAGTGTTGCATGCTGAAGGCAAAAGGCCCTAAAGCTGTATGGAAAACTGCATGAAGCCTTTGGTGGGAGGTACTTAGTACAAGTTGGCAGGAGGTAACAAATGCTAGGAGAGCAGTAAAAAGAGAAAACTTCCCCTCTCCCACCATTCCTGTTTAGCTGTGGGGGAAACACCATCTGAAGAAGGCATGAAGCTGGCTAAGCATTCCAAGCAGCAGGGACTGGAACCAGTTCTATACCTTCCCCTGCCCAGCTTTGAGGGATGGTTTTTGGCTTCTGTTGAGTCCAAATAATTGCTTGTAAAAATATTTTTACAAGGATTTGGGCTACAACACCACTGCAACTTCTTTGCAATCCACCTTGAGGTTACAACCCTCAGATTGAGATCTGCTTTTTTAATGGATTGAGCAGAGGGTTAAGAGTTGGGACTTGTGGGTTCTACTGTAGTTACTGACTTAGTGTGTGGCATTAGATAAGATATTTAACCTCTCTAAGTTAGGTATAGGTAACCTCTTCTTTACCTATAACTCACCCTCCCCTCAAAAAGCCCAAGTAACGCTCTGTTTTTTCACTGTAGCATTACTACCTCTTTCTGCATCAAGCTGCCCACACTGTACACAAAGGCTGCTCATGATAGGAGCCAGTTTACCTTCTTTAAGGAGGAACCTCGTCATCGTTTCATTAACATGCCTATAGCTAACCTAAAATGCTTTCATAATCAAGAGCCTTAGATCTATGATTTTTCAGACCCCAAAGAAAAGTCTAAGGAGGATGTAGGAGGAAGTAAATGACCTGTACTGTGGAGGAACGATCAGTGGTCAATTCAAGCCTAGAATTTCAGTTTACATTTATCCAGAGAATAGGCTAGAAACTAGAGTTGGTGGGGATTTTTTCACAAAATCTTTGCTGAAAAATGCCAATGTTGGCATTGACAAATGTCCTGATCCCCCAAAAATATTAAAGTGAGTTTCAAAAATTGTCAAAATATTTTGACATTTTTCTAAATGAAAAGCTTCAGTTTTTCTGTTATAAACAATTTTTTTTCAAAATTTAAAACTTAATTTATACTAAAAGATTAAAAAAGAAAAAAAAAGTATCAAAATCTAAATGATACATTCTGATTGACTAGAACTGAATAGTTTTGGTTTATCAGTTATAAGTTTTGAGATTTGATTTTTCAACCCAGTTTGGGATGCAAAATATTTTGAAATCTCAAAAATTCTCACAGGATATGAAAAGAGTTTCCTGTCCAGGCCTACTAGAAACTTCTTTTTAAAACAATAAATGAACGCTACTATTTTCCCGTTTGTTTGTAGGGTCCCGTAATTAAGAGTGTGTACACATTTGTGACACGCTGCAGTGAAGGCATGAGGAGGGTCTTTGAAGTACTAGAAAATTGAAGAAATTTAGCTTTGTGTGATAATTTCTACAAAGTAAGTTTAACTTCATTGAAGCATGCAGTCTCGTCTTTTCCATTATATGCAACAGAGCATGTAATTTGCACACAGATTTAATAAACTAATAAACCCCTAATCAGTAACATTAAGTATGGAAATTTCATTGCCAATGACATGATGCTGCATCAGTTAGTAAAATCAAAAAATTAAACTAAAATAGGAGTACTTACTGTTCTGTCTTTGGGGATAGGTACACTTCGAACCATAACAATGGTCTCAATTTTTGAGAAGTCGTCTGCTTCAGAGATAAAATGTGATATTTATTATGTATTTTGATGTGCTGAATTCAAATATGACAATTAAAACAACTGATTGGCTACTGTTTCTAAGATATTTAAGTTTTTACATTTTATGTCTATGTATATTGTGTAGATAGTAGAGTTTTAATCATAAATTGTAAACCTAGGTCTTCATGTGTTTATGGTTGCTTTACATGATAATATTTCACCTGTCCTGTTTATGTAACACTTTAAAAATCAGCAAAAGGGTTATATCAATAAAATTTATTATGAAACAAAAGGCAAAAAACTATTATGGTCATAGTTTAGTCCTATTCAGTGTCTACTCGGCGCTTCTTGGCTTGTCTCTTGTGTTCATTAAATGGAGCATCTCTTGTCACTGTCCAGCAATAGTCTGCAAGCATTGATGGGCTCCATTTGCCCTGATAGCCTGCGAGGAGATTCCACTGCTGTAGTCTGGAGCCCAACAGCTCTGCCTTACTCTTGGGTAGTTCCAAATCCCTGACAAGGTCATTCAGTTCACCTTGTGTTATGAGATGTGGTTCACCTTGTGTTATGAGATGTGGTTCAGAGGAGGAGGATGGGAGAAAATGTGGGTCCTGTGACATTGATGGTTCAGGACCAGAAGTTTCATCCTCTTCCTCTTCCTTGTCTGACTCAAGTGAGAATGATTCTGGTGCATCAGGAACCGGCAGTCCTTCTCCGTGGGGTACGTAGTGGGCGTATAGCTGATAGAATGTTTGGATAATGCACAGTCCTCTTTTTCTTCTTTGACACACCTTTCCCAACTGGAGGCACCATGCAGAAGTAATAATTGCTGGGAGGATCTGTTGGCTCTCTCCAAATCATTGGCACTGCAGAAGGCATAGATTTCCTTTTCCTGTTCAACCACTGGCCAAGATTTGTTGCACAAATGTTGCAGCGTATGTGTGGGGCCCACCTCTTGTCCTGATCTCCAATTTGGCAGCCAAAAGAAAGGTGATAGGCATTCTTAACCATAGTGGTTAGACTGCGCTTTTGTGATGCAAAAGTCACTTCACCACAAACATAGCAGAAGTTATCTGCACTGTTCACACAAGTACGAGGCATCTCTGCTCACTTTGGCTAAACAGAAATGTGTCCCTTTGCAAAATCAAACACTGACAAATAAGAGAGCACCACACTGTATGATTTCTAGAGCTGATATAGAGCAATTTCTTCAGCAGAGTGATGTAAGCTTCGTTATGATTGCATCATCCATGACTTCTAGGAATAACATGATGCAATTCATATCATGTATGACGCAATACCAGCTTCAGATTGCATCATTCATTGTTTTGCCTCAAAAGCAAGTACTGTCCAAACCCAGTCATAGATTTATTCATAGATCCAGTCAAAGATGTATTTTAATAATTTCTGGTTTAAATTGAGATCCCTTCCCTTTATAACTCACTTATCCTCCGCCATTCCCAAGTCACGGGTCGTATATACTGACCAATAGCATATCTTGAAAACTAGAGCCAATCAACAATTTTAAGCATCATTTTCGTTCTCAGTGACCCAGAATTAGTAAAGTTGGACTACATTTATTTCAGAAGCATTTTGGCTGTAGAGTAGTGTAATCAACTGGTTACAATATTCTGAAGAAGAACTTATTTCCACAACTGTATAAATTCCACGACCACACCAAAAAAAAAAAAGAAGGGGGGGAGTGTCAAAAAAAGGAAATATTTCCTAAGATGTTGAGTGGGATTCAGAGTGGAGGAGGATATCTGGCCTCTGTTCTCATCTGGTAACACCTTGTTCATCCTGGTAACAGTCCTCACATTTAAATAGTTTAAAATTGCTGCTCCTTGGCCTCAAAACTACAATTCTAAAAAATACTGAATTACAAAAAATGGGATCAAAGGTGTGTAAATTGCCAAAATGCGAAAAGTAACCTGTCATCTTGCAGGAAACGCTTTAAAAAGTTCAGATATTATTAAGCCAGAAAGAATCATTTTGACCATCTAGCCTGACCTCTTGTCTAATGCAGGCCATAAGACTTTCCCCTATATTAATTCCTGTTTGAACTAGAACATAGTTTTTAAAAAAAAACCCAATCTTGATTTAAAAATTGCCAATGACTCAGAATCCACAACAACCCCGCATAAATTTTTCCAGTGGTTAGTTACCATTACTGTTAAAATCTACGTCCTATTTCTAGTCTTCACTTGTCTAGCTTCAACTTTGAGACATTAGATCACATTACACTTTTTTTCTGCTATATTGAAGAATCCTCTATTATCAAATTTCTGTTCTCCATGCAGATACTTATTGGTAATCAAATCACTCCTTTATCTTCTCTTGTTTGTGCTATATAGATTGAGGTCCTTATGTTATAGTGAAAGACTCATGTTTTCTATTCCTTTAATCATTCTGGTGGCCTCTCCAATTTATCCACATCCTTCTTTAATTGTTGACACCAGAACTGCGTACAGTAATCCAGTAGTAGTTGCATGAGTGCCAAATCCAGAGGTAACAACCTTCCTACTTTTACTCATGACATCCAGAATCAAAACAGAAGATGTTGGAACATTATTGCCACCTCTTTCTTCTGGACTCATGTTTTACAACATGTACATGGGTTTACACGATTTTTTTTATAATAGTGTACTTGTCTTACAAATAAATGTAATATACATAATATTTGTCTAGTGTTTTGCCTCTTCAGAGTACTACAAATCCATTTCCTAACCCTGACAAATTTGCTGGTAGGTAGGCATTATCATCTCAGTTTTACAGAAGTGGAAACTGAGACAGAGATATTAGCTGCTTCCACCTCTGAAATGACATATAAATGGTTTCTCAGAACAGAAGAGTACATCTTCCCTCAAATACTATAGGAGTTGCCTGGAGGTTAATGGGGTCCAGCATTGTAGAAAGCCCAGCAGAGCTGACCATACAGCTCAGCATCAGCAGTGATCTGTCACATCAACAGCACCACATTTGCTCAATCAGGCTCTTCTACTAGGTCCACTGAGTCAGGGCCTCATCTCTCTGTATGTGGTCATGTCACAGTGTGAATGTATGGAGGAGGGGCTACCTTGAAGTAATTCTCAGGATCCCAAACAATTATTGTTCCACTCCACCATACAGGCACTCTAGAAAGCAAAAGAGGATGCCAAGCAAACAGAATACTCAAATATCCTAGTGTGACATTATGACTCAGCAAGACTCATACAATTTACCTGGAAAGCCAGTGCATTGGGATTATTGATCCATCCTAATCTCCTTCAGACACCCAGTCCAAATGCAGATCAGCTTGACCTTAATACTCATTTGGTTATAGCCTTTAAACATTCAGGTCACTCTTTTCCCTTCTTTCTGTTTGCATTCTCTTCTTCTCCTCTATACTAAAATCAAGCCACTTAAAGAGATACAATTCAGATATTGTAATATGGCTCTATAGACAATATTAGCCTTCGTATTTAATAAACCTCCTATACTGGCATTTTATAGGATATTGAAAACTTAACATTTCAATAATGCTGCATTGGAAGATGCCATTTTCCAAGAGACAAGAGTTTAGAAATGGATTAAGACGTATTCATAGACAACTTTTTTCTTAAATGTGGATAAACAAAGAACATAAGAACATAAGAATGGCCGTACCAGGTCAGACCAAAGGTCCATCTAGCCCAGTATCTGTCTACTGACAGTGGCCAATGCCAGGTGCCCCAGAGGGAATGAACCTAACAGGGAATGATCAAGTGATCTCTCTCCTGCCATCCATCTCCATCCTCTGACAAACAGAGTCTAGGGACATCATTCCTTACCCATCCTGACTAAAAAAGAACACTAATCATTTAAAACTAATGATTAACAATGAACACATTTAACAGAAGAACAATCATCATTTTAAACCACTGGTAATTATTTTTCATTACTTGTGGAAGCAGTATGTGGATGGAAGTGACCTGCAAAGAAGCACTTTAAAGACTGCAGAGTTGCAAAAATCCAGAAAGACAGATAGAGCTTCATGGAGAAATTAAGTTTATTTCATTTTTTCTTCACGTTTTGCAAGTTCACTAGCACAACATTCTAAGCACATTTCATTCATTTGTGGTTCACACACTTTGTGGTGTACTGAGGGCCGAATTTCTTGAAAAAGATCTGGAGTCTTCATGTAAAAAAAGTATGCAGAATTGCTCACTTGTATTTCCATGTTCACTTATCAGGTGAGCCTTTGTGACACAACTTAGTGACTCCTAGTCTTGTGCACAATTTCACTCTGTTTGTTCTATGTAACCAGCATATACACATCTCACCCTTGCACCTGTAATCACCTTCCATCCCCCTTCAACAAGCCAATTCCATGTGCAGGTCTCAATACAATTACATTATTGACATTTCTCGGCTGAAAGGCTCTTGCAAATGCCATCCAATTTTCCAGCTCTTTCTGAAAGATCAAAAGATGCACCTTGCATAGTAGACAGGAATTCACACTGATGGGTGCCTATTGTCTCGAATACAAATGCTATTCACAGCGTTTGCCAGAAGCTAAAGGGGGTATGTCTCTGCAGTTAGACAACTAAAGCAAACTTCTACTGGAGATAAAATATTTCTATGCTTGTGAATACCTTTTCTGCTTGAATAACCCCAAGGCCAACATATTCAAGGCCTCCTAATTAGGGAGGCTGTCATTGGACATGAAACCTGTCATTCTAAATAAAATGTGTGTCATCTGCTGGAAGGAGAACGTCATTTTCACTTGAAAATGGATAATGACTATATTGGTTTATTACTGCAGGCACATTACTTAAACTACACTTTTGACAGAAGTCTTCATGCTAGCACAGCTCATGGAAAAAGTCCTGGACTCTAGGTTTTCATTCATTCTGTGAGAAAGAATATGCTGAATGTTACAAGCAGTTTTGCTCAGTTACTAGCTTCAGGTTTTGTTAGACTAGTTACCAGATTTATTATTTAGTTAAATCCTGCCAGTGATTTTTCCTTTCTAAAATAACTGAGCCATAGTCTCTAGTGTTGAGTTGTCCACATCACAGAGACTGTCACCACATTAAAGTTACTCAGAATGAGTTCAGGAGATCAAGAGAGCATATCACCTTATTATATCTATGCAGACAGATTAATTTTGTCTAAGATTGCCAGACATGTTGGTCACTTCTGGGAGCCACCTAAAGCGCCACCCAGCTGAAGGTAAGCACCGCCCAGCTGGAGACTGCACCCTGAGCCTCCTGCCCCACCCTGAGTCCCCTTCTGCACTCAAACTTCCTCCCAGAGCCACACTGCTTCCCGCACCCCAATCCAGTATCCCAACCTTGAGCCTCTTCCCACACCCTAACTCCCTGCCCCAGCTCTGACCCCACTCCTGCACTCCAAACCCCACATTTCTGGCTCCATCCCAGAGCCTTCATGCTCTCCCGCACCCCAATCCCCTGCCTGAGCCCGGTGAAAGTAAGTGACGGTGGGGGAGAACAAGCAATGAAGGGAGAGGGATAGAGTGAGCATGAGGCTGGGCCTCAAAGAAGGGGTGGGTGGGGGTGTTCTGTTTTGTGCGATTAGAAAGTTGGCAACCCTAAATTTCGTCTCGTTGGATACTTATACCAAGAATGAAAAGGGAGGGATGGGGGAGATTTTAACCAGATCTGACTAGTAAACAAGATAGTAATTCTTTTGAGGGCTGATGCAAAACAAATTTTTCACTAATAACTTACTGGGAGTAGCATCTGCCCCACAATATATTTACATTGTTGGTATGAAATGTTCTGCACACCTTTGATAGTGTTTCTAAGATGTATTGTACATGTCAAATCAGCACACAACATTACTAGAGACAAAAGTTAAGTACATGTTCATAAATGTCTCAGAAGTGATCTCAACAGCACCAAGAACAGGAAAAGAAGAAGTGTAGGCATTGGAAGGTTTTAAACCAACATTCCAACCATGCTTATCCCATCCTCCCTCCCATGCCCAGAAAAACATCAGCACTGAAATGACCGCTTCCATACTAATATCTTGCATTTTATGTTGTGCCTCCCATCCAAAGGCCTCAAAGAAATCTGCAATTAAAGAATTATGTTCCTTATTTTATAGACAGAAAAACTGTCACATATAGATAAAGTAACACTTTGAATCTGTGGCAGTTCCAGGAATGGAACAAAAGATGTCTTGTCTTCAAGTCCTGTTACTGAGCCACAACAAAATACTAAATCCTTCAGAAGTCGAACTCTTACTTCTCATCTTGATTTCTGCACTTGTATCTACCAATCCAAAACAATGTAATGAAATCTAATAAATCCAGATGGGTAGATCGCAGTGTGACAAAAAACACAAAACAGGAAGAAAAATCCTTAATAAGGTATTCTGGAGCCTCTTCCACACAACTAAGAAGAGATTTACATTCATTGTGACCACATTGATAAAACCAGTGTTCCTAAACAACTGGAAAATCAGCATTGTAAATATAAACTTTTGAACTTAGTTGAGTTACAGAGATGAAGGTTATCCCCTAGGTTTTATTTCTATTTGTCAAATCGTTCATATGAGCATTTGAAGGGCTTATAGCACTAAACTATAGCTCTAATGGGACTCTGTGCTCCTCCAGAAGTTTCAATAGGACAACTATGAGTGTCTTGCACATGCACATTTAAAGAGTCTCAATACTGGATATGCTTTGGACAAAGTTCAACCCTATACTTATATCACACCCTATCATCTCAAACAGGTAAAGCAGGAGTAAGTTTCTCAAGTGAGTTCTCTATATACACACACAAATAAAAATAAAGAATGAAGATAACTTGCACAGGTTCATGGTTCTTTGGCTGCATGTGATTTTATACATCTTTCAGCTAAGTACAGCTGTAACAAAACTCAGCGCTCAGGCACAGCCTGTTGAGTTGTTTTTTGCCCGGGGGCCCTGAAGGTATAAACTCATGAATGGATTACATTCTTCAATACAGAGCAATACAGATAAATTAGAAAGCAGCAAGTTTGGTTTTCTTTACCAATTTTACATTTTATTTAATCATAAAAGAAATGCAACAGATTGTGGATACCAGGCACTGCACTCCCTCCATGGCAGGATAAAATCAGAACAGCTTACTTTAATTTTGTTTATTTAAGGGAAAATAAAAATATTTTCTTAAATATACATGTTAATGTGACCCTTCCAAGAACCTCAGACAAAGCAAAATAAATCTCTGTATTCAAAAGCTTGTGGATTTGTAGATCTATGAATAACGCACCACTAGCAAGATCAGAATGCCTAGAGAAGCCACCAGCCCAAATATTAAAGGTGGGGGGAGGTAATACACTGGTAAACACATTACACAGCAAGAACTTATGGAAAGCACAAACTTCATTGGATCCCACCGAGTACATATAGATCACCCAAGACACTCATAAGCACATGTCCACTCGAACAACTAACTCTGACCTTATAGTGATGCAAGACTGACATTTGGAAGAACAAAAAAAGCCCCACCAAAACCTGACAGTTTTCTCCATCCATAACATAATTTCAAATCAGTGACAGAGACAGAGCACTTCACTGCTGATTGCACAGCTGTTCTGACACTGCTGGTCACCTTTGAATCCATACAAGGAGACATACTTAAATTCTTGAAAAGTAGATCAAGAGAAGGCTGAAAGTTATCATTCACCAAACTTTGTACCACCAATTAAGCACTCTTGATAGATTTTTCAAAAGTGCTCGCATTGGTCTAATTCTGTTCCCTTTGAGGTCAGTGTAATTTTACTACTGAGTTCAGTGAGAGCAGAATTAGTCTTACACTGAACACTTTTGAAAATCTGACTTTCCATGAGCCAACAATACACCCTGTTAGTTGTTATTATATACTGACCTCTCACATAGAACAGTAATTTTCTAGAAACTAGCCAACGTTATTTTTTTTTTTTTTAAAAAGCAGCCGCCTAAAGTAAGGCTCCTTAATAATTTTCCTGATTTTCTAAGTGCTGAAGAACTAGCCACTCCTCTTGATCTTGTTGAGAACTGTGGAGTGTTCAGCAGCTTTGAAAAATCATGCCAGTTATTTAATAGACTAACTTTAGGCTGCTTTAAAAAACAAAAACAAAAACAAAAAAACACTAGGCCTAAACTGGCAAAGGTTCGTGTGGTCAGAAAAAATCTTCTTATATTTTAATTCAGATTTAATTTTATTAAAGCTAATGTTAATTGTTTAATACATAGGTTAAGGAAAGACAGTCTATACATCTGAGGGTAATGTTTAAATTATCCCAAAGTACCAAGTTTGGTTTAAAAGTCATAAAATATCTACAGTTCATAATCTGCAATATCCCAAATTAAGGTTAATAAATTTAACGATACAGTTTGCATTGATTCTAGAATATTTAAAGTCCTTATAAATGAAAGAGAAATCGCACTTAGCACTTCAAATCACCCTTCTGAAATTGGAAAGCTGCCTACTTTGGGGAAACTACTAGTGATGTGAGCAGTGTGTGGCAAACTCCAGCACTGGTTTTGGCAAATGTCCCTGATGGTTTGTAAGGAGTCAGCAAATGACTTCAGGAACTCAATACATTACATATTAGTATTTTTATAGATCTTGTAAGTAGTACCGTAAAATATTTAAAATGTTTTATAAAACCCACATGAGAGAAAAAAAAATATCCTAAATGTTGTGTTAAATTATATCTGCTAAAATGGTAGTAGCAAACAGTTATTTATACACCCACAATACTCTGGGGAAAAAAGGCAATCAAATTTGTTATTGATTTACAGAAAGTGATTGAGGATAAAACAGTGAAATTAGGAAGATACACAAGAATAAACTTAGAAATATTATAATATGCAGGCTTGAACTCCAGTTGACTTGTAAATATAACCATTTACAAGAGGTACTTCAAATAACTCATGCTGTGCTTTCTTTGCTTGTACAAGCACCATAAAGTATTTTGCACTGAATGCCACATTAGACTTTTGTTTCTGCTATGGGCAATATGTCCTCCCAGCAAGATAGTCTGTAGTTCTATTCTATTGATTGCGAACATTAGAAATCACGCACCTGTCTTTTAACCATACTGCTGAAGTGTCTCTTATTTCAAAGCAAGTCACTCATATTAGTCCCCAAATCATTTGTATTCTTCATAAATTTGTATCCACCTTATTTTCATTCTTGAAAATTATTTACATCACAAATAAAGAATCATGAAACTGAGGTTAGAGAATTCCACAGCATTTTAAGTTTTCTGAACTAATTAATCTGTCTCTCTTTTTCATTAGATCTGGTATTTTGGGCTTTGACAGGTTGAGATAAATGCTTTCAAAACTGCAATACACCCCTTCTTTGCATTAGTAGATGGGCTAAATAATGTGTGAGGGCATAAATTGATCAAAGTCACAAGGAATTAAGCCCACTGACTCCAGGGCCAAGTTTAGCTTTCAGAAGAAGGCTCTTCTTGTGTATTTACCTTTTGAAGCAGTGGGAAGAAGCCAAATCTATATTTCTGGTATGTGGCTTTAAACACACTTCATAATCAACACTATCAGAGACAGGTGATGGCTTAAACAATATCACAGTGGACACCTGAACTTCACCCATTGCCAGGAGATCATCAACCAGTATCACCAGTTCTGTCTCTATGTTATATCTAGTTCTGAATCCAGATTGAGGAGCGTCAAGACGATCTCATGCAGTTAGGTAATGAAACCTGTCCCATCATGATTAATCAAATATTGATGACATTAGGTGATGAGTAGCAGGATCATCAACATAAGTGATGGTTTACTGAGCAAAGGGAAGCCTTTCATGATGGAAAAAATCAGCAACTTCTCCCCCTTAAGGAAAGCACTAACAGTCTTTGCAAGCAGAGATTCCACTTCTACCCTATTGAACTTCACTACCTCCAGGGGCTGCATTACATTTTGCTTTTACAACAAAATATCTGAGTGGCACCAAAAGTGAGAGAATTCATTGTGATCTCATTCTTAAATTAGGCTGAGATACTCTATCCACCACTCTATAAGGGACTCAAATCCATGTGCATTTTATTAAAAATATGATAATTTGAAAAAATAAGAAAAGATGTTGAAAGGAGGAAAAACAATGGTCTTGCCTAAAGGAGCTTTTTCCCTTTGTTAAATTAGGAAGGTTGCAAAACTTCACATTATTCCTGTGTTCCTATACCTATAGAAGAAGCTATCAGATATTTCAAGAGGAACATAGTTCGTGCACTGGTAGCTGCCATGTTATACTAAGTTAGCTAGTCACATGATTTAAAAATTATAATTATTGTAACAAACTCGGTTTATTAAATTTTGGTGCAGCTTTTTTGGAGATTGGGAGGTCAAGAGGGGAAGAAGCAAAACTGAATGCATCAACAGGAACATTTAAACTCTTTAGTGACTGGAGTGCTGAGTGTTTGAAAAAAACTAATTGGCTAGAGAAAAACTGATTTAGCTTTGAGAACAAATAGGATGGATTCTTAAAAAAAATCACTTGTGTTAATTGCTCAAATTTTGTTTTAAAAGAAGAATTTATCAGAGCTGTGGGAGATAATGTTAAAACCACATATTCATTTGCATACATTTTGGCAGAAGCATTCAGGTTATTTCAGAATAGAGGAGCATGAATATTTCATGAAATTTAATGTGAGATTTAAGAGAAGTTCATGACTAAGAAACACCTAAATGTCCAAAGATTTTGGAAATGATTCCGAATGTATGAAGTTTTGCTTAAACCCAGATTCTCAGGCCAAACTTTCAAGCGTAGGCAATTATGTATAAGACTAAGATTTTGTCATTGTTATTTTTAGTAAAAGTCATGGACAGGTCATGGGCAATAAAAACATAAATTGATGGAAGCTGTGACTTTTGCTGCTGCAGCTCCATGGTTGCCCCCCATCACTGTAGTCACTGGGAGCTGTGAGGTTTCCCCATCTGCTCAGGGCAGCTGGAAGCTGCAGGGGTGGCCCTCCTCTGCCCATAGCAGCTGAAAGCTGCAGGGTGACCATATTTCCCCGAAGATAAAACAGGATATCCCCAGCCACTCTCCTGAGGTGTCTCTTCGCCCCCCCCCCCCACCTGCAAGGCTGTCGCTCATCCCTGGAACCCTGAGAAGGGCCCCCTCAGGAGTCTATCACCTGTCACTGGAACCTTGCAGGGGGATGTTGCCTCTCACTGCTGTTGCCTGTCCCTGGAACCCTGTCAGGGCCCCACTGGCTGCCAGCTGGAGTTCCACAGTCCCTGGGGCTGAAGCAGAATGTGTCATGCAGATCTCTGGAAGTCATGGATTCCTTGACTTCCATGACCTCTGTGACATAAATGTAGCCTTAGTTATGTACAGCAAACGTACCACAGTCAACACCTGTGCTACCATTATACATGTTAAAGTTGAAGATCTAAAATCATAATAGTGAGCAAGTGATAAGGGCAGAGTGTCTTTTTTTTATTATTTTTACTCCTTCCTTTTGTGCATTTGTCATCTTGCTGTCCTTCTACCTTCTATATGCACCTTTTCTTCCCACTCCTTTTTTTGTGTTGCTCATTGAAAAAGCAGCATTTATTTATTAAACACACACAGAAATTACTGAATTGGAAATGGAATAGAATCAGGCATTTTCCTTATGCATAAAGCTCGAGATGCAAAGTTACCAGGATCAGACCCTCATAGTTTCTAAATGCAGCTATTGTTTTACACATAGAACTCACTGAAACTGATCTTCTTGGTCATGTTAGGCTGGAATGTTGCTGCATCAAATCTGTATGTTCTGCTGTCAGGAAAATAATGTTGCCCACTTTCACTATTTCTATAGTGACTCTTGCAATTTTTGGCATTTTTCTTAAAAGTCAGGATACTGGAATCATATTATTATGTAAAAGTCTCAGCTTTCATTAAAAAAAATAATTAGCTTCTAGCCCTCAAGGTAGTGGAAAAAAAGCTCAAAAACGTGACTCCTAAGATCTAAAAAACCAAAAGGCCTCAAATGTACTTAATATTCATGATTTTTGAATACTTGGGTTTGACGCCACTTGGAACGTATAATCTGAAAATCTACACTTGACCCTCATATGCTGATTTAGAATCAATTATTTAGTTTGTTTTCGTATTGAGCCCACAGTATTTGTCTGAAAGATATCATCTTGTTACTAGATATTGATCCTGCTGGGATTAAATGGTTCTGCAGACTCCTTAAAGCAAATGGACCTTTACCTCAACCATAAAGGTGGGAATGGCTCCTTAGAGGGTTGAGACCTAGGGGGTGAATGTAGTAATCCTTAGGTAGCAACAGCCAAATGTGGGGAACACTGAGCTGAACTGAAATTCATCTTATATGACGTTCCCTCTCCCCTCAGCCTGCATTCCTTTTCCCTTCTGTCAGACAGACAGACAGACATTTTAAGTCTCCTCTGCTCCTCTAATCCCTCATGCCCCAGTGACACAATCTCATGTCCTGATCTCCCTTGCACTCACTCCCATCTCCTTCCTTACTCTTTTCCTTAACCTCTCACAATACAAGCATGCTTTGGTCTCTCCCATCTCCAAAACAATACCCTTGACCCTAACTTACCTTTCTAACTCCTGCCCCACTCTTCTCCATTTCATCTCTGAGCTCACTTAACAGGTTTTCTACAATTGCTGTCTAAAGTTCCTCTCTTCCATTTTATCCTAGACCACCTCCAATCTTGTTTCTGCCCCTTGCAACTCTACTGAAACCGCTCTCACCACAGTCTGACCTCTTCATAGCCAAATCTCAGACTCTGTACTCTATCCTTATCCTCCTTGACTGGCAGTTGCCTTTGACACAGTCTGCCGTGTTCTTCTTGAAATTTTATCCTCCCATGTCTTCCATGACTCTGTTTTCTCCTGATTCTCCTCCTTCACCCTTCCAATCCCTCCTTCAAGTGTTCTCTTTTAGTAGATCTTCCTCATCCTCCTCCTATAATTTTCTATGGAGCATCCACATAGTTCCATCTTTGGTTTCCTTCTTCTCCCTGAACACCTTATATCTGGATAACTGCATCCAGAAACTTCAAATTCAGTTACCATGTGTTTGACAAGGATTTGCAGATCTACCTCTCCACTCCCTATCGGTCTTCTTTTGTCCCAGCAGAAATCTCAGCCCATCTGACATCTCTTTGCAGATGAGCTAATGCCTAGACAAGTTCAGTATGAATAAAACAAAGTTATTAATCTCCCCCAACACCAAGCCTTCCTCTCTTCTTCCTTTTCTCAATCCACTATGGACAAAACTACCTGGGTGTCATCTTTGACTCACACCTCTCTTACAAATTCTTTTTACATAGCTTCTCTAAAATACAGATTTTGCTATCTGTCCACATGGCTAAATCTCTCATCCAGACTCATCTCATATCTTGATCATCCTTCTCATTGGTCTTGAGATACGCACTCTTGCCCTGCTCATATCCATTCAGAGTGCTTCTGCAAAGATCATTCTCCTAGCCAGTCACATTTACCATGTCACTCTTCTCTTTGAATCCCTCCCCTGACCCCTAATCTATCATATCAGTCATAATCTGCATATCTTCACTTTCAAGGTCCTTCACAATTTATCCCCACCTACCTATCACCCGCTGTTGAAATGTCACTCACTCTTCAATCGGTCAGTGATGCCACCCTCCACTGCCCACTTGTCAAATTTTAAAACAAGCACTTTCATGTTTTCCCCGACTCTACTCACTATGTTTGGGAGGAGCTCTCCATAAAAAACTGCAAAGCTACCTCATTATCCTCCTTCAAATTCTTCTTTAAAATCCCTCCTTCATCACAATATCTACAAGAATTTTTTTACCACTCCTATCATGACCACCAATAGCCTCATTGTTTCCTTGTACTGTCATCTGTATCCATCTGTTGTCTCATCTTATACTTTGATTATAAGTCCTGAGAGGCAGTGACCATCCTTTTGTTCTATATTTGTACAACACCTGACACAATGGGGTCCCGCTCCCTGACTGGACTCCTGGGCACTACAGTAATGCAAATAATAAATCTTGTTGATAATTTCTTAGTTAATAAAGCCAACCCTCAGAAAGGGGGTGAGTATTTGCCATTGTACAGTATGTGTGGAAAGACACCTGCTCACAGGTTTCCTTTTAAAGTCTGAAAAGCAACATTGCAATTTACACAGAGCTCATGGTATTCCAAAAATATGGAGGGGGTCTTGAATTAGTTCAGGAATGATCTCAAAAGATTTTAACAGAATTTTAGGATACCAGAGATATCCTTTGAAATACAACCATAATTCAACATCTCTGGTGAATAAAAATATGCTTTTGCACCATCTATTTATGTGATTATGCATTTATATGAAGCCTCGGGAGACAAAGAACTGAGAACAGAGAACAATAAGATGTTGGCTTTGATTCATTAAAGTTTATTTATCCTTTACACTGGAAAAGAAAGAATTTGAACACTGAAGATGACTTACATGAGCTTTAGCTATTGAACTTCCTTCACATTTCTCAAAAAAGTCAGTCTTTCTCCTGAACTACATACCTCAGGTGGGATCAAGTGAAAAAAGAGGTAAAGTTTCCCCTGAAATAGATATTTTCAGCTTCAGTAAGCAATTTTTGCCAGCCTCTAATACAGTGGTCCCCAATGCGGTGCCCGCAGGCGGTGCACCCACCTAGTCCCTGCGCCTGCTGGGGACAGAGTACTCCGGGGCTGCAGGCTGTGGGCGCCAGTATTCTCTGTCCTCGTGGCTTCTCTCTGGCTTCTCTCTTCACTGCCCAGAACTGGTGCCAAAAAAGCTCTGAATCTGCAGAATGGATGGAATGCCGCCCCATAGCATGGTGCTGCCCCAAGCATGTGCTTGCTCCACTGGTGCCTGGAGCCGGCCCTGCATGTGAGTGTTCTTCCGCTGCACTGATACTGCTGTTTTCTTGTGCTTTGCAATTTGTTATTTTTTTAACATTTTGCCCCAAATTTAGTGGTTCAAATAAAAGACAACGCACATATTATTTCAATGCAGAGTGGGAAGAACCCTATTGTTTTATTGAAAATAAAGGGAAATGTGTTTGCTTGTTGTGCGGGTTGCTGTTGCAGTGCCAACAAAACAATGTCAAACACCATTTCCAAGCTAATCACAGCTCTTTTGACATTAGCCATCCACTTAAATCTGAGTTGAGAAAGAAGAAAATTAATCAACTAAAATCAAACCTAGCTGCCCAGCAATCTGTTTTCACTAGACAAGTGGTAAAGTCTAAAAGTCCTACTATTGCTTCCTTTAAAATTGCTCATCTGCTCGCAAAGAAGAAAAAACCCTTTCAAGATGGTGAATTGTTGAAGGAAGCATTTTTGACTGGTGTTGATTGCCTGTTTCAAGGATTTCCTAACAAGGGTGAGATTTTGTCGGCAATACAAGACTTGCAGATATTAGACAACACAGTTATGAGGAGGATACATGCTATTTCAAGCGACATGCAAACTCAGCTAACGGATGACTTGGAAATATGTGACTGGTTTTCACTGCAATTCGATGAGTCAACAGATATATCGGATACAGCGCAGTTGGCAGTTATGGTGAGGATGGTATTTAGTGACTTCACCGTAAAAGAAGAGTTACTAAAAGTATTGCCTATGAAAGGGCGAACAAAGAGTGAGGACATCTGTAATTTATTCAAATCATATGCAACATCAATTAGTATGCCACTACACAAGCTGTCTGCGATCACCACTGATCGGGCACCAGTAACGATGGGCAGCGCCAATGGATTCATTGCACTCTGTAGGAATAATGAATCCTTTCTGAACTTTAGGTCTTATCATTGCATTATCCACCAAGAAGGTTTGTGCGTCAAAGTTCTCTCTTTTCAACACGTCATGAATGTCGTTATTAAAATAATTAAGTCTATTTGAGCGAAACATTTGCAACACTGACTTTTTAAGGCCCTGTTGGAAGATGTTGGTGATAAACAATCTGATCTTATCTTGCACACAGAAGTATGATGGCTGAGCAAAAGTAAATTTATTGCACGTTTTTTAAGCCTCATTGAAGAGATCAAAGAATTTCTGAAGTCCACAAATCAGAACTTCGAGCAACCAGAAGACTCCAGCTGGTTAATGGACTTGGCTTTTCTTGCTGACATCACTGACAAATTGAACATTTTAAATCTTGAGCTCCAGGGAAAAGACAAACATGTGGCTCAAATGATAGGTTCTGTAAAATCATTCAAAGCAAAACTGATCTTGTGGATGTCACATATGAAGATGAAGTCTCTCGTACATTTCCCAAATATGAAGAAAATGGTATGTGACAGTGATTTTAACCCATCACCATTTGTTATCCACATTCAAACACTTCTGGAACAATTTGAAAAGAGATTTCAACAGTTCACCATCATTGAGCCTGTAGTTGCCTTTCTTGTGAATCCTTTTACTTGCCAAATAGAGGTAACAGAAATGGCTACATCAATTGCGAGTCTCACTCAGGTAAGAACAGAAGACGTGGAACTAGTATTTTGGACCTTCAAAATAATATTGTTCTAAAATCCTGTGCAACAGATGAAAACTTTTGCAATCTAGTTGACCGAAAAAAGTTTCCTGCCTTAAAAATGTAGCATACAAAATAAAATCTTATTTCAGTTCCACTTATCTATGCGAAATTCTATTTTCTACAATGAACATCATAAAAATCAAAATATAAATCTGACTTCCAGATGCCCATCTTGACAACTGCTTACGAACGGGAGTATCATCCTACTCTCCCAACTAAGAAAAGTTGACTGAAGAAATGCAGTGCCAAAGATCACACTGACTATTAGAAAAACCACGTGAAATAATGATACCCATTTTCCATTAAGCGCTGATGAGTGTGTATGGTTAACTTGTGTTTAACTTTTTTCATATTTGTTTGTTTATTGAAATCCAGATACAAGTAACAATACAAATGTAAATGCTCCAATACGTCTGTTAGTCTATAAGGTGCCATAGGACTCTTTGCTGCTTTTACAGATCCAGACTAACATGGCTATCCCTCTGATACAATACAAAGAATATTTTTCATAACCATAACTGGCTATGTTAAAGTAAGAATAATAAATATATTTGGACCAGCAGTTCAACGATCTTTTACTTTTTTAAAATAAATAAGATGAAAACTGTTTATGATATTTATTTTGAAAAACGCCTAAATTTTTCTTACAGGTAGACAAAAAAGAGCAAATTCACATGGTAAGGTGAAAGAGTAATTGCCGAATAATTTAATTAATATCTTTTACATGTAAAATTACCCTTTTTAACTTGTGGATTTATATATTATATAATATTAAATATTATGTTTTTCATATTATCTAATATATAAATACAAAATAAGCCTTGAAAAATTGTTGGCATCCACCACACTCTCCTGAAAAGATGAATGTGCTACTGCCCACAAAAAGGTTGGTGAGCACTGCTTTAATACTTAGTGCAGTGGGGAGGAGGGAGTGGGAATGAGGGACAGAGCCCAAGGAAGACCGCTTTGAAAAGATGTACAATATAAAATCTATTAATGCTGCTACAGGCAGTCAGAGCATTAAAGTGCCTCTTTTAGTACAGTAGAATATCAGTTCATAACTCTGAAATATTTGTAACTCTGAACAAAACATTATGGTTGTGCTTTCAAGAGTTCATAACTGAACACTGAATTAATACAGCTTTGAAACTTGATTAAACAGAAGAAAAATTCTGCTTTTAACCATCTTAATTTAAATGAAACAAGAACAGAAACAGTTTCCTTACCCTGTCAAATCTTTTTTTGCTTTCCCTTCATTTTTAGTTGTTTATGTTTAACAAAGTACAGTACTATTGCTATTTTTTGTGTATCTGCTGCTGCCTGATGGCGTACTTCTAGTTCCAAATGAAGTGTGTGGTTGACTGGTCAGTTCATAACTCTGGCGTTTGTAAGTCTGAGGTTCTACTGTACTATGTTCATCCCATCTACTTCCTGGAGTATAAAGTGAAAAGCACCAAGCAAGTAGTTTCCTCATTGTGATTGACTCGGTTACTAAAATGTGGGACCTGAGAACTCAACAAGCCGATGGGGTTTATGGGAAAATGTGGATTCAAAATAACTTGAAGGATCTAGTATGCTTTCCTTCCCCTTTCCTCTGCCAAAAGATGTTATTCCTTACCCTATATATATATATAGATTCCTCAACATAGCCCATGAATTACTAGAGCTTTGCAGAAGACAAAGTGATTCTTATTAAGTTTGGACTCTTGAGTTTTTCCATTCAGTTTTGTTTTCTGAATCATATCCTACATTGAAACTATAATCCAAATATAGTTTCATTCACATATGTATGTAATGTGAAAATGCAACTAATGTATGTCCCCTTTGAGACAATCCACCTTCTGAACACCCAACCCACATTCTTCTGCTTCAAGAATCTCTGCTGTGTTATCAGCAGATTCCCCATCCTGCAGGCAGAAACAAGATAAAGAAAGAAAATAGGGCTTATAAATGGGGCGTTCCCATTTTTTAGAAAGAAAATAAAAACAAATGAGAAATGCATGTAGCTCTTTCAACAACAGAATGTAATATACTCCAAGTGCAGTTATGGTCAGAAAAAGTTATGAAATAAAATATACATAGTATGACTTGAGAAGAATACCCATTTATTATCTGCTGCTATCAGCATTGTGGAACCAATTCTGCTCTAGAAACATGAGCTGGACAGTATACTGGCTCATGACAGTTCATCAAGCTCTAATTTCAAAATATTTATTGCAGTTGATGTATGAGCAAGAAAGAACCCTGTTTGACTTCCAGGTCACAGGAAGGTATTCTGTTACTATCTGCTTAGTGGGGGTGAGGGGGGAACAAAATCAAAACCTTGTGGATGGAAAAATTAAACCCTGCTTTCTTACAATGAAATCTTCATACTGTTATACAATTTATAGTGTCAGCAATTCTGATTGTCTTGGCAAGACAAACACACACACAAAGTTATTAGATTCTGGGACACAGAACTACTACAAAAAGGAATGGTGCGGATGTGTAACACTGATGAGCATGCAATACTTTTTGTCAACAAACTGTTCTTCTCTGACACATCTAAGTAGTGTGCTTTTTGATTCTTGACATTTGCTAACAATTGCTAACAGCTAGATGTATCAATCTGCATTTTTATTAGTGCTTAAGGTTCATACTTGGTAAATGCACATTAACAACAATCTTTTAAACAAGAACTTAAAGAAAAATCTAACCCTCACTTTTAAAAGAAAGGACTTCGTGCTACACTAACTTCCCTCATACAGTCTATCCCATAAGTTTAGAATTGGGGTTTACAGCTTATATAACCAAAAACTAAAACCCATGCAAAAGTTTTCTGAAGGTTCAGGAAGGAAACTGGATAAACTGCAGAAAATAAATTTCCCATCAGTGGTGATATACACAACAAAGTGTTTTCCAGTTTCTGGAGTGATGTAGAAAGTTAAGTGCATGAAAAATCCCACTCTAGACTATACATCTTCTGTGAAGGAGTCTTAATATATGTGTTTGATACTGTAGGCCAGGCAGGTAGCATATATCACAATTCCTAAAGTAACTATGCTTTGGACCCCTTTGAGGCCTCCTCGAAGGTACTCCCCCTTGTGTCTCAGGCCTTTAGTTGTTATTTTTCCTGAGGCAAAATCATGCAACCACCTCCCTCCAAATTGAGGACTTAGAGTGCAGAGTACTGAAATTCACTAATATCACCTCGGCAGGTCTGACTTCTGTTCAGCACCTGAAGTCTCTTTTCTGCCAGGGCAATGTCAGGGCTAACTGGTGACCAGTCAACTTCCACAAAGAAAGGAATACTTACTCAGAACGAAAGTGTTACAAAGAAAATGTCTCTTGCATACAAACGCATATACAGGTCTGGCTCACCAGGTGTTACCCATCTTCCACATGAAGACCCTGGAAGATTGCACAGTGCTTCAGGTCCTCTCATAAAGCCTGTCCCTCTTGCTGGCAGTTTCAGGCCAGTTCTTGGATCAGGTGAGAGTAACCTCTGTCCTACTGCAGGGTGGTCACTCTATATACTGTTTTCGGTTTTGTTTGCTGGGCCACTCAACACCCCCCTCCGCCCCCCCCAGGCTAGCTACTCTATGCAATTTCCAAAGAGCAGAAGCTTTTCCAGATTTGTTACCAATCTAAGGATTCCCATTAGTTATCCCCACAATGATTTTAGTTCCTATAGGAAATGTTTGTATTCTAAAGAATACAATCTCTAGCTCATAAAGATACATGTACAATTTTTAAAGTTGATACAATAGTGTTTCTGTATTCTATGTGTGCATTGTATCTGTCACAGCACTTCTTATTTTTCAAGTTTCCCAACATTTTATATTACAAGATCCTGTTTTCAGTTGCTTATAACTTTGCCAAACTTTATTCATTGTGCTGAAGTGTTCCATGCTAGATGTCATATCTAGTGAGGTCAAACAGGAGTCAGTCCTGTGTCTGGTACTATTCAATATTTTCATTAATGATTTAGATAATGGAGTGGAAAGCAAGCTAATAAAATTTACAGATGACACCAAGTTGGGAGGGAAGACAAGCACTTCGGAGGACAGGATTTGAATCTGAAATGATCTTGAAAAATTGTAAAATTGGTCTGAAATTAACAAGATGAAATTCAATCGAATCACATGCAAAGTACTATATTTAGGAAGGAAAAAAACAAATGCACAACTACAAAATGTAGTAGTAGTAGTACTGCAGGAAAGGATCTGGGAGTTTTATTGTATCACAAATTTTGTGTGTGTCAATGTGATGCAATTGTGAAAAAGACTAAATATCATTTTGGGGTGTACTAACTGCAGTGTTGTATGTAAGACACACAAGGTATTTGTCCTGCTCTATTTGGCACTGGTGAGGCCTCAGCTGGAGTACTGTGTCCAGTTCTGACTGTCAGACTTTAGGAAAGATGTGGATAAATTGGGGAGAGTCCAGGGGAGAGCAATAAAAATGATTTTAAAAAAAGGGCTAGAAACCTGATTTATGAAGAAAGTTAAAAAAAAAAAAGACTGGGCATGTTTAGTCTTGCAAAAAGATGACTGAAGGGGGTGGGAACCTGATAAAAATCTTCAAATATGTTATGGGCTGTTATCAAGATGATGGCAACTGATTGTTCTCCATCTCCACTGAAGGTAGGACAAGTAGTAATCAGCTTACTCTGCAGCAAGAAAGATTTATCCTTATGGTGAAAAAGATAATTAAATAATGGAATAAGCTTCCAAGGGACGTTGTGGAATCCCCATCATCGGAGGTTTTTAACAACAGGTTGGACAAACACCTGTCAGGGATGTTCTAAATATATTTCGTTCTGCCTCAGAGCAGGGGGCTGGACTTGACCTGTCAAACATCTCTTCCAGTCCTACATTTCTATGATTTTAAGCCTGCCGCAGGCTGAACTCTTTTGGAAAATTTCAATCAAAACTGTTCAACTGTTTCCAAGAACGAAGCTAGGGAAAAAACGTTGTAACCATTTAAAAAAAATTCTAGTGACTTCTTTGAAAAGCTCTTGCACTCTATTCTGTGGGGCATCAACTTGAGTTTCACAGGGGTGTCTCCTTTGCAAGGAATGTACCTTTCCGCACCTCTATGAAAATCTTGCCAATGAACCTTTGGGGAAAAAAATGCAGTTCACAGATACTCAGCAGAGATTTATTAAAGCTAAACAGCTAAAATCTCCAATGATTCCATCCTCCCTGAGCATATTCCAGCCTCTCTCAACTCCTAAAGCTGACCAGTCTGCACATGCATCATCTTCATAGGGTTGAAGAGAGCCTGGTCTAGGCTGGGCACTGGAACAGAACAGGGACCTTTTTCTCTCTCCTGTGCTCCGTATGACCCATCATCCAGGAAGCATGGACCAGAAAAACTTAGGAAATTACACACACAAAAAACCAACCCGTCTCATTCACTGCACACTTTCCAGCATCTGCAACAAATGAAGTGGAGGTCCTAGAGACAAAGAGTCTTCCATATACACAACCCAGCTCCATCCTGTGCTCTGAAGACAAAGGTCCTTAGAAAAAAAAAACAGTATATCATGCAATTATAATCTATATCAGGGGTCACCAACCTATGGCACGCGGCTCGCCAGGATAAGCACTCTGGTGGGCTAGGCCAGTTTGTTTACCTGCTGAATCAGCAGCTTTGGCTGATCGTAGCTCTCACTCCAGCAGCCAGCACATCCCTCACCCGCGCCGCTTCCTGCCACCCGCATTGGCCTGGGACGGTGAACCACAGCCAGTGGGAGCCGCGGTCAGCCAAACCTGCTGATGCGGCAGGTAAACAAACTGGCCCGGCCCACCAAGATGCTTACCCTGGCAAGCTGTGTGCAAGAGGTTGCCGACCCCTGGTCTATAATCATAATTAATTTCCCTTGTCCATCTGTATTAAGGCTGCACAGGCAACCTTAATTCTGTCAATTCCTAATTTTTCAGAGTTTGACTTTGCAACCTGAATAATGGTCTGGGCTGTAGCCCACGAAAGCTTATGCTCAAATAAATATGTTAGTCTCTAAGGTGTTACAAGTACTCCTGTTCTTTTTGCAGATACAGACTAACACGGCTGCTACTCTGTAACCTAGTTTTGTGTATAATAATTTTGTGTATTTGTTGGCAAGGTTAGCAATCATTTGATATTATTGTGAATTCTCTAAAAGTATCACTGTAGCTGTTCAGCTAAAAAAAATATAAGAATTATAGCTCAATTTTTCATAAGTCTGCCATGGAACTGTGAAGTAAAACCAAAAATTTAGTAAAAGGAACGATGAAATAGAGAGCAGAGGCCTAGGTATATCCTAGCACCATAATACTTCTAATTTGAAATATGTACTTCTGTATGTGGCTGAAATATTTGATGCCAAGGTTGTTAAATACAAGTTAATTAATGCTTAAGACAAATTCTAAACCACAAAGACATAAAATGTTACTACCCATATTAGATTATACAGTATAGATTTTCAAAACATAGCATGAAACAATGAATTGCTATGATACTGAGCAATTGAACAGAGCAGCAACCAAAGCTTTTTATTTGTGGCTCAATTTAAGATAAAGCCTAACATAACTTTAAAACTCAGTGTATATATTTAAATAAAATGAAGTGCCAGTTGTGGCCAACAAACATCCCCATTCCACAACAGAAGCAGAGTCCAAGTTTTGTCAGCATAAGATTGGTTCATAAACAAGACTCTGCAACACCAAGGCTCCATTTTCTCCAAAACCTGGACGTTTGCCCATCAGCTATGTGAGCATTAATAGCTGCATCTCCTTGAAGTTTCCAGATGAGGAGAAGCAACTGGAAATGCTTCATCCAAGCAGAAGCATCTAGCAGAAATACGTCGCTCAATTACAGAGAGGTTGTTCTATAGGATTTCATAAATTGCTAAGTTTTTAAAATCACAGGATTTCATCCTTTTATTGTGTTACTGCAGACTGCACAGTTTTATAGGCTCTAATTCAAACTCCCCATAGCAAGAGCTTCCTTCAAATTGGATATAGACCCTAAATCGCTAGCACTAGCATTTTGAGGACTCAAAGGCAGCACTTTGGAAACAGGGTAAAAATTGGGAAACCAATTCAAAAAGAAAATGCAGACATATTAATTAAATCCTGTTTCTATAAACTAATTCCAAAATAAATTCTTGTCCTACCATACCTCATCACTGTCTTGGATAATATACACATTTGCCAGTAGTCACATTGCTATATTACTTCTCCAATAACCGATTAGATAATTGTAGCAGTAACAGAAACATATATTGTAGTTTCCAACCAACTGCTCCCAAACCATAGGAGTGTTTGTGCACACCTCTCTAACCCTCTACCGTGTTTAAATGTTAATGCACATAACAAGATAAGCCACATATTGACCACAAAGTACTTTAGAGCAAATTGCTGCAGTTTTAAAGTGATCATGCATTTTCATCTGCATGTAACAGAAAGTTATCCAACAAGGATTTCTTAATCAACTAGCACAGTAGGCTTTAATAAGGAGCTTAACTCAGGATTTCTTAAAGGGCATAGACTTCTCCACCACTCCTTCCTTACAAATTCTCCTGACTTTTTGGGAGTATTCGCATGCCATGGGCATCCTCCAACTTCCAGCAAATCTAACAGTTAAGTTAATATGCTTTCCTTTGCATTAGCCTGGCAAGCTGTTTTATGTTGCTTCCATAACTGTTCAGACAGTTCGTGTGAAATTTATTTACACCAAACTGGTCTGATACTAATTTTATGAGCACCAATAAAAAAAGATAGAATAAAGCACACCTGCTGTTCTGAAAGGGCTCTGATATATTACTGTAATGGGATGAGGAGAGAAAAGCTCTAGAGGATTTAAGAGCATATGTGCTCCACAGAAAACCTCAGAAATAAACCCGATGTGAAAATCTCTTCAGTAATAATACACATTTGTTCTTCATTACATGACACAATAAAAGTGTAATCTTTCACTGAAAAAGCCTCTGATCATCAGTGAAACTCTGACCCCCATACTAAAAACTATTCCAAGCAAGTGTAATTGCTTATAAATCCACCAGTTTCTCTTAAGACCTTGAAACTTCCAATGGGATTGCTCATCATATTTTGAAACAGAAGTACCTGATCAGAAAAAAAAGTAGGAATAGAAGAGGATACGTTTTCTGTACATTTTAAATGCTCTCTAGTCATGGAATGTAATGTATAAAAGGTTTTCTGCATTATTTTATTTAAAGTAAGTCCTCAAAAAAAAACCCATAACACTCATGTTAACACAAAAACAACCAACATCACTATAGTACTGGGGTAGCCAAACCGTGGCTTGTTTTTACAATTAAAGAGCATCTCGCAGAGCCCCCCACCCCACCCCAATTTCCTCTCCCGTTCTCTGCCTACCAGACTGGATGGGGGGAAGACTCAGAGCTTCTGCCCTGCAGTGGGGTGGTGGGGCTAGGGGCTGCTGCTAGGGGCTAGGGGCTGCTGAAAGTGGGGGGCACAATGTAAAGGTTCAGACCCCTTAACAACTTGAGTTATGCCCTCTAGGCACACACACCCCTTACCCTCAGCGGCCCCTCTCTGCAGCTCCCAGGTGTTAGCTCTGCATAGAGAGACAGCAGCAAAAGCAGTGTCTCTCACTTCCACTCCCAGATATTTGCCTCTGCTTCTCCCCACAGCTGCAGCTCCCAGCTTGTTGGCTGCAGCAGCTTCTGTGCAGGGAGGAGGCCTGACAGCACCATGTTACTGAGTAGTAACAAACCCTGGTAAAGTTGTGGGGGCAGCGGGGTAATGACCTTATGTGCCCTGCCACACGTGTTGCCTCTGGTTTCTGCCCAGCGGGGAGGGGGGGTCTCGGGTCTTTACCTCCAAAGGGCACACCCGCTGGGGCCTGGCTCTCAAACTTCTGAAGATTGTTGTATGCGGCTAGGAGGGTCAGTAAGTTTGACCATAGTATATCAGCTATAGTATATCAGCCTTTTGCACTGTTCTACCCCTATAGAGCTGCCAACACTAATTTTAATCCCAAGGATTCTTCCTTTGGGCACTTTACGTAATAGATTTTTTAAAAATAAAAAAAAAATCAACTTCAAAGATCAAGAGGCACGTGCAAATCAATTTCAAATTCCATACAAGATTCAGAGATGGCCAAAAGCTGTACCAATCAACCTTCCGAATCCCATCTCCTTCAACACACTTAGTGACACTTATCACACAGTTTCAGGAAAATCCTGTGAAAATAGATTAACTTTCAGGGCACACCCCAGGACTAGTCCTGGATCTGCTGGACCAAACAGGAATATCAAGTTCCAGAGTCCAGGTCCCTTCATTGAAACACTTTACACCACCAGTTCATCCACCCTACTAAAACTGGAGTTTGTTAGCTCTTACATCTCAGCTGATCTCAAAGAGAAAAGGTGGCTCCTAAAGTACACAGGAATGAACCGATTATGGTGTTTCTAGATCAAAAGCCCAATACCTTGAATTGCAACCAAAACCAAACTGGAAGACTGTGCAACCATTGGACTTCACGTGCAATATGCTTTCTACAAAGAGCTCTACAAAATGAGTGGACAGCTCCTTTCTGGATTACTCAGAGTTTCAGAGTTGTTTGCAGATGTGGTCCTAGACAGAGCATCCTGAAGTAATCCAGTCCAGAAGTGACCAGGGCTGGTGCAAGGATCTTTCATGCCCTAGGCGAAACTTCTACCTTGAGCCCTCCCCCCCTTCCCCATGTCTCAGCCCTGAGGAGTTCCCCCCCCTCTGCCCTGAGTCGCCCCCCTTGTGGCAGCTCCCCACCCCCCACCCAAGGCACCCCCCCACCCCAGCTCACCCCTTCTCCATCTCCATCCCGAGCACGCTGTCGCTGTTTCATTTCTCCCGCCTCCCAGGTTTGCGGCGCCAATCATCTTAGGCATCGCAAGCCTGGGAGGAAGGAGAAGTGAAGCAGCCATGGCATGCTCGGGGAGGAGGTGGGGCAGGGGTGAGCTGGGGCGGGGAGTTCCCTTGCGTGCCTCCCTTCCCTCTACTTGCTGCAGGCGGCCCTCCCCACGCTCCCCTACCCCATCTCCCTCCGCCTAAATGCCGGCAGTGACCAGGGCACCGAAGATCTGGCCACTGCGGTCGCTGCCAAAGAAAATGGTGCCCCCCAAATCCTAGTTCCCTAGGCGACCAGCTAGATCACCTAAATGGTTGCACTGGCCCTGGAAGTGAAAAAGGCAAAAAGAAACATGGTGAGGTGAGTTGAGTCATCCACAGCTGCGCATTTATACGTAATTTAACAAAATTTAGTTTCTATACAAAAGACAAATGAACTTGCCATTTTGCAAAACACTTTCAAAGTTTGCATGTAAGAAGAACTATAAATAAGCTTAGAAGCATCAGATTTATCATCAGTAAATATCGATTTCTCTGTACACACAAATTGATGAAAAATATTTCCATCAATAATCAAAATATACAGACAGTTAAAGAAGAATGCTGCTTGAGAGCTTATTAGAGTCAAACCCATCATTAAGACTTTTGAATTAAGCTGGTTACAAGTGGGCTAATGAATGAACAGTAAAAACAGGTACCATTTATTGATTTAAGGATATTTTGATATGTGAGGTTGATAATTTGTGTTAATGGTTTATAAAGCTTTAACCTTTTGAGGTTCAGTGTCTATTGTCATTATATAATTGCCTGACCACTACCCCCCATCATAACTGTGAAAATTTAAATCTATAAACAAATCTTTTAAAATAAACATTGAGATTATGCATAAAAATTAAAATAAAAATCAAATACTACCAAGCCTAACCATAAACTAGACCATGTAAACTCAAATTTTATTCAACCATGGGATGCATAAAATGTAGGAGGTTGCAGATGGCTGTATGTTTAAGGTGCAGGTTCAGCCAGTGGAAACTATGAGTCCCTGCCTGCAAGTCTCTGCCTTGAGCAAAACAGTCTCACTGAATTCTAATTAGATGAGCTATTCAGATCAAACTGGGCCACAGAAGTCAGGACTCTGTAGTCTCAGTGAGCCAAACTTTATCCTTTAGAGGACTAGAAAGTACTTTGGAAGGTTTGGAGGTACAATGAAAGGATTCTTCCAGTTTAATAGTTTGTTATTAATTTTTATTATTATTATCATCAACAACAACTTGTGTTACCATAGTGTCTAGGAGCCATAGTCATGAACTAGGTCCCATTGTGCCAAATGCTATATAACTGCAGAACAGAGAGAGGGTCCCTGCCCCCAAAAAGCTTCCAATCTAAGTATAAGACAAGAAACAGATGGATACAGACAGAACAGTGACAATACTGGTCAGCATACTAGGTACATATCTTATGGATTCTGTGTCTGAGAATTAATGGCAAATACAAACCCATTATGTGTGTGTGTGTAATGCATCCTGAATATACTAGGATGCATATACATTTCTTGAAAGTTGTAAAGAACCGTATGTCCCAAGTATTATTATTTTTTGAAGAGGACTCAAATTCTGAGTATAGCATAGGGAGTTTCTCTCACATGTAACAATGGACGTTTACCTGAAAAGCCTTTGTAATCTCTACTTGGTTTTGCATCAAGGACAGGGGCATTTCCTTAAGATCCCTAAAGAAGCATTCCTTTACTCCTTCCTTCCCAAACCTCCTATTCCTCCCATCCATGTTATCATCTATGTATTGGATACATAAATTGTTTTCCTACACTGTGATTCACTGCCAGGTAGCTTTGGCTAATAAACAAGGGGAGCTTCAAGTGTTAATGATTGCAATTTCATGAAGGAATATTTCACATACACAGGGCATGGCTACACTTGCAGATGTAGAGCGCTGTGAGTTAAACCCGCCTTCAAAGAGCGCAGTGGGGAAAGTGCTGCAGTCCGTCCACACTGACAGCTGCTTGCGCACTGGCATGGCCACATTTGCGGTACTTGCAGCGGCACTGGGAGCGGTGCATTATGGGCAGCTATTCCAGCACGCAAGTGATTGCAATGTGCTTTTCAAATGGGGGAGGTGGGGTGGAGTGTGACAGGGAGTGTGCAGGGAATGTGTTGTGTGTAGTGGGGGGAAGAGAGAATGGGTTCTGGGGGGCTGAGGGCATGTCAGCATGCTGTCTTGTAAGTTCAGGCAGCAGCAAACCCCCCTTTTCCCGCCACCCCACCTCTCTCTCTCTCACACACAGCATTCCACAGTAATGGCTGCTTTGTCTCAGAGCAGATAAGCATACCGGTTGTCAGAAATGGAGCTTTGAAAGGCATATCCGCATTCCTGCAGCGATTCAGAGTGCAGTAACGCAACACCTCATTCACACTGGTGCCGCAGCGCTTCAGTGCGGGCACAGCAAATGTTATTACACTCACTGAGGTGGAGTACCAGCAGTGCTGTAGCTGCAGAGTCAGCGCTCTATGTGCCTTGCCAGTGTGGACGGGGAGTGAGCTAGGGCACCTGGGGCTGCTTAATTGCGCTGTAACCTGCAAGTGTAGCCAAGGCCACAGACTAGATGCAAAGTTGCCTCCAATGTTTATTTCTTTCCAAGAAGGAAAGAATATGTTGACTAAGAAGCCTGCAGCTTGTAGTTCTATTCATTCAGTTGCAACAAGCATTTATATCACTAGCTACACAAAAGAAAAGTTTTAAGTATTACTATTCTATGTAAGGATGCTCCTTTAATAATATAAAGCAAATGCAAATATTAAGAAAAATACCCTCTGATTGCTGCTTCAATGTTGCCATTTATTCACTTTTTAAAAAATTCTATAGATGTCACAAAATCAGAGACAAATTGACCTGTTAGGTTAGATCCTAGTCCACTCCCCTACCAATGCTGGATTGTTGTCTATAATATATTCAAAATAACTTCCAAATAATCCCAAACAATTTGACTTCCCCAGTTCCCCTGAGTTGCTATTCTACAGTCTAATTTCTTGCTTTAGACTCTTATTGGTTAATGCTCAGTCTAAAACTATTTGTCATCACCAATCACACAGCATAACTGCAAATATTTCAGATATCTGTAAGAATCAAATTAATGTTGTAACATTATACAGTCACTCTTATGTAAATCAGTTCACATATAATAATTCTGTAGACAGTGTCCTATGCACAGCTACTGTAACACCATACCACTTTGTTGTGATTTCACAGAAGTGGAAAGAGATAATTTAGATCATGTTTTTTTCAAGAGTAAACTGCTTATTTTTAAATGTGTATTTATAACAAATGCATAGAAGTTTCAAAGGTGCCTCTAAATATAAGTCCATTAACTTCTAGCCCACTGGCCAAAATTGCAAGTGCTTTTTCATATAGTGGGAACTTCCCACCTCTCTACTAGTTCTTATAATTAGCACACTGCTTGTATTTCTCTACTTTTAGCTCTCTGGAACTCTCCTCCTTTTCTAGGGTGTGAGGGAGATCCTTCTTTCAAGGGATTGTATAGCAGTGAATGTGTTTTGTCATCATTCCCTTGACTTTCTGTGTATTTAAAAGGAGTGACAATACTAGATGATAGGGAGAAATTGGACTCATGAGATCCTGGGCCAGTTCACCTTTACTTTTTAGGCCCCTCCTACCCCCACGATGAATGCCTACTTCTCTCTGTGGGAACGTGTGTTGGGGAGAGTGGTCTGGAATATGAGAGTGAGACATACAGATGTTGCGTGAATGGTATTTAACTATCTTTTTTAAAATCACAACAGCAATGTAGCTTTCAGCCATTCCCCAAAACACAAAGGAAACCCATTTTCTTTTTTATTTCACTCTTCTCCCCCCTCCATTAACCATGCAGTGCAGGGTGGCTGAAATTTACCTTCTGTTAGAAAATGGACAGATTAGTGTCTCCCAATAAAAGAAAAGCCTTAATTCAATTCAGTTGTGTTTCTTCTGACTTTTCCTAGTGCGTGAAAGTAAAAGCTCTTACTTACCTTGCAAAGTTAATAGTTGTGGTTTCACCCCAGCTCATGTCAAAGAGTGAATTTTTCAGCTGCTTCCTAAAAACTGGTTTCTATTAGACACCAGACATCCAGCTGTAGCTAAATTGAAGAAGCCAGGTGAAGCAATGATCAGTGAGGAAGAATGTAAGAAGGGTTAATCTGTTGTACAAAACACCTGTGAAAGGCAAGGTTCTTTTAAAGACCAGTAGCACCACTCTTACTCTAAAAGAAAATGAAACCCACAAGGTATTATTCTTCAAATCTGGTTAAGCTGCACTTAGTACTGGTCAGAGGTGGGAGAACATGGCTCTAAACTACCTCTGTGCTACATGGGGCAAACTTGCCCCCAGCATGAATTACAGAAGACTTGGGGCTGCTCTAATTTAACATCTGTCAAGGACAAATGAGGCACTCAGGGATCTCCATAATGCACTATGCTCCAGCCTTACCTCCTCCCCCAGTATGTTCCCTCTCTGCCCCACAGGAGCTGTGAAAGGGTGGAGTCACTGCAGTTAGCTACAAGCTACTACTGGAAGCCCACTTGGCCATTTAGATGAGCTTTGAGGGTACTTTGCAATGCAAAGCGTGTCTACTAGCATCAAGAATCTCTACCACACAAATCTCAGCTGTTGACACTGTGGAATTGACATATGCTCTAAGGAAACTATCATGTTTACTTTTTTTCCTCTTGTTAACAAACTTGGATGGTTCATACAATTTAGCTCCATTTGTTCCCAGCCATTCTTTTGCAAGCCTTCCCAATCACTGGATTGATGAGACTCCTCCTCTCCCTTGACATCATCATTTGAAATCTTGCCTTAAACAGTGCTCTCAAATAGTCTGCAGTGGCATGTGTCACAAATAATGCCATTTATTTTCAATATGCAAGTGAGCTCAAATAATTTGCTCACTTGCTTGTGACCAGGAACATCAGTTTAAGATTAATATCCTGTCCCTTGTTTCCAACTTCAGCAATGCGGAAACTATTTTCTCTCCATAATATTTATCTGCTTGTTGTGATTATAAAAGGAAGGATTTCAATTATATATCCAACCTAAGAAGGTGTAAACTGGACTGTAGAATAGCACCCAGAAGATATACATGTGTCCTACTTTTTGGTAGGTTTGAAATCCTAATGGGAATTAACTGTAAATGTGCCTGATTAAATTTAGCATAAGCATGTTGAGATTCTTCATACTAATTGACTTAGATATTTTTGTATACTTAGTGAATGGAATGATCAGCGTGTTAAATAAAACATATGTTTTGGTATCATTAAAACTAACACTCACACTAAACACCAGCAAAATTTTTCAAAGGAAATTTGACAACATTTATCAGCTTAAACACTTCCTGGCAATAAGTGCAGCTTGTTAACAGGCAATGAAACAGGCTCTGATAAGCTCACAGTGATGCTAAAATAGTTTCATACAAACAATAGTCATTTTCCTCACCACCAAGTAAGGATACCTGTTGAGAAAGGCCATCACACACTGTAGGCCTTTGCTGTTCCTAGGTATTGATTGGAATGAGGAAGATGTTGCTATATTGCTATTCAGCGTTATACAGATTTATGCCCATAGCAATGTTTTCATTCATATTTTGTCATAAAAATGATTTGGAATACTATTTCATTTAATAGGTTTTCCTTTAATTTTAACTGAAGCAAAGTTTCAACCCCATTGCTGTGAATTCAAGACCAACATTTGAAAAGGAGATGGTTTAGTAAACACTACTTTTTAGAATTTTCCAGCTATCATTTTAATCAATAATTGTTCCCCCAATCATAGCTAGATTAATTTTAAGTACCAATTGCAATTCTAAACTCTTGGCAGCCATCCAAATCTGTGGAAATCTGGCTTCAGGAAATATATATATGTCACTCCCCCTTTTATAGCTTCTTCCACGTGGCGGGAATGTTTTTGTTTCAAACAAAGTTCCCAGCACACTTTGTGGAAAAGTACAGGCACAAGATGGAGTCCAGAAGAGCATGATCTAGTCACATGTCCTTGCATGCTTCTATGAGTCATAGCAACCATTATTTATATACTAGTTGAAGCATTCATAGGAAAGTCCATCAGCTGAGGATAAGCTTTTCTCATGGCCACTGTGTTCATTGATGGGCCATTACCTTGAATAGTCTCTTCACAATGTGCTGGTTAGACTAGATGTAAACTAACTTGTCGGAGTTACCCAGGAGCAAGGACATTGAAACACAGGCACAGAGTCAATATTCACAACTTCAGACACAAAGACAATACATGCATACAAACAAGACAACCACATTAAGCAAACCATAACTTTTCCATTGACACCTCACATGACGTTTTCTGTACAAGATATCTCATAGTCATACCAATATGGTAAATCTAGGGGTGTTAGGGTGTTGCTTTGAGACATACTCCCCACACCTAGCAGATCCTGGGGGATCCGTGGGAGTCCTATGCCTCCACATTGTCTGCTCTGCAGTAGCTCTTTGACTCCAGATATCCCAGACAGGGCAGGCCTCCATGGAAAAGATCAGCCTGGGGCTGGGTTATTTTCGTAATAGGTATGTGCATCCCCATGGTCTCATCAGCAGTCTACCCATTCCTTCCTGTCAACCCACTCAATCTCCACATTCTACCTAAGAGTTCAGGCCTTTGTACTATGCAGAGGAAAGGAGAACAGTGCTCTAAAGGTGGCTAGTGAACAAATGTGGGCTAGGAAGTTATGGTTATGTTTCAACATTCATTTCAGTGGGTTGCACAGGCACTCTACACCTCTAAAAAGGTCAGTTATTTAGGTGGCTTTCAGTGACTAAAATTTAAAAAAAAAAATCAGCCTATGTGTGTATGAAAGAGGCAGTATTTTCCCATGGTTAAAGCACCGAACTGGAAGCCAGGATTCCTGAATTTTATTCTTCATTCTGCCACTGACTTGTTTTTTTCTTCCTACAGTGTTACTTCTATTGTGTAACACAAACTTGTGCAAGTGCTTTTATTTGAATCCATGCAGTGATATATACTGTGCATAGCAGATGGCACATGAAGATTTTGGTTTTTAATAAAATGCTCATACTGACAATTAAAATTCCTGTAGACAAGTGAATCACTGGTAACATCCATGGTCATAGGCTGCAAGTAAGTCTTTTGTTTGGGGAGGCTACGCGGCAGGAGTGCTGGAAGCTCCCTTGAACTGTATGGGTGGAAGACACTGGCACCCAGACCATGGCCCCTGCCTCCCTACTTTGCTCCTCCTCCTCCTAAGGTCCTTCCCCGCAACCAGCCCCTTCCCCCAAGACCCCACCATAGCTCAGCCTCTTCCCCTGATGCGTAGCCCACTGCTCGCTCCTTTCCACCCCATCGCTCACCCTTAAGGCAGGAAAAAAGTGGTAGGGCATAGCCCTTTGGCCTTCCAGTTCCAGTGCCCAAAAGCAGAGTTGCTCTGGCATCAGCACGCAGGAGGAGAAGTCCCACAGCTGGGCCAGCCAGTGACACTACAGCTTCTGTGCCTCACCGGTTGGCCCAGCTGTGGGACTCCTCCTGCTGCTGTGATGATGCTCTAGCAACTCAGCTTTATATCTACAGGGCACCAGAACAGGGGGAGGACAGGGGGCCACGGCCTCGTCAGTTTTAAAAGTGGGAAGGCATTGCCCTCCTTCTTGTTCCTGCCTTAAGGGCGAGTGATGGTGGAAAAGGGGCTGAGAGGAGTGAGCAGTGGGCGGGGCCTCGGAGGAAGAGGTGGAGTGGGGTGGGAAGGGGCGGGGCAGGGCAGGGCAGGGCATCAGGGGAAGAGGCAGAGCAGGGATGTGGCCACAGTCTGGGTGCCAGTGGCCTCACCCACTTCTAGTGAGCTTCCAGCACTCCTGCTCCCAAGGCACAAAGGTCACGGTGGTGGGTCTACATGGCACATCTCCAAAGGGAGGTGACATGCATCCAGCATTTGCCCCTTGCATGGCCAGCCTTCTTTATTGGGGGGAGGCTGAGCCTCCCCAAGCCTGTTATATATGCAGCCCATGTTTCTGATTGTTGCTTAGAGGAAAAATCTGGAGCAACAGAGAGTAAAGCAGCAATAAGAAAGGCTTAATAAAAATCAAGGAAACAAACCTTTCACAAATACCAATTTTAATTTTTTTTTAATTTTTCCCCTTGCATTTATTTCACATGATGTATAACAAACTAAATCATTTGTAATTCTTTTCTCCATCATTTTTATTAACCATTCACAGATGTATATTGTTAATAAAGGCCTTTCAAACAGCACTACATTAAAGCTATGGAACTTTTAGTGCACATCAGCAGAGTTTACAGAGACATATTAATGCGCAACACATAAGCATGCATTATCCCACTGTGTAGATATGGCCTGTAGGTGTGCATTGAAATTCCATTAGTTAAAGCAAATTAAACCCCATTGTGGACGCTATAATTCAGAAGGAAAGTGGCTTTAGTTCACTTTAATTTAATTCACAAATGTGAACTAAGTATAAGTTCACACTACAAAGTTGTGTCAGAAAAACGCTTAGCAGCTATGCTGACAGAAAAGTGCTTCTGTTGGCATAACTAATATTGTTTGAGGGGATGCTATTATGTCAGCAGAAAAACTCCTTTTTTTGGCATATGCTGTATCTGCACTAAGTTATGCTGGGAGAGCTATCAGTATAAGCATCAGCAAAGTCTATTTAGTGTAGTGCATCCACACAAGGACTTATTGCGCTTTAACTAATGCACTTTAAATTCACACCTTTAGCTAATATGGCTTTTCTTCCCATGTAGACAAGCTCTACATTTATGAAAAGATTGTAAAGCAAGAACCACCATTCCCTGACCCTATAAACAGAGAAGAGAGAAGGGAGAAGTCTGCCCTATTTGCCAGCATGAATTTATTAAGATTGATGGATTTTCTAGTAAAAAGATGTTGTACATAGGAGCTCAATTTGATGCAGCATTGTTTAGTGATACACAAGGATAATACAAAACATAACACAATTTACCGCTCCACTTCTTCATGAAGACTAAGCTGGCAACATTTACAGTGCCATGCTACAGTAGTAAAGAAATTCAGCAAAATGAATAAAGTGAAGCACCTACAAAACAATAAATTCTAGTATCTGCTTTCCTGAACAATATTTCTGGCCTTTATTAAAATAACTGTAAACTCCTTATTAAAAATCCATATTTGTACTACTTCTTTTTCAGTAGTAAAAAAGGCCTTTAAATTTAAGGACGCTACCCTAGGGATGCAATATTCAAAAGGGCTTAAATAACCTAAGAACACAAGTTCTACTGAAAATAAACAGGACATGGGGTCTTTGCACTAGACAAGTGCTCCACTTAGGGCTAGATCCACTGCCACTTTGGGTGGTAAAATCCAAAATTTAGATCCTCAAAAATCAACATACATAGGGGTAGGACGGACTGCAAGTATCACTAATCAAGTCCTCTGCCAAGCTGCAGGATTTGTTATGTCTAAACTAGTGGTGGGCAACTTGCAGCCTGCAGGCTGAACACAGCCTGTCAGAGTAATCTGCTGGCGGGCCGCAAGACGGTTTGTTTACATTGACCGTCCACAGACATGGCCGCCTGAGGAGCCCAGTGGCCATGGTTCACCGTTCCTGGCCAATGGGAGCTGCAGGAAGAACCGGCTGCAGGGACGTGCTGGCTGCCACTTCCTGCAGCTCCCATTGGCCAGGAACAGTGAATCACAGCCACTGGGAACTACAGGCGGCTCTGCAGTCAATGTAAACAAACTGTCTTCTGGCTCGCCAATGGATTACCCTGACAGGGCCGCATATGGTCTAAACCACTGGTCTAAACCATTAAAGACAAATGGCTCTCCAGTCTCTTTTTGAAAACTCCAGTCAAAGATATTCCGTGACTTCTCTAGCCAGTTTGATCCATTGTCCTACTCTTCTTGTTACCTACTGGAGCCAAAACTGCTAGGGACTGTCTGTCTATGGATGTGCCACACACAGACCCAGCCAACATAGTAATTCAGTAACAATTCATAGTAATTCAGTTACTTACAATGGTTGTAGCACTCAGCCAGTCTGTGAGACACCAGGATTTAAGTCTCAATTAGACCTGAGGTGGAGCAGGGACTTGAACCCACATGAGTGCCCTAAGCTCTGGGCAATGGTGTATTCTGAGATGAGTCTCAGTCTCAACGTGCCTTGTTGAAGTTGTTCCATTTTGAATAAAATACTTAAATATTCATTAGAGCAGGGACTGGCATCTAGGTCTTCATGTCGTCAGGTCTTCGTGTTAGTTCTCTAGCAATTGGGCTATTGGGCTGTGAATCTTAAACCAAGGGAAACACCTAATGTTAGGTGCCTAATTCCCTTTGAGGGGTATGGCTTAGGCCTTGCCCTTCTCCTGGGAGATGTCTACAGGCCAGTCCCTGCTCATCTTTCTGATTATTGTCAATCCTATTTCAAGGCACCCAGCTCTCCCCATGCATTGTACTGGGAGCCTAGGAATCTAGCTCAGGACTGTGGATTCCATTTGATGATACGATGCCTAAAGGTAGGTATTGCAACACTGAGCCTAAATTATCTTTGTGAATCTAAACCTTAAATGCTTTTGAAAATTCCATCGGAACAGTGTAATGGTTTTGATGAATTCCCAACATGTGTATTGCTTTGTTTATGTTAGGATTAGCTCAGCTTTAACATTTCAAAATGAATCCTAAATGAGTTCAGGTTTCAAAAACTAACTCATTACAAATGGAAATAAAATGCAGTCTACACAAGCAAAGCAACCAGTATATTTTGTTCACTGTGAAGAGAAAGCAGTCTATCGTTTACCGGGAAAACTCTCTGCTCATTCTTAAATTATAAAGGGTGTAGGTGCCTTCCTTCAAACCCTTTGCTCCTAACAGGTTGTGCATGATGCCCTTGCCTAAGCTACTGCAGGTCTGCACAACACTATTCACTACTGAGCTAAACTGGTCACACAGGCATACACTGTTGAGCCATCCTTCGCTAGGAGAAACTTCTGCAGAATTCTACATGGCAACCTGAACCTTTTAAATAATTGATTAAATCCCAGACAAACCATAGGCTTAAAAGTAAAATATGAATGAATTGTTTGCTTTTTTTGTGGGGGGAGGGTCTGTTTTCTGACTTTTTACCTTTTTGAGGGAGGCATCTCTCCACTCATTTGGTTATGAATTATTTCAGTTTGAAAATTTAAAATATACACTGAATTGTAGGTCTCATCTCAGGTTGTTTGGACAGGGGCTCCACTTACTCTCTAAACTGTGGGTGATATAGTTCCCATTCTGTACCTCTTCATGCCTCCCCAGTCACTGTCGTACACTTTTGTTCACATCACCCCCTCTGTCTCCTGACTCCATCCCTCTCACAGCTCCTTTCCCCATTATATTTTTCTATCCTCGTACTCTTTCCTCCATCACAGCATGTTATTTCATATTCTCCCTCCCTGATTTTCCATATTCCCCAATCCCTACGTGTTCAACCTGCCATGCTCTCTGCCAGCCACACTCTGCTCATCTTTTCCCCTGTCCTACTCTGTCCCCAATCTCATTCCTTCACCTCACACCACCTTGCCTCCCATTCTGTATCTTTCCCCACATTCCCTTCCCCAGTCTCTCTATCTCACCAACATGCCATTGGTATCTTCCTCTCTGCTTTCCAATAGCCTTCTTTCCTATTTTGTTTTACACTCCTGTGACCCATTAGTCTCCCTCCTTCTACCCCCACATGCTGCTACTGACTGACTGTCACAGTCTCATTTTCTGCACCTCTGTATTCCCACGTCCTTTTACTGTTTCCTTTCCTGGTTGTACACAGGGAATAGAGGTTTTTTAAAAAATATATGATTTTTAAGCTGATCTCATGATTTGGGGGGGGGGATTTTTGACTCATGACTTTTGGACATTTTACAGAGGCAGTACTTGTAAACTCACTTCCACCTTCAATGGCTACTGAAGGGATAGTTCCCTCACATTGGAAATATCCTAAAAAAGTCATTCACAAGACTCCGAATGATATTGTACAAGTTGATTCTGACAATGTACTGCTTCTGCACTGAACATGATTTTTAAAAGCTCAAAACTCAGACAATCTATTTTCTCCAAAACACTGAAAGATACTAACTAAAGTAAGGGCTATTTCCACACAAAATTTCAACTTTTTATCACCAGCCATTTCATCAGCAGAGCTGTTAACATGAAAGGCTACAAACACTTTTTACAATGGCAAAAGTCTTAGCCTCTCTTCTTGTATTGAAAAGCATGTCTGGTAGAATTTTGCATAAATTTTGCCAACATTAAAAGCAATCACTTTCAGGCAGAGTCCAAACCTGAGCACTCCCAACCCAAACAGGTGATATTGATTCATAACTTTAAAAACTAATACCAAAGAGTCAGAAATGAAATCACTATCAACCTTAAAGCATCTGCAGCTACTGGTACAATTACAATGCTCTCCTGGACTTTGAACAGAGCTGAAATTACTGTCCATTGCCAATAGGTTGTTCATCTCTCAACTAAATAAAGCTAGCCCAAAACCAAAACCACAGATCTGAAGGGTTCAAAAATCCAGATTCAAATTATGCATCTCAGGTCTGTTTCTGCTCTTCACCTGTGGGGGTGACCAAAAGGGAAAGTATTTCAAAGGGAGTTTATTAACTGTATACATTTTTGAATGTTCACTTTATCTCAAAGTTAGGAAATCTAACCTTACTGCCTCATACATGCTTGTTAAATTTTCATTTTCCTTTATTTTTTATAGACAGGTATTCATTCACTTAAACAGCTTTCAAGACTATCCGTATGAAGACCCAAAACTAACCATAGCAGATGCCATATGTACTTTACAATTAGTGTAATATCGATGCAAAACAATCACCAATACCTTTATCACATTTTCATCTGCTCACAGACAATATAGTTTTGCCTACTTTATACTGAACTCATCTGCAGTATGTGAAGCTTCAAAGTTCAACACTAGCATAGAAATGCCACATTTCAAAATAATGGTCCAGTTAATACTGAAATCCCGTAGTGTCTTGGTAGTCCATCGATCCGATGATGACAAATCTGTGCAGATCATCTATTGTTGGTTTCATGGTGTGCCTTCTGATAACTGTACAAGCCAATTCTAGAGGTGCACATTTTGCTGCAGATGGTGCATGGGAAGTTCGTGGTTAGTGGATTGTGCACTGCTGATGCTCTGTAACATCGTTCACATGCCTCTTGTAGATGCCGGCAGCGGTCTTCCTCAAAGGTGATGCAGGTATTTCTAACTGTTGCACACCACCGTTTTCTGTCGCTGGTGGCATCCTCAAGGTCCCTAGGTTTGATACTGCTGTACTGCAGATTGGCTTTGATGGTGTCCTTGTAACGCTTCCGTGGATGACCTATATTCCAGATGCCCTGGGAGAGCTCACCATACAGAAGCTGGCGGGGGATTCTGTTGGCATCCATGCAGCTGACATGACCGGTCCAACGTAGCTGTGACTTCATGGTCATCATTTCGATGCTTGTCATCTGGGCTTTCTTGAGGACCTCGAGATTGGGCACTTTGTCTTGCTAGCAGATCTTCATGATGTTGCAGAGGCAGCGCATGTGGAATGCTTCAAGCTGCTTCATGTGACACCTATATAGTGTCCATGTTTCGCACCCATACAAAAGAGATGAGAGAACAAAAGCTCTGTACACAAGCAGTTTTGTTGGCATCTGGATGTTGTGGTGGTTTAAAACTTTTACACGCAGACAGCCAAGTGCCTGGCTTGTTTTGGATATTCGTGCGTTGATCTCATTATCCAGTGATCCATCACTAGGTATTGACACTACCCAGGTATTTAAAGTTCTCCACTACTTTAAGTGGAGTGCCATCAATGGAGATACTTGGGACAGAAGCATTTGATCCAGGTGCAGATTGATGAAGAACTTCTGTCTTTCCGAGGCTGATAGTTAGTCCGAAGAGTTGCGAGGCCTCAGCAAACTTGTTGACAATGTGCTGAAGATCATTTTCAGTGTAAGCTATGATGGCACAGTCGTTGGCAAAGAGTGCCTCAAGAAGGAGTTTCTGCACTGTCTTAGTCTTTGCATTCAGGCGACGGAGGTCGAAAAGTGAACCATCGTGCCGGTATTTCAGGTATATACCTTGGTCCAGATCTTTCATTGCGTGGTTAAGGACGCATGCAAAGAACAGGTTAAACAGGACAGGAGCGAGAACACGTCCTTGTTTCACGCCATTGGTGATGTTGAAGGGGGCTGATGTGGCTCCATCAGACAATACTTCGCCTGTCATGCTGTCATGGAAAAGGCGTATAATCTGGATACATTTTCTTGGGCAGCCAAAGTCGTGTTAGAATGGTCCAAAGGGCTTCCCTGTTGACAGTATCAAATGCCTTTGTCAGATCTATGAAGACAGCATACAGGTGCATATTCTGTTCAATGCACTTTTCTTGTATTTGTCTGACACGAAACATCATGTTGACTGTGCTCCGGCCAGGTCGGAAACCACATTGACTTTCAGATAGATTTGCTCGGAAATACTGGCTATTAGACGGTTCAAGATGATGCGGGCAATGATCTTCCCACCAATGGAGAGGTGGAATATGCCTCTATAGTTTCCACATTCTGCTTTGCTGCCTTTCTTCTTGAAAAGAGAGACAATAGTAGCATCGCGGAGGTCCCGTGGTATGTTTTCATCCTCCCAGATGCTGATGATCACGCTGTAGAACGCTGCTAATGCTGCTAGACCTGCTGTTTTGTATATCTCTGCTGGTATCCCATCTTTTCCAGGAGCTTTTCCTGAAGTCATCTGGCTAACAGCTTTCTTAATCTCATCTATAGTGGGTGGAAAGTCAAGATCTGTCAGAGCAGGTTGTTGTGGAATTTCATTGAGGACATTATTATTCATGGTTGTTGGTCTATTGAGAAGGTTGCTAAAGTGTTCTTGCCATCTTTCGTTGATGCCTTCTTTATCTTTAATCAGTGTTATGTTGTCTGATGAGAGCAATGGGGTGGTCCTTGGTTTAGAAGGTCCATAGACAGTCTTAAAGACACTGAAGAACATTTTTGACTTGTGAGTCTCAGCATAGTGCTCAATTTCTTTGGCTTTGCTCTCCCACCAGTTGTCTTGTATCTGACGGAGGTCTTTCTGTGTTTTGCTCTGAAGGTACTTGAAATGGTCCCGTTTAGAGACTGAGGAGGGGTCATTCTGCCATTCGATAAAGGCTTTTCTCTTTACTTCCAGTGCTGAGCATATTTCTTCTTGGTTCTCATCAAACCAGTCCTGATGGTGTTCTTTTCTTTGGTTCAAGAGATGTTATTGCTGTGTCAGTCACTATCTGCTTGAACTGGTCCCACTTTTCGGTTACAGTACCAATCAATTGTCCGTGGGATGTCAGTTTGTCATCAAGACTCCTCTGGAAATTGTTGAAACAATGAGTATACTTCAGTTTGGCTATGTTGAAAGCAGGTCGCACATGCTTAGGGCATCTGCGCTGAGAGGGAGCGATGTGAAGTTGAAGAGACATCCTGACTAATCTGTGATCTGTCCAGCACTCTACACCTCGCATTACTCTGGTGATCATTACATCTCGGATGTCTCACCTTCTGATATTGGCATAATCTACCAGATTGCCACTGTTTGGACCCAGGGTGCATCCACTTAGTTTTGTATTTGTCCACTTGTCGGAACAGAGTGTTGGTAATGGTCAGGTTATTTTCAGAACAAAGGCTCAAAAGGAGTAGTCCATTGCTGTTCATTTTGCCTACACCATGTGGCCCAGTTAATCCTTTCCAGTTCTCGCTGTCAGCCCCGATTTGGGTATTGAAACCTCCAAGTAGGCGTAGTTTGTCTGTTACAGGTGTGGCCTTGATCAGTCTGTCGAGATCTTCATAGTATTGTTCGAGTTTTCAGAGCATGTTAGAGTGGGTGCATATGCACTGATGATGGTGGTATGACGTTTGGCATTTAGTGAGAAGCGTAGTTTCATTGATACCCACTGGAAGGTCTGGGAGTTGATGCATCAATGAAGTTTTTATTGCCAGACCAACTCCATGTATTCTGTCCTCTGTCTCAGTCTTACCCTTCCAGAAGAAGGTGTAACCACTTCCTGGTTTGCTCAAGGAACCTTCCCCAGGCAATCTTGTTTCACTTAATGCCGCTATATCGATGTTGTAGCGGGCTAGTTCTCGAGCAATGAGAACTGTCCTTCTCTCAGGTCTTGCAACAGCTTCTCGATCCATGAGGGTACAAACATTCCATACACCAATGGTAAGTTTCCTCAATTTTTTCTTTTGGTTTCAACCCATAGTGTACTTCATTCAAATTAATCCCAAATGAGTACCTGATGATTATTATTACAACAAATTCCAAAGAAATAAATAATTGGTCATCATTGTATCACATTATGTTATTCTTATGGGTTTATTTATGTGTTTTTTGCTTAGTTACTGCACAGCTTCTTTGAAACCTAACTCAAATGACCCTAAAACACACATTTCCTTTTGTGCAGTGTGGTGCACCAGAGCAAATAAACTAACTGCAATGTACAACATAAGAATAGTGGCTGATTCAAACCTACTGTATTAAGGTCTGATCTGGCAGTCTCACTCAAGCATTGACTTCAATGACAAGGTTTGGGGGTGGTGTTTTTTTCTCCTCTTACACTGGCTTCCTTATGTGTCTTTTTTCAAAGTTTATTTAAAAGTTTGCACATATAAACACACACCCTGGCATATAAAATATGTAATGGGATTTCTCTGTAGATCTGAATCTGGAAACCTTACAATCAAGTGCTTTATCTACAGGCTAAAGGCATGCACAATCCTGAAGTCCTGGTTTTCTTTTTGAGAGCTGCAGTGGTAGGTTTGATTAAAGACTCTACTCCATGGCTCCTATCAGGATCTATTCTAGATTAAGGTTGTTTGTTAACTTTATTATTTTATATATTTATAGGTTAGGCTTAGCCTTTTCCTGGGTATGGCAGAGTGGGACTGCCAGGGCACTTTCAGACATGGCCGGCCCTAGGTGTTTTGCCACCCAGGATAGAAATCTGCCACCTCGCAGATACCAAGTGAAAATAAAAAGCATAGCAGCTAAGCAACATAGTGCCCCCCACAGATCCTGATGTGGTGCTCCTGGAATTTTCCACCCAGGACAACTGCCCTGATTTCCCGCCTCTGCCTCTGGCCCCAGCACACTATACCAGCCTGCAGAGTGGCTGCATGCACCCGGATGAGCAGGCAGTACCATCTTTTAGGAGGCGTAATCCTCTGCTCACCAGGCCCTCCAAGGAGAGGATTATCATTTTTTCTTTGCAACATAGTAACAGCAAAATTCTGCCAGGCATTGGCGAAAAGATTTGTCCTGAAAATGTATAGCCCAAGAAACAGAAAATTTAAAACTGAGAAATTATGTCTGAAGCACAATTTTATCTGTTATTGCCCATTTGCCCCAAACAAAATGTAAATGTATAGTCTCTACTCCTTCCTTTTTTCTTTTAAATTGGAGGTATACCAATCTCCTAGAACTGGAAGGGACCTTGAAAGGTTGTTGAGTCCAGCCCCCTGCCTTCACTAGCAGGACCAAGTAGTGATTTTTGCCCCAGATCTCTAAATGGCCCCCTCAAGGATTAAACTCACAATCTTTAGCAGGCCAATGCTCAAACCACTGAGCTATCCCTCCCCCAAATGTGTCTTGGAGCAGTGTGATGGGCTGGAATGCAAGGAGCGTTAGACTCCTCTGCACATGTTGACAGACCGTCAGGTAGGTGCAAATTGGCATAGCTCCAATGTTTTAGCTGCTTCAATTCCACTTTGCAGATGTGTATTCAGACCTTCTAAGTCTTGCAGGAACTAATTTACTCTGTCCATTTATATATTTTTAAAATATCTAGGAAATTCCTAGGCCATAAACGTTATTAGCCTATAGCCAAGGCTACTACACTAAATGATACAAACATTAGAAAAAATGTCAAGAATATTAGTTTAAAAATCTGACCATTAAGCAGTATGGAAGTACTGTAAATTGAGGTAATGTTAGTAAGGATTTGAATACTATCATAGCATATACATTCCCCCATAAGTATCATGTCTGAAGCCCCACAGACTTATCAACACTTATACAGGAGGGGGCACAATGTAATAGATATTGCATTGAAACAACTGTTTCAAGTCTTCTTTCTTTAATCTATCTTCCTATAGCTCATAAACTGAAGAACTAAATTTCTTGGTAGCTGTGTGTTGGTAAAGGAGGTTAAGTATTAAGGTTACTGGAATTCTAACATTAAATTTGCTGGTATGTAGATGTTTGTTGTAGAATGTATGAACGGTAAGAGTATTAAAATCTTTATTTACATGATCTGAAATTATATTTTTATACGTTGAGATGAACAGACAAACTATGTGAAAGGTCAATATTATCATAGAATATTAGGGTTGGAAGAGAGCTCAGGAGGTCATCTAGTCCAATCCCCTGCTCAAAGCAGGATCGTGTTATGTTCATTCTTTTTATTGACACGGTTCTTATAACTAATATTCCTGGTATTTTTTTCTAATATTTGTGACTCACTGTAGTAAACTGAACTTCTAGTGAATGCAGCTTGTCTAGGAATATACATGTCCTGAAAATTAACAATGTATTAAAAGAGAAACTCTCCCTCTATATTCTTCAAGTGTTACTTTTTCAGTCTGCACAGCTCTTCAAAGATCCCCATTTTCTGTAGAATCTCACTTCTTTTAGAGGTAAGCTAGTGAACATTTATGGTGCGTTTACTATTACTGTGGTTATTTTACCATTATACATTCTCTGAGTCAAGCCTAAAATTTTAAAATTTGAATACTTCAAATAAACAATTTACCAACAATCCTGGCATTTTAAAATGCTTTTAGGATTTCCTCCAGGCACCTGCATCACCTGCTGGAGGCTAATATGTCAAAAAGATTCATCACTAACATGTTCCTGTTACAGCAAAGAGAAACTTCTCAACTTGTATCTGAAGCCTAAAAGCAGCAGTACAAGAACACACAGAAGACTTTACAATTGAAATATCTTCATTAAAAACATTCTTTAAGGCATGTTCTCAAAAGAGCTATGTGTAGTGATGCACCCACACCTTAAAAATACTCAATTATTTCTACAGCACAAAGGCGTATAATTTTGCTTATGAAGCTGAATGCCCATTTGGCATTAGCACCAGAAAAAGGAGTACAGCCAAGATATGTATTTTTAAAGAAGCATTCTATAGGCTTAATTGTTTTTCTCCATATAAAAAAATCCATATACAGATTGAGACTTTGCACAGTATTTTCTCACCCAGATGAGAAAAGCAGGCAAGGTGAGTAAAAGAAATAAGTGAAGGAAAGAAAATCCTCAAGAAGAACGATCAGGCAGTTTAATTCTCTACCAGAACCAGGCACATCCTCAGAACTATCAACACAACTGTTTATGAGGTCTAGATCACTACACAATCAAAAATCCCCATGAATAACTGATGCATGAATGCTACTAGGTACAGAGAAATTAATCCATTTTCAGCAATGAAGGATGTGCTTACATAGAGGTCCACATTCTCAGCCAAAACTGCTGAGCCCAATTTAGGTGTGGAGCGTACAAAGGTGGCTTATAGATTTCCTTTGCACTGCCTTTGTCCTGCTACTGCTCTGTGCAAGCTGTCCTCCCTGTGCTGAGTTAGAACAATCCTCAGACTTCTCTAACGTGCAATGACCTACAACTGTAGACTACTTTTTCTTCTTCTTTCCCATCTTCCCTTAGGATACTTCTGTTTACCTAACTAAATTTTCACCGAAGAACACAAAAATGTAGTATAAATAGTTCAGCAATCCTTTAAGAAAAAAACAAGAATAGAACATGTGTGCTACAGCTGTCTCAGGCTTCCCTCTTTCCATCACCTTTGTCTTAATTTTGTTTGGGTTTCATCAAGGTGCTGGTCTGATCTAAGATAAAAAGTGGGATAATTCAAGGACTATTGCTTCAGAAGTAAAAGAGAGGTAGACCTGGATAGCATCTGTGTATTTCTAGTATCTGTATATTGTGTCTCACAAGTTACATAAAACACCTTCATTTATAGGTTCAAAAGGATCCAGAGCCAAGTTCTGTGTCTCAGGCCTATCAGTCATGGAACTATATATGCATGGTACTCAGACAAACTAAAAATGAATCATTCATCCATTCCAGAAGGGAACTGAAAAAAAAATCTACAATAAGAAACAGAAGATAAGAATAAGCAGAAAAATCAAGAAAAACTGATTCAGACAAACTCATCCTCCTTCACAGTCCTGCCTCCCTAAACTTTTATCTCCTGCATAAGGTTAATTGAAATAAGGTAGAATAGAGAAGAATTTTCCGTGCCCCAGTCACTGCAAGAGGAAGTTAAAATAAATGCATAGGTTTTAGTGCCAGACTGCCAAAAGTACTGTTATTTCAAATAATATTTGAGAACTAATCCTTGAAAAGGATGCTCTGTTTATTTTCAGTAATCCATTTTTCAATTTAGATAAAATGTGCTATTTCAAAGCTTTTGTATCTTTGTGCCATATATTTACATCTTTGTGACTACTATCTGCAGTGGTTTTAAATCAGTGTATATCTAGTTACTGGAAATATTTCAATTTATATTAAAATGAAACTAAGTTCAGCAACAACTGCCTTGACCAAATCAAATGATTCCTCCTCCAATTTAAAAATAGATGTTCTTATTTATTGAAGGGACATGTCCCCCTCATACCAGAAACTGAGCCACTCAGCTTTATTTCTAAAGTTTTTCCAGACAGCTTTGCTGTTTTAAAAAAAGCTTGTCCTTATAAATGGCTTCTCTTAACTGTAGTTAAAAAAATAGCTCTTTTGAAGGCACTTGATCCCTTGTAAAAGATAAAAATGAAGATCTGAAAAAATACAATTTTCTATAAGAATATTAATGGCTCCAACTTTCAGTTATATATTAAAACTGCATCTTAATTATACTCAAGTTAGATTATTGTCAAACTGTAGACAAACTGATTTCACTTTATAATGAAGGTATCAAAGGAAGCAATATGTACTTCAACTGCCTAGATGGAATCTTTTTTTTCCCTTTAGTTGAATTTAATTCTTGCAAATAATGGACTTACAGCCTTGGATACTGAAATCCCCTATTTATCCACAGGATAGATGCATTATGAGCAGCAGCTGCCCAAGCTCTCTCACTCTTCCCAAGAAATGTCTAGGCTTTTCCAAGGGATTATCTTAGGAAGGAGACAGCATAGGTTCTGACTAACCGATCATTTGATACTCTTAGTTGCTGTGTGTAATTTCGATACTTTTCTACCAAGGACTGTATTAAGACAACAAATTCATTTCACCAAAGGACACCAAAGAGCTCTCAGATATCAGTCAGTGGCTACTAATAACAGGATGTTATGATCAGCCCGCTCCGGCCCTGGAAGTGTAAAAGCAGCCCTGGAGAGGGCTGCTGCTGGGGAAAGGCTGATTGGCGAAGCAGCCTCAGCTGAGGCCATACCCCAATCAGGCCACAGCTGGCCCTATAAAGGAGCTGCTAGGCTGAACCTAAGACACTCTCTCTCTCTAGCTACTAAGAGGGATGGGCCTTGCTGCTGGGAGCTGAGCAGGGTACCTAAAGTGGAGCAAGGCTGGGGAAAGGGCAGAGGAGCTGGGGAGCTCCGGCCTGGAAAACACCCAGGATGCAGGCCTTGTTAAAGACTGAGAAGGTACTGGGGTTGCAATGAGGCAGCCCAAGGGTAGGCAGAGGCAGCAGATCCAAACCCTCCTTGCTGATGAGTGGCAATTATACTGCAGTCTGCCCCAGTGAGTGGGGGGCTAGATGGTGACTGGCAGTAGCTAAAGACTGAGGCAAGGTGGGGATAGGGTGTTGGGGGTTCACTGGGGAGGGGAGACCCAGAGAGACTGTGGGGTACTGCAGGGGCAGGACCCCAAAAGAAGGGACACCAGGGTCTGGGGTGAGGGGCCCACCGGGGACAGCAGCAGGTAAGACAGTGGCCTGCAGAGGATGCTCCAGAGTTGGAAAATAGCTAATTCCCAAGACGACCAGCAGGAGGTGCCACCGAGTGAGTCCTTGCACCGCTACACCATCTATAGTCTCTCATCTTAGGCCATGGCTACACTTACAGTTCCTCAGCGCTGGTAGTTACAGCTGTATTCGTACAGCTGTGTAGAGCCAGCGCTGCAGTGTAGCCACATTTGCAGCCTTTGAAGCGCTGTTGGGAGTGGTGCATTGTGGGCAGCTATCCCAGCATTCAAGTGGCTGCAACGTGCTTTTCAAAAGAGGGGGGTGGGGTGGAATGTGACAGGGAGCGTGGAGGAGACAGACAGAATGGATTTTTGGAGTTGACACTGTTCTCAGCTCCCTGCCTTGCAAGTTCTAAGGACTGGAAGATGCACAGTGCCTACCTTCAATCATTTTAAAAGTTCTGACTCCCTTCCCCCACTCCTCTCTCATTCACTAAATGCAAATTATGTACTTCTAAATACCCATCAGACCAGATAAGCAACTGCTCAACACGGACTTCCCCCTCCCCCTCTGCCGTGTGAGCATGCTGTTTCTCTCTTCAAGCAAACAGCTGTGAACATTCCAAAGTAATTCCCCTGCCTGCCTCCGCTCACTCAGCAAACAGGAGCTGTGTTTGTTTTTTAAATAAGCAGTTTGGCTGAACTCCGAGCTCTCCCTTTCTTCCGGCCTGTTGTGGACAGGAATTCTGGGATAACTCCTTATACCCCAGAGGTCAATAAAAGCGCTGGTGGGGTCCACACTTGCTGACCAGCACTGGATCACCAGCGCTGGAATCGCTACACCCGAGGCTCGATCGGGTGTACAGCCAGCGCTGCAACCAGGGAGTTGCAGTGCTGTTCGTGCTTTGCAAGTGTGGCCACATCCTAAGTTGCAGTGCTGTAACCCCCTCACCAGCGCTGCAACTCTCTAGTGTAGCCATGGCCTTAGACCAGGGGTAGGCAACCTATGGCACGGGTGCCGAAGGCAGCATATGAGCTGATTTTTAGCGGCACTCACACTGCCCAGGTCCTGGCCACTGGTCCGGGGAGCTCTGCATTTTAATTTAATTTTAAATGAAGCTTCTTACACATTTTAAAAACCTTATTTACTTTACATACAACAATAGTTTAGTTATATATTATAGACTTATAGAAAGAGACCTTCTAAAAACATTAAAATGTAATACTGGCATGAGAAACCTTAAATTAGAGTAAATAAATGAAGACTCGGCAGCACTTCGGAAAGGTTGCCAACCCCTGTCTTAAGACTGTTAGCTCTTTTGGTTCTGTGTCTGTACAGCACTAAACACCTGGTCAATGACTGGAGCTCCTAGGCACTACGGTAACAAATAACAGACCGTTTGTGTCATCACAAATATTCAGTAATTAACAATTATGTTAATATACAAATTAACATAATTGTAACAAAGCTTTTGCCTAAAGCAGTATTATTAGTGGACTGGGCTTAACAGTATGTTATCTTTCATCTAAAAATGCCTCAATTATTGTGGTAAGTGTAAATGTAATGACAGGTTTGTATAAAGTTATAGTAAATAAGCTGTTCAGTATGGCATCAGTCTGCCAAACAACAACATTTCTTTTTGTGAGTTTAGCTTATGCTGTTTTAAAACGAGAGAACACTGCATGAAAGGGCCTGTCTTCACTGGGGGCGGGTAAGTCGACATAGCTGGAATCAATATAACTTAGGTCAACTTACCCTGGTGTCTTCACAGTGCTGAGCAGAGGGGAGACACTTTTTGGTCAAGTTCCCTTATTCTTCTCACAGAGTTGGAGTACCGGGATCAACCACTGAGCACTCTGCTGTCGATTTAGCGGGTCTTCACTAGACCCATTAAAATCAGTCCCTGGTGCATCGATTGCAGAAGTGTGCTCTCCCTGGTAGCGAGACCAGCCCAAAGCTAGGACCACAGCACTTACAGATAGGACCACAGCAAAACACATCTAATTACCCCTAAACTTTGAGGGAGTTTGGACTGAGACCAGACTCTTGCAGCTCAGATACATTATATTATCAGGTATTCTTTCGGTCTCTGACAGAGGTCAAATACAAAGCTTCAGAGGAAGGCATAAAATCCTAATAGGCCAAGATTGTCAAAAAGAGGAACCTGATGTTAGGAGCCAAAATATGGACTTAAGAGCCTAAGTAGGTGACCTGATTTTCAAAAGTTCTGAGAACCCAGAATCTCTCATAGAGGTCAATGGAAGCTGCTTAATGCTCAGCATTTTTGAAAAATCAGGCAACTAATTTAGGAGCCTAAGTTTAGGCTCCTCTTTTTGAAAATTGCAGCTGTAATGTACATTATTTTGCAATGATATACTGTGGTAATAAAATATTCCTGACTCAAGAAGTGTCCTGAAACCTTCTCACCTCATCTTACTTTGTAATTTTTATCCTAACTGATCTTTTTCACAAACATTTAATCTTTTGTCACTCTTACTAAATTCTTACATGTTATCATAATTAAGTCTTCACACAATCATTTGTGTATTTCATGAGATTACCTTGAGCAATAATTTAAAATAAAGTAATATATACTTCGGTTTACTCCAGTAATATTCTGAAGCTAATGCTGTATTTACATATATTAAAGGGGAAAATAGAAGACCAAAAGTAACATGTATATTTTATAACTTTTACTTCTTTGTCCAAGAAGACTGCATATCCTTTTTCTATTTTTCTAAAAACAAACATAAATTTTCAAACCAGCATACAGATTTTTGCACCCAATTTCCACTAATAATGTGACTGTCCCATGCAGCTCTGAGAATTCAGGATAGAAGAGATAATTGCCATCAGTGTTAACAAGACCTCTCTATACTTATCACTGTCATGGAAAATATATATAGAATCATAGAAGATTAGGGCTGGAAGAGACTTAGGAGGTCATCTAGTCCAATCTCCTGCTCAAAGCAGGACCAACACCAACTAAATCATCCCAGCCAGGGTTTTATATCTTATTATAGGGGTCCATTAATGAACATACTGGGCCTAATTTTGCCACTCTTTTTCACATGGAGTAGCACCTTGCTATGCCACTACCTGCATTAGGATATGCTTACTCATGTTAGTGAGCATTTACTCACAAGAGTAGCCTCATTTCAATGGAATTACTTCTGTAAGCACTCATGAGTTACAGAATCTGGCCAATTTATATCCTTAACTGCATAAGGAGTTTGGACAGAACTTTCCCAGGCACAGAAGAATGGATCCCTTGATGTTCTTTTAGGACTGGGTGTTCCTAGTATTCCTTCCTATAACAATTACACTGCTCTACAGTCAAAATGCTTCTGAAATAAATGTAGTCCAACTTTACTAATTCTGGGTCACTGAGAATGAAAATGATGCTTAAAATTATTGATTGGCTCTAGTATTCAAGATATGCTATTGGATTAGTATATACGACCCTTGACTTGGGAATGGCGGAGATAAGTGAGTTATAAAGGGAAGGGATCTAAATTTAAACCAGAAATGACTAAAATAAATCTTTGACTGGATCTATGAATAAATCTATGACTGGGTTTGGACAGTACTTGCTTTTGAGGCAAAACAATGAATGATGCAATCTGAAGCTGGTATTGCATCATACATGATATGAATTGCGTCATGTTATTCCTAGAAGTCATGGATGATGCAATCATAACGAAGCTTACATCACTCTGCTGAAGAAATTGCTCTATATCAGCTCTAGAAATCGTACAGTGTGGTGCTCTCTTATTTGTCAGTGTTTGATTTTGCAAAGGGACACATTTCTGTTTAGCCAAAGTGAGCAGAGATGCCTCGTATTTGTGTGAACAGTGCAGATAACTTCTGCTATGTTTGTGATGAAGTGACTTTTGCATCACAAAAGCGCAGTCTAACCACTATGGTTAAGAAAGCCTATCACCTTTCTTTTGGCTGCCAAATTGGAGATCAGGACAAGAGGTGGGCCCCACACATATGCTGCAAGACTTGTGCAACAAATCTTGGCCAGTGGTTGAACAGGAAAAGGAAATCTATGCCTCTTGCAGTGCCAATGATTTGGAGAGAGCCAACAGATCCTCCCAGCAATTGTTACTTCTGCATGGTGCCTCCAGTGGGGAAAGGTGTGTCAAAGAAGAAAAAGTGGACTGTGCATTATCCAAACATTCCATCAGCTATATGCCCAGTACCCCACGGAGAAGGACTGCCGGTTCCTGATGCATCAGAATCATTCTCACTTGAGTCAGATGAGGAAGAGGAAGAGGATGAAACTTCTGGTCCTGAACCATCAATGTCACAGGACCCACATTTTCTCCCATCCTCCTCTGAACCACACCTCATAACACAAGGTGAATTGAATGACCTTGTCAGGGATTTGGAACTACCCAAGAGTAAGGCAGAGCTGTTGGGCTCCAGACTACAGCAGTGGAATCTCCTGGCAGGCTATCAGGGCAAATGGAGCCCATCAATGCTTGCAGACTATTGCTGGACAGTGACAAGAGATGCTCCATTTAATGAATACAAGAGACAAGCCAAGAAGCGCCGAGTAGACACTGAATAGGATTAAACTATGTACATAATATTTTTAGTCTTTTGTTTCATAATAAATTTTATTGATATAACCCTTTTACTGATTTTTAAAGTGTTACATAAACAGGACAGGTGAAATATTATCATGTAAAGCAACCATAAACACATGAAAAGACCTAGGTTTACAATTTATGATTAAAACTCTACTATCTACACAATATACATAGACATAAAATGTAAAAACTTAAATATCTTAGAAACAGTAGCCAATCAGTTGTTTTAATTGTCATATTTGAATTCAGCACATCAAAATACATAATAAATATCACATTTTATCTCTGAAGCAGACAACTTCTCAAAAATTGTAGACCAGTGTTATTTTAAACCAGGTATGAGGCAAATTTTATCCACTTTACCTAAATTGAATAGCACCTGACTAGCTAGGAACATCGATTCTGAGAAATAAAAACCACATCTATACTGCAACATACCTAGCTTTTCTCTTTAACTTTCAGAAACTAGATCATTGTAGACAAATGTTACACAGGCTATACCATAAGTTTTAAATGAAAAACATAATGAGAAGGGAGTTGTTAGATTTTTCTAAAGAAATAAGATGTTTTCTCCAGCCTTTTTCATTCTCATTTTGATAAGTTTTGTCTTGTACTAAAACATTTCCTCCTGGAACTAATGCTAATGAAGCTTCAGAGTGTCTAAGCAAAGCAATGTACAGTAAATCTGAATCATCTTCTTTGGATTGTGACACCAACAATTCATAGCATGCTCAGTCATAGCCTGAAGATTCCACATGTTGGTTATCTCTTGAAAGATTGACACTGTAATAAAACCACTCTCAAACATTCATTCATTTTTCTGTACAATGTACTGTGGTCTATAATAGCATCAAAATTGCTTTGTCTCATTCGTTGTTTAACTGTTCAGATTTCATGAAACGTCATGAAGCTTTCACGAGGCAGAAACAAATTCTGTACTTGGTAGTACAGGTTTAATTTAATCCATTAGTTAAACATGCATGTTGTCTACATTTCCCCATACATAAATCTGTAAGAACACAGTAGCCTTCATTACAAAACTTAACATGTCCTAAGGGTCATTATTTCTCTACACATAAAACAAAAGATAATTGTGGTCTTTCAAGGCCTGGTCATCCCTTCCTGTATGTGTGTGGCGGGGAAAATGCATAGAAAAGGGTTAAAAGCTTTCTCCTCATGGAGATGAGGTTGTAGTGAAGCGAATCCCACCGGTGCAGCACCTCCTGCTAGTTATCCTGGGAATTAGCTCTCCAGTGTACAGAGCAGCTCCTACTGTCCAGTGTCTCACCTGCCTCAGGCCCCATGTCCCTCCTGGTCTCTGGTGCCCTTTACCTCAGGGTTCTGCCCTAGCAGTACCCAACCACACTCTGGGTCTCCCCTCCCAGGGGAACCCTGAATCTTCTTACCCACCTTGCCTCAATGGCCACTGCCAGTCACCATATAGCCCCCATTCACTGGGGCAAACTTCAGTCTATCATGGCCACTCATCATTGGCAAGGAGGTTGGACCAGCTGCCTCTGCCCAATCCCAGACTGAACCTCTGCAGCCCCAGTACCATTCTTAGGCCTTGCACAAAGCCTGCAGCCTGGGGAGTTGCCAGGCTGGAGCACCTCTTGCCTTTCCCCAGCACTGCTCTACCTCTAGTACCCTGCTCCCAGGCAGCCCGGTCCTTCTTTCTCCACTGCTACAGAGAGACTGACACAGCTCCTGCCTAAGCCCTTATAACAGGCCAGGTGTGGCCTGATTGGGGTGTGGCCCCAGCTGTGGCTACCTTCCCACTCAGCCTACCCTATTGGCTCCCCAGGGCTGTTTTAACCCCTTCAGGGCCAGAGTGGGGTGACCACCCGCTATAGGGATCCTCTGCAGAACAGACTGCAGGGCCCACCCTACAGATCTCCAAGGACCCACATAGATCTCACGACCATCCATGCAGAGACCCTATGCCTCCATGATGGATCTGGGTCTCCAATAGTTCCCCCTGAGCAACATGGCTAAAATGGAATCATGCTGTAGAAAAAGTAGGATAAAATGGAGCAAGAAATGCTTCCCAGTGGTTATTAGGACTGGAATCGCGATTTTCAATAGTCATTGCCATTTTTTTAAGTTCTATTTGTTTAAAAGGAATACAGTGATATTGCACTGGCAAATTCCCCATAGAAATGAAGAGTGGAACAAAAGAATAATAAAGGCACCTCAACTTTTCCTCATTTATGTAGGACAGTCTTATAATATGCATCCAGCTAGCCTTCAATCACACAAGCTGAAAATTGTTCCACTTTACTGCAGTTCTGTAACCATATGGGAATCAATCCTGTCTGTGTTCTGTGCACATCCAAAATGCCTGCTGAATGACCCACCCTGGGAGCAAGTTACCAGTGACGCAGGGCTGGGGCGGCAGGGGGGTGGGAGGGCAGAGCTGGGGCAGCAGAGGGTGCGGGTGTGGGGGGGAGAGACCAGGGCTGGGGCAGCAGGGGGGTGCAGGGGAGAGCCCAGGGCTAGGGTGGGAGGCAGCCAAAAACATTTTTGCTTGGGGCAGAAAAAACCTAGATCCGGCCCTGGCTGGCAGCTAACCCTGGTACTCCCTTTCAACATGAAGGAAGGGGAGGCAAAGCAGGAAAAGACACAGAGAGTTGATATAGCCTTAGGCTGACATGATCTTTCTACCCTGATCTTCATGGGGTTGAGGGAAGAGAGAAATGCACATTGTACCTTTGCCTCATCCATAAACCTGCACAGCACTCTCCAGAGAGCCTGGAAGAGTCTGACACCTCCTCCCCCGCCCCATTCTTTTTTCCTGTGAGGAAGAGATCTGCATGCAGATGTAGGAAATATGATCAGTCCCTCATATAGCACAGGGACAAAATCTGGTTAACTGGCACATGGTGCAATCTCAGTGGAGTAAATATTGCCTGAGGGCTTGTCTTCACTACGGGGGTAAGTCAACCTAAGTTACACTACTCCAGCTATGTTATTCACATAGCTGGAGTTGACTTACCCCAGTGTCTTTACTGCACTGCATTGACAGGAGACCCTCTCTGGTTGACTTACCTTAGGCCTTGGCTACACTGGCGCTTTACAGCGCTGCAACTTTCTCGCTCAGGGGTGTGAAAAAACACACCCCTGAGTGCAGCAAGTTACAGCGCTGCAAAGCGCCAGTGTAAACAGTGCCCCAGCGCTGGAAGCGTGGCTCCCAGCGCTGCAAGCTAATCCCCACGGGGAGGTGGAGTATCTGCAGCGCTGGGAGAGTTCTCTCTCAGCACTGGCACCACGACCACACTCGCACTTCAAAGCGCTGCCGCAGCAGCGCTCCCACTGCACCGCTTTGGGGTTTCGAGTGTATCCAAGCCCTTAGTCTTGTCAGAGAGAGAGCTCTGCTGTCAATTTAGCCGGTTTTCTCTAGATCCGCTAAATCAATCCCTTCTGCATTGATTGCAGCAGCGTCGATCTCCCCGTAGTGAAGACCAGCCCTGAGATGCACACAGGCACAGAATTTAGCCCACAATATGTTACCTACTGATAAATGTTTACTTTTTATTAGAGACCACTGTATGTCACAGTAGGTAAACCATTCCTTACACAGAGCACATAATCATTTTAATTAAAAAAATATTAAAACAAATTATACTTGATCAAGTAATAGTTTTACTGCACGCTTTCTAGAAGAAATTTTAGAGAAAATCTAGACTATTTTGTGACCTACTGTCTTCTCAAAAAAACCTGAAGTTTAAAACTATGCAAAACTGAACTAAGCTCACCCATATACTCATTGCCAAATATTAAGTAAAAACAATAAGTAGAAACTGATCTCTTCCTGGGCTAAAATCTCAAATATCTTTCAAAGGTTGCTTTCTTGCCTCCTACAATCCACTAGAACTTTAGAAACCCTACTGAGTAATAACTGAGTCTATTTAAATGTACAGTTTAATTTGATTTTATTTTAATAGCAGGGGAACATAAGAATTGCCCTACTGGGTCAAAGCAGAGCTCCATCTAGCCCAGTATCCTGTCTTCCAACAGTAGCTAATGCCAGGTACCCCAGAGGAAATGAGCAGAACAGGTAATTATCAAGTGATCCATCTCCTGTCGCTCATTCCCAGCTTCTGGCAAACAGAGGCTAGGGACACCATTCCTGCCCATCCTGGTTAATAGCCATTGATGGACCTATTCTCCATGAATTTATCTAGTTTTCTTTTGAGCCCTGTTATAGTCTTGGCCTTCACAACATCCTCTGGCAAGGAGTTCCACAGGTTGACATGTGTTGTGTGAAGAAATACTTCCTTTTATTTGTTTTAAACTGCTGCCTATTAATTTTATTTGGTGACCCCTAGTTCTTGTGTTATGAGAAGTAGTAAACAAACACTTCCTTATCTACTTTCTCTATACCAGTCAAGATTTTATAGTCACAATCATGATAACCTGCACTTGTCCCTCTTGATTTTCGTTAGGACCTTGCTGGTGAGTGGAATTGGAGGGAACGCATACATCAGGCTTCCTGCCCATGTCAGGAGGAAGGCGTTGGAGAGGGAGCCCTTGCCCAGACCCCATCTGGAGCAAAACCTGTGCCTGGTGGTGAACAAATCCACTTGGGGGGTTCCCCTCTGGAAGATTATGCTGGTTACCTCCAGGTGGAGCACTCACTCGTGGTGAGGAGACATTCCTGCTTAGGTGACCTGCTAGCATGTTCCTGGCACCCAGAAGGTGACATGATTCTAGATGGATTCCATAGTTGATGCAGAAGTCCCAGAGACGGAGTGCCTCTTGGCAGAGGTCTGGGGATCATGCTCCGCCTTGCTGTTGATGTAGAACATTGAGGTTGTGTTGTCCATGAGGACTTTGACCACTCTGCCCAACAAGTGAGGTAGGAAGACCTTGCATGCTCTGTGCACTGCCCTGAGCTCTTTGATGTTTATGTGTAGCGTTGATTCCTCTGGGGACCACATACCTTGGGTCTGGAAGGTGCCAAGGTGCGCCCTCCAGCCGAGGTCTGAGATGTCTGAAACCAACTCAAAAGTGAGGAGTGCCAACGAAGGGCTGAGGACATAAAGGCACATTGTTTTCAGGGTTGTGTGAGAATCCTTCAGGCAATGGAGTTTATTGTCTGTCTGTTCTGTGAACAGGGTGTGCCCGTCAAAAGGGAGGTTTTGCATTGACTGCTCAGCCTCTGAGGAAAGACCAGAGAGGAGCAGCCACAAAGCCCTGCACAACGAGGTGAACGATGCCATGGTATGGGCGGCAGTGTCCGCCGTGTCCACCGCCGCCTGGAGAGTTGCTCTGGCTGCTGTCAAGCCCCATCCAGGATCACCCAGAACTCCTTCCTAGAAGCTTCGGGAAGGGCGCTCTTGAACTTGGTTATCGCCTGCCAGATAGTAAAATCATAGCGGGCTAATAGGGCCTGATGGTTGGCCACCCCCAACTATAGACTGGAGGATGAATAATCTTTAAGTACAAACAAGTCTAGTCTCCTTGAGTCTTTATTCTTAAGGGTAGGCCCCGGTTGACCCTGTCTCTCCCTGTGGTTGAGCGCCTCTACCACTAGGTAATTAGGAGCAGGGTGGGTATAAAGGTACTCATGAACCTTGGATGGCACAAAGTACCCCTCTGCCTGGAGGCCCAGGTTGGCGGTGTCCCTCTTTAACAGCTACTGATGCACATTAGCATCATCCTAGGGAACCAGTGGAGGGGCCCCCACTATAGCCTCATCTGGTGATGATGATGAGAAAGCTGATACCAAGGGGTCCTCTACAACCAGAGGTGGTTCGGCAGCTTGCTCGCCTACTTCCTCCTGTGCCTGCGGGAATGCCTGCATCCAAGGTCTCTTGAACTGGTGGGGGGGGAGAGGGAGATAGCCGGTGTCTCCAAAGCTCCAGAAACCAAGCAAGTGGCCTGGGAGGGCTGAGTCAACCCCCATGGGTTCCATGGGTACCACTGTGATGGCGACGGAGTCTGAGGCTACGGGGCCAGCTGCAGTGCCATCAACGTAATCTGCACTAGAGGTGTCAGAGCTTGTCCCATAACTAGGGAACCTCACTTCAACCTGAGCTGGAGCCCAAGCAGTCGCTCCCATGCGACATAGATGGGGCTCAGTGGTGGCTCTGTCCCAATCGGTACTGGTTGCTCCTCCTGGAGTTGGATCTAGCTGACCTCAAAGAGGACCTGGATTGGGGCCTTGGTGACTGGCAGAACTCGGCGGATCTACAATGGCCCTGGGCCGGCAATCTATACCTCACACTTAACGAGCAGTACCAAGATGTGGAGTGGGACTGGGAACCACAGCAGGCTTGGCGTCATGGAGATGCAGCTGCACACAGTGATGCCACCCTGGGGGATTGGTGATGGTCTGGGGAAGAGTACCGTTGGACCTTCGACCTGTCCCTGGAGCGGTAATGGTGCTGAGGAGATTGAGGGTGCCAACTCTGAAACTCCTGCCAAGTGGTGCATGCCTCCAGAGGTCTGCGCCCAGTCATCGGCAAGCTGCACCTCGGAACCTCTCTGCCCTTTTCTGAGGTCCGAAGACCGGATGGGGCGGTGAAATTTCTGCTTATCACAGTCAGAAGCATGTCGACTGCGAGCGGGTGACCACTGGCGGGACATCCCCCATCACGGGGAGCGTTGCCATAGAAGAGGAGACTGTGGTGGTCCAAACGGGGGTTTACCTCATGACCAGAACCCCATAGGAGCCAGAGTGGGCAGCAGTGGGAGGGACATAACCTCCTGCACCACTTGCAAGGCCTCCAGCATGGATGGCATGCAGAGCTGAAAAGGACCTCTGTTGCTATCCGGGGTAGCCAGCGGGGAGCGAGCTGGGCTACACCACTCAACCTGAGCTGGAGCCTGAGATACAGAAGGGGGTGAAGAGGTGCCCAAGACAGGGCCATGGTCCACCTCAGACTTGTCCTTTTCCTTGTGGAAAGCTGGAGACCTTCCTCTGCACGTATCACTAATGTGACATTTTCCCAAGCACCGTAAACAACTGTTATGTGGATCGCATGCCCCATCCCAAGGCAAAGTCCTGTTTGGGACCTACTAAGTCTCTAACTTAGAAAGAGAGAAACTAAAACTAGAGGGGAACTATTTACGATAATAAAGAGGTAAATGGGTATGAACAAACAAGAAACAACATTGCTAGCTGAAGCAGCAACAATTCCATGCACTGTCACTGGCAAAAAGAAGGAACCAAGGGTGGAGGGGGCTGGCGGTGCCCTAACGCCATGGCATATGCGTGCCACTCCAAGGGGCGCCAGAGCCGGTCCCCTTCGGATACTGCTGAGGGAAATACTTCTGGAACCGTGCATGTGGCGAGCACACACATCTAAGTTGAATGGACATGAGCAATCACTCGAAGAAGAATTTAAAGTACAGTAGGTTTTATTAAGCTTGAATGCTTCCAAGACCAGTAGTGGAGAGAGTGTCTGTGCATGCATGCACACATTTATGTGTTATGGGTAAGATCTTACTGTCTGCACCAGCTTTCAGGGATCATCTTCTAGCCCCTTTCCATGGAGGACAGAAAAGATGGGTGTGGGTCCAGCAATAATTGGATCCTTTTCTCCCACTCTCCTCTGGGTCAGCTGCAGGCCTTGATTGGGTTTTTAACTCCTCTTTTCATGCACAGGCAGAAATATTTCTCAGCATAAACCAAACTCTAAAATATAATGCATGTATACATTCAGAATTTCCAGGAATATATGTTGAACAACCTCTGTTATATTCGGTTTTCTTCTCTTATATAGATATACTACACTCCCCAGGTGCTAATGACAGCCATCATTCTAGTGATCTGCACAGCTGCCACAAATATAACTCCACAGAATCTCCAGAGAAGTGGAGTATAATTGGTACAGATACCATTCTCTCTCTAGTGGACAAACACATTACCTCTGCAACAGGTTCCACTTTATTCTGAAATTCTCACTCGTGAAAAAGGGGGAAAGGGATTGCCAGTTTTCTATACCAATAGTAAATTACAAAAATTTGCATGCAAAACATATGTATATAGCCCCCTGTAAAATCTGTTGAGAAAGGTATAGTTCATTGGGATTTCAGAAAGCAATTCAGATCATCAAGTAGTAAGACAAATGCCTTATTTCTTATACTTACTGGACAGAATTATTTAATGCCACACTTCTTCTACTCACGCTGAGCAGTACCTAAATTACAAGCAATCTCATATATTTCAGTGAGACTGCCTGAAATACAGCATGGATCATCATGAGCAAAGGTGGCAGAATCTGGCGCTTAGTAAACATTATGCTGCTCCCACTGAAGCCAGTGGGAGTTTTGCCATTGATTTGAAAGGGAGGAGGATCAAGCCTTCATTTTTCTGTGTGCATATGCATTTGTTTCCAGTATATTCCTACAAAAACCTATAAATAAATAAACAAAAGGAAGTGAGACAAATGAATATGTATGTGCTAACTATTACTGCAGAAAGCCACACTAGCTCCATAAAATGCAGGTTTAAATTTTAATTGAATGGGTGAGTTGTGGTGGCAAACTGATTTCCAGGCAGGTATATTTTTCATTCACTAGCCCAGGGGCATGTAAAGAAAATATGATTTGCACATAATGTAGAAATAGTGTAATTCTGAAAGAAATGAAAAGTAAACATATGCTTAATATTATATACATTTCTTCTTTATCAGAGAGTGGAAGGTTTTTGTTTCAGTTCCCATGGAGCATAGAAACTTTTAAGCAGTTTTGTTTCTGAGTATTTTTATTAGTAATGAGGCTTTTAGCACCTTTATGTTTAGTAGACATAACTGTTTCATAATGACTTTTATATAAAAAGTTCAGTGCAAAAAATGTGATTTTTTTTTGATAATCCAAAATGATTGTTCACTTTGCAAACCAATACCGGGGCCGCCGAGAGGGGGGGACAAGTGGGGCAATTTTCCCCAGGCCCCGGGCCTTGCAGGGGCCCCCACAAGAGTTTTTCAGGGCCCCTCAAGTGGGGTCCTTCACTCGCTCCGGGGACCCTGGAAAACTCTCACAGGGCCCAGGCCCTCAGAGCATCTTCTGCAGCAATTCAGTGGCGGGGGGTCCTTCCGCTCCGGGACCCACCACCAAAGTGCCCTGAAGACCCACGGCGGGGGGTCCTTCCGCCCCAGGACCCACCGCTGAAGACTCCAGGCCCCCTGAATCCTCTGGGTGGCCCTGACAAATACATTTATTATGTACATGTTCTTCATTGTTTCTATTTTCCAAATCCTTAACATGTGACTTGCTGAATATAATGGAGTCATCACAAAAACAATGTAATAAAAGTTTTCAGTTCCTCTTGTAATAGTCTAACTTTTTGGAAATGCAAATAATTAATAAAGGATTCAGTACACAATGGTAAGATTTAGTGCCTAAAATAACTTTGAAACTTGTTTGCATACTGAACTATTTTTGTATATATATATATATACATACAAATATTCAGTCATCACAACACAATATACACAATACAATCCATCCAGTTGTTCTTGTCAATAGAAAATGTTGCATGAAATCACAAAATAGCTCTAAAAAAACACAAACACACAAAAACACACTTTAACACCACTCCTGACTATATATACTTTCTCCTACTATATCATAATCACATGTATTCTTACTGTAAACAAAATCAACTGTTAACCAGTTCTTTTGTACCAGTTATAAGTTTTCATTTTTAATTATCTCAGTGTTGATCTGTTGTTGCTAGGACAAATCAGTAGATAGGAACAGAATGATATGGGTAGCTATGGTTTTAAATCTGGTTAAAAGAAGTTTAAATCTAATGCAATTGATCTGGCCTCTTGTTTGTCAGTAAAAGACTATCTGAGAGGAAGGCTGGTCGAGTAGTTGAGGACTGGATGTCAGGCGATCTGGTTCAATTCCTACCTCTGTTGCAGTCTTCTTGTGTGAGTCTTAACTGTGGCAAAATCACTTAATCTGTCTGTGCCTCTGTTTCCCATATGTAAAATGGGAAACTGCTTTTCAGGGGTGTTGATGAATTTAGCCTGACGACACATGAGGTGGTCAGATAGCATGGTGTGGAAGGTCATAAAGACACATATAGATAGTCTGAAATGTTACATACTTGTAAATTTTTGAAAAAGAAAATGAGAGAGAAGGATCTAGGGAGAGAGTGCCCAAAAGCCAAGGTTTTTTCCTCCTAGATACACCTCAAGAACCATTAAATCATAGATTAAAACACAATAGAATTGCTACAGCAAGTTTTAAAATATTGTTCTTCATGGTCTGTGGAGTATTGCTGCAATCAGCAGAGAATTGACTGGTAATATGTTGTCAATTTTCTTTTCTTTTATTTAATAACCCTTATTACAAAAAGCTAAAAGCATATTTAATACTCTTTTAATACTGATACTTTTTCAAGTAACAATTGTGGTAATTGCCAAGTTAACAGTATGTGATTGTGAATGAGAGGAATGAAAGATGTTCTCTGAGAAAGATATGGAGATATCTGTAGACACTTAGAAGCCAAACTCTCATTGAAAACCAATAGGACTTGGCTCCTAAATCACACAGGTATTTCAAAGACTTTTGCCCACAGATTACACTGAATAAATTTGTCATCTCTGATGCAAATCTTTTGAAGAGAAGGAACAAAATTAATTTGATTATATATATTCAGATGTTGATATATGAGTTAGTTTCAGTCAAGCCAAGGGGAAAAAAAGATCAACTCATTAAGAAAAAAAGTGTCACGATTAACAAGGGGCCTGAACTGATGTTATATTCCTTATATATTCCTGTAATTCTGGGTACAGTATTCAAATATAATTAGTAGCAGCCAGTAATCAGAATAATTCAGGAGACAGAAAAATGATGAATGTATTGAAAGGGGTCATGGTCTAGAAACTCAGTTCAAAACATTACTTTTAAAGGCAATATAGTTTGCAGCATATTTTTTTCAGACCACTAGTTATTAAACAGTGATACCACACGCTGTTCTCCCCCGCATTTTACCAAAATACAATTCATAACTATTAGAAAAGTCATTAATACATGTATTGTTCCTGCAATGTGGTTTCTAACTAATAGACTACTCTGACCACGAGACAGTTTCAAGTCAAATTGATCAAATAATAAAAGCATTTGTAAATAATTACTTTGATTTAAAAAGCCTGAGTTGGCCATGAATATTATTCACAAAAAACTGTTCCACTATCTTTTGTTCTGGGTAATAAGTTGTGTAACCTGTCCACAGGGTAACTTGAATCTTTAACTCAATATCATAGTAGTACAGTAGTCACTCAGTAAACAACGTTTGAGCCAAAGAAAAACTGCCCTTAACTATCACTAGAAGCTTACACCATTTCTACAGGCTGGACAGTATTATAAACTAAATTGAATTGAAAACTTCAGAATGTGAAAAACAGACACCACCTAAACTCTGCAATTACACTATCAAAAGTGCTAAATGTTCCAGATTAATCTAAAACTCTACTGACCGCTTCATTCATTTTAGAAAGGGCTTTGCTAACACAGCTGATGTGTGAAACAGTACAGCTGACACAATATGCAAAACTAGTAAAGGATTTCAGTGTCTCAATAAGCCAGATTACTCTTCACTTAATTTATGTGCTATTCACAATGGAGATCTCTAGGCTTCAGTCTACAGATCTTGTCTTGAGGACTTAAAGGACATCGAACTGTGAAGAATATTTGTATCTAATGATAGAAAAAAAATGAGGCTTTATCAAAGTAACCAGCATGCGTGAAATCATGGAGGGCCTGCTTTGAAAATCCCTACTGAAGCCTTACAAACATCAGTGTCTTGAATAGTAGAGTTTAGGCTTCTAAAGTTAATCTTAAATTTTGGATGTCTTGGTAGTTACATGAAATTGTGTTTAGGCACCAAAATGCCCTTTAAGTGCCTAAAGCAGCATATAGGTGCTTAAACACATATTTAAATACTTAACTTTAGGCACCCAAGTTTGAAAACTGGACTCTTAAGATGTGTATTTTCTGTACAGGCCAGTCCCAGTGGGCTGGTGAGCTTCAAATTATATTTTAGGCTGGCTTCTGAATTCTGCATTGGACTGATTTTGCAGAGATGTGGGAGAATGATGAGCCATATTCTCAGAGTTGTGCTGACACTGATGATGGTGACATAGAAATATACTACATAAAAAGATTTTAAAAAAATCAGTTTGTCCCATGGAAAAGTTCAAAACTAATAAGAAAAAACGTTACTTTCCAGGTGTTGCCAGGACAATCAGACAGAGACAAAGGCCACTTCCCCAAACCAAGTATACTTTCTGAATTATTTGTGTTATACCTTAAATCCCTTGAAGGGAGGGAAGGAGGGAGAGAGAGAGAGAGAGAGAGTGTGTGTAGGGGTGGTGGGGGAGGGGAGAAATTTAACTAATTTACAAGTCTCATTCTATTTTCTTTCCCAAAGTATCCCAACACCCTGCTGTTTCCTTCAGAGACACACTCTCTTGCCCCCCTTTTGTCTTTTTCAGCTCTCTCCCTGCATCTTCCATTGCTTCCTTTCCCAAATCTCTCTCTAATCTGACCCTCCTTTTGACCCTTCACCCAGAGGCGGCACTAGGGATTTTGCCGCCCCAAGCACGGCAGGCAGGATGCCTCCGGCGGTTTGCCTGTGCAGGGTCCGCCGAAGCCACGAGACCAGCGGACCCTCCACAGGCAAACTGCCGGAGGCAGCCTGCCTGCCGACCTCGCGGGGCCGGCAGAGCACCCCCCATGGCTTGCTGCCCCAAGCACATGCTTGGCGTGCTGGGACCTGGACCTGCCCCTGCCCCCACCCTTATGAAAATTTGATGTGCATAGCCCCCTGCTATCATGGGAGCTTAATAAAAGAAGCAGACTCCCAGTGGTAACTGGAAAACAAGGTAAAAATGTTTGCTTGACAACACTGATCATATTAAGAGGCTTCAGACAGGAAAAGGACTCTAAAGTAGGGTGACCAAATGTCCTGACTTTATAGGGACGGACTTGATTTTGGGGTCTTTTTCTTTTATAGGCTCCTATTACTCCCCCACCCGCATCCTGATTTTTCACATCTGCTGTCTGGTCACCCTACCCTAAAGATTTGTTTAACCCAGTGATCTGAGGCCCAGACAGCAACTGGGAAACAGGCCAAGCAAAAGGAGGAGGAGTTAGTACACCAGGAGCCAACCAGACAGCTAAACAGAAACCCAAAAGAGCCTGAACATGGCTGGTGCCCTGTTTTTTGAAGGAAAGGAATGAAGCTGGCCCAGCAGAGGAAGTAAGAAACAAAATGTTTTCACACTGAAATGCAGACAAAAAGTAGTGAGATAAACCCCAGGGCCAACTGCACAGAAGAGATTGACCTGAGCTAGCTGTGCCCCAGACTGCTTTACTAGAAAAGACTGTAATTCTGCCAAGGAGGCATCAGGTAACGGGGATGGAATGAGATGCTCCAAGGTTCCTCTCCCCACCCAGTCCAGAGCTCCAGCCACAAACGAGAATTATGAAGGAAACAGAAAAAGGAAAGGAAAGGAAGACTTCAAACACCAATAGGCATCCTTTGCACCAGAAGCTGGGGAATGCCACTGTTTAAACAATACAAGCAACATCTTTATGGCACTGTGACAGTGAGAATTATTGCACACCAAGAAAATTAGCTTGGAAAGGGCTCCAGAATGAGGAAAGACCCAGGCATGAGGAACCTAGTTAAGTCAAAACCAACACATAGTAAGGCTCAACAAGTTACAGAAAGGGCATGCCACTACCATAAACTCTTGTGGAAAAGTAAGCCTTTTTGTAGTCATTTAAATATTAACTAATATTTCTAGAAATTTCTAAACAGTGCAAGGAGCAGCAGGACTTATCCAAAACCACTGAATCAAAGGGAGTCCTTCCATTAACTTCAGCGGCCCAGATCCTCGAAAGGTATTGAAGGTTCCTAATAACTATTTAAATCAATAGCAGTTAGTTACCTAAACACCTTTGAGAATCAGGCCTAGTGTGCCATATACATGCAAGGAGACTTTGGCAACGCAGTCAGTTTGCTCCTGTACTTTGATTAAGGCATTCTGATTACACTTGATTATGTAAACGGAGAGGAGATAGTGTTTGATTGTTGTGGTGCATGAAGTTTTACTGTTAATGTAAAGATACCACATGGGAAAGTTTGAAGTTATTGTTACTTTAAATTGCCTGTCCTGTGTGAAGTGCATTGTTGTAAGTATAACCTGAGCAATTCTTCAAATAAATTGCAAGTTGATGGACATTTCTATCTATATTTACTTTTAAAAAATATGACATCTTTGGTGTCCATTATCTACTCAGGTATGGTTTTATCAATCTGAGTAACAGCTTTATAACACTCGTGCTATATATATGGTTTCGTTTCACAGGTACTATTCTAAAGAATATTACTACCCGCAGTAAACCTATCAGATTAAATTCAATGGCACATTAATTGTATCTTATCTCCTGAGCCAACCTTTCCAATCTACAAGTATTTCACATCAAACATGTTTCTTTCTATTCAAATAGTGTTGTAGAAAAAAAACTAATCTGAATTTTATTTTTAATCTGTTGAAGTAACCAATCAACCTCAAAGTTAAATAGCCAAACACATTTAAAATTGATCTATCATTAATTGTTTTTCTTTTTGACACTTAGGCCCATGCTTTCAGAAGAGCATGTTGTGCAAATCATGCTGACTAATATACATATTTATCAGGGTGTGCTTTTTATAAAAACATGGAAATATGCATGCTGAACTACAGTTTGTGTCCTGGTTTGTTTCTCTAAGTGTGTTTGAATCCAGTTAGCAATCCATGGCTCTCTGTCTGCAGAAAGATCTTTTCTACTTCATTTAGAATCCCCTGTTTAAAACATACAGCCTTCTCAATGTGTAAATATTGTGCCAGACAGACCTTTTACAAAGAAAGCAAAATACAGTAAGCTTGAATTCTTTTATTGCTCAAAGAAGAGGTCCCAAATGTCAAATAACCTTCTTGAACAGAAGCAATCTTCTTTCAACATATCTTTGTCATTTTTTTTTTGTCAAAATAATGTATTTGATCCTCCTTGTCTCCTCTCAGGTTCAGGTCCATTAACAAGAGCCTAATTTTTCTCAAAAAATAAAACATTGTGTGTCATTGCACTTTAGTATTTGAGAGCAGAATTTGGCCCTGGGTGATTCAGTATCATATATAATACTCATGAATAAGATCTTCAGATGATGTAAATTAGTATAGTTTTACTGTGGTGAGTGGAGCTAAACTGATTTATATCAACTGAGAATCAGAGATCTGGAGGGAAATCTGAGTGAAAAGACACATTCTCTTCAGTTTATATTGGAAAATTTGGGCTATACTGTATGCTCTCCTATTAATATTTATGCATAATACCAAAAAGTATTAATGAAAGTTGCACACTTGCATCAATAAGTGGCTATAGCCACCACCCTTTTGTCTCCATGATACTCTGTTATAATTGCAATAAGTGCACTAGTCTATACATTAGCCAGTGTATTGCAAAGACAATGAAATTAGTCAATGAAGAATGCAAATTTTGTAAATACCAACAAAGACAAAAACAGGTCTGTGGAAGTAAAACTAAAACACAAACTTCAGCGCTACATACAAATTTTTGAAAGTAATTAATATTGATCTAGAACATTTTATAAAAGTGTAGCCAATTATTTCATTTTATTGTTCATTTATTGTGTGATGTCATATGATCACTGTATGCTAAATAGAGTTAAATTTTAGGTTTATAAAAGTATGAGATTGATCAGTAGTTACAATGGATAGTTATGTATTAGGTATTATGTAAGGAGGGCTGAAATGCAAGACCTATAGGCTGAGAAGCCTATAACATTTCTGCTTAGCTATTATAGGCCTTAGATAAGAAATGATGACATAAGTAAGTGACCGAAGAATAACCTAATGCCATAAGATTATGGAGAAAGATGTACCAAGGGGTGAAGTTGCAAAAAATTAGCCATAAGATTAATTTTAGATCACAAAAATGCTCTAGAGGCACATTTCCCTCTAACATGTGCCTTAACCTTAACAACAGAGTACAGGTTGTGCATTAATGCTAATGAGAATAAAAGGAATTATACACAACCTACATAAAATAGGGTATCTCAAGTTTCTTGGGGACACTAGACCAATAAGGAAAAAGAGGGTTGACACGTTCATGTACATGCACAGAATGTAGGTATAGGCAAAATCACATTATAAAAAGAGAGTGCCTAGAATGGGAAAATTGATCTTCCTACAAGAAAACTCCTGCAGGAAACATCCCTTTACTAATGATCAATGAGAGACCCATCAGACCCTAATACTATCTGTGTGGCACACACCTGTAGGGGGGTGAGGAGAAACATTTGAAGGGCACAATGGGGACAGAGCCAGCCTCTATGGGAGGTGGAGAGGGCGCACCACCCAGCCCTGCTCCACCCCCAGCTCTGCTCCTGGTCCCAGCCCTAGCTGCGGCCCCTGCTCCCAGCCCTGTCTCTGCTCCCAGCCCTGCCACTACCCCCGTTTTGGCCCCTGGCTGGGGCTCCACTCCCAGCCCTGGCCCACTTACCTCTGTCTGCATCCCTCCTCCTGGAGCTGCCGCCCTGCTCCCAGCCCAGTGGGCAGACTAGGGGGTGGGGGTGGGGGTGGGGTGGAGGGGGTTGCAACCCTGAAAAGTTTGGGGACCACAGATCTAGGAGGATGTGTTTATGTCTGTAGCTATAACTGGTGCATGGATATATCTAGGATTTGTATATGCTATGATAGTCATAACTTTGCTGTTAACTTTAATAAAATTGATAAAAAATATTGGACCTGCTTCTTGTGACTGTATGTGCTACTTCCCTTGGCCTTCATGTGCTCTTATGAGCTCTATAGCTAAAACATAGCAGAGATAACTCTGCTTAACTTGAGACTTGTAGCCACCAGAGCCAAACCCTCAATGGTACAATATAACATCGCTGAAATGCACTTTAAATAAAAATAAAAGATATTAGAAATTAATGCATAGGGGCAAAAATATTTGGGTAACTCTAACGTGTTATCTCTGAATGAGCTCCTCTGAAACATGTCTAGTGCATAGGAGGAAGTGCTATGAATAAATATAGTGAGATGTGATTTAATTAACAGCACACACTTCTTTTCCATCAATGCTTAGATAATGTAATTAAACTAGTATTATACAACACAACATCATTTATAACGTCTACAATTTCTCTGTGGGTTGCAGCTCTCTAACTTTAAGCTTTTAGCTTACGACAATGTCCACATCACTGGATTTTATTACACTACTTGGCTCCCTTGTAACAAAAGATACAGCCAATCAATACAAGGTGATTCAACATCAAGGAACATTAGCATCAAGATGAAAATGATGTTCAAAAACAGTGAGGAGGAATTAGAAAGAGATGACCTTCTAAAACCAGAAACCAGAAGCTCCTACCTATGTGAAAAGGAATGATATTGTGCAACCCTTCAAAGTCCCAGGAAAAAAATCCCAGCAGCCACTGGAGGCAAAGAACCAGATCCTCTGTTGGTATAATTCTGGTGATATAGCTCCAACTAAATGATGGAGTGCTCTAAAATGAGAGCTTATTTTAAGCGATGTAAAATGAGACTAAAACAAATTATCCCGTCTTAAAAATCTGACCCAGAGGATATTGAAGATTCAGAGTTTAAGGGGTACCAGCACCACAACCTTCAATAATTTAACAGCTTTCCCCACATTCTCTCTGTATACAAATTGAGGTCCTCCATCCCGTTTTCCATAAGTGTATATACACACTATTGTTCCCAGCTAGACAACTCGATGTCATGTTACAGATTTTTATTACTTAAAATGTAAAGTACATTCAGATATCTCAAACATTCCAAAATTATTTTTTATAAGGAATAATGTACAGTAAGTTGTCTTCTTGGATTTGCCTTGTCTCCGTACAATTTAACTTTTTTGATACCTGATTAAGAAGAAAAGTTTAAATGGAGAGTCTCTGCACATTGATTTAATTCCAAAACCACATTATTTTTTTTCAGGTATAAAAAAAATTGTGAACTGATATGTATACATAAATACTGAAAGTAATTTCAAATGCTAAAGAACCCAGTCAACAGAACTTTTTATTTTTAAATCCCCCACCTCTGGGGATGCCAGTTCTGGCATCTACACTTCAAAAAGAATGTTGAAAAATTGGAAAGGATTCAAAAAAACCTGCAAGAATGATTCAGGGTCTAAAAAGCCTGCCTTATAGTGAGCTACTTCAGAAACTCAACCTATTTAGTTATCCAAGAGGTTAAGAGGTGATTGATTAGAGTCTTCAGGTATCTGCATAGGGAAGAGATTTCTTTTAGCATGCTCTTTAATCTAGCAGAAGAAGGCATAACAAGGTCGAATGGATGGAAGCTCAAGCTAAACAAATAAAGAAAAATCAGAGAAGTCAGTAATGCAGGATCTGGGTATACACTGAGTGTAACTTATTTTGAAACAGCAGCTGATATACAGTTAAGGTTGAAAGTCACCTTGTAAAAGTTGACTGTTAGGAGTGCTCTAAAATACACATACTGACTTGGATGGCCTTGAAATATAATATGCTGCATCTCATGAAGGTGTAGGGTAGGGTTAATGTTCTAAATCTGGAGTCATTTGAGCAATGTGTTCCAGAGATTCAGTCCCCCTAAAAATCATATGGTTCTTACAATTCTTTCTCACCTCCTCTTTAAAGCACAACTGGGGCTCAAACTATCAGTGTGATTTAACCTGTTCAAGCTAATCCTACCCACTTGGGAGTGACTGCAGCTAGTCACTCCATGGTCCTGCCTGTTGGGGAGGCAAGTTCAAGAGCCATTGAGTGTATATTTGTAACTCCATTTTGGCTCAAGCTAAACCCCTGAGCCAAAAAGCGTGAAATACACATAAACAGCAAGATGAGGGGGGTGTTGCAAAACCAAAGGGTTTGCAAGCAGTTAGTTAAAACAGTAACTGAGTGGCTCAGGGTGACATGCTGTAGCCATTGAGCTATATGTTTATACTGCAAGTTTGAGCGCAGCCTATGGCAGCTTTAAAAAAATGTGTATTTTGAATATTCCTTGCTCTCTGCCTGCAGGAATTCCTTTTGGAAGTTTTGTCCTATGACCAAAATATCCTATTCAAGAGCAATATTTTAAAGTGCTTTAAAATTCATATGCAGACTCTGATTTTACTTTAGAAGTATTGTGAAGGAAATTAGCATTAAGTACAGAGATGATGAAAGACTCGAGTAAGTTGTTAATGTAATCATGACTCATGTTCTAAACAATAAAAGTGAATGTGATCATAGAAAAGCAAGTGACTGTGTTATTTGGTCAAACAGTTCCTGATACATAGCCCACCCTAATAACAGCAGCTTAAAACATTTTCAAATATATTTATTTGCTGCATATGGGACATAGGAGGTCAAAGCAGCAAGGAGGAATATGCAGGAGTGTTGGAGCAGTGCAAGGGATAATGTGGTTTGGGAGAGTGCAGGCTGCAGGCTCTGCCCATTTCCCATCCTTCCCCCTTAAGGCTGTGCTGTGGCACTGATACTGTGGGGCCAGCACACCCTAGGTTTGACTGGGTGCCTGATATAGACCATACTGAGAATGCCACACTGCAAAAAACAGGGAAGATAATCCCCAAAATCTGTGGTTTATTCTATAATTAGATTCACCAAACCAGTAACAAAGGAATTTCAGTAGCACTACACTGGTTAACAAGAAGCCAAACACAGTCCCCTTCAGGCATTCCAGCCCTTGGCTCCCATCCAGACAAACTGAATGGTTACTGAAAACCCAGTTCACCATATGCGAGGTTCTACCAATCCCAAGAGATTGGACACTTACTCCCAGGTCAATATATTTTTCAGATCTGACCCACATATCATGCTGTAAGCCAATCCTGAGTAAACTAACTGGGAATTTATTAATAAAAGAATATAGAGTTATAAATGATTAAAAGATCATATACATACAAATGATTGCAAAGTCCTTATATCAGGTTTGTTGCAGGGATGGAATAGTCTGAAAGTTTGCAAAAGTCTAGTAACTTCCAAAATATTGGAAAGTCCTCAGTCCATAGTTCAAAATATTGATTTTAGTTGTAAATCCACAGTCCAGAGAATTGGAGCAGCAATGAGGAAAAAAAGGAGATGTCTCAGGTGTCTTATCTCCTCTGCCATGTGCATGGAAATCTACTGTCCCAAATAAAGCCTACAGCCCCTTCCTATGGAAAGTTACTGACAAAGTTGGAGTCCAAGATTACATGTCCAGATCACATGCCCTTACATGTTTTGCTGAATCACAGAGGTGACCATTGGCTCTTTGCTGTCTGAGGTGTCCTCAGGAAGAGCTATCTGGAGAGTTGATTCTTCTTAATAACTCATCAGCCTTGAATAGTCCATTCACAATATGCTGGTGAGACTAAATGTAAACTACTTTGTGAGTGTCACCCAAGAAAAAACACATTTGAGATACAAATACATAGCCAATATTCATAACTACAGACACAGTAATGGTACACGGATTTAACCAGGATAATCATACTTGACAGATTGTAACTTTTCCATTGACACCTTACACAATATACTTTGTGTCTAATTTAATGCAATTGCACAACAGTGGTTGCAACAGTGATATAAATAGTCATCTTCAATCACACAAGGCAATGACACATACCAGTGTAAGTAATCATCCAAACACTAAGAGCTTTGATGAAAATCTATGTTTCCAAAAATGTAATCTTTCTGCAATCCCTCTATGAATAAGAGCTCATCCAAGAAATTTTGCATTCTAGGAACTCAGAAGCTCTGACAGAGCAAAACCATAAGAGGAGAAATTTGGGCACATTACCCTCCAGTTACACACTTGCAGTTGAAGTGGCATCATATGTGAGCACCCTCACCCTAACAAATACCCTCCATTGCTAACAATTCCTCCCGATGGTGCTCCATCAGGACAAGAAAAGGAGTTCAGAGGCTCATCTTCCCTCTACTACACTGGATCAGAGAAAGGATCCCAGAACTCCACTCCTTTCTTAAAAGCAGCAAAGAGTCCTCTGGCACCTTATAGACTAATACGAAGTGGGTATTCACCCATGAAAGCTCATGCTCCAAAACGTCTGTTAGTCTATAAGGTGCCACAGGACTCTTTGATGCTTTTACAGATCCAGACTAACACGGCTACTCCTCTGATACTTGGCTACTTTCTTAGTGCCTCCAGCACTGGGAAATGGACTGCAAGCAGTTCCCCCAAGACTCCCACATCTATATCCTCCATTTCTGTCCCCCTTCAAAACATTCTCCCACTGACTCCATGTCAGTCCCTTTACTGTTTCTGAATCCTCCTCAACTCATCAACCTGCGGAGCCCGTGCCAATGCCTACTCTTCTGTGTAAATGAGGGCTGGGGAGAGTGACTATACTGCGTTGGGCAGCCAGAGAGGTTGGTGATGAGGAGATGAAGAGGCAGTGAAGTGATCAGCAGGCATCTAGTGCCTGCTGGGTCCAATTTAATCATTGCCAAGGAGCTAGAGATAATGGAGGGGGAGATCTAGGTCTAGAACATGGCAGAGATGAGAAATTATTTATAAAAAAGCAAAGAAGTTAACTGCCAAAATTAATGTAAAGTTAAGGTTATCTGGTGAGGCCCTTCCAGAATGAGGAGTTCAGCTACATTCAAACCTCTGAAAATCAGGAAATACAGACTTAAAGTACACTCCCTCCCAGAAATAGATCCTTAACTCTGCCCTCTTCAAGCTACTAACACACACACACACACACACACACACACACACACACACACACACACACTAGCATTCTATCCTTACAGATAGTACAAAACTCTCTGGGAACAGAGTACATGAGCACTGTAGGGCAAAGTCTAACATCTTCTCTTTGCTAAGGCAAAACTCTGGGTATGACGAATAGGAACCATTTACACAGGACCTCTTCTCAAACACTGAGCTTTCTCTACCCAAACTACCCCAGACTTGCAAAATGTTATTATCCCTTCACTCTTGACAGAGAGTTCCTTCTGAGACACTGCTTTTACTTATCAATCATTAAACCCTGGAGCCTACTGTCATGTATGCCACCAGACTGATGACAATCTCCATGGCAAGACACCATTGTGCACCTCTCCTGAGTGCCTACGGAATTCAGTTCTGAAATGTGGCATGCTTGATCTTTCAAGTTACACATGCACCTCTTGTAATTCACAGCAACTTCTCTGTCAACTTGGTCCAACTAAACCCTCCACCCAACACAGCGAATGGCGGAAAGAGTACATGCAGACAAATGCAGCTCGAATCTGTGGAACACAACATAAACAATGGCACATTCTCTTAACTGTTCCTGTTATTTCCCTTGCCCCCTTACTGAATCACTTGCAGTTGTTACTGCCAGCTCAAGGGGGTAGAGTTAAGCTTGTGTTGTGGGGGTAATATGTACCTTAACTCTATTTTCTGGTTTGCAAAGGTTTAAGTGTAGCTGAACTCCACATTTTGGAAAGGCTGAAGGCACCACTGGGCAACCTTAACCCTGCATAACTATGTTTTGGGGCAGCTAATTTATAAGTATAAAGAATCTAAGCCCAACACCACCGCTTGGTTCCCAGAAAGCCTCTAAACCTAAGGAACTGACTCCAGTCAGGGACCAAGGCAGAAAGCAACCTCTCCTCTCTTTGCCAGGGTTTGTAGCCTAGTGGATAGGGAGGAAGCAGTAGATGTGTTATATGTTGATTTTATTAACACTTTTGACACAGTCCCACATGAGAGTCTCATGAACAAACTAGGGAAATGTGGTCTAAAATAAATTACTAGAAGCTGGATGCACAACTGGTTGAAAGACTGTACTTATCAATGGTTTACAGTCAAATTGGGAAGACACATCTAGTGGGGAGCTGCAGGGGACTGTCCTGGGTCTTGTATTATTCAATATTTTGATTAAAGACTTTGATAATGAAGTGAAGAGTACGCTTACAAAGTCTATTAATGATACCAAGCTGGGAGGGGTTGCAAGCACTTTGGAGGATAGATTAGAATTCAAAATTATCTTGACTTATTGGAGAATTGCAGCTTGTTCATTTCAGACCAATTAAATAAATTCAAGTGCAAAGAACTTCATTTAGGAAGGAAAAATCAAAGGCACTAGTACAAAATGGGAAATAACTGATAGGTGGTAGTAATGCTGAAAATAGGATCACAGATTGAATCTGAGACAACAATGCAATGCAGCTGCAAAAAAGGTTAATATTCTGTGGTGTATTAAAAGAAGTGTCCTGTGTAAGACACAAGAGATAGTTCTGCTTTATTCAGCACTGGTGAGACACCAGCTGGAGTGGTGTGTCCAACTCTGGGTGCCACATTTTATGAAGGATGTGGACAAATTGGAGAGAGTCCAGAGGAAAGCAACAAAAATGAAAGGCTTAGAAAATCTGACCTATGAGGAAAAGTAGAAAAGGTGGGCATGTTTCGTTTTCAGAAAAGAAGATTGAATGCAGGACCTGATAAGTCTTCAAATATATTCAGGGATTTTCTAAAGGGGATGGTGATCAATTGTTCTCTGTGTCCACTGAAGTTAGGACAAGGAGTAATAGGCATAAACTAACCTAGATTTCATTTGCTGCAGATAAAATTACATTTTTTCCCCCTAATAAGGGTATTTCAGCTTTGAAATAGGCTTCCAAGAAAAGTTTAGAATCCCCATCATTGGAGGTTTTTAAAAACAGGTTAAAGAAACATCTCCCAGGAATGATCTTGGTTTTCTTGGTCTTACCTCAAGCACATGAAGTTGGACTGATGACCCCGAAAGATCCCTTCCAGCCCTACATTTCTATGATTCAATAATTCTATTGCTCTCATAGTCCCCTCTCTCCCAAAGCTACCTCTACACAAAAACCTTGCATGACTCCAAAATATCACGCTTTCCCAAGAGTCAAAACATGCTCAAGGAAGATTATGTGTTACAGCACCACCTGGTGATCCCTGCCGTAACATTATTTTTAAGGGATGATTTTCTAAATCAGCAAGTATTCTGGAGTCCCGGAAGGTGTGTGTGTGTTACATGCATTCTGGTGAGTTCTGGGAAATTCTGTTTGGCTTTTTAAAGACATTTCCTGGTTATCAGAAAAACTGGCAGCGTGTGAAATATTTTGCCAAGGACAACTGGAAACTGCTGGGAAGGGGGAACTGGCAAAGGAAGTATATACAGAAAACGAGAAAAAAAATGGTGTGGGATGTGGAAGAGAGATACAAGGGAAACTGGCAAAGAGGAAGACAGAACTTTGAAACAGAAGCTGAAAATGAGTACTTCATAGAGATGCGGAGAATGGAAAAGAGAAAGAGTGGAGAGAAAAGGTAGAAGAGAGGGAAACTGGAGAGAGACAGGACCCAAAATGTATGAGCAATACAACCTGGGTCACATGAACCTGCATAAATGGTAGTGATGGGAAATGCAGCTTCAAAGCGGTTGGGAACCAGTTAACCAGCACTGCTCAGATTTTTGTTAAGCTTGAAGCCAGCTGCATGTGAAAAAGTGACAGACCAAAAACTGGGCAAGGGAAGTGCTGCTGAATATTCCTGAAATAACAAATCAGTCAGAGAAAAGTGTAAGCTCTTGGCAGAAAAAAAAAGTCAGAAACAGAAAGAGAAATTTGTTGAATATATTATTGTCTATGAATTACACCTCTACTCCAATATAACGTGACCCGATCTAACACGAATGTAACGTGGTAAAGCAGTGCTCTCTGGGGGCGGGGCTGCGCACTCCAGCAGATCAAGGCAAGTTTGATATAATGCAGTTTCACCTATAACATGATAAGATTTTTTGGCTCCCAAGGACAGCATTATATCGGGGTAGAGATGTATTAACTGAGTTCCACTTATAATAGACACATTGGGAGTGGCCCTTAAATATAGTAACAGAGAGAGAGAGAGCGAACACACAAATACTGGTACTTCTTTTTTTTTATGTACTTTCTATATATTTTTCAAAGCGTATCACAATTACGACTGAATCACATTGATTTAAAACTGTATAGATCACTTGTTTTATGCAAATGGTGACCTTAACATGTATTTGGAGCTTGTGTTGCTTTGTTCCATTTCACCGGCAATGATACTTTTCAGGTGCTGATATACATTTTATGTAACTGCTGGCATTAATTAATATATGTAAATTAGAATACCATCCCTGATCAATGACTCCTCCACTTTATTAATGTTGAACACTTAAAGAGGCTGTTAGACATATATGATATAATTTCTTCTTGGAGTTTAACTATTCACAGGATTAATTTAGAGCCCGAAGAACAGAATATCACAAGTTGATAATACTAATTATCCATAATTTACAGCATTTTAAATGTATATCTCCAGGAGCAAAACTCTGCTTTTAAAATATTTCTACAAATGACTTCTATATGTATTACCCCTGAAAATAGAGATATTTTTTATTTGATAATTAAGACTTAGAGCAAAAGGATTAATATATGTAAAACCTGTTTTAATATATTTCTGTTGTGTTTGGCTCTTCAGACAACCTACTGGTGTTACTGGGTTTTTTAAATCTCAGACCCTTTTTGTTATTCAAGTTGAAGAGATTTTATTGTTCAGTTCTTGTGAATCAAGTGTCATTCTGATAACAGGCATTTCATTTTTAACATTTTGTATGCCAAAAAATTAAGAGAGAGAAACTGGGGCCCTGATCCAGCAAAGCACCAAAGAACCTGCTTATCTTTAACCACATGCTAATGACCCCAACTTAGACATGTGTTGTGGAATAGAGATGGAGGTAAGCGGTCCCCAGGGCAGAACAGTCAATGGGCCCCCACGCATGCACAAGCCATGACTGCACAGATATGGTCCACCTGACATTTGGGTGGTGCTGCGCCTGTGCTGGCTGGTGTCCAGCGAGCTGCCAGCTGCGTTGCTGGGCACCCTCTTCTAGCACGGCCAAGGCTTCCACATGCCCACCCAGTAGGGCTGACAACTGTCCAATCGCACAAACCCAAAGCCCCTTGCCCTGTCCTCTATCCCTTCCCTGAGACCACGCCCCTGTCCTGCCCCTTCTCTGAGGCCCTGCCCTGAGTTCACTCTATCCCTCCCCCTTCTGTCACTCACCATCCCCCACCCTCACTCACTTTCATCAGGCTGGGGCAAGGGGCTGGGGTATGGGAGTGGGTGTGGGGTGCAGGCTCTGGAAGGGAGTTTAGGTGCAGGAGGGAGTGAGGGGGGTAGGCTCTGGGAGGGAGTTTAGGTGAGGGGGTGAGAGGTGCAGGCTCTGAGAGGGAGCTCATGTGCGGGAGGGGGTGTGGGGTCATGCTCTGGGATGGAGTTTGGGTGCAGGGGGGTAACGGGTGCAAGCTCTGGGAGGGAGTTTGGGTGCAGGGTGCAGGCTCTAGTTTGGGGCAGGAGGTTGGGGTGAGGGAAGGGATGAGGGGAGTGATGCTTACCTCACGAGTTCCCAAAAGCAAGCAGCACACCTCTCTGGCAGTAGCTCCTAGGCAGGGGGCCCAAGGGTCTCCACGCGCTGCTTCCCACAGGCACCATCCCCATAGCTTCCATTGGTTGCAGTTCCCGGCCAACAGGAGCTGCAGACAGGGGCAGCTCTAGGCACCAGCAAAGCAAGCATGTGCTTGGGGCAGCCCATTAGCCTATTTGCAGGGGCGGCAGGGATCCAGTATGGGAGCTGACAACCAACAGGGGGCTCTGGAAGCTGTAGTTCCTCAGTTAGCTCCCTGCTTATAGAGCTTATAGAAACATATATTACCTTTTAAAATCTAAGACTAACTCATCTGTGTGTGTGTGTATGTTTCCTGTTTTAACCATGTAAATAACACTCATTTATTTTCTTAGTTAATAAATCTTTAGTTAGTTTGTTATAGGATTGGTTACACGCCTTGTCTTTGGTTTGAGATCTGAGTACAAATGACCTGGGGTAAGTAACTGGTCCTTTGGGACTGGAAGTAACCTGAATATTGCTGTGATTTTTGTTGTAAAGTAACCATCTTTCCGATAGTCCAGCTCGCCTTGTGACAAGACAATACCCTTGGGCATTCCAGTCTGTCTGTGACTCCATGCTAAGAGCGTTACAGTGCTTTAGGAGTTTACACTTGTTACTGGGTTGGTAAAATCTAATTATGGAACACATGGACAATTTGGGGTTTCTCTTGGCTTTTTGACAGTTTGCCCTGAGGTTGGCACTCCTGGTTGTGAGTCACTCCAGACAGCGTGACTTACAGCTTTGCTAAGTAAGGGCCTGGATGACTTTTTCCCCTATCCAGCTAGGGGTGTGTTGTCGAGGTGTTTAGAAGAATCACAGTTCTCTTGCTAAATATGCCACCACCACTATTTCCCTTAAACACAAAATAGTACCATGCCTGTCAAAACAGATCCAGCTCTAAAAAGATGTTTGTCTTTCAATTTGTGATCACTTACGCAATACTTCTTCTTGTGGAACACCGTGCTGTTCATAAAACTGAACATCTAAAACATCTTCTATTTTTTCAACAATTTCTATATTATTTTTCGGACACAAAAAAAGGATAATGGTACTTTTGACATTAAAAATTCTGTTTTGATATTGCTATTTTAAAAACAATACAATTCAAAAGGTTTCCAGAATATTTATCATGAAAAGAGATACTGCCTCTTTTGGGCCAAATTGTGACCAGCCTTATGTAACAGAAAAGATGCTTAATGGGTAGATTTGCAGTCCTTATCTACCTGCAATACAGGCAGCAGCACTGAAGTGGAAGCAGGCTCCACACAGCTGCTAATCTCCATCTTGGTTGAGCAGGAGGGAGCAGAACAGGGTCATAAATGGGCAAAACCTTGATTTTTGTTCCCTCCATCCCCCCTGTGACTGTCTATACTATCATGGTCACCACTTCAGCAAGACTATAATAAATTGTGCACAAAGAATGCCTTGTGAGGTTTCATTTGAAAATTCATAATCGACTGAACATTATTGTCCTGGTAAAATCTGTGTTAACATTATATGCAAAGTTATAAGTTTCTAGTGTATACCATTGCTGTAACATGTTCCAGAGTTAGAAAGACAGGCTCCAACCAGTTTTTCAGAGACAAAGCCACAATAGCACCCCAAACAGGTGGTAGAGGGCCATCACCTAATTAAGCGACATCCTCCAGTGGGGGGCGGGGGAGAGAAGGGAAGCAGGGGAGAAAGATGTAAACAACAAATATACATTTCATCACAGAGTTAATTTAAACCTCATGTCCACAATGGACTGCGAGTCACCATGATTCAGCAAGAATGTTTACAGCACCAGAAATTGAGTTCTAAAAGATGAGGAAAACATTTGATTTCACTTCTCCTCCTCTCATCTCTCTGCTCATGACATCAATGACTCTCAAAGAACTGAACTAAGAGTATGTCTACACTACCCTCTGGATCGGTGGGCAGTGATCGATCCAGCAGGACTCAACTTATTGCATCATAAATTGACACACACACCCCACAAGTGCTCTTCCATCGACTCCTGTACGTCAGTGCCATGAGAGGTGCAGGCATAGTCAACGGGGGAGCAGCAGCAGTCGACTCACTGCGGTGAAGACACCATGCTAAGTCGATCTAAGTATGTCGACTTCAGCTACATTATTCACATAGCTGAAGTTGCGCAACTTAGATCGATCCCCACCCAGTGTAGACCAGGGCTAACAGGGAGTGGTCCCAGGCTGGAAGGAGACCCCGCCTGAGAACTTTACAGCAGCCTATGGTGAGACCAAAATCTTTGCTTTTAAGGCCACTTAGCTTGTTAAATTAGAGTAATATGCAAGCTAATACCTTTTATTTTCTTTTGTAACCAATCCAAGTATGCATCACTACTTGTAATTACTTAAAATCTATCTTTTTGTAGTTAACAAACTTATTTTATTGTTTTATCTTAATCAGTGTGTTAAAGTGTATTGGATACTCCATTTGGGATAAGCAAGGCTAGTGCATGTATCATTTTCCTTAGATGAAATGATGGACTTCCTATGAGCTTGCATTGGTCAGTAACATGCTGGACAGTACAAGACGCACATTTCTGGGGGAACACGGCTGGGACTAAGAATTTGCATGCATCACCCTCTATGTATTCATAAGTGACTGGTCAGAGTACTCATGTGTTTAGCTGGAAGGGACATTACATGCTGAAGGCTGTGTGAGCAGACCAGGGGTGGCTGTTCTGACAGTAAAGCAGTATAAAAGGCACCACAGGCTAGAGAATAGAGCAGGGACACAGTTGTTCAACAGTCCTGATTGTACCTTGGGTAATGTCACATCAGGGTCAGCTTCAGGCACCAGCATTCCAAGCAGGTGCTTGGGGCGGCAATCTGCAAGGGGCGGTAGTCTGTGTGTTTTTGCCCCCAAGCAGCATGCTGAATTGCCGCCACCACGGAAACGTGAGTGCTGTCCTAATGGCACACAGACTGCCCCTCGCCGTCCGCGGCAGCAATTCGGCACACTGCTTGGGGCGGTGAAAACAGTAGAGCCGGCCCTATGTCACACCCACACGCAGCTTTGGAAGTTAAGTATATCCTGTGCCAAGTTTAGACCTAGCACAGCTTATTACCTACCCAGAGGAGCAAAGAAATGATCAGGGAGATGGTGATTGTCTGGGTCTGTCTATACTATATTTTTTTTAACTTGAGTTAATTGACTGTGAATTACCTTGTGTTAGCCAACAGGTTTGTACATGCTAGTCTGGATATTGCACAAATAAATATTCCAGGAAACAAATGTTTGTAGTTTGTAGGTTGAAACTGATTTTTTTAAAAATCTATTCACATTTTGTTAGTAACAGGGGTATAGTAAAATTAGTTGAAGTTGGAAAATTGAGAGTTAGCACTGATAATCAGTACCAAGGATTTGTTTGCTTAAAAAAATTGGTTTTGATTTATCACATTTATGACTGTAAATATTAAATGTTGTGTATGTGCAGTATATTCTCCCTCCACCTTTGAAGATATACATTTACCTATAAAGTCTCATGACCACTTTTACAAGTGAAGCCACTTAATCTGATCTAAAGCATTAGTTTGATTTAAACTTCTAAATATGAACTAAGGTTTAATATCAGTTTAATCTAGTCACACATTTTTAAGCAGTTTAAGGTTTTAAGCTATGTTAAAGGGCACAAAACTTACCAAAACCCCCTCAAATCTCCCCTACCTGCCCTCAACCCCACACTTTGAGGGAGACTGAGAGCAGAATGTGTCCACAAATATAGACCCAGATCCTGCTACAACAGCAGTGCATATATGGAGCTAATCCTTGCATAATGTATATAGTAGTATACATGGTAATTTGGACTCCACTTTGCCTGTCTAGCAAATTAATATAATATGAAGGAATATGTTGTATAAAAAGCAAAAGACACAAAATATTAGCCAATGCATGCCACTAATTAAATAAAAAGTTACCTATATTTAAATATTAATTAGCCTAAAGGTGGGGATTTAGCAATATAACTCCTATTTCAGTCAATAGCAGTTACAAGGCTAAACTTCATATAAAACCGCGAGAGACAAATATTCGGTAAAGTGTCAATAATTCTTCGTGCATCATTTTGAGCATCTTATGTCAGGAACCAAACCAATCAACAAAAGCCAAGAACAAAGATGGTCAAATAATGAGAAAATGTATTCAAGTATTTGATTAAAAATTATAACATTCAGAATGGATATTATTTGCAACTAATTAGCTGACTAGTTACAGCCAAGAAATTCACTAAAACTCGCACTCTTGGCTAAAATCTGCTCTCAGTTACACTGGAATAAGTCCATTGACTTCTATCAATAGATTATGCCACTGTAAAGAACTAATAACCTCGGGAAAATAAACTGATTAAAAAAAAACATCTAGGCAAAAATCGTAATGCCACTGAAGTCAGTGACAAAACTACCATTGTAATTAGTGGAATCAGGATCTGCCTCTGTAAATCTAAGAACAAAACAGTTGATTCACTAAATCTAGCTAGCTCAAATATGTTAGAAAAAGCAGTGAATGGTGTTCACACAGGAAAAATTCCAGACATCTTGAGTCAATATTGTTTTGGGATTTGGTACTGTAGCTTAATTAGAGTTTAATTTCATTTATTAACTCTTTGAGTTTTGCAAGGCAATGTGGCTTTTTAGATGTCCTTTTCCCCCAAATAGCTTTAAGAAAATAAATAAATAAATAAATAAAATTCTGATAAATTTAGTTTGCAGAAATGAAATCCTCATCAGTGAGAAATGAAAATATAACGTATGAAACATACCTATGACTGTGTACAGTAAATCAGTCAATACTGGGGGAGATACTTTTCTAAGTTTAAATTCTAGAATCAAATTAGTACCTAAAGGTAAGTCCATTTGGAAACAGGTTTAGGAATCAAAGTACAGTAAAAAGAACAAGAGTACTTGTGGTACCTTAGAGACTAACACATTTATTTGAGCATAAGCTTCTGTGGGCTAAAACCCACTTCATCGGATGCATGCAGTGGAAAATACAATAGGAAGATATTTATATATATATACACAGAGAACATGAAACAATGGGTGTTACCATACAGACTATGAGAAGAGTGATCAGTTAAGGTGAGCTATTACCTTTTTCTCTCCTGCTGGCAATAGCTCACCTTAACTGATCACTGTCATAGGCTGTATGGTAACACCCATTGTTTCATGTTCTGTATGTGTGTGTGTGTGTGTGTGTGTGTGCATGTATATATATATCTTCCTACTATATTTTCCACTGCATGCATCTGATGATGTGGGTTTTAGCTCACGAACGCTTATGCTCAAATAAATTTGTTAGTCTCTAAGGTGCCACAAGTACTCCTGTTCTTTTTGCTGATACAGACTAACACGGCTGCTACTCTAAAACCTGTCAAAGTACAGTAAGAGACTTCAAAGTATTAGCTACTGAAAAGTAATTTCACTTTCTTCTAGTACTTCGTGGAGAACTCTGGGTCACTTCTAAGCAAAAAAGAGGACCATAAGTAGTGCAGATAATACTATTTTTTCCCTCCAAAGGCAAAGTTCCACATAGCAGAGGCCAAGGAAGACTGTAATAAGAAAAGCAAAGACTAAGGGATAGTCTACACTAGAAGCGATTACATCGGCACAGCATCCAGTGAAGACGCTCTGTGCCAATGGGAGAGGACTCTCCTGTTGGCATAATTACTCCACCTCCACGAGAGATGCAAGCTATGTCGGTGGGTGAGTGTCTCCTGCCGACATACCGCCAGTGTGGACAGCATTTATGTCACTGTAATTTGCCTCAGGGGAGTGGCTTTTTCACACTCCCAGGAGACGTAAATTATATTGACATAAGTAGTAGTGTAGACCTGGTCTAACTCTCCATCTTGTGCTCCAGGTGTTCAAGACTTAGCTGTGGCTTTTACCTTACCTCAAACCCCCAAGAGATGGTGGGAAATCACCTTGCACTCTCTACCCTCCACCTCTAGTTGCACCCACATAGAGTCAGCTAGAGCCTGTCTCTGACAGCTTTTGCATTGTAGACTTGGGGCAAGAGTGCTTGGAGTGAGATATCAGAGGGGTAGCCATGTTAGTTCGGATCTGGTACTCCGGAGTGAGATATGTTTTTCTTCAAAAATTGTAAAGTGCAAATCAGGAGCAGTGAAAACTCAAAGAAAAAAGCAGGAGAAAACATCTTCAGGATGCTTCTTTAACTGGTATCATTGTAATAATCCAACAAAATATGTCCTCCTGTTGATCGGATATTAGAAAGCCTGTTTTAAGTTATTCTAGTCAGGTTAGATGTGAGGGAAAACAAATCTTGGGATGATTCAGTGTTGATTGTGCTTAAAAGAATGTATTCCAAACTCCTTGAAGTCAGTACAATCACCAAGGGGGGGAGTGAGGAGAAGAGAGAGGTACGTGGAACATCAGTCTTAACACTGGATTTCCCGAATTTTGTTCATTTATGTCTGGCATTTAAATTGCTGTAGTTCTGCTGCTACATTATATGAGGTTTACAACATTTTAAAAAATGGAAGAAGCCATTTCAGTTGATCAGGCTTATAATTCATACTTTAAAAAGCTGAATTTGTACACATTTACCTAAGAGGTTGAGTGCCTTGGGAATGATTTCAAACCTTGGGTTAAATTACAAACATTTAAAACAAAACAAGAAAACAAAGTTTAGTTACACATTTGAAGTACCTCATCATTTTGAGTAAATTAAATGTAAAAGAAAAAAAGATTAATTTTTCAATAATATATTCATAAATTTTGTATAAGTTATATTATTTATGCAAAAGACCAGAACAAATTTACCCTGGCATATAATTAGTGTACATATTTAAAAAGCATGCTATGATTATGTGAAAAAATATTCTTGGATACTTTTTTAAATGATGACGATATGCTGCACAATAGCTGATTTTTAAACTGCATTGTTTTAGCTTCTTGGTATTCTTTCCTTTGTAGTACCAAACATGATATTTATTTAGATTTATACATGTAGAAAGAGAGGAACCCTTCTGAAAACTCTCAGTGACCTGGCATATGTTAACAAAACAAATCAGACAGGCCAGAATCCGTCCCCAATGGCATGCAACAACACGCACACAAACCCAACTGACTCACTCGTAGCTAAACAGAACCCAACTCCTATACCTTGCACCAACCCTCAATGTCCATCAAGCTCCTCCCACCTTGAAAGTCTGAGTATAAAAATTGGCCTTGCTGCAGTTCAAGGCCAACAGACCCAAAGCTATTTTGAGATAAAGTGTGGAGCCAGTTCCAAGTCTGAAGGCCCCTCACAAAGAACATTCTACCGCCAGGAAGTCTACCAGATTTTTTTTTTTAAATCAGGTATTTTTAAATTATTTTAGAAGATCTCAAGATAGCAAATTGGCCAATTCTGAGTTACTTGTACACCTCAATCTTTCACTTACACCCATTATTTTTATTATGCTATTTAAATAGTACTGTAGATGTACCATGGCATTGTACAAACACATAAAAGCTGAGTTCCCTGTCCCAAATAGTTCAGTTTTCCAACTCTCAACACAATATTTTGTGTTTTGCTTCAAGTCGAGCTCCCAGATGCTTGTGATTAGTTGAGAGTCACAGTTTACATTTTTTAAAGTAGTAAGTTTCTGGCCCTAATGGTTGCATGTCAAGCTTAAAAACATGACCCAAATGTACCCCCAAATTAAACAAGAAGTCAGTAAAAAGAACCCTATTTTCAGGGTTTTGACTTGTGATTTTTGAATGCTTACTTTCTCTTCTCTAAATATTCCTGACAACCTCACCCCAGAAATGATAGAAAGCATATCTGTATGCAGGCTTCAGCTTCATATAAGGACTAATTCAGACTCAGAACAACCAACACAGTAGATTGTATCGAATCCCTTTGCTCCCTGTGTCTGTGCACCATAAACAATGATTGTGTGCTTGATTATTCTGATTATTGTGACTTTCCATATTTCCCTGAAATATCAATATTGAATGGGAAGTGATAAAAGATGCTACCTGGATTGAAAACAATCAAGAAAATCATTAGTTCACACACATTTTTGGTCAACACAGGCCATCTCTTGCTTCTAAGATAAAAGGAAATTTAAAAAGCAAAACAATATCTGAGTACACATGTACAATTCTTTTAAAACAACATCATGATGAAGATGAATTAAAACAGAACACAGTACCACTAGCTCTGAGTAAAAGCTAAATAAATTTCTGCTGGTATACACACATTGCATAGAAAAATTCCATGGATACTTTACGCCATTTATCTAGGTATTTATATGACCTTCAGCATCACAATATTACAATAATATTAATTTTATGTATAAAATATTTCTCCTAAAAACATACAAAAGCGCTCAGGCTGTGAAGTAATCATAAAACAATTTCGCATTAAGCAATAAAAATAACAGCCCAACCTTAACTAAATTACTGACAAGGTGGGTAAACAAACAATAAAATAGCAAGAGTGATAATTTAAAAGCACCACTTAAAAAAGTACCGTTTTAATGTTTTTTAAAAGTAGAGAAGAGATTAACGGGCTGGATTTCAGGAGGGAGCAAATTCCACACCGTTGGGGCTGCAATAGCAAAGAATCAGTCGCTGATGGACTTCAGACAGGGTGGCAGAACCCCTGAACACCAGTTGCTATGTAAGCTAAAAACCCATAAGGTGGAGGCCCTGTATATAACTAGGGCAAGTCCCATTCAGAGCTTTATAAACCAGTAACACTAGTTTAAACTGAATCTGCCACTTAATATGCAACCAATGTAAAAAAACACAAAACGGTCTGAATACAATCATAATAGCTGAAACTCAGATCTTTTTTTGCAGTACTACTGCCTATCTAGTTGTTTTCTCATTCTGTATTTGTGCATTTGATTTTTCCTTCCTGAGTGTAGTACTTTGCACTTGTCTTTATTGAATTTTATCTTGTTGATTTCAGACCAATTTTCCAATTTGTCAAGGTTGTTTTGAATTCTAATCCTGTCATGCTTGCAAACCCTCCAATCTTGGTGTCAGCCACAGATTTTATAAGCATATTCTCCACTCTATTAACCAAGTCATTAATGAAAATATTCAATAGTACCAGAACCAGTACTGACCCTTATGGGATCTCACTTTATAGTAAGTTCATCTAGACCAAATGTCCCTCATTTGCTTATGAGAATGTCACATGACACTGTCAAATGTCTGGCTAATATGAAGATTAAAATATAAATAAATAAATGTAATATAAAAATATTACGTTAAATAAATTCTTCCATTCCTATGCATCTGTTGCTTCCCCCAGTATTCCTTAGGTCAGTAACTTTGTTAAAGAAGGAAATTAGGTTGATTTGGCATGACTTGTTCTTGAAAAATCCATGATGGCTATTACTTCTCACCGTATTATCCTATAGCTGCTTATACATTGATTGTGTAATGATCTGTTCAAATATCTTCCAAACATTAACCTGTTCTTTCCCTATTCTGGTCTGTGTTCCTTCTCCTCGATGTTAATATTAATTGTGTTAAGCAGCTGATTACAATTAACCTTTTTAGAGAAGAATGAAACGAAATAGGAGCAGAGCAGAGCAGAGTTCTTTACCTGGATTTCCTGCACAAAGGGAGCTGCCTGCATGCCATTTGTTTCTAACCTTACTAAGGTAAAAAGGACTTTGTGGATTTTGTGTAAGTAAACAAATTACACTGTGTAGCCCATAAGGCCAGTTTGCTAGCTTGCTATATTGCGCAATATGTTTTCTTTTGGTTTGATTCATATTATTTTGTTATCATATCTTATTATTAGTGAATCATAGTATTTTCTTGGGTTTTGTTTATATTGAATGCCAGTTTATGGTATTCGTAAAAGTTATCCATAATAGCTGACTGTAATGCAAGTACCCTAGAGACCTGAATCCTGTCTGATTAGCTAGAACAAGTTAGTATGAATGTTTGCAACCTTTGGCATAGATAAATGGCCTACCAGTTGCCCCCCTTTATTTTGGGGAACTGATTGGGGAACCGAACAAAGAACTGAATCTGTTTACCTTAGGTCCGGAGCAGACCGGTAACCGCAGGACACACTGCAGAACATGGAAGTCATGAGTTAGGTCAAGGGTAATGGTTTCAGGGATGATATAATCAATATTAATACATCTGAATATATGTCATAATATGTTAACCTATAGAGTAAGTGTACCCAAAGATTTATGTGGGTGAGGAAATAAGATTTTGGCATGGTAGGTTGAGCCTAGATTCCAGCAGTGGGCAGTACCGAGACCTATAAGAGGGCAAACAACCAGGCAGAGTGGTCACTTTTTCCTATCTTCTATCAATCTCTCAGCTCAGTTTTGCAACACAGCCTAGCTACTCAACACTCAAACCTAATCCCTATCAACTTGGGAAGCCTGGACCATCAGTTCCTCGGGCATGCAAGAGATGAGGCTGGTCCTCTGTCTCCTACTACCAGGTCTTCAGGGAAGGGTGTAAGTATGCCAACTTAAGTAGTCTTTTAGAAGAGAAGAGAAGAGAAGAGAAGAGAAGAGAAGAGAAGAGAAGAGAAGAGAAGAGAAGAGAAATGTTAGAACCAGGGGTCACAGAATTGTATTACCTCTTTGTGACTCTGTGTTTTGTAACATTTATTCTTCTTTCACTCATTTTCATAAAAATCTTAACAAGTTGGTATTGTCCTCAGTATAAGTGTCCTTGTCATCCACCCTGAGAGTCCTCTCATGATATTGAACTCCTTATCCCTGTAGCCTGAACTGGGACAAGAACCTAAAATATCTTCTGATCAGATCAGTGGTGAGCCATAATAAACTAGCCCATAAATTCATATCAACAACTAAGAAAACATCCAAGATGAAAAAAGGGCTATTAATATATTATTATTATTCATAAAATGTTACGTTATTACAAATTTGCCACCTACTTTACTCAATTTTTGAGATATTTACTGTGATTATTTTCATACACATGATAGTTGGAGAATATAACTCACATTGTGTAAAAGAATGTAAGAATGCTCTATTCACATTCCAAGAGCAATGATGCTTACGATTTGTTATCAGAGTGTGATGGGGTGTGCTCTCTACACCCACTCTGAAGGAGTTAAAATAGGTCAGATGGGCCAATTAACCTATTAGGCTGCAAAGTGGGGGAATTAGGATGAGAGGGTCCTAATCGAGGGAAGCTCACCTGTGCAGGGAGCTGGTAGCAGAAAAGAGGCTGCAGAGAAGAGGGCTGCAGTCACTTTCTCTGGGACAAGGGAGAGAAAGGAATTTGGACCCAAAAGGAGAGGTTTGTTTAGCAGATCTAGGAGACAGGGGTTTAGGTAGAAGAGTGGAGAATGCGAGCTTCAGATACGCAAGTTAGAAAGCACTCCAGAGGAGTAGCAGACCTTAGCTGCTGAAAATAGGGCCCCTGGGCTAGAACCCAATGTAGGGAGCAGGGCCTGGGTTCCCCTACTGGTCATTCAATGAGTGATACAATATGGGCAGTGACCTTGAAAACTGTCCCGGTCCATTTGTTCTAGCCACTGAGGGAGTGGCTCAGCCACAGCAGTGGCCTTAAGGACAGCCTGGGATGGCTTGGCTGGAGGGCTAAGCCACGAAGAAATGGTGCTACATTTCCTGAGGAGCAAGAGAGGGGCTGGAGAGTGACAGGAGGGGCTGAGAAACCACGAGAATAAGCAGCAAAGAATCCTGTGGCACCTTATAGACTAACAGACGTTTTGGAGCATGAGCTTTCGTGGGTGAATACCCACTTCGTCGGATGCATCCAGACTAACACGGCTACCCCTCTGATACTTGACACGAGAATAAGGTATCAGGTTGGCAGAGCTAATACTTAGATGCATCCGGCAGGAGGCACTCCAGTGTGACACAGGGTTATATACTATGTCATAAAATAGGCTTCTTTTCATACTTCCTATTTTTCAATGAAAAACCTTAATTTTGCAAAGACATCTGACATTTCTAACTCAATTTTCCACTTAATGGTGAAAACTTTTGTTGTTCCTCAAATGCTTAAGATGGCATAAGCTTCTTTTGAGGTGTATATTTGCAAATATTTTATATCTAAATTCAAGCCTACAGAGAATAACTTCCTGAGACTATTGCTGTATGAACAATACAATATTTTATGCCCAAATATAGCAAGTTTATTTGAGGCTTTAACTGGTTACTAATAAAAGAAGCCATTTGAGTATAAAATATTGATTAATTAAGCAACTCCTTACCAAACTCAGAAAGACAGGAGTCACCTCTCTAAATATTGGTACGAAGAAAGGACAATAACTTTTTAAATTACTATTTAAGATTTTAAAACTCTCTTTAAGAATTATGTAACTTTAAAAAGACTTTTTGAGAGCTTAAAGACCTTTATATAGGGAATAGGAATGTTTCAATTCATTTGAAACAAAATTTCAACTCCTATTAAACCCAAATAGAACTGAAGGGTTCCCAGAAAATAGACTACATAAAAAAGGTAATATTCCAACTTTAAGCATGTTCTGAGAGTGTCCCATCACAAAGACAAAAGCAATTACAACACTGCTGTATATGTATTAGCAGACTGCATATTCATTAGCTGAAGATACTACCAGTGCAATTCCATGAAGGTTTTTATCCAATGAAAGGGCAACAGCAGTAGATATTTGAATCTACCCAAATCCCTAAAAGAGATGTGCCTTCCTCCTTCAGTGAAATAATGGGAGGAGGAAAGTATATATAGACAGGGAGGTGTACACCACATTTTTCTTTGATAAAATATTTAAAACTATTAAGTGTGTGAAGCAGCAAATGGCTTCTAACTATGCTTTGGCCAAGTCCATTTACATTTATGTTTAGCTGCTTTCTTAAAAGACTGACAGATATAGGTCCTTGATTTTCACACCAATTGGAAATGCAGGCTCAGTCTAACAAATAGCTTGAAAATTTGCAATCTGGTAAGGTCAAGAATAACTTTGACATCATTCAAGCTGCTCGTTTCCCCAGAGGAAAAAAAATGAAGGATGTTGGTCTGGAGACAAGAAAACAGTGACGATAATGATCAGTTGACAGACTTGACACTATTTGGTGTCAGAACATTTAAATACTATTGATTGGGATCAATATAAGGGTAGCTAGGTGACATGTAATGGCCTGTAATATATAGGAGGTCCGATTGGATGATCTAATAGTCCCTTCTGGCCTTAAACTCTATGAATAAATCTCTGTGAATTAAGCAGGCAAGTAGCAGCACTCTCATCTCAGTTTATCCTGTTCATCTCATCTCTACATGTAAGCAAAGAACAGCAACAAAGCTGCTAAAAGGAACAAAGAAACCACAGCACAGCATCTGGAAACAGCAACCTTCTGATTCAGCACTGTTTCTGCAACATGATGATATCACTAAGACTTCAGCATCATTGGTGAGATAGAGTTTGCAAGGGATAATATTTTTTCTTATCATTTTAATGGGATATTGAAATACTTTTGTAATTTAAGATACTAACAGCTTTTCCTGTGAAACCTCAGATTGTTTAGACTGTGCATTCAAGGAAAAGAGACATAAAATAATCTTGGTAAGCAGAGAAATAGTGGGATTTAATTTGAATTAATCATTCATAATAGTCATTAACTTGCCCGTCTCAGCTTGAATAGCTTCTTTTAAGATACTGAGTTAAAAACTTCCTTTGGTTTCCGAAGACTTAGCAAAGATCACTTAGCTCTGCCCATTTATATATTGTTTTCTATGATAAACCAACTAGGATCCACCAGTCCATAAACAAAATTTCTTTACCCATCTATAAATTGTTTTACTTACTTATGCTACACTGTGATAGGACTCACTAGTGATTTGGGAATAACATAGTTTGTTTTTTGTTTACCTAGAGAAGAGCTTACTCAACAGGGTAGACTCACTCCCAAAGGTGTAATTTCTGTTGAAAGCTCTCCACAGAAAGACATACAGAAGAGATTGAAACTGAATTGTTTATTATTTGTGCTCTGCTGTTTTGTTTCATCTTTCTTTAATAATAAATTGGACATAGTTAATAATAGTATTATTTTGCTGGTTCCCTAACACACTCTTACAATCTGTGTCTCCTCCTTGTTATCCAAATTGTAACCTCCCTGCAAGGCCCTGAATTTCAGCTAGCATTTTTAATCAAGGCAGCTGAACACCTTCCTACAATGAGTAGTATTTACTACGGTGACGATTATCAGAGAGGTAGCCATGTTAGTCTGGATCTTTGCTGCTTTTATGGTGATGATGGGATTCCTCAAGATAGTAGGCAGTACATATGTGTTTGCAGAACTGGACTCTTTGCAAAATAAACATTTCCCACTCTCACATCCAGACACCATGTGAGCTAGAGGCAGAAACTCATATATTTTCATCTCAATGGGCTCCTTTGGTCCAGGATCACAGAATATTCAACAGGGTCCATTTCCGAAGAATAACAAATCTGTATGAGGTTTTACATGGACCCTGTTCCTGAGTGGAATATATATAATTTTAAAAACATTTATTTCCCCTTGGTGTTTTAAAATAAAATAATATCTTTTTTCTGATGCTGCATCAAAATCAGAAGATGCACAAACAGAGCTATACAGCTTCATTAGAGCTGCATTGTTTCTCTTCAAAAACTGACAGTAATTTATGCCTTCAGGAGCCTGACAATTGCTTCTGCATTTAATTCTGCTTTAGTTGGCACCATGCCAGCCCTGAGAAAGGACAGATCTGTAGAGCCAAATGTCATCTAGATTTCTGGTCTGACTAAACTGACGACTCAGCTTCTCATTCCTCTATCTCCCATCTACTTATCTGCTTATCTTTGCTCCCTCGTTTTCCAGCTCCTGAACATTTCAAAGAGGGAAGTTCTCCTTTCAGGTAAAATGTCCTCTTTGTCTCACAAATCTGACTACTCGATCATTCTTAACTCAGAGTTTGTGCACCCAAGGCCAGAAATCTTGGCATTGTGACTAACTCCGTATATACTCCTACTTCTCACAAACTGTCTGCCTATCATCATCTCTAAACTTGCACAATGTGTCCTTACCTAAATCCTGCCTCTTCTGAAATTCTTATTCAGATCTTAACCACTTCCCATCTTATTAAAATTCCTTTTCATGACTCTCCTAAATTCCTGTTCTCTGAACTTCATACTCTATTGTAGAAAAATTCTTGCATTTGGGGCTGATTGTGGCCCTATTCCCTAACACCTTTGTTAGCACCCTATAATCTCAGAATCCAGTTACAACTGCTCTCATGTTTTTTTTCAAAACTAGGCATCACCTTACCTCTCTAAATTTGCTGCCTCTGCTACTTGCTCTACCTCAGTCTGAGCCTTGTTTCTATACCTTCCTTGTGACTCTCCTAGTTGGAGTTTTCTTTCATTCTTGCTGAACCTACGTCTTGAAGCATTCTCCTCATTTCCTCCACTTGTCAACTGTCTCTCTGCAAATTTGAGAAATGTGAGAAAAGGTGGGTGTGGTCATATCTTTTACTGGACCAGCTTCAGTTGGTGAGCAAGACAAGCTTTAGCTACACAGAGCTCCTCTCCCTGTCTGTTAAACAGGGCCGGCTCCAGGCCCCAGCACGCCAAGCACGTGCTTGGGGTGGCATGCCACAGGGGGTGCTCTGCCGGTTGCCAGTAGGGCGGCAGGTGGTTCTGGTAGACCTCCCGCAGGCATGCCTGCGGAGGGTCCGCTGGTCCTGCAGCTCCGGTGGAGCATCCGCAGGCCTGCGGGAGGTCCACCGGAATCGCGGGACCAGCAGACCCTCCGCAGCCACGTCTGCGGGAGATCCACCAGAGCCGCGGGACCAGCAAGCAGCAGAGCACCTGCCGCGGCATGCCACCATGCTTGGGGCAGCGAAATGGCTAGAGCTGGCCCTGCTGTTAAAGGTACTCAAAATGTCTCTTATCACCCCACATTGAAATCCATAAAGGGTATCAAACAACTACAACCATCCTCGATGGGGACCCCATCCTGTAAGAAAGCTTTCTTGAACCCACTCTTCTCGCCTTCAAACAACCCCCCAATCCCTCCAAGCTCATTATCAGAAGCGAGCTCCTCAAAGACCAGGACACACCGTCTCAAAGTGACACAGACCCTGCCAAAACAACAGATGCAAAACTTGCAGACATATCTCCACTATTGCAATAATAAACACCCACAACACACTTTTCAAGATACACGTATCCTACACACGCCTATCACAACATATAGTGTACCTCATTCAGTGCACTAACTTCCCCAAAAACAGCCATGTGGGTAAAACCAATCAGTGCACTCTCAAATTAACTCACACAGGAATATGATAAAAAACAAAAACACCCTATAACCTGTGGGTGAACACTTTTCACAAAGTGATCACTTTATATTTGACCTATCAGTTCTCATCCTCAAAGAAAACTTGCACAAAGCTTTCAAAAGACAAGCCTGAGAGCTTAAATTCATAACTTTGCTAGACACTGAAAATCATGGTCTTAATAAAAATACTGGATTTATGTCTTATTACAACAATCTATAGCCCACTAACCCCCTTTTTATCGTATACTACAGGTGTACTGTCAGGCTACTTCACTGTGAATGGTTCCTTAAAATATATACTAACTACTTAAGTTTAACTATCTGTTCAACCTTGTATTTAGCTGTGTCACCCTGAGTACCTTTCCCAGACCCATGGAAGAGCTCTTTGTAGCTCAAAAGCTCCTATCTCTCATCAAGAGAAACTGGTCCAATAAAAGATATTACCTCAGCCATTTTGTATCTCTAATATCCTGGACGAAAATGGCTACAACAACACTGCATAAATTGCTGCAAATATGTCACTTTGGGGCAGCCCCACATGGGTGCTGGGGAAATATGCAGGAAAAGGGGGAGAAGGAATCCTTCTTTTCAGGAATCAGGCTATATCTAAACTACATACTATGTTGCCAAAACTTATGTCACTCTAGGGTAAGAATATTCCACACACACACCCCGAGTGACATAAGTTACACAGGGGTCAGCAACCTTTCAGAAATGTTGTGCCAAGTCTTCATTTATTCACTCTGATTTAATGTTTCATGTGCCAGTAATACATTTTAAAGTTTTTAGAAGGTCTCTTTCTATAAGTCTATAATATATAACTAAACTATTGTTGTATATAAAGTAAATAAGGTTTTTTAAACGTTTAAGAAGCTTCATTTAAAATTAAATTAAAATGCAGAGCCCCTCGGACTGGTGGCCAGGACCTGGGGAGTGTGAGTGCCACTGAAAATCGGCTCACGTGCTGCCTTTGGCACGTGCCATAGGTTCCCTACCCCTGAGTTACACCGACATAAGCATTTGTGTGTACAGCGCTAGGTTAGCAGGAGAGCTTCTCCCACTGACATAGCTCATGCTGCTCGTGGATGTGGGTTTTTTATGCTGACAGGAGAGCTCGTCAGCAAAGAGCGTCTTTGCCAGACATGCAGCAGTGGCATAGCTGCATCGGTGGCATAGCTGCGCTGTACATATAGACATATCCTCAGAGAGCTTTGGTGGCCCTCGCACAATCCCTCTGTAAAGGTGAAGGGAGGGATCTTCCAGCTGCACACACAACCTTGGCCACGCTTGTACACTGTCATCCAAAAACTCTGTAGACCAGGGTTCCATGATGTAGAGGGGAGTTGTCCCATAAATGAAAACCTGCTTCCCTTCTTGACTAGTGGAACTGTACTTGTCGGGGTAGCAGAAGGATTTACTCCTTTTAGCATATGATTAAAATTCTGCAAATCACAATAGTCCATGCCCTCCGTTCTTCTTAATTATAATTTGTATATACTCGATCATAAGCCGGTTTGTTTATAAGCCGACCTCTCCAAAATGGATAAGTAAAAATGGAAAATTTTTATGACCCATTCATAAGCCAACCCTATAATTCAGGGGTCAGCAAACTTTGGTTCCCGGGCTATCAGGATAAGCTGTTGGTGGATCGAGATGGTTTGTTTACTTCGAGCGTCCGCAGGCACGGAGGTAAACCTAAATAAACAAAGTGTCCTGGAACGCCAGCTGCTTACCCTGACGGACCGGGACAGTAACTTGTGGGGAAATTTTTTTTGGGGGGAGAAGCTGGGAGTTGGGGGAGTAATCCCTGTGACCACCTCCCCACATGACCCCATCCCTAGTCCGGGACCCCCACACTCTCCCCATCCCATCCCTTCCCACCTTATCTGGGGAAGGCCAGGGGAGGATGTCTCTGGCCCGGCTGAAGCTGATCTGGCAGGCTGGGCAGTGTGGCCACAGCCTGCTCTAGTGGGCCGGTCAGCGCAGCCACAGCCTGCTCCGGCGGGCCGGGCTGGGTGGCATGGCCACAGCACATTCCAGTGTCCTGTGGCCAGGCGGCACAGCTTCAGCCTGCTAGCCCCAGAGCAGCCTGCAGCTCCTTTGGAGGCTGGGAGGAGAGCAGCATGGCGAGAAGAGGAGAGACTCTGGCCCTGCCTTTTCCCTTCTGGCTCTGCTGGCTGTGCTGCCTCTCCTTGCTCCCTCTGTTGGCAGGAGGGGCTGTGTCCCACCTCTCCATTTCTATACCTGTTCAGAAGCCAACCTCCTTCTCTGGTGCTCCTCTTTTTTACTAAAAAAATTTGGCTTATGAACAAGTATATACAAGTATATAGTCTGTTTAAAAAATATCTGCCTTAATTACTGGTCTAAAATTGCTCTTTTTTTCCTTTTTCTCTCAAAAGCTTGTTTGTATGAGAGTCACAGCACCCTAAAGTAGTATCATTTTAACTTACTTTTCTTGATTAAGTGTGATATTTTGTATAAAGGTCTCTATATAAAAATTAATCGTATTGCACTGCATTACATTTTATGTGAGACTCTGAAAGTTTATGTTGTATTTTTGGATTCCTCAATAAAACCAGATGAAAGAGTTTCTAGGAAAACAGTGGTCTATAGACAAACTGGTAGATATTATGCCAGATGAAAATATACTGATTTTCTTTAAAGAAACATTGGAGAGAATAAAATTCAGAAAAAAAACATCTGAGGAAAAATGAAATAAAAATTATCTCCATGTACATTAAACAGACTGTACTATAAAAGCAGCAAAGAGCCCTGTGGCACCTTATAGACTAACAGACGTATTGGAGCATGAGCTTTCGTGGGTGAATACCCACTTCATCGGATGCATGGGACGAAGTGGGTATTCACCCAGGAAAGCTCATGCTCCAATACGTCTGTTGGTCTATAAGGTGCCACAGGACTCTTTGCTGCTTTTACAGATCCAGACTAACATGGCTACCCCTCTGAGACTGTACTATGTTGGTCATGTTAAAGTGGTATCCCAGATCTCTGTGATGGAGGTTTATATTATTATCAAACACAAGATCTGAACTGTTACAGACACCTCTCTCTCTTAGTGGTGTGATTCCCAGATTGTGGAGAAGCTGAGTTTCTGTTTCGTCAGCCCAGAAATCTAGATGACATTTGGCTCTACAGATCTGCCCTTTCTCAGGGCTGACATGACTCTCTTTTGAGCTAGCATGCTAAAAATAGTAGGGTAGATCAAGTAGCATGGGCAGTGGTGGCAATGGTGGCACAGCCTAGCCACCCTGACCAACAGGGTTTAGGCGGGTTTATGCAACAGGGCAGCTAGTGAGTATGTATACATGAACTGAGAATCACACACCTAGCTCATAGTTTCGACACAGACTAAAACAATTCTTAAGTCAGGAAAGATTCTTCTAGTGCTCATTTATAAGCGGGTTCCCATGTTAAAAGTAAGTTCAAAGGAGCTGGAAGGTAGAGCATTCATTAAAAGTAGCCTTGTAGTTGTCTTGTCATGCCATTCACAAAGTATTACTAGCGGTGGTGATTTTACAAAACTCTTCCAAATAGAAGATATAAAAGAGACTTCATGTTCTACTATTCTGACACTATTATAAGTGTATAAACAGAATATCAAATGACTGCAGTATATATAAGGGAAGCACATTTGTTGAAGGATTTCTTATTAATCAAAGGGAAAGTTATTAAATATTCTCTCTATCTCAGATAAAGCAACTACTAGTAAAAATTTTCATGAGTGTCAAGAAATCTCAGGCTACAATAACCCCAATTTGTAATACCTGCACATGATTTGAAGTTGTCCTAATATATGTTCAATTAAAAGTAATCTTATGATAATGGCAGTGTCACTGATCTTTGTAGGAACTGATTATCTCTAGAGACTTACTGATAATAGGCAGTTATTAACTGATAACTTGGGAATTAATTATAGGCTACATCTACACTATGAGCTAGCAGTATGATTCCCCTTCACATGTACACATACTTGCAGTAGTTCTCATTGAGCTACTACAAATATAAATAGCAGTATAGCCGTGATAGAATGGATAGTAGCAGTGGAGGCATGGCTTGGCCATGCTTAGTATACACCCGCAGGTTTCGGGAAGATTTGTAATTGGATCAATTTAGCTCCACTGTCACTGGTCATGCTACCAGTGGTTGCTAGCCTGAGTATGCATACATGAGCAGGGGAATCACACCCCTAACCTGTAATGCAGATGTATCTATAGGCACAGCTGGTAGCACCACCTATATTTAAGGTAGCCCAGTATAGCCCATTATACAACTGTGTTTTCAGTAACAACTTTGCCAAACATTAATCATTCAAGGTGAAATTTTCCATGCCAGGGGTCTGCCTCAGGTTGAATTTTTTGGAAAATTTCAGCAAAAATTGTTCAGTCTCTTCCTAGATTGAGATATGGGGAAATTCATTGTTTTGCCTGTGTTCAAAAATTCTTACAGGTATTTCATTGGGGAACCCTCCATACTTTGATGCAGGGACTTGAAATTTGGCAGGGACTTGAAATCTGACACCCTCTGCTGTTCCCATGAAAAATCTCCTCAATGTGACCAAGTTATATAAATCTTTGAGAAAATCTCAGTTCTCATGTGCTCAGTGAGATTTGTTAAAAGGGGGGCATCCCAATTCACTGAAGATTCCATCTGTGCTGATTATGCTGCAGCCCAAGGCTGCCAAGGCTGAAAAGGACTTTCCCTGCAATTACTGCTGCTGGCTGCTATGGGTAACTGGGGGGCTTGGTATCAGAACTGAGAGCAGGGAGACTGTCATTCTTCTGCTCCCCAGTGATCCCCGTGCTGGCTCCCAGGCAGCATGCGGAGGAAGTAACCTGACTCCAGTGAAAAGGAGACAAAAGACTCAGGAGTCAAGAAGGCATAGCAGCAAGGACAGTAAATTTGGACACAGATTTTAGTTGAGAGAGGGGAGAAACTGGGAGCTGTGGGAAAATTGGGGCAGGAAGAGATTGAGAATAAGTGCAGGGGAGCAGACTGAGATCAAATGAGAAGCTGTAGGAAGGGGGAAAGACTGGGAGCTAGTGGAGTGGAAAAAAGGAGTGAGGGGTCAGCAATATTGCCAATCCCAAATTTCAAAATGCAAGCGTCAGACCACAGAAAAATTATTAACTGGCCCCAATATCATGTTGTTTTTATTTTAATGTATTTTCTGGTGGGTTTTTTTTTTGGTCTGTCTTTTGATTTTTAAACTCTCCCTGCCCATTCTCAGGGTGTCTGGGACCATTTCCTAGACACCCCGGTGCAAATAAGTGATGGTCACATTAACACCACCCTATACCGAAAACCTACTGACCGCTATGCCTACCTTCATGCCTCCAGCTTCCATCTCAGGCACATCACACGATCCATTGTCTACAGCAAGTACTGAGGTACAACCGCATCTGCTCTAACCCCTCAGACAGAGACCAACACCTGCAAAATCTCCACCAAGCATTCTCAAAACTACAATACCCGCACGAGGAAATAAGGAAACAGATCAACAGAGCCAGACGTGTACCCTGAAACCTCCTACTGCAAGACAAACCCAGGAAAGAAACCAACAGGACTCCACTGGCCATCACATACAGTCCCCAGCTAAAACCCCTCCAACTCATCATCAGGGATCTACAACCCATCCTGGACAGTGATCCCACACTTTCACAGGCCTTGGGTGGCAGGCCAGTCCTCGCCCACAGACAACCTGCCAACCTGAAACATATTCTCACCAGGAACTGCACACCGCACAATAGTAACTCTAGCTCAGGAACCAATCCATGCAACAAACCTCGATGCCAACTCTGCCCACATATCTACACCAGCGACACCATCACAGGACCTAATCAGATCAGCCACACCATCACCTGTTCATTCACCTGCACATCCACCAATGTAATATACGCCATCATATGCCAGCAATGCCCCTCTGCTATGTACATCGGCCAAACTGGACAGTCTCTCCGGAAAAGGATAAATGGACACAAATCAGATATTAGGAATGGCAATAAACAAAAACCTGTAGGAGAACACTTCAACCTCCCTGGCCAAACTATAGCAGACCTTAAGGTGGCCATCCTGCAGCAAAAAAACTTCAGGACCAGACTTCAAAGAGAAACTGCTGAGCTTCAGTTCATCTGCAAATTTGACACCATCAGCTCAGGATTAAACAAAGACTGTGAATGGCTTGCCAACTACAAAACCAGTTTCTCCTCCCTTGGTTTTCACACCTCAACTTCTAGAACAGGGCCTCATCCTCCCTGATTGAACTAACCTCATTATCTCTAGCTTGCTTGCATATCTATACCTGCCCCTGGAAATTTCCACTACATGCATCTGACGAAAGCTCATGCTCCAAAACGTCTGTTAGTCTATAAGGTGCCACAGGATTCTTTGCTGCTTTTACAGATCCAGACTAACATGATACCTGGGACCATTTCAGTATTGTCAACTCTCTGACTTAAACAGTCAGGCGCTTTTGGTGCCCACTGCAGGAGCTCTGCTGACAGACTCAACTAAGATCAACTAATAAAGATTTATATAGAAAGCTGCCTGATGTGGAGCTTCCAGCTTCTCCACTAACCCCAAATTCTAATTGATTAATTCTGTGCCCCTCTACACACACACATACCCCCTCATTTGCCCATTCCCCACCCCCACTCCCATTTCATTTCTTCAGTCAGCAGCACCACATATGCCCCTCAATCACCTCTCCTCCACCACCCCTGCTCAGGCCTGAGGAGACTACTAAGGTGGGGACTTTCTCCCAAGACTTAGGGAGCAGGGGTACTTCAGCCCTTCTTCCCCTTCCCAGGCCTGATGTTGCAGGGATGGGGAGAGGGGAGCAGAAAACAGACTAATCAGTTTTTCACAGAAGGAGAAGAGGACGAAGGAGCAGATCAGGATTCTTTCTACATCCCCTTCTCTCATCACTTCCTGTGAAAATGGTGTCAGCTGTTCTCTAGCTCCCATAGCTGCCCACCCATCCCCATAAATGAAATCTTCTCTTGGGTCCTGAGCAGAAGATAAATTCACCAATGTTTGTGAAGTACTCAGATACTATAGTGATAAGCGCTACAGAAATGCCCATGAAGAAATTAATAATTCTGTCTTCAGAGTAGGATTTGAATAAGAACATAAAAACATAAGAAGGGCCATACTGGGTCAGACCAAAGGGCCATCTATCTCAGTATCCTGTCTTCTTTTTTGAACGCTGTTATAGTCTGGGCTTTCACAACATCCTCTGGCAAGAAGTTCCACGGGTTGACTGTGCATTTTGTGAAAAAATACTTCCTCTTGTTTGTTTTAAACCTGCTGCCAATTAATTTCATTTGGTGACCCCTGGTTCTTGGCATGCATCTGAGGAAAGCTTATTTGCCAGTACTTCTGTTAGTCTATAAGGTGCCACAGGACTCTGTCGCTTTTTACAGATCCAGACTAACATGGCTACCCTCTGATACCTAGTTGTTGTGTTATGAGAAGAAATAAATAACACTTCCTTCTTTACTTTCTCTGCACCTCTCATGATTTTATAGACCTCTATCATATCCCCCCTTAGTCGTCTTTTTTCCAAGCTGAAAAGTCCTAGTCTTACTAATCTCTCCTCATATGGCAGCCGTTCCATACCCCTAATCATTTTTTGTTGCTCTTTTCTGAACTTTTTCGAATTCCAATATATTTTTTTGGAAATCTGCACACAGTATTCAAGATTTGGGTGTACCATGGATTTATAGAGTTGCAATATGATATTTTCTGTCTTATTATCTATCCTTTTTAAAATGATTCCCAACATTCTGTTCACTTTTTTGACTGCTGCTGCACATTGAGTGGATGTTTTCAGAGAACTGTCCCCAGTGACTCTAAGTCATTCTTCAAGTGCGCAGTAAATAAGACTGGGGGCCACTCACTGAGCAATGAGGCTGAAACAAAGTACTGAAAAGCTGCACATTAACATAATGGTCTGTCTGTCTAGCCCAGTATCCTGTCTTCCAATACCGACTGATGCCAGACAAGGGAACAAAAAGAACAGGGTAATTATTGAGTGATCAATCCACTCATGAGCACTGAATGAGGCAGAGGTCCTGTGGAAAAATTGTATGTGATCATGTAATTAAAGACTATATCATAAAGCATATGCATATTTTAAATAAAAATTAGCAAGAGTCAGTATTGGAACAAGGGCACAATATTGTGTTTGGCCCCAACTTTTGCTAGCTCTTACACTGGTAGAATATAAAATAATAAATAAATCATAGCAATATGTTGTACTTTCATAACACCTCCATCCAGATATTTTAAAGGGCTCTACAAACAGGTTGAGGAGGTAAATATTACTATCCTCGTTTTACAGTGAGAAACCTCATGGGGAAAGTGGGTTAGCGAATCACCCAAGAATACATAGCAATTCAGTGCAAACATGAGAACAGAATCCAGGTCTTCTGACTCCTTGTCTCAGACCCTAATCACTAAAATAAAATGTACATGTGATTATGTAATATATTTGGATGTTTTTAAAAATGAGAAACAATCAGTGAGCTTGTCTATATGGTGCATTGGTCCACACCAACGGGGTGTAGATTTTCTCATCTGCACCAGCCTGTTGTGTATTAATTGGCCCATGGGAATCCTGCTGGCATGCACTAGAAGCTCTTCACTGCACATGAATATAATCCCCAAATAGTATTATGTTAACACAAACTAGGAAATTTTTAATGCGGGCCAGCAAGGTTCATGGGCCCGTTAGTGCATAACACACTAAGGCCAATGGGGACGGTGGGAAGCGGCGCGGGTGAGGAATGTGCTGGCCGCGGCTTCATGCCACCCTCATTGGCCAGGGATGGCGAACCGCAGCCAGTGGGAGCCATAGTCCACTGAACCTGCCAACACAGCAGGTATACAAACTGGCCCAGCCCGCCAGGGTGAGCCACATGCCAGAGGTTGCCGACCCCTGCACTAAGGCATTCTAGAATTTACACCCCAGCTTGTGGCACTAACACATTATGTAGAAAACCCTTGTGTCATAAAAAGTGAACTTACCCTATTCCTAAAGTGAACCTTGCATCGGGTAAGATAAAAATTCATCTTCTCTCTCTGTTTTTTAGGAATACCAGCTGAGCATATGGTGCCTGGTAGGTATTAGGGGATGGGTGGACCACTCTGACAGGTGACTTACTCTCACATATTTCATCATTTTAAAACCCCTGGAGTCAAATAAGGTAAAGTCTAAAAACCAATTAATTCTGCTCAATGCCAATTCCTCAACACTGACAAAAGTTGTATAAAAGTAAGTTTGAATAACACAATGTACACTCTATAGAGTATATTCAATTAATTCAGCTTATTTTTACAATTATCTTTCAAAATAAAAATTTAATATTTTAGGCATTATAGGTTCTTACATTCCAATTAAATATTGTTTGTAAAGCAGAAAATATATTAATCTATGGCTACCAGTATAATCCAACTGAATGTATTCACACTTAATGTCAGTTAAATATCAATTATAGTTGATTTATGAACTTTACATCATACCTATTGCCTTGGCACCTTTTATCTGTAATCCAAAATCTGAAAAACATACAAATACAAAATTACTCACTAGAGCAGTGGTCCCCAAACTTTTCAGGGGCACACTTTTGACTTACCCTTGTCCGTGCCCCCCCCCAACTGCAAACAGGAGTAAGGAGGCCAAAACTGGAGCCACATCTGGGGCAGGTCTGGGGCTGGGATCGGGGTCAGAACCAGGTGCATAGCTGTGGCCAGAGCTGAGGCTGGGGGTGGTGCTGGGATGGGGCCAGGAGTGGAGCTGTGGCTGGGAGCAGAGCAGGGCTGAATGGCGCTCCTTCTCCTCCCCTTGTGGGGGGTGGCCTGGGCCTAGCCACATACCTCCCTGAATCAGGGCCGGCTCTAACTTTTTTGCCGCCATAAGCCAAAAAAAAAAGAGTGCCACCCCACTGTAACACCTCCCCCAGTGAGCGCCGTGTCATAAACAGATAGCTAAGGATTAATGTCTCTTTCACCTGGAAAGAAGTAACCTGAAACACCTGACCAGAGGACCAATCAGGAAACAAGACTTTTTCAAATCTGGCTGGAGGGTTTTTTGTGTGTGAGTCCTTTGTTCTTGGGCTTCTGCCTGTCTCCCTCTCGGCTATGGGAGGATTTCTGTTTCCTGCTTTCTAATCTTCTGTTTCCAAGTTGTGAGTACAGAGATCATAAAACAATAGGGGTTATTGGTTTTTTTCTTTTGTATTTACATGGTATAGTTGCTGGAGTGCTTTGAATTGTATTCTTTTTGAAAAAGGCTGTTTATTCATATTTCTTTTAAGCAAATGACCCTGTATTTGTCACCTTAATACAGAGAGACCATTTTTATGTATTTTTCTTTCTTCTTATAAAGCTTTCTTTTTAAGACCTGTTGGAGTTTTTCTTTAGTGGGGAACTCCAGGGAATTGAGTCTGTGCTCACCAGGGAATTGGTGGGAGGAAGAAGTCAGGGGGAAATCTGTGTGTGTTAGATTTACTAGCCTGACTTTGCATACCCTCTGGGTGAAGAGGGAAGTACTTCTGTTTCCAGGACTGGAAATAGAGAGGGTGGAATCCCTCTGTTTAGATTCACGGAGCTTGCTTCTGTGTATCTCTCCAGGAACACCTGGAGGGGGGAAGGGAAAAGGTTTATTTCCCTTTGTTGTGAGACTCAAGGGATTTGGGTCTTGGGGTCCCCAGGGAAGGTTTTTGGGGGGACCAGAGTGCCCCAAAACACTCTAATTTTTTGGGTGGTGGCAGCTTTACCAGGTCCAAGCTGGTACCTAAGCTTGGAGGTTTTCATGCTAACCCCCATATTTTGGACGCTAAGGTCCAAATCTGGGAATAGGTTATGACACGCCGTGACACCCAAGCCACCCATGCTCCCCCCCGAGCGCCACCCAGCCGAAACAAAAACAAACAAACAAAAAAAACCCTCCAGCGGCACCCAACTGAACCAAAATAAATAAATAAATAAACCCAAGCACTGCCCTGCCCCAAGGTGCCGCCCCAAGCATGTGCTTGATCGGCTGGTGCCTGGAGCCGGCCCTGCCCTGAATGTTCCTCCGCACCCCTTAGGGGGGTGCACTACACAGTTTGGGGACCTCTGCACTAGAAGCAGCTGTGAAGCTCTAAACTGCAATATATGATCCAATATTTTCCCACAAAAAAAAGAACTTAACCCAACACTAACAAAATGAATCCATTTTACTTGGTGCTCTGAACACTACCAAAACTGAGTTGTGATAGACCACGAATGAAGTGAATTCCAAAGTCAAGGATTCTGACATACACAGGTTCCACAATAAATCCTGGAAAGTTAAATACCAGTAATTAACAGCAAGAGAATCACAAGCTATTTTAACTACTCTGACTGAAAATAGGTTGAGAGGTGGTCTATCAGGTAGCTAAATCCTTAAATTACTCCTAGAAGTTATGGAATAGTTAGACAATAAACAAGTATATCCAGCATATAATGCCTAATATGATATTGAAGAGTCAGAGTCTTTCCCCCTTTTTCATGTTGTGTAGTAACCTATTTCTTGAGTAGTCCCGTTGAAATAAATGAGAGGCAAGTTGTTACTCAACATGAATAAAGTGGCAGAATCTGCCTTTAGAATATAAGAAATAACTTTAATTATGGACAAAAGGGGGCTGACATGCCACCAAGTCTCTTCTGATTTGGAGTAGTGCCAAATATATCTAATTTTTTTATCATTTTTATTATTGAAATTGAGGAATTCAGTGCTTGCTTGTAAGATGGGGGCATGGGGGAAGGCAGGAGGAGGCAGGGATTACTGTCTACTAAACAAAATTAATTTTTGTCCTTGTTGTCTATAGTTTGGATGATGAAAATGAAAACATCACTCATTTTGGACTAATGGACTGGATTTCCCAGGCAGCCATTCCAGGGCATAAATAAAGGCCAAAAGAAAATAAACGTATGATCTCTCTGTCTTTAAAAATATTTTATGTTTTCAGCATCTACAATGAAGCTAAATGGTTACAATACTTCCTAACTGTAATTAGTCTTATAAACTATTTTCCCCTCCCATAGGATTGGTTGTCTGAAACCAGCTACCACAATAAGTTCTGTGCAAAATAAACTGTAAAGCCAATAAGACAAATATGTGGTTTTCTTGCAGATTAATACTGTCTAAAATGTGCATCACTGCAATATCAATACCCGGTTTTCAGAATCCTCAGAAACTGTAATATGAAGGAACAGATTCCTGCAAAACACTATAGATTTACCTGAAGCTAACATAAATGTATCTGAAGTTACTCAATTTGTCTGCTAGTTGCTTGCAAGTCAATAAAGTGCATATGCTTTTATAACCATAACATTTGTTAATACATGTTGACATCACACACACACAGAGTTGGCTCATTATATAAAATGTATATTTATATATGATACTCAATTGTGCATCAAACGAACCTGCAAACTTGTGCTCCAATCCCTGCCACCCTCATCTTCCCTTCCCTCTTTACACCATCTATTTCCCCACTTGATGCTTTAAATTAAACTGTAAACTCTTCAGAGAAAGGATGGTCTCTTATATGCATTTCTACAGAGCCTCATCCAACTGAGAGTCTGACTGTGACTTCTGGATGCAGTATTATTAGCAGTACAAATAACAATAGCCAGAGACTTCATGACAGGTGTTTCAATTTAATCATAGTTCTCAAGTGATGGAAGCACTTGACTTATAACCACAAGCCACATAACACAGTCCAGAATCAGATTATTATATTACTATCCATTCTTTGTCATGCGTTTTTCCTCATTTAATTAATATGATTATACAACTCAAACAATGACATTACAGTTTATGCCTCATAGGAATATCTATATAGCCTCCAGCAATTGTGCCATTCTTTAAGTTGTTTTGCTTTTGAGATCTCTATCTTCCTTGCAGTTATACATTATGTGCATATATTATAACATATAAGAAAAGTCTTCATCTCACAGAGCTCATTAGGGGCTTAAATTAACGAGTTTCAGATGTATGATTTTGACCTCAAGAACTGTCCTCAATCAATGAGATAAAAATGATAGTTGTCATAACATCCTTTTTTGGACACATTACTCTAGAAATCTGCAATCAGAGCCTACTCCTCAGCTGGTGAAGCTCTCATTGAATATATTTCTCATTGCTTTGCCTGATTAAATACTAAAAGAAGAAAAGGGATCAGTAGGACTGAATAAGCTAATCACAATGTCTGAACAGGTCATCATATGATTAAATATCCTTCCTGCCTCATGCCCCATTCCCCTTCCACCTGTAGAAAAGCTGTACAGTGAGAAGCATTTCCTGCTTTGGTACACTTGCAGTGCCAGCACGTCTTAACATGTTAACATGTAACATGCTGAAAACGTTACAACAAATGTTGCTCCGAATATGTCTTTCACAGAGGACTGAAGAGTCACGCTCTAATTAAGATCATTGTGAAGTACTGAAAATAAGTGTCATTTCAAAACAGGCATCATAGCAAAGGTATTTCTCATAATGACTTTGTTCACTTTTGTACTATGGGACCAGTGTTAACGGTGTGAGATATCTGTGGCTGCAATGAATTCAACAGAATATTCAATTAAATAAATTCTTCCATTCCTACACTCCTGCACTTCTAAACATAACAGGGCATCAGCATTTCTGTATTTAAATGTATGAAACGGACTGATATTACAGGTGCTATTACACTAATTCTTTACTTTCATAAAGGTTGAAAGCAGAACTATTCCAATCGCAAGGAAAGAAATTGTGACAAGTTCACAAATATTGGAGCTTCAGTTTAGGTAGGCAATACTCAATCCCTTTAGTATTCACAAATTCATGAAGCTTCTAAACCAGTCTGCATGATTTGGTTGAACATCAGTTTTGAAGCTCAAATACCAGTAATAAATAACTCATGAATAATCCAGACACGGACATTTGTTCCCTAGGGCCATTTATTAAATAGTTTAGAATACAGAATAGATTAGCAAATACTTGGGACTAGTTTTGTCAGGTACGTGAAGCCAAAATTCTCCCAGTTTTGTATTGAGTGAATGTTATTCATCCAGCTACAGTTATTAGTGATTTTAAACTTTTGATTGCTCTAAGAACTGTGATTGTTTTTGTCCAAGTTTCATTTGTATAATTAGGATATAGTCATCTTCATTTTTTCCTGTTTAAATTCATGTCATATTCTGGGAAGCATGAGGTCACATTATTGACTGATTGAATGGAGTGTCTGGAAATAACACTCTCACTGGGAGAGACAATTCTTCTGTCCCCTTCTTTGAAAGCTGTTGCTCTAAAGAAAGTATTTTCCTGACAGAATATTTGCTTTCACATTAGACCCATTTTCCATTATTGTTTTTGTGAAATACTGAATTCAATTCCTGTGTTATGTACTGATGTGCTGGGGAACCTCCTCACCACTTATGTGATTGGAGCATAATAAAATAATGACTTCATAATGCTCTCCCCACACACACACCTGCTCAGTGTGGGAGGAGTTTTGGCCAGACCAGCAGGAGATAGAAGGCCCTTTGCATCCTGATAGGCATGGCAGGACACACTAATCAGAAGGAGGTGCTGTTCCTTCCTTTCCATTCCTCACGGTTTTGGTGCTATTAGCCAGTTTTTGAGAAGGCAGTGGGGAATCACAGGAGTCATTTGGGTCCTGTGTCAACCTCCTCTACTCAGGAGTAAGTGACCATTTAGTCCCGACATAGCTACATCCACTGATTTTGCCCTTGTTCCATGTAGTTGTCTAGCTGGCTCTCCAGATATGCTGTGGGTCTAGCCAGACTGTCTTTTTCAGGGTCAGGAAGGAATTTTCACACAGAATAAAATTGGCCTATGTCGGACTGTTTTTTTTTACCTTCCACAAAACAACTTGGTGGTTTGGCTGGGTGAGTTAGGATAGTAAAAAGGAGAAAATAGAGAAGAACTAATCCCTAAAGCCTTTGTTGCAACTTGCAGTTGGTGTCCAGTGTGTATAGTCTGAGTAAGTGGATAACCAGCTTCAGGGGTAAACCTGAGCATGGGCCCTAGGTGGGACTAGCATCAACCCACATTGGTTTGAGACTAAGTTTATCTTAAATCTCCTGCTGGCTTAGTCTGTCTTGTAGCCATTCTCATCTCCTGCATGAGGAGAGATTCGAAGGAATCCCAGCCAGTGCTAAAAGTGGTCTGATAAAAGTGTGGGATCTATCATTGTAGCAGCAGCTTTAGGTACATGGTGCTAAAGATTGCCCCTTAGTATCCTGGCCCAATTAAAAAAAATCTGACACCCACCCCTTCCACTTTAGACATTGACCATAAACCTCAGCCAGATCTCTACAAACCACACCTCTAACAATAGGCTGGGAATCTTTACCCATCCCAATCATAACCCTGCCCCAACCTTAACCCTAAAATGGGGCTCTTTACCTATCTGACCATGAATCTGGGCTCAGGAAGCCTTGCCAGACCCAATACTAACCCCAAGCAGGGATCTTTACTATCCCCAACACCTGCTCTGGCCCCAAATGTAACCTACACCAGGAAGCCTTACTGGTTCTAACCTTATCCTCAGTCTGGGAACCCTTATGGGTCCCAATCCTAATCCTCACCCATGGAGCCTCTCTGACCTAAGCCCTACTCCTAACATGGGGAGCATTAGCTGCATCCAACTCTAACCATAGGCCAGGGAACCATACCAAATCCAACCCTAATCTTCGGCCGCAGAGTCTTACCAGTCCCAACCATAACCTGAAGAGTCTCCGCTAGTCCCCACCCAAAACCGAGCATGGGAATCACTCAGGCCCCTACTCTCATGCTAGGCCAGGAAGCGTTAGTGACCCTACTTCTAACTCTTTGCTAGTGACATCCACAGACTCCATCCCTAACTCTAGAATGAGAGCCTTATTCCCTTCCTTTCCCCCACGTTTTCTATGCCAGGGACTGCTACAGGCCACACCCCTAACCAATGCTTAAAGTGTGGTCTGAAACAAGTGTGTGTGTGTGTGTGTGTGTGTGTGTGTGTGTGTGTGTGTGTGTGTGTGCGCGCGCGCGGGGGAGGGAGGGTGTCTATCATCTTCTGGGAACAAAGCTTTGCTAAAACAATGTATTAAGTGCACTCCTTAGTACTCTGGTTCAGTTTTTAAAAAGTTGCCATGTGGGACCTTTTATGACTCCTCTTCTCCCCCACTCAACTTAAGCATTTATCATATTACGGGTTGAATGTCTGGTTCAAATATGTAGGGTCAGGCTGAGTGGAGTAAGGCTGTGGCCTGGTTTATACCTAAAACTTAGGTCAACCTCGCTATATTACTAAAGGATGTGAAAAATTCACACCCCTGAGAGACATAGTTAAGCCAACCTAAGCCCCGGTGTAGACACTGAAAAGTTGACGGAAGAATTCTTCCATTGACCCAGCTACCGCCTTTTCAGGGGGTGGATTTACTACAGCAATGGAAAAACACTTCCCCAGCTGTATCAAGCGTCTACATTACAATGGTGCAGTTACAACTGCACTGCTGTTGTGCTTGTGGCGTAGATAGACTGAGTGTTGTCTTCCCTACTTCTTGGTTAAATTAGATATTTGGATCTAACTGGATATTCGGGACTAACTGCCTTGTAGTTGCCGGAATGAAGGGAAGGACAGCAGTCAGTTTTATCTTTTTCGCACACCACTTGGGATTAGTTTTAAAAAGCTGTAGCTTGTCATTCTTGTTGTTTGGGCCTTGTTTCCTGCAGGATTTGATCAAAAATGCTTAGGGATTTTTTTTCTTGATTTTTTGTTTGTTTTTTGAAGAAGTAAATGTTGACAGATCAGTTGATGCAACAAGTGTACTTAAAAAGGACTGTGGCAATGCAAGGTATCATTGCAGTGGCATGGTTAACCATATATCCAGAATTCGGCCAACAAGAAGTATAACATTTTTCTGTTCCCAGATTTCTCAAATCAGAAGGTAAGTTTCCCCACCTCCCAGCCAAGAATTTCAAAAGCAAGAAAAGCAACCTTCAGCCAACAGTTCCTAAAATACAGGTGAAGTTTGTCCTTTCTCTTCATTCTCTAAAAAAACAGGAAGTCTTGCTCTTACCCAGCTCAAAAGGAAGCTTCTGTGTTTTCTTTCTGAAGCTATCAGAGCCCTTGTCCATTGCTTCTTCTCTGGTCATTCAGGGAATCAAGTGTTTGCTGCCAGTTGGTCTCATTAACATTCCCCTCAAGGAACTGCTGCTGTCCAATTATACTAGCTGCCAGATCACAGACAGCCAGAGACTAAGGTGGATTTTCTCCCTTGCAATTTCAGCACCAGATGGAAGCTTACCTAGCTGTATAGCATAGGATTTTAAACCCTTCATTGTGAGGCACATTGCAGGGTTCATTCATCCCATCACTTATTGCCCCCACTAGAAATTAGTTCGTGCTTACTTAAGGGTTACACTTACAGTTATATCACCTTGGCACCATTGCCCATGTCTGTAAAAAATTTCATTCTCTGGGTGCCATAGTTAGGTCAACCTAACCACCAGTTTAAACACAGCTAGGGAAATGGAAAAAACTTGTGAAGGAAGTGGATTTACTACAGCAACAGAAAAATCCCTTATGTCTACACTACAGCAACTACAGCGGCACAGCTATGGCATTGTCATTTGCTGCTGCAATGTAGACACTTCCTATGTGAACAGAGGGGTTTTCTGTCAATGCAGGTGTGATGGGGTGGACTAGGTCTGAAGGACCCCTGCTGAAGGGGAGGAAGCCTTGCTGCTATGGCCCCATACCAGGGCCGTGAGAAAGAACTAGAGACTGTACCCCAGAAGGGGGAACAATGTGTGTGACTTGGCCAGAGGGCCATATCGCTGAAGATCCGCCACAAGAACCATCGGTTAGGGGTGCTTGCGAGAGGCAGGAGCCACCCTGTTGTAAGAACTCAAAGAAAAGCAAGCTCACACCTGACCAGAAAGTGGGCGCCCATGGAGGTGAGTGCTGCCCCTTTCAAAACTAGAGTAACTGCAAGCTTGCATTGGCCAGAGAAGGGGTGCTTGTGAGAGGTGGATGGTGATGCCATTACAGCAGGTAATCACCACCTCTAAGGCCTGGTCTACACTAGCCTGTTATTTTGGAATTAGCCAAGTTATTTCGAAAAAAAAATGATTCAGTCCACATCACCAAATGGGATTTTTCAATTTAAAGGGCTCTTTAATTCAATTTCTGTATTCCACCTGGCAACTGGAGTAGCGCTTAAATCAAGATTGCAATGCCGGGTTAAAGGTGATGCTCCCTTGTGACCGCGCTAGTCAACATTCTCAACTCCGATGCACTAGCCAGGTTGCAGGAAAAGACCCAAGAACTTTTGAATTTAATTTCCTGTTTGGTCACCAGCAGCACAGGTGACCATCAGCACAGTTCACCATCACAGGCGACCATGCAGAGTCCACCATCACAGGAGATCACGTAGTCCCAGATTCGCAGACGAGCCCCAGCATGGTCCTAACGGGAGGAACTGGATCTCATCGCATGCTAGGGAGATGAGCCTGTTATGGCAGAACTACGTTCCAAAAAAAGGAACGCAAATACCTACACTAAAGTCTTCAGGATCATGACGGAAAGAGGCTACTCAAGGGACACAGAGCAGTGTCGTACAAATATTGAGCTCAGGCAAGCGTACCAAAAAGCCAGGGAGGCAAACGGGCACTCTGGGTCACAGCCCCATACATTCCACTTTTACTGTGAGCTCCATGCAATTATGGGGGGTGATGCCACCACTACCCCACCACTGTCCATGGACACCTGCAAGAGGGGAGATGCACGGAGCGAGGAGGAAGAGACATTGGAGGAGGAGGAGAAGGAGGAGGATAGTGCACAGGTGGCAAGTGGGGAATCCGTTTCCCCCCCCGGCCAGGAACTAATCTTAATGCTGGATCCAATAGCCTCCCCTCACTCCCAAGGTAGGCTCCTGTTCCATGACCCTGGAGAAGGTACTTCTGGTGAGTGAGAGCCTGATTGGAGCCATGCGATGGGGGGCGGGGAGAGGGGAACCCAGCCGTGCTGGGCTGTTCGCATTTACAGTAAATGGCTCATCCCTGCTCTGAGCCTGATCGGAGCCATGCAGTGGGGGTGCGGGTGGTTGTTGTGTGCAGTGATCATCCCAGAGAGCCCGCAGGCCCTCTTTTTATATGGCAAGCCCACCAGGCATTGTTTGCTGTGGGAAAGGGGGCCTAGCAGTTTGAAAGCATTGAAATGAATGTAGAAGAAGCAGAACCCCGCAATGTATTTTTTAAAATACTACCCTCCCTTTTTCTCCTCCCGCAGGTGCAAATGTTTCAACGCAGGCCCTATCTACTCTGTCCCAGAGGCTGGTCCAGATTAGAAGGTGGAAAAAACTAACTCAGGACGACATGTTTGCCAAGCTCATGCAGTCCTCCCACACTGATAGGGCCCAGATAAATGCATTGAGGCAAACAATTGCGGAGTCCCGTAAAGCATTACAGGAACACAAAGAGAGGAGGGAGGCATGCGATGAGAGCAGGCAGGACGCTATGGTCACGTTCATGGGGGAGCAACCTGATATGCTCCACTGTATGGTGGATCTAATGCGGGAAAGGCAGCAAGACCACAGACTTCTGCTGCAGCCCCTGTTATAATCAAACTCCCTCCTCCCCAAGTTCCATAGCCTCCTTCCTGCAGCTGTTCAAAAAGACCAGAGTTCCTGAAGATGCGAGTGTCATGCACTTTTCCCGGCCATCCCATGTTGATGTCGGTGAAACGTCCCTTGTGATCCACCAGTGCTTGCGGCACCATGGAAAAGTACCCCTTGTGGTTTATGTACTGGCCACCAAGGTGTGCCAGGGCCAAGATGGGAATATACATTCTGTCTATCGCCCCACCACAGTTAGGGAACCCCAGCGCATTAAAGCCATCTACAGTGGTTTGCACATTTCCCAAAGTCACTACCCTTGATAGCAGCTGCTCAATGATTGTGTTGGCTACTTGCAGCACAGCAGCCCCTAGAGTAGATTTACCCACTCCAAACTGATTCCCAACTGACCGGTAGCTGTCAGGTGTCACAAGCTTCCACAATGCTATGGCCACTCGCTTCTCATTGGTCAGGGCTGCTCTCTTTCTGGTGTCTTTGCGCTTCAGGGCAGGGGACAGCAAGTCACAAAGTTCCATGAAAGTGGCCCTACGCATACAAAAGTTTCACAGCCACTGGGAATCATCCCACCAGTCTGTGCTTGTTTCCCGGGTATTCCACAGCATGAACCTGGCCCAATGCCACCATGATCTCCCAATCACCACATGCCGTGCATCTAGGAATGTCTGTGTCCATGTCCTCATCAGTATAGTAATCGCACTGTCGTCGCTTCCTCGGCCGGTTTTGCAGGTACTGAACATACTGCTGGATAATGCACGAGGTATTTACAATGGTCAAAACTGCAGCAGAGATCTGAGCAGGCTCCATTTTTGCCGTGCAATAGCACCTGCACAGGTAATCCTTGAAAAAGGGCCCAAAATGAGCTGTTCAGTTCAAGATGGCCAATAAAAGGCGGTAAATGGTTGTCTTCTGTAGCTTCCACAGGAGCTTGGGACAGCTTCCACCATTTTCTCCAGATTGTCTGTGCAGCTCTGTTCACGATGGCCAAGAAACAGCAGGGAATCGTTGCCTTCTGTAGTTTCAATGGGAGCCCAAGACCGACAACATGGAAAAAGCGGCGAGAGCAGAGTTTGCGACGGAAAAGTGAGCAGAGTTTGCTGCGGAAGCTGCGCGGCTCTGTTCACGATGGCCGAGAAACAGCGGGGAATTGTTGCTTTCTGTAGCTTCAATGGGAGCCCAGGACCCACAACATGGAAAAAGCAGCAAAAGGAGAGTTTGCGGCAGAAAGGTGAGCAGAGTTTGTGGCAGAAGCTGTGTGGCTCTGTTCACGATGGCCACGAAATGGTGGGGAATTTTTGCTTTCTGTAGCTTCCATGGGAGCCCAGCATAGACAATTTGGAGAAAGCGTCCGAAGCTGTGCGACTCTGTTGATGATGGCCGAGAAACGGCAGGAAATGGTTAGATGAAAGAGTAGATAGAAAGAGGAGAGGACATTCGAATTGGATTCAACATACCAGGAGACAGGCTGTGCACCATGCTGCACTGTCTGCTGGAATGGTGTCTGCCATAGCTTTCATGAAGGGAGGAGCGAGTGATGGCACACATCCAGAAAAATTTGAGAGAATGTTTTTGCGCCATCATGCACTGGGAGCTTAACCCACAATTCCAATGGGCGGCAGAGAGTGCGGGAACTGTGGGATAGCTACCACAGTGCAACTCTCCGCCATTCCGTGCTAGCCTCGTACTGTGGACGCACTCCCCCGAATTCGCGTGCTTTAGTGGGGACACATAACATCGAATGTATGAACTCAATTAAGGAAACTCGAACAAAATAACTTCAAATTAATTTTGTACCATAGACATACCTTAAGAGGTGGTAGATAGGTTGATGGAAGAATTCTTCACTTAGCTTTGCTGTGTCTACGGTGGGGATTAGGGCAACCTAACTATTTTGTACAGGACATGAATTTTTTCATAACCCTGAGTGGAGCAACTAGGTTGACCTAAAATTTAGGCATAGACCAGACCTAAGCTATAATGCTACAGGATTGTAGCTATAGCTGTAGCACTTGTAGTGTAAATGTAGCCCAAGTATCCTGGCAGCACAAACTCACATCTACGGAACTGGTGTTTTTGCCTTTTTTCCACCATAATGCAATGTCACCTTTAAAAAATAAAAAAATAAACAAACAAGCAAACAAACAAAAACTGTTCCTAGAAATAGATGCAGCAATGTAAATAGAAGGATAGAAGGTAACAGTATAATGGAGACAAAGTTGGCAGTCATTAAGAAATCTAAAAGCCTTTAAAGTAATCATATCTGGAAAAACAATGAGTACTTGTGGCACCTTAGAGACTAAAAAAATTATTTGGGCATAAGCTTTCATGGGCTAAAAACAATTTTATCAGATGCATGGAGTGAAAAATACAGTAGGCAGGTATAAATACGCAGCACATGAAAAGATGGGAGTTGCCTTACCAAGTGGGGGGTCACTGGAAGTGGATGGGTCACTACAAAAACTAAAAACTAATTTCCCCATGCTAATTTCCTATTACTGTTACTCACACCTTCTTGTCAACTGTTTGAAATGGGCCACCCTAATTACCACTACAAAAGTGTTTTTCTCCTGTTGATAATAGCCCACTTTAATTGAACTGTCTCATTAGAACTGACCCCTGACTTGGTAAGGCAACTCCCATTTTTTCATGTACTGTGTATACATATATCTTCCTACTGTATTTTCCACTCCATGCATCTGATTAACTTGTTTTTAGCCCACAAAAGCTTATGCCCAAATAAATATGTTAGCCTTTAAGGTGCCACAAGTACTCCTTCTTGGTTTTGCTGATATAGTCGGCTACCACTCTGAAACATATCTGGAAAGGGAATCTGCTGAAGGGGTTAACAGCCACTGCAGATACTCTTAACACACTGATTGATCAACTCCTCAGTGCTTAAAAGGTACTTAAATGGGAACAATAGGAGACAAAGCAGCAAAGAATCCTGTGGCACCTTATAGACTAACAGACGTTTTGGAGCATGAGCTTTCGTGGGTGAATACCCACTTCCTCAGATGCATGTAATGGAAATATCCAGGGGCAGGTATATATATGTGTGCTAGCAAGCAAGCTAGAGATAACGAGATCAGTTCAATCAGGGAGGATGAGGCCCTGTTCTAGCAGTTGAGGTGTGAAAACCAAGAGAGGAGAAACTGGTTCTGTAATTGGCAAGCCATTCACAGTCTTTGTTCAATCCTGAGCTGATGGTGTCAAATTTGCAGATGAACTGAAGCTCAGCAGTTTCTCTTTGAAGTCTGGTCCTGAAGTTTTTTTGCTGCAGGATGGCCACCTTAAGGTCTGCTATAGTGTGGCCAGGGAGGTTGAAGTGCTCTCCTACAGGTTTTTGTATATTGCCATTCCTAATGTCTGATTTGTGTCCATTTATCCTTTTCCGTAGAGACTGTCCAGTTTGGCCGATGTACATAGCAGAGGGGCATTGCTGGCATATGATGGCGTATATTACATTGGTGGATGTGCAGGTGAATGAACCAGTGATGGTGTGGCTGATCTGGTTAGGTCCTGTGATGGTGTCGCTGGTGTAGATATGTGGGCAGAGTTGGCATCGAGGTTTGTTGCATGGATTGGTTCCTGAGCAAGAGTTATTATGGTGTGGTGTGCAGTTACTGGTGAGAATATGTTTCAGGTTGGCAGGTTGTCTGTGGGCAAGGATTGGCCTGCCACCCAAGGCCTGTGAAAGTGTGGGATCATTGTCCAGGATGGGTTGTAGATCCTTGATGATGCGTTGGAGGGGTTTTAGCTGGGGGCTGTATGTGATGGCCAGTGGAGTCCTGTTGGTTTCTCTCTTGGGTTTGTCTTGCAGTAGGAGGCTTCTGGGTACACGTCTGGCTCTGTTGATCTGTTTCCTTATTTCCTCGTGCGGGTATTGTAGTTTTGAGAATGCTTGGTGGAGATTTTGTAGGTGTTGGTCTCTGTCTGAGGGGTTAGAGCAGATGCGGTTGTACCTCAATGCTTGGCTGTAGACAATGGATCGTGTGATGTGCCCGGGATGGAAGCTGGAGGCATGAAGGTAGGCATAGCGGTCGGTGGGTTTTCGATATAGAGTGGTGTTAATGTGACCATCACTGATTTGCACCGTGGTGTCAAGAAAGTGGACCTCCCGTGTAGATTGGTCCAGGCTGAGGTTGATGGTGGGGTGGAAGCTGTTGAAATCATGGTGGAATTTTTCCAGAGTCTCCTTCCCATGGGTCCAGATGATGAAGATGTCATCAATGTAGCGTAGATAGAGAAGGGGTGTGAGTGGACGAGAGCTGAGGAAGCGTTGTTCCAGGTCGGCCATGAAGATATTGGCATATTGTGGGGCCATGCGGGTGCCCATAGCAGTGCCACTGATCTGGAGATATATATTGTCATTAAATTTGAAATAGTTGTGTGTAAGTATAAAGGCACAGAGCTCAGCAGCCAGTTGTGCTGTGGCATCATCAGGGATAGTGTTCCTGACAGCTTGTATTCCATCTGTGTGTGGGATGTTTGTGTAGAGAGCCTCTACATCCATGGTGGCTAGGATGGTGTTTTCTGGGAGGTCACCAATGCATTGTAGTTTCCTCAGGAAATCAGTGGTGTCGCGGAGATAGCTGGGAGTGCTGGTGGCATAGGGTCTGAGTAGAGAGTCCATATATCCAGATAGTCCTTCAGTGAGAGTGCCAATGCCCGAGATGATGGGGCGTCCAGGATTTCCAGGTTTGTGGATCTTGGGTAGTAGATAGAATAACCCTGGTCGGGGCTCTAGGGGTATGTTGATTTCTTCTCGTGTTAGTGTAGGGAGTGTCCTGAGTAGATGCTGTAGTTTCTTAGTGTATTCCTCAGTGGGATCTGAGGGAAGTGGCCTGTAGAATTTGGTATTGGAGAGTTGTCTGGCTGCCTCCTTTTGATAGTCAGACCTGTTCATGATGACAACGGCACCTCCTTTATCAGCCTCTTTGATGATAATGTCAGGGTGGTTTCTGAGGCTGTGGATGGCATTGCGTTCTGCACGACTTAGGTTGTGAGGCAAGCGATGTTGTTGTTCCACGATTTCTGCCTGTGCACGCCGGCGGAAGCATTCAATGTATAGGTCCAGGTTGTCATTTCGACCCTCAGGAGGAGTCCATGTGGAGTTCTTTTTCTTGTGCTGTTGGTGGGAGGACACCCGTGTATCAGTGCACTGTTCAGTGTTGTCCTGGAAGTATTCTTTGAGTCGGAGACGGCGAAAGTAGGCTTCCAGATCGCCACAGAACTGTATCATGTTGGTGGGGGTGGCAGGGCAGAAAGAGAGTCCCCGAGATAGGACAGACTTTTCTTCTGGGCTGAGTGTGTAGTTGGATAGATTGACGATATTGCTGGGTGGGTTAGGGGTACCACTGTTGTGGCCCCATGTGGCAGGTAGGAGTTTAGACAGCTTACAGTCCTTTTTCCTTTGAAGAGCGGTGAAGTGAGTGATGTAGATCTCCTGTCTTATTCTAGTGAAGTCCGTTTGTATAGAAGTTTGGTTATTAATGAGAGTCTCCAGGTTGGAGAGCTCTTTTTTGATGTTTTCCTGTTTGCTGTATAGGATGCTGATCAGGTGGTTCCTCAGTTTTTTTGATAGAGTATGACATAATCTCTCACTGTGGTCTGTGTAGTATGTAGATAGCAGCGGATTTTTTACCTTTAGTCCATTTGGTATGATGTCCATCCGTTTGCATTTGGAAAGGAAGATGATATCTGTCTGTATTTGTGCAAGTTTCTTCATGAGGTTGATGGATTTCCATTCCATACGGCTAAATGCAGTGCCTTGCATGGTGTCAAGTATCAGAGGGTAGCCGTGTTAGTCTGGATCTGTAAAAGCAGCAAAGAATCCTGTGGCACCTTATAGACTAACAGACGTTTTGGAGCATGAGCTTTCGTGGGTGAATACCCACTTCCTCAGATGCATGTAATGGAAATATCCAGGGGCAGGTATATATATGTGTGCTAGCAAGCAAGCTAGAGATAACGAGATCAGTTCAATCAGGGAGGATGAGGCCCTGTTCTAGCAGTTGAGGTGTGAAAACCAAGAGAGGAGAAACTGGTTCTGTAATTGGCAAGCCATTCACAGTCTTTGTTCAATCCTGAGCTGATGGTGTCAAATTTGCAGATGAACTGAAGCTCAGCAGTTTCTCTTTGAAGTCTGGTCCTGAAGTTTTTTTGCTGCAGGATGGCCACCTTAAGGTCTGCTATAGTGTGGCCAGGGAGGTTGAAGTGCTCTCCTACAGGTTTTTGTATATTGCCATTCCTAATGTCTGATTTGTGTCCATTTATCCTTTTCCGTAGAGACTGTCCAGTTTGGCCGATGTACATAGCAGAGGGGCATTGCTGGCATATGATGGCGTATATTACATTGGTGGATGTGCAGGTGAATGAACCAGTGATGGTGTGGCTGATCTGGTTAGGTCCTGTGATGGTGTCGCTGGTGTAGATATGTGGGCAGAGTTGGCATCGAGGTTTGTTGCATGGATTGGTTCCTGAGCAAGAGTTATTATGGTGTGGTGTGCAGTTACTGGTGAGAATATGTTTCAGGTTGGCAGGTTGTCTGTGGGCAAGGATTGGCCTGCCACCCAAGGCCTGTGAAAGTGTGGGATCATTGTCCAGGATGGGTTGTAGATCCTTGATGATGCGTTGGAGGGGTTTTAGCTGGGGGCTGTATGTGATGGCCAGTGGAGTCCTGTTGGTTTCTCTCTTGGGTTTGTCCTGCAGTAGGAGGCTTCTGGGTACACGTCTGGCTCTGTTGATCTGTTTCCTTATTTCCTCGTGCGGGTATTGTAGTTTTGAGAATGCTTGGTGGAGATTTTGTAGGTGTTGGTCTCTGTCTGAGGGGTTAGAGCAGATGCGGTTGTACCTCAATGCTTGGCTGTAGACAATGGATCGTGTGATGTGCCCGGGATGGAAGCTGGAGGCATGAAGGTAGGCATAGCGGTCGGTGGGTTTTCGATATAGAGTGGTGTTAATGTGACCATCACTGATTTGCACCGTGGTGTCAAGAAAGTGGACCTCCCGTGTAGATTGGTCCAGGCTGAGGTTGATGGTGGGGTGGAAGCTGTTGAAATCATGGTGGAATTTTTCCAGAGTCTCCTTCCCATGGGTCCAGATGATGAAGATGTCATCAATGTAGCGTAGATAGAGAAGGGGTGTGAGTGGACGAGAGCTGAGGAAGCGTTGTTCCAGGTCGGCCATGAAGATATTGGCATATTGTGGGGCCATGCGGGTGCCCATAGCAGTGCCACTGATCTGGAGATATATTGTCATTAAATTTGAAATAGTTGTGTGTAAGTATAAAGGCACAGAGCTCAGCAGCCAGTTGTGCTGTGGCATCATCAGGGATAGTGTTCCTGACAGCTTGTATTCCATCTGTGTGTGGGATGTTTGTGTAGAGAGCCTCTACATCCATGGTGGCTAGGATGGTGTTTTCTGGGAGGTCACCAATGCATTGTAGTTTCCTCAGGAAATCAGTGGTGTCGCGGAGATAGCTGGGAGTGCTGGTGGCATAGGGTCTGAGTAGAGAGTCCATATATCCAGATAGTCCTTCAGTGAGAGTGCCAATGCCCGAGATGATGGGGCGTCCAGGATTTCCAGGTTTGTGGATCTTGGGTAGTAGATAGAATAACCCTGGTCGGGGCTCTAGGGGTATGTTGATTTCTTCTCGTGTTAGTGTAGGGAGTGTCCTGAGTAGATGCTGTAGTTTCTTAGTGTATTCCTCAGTGGGATCTGAGGGAAGTGGCCTGTAGAATTTGGTATTGGAGAGTTGTCTGGCTGCCTCCTTTTGATAGTCAGACCTGTTCATGATGACAACGGCACCTCCTTTATCAGCCTCTTTGATGATAATGTCAGGGTGGTTTCTGAGGCTGTGGATGGCATTGCGTTCTGCACGACTTAGGTTGTGAGGCAAGCGATGTTGTTGTTCCACGATTTCTGCCTGTGCACGCCGGTGGAAGCATTCAATGTATAGGTCCAGGTTGTCATTTCGACCCTCAGGAGGAGTCCATGTGGAGTTCTTTTTCTTGTGCTGTTGGTGGGAGGACACCCGTGTATCAGTGCACTGTTCAGTGTTGTCCTGGAAGTATTCTTTGAGTCGGAGACGGCGAAAGTAGGCTTCCAGATCGCCACAGAACTGTATCATGTTGGTGGGGGTGGCAGGGCAGAAAGAGAGTCCCCGAGATAGGACAGACTTTTCTTCTGGGCTGAGTGTGTAGTTGGATAGATTGACGATATTGCTGGGTGGGTTAGGGGTACCACTGTTGTGGCCCCATGTGGCAGGTAGGAGTTTAGACAGCTTACAGTCCTTTTTCCTTTGAAGAGCGGTGAAGTGAGTGATGTAGATCTCCTGTCTTATTCTAGTGAAGTCCGTTTGTATAGAAGTTTGGTTATTAATGAGAGTCTCCAGGTTGGAGAGCTCTTTTTTGATGTTTTCCTGTTTGCTGTATAGGATGCTGATCAGGTGGTTCCTCAGTTTTTTTGATAGAGTATGACATAATCTCTCACTGTGGTCTGTGTAGTATGTAGATAGCAGCGGATTTTTTACCTTTAGTCCATTTCTCTATCTACGCTACATTGATGACATCTTCATCATCTGGACCCATGGGAAGGAGACTCTGGAAAAATTCCACCATGATTTCAACAGCTTCCACCCCACCATCAACCTCAGCCTGGACCAATCTACACGGGAGGTCCACTTTCTTGACACCACGGTGCAAATCAGTGATGGTCACATTAACACCACTCTATATCGAAAACCCACCGACCGCTATGCCTACCTTCATGCCTCCAGCTTCCATCCCGGGCACATCACACGATCCATTGTCTACAGCCAAGCATTGAGGTACAACCGCATCTGCTCTAACCCCTCAGACAGAGACCAACACCTACAAAATCTCCACCAAGCATTCTCAAAACTACAATACCCGCACGAGGAAATAAGGAAACAGATCAACAGAGCCAGACGTGTACCCAGAAGCCTCCTACTGCAAGACAAACCCAAAAGAGAAACCAACAGGACTCCACTGGCCATCACATACAGCCCCCAGCTAAAACCCCTCCAACGCATCATCAAGGATCTACAACCCATCCTGGACAATGATCCCACACTTTCACAGGCCTTGGGTGGCAGGCCAATCCTTGCCCACAGACAACCTGCCAACCTGAAACATATTCTCACCAGTAACTGCACACCACACCATAATAACTCTTGCTCAGGAACCAATCCATGCAACAAACCTCGATGCCAACTCTGCCCACATATCTACACCAGCGACACCATCACAGGACCTAACCAGATCAGCCACACCATCACTGGTTCATTCACCTGCACATCCACCAATGTAATATACGCCATCATATGCCAGCAATGCCCCTCTGCTATGTACATCGGCCAAACTGGACAGTCTCTACGGAAAAGGATAAATGGACACAAATCAGACATTAGGAATGGCAATATACAAAAACCTGTAGGAGAGCACTTCAACCTCCCTGGCCACACTATAGCAGACCTTAAGGTGGCCATCCTGCAGCAAAAAAACTTCAGGACCAGACTTCAAAGAGAAACTGCTGAGCTTCAGTTCATCTGCAAATTTGACACCATCAGCTCAGGATTGAACAAAGACTGTGAATGGCTTGCCAATTACAGAACCAGTTTCTCCTCTCTTGGTTTTCACACCTCAACTGCTAGAACAGGGCCTCATCCTCCCTGATTGAACTGATCTCGTTATCTCTAGCTTGCTTGCTAGCACACATATATATACCTGCCCCTGGATATTTCCATTACATGCATCTGAGGAAGTGGGTATTCACCCACGAAAGCTCATGCTCCAAAACGTCTGTTAGTCTATAAGGTGCCACAGGATTCTTTGCTGCTTTTACAGATCCAGACTAACACGGCTACCCTCTGATAATAGGAGACAAGTGTTCCTGGGTTGTTAGCAGTCAACACTTGTGACAAAGCAACAGGTTCATTGAATTCAGGTGGGCCTCTTTTGTGTTCTATGGCCAAAGAGTGATAGCCCACTTGCCCAGCCCAGGGACATCTAACACCTGGCAAGAATAAATGGTACAATGTGCTTTAAAAAATTAAAGGGGCATGTTTTTATAAAGGATTTTTTTGTGTTTGGGAAGGAGACAAAAGATAATGCGAATGTGTAGTTTGGCTTGGAACTTCAAAAACAAGCTGGAGTTCTGAAAGTGGTGTCACATCTGTATAAACTTTGCTGTTTTACAATTTTTAACCTTCTTTACTTAATGCACTAATTGGAAGCACATACCACTCAGTGCTAAAAACAAAACAGATTAGCAAAGGGTATCCTAAGTAGAGCAAGGTGAATGGGGAGGGGGATGAATAAACCCTATATCAATTATCTAATTTGAATAAAAAATCTGAAATTGTCTTCAATGCTATTTCATCTTTAAAAAGTACTAAGAGGTAGCAATAGTCTGACTTGCACCAAAGGAAATAAATTACAAATTTAGTGATATGTTGTCCTCCTTGTTGTGCAATACTGTCCAATACTTTTATTATCATTTGTATTGTGGTAGCAGGGATTAGGGCCCTATTGTTCTGGCAACTAGCACATTCACCCTGCCAGGAAGAGTTTACAAGATAACTATAAGCTCAGAGTTAACAGCTGGATACAACAACCAGATGGAGGAAACACAATGTAAGAAAGAGATGACTGAAAACTATCAGTCTCATGAATTATTTCTACCTTCACAGAATTATTCTCTTGCCCGTGGAAGTAGTCAATATTTGTATTATATTTCCCCAGCTATTACAAAGAGCAAATTTCAAACTATCAGATATAAACTAACTCTGTACTACACTTGTGGGTGTTACTAAGGCCAAATACCCACATAGCATCATTGTTGCAATGTTTCCATAGTAATTAATGCACTTCAAATTGAAAAACTGTAATGGGACTAAAAAAAAAGAGGGAGAGACTGAACAATGTGGTGATTACGATGGGCCTGATTCACCCACAGGTGCTAGGGGTGGGGGAGTGCCTGACCCCCAGCTCTGCCCCAGGCCCCGCCCCCACTCCATCCATTCCCCGCCTCTTCCCGCCCCACTCCTTCCCCACCCAGTTCCATCCCCTCCCCTAAGCATGCTACAGCCTCGCTTTTCCCCCCTTCTGCACAGCACCTCCTGATACCAAGAAACAGCTGATCCACAACAGGAGGTAGACACTGGGAGGGAAGGTAAGGCACTGATGAGGAGGGATTTCACAAACTCAGCAACTGGGCAACAAAATGGCAGATTTAATTCAATGTTGATAACTGCAAAATAATGCACATGGAAAAAAGTAATCTCAACTATACATATACAATTATGAGTTCTAAATTACCTGTTACCATCCAAGAAACAGCCACCGAGGAGCGGAGAGTAGATGTGGCTGGATGAGGAGTATGGGATTGGACTATGGGATTGGGAGGATGGGATTGGGATGGGGAGCCAGTATGGGAGTATGGGATTGGGATGGGGAGCCAGGAGTGGAAATGAGACAGGATTGGGACAGGTTGGGGAGAAAGGGGCAGAAGGGTTTAAGCTTGGAACAAACAGGCAGAAGAGTCTGTTCCCACTAGAGCGTTCTCCCCTCCAGAGACCGGAATGGAACCCAAGATTCCCGAATATCACCATTCCTCTTCTGTCAGCAAATATCTGTGAAACCTACTGACAGAGCATATGCTGCCTCCTCCTCTAGGGCTGATGCACATAGAGGATAACAAGCTATTACTTCTGTCGGTTACTCTGTTTTCTCAAGTGGCACTAGTGTGACCAGATAGCAAGTTTGAAAAATTGGGACGGGGGATGGGGGGGTAACAGGAACCCATAATAAAAAAAAAGCCCCAAATATTGGGACTGTCCCTATAAAATAAGGATATCTGGTCACCCTAAGTGGCACAGGTCTGTGCGGTGGATATAAAGTTTTAAACATTTAAAGATTCCAAGGTTCAAGGCATAGTTCCCATGAGACAGGGGTCTTGTGGAAAAAAAACCCAGCATGTGACTGTGCAATTAAAGACTATATCATAATGGCTTCCCATAAAACCTATTCCTTTTCAAGCCACCGTTGCTCATCTACGTAACCCACAATGAGAAACCCACTCTATCACAAGGACCAATCCTCCTTTCATGATTCATAACAATATTTGAGATCAAAGGGCAAAGTAAAATAGGCAAAGCCAGGGTTAATATTCTTCAGGGCCAGGGATGTGAGTAGGAATAAACACAGCTTTAGGCATTCTACAAAGGACAAGCCCATATGAGCCCAAGTTTCACCATGTTCAGGGCATACAGGGAGATTCATCTCTTAATGAGCCCCCTTCTCCCCCGCAACCAATAGATCCAAAGACAACCTTGGAAACATTTTCTTTGAAAGATGGAGACAGAGAGATGAACCAAGGAAAGGAAAGGGGATTTGGGTTCTACTTGAATCCAATTTCTTGTTCCTAATTTTCTGACAATTCCTAAGATACTATGGTGATGAGCATTTAAGAAATGCATACAGAATGCAGAAATTCCTCCAACAGAGAATAAAAGTGCATTTAGATCTGAGACAAATAAAGGATTTCCCTTTGGGTAGCACACTTGGGTTTACATTTATAGAATATTTCATTTTTTTCAGATTCTTATGGTTGAATTTTCAAAAATAGTCAGCATTGGCCTACCTCTGTTCCCATTACAGTCAATGCGAATTTTACCATTGACTTTAATGGGAGCAGAATTAGGCCAGTGAGTGGTTTTGAAAATCTCACCCATAAAACACAATTAGTGTCAGATAGGGTGATGAATTAACCCGCAATCTTGAACTTTTCTTAAACTTTCAGCAGAATACTCATAAAATAGTGCCATATCCTTCTCTTAGACAAACATACAACAATTTCCATCCATCTCTCTGAGAGTTGCACATGCAGAATTTGTTCCCTAGATAGAATGCATACTGCATTTTCTGAGAAGAACACAAATGAAATTATTCCCAGCAAGCAGTGGCAGAAAATGCTACTGAAATCACATAAATCTCTTAGTGATTCTCAAAGGGAAACTCAATCTAAATGTATCTCCAGGGTATATTTTATTCTTGACTTGCTTTACAAAGTGCAGTCTAGATCACTCCATTTTCGCAAGAAGTGTGTGCGCTGTTCTTTTGGAATGTCTTTTTTCTTTTGTGGGGAGGATGAGGTTGTGTTTGTCTTTTTTTCCCAATATTGCCTACATGATGGTCCTCATATTCAGAAAGACATTTGCTAAAATTAGAAACTTTATGGCATTCATGTGATTCTCAATTTTAAAACAAAACAAACAAACAAAGACACAAGAAATCACTCAACATTAGAGAGGTACCTTGGACTGCTCCAGCATCTGCCTTGAACTAAATAAACATGCATTTTTTCTAAATCATTTATTATGACATGGAATTAAATTGGCAAGATGAATGAGCAAGGACTCTCCTACCCAGCCGGAATGGATTCTAGCTCTTGTGGACTTAGTATTTATGAAGAAACTCTGAGCAGTTGCCAGAGATAAAAATGATGAATTTTTATGACCCCAATTACTGAATTACTCCCATGCAGTACATAGAAATGAAACTATGGTAGAATATGTGTGCTCCCTCTTTGGAAAATGATTTATCCATATTGGTAATGCAGAAATTAGATATGGAAAATACCCATTATGTCATCTAGTCCATTGCTCCAAATTGATTGACCGTGTATCGAGCTGAAAATTTTACTTCTAGTTTATGTACATTGCTGACATTCATTGACCATTTGTGCTTTGGAGTCTTCTTATTTTACTTTATATTTCATTCTATTCTATTTTTTTATTTTCTGAAATTCTGGAATTGTATTAATGTTTCATTATTTCAGTGCTCTGTAACAACTGAAGCAATATATTCTGAGTGCACTTGCTGTACAAAATATCTAATCACTGGAAGACCCACTGAGTTATCTTGTCTATACCATCTCTCAGGATAGATAAGGGACAGAACTCATTGCAGTGAATTTAAAAGGTATTCTTTGTTAAAGACACTGGACACGTTCCTATAGTTCTCATTGGTTTATAGGTCTCAGACAAATCAAACATTGCCTGTGCTACTTAATGTCCCCATCAAGGATTGCCCTAATCTCTGGTCTGAACTAAGCAGTCAGGAAAGAGCCTGCTGATTGCCCTACATTGTCCATCCTTTGCCCAAGGCAGGACTCTCCCTGCAGTTTTTTCTTTTAATATTCATAAATAGCATTTGAAGATGTTGGGAGGCCAAGAAGAAGAAGAGATAAATTACTAACATCACGATTCGGCAGATTGCTTGTATTATTTTTAACATTGTCTGCAGAGAGGACAAGAATGGCCTCCAACTTTCTTTGAGAGGCCTTCATCTTCATTTGGGGTTCAGTTGTCTTCATACAACAATGCTTCTACATAAGGGACTTCACTCGCCTCGGGGGGGAATAAAAAAGCATCTTAACATGATTTTTGTGGGGCTGCCCAGGGGCTGATACAGCCCATGGTGGAATTTAAAGCAGCCTCAGGGTCACAGTAAGTTGCTTCCAGCTGTAACAGCCCAAAAGAGGTTGCTCCACTAGCTAAGAATCCATGAGGGTGGCAGCACTCTGGCCATGCCCCCTTTCCTTGGCTATGTCCACTATGCCAGGGATGTGAAAGAAGGTGGTTATGCTGATTTACAGCCTCTTTGCACCACCAGAGCAGCACAAAGACACCATGCTATGGCAGGGGACCTGGGACACTTTCTTTAGAAGAGACCCATATTACTGTTGTATTTTTCTATTAGAGACTAGGCTAAACCAGAATCCCACAACTCTGATCTTAGGGAAAATTTAGATGAGGATATGAACTTCACCCCTTGCACTCAGGGCCGGTCTTAAGGAAAATGTCATCTAGGGCAAACTTGCATTTTGGTGTCACTGGCCCCTGTGAGTGTGGCACCCCCTCCCATTGCCCCTGGTCTCCATGGGCTCCCCAGTCTCCTCACTCTCTTTTTCCTCCTAACTCCTTCACTATGCCCCCTTTGCCCTGCCTGCTCATGCTCCTGCAACCTAATCCCTACAACCTTTTCACTCCCAGCCTCTTCCCCCTCCTGCGCCCAAATCTCTACACTTGCCACATTCACCCTTAATCCTTGCACCTCCATCCTGTGCCCCTAACACCTGCACTGTGTGTGCCCCTCACTTGACTCCTGCCCTCCTCCTGCACCCCAACACCTGCCCACTCCTGTGCCCCTACCCCCTGCACTGTGTCCCTTTCATGACAACCCCCGCCCCTTCTGTGCCCCTAACCCCTGCACTGTGCATTCCCCCTTCACTGCAACCCCTGCCCCTACATCCCAACCCCTGCCCCTTCCTGAGCCCCTAATCCCTGCACTGTGCCCCCTTTGCCCCTAGCCCTTGCATCCCACTCCTGCACCCACGTTGGGAATCTGACCTGGATGCATAAAGCAGCTGGCATTGCTTCTTGCTCCCTCACTGGACTGCTGCTCCTATGCCCTGCCGGGGGCTAGGGAGGGTGGGAGCAAGGAGTGAAGTCAGGGCTTCCTGCATCCAGGTCACTTTCCCTGAAGGCTGTGTAAGGGGAGGGCAGAAGAGCAGCAGCTCCTGATGCCTCAGCACAGCCCAGGTGGGGAAGTGACCTGGATGCAGGAAGCCCTGGTGTGTGTCTTGAGGGGATTGTGTGAAGGAGTGTGTGTGTGTTTGTGTTGAGGGGAGTGCATGTGCCTAAATTAGTGTAAGAGTGCACTCTCTCTTAATAAGTACTCAGGGTCAGGAGCCTGAACTAGGCTTGTTCAGACACAAGCAGCCACCAGCAGCTCAGGACCCAGAGAGGCAGCAGCACACAGATGCCCCCTGTCCCGTCACCCCAGCTTAGTGGAAATCAGGTACACAGATGGGGGGGGCACCCAGCCATCAGCCCCACCTCCGCAGAGCAGACAGGAGGACACTCCCACTCCAGAGTGGCAAGGGGGGCAGGAACAGCAGCAGCTGCACACCTGGAGCAGGGTGGAGGAGGGGCACCCCTGCTCTGGAGGATTCACCTGACTCTCAGGGCTGGTCGTCCAACTGCCACCTGCAGCTCGGGTCTCTCCCCCTCCCCCAGGCTGCTGCTCACCTGCCTGCCTGCTGTGCCGCCTCAACGCAGCTGGCTCTCTGCAGCAGGTCAGGTGGGAATCCACACCCTGTGCACCAACCCCCTGGGCCGGCCGCCCTGGACGAGGGCCCGTACATCCCACCCCAAAGGCCGGCCCTGTTTGCACTCAGCTCTAATTATTTTTCACCATTTCAATTCACATGCTTTGCAAATTAGGGATTTCAGTACTTTACTATTAGTCTGTTTCCATTCCTCTTCCACTGTCCCTTCTGCATCTCCCTCTTGCCCCCAATCCTTTCCAAATAAAGTGGAAGTTTCTCCCTTTCCTAGCAAGGATTGTGATGATATCTATCGAGGGAGGGAAAGCAATCTGTAAAATTCCGAGAACTGTATAGCTTTTTCCAAGAAGAATCTTAAATCCTATTCAGACTTTAACAAGAAGCAACATATTAATCTCAGGTTTAATGAGATTTAACTTTGCTGACCCCAGTTCCATGGCGGGGGTGCTCAGACACTTCACTCTAGCAGGTTTTAACCCTTTCACTTCTCTGTGGCCATATCTTGTAATAAGAACAGGAGTACTTGTGGCACCTTAGAGGCTAACAAATGTATTTGAGCATAAGCTTTCATGGGCTACAGCTCACTTCATCGGATGCATAGAATGGAACATACAGTAAGAAGATATATATATACATACAGAGAACATGAAGTCCTGTAATGTACACTCTGCTGCACTATATGTTTTGTATTGTATTGGTGTACTGGTACATTCTACATCAGCCATGTCCATTTCCTGATCCTTCTGCCTGTATAATCCTGGTCAAAGCTGTAAGTATTCGTCATGTTGTTCAAGGGAAAATTACTTTCAGCGATCCTAGTTCTCACGAAGAGTTCATGTTTGAAACATAGGAATTTCCAAACCAGAACAGACTAATAGTCCAATACATACCAAATACCACTTAATGTTTCAGAAGAAAGTGATCTCTTTTTCTTTGCAATGTACTCTGCATCAGTCCATTTGGGCAATGTTATACTACATAAAGAAAATCCCTTCCTGACCTCACCAGGTAATAAATCTATGACCCGAACAAGGAGGACTGATAGCTGCTATAGGACCAGCAGCATAAGACTGGCCTAACTGGCTAGCTGACCATTTACCTGAGCTGGTTCTACACCACCACCCCCTCACTGCCCCCTGTACAGGGGCTGAGTTGGGGTCTTGGCCAGAGTTGTGCAGGACCCCAGCAATCCCCAGCTACTGTAATGGCTCTTAAATTGGCATATGTTAAAGCACCCCTGTGGCCAACTCATCCAGACCTGAGGATCAGGGTCATAGTTTTTCATCTTAGCAATTATAAATATGAATAGCCTCTGTAGCTGGAAAAAGTAGTAGTAGTAGTAGTACTAATACCTAACTTACATTCAGAGCTTTTCATCAGTAAATCTCACAGCACTTTACAAAAGTCAGTATCACTAACCCCACATTACAAAGGGGGAAAGTGAGGCACAGAGAAGGAAAGTCCCTTGCATGAGGTTGCCCAGTAGGCCAAGGGTAGAGCTACTAGGAGAAGCCAGCTCTTCAAATCCCAGTTCTGTGCTCTCTGTACTAGGCCATTCTGACTCCCTAAGATAAGTAAGTGAAAGGAAGACATTCTATGTGCCTCAGTAATATCACATGAAAGTGAGTTCTAATGATCAATTATACACTGTGTATAAGTCTTTCAAAAACTCTGGTACAGGATAATCAGAAGGGGATTCCTGAGGAAAAAATAAATGTCCTTTTTAATTCAGATTCTGACTGCTAGAATTACTTCAGGAAATATCGTTTAAAAATGAGTGAGTCTGAGTGCATTCAGTGATAGTGTCCTTGATTCAAGATACGTTGTGGTTAAAAGACTTTGAAGTGAAAGACTGAATTTTACATCTTTTATATCCTAATCTTCTGGGAATCATAACTTTTTATTGGCACTTCAAATGTGGTCACAAAAGAACAATAAGAACAGGTTACCATTAATATTCTTTAACAAAATCCACATCTTAACATATTATATCGGGGTCGGCAACCTCTGGCATGCGGCTCGCCAGGGTAAGCACCCTGGCAGTCCGGGACAGTTTGTTTACCTGCCACGTTGTCAGGTTCAGCTGATTGCACCTCCCACTGGCCACGGTTTGCCATCTCAGGACAATGGGGGCTTTGGAAAGCGGCACAGGTGAGGGATGAGCTTGCCGCGGTTTCTGGCCACCCCCATTGGCTTGGGACAGGGGCTGTTCTTTTTTCTTGAATTTATGTTGGGAATGAATTCTGTGACAGAGTGTGGATACTACTTGTCTGAATTAATAATACAATACTAATTCTCATCAGAAAGCTGCCGACTTCTAAAACTTCTCTAACAGTAGGTATAAGATCCACTCTATTGGACAGGAAGCATAATGACAACTCCTGCAGTAGCTCAGTCTGGATAGTTCTTTAAGAAGCAGAATGAAATTCCAAGGCCATGTTCCATTACTTTGTCAGGCTAGAATAAGGGCTGTTGCTCCAAGCAAATATAGGGATTTGTACAAAACATCCTTTTCTTGAACACACTGATAATATTGTACTGCAGAAATGTGACCTTATTCCTTGGAAACTCATTAGAACCACACAATGGTCCTCTTGGAGGATCTCAAGGCTATGTTTCCAATTGCTTAATGTGACAGTTAAACCATGGATTTTGCTTCAGTGGGCAGAATAAAGCTCTATTTGTTGACTTCTTTCTACGGTCCATGAGTGTCATACACACTTCATTCAAATACCCACTTTGAATCAGTCTGGTTCTGGATGGAGAACTGGCTCTTGTAATTGTAGACTTACTCCATGAGATAGACACAGTGGAAGGTCCAATGTTAGGTTAAATCAGGCTTGAGAGACATAGCCTTTTCAGTCAGAAAGGCATAAATGATATCACCACCACTCCCTCCTTCTTCTCTTTTATATGATCCTGGAGAGCACTGGAAAAGGTGAGAAGGCATTTAGCAGAGACATTGCCCACCTCACTTCCTGGCCACAAAGCACTTTCTTGCTGTTTCTGCAAAGAAGTCAATCAACAGCCCATTGAATTGATTTACAATAAGTCAGGATAAGTTTCGGTGCAGGTTCCACTCTGGTTAATCCAAATTCTGCCATATAAATTGTGGTGTTCACCTCCTCCTTGATGAGCATTATACATAGAAAAAGAAAACTCTGCTTCACTCAGGACAGTCTATTATCCATAGAAGGAATAGTACTCTGAGACCTAATGTAGCCTTGTGTTCCAACTGGTAGATGCTGTGCTCTCTCTTTTTCTGGTATCCATTCCCTGCATTCTCTTGAGACCAGTCCCCAGCTGGCATCCAACATAAGAATTGCTCTGATTCACTAATGGGTGGATCGCTAAAAAAATCGTATTTTCTAAATTCACTAGTTAACAGAGTATAGAATAAGCAATGGGACCCTGATCTCTGCCAATGGATATGACAGGCAGAAATATGGAGGGAGAAACAGGAATGACTGGATAGGTATAACTGAAATATGTCTGTGAATTAGACAAGCATTACCAGTAGGTTCCAAAAAGAACAGGATTCTTGTTTCTGTGACATAGCTTGTTTTTAGGGCTGTTAAGCGATTAAAACATTTATCGTGATTAATGGAATGATTAATTGCACTGTTAAACAATAATAGAATACCATTTATTTAAATATTTTTTATGTATTTTACATTTTCAAATATATTTATTTCAATTGCAACACAGAATACAAAGTCTACAGTGTTCACTTTATTTTTTATTACAAGTATTTGCACTTAAAAAAATAGTATTTTTCAATTCACCTAATACGAGTACTGTAGTGCAATCTCTTTATCATGAAAGTTGAACTTAAAATATAGAATTATGTACAAAAAAACCTGCATTCAGTCCTACTTCTTGTTCAGCCAATCGCTGAGACAAACAAGCTTGTTTACATTTTCAGGAGATAATTCTGCGCACTTCTTGTTGTCAGTGTCACCTGAAAGTGAGAATAGGCACCCTCATGGCACTGTCGAAACCAGTATATCTCAAGATATTTACTTGACAGATGCACTAAAGATTAATTTGTCCCTTCATGCTTCAACCACCATTCCAGGAGACATGTGTCCATGCTGATGACAGTTCTGCTTGATAACAAAACACTAGCAGAAGGCTGATTTTCTTTTTTGGTGGTTGTGGTTCTGTAGTTTCCGAATCGGAGTGCTGCTCTTTTAAGACGTCTGAAAGTATGCTCCTTTAAGATCTGGGAAGGCACTTCAGGTTCTTAAACATTGGGTTGAGTGCTGTAGCTATCTTTAGAAATCCCACATTAGTACTCACTTTGCATTTTGTCAAATCTGCAGTGAAAGTGTTCTTAAAATGAACAACATGTGTATCCGAGACTGCTATAACATGAAAAATATGGCAGAATGCGAGTCAAACAGAACAGGAGACGTACAATTCTCCCCCAAGGAGTTCAGTCACAAATTTAATTAATGCATTATTTTTTAATCAGTGTCATCAGCATGGAAGCATGTCCTCTGGAATGGTGGCCGAAGCATGAAGGAGCATACAAATGTTTAGCATATCTGGCACATAATACCTTGCAATGCCGGCTACAAAAGTGCCATGCAAATGCCTGTTCCACTTTATGGTAACACTGAAAATAAGAAGAGGGCAGCATTATCTCCTGTAAATGTAAACAAACATGTTAGTCTTAGCAATTGTCTGAACAAGAAATAGGACTGAGTGGACTTGTAGGCTCTGAAGTTTTACAATGTTTTGTTTTTGAGTGCAGTTATGTAACAAAAAATATTTACATTCGTAAATTGCACGTTCATGACAAAGAGATTGCACTACCGTACTTGTATGAGGTGAATTGAAAAATACTATTTCTTTTTTTCATCATTTTACAGTGCAAATATTTGTAATAAATCATACATTTTGATTTCAATTACAACACAGAAGACAGGATAAATAAAAAAATGTAGAAAAATACACTGGTCTACAATTTTTCAGAAGTTGTCTGCTTCAGAGATAAAATGTGATATTTATTATGTATTTTGATGTGCTGAATTCAAATATGACAATTAAAACAACTGATTGGCTACTGTTTCTAAGATATTTAAGTTTTTACATTTTATGTCTATGTATATCGTGTATATGGTAGAGTTTTAATCATAAATTGTAAACCTAGGTTTTTTCATGTGTTTATGCTTGCTTTACATGGTAATATTTCACCTGTCCTGTTTATGTAACACTTTAAAAATCAGCAAAAGGGTTATATAAATATAATTTATTATGAAACAAAAGGCAAAAAACTATTATGTACATAGTTTAGTCCTATTCAGTGTCTACTCGGCGCTTCTTGGCTTGCCTCTTGTATTCATTAAATGGAGTATCTCTTGTCACTGTCCAGCAATAGTCTGCAAGCATTGATGGGCTCCATTTGCCCTGATAGCCTGCCAGGAGATTCCACGGCTGTAGTCTGGAGCCCAACAGCTCTGCCTTACTCTTGGTTAGTTCCAAATCCCTGACAAGGTCATTCAGTTCACCTTGTGTTATGAGGTGTGGTTCAGTGGAGGAGGATGGGAGAAAATGTGGGTCCTGTTCATTGATGGTTCAGGACCAGAAGTTTCATCCTCTTCCCTGTCTGACTCAAGTGAGAATGATTCTGGTGCATCAGGAACCGGCAGTCCTTCTCCGTGGGGTACTGGGCGTATAGCTGATGGAATGTTTGGATAATGCACAGTCCACTTTTTCTTCTTTGACACACCTTTCCCAACTGGAGGCATCATGCAGAAGTAACAATTGCTGGGAGGATCTGTTGGCTCTCTCCAAATCATTGGCACTGCAAAAGGCATAGATTTCCTTTTCCTGTTCAACCACTGGCCAAGATTTGTTGCACAAGTCTTACAGCATATGTGTGGGGCCCACCTCTTGTCCTGATCTCCAATTTGGCAGCCAAAAGAAAGGTGATAGGCATTCTTAACCATAGTGGTTAGACTGCGCTTTTGTGATGCAAAAGTCACTTCACCACAAACATAGCAGAAGTTATCTGCACTGTTCACACAAGTACGAGGCATCTCTGCTCACTTTGGCTAAACAGAAATGTGTCCCTTTGCCAAATCAAACACTGACAAATAAGAGAGCACCACACTGTATGATTTCTAGAGCTGATATAGGGCAATTTGTTCAGCAGAGTGATGTAAGCTTTGTTGTGCTTGCATAGATTCATAGATTCATAGATTCTAGGGTCAGAAGGGACCAATGTGATCATCTAGTCCGACCACCTGCACAAAGCAGGCCACAGAACCCTACCCATCCACTTCTATAACAAACCCCTAACCTATGCCTGAGTTATTGAAGTCTTCAAATTGTGGTTTGAAGACTCAAGCTGCAGAGAATCCACCAGCAAGTGACCCATGCCCCACGCTGCAGGGGAAGGCGAAAAACCTCCAGGGCCTCTGCCAATCTGCCCTGGAGGAAAATTCCCTCCCCACCCCAAATATGGCGATCAGCTAAACCCTGAGCATGTGGGCAAGACTCACCAGCCAGCACTCAGAAAAGAATTCTCTGCAGTAACTCAGAACCCATCCCATCCAACATCCCATCACCAACCACTGGGCATATTTATTTGGCGATAATCAAAGATCAGTTGCCAAAATTAGGCTCTCCCATCAAACCATCCCTTCCATAAACTTATCAAGCTTAATCTTAAAGCCAGATATGTCTTTTGCCTCCCCTACTCTCCTTGGAAGGCTGTTCCAGAACTTCACTCCTCTAATGGTTAGAAACCTTCGTCTAATTTCAAGTCTAAACTTCCTAGTGTCCAGTTTATACCCATTCGTTCTTGTATCTACATTGGTACTAAGCTTAAATAATTCCTCTCCCTCCCTAATATTAATCTCTCTGATATATTTATAAAGAGCAAGCATATCCCCCCTCAGCCTTCTTTTGGCTAGACTAAACAAGCCAAGCTCTTTGAGTCTCCATTCATATGACAGGTTTTCCATTCCTCGGATCATCCTAGTAGCCCGTCTCTGAACCTGTTCCAGTTTGAATTCATCCTTCTTAAACATGGGAGACCAGAACAGCACACAGTATTCCAGGTGGGGTCTCACCAGCGCCTTATATAACAGTACTAACACCTCCTTATCTTTTCTGGAAATACCTCGCCTGATGCATCCTAAAACCGCATTAGCTTTTTTCACGGCCATATCACATTGGCGGCTCATAGTCATCCTGTGATCTACCAATACCCCAAGGTCCTTCTCCTCGTCTGTTGCTTCCAACTGATGCATCTCCAATCTATATCTAAAGTTCTTATTATTAATCCCTAAGTGCATGACCTTGCACTTTTCACTATTAGATTTCATCCTATTACTATTACTCCAGTTTACAAGGTCATCCAGATCTTCCTGTATGATATCCCGGTCCTTCTCTGTGTTAGCAATACCCCCCAGCTTTGTGTCATCCGCAAACTTTATTAGCACATTCCTGCTTTTTGTGCCAAGGTCGGTAATAAAAAGGTTAAATAAGATTGGTCCCAGAACCGATCCTTGAGGAACTCCACTAGTAAGCTCCTTCCAGCCTGACAGTTCACCCTTCAGTACGACCCGTTGTAGTCTCACCTTTAACCAGTTCCTTATCCACCTTTCAATTCTCATATTGATCCCCATCTTTTCCAATTTGACTAATAATTCCGCATGTGGAACCGTGTCAAATGCCTTACTGAAATCGAGGTAAATTAGGTCTACCGCATTTCCTTTGTCTAAATAGTCTGTCACCTTCTCAAAGAAGGAGATCAGGTTGGTTTGGCATGATCTACCTTTAGTAAAACCATGTTGTACTTTGTTCCAATTACCATTGACCTCAATGTCCTTAACTACTTTCTCCTTCAAAATTTTTTCCAAGACCTTACATACTACAGATGTCAAACTAACAGGCCTATAGTTACTTGGATCACTCTTTCTCCCTTTCTTAAAGATAGGAACTACTTTAGCAATTCTCCAGTCGTATGGTACAACCCCTGAGTTTACTGATTCATTAAAAATTCTTGCTAACGGGCTTGCAATTTCATGCACCAGTTCCTTTAATATTCTCGGATGAAGATTGTCCGGGCCCTCCGATTTAGTCCCTTTAAGCTGTTCAGTATGGCTTCTACCTCAGATGTGGTAATATCCACCTCCATATCCTCATTCCCGTTTGTCATCCTTCCTTTACCCCTAAGCTCCCCATTAGCCTTCTTAAAGACTGAGGCAAAGTACTTATTTAGATATTGGGCCATGCCTAGGTTATCCTTAACCTCCTTTCCATCCTCAGTGTGTAGCGGTCCCACTTCTTCTTTCTTTGTTTTCTTCTTATTTATATGGCTATAGAACCTTTTACTATTGGTTTTAATTCCCTTTGCAAGGTTCAACTCTACTTGGCTTTTAACCTGCCTCACTTTATCCCTACATGTTCTGACCTCACTAAGATAGCTTTCCTTGCTAATCCCACCCTTCTTCCACTCCTTGTAGGCTTTCTGCTTTTTCTTAATCACCTCTCTGAGATGCTTGCTCATCCAGCTTGGTCTACAACTCCTGCCTATGTTTTTTTTCCCCTTTCTTGGGATGCAGGCTTCCGATAGTTTCTGAAGCTGCGACTTAAAGTAATTCCAGGCCTCTTCCACATTTAGATCCACAAGTTCTTCAGTCCAATCCACTTCCCTAACTAATTGCCTTAATTCTTTAAAGTTAGCCCTTTTGAAATAAAAAACCATAGTCCCAGATCTATTTTTGTTTATCCTTCCATCTAGTTTGAACTGAATTAGCTCATGATCACTCGAACCAAGGTTGTCCCCTACAACCATTTCTTCTATGAGGTCCTCACTGCTCACCAAAACCAAATCTAAAATGGCATCCCCTCTTGTTGGTTCTTCAACAATGGTGAAGGAATCCATCAGCTATCACATCCAGAAAAATCTGAGCCCTACTATTCTTGCTAGCACTTGTACTCCAGTCTATATCTGGGAAGTTAAAGTCTCCCATGATCACACATTTCCCATTAGTGTTTACTTCCTTAAAAACATTAAAGAGGTCTCTATCCACATCCAAATCAGATCTCGGCAGTCTGTAGCACACCCCAAGCACTATCTCAGGGGAGGCTCTAGTAGCTTTCTTTCCCAGTGTGATTTTTGCCCAGACAGACTCTGTCTTGTCCATTCCATCACTTCTTATTTCTTTACAGTTAACCTCCTCATTGATGTACAATGCTACTCCACCACCTTTGCCTTTATTTCTATCTTTCCTAAACAGCACATAGCCTTCAATACCTGTACTCCAGTCATGACTACTGTTCTATCATCATCCATGACCTCTAGGAATAACATGATGCAATTCATATCATGTATGACGCAATACCAGCTTCAGATTGCATCATTCATTGTTTTGCCTCAAAAGCAAGTACTGTCCAAACCCAGTCATAGATTTATTCATAGATCCAGTCAAAGATGTATTTTAGTCATTTCTGGTTTAAATTGAGATCCCTTCCCTTTATAACTCACTTATCCTCCGCCATTCCCAAGTCAAGGGTCGTATATAATGACCCAATAGCATATCTTGAAAACTAGAGCCCAATCAACAATTTTAAGCATCATTTTCGTTCTCAGTGACCCAGAATTAGTAAAGTTGGACTACATTTATTTCAGAAGCATTTTGGCTGTAGAGCAGTGATATCCAAAATATTTAATATATTTCAATTGGTATTCTATTGTGTAACAGTGTGATTAAAACTGCAATTAATTTTGAGGCCTGAGTTAAAGTAATGGGCAAGCATTGCTGATATAAAGCAAAGTTAGTAAAAGTCAACAGTAGAAAATAGACAAGGGAAGCAAAGGGACACAAAGAAATCAATGGACAACAGAGTTAAGGAAAATAAAGAGGTATTTTTAAAGTATATCAGGAACAAAAAGAATCCTGACCACGGTATTGGTCCATTACTAGATGGAAATGATAGAATTATTAATAGTAATGAAGAAAATACAGAAGCATTCAATAAATATTTCTGTTCTATATCGGGGGGGGAAACAAATGATGTAGTCTCTTCATAACACTCTTTCCAGTCCTCTAGTATCTCAGGAGGATGTTAAACAGTAGCTACTATGGTTAGATTGTTTAGATTAGCAGGTCCAAATAACTTGCATCCAAAAGTTTCAAAAGAGCTGGCTGAGGAGCTCGCTGGACTGCTATTGTGGATTCTCATTAAGTCTTCGAACATTGGAGAAGTTCCCGAAGGCTGGAAGAAAACTAATGTTGAGCCAGTTTTTAAAAGAGTAAATGTGATGATCTGGGTAATTATAAGTCTGTCCGTCAGATATCAGTCCTATGCAGAATAATGAAGTGGATGATATCAGAATCGATTAATAACTAATTCAAAGAGGGTAATATAATTAATACCAATCAACATGGGCTTGTGGAAAACAGATCATATCAAATTGGCTTTTTTTTTTATGAGATTACAAGTTTGGTTGATAAAGGTATTAGTCTTGATGTACCAGATTTCTGAAATGCATTTGACTTGGTACCTGTAGAAGATATAGCTTGAAATAAGGCTGCCTTTGCTGAATTTGTTCTTGATAAGTGCTGGTTCCTTTAACCTCCTAAACGACACTACAGAAAAATATTGGTAGGCAGAAAAGGCTTAACAAATATCAAGAAACATTTGAACCATGAGTCTCCAATTTTTGTGTGTTTATTAGTTCATTTATATGCAGATCTCTTGTTGATTTTTTAAGAAAAGGTAAGGCCTGCACTAACAGCCACTTCCCATAGGCAATCCTAGTCCTAAGTAACTACTTCACATATCCCTATGTTACAGTTTGTTAGCCTTTAGTTTAACCCGCTCAACTGAGATTTATGCTTAAGATAGGTTTTGCTGTACATGCAGGAATGACTCAAGGAAGTAGCTCATTGTTTGCAAATTTTACCATAGTTACTATACTGTATGTAGAAAATGTTTTGGTTTCAAGTCTGAATCAACTTAGTATTTCAAAGTGTTTGTGCAGCTTCTTCTGCATGAGGAACAAAAACAAATATATAATGTGACTACTGGTACTTGGGGATAAATCTTAAGCAAGGAAGAGAATAGGAAAACAAAAACAGCATCAAGATAATCAGCTGAAAATGCATAGCCTCTGTACTGGAGTCAGAAACATGAAGGTCCACATCAGAACAAAATAAGAGATTATGCTACACTTAAATCTTCTAAATGTGCCATGAAAATGAACTAGCCTGAAGAAAAAGTCTACTTACCTGCCAATTACCATGATGTTGACTATAGGAAAAAATCATGGAACATGGTAAAAATCATGTGAGTGGGCAATTAGAATTTCACAAAGCTGCCATGATCAAATAATGGCATTAATTAGTATTACTCTAATAACCTGGGAGCAGAGAAGGATAGGGTTGCCAAAATCCTATGCACCCAGGTGGTTAGAACTAGAGGTGATAAAAATATTCATAACCAAATACAAAATTAATTAAAAAACCCAAAGCTCTGGGAGCTTCTTTGTTTATTAATAAACATATCTTTATGAACTCTGCAGATGGCTTCATTTTCATGGCAAATGCACTAAATTACATGATTTTTTTTTTAAATAGGGCAGTTGTTGATCAAAACCTGATATTTCTGAATGGGTGAAATACATCCATTTTTAAGCAGTGATGGCTTGTACATCAGAAAGAGGCCAAACCTTACATTTTTGGAAGTTTTTGACGCATAAACAGCTACTGTATGAAAACAGTGAATAACTCAAAACTTCAGAGTAGTAGTACAAAATCACAAGCAGCAGATCACTAAAAATATTCATGTGGAATTTTGTAAGATAAGAATTGTGAATCTTACACCATTGTGGGTACAAATTTCACCATTGAAACATGGGAACTCTTACATGCTAAAATGTATGGAACAAAACGATAACTGCATATAATTCCTATATTAAAAATAAATCAGTAATGATCCCCATCCTCATTATTATCTATCAGTGTGTCTTTGTGAGCATTCCATAGGAAACACTTGGTAGAGGTGCAGTTATTTAACTAAAGATATGCAGATGAAATAGAAAGAATGCTGCTTTTTGGCCTCATTCTGTGTGTCTGTAGGGCAAGGAAACAGTTTGTTTCAGAATAAATCCTCCTTGCAGGAAATAAAGGTTAGTAACTACATTGATTCAGGGTCTGGCCACAAACATACATAGATAAAGAAGAACTGTGATGACTGAATTATTTAAATGCTGATATAAAAAAGTCCAATTCAGAGTTAAAATAATGTATGTCTAAGTGAGAGCGATGTTTGTTTATCTGTTACTTCCACTCCTTGTTATTTTATAAAGAACAAAAATATAATTTAATACACTATGCATCTGTAATACCTTCAGCTAAGAATCTCACAGTGCTTTATGAATATTAATGGTTAATCCTTACAACACCCTTCTGATTTAGGGAAGTATTATTATTTCTATTTTACAGATGAGAAAATAGAGGCACACAAATGTTAAGTAATTTGTTTAAAGTCACACAGGAAAATTATGGTAAAGAGGAGGATAGAACCCAAATCTCCTGACTTTAATTATAATTTATTATTTGTATTACTGTACAGCATAAGAAGTCCAGTCATGGACCAGGACCCCGCTATGTTAGGCACTGTATAAACACAGAACAAATAAGGTCTCTACCTCTAAAGGCTTACACTCAAAGTGGCCTGCTAAACCCAAGGTTAAGAGCTCAATCCTTGAGGGGGCCATTTGGAGAACTGGGGTAAAAATCTGGGGACTGGTCCTGTTTTGACCAGGGGGTTGGACTAGATGACCTCCTGAGGTCCCTTCCAATCCTTATATTCTAAGAAAAGAGACAGAAGGGTACAGATAGATAGATAAGGAGTACAAGGAAACAATGAGAAAATATTAGTCAGCATGACAGGCTGTGGTATCAGAGCACCGGCAGCTTAACTGTTGCCAATTTTTTTGCGCGCCTCATGGTAAAGGAGAGTTATGAGGAAAGATTTGAAAGAAGATAAAGAGGTACATTTATGGATGTGTATGATGAGCTCCATTCAAGCTTGAGAGAGCACAAAGGTGCTTGTTTGAAAATTTAACAAGTGGGTGGTGGAGGCTGCTGTTGTGGGCCAATCGGAGGTAGGAATCAACTTTTCAGTATCAAATGAGAAATAATAGGTAGGGTAGTGATTAGTAGTGAGGGGCCTTGAAAGTGAAGAAACAGATAGTTAAGGGTTAATGTCTCTTTTACCTGTAAAGGGTTAACAAACAGGGAACCAAACACATGACCAGGGGACCAATCAGGAGACAAGATACTTTCAAATCTCGGTGGAGGGAAGTCTTTGTTTGTGTTTTTGGGGTTTGGCTTTGTTCTCTCTGGGTCCTGGAAGGGACTAGACGGGCAACCAGTTTTCTTGCCAATCTCCCTGCTACAGTCTTTTATAGTGAGTAATTTAGTAAGAAAGGCGGTTATAGTATTTTGATTGTTTCTGTATTTGCAAATGTGTAGTTTGCTAGAAGTATTTTAAATTGTATTTCTGCTGGAGGAGGCTTTTTCTCCAGTTTCTAGAAGCTCATAGACTCATAGACTCTATGACTGGAAGGGACCTCGAGAGGTCATCAAGTCCAGTCCCCTGCCCTCATGGCAGGACCAAATACTGTCTAGACCATCCCTAATAGACATTTATCTAACCTACTCTTAAATATCTCCAGAGATGGAGATTCCACAACTTCCCTAGGCAATCTATTCCAGTGTTTGACTACCCTGACAGTTAGGAACTTTTTCCTAATGTCCAACCTAAATCTCCCTTGCTGCAGTTTAAGCCCATTGCTTCTTGTTCTATCATTGGAGGCTACGGTGAACAAGTTTTCTCCCTCCTCCTGATGACACCCTTTTAGATACCTGAAAACTGCTATCATGTCCCCTCTCAGTCTTCTCTTTTCCAAACTAAACAAACCCAATTCCTTCAGCCTTCCTTCATAGGTCATGTTCTCAAGACCTTTAATCATTCTTGTTGCTCTTCTCTGGACCCTCTCCAATTTCTCCACATCTTTCTTGAAATGTGGTGCCCAGAACTGGACACAATACTCCAGTTGAGGCCTAACCAGCGCAGAGTAAAGCGGAAGAATGACTTCTCGTGTCCTGTTTACAACACACCTGTTAATGCATCCCAGAATCACGTTTGCTTTTTTTGCAACAGTATCACACTGTTGACTCATATTAAGCTTGTGGTCCACTATGATCCCTAAATCTCTTTCTGCCATACTCCTTCCTAGACAGTCTCTTCCCATTCTGTATGTGTGAATCTGATTGTTCCTTCCTAAGTGGAGCACTTTGCATTTATCTTTATTGAACTTCATCCTGTTTACCTCAGACCATTTCTCCAAATTGTTCAGATCATTTTGAATTTTGACCCTGTCCTCCAAAGCAGTTGCAATCCCTCCCAGTTTGGTATCGTCCGCAAACTCAGTAAGCATACTTTCTATGCCAACATCTAAATCGTTGATAAAGATATTGAACAGAGCTGACAGACCCTGTAATATTCCATCTTGAATTTATAGTGATTTTCTTTATTCATTTTTTCTTTTATTAAAAGTTTTGCTTTTAAACCCTGTCTGATTTTTCCCCTTGTTGAGGCTCAAGGGAATTGAGTCTGTACTTAACAGGGAGGGAGGGGAGAAGGGGGAATCTCTTTGTTTTAGATTCATGGAGCTTGAATCTGTTTTGCCTCTGGGTGGGAGTGGGGTGGGGAAGGGACATTCCTCCCTGTTTTAAGATTCAAGGAGTTTGAATCACGGTAATCTTCCAGGGAAACCCAGGGAGGGAAATCCTAGGAGAGGCATGGGTGAGGGAAAGAGTTTACTTTCCTTGTGTTAAGATCCAGGGGGTCTGGGTCTTGGGGGTCCCCAGGGAAGGTTTTGGGGGGACCAGAGTGTATCAGGCACTGGAATTCCTGATTGGTGGCAGCTTATCAGATCTAAGCAGGTAATTAAGCTTAGAGGAATTCATGCTGGTACCCCAATTTTTGGACTCTAATTTTCAGATTGGGGAAAGATACTATGACAGTGGTGGAGGCTGCTGTTGTGGGCCAATCAAAGGTAGGAATCAACTTTTCAGTATCAAATGAGAAATAATAGGTAGGGTAGTGATTAGCAGTGAGGGGCCTTCAAAGTGAAGACAAGCAGCTTATGTTCAATCAGATAAAGAAAGGGGAACCAGTGGAGGGATTCAAAAATGACATGGTCAAAGCAACAGGCTAGCAAAATTATCTTTGCCGCAGCATTCTGAATGGATATGGGCATGACAAGATTGCATATGTTAAGGCTAGTAAACAGGAAGTTGCAGTAATTGAGACATGAAGTGATGAGAGCCACAATGAGAGTTTTAGCTGTGTGGATAGACAGGAAAGGGCATACCTCAGAGGTGCTATGCAGAAAGAACCTGCAAGGTTTAAATATAGCCTAGGATGTGAGGACCAAGAAACAGGCTGAGTTAAAGAGGACACCCAGGTTATGGGCCTGAGTGAGGGACAGGATGGAGGCATTGTACATAGAGGTTGTGTACAGGGCTTTCGCAGAAAGATTAAAAGCACTGTTTTAGCCATGTTGTGCTTGAGCTTAACAGCTAAACATCCATGAGGAGAAGTCAGAGACACCAGCCAAGATTTTAGTTTGGCCAGAAGGAAATAGATCTGGAGTAGAGCTAGAGAGAAAAGAGTTTTCCCATCCCTCAAATATTTTTGAGAGTTCAAAATTTGTTCCGATCATGAATTGAGATAAGTTAAAATCTCGAAAACATTCACCAACTGAAAAACCAAAAGAACTACATTTCAGGTCTATCAAAATATTTCAATTTCAATAAATTTTCCAGTTTTGGTACCATTTTTAGTTTAATTAGCATGAATTTCTAAATGAAAAGCCATTTGGAATAAAAATACAGAATTTTTCATTTTCAAAAAGTTGAAATTAAATGTTTCATTTTAAGTCAGCAGATTTGTCAAAACTGTCCTGATTTGTGACATTTTTTGGAAAAAAAAAAAGTTTCATTGAAGAATTCCCAACCACCTCGAGCTTAGGGTAGAGAGCTGTGAAACATCAGTGTAGAGATGGTAGTTTAATTTTTTTTAATGAAATTACCCAGAGATAAGATATAAAGGAATAAGAGAAGAGGCCCAAGGACAGAGCCATGTGGAACCCCCAAAGAAAGTTGGAAGGGGATGAGACAGATTCTCCAAAAGACCCACTGAAGGAACATTTAGAGTGGTAGGAAGAAAACCAAGAGAATACAGAGTCACAGAAGCCAAGAGAGGACAAGATTTCAAGAGGAGCAAGGTCGAGTGTGATAAAGGGTAGTTGACAGGTCAAGGAGAATGAGAGTGCAGCACTGGTTCTGAGATTTGGCTACAGTGAGGTAATTAGAGACTTTGGTGAAGGGGTTTCAGTGGAGTGCAAAGGGCAGAAGCCAGACTCAAGAGGATGTAGTCTGGAACTGAAAGAGAAGAACTTCACCTTGTGGGTAGTGAAGGCTGAAGGTGTTGGCAGGGCAGACTTTATGATGGGAGATAGGGGCAAAAGGGTTAAGGGTGGAGGAGAGTGAAGCAACAACCATATAAATGGAAGAAAGGTAAGAGAGGGAAAGGAGAAGAGGGCTCAGAGCAGACAATGTCTTCAATACTGATGTACTGGAAGTCACAGATATGGCCAAGTGAAAGGTTGTGACGGAGGGGCCTGATGGCTGATATTAAAAAAGACCAGATGGTTGTTGGAGAGAGGAACTTAGCAACAGAAACGTCAGTGAGATATAGAATGTTTGGTGAAGACCAAGTCAAGTGAATGGTGAGTGTAAGAGCTAAACCAGGAGTTCAGGTCAAGGGTGAGAAAACATGAAACTAACGGGTCAGATGCATCTTTAACATGGAAGCTGAAATCACCAAGGATGAGTGTGGAAGACTGGGAGGACAGGAAGAGAAAGAAACAGGAGTCAAAATCAGAGAGAATGTTCTGATGGGGAGGAGTTGAGTAGATGGTAGATGATAACAACAAGGAGAGGAAGAGAAAACAGAGAAGAGTCAGATGCAATGCCTGTGCTTTTAGACATAAAACCTAGTTCTATTTTCCTTATTTGCATGCTAATTTATGTTGTTTTCCAAAATTCATCAGGCACAAATATTTGTGTGAGAGTACTTCTGACAATATTCCTAGTCTCTGAACTGCCTCTTTGTAATTATTTTCTTAAACAGATCTTCTCTGTCTTTCCTTTGATTCACATAATTAATCACTCTCATCCAATGCTTTTCTCAGGAACTGAAATTGTTAAATATATGTTTCTTGCGATCCCATAAAAAAGAGTGCACCAATTTTTTCAATTGTCTTAGAAATCTTGGCACAGGCTACTGCAATGAAGAAAACATCATTACCTGCAAAAGGAGAGAAAAAAAGAATCTATTTGAACATAAACATGCTCTTCAGTTAGGTTAGAGGATATTTTGGATAGTTTCCTGAAATGTGGAAGAGGATCTCCATCAGTTTCTAAATTGTACCAATTGTGATTAAATTATAGTTTCGGTATTCAAGGGACAATTATGTACTTTTATTTGTAACACATACACACACACACAAAATATTTTGCCAAAAGTAGGCAGTAAGGCCATTCAGATGTTAATGTTTGTCACACAACAGTTGGTTTACTGTGTGTGTGACAAGAAGAGGCTTGCAGCATATGATGTAGGAGGAGGATTTGCCAGGCATGTAACACCAGAGGACTTGAATTAGTTCAGGATAATTATTTTATCTGGAAATGAAGACTTAGCAAGCAAACTATATTATAAACCTGTTAATGGTTGCACATCTACTTCTTACCATAGAGCTCTTAAATTCCTTGCATTATAGTGTTCATATCATAACTAAATCAAGACATAGCACAAACAACACTGGTAATTAATATTAGTCCTGAGGTAGGCCCCATCTTTCAAGTTGTTCTGTTTCCACCTACATGGAGCTGCAGTGAAGACAAAGGGGCCAGCCGCATAGAACAATTTGCAGGATTAAGACCCTCCTGAATCTGTTAATCTGCCTCTTTTAAGAAAACACATGTGGTGGATAAATAGAAACTAGGATAAGAGCAAAATAGTCATTTTATTTTCTGATGCAGAACAAGCTTTTTCTTGTCCTCCTCTTTTTTCAGTATGCAATCATCAGGCTTTAACTACATTAATAATTTGATCTTGGAATCAATTATTAATTTATCACATTCTAACCACTGGTATATTTTGTCCTTGTTTACCAGTTATCCTCTCTCCTGAGCTATTACATTTTATATGGTATAAATTAAATTATGTCAATCTTGGCTGACAATCAGTTTAGAGCAGGGGCTTGCAACCTACGGCACGCGTGCCAAAGGTGGCACACAAGCTGATTTTTGATGGCCCGCAGCGACGGGCTGAGTGGCTCAGCCCACCATTGCTCTGGGGTTCTGGCTGCTGCCCCGTTGCCAGCTGGAGTCCTGGCTGCTGGCCCCACTCAGTTCCCGCTGCTGGCCTGGGGACCCCCCAGGGAACAGCAGGCTGGCAGCGGGCTGAGCAGGTTGGCAGCTGAGACCCTGGCTGGCAGGAGCCAGCAGCCAGAACCCCAGGGTGGTGGCGAGCGGAACCGCTCAACCCACTGCCGGCCTGGGGTTCCATTCACTCAGCCAGTGGCAGGCTGAGCAGCTCAGTCTGCTGCCAGTCTAGGGTGCCAGCAGCACTCAGCCCTCTGCCAGTCTGGGGTTCTGGCCACCATCCCCGCTCAGCCTCCTGCTAGCCTGGGTGAGCAGAACCCCAGGCTGGTAGCAGGCTGAGGCGGGCCAGTGGCGGGGATCCCGGCTGGCAGGAGCTGACGGACAGAACCCCAGACCGTCAATAGGCTGAGCAGGGCCTGAGATCCTTTTCTGGGGTTCCAGCCACCAGTCCCACTCAGCCCACTGCCGGTCTGGGGTTCCGTCCGCCAGCTTCTGCCAACCAGGATCCCGGCCACTGGTCCCCTCAGCCCGCCACCAGCTTGCAGTTCTGCTCACCCAGACCCGCAGGAAGCTGAGCGGGGCTAGTGGCCGGGACCCCGACTGGCAAGGGGCAAGCAGCCGGAACTCCAGACCGGCAGCAGGCTGAGTGCTGCCGGCACCCCAGACTGGCAGTGGACTGAGCCACTCAGCCCCCCATCGGTCCCGCTCAATCAGCCAGTGGCCCGCTCAGCTCACTACCGGCTGAGTGACTGGAACCCCAGACCGGCAGCGGGCTGAGCAAGGCCAGTGGCTGGACCCCAGGCCTGCAGCGGGCTGAGCAGAGCTGGTGGCTGGAACCCCAAACAAGGATCCCAGGCAAGGATCACACTAAATTGATAAGATCTGCATTTTAATTTTATTTTAGATGAAGCTTCTTAAATATTTTAAAAACCTTATTTACTTTAAATACAACAATAGTTTATTTATATAATATAGACATAGAGAGAGACCTTCTACAAACGTTAAAATGTATTACTGGCACGCGAAACCTTAAATTACAGTGAACTTGGAACACTACTTCTGAAAGGTTCTGACCCTCGGTTTAGAGCTTTTCCCCTCTCAGAAAACATGCAACTTTCAACTCATTTCAAAGCAGAAATTGCATATCTTCACTTGTTGTACCATCTATATCCACAGTAAATCATACACAGAACGGCATAAGCATTGGTAATGGATCCCCCTGTTACTTGTTATTTTCATAGATGCTCTTTCTCACTGAAGCCTACACACTTATTATCTGTAGAATGTATCTTCCTACATTCTGTTCCAGTTATTAGTATTTATTCACACTTGTCTACAAGCATTAATACTGTTCCCTCTTTCAGTTCTCAGAACGTTTCTTTATCTTCTAAATTCTCCCGCTAAGACCTACTCACACCAGGACAGATTCTGATATCCTCTTTCAATGAATAGTATCCTACTCTATATTTGTCCCACTGAAGCCAATGTGATTGCTCGTGGAGTAAGGTGCTACTTGATGGGAGCCAGGTTATTAGAATCTGGTTCAATATAAGCTAATATTAATAAATGTGTCTCTCACAGTATGATCTGTATGTCACTTCTTAAGGCAGCACACAATTATTCTCTTCACCTCTGAACTTCACAAAAGATCTGATATTTTGAACTAATTCAGCTAAATATTTTATTCATACTTATGTATATTGTCTAGATATAATATTATAATGGGTGCCTGGTGGTTCCCACTCTGGATAAGGTTTCAATATGTGAGAAATTGCATTATAACCACCATTTTCAGTTCATAACTACTTGCACATTTTGGGATGAAATTATTGAATGTTGAACTGTTCTGAGAAGTTTGGTTCATATAGCTTGAAAATGAATAAACATTACTTTTTGAAATTTTCACTCCTCAGTGCGGTCTAGGTCCTTTTGTTATTTGCAAAATATCCACATTATATGTATTTATAACCGAGTTTCAGACATGCATGTTAATAGCCTTTACAATTCCTGGATGCTACAGCCTTATAAAGTATAATATCTATTTAATTTTTACAGTATCTAAGTGGACAGTCTGAAATACACTAATGGATTGCATTATCTTACATCTGGTTATAGCAACGGTTCTCAAATTGTGGGTCGGGACCCCAAAGTGGGTCATGACCCCATTCTAATGGGGTCGCCAGGGCTAGCATTAGTCTTGCTAGGGCCTGGGGCTGAAGTCAATGCCCTAGCCCCATAGCCTGGGGCTGAAGCCCAAGCCCAAGGGCTTCAGCCCTAGGTGATGGGGCTCAGGTTACATGCTCCTCTCCCAGGGCTGAAGGGCTTGGGCTTTGCCCCCCTCCCGACCCCTCACAGCAAGACTTGTATGGGCTCAGGCTTTGTTCTCCCCTCCTGGGGTCATGTAGTAATTTTTGTTGTCAGAAGAGGGTCATGAAACAATGAAGTTTGAGAACCCATGGGTTATAGGATGGGGTTGGGGGTGGGAGTGGAACTAGACAGAGGAACTCCATACTGGCTAGTTAAGAATAGAGATAATACCAACATGATCAACAGCTGTGCCATATATATCAAATATAAAACAAGGCAACAAACAAACTATTAGTGACTGCAAACATGCCACCAGTTCCTTGGCTTCCTGAGTATTAATACTCAATACAGACAATTGAGAAAGCAGAGGAACCAGGTGTGATGTTGCACTCCATATGATTTTATGAAAATATGCTAATGAGTGTGTATATAATGTAACTTGAATATGCTTCATGCAAAAGGTCTCTTGTAAGGTATCATTACAAAACTTATGATCTACTGAGTGTGTTCATCTTATTCTATAAATATATCATTCTTGTATCTGAAACTAGGAATATAAAATATAACTCTGAGTTCCCATTGTAGTTATGCAAAGTGTGGGGCATCAATGGTGGTTTAGAATCTTGATGGCTCCCATCAAGGACAATTGACTGTAGATGGCTCTGTTTACTTGCAAGCCTTCCTGTGAGTCAGTCCGGGAAGAATGAAGGCTTGGGGTCTCACAGGACATGTGACCATGTCATCTGGTACTGGAATACATCTTAAACCTGGTGCTTTTCCATTTAGGAGGGGTTGGGACCCAAAGAGACAAAAGCAGCAAAGAATCCTGTGGCACCTTATAGACTAACAGACATTTTGGAGCATGAGCTTTCGTGGGTGAATACCCACTTTGTCAGATGCATGTAGTGGAAATTTCCAGAGGCAGGTATATATATGCAAGCAAGCTAGAGATAATGAGGTTAGTTCAATCAGGGAGGATGAGGCCCTGTTCTAGCAGTTGAGGTGTGAAAACCAAGGGAGGAGAAACTGGTTTTGTAGTTGGCAAGCCATTCACAGTCTTTGTTTAATCCTGAGCTGATGGTGTCAAATTTGCAAATGAACTGAAGCTCAGCAGTTTCTCTTTGAAGTCTGGTCCTGAAGTTTTTTTGCTGCAGGATGGCCACCTTAAGGTCTGCTATTGTGTGGCCAGGGAGGTTGAAGTGTTCTCCTACAGGTTTTTGTATATTGCCATTCCTAATATCTGATTTGTGTACATTTATCCTTTTCCGGAGAGACTGTCCAGTTTGGACGATCTACATAGCAGAGGGGCATGCTGGCATATGATGGCGTACATTACATTGGTGGACATGCAGGTGAATGAACCAGTGATGATGTGGCTGATCTGGTTAGGTCCTGTGATGGTGTCGCTGGTGTAGATATGTGGGCAGAGTTGGCATCGAGGTTTGTTGCATGGATTGCTTCCTGAGCTAGAGTTACTAAGATGCGGTGTGCAGTTCCTGGTGGGAATATGTTTCAGGTTGGCAGGTTGTCTGTGGGCGAGGACTGGCCTGCCACCCAAGGCCTGTGAAAGTGTGGGATCATTGTCCAGGATGGGTTGTAGATCCCTGATGATGTGTTTGAGGGGTTTTAGCTGGGGACTGTATGTGATGGCCAGTGGAGTCCTGTTGGTTTCTTTCTTAGGTTTGTCTTGCAGTAGGAGGTTTCCTGGTACATGTCTGGCTCTGTTGATCTGTTTCCTTATTTCCTCATGCGGGTATTGTAGTTTTGAGACTGTGAATGGCTTGCCAACTACAAAACCAGTTTTTCCTCCCTTGGTTTTCACACCTCAACTGCTAGAACAGGGCCTCATCCTCCCTGATTGAACTAACCTCATTATCTCTAGCTTGCTTGCATATATATATACCTGCCCCTGGAAATTTCCACTACATGCATCTCACAAAGTGGGTATTCACCCACGAAAGCTCATGCTCCAAAAGGTCTGCTAGTCTATAAGGTGCCACAGGATTCTTTGCTGCTTTTTCAGATCCAGACTAACATGGCTACCCCTCTGATAAAAGAGACAAAAGATTCCCACCTTGTGCCAAAGCCATATAAGGGGCTAGAACAGAACAAAGGAGGCTGAAGTCATGAGAAATCCCCTAGCTACCATCTGAGCCGGAACAAGGACTGTACCAGGGGAAAGGATTGGGCCCAGACTAGAAAGAAGTCTAGTCTGTGAAAGAAGCTTATTGGAACATCTCTGAAGGTGAGGTTTCATCTGTTATCAGTTTCTTACTGTATTAGGCTTAGACTTGTGTGTTTTAGTTTTATTTTGCTTGGTAATTTACTTTGTTTTGTCTGTTATTACCTGGAACTACTTAAATCCTACTTTTTATATTTAATAAAATCACAGTTTGCTTATTAATTAACCCAGAGCAAGTAATTAATTTCTGGGGGAGCAAACAGCTGTGCATATCTCTCTACCAGTGTTACAGAGGACAGACAATTTATGAGTTTACCCTATATAAGCTTTATACAGAGTAAAACGGATTTATTTGGGGTTTGGATCCCATTGGGAACTGGGTATCTGGGTGCTAGAAACAGGAACACTTTCTAAGCTGCTTTCAGTTAAGTCTGCAGCTTTTGAGGAACGTGGTTCAGACCTGGGTCTGTGTTTGCAGCAGTCTAGAGTATCTGGCTCAACAAGACAGGGTACTGGAGTCCCAAGCTGCAAGGGAAAACAGGCTTAGAGGTAGTCTCAGCACATCAGGCAGCATTCCCAAGAGGGTCTCTGTGACCCAACCCATCAGACCTGTCATAATAATTTTGCTTACAAGGCATTTCTTCTGGCTTATGGACAATCACTTACTGAACTACTCCTAAGGAGGAAACAGAAAGTTAGGGTCTCTAGGTGCACAAAGGAAGGAGAAAAAAACACAAATCTGTGTTTCAACAATGAATCTTCTGAAAGGAATAGCATAGCAAAGCAACTAAAGCCAAAATACACAGTACTTGTGTATGATCCAGAATATGAATAGAAAAATCAAAGAGCCCAGGCAGTGACAGAGTCGACACCTTAGTCCTGGTAAAATCTTGCAGATTAAACAAACCCAAGAGATGGAGCAGCAGCCCACGTCAGGAACCACAGAGTCATCACTAATGACCAGAGAAGACGGTAGAAGCCTAGACTATCCTTACTGATAACAAGTCAAAGAAGGTGTACAATAACTTGTCCTCCAGAACAAGTATCACTAACCTGTGAAGCACACTTACATACAGAGAGAAACTGAAAAGGCTGAGACATCCTCTTTGTTCAGAGCTCATTCTTTTTTCTTCTATCCTTTTTTTTCTATCACGGGGTGTATGGAAGACATCTATTTTAAACTCAAGGAAATAATATATCCTGTACTATGGGTGAAGTCAGGAAATAGCGGGGCTCTACAACCCAACAACAGACTTGTTTATGCCTGTCTAGACACTCTATTTCTTCTCTGTGCTATTCTGTCACTTTCGCAGTTCTAGAATCTGATCACTGAGTCTACTGTGTCAAGTATTAGCCACCCCAGACCAAAAACAATACTGTAGAACTGGAGGAAGTGCAAAGAGGAATGATGAGAAGGATCAAGACCAGGGCTGGCGCTTCCATTTAGGTGACCTAGGCGGTTGCCTAGGACGCCAGAATTTGGAAGGGCGGCAGACTGCTCCAGTGGACCTCCCGCAGGCGTCCCTGCGGACTGTCCGCTGGTCCCGCAGCAACGGTGGAGCATCCGCAGGCACACCTGCGGCAGGTCTCACTGGAGCTGCGGGACCGGCAAGCTGGCCCTGCGCCTAGGGCGCCAAAAACCCTGGCACCGCTCCTGATCAAGACCATGCAAAATCTTCCATATGAAGAGAAACTGAAAAGGGATTGTTAGGATGGTAATTCACCTTAGAAAAGGAGGGGACATGACAAAAAATATAGAAAATAAAGAATGGTATAGCAAAAACAAATTAGGAAATTCTGCTTGCCCTGTCTCATAACAAGGTGACATTCAATTTGTCTAAACCAGGGGTTGGCAACCTCTGGCACGCGGCTCACCAGGGTAAGCACCCTGGCGGGCCGGGCCAGTTTGTTTACGTGCCGTGTCGGCAGGTTCGGCAGATCACGGCTCCCACTGCAGTTCGCCGTCCTAGGCCTAGGGGGTGGCGGGAAGCTGCGGTCAGCACATCCCTGGCCCATGCAGCTTCCTGCTGCCCCCATTGGCCTGTGACGGTGAACCGCGGCATTGGAGACTTCAAGAGTCAGTGGGAGCAGCAGACAGCATAACCTGACAATCCCAGGAGCCTCTCTTCAAGCCCTCTGACATTACTAGCAATTATTTGTATGTGCAGAGAATGATAATTTGCATAAAGAGAAAGAAATGATTGTCAGAAGACAGGTGCTGGGAGAACAAAGGAAGAAAGGCTGGGTGTTGCTGTTTGAAGAAAGAGGAGGGTATGACAAGGGATTGTGGGCATGAAGCAGGGCTGCCCAGAGGGGTGGGCAAGTGGGACAAGTTGCCCCAGGCCCGGGCCCTGCAGGGGCCCCTGGAGCAGTGTTCTTCACTTGCTCCAGGGGCCCCAGAAATCTCTCGCGGGGCCAGGCCCCCAGAGCTTCTTCTGCTCCAGGTCTTCGGCGGCAATTCGGCGGCGGGGGGTCCTTCTGCTCCAGGAACCGCCGCCAAAGTGCCAGGTCTTCGGTGGCGGGGCCTCCCCACCGCGGGTCTTCGGGGCACTTCAGCAGCGAGTCCTGGAGCGGAAGGAACGCCGCCAACAAATTACCGCCAAAATGAGGGCGTCCCGCCGCCGAAGACCCCTGGCACCCTGAATCCTTTGGGCGGTCCTGGCATGAAGTATTTTGAAAAGAAATGGGAATTTAGAGGGTTTAAGTGAATATATTACCAGATTATAAATAAAATATATTAGTAATCATTTTTAAGAAATGGGTGAGTATGGGTGGGCTGAGGAATTAGAGATAGTAACCAAAATTAGACTAAAATAGCTAAAGGTTATTGAACAAGATAGCTAGACAGTGTCTCCTCTGTTGTTGCAGGTGCTATGCGGCTGGTTCCAGTAGCCTCATACAGCTCAGCAGAAGCAGGAAGCAGACTCCTACAAGTAATACACCTCTACCTTGATAGAATGCTGTCCTTGGGAGCCAAAAAATCTTACCGCGTTATAGGTTAAACCATGTTACATTGAACTTGCTTTGATCCACTGGAGTGCGCAGCCCCCCCACTCCCCATGCCACCGGAGCACTGCTTTATCGTGTTATATCCAAATTTGTGTTATATCGGGTGGCGTTATATCGAGGTAGTGGTGTACTTCACTCTGCAGCACTAGGTGACAGCTCCTCTTTCCTGACTTACACCCCAAAGGGTAAGACCTGAGTTTCTTGGGTACTTGTTTAAATAGTTTTACTGGAACAGAGAATTGATATCTACCAAGCTAAAGGCACAATAGCCCAAATGAAAAAAATGCAAAGGGAAAAGGAAACATTAGTGAGGAAAATCTTGGAGCCACTGAAGTCAAAGAGGCTTTTGCCATGTACTTTTACGAAAGCAGGATTTCATCTAGTGTGTCCACCAGCCAGGGACAGCTACAGTGATGTGTTGGTCTTGCACAAAATAAACTGGATTTCTGATTATTATCTTTGCAAAATTAGGCTTCTGTTTAACTAGCAGAATGTAAAGAAGCATTCCTGCCTGAATGCTACATGTAAAGGCCACTGAAAGGAGAGTGGATTGTGGATGGAATATAAGACTACTTCCAATTATCTTCTTTCTGCGTCTAAAATTGACAAACAAAGCAACACTTTGAAACTCCAGGACCAGAATTACCAAATAAATTCAAAAAGAGCTTGTAGTAAGAGGAGGCCCTGAGATACAAACCTTGGTATCAGAGGCCTGGTTTGAGTCCTAAGGCCTGAACTAAGGTAATAGTCAGGACTTTGCTAACATAAAGCAAAGTTAAGCTGTGAGCCAGAGACAGGCCCTGCTCACAGAAGCTGGCAAGGAAAGGGCTGCAAAAAGAGATGCTGCAAAAAGAGACATACCTAAAAGGTACGGGACACCAGATATCAGAACATTCGCATACTTGTACACTCTACACAGATAACAAGGAACAGGCTGACCCATCCCAATGACAGGGTCAAAAGGGTAATATGATGGATAGAGTTGTTTTGTTTGAACCAACATATACAAGGTGAGAGGCGGCACCTTACTACATAGAGGGTTGTACCTTGCTATGTAGAGGGGTTGCACCTCAATACGTCAGGAGTGATGTGTAACTTGTTTGTGCCTCTGTATAAGAATGCATCCCTGAGTGGATGTCTTTGTCCAGCCTAGGGCGCAGTGGAAAGTCCCGCCACTGACTGAGCTGAGTCCATTGCCAGGGGGCACATATTCATAGTATGTCCTGTAGAGTAAAGTCTAGTAGGAACTATCATTGTGCTTCGTTTGACAATAAACTGGCCGACGTGCTTTCGTACCTTACTAAAGTCTGTGGTCATTGGGGGTTTTCTCGGGGTCTGCTGTGTCAGCTATGTGCGCAGAGCTGGGACAGCACACAGAGGGAACACACGCACGCAGCCGATTCCTATCAACATTGAACAGAGCAGAGCACCAAATCGGTAGCGTCTGACAACAGAGCTTAAACAAATTGAACAGATGGGAGGAAATGACATATAGTGAAACATGTGAATATTTACATGACACCATATTTACATAAAATTCCAGCATACCAAAGCTGAATCCTTCACTTTACTAATTCCCGAATCCATAGGAAAGAATCCAATAACCAGTTTGTGGGCATTATCCAGATACCTGGGTCCCCGCTTCAGAAAATGTGAGTAATTCCACAAGCCAGCCACTGCATAAGGAGAAAATGCTGGTATTGGAAATATAAAGATTTTTAAATGAATTATTGTGGATAATACACCAGCCAGAAGAAATTATCTGAAGAATTACACTCAAATGAAGACTACAAGCTGGAAGCCCACATGCTTAATGTCACCTCAGTTAATAATGTTGTCCCTATCTGAACAATGAATTTTTACCCCATCTTTCTCACAAAGACATCATGCTGAGTCAGTGCAGTTATTATTCAGTAAACTCCAGCTACTCATGTATGTTGTGAAAAGTGGATCAGATGTGTTCCTGGGCATACTGTTAACTTCCAGATCTGCACCAGGTGCATCGATTTACAAATGCAGCTATGAATTGTCTGCCCAGCAGGTATGTTTTTTATTCTAGCATCGATAATGCTGCCAAAGTTAAAGGGTATTTTATTGCTGATCCATTTTCAACTGCTCTCTTTAGTTTGGGGCTATGTTTGTAAAGAGCAGTTGGAGTGATAGTGCAGGACTTGCCTCGAGAGCCCTCTTACAACTACCCACATCCACTCAGCCACCCACCCCTATGCACTCTCTTGACCCTCTCAGGGTCTCAGGTTAAAAAAATAATGGCACCACAGTTGTTCACATTTTTCTTCTTCTCCCACTGGCAGAAAACAGTAGCAATACCTGAGTTGCTCTATTCTGCAACCATTCCCTCCTCTTAAAGATGTAGGGCTTCTTGCCTACTCTGCTCCCAGGCTGAAGGGAAGAAGCCTGTAGTTCCAGCTACAGGCTGAATATAATCAGATCACTGTCCTACCCAAAATTCCTACTCACCACAGGTATATGAGTTTTTCAAATCTACTCACCACAGGTATATGAGTTTTTCAAATCCTGTCGAACGTACAATGTGGACCAGTTAATGTCACTACGTGCACCATAACTTTTTCATTTCCTAACTGTGTGTTTAAATATACAATCTGAATGCAATAGTAACATTTTTCTATTGAATGTTCAGTGTATTTTCTTATTTGTTTGGCAACAGCATTTTTAAAATTTGTGTGCATTTCGTTGCTCTTCTCATTTTGTTCTTACAAAACTTTCCTAAAAACTGCTCCATAAATCCTGAATAAATATCCCACACGAGACTATAATGGTGTTAATTCCCAGAGAAAGATGTACTGTATTCAGTGGTTTTAAGTACTCCCAGAAGTAATCTTGACAGAATGTTTTTGGTCTTGTTAAAGTTTCACTTTAAGTGCTGTATTTTTTGTCAGTTCTTATTTATATATGCAGACATAAGGAGGGTTAGGTTTGTTTTTTTCCTCCAGACTCTAAAGACATGTGAAAAGCAGATGTGGTAAAGGTCTAGAGAGTATTCAATGGATACATCATGTGGCAGGTATTAACTTTCAACGCTTTTTTAGAATTTCATAAATTCAGTGATATATGAAACTTCTATTGCATTTTGATAAGCAGTTCATGAGTTGCTTGAAAAGCAGCCCAATTAAAAAATAATGAACCTATTTTCTCTGGAACCAACTCATTATCTTGATGGTTTCCAACAGCAGCTTAAGGCTCAATTCTACATCAAACTGCCTCTGTGGCTGTTGGCCAGTGATATCTCTGTAACCCTCAGGGGCTCTTCAGATGTCAAGGCAAATTATTTTTCCCTAGTGGAAATTTTAAAACTCCCACTCAACAGCAACCACAGTCACTTCTGCCCCTATTGCCACTGTGGAGTCTGTGACTATGCCCAGACTAAATGATATATGTGACAACTAGAAAACATCTGATGACATCAAAAGAATCTACTGAGCATGTTCAAGACCATCCTGATAGTATAACATGGAATATCCTAACAAGGGAATAGGCTCTTCCCTATCTGTCTGCCTAATAATTATAAAGATTTGGGGGTTTCTTAATTGGGGTGACCCATTGGACTAACTGTCATTTTAAATATCCATGCTGTTGTAGGAGCCAAGATAATTAAGTCCTTGGGCTATAATCCATGAAAATGGTCATTAGTAAAAAATAAATGTCTTCCAGGTGGTGTCTGTGTGTGAATGACAGAGAGAGAGAGAGAGAGAGAATATGAGTTACTTTTCAGAGCTACAAACTAATACAAACTGGCCAATGTCATTACAGCCGTTCTTGACTACTTCTCTAGTTAATTAGCAGTAGCTAAGCCTAATGCAGGGATTTGTTCCTAAGGAGGACAGACAATTTTTCCATGTTCCCTCTCTATCAGGATTTGGCAAGGTGGGGGTGAGCAGTGTAAACCTTCCCACAAATCCACTGGTTCCAAGTAGAGCTGCTGCATCAATGGATTTCCAGGCTCTCTAATCACACACATTTTTTCTCTACAGTTGCCCTCTTTTGGGACTACAATAACCCCTTCTGGTCCAATTCTCACCCCATTCTTACTGTGGAACTGTCAACACTTTTTGGCACTGCAAACCGATCCACCAAAGCACTTTTAGCAATTGGGCTTTTCATCACCATTGACAGAATCCAACATAAAGTGATGGTGAATTTGGCCATGTAAGATTTATCCAATTAACTATGAAATGACTAAAGTGATAAGATTTCCACCAAGTCCCTTAGAAGATTATTCTACAATCTGACATTTTCCCTAGTAGTTCTTAGAACTTCATTGGTGAGTTGCAATCACAGTCAAAGGGGGAATATTTGATTATTTAACATTTACATTAACAATATCAACAGAAGAAAATAACAGGATTTAGTTAAAATCTCTCTCGTAAGAGTGGTATAGGAGTTAGTTGTGGAAACCAGCTGTCCTGACCAGTTTTCGAGTAGATGCAGCTTTGACAAAAACAAACTTTGGGACGAAGCAACACTAAGATACAAAGCTAACTTCTGTCAGAGTATGACTCCCTGTTATTTACTATAAAAAGGTTTCTTGGCTGCCTAGGCTAATATTTTGAACAGCATATTCTTTGAAATATAGTCTTCTAGAAATGGGAGGAAAAAAATTTCAATAAAAGCCCATTAAATGCATTATCAGTTCAGCCAGTGTACCCATGCAGTGTTTATCTTGTCTGCATACATGAAGACACTTGGGGTGAATTCATCTACAATGTAAGTGGGAGTTGTGGAGTGGATATAGAGTTCCTAGTCCTCCACCATTTTCAGAGAGGACCATGATGTGTTGCAAGTGGAGCTTAAAAGAAGGAGGAACTCCCAGTCAGGGAGTTTCTTAGTTGGTGCTTAAGGCATGGCTCTTTGCGTTTATGTCCTCACACTAAAGGTGTAACTTCATTCATTTTAATGCAATCATCTTTCTTGCTCCAGGGCTGTGTCTATGTTCAATTGACCTCTCTTGGACACTTTTCATAGTGCATAGAGAATAAAAATTCCTATCAGCATTTCATAAAATTATTGTCGCTGACCAATTCCCAAAGTCAAAAGTTCTACAATAAGTCCAATTAGCACTGGAAAAGAGGGAGACTGAGGGATCATACTCACAAAGAAAGCTCAGCTCTTTTAAATTGAGAATATACTACGTAAGCATACGCCTCATGTTAGACTGTCTTCAGAATGTCTGGAGAACATTTGGAAGCAGCTGACTTTCTCTAGATAGCATTGTGACACTTTTGTAAAGATTAATTAGGTATTCCAGCAAATATGAGAAAAATGATGGAATTACTTTGCTCTTGACTTTTTCTTCCTTTAAAATGGGTGCTTGTGTTTTGTGGGGAAAATAGAAAGGGTTGGAAAAGAAAGAAAAATGTGCCTTTTGAATGAACTGTGAGTTCTACAGAAGCAAGCTGGGAAATCTACCCTATAAATATTTTTGTAGGTAATTCTCCTATTTGTTTTTGCATATACTCCTGGCCTTGCCTTTGCAATATAAGGCCCCAGTGTTGCAAATAGATTCATGCAGATAGCTACTTACATCAGCACAGAGACCTCATTGCCTTCAATGGGACTCTGGTTGAATGTATGGTTCCTATCACCACTAATACTCCACCGCCTGGATCTATTTGTACAATCAGAGCCTTGCAGATCAGTAATTATTAATCACTGAAGCCGCAGGGTACAGAATCACTATTGTGATATATGTATTTTTCTTTAACTTTCTGAACTTATGGACCATCAGATAATGGCATCCACATTTTTGTCTGTTTCATGTTAATGCAAGATTATCAAAAAGTAAAATAATTCTATTAATCTGAGCATGCAGTTATTACTGTCACATCCTCCCCAAGTTACTGCACATACTTACACTAGCATGTTGACAAACATGGGGAAGCATACCCATTGTAAGTTCATTTCAGCTATTTTAGGGTGTATCTAAACATCTCCGTAATGAGGTGAGGTGAGAATATAGGAGCCCCAAATACTATTCCCCAATCCTTCCCTCCTCCCTTGTCCTTTCAGTATGATTCATATCTGGAAAATCATATCTGAAAAATCATTTCAACAGTTTGATCAGTTCTTTACATCATATCATAGTCAATTCACAGAATGGAACAACAAGAAGATCACTAGCTATTAATATAATTATCTCAATTTGCCAATTTGGTTAGTCTTCTTAGAGAGGTTTATTGGTTTTGCTGCACTATTGCACAACTATAAAAAGTAACCTAAATTATATACATTAACACCAAAGCTACATGTGTGCTTCTGTAGATGATTAGTAATTATGAATCCTAAACTAACTTCATGGATCATTCCTTCAAATATTTAACACTTCCTTCTTGAGACTGACTTTTCTGGTATTTACTGTACATTGGATAGAGGAGCTCTATAAAGTTTCTTCTAGAAACAAAAGCAGGTATTTTGGCTAGAAGGCCAATTTGCTACAAAAAATAGGCAGCAAGAAGACAGCAATGACCAAATTGTCACTTGCCATCACAAATAATTCATCAACTCCAAGGCCATCACAATTGTGGTCATCTAGTCTGATCTCCTGTATTACACAGAACTTCCCCCAAATAATTCCTGGAGAATATCTCTTGGAAAAATATCCAATCCTGATTTAAAAATTGCCACTGACAGAGAATCCACCATAATGGTTAATGACCCACATTGTAAAAACTGTACAGCTTATTACCAGTTTGAATTTGTCTAGTTACAACTTGCAGCCATTGGATCCTGTTATAACTTTCTCTGCTAGTCTGAAGAGCCCATTAACAAATATTTGTTCCCCATGTAGGTTTTTATGAACTGTAATCAACTCATCCCTTAACTTCTCCTGGCTAAGCTAAATAAATTGAGACTCTTGAGTTTATCACTATAAGGCATGTCTTCAATCCTTTAATCATTATTGTGGATCTTCTCTGAACTCTCTCCAGTTTGTCAGTCTTTCCTGAATAGCAGACATCAGAACTTGACAAGTATTTCAGCAACAGTAACACCAGTGCTGAATACAGATGTAAGATAACCACGCTACTCCTACTCAAGATTCCTCTGTTTATGTATCCAAGGATTCCATTACCTCTCTTCCTCTGATAGAATCTCCCATCCTGTAATTATGGCCTAAAGGAAAATAAATATTACTCTAGATGATTTCTATTTGGAGACAGGAAGCCAAAAACTAATCAGAAAGAAAATCATATAAATATTAAAAGGAAAATAAAATCTAACATAACTGACAGAGTCATGCTATATCTAAGAAAGAGAACACTGCCCACTACCTTCAGTTTTAAAAGACTTACTTTGCATTTGTAGCATCTTTATTGAGGTTTCATGTACTCTATCACATCTATTTGTGCTGCACAGCAGAATATAGACAAACTGCCAATTATTCTCTTGTGTACAAATCTGTGGAGAGAAACAATTCAAATCCACCCCATATAAGAAAAAGCTCCTCTTGATCAATTATCTGTATTTATTCATTTAAGTATCCTTCAGAAGCCAGATTTTGGCATACAAGCTGTAAAGAATTTGTGGTTTGGCACTGTGCAGGGATGGTTTCTGTACTCTACATTGATTGTGCTCTAGACAATGATTTACAATGTCCAGCTGGAGCAACTTTAAAAAAGAAAACTCAGACTCTAAATTCCTAATTAACCAGGTAGGTACAAAGATGTCTCCACAAAGAATCAATCAATTACTGTAGAAATCTCAGTGGGATATAAAACTGATGTCCTTTAAAAGGACTATTTTCAAAAAATGAGAATATTTATTTATACTATCTTCTTTCTTTGTATAGCAGAAAAGTGTGTTTAAGCCAATGTGTACTTCAATAATGCCAGGATCAGAGCACTCCTGTGGTTCTGCGAGTCTAAATGTTGGTACAGAGTTTAGTAAAATGAGGCCCTAATCCTCATCAGAGACTCTAGATATTACTATTAGACAAATAATAATGTCATATTTGTCTACATTTGGGTAAGTAAGAGTCTGGCATTGTCTGCACAAAAAACCATCAAATATAGGGCCAAATATTACTCTCGGTAAACCCTGTTTCCCACACCTGTACCTCAGTGAGGCCCGTGGTTCTGCAGGTAACTTCAGGCAGTATAAGAGTAGGCATTATTTATACAATTTATACATTTTTCATCTGTCTTAGAGCTCTAGACATGTAATCACCTACCTTTCTATTTCGTATTTTTCATCTGCAAAACATAAAAAATAAATCTCAGCCAAATCTAGGGTTGTCATCTTTCTAATGGCTGGTAACTGGACCCCTGAGGCCTCCTCCCCTGCTCCGCCTCTTCCCCCAAGGCCTCACCCCTGCTCTGCCTTTTATCCCAAGTCCGCCTCCTTCTCTGACTCTTCCCCAGGCCCTGCTCCCTTCTCCGCCTCTTCCCTGAAGGCCCCATCCCGGAGGCCACACTCCACGGAAAGCCGCAGGCTCATCAAATGGCATCTGGACACTCAAGCCAAAACTCGGACTGTCCATGTCATGGTATAATTCCCCACTCTGAACCTTAGCGTCCAAAAGATGGGGTACCAGCATGAATTCCTCTAAGCTCAATTACCAGCTTAGTACTTGTAGCGCTGCCACCAACCAGGAATTCCAGTGCCTGGTACACTCTGGTCCCCCCCAAAACCTTGCCCGGGAACCCCCAAGACCCAGTCCCTCTGGATCTTAACACAAGGAAAGTAAACCCTTTCCCTCACCATTGCCTCTCCCAGGCTTCCCCTCCCTGGGTTACCCTGGAAGATTACTGTGATTCAGACTCCTTGAATCTTAAAACAGAGAGGAATATTCACCTTCCCCCCCTCCTTCTCTCTCCCCCTCCCAGACTTTCCTTGAGAGAGAAAGTAATCCTAACAAAGACAGAAAATTAACCTCTCTCTCCTCCTTCCCTCCTTTCTCCCCACCAATTCCCTGGTGGATCCAGACCCAGTCCCCTGGGGTCTCACAACAATAAAAAAACAATTAGGTTCTTAAACAAGAAAAGCTTTTAATTAAAGAAGGAAAAACAGTAAAAATTATCTTTGTAAATTTAAGATGGAATATGTTACAGGGTCTTTCAGCTATAGACGCTGGGAATACCCTCCCAGCCTAAGTATACAAGTACAAATTAAAATCCTTTCAGCAAAATACAAATTTGAACTCCGTCCAGCCAAATACACATTTGAACTCCTCCCAGCCAAATACACATTTGCAAATAAAGAAAACAAACATAAGCCTAACTCGCCTTACCACCTAGTACTTACTATTTTGAATCTATAAGAACCTGTATCAGGGAGATTGGAGAGAAACCTGGTTGCACGTCTGCCCACTCACAGAACCCAGAGAGAACAACAACCAAAATTTAACAGCACACATAAAAACTTCCCTCCCTCAAGATTTGAAAGTATCCTGTCCTCTGATTGGTCCTCTGGTCAGGTGACAGCCAGGCTCACTGATCTTGTTAACCCTTTACAGGCAAAAGAGATATGAAGTACTTCTTTTCTATTAACTCTTACTTATCTGTTTATGACACTTTAAACTAGGTTCGACGGGGACAGGTGAGCAAAGCCCACAGGTAAGTGGGGAACAAGACCTGGGAGATGGGTTGGAAACAGGAGGGAGCACGGGCTATAATGGCAGAGAGGAAGGAGGGTCAGGGCAAAGCTGGGAGGCAAGATCAAACCAGTATCTTAGATGCCTATATACAAATGCAAGAAGTATGGGTAATAAGCAGGAGGAACTGGAAGTGCTAATAAATAAATACAACTATGACATTATTGGCATTACTGAAACTTGGTGGGATAATACACAGGACTGGAATGTTGGTGTGGATGGGTATAGTTTGCTCAGGAAGGATAGACAGGGGAAAAAGGGAGGAGGTGTTGCCTTATATATTAAAAATGTACACAGTTGGACTGAGGTGGAGATGGACATAGGAGACGGAAGGGTGGAGAGTCTCTGGGTTAGGCTACAAGGGGTAAAAAACACGGGTGATGTCGTGCTGGGAGTCTACTACAGGCCACCTAATCAGGTGGAAGAGTTGGATGAGGCTTTTTTCAAACAACTAACAAAATCATCCAAAGCCCAAGATTTGGTGGTGATGGGGGACTTCAACTATCCAGATATATGTTGGGAAAATAACACCGCGGGGCACAGACTATCTAATAAGTTCCTGGACTGCATAGCAGACAACTTTTTATTTCAGAAAGTTGAAAAAGCTACTGGGGGGAAGCTGTTCTAGACTTGATTTTAACAAATAGGGAGGAACTTGTTGAGAATTTGAAAGTAGAAGGAAGCTTGGGTGAAAGTGATCATGAAATAATAGAATTTGCAATTCTAAGGAAGGGTAGAAGGGAGTACAGCAGAATAGAGACAATGGATTTCAGGAAGGCGGATTTTGGTAAGCTCAGAGAGCTGATAGGTAAGGTCATTAAGACTGGGAATTAAGACTGAGGGGAAAAACAACTGAGGAAAGTTGGCAGTTTTTCAAAGGGACACTATAAAGGGCCCAAAAGCAAGTTATTCCGATGGTTAGGAAAGATAGAAAATGTGGCAAAAGACCACCTTGGCTTACCCTTGAGATCTTGCGTGACCTACAAAATAAAAAGGCGTCATATAAAAAATGGAAACTAGATCAGATCACGAAGGATGAATATAGGCAAATAACACAGGAATGCAGAGGCAAGATTAGAAAAGCAAAGGCACAGAATGAACTCAAACTAACTGTGGGAATAAAGGGAAACAAGAAGACTTTTTATCAATACATTAGAAGCAAGAGGAAGACTAAGGACAGGGTAGGCCCACTGCTCAATGAGGAGGGGGAAACAGTAACGGGAGACTTGGAAATGGCAGAGATGCTTAATGACTTCTTTGTTTTGGTCTTCACTGAGAAGTCTGAAGGAATGTCTAGTATAGTGAATGCTTACGGGAAGAGGGTAGGTTTAGAAGATAAAATAAAAAAAGAGCAAGTAAAAAATCATTTAGAAAAATTAGATGCCTGCAAGTCACCAGGGCCTGATGAAATGCATCCTAGAATACTCAAGGAGTTAATAGAAGAGGTGTCTGAGCCTCTAGCTATTATCTTTGGGAAATCATGGGAGACGGGGGAGATTCCAGAAGACTGGAAGGGGGCAAATATAGTGCCCATCTATAAAAAGGGAAATAAAAACAACCCAGGAAACTACAGACCAGTTAGTTTAACTTCTGTGCCAGGGAAGATAATGGAGCAGGTAATCAAAGAAATCATCTGCAAACACTTGGAAGGTGGTAAGGTGATAGGGAATAGCCAGCATGAATTTGTAAAGAACAAATCGTGTCAAACTAATCTGATAGCGTTCTTTGATAGGATAACGAGCCTTGTGGATAAGGGAGAAGCGGTGGATGTGATATACCTAGACTTTAGTAAGGCATTTGATACGGTCTCGCATGATATTCTTATAGATAAACTAGGAAAGTACAATTTAGATGGGGCTACTATAAGGTGGGTGCATAACTGGCTGGATAACCGTACTCAGAGAGTAGTTGTTAATGGCTCCCAATCCTGCTGGAAAGGTATAACAAGTGGGGTTCCGCAGGGGTCTGTTTTGGGACCAGTTCTGTTCAATATCTTTATCAACGATTTAGATGTTGGCATAGAAAGTACGCTTATTAAGTTTGCGGACGATTCCAAACTGGGAGGGATTGCAACTGCTTTGGAGGACAGGGTCAAAATTCAAAATGATCTGGACAAATTGGAGAAATGGTCTGAGGTAAACAGGATGAAGTTCAATAAAGATAAATGCAAAGTGCTCCACCTAGGAAGGAACAATCAGTTTCACACATACAGAATGGAAAGAGACTGTCTAAGAAGGAGTATGGCAGAAAGAGATCTAGGGGTCATAGTGGACCACAAGCTTAATATGAGTCAACAGTGTGATACTGTTGCAAAAAAAGCAAACATGATTCTGGGATGCATTAACAGGTGTGTTGTAAACAAGACACGAGAAGTCATTCTTCCGCTTTACTCTGCGCTGGTTAGGCCTCAACTGGAGTATTGTGTCCAGTTCTGGGCATCGCATTTCAAGAAAGATGTGGAGAAATTGGAGAGGGTCCAGAGAAGAGCAACAAGAATGATTAAAGGTCTTGAGAACATGACCTGTGAAGGAAGGCTGAAGGAATTGGGTTTGTTTAGTTTGGAAAAGAGAAGACTGAGAGGGGACATGATAGCAGTTTTCAGGTATCTAAAAGGGTGTCATCAGGAGGAGGGAGAAAACTTGATCACCTTAGCCTCCAATGATAGAACAAGAAGCAATGGGCTTAAACTGCAGCAAGGGAGATTTAGGTTGGACATTAGGAAAAAGTTCCTAACTGTCAGGGTAGTTAAACACTGGAATAGATTGCCTAGGGAAGTTGTGGAATCTCCATCTCTGGAGATATTTAAGAGTAGGTTAGATAAATGTCTATTAGGGATGGTCTAGACAGTATTTGGTCCTGCCATGAGGGCAGGAGACTGGACTCGATGACCTCTCGAGGTCCCTTCCAGTCCTAGAGTCTATGAGTCTATGAGACACGCCCCCCAAATCGCTGACAGTGTGGAACCACACTGGCAGTGATTTTTTCCTAGAACTCTAGAATAAACAGATCAATAAACACATGCACCCTTACATATGCTACTAATTATGTACAACTACAAGATTTTTCACATTGTAAGGACAATTTTTAACCAGTTGATTTTGGGAAACTTTCATGGGAGAGTGCATCAACTCCTTGATTTGTTGCCTCTGCAGACGTTCCAGGGTTGTGTCATAAACAGATAGCTAAGGGTTAATGTTATTTTACCTGTAAAGGGTTAACACAGGGAACCAAACACCTGACCAGAGGACCAATCAGGAAACAAGACTTTTTCAAATCTGGGTGGAGGGAAGTTTTGGGTGTGAATTCTTTATTCTTTGTCTTGGTTCGGTGACCCTCTCGGCTCTGAGAGTGATTTTTCTATCTCCAGGCTTTCTAATCTTCTGTTTCCAAGTTGTAAGTACAAGGATAGTAAGACAATAGGTTTATATTGTTTTTTTGTATTTACATGTGTGTAGTTGCTGGAATGTGTTAAATTGTATTCTTTTTGGATAAGGCTGTTTATTCATTTTTTTCCTTTAAGCAATTGACCTGTATATTGTCACCTTAATACAGAGACTATTTTTATGTCTTTTTCTTTCTTTTTTACATAAAAGTTTCTTTTTAAGACCTGTTGGAGTTTTTCTTTAGTGGGGACTCCAGGGCATTGAGTCTGCAGTTCACCAGGGGATTGGTGGGAGGAAGAAGTCCGGGGGAAAAATCTCTTTGTGTTAGATTTACTAAGCCTGACTTGGCATATCCTCTGGGTGAGGGGAGAGAGATATTTGATCTCTCGGTACTTGTGTTTCAAGGACTTGAAGCAGGGAGTGTGGAATCCCTTTGTTTAGATTCACGGAGCTTGAATCTGTATATCTCTCCAGGAACCCAGGGAGGGAACACCTGGAGGGGAAGAGGGAGAAGGGAAGTGGGTTATTTCCCTTTGTGGTGAGACTCAAGGAATCTGGGTCTTGGGGTCCCCTGGGAAGGTTTGGGGGGACCAGAGGGTATCAGGCCCTAAAATTCCGGATTGGTGGCAGCGCTATCACATCTAAGCTGGTAATTAAGCTTAGGGGAATTCATGCTAGTACCCATATTTTGGATGCTAAGGTCCAGATTTGGGAATTATACTTGACAGGTTGTGGAGAGGTTCGCCTCTTTCACGCCACCGTTACTTTTCCCTTTGTAGTAGACACCATCAGGCCACTCAGGATCATCTCCTGCCTGGGCTGTAAACTGAAAAACCTTTAAGGCTCTGGAATAAAAGGGCTTGAGAGAATTAACGTGGTACACTCTGGGCTTTAGGAGGAATTGGGAAATGCTATGAGGTAGTTAACAGCTCCCAGGCGCTCTTGGACTGTGAATGGCCCTTCCCATGATGCTTCCATTTTATGGACCTGTTGCGCCTTCAAGATCATGACCTGGTCTCCTATCTTGAAGGAACGCTCCCTGGTATGTCTATCACACCAGGCCTTTTGCTCTTTTTGAGCATCCTTTAGGTTTTCTTTAGCAAGGGCTAAAGAGTGTTGGAGGGTGTTTTGTAGGTTGCTTACAAAATCCAGAATGTTAGTTCCTGGAGAGGGTGTAAATCCCTCCCATTGCTGCTTCACCAACTGTAATGGCCCTTTAACCTCATGACTATACACAAGCTCAAACGGTGAAAACCTTAAACTGGGATGTGGTACAGCCCTGTAGGCAAAGAGCAACTGCTGCAACACTAGGTCCCAGTCATTGGAGTGTTCATTCACGAATTTACATATCATGGCCCCCAAAGTTTCATTAAACCTTTCCACCAGGCCATTGGTTTGATGGTGGTACGGAGTGGCAACTAAGCGATTCACCCCATGAGTTTCCCACAGTTCTTTCATGGTCCCGGCCAGGAAATTAGTCCCTGAATCCGTAAGGATGTCGGAAGGCCAACCTACCCTGGCAAAAATGTCTATTAGGGCCTGGCACACAGTTTTAGCCCTGGTGTTGCCTAGTGCTACTGCTTCCGGCCATCGGGTAGCAAAGTCCACGAAAGTCAGTATGTACTGCTTTCCTCTGGGGGTCTTTTTTGGGAAAGGACCCAGAATATCCATAGCTATTCACTGAAATGAGACCTCAATTATGAGGAGTGGCTGGAGAGGGGCCTTGACCTGGTCTTGGGGCTTTCCCACTTTTTGGCACACCTCACAAGACTGGACATACTTGGCAACATCCTTGCCCATCCCCTCCCAGTGGAAGGACTTCCCCAGCTGGTCTTTGGTTCTGTTCACCCCAGCATGGCCACTGGGATGATCATGGGCTAAGCTTAAGAGCTTCCCCTGGTACTCAGCTGGAACCACCAATTGTTTTTGTGGATGCCAGTCTTCCCGGTGTCCACTAGAAAGAGTATCCTTATATAAAAGCCCTTGTTCTATAACAAACCGGGATCAGTCAGAAGAGCTGAGAGGCAGTGGGGTGCTCCGTGCCGCCGCCCAAGCTTTCTGAAGGCTGTCATCTGCTTCCTGCTCAGTCTGGAACTGTTTCCTGGAGGCTGGAGACACCAGTTCTTCCTTAGACTGTGGACTTGGGCTTGGTCCTTCAGGAAGCGATGTAGGTGATGAGGTTGTTTTCGTGGCTGATGAACCGCTCTCCGCTGGTGCACTAGGTGGTATTTCAGGCTCTGGCTGAGCCTCTTGGGTATGGTTGTCTGCTGCTTCTGCCAGTTCAGGTTCGCTGGCACCCTCTGGCGTTGGGGTTGAAGATGCGTTTGCAAGCGCTGGCGTCAGTGCTGGCAATGGTTCTGGTGCTGGTTGCGTTTCCAGGTCGGGGTCTGGGACTGGAAGTACTGTGGCTGTTGCAGTCGTTGGCAGGGGATCCGGGTCCACTACCTCTGTCTGGGTCTCTGCTAACACAGACGGGGCCCCTGTGGATGGCTCAGGAACAGGGATGAGTCTTAAAGCTTGCCTGGCTTGGCTGCATGTAACCATTCCCACTCTCTTGGCCCACTTTACTTGGTTGGCCAAGTCTTTCCCCAGGAGCATGTGGATGTGATAACTGTCGTAGACTGCAAATGTCCACATTCCTGACCAGCCTTCGTATTGGACAGGCAGTTTAGTTGTAGGCAAGTCTACAGCTTGTGACATGAAGGGGTAAATTGTCACTTGGGCCTTTGGGTTGATGAATTTGGGGTCCACTAAGGATTGGTGGATAGCTGACACTTGTGCCCCCGTGTCTCTCCACGCGATAACCTTCTTTCCGCCCACTCTCAAAATTCCCCTTCGCTCCGAGGGTATTTGAGAGGTACCTGGGCCTGGGGATCTTTGGAGTGATGGAGATATAATGACCTGCACTCGGTTGGGGATCTTGGGGCAGTTGGCCTTTATATGTCCCAGTTCATTACACTTGAAGCATCGCCCAGCTGACTGGTCACTGGACCGAGATGGGTTACTGGAGATTGGTGAGGTGAGAGAATAGGGAGTCGGCAGCTTTCCTTGGGTTGTAGGTGGGGTCTTGGGTTGCCCTTGGGTATAGTGTTTATTGTTGGTGTGACCCCTGTGATATTCGCTCCCCTTGATAGTAGCTTTTTTCTTTTCTGCCACTTCCACCCATCTGGCTCCAATCTCCCCCGCCTCAGTTACAGTTTTGGGCTTCCCATCTAGGATATACCTTTCTATTTCCTCAGGAACACCCTCTAAGAACTGCTCCAATTGTATTAGAAGGTGCATGTCGTCCAGAGATTCAACATTGGCTCCTGATATCCAGGCATCATAATTCTTTCCAATGTGGTAGGTGTGTCGGGTGAATGACACATCTGGTTTCCACCTTAGGGCTCTGAACCTCCGACGGGCATGCTCAGGTGTTAGCCCCATTCTCATTCTGGCCTTGGTTTGAAAAAGTTTATAATAGTTCATGTTCTCCTTAGGCATTTCAGCCCCCACCTCTGCTAGGAGTTCACTAAGCAGTGGCCTCAGCTCTATCATGCACTGGTCTTCAGTGATGCTGTACCGATGGCAGGTCCTTTCAAAATTTTCTAGGAAGGCCTCAGTGTCATCACCTGCCTTGTAGGTGGGAAATTTCTTGGGATGTGGAACAATAACTGGCGAAGGGTTGCTAGGATCGGCTGTGTTCTTCTGCTTAGCCAGTTCTAATGCCAGGGCCTGCTGGTGGGCCTCCCTCTGGAGTTCTATCTGTCTTCTGTGGGCTGCCTCTTTGTCTTCTTGTTCTCTTTTGTGGGCCACCTCTTTGTCTTTTTCTCTCTCTTCCCTCCCTCTTTCTTTTATCTCCAGCTCTCTCCTGTGGGCAGCCTCTCTTTCTCTTTCTCTCAGCTCCATCTCTTTTTGTTTTATTTCTAGTTCTTTAGTTTCTTTTCCATGTCTCGCTTGTGGTCTGCGTCTTTGATTTGTCCCTCTGCCTCCTGTTTTGCCCGTTCCTGTTTCAGGGTGTCCTTGGTAGTCATGGTTTCTGCTTTCTTGTGTTGGGGCGCCCTCTGGTGTTTACTGCCTGAAATGCTGCTTCTTTGTTGCTGCCTCAGGGTTGCTTAGCAACAGAGCCTTTTTTTTTAACTCCTTCTACCTAGCTATTCCCGACAGAGTTTGAAAGAAAAAAAACCATTCATTTGCAAATGTGTTTTGCTGGTGTATGGTGACTCACAGCTGGAGTCCCTTTGTTTAACAAAAGACCCTTGTTAAACTTAATGTCTCTGCCTTCAGAGTACTCAGAAGGGAGAGACCAAAAAACTTGCAGACCTTTGCTTTTAAAAACAATCTCCTCTAGCCTGCTTTACACACAGCTGGCAGGGAAAGAGAAAGAAAAAATCCTACTGGCTTTTGCTTCTAAACCCAAACCTCAGTCTGCCTGCAGATAGCTAGCAGGGAGAGAAATAAAAACCTCCCTGGCTTTTGGATTCTATCTTATCTATCTATCCCACATGCTGCACACCATGTCATGGTATAATTCTCCACTCGAACCTTAGTGTCCAAAAGATGGGGTACCAGCATGAATTCCTCTAAGCTCAATTACCAGCTTAGTACTTGTAACGCTGCCACCAACCAGAAATTCCAGTGCCTGGTACACTCTGGTCCCCCCCAAAACCTTGCCCAGGGACCCCCAAGACCCAGTCCCTCTGGATCTTAACACAAGGAAAGTAAACCCTTTCCCTCACCATTGCCTCTCCCAGGCTTCCCCTCCCTGGGTTACCCTGGAAGATTACTGTGATTCAAACTCCTTGAATCTTAAAACAAAGAGGAAAATTCACCTTCCCCCCTCCTTCTCTCTCCCTCTCCCAGACTTTCCCTGAGAAAGAAAGTAATCCTAACAAAGAGAGAAAATTAACCTCTCTCCCCCTTCTCTCCTTTCTCCCCACCTATTCCCTGGTGGATCCAGACCCAGTCCCCTGGGGTCTCACCACAATAAAAAAACAATTAGGTTCTTAAACAAGAAAAGCTTTTAATTAAAGAAGGAAAAACAGTAAAAATTATCTTTGTAAATTTAAGATGGAATATGTTACAAGGTCTTTCAGCTATAGACGCTGGGAATACCCTCCCAGCCTAAGTATACAAGTACAAATTAAAATCCTTTCAGCAAAATACAAATTTGAACTCCGTCCAGCCAAATACACATTTGAACTCCTCCCAGCCAAATACACATTTGCAAATAAAGAAAACAAACATAACTCGCCTTACCACCTAATACTTACTATTTTGAATCTATAAGAACCTGTATCAGGGAGACTGGAGAAAAACCTGGTTGCACGTCTGCTCACTCACAGAACCCAGAGAGAAAAACAACCAAAATCTAACAGCACACACAAAAACTTCCCTCCCTCAAGATTTGAAAGTATCCTGTCCTATGATTGGTCCTCTGGTCAGGTGACAGCCAGGCTCACTGATCTTGTTAACCCTTTACAGGCAAAAGAGATATGAAGTACTTCTGTTCTATTAACTCTTACTTATCTGTGTATGACAGTCCAAGTGAAAACCAAGCAGGTGACAACACTAGCCAAATCCTGCCCTTAGTTACACCTCATAGGGTTGTATGGATATGGAAAAGGTCATGAATTTGGTCTTAGATCTTGAGTGCACTATTCTGATACTGCTAACTGCAGAACCTATGTACCCACAACCAGCCAGGTCAGAGTCAAATTATGTGCATTTTATAGTGTGTGTGTGGCACCTCTGTAAAAAAGACTAAAGTGTTTTGGGGGGTTCTTATTAAAAGAAAGGACTTTGACTTCTGAAGATCAGCTTTAAGAACAAACTAATCACTGTTTCGGTTTTCAGTTTCAGGAAAACATTTTGGGGTATCTTCTCACTGCATCAGCCAGGCTATAGTTCAAAGACAGGTGTTTGCATTTAATCAATGCATTTTAGTTATGTTCTACATATTCAATTAACAATGCTAATTGCTAGGCCATAGCCAGCATGACAGACTATCTTGTAACAGAAGCAGTCAAAGAATATAGTTCCTGGCTTTTCATCAATTCAAGAAATAAAGCTCCCTTCTGCCAATTTTTAAATACCTTCTTTTTTAAATTAGATTTTGATTTTCTGCTCAGAAACAGCTAAATCTCTGTTGAGCCACTGCAACCCATTTTGCACCTTATATTAGTGCAGATTGCCTTTCCTGCTTTTTTTGCCGTTGTTGCTGCTAAAAGAGGAGTCTCTGCTTTACCAAAGAGAACAGAAGATTTGTTTTTAAAGAAGTTTTCTCAACTAGGCCTACCTTATTTTTTTCTTTTACATTTTCAAAACTATTTAAAATACACACATGCTATGCAAGTTTAGAGCAGATTAAGCAGTGTAAATGTCACAGCTCTAATTGGTTAAAGAAAATACAGTATGAGCCAAAAACTACTGAAGAGACATTTTTCCTATTTCTTTACAATGCTGATTTTATATTTCCCTTTTCATCCCAGGATCCAAAATTGTTCACACATAGAAGAATCTAGTACTTTAGGTCAGTATTGGCCTGCGTATTTGTAAATTTAGGGAAGGAAATATTCATACTATATGTACAATTTTTTATAAGTGTATCAATGTGTATATATATGTAGTACACATTCATTCTACAGTACTTGTGCTGTATTTAAAGTTTCTTCAGTTTTGAATGAGTCCATCAGTTAGAGAGAGATTTCTTAAATGCTTAAAAGGGGAGACAAGAAAGAAACTTTAAGTGTGGCCATTTTAAAGAGTGTATGTAGACATCACAACTTTATTTTCATTTGTTATTGCACCTTCCCAGCTCTGTAAGTACTAACACAAATTTAAAAGCAAATACACTCACAAAGTTAAAAATGAACACCTCTAAAGCCTGCTAACTGGGGATTAGATGAGATGTGATAGTCTGGGAGAAGTGCTACTGCTTTGGACAAATTATGTTTCAACATCTCCACTATTGTGTTTTTGTTTAAAATATTTGTCAGAGGTGGACAGAACTTTGCGTGGGTGCCATCTGGTATGCAGTGAGCTTTTTAAAAGTTAAAACAAATAAATAAATCAAACAGCTTCCTCATCTACCACCACCCCATTTTTCCAATAAACCCCAAATTTCTAAGTGCAACAAAACTAGCAGGTACCTGCAACACTCAACATACCAGCTATGAAGACATGATGACTAGAAGAACAATGAAAAAAACAGTCCCTAGTTTCCTTCCCATGATCGCCAGTGCAGGTTCTTATATTGGTACCTATCACCAACGTATCTGACTCTGTCCAGCCCTCTTCACAGCCCCCAAGCAAAAGCCTGGGGGAATAGGTGACTTTTATAGTATATACTGAAGATCACCAATGCAGAAACAAATTCCAAAAACAAGGATACCACACAAGAATGCCACCTTCTAAATTATACCAAATATAGCTCCAGCCCATGGCAACTTCCACTGTACCACCACAAAGGGAAAGTGGCAGTCTATCAGATTGCCAGGATGTAAATCATTTACAGCTTTTTAGGTTAAAAAACACTCCCTGGAAACTAATTGGTAGCCATCACAGACCACCGGTGTGTACAGCACACGTGAGGATAATATGTGGGACTACACAACAGCTGCAAGGTTAAGTTTGCAATGGGGTTCCTTGCAGTTTCATTTTGAACTCATATTGTGAAGCACGAGCTACCTTCATTTCAAGCCTCTCCTTATCCTCCCAACCTCCCATTTTACCCAACTACTCCCCCGCTGTCCCAATCCCTCCAACAACCCCAGGACGCTGCATTCTGAGATTAGACACCTCTGAAGAAATCCACTGGTTTATCCTCCTCCTGTTCCTAACAACTTGGACCAGCTGCCCCCCCCACACACCCCCTCTGTAGCCTCCCCTGAGTCTTCTGAGGGAAAGGGCCTCTCCTAACTGCAGGCTCTTCAGGCATCCATCAGGAATAGGCTGCCTTCTACCTTCATCCTAAAAGGACTTTAGAGAGGATAGGACAAGTCCCAGCAGCACAGCAGGACTGAAAAAACATAATTTCCAAGATAGCTGTGTTAAACAGGAGCTGAGAAAAGGCCTTAACTTAAAGTTTCTAGTGCTCCTTAGTGCTTGTCAAGCAGTCACATTAGCCATTATGGAACATCTATGCCCCTCAACTCAGTACAGCTGGAAGCCAGCAGAACTACATGTGTTTTCCCAACTCTGCGCAGCAATAGCTTATTACTGACAAATAGCCACAGCTCAAAGTAGCAATAATATTGTAGAAGGTAGTAAGCTATGAAGCTGAAGTAAATGTTTGACAGTGGAACTAACTACTAGTGCAACTCTATCAAGTGAAGAAATCATGATAGAAATACATTAATATCTTTTCCAGGTTAAGTCACTAGGGAGCATCACTGCACTCTGGTTAACTGGGGAAAAATAACACAATCCATAGGTATTAGGACCTAGTTGGAGCAACAGCATGAATGGAAAGAAGTTCTGCTCCCTTTCTCTTACCCTCATCCAACCCCTTAACCAACCCCTTGCAGAAGTTCTTCAGTGTTCCCTTTCTCCAGCCCTCTACACAGCACTCAGCACTGGGAGAGGGGAAGATATATTTTAAGAGGGTGATTGCACAATGAACATTTTCCCAGGAGTTGATGGGAAGGAGAAGCACTCCTGCCCTTCTGCCCCCCCCCCCCAACGTGCACAAGACTCACACCAACATCAGCACCTTTTCTACAATACACCTACACGCAGTCCTAATCCTTCCACCTGAACCATCCCACTGGCCCCCTCCTCTAATGCAGCTACTGCATCCAAAATATTGTGAGAGTTCCCTCCTGAGATTCCAATGCCACTATCTTTTACAGCCACAAGGACTGTCCCAACAACACACCATGGATGAATTTTGGATCCAGGGCACAAAAAGATTGTTTTGAATCCAAATCTAGCAACTGTAAGCATTAATGTTTTATGGAAACCTCCAACTTCTGATGAGAATAATATTGTCATAATGCTCCTGAAATAAATATGAATTGCTCAGTTAGAAGAATATTGTGAGTGATATACAACATATTATAAAATACTTTCAAATCCCCTCGATACCTTGAAGCTCAACCTAATTTCTACACTATTTTTCATTTTGGAGAATATAAACTAAAAAATGTATTTAAATGACAAAATCAAAGGGCAATGATTAACTGGTTGTTACAGAAGTTACTTATAGTCCAGGATTTTATATTAACTACTTTTCAGATAATAAATCTACATATTTGGAAAGTAATGCTTTGAAGGATTTGGAGCTGGCCTGTAATAATTTATTAATTATTATTCTGTTTTGTTTGCTTGATTGTTGTAAGGATGTTTCCTGTGTGCTCATATATGTAGAGTTAATTCAGTTACAGGATTATCAGGAAATGTGCGGCAGATCCTGATATGCATGGTCCTTAAGTGTTTGCTGGGCACTGTAACAGATATGTACTTTGAAATTCTATCTCCAATATCCAGTTGAGCTTTCCAAACTGGTTTTGGGGAGCAGATCCAAATCCAGGAAAAGAACTTAAAAGACTTTGCTTGTATTTAAAGAATCAGATTCCCTCAATGGGGGAGGCAGGATTTTGAGCTAAGGAGAACTCAGAGCCTTCAAATGTGGCAGGCCTAACAGAGACCCCTGTCAAGAAGATTAGATTTTAGGTAAGATAGACATGTGTGCTTACCTCTTATTGTTTTAATAATCTTTTTCTAATATGTTATCCCTTGTTGCTACTGCTAATATTAAAAAAAAATGGTTTAAGAAGGCTATTTCAGGTCACTGTATTCACCACTAGCTAAAGACTCCGAAAAGAAAGAAGATACTGGGTCCATTAGTAGGCATGGTTGGAACTCAGGATACAAGAACCTATGACCTGGCCTATGACTCCAAGAATCACAAGATTTTGCTCCAGAAAAGGTGAGGGCATGAGGCCTGATACCTGCTGGGATTCACTTAGAGACACCTGGAAAAGGGTCAGAAAGGCAGCGAGCTCAGTAACTATGACCAACGGTATTGCCATATACAGTCTGAATTCTGGCCCGATGTTACAGCAGACCGGAGATATACATTCAAATGGATCTCTAGCTTCTGAGTTGGAGGATATACCTTAACTGATTACGCCTCAGGTTTGAAATACCTAGATTCCCAGGAACTGTAGGAGCTGACAGGATTGACTCAGCCTTTCAGTTTTATGATGCAGATAAACTGAGTTCTAGACCATTTATTAATGCATGTGATGGAACCACAAAAATAGAGATCCTGTCTGGTCTGTAAATACCCATCTTAGTAGTGTGCCATTGTTTGTTTTCTGATTTTCCATCCCAGAAGTGGCTGTAATTCACTGGTGCTTTGTATATATGATTTGTATATTGCTTTGGGAGCACTCAGGACGACAGGCACGATTACATATATAAGATTTTATTACACTAACCAGATCTTACCAAAGAAACAGTAATATCCCTATAAGGCACCTGTAAAAAATAGTCAAGATTTTAATTCATTTCAGAAGACTTGTCCTGCTATTTTAAACTCAACAGGTCACTGAACAGGTCCTAGGCTCCATTGTTAGTACAGTGTCTGTAAAAATGTTTTTTTCAGAGTGGAAAAAAAACCTAGCTCTCAGCATCCAGTATCTTTTACATCTGCTGCTCAGCTGGAAACACTGTTAAAAGGCCATTAGAACTTTAAGGTAACAGACCTTGCAGTCTATGAAAGCCATAGAGCAATTTGCTGTTTGTGTTAGAAGTATCAGCCTTAGCCACTTCCTTTTCATGGGCTGAAAACAGCTTCTGTCATGAGCCATGAAAATCAATTCCACAATAACTGGGCTAAAATGTAGCTTGAGGTATTCTCTCTATAGGCCTAAATTACACAGTAGAGCCTCCTTCTGGGCACATGTGGTACCTACAGCAGATTAACAGGGAATGTTTCCCAAAGGCTCTAAGAAGAAAGTTCAGGTATTATTAATAACTTTCTAACTTAGCGCACAGGAGACAGGGTCTGTGATGTGTAATATAAAGTCTGAATTACTACTATGAATGTGGTTAGCAGTAGGAGTTAACGTTGAGCAGGGTAGGATCCGTAATATTCTTAGTTTTGTTTGCCTCTATTGTGTTTAGAATTACAGTAATTGCCTAGAATGCTCTTTCTTCCAAATCACAGTATTTCAAAATCTTTCAAGGAAATAAAGCACTGTTTTACTTTGCTTGAAGTAAAAGGTCATGTTGGTGAAAACAAACTGCACTTCAGAGGGCTGGTGGTCTTTAACAACAGTTTTACTCTATTACCAAGGGCTAAAAAGAGATTCAGTTTTCTTAGAAATAACTGAGTTTTCTGGTGTGCTTGAAGAAACTCTGTAGCATTAAACTGCAAAGGAAATTAACTTTAATTCCATAAGTTTAAAGTCTTACATACAGAAAATTATAAGTTCAAGAATTATACCATGTATATGTTTTGCTACCATCTGCAGTACATTTTCAATTCCTTGGGCATCTTCTTATGTATTCACCAGTTTAGCATAACTATCCTGCTCTTAAACACTAGCCTTGACATGCAGTGCTTCGGAGTATGTGTAGACATATATTTTTAAACTGCTAAAATAATTATGCTTGATAGTACAAATGGTCACTATTCTAAGCTGAGCATTCCTTTTCCAGAGAGATAGGACCATTAACCAGGTATGAAGGGTATCACAAAGTCATAGTTCATTGAAAACGTAATTTCATTTTGCTGGTAATATGAGTGCAGATACTTTGGCACTGTAATGGAGTTTTAAGTACCAAGCCTCTTATTTCAACTGGAAACATTAACATAATTATACATTTTTACTTTACTAAGCAGAAAGAAAGATTAGTATGCATAGTTTTCTAACATATATCATGCAGAATAAACCAGTGATCTTTAAGTGATATGGTAAGATCCTCAAGTCATTCAAATGAACTAGCAGGTGGTAATTTTTAAGACAAATTATCTAGAAAAGTTTTTATTGTTGATCACTTGTTATAAGATTTGCCATTTGCAAGTAACAGTACATTCAGCTGAAACTGACCTTTTATGAGAGCCATGTCGTAATATTAATGAAATGCATATATTCTTTATAGCAGTCATATAAAAAGAATGGTCTGAGCTTTTAACCACAGTGCATGACCACTTTGGTGTCTGACCATCACTAAGTCTCTGAACAATATAAGATACCATATGATGAAATAAGTACTAAAGTAGCAGTAAAACACATTAGCACTTAGTAATGTAAGAGTACTATAGCTTTATATGTGTTCTTCAATTGTAAATCTGAATGTAAACAGAAAGTAAAAAATAACTACAGTACAATAGTACAAGGTACTGAAGTTCAGTGTTACCCTAATTATTATAGCATTGCTACTGACATCTCCATTTTAAATCCCTCTTTTCAGGATTTAGAATTCCACCATATAAATCATGCTCTGGAACTCCAGAAGTTGGGATTTAAAGTTTAAGTTCTCAGTCCGAAAGCAATTTTTATGAGTTAAATGAAACAAACAAACGTAAACACAATTTTGGCCTGTTTAAAGGATGGTTTAAAAAATTAATACAGATGGTGACTTGGCTTAGACATTTCTGGGAATTTTTTTCTCAAATGCCCTAATCCTGCACTTACATAAGTATTTGGTATTATGAACACAAGTACATAAGAACATAAAAATGGTCATATTGGTCAATCTAGTCCAGTATCCTGTCTTCCAATGGTGGCCAATGCCAGGTGCTTCAGAGGTAATGAACAGAACAGGCAATCATCAAATGAATAATACCACTCAGTTCAGTGGGATTGCTTACGTATGCAACATGAAGCATGTACATATGTGACTGCAAGATCATGGCCTAAAAGGGCTTTGGCCCCGATCATGAGAATACTTATGCACATGCTTATCAGTATGTAGTGAGTAGTCTCACCGATTTCATTCTGTACTACTTGGTAACTAGTTCTCTTTAGAAAAAGCAATTATATAGTTATCCAACAAGCATTCAGAACTATTCCATTTTTCTGGGTACTGTATATAACGGGGATCTGCAACCTTTGGCAAACGGCTCACCAGGGTAGCACCCTGGCGGGCCGGGTCGGTTTGTTTACCTGCCGCGTCCGCAGGTTCGGCCGATTGTGGCTCCCACATCCCTCGGCCCGCGCCCCTTCCTGCAGCCCCCATTGGCCTGGAGCAGTGGGAGCCGCGATCAGCTGAACCTGCAGACGTGGCAGGTAAACAAACCAGCCCAGCCTTCTAGGGTGCTTACCCTGGCGAGCTACATGCCAAAAGTTGCCAATCCCTGGTACATAATATCTTCTTGCTATTTGTCAATGTAAAAACAATATGGAATAGCGGACAGAATGACACTCAGAGTACACCTACGCTATGATAAAAGAGTCGTGGCACAGCCGCTGCTGGCCCAGGTCAGCACACTAGGGGTGCAAGGCTATAAAATTGCAGTGTAGATGAACAGGCTTCGGCTGGAACCTGGCTTCTTAAACCTTTCTGTATGGGATCTCAGAGCCTAAGCTTCAGCCTCAGCATCTATATTAAAATTTTATAGCCACACAACCACAGGTCTTTTATTGCAGAATATACCTCAGGGTATGTCTACACTTCATTGTAAGTCCACGGTTAGTAGAACTCAAGTTAACACATCCAGGTTTGTTAACCTCGGGCTTGAGCATCTACATTCATTTGTAACCCCAAGTTGGAAATAACTGAACCCTAGATCCGAGCCTGGGGCTCCAGTGTCTACACTGTATTATGCGAGATCAAGTCCTACTACCTGTATCCCAGACTTCTTACCCCATCCTAAAATGTGGCTGCTCTGGCCCTTCGTTCATGGTACAGTGTGGGAAAACTTGACTGTCCACCAAGCTTGACTGGCCAGAAGACAAAGAAAGTCAGCCCATGGGATTGAGAGATACTTTTAGTGGACACCCAGAGCACAAGTCCAGTGGGGCTCCCTCTATACTGCAAAGCAGTAGGGCTTGCCCTGGGTCCTGACTTGACTCAGGCTTGGACTCTCCATCACCGTGGGGTCCTGGGACCTTGGGTCCAAGCCTGGGTTATCATGATTTGTGTGTAGATGGAAGCGAGGTTAGGCTACAGCCTGAGTTTGAACCCTGGGTTTGCACTGCCGTGTAGATATAACCTAAGGACTCAATTAATGGTTGACCTGTGGCCACTTTACACAGGATCTGTTGGCATTAAGTGGCTGTAAAGCTGCCATAATAGTTTCTCCATTGGGTATTTCCAGCTGCTGCCGAGTCAGAATAGCAGGCACTACCCATCCCCTAAAGAAGCCTCCAGAGCAGACAGTTAGATGGGGGATTATCAAAGTGGGAAGGTGTGACAACAGCATTATTTTATGTCATGGCTATTGGAATGGTTCATAGAGATCATGAGCCAGACACAAGTTAGGGCAGCCCACAAGGCTATTCTAACTTGCACCAGGGCTAAACCAGGCAATGGCAGCCCTAGCACAGAGTTAGTGCAAAGATCACATAAAATCCCATCCCCACTTCAGTCTTTGCACTGAACACATTTCAAGGATGCATTAATCTCTAAGAACCCAATATTGATTTCACAAAATTACAACAGTGTAACTGCACTGATTTCAGTCATTACTTCCGATTCGTACTGTTCAGAGATCTGAAGCAGGTCCTTAGCCTTTTTCAATCTCCCTTTGTGTCCAGTTATAAAGCCAGTCTGCTCATAGTGCTCCCATTTACTTCAATGGAGATGGCAGTAGAACTTACAACTAAATAATAAGTTGCTTGACACTAGTTTGACCACCAGGCTTTCCCAGTGGTCTTCTGGCAATCAGTCATTGCATTCTAAGGATAAGTAAGGAGGAGGAAACACGAAGAAAAAGCTTTTTGGCTGCTTCTGACACAAATGAATATCTCAATTACATGAATGATTATGCAGTAGTTTTAATTATTGTTTTAGAGCCTACAAGACGCTGGAGTTGTTTGTTTTGTTTTGGGTGGTGAATGGGCTTTTTTTCCCCTTTAATCTAGTGCTCCCTATCTTGCCATTGTAAAGACACTTTGTCAAAGTTAACTTTAGGAGACTCGTGACCTTCAAAATAAAGGGCTTGATTCTGCTCTCACTAATTTCACTGTAGTGCCTCTTGGTTGACTGAATCTTACCCTTCTCTTCATTTCCACAGGAGAACAGACTTACAAACTTTTGAAGTAATATTTAGAATTCCAAACCTTTCAATAATTTTTCCAAGGAACACTGTAATTACTCAGTTATTCAAGATTTACTCCAAAACAGACATCCTGATCTCTCTGATAAACAATCTGTATTTCAAATGTTGCAATAAAATACTTCATTGTTTAAGTAAACAAGAGAACTGAACAAAGAGGTTTAAATAAGGCTAAGGATCTCATTTAAATAGAAAAAGCATAATTCAGACACTGCCTTGGCTTTTAAATTGTGGAGCATTTTATTCTGAACAATGTGAGTTAAGGACATGCTCCAACTTTAACTTTGAACGTTCAGTTTTCATTGCCTTAAGTCAGATGCTTAAAGTTATTGAAATCGTGGTTTGAATTTAACAAGTATTGTTGACAGATTTTTTTACTATGACATTTCATTTTCATATAAAATATCTTAAAGGGTCAGATTCTGATACTCTTACATACACACACAATAACACCATCCTCCACAAGAAGCCTGAAGAGTGTACTCAGTACAAGTAATAATTTTGTTGTATTTGTGACACCATCATTTAAATAGACAAAGTCGTTATCCTTTCAATATTTTTACACAACGTTTATTTTGTGACACTCTGATGCAATGTTCTCATCACATCTATGAGAGATGGAATTCATTCACTAGCAGTTTTAAAGAGAACAGGTTTTACTGTGGTATCCTTGAGTAGAACCTGAAGCTACTGTCACCTGTTCCAGGGATATCAATGTCTGGAAGAAAATCTGTATCAATATTATATATATTGCAATATTGCTTTCTGTGATAACACGCGAGTAAGGATTCTTCCACCAAGACACTCCCAGGCAAAGTTTTTTTCTACTGGAGCTTTGCCGCAAGACCAGTATTTGGCCCTAAGTGCTTGAGAATACCTCTCCGTGCAATACTCCAAAGTAGTTTGCAGCAATGGAATTCAATGAGCAACATCCCCAAAAACCCAGGATATTTAGGGTCAGTCCCTACATTTGATAGGTACTACACAAGTTACATTGAACTTTAGCATTAACATAGGAGCCTACAATATAATTGCAAATAAATATGCTCATTATAATAATATTATCATTGACTTTAACACATATTTCATTTGCATCAATATACTGTACAGAAAAAACAGTCTTACAGTGCATATGTAACACTACAAATATTATGAAAAAAACATATTTTCCCCAAAACTTTTAAAAATAATAAGAGAAGTACTGGTGTGAACAGAGCTTATCTAAAAAGTCTTGGCTTTGGGGGGAAAGGGAGAGGCAGGTTTACTACAAGAAGCAAATCCCAATAACACTGGTGTATTAATATTAATTTATGTATATAAGGTGTACTAGTATTCAACAAATTTTGTTTTGCAAGTAATTTTAACTTGGGTTCTTCCATGTCTAGTATCTATCTTATTTACACAAGCTTAGTATATTTTTTTCATCATCTTGCATTAATACATGTGTTCAAATAGTCCAATGTAGAAAAGGTAGCTTCATAAAAAACAGAAGTAAAAGTATAACTATATTAAACTCCAAAAACACAAAAAAAAACCTATGTATCATTTACTTTTCAATCATACTATCAAATGATCAACACTGAATTCCTTTGAAAATAAAGCAGTTACTTAAATGTATGAAATCTGATGCACCTTGACACACTAATGCTGCAATAGATTGTTTCACTAACCAGCAATTATAGTTCATGTAAGTCAAAAAAGGACCAGGAAGGAAACTAAATCAAACAAGCGAACCAAGCATCATAAAATCCTTATGTTGGCTGTTGTAATTAAATGCTTATAATAATTAGATCTAATGACAAATAGACAGCATTCCATTTAACAACAGGGTAGCCTTCCCAAGCAATTATTAGAAAAGCGCTCAGCAGCATGTGCAAAACAGCATACTGCTAAACACATTACCTAAACAAAATATAATCACAGTCTCCCAACAATCAAGTATACCACAGTCTACAAGTAAGCTGCTTAAAAGTATCATCTCACCCGGATTCAAAGCAGTTAAACATTAAGGAAAGCCAACTGCATTTTAAAGTTAGGATGCTTAGGAAAAATATCATATACAGCTGCATCAATTTTGTATTCCACAAGCATAAAAGAGGCGATGATAAGAGAAATCTTGACTTTAACTATGATTATTTGTGAATATTTGACTAGCAACCAACCATTAGGTCTCAATACTTACTAATAGAAACCTATAAGCTCAATTGACACTTAAGTAAGATATTTTAAACACTGCATGGCCACTTTTAATTGATTTAAAAAATAAAAAATAAAAGAGTGGAAAAGAAACTAACACTTCTGGGTGAGCTGAAAACAAGATCTACTCAAAGCCATTAAAAGTTTGAAATTCTCTAGGATTTTTAAAACAGGACAGGGCATAAACTGACCTGTCACTGTCAATCTGAGAGACGAAAATTACTGCAAGTGAAGGGAACGCATGACTGAGAAATTCGGAGGGCATGTGGCTCACAGGAGAGCTCTCATATAATTGATTAGCGATTCGAGAAGAAATCCAAAAGGGCCACAGAAAGCAGAGCAAGAGCTTGAGCTGGAGGAAGAGAGGTCTCTAAATTGCCACAAGCATAGGCCCCTCACTCTCCCGTCCCTGTCCAATGGGCCAGATTCTCAGCTGGTGTGCCTCTTAATTATGGCTCCAGGGAACTTAGTACAGCTATGTTCATTTACACGTGGGGATCTGGAAGACCATTATGTATCGATACTGTAGAACAGCACTCCTGTTCTATGGATTGGCATGGTTAAGGTCTTTAGATGTTGCGCCACGCGGTTTACATCATGATGATAAAGAGCCAGATAATAAACAGTAATCAGCACTGGCACTATTTAATCCAAAGACAGAAAAATTCGCTGCTTCCAACTTTTAAAAAAGCGAGGAAACAAACCACGGAGTGCCCAATTCACGGCGCAAACAGGAGAATCAAGCAGCAAAGTGTTAGGAGTTCGCAAAGCGGATTCCTCTCCGGAGGGCTTGGGCAACCCAAGTCCGTGCATTTCCGAGTCATCCCCCTGCCTCTCTTTTGCTCTACTCTCCGATTGCCAAAAGATTCTCTTTCCCGGGCACGTTTTTATTCAGTCAGTCCTAGAGATGCAATGAATATATGTATCAGAGGGGTAGCCGTGTTAGTCTGGATCTGTAAAATATGGTTGGAGCTAAAAGCTGGCAAATAAACTGGGCGGGGAGGGGGAAATCCCTGTTTTAGAAAGAAGGGTTGAAATGAACTTGCTGTAACAATGTTCCAGAACAGCAGGGGAACTCTCCCCAGCAGCAGCTGCTGCCCAGGTTCCCCTCCTTTTCTTGGCTGAGAGTGGAGGAATCTGGTGCTTGGGGATGATTTCAGTGCTCGCTCGTGGGAGTCTGTGCCGAGACTCGACTAACCGGAGTCATATTTACAATGACAAGAGCCGCTTTCGCTGTGCCTGTAAATTCTGCCGCACATAAAACCCAAATGTATGTGCAGATCTCGGCTAGTGAACCAGAAATTGATCCAAAGTGCAGGCAGAGGCAGTGGGGAGAACCCCACCCCGCGCTGCCCCTCCTGGCAAAGGGCAAGCTTGTCTCCCCGCAGGAACCAGCAGTGGAGGCTGGACCCACCATCAGGACGGGCTCTCCGGCTTTAATAACCCAGCAGCAACTCTGCGAAGTTTCCAAAGGCCACCAGTGTAATCGCTACTGGGGCGCGGAGCGCTCGCTCACTCCCAGACCCTGCCACTCCTCTGGCGCGCGCATTCCTGGCGGATCCCGTCCCTGTCAGACTGTCCCGAGGGGGAGACAGACCAAATTCTCTGTGTACACACAATGAGGCAATTCATGTCCCCGGCTCCCAACCCCAGCCGCCCAGCATGCAGGCCTGCGAGCAAAGCTGCCCCCTGCTCCCGGGTAAGGAGCCTGGGGGGGCAGGGGAGAGCCCAGGCAAAAGTGAACAACATTTCAACTAATCCAGAAGCGAAAGAGGAAGGAGAAACTGGTGGGATGCTGTAACCACACGCAGACACATTTCCTCGCCACATCCTCCCCCTCCATCCCATGCCGCCCACCCTTGGTCCTTACCTGCTATTTCCTGAAAGGGTACATTGACCAGGCTGAAGCCTTTGGCACTATACGCCTGCCGCACCTCACTGCAGCTCCGAGCCTTCACATCAGCCCCGGCCGAAAGTGACAGCAGCAGCCCGGTCAAAGCCACCAGCGGAGCCGCGATCCACGAAGACATGGTGCAAAATGCAAATCCAGCTCAATAAATCCCGGGGAACGGTCCCAGCTTCGCCCGCCGCGAGCAGAGCCGAGGTGCCTCCAGGGTGAGGAGCAGACGGGGTCCCCCAGCGGAGGGGGAGCAAGGAGCCCCTCGGCTTGCTGAGGCAAACTTTTATAAGCCGAAGGGGAGATGTGCACACACACTGGCGGTGTCAGGAGCAGCAGCGGCCGCCCCCCGCCCGCTTCTTCCTTCCCACTTCCAACAACCCCCTCTGCACGCACAGGTCTGGCTCGCGGCCGCGGATCGGAGTCCCGAGACAGGGGCAGCAAAATCCTGGAGCCACCGAGCTGTGCCTGCCGGTATGAGGCTGGCGAGCCCTCACTCCCTGTCTGCTCGCGTGGGGATGGACTGGAGAATGCACAAGTGTGTGTGTGCGCGCGCGCCTCTGGTGGTGTTACTCTGTGTGGGTGAGAGTGCATATAAGGTTGTATTTACGGGATCCAGGGGAACCTCTGCTTCACACACGCGGACGGAGCCTGCAGGAGCAGCCTCCTGAAATAGGAAGGGAGAAATCCTGGACAGAGACACACACAGAGAAAAACGTGCTACACATTGCATAGGCGAAATACAGAAGCAGAGCGGAAAGGAAAACCTGGAGTGGATCTCCGGACACAGGAGAAGGGAAGGAAAAGGACACCATACAATAAACGTCTCCCCTTACCACAGCTAACCAACCCCAGGATTGCAAATCACCAACCAGTGTTTTAAAATGACACGAGAACTAATATATAACATATTATTATTGGGCCCAAATTCATCCCTTGCCTAAGTCTTGACTTCTGTGTATTTACATGGGTTTAATATGGCCCAAAGGTTAAATTCACATTAGTCTAACCTTCAAAAATACCTTGTACTCAACGCAGACTCGAGGTAAGTGAGTTCAACTCCATTATCTTTCAAAAGTATTGGAGCTATTTACACTAGATATGTATTTGGTTATATATCAGAGCCAAGGGGTGGAGCAAGGGGAGACCAAGAAAGAGCCAGGAAATCATCTTCTAAGGGCAATAGAAGGGGAGGAAAAACCTACTCCAAGTGCTTAGACTTAGTTAGTAGGGTGGGAAAAGAGAGCCACCAATCCAAGGAACTCAATCCTAGGACTTGGCATGAGAGCACCACAATTGCTCCCTAACACAGGAGTAGCTGCAGTAGACCCAGGGGGAATCCCCTGCCAGGCCAGTCCAATCTCTGGGCCAGGAAAGGAAGGAAAAGCACCCTCATTAAATCTATTATAGTATTTTATAGCAGTAATCCAAAACACTACATCTTACAAGAATGCTATTGCAGCCTTTAGTATGATTACTATGAAACAGCAACTCTCAGTTGTAAATGTAAAAAAAATGTAAAAAAAAACAGTAATTTTTTTTCACTTAAAGTTAAGATTTTTCTGTACATTTTTAAAATTTAAATTTTTTATACATTTTGTAAACTTTTGTATAAGTTTATAAAACTGAAAGCATATAACATTTAGGAACATACGTCACCATTCACATCTGCACATCATTCTAGAAGGATGTTTACTTTTACAAACGTTAAACTTTAGTATGTCATTTTTTTGCCCCTTCAATTTTTATGTTGGCAGTTAGTTCGTGTACCACTGCCATAAAAAACATTGTGAAGTCAATTGGTAGAACATCAGGCCCATGTACCACCGGTGGTGGTATGCATCCCATGGTTTGGGAACCTCTGCTATAGAATACTGTAGTATTTTATCAAGAGCACTTCCACCACCGCACAAACTTCCAAGCTAGGGAGAGGGGAAGACACAGCCACCTGCCTTTAGCCCACCCTGAGGCCCTGCAGAGATGGGGAGAGGACTGTGCTTTGACAACACACCACTTCACACAGAAATAGGAAACCCCCTGCTCAGCTGAGCTAAGCAGTGTTAAAGATACACTATCTTGTCTACCATAGGCTAACAAGTGTAAACTAACACTTTTCAAATCCTAGCCTAGACAAGTCCTATATGTATTATGGAAAGGGTCTGAAAGGTCTCAAAAGCCACAGTTTAGTCAAAGGACAAAGGCAAAAGGCATGAAGGAGTCACAAATATTAAAACAACCTTTCCTCAACCCAACTAGATTCCCTTCCTGATTGCTCTACAGGATGGTCAAACTGCCCGCAACATACCAAACAGGACATGGTCCCCCTCAATCTAATAGCCTTGAATCCTTCTTCAACCCAAAGAAAAATGATTTGAACCAAATGTAAAAATACAAAGGAGAAAATCTCAGTAAAATTATTTAAAATGCAGAGGTCATGGAAGAGCACTAAATACAGTTTCTGTGACAGCTTGACTCAGTCATACTCCTTGCTAAGCATAGGTAATGTTGTAACATGGATCACTGCTAATAATAATAAGTATACACAGCAGCTACAAGTCCAAGTTCACTACGATCTTGTTTACTTTCAAGTATTAACAGCAAACAAAATCTGTTCATTTGGCAAACTGCTTTCAATATTTTGTTTTTAATTCAACTTTTTTTTCTGCTATTGTATCACACATGATTTTTTTAAGTTTGTTTCTAATTTTTTTTCTATATTGAAATGGGTTAAAATCAATTCATACCACATTTTAATAAAAATGTAAATGTAAAACAGAAAAAGTCAGTTTTCATTTCCCGTGCCACATAAACTCTCCTCCCATGTGGCCAAGCTAATTGTATGATGTGCAAAAAGAGAGGCCTGGGGCCACTAAACAATAAGGAGAAAACAAACTATTGAAATGCTGCTTCATTTACTGAGTACCATTCATCTTGAGCTCTGAACATCTCAGGGGCCCAGCTGGAAAAATAATGTAATAATGAATTTAAAACTGTATCATAATCCATGTGCACAAGAGGGCAAAGTTAAGGTTGTGCAGGGAATCTTCACCTTATCATTTCCTGACTTTTGTGTGTTTCACTTTACAATCCTAAGAAAAACTAGCATAAAAAAAGACATGCTAATGTCATGCATGTTCTGATTTGAGATCTATAGACACTCAGGATACTCTCACTGTATTCAGAGTGGGTTAATGCACCCTTCATCTGGGCAGTCAACCTTTTCCGAGATTCCTTTTCTTTACATAACAATGCTGCAAACCAAGGACTAGCAGTTGATGTCCAGACTCACTCTTCTGAAGTCATGTGGTGTTTAAATGAACTGCTTTGGGGCAAGAGCCTCCCCTCCAGGTGAGAAGCCCAGCTATTGAGAAGGGAATAGTGTATTTAAGCACTGAGATTCCAAGAGTGTCTAAGAGAGGTGCTTCTTGGGTCAAGGGTAAATGATGTTTTAGTTGAGGCTTTTGTGGTAGTGGATTGCCTGTATGTTGTTTGTGGCCTCCCCGTTCAAGGAAACTGTACACTCTATGTACAAACAAATTACACTCAGAATAAATCCCAGATCTTGGTCACCAACTTCTACTCCATGGGAAGCTGACCTGTAAGGCCCAGAAATCAGCTATGGCTCAGCAAAGGGGCAATGTTATTTTAAATGGAATTTCATAATTAATTTGTTGAGTCCACTGACTAATCTCTGCTGAATTTCCAACAAAAGCAATTATATACCAGGTAATATGAACAAGGTCTGCCAATCTAGGCACATCATAAATTTATCAAAGTGAATGCATGAGCTCTCCCTCCATCCCACCTCACCTCACCTCACCTCGTCTTGTAGGGAAAGAGGGGGGTTTCTGGGAGGGGAGGAGGCTATGTGTTTTCTTTTTACTGTATGATTATTGAAAGAACACTAGAGCAAAGACATTAGTTTTTCATTTCTGCAAGGTTCATTGTCATCCTGTTCTCTCCCAGAATCAAGTTCAATGGCTATAGCACAGCTGCAGAGAAAACTCTATTTCCTCTGTACATGTTGTTATAACCTTATTCCCAGATTCTGGACCTTAGCGTCCAAAACTTGGGGGTTAGCATGAAAACCTCCAAGCTTAGTTACCAGCTTGGACCTGGTACTGCTGCCACCACCCAAAAAATTAGAGTGTTTTGGGGCACTCTGGTCCCACTGAAAAACCTTCCCTGGGGACCCAAGACCCAAATCCCTTGAGTCTCACAACAAAGGGAAATAATCCTTTTTCCCTTCCCCCCTCCAGATGCTCCTGGAGAGATACCCAGACACAAGCTCTGTGAAACTACGCAGAGTGATTCCCCCTCTCCGTTCCCAATCCTGGAACAAAAGCACTTTCCTCTTCACCCAGAGGAAATGCCAAATCAGGCTAGCAATCCAACACACAGCTCTCCCCTTGATTTCTTCCTCCCACCAATTCCCTGGTGAGTACAGACTTAATTTCCCTGAAGTAAAGAAAAACTCCAACAGGTCTTAAAAGAAAACTTTATATAAAAAAGAAAGAAAAAATACAAATGTTCTCTCTGTATTAAGATGATACAACACAGGGTCAATTGCTTAAAAGAATATTGAATAAACAGCCTTATTCAAAAAGAATACAAATCAAAGCATTCCAGCACTTATATTCATGCAAATACCAAAGAAAAGAAACCATAGAACTTACTATCTGATCTCTTTGTCCTTACACTTAGAAACAGAAGACTAGAAAGTAGAGAATACTTCTCCAAAGCTCAGAGGAGCAGGCAGACAGACAAAAGACTCAGAGACACACTTCCCTCCACCCAAGGTTGAAAAAATCCGGTTTCCTGATTGGTTCTCTGGTCAGGTGTTTCAGGTGAAAGAGACATTAACCCTTAGCTATCTGTTTATGACACGCCCCCCAAATTGCAGACAGTGGGGAAGCTCACTGGCGGCAATTTCCTTCTAGAACTTGAAAATAAACAGATTAATACAACACATGCACCTTTACATATACTACTAAGTATATAACTAACAGACTTTTACATTTTAAGAACACTTTTTAACTACTGGATTCTGGGAAACTCTCACGGGAGAGTGCATCAGCAACTTTGTTAGAAGCTCCTGTGATGTGTTGAATTTCAAAATCAAAATCTTGGAGAGCTAAACTCCAACGAAGAAGTTTCTTGTTGTTCCCCTTGGCAGTATGAAGCCACTTTAGTGCAGCATGGTCAGTTTGTAGTTGGAACCGCCGTCCCCAAACATATGGGCGTAGCTTTTCCAGGGCGTACACAATGGCATAGCATTCCTTTTCACTGACTGACCAGTGACTTTCCCTCTCAGACAGTTTCTTGCTGAGAAACACGACAGGATGGAAGTTGTGATCTGTTGCTTCCTGCATGAGCACTGCTCCTATACCACGCTCAGATGCATCTGTGGTTACTAGGAATGGCTTGTTAAAGTCCGGGGCCCTGAGCACAGGGTCAGACATGAGCATCGCCTTAAGCTGGGTAAAGGCCTCTTGACACTCATTAGTCCACTTAACGGCATTTGGCTGGGTCTTTTTGGTTAGGTCGGTTAATGGGGCAGCGATTTGGCTGTAGTGTGGTACAAATCGCCTGTAGTATCCGGCCAAGCCTAAGAAGGATTGGACCTGTTTTTTTGACCTTGGGACAGGCCACTTTTGGATAGCATCCACCTTGGCCTGTAGGGGGTTTATGGTTCCTCGACCCACCTGGTGCCCCAGGTAAGTCACTCTGTTTTGGCCTATTTGACACTTTTTGGCCTTAACAGTTAGTCCTGCCTGCCTGATGCGCTCAAAGACCTTTTCCAGGTGTAGTAGGTGTTCTGGCCAGGAGTCTGAAAAAATGGCCACATCATCGAGGTAGGCAACTGCGAATTCTCCCAGTCCAGCTAGTAGACCATCTACCAGCCTCTGGAAGGTGGCGGGTGCATTTCGAAGGCCAAAAGGAAGGACATTGAATTCATACACCCCCGCATGGGTGACGAATGCTGACCTCTCCTTGGCAGGTTCATCTAGCGGTACTTGCCAGTACCCCTTGGTTAAGTCTATTGTAGAGATGAACTGGGCACGTCCCAACTTTTCCAATAGCTCATCGGTACGTGGCATCGGATAGTTGTCCGGACGAGTTACAGCATTTAGCTTACGGTAGTCCACGCAAAAGCGTATTTCCCCATCTGGTTTGGGTACCAGAACCACTGGAGATGCCCATGCACTGGTAGATGGGCGGATTATACCCATCTGTAGCATGTTCTGGATCTCCCGTTCTATAGCAGCTTGGGCATGAGGAGACACCCGGTAGGGTGGGGTTCTGATTGGGTGAGCATTACTTGTATCAATGGAGTGGTATGCCCGTTCAGTCCGTCCTGGGGTGGCTGAGAACAATGGGGCGAAGCTAGTGCACAGCTCCTTGATTTGTTGCCGCTGCAGACGTTCCAGGGTGGTTGAGAGGTTCACCTCTTCCACGCCACCGTCTTTTTTCCCGTCGTAGTAGACACCGTCAGGCCACTCAGCATCATCTCCCTGGACTGTAAACTGACAAACCTGTAAGTCTCTGGAATAGAAAGGCTTGAGAGAATTAACATGGTACACTTTAGGCTTTAGTGAGGAATTGGGAAATGCTATGAAGTAGTTTACAGCTCCCAGGCGCTCTTGGACCGTGAATGGCCCTTCCCATGATGCTTCCATCTTATGGGCCTGTTGCGCCTTCAAGACCATAACCTGGTCTCCTACCTTGAAGGAACGTTCTCTGGCATGTCTGTCATACCAGGCCTTTTGCTCTTCTTGAGCATCCTTTAGGTTCTCTCTAGCAAGGGCTAAAGAGTGTCGGAGGGTGCTTTGTAGGTTGCTTACAAAGTCCAGAATGTTAGTTCCTGGAGAAGGCGTAAACCCCTCCCATTGCTGCTTCACCAACTGTAATGGCCCCTTAACCTCGTGACCATACACAAGTTCAAATGGTGAAAACCCTAAACTGGGATGTGGTACAGCCCTGTAGGCAAACAGCAACTGCTGCAACACTAGGTCCCAATTTTTGGAGAATTCGTTGATGAATTTTCTTATCATGGCCCCCAAAGTTCCATTGAACCTTTCCACCAGGCCATTGGTTTGATGGTGGTACGGGGTGGCAACCAAGTGATTCACCCCATGAGTTTCCCACAGTTTTTCCATGGTCCCTGCCAGGAAATTAGACCCTGAATCTGTAAGGATGTCGGAGGGCCAACCTACCCTGGCAAAGATGTCTGTTAGGGCCAGGCATACAGTGTTAGCCCTGGTGTTGCCTAGAGCTACTGCTTCTGGCCATCGGGTAGCAAAGTCCACTAAAGTCAGTACATACTGCTTTCCTCTGGGCGTCTTTTTTGGGAAAGGGCCCAGAATATCCACAGCTACTCGCTGAAATGGGACCTCAATTATGGGGAGTGGCTGGAGAGGGGCCTTGACCTGGTCTTGAGGCTTACCTACTCTTTGGCATACCTCACAAGACCGGACATACTTGGCAACATCCTTGCCCATCCCCTCCCAGTGGAAGGACTTCCCCAACCGGTCCTTGGTTCTGTTCACCCCAGCATGGCCACTGGGATGATCATGGGCTAAGCTTAAGAGCTTCTCCCGGTACTTAGTTGGAACCACCAACTGTTTTTGTGGCTGCCATTCTTCCCGGTGTCCACCAGAAAGAATTTCCTTGTATAAAAGTCCTTGGTCTATAACAAACCGGGATCGATTTGAAGAGCTGAGAGGCGGTGGGGTGCTCCGTGCCGCCGCCCACGCTTTCTGAAGGCTGTCATCTGCTTCCTGCTCAGCCTGGAACTGTTCCCTTGAGGCTGGGGTCACCAGTTCCTCCTCAGACTGTGGACTTGGGCTTGGTCCCTCTGGAAGCGATGTAGGTGATGGGGTTGTTTCCGTTGCTGGTGAACCGCTCTCCGCTGGTGCACCTGAGGGTATTTCAGGCTCTGGCTGAGCCTTTTGGGTATGGCTGTCTTTTGCTTCTGCCAGTTCTGGCTTGCTGGCGCCCTCTGGCGTTGAGTTTGAAGATGTGGTTGCACTTGCTGGTGCTGGTTGCTGTTCCAGTTCCGGGCCTGGGACTGGAGATGCTGTGGCTGTTTCAGTGGTAGGCATGGAATCCGGGTCCACTGCCTCTGTCTGGGTCTCTGGTAACACAGACGGGGCTTCTGTGGACGGCTCAGGAACAGGAATGGGTCTGGAAGCTTGCCTGGTTTGGCTACGGGTAACCATTCCCACTCTCTTGGCCCGCCTCACCTGGTTGGCCAAGTCTTCCCCCAGTAGCATGGGGATAGGATAATTGTCATAGACTGCAAAAGTCCACATTCCTGACCAGCCTTTGTACTGGACAGGCAGTTGAGCTGTAGGCAAGTCTACAGCTTGTGACATGAAGGGGTAAATTGTAACTTTGGCCTTTGGGTTGATGAATTTGGGGTCAACGAAGGATTGGTGGATAGCTGACACTTGTGCCCCCGTGTCTCTCCACGCAGTAACCTTCTTTCCGCCCACTCTCAAATTTTCCCTTCGCTCCAAGGGTATTTGAGAGGCATCTGGGCCTGGGGATCTTTGGGGTGATGGTGGTGTAATGAATTGCACTCGCATGGTGTTCTTGGGACAGTTGGCCTTGATATGTCCCAGTTCATTACACTTAAAGCATCTTCCATCTGATGGGTCACTGGGCCGAGGTGAGTTACTGGAGACTGGTGAGGTTGAAGAGTAGGGTATCTGTGGCTTTACTTGGGTGGTATGGAGGGTCTTTGGCTGTCCTCGGTTGTAGGGTTTATGGTCTGTGTGCCCCCTGGGGTAATCGTTCCCCTTGACAGTAGCTTTTTTGCTTTCTGCCAGTTCCATCCATTTGGCTCCAATCTCCCCCGCCTCAGCGATAGTTTTGGGATTTCTATCTTGTATGTACCGTGTGATGTCTTCAGGAACACCATCCAAGAACTGCTCCATTTGTATGAGGAGGTTCACTTCTTCCAAGGTTTGAATGTTGTTTCCTGTTAACCAGGCCTCATAGTTTTTTGCAATGTAGTAGGCGTGTTTGGGAAATGACACCTCTGGTTTCCATTTTTGGGTTCTGAAGCGCCGACGGGCATGATCTGGGGTTATCCCCATCCTGTATCTGGCCTTGGTTTGAAAAAGTTTATAGTCATTCATTTGCGGCTTGGGCATTTCAGCTGCCACCTCTGCTAACGGTCCACTGAGGTGTGGCCTTAATTCTACCATGTACTGGTCTTCGGGGATGCTGTACCCAAGACAGGCTCTTTCAAAATTTTCCAAGAAGGCCTCGGTGTCATCACCTGCCTTGTAGGTGGGAAATTTCCTGTGCTGGGGAGCAATAATTGGCGCCGGGTTGTTAGGGTTGGCTGGCACATGCAGCCCAGCTTTTGCCATCTCCAGTTCATGTTTTCTCTGTTTTTCCTTCTCTTCATTCTCTTTTTGTTGTTTTTCCATTTCTTTTTGGTGCTTTTCCATTTCTTTTTGGTGCTTTTCCATTTCTCGGCGGTGGGCTGCCTCATCTTCTGCTTGTTTCCTTCGGTAGGCCACCTCTTCTTCTTCTAGTTTTCTTTTGTGTGCTGCCTCTTGGGCTGCCTGTTCTCTTTGGAAGGCTGCCAGTTTGAGGCTTTCTTCCTTTTCTTTCATCTCCATCTGTCGCCTGTGTTCAGCGTCTTTGATTTGTTCTTCGGCGTCAATCCTTGCCTTAGAAGTCATGGTTCCTGTTTTCTTGTGTTGGAGTGCCCTCCGATGTTTATCTTCTGAACTGCAGGCTCTCTGTTGCCTCCTGAAGTCTGCCTAGCAACAGTGCTTTTTTCCTTTTCTCTCTCTAGCTAATGTTCAATTAAGGGAAACCAGAAAAACCACTTTATCTGCATGCATATAAGTGCTGGTACTTGCCTCCTAATGGGAGGGCTATTGCATGACAAAAGACCCTTAACAGTCTTCTCGCTTAATATGCAAACCACAAACTGCTAGAGAGCAGAAAAAAAAAATTCTCTCTGGTTCCCTTTTAAAACCAAACTGTTTCTCTCTGCTAAAAAGCCCTTAGCAGAGAAAAGAAAAATATAATATTCCTACTGGCTTCTGGATTCTGTCTATATCCCGCCGCTGCTACACCATGTTATAACCTTATTCCCAGATTCTGGACCTTAGCGTCCAAAACTTGGGGGTTAGCATGAAAACCTCCAAGCTTAGTTACCAGCTTGGACCTGGTACTGCTGCCACCACCCAAAAAATTAGAGTGTTTTGGGGCACTCTGGTCCCACTGAAAAACCTTCCCTGGGGACCCAAGACCCAAATCCCTTGAGTCTCACAACAAAGGGAAATAATCCTTTTTCCCTTCCCCCCTCCAGATGCTCCTGGAGAGATACCCAGACACAAGCTCTGTGAAACTACGCAGAGTGATTCCCCCTCTCCGTTCCCAATCCTGGAACAAAAGCACTTTCCTCTTCACCCAGAGGAAATGCCAAATCAGGCTAGCAATCCAACACACAGCTCTCCCCTTGATTTCTTCCTCCCACCAATTCCCTGGTGAGTACAGACTTAATTTCCCTGAAGTAAAGAAAAACTCCAACAGGTCTTAAAAGAAAACTTTATATAAAAAAGAAAGAAAAAATACAAATGTTCTCTCTGTATTAAGATGATACAACACAGGGTCAATTGCTTAAAAGAATATTGAATAAACAGCCTTATTCAAAAAGAATACAAATCAAAGCATTCCAGCACTTATATTCATGCAAATACCAAAGAAAAGAAACCATAGAACTTACTATCTGATCTCTTTGTCCTTACACTTAGAAACAGAAGACTAGAAAGTAGAGAGTACTTCTCCAAAGCTCAGAGGAGCAGGCAGACAGACAAAAGACTCAGAGACACACTTCCCTCCACCCAAGGTTGAAAAAATCCGGTTTCCTGATTGGTTCTCTGGTCAGGTGTTTCAGGTGAAAGAGACATTAACCCTTAGCTATCTGTTTATGACACATGTATTTCTCTTTTAGTTGACACTTCCATTTTTCCAGTGGGATGTAACTGCTGTGGGGCCATGATGACCACGCAGGAAGAAGTTCCCCAGTGTAACATAATAGAAATTTATACACATTGCAGAATCAGGCCCAAGAAAACAGACCTAGAAGACAGCAACATCTACAGTATAACTTACCACACCAAGGTTTTATTTCCTCTGTTGAAATTTTCAGAGATAGAGGGTGAAAGTCACTCCTATAATTGAAGACTTCATATGCTCTTACAGGGTGAAAGATTTATTTAGATTTATTTATAGGATAGTGGGGTGAGTGGGAAAGGGGTTTTTAAACTGGAAACTGGAGATACAATGTTAAATATAAGCCATAGTAGTTGTTTTTAAATTAATCAAACCCTTTAGTTCATTTTATGAAACTCTGAGAAAAAATTCTGGAGACTTACTGTGACACTCTCTGGAGTGGCTCACAACTATGAGTGCCAATCTCAGATCAGACTGTCAGAAAAGAGAGCAGACACCCCAAACTGGTGATGTACTCTAGAATTAGATCAAGTCAGTAACAAGTGTGAACTCCTGGATCATTATATTAGTCTTGCCATAGAGTCACAGACAGTCCCCTTAGGCTCTCCAGCCTCTCTTGGCACTCAGACAACTGGACTTAGTGATAAACCAAAAATCATACCATTTCAGGTTACTCCCAACCCCAGAGGGTCAGTTATTTACCCCTAGGTCAATTGGCACTCAGGATCTTACCAAAGACAACTCTGGCAGCCAATTCTTTAGTAAACTAACTAAAGGTTTATTAGCTAAAAAAATAAATGAGAGTTACTGAAAGGTTAAAGCAGGTAAAATATATTAACAGGAGTCTAAGTTTGCAAGTCCAAAATGATAGTAGAAATGTAGTAATATGCTAGTTTTCCGTAAGTTTCTCAGGGTTACCCAAAATAACTTTGGGGATCTCTGTCTTGCATCTGGAATACTTCCCTGTGAGTGTCCAAATTGTTCAGAGATACAGGATTGTTCCCTGTATCCATTCTTATAGCTCCTTTCCAGGGAAAGCCATCTGGCAAGTGTTTGCATTCAGAGCATGGGCTTCTCCTTTGTTAACTAAATGCAGACTAGGTATGTGAATTTCCATTGTTGAACACAATGACCCATGCTCTGAAGTTAGCAACCTTCTTCATTTACATTTCCAAGGCTCCAATCACATTTGATGGGTAAATGTAATTACAGGGATATACGCAGTGCGAATTGTAATACAACAACCTTTCATTAGTTTTCATGAAGTTTACACATGAAGTAAATTCTCACCATAATACATTCACACCGTTGATCTACGGTTAATTAAGTACAGAGAAATAAATAATGTAATGCTATAGCAATCAACAGGTTATAGATAAGTGAAGACAATACCATTTAATACACAAGTGAATTAGTCTATGAATACCAGTACACTCAACATTTCTTTGATATTCACGCACAAGTGAATTGGCCTATGGTTCTACCTGCTGGCCTGCCAGCATCACACTTACAACTCTGAATTTTAAATATCATGGCAGCTGAATGGATAAGCGAAAGTGCCAGGTGCTGCTGAGTTGTCCAGTGACAATGCTCAGACAGAGTGAGAACAACTTGCAGCAATGAACCATAGACACCTTTTGAAATTGTACTGCCTAAGAAATCAGCCTGGAAGCAAGCAAAGTATTCATAACAAAATTGAAGGCTTTTTTGTATTTCATATCAACTCACATATAATAGTTTTCATTGAAATTTTTGCTAAGGTAGGTACATTTTATGAACAAAATTAATACCAATTCATTTTCTAATGAAAAAAAGGCCAGATGTCAAAGGGCAATTTTTTGTGGACTTTTAATTTTTTTGGACAATTAAAAAAACAATCAAGCTTTAAAGAATTTTCCAGATATAAAGCAGTAAAGGAAAAGTGTTAATTAACCTCCAAACACAGGGCACATGGTAGCATATTCAGAGTCAAAAGGCAGGTAACACTGGTCTACAATTTTTGAGAAGTCGTCTGCTTCAGAGATAAAATGTGATATTTATTATGTATTTTGATGTGCTGAATTCAAATATGACAATTAAAACAGCTGATTGGCTACTGTTTCTAAGATATTTAAGTTTTTACATTTTATGTCTATGTATATTGTGTAGATAGTAGAGTTTTAATCATAAATTGTAAACCTAAGTTTTTTCATGTGTTTTTGGTTGCTTTACATGATAATATTTCACCTATCCTGTTTATGTAACACTTTAAAAATCAGCAAAAGGGTTATATAAATAAAATGTATTATGAAAAAAAAGGCAAAAACTATTATGTACATAGTTTAATCCTATTCAGTGTCTACTCGGCGCTTCTTGGCTTGTCTCTTGTATTCATTAAATGGAGCATCTCTTGTCACTGTCCAGCAATAGTCTGATGGGCTCCATTTGCCCTGATAGCCTGCGAGGAGATTCCACTGCTGTAGTCTGGAGCCCAACAGCTCTGCCTTACTCTTGGATAGTTCCAAATCCCTGACAAGGTCATTCAGTTCACCTTGTGTTATGAGGTGTGGTTCAGAGGAGGAGGATGGGAGAAAATGTGGGTCCTGTGACATTGATGGTTCAGGACCAGAAGTTTCATCCTCTTCCTCTTCCTCGTCTGACTCAAGTGAGAATGATTCTGGTGCATCAGTAACTGGCAGTCTTTCTCCGTGGGTACTGGGTGTATAGCTGATGGAATGTTTGGATAATGCACAGTCCACTTTTTCTTCTTTGACACACCTTTCCCAACTGGAGGCACCATGCAGAAGTAACAATTGCTGGTATGATCTGTTGGCTCTCTCCAAATCATTGGCACTGCAAAAGGCATAGATTTCCTTTTCCTGTTCAACCACTGGCCAAGATTTGTTGCACAAGTCTTGCAGCATATGTGTGGGGCCCACCTCTTGTCCTGATCTCCAGTTCGGCAGCCAAAAGAAAGGTGATAGGCTTTCTTAACCATAGTGGTTAGATTGCGCTTTCGTGATGCAAAAGTCACTTCACCACAAACATAGCAGAAGTTATCTGCACTGTTCACACAAGTACGAGGCATCTCTGCTCACTTTGGCTAAACAGAAATGTGTCCCTTTGCAAAATCAAACACTGACAAATAAGAGAGCACCACACTGTATGAATTCTAGAGCTGATATAGGGCAATTTGTTCAGCAGAGTGATGTAAGCTTCGTTATGATTGCATCATCCATGACCTCTAGGAATAACATAATGCAATTCATATAATGTATGACGCAATACCAGCTTCAGATTGCATCATTCATTGTTTTCCTAAAAAGCAAGTACTGTCCAAACCCAGTCATAGATTTATTCATAGATCCAGTCAAAGATGTATTTTAGTCATTTCTGGTTTAAATTGAGATCCTTTCCCTTTATAACTCACTTATCCTCTGCCATTCCCAAGTCAAGGGTCGTATATACTGACCCAATAGCATATCTTGAAAACTAGAGCCAATCAACAATTTTAAGCATCATTTTCATTCTCAGTGACCCAGAATTAGCAAAGTTTATTTATTTATTAAGTTTACATTTATTTCAGAAGCATATTGTCTGTAGAACAGTGTAATTTTCCCACATAAATATACACACAGGAACCAGAAACAGAACTCTGGGGGAAATCATAGCATTATTACAGAGCTGAAAAGTTCTGTGTGCCATACATTATCAGTGGAGAAATGCTGGGGATGGGGAATGCAAGATTGAAAAAAGTGTCTATTCAGGATAATTTATGTTTACATCTTTCTTTTACATTTCATTAAATCTTCATTCTTTGTGACGATTATAAAGGGTTAAGTACATAGTACGTAACTATCCAAAATGTGGACACTAGTTGTATAGGAAAATACTTTCTAAAATAAGTAATAAAATCTATGAATGCAAGGGCTACATTTTTTAAATTATAATAGCCTAGCAATGTGTTTAAAAGTATATGTTTTTTCTTTGAGAAAGATCATCAAAAGACTTAATGTATTTTGCAAATTACTGCTGTAATGATTCCATTTACAGATAATGTAATTTGCTAGTCTATTTTCATAACGAATGGGAGCCAAATGAATCACACAGGCTTCAGCAGAAATATGGGACACCCTACAAATGAGTTGGAATATTATGATAATACTTTGGATTATATTGGGAAGTGGATTTTCTTGGCATGCTTACCTTGTCAAATTTTTTATCAAACATTTATGTTTTCATTATCTTTATAGGTGCCATCAACCCTCTGAGTATACAGGAAAGGTCTTTGAGCCAAGGAGAGCCTGGAGGAGGCTGTCAACCACCCATCCCATATACATCTGCTTGAAGATTATAAGCACTGGAGACTGTTAAGAGAGGAAGGCTAGAGTAAGCAGGGAACCTCTCATGGGGAGTCAAGGGAGATACTTCTGTGGAACATATAGCCATCATTCTGTTTTCTTTGCATTGCGCAACCATCTGTCTGGTGGGGATTGGGCTGGATTCAAGATGGAAGATTTAAAAGAGAGAGAAAGAGAAAGAGGTCATTCTGCTTTTTTTTTCCCCAGTGGAGACTTTATATATATTCTTTGTTGTTTTCTTTAATTTAAAATAAAGATGAACAAAGATGGAAGGCATGCTTATCTCTTTGAGTACAGAATAACATGTTAGTTCTATTAGTGGTCTGACTACAGTGAACCTGAAGCTCCAATGTGGTTCTCTGCCAATCTCACGCAAACTGAATAGCAGGGATCAGTTCAAAACCTGCAGGTTTATTAGAGATTTATGTACCAAGTTTTTCTTGTACCTCCCACTGAGAAAGAGGTATATACCATTTCCACACCAGACCAGACCATTGGTCAATCAAATCCAGTATCCTGCTTCTAGAAGTATCCTCTGTTTCATGCTTCAAAAGAAGGCAAAATCCCTTCATGCTGTATTTGGCTTATTATCCAAAGCTGTTCCATGGGAGGAAAATTCCTTCTTGACCTCAGTAGGTAATCAGTTTATGCCTGAAATCAGGAAGATTCATATCCCTTGAAACATTTTAATAGAGAATAGCATAGCTGAAAAGTTAATTACTACTCTTATAACATCCTTAATCCTTTATTGAAGTTTGCTAAATTGTCTCTATGGTCCTATTACATTTCGTAGGTCTTCCTGCACAAAAAGTCTACTCTCTAAAGGAGGGTGCTGCAGGCAGTCTCTCTTCTTCCTGACCATCTCCCCTTCAATTGTTCAACTGGATTACTACCTGATATGGCCTTAAGCCTTCCAAATATCCAGACATCCACAAAAATTCTAGAGAATTCATAGGATTTGGGCACTGGGTCTCTCATTTCTTTCCTAAAGGTTTGGGGTTCAGAAGAAATTCTGTAAGAGTCTGTTTGCAGTTTTCACCCCCATGTTCTGCTGGACCCGCTTCCTGTGGGTTTTGCCATGGAAAGGAGTGTTTCCCGCCAAAGGATATCTTTTTCTCAGATAATGCTGTCAAATTAGAGACATTTGCTTTACCCTTTCTAAAGCTGTGCTGATCTGTCTCCATTACATTGTACACACTGGCTATTTTTTTACTTTAGTGTCAGCTAGCTTCCCTTGTACTGATCTGAGGTTTAGCAGTCTATAATTCCCAGCATTACTTTTAGCTCTTTTATTAAAGGTAAGAATCTCATGCACCACCTTCCAATCCTCAGATACAGTTGTTGGTTTTCAAGGAAAAATTGTATATTTTGCTAGCCGCTTAGCTACTGCATTCTTTATTTCCAAACTCAGAAGTCCTGGGTGAATGCTAGTTGGTCCTAAGGATTTATTCAATTCCCTTTTTCCTTTCAGATCCCTCAAAACCAAACCAAACCAAACCAAAATAAAACAAAAGGTTTGGAGTCTCTTCCTTTGATATGTTTATCTCCAGAGAACAGTAACATTAGGGTAGTTATTTCAATGCCACCTCCTTTTCTGTGATGGTAAGAGGCAAGAATATTAAAAACCACAAGGAAGAGAAAATCCAGAAGGTTACTTTCAGGCCAGCAGAAGGAAAGTAGTTGCAAGGAAGAGTGGGGCCTGACTAGACTAGATACAAGGGAATTAGTGATGCACAAGTCCATGGGACATGCACCAGTCCATGGGTCCAGATCTAATGCATCCGAGGGCACTGAGGGAACTGGCTGATATGATTGCAGCGCTATTGGCCATTATCTTTGAAAACTCGTGGTGATAGGGGGAGGTTCCGGATGACTGGAAAAAGGCAAATATAGTGCCCATCTTTAAAAAAGGGAAAAAGGAGAACCCGGGGAACTACAGACCAATCAGCCTCACCTCAGTCCCTGGAAAAATCATGGAGCAGGTCCTCAAGGAAACCATTTTGAAGCACTTGGAGGAGAGAAAGGTGATCAGGAACAGTCAGCTTGGATTCACCAAGGGCAAGTCATGCCTGACCAACCTGATTCCCTTCTATGATGAGATAACTGGCTCTGTGGATATGGGGAAAATGGTGGACGTGATATATCTTGACTTTAGCAAAGCTTTTGATACTATCTCCCACAGTATTCTTGCCAGCAAGTTAAAAAAGTATGGATTGGATGAATGGACTATAAGGTGGATAGAAAGCTGGCTAGATTGTTGGGTTCTACGGGTAGTGATTAACAGCTTGATATCTATTTGGCAGCCGGTATCAAGCAGAGTGCCTCGGGTCAGTTCTGGGGCCAGTTTTGTTCAACATCTTTATTAACAATCTGGATGATGAGATGGATGGCACCCTCAGCAAGTCTGCAGATGACACTAAGATGGGGGAAGAGGTAGATATGTTGGTGGGTAGGGGTAGAGTACAGACAAATTGGAGGATTGGGCCAAAAGAAATCTGATGAGGTTCAGCAGGGACAAGTGCATAGTCCTGCACCTAGGACGGAAGAATCCCATGCACTGCTACAGGCTTGGGACTGACTGACTAAGCAGCAATTGTGCAGAAAAGGCCCTGGGATTACACTGGATGAGAAGCTGAATATGAGTCAGCAGTGTGCCCTTGTTTCCAAGAAGGCTAACAGCATATTAGGCTGCATTAGTAGGAGCATTGCCAGCAAATCGAGGGAAGTGATTAGTCCCCTCTATTCAGCACTGGTGAGGCCACATCTGGAGTATTGCATCCAGTTTGGGGCCCCCCACTACAGATGTGGACAGATTGGAAAGAGTCCAGTGGAGGGCAACCAAAATGATCAGGGGGCTGAGGCACACGACTTATGAAGTGAGGCTGAGGGAACTGGGCTTGTTTAGTCTGCAGAAGACAAGAGTGAGGGGGGGATCTGATAGCAGCCTTCAACTATCTGAAGGGGGGTTTCAAAGAGGATGGAGCTCGACTGTTCTCAGCATAGATGCTGACTCCATGGGTGCTGCAGGACTGTAGCACCCACAGGGAAAAATTAGCGGGTGCTCTGCAACCAACAGCAGCCAAGTTCCCCCTGCCTCCACCCCTTCCTTGCCTCATCCTCCCCTGAACGTGCTGCACCCTGTCATAAACAGATAGCTAAGGGTTAATGTCTCTTACACCTGGAAAGAAGTAATCTGAAACACCTGACCAGAGGACCAATCAGGAAACAAGACTTTTTCAAATCTGGGTGGAGGGTTTTTTGTGTGTGAGTCCTTTGTTCTTGGTCTTCTGCCTGTACTCTCTCGGCTATGAGGAGTGAATTTTTCTATTTCCTGCTTTCTAATCTTCTGTTTCCAAGTTGTGAGTACAAAGATGGTTTGTTGTTTTGTATTTACATGTCTATAGTTGCTGGAGTGCTTTAAATTGTATTCTTTTTGAATAAGGCTGTTTATTCAATATTCTTTTAAGCAATTGACCCTGTATTTGTCACCTTAATACAGAGAGACCATTTTTATGTATTTTTCTTTCTTTTTATATAAAGCTTTCTTTTAAGACCTGTTGGAGTTTTTCTTTAGTGGGGGACTCCAGGGAATTGAGTCTGTGCTCACCAGGGAACTGGTGGGAGGAAGAAGTCAGGGGGAAATCTGTGTGTGTTAGATTTACTAGCCTGACTTTGCATTCCCTCTGGGTGAAGAGGGAAGTGCTTGTGTTTCCAGGACTGGAAATAGAGAGGGTGGACTCCCTCTGTTTAGATTCACAGAGTTTACTTCTTTGTATCTCTCCAGGAACACCTGGAGGGGGGAAGGGAAAAGGTTTATTTTCCCTTTGTTGTGAGACTCAAGGGATTTGGGTCTTGGGGTCCCCAGGGAAGGTTTTTGGGGGGACCAGAGTGCCCCAAAACACTCTAATTTTTTTGGTGGTGGCAGCTTTACCAGGTCCAAGCTGGTAACTAAGCTTGGAGGTTTTCATGCTAACCCCCATATTTTGGACGCTAAGGTCCAAATCTGGGACTAGGTTTATGATACACCCTTGTTCCTCCCCACACTTCCCGCTTGCCTCCTAACAGCTGTTTGGCAGTACTTAGGACTTTCCAAGAGGGAGGGGGAGGAGTGGGGACACAGCACACTTGGAGGAGGAGGTGGGGCAGGGCGGGGACTTGGGGGAAGGGGTGGAATTGGGGTGGGGTGAAGGCAGGGCCGGGGGGGTTGTCAAGCATCCACGGGGAAGAGGGGAAGTCGGTGCCTGTGGTTCTCAGTGGTGGCAGATGATAGAACAAGGAGCAAAGGTCTCAAGTTGCAGTGGGGGAGGTGTAGGCTGGATATTAGAAAAAACTATTTCACTAGAAGGGTGGTAAAGCACTGGAATGGCTACCTGGGGGGCAGGGTGTGGAATCTCCATCTTTAGAGTTTTTAAAGCCTGGCTTGATAAAGCCCTGGCTGGGATGATTTAGTTGGTGTTGTCCTTGTCTGAGCAGGGGGTTGGACTAGATGACCTCCTGAGGTCCCTTCCAACCCTAATATTCTATGATTCTATGACAGAAGTGGAGAGTAGCAGGAAATGGAGCCTGAGAAGAGATAGAGCCACCTTTGTTGGATTCTCCCTTCCCCTTCCTCCCCCCTGCCTGATACACAGAGAAATCTCTGTAGTGGTGCCACAATCCATATTTTCTTGACTAGGGAAGGACAGTGTTGCTGTATCTGTTTCACCTCTGGACAGGACTGCAAGCATCTTTCATTTCAATCCCGCCCATAAATGCAACTGCTTTCCTACTCTTCTCTGAAAGGATATAAATTGTAGATAGGGTTGGGGAATGAGAAAGAGAATGAACTAGCTAACGGTTGCTCCAAGTTTTTCAGCTCACTTGTTCCCCTCTTCATCAGTGCTATCTCCACTCACAAGAGATAGCCAGAAGTGGCCTGCTAGCTCAACAGCACCTCTTCCCTTCGCCTGGAAGCAGCTATTAGGTCCCCCAATCCACAATACATCCCTAAAAATAGCCTTCCATTTCATTCCTCTGATCCTAACATTAACAAAAAGCAGCAATCATTTCAACTCCCCTCTCCAAGCAGATGGATGATTATTCCCATTTTACAGAGTGGATAACTGAGGTACAGAGTGCTAAAGTTACTTTCTCATGTTTACACAAGCAATCAGTAACAAATCTGGGAGTCCTGCTGCCCAATCCCTTCTACTCCAACCACATAGCCATAAGCATTAAAAACACTACTTGTGAAGTAGGTGGAAAGGCAGGAACAAAGTGATGGAAGGAGGGTGAGAACACCATAGAAGAGGTGTGTGTCTGCATAGGACCTTCTCCAACATCTAGTGTGTTGCCTAAAGAAACCATGTAAGATTATGACCTCACCACCAGCTTGAATCACAATATGGAAGCTGGTCAGCTGCCTCGGGGAACCGTTGCAAAGGCTATTTGCCCAACCTGTGGTTACTCGGGAAGAAACTCCCATTTAGGCACCTAATGGACATGGCCAACCAATCAGAAAATCTAAAAGCTGAACCCTTTTGAAAATCTGACCTACAGAATGCATCTCCTCCCCATTCCCCCAAAGACAGGCCAGGTTTTTAAGTTGCCAAAATATCATAATTCCTCTGAGGTGAGCAAGATGAATTTTTGTTCCCTGTTAAATGAAGTATAGTATCCAAATTTGTTTTAAATTGGAAACTCCCCTTGGGACATTTAAAAAAATAACAAACAAAGGGACACTTTCTGTTATGTGTTACTGCAGTGTACTCCCACTAGCTCAGAGGAGCAACTCAGGATTTACAGTGGTCTACGTGAAAGCAGAATTTGGCCCACTGTTTCCTTTTCAGTTACAACTTGCCCAAGGGCAGTCACAACACTGTTTACAGAGTAAATAGAACCACCAGCAGTTAAGCGTTGTGTATAAATTATCCGTGTTCCTGACACCTCTGTTCTGTGTGCTTGTCCATCATGGAAACAAAAATATTTTAAAAATGTTTTGTCTCCCTACGCCCACACATTGTATCTGAAAGTATGTTTCATACTATTATTAGAATTAGTTATGTTAGAAATTTTGTGTTTGTCAACTGTTTGCAGTTATCACAACTCTTTCCTATACAATGCATATTACACATTTTATATTAATTATGTGTATGGCAGGATTCCCAAAAGTGCCCAGCATTGGCCTCCCTCTGCTCCAATTGAATTCAGTGGGAGTTTTACAACACTCCTCACCTCTGTCTGCAGATTGCACATATGAGAAGGAGAGGGGGCTCTTGGATGGGCCATGCCTACAAGCTGCTGTTGAACCCAGACTTTCCTATTAACCCTTTGATGACTTTTGTAGCTGAAAGAGGAAAAGGGGAGAGAAAAAAGTGAAATGAAGATGAAAAGATTGCTTCTTATTATGGAATAATGATGATGATTATTTTAATCCATTCACTTGTCCTACACATTTGCTTCTCCAACCAGTCAAGAGATTCCTTTAGAATGATTCTCTGAAGCAATCCAAATTTCTAAAGGTAGCCTTTGTTTCTGGTGGAGATGGGGAATGGGGTGATTAGAAAGGCCTGCTCCTGACCACCCATTGCTACAGTCCAAAAAGCTCCAACTGCTTCTTCTTCTTCCCTCATCCCTGCCACCCTGAGGTGAATTGGGGTGAGAATGGTTTCAGTGAGTACTGTTTACTCATCACTATGCACCCTGTTCAAGAACTTTATCTGTATTCAAGTACTTTACATATTTCCTGCAGAAAATTTTGGGACACAGCTTTGCTGCTTCATATCTGCAAACGATATACAAGTGTGAACACCATTTAAATATCAAGTCAACCCTATTCTAGTAAAAATGTAAGGATTAGGTGTGATGATGCAAAGCATTAGGAATAAATTAATCAAGGTTTTATGCAAGTGGCATCAAAGGAAATTGCAAATAGCAAGCCTACTTGAGAGTAAACTTGCATACCCTCCACACAGTCCTTGGGTAATACATACTCCTTTCATTTTTGTCAGTTAGGAATCTGTAATCCGTGTACATAGGCATTTGGAAACATGCTTCCAAAGTTTCTAAAAACTTATTTACATACACACACTGGTCTTCTGAAGTCACAAACTATATTCTGTGTTATATTGTGCACAATATAAGTGGTAGTGAGTACAGATAAGTCTGAAAAAGTACATCTTTCCCCCTAAACAGGGACACAGATTTTTTTCATGTGAAGAAGGATTTGTTTTTAAAGGTGTTGGTTAATATTAAGCTATTGTATTAATAGTGTAAATAGCACATAAATGATTTTACGGAAATTATGTTTGACCTCCAGAGTTTTATGCTGAAGCTGGTAGTTGAAATTTATCACCAATAAATTGTTCTTGGAAGGGAATGACAACTTATCATGAATTTATGGAAGAGGAGGCTTATTTATCTTACCTTTATCCTAGTTGTTCAATACTTTAAGATTATCAGAAAATATTGGATCAATTCCCTGACATCCAGAGCAATGGCATCATTCTCTGATTTGAAGGGAATGATAAGCTTTTCCCTTTAAGAACAATGTTTCAGGCTTCCCTATCCATTTTATACAATGCATTGTATAAATAGTACACACACACACACACAAACACACACACTGCATTATAAATCAAGTTCTGGCATTTGCTACACATAGGAGTCTACCAATAAATGTATGGCCAAAAAACTGGATTGTGCAACAGAAATAGTTTACCACTATCCTGCCATTGCCCCAAACTCATGGAAAAGGCTGTGGCTGTATGTGGCCTCTTCAACAGGAAACATAAAACGGCTTAACAGGAAAAGGCCTAGAGATGTGTTCTGCAAGGCTGTGTACAAATAGCGTGGCCACCAACCACTGCCCCATACATTAGCATAGATGAACCCTAATAAAAGTAGGAGTAGTCTGGATTGGGGCTAGTCCTTACCAAAATGTTAGTGCACAATAAGTTTGCAAGCCTATATACTTTTCCTGGAAATAGAACAGTTTAGATCAATGAAGGATGCTGATGCTTATGCCTAAACTTACACTGGTATAGCTACATTGCTCAGGGATGTGAAAAATCTATACCACTGACTGAGGCAGTTATACTGACCTGACCCCTGTGTAGACAGCACTAGGTCAGTGGGAGAGCTTCTCCGATCAACATAGTTACTATCTCTCATGGAGGTTGTCAAGGTTCCTTCCTGACTCTGAACTTTAGGATACAGATGTGGGGACCTGCATGGACACATCTAAGCTTAATTACTAGCTTAGATCTGGTATCACTGCCACCACCCCCAAGTACTACCTTTTTCCCTGGGTAGTCTTGAGGGACTTCACCAATTCCCTGGTGAACACAGATCCAAACCCCTTGGATCTTAAAACAAGGAGAAATTAACCATCCCCCCCTCCTTTCTCCCACCAACTCCTGGTGGATCCAGATCCATCCCCCCCTTGGATCTAAAAAACAAGGAAAAATCAACCAGGTATTAAGAAAAAGACTTTTAATTAAAGAAAAGAAAGGTAAAAGAAAACCCTCTGGGAAAGATTAACATACCAGCTACTCTCACAGACGACAGATTTAAAACACAGAGGATGTTCCCCTGGGCACAAATTTAGTTACACAAAAAAATACCCAAATACCCCATTTTGATAATTCTCTTAACGATGTCAAGACAAGTTACAAAGACAATAAACCTAAACCTATTTTTCCCTTTCTAAAACTTACTACTCTAATAAGAGGCTGGTTCCTTGATCTTTTTCACTCCAGCTGAAACTGAGACTCTAAACAAAGGAGAACTTCTCTTCTTCCTTTTGAAACATCTTGTTCCCCCATTGGTTCCTCTGGTCAGGTGTCAGCTAGGCTAGGTGAACTTCTTAACCCTTTACAGGTAAAAGAGGCATTAACCCTTAACTATCTGTTTATGACAGAGGTGGATTAACTATGCCTATGGGAGAAGTTCTCCCATTGGTATAGTTGTGTCTTCATTGAAGCACTACAGCAGCACAGCTCCAATGGTACAGCATTTTACATGTAGACCTGCCCTTAGAAGACCTCAGAATGGGAAGATGATGACTTTGACCTAAAGATTATTGGGGAAGCACCAGGGACCAACCAACTAACCTCACATAGTGCACTTTCTCCAGGATCTTATCTCTTTACTCATTGAATTGGGCTCTTCCAAGGACAAATCCAGAATTTTAAAAGAATTGAAATAAACCAGACCCTCTTAATCAAGCGTGCCTGTGAAATGTAACCCTTGAAGCCAGAAAATAGTGCTGGCCTATCCAGGCCCCCTCCATTAACTTCTTCAGCCCAAGGACTTCACTTGTTCTCTTAGCATCTCCAGCAATTTCTGTAGGACATTAAAACTTTAATGTACTTATACTGCATAAAAATGGTACGTAAGGTCCATTGGGAAGAAATTGCAGGGGGAAAAAAGGTTCAGGAGAGCTGTCCATTTCTTAAAGAGATTATATTAAAGGCATAACAGCAAATTATCCTGATGTAAAGAAAAGACAGAAAGAATAGTAAGAAGCCAATATGGCTCCACTAGCAGCTCTTCAATGACCTGAAAATCAAAAAGGAATCCTACCAAAAGTGGAAACATGGACAAATTGCTAAGGCTGAGCAAAAAAGAGTAGCAGAAGCATTCAGGGACAAAATCAGAAAGGCTAAGGCACAGAATGAGTTACATCTAGCAAGGGACATAAAAGGAAATTAGAAGAGGTTCTTTAAACACATTAGGAGAAAGCAAGACAGAGGAAAGTGTAGGTCCACTATTTAGGGGAGAAGGAGAGCTAATAAGGGATGACATCAAGAAGGCTGAGGTGTTCAATACTTATTTTGCTTTAGTCTTCACTCAAAAGGTTAAGGGTAACCAAATACCTAACCCATTTAACATTAACAAAAAGGGGAGTGCAATGCAATACAGAATAGGGAAGGAACAGATTAAAGAATACTTAAATAAATTAGATATATTCATGTTGGCAGGGCCTGATTAACTCCATCCTAGGGTACTTACACTATTATTAAATACTGGAAAAGATTATTAAGCCATCAATTTGTAAGCACTTAGAGGAAAATAGGGTGAATAGCAATAGTCAACATGGATTTGACAAGAACAAAGCTTGTCAAACCAACCTAATATCCTTCTTTGACAGGGTTACTTGCCTAAGGGATACGGGGGGAAACTATAGATGTGATATAGCTTCATTTTTATTAGGCTTCTGACACAGTCTCACATAACATTCTCATACATATTCGCTAGGGGAAATTAGTCTAAATGAAATTACTCTAAAGGGGGTGCATAACTGGTTGAAAGACCATACTCAAAGCCTAATTATCAATGGTTTGCTGTCAGAGTGGGAGGATATATCCAGTGAGATCCTGCAGAGGTTAGTCCTGCGTCCAGTACTATTCAGTGTTTTAATTAAATGACCTGGATAATGGAGTGGAGAGCATGCATATAAGATTTGCCCAGGACATCAAGTTGGGAGGGGTTGCAAGCACTTTGGAGGATGGGACTAGAATTCAAAATGATCTTGACTAATTAAATAATTGGTTTGAAATCAACCAGTGTTGAAATTCAATAAATACAAGTGCAAAGTTCTACATTTAGAAAGGAAAAAATCAATTGCACAGCTACAAAATGACTGGCCAGGTGTAGTACTACTGAAAACTCTGGGAGTTATAGTAGAACAACAAATTGAGTTTGGAGTCCACAAGTTCTCCCAAGGCTTAAGCATCCAGCAGTGTACATTAGCGACTCTAATAGTTATCATACCGAGTGGGATTATGTGACTGCAGACCCAAACCATGAACAACTGTTGGAGCAGGCACCAAATAATGATCTCACACTGGTCCATTACCTTAAGCAGCATGGTATCTTCCATTCAGCACACTGAAATAGGGACGACTGCCCAGACCTATGCTGGGTCACGACATTTGCCAATCACCAGCAGCCAGTAGTGTGTACTCTACTTAATAATTTTCCACATAGCCAACATCATCCATCATTGATTCAGACAGAAATGTGTCTTCCAAAGCCTACATGGAATTTCCGGAAAGTATATTGGGACTCGTTTGCACAATACTTTGAACAGAACATTGTAACCATTGCATTAAACGTCATCTCCATGGAAGATGAAAATCATCATTTCTGTTGTGCCATTTTAAAAGCTGCAGGTGCAGCAATTCCACATGGCTTCTGACCAATGTACCATGTTTGAACGAGGGTTGTGCAGACTTGCTGAGGCAGTATGAGCAGTCAGGTGATCCAAAAATTGCATACCATCTTGTAGAATCATTGGATGCTGCCTGCCGGGCTCGACAGTGGGGTTGACTTTACATGGTCATACTGGAAAAGCTGGAGCTTAATTCATTGACTCAATGTCCATGTGCACAAAGCAGGCAGGCAGTTATTCCAAATCAGATTGCATCATCTGTTGAGGGTCTCCAAAGTGCTACTGTTGACAATGGAGCCTTCTGAACCGGTTTTGTACCAGACATGGAATTTGTGCTGCAGCAGAATTTCAGTGGCATTTTAGAGACAGTCCACTTTGCTGATGTGAGCAGCCACAAACCATGACACATATTGCTGAGGACTGCAAAATTACTCAACTTCCTGGAGGTTTTTATGCCTTGAACATCATTGATAAGAACACTGTGACTTAGCTTGACTGAATTGCATACGTCAAATAAACGTGAATCAACAATGTGATGCAGTCGTGAAAAAGGCTAATATTATTCTCAGGTGTATTAATAGTAATGTTGTATGTAAGACACAGAAGGGGAATTACCCTTCTTTACTTGGCTCTGGTAAGCCTCAAGTGGAGTACTGTATTTCGTTCTAAATGCTTCACTTTAACAAAGACGTGGAGAATTCCCAGAGGAGAGCAAGAAAAATGATAAAAGGTTTAGAAAACCTGGTATCTGAAGAAAGATTTAAAAACTGGCCAGAAAGGGAGCTTTAGTTTAGTTATTAGAGAAAAACCTTTTAAACTATAGGAGTAGTTAAGCTCTGGAATAGGCTTTTAAAGGAGATAGTAAAGCCCTGTGATGGGGTGAGACTCACCACCATGGTGCCCCCTGCTGGTTGTCCCAGGGATCAGCTCTGCTAGCCAGTGCACTCTCTTCTAGTGGCCTCTCACTGCCATCACTTCTGCTTGAGGACCCACATCCCTTCCAAGGACTATGGTGCCCTCTTCAGTGACACAGCCCTCCGGCTGTGCCGCACTCTCTGCTCCCCCTTTCTGGGGGAACCTGCAGTCAGCTGTCCAGCCACTTCCCTCAGTGGCAATTGCAGCCCAATGTCTGGCCTCTTCCTCGGGGCCCCACCCACTACTGTAGATGGCTGCCACTTGCTGTGTCCCCTCCAACTCCACAGTAGTTCCCCCTGGACCACTTCCCCATGGTCCCAGCATCCTCTTTTCCCTTGCCTCAGGGACTCAGCCTGCAGATCCCTTGGACCCACCAGGAGCTGCCTTTAGCTCCCTGGGTCTCCGCTCTGCTCTGTCCAGTGTGCTTGCTGCCTTCAGCCTGCAAGACAGCCAGTCCTCCTCCCTCCTCAAGCTCCAGTGAGTGACTGAAGCTGCTCTGCTCTGCAGTACTTCTTATATGGGCCTGCCTAGCCCTGATTGGCTGCCTCCTATGCAGCCTCCCTAGGGCCCTTAAAGCCCAGTGTGAGGCAGACACCGCATCAAAAGCCATCATCACTGGAAGTTTTTAAGAACATCTCAGACAAACTCCTGTCAGGGATGGTCAAGGTGAACTTGGTCGTGCCTCAGTGCAAGGATAGAACTAGATGACTTCTTAAAATCCTTTCCAGCCCTACATTTCTATTATTCTATTTTTGAAGATCTGTGGGCCACTCTCCATGTCAGCCTATGGGTGTCACCTTGATGACAAGAATCAGAGAATGTGGCTGGTCCCTTCAATTCTCCCATTGCAGTCCCCTCACAGGTCTAAAGACATGGAAGGCACATGCAGGAATTTCACCCATATCAACTTTAAGGAACTTATCTACTGCACATGCTCTGTTCACAATTTTGTATGGGTAGAAACTTTCTTCAGGAAAAAAAACCCCTCACTTTTCATGATACCACTCCTCATTAGAAGCCATTTTTGTAAAATGAAGTTTAGACGAAATAATAATGACATTCCTACTTGTAATGAAGTAGGAAAGTGAGAAGGGTGGGAATTTGCAACAGGTGCTCAAACTATTGTTTTTGAACGATGGTTCATGACAGAAAGAGAGAGAGAGAAAGAAATGTTCCACATCAGCAGTACTGGGTGCGGTGTATCATATTTCTCCCTTTACTAGATTCCTTGAAAAAAAAATCCAGGAGAGAAGTGCTCTGCTTTAAATATCAACAACAATATAAAAAGTATTTCCTCTTGATTCAGTGTTTAACAGCCTCATCATAAAACATTACTTTAATAAATTCATTGCCGGGTTGTGTTTTTATCACCCCCATCTCTCTATGATCTTTGAGTTAAAACACTCTGTGGGAAGAATGATGTCAGTTGAGACACAGCATAATTTTTCAATTGTTAGAAATTGACATAGTTATAATGAAAAATATTTACCTGTTTAAAAAGAGCAATGCAATTAAAATATATTTAATCATGTCTGTTTTTTCCCTATAGGAGAGGGTATACAATGTTAGATTTTAACACTCCACATTTTTGGAGTATTCAAAATTGAATACAGAGCCATATCTCAAAGACGGGGCCCATCTCTACATTACACTTAGCAATGCTACAATAATACCTGAATATTCTTTTCTTGATTTTTATCACTACTATATTTCTCCAGGTTTTTCCAGAGAAAGCATACTATGGAAGGCAGAAAAATGTTCTTAAAGTGTAAAGTAGTATTTCAGTTACTGGAAGAGTTATTGTGCCCTTTTCACGATAAAAATAAAATAGACGCTCTCTCTACTCCTCTTATGTATCAGCTTGCTTTCACTACTTTTAATAAATAGGTATTTAATAGTTTTTCTAGCCAGTAAAAAATATAATTGTTCTTTCACTTTAAAATAACCTGACAAAAATGAATTGTATTACCTTTATATGGAATCTCAGCACCACAGATTTTAGAGATGGGAAATTTCCATTATGATAGCTAGTTCATCCCAGTCCTGTAAAATGTTTTGCTGCAATACTTAATTCAGTCTATTTTAAATATCTCAAGCAATGGGGCTTCTGGCACATACATTGGGAGAGTAGTCCATGAGCTAAGGTCTCACCTGCAAGAATTTTTTCCCCTGCTATTGGAAATGTTTTGATGTTTCTGAATTTAAGAATGGAGAATTTGGGTTTGGGTTAGAGGTTTTTCAGATTCAGTTTTTCCCTTTTCTTGCAGAATCTTCCCTCCACCCATTCCAGCTATTATCATCAGCTTGATTTCAATGGCAGCGGGAGTAGGTAGGAGGCTGGGCTAGTAATCAGACTTTACTCAATAGGAAATTATGAAAGAACTGGGGGATGGCCTAATTCAGGAAGCTATTTTGGTAGAGTACTTGGGATATTCAGACGGGTGATAGGCCTGCCAGGTCAGTTTGGCAGCAGTTATTTTTCCATACAAAGCCTGGTTTCTTCCTCTTCTGGTCTCAGTGACAGTGGTATTCAGAGACTATAATAGCCTCCATTCCTAGGCAGGGAGAGAGATCCCTACAAAAGTGGAGTCCGATTTGCTGAGGACAACACAGTTAGATGGAGGGGACTTCAATCAGTTATCTGAGGATCTCTGGACTAATTTTCCCCTACTTTTGTCTGGAGTGATAATTAGAAGAGGGAGGGCACATGGGAGTGGAGATGTCTCCTGCATTGTGCCCTGGTGAGCCCTAATGTCATCCCTTAATTCACCCAAGATGGCTGTATCCATCCTGGAATATCCAGTATCCTAAAACAGTTGAGGATTGCATGATCTTGTTAGATGCTGGGGTTGTGTGGGTACTCCAGGTTCTGTGCTGTTCTCAAATTCCAATCTATGTGCCTGGGGGTGGATAACCCCATTTGCCTCCTACTAGACCCAAACCTCTTGATTCCCTTCCACAGCCTTTGCGAAGGCAGGAATTAACTCCAGTGTTAGGAGCACAGCAGGCTCCCAATCTAGTCCCTAGGCCACCCAGAAAGCTCAGTTTTGCCCAGTGAACCATCTTCAAGTGGTTGTGCAACGTGATCAGGTGGGAGAAATAGCAGCCTGCTACTTGCACTGGCCACAGCAGCACAGTGGCTGCTCGAAGCATACCATGCCTGCAGCTGCGCTTGCTTCTGCTTCCTGTCCCAGCCCTTGTTCTAGCCTTGACTCATGCCTGCTTCAATACAGTCCTTGCCCTGATTCTGGCTCAGACTCCAACTTTCAGCTTGGCTTCTTGACTCTGACTTCAGCTTCACCCTCAGATTGATTCTTGAGTCCTGGACCTTTGCTCACTATCGCTCTGAACTGCTGCCAACAGGCAAGGCAAGTTTTCTGCTCCGTCCACTAGGTAGGCTGCCCACACTCTAGCAGCTTACATCCAGAAATAAATGCTGAACCCAGATATAATACCAATGCTTTTATCTCAATAAAAGCTCAGCTAATAAAAGCGACCATGCTGGGGTCCCTACGCAAAGTCAAGCTACCAGCCCAGCAATAGCACAACATACTGAGTCCCCATTGTGTATCTAACCAGATTAAGAGTTAAAACATCCCCCAGCTTCAGTGCTTCTGTATTAGAAAGGCTACCTCTTGCCCCTTGCGGTGATCACTGATGTGTGAGTGTGTTGTGAGTTCAGAGTGGTGAATCCCAGTCTCTGCTGTGGCAATATGTGACCCTACCCCTGATATTCAGGGCTCCTCTGCTGGATCTGGGCCACTCTTTCAGCTCAGTGTTCATTCCCTTGCCCTGGTTTCAGGGTGCATTTGGGCCTACTTCAACCAGCAGCAAGATGTGTTCACTGCCCAAGCCCACAGTATTTCTGCTAGCACTGTTCCTGTGCCAGACAAAATAATAAACCCTATTCACATTTCTCTGCCTCACCACCCCAGAGCATCCTTTGGGCTGGGATTAAGGTTGGCCTGGGGCTCTTCATTTCTAGAGAATTGTTAGTGGGCTGAAATATGGAGTGTTCTCTCAGCTCATCTCCTTTCACCTTGGGTGTCCATCCTCTTCCTCTCTCCTGCCTAAGCTTCTGGTCTCTCTCTCTCAATCTCTCTCTGGGTCTTCCCCCTGACCCAGGCAGCCTTTGTGGCTTTTAAAGGTTAGCATCAACATGTTAGTGTTTTTATTCTTCATGTAGTGATTTTCCGTTGCTCCAAACCCTGCTCACTGCAAATCAACTTGGCTTAACTGATTTTCCACTTCAGACATTCTCCTTACCATAACTATTTTATGGACAAAGCACAGTCATTAAAGTCAAGTACTCCGTATTTTCCTCAGTCTGGTGTGCACTTATCGCAGCTCCTGTCCACAGTTGTGGAATCCACATTTATATAGGGCATTTGCAGACACCAAATTTTTCATAGCAATAACTTCAAAATATCACCCACATGTCATAAGCTGTGCAGATGCCCCTCATGGTCAGTGCCATTATCCCCATGGCTTTTCATCTTCTTCACCTGGGTCTCCTATACCTACAGAGTCCTACTGAGACAGATTCATCTGTGCAGTACTTGATGGCCTAATAGCATCTTCCTCCTCTGGGCACAGGAAGGGTCACTGCTACCCAAGACTCTATTTGCCTGCTCACTGAAGGAGCAGATATGGTGTGGAGCTGCCATTCATACAGTTCCTTTGATCTCTTCCCACTCCCATCTGAAAGAGATGAAGAGGGGACAATGATTTCCAGCAGAATTAGCACCAGCATAACTCCTGGGGTTAATGACGTACTACTGTGGGGTGGGATTTAAGAGCAATTCTGCATTGACTCTGACTTTAGGGGTGGGGTAGTAGGTGGTGTCCTATGGATAGGCTGGACTGCATCTCCCAGGCCAGCCCTGGTCCTCATAGACTCTACTTTCGGCTCTATAGGGGTAGTCCCTTTACATTAGTGGGGAGTATTTTGTATTCAAGGCATGCTCTTCATCTTTGCAAAAAGTCACAGATCACACTGGAGCCTGGCAAGGCAGACACTTGCTGGATCTGGGCTGGAACATGGACACCTTTCTGAAGTCAGCTATTCTGGCCAGGGACATAGGAAGGAAGCCTAGAGCATGTGGGCAGCTAAAATAAAAAGATCTCAGAGACTTCCCTCCTTCTAGTTGTCTGCCTGTTAATATAGGTTCTACAGCTGCTGGAGACAAACAATGGAAGTCTGATAGATGGTGTTTGATGTCATGAAAAATCTTGATATTTTTCTTTATTCTCTGGCAAGGTGTATAATTGTAACATTAGTCTTTAGACCAGGGGTTGGCAACCTCTGGCACATCCCTCAGCCTGCGCCACTTCTTGCCACCCACATTTGCCCAGAGTGGCGAACCATGGCCAGTGGGAGGCGTGATCGGCCAAATCTGTGGAGGAGGCAGGTAAACAAACTGGCGAGCTGCGTGCCAGAGTTTGCTGACCCTTAGCCTAGACTGATCTGAAGATCAAAGTGGCAAGGCTACATTTAGCAACTGCTTACCACTCAGTGGTGACAAATCCTGCTTTTAGAACTGGAGATAACTGCCATGTCTCAGACACCTGATGAAATCCCTTTGTAATTACTGACTTTTTAGTGATGGTCTCAGTAGTCGTGATTGGGACATGGATGAAAGTGAGTTGGGTGGATGGAGGAAGGATCTTAGGCAGATGGATTCATAAAAGGAGTCTTTATAAATAAGGGCATAAAATACTCTCTGTTATCAGGAAAACAAGATGTGAGGTGTGTCCTCCTTTCATGGGTTCATCCTGTAGAGTTTGAGCTCCGGGGGGGGAGCAGGAGCTGACATTTTTGTCATTTGCACAGCATTAAACACATTTCCAGAGCTAAACAGATTATGATAATGACATGAAGCTCACCCCAGATTGATGGATGTACCAATCCTTTCCCCACAACATGTTAGCAAATTGAGGAGCTCTCAGATCTCTTATTGCTTCTGGGTTTTCAAGTATCATCAGTGGCCAGAAGTTTCTTTATTCATCCATATGAAGCTTGCACCTTTATGTGCAGATCTGAACATTGCCATGGTAATCTTTGTGACTTCTGTACAGATTATTGCAATGCACAGCAGTTAGGAAATGCAGATAACTGACAAGGGGGACTAATAGTATAATTGAAATATCGATGGTCAGTATTACTAAAGACAAGAGAAGAAATTCTTTAAACATATCAGGAACAAACCAAATCCTAGCAAAGGTATATGTCCAATACTAGATAACAACAGTAAAATTGACAATCATGATACAGAAAAAGCAGAAGTACTCAATACATATTTCTGTACTGGGGAAAGAAAATAGAAGATATATTCATATCTTACAATGAGAGTGAAGTACTTTCTATTACATCATTAACTAGGGAAAATGTTAAACAACAACTATTACAACATCTGTAGATATGCAAGACTAGATAAATTCCAGCCAAGGTGTCATAAACAGATAAGTAAGAGTTAATAGAACAAAAGTGCTTCATATCTCTTTTGCCTGAAAAGGGTTAACAAGAACAGTGAGCCTGGCTGTCACCTGACCAGAGGACCAATCAGGGGACAGGATACTTTCAAATCTTGAGGGAGGGAAGTTTGTGTGTGTGCTGTTAGTTTTTGGTTGTTGTTCACTCTGGGGGCTCAGAGGGACCAGACGTGCAACCAGGTTTCTCTCCAGACTCCCTGATACAGGTTCGTATAGATTCAAAATAGTGAGTACTAGGTAGATAAAGTGAGTTAGGTTTATGTTTGTTTTCTTTATTTGCAAATGTGTATTTGGCTGGAAGGAGTTCAAATGTGTATTTGGCTGGGAGGAGTTCAAATGTGTATTTGGCTGGAAGGATTTTAATTTGTACTTGTATACTTAGGCTGGGAGGATATTCCCAGTGCCTATAGCTGAAAGACCCTGTAACATATCTTATCTTAAATTTACAAAGATAATTTTTACTGTTTTTTCTTTCTTTAATTAAAAGCTGTTATAGATTCATAGATTCTAGGGTCAGAAGGGACCAATGTGATCATCTAGTCCGACCCCTTGCACAAAGCAGGCCACAGAACCCTACCCATCCACTTCTATAACAAACCCCTAACCTATGCTTGAGTTATTGAAGTCTTCAAATTGTGGTTTGAAGACCTCAAGCTGCAGAGAATCCACCAGCAAGTGACCCATGCCCCACGCTGCAGGGGAAGGCGAAAAACCTCCAGGGCCTCTGCCAATCTGCCCTGGAGGAAAATTCCTTCCCATCCCCAAATATGGCGATCAGCTAAACCCTGAGCATGTGGGCAAGACTCACCAGCCAGCACTCAGAAAAGAATTCTTTGCAGTAACTCAGACCCCTTCCCATCCAACATCCCATCACCAACCACTGGGCATACTTATCTGGTGATAATCAAAGATCAATTGCCAAAATTAGGCTCTCCCATCATACCATCCCTTCCATAAACTTATCAAGCTTAATCTTAAAGCCAGATATGTCTTTTGCCCCCACTACTCCCCTTGGAAGGCTGTTCCAGAACTTCACTCCTCTAATTGTTAGAAACCTTCATCTAATTTCAAGTCTAAACTTCCTAGTGTCCAGTTTATACCCATTCGTTCTTGTATCTACATTGGTACTAAGCTTAAATAATTCCTCTCCCTCCTTAATATTAATCCCTCTGATATATTTATAAAGAGCAAGCATATCCCCCCTCAGCCTTCTTTTGGTTAGACTAAACAAGCCAAGCTCTTTGAGTCTCCTTTCATATGACATTCCTCGGATCATCCCAGTAGCCCGTCTCTGAACCTGTTCCAGTTTGAATTCATCCTTCTTAAACATGGGAGACCAGAACTGCACACAGTATTCCAGGTGGGGTCTCACCAGCGCCTTATATAATGGTACTAACACCTCCTTATCTTTGCTGGAAATACCTCGCCTGATGCATCCTAAAACCGCATTAGCTTTTTTAACGACCATATCACATTGGCGGCTCATAGTCATCCTGCGATCTACCAATACCCCAAGGTCCTTCTCCTCCTCAGTTGCTTCCAACTGATGCGTCCCCAATCTATATCTAAAGTTCTTATTATTAATCCCTAAGTGCATGACCTTGCACTTTTCACTATTAAATTTCATCCTATTACTATTACTCCAGTTTACAAGGTCATCCAGATCTTCCTGTATGATATCCTGGTCCTTCTCCGTGTTAGCAATACCCCCCAGCTTTGTGTCATCCGCGAACTTTATTAGCACATTCCTGCTTTTTGTGCCAAGGTCAGTAATAAAAAGGTTAAATAAGATTGGTCCCAGAACCGATCCTTGAGGAACTCCACTAGTAACCTCCTTCCAGCCTGACAGTTCACCCTTCAGTACGACCCGTTGTAGTCTCCTCTTTAACCAGTTCCTTATCCACCTTTCAATTCTCATATTGATCCCCATCTTTTCCAATTTGACTAATAATTCCACATGTGGAACAGTGTCAAATGCCTTACTGAAATCGAGGTAAATTAGGTCTACCACATTTCCTTTGTCTAAATAGTCTGTCACCTTCTCAAAGAAGGAGATCAGGTTGGTTTGGCACGATCTATCTTTAGTAAAACCATGTTGTACTTTGTCCCAATTACCATTGACCTCAATGTCCTTAACAACTTTCTCCTTCAAAATTTTTTCCAAGACCTTACATACTTCAGATGTCAAACTAACAGGCCTATAGTTACTCGGATCACTCTTTCTCCCTTTCTTAAAGATAGGAACTACTTTAGCAATTCTCCAGTCGTACGGTACAACCCCTGAGTTTACTGATTCATTAAAAATTCTCGCTAATGGGCTTGCAATTTCATGCACCAGTTCCTTTAATATTCTCGGATGAAGATTGTCCGGGCCCTCCAATTTTGTCCCATTAAGCTGTTCGGTATGGCTTCTACCTCAGATGAGGTAATATCCACCTCCATATCCTCATTACCATTTGTCATCCTTCCATTACCCCTAAGCTCCCCATTAATCTTATTAAAGACTGAGACAAAGTACTTATTTAGATATTGGGCCATGCCTAGGTTATCCTTAACCTCCTTTCCATCCTCAGTGTGTAGCGGTCCAACTTCTCCTTTCTTTGCTTTCTTCTTATTTATATGGCTATAGAACCTTTTACTATTGGTTTTAATTCCCTTTGCAAGGTTCAACTCTACTTGGCTTTTAGCCTGTCTCACTTTATCCCTACATGTTCTGACCTCACTAAGATAGCTTTCCTTGCTAATCCCACCCTTCTTCCACTCCTTGTAGGCTTTCTGCTTTTTCTTAATCACCTCTCTGAGATGCTTGCTCATCCAGCTTGGTCTACAACTCCTGCCTATGTTTTTTTTCCCCTTTCTTGGGATGCAGGCTTCCGATAGTTTCTGCAGCTACGACTTAAAGTAATTCCAGACCTCTTCTGCATTTAGATCCACAAGTTCTTCAGTCCAATCCACTTCCCTAACTAATTTCCTTAATTCTTTAAAGTTAGCCCTTTTGAAATGAAAAACCCTAGCCCCAGATCTATTTTTGTTTATCCTTCCATCTAGTTTGAACTGAATTAGCTCATGATCACTCAAACCAAGGTTGTCCCCTACAACCATTTCTTCTATGAGGTCCTCACTACTCACCAAAACCAAATCTAAAATGACATCCCCTCTTGTCGGTTCTTCAACTACATGGTGAAGGAATCCATCAGCTATCACATCCAGAAAAATCTGAGCCCTACTATTCTTGCTAGCACTTGTACTCCAGTCTATATCTGGGAAGTTAAAGTCTCCCATGATCACACATTTCCCATTAGTGTTTACTTCATGAAAAACATTAAAGAGGTCTCTATCCATATCCAAATCAGATCCCGGCGGTCTGTAGCACACCCCAAGCACTATCTCAGGGGAGGCTCTAGTAGCTTTCTTTCCCAGTGTGATTTTTGCCCAGACAGACTCTGTCTTGTCCATTCCATCACTTCTTATTTCTTTACAGTTAACCTCCTCATTGATGTACAACGCTACTCCACTACCTTTGCCTCTATTTCTACCTTTCCTAAACAGCACATAGCCTTCAATACCTGTACTCCAGTCATGACTACTATTCCACCATGTTTCTGTTATCCCTATAATATCTGGTTTCACTTCCTGCACCAGTAGCTCTAGTTCCTCCATTTTGTTCCCTAGGCTCCTCGCATTAGTGTACAGACATCTTAATTTTTACCGTTTGGCTTCACTCACATTCTGTACCCTGTTAGGCACAGACATTCTACCACCAACATCACCTGTTAGTCTGTTATCTACACTACCCTTCCTCCTTATGCCAATAATTCTGTCCACAGCTGTATCCCCTCTTACTTTGTTTACTTCCCTCTCAAGGTTAAATTCCGGCGTGGAGATCTCCCGAACATCTCCCAACCATCTCCCCCAAATTTCTAGTTTAAAGCTCTCTTAATCAGGTCAGCGAGCCTTCATCCTAGAAGTCTATTTCCCTCCTTGCTCAGGTGAAGTCCATCCTGAGAGAACAGTCTTCTGTCCACAAATGCTTCCCAATGGCCGTACATCCCAAAGCCCTCCTTACAGCACCACTGCCTGAGCCATCTGTTGATCGCCATAATCTTGTCACACCTTTGTCGCCCTTCTCTAGGAACCGGCAGAATCCCACTGAAGATCACCTGAGCCTCGATTTCCTTAAGCGTCTTCCCCAGTCTGGCATAGTCTCCTTTGATACATTCCAGAGAGTATCTAGCCGTATCATTCGTTCCCACATGAAGGACAATCAATGGATTCTTCCCCGCTCCCGCTAGTATCCTTTTCAGCCTCAGGTCCACATCCTGTATCTTAGCACCTGGCATACAGCACACCCTTCTGTTCTCCCAATCAGCTCTAGTCACAGGCCTGTCTATTCTTCTCAGTAAGGAGTCTCCAATCACATAGACCTGCCTTTTCCTGGTGACAGTGCGCTTCTCTGGTCTATCTCCCGCACCCACCGGCTGCAAGTCCTCTCGATTCCTATTCCCCCTTGCAATCCTCCTGGGGCTCATATTTGGTGTTGCCTCCATTGACTCCTCCCTCCTCTTGCAGGACTATCAGCTCTTCTCTTTTTCCTTGCCCTCTCTCCTTCAGCAACCACCTGCTGTGCCCCTTCTTCATTTTCCAACTCTGCAAACCTGTTCCTGAGTTCTATTTCTCCTTCACTGGTCCGTCTTTTCCTCTGCCTGGTTCTCTTAGTCACATGCTTCCACCGTCCACTTTCCTCCCCCAGCAGTCTCTCCTCTGAATTCTTTGGTCCTGCTTCCATCTGCACATCTGAGCTTATCCCTTCAGCCCCCTCGTGTCTGTGCTCCATCGTCTGCTCAAATCCCCTTCTGAACTCAGCCAGAGTTTGCACCTGCATCTCCAGTCCTCGGATCTTCTTTTCCATCAGCTCTATCAGGCAGCACTTCATGCAGACAAAGCTCTTTTCAGGCACCCCCTCCAGGATCATGTACATGCCGCAGCTTCCACATCCAGTCATCCTCATTGTGTCTTTCACTGCTGCCTCTGTATCAGTCATGGCCTTCCCACCTGCCGCCTGGTAGTCAACACAACACAAGCCCCCAGCAGGCACCAGACCACTTGTTTAAGAACCTGATTTTTTTTTTATTCTGGTGAGACCCCAGGGGACTGGGTCTGGATCCACCAGGGAATTGGTGGGGAGAAAGGAGGGAAGGGGGAAAGAGAGGTTAATTTTCTCTCTGTGTTAGGATTACTTTCTCTCTCAGGGAGAGTCTGGGAGGGGGAGAGAGAAGGAGGAGGGATGGTGTTTTAAGATTCCAGGAGTTTGAATCACAGTAATCTTCCAGGGTAACCCAGGGAGGGGAAGTCTGGAAGAGGCAACAGTGAGGGAAAGGATTTACTTTCCTTGTGTTAAGATCCAGAGGGACTGGGTCTTGGGGGTCCCTGGGCAAGGTTTTGCGGGGACCAGAGTGTACCAGGCACTGGAATTCCTGGTTGGTGGCAGCACTACAGGTTCTAAGCTGGTAATAGAGCTTAGAGGAATTCATGCTGGTACCCCATCTTTTGGACGCTAAGGTTCAGAGTGGGGAATTATACCATGACACAAGGGTATTAACAGAATTGGCTGAGGACCTCTCTGAACATTCATGTTTATTTTTAGAAATCTTGAAACACTGGAGATGTACCAAGCTCTGGAAAAAAGTGAACATGTCTATATATTTTTAAAGGTAAATTGGATGACCTGGTAACTACTGGCCAGTCAGTCTCAGTGCTGGACAAAATCATGGAAGGGCTGATATGGTATACAAACAGTAAATAATTAAAAGATGATGGTATAATTAATGCCAGTCAACATGATTTTATGGAAAGTAGTCCTTGCTGCCAAACTTGAAATCATTTTTTGTTGAGATTACAAATTTGGTTGATAAAAGTAACCATGACATAATATACTTGACCTTCTGTAAGACATTTATCTTGGTCCCACATGAAATTCTGATAATACAATTAGCACTATTCAAAAATAAATGCAGCCCATATGAAATGGAGGAAAAACTGATTAACTGTTAGATCACAAACATAACTGTAAATGGGAAATCATCATCCAATCAGGATGTTTGTATTGGAGTCCTGCAGGGATCTGTTCTTGGCCCCATGATATTCAATATTTTTATCAAGGATCTGGAAGAAAATATAAAATCATTGCTGGTAAAATCTGCGAATGACACAAAAAGTAGGGGAGAGATAAATAATGATGTGGACAGGTCAGTTATATAGACCAACATGGATTACTTGGTAGAGAGGGTTTATTTGGACAAGGTCTCTGTGCAGCCAACCAGTATCACTGGGGACTTCGTGACAGCCCTTTATGCAGCTGTGGCACAACACAGACGATGAGGCACATTGTTGATGAATGCCTGCTGACTAGGTTCAGCAGTGACCTAGAAGAACTGCACCAAGCCACTGAAGATGCCATCGCTTGGCTAGAAGACTATGCACACACTAAATAATTTGGACAGGGAGGTTGTGGAATCTCCATCACTGGAAATTTTTAAGAGCAAGTTAGACAACCACCTGTTAGGAATTGTCTAGATAATACTTAGTCCTGCCATGAGTGCTGGGGGCTGGAATAGATGACCTCTCAAGGTCCCATCCAGTCCTATGAATCTATGATTAGATTGGGGAAAAAAACAACCATCCAGTCCAAACCAAACCACCACCAACAAAAACAGAATTCAAAGTATTAATTTGTTCTATAAAGTCCCATATGCCTTCTGTCCTCCCCTTTTCAACCTCATGCACCACCTGGCAGTTGAGATCAACTGAGATACACAAGGTAATAGTCTCTACATATAAACATATGGAACTGGGGACAGGGTGTTCTTAAAAAAGGATTCTGGAAGTTGCTCCCCTTGCTGATACTACACAGCCCAAGTCTATTGAGCTTTACATGATGCAAAGCTTATGTCTTTCCTCAGTCCTTTGTCTGTGACAGAAAGATGATTTATTTTTGGAAAATGTCCTTTTTTTCATTGCCTTTAATAAAAAAAAGAGCCAATTTTGCATGTGTTTTTGTCACATTACTTTGGGACACTCATTACAAATAAGTAAATACTATTTTTTTAAAAAATCCATCTCAAACACTCCCTTTCAATTCTAACTCCTTAGTGTTTACAGCCTACATAATTAGCCAAATTTAAGCTTATACATACTCTAGCTGCTCAAGCGTTACTGTCCTAACAATATAAAAAAAGAGAGCAAATTCTCACCCCAGTTCCTTGCAGAACAGATTTAATCAGAGTTCACATTGATCAGTTCATTGAATACTGTAGCTCATGGGATTAAGCAGCTCTGAAATAATCTAAAAAGTATTAAACTCATAGTAAAGATTCTGATCATAACAATAATCTGGAATCAGAGTATTCAACCTCTGTCTTTACAGAATTTAGAAAAAAATTGAATAACATTTAAAATGGGTTGGCAGAATATAACCTCTGGAACTTTAACAAAGTTATATTCTAATACCAGGACAGTGTAAACAAAAGCTAGCAAGGAAGCGATCCTGGCTATGAGAACCAAAACTGAGTACAAGTATATGACAACTATTAGGAAAGCAATTCACTTATCTGAACCATGAACCATCTGTTCTGCTTACAATTGACATGACAAAAAATTTAATAAAGACCCATATTAAAATTGCAATCAGTAATCAAAAGAGTAGTACAAAAAAAGAATAACCGTGAAGTATGTAATATAAAATATACCAGCAACATATGACATAATGTATATAAATAAACCCCACCTACATATCCACAATACCAACCAACCAACCAATCAATAATAAAAAAAAACCCCACCACCCATGAATTAGTAACCCTTGGCTTAACAAGCAATATTTAAAATCTGTTTGCTTTACAGCTATATAACTCATATCCTTGACTGTATTGTGGGGTTATATAGATGGTCACTTTCCTTGGCACAACAGAATACTCTGTGGAATCAGTTAAATAGACTAGGAGGATTTAAAAAATATAACCAGATTGCTCTTCAATACTTCCTTTTGCTAATCCCTAAGAGTTGATTTAATAAAAGGGAGATACACTATTAATATTTTTAATGTGCTGTTTGCTTAAATGACCTTGATAAAAGTAAGTAGATGAATTCAGAAATTAGTTTAATTAGCAGAATTTTTATATAAGCTAGCTCATTCAAATAATTTACTATACTCACCATTCAAAGTTGATTTCACTAATGGAGAGGGAGGATTTTAAAAAAAATATGCAGTACAACACAGAGCTCTAGTATAATTTCATCATTTTCTCTAAACCCCTTTAGCAAATTGCATATCTTAAAATGGAATTCTATTTAGCATTCACACAACAGCATTCAAACTGAACAGAAACTCTGAGGTTATCAATGACCTACTTGCAAATGCAAATTCTATAGAAAATACCTAGGATTTGTAGTTTGAAATATATTAAGTACTTGATTTTCAAACAATCACATAAGGAAATTGGGAATATTTGTGTTATGTTTTCCATACTCATACAATAACCATATACTTTCAATCTATAATAAATCTTTAGTCCAAGGGAAACATCACAGCAAAAAAGAATAAAAGTAAACTATCCATGAAACAGCACAATGTGTCTACTCCAACATGCCACATCCGCTCTGTCTCCCAAATTGGCAGCTGCCCTAGCTTACACCAGACTCCTAGAAATTTAAAGGTGTAGTTCACTGAAAACAGTTGCATAGTTATAAACCTAGTTTCTGCCTAATTTTCATGAAAGTGTCCATTTAAACATCTGAATTTCACATTGCATTTAGAAATACCCAATTAATGTGTGCAATTACCATAATTGAGCAGGCAAATTAGACACACTAATTGGCACCCGATTTTTTTTAAAAGCCTAAAGATACGTATAAAATTAATCATGATAGTATTTCTTGCATCTCATATGCATGGTGTTTTGTTTTTTATTTGTTTTAAAAGAACTTGTTATGCCCAGTTGACAGCTTATGTGCGCATTATTTTCTTATCCCGTGAACGACAATCTTCAAGTTCCATACAATGTAATTGCCTTGGAAGTCAGCAAGTCTTTTCTCTGTGATTTTTTTAAAAAGTAAATTAATCTGAATGGTTTAAAATGTGAATTGTTTTTAAAAATACAAGTTTAGTACAATTAATTTAGTCATTCAAGTTATATTAATACTTGACCATTTATAGTGCCTCCCATCCAAGGATCACAAACCACTCTTACTTAATTTCAGACTACAATATCACAAGTTTATGCCTGGGTGCTTAGATTTAAGGAGACTTCTCTCTATATCTACATCTTCTAATTATTCTCCTTTATGGGCCAAAGGGCAATAAAAGTCCCTGAATTCAAGAGCACAAACTAATCCCTCCATGCATTCCTGGTAGGGCCGTTCACACTAAAAGCCAGGGACATCCCCATCCGCAGGTTCTCAAAGATGGCTGGCTACATCAGGGAAGCAGGCTGCACCATCTTCTTGCATGATGTGGAATTAGGGACAGGACTGAGGCACATGAGGCTCTGTCACTCTTGGTGCTACTGTAAGCCTCCTGATGCTGGCTTGTGAGGCTTTTATGTATACCAAAGCATACATAAAAGCCTTACCAAACTCAGCTTTAGTTGAGAAGTATAGCAATATTATATCCTAGTACTGAGTTAGGGAAATGCAGGTGCCCAGAACAGCATTACCAACACAAACGTTCATCAATCAAGAGTCAGGCCCCCAAACAGTCACAAGACTGGCTTAAATACCATAGCACCATTTTAAAACAATTAATGTGGGAATCTTTTCATTGCCTTCTGGGATTTGAGTCTTTAGGATGCACTCAGGTCAATTTCAAACTTTTCTCTCCAACCAGGAGGGCTAGGAACTCTTTTAAAAAGAATGAAAGCTGAAGTTTTGATGAAATACAATGAATCCAGGAGTTGGTGCTTTGAAACAAAAACACCAAACATCATGAGACAATGATAGGAGTTGGCAGCACTGGGAAAATTAAGTCTTCTTTGATGAGATTTATTGTAGACATTATTAATGATTACACCATAAATCTGCAGCAGAAGGAGGAACAGAATCTAGAGTTCTTGGCTCCCTGTTCTGTGCTATAGGCATTTGACAGTGCTTCCTCCTTTTTCAGGTTTCCTGAAAGCCTTTGCTTAAGGTGCTTTATCTCATCCCTGAAATCCAGGTTTAAACTTTGGGGAAGCACTTCATGGGCAGGAAGCTGAAGCTGCATTCCCATAAAGATGCTGATATGTTGCATTTGGGGGATCATGGTATCATAGGATTGGAAGAGACCTCAAGAGATCATCTAGTCCAGTCCCCTGCACTCATGGCAGGATTAAGCATTACCTAGATCAGGGATTGGCAACCTTTGGCATGCAGCTCACCAGGATAAGACCCCTGGTGGGTCGGGCCACTTTATTTACCTGCTGCCTCCATAGGTTTGGCCGATCGCAGCTCCCACGGGCCACAGTTCGCCGTACCAGGCCAATGGGGGCTGCGGGAAGTGGCACGGGCCGAGGGATGTGCTGGCCACGGCTTCCCGCAGCCCCAATTGGCTTGGAGCTGCTAACTGCGGCCAGTGGGAGCCACAATTGGCCAAACCTGCGGAGGCAGCAGGTAAATAAACTGGCCTGGCCCACCAGGGTGCTTACAAACCACGTACAAAAGGTTGCTGATCCCTGATCTAGACTATCCCTGATCTAGACCATCCCTGACAGTTGTTTGTCTAACGTGCTCTAAAAATCTCCAGTGATGGAGATTCCGCAACCTCCCTAAGCAATTTATTTCAGTGCTTAACCACTCTGATAGTTAGGAAGTTTTTCCTAATGTTCAACCTAAACTCCTTTCTGCAATTTAAGCCCATTGCTTCTTGTCTTATCCTCAGCAGTTAAGAAGAACAATTTTTCTCCCTCCTCCTTGTAACAACCTTTTATGTATTTGAAAACTGTTATTATGTCCCCGCTCAGTCTTCTCTTTTCTAGACTAAACAACCCCAATTTTTGTTAATCTTTCCTCATAGGTGATGTTTTCTAGACCTTTAATCATTTTTGTTGCTCTTCTCTGGACTTTCTCCAGTTTGTCCAAATCTTTCCTGAAAGGTGGACACAATACTCTAGTTTAGGGCTAATCAGCATAGAGCAGAGCAGAAGAATTACTTCTTGTGTCTTGCTTAAAACACTTCTGCTAATACATCTCAGAATGATGCTCACATTTTTTGCAACAGTGTTACACTATTGACTCATATTTATCTAGGATGATGCTTCCTGGGATGACACATAAATGGCAAAACATATCCACTGCATGAAAGGACATTCTTTTAAAACACCTCAGTGTTGGAAACATTTCAAAATGCTTATTCTATCTCTTTCCTTAATCTTTTTACCAGAGTAAGTGTAGCAAGGTGGAGTGGCCTCCCTCTGATGCAGACTGGAGGAACCATTCCGCGCCCCCTGGTGGGCTGAGCCACATGAGGGCCAGCCCTTCTGCCAGAAGTGGAGGGGCAGAACGGGAAGTATAAGAGGTGGGGCCTCCAGCTCAGCTGAGGGAGAGCAAGTGAAGGAGTCAGATGCTACTGCCTGCCTGCTGGCCCGTGAACAAAGAACTGAGCTAAATAAACCCCAGCCAGAGGAGCTGCCGCCAAGTGAATACCCCAAGGAACTGCTGGAATTGCTGTCTGTCAATTACCCCAAGGACCCATAAGCAATGAAGCCCTATGATCAGGAAGGGGTAGGAAGTAGCCCAGGGAAACCAGACATTAGTTTGGTTGTGTTTGCTGATTCCATGGTCAGCATGTTTCAACAGGATACCTGTTATCCCAGTGGTGGGATTCCCAGCCACTGTTAGGGCCCTCAGCTGTGACCCAGTGGAGTAGGGTGGGCCCAGATGCCTTTATCTCCTGCTGGGAATCCCACCTTAGGACAGACGGCCTGTATTTGTTTGCTGTCTTCCCCAGCCTTGGAGCTTGGCAATAGACTGTTTCTACTCTGCTTTGCCCTTGGGGCTTGAGCCTGACTGTTTGCCATCCACCACAGGGTGCTTTTGCTCTGTTCCAGCCAGAGGGCTTGAGCTTGACTGCTTATTGTTGGTTGGCCCTACCCAAAGGGATGAGCCTGGCTGTGTTTGCTGCTTGCTCCAGCCATATGGCTGGCTATAGATTCTTTACTGACTTACACTGCTAATCCCCTGTTGACTGGCCTTCAGCTGTTAGGTGGTATAGTGAAGTGGAGTGGCCCCCCGTCTGATGCAGACAGGGAGGAAAAATGGAGGAGTAATTGGCTCTGAAGATATTGGCTCTACCTCCTGTGAACCTGTTTGGAGAAGCAGGGCCAAAAGCTGGGAGCTGACAAAGACAAAGGACTCTGGCTGGATAGAAAAAGACACTATACTTCCAGAGGAGAGGCAGTTGAGGAGCTGTTCAGACTAATTTTCGCCCTAGCTAAAGATCCAGCCGATGAGGAGGCCTTCTGTCTCTAGGATTGCGGCGAACTTCTGGTGTTGTTGCACCTGAAAGTACCATGGGCTCAGGGTCTGCAGCACGAACAGGTGAGGAGGTGGTATCAGCTCATGCTGGGCAAAGGGGTATCTCAGCCCTCTGTGGTAATGGAGGAGAACAGTTAGGAACAAGTGATTCGTGATTCGGTGTCTCATTGGAAGAAGTGAAGTCAAAGCACTCAACTGCAGATGTGTCCTGAGGACTGGCATGACCTGGCAACAGCTGATCTACATGTCGCCGCCAGGTAAGATTCTCTGCAGTCCGGACTGTGTAGGAAACAGGTTATGTTTGAGTGATGATCATGGCAGGGACCCATTTAGCTCTGGAAGTATAATTCCAAGCCAAAACTGGCTGTCCCAGGCTAAAGGTTCAGTCTTTTACTCTGGGTGCCTGTCCAATGACTTGATATTGCTGATGATATTGCACAATTTGTCGGGGTTCAGAAGGTAACAGCAGATCAAAGCAAGTGCGCAGCTGTCGTCCCATCATTAGAAAGGCCGGGGATGCCTGGGTCGTAGCATGAGGTGTGTTTCTGTAGGAAAGTAAGAAGGTATCCAGATACTTTTGAATGGAGTGTTGTCCCCTTGCTGATTTCAAAGCGTGTTTCATTGTCTGCATAAATCTTTCAGCTAATCCGTTGGTGGATGGATGATATGGTGCTGATGTGATGTTTTGTATCCCATTTGCCTTCATAAAATTTTGAAACTCCCGAGAGATGAACTGTGGTCCGTTGTCACTCACAAGTTGTTCTGGCAGACCGAAATGACTAAAGAGTCCCCGTAGTTTTTGGATAGTACTCTCTGCAGTAGTGGACTGCATTATAGAGACTTCTGGCCATTTAGAATGGGCATCTACTGCCACCAAGAACATACTTCCTTCAAGGGGGCCAGTGAAGTTAATGTGAATACGTTGCAACGGGTTTTCAGGCCAGTCCCATGAGAGTAGAGGTGCCCACCGGGGTGCATTCCTCACACCCTGACATGACATACAAGCTTTTGCCTTCTCTTCAATAGCACTGTCCAATCCAGGTCACCAAAAATAGCTTCGTGCAATTTCCTTCATGCGCACTATTCCACAGTGACCGGAATGTAGCTGTTCTAACATCTGTAATCTCAGTGGTGGTGGAATAATGACACGTTTCCCCCACAACAAACAACCAGATTGGATCGATAACTCCGTCCTCCTGGACATGTAGGTAACAAGGTCAGGTGAGACCGGAGAGGTTTGTCGAGATTTTCCATGCATCACCAGGTCCATAACTTGGGACAATACTGGGTCAACGCGAGTTGCCTTCTTTATCTGAGTAGCAGTGATGGGTGTATTCTCTACCTGTTCAAAGTAGAAGATTTCCTTTTGGGCACTATCTTGATGTTTGACCAGCAAAGGCAACTGTGAGAGGCCATCTGCATTGCTGTGCAGAGTGGATTTCCGATATTTGATTTCATATGTGTGTGCTGAAAGTAACAATGCCCAGCGTTGCATACGACTAGCAGCTAATGGGGGAATGCCTGTGTAGGGTCCAAAAATTGACGTCAGAGGTCGATGGTCTGTGAGAAGAGTAAACTTCCGAATTCCAAAAACAATTCCTAATGCCTCACATTCAATTTGGGCGTAGTTAGTTTCTGTTTTGCTTAGAGTGCGTGAAGCAAAAGCAATAGGTCCCTCTTCTCCCGAAGGCATAATGTGTGACACGACTGCTCCCACTCCATAAGGGGAGGCATCACAGGCGAATTGTAGGGGTAAGGATGGATCAAAGTGCATTAGAACTTCAGAATTTAGCAGTGCATCCTTAGCTTTGTTAAATGCAACATCACAGGCTTCAGTCCACTTCCAGGCCTTGTTCTGCCCCAGGAGCTCATGAAGTGGTTTTAGCAGTGTGGCTAACTGTGAGATGAACTTTCCATAATAGTTCAGTAGTCCTAGAAACAAGCGTAGCTGGCTTACATTTCGAGGTGGGGGAGCCTCCACAATAGCTTTAACTTTTGCAGGGGCCTTATGAAGACCTGCAGAATCAATGATGTGTCCCAAATATTCAACAGAGGGCTTGAAGAATTCACACTTGTCTTTGCGAACTTGTAGGCCATACTCTTCCAGTTTTTGTAGGGTAGCCTCTAAATTCTTTAAGTGATCCTCTTCATTCCTTCCAGTGACCAGGATATCATTCAGATAGCACTGAACTCCTGACAAGCCACACAAGATCTGGTCCATAGCCCTCTGAAACAGAGTGGGAGCAGACGTTATTTCGAAGGGTAGGCGACAGTATCGATAAAGCCCCTTATGAGTCACAATAGTCAACAGCTCTTGGAACTTTTCATCAATGTGCATCTGTAAATATGCTTGACTCAGATCAATCTTACTGAACTTTTGTCCCCCAGCCAGGCCTGCGAAGAGGTCATCGATGCCGGGAAGCGGGTATTGCTCTGCACACAATACTGGGTTGACAGTGACTTTAAAATCACCGCAAATCCGGAGAGAGCCATCTTTCTTCACTATTGGAATGATAGGAGTGGCCCATGGGCTATGGGTAACTGGTATTAGGACTCCATTGGTGACCAGGCGCTCCAGGTCTGCTTCAACTTTTGGCCTGATGGCATATGGCACAGTTTGGGCTTTCAGATATTTTGGTGGACTGTCAGATTTAATGTTCAATGTCACAGTGATTCCCTTCATACTTCCCAAATCATCTCCAAAAACAGCAGCATGTTTCCTTAGTATAGGGGTTAGACTGGTTTCTTCTTTAGACATCCGGTGCACTTCTGCCCAGTTCAGCTGAATCTTCCCAAGCCAAGACTACCCATTAAGGCTGGGTAGTTACCCCTCACCACAAACAGTGGCAATTTAGCAGCTTGTCCATTGAGCTCCACCTTAACATCAATAGTGCCCAACATGGGCACAGCTTTTCCCGTATACGTCTTCAGAACAGTTTTTGTTGCCTTAAGCGGATGAGGCTGTAGCTTTTCTTTATACACAGTCTCGGAGACCAGCGAGACGGCTGCACCGGAGTCCAGTTCCATGCGTATAGGTTTGCCATCCAACAACGGGGTTACCAAGTATTCATGTGAGCCCACTGCCAAAGACAAAACATGCAGTGGCACTTCCTCTTGCGACGAGGTGTCACCCTGATCATCCTGGGTCTGCTCTAGGGTATGCAGGGTTCCTCTTTTTGTCGGCCAGACCACAGGCCTCTTTTTCTTTTGTTTACAGGCACACTCAGTGTGTCCCTTTTTGCCACAGTGTCGACACACGAGGTCCTTACACCAGCATTCTGATACCTGGTGACCTGGCTTACCACAGCGGTAACATTCCTGACTCTGCACAGTTTTATGGGTAGGTTCTTGTGACACTTTTTGCACCCTAGGGGATGCACCGATGTATTGCGCCTCCCTTGTACCCAGTTCCATGGAGACAGCAATATCAACAGCCTTCTGTAAGGTAAGCTGAGCATCTGTCAGTAGGTGCTTCCGTATAGCTTCACTGTACAGGCCACACACTAACCTGTCATGCAGGACATCATTTAACATCTCCTTAAATTCACACTGTTCTGCTAGGTTTTTTAAAATCGCTACAAATTGTACAACTGTTTCATCATCTTTTTGGTCTCTTTTGTGGAACCTATATCTTTCAGCAATTACCAGTGGTTTTGGGGAAAAATGGGACCCCAGGATTTCCACAATGTTACTGTAAGATTTAGTCTCAGGCTTGACAGGGTGTAGTAAGCTGCGTAGCAGGGAGTAGGTTTTAGCCCCTACAACACTTAAGAATATTGGCACCTTCTTCTCTTCTGTAATGTCATTTGCAATAACAAAAAGCTCAAAACGCTCAGTATGCACATGCCATTGCACTATATTCTCATCAAAAGGTTCCAGTGACCTGGTCAGAGTAGCCATGATTTTTAGTTTCACTTTCACAGTCACTGCAAACAAACAGTTTTTTTGGTTTGTTTGTTCTTTACTTTGACTTCTACTTCCTTCTGTTACTGGAGCAGCACCGGAATCCCACCCTCGTTGCCACTTGTTATATCCTTGGGGGCAGCCGGTTTAGGAAGAAATCACTAGAAGTCATACAGCAGACAGCTAACAAAGCTACCATTTATTTACAGACAGAGCTCGCCTAACCAGCCGAAGCTGGCTGGGCTATCCCCTAATAATCTAACTCAGTTGCCATAGGAACAAAAACCATGACAACCAAATATACAACAAATACAAGCACCCACTGGGGTGTCTGAAGACGCCTGTCTAGGCTAGCATCAGGGGTTGGTAAGCCAATAGATAGAGATAAATATAGACTGTTTATTATTTTGAAATCCCTTTTCTTTAAATGCTTTGTTTCTGTTGGTGAAATTAAATACTGTGGACTCAAGAAGGCTGTCTAACCTCTATATTCACTGCTGGTCACAGATTCCCAGAGGGAAGAACTACAGGTGCTGAACCCAGTCAGACCTACTGGGTAAATATAGTTGTTACACAAGGTATTGTAGCCCAGGATCCACTCTCAGAGTGGGAGAGCCAGAGAATTCCGCTCCATAAGAGATAAAGGCACAAGCTGTGACATGTGAGGGAGTGCACTCAGAGAGCTCATGAAGGCAACAGAGGTGCAGCTAGCCCTGTAACCATAGCAGTTTCATAGGAATGGAGGGAAGTCAGGAGAGTTTCTGCAACTGACGGTTGGGAAACTTGCCATAGCATGACGAGGATGAAACACCCTAAAAGTACACAAGGCAATGAGATTTGTTGCATGCCATTTGAAAAAAAAATCTACCATGAATTATAAAAGAAGATGAATTACATGTATGTTCAAATTATTAAAACACTGCTAAGTTTAGAAATCCCCTCCCCCACCTGTCATTAGTAGATACATAAAGCTTAATATGGTCCTTCTCCTTTGTATTTATTGGCATACCATACACCCTTGAAAGAATTCTTCTGTTTTAATGTTAAATAGTTGTAAATTATTTGTGTAGACTTTTCCTGTTTGTATCACTTAAAGCTAAAACTTTCTGATATTACTGCTGGTATTATCATAAGCAATCCTTTGGGTATTATTTTTGTTTTCATGTTCTATGAAACCCTTTAGCTCACTGACTACAGTGATGCTGAGTGCTAAGAATATACCCGTCAGTCATCTAGAGGTTTAAATCTATTGAACACAGCTGGGCCACTCAACTCAAGCAAGGGCTTTTCACTCACATAACTTTTTAAATAGCATTGTATCTCCTCGCTGTAGAAGTAAACATAAATATAGAGATATCTAGAAATGCAACGGTGAAAACCAGGAACATCATGTTAAAATTGTTCTCTGGGCCTAGACACTAGAAATATCCAAAATTACAATGTCTCGTTTGCTGTAGTATTATAAAATTTTCATTGTCCCTTAATAAGAATGACACAACTTATTACAACAAAGCAAGAAAATCAACAGAATATGTGCCGAGGTAATTAACCTTATCCTCCTGTAAATGAGATTAATTAGTAATTTCCCCTCCAATCTTTTGGGAAAAGCTGATAATTGTAATTATATTGTTTATGCAAATAGTATCTAAATATGCAAAAGAACATAACAGGTTGTAAATGAAAGTTCAACTAAATGATTATTCCTGGATCTACTGCTAGAAAGACAGATAAGCTAATTAAAGTATAGTGCCTATGTAAACAAATATAAACAATTTTTCAGGATTGAAACCTTCCATTTACATTTTTAATGTACTGTACTCTGACACAAGAAAAGTCACAAATGGACTCATCTATTTAAAAAATCTGCTCTTATATTTTATTTTGCATTATTTTAAATCAACAACTTTTTCAAAGATAATTTTCCACAAAAGGTACAAGCACAATATGCTATTTAAAGCAAAACAGACATTTGTTTAACAAAAGCTGGAACACAACAGAATTCTGAGTTCAGTATATAGTGCACTTTTTAGTGAATAAAAATAACTAACATGATTGAATTAATACCCTATTTTACAAAACAACAGGTAAGTTAGGAAATACAGCACAACATTTTAACAATATCTAGTTATTTACTTCCTCTTTTTGGTCAGGGGAGTTAAAAAAAGCTAAGAAAAAAATATTAAGTTACTCAAATATATTCAAGTCACATTGGTTTAAGTTTTTAAAAGCAAGTAGCAATTTTGGTTTCCCAATGTGAGACATTGTAAAAGGGCTTGATTTTGAAAAGGTGCTGAACATTCACTCTCTCAAGATGAAATCCCTTTAAAGTGGGTCATATCTGGCATCCAAGAACGTAGACAACCAAAGTCATTTGTCACTTTTAAAAACTGCATCCACCATACTTAGTAAATCTAAAGCACCTTTAGATTTTTTTTAAACTCCCCACTTTCTGTACAGGAACAAACACCACTATCATGCATCCATTCTGGATTGATCTTTCAGGGCTCTGACAGTGAGTGTATGCTGATCTTGCAAACCTGCAGGGTTTTCCCCCTTTCTTCATAGGGCAGATGAAGTGTAACCTCCAAGTCTTGATATCACCGAAGAGGAGATTTGGAGGGAGAACTAAACCTTCTGTTTGCTGTAGTAACAAGTGTTGCACCATAAAAGTACACTCTTTTGCAATGATCCATATATTGGCTCCTTGGACTTAACAGATGTTCCCTCAGCCACTGCTCAAGATGGGAACCTTCACATGAGGCAGCCACCTTGTCTCACTGAATCCCATAGTGAGCAAGACAGGAGTATAGAAGCTGCTGCAGGGCACAGTCCTTTTGTCACGCTGAGTCCGATAACTGGCAGGGAAATGTTACATAAGTGCTGACTCACAGTTTGTTGAAGAGGGCATGGAAAATGGTCTAAAATAAATGGTGGGCCATGAGGCACTTTATCCCCTATTTGTTTCTCCCTGTCTGGGCTGCTTTCCCTCTTGTTCCTCCATGGCTTGCTGATGAGGAATGGAATGAGAAAGCTGTGGGCTCTGGCCAGCCTGTGGTGAGCAGGGTTTCATTAGCCTGTCAGGTGAGGTAAGGCCTGTCCACAGCATGAACAGGGAATAGTTGGTCTGGGCACTTTTGCACCCTTTTCCACCAGCTTCTCTGTTCCTCTTGGTTGCCTGTGAGGTGCTCCTGCCAGAAGGGATGTCCAGAAATGCTGCACTGGAAAATGTTGCAGCCAACTATCTCATTGGGCTTGTTTTCACTGCAGCTCCATTTCAGATGTAGCCTAGTTCAAGTGAGAGTGGAATGGGTGACCATTCAGCAAAACAATGGATTGGATTAGCAATTGATAAATTGTTGTAATTAAGTTACTGTATCCCCGCTGCGTTGTTACTGAGTATCAGTGATGAAGCATCAAACCATACCCTGGTTGGGTCCTCTAGCACAAGCTTAAAACACCATTGGACTCAAGCTATAGATTTGAGTTTGTGGATAGGAGATGGGCTAGGGGGAAAACAAGTTATAGTTCAAGATAACAATGCAATGAAGACAAGTCAGAAAGGGTTTTCCAGCAAGGGTACAGAGCCCCTTAGGCTAAATAATAGCCCAGGAACACTTAGAATCCAGTAAGCTGAATATTAAGAATAAAAAAAAATCCTTAGTTTTTATTTTATTTTTCTTGTTCCTCTGAGCAGAGTAGGAAAGCCTTCGTGCAACTGTTGAAGACAGATTGATGTGGCTGAGGTTTATGGTGTGTCCACTTCCAGTCTGCTTTGATTAGTAGGTCTGGTTTTGTCCCCAGGTGGCTGCAAGCAGGGGGAAGATCTATTGTAATGGATCTGCAGACTTTCCAGAGGAAGACTTGGAATTGTGCTCACTGCATAATCCAGCAGTGTAGGGTAAAATTTGACACTATATTTCTGGAACTACTGAATGTATCAGCTGCTCTTCCATGGATGCCACTTACAACAGAACTTTTACACTCCTTGAGACTAGGGATTCAAATCCCAGCAGCGTTTACTTAGACTCTCATCTTTCTATGCTAAGTAGAGAAAACTGAGTGTAAAGATGCATGTGTGAATCTACAGAAAACCTGGAACAATAACTGTGAGAGGTGTGAATTTCCTCATTCCATTCAGGGAAATGTTAGCTCAAGTCACTAGTAATGATAACTTAAATGTCAATATTGTTAATTATTTCTTTTTTCATGTACAAAAGGAGATATTACAGATCTGTACAATTCCCTATGTGACGTCTTATGTAGATGCCACAAATGTATAACATTTTGGTGAGCTTCATCACTTACTTTCCCCAACCACAACCAAGGAGGAGCCAAGGCCCAGGAGCCTAGCAGAGCCCATGGGCTTGTTCAAGCCCCACAAAGGTGAGTTGGGCTCAAGTAGCCCCAGAGAGATCTGAGAAGATGTACAACCATATTCTGAATATCTCCCTGATTAGCAACGGTTCATTTGGGCAACTCACATGCAGAGAGCTTATTGTGTGGACAGAGCTTGAAAGAACACCATTTTCCCCTTGAAATCTAACCCCTGTGTAGATAGCCAGAGAAGCTGCAAGGAGCAAAGAATGAGGCCCCACGTTGTATTTGCTCTACATGGGCAATAAAGATCACAGGGCAACTCTTCATAGAAAGTAGGTGATTCACTCAGTAAAACCTCTCTTCTCTTCCTTGGTTTTGCAAGATGCTGTGCACTGGGTAGCTGCTCATGTGGGTTTAAACTTAAGTGCTATAAAGCATGTATAGTTTATAAAAGGCCTTTCCATGTTAGTTTATAAATGTAGAAAAAAATCCTACAAAGTATGACATCACTTTTTATATTTTGGTATACTCACATTTTATTAGTGTTAAGGAAAATGACACTATTTTCATTGAAGCAAAGTTGATGGGGAGAAAAAGAAGGTAAGGATAAAAAAGAAATAGGTTAGCCATTAGAAATATTCATATGACATAAGAACTGCAAGAGTAAAGGGCCAAGGCTGTTGGTCATACTGCTGCCATCTTGGATAAAGTAAAAAACAAACTTCATAATAACAACACCGATCCTGCTTTGTATCTAATATATTAGTTGGGCAGCTAGATAAATAGGAGTCAATAGTGTAACACTGTTGCAAAAAATGTGAGCATCATTCTGAGATGTATTAGCAGAAGTGTTTTAAGCAAGACACAAGAAGTAATTCTTCTGCTCTGCTCTGTGCTGATTAGCCCTAAACTAGAGTATTGTGTCCACCTTTCAGGAAAGATTTGGACAAACTGGAGAAAGTCCAGAGAAGAGCAACAAAAATTATTAAAGGTCTAGAAAACATCACCTATGAGGAAAGATTAACAAAAATTGGGGTTGTTTAGTCTAGAAAAGAAAAGACTGAGAGGGGACATAATAACAGTTTTCAAATACATAAAAGGTTGTTACAAGGAGGAGGGAGAAAATTTGTTCTTCTGAACTGCTGAGGATAAGACAAGAAGCAATGGGCTTCTGCAATTTAAGCCCATGTCCGTTCTTGGAATGTGGATGGAGTTAAACACACTGAAATGTTAAAAAAATCTTGGCTGCTCCCAGCAGCACATGAAAGTGCTAGGATGAGTGGACATAAGAATGGCCATACTGGGTCAGACCAAAGGTCTGTCTAGCCCAGTATCTCATCCAGAAATGGCCAATGCCAGGTCCCCCAGAAGGAATGAACGGAACAGGTAATTATCAAGTAATCCATCCCCAGTTGCCCGATTCCAGCTTCTGGCAAACAGAGGCTAGGGACACCATCCCTGCCCATCCTGGCTAATAGCCTTTGATGGACCTATCCTCTATGAACCTATCTAGTTTTGTTCAACCCTGTTATAGTCTTGGCCTTCACAACATCCTCTGGCAAAGAGTTCTACATTTTCAGAGAACTGTCCACAATGACTCCAAGATCTTGAGAGGTAACAGCTAATTTAGACCCCATCATTTTATATTTGTAGCTGGGATTATGTTTTCCAATGTACATTACTTTGCATTTATCAACACTGAATTTTCACTTGCCCTTTTGTTGACCAGTCACCCAGTTTGTGAAATCCCTTTGTAGCTCTTTGCAGTCTGCTTTGGACTTATCTATTTTGAGTAGTTTTGTATCATCTGCAAATTTTGCCACCTCACTTTTTAACCTTTTTCCAGTTCATTTAATGAATATGTTGAATAGCACTGGTCCCAGTATGGACCCCTGGGGGACACCACTACTTACCTTTCTCCATTCTGAAAATTGACCATTTATTCCTATCCTTTGTTTCCTATCTTTTAACCAGTTAGTGATCCATGAGAGGACCTTCCCTCTTGTTCCATGACAGCTTACTTTGTCTAAGATCATTTGGTGATAGACCTTGTCAAAGGCTTTCTGAAAATCTAAGTACACTATATTCACTGGATCCCCCTTGTCCTCATGCTTGTTGACTGCCTCAAAGAATGCTAGTAGATTGATGAGGCATGATTTCCCTTTACAGAAACGATATTGACTCTTCCCTAACAAATTGTGTTCATCTATATGTCTGACAATTCTGTTCTTTATTATAATTTCAATCAGTTTGCCTGTTACTGAAGTCAGGCTTACTGGCTTGTAATTGCTGGCATCCCTCTGGAGCTTTCTTAAAAAATTGGCATCACATTAGCTATCCTCAAGTCATTTGGTAGAGGAGCTGATTTAAATGATAGGTTACAAAGTACAGTTAGAAGTCCTGCAATTTCACATTTGAGTTCCTTCAGAACTCTTGAGTGAATATCATCTGAACCTCATGACTTATTACTGTTTATTTATCAGTTTGTTCCAAAACCTCTTCTCACCTCTTCTCACCTCACTCTGGGACAGTTCCTCAGATTTCTCACCTAAAAAGAATGGCTTAGGTTTGGGAATCTCCCTCACATCCTCAGCTGTGAATACTGGTGCAAAGTATTCATTTAGTTCCTCTGCAGAGGCCTTATTGTCTTTGAGTGCTCCTTTAGCATCTTGATCGTCCAGTGGCCCCACTGGTTGTCTAGCAGGCTTCCTGTTTCTGATGTACTTAAAAAAATTCTTTTTGAGGCTTTGGCTAGCTGTTCTTCAAATTCTTTTTTGGCCTCCCTAATTATATTTTTACGCTTCACTTTGCAGAGTTTATGCTCCTTTCTATTTTCCTCACTAGGATTTAACTTCCACTTTTTAAAAGATGCCTTTTTGCCTCTCACTGCTTCTTTTACTTTGTTGTTTAGCCACAGTGGCACCTTTTTGGTTCTCTTACTATGATTTTTTAAATTTGGGGTATACATTTAAGTTGAGCCTTCATTATGGTTTCTTTAAAAAGTTTCCATGCGGCTTGCAGGGACTTCACTTTTGGCGCTGTACCTTTTCATTTCTGTTTAACTAACCTCCTCATTTTTGTGTAGCCCCCTTTCTGAAATTAAATGCTACCATGGTAGGCTGCTGTGATGTTTTCCTGGCCACAGAGATGTTAAATTTAATTATATTATGGTCACTATTACCAAGTGCTCCAGCTATATTCACCCCTTTGACCAGATCCTGTGCTCTACTTAGGTCTAAACCAAGAATTGCCTCTGCTCTTGTGGGTTCCAGGATTAGCTGCTCCAAAAATGAGTAATTTAAGATGTCAAGATGCATCCTGTCCTGGGGTGACATGTATCCAGTGAATATGGGGATAGTTGAAATCCCCCATGATTATTGAGTGGGTTTTTTTTTAATATCCTCTCTAATCTCCCTGAGCATTTCACAGTCACTATCACCATCCTGGTCAGATGGTCGTAGTATATCCCTACTGCTATATTCCTATTATTATAACAAAACAGGTGTATTTCACTCAGGCTGTAGGTCAAACATAGAAAAGACCATTTGCAAACCAAGAATTCACACACAGCATTCTGCAGAGTCAAACTAGAAGCATCAGTCTCCATTCCCAAATCATTCGATTTTGCATGTTACCAAGCTTAACCATGCTCTAAGAAGCATAATACCAAAGTTCTCTTTAATAATTGTCTTGTATACTGACTCCTACCTAATAGCTTCTCCAAACAAGACTGCTGGCCCCTTTCTGTCTCTCACCAACAAGCCTGGTTTCCTTTATCACTCCTCATAATGAATGTGTTAGCACAACCTCAGGCTACCTGCACTGCCTGACTGATTTGGTAAGGAGGCACAATTGCCTTTTGGCAAATTTTTACCTGCTGCAGAGGGTCCTGCAAAGTCTGGGCAGGATTGTGAGGATTCACAAGTCTCTTCCTAAAAGATACAGGGCTAGTGTGCAGTCAAATACAGATACCTTGTGCACTGTATAAGGAGACTTCCCTTTGTGTATAAAGAAGGGCATGTTAACCCATCAAGCCCAGGAGAGGCTGCACACTAGCTCATCAAAAATGGATGGAATATACATCACAATTTTTCAGAAGAAATTTGACATATATACACTGTGGAAAAGAAAGAGATTAGCCTACAGCATTATGCAAACACCTCCAACAGCCATAGGAGAAATGAACATAATGATTCACAAGAAAGTTCAGTGACACTATATAAAAACTTGAGCAACAGAATAGATGGTTCTTACTCAGAGAAAAGTTATGAACTTTTTTCCCATGGTAAATATACATTCTATTTTTTAACTTGTACATGATAAAGTCTAACACTTCAATCATGCAACCAGCTCCTGCACCCGCACAGTGCCACACTGACTTTAATGGAGATCTGTAGAGAGCCAGATAAGCACCTAAAATAGTGAAAGTAAATGAAAAGTATCCCTTAACTCAGAAACCAATGAGAAAACATTAGTGAAATTGTATTGCAAAGTGTGATTACTCAACTGATAGACATTCATCAATCTCAGAGACAAAGGGTGAGATCCGCAAAGGTATTTAGGTGCCTAAGTCTTGGGTACAGGTTTCAGAGGGATAGCTGTGTTAGTGTGTATCACCAAAAACAACTAGGAATCATTGTGGCACCTTAGAGACTAAGGGTTTGACCACATTTACATTTATAGTGCTGTAACTTGCTGGCTCAGGGGTGTGAAAAATCACCCCACCCCACCCCGAGCGCAGCAAGTTTGAGCACTTTAAAGAGCTAGTGTGGACAAGCCTGGCTCCCAGCGCTCAGAGCTATGCCCCTCATGGATGAATGGAGTCGAAAATACACTAAGCAGGAATAAAAATACAGCATATGAAAAGATGGGAGTTGCCTTACCAAGTGAAGGATCAGCACTAACGAGGTCAATTCAATTGGGGTAGAAGTGACACATTCCCAACAATAGATCAGAAGGGGTGAATATCAACAGAGAGGAAATTACTTTTTATAGTGAATTGGCCTTGTTAGCACTTGATAAGTCTTGGGTAGGCACCCAAATGCCAGTTTTAGTTACAATGCAATCCAAAAAATTCCTGCTGAAGACTGTAGATGACTAAACTTACTTGGCTCAAAGGCTGCTTTCTGGGTGGGGTCCCATTCAAAATGTTCATAGAAAGGAAGAATTAGAACAGGGGTTGGCAACCTCTGGTTAATGCTTTCTAAACAAAAATATTGTACTATGAGAGTTCTGAAAATATCAAAATATGAGTTTATTTTAGTTTGATTTAATTTCTTCATTTGTCAAATCTCTGATCAAATAACTGAGGTAGTTCTGCCTCTCGCCATCAGTATTATCAATAACCATGCTTTGCTCCTCCTCACCATTCCACTTAAGTCTGATTTATTTTCTGAGGAATTCCATGTTAGACCCTCTCAAATTCTAATTCAGGGGTCAGCAACCACTGGCACGTGGCTCGCCAGGGTAAGCACCCTGGCGGGGCAGGCCAGTTTGTTTACCTGCCGCATCGGCAGGTTTGGCGGACCGCGGCTCCTACTGGCCGCAGTTGGCTGTCCCAGGCCAATGGGCATGATGGGTAGTGGTGGCCAGCAGATCCCTCGGCCTGCAGCACTTCCCGCAGCCCCCATTGGCCTGGGATGGCGAACCGCGGCCAATGGGAGCCGCGGTCGGCCAAACCTGCCGACATGGCAGGTAAACAAACTGGCCTGCCCCGCCAGGGTGCTTACCCTGGCGAGCCACGTGCCAGTGGTTGCTGACCCCTGAATTAGAATTTGAGAGGGTCTAACATGGAATTCCTCAGAAAATAAATCAGACTTAAGTGGAATGGTGAGGAGGAGCAAAGCATGGTTATTGATAATACTGATGGCGAGAGGCAGAACTACCTCAGTTATTTGATCAGAGATTTGACAAATGAAGAAATTAAATCAAACTAAAATAAACTCATATTTTGATATTTTCAGAACTCTCATAGTACAATATTTTTGTTTAGAAAGCATTAACAGAACCTTCCATCAGTATTATTGAAAGTTATGCCCAAATCTGAGGATGAGGAGAAAGGGGAACAAATTTGTAATGAATATTTATACACACACATACACTGAGACTGAAGCTGAGGGATTGTATTTAAGTCAATGTTAGAACTGATACCATTAAAAGCCCCACTTATTATCTCTTATAAATTTAAATGTTACCTAGCATTAGTTAGTGCTGGGGTTTGGGAATAAGGAACCCCATGGGTTCTAGTTCACACTCTGCCACCAATGTGCTCCATGACTTCTGACAAGTTATTTCACATCTGTGCTTCCATGTACTCCTCTGTTAAAATAATACTTCCCTTACAGAGAGGTTGCAAGGTTAGTTAATTTATCTTCATAAAGCACTTTGAGATCCTTGGAAGAAGAACACTTCATAAGTAACAGTAATTTAATTTTTAAAATAACCCACTTAAAGAACCTGTGTCATATGAAGCTCATAATGGTTAGCATTCCCTTCCCCTAAAGGATGTAAATAAACTTACTATTAGGTTGTATTCCACCATGCTTCTCCAAGGCTTCCCACTGTCTGATACTGCCTGATATCTGACACCTGGGTCTAAAAGTGGGCCCAAACACTTAATCAATACTCAGACTCACACATAACCATTGGGGCCTTATAAAGCAGTGATACAATAGGTGGTCTGTGGGCCAAATGTGCCCCTCCAAGGCTTCCTGTGTGGCCTGCTAACTCACCTTTAAAAAATGTCTAAAATTAACGAACAGTGATGCCCTGCCTATCATTTGCCTATGGTTTCCTTAGTAAGCAACTTACTGGCAGTGTTTAATTTGTAATGAAAGAGGTGCCAGGGCTAAGCCTTAGCATGCCCTGGCACAAATTAAGCACTGACAGGCAGCTGGAGAGTGGTGGCTGCTGGCTGGGTGCCCAGCTGTGAAGGCAGTGCCACCAGCAGCAGCAAGGCAGAAAAAAGGGTAGCATGGTATGGTATTGCCACCCTTACTTCTGCACTGCTGCCTGCTGAGATGCCTTGAGAGCTGGGCAGCCAGAGAGCAGTGACTGCTGGCCAGGAACTAGGAGGTGCTGGGGCTATGAACTGCCAAGTCTAGAGGTGCAGAGGTTCAGCCTTCTAGCCTCAGCACAAATTAAGCACTGCTTATCGGATCTTAAGTTCTTGCGATAGCATCGGCTATGATTGAGTTAGGACACTGCCCATTTTTTTCATTATTGATGGAAATGGAGCCAAAAATGAATGTGAGGGGGAATAAACAAAGTTGACAGCGAAAATCTAGCTTTTAACCCAAACCAGACAGTGGATTTTATTATAATTATGCCACCTTATTTAAATGCAAAACCTTTGTGTTTAATATGCCAAACCACTGTGACTGTCTGTAAGGTCATCAGCATGAGGTGCCACTTTGAATCAAAGCACAGTAACTTCTATGCAGCCTGTCCTCCTGGCAGTGCTGCAAGATGTGACAAAATTGAAAATCTGAAGTCTTCATATCACACTTCAAATGTCATTCACCAAACATCAGCCATTCGACAGGAAAAAGCAACAGCTGCCTCTCTTTGAATAACAATGGCACTAGCTAAAAGAAAGAGCCTTTCCTGGATGTTGAACTTATGAAGGCGTGCACATTGATCTCTATGCCTTTTACTTACAATCACTTACAATCTCTCTTATCTCCAATTTTCACATTGCCATGAAATCAGACAAGGGAATTTGGTTCACACGATTCACAATGTCACCTTTGTTTTTATTTCTGGAAAAAAGCTCCTCCAGCATTTCCAGAGTTGGTTATTTAAGAAACAAAAGTAAATTTGCAGTCTAAATTCTAACTTAAACAGACTAAGCAAAATTTGAATCAAGCAGTGTCTCACCTAACAGATGGTACAGGCAACTTACAGTTCCTCAATACACAGACCTTCTTCCACATCTTGAGATGGGGGGCTGGAGGAGAGAGAGGCCAAGTGATGATTTCACTGTCTCTCTCTGAATACTTACTTTCAGCTGCTAGAAAGATCCTTGCTGTGACATGGGGGTCAGGCGGTCCCCACTGGTCAAGCAGTCTCCATTGCATACGTGCCCTCTCTCAGGAGCCTCTGTAATAGTGGATTCCTTTTTGATGGGCCATCAATGCCTGTATGGCCAATGATGGGTGCTCCTTTGTCCTTACTGAAAATCTGACTGTGGGCATCTCCCAACCGCACAACATATTTCAATAGCACAGATAGCAATACTTCATAGCTTCACATGCAATGATAGTACATACAATCCAATAGAACACTGATGTTCAGCACATCAATATTTTTAAAATGATACCTCACAAGGTATACTTTGTATGCATATCAGAATTATATGACAATGGTGAAGATGGGGGTTCCAAGGTGTTACCTTGAGGCACAGAGTGTCACAGTGTGTTAAAGAGGTTTTGTCCGCTTCAGAAAGAAATAATAGAATTGATTTCAAACAACAAGACCAACAAGGCTTGTGAATTCCTGGAATTTATGAATGATGTCCCCTCTATGTTACAGGTAACTTTTCTGTGTGATATTACTGGTCATTTGAGTTCGCTCAACTTGCAACTTCAAGGCTGTGCAAGCAGTGTCAGAGATCTGTTTGAAAAAGTGTGTGCCTTTCAGAGAAATCTTGAAAAATTTCAAACAGACTTAACAGGAAAGAGACTGCACTTTTCCACATTGCATGTTGTTGCTACAGCTGAAACTTTGATGAAAATGATGCAAGAATTCCTCAACAATCTGATAGAAAATTTTAAAATTTGATGTGAGAATTTTAAAATTCCAAAGATTTGCTTTTAGTTGTTTGTGATCCATTTGTTGTCTCTGCCAATGGACCTTGCCCTTCTGAAGCAACAAACATTCTTGATTCAATTGATGAAGGTGTCTTTCAATTAGAAATTGAGCTCAGATGTCTTGAAGGCAAAATTCAGAGGAGTGGGACTTTGTGATTTCTGCACTCAATATGCTGACCAGTTTCAGAATAGCTAGAACCTAACCATCTATCTTTTAACTATGGTCAGATCAATATACCTCTGTGAATCTGAGTTTTCTATCATGAACATTATAAAAAACTAATACCACTATCACCTGACAGATGAACATCTTCACGGTGCATGCATCTTGCCCTGACCTCCTAGAAACCACTCTTCACAAAGCTTGACAGAGATTGTCGATGTCACCTCCCCCAGTACAGATTGCCAGGTAATACACAGGTAATAATGTTGATTTATAAACTTTGTTAAAAGATAGAAACACTAATATTTACATTGCCATCAATAAATTTTTATTTATTGTCTGCTGAAGGTTTTTTTGGCTTTTTTTTTGTTTTACCTTATCAGCCTTCTGCATGAATAGCCAGCCTCTTGTCATAAAATTCTCAAATTGACTGGTGGGTAGATCTAATTGAGTGTCACAGCTGTAGAGAAACCATCGGTCACACAGAAAAATAAAGTACAAACAGAACAGTGCATACCTAAGGGATCATTCACAGCCAAGAATCTTGATTTGGGTGAGGGCAACAGGTTCAGACCCACAAGAGATAATTCCAATACAGTTTTTTTAAAAAAACCCAACAGATTATTTCCCCAATAGTATACCAATCATGTAATCTGGGCCTTGTCCATGCCATTTCCCAGGGACCACACTCCCAGCTACTGTTGCGGGTGATTCATAAATTCATTCAGAAGAGCTTTCAATGGGTACCCTCCTTTTTCTACTATGGTGAACAACTGTAGGGGCAAGGGCATGCCATCAAAGAACACAAGTACAAACCTGTAGACCAAAAGAGCTATTTATTGGACCAAGGTCTCATGAAAGTTCATATTTGAGGTGACAGGCCTAGAAAAGTGAAAGGATCAGTTTTGACTTTTGAAGGCAAATTTTTAAAATATCAGTGTATGGAACATTATCGAGCTAATTAACTTTTACAGCCAATACATAGCCAATTAACTTTTTCACATTTACCATATGTCTATGTTCCCTCGGGGAGTTTTTCCAGCAAGAAATCATAATGGGACACAGCTTTGCCTTTTATATGGGAATATGATCAAGCTTATGATAGTAACAGATTCTTACAGGGATGGCAATATTTTCAGGGAAGGGTGATGTTGCAAATCCAAGAACTGAAAAATATGAGTCCAGTAATGAATTGCACCATTTCACAATGGTCATTTTCATAATTGATCCATTTCATAAATGTGCCTTTGTCCTTTCCCTGACAATGACCCAAAGCACTCAGCACCAGCATATTCAAAGAAGAATAGGATATCAATTCAGGGAAGACATTTGAAGAATAAATAAATGTGGTACATCAGTACAGTGTTTCCTCAAGCCTTGTAGCTGTTCATCTAGAGGATAACAGTCTATCGCATGTTCTTGCTAGTAGAGTTAATGCTTTAGCTCAGGTGCTAGAGGTCTGTGCTGTGCTGCTGAAGGTACATGTTTCAAATCCTTTTGACAACCCAGAGTAGGGACCTGTTATATAATGTCTTCATAAATACATATCCTTTCAAGACAAATTATGGTACATATTTTCAATACTGGATAATGGCCATAGTACAGGTTGTCATTGTTAAATGCTGATGGTTTCCCTCAGGTCACCAGACTATAACTCAACCAACATTGGTGTAGAAGTATGTATGAAATTTCCTTCAGAAAAGGAATCTTCCCTTCCTCCTTCAAACATGCAGTAGTGCCACCAACCAACACTGAAGAAACACACACTGGATGTATCAGTTCTAGTCACTTACCATCCAGTGTCAAACTTCCCATTTCTGACTAAGCTCACAAAGGAACCAGCAAAAGGCCAACACCAAGCTCATCTAATTGAAGCTAACATTCTAGCCTCCCAAATAATCTAGATTCAGGTCAGGATATGGAATTGAAACTTCTTTAGTGGCACTGATGGATGAACTCCACCAGCAAGTAAGCACCATCACAAACCTCACCATCTTTCATGACAAGGATGAGGCACATTTCTTTTATCTTGTCTTCTCTAACATAAATACATAGCAACATGTATCCTTAAAAAAAATTACAAAAACAAAAAACAAAAATAAAAATCACTCCACTGCACACACTTCTTCTTCCAGAGAGAGAATAAGAAGAGACCAAACAACACGATAGTCGCTTTTCTTAATACGCTTAATCAGGAATCAGGGCCTGCAGCAGAGTCAGTTTCCAATCAGCCTAACAAGTGCAGACAGCCTGTAGTAAGTTGACTGATTGGCTACACCACTTGATTGGTGGGAAAAGACAGTGGACTAGCTCTTAAGCCCAGCAGCAGCAGTTTGATGGTTGCTCACAGCATTTACCTGTAGTTGTGATAGTGCCTGTGCCCCGCTTGTTCTCAGCCATGCTCCTGCCTTGTCTCACTGCAAATAACCTGGTTCTGACCCTCAGCTCCAATTCATAGAATCATAGAATATCAGGGTTGGAAAGGACCTCAGGAGGTCATCTAGTCCAACCCCCTGCTCAAAGCAGGACCAACCCCAATTAAATCATCCCAGCCAGGGCTTTGTCAAGCCTGACCTTAAAAACCTCTAAGGATGGAGATTCCACCACCTCCCTAGGTAACCCATTCCAGTGCTTCACCACCCTCCTAGTGAAACAGTGTTTCCTAATATCCAACCTAGACCTTCCCCAATGCAACTTGAGACCATTGCTCCTTGTTCTGTCATCTGCCACCACTGAGAACAGCTGAGCTCCATCCTCTTTGGAATGTCCCCATCAGGTAGTTGAAGGCTGCTATCAAATCCCCCCTCACTCTTCTTTTCTGCAGACTAAATAAGCCCAGTTTTCTCAGCCTCACCTCATAAGTCATGTGCTCCAGCCTCTAATCATTTGTATTGCCCTCTGCTGGACTCTCTTCAATTTGTTCATATCCACAATTTATCAATTCCTGACATTGCCTCTGATTCTTGGTTTTGGCATCTAGTCTTTGACTCCAGCGCTGACCCTTCTATTCCAGGCTGCTGATTCCTGCTCTTATCAATGGGCTTGACTCCAGCTCCAGTCAGTGTGACTGACTGTTCACATGCAGGTCTCTGACACACTGCTGGAAAGCCCTTGGACCCTATGATGATGAGCACAATATAAGATCTTACATAGAATAAAACAGAGCCACATGAAACCACTAAGTAAAGACAAACTTGTCCAGAATTCACTTATACTAGCATGAAATTTTGAATTTGAAATATTTAAAACATGTGTATAGACCTCCTCAATAGAGCTAATTAGAATCTATATGCCAGTCAATCTAGCAGGGCCAAAGTTCAGATGGGGGAAACGCATTACTGTATTAGTTGTTAGTGGACAGACTGTGCTCCGCTTTAACAGTAATAGTGAAGGCAAAAGGTCATGTCTTTTCTCCTACATTCTCAAATCAGAGGAACTGAAATGAAGACAATTAACTTGGTAAGAAGTGGTAAGGAATAAACTAATGGTATTGTTTATCACTTGGCAGTGCTGCATATTGAGCTCATAATTAAATCAGACTTGCCAGCAAATAGACTCATAGACTCATAGGTCAGAAGGGACCAATATGATCATCTAGTCTGACCTCCTGCACAAGGCAGGCCACAGAACCCTACCCATCCACTTTTATACAACCCCTAATCCAGGACTGAGTTATTGAAATCCTCAAAACTGGTTTGAAGACCTCAAACTGCAGAGAATCCACCAGCAAATGTTTCCCAATGTCTGTGCACTGTGGTGATTTTATTATTTTTTTCCATTTTATTTCATTAACATTATTTATAGGTATATTGGACTAACAATAGATTTATTCCAGAATTATCATTCCTGAGTATATTATCATACGAGAGCTCAAACCATTCTTATTCGATGCTAGGAACTAATTGTATTTTAAATATTGTTTTAAATATTTAAAAACATAAATATATTTTAAAAAATACTTAACAAATCAATAATGATTAAAACACTTTTTCCAAGATCAAGATTTTTAAATATAAAACAAAAAATTCTGACTTAAAAGTTATAGGCCAGATCACCACCTGCTACACATCCATATATTACCACTGAGGTTAACGGAGCTTATAGTGCTTTGCATTAGTTTAGGATCTGGCCTCAGTGAATGCAAGTTCCCGGAATAACCAGGTAGAACTCAGTGAAATTTATAGAGGATCCAACAGCAATATATTGGATAATCAGGCTCTGATTTGGCAAAGCATGTAAGCAGATATATGAGTCATAGAATCATAGAAATATAGGGTTGGAAGGGACCTTAAGGTCATCTATTCCAGCCCCCATGCTGAGTCAGGACCAAGTATATCTAGCTCATCCGTAATAGGTGTTTGTCTAACCTGTTCTTAAAAACCTCCAGTTATGGGGTTTCCACAAAGTCCATTGGAAGCCTATTCTAGTGCTTAACTATCCTTACAGTTAGAAACTTTTAAAAAATAACTAATCTAAACCTTTCTTGCTGAAGATTAAGCCCCTTACTACTTGTCCTACCTTCAATGGACATGAAGTACAACTGATGACCATCCCCTTTTTATAGCAGCACTTAACATATTTGAAGACTGTTCTCAGGTCACCCCTCAGTCTTCTTTTCTCAAGACAAAAAATGCCCAGTTTTTTTAACCTTTTCTCAGAGGTCAGGTTTTTTGTTGCTCTCCTCTGGACTCTCTCCACCTTGGGTGACAGGTGGAGCCCCCTTTTGGGGAGGCTAGCCCCCTGCTCCGCCCCTTCCGTCTGCACCCTCTCCACAACGAGAGCCCCGAGATCCCCCTCCTCTCCCCTACAGCCAGAGCCACCAGTCCCCTCCCTCCCCGAAGCCCCAATCTTCCCCTCCTCCTTGGCTGGAGGAGCCCCAGGCTAGCCAAAGCCCTGATCCTCTCCCCTCCACCTGCCCAGAGGCACTCTGAGCCAGCAGCAGCCCGGAGCGCTCCCACCGCTCTCAGCTGAAGGAGGCCAAGGATGGCCAAAGCCCTCAGGGCCAGCGGAAGCCTTGAGCCTTCTCCCAGCCCAGAGGACCCATGGGCTGGCCAAAGCTCCAAGCCTCCCACCCTGCACTTGGAGGAGCCCTGGGCTGGCCGAAGCCACGCCGTGCCTCCCCTCCCTGGACCCAACCCTCCCTGCCCCATGCAGGTTCCGGGGCATCTGAGAAGGAAATAAACTTAAAAATAAAGCAAAAACTTTGCCGCCAAACCCCACAACTGGGGGATCTAGTGGCCACGATAGCACCAGGAGAGGCAGAGCCTCCCCTAGCCTATTATACTCACCACCCACGCTCTCCACGTTTTCCTAAAGTGTGTCACCCAGAACTGGACATAGTATTCCATGTGAGGCCTCATTAGTGACAAGCAGAGTGCGACAATTGCCCTCCTGTCTCTTACATACAACATTCCTGTTAATGCACCCCAGAATGATTTTAATCTTTTTTTGCAACTGCCTCACACTGTTAGCTCATATTCCATTTGTGATCCATTATCACCCATACAGCTTTTACTGCAATGCTACCACTTAGCCAGGTAGTCTCCATTTTTCAGTTGTTCATTTGATTTTTCTGTTCCTTAGTGAAGTACTTTGCACTTGTCTTGAATTTCATCTTGGAGAATTGGTCTGAAATCAACAATTTCTTCATATTGTTTTGAATTCTAATCCTGTCCTCCAAAGTCCTTACTATCCCTCCCAGCTTGGTGTCAGCCACAAATTTTATAAGCATACACTCCACTCCATTAGCCAAGTCATTAATGAAAATATTGAATAGTACCGGACCCAGGACAGACCCTTATAGGATCCCAAATGCTTTGCTGAATTGGAGCCTTGCCCTAGGGCAGCTTTAATGTTTAACTATTTAGTGACCTTGTGATACGTAGGTTCCCAGCCTGGCAAAATAGCTATATCATTTTGGGCTGGGGCTTGGAAGCATGCTGTTGTTCTCTAAATGACCCCTCACCAACTTCTGCGAGGAGATTGTTTATCTGTTGCTAGTGTGCTTTTTACCAGTTTCTTTTCCACAAAGCCCCCTATAAAGCTAGATCAATACATGCATACAGAAAAGTCTTAATAATATATGCAATAGCTTCACCTCACTGACCAGGTTACACGCAGGATTAAAATGATTACATCTCAGTACTCTTAAATTGTTACATAGCGGCTCCTTGTCCGTTACACTAACATGTACTTTTGTAGCATGAGTTTTGTTTTTAAGGCCACTGCCCCCCATCTCCCTTTCTGGCTCCAACAATCTGCCATATCTGCGATTGAGCTGAGGACACTGGGAGATTCAACAGCTTCATGCACCTCGATTTTGCTCAGACCCATAATATTGCCACTCAGCATAAAAGCCTCCCTGATTTGAGGGAATCCGTTGATGGGTCCTCCCCTCCTGTGGCATGGTTACTCACCAAACAACACTGATGATTGTGACCCCAAACCAGGGGCAACAGGAAGTTCTGCAATTTGGACTTGGCATTCCTTAGCTGGTCGCCCGTGACCTGCAAATCCAGTGGGGATCAGGCATAGTGAGCTATACATCAAGATTCTGTCACCAGTATGTCTCCCCAAATCAGGTGTCAGACCTGAAACCTCTCATGATGCAGCAGCTGAAGGGGGGATTTCAAAGGCAGCTTCTGCCCTCTCCATAACCCCCTCACTCATCTGCTTCGTGTATTCTGAAGGAATATTGAGACTATGCTGATGCCTTTGACAAAAAGAGGGCAGATGTTGTGTTGCCACATCACAGTTATGTTTGCCCCATTAACATGCCACCCGGGATTGTTATTCTCTTTTAGAACCAGAAGTCCAGACACTCTGGGAGTACCTTCAGGAGAATTTACAGAAGGTGTTTATTTATCCTACTTCTCCAGGTTCTGATCTTTTTCACAGCAGAAAATGATGACGCCTTGCACCCCCGTGTTGATTACCAGGCTCTGAATGGAACAATAGTTCAAAATCACTGCCCTTTTCCACTTATTAATGAACTCTTTGAAAGACTTCATTCAGCCAGGTTTTTTTTTTTAAACTGGACCTTTGCAGTGCCTACACTCTGGTTCCCATCAGGGAAGGCGATAAGTGGAAGATGGGATTCTGCACTCAATTATGCAACATTCCAGCTACATTTCAGCATTTTGAAAATGACATTTTCCAGGGCATTCTGGGCAATTTGTTATTTTTAGATGATATTTTTGTCGTTTCCAAAAAACAGAAGCTGCATGAGCAATATGTTCATCTTGTCCTTGATAGGCTCTGTTAGAATCACCTCTACGCCAAACTAGAGAACAGCACATTTGATAAAAACATTATGGAGTTCCTTGGTTATATCATTTCCCCTGAGGGCCTAACAAGTAATCTACAGAAGGCATCTGTCACCACTAAGTGAAATACACAAAAGGATGTAAAGGGGGTTCAGCAGTTTCTCGGATTTGCTAATTTTTAATCAGTGCTTCAGTAAAGGATGGTAGTAATAATAACTGTGCTCCTCCAAAAATGGGTTTGCTTTGTCTGGCTGATAGAGGTACAATCTGCCTTTCATCAGGTAAAGAAAGCTTTCACTTCAGCCCCCATTTGTGTGCATCTAGACCGCATCAAACTTTTTACCATGGAAGCAGTTGCCTTGAACTTCCCAATCGTGGCTATACTTTCCCCAAATGCAGGCACCGATAATCAACTCTACCCTTGTGTATATTGTTCATATAAACTAGTCCTCACTGAGAAGAAATACAATATCTTGGTCAAAGAGCTACTTACAATTAAAACAGCATTTGAAGAACGGAGAATTTTTTTTTGAGAGGGCTCAGTTCCCAGTCCAGATCCTCACTGTTCACCAGAATTTAGAATACTTTCAAATAGTTCATAATCTTATTCAATGTTAAATCCATTGGTCACCTTTTTTTAACCGGGTTGGATTTTATCATTACCTACCACCCTCGGTCACTAGACTGGAAAGCAGGCACCCTTTTCTGCAAGGATGAATATTTCATGCCAGATATGACTTCCTGAAATGCCATGCTATGACCATCTAACTTTATTCATGGAACCATAGCCCGAGATTTGATGTCCCTTATTAGGATTCTACTTCCAAAAGACCCACAAGCAGCCAAAATCTGTCAGACCTTTGATACCTCCAACACCTCATTTAGATCAGGCTTCCATTTACACAATGGTCTGCCATATCATGGGAAGTGCCTTTACATTCTGGATGGCTGACCAAAACTCAAATGTTAAGAATGTGCCATGACATGCCAGTTGCTGGCCATTTTGACTGCTAGAAGACTCAGGACTTCTTGGTATAAAGTTTCTGGTGGCCAGGGTGAGTACTGGTGTGAAAAAAATACATCAGGACCTGTGACCTGTGCTTTTGGAACAAGTCTCCAAATGTTAAACTGCTTGTCCTATTCCAGCCTCTGGCTGCCACACCTCAACCTTGGTCCACAGTCTCACTGGACTTCATTGAAGAGATAACTCACTTCCAAGGTTGCACCATCATCCTGGTAGCTGTTGATGTTTTCACTAAAATGGTGCATTTTATTTCTTTTCATTCTCTACCCACCACTCAGGAAACAGCCTGCTTTTCCTAAACCATGTTTTCAGCTCCACAGTTTGCTAACCTGAATAGCATCTGATCGGGGCAGAGAATTCACTTCCTGGTTCTGACATGAACTCTGTAAACTTCTAGCAATTGAACTTCTCATCTCCTCAGCCTACAACACACAGATCAAGGGGCAGACAGAGTGGGTAAATCAAATCCTCGAACAATCCTTTTGATGCTTCCTTAACTATTGCCAGGGTGACTGGGTCACTCTCCTGCCGTACATCGAATGTGCTACAATAATTTCATCTATGACTTCATCTGACAAAGTTTTACGCCACTTACAGTTTCCACTCTCATTTCCATTTAGCCACTCCTGCAACTCACAGGTTTCTGCTGTAACAGAACTCATTTCCCACCTTCGTCAAGCTCACCAAGAACTTATGGAGCATCTGGAAGACACCAAGCAAACATGAATGCCAAGCTGCCTGAGACTGTCAACACTAAGAGTGAGTGATAAGAGCTGTCTGTCTGCCTAACACCTCAAACTCTCCCACCCATATGCCAAATTAGATAATCAATATCTGGGTCCAGTTGAAATTACTGAATAAGTCAACCCAGTGTCTTTCCAAGTCTACTCAGTTATTCACATGTCCCTCCTGAAGATCTATACAGTAAATCCCTTTCCCTATCACTCTGCTCCTCTGCCCTCTCCTGTGGGAATCCAGGGGCAGGAAGAATACAATGTCCGAGTAATCATGGATTCTAAGAGAATCTAAGGTTGACTTTGTTACCTGGTGGACAGGGAGGGATATGGTTCAGAAGAACGATCTTGGGAATGTGAAGGCACTGTCCATGCTCTGGAGCTTGTACATGCTTTTCACCAGAAGAGTCCAGAAAAACTAGGCACTGAGATCCTAGAAGATGTCCTGAATGGAGTGGGGGTACTTCCAGAAGGGTCAGTCTCCTAGCAACACCCTAGACTCCTGCTTCCTGTGCCTGCTACCGCTCCCATCCATCCTGTTCTTGCTCTTGCTCCTGCCCAGCCTGCTCTTGTGCCCACTCCAGTCCCTGCCCTTCCCCTTCCTTCTCATCCCTGGCTCTGACTGTCAGCTCTACTCTTGACTACAACCCTGAATTTCACAAAGGTCTGATTCTTGACTCTGGCTTGGCTCTGCTTTAACCTCCAGGCCTGGCCATTCCCATGGCTCTGCCCACTAGGCAAGACTGCCAACATCCTGATCATGATCCTGACATCACTTGCTTCTTAACTTGTAGTGCAGCTCACATTCTGGAGGGCTGAGGAAAGTTTGGCACACAGATCCAGCAATGTGGCCTTTCACATACAAAAGTTCAGCAGCCGCTGCTTGTCATACCCAGCCTACATTTATGATGCAATCCCACCAGTCAGTGCTTGTTTTTTGGGGTCCAGAAGTGACCCTCCACTATCTGTACCTACTCCATAAATGTCAGAACCAAACCTGAATGGTTTTTCACTATCCCCCTTAGTAAATGGTCCTCAAAGAAATAGGCCCTCATTGTTGCCTTTCTTTCTTCGGTTTTGCAAATACAGGAGGATCATATGTCCTGCATTTGCAACATTCATAAGATTTGTGCTGAGCTCTATGGGGTCCATGTTTCCATCTGTCAGAGACGGCTGACACCAAAAAAGTGCTGCACAGGTTTCAGAGATTTAAAAAAAAAAAATAAGATGCTAAAATTATAGAATAAGTATGGTATTATGTGATGGAGAAGCTGAATGCAAGGAACTTGACCCCTAGCTCCCAGAGATCCCTGTGCAACTCAGTTCTATCTCATGACACATTGAAAAAATTTCCCCAGATAGTGGTGCATGGCATTTTGTGTTGACACAGAGTACCCCACACTTTTGCGTTGACACAAAAACTAATTCTGAGTATGTGCAGTTTTGACACAAGCAGCCAAGTATATATGTGCACAAGCAATATATTAACTTCAGCAACAGTACACCAAAGTAACTTGCATCGACCAAAGTTGTAATATAGACATGGCCTCAGACATGCTCGCGTATAGACCACTTGTCTGGGATATCTAGTTGCTAATTAACAAATCTTTATGAACTTGTTGCTTTGAATCATATAGGCCTTCTACCTTAACCAAGCTGTGGCTCTCTTCTGAAGATTTTACTGTTCTGGGTGCATTAACTGAAGGAATATATTTCAATTTAATTTCTCTGGTTTGTGGGTAGCAGTGAAGGGCTTGGCTTGAGGCTCAGCCCCAGTTAGGATATGAAATCATTAGCTCAAATTGTGTTACGGACTTTAGCTTCTTTTGGAACCACATTGTCCAGCTGCTTATTTTATGTTATTTAGGGTCCTGATAATTTATTGTTCTCCCAGTTCATCTTATATGTTTATGGAAGAATTTGGTCAGTGGTTTTACTAATTCTGTTATCTTATTCACTTTTATTTTCTTCTGTTTTGAGTATTAAATACTTGATTATTACTTGCTTATTTGGCTATTCATTCGTCTGGAGACTGTCTCAGTGCTATGGTTATTCAGCACCTTACATACCAGTTTTGCATTTTCAGACCATAATTTATTCTGGCATTTTTTCATCCTAATATATGGCTGTCCAATACTGACTTTTCACTGGAATCATGCTGCTATTAATACCGATAATCTTATATCAGAAGTTACTGCAGCATTCAATGAATCACACTTAAAGCACTGATTTAACACTTTAGTTGACTTTTACAATAAATAACTCATTGTCTATGTGAAAAGCCATTTCTTTTGATTTAAAAGGTTGCTAGAAATCTCCTGACTAGCTCTTGTTTTCCCCTGCACTTCACCACACACCTCCATTTCTTTCTTTCTTCTTTTTTGGTTGAAGTCCATTTTTGAGTTTGATTTGGACTTGTTTCAGCATAATTAACTATTTTTAATAAGAAGCTGGCTTTGTCTAAACAGTACTACTCTACTTTCATCAAATGAACAGTTTGAACTTTTAGGCAATGTTTAAAATGTGTCTCTTCATTTGTTAAGTATTCAGCCTTGGCGATCCACATGTAACAAGGAGTTAGAATTTCAAAGGCACAAAGGGCATTTAGGTGTATATCCAGGCCTGATACTTCATTTGCTGATAATATTAGCGGGCGCTGGCTTGTGAGTAGTGGTGTTATTAGCATACTATTTCTCTTTCCTCTCCTACGTTTCCCTTTGGGTATTGTTAGGCAATATTGCCATACTGATTTCTTCAATTTAGCAACCTATTTTTCTAAATTACCTTTTGCCTACTTCTTTCTTTGAAGTTTTGCCATATATTTCAGGTGCTGACTTTAACATTATCAATGTATTGCTTTCTTCTTGGGCTTTTGCTCTGCGGTTTAAATTTTCATCTGTTATGCCTGTCTTACAATATCCACTTTTGTTTCTTTTACTAGACTGGGGAGCTTCAAAGTGAACAGAGCTGACAAAGTATAAGTCTATGGCTAAGCTACAGTTATGTGCATTAGTCACCCCCTGAGCAACATAATATATGCTGACTTAAGCACCGAATGGGAGAAACTTCTCTCACTGACATAGCTACCACTGCTAATTAAGCCAATGGGAGAACTGTATCCTGTTGGCTTAGAGTGGCCATATTAGCAAGTTTACAGCAGTGCAGCTGCAGCTGTGCCGCCGTGCCACTCTGTAAGTTCTCTAGTTTAGCCATAGTCTTAGCCACAGCTGTAGTAGAGGAGAGACAAAAAGTGAGTGTGAAGCATCAATGGACCTGTGCTAGAGAATTTTATGCTGGCTGCATGACACTTGACAACCCATTCTAGGTTTCTAGCTCATCAGCCCTCATCTGTCTTAGGTGGTGACCCTTTCTGACCAGGGTATTTCTAGGCTACAGTTCCCTACATTCATTGCGTTATTCCTAGCAAGACAGTCTGCCTAAGCACACCCACTTTGCATCTTTCCTCAGAGACAGTACACAGTTTAATTGCCCCACTTATAAATTACCACACAGCTTTTTCCAAGCAAGCATATTTTATAAAAGCAATACAGAAAAACATGATAAAACAGTAAAATAATCTAAGTGCATGCTAATAAGCTTATCAGAGATCATCCTAACCATAACATAGCCTCTGGCAGGAGCAGTTAGTCCTACAACCTCGCACCCAGAGGTTTTCCTGTGGTTTCAAGTTCATCACACCCTTTACTCCAAACAAGAACAACCCATGACTCTGTAAGTTACTCATCTATCCAATTTGATGAGACCAGGAATAGGTAATCAGTCAAACAATGTGTCTCTGTTCAAAGTACAGCTTCAAAAAATGGATTCAAGGTGGGCCATTTGCATTCCCCAGCAAAAGAGCAGACAGCAGCTATAGATAGATAGAGAATGCATTACACAAACATCTGCTTTTCACTGGTGCTATTCTTTGTTTTATAACTGCTGACTGCTCTTCTGTTGTTTTTCTCCCTTACCTTCCTTCTCTAAATTCATTTTACCACTTATGAGCTCTCAGGTTTATTATAAAACTGGCACGCTTAATAGCACTCAGTGGTAAGCTTTTTCTCTTAAAGGATTTCTGATGTCTTAGGAGTATCTAACTGTGTATTAATGCTTTCACTTGATGATGGTCTTCAAGTACCAAAGAATCCACATCCACTTTTGCTTCAATAAAGAGCACAAGTAACTGCGAGGAGCATCTTCTTTGCATCATATATTAGTGGCATGTTAAATTTATTCCCATCTTCAATGCAGTTCACGGCACTTTAGCTGTGTCGCTACAATCCTGTGATCTACTTTGAAAGTCAGCCTGAATTGCACCCTGAAATCCAATTTGTGTTTTTAGGTAATAAACAGTCTGGATGGTAAATGTATTACTGATAGATATTTTTCCACTTATTTTTACTGTTACATTTCCTTTTGAAGAACTACATAAAATTGTTATATTATATAAAGCCTATATTGCTTAAAGTTATTGATTGATTTATATTATGGATGTTATATGTTTTATTACATTGCAAATATGTATGTACAATGATACATTGTAATATAACATGAATTATAACATTCAGGTTAGAAGAATTTAATTTAATCTATTGTAGTTTGTAAATAACCTACATTTTCAGTTTATTCATAATTTAGCATTGGCTCTGACAATCTTACTTAATAGATGGCCTCCCTGTTTTCATTTCAAAGAGGGCTGGATAATACACGTGATTGGTTGTATAACTTGCTACTATTCTCCTCTATGTTCCTTATTTGATTAAACTTCAGGTCCATAACCAATTAGGAAATAAACTTAGGCATTGGGCAACTGGATGGAAACATCTCCATATGAAGAAATAGTCAAAAAGTCAAACAATGTTAGGATGTGTCAGGAATAGGATAAAAAATAATGCTGAAAATATAATACCATTTTGCAGATCATGGTAAACCTTCACCTTGAATAGTGTGTTCAATAATAGTCACCCCATCTCAGATAGAGCAGAGAGATGGACCATGAAAATGATTAGAAACATGGAAATACTTCCATATTTGAACATTAGAACTCTTCAGTTTCGAGAGGAGATTAATTAGATGGCATATGATGGTATGTATTTCAGTATAATTACTGATATAGAAATCAGATATACTCTTCTACTGTATTTACCATCTCTCCTGCAGTAATACACAAACAAAGCAACATCCGATGAAATTGAAAGGCAAGAGGTTTGGTATTTTCCTACAAAAAGCAGAGATAACCTGTGGAACATATTTCTACAAAGTGATATTGGGGTGAGAGTTTAGTAGGATTTAGTACAAGATTAAGATTTACATAAAGTAGGAGAAACTTTTAGAAGAGCTATAAATTTGCATGCAGCAGAGCATAAGCCAATCATTAACGGCTGAGGGGGAGGAAGACCTCCACTATGGACAGAGTGTTTACACACTTGTCCATTAGGAGGTTTCTTGCACCATCCTCTGAATCATTTGGTACTGACTGTCAGAGACAGGATGCCAGAAAAGATACACAGTTGTTCTGTGGTGGTATGCTAATACTTCTATTGCTTGTGACAGACAAAAGCTGTTGTCACCTGATGGCTGTTCAGTGACCTGTTTGAAATGGGTTTTATGGTCTTAGATTTGTTCACAGGAGATATGTGTCTACCTCACAGACACCACCATCATGAGCACTATTTATTATTTATTTGTTGAGTACCAGTAGTCTGTATGGTACAGTATAGTCCATGCTGCAGAAGATGATATAGTCCCACCTTCAAAGAACTTTCACTCTTAAAGCCAGATTTATGGGGTTGGATAATTGTAAGAACGCCTTTTAAAAATTCTTTTAAGACAACTGTTCAGACACCTCACATTATGAAAATGGAATGATTACAGACCAAGACTAAGAATCTTTTTATAATAATGACAGACAACAGTAACAATTATTAAACAATAGTGCTGTAAGTGATGTATTTCCCTTGGGAGACTATTCCATCACCAGTACTCTACTTGTGCTAAGATTTTTTATTCTACTATCCAGCCAAACTTTCCCCGTCTTAATTTTATCTTCTGTTTATACCTCTATAAACCACATTAAATAATTCCTCTCCCTCCATGGCATTTACAACCCTAAAATATATGTACTGTTTACTGTTTAGAGATACACTGACAGACCTCATTCAGACAGTAAAGTTCAGATTGTAAGGAGAAACCACATATCTGCTCCTGTATTTTTTCCTTCACACATCTGTACTTCATACATTTGATGAAGTGGGTTCTAGCCCACACAAGCTTATGCCTAAATAAATTTATTAGTCTCTAAGGTGCCACAAAGACTCCTGTTTTTTTCCCCACAGGTAGATAGACACTGAAATTCTGGAAAGAAAGGAATTTTACTTGATCCTGTCCAAAGTAAAGAAGGCAGATAACCAAATTAGATAATGTGCTTATTTGATTTCTTTACATTGGACAGGATTAAAATTGTTCCTTCTCCTCAGTGAAGTGGCAGCCAAACTCCATGGAGTTCAATGGGAACAGGATTGGGACATATAACATGAATAATATGGATTCCTATTATTCAGGAATTTTACTTTAAAGTAAAGAGCTATTCATCATGGAGGATACATTTTTAGATTACAGCATCTATATGAAGGCTAAAGAGCTGCATCTAGAACACCGTGCAGTGGCCCACTGGATTGGGCAATGGAGTGGGACTGAGGAGATGTGAGTTTTATTCCCATTTCTATCACTACGTGGCGAACAGCAGAGGCTAACAGAGGGAGTTCGCCTGGGGAGAGCCCACTGAGGCTTTCATCTTGCAGGCTTCTGTGAGTTGCTGCAACAGCTGAGGAAGCTCTTAAAAGCAAGAAATTATGAAAGTTGAGCATTCAGCTGTTGTAACCTGCACAGGTTGTGCCATGTTTGTTTCTCTTCCACAGGACAGAAGCAACTTTGTCTGTACAAAATGCAAGTTGGTCTCCATATTGGAAGAGAAGATTCGGGGTCTAGAGCAACAAGTATCAACCCTCCGTTGCATACCTGAAAATGAAGATTTCCTGGACAGACATCAGGATATGCTTCTATGGGCACGTCCTGAAGAATCGGAGCAGGCTGTGCAGAGGAGAGAGAGGGACGGTGAAGAAATTTGGCAGCATGTGACGTCCAGAAGAAGAAAGAGGAGCGTCCATATACCAGCAATGGAGATACAGATGAGCAACCACTTTCAAGTTCTCTCCAGAGGTACTAATGTGGAGAGTGGAGTAGATGGTACATCTGAGAGAAGGGAGCAGAAGGAGACTGCACCAATTGGAAGGCACAAGATGCACTGTCCTAGGGATGGGGGTTCCACGACTACTGCTCCCAAGAGAAGGAGGAGGATGGTGGTGGTCGGGGACTCCCTCCTCAGGGGAACTGAGTCATCTATCTGCTGCCCTGACTGAGAAAACCGAGAAGTCTGCTGCTTGCCAGGAGCTAGGATTCACGATGTCACGGAGAGACTGCCGAGACTCATCAAGCCCTCAGATCACTACCCCTTCCTGCTTCTGCACGTGGGCACCAATGATACTGCCAAGAATGATCTTGAGCTGATCACTGTAGACTATGTGGCTCTGGGAAGAAGGATAAAGGAATTTGAGGTGCAAGTAGTGTTCTTGTCCATCCTCCCTGTGCAGGGAAAAGGCCTGGGTAGGGATCGTTGAATTGTGGAAGTCAACGAATGGCTCCGCAGGGGGTGTCAGAGAGAAGGCTTTGGATTCTTTGACCATGGGATGGTGTTCCAAGAAGGAGGAGTGCTAGGCAGAGACGCGCTCCACCTAGCGAAGAGAGGGAACAGCATCTTCGCCAGCAGGCTGGCTAACCTAGTGAGGAGGGCTTTAAACTAGGTTCGCCGGGGGAAGGAGATCAAAGGCCTGAGGTAAGTGGGGAAATGGGATACTGGGAGAAAGCACAAGCAGGAGAGTGCAAGAGGGGAGTTCTCCTGTCTCAGACCAAGAAAGAGGGACAATTAGCGAGTTATCTTAAGTGCCTATAGACAAATGCAAGAAGCATGGGAAACAAGCAGGGAGAACTGGAAGTCCTGGCACAGTCAAGGAACTATGATGTGATTGGAATAACAGAGAGTTGGTGGGATAACTCACATGACTGGAGTACTGTCATGGATGGATAAAAACTGTTCAGGAAGGACAGGCAGGGCAGAAAAGGTGAGGGAGTTTCATTGTATGTAAGAGAGCTGTATGACTGCTCAGAGCTCTGGTATGAAACTGCAGAAAAACCTGAGAGTCTCTGGGTTAAGTTTAGAAGTGTGAGCAACAAGGGTGATGTCATGGTGGGAGTCTGCTATAGACCACCAGACCAGGGGGATGAGGTGGATGAGGCTTTCTTCCGGCAACTAGCAGAAGTTACCAGATCGCAGGCCCTGGTTCTCATGGGAGACTTTAATCATCATGATATCTACTGGGAGAACAATACAGCGGTGCACAGACAATCCAGGAAGTTTTTGGAAAGTGTAGTGGACAATTTCCTGGTCCAAGTGCTGGAGGAACCAACTAGGGGCAGAGCTCTTCTTGACCTTCTGCTCACAAACAGAGAAGAGTTAGTAGGGGAAGCAAAAATGGATGGGAACCTGGAGGCAGTGACCATGAGATGGTCTAGTTCAGAATCCTGACACAAGGAAGAAAGGAGAGCAGCAGAATACAGACCCTGGACTTCAGAAAAGCAGACTTTGACTCCGTCAGGGAGCTGATGGGCAGGATCCCCTGGGAAATTAACATGAGGGGGAAAGGAGTCCAGGAGAGCTGGCTGTATTTTAAAGAATCCTTATGAGGTTGCAGGAAAAAACCATCCCGATGTGTAGGAAGAATAGTAAATATGGCAGGCGACCAGCTTGGCTTAACAGTGTAATCCTTGCTGATCTTAAACACAAAAAAGAAGCTTACAAGAAGTGGAAGCTTGAACAAATGACGAGGGAGGAGTATAAAAATATTGCTCAGGCATGCAGGACTGAAATCAGGAAGGCCAAATCACACTTGGAGTTGCAGCTAGCAAGAGATGTTAAGAGTAACAAGGGTTTCTTCAGGTATGTTAGCAACAAGAAGAAAGTCAAGGAAAGTGTGGGCCCCTTACTGAATGAGGAAGGCAACCTACTGACAGAGGATATGGAAAAAGCTAATGTACTCAATGCTTTTTTTGCCTCTGTCTTCACAAACAAGGTCAGCTCCCAGACTGCTGCACTTGGCAGCACAGTATGGAGAGAAGGTGACCAGCTCTCTGTGGAGAAAGAAGTGGTTTGGGACTATTTAGAAAAACTGGACGAGCACAAGTCCATGGGGCCGGATGTGCTGCATCCGAGGGTGCTAAAAGAGTTGGTGGATGTGATTGCAGAGCCATTGGCCATTCTCTTTGAAAACTCATGGCGAATGGGGGAGGTCCCGGATGACTGGAAAAAGGCTACTAAGTAGTGCCCATCTTTAAAAAAGGGAAGAATGAGGATCTGAGGAACTACAGGCCAGTCAGCCTCACCTCAGTCCCTGGAAAAATCATGGAGCAGGTCCTCAAGGAATCAATTCTGAAGCGGTTAGAGGAGAGGAAAGTGATCAGGAACAGTCAGCATGGATTCACCAAGGGAAAGTCATGCCTGACTAACTTAATTGCCTTCTATGAGGAAATAACTGGGTCTGTGGATGAGGGAAAAGCAGTGGATGTGTTATTTCTTGACTTTAGCAAAGCTTTTGACATAGTATCCCACAGTATTCTTGCCAGCAAGTTAAAGAAGTATGGGCTGGATGATTGGACTATAAGGTGGATAGAAAGCTGGCTAGATCGTCGGGCTCAACAGGTAATGATCAACCGCTCCATGTCTAGTTGGCAGCCGGTTTCAAGTGGAGTACCCCAAGGGTCGGCCCTGGGGCTGGTTTTGTTCAATATCTTCATTAATGATCTGGAGGATGGCGTGGACTGCATTCTCAGCAACTTTGCAGATGACACTAAACTTGGAGGAGTGGTAGATACGCTGGAGGGTAGGGTGTCATAAACAGATAGCTAAGGGTTAATGTTCTTTTACCTGTAAAAGGGTTAACACAGGGAACCTGAAACACCTGACCAGAGGACCAATCAGGAAACAAGACTTTTTCAAATCTGGGTGGAGGGAAGTTTTGGGTGTGAGTTCTTTGTTCTTTGTCTTGGTTCGGTGACCCTCTCAGCTCTGAGAGTGATCTCTCTCTATCTCCAAGCTTTCTAATCTTCTGTTTCCAAGTTGTAAGTACAAGGATAGTGAGACAATAGGTTTATATTGTTTTTCTTGTATTTACATGTGTGTAGTTGCTGGAATGTGTTAAATTGTATTCTTTTTGAATAAGGCTGTTTATTCACTTTTTTCTCTTAAGCAATTGACCCTGTACATTGTCACCGTGATACAGAGCCTATTTTTAATGTCCTTTTTCTTTCTTTTTATATAAAGCTTTCTTTTTAAGACCTGTTAGAGTTTTTTCTTTAGTGGGGACTCCAGGGAATTGAGTCTGCAGCTCACCAGGGAATTGGTGGGAGGAAGAAGTCAGGGGGAAAATCTCTTTGTGTTAGAGTTACTAAGCCTGACTTTCCATACCCTCTGGGTGAGGGGGGAGAGATTAGATCTCTCGGTACTTGTGTTTCCAGGACTGGAAGCAGGGAATCTCCTAGGGTCGTCCAGGAAGGGGAGCCTGGGAGGAAGTATCAAGGAAACAAGAGGTGGGGGTTATTTCCCTTTGTTGTAAGACTCAAGGCATCTGAGTCTTGGGGTCCCCCAGGGAAGGTTTTGGGGAGACCACAGTGAGCTAGGCACTGTATAATTCCTGGCTGGTGGCAGCAAATACCAGGTCCAAGCTGGTAACTAAGCTTGGAGGTTTTCATGCTAACACCCATATTTCGGACGCTAAGGTCCAGATCTGGGAAAAAATGTTATGACATAGGGATAGGATACAGAGGGACCTAGACAAATTAGACGACTGGGCCAAAAAAAATCTGATGAGGTTCAACAAAGACAAGCGCAGAGTCCTGCACTTAGGACGGAAGAATCCCATGCACCGTTACAGACTAGGGACCGAATGGCTAGGAAACAGTTCTGCAGAAAAGGACCTAGGGGTTAGAGTGGATGAGAAGCTGGATATGAGTCAACAGTGTGCCCTTGTTGCCAAGAAGGCTAATGGCATTTTGGGCTGTATAAGTAGAGGCATTGCCAGTAGATCAAGGGATGTGATCATACCCGTCTATCTGAGATTGGTGAGGCCTCATCTGGAGTACTGTGTCCAGTTTTGGGCCCCACACTACAAGAATGATGTGGAAAAATTGGAAAGAGTCCAGCAGAGGGCAACAAAAATGATTAGGGGTCTGGAGCACATGACTTATGAGGAGAGGCTGAGGGAACTCGGTTTGTTTAGTCTGCGGAAGAGTAGGATGAGGGGGGATTTGATAGCTGCCTTCAACTACGTGAAAGGGGATTCCAAAGAGGATGGATCTAGACTGTTCTCAGTGGTAGCAAATGACAGAACAAGGAGTAATGGCCTCAAGTTGCAATGGGGGAGGTTTAGGTTGGATATTAGGAAAAAGTTTTTCACTCAGAGAGTGGTGAAGCACTGGAATGGGTTACCTAGGGAGGTGGTGGAATCTCCTTCCTTAGATGTTTTTAAGGTTAGGCTTGACAAAGCCCTGGCTGGGATGATTTAGTTAGGAATTGGTCCTGCTTTGAGCAGGGGGTTGGACTAGATGACCTCCTGAGGTCCCATACAACCCTGATATTCTATGATTCTATGACCCTGAATAAGGCCCTTCCCCTCTGTGTGCCTGTCAGGAGCACAGTTGGCTCCCAGCCTGGTTACTAGGTAACCCAGCAAGCTCAGCTGGGCCTAATAAGCCTTCTTCAAATGGTTGTGCCTCCTGACTAGGCAAGGAATCCACCAGTCTGCTACTTGAGCCTTGTTGCAGAGGCAGCACAATAGTGGCTGCTCAGTGCATACCATGCCTGCAACTGTGCTTGCCCTGCTGGTGCTTCCACTTCCTGATCCAGCCTTGACTCCAGCCTGCTTCAGTCTAGTCCTTTCTCTCTGTCTTTATTCTGACTCACATGCCAGCCTTTGGCTTTGCTCCTCAACCCAGACTCCAGCTTCATCCTTGGATTGCTACCTGACTGGATCTGCGCTCGTCATTGCTCCGAACTGCCACCACACTGTCCAGGGCAAATTCCTGCTCCAACCAGTAGTTAGGCTGCCCAGTCCCCAGCAGCTTACCAAGCCTTGTTTCCCCTATATTTAAAATGGGGAATATTCCTTACCTCTTTGGAAAAGTGCTTTCGGATATATGGATGAAAAGAACTTGGTTTTATTATTATGCTGCCAGTCATGGAATCCCCATCCTCTAGTGGAGTTTTTCTTAGAGATTATACTCTAATGTTTTGAGACAAGTTCATGTAGTAGTTTTGCATTTTAATGTCAATTTTGATTTTGTCAAGTATTTTGGTTTTGAGAAGATAATTTTTTAAATATAATCTTATTAATGTGGAAAGTAAGATAATGTTCAGGTTCCATAGAATGAATTATTCACTACATTTCAAATATTAAATTGTCATCAAATGCTTTCCGCTCTGCATTACATGAAGTCATGCTGAATGGGTAATACCCAGGACTGTGTATGTAATGAAGAACCTTTCAGACAGTGTTCAATCAAAATACACTTGCGGAACAGCAGACCTATTACTATGATAAACATAATGAATACTATGAAGAACTAATTCTTTGTCCTGAACTTGAAGAATGCTGTGAGTGAGGTCACCCAATCTCTTTCTTAGTAGTGCTTACCCAAGCACTAACGTTCAGACTTTAAGCTATTATGACTTTTATCATTCAGTGAGATTCTTGGGTCATTGGTAGAAAATGTAGTAGCAGATCAGCTTAATTAATGGTTTTACAGATCCCTAATTCTGTTGACAAAGAGCATATTCTGGCACCATTCTGAGATATTGTATTTAAAGGTCAAAGTATCATGATGTTCCTGGACTTTGGGCTGCAGCACACAATCAAAAAGAAGGACCCCTCTTCCATTAGAAAAAAAACACCCTGTGAGAAAATCAAAGTATGATTAAAAAGAATCCACTGCGCTGGAAACCTATAATTTCTGAGGAGCTGAAAATGTGCACAGCTAATTCAGAGGGCTAAGCAAAAATCATTTCAAAAACAGGTGTTGCTGAAGCAGTTGGTGACTGAGACTTCATTTGAGAATATGTGCTATATTATTATCTGGATACAATATTTGGTTTTTATATAAAGTTTTGTCTTAAGGATTTTTTAAAGGTTCTAAGACCCTGATATGCACCTCTTTCAGAGACTTCAAATTATTTGGTGGACACAAATAACTGAAAGTGTAATATAAATTACTTAGACTTCTGAATCCCCCATTTTCAGACACTGATACTTTGAGGTCTACATGATCAAATTGCACCCACAAATAATAATATGCTCCAGTTTGTTCCCGCAGTTATTTGCACTGTCAGTTTTGGTTGCAAAAGAGAGAGGCTGCTGGTTAAAAAACAAACAAACAGAATCTGTTTTTATTTTATGGTGTATTGTAACTAACAGTTACTCTTAATACATTTTAAATTGCAATTAATTGTTAGGTCACTAGGTGGCATGTGACTATGAGGCAGACGGGAAATTAATCTTTGGAAGTTCTATTTAATGCAGCTGGCACGGCTGCATTGTAATAAAGACATGTTACAATTAATCTATTGCCATCTGCCTTTATTTGTTAACCTTTTGGACACCAGGGTATAATCAGCTGCTGATCAACAAGATTTTACTCAAGTGTTACTAAACGGTTCCAAAAGATTTTGTTCAAGAACTTGTTGAAACATCATTCTGTGTGACTGGCACTGGAGAAGCTGAGAGTCTCCTCCTATCTTCTCTTATCCTCCATTCCTTTCAAAAGAGAAAGCTCAAACGCCAAAGACTACAGAAAGGAAGGGTGAAACATACTGTTATTATTGTCATGCAGCATTTGCAAACTATTACTGTGGTATTCTTGGGAAATTTATATTATTTAAATTAAGTCATCAATATCCAAATAATAGGATAACAAACCCATTGCTCCCCTGCCAGCGGCAACTATGCAGACAAAAATTGAGGACAGATCTGGTCAACCTGGTAATATAGCTCACAGTCAGTGGAAAGTCTGTATAAAGCCAGACACCTTTTAACTTCTGCCAGATTCACACTTAAACAAATTTTCTCTGGAAGCAAGCTCCGTACACCTATGTCTGCTACAGATGATGCCTTGTCTTCAGGTCCCACAAAATTTACCCTTGAAACAGTTTGTATCAGCGTTCCAGAAGAGCATAGATTGTATGGTGGATCAGAGAGAGACAGGTGGCCTTTTAGGTAATGTAGACCTTGGCCACTTAAGAATGTCATTGCTTGTGGAGGTGATGCTGCTTATGGGAGGATAGTGGGATAGAAAAAGAGAAGTGTTTCTGGCCATTGATGCCATCTGGGAGTATGGAAGCTGAGAAGAATTTGCCATTAGGACGGAGGGTGTGGTCTTGATCTATGGGCAATCCCAGACCTTTCTGAAGCTGATGGGAATGCTAAACACCCTTCATTTTGGCTAAATGAAAGAAGCAATAAAGCTTCTTTATGGAATAAGATAGCTTGAAACAATAGCAGCCCCTGCCCAAAGCACTGGTATGTGGAAAGCCTGAGGAAGAGCTAACTCGTGGAGAATCAGAGGGATTTCCCTGGGAAGTTGAACTCCAGGGAAATTGGTTCAGGTACACAACATAAAAATAAATATAATGCACATTATACCAATATACTGTACCTCTGTTAGGAACATAATTTCTACAGTGCTTTGAGTATGCTCTCCATTTCCTGTGCTGCTCACAGGCTGATCCCAGCTAATCAGCCTTTTCAGCATTGGCACAACAGCAGTTCCAATCCCTCCCTGGTGTTCACCCTTCAGATACATTCAGGTTTCCCTGGTGAGATTTCATCTGTCTGCTGTACCTGAGAGGTGGTAAGTTTCTTTTTCATCTCACAAAATGGGCACTTGAGGCGACATATCACAACATGACAAAAGGGAGAGAGGAAAAAAAAGCCTCATCAAGTGCTCTCCTGGCTCAGACATGAAGTGTCAAATCAGAGCTTAGGCAGACAACGGGAGCAACTGATTAATTCTCAGGGGAGGCTTTACTATTAACACATCCAAAAAGAATGTGCTCCTCTAATGAAGTGAATGTCTTATGTGGATTATTTGAAGTGCAAGGAGTCAGAAGTTTGTTCATGTTAAGCATGAGCATAACTTCACTTTGCTTATGATGAGATGTAAGAGGTTATCTCCATGCCTGTGATTCCCACTTTTACCTTGAGAAGCAGATTTTTATAGTACTTGTGTGTAGGCTTTTTTCCTTCTCTTACAGGACCTGAGCAGTGGATGCCAGAAGTCTGGACATAATGGGCAGTTCTTAACTTTTATCACATATTTCTCTATTTTTGATATGGTTAAAATTACCCTCTGTTTAATAATGTGATCTGTCATGACACTATGTACTGATTATCACTCTTGAAAGTTAGCAAAGAGTCCTGTGGCACCTTATAGACTAACAGATGTTTTGGAGCATGAGCTTTCGTGGGTGAATACCCACTTCGTCAGATGCATGTAGACGAAGTTCACCCACGAAAGCTCATGCTCCAAAATGTCTGTTAGTCTATAAGGTGCCACAGAACTCTGCTGCTTTTACAGATCCAGACTAACACGGCTACCCCTCTGACTCTTGAAAGTTATTTAACTACACTTGATTGAACTAGAGTCTCTCTGTATCTGCTGGATTCGGAAGGATAATCAGTGTGCATAGGTACTAGAAAGAGGCAGGCTAAAGAGGAAATTCTATATTTGTTCCCCAAACACAACACCTAGCATAAAAAATAGCACCAGTTCATACTAGAGAAAAGCTGTCTCAATGCCTGCCACTCAACTGCAGAAACTGCTTCACCAGTACTAGTTTCAGAATCACTAATCTGCCACTGGTTTGAGGTAGCTCAACAAATTACCACCCTTTCTCTACTTTGAAGGCAACAGTTTCACTGGTTGTGAGGGAGACTACATAGATGGTGGATTACTTGACCCAACTGCCACCCCCATGCAACAGAATGGGCTTTCAGATACCAGTTATATATAAATGCACTTATTGATGGCAACCTTTTTGCCAAAGGACAAGGATATTAAAACATCTAATAAGTTTTTCAATTGTGCACCAGTGACTCATATTCAAACAATACATTATAGTTGTATAGAGAAACATGCATAAGTAGCTTTGTGTGATGGAGAACTGGATGGTTGAGGAGACTGGTTTTGGGACATAGAACTATCACTACTATGTTTCTAATTTTAAACATAGCACAGACTGATAATGAAAAAAAGTTATTTAGATCTGAAGGCTTCCCTCTTAATGGTTTGCAAGTTCTGTCCACTTCCAAGTGTCCATATCACAAAGCCACAACAGCGCTACTGATTCTGACATTCTTAGCAAAGAAGCAAAAATTAGAGCAGGCTATGGAGCAGCATTTCCCAAATTTTGTAAACTCTCTTTTGTAAACTGAGCCCTCTTTCAGGAAAATTAAGCCAGTTACGCTCCTTTCAATCTCATCATGTCTGATTAAAGATATACCTAAAATTATTGGTCACTTTGAGTTAGTGCTGCCCATTAAGTCCAAGCAGCTACTCAATATTTAGGTCCTTGCATTAGGAGGGGAAATTCATGACACAGTTCAAATATTTCTTTGATGCAATCCATGTTATTTACACAGAATGTACACAAAGTCCTATTTCCCTGAACACAGTAGAAACAAACAGCAGGCAATTTCCTGTCTCACAATTATCAAGATTGCTCCTCCAGCAAGTCCTATGCCCCAAGCAGCTCTGTCCCTCTGTTTCCTCTTATGGCTTCTCTCACAACTGTTTCATCACTGTCAGCTGGCTTTCTCATGAATTTCTGTCTGTAACACACACAGCTTATTAATCAACCACCTAGAGGCTGCATTTGCAATCATCCCAGGAGAACCCTTGAGACCCAATGGCTTAGTTCTTCTCAGGCTTTGTCATGGTGCTGACTGCCTGAGGCAATCTCAAGCTATTTCAATAATTAAAAGTGCTTAATTGCTCCTTCCATTTAACCTTAAAGCAGGGTACTTAAGACACACGTTGCCTTTAACTAGGCCTGTGACTAGTGTTTCCAATTTTCAGTGTAGCACAGACCGATCTATAATGCACATACCCACTTGCTGACTGCCATTAATACATTCCATCATAGCACTCCCATCAACCTCATCATGTCTTATTGAAGACCAATGTAAAATAATTAGTAGTCACTCTTAGTCGATTGTGTTGATCTTTGTTATATAATTCATCTCTCTTACATTCTTTGATTAGCATTGAGATAACTAACGATGATATTTAAAAAGCAACAAAGACTCCTGTGGCACCTTATAGACTAACAGATGTATTGGAGCATAAGCTTTCGTAGGCAAATACCCACTTCGTCAGAGGCATGTAATGAAAATTCCAGAGTCAGGTATATATATGCAGGTCAGAATCGGACCTCGTTATCTCCAGACTGATTCTGGCCTGCATATTTATACCTGCCTCTGGAAATTTCCATTAAATGCATCTGACGAAGTGGGTATTCGTCCATGAAAGCTTATGCTCCAATACATCTGTTAATCTATAAGGTGCTACCAGATTCTTTGTTGCTTTTTACAGATCCAGACTAACACAGGTACCCCTCTGATAAATGATATTTAAAGTATCATTATTCACATCTCGCTTATCTCCTGTTGAAAGCAAGGGGGCAGCTCACACTTCAGAGCTATTGTTTCAGACACTCTGCCAACTCAGGCAGATATCTTTATAGCTTTACACAAAGGTCATATTTTCAAGGTTTATTGCACAACCATAACTAGAGGTGTACTCTTCAATGGAAGCTGAGACTCAGAAGAACAATTGAGAGGCCTGTCCATGCCTTTCCTCCTTGGCTACTCTTTCACTCCATCTCTCTTCCCTTCCCGCAAGCTTCTGTGTACACATTACACTCTTAAAAACAGCATAGAGATTAAACTCTTCTTTAGAAATAGCATCTCCAAGATGAGGTGCAGTAGCAGAGAAGCTTGCATTATAATTACTGATGCAGTACTTGTTCTGAAGATAAACAAGGGACTTTGCCATATTTGTCAAATGTAAAAATACATTTTAAGCAAAAGGAATCACTGTGCCATGTGAAACTAATTTAGATCACCCTCGCGCCTACCAACCCATTCTTCTTGGTACAAGAGAACAGAGAAACTTTTAGAAAAAGGTTTGACTAATAATTTATAATGGCATATATTGTTAATTTTTCCTAGTCCTACCCTCTTCACCCATTATTTGTTTGTTACCCTCATTAGGTTTGTCATAACTAAAATAAGATTTTAAGCTTTGTGGCAGGTATTTCTTCTTTTTATTTGTTCCATGAAATGCTTAGCTGTCAAAATAATACAAACATAGAGAAGGCAAGAAAGATCTGTCTAGAGGCTTAACCCAGGCAAGGAAAAAAATAATTGCTGGGATGCACTACTGACATACAACATTCATGGGATTTAAAAAATGGATCTTTAATTCTAGACAGACATTGATTTAATAACCTCTGAACACCATCCCACCAGCATTTATTTCCCAGCTTTCTGGCAAACGAAGGAATACAATTGTTACAATAGTTCAAACTGTAAAAACATGCCACCAATATAGAAGATTAAAAGAAGTCGACTAACTCTCCTTTATCTAAATGTGAGTGTTACTTTTAAAGGTCACATTAAATTTTTTGTATTTTGCAGCCTGTTAGTATCTGAGAATCACCTACAGAGGCACAGTTAGCAACATACGTATGCAGTTTAGAAAAGAAAGGAAGGGCTTAACGTGCCCTAGACTATGTTTACCATGAGGGCTAAATTTGAATGGACCACTCAAGTTAAAAAAAAAGTCGATATCCCATTAAAGAACACTTAATGGGCCATAGAAGAAGCTTGTCCCCACCTGGTGAACCTTCCTATGATGCCTTAACCAGAATATGGATAATGGCTGCTCCAGTAAGTCATCAAAGCATGCAAGAGCATGTGACTTGCTCATGTGACCTTGGACTTCATCTTGTGTCTGTAATTTTCTACAAATTAAGAGAGCATTCCCTCCACAGGGAAGAAGGCATGAAAGACCCTGGAAGCATCTCCATTTTGCCTCTTTCCTGTTCTGATCTCTGGACTTACACCAAAAGGAACATATTGACTATGAACTGAGGACCTTCCAAATCTTTTGGAAGTTACCAGAGACTTTACCAGCTAGCAGACTGTAACATCACTGCTACAAACCTGATACAAGAATTTTGCAATGATTTATGTATGACTTATTTGACTGTTTTAACTCCCTCCTTCCTTTCTCTTATAAATAAGCCTTTAAATATTAGATACTAAAGGATTGGCAACAGCTTGATTATGGTAAGATCTGAGTTATATATTTATCTGACTATGTGGCTGATCTTTTGAGTTCAGAAGAACCCTTTGTTTGATTAAATTAGTTTTCAGTAACCATTCATCATAAAGTCTAGTGTTTGGGTGGCGAAGTAAGTGCTGGAATTCCTAAGAATATGCACTTTTGTCTTCTTGAGACAAAAGTTCACTTTTGTTACTGGTGTGGTATATCTTATGATAGACTAACCACTAGTTTGGGGGTGAGTCTGTCCTATTTCTGAGCAGTTTGTCCTGAATCTGTCTTCCTGAGCTGTGACCCACTGAGGCAGAGTGACACTTAGTTTATTGAACTGGTCCTCCATTATGTAGAACAAACAAAACAGAATAATGTATTAAAATATATGTAATTAAACCTAATTCTGGCAATATTTCAGAGAACTGAAAGTTTTAAAAATATATATAAAACAAAAAAATTCTCAGATGAAATCCATCAACTTCATTGCTCCAATAGATATTCAACTAAATCAATCGGTTGATAAAGGTGCAGGGAGAAAAATTAATTGACCATCTATGCCTTCGTTAATGTTAATAATACAAGGACATAATTTGCTTTTCTGGAACCAGAGTGTTTTATTTAGTGTGTGGTGTGCTGGGTTTTTGTTTTTTTTTTGTAAATAAATTCATGCAGTTAGAAGTCTGTATTTTAGTGGAATTTTGAGTTAAACAAGAAGTTATCATTTGGCAATACAGTCATTTATATTTTCTGCACAGCAAGAAACTCAGTATATATAGTTATAGGTCTTCTTCAAAAGCCAGACCACACAAATGGAAATCCTGGACAAATGCATATGTGTCAAATTCAATCATCAGTTACATCAGTGTAAATATTTTCTGCTAAGTGTCACTGGACTTACTGTGGATTTACACCTATATAAACAAACAGAATTTGGCCCTCTCCATTTAAGAAATATGTATGACCACAATTAATTACAGCTATGTCTGACTAAGGGAAAGCTAAAAACCAGAGACTACTATGCCACTGAAATTTGGTTGCCTCATTTCTTGGATGCCCAAGTAGAGACATGTTTTGAAAATCAAAATATTTTTGTTTTAATATGAAGCTTAATCCTAAGAATCTGATTTTTTTTTAAAAAAATCTTGTGCTCAGCAATTACAGAAATATCTTGCTGACATATTTGGCTGGAATGTGGGAATCAGGAAGGTGGCTTAGTTTAGCCCAATAAACTTGATTTTCCTAATTTCTGACTTCTTGCCAGATGTCTCCACAAGACTATAGAATCCTTAAATATTGGCTTTTATAGTGGTTTTCAAAATTTGAGGTTTTACTATAGCAGATTAGGAAAATTATGTCATGCACAGAGCTAGATTCCACAAAGAAGTATAGGCTTATGTTTTATGCATCTTTTGGATATAAATCATAGTTGTCTGCTTCAGGAATTTCAGATCTTGAAAGTTTTAACCCTGGTGAATTAGAACATTTATTTATTCCCAGTTCAAATGGAGGCTTCTGCTTAATCCTCCCTTTATTTATAAAGGGAAAGGCATCTGGTGAAATTCTGGCCCCACTGAATTCAATTGAAACACTTTCATTGACTACAGTAGGGCTAGGATTTCACCCCCTCTTCTGTAATAAAGAATGAAGGAAGGAAGCATTCTTTTAACTACGTTTCAGTTCCAGGTTACAGAGACTGAGGTAACCACAATTGGTATGGAGATATGAAAATTAGTAATCCCATTTGGTAAACTCCAAGGGCTAGTCTACAATAGAAGTACTACAGTGGCACAGCTGAACCAATGTATCTGTGCCACTGTAGTGTATCTGGTGAAGAGACACTATGCTGATGGGAAAGAGCTCACCCCTTGGCATAATAAAAACCCCTCCTTGAGAGGCGGTAGCTGTGTTGGTGGGAGAAGCTCCAGCTGACATATCGCTGTCCACACTTGCGCTTAGGTCGGTGTAACTTATGTCGCTCAGGGAGGTGGTTTATTCATACCTCTGAGTGACATAAGTTATACTGACATAAGTGATAATGTGTACAAGGCCCAAATATAAAAGGTTTTGTTGGTTAACCCTAAAAATGTATAAAGGACTGGATATCATACTCCCTGAAGATCTAAACCTTCAGGAGTCCAACTGGTGCAGGGGGGGCAAAGATGATGGTACTCATCCCATGTCTACCCACAAAATTAGTTCCACCCCTGTGTGTTGCCCAAAGTAGTCTCCACTTACAGTTGACTGCGTAGGTTTTAAAAATATTATTATGAAAGCCATCTGAAGTTGACTGAGCCCCTTGTGCTTGCTTCCCACTCAATGAAGTTTGAATACATCCATAAGCTCTTCTGAGCACCTTGGACTTACTCCTTCTAGACTGGGGTTCAAAAGAAAAAGGTGTTGGAATTCTTTGAAACATCACCCAGTTGGGACACCGAAATGAAATGTCACTCATGGTAAGGAATAAAAAGATTATTATTGAATTTAAATGATCATCACTAGATATCTGAGTTAACACCTTCCTTAGGTGAAAGCCAAAGATTGTTCCAGGCTGTCTGCAGACTCCTGGGGATATTATTTCTGCATTGTGACATGGTTTTATTTGTTATTTTTGGTTTAGGTTTTTTCGCATCCATAACAGCCATGATAGCATTCACAGGACCAGCCTATGATGCATTCTGCGGGCATATGGAATCCCTTTCCACATAATCAACATCATCAAAAGCTTATATTTCAACTTTAAATGCAGTATTGATCACAATGAGCTCAGTTTTGAAGTCAAAAGAGGAGTACATCAGGGTTGTGTCATGTCTGCAATCCTTTTCAACATTGCTGTCGACTGCGTAATGCAGCGTACAACAGAAGACATGCCAAGATGCATTAAATGCCCCACCCCATCCCTTGAAGACCTCACTCTCCTATCATATACCCAACACTATATACAAGAAAAAACAACTTGACTCAATACATTCAGCCAGCAAATTAGACTGAAAATCAACCACAGTAAGACAGATATCATGACCTTTAATATTGCCTTACCATCACCAGTACAGATAGAGGATTATGTTCTCATCAGTGTAGAAACATTCACAAACTTGGGCAGTGGAACAAACCAAGACATCTGGAACAAAATCAATAAAGCCAGGAAAACCTTCAGGAGCTTAAATACAGTCTGGAAATAATCAAAATATAACACCAAAACCTAACTCAAGATTTATCAGAATGCTAGGAATGAGAAAGTATGAAATGTTCAAACAGTCTTCATTCCATATAACCTGTCTCAGAAAAATCCTCTGTATCTTTTGGCCCAGAACAATCTCAAACCAAGATCTATTGACACAGTGCAACCAGGAGGATATGAGCACCATCGTTGCCAGCAGGCGTTGGAGATGGATTGACCAGGTGCTTCGAATGGAAATTGTTTCCATCACCAGAGTAGCAATAAGATGGACACCCAAAGGCAAGCAAAAACAAGGCTGCTCAAAAACAACATGGTGAAGAGCTATGGAAGCTGAGCTGAAAAACCTGTGGCACAGCTGGGGAACCATTGAAAGACTTGCCAGAAACAGAAAGGAGTGGAGGAGCTTTGTCACTGCCCTAAATGCCGGAAGCATAATGGGAACATGATCATGCTGATGATAACAGCCAGATACTTTTTTTTTTAAATGAAAGTTGAGATTCTGGAGAACAAGATAGTAGGCTGAGAACAGTGCCATTATATCATATTACCCATCATAACAGCCCAATTTGAGACCTATCTTCCCCCTGAACTCCACAACAATTCCATACACAGAAGTTTGTTTGATTCGTTCCATGGTGTTTCAGTGCACTGTGGTCAGTAAAAAGTTCCATTTGTTTGGAAGATTCTATTGCATCCAGAAGAAATCCTCATTTAAAGATAAGGAAGCTCTTTGAATAGCTAGATTTTTTCAAACTAGTCAGAACGTTCTCAGTGCAATCTCTGTACATGCACCTGCTTGTGTTTGTTACACCACAAGTACAGAGCTAAAAAGAGTGATAGTCACACACCACAGATCTACAACATGTGATTTCCCCCCCCCCAACAATTATTACCTGGTTATATCTAAACAAAGTTTCTTCAATTTGTCATACGCATTCATCTTTGCTGATTATTAAGAATCATGGAAAAAAGGTCTTCTCTACCCTGGGGTCCTGGAACAATTTTTATATGATGATGGAAACCATCGAAACTATGAATTTGGTGTTTGTTATTACTATTTCAAGCTGAGGAATGTGGCAGCACCCCCAGAAGCTCTAGTTCCAGCACCACTGCCTCTACATACCCGCACCTCAAAAACTGCAGAATATATTTTCTTCAAACTTCCCAGAAAAATTCACTTTTAAGCTATCAATGAATCTTGGAATTATCAGTCCATTGGGGATACAGTATATTTTAATGAAAGTCATAAATATCTGAAATAGGAGTTTAAAATGTGAAAAGTCATCTCAAATGACACTTTTATAATTACACAATGGATCAATCAGTCAATCAGAGAGCTTAGAGTCGTAAGGTAGTAGAACTCTTCAAAGCTAGACTTGATAATCATCTATGTTTTAGAAATATTACAATCTCTCTTGCCTTGATGGAGATGAAGTCTTTTCGAACCCAAGTGATGCTATGAGTCAGTCAAAGGGACCTGTAGCAATTGAAGTTCATGGGCACGCAAGATGTTGGTTAAATCATGAAAAAATAGGCTCCTTAAGTGAGGCTCCTAAATCCATATTGAAGTTCCTAAATAAGTAGCGTGATTTTCAGATAGTGCTGAGCTGCCTTTGAAATATAGCATGTGATATAGCAGTTAGACATTCAGTACTTCTGAAAATTAAGCTAACTTATTTAGAAAACCAAGTATGGATTTTGGATCCCAAGTTTAGACGCCTGTTTTTGCCAATCTTATTCAGAATTTTCTTCAGAAGACAGACATTGGGCAATCAACTACATTTAAGGAAACATCAACAGAACAGTAAAGATTTGGAGAATGAAGTGAGTATAAGTCCTCTGCATTTCTCCCATTGCGGAACTGTTCAAATCTAAAGAAACAAAAAAAATGAGGTTTGAAAGTCCCAGGTACTGAAAGCTAAAGAAAATAGTTTGTGCATCACCTAAGAACTAGCGCTACTAAATATTGCACAATATCAGAGTTAGTATACCACACATTACTGACATTAACCATTTTGAAAAATTACAGCTTGGACTACAATTCAGCTAGCTTGAGTGCTGCAATTTGGTATATAATGAAGTACCTGAGACTTCTGTCTTTTCCACAATAATACTTAGCTGCATCTTTGGCTATGCAGGGTACTTTATGGCACAATCATGAGTGGTGTCAATTTCGGGAAAACAGTCCCTAAAATTAATACTGCCTGAAAGTTAAAATTGTAGCCAGCTTCAGTTTTTCTTTTAAAATTATGATCTGGACCTCTGAGAAAACAAACTGAAATGTAAACATATGCATGATCTCAAGTAGAATGTTGTCACTAAAGGAAAAAGAATATGCTAAAGTCTAACTGGTAGAGATTAACTATAACAGTGAACATGAGTGCTTGGGTTTGGTTCTACTGTACAATGTGAAGTTGCCAAGGATTTTGCCTGTTTGCTCATCCATTTTACACATAATTAAAATTCCTAGGGAAAAAGGGAGAGGGGGAAGTCACCCTTTGGAACTGAAATGATGTTAGATATGAATCTCTTAGGAAATATTACTTCAGCTGTAAAAAGTGTTGAAATGGGACAACTGTTTCTTATTTTACTACATATAAACTTCAATAAGAATTATTTTCAGAGCTTTATCTTTAAATGGTTTATGTAGCAAGCACACTCCCCCAAGACACACTCCAATCCCACATATACATTATACAGAGACTAACGTTGTTAATTTATATCTACTGTCATCTACTGATTTGTTAGCAAATCAACAAAGTCATTAGCTACTTTAGGTAAAATAAGAGATTAGAGTATCCTAAAAATACATTTCTTATGTAATAGAGCTGAGCAAACCTCATAATAATAAAAATAGATACAGTGAAATCAGAAATATTATTCGTAGGGGTTCACCATTATCTAACTCCCACAACTGCATTAGTCAGTTAAAGGTTCAATAGTCAGTAAAGGTTTGAAATTCTACAGTAGGATTTTTTATTAGCGTTAGAAAAACAGATATGTTATAACTATCTTTAAAGAATCACAATCCTGCTCTCAAGGAAGATACTAGCAGTCTAGCCATTAACTAAATGGGATCAGGAGGAAAGAACAGAGCTAGAGGAGCAGTAATTATATTCAATGAACAAAATAATTTTGTCAGTTCTGCACTGTACCCCTCCAACATTAGGCATTAATGTTGTGTTTAGGGGATCTGAGCAAGTAATGGGGAGGCTGGAGCTCTGTAGCTATGAAACAGTCCTCTAAAAGATGGCTGACCTCCGGATCCATATCTTTATGTAGAAAGAAACACAAAGGGGCCATGGTCTGTCCAAGGGTAACTGGTATCAAACATACAATACTAAGCCATATTGATCCATCAGGACAAAAAATGGTCCAAAGGAAACATGGCCAGTTTCTGTTAATTGCAAGCTCTGCTGGAATAACTGGTGCACCCATGTATCCACCTAGATATGCAATCATTTTAGAGATTTATTTTTTTCACATATGTCATCGTAAAAAAAATCCAAGTGTAAAATGTAGCACATCAGAACATGGTAGAGAAATATGATACTTCTTGGAGAATTTTGAGCCTTAAAGTAGTGAAGAGAATACATGGGGATTTAAAATAATATTTTCACCTATGGCAGATAACTTGCAACAAAATATTGTATGAAGAAACATCTTACTTTTTTATAGGTGCTGCTTTATTTTTTAAAGAGAGCAGATTATATGGTCATTCTAGCAAATTAATAGTAGTTTTTCTGCATGTAAGTACCTTTCAATAGGAAGCTTCAAGGAGATATTTGCCATTAACCATGTGGCTTCACTTCTTAGTATGAGAATGCTAAAGAAAACCTATTCTCTAACTGCTAACCTTTGAACACCAACTGCTGTTCTCAGAATCATCCTTGGTTTCTGCTTTGAGCCTCCCCCACCACCTCTTTGTGTCCAGGCAGGTAGGAATGCAAAAAAATGCTATAGTTTTCTCCTCCCAATATTAGTAGATAAGTGAAACAGAAAGAATTGAGGTCTGTAATTTACCCCACAAAGGATGATAAGGGAAGCAGACATGACATTCACCCCATGAATTTTCCTAATTCCACTCACAAAATGACCAGGTAGACATCTTATTGGTCATTTGCATGTATAAGCACAATGGTGTTTCCAGTTAGGAAAAGGTGGGCCTGTATAGTTGGATGGAATATATGCCTATACCAAAATAATAAATAAATGAATACTTTGTTCAATGAAACATCTTCATAAGTTACACCTAATGGTGGCCATAGGGTCTAATAATTGTATTTGTGTCTACAGCGGGGGTCGGTAACCTTTCAGAAGTGGTGTGCTGAGTCTTAATTTATTCACTCCAATTGAAGGTTTTGCATGCTAGTAATACATTTTAACGTTTTTAGAAGGTTTCTTTCAATAAGTCTATAATATATAATGAAACTATTGTTGTATAAGGTTTTTAAAATGTTTAAGAAGCTTCATTTAAAACTAAATTAAAATGTAGAGCCCTCTGGACCAGTGGCCAGGACCCAGGCAGTGTGAGTGCCACTGAAAATCAGCTCGCATGTCACCTTTGGCACACGTGCCATAGGTTGCCTACCCCAGTCTACAATATGTGTCTGGGTTTTAAAAACATTTTCATGGGCTTTTTTTATTGATGCAGAGAGGTAAAACTGACATTTTGTATACTCAAAAGAAATGCGATGGAAGACATTTAATATCTTTCTCATTTCTGAGTATCATTTCTTGCTCACAGAAAGACATTTCTAAGGCAATTTTTTATGGTAATTGCCAGTTTGAGATCTTTCCAAAACATTTCTGCCTGCTGCTAGAGCTGCTCCCATCAAGTATGTAAGGTGGTAAGCAAAATATAGGTCTCTTAATGGTACCAGCAATTGGTCTTGATGAAAGCAAGTTACTCAGCTAATCTTGTCTTCAGATTGAACCATGTGGATTTGCAATATCACCTGTTATGCTAATCTTGTTCAGAATGAATATCAGTGGGTAGGCAAGACAAATACTTGGAAGGCAGTTTTGAAAGAGTGCTGATATATTCCAGTTCAACAATGTTTCCATGAGGCAAATAATCGCAGTCCCTGGCATACTGGTATTTTATATATATATATATTTGCCTCATGGAAACATTGTTGAACTGTGGTTTCAGGACCAATATTAGGCTAATCCTAGTGTGTCTGACCAAACACTTTGGTTCATCTGAAAATCCACACATTATTACAAACTATTGCCATTCCCACAATTCTATTGTATCATATTGTGAGATTAGTGGGGGTTTAAACCCCTGACTACTGGAGTCCTAAAATTATGTGAGAATATTAGCTTTTGTTTAAAAAAAGAAACATAAGTATCCAGCCTTCATAGCTGAGGAGAAAAGCTTGAAAAAATGAAAACCCCAAAGGCTTAAAAACTAGAAGACAAATAAAAAGACCCTCAACATTATTATTTTAAAATAACATAATTTTTAAAACCAAGCTCATGATTTTGAGTAACATCTGAGGTTAGTAATACTGTGTGAATCATAGAATCATAGGATTGGATTCTCAAGAGGTCTCCTAGTCCAGCCCCCTGCACTCATGGCAGAACTGAGTATTATCTAGACCATCCCTGTTTGTCTAACCTGCTCTTGAAAATCTCCAGTGATGGAGATTCCACAACCTCCTTAGGTAATTTATTCCAGTGCTTAACCACCCTCATAGTTAGAGGAACAGTTGCTTCCTCCTGCATTGGACTGGTACAGCAAAGACCTTAAAGGAAAGGAGAAAAATGACCTCTGACAGACCATGACCTGGGAGAAGGAGGATGCAACCTGATGTTGGACTGGTCCATAGGATATGGGGAAAACTTCAAGCAAAGCCAAGGGAAATTTTGGGGGAAAAAATCTGTGAGGTGTTCAAGGAGAAACACACTTCTTTAAAATAGGCCTTTCAACATTTGCTTTCCCTATGGGGACACTTGCAATAGATTTTCTCCTTCCAAAGCTGACAACCACCACTTGCTGATGGTCAGCCTCACTGAAGAGTCCCCCAGAATGCACTGCAAGCAGGAAAGCGGGTAAGAATAATTAAAACAAGGTAAAGTTGGATATTTCTCAAAAAAAAAATTGAAAAAATCATTATGAACATTTTCTGTTGAAATATGACCAAAATGGAATATTTTTACCAAAAAATTCATTTTGGTCAAAATGCTTTTGGGGTTTTTTTTGTCCAAAAAATGTTATTGAAAGAATGTTGATCTGTTCTGGTCTCTGTTGTTTTGGCAGCTCAAGAGGGTTGATTCCTTTTAGTGTAGCTGTATAACATCAAAACTCTCCCTCAAGGTTGAATCCAAATGATTACAAATTACAAGTGTAGATCAGATGCAGGGAGGCCCTTTGGGAGCTCTTTAACATGTTAAAGAAGTCATGTATTCAGTGCTGTGGGGTTCAATGTGGTGGCAGTGAGAAATGAGAGAACAATCTCAGACCTAAATTCATATGCTGATGTCAGGAATATAATTTCACTAAATCAGATGAACACAGTGTCCCCCTTATAGTCGTTTTGCCTTTCCACGGTCTTATGATCTGTTATTCTTTACTGCTATATTTCACATGGCAGCCCATTCATTAACTTAATTGTTTTTATGTGTTCATTTTACTATTAGTTAATAATTGTTTTTGCTGAGCTGAAGTATTCCGCTGAACCGTTGCCTAATGCACATGGTACAGATCATTGAATAGTTTAATTACAGATTCTTGTCTGGTGTATGAACTCTGTTAGTGCTAGAAGTGGTAAGTGACTCATCAGTTCAATGCAGCACAGTGTTGGTACAGTAGAGTTAGAAGCAGAATCTTTTGTGGCAAGAGATTTCTTCTTTTATCAGATAAGAGCAGCAACTGTTATGTCAGCAAGGGGAAAAATCAATCAATTTTTCATTCTGGTAACTCTTTTGCATTCAAGTAATAATTAAATTATAATGACTAAATCCATTATGAATTATGTCACCCCATAACTTCTTCCAGTGGGCACAGGTTTGCCTTCAGTTAGTTGCAACTATGCAATTCTAATTAAGCTAATTACAGTACGCAAGGCAACTAAGGTCTAAGTTTATCCCACTATTTATTCTTAGATTCTAGAAATCATATTTTCAAAATTGCCTTAATTCAGTCTCCTTTTGTCTGCACATAGCTTGTGTGCATATTTTTGCACATAGAAATAAGCTTTTGCATTCAAATGGAGTGTGAGATTTACCAGTTGCATAGGACAATTGTCCACAACATTGCACCTACAAGTGTTTTGCATGCATGAAGTTCCATAGGAACAAATAGAAGCCACATTACAAAATTTGGGCTATGTATGTTATATTGTGGATACAACATGACCAACTTCACAATGAAGTCCAATAAAATTACCTTTAAAAGTGACATCATATTTCAGTTTGGGGTACAAGTGAGAAACATTTTTATAATAGTTTCAGTAACTTTTGAGATAGTTATACTATGTGCCCATCTGAAACTGCACACTCACCAAAATCTATTGTTAACTATACAAATTCAGTAGCCTTCCAATGTCATGGCTAGGTTTTGTTTTAACCATTCCAGTTTTGGCGACCTACAGAATACAGTGCACTTTTCACACAGTGATGTGACAAAAACAGCATGTGAGTTTCGGGGCGGGGGAAGCTCCAAATGTCTTGTGGACACTGGACAAGAAATTGAGATGACAATGATACACAAAAAGGAGAGCATTGGGATCACAGGGGGTAATCAGATTGGAATCTGTGGAACTGTATATCTCAAGACAGACTGTGGTACATAGCATTTGGGTGGGAAAGACTGAATATTAAGATGGCAGTGATTAGAAGAATTAAGTCAAAAATACACTTGCAGTGCTTAACTGAGGGAACTTGAATAGATAACAGGTAAAAATCGTATGAATAGAAATAGTGGAGACACACTGGTGGGATAGATAAGATGACCTCAGAGCTGTAGAGGAGTGAAAAGAAGAACACCGCATGAATGATTTGGAGGAGCAAAGGACAGATGAGAAACATTCCAAATGGACCTGAAATGTGCCTGACTTTGGCTATGAAGAAGAACTTTGTCAGATCCCAGGTGACAGATTTGAGACCATTCGGATACCAGCATTCCTTGATTCTGAAGATGCATTCTTCTGAGATGCCTGTACTTTTGGAATCTGAGCAAGAGTAGCACTCCAATCCATCCTGCTATTTCTTCTTCCGAGAAGAAGTTGCCTGCAGATAAACACACAATAGTTTGGGTTTCTGAATAGACCTTGGGACCTCAAAATGAAGAGCTCCTCTTTGTGGTGCCTCTGTATTCCTCATCACTGAAGCAACTGCTGGAGTCAAAGAACTCAGAGTAATTGGCCAAAACTTGGTTCCAGACCCATCCAGTTGGGCTCTAAGAAATTCCTCAGTAAGGACAGCTTTAAGCAGTGCTCTCATCCAACTCAGGCTCAAGGGATGAAAACCATATGTGAAATACTCTCTTTCGCTGACCTTCTCCAAGGTACTGGGAGTGCTAGTTCATGTCCAAGATCTTCAGTATCAGAGACGCTCAAATCTAATACACTTCTCCTACCCCCTAATCTCTTTTACTTCCTTTATGTAAGACTACCAAATTAGAATGCCGGAGATCAAAAGTGACACCAGCCTTAGTAAGTCTAAATTCTGATTGACACAAAAATCACTGATGACAAACCTAGTTAAAGTAAGATTCTATACTTCATTGAACAAGATCAGAGCTGTGGGTGTCTTTTTGTATATTATTCTTTTCTATTAGCATTTCATTAAAATAATTATTCATCAGCAATTAATGTAACCTTAGCTAAACTACCATACTAATTAAAAATGATATGGAGGAGGGGGGACAAAACAAATAATGAAACTTTTATGCTAAGTATATAAACAGCATAATAAGAAAAACTAAATGAAGGAAAAACCTAGACTGGGTGGCAGTGGGCATAAATTTAAATAAAAATTTTACCTAAGGCCTCAAAATATTATATTCCATCATTCTACATTTCCCCTGAAAGAAAGCAGTAATGTGACATTGATATATTAATTTCATTGAATTACTAGACCAGGCACACACTCTGCAGCACAGGGAGTCCCCTGGCTGCCCTGTAGGGTTTTTTGTTTTGTTTTTCCCCTACTTTGCCCCCCATGCCCCCCTACTTTGCTGCTTCAGCCACGCCGTTTTTATTAGTTTTTCCCCCTGCTTTTTTTTTTTGCTTAGGATGGCAAAAAAGCCAGAGCTGGCCCTGATGCCATCCCTCCCACCTTGGGAAGGAAAGGATGTTGTTGTCCCCGCCCCCCAGCTCAGTGCCATATGACTGAACAGCTCCAAAGCCATTTTGAAGCCTCAGAGCTGAAGTAGTGGTCACTGCCTGATTTTATATATAAAACTACATAAAAAGCTATATTAAAAGAAAGTTAATGTTGCAAAGACAAGCATTCAACAGCTAGGAAATGCCAGAATTAAGGGTGTTTGTACAACTTTAATTCTGACCCGTGTGTGTATGCATTATGAAACATACTTTATTTACAAAAGCACGTACTATTTTCTCCACAGGATCTAGCTCTCCACCCCTTTCCCACTCCTATCCCGCCACTCCCAAAACTCCTGCCAGTGTCCTGCATCTTTTTTCCATTCCTACACAGAGGGGAACAAGACCTGCCCTGCATGGCTCCTCCATGATTTTCCTGGTCCTAGGCAACAGAACTATGTTGGTTCCACTGGTTTTTGGACGTTGCACACCTATGCAAATAGACAGAGGGAGAGTATGAATTATCTACAAGTGGATGCCCCAGAACTCAGCTGTTTTCTGTTGCAAGAGGAGTGTGAGAGTTCTCATTGTAATGGAAGAGAAACAAAGGATGCATGTTAAATGAGCCTTTACTGATAGTGTCTGAGGAATCTTAATGACACCAACTTGAAGATAAGAGCTAATACATCACACCTACTCAAACCCAGATCACCTTGAATATCAGAAAATTGTATTAAATATAGGCCACTTGATAAGTTGCCTGAAGATTGCCCAGCTTCAGTAAAAAAAAGGAAATATTAAATGTGTGTAAATCATGCACTTTTGCCAAATTAAATAAAAGAAATTCACACTGCAGTCTGAATTCAAAATGAATGCCACTATGACAGAATGATTCATGATGAGCTAAAGCCAAAGACCTAGGCCACCACACTCATAAGAACATAAGAACGGCCGTACCGGCTCAGACCAAAGGTTCATCTAGTCCAGTATCTGTCTACCGACAGTGGCCAATGCCAGGTGCCCTAGAGGGAGTGAACCTAACAGGCAATGATCAAGTGATCTCTCTCCGGCCATCCATCTCCATCCTCTGATGAACAGAGGCTAGGGAAACCATTCTTTACCCCTCCTGGCTAATAGCCATTTATGGACTTTTAGCCACCATGAATTTATCCAGTTCCCTTTTAAACATTGTTATAGTCCCAGCCTTCACAACCTCCTCAGGTAAGGAGTTCCACAAGCTGACTGTGTGCTGTGTGAAGAAGAACTTCCTTTTATTTGTTTTAAACCTTCTACCTATTTATTTCATTTGGTGACCCCTAGTTCTTGTATTATGGGAATAAGTAAATAACTTTTCCTTATCCACTTTCTCAACATCACTCATGATTTTATATACCTCTATCATATTCCCCCTTAGTCTCCTCTTTTCCAAGCTGAAGAGGCCTAGCCTCTTTAATTTTTCCTCATATGGGACCCTCTCCAAACCTCTAATCATTTTAGTTGCCCTTTTCTGAACCTTTTCTAGTGCTAGAATATCTTTTATGAGGTGAGGAGACCACATCTGTACACAGTATTCGAGATGTGGGCGTACCATAGATTTATATAAGGGCAATAATATATTCTCAGTCGTATTCTCTATCCCCTTTTTAATGATTCCTAACATCCTGTTTGCTTTTTTGACCTCCTCCGCACACTGCGTGGACATCTTCAGAGAACTGTCCATGATGACGCCAAGATCTTTTTCCTAACTCGTTGTAGCTAAATTAGCCCCCATCATATTGTATGTATAGTTGGGGTTATTTTTTCCAATGTGCATAACTTTACATTTATCGACATTAAATTTCATTTGCCATTTTGTTGCCCAGTCACTTAGTTTTGTGAGATCTTTTTGAAGATCTTTGCTAAAACACTTGCAAGTGTCCAAAGCATACTTCATACATTTAATTTAAAATTAAATATGATAATTCAATGTCAAGATCCTGATCCTAATCTCAGGCTTTGTCTATACACAAGTTGTACCACTTTAACTGTAGCGGTAAAAGGCAATGAAGTCTGTCAGGGGCACCTGGACATAAATCGGAGTGACTCCAGGTCATTCTCTTTTTAAGTTTCATCTCATGGAGATTCAGTCCTGCCTATAGTCGTACTGCACCGTCTTCTGGCGAGCTGACAGGAGACAACGATGGCTAGCAGTCGTACCGCACCGTCTGCTGCCAGCCTAAGATATATAAGAGAGATGGAGTGGATCAAAACAAGAAAGAGACCAGATTTGTTTTATATTCATTTGCTCCCCCCACAACTTCCTGACTAGTGGGGGGAAGGACAGCTCATTGATTTGAGCATTGGCCTGCTAAACCCAGGGTTTTGAATTCAGTCCTTGAGGGGGCCATTCTGTATGATAGGTGTGCGTGCTTCTCCTTCATGCAACCCCCCCTTGTTGATTTTAATTCCCTGTAAGCCAAGTCATCCCTCCCTCTGTCAGAGCAACAGCAGACAATCGTTTCACACCTTTTTTCAGTGCAGATGCCATAGCACGACAAGTATGGAGCCCGCTCAGATCACACCGCAATTCTGAGCACTGTAAACACCATGCACATTATCCTGCAGTATATGCAGAATCAGAACCTGCAACAGCAAAACCAGGCAAGGAGGCGATGAGCGCAGTGACGAGAGTGATGAGGACATGGACACAGACTTATCTCAAAGTATGGGCCTCAGCAATGTGGACATCATGGTGTTAATGGGTCTGGTTCATGCCATGGAATGCCGATTCTGGACCTGGGAAACAAGCACAGACTTGTGGGACCACTTAGTGTTGCATGTCTAGGACTTTTCCCAGTGGCTGCAAAACTTTCACATGCGTAAGGGCACTTTCATGGAACTTTGTGACTTGCTTTCTCCTGCCCTGAAGTGCAAGAATACCAAGTCCTCACAGTTCACAAGCGAGTGGCAATATCCCTGTGGAAGCTTGCAACACCAGACAGCTACCAGTCAGTCGGGAATCAATTTGGAGTGGGCAAATCTACTGTGGGGGCTGCTGTGATCCATGTAGCCAATGCAAAGAACTGCTGAAATCAGGGGTAGTGACTCTGGGAAATGTGCAGTTTATAGTCGATGTCTTTGCTGCAATGGGATTCCCTAACTGTGGTGGGGCGATAGACGGAATGCATATCCCTATCGTGGCACCGGAGCACCAAGACAGCGAGTACATAAACCTAAAGGGGTACTTTTCAATGGTGCTGCAAGAACTGGTGGATCACAAGGGACGTTTCACCAACATCAACGTGGGATGGCCGGGAAAGGTACATGACGCTTGCATCTTCAGGAACTCTGGTCTGTTTTAAAAGCTGCATCAGGGGACTTTCTTCCCAGACCAGAAAATAATCATTGGGGATGTTGAAATGCCTATAGTTATCCTTGGGGACACAGCCTACCCCTTAATGCCATGGCTCATGAAGCCATACACAGGCAGCCTGGACAGTAGTCAGGAGCTGTTCAACTATAGGTTGAGCAAGTGAAGACGTGGTAGAATGTGCATTTGGATGTTTAAAGGCACGCTGGTGCAGTTTACTAACTCGGATAGACCTCAGTGAAGCCAATATTCCCATTGTTACTACTGCTTGCTGTGCGCTCCACAATCTCTGATGTTTATGGTGGGGTGGGAGGTTGAGGCAAATTGCCTGGCCGCTGATTAAACTCAGCCAAAAACCAGGGCGGTTGAGTACAGGAGAGAGTGGTGCATATCAGAGAAGCTTTGAAAACCAGTTTCATGACAGGTCAGGCTACCTGTGTGAAAGTTCTGTTTGTTTCTCCTTGATGAACCCCCCCACCTCGGTTCTCTCTACTTCCCTCTAAGCTAACCACCCTCCCCTCGGCCCTTCGATCACCACTTGCAGAGGTAATACAGTCATTGTTGCTTCACATTCATGCATTCTTTATTAATTCATCACACAAATAGGGGGATAACTGCCAAGGTAGCCCGGGAGGGGTAGGGGAGAAGGGAAGCACCAGGTGGGGTGGGGCAGAAGGGAAGGAAAGGTCACACTGCATTTTAAACGTATTGAATGCCAGCTTTCTGTTTCTTGGGCTGTCCTTTGGGGTAGAGTGGTTGGGTGCCCAAAGGCCCCCCAGCCGTGTTCTTGGGCGTCTGGGTGAGGAGGTTATGGAACTTGGGGAGGAGGGTGGTTGGTTACACATGGGCTGTAGCAGTGGTTTGTGCTCATACTGCCTTTTCTGAACCTCAACTATATGCCGGAGCATATCAGTTTGTTCCTCCAGTAGCCTCAGCATTGCCTCTTGCCTTCTGTCACCAAGCTGACGCCACCTATCATCTTCAGTCTGCCACTTATTATCTTCAGCCCATCACTGTTCTTGCGTTCATATTGTGCTTTCCTGGACTCTGATATTGTCTGTCTCCACACATTCTGCTGGGCTTTCTTAGTGTGGGAGGACTGCATAAGCTCAGAGAACATTTCATCATGAGTGTGTTTTTTTCACCTTCTAATCTTCGCTAACCTCTGGGAAGGAGAAGATAGTGTGAGCATTGAACCATTTGCAACTGGTGGAGCTAAAAAAAGAGAGAGTGGTAGTTAAAAAGTCACATTTTAGAGAACAATGGGTAGACTCTTTATTTAAAATGGGTTGACAATTTAAAAGCAGGGGCTGTGCAGGTTAACATGCAGCACAAACCCAGCTAACCCCCTCCACCCAATTCTCTGGGATGATCACTTCATCCCTCCCCGCACCACGTGGTTAATAGCGAGGAACATTTCTGTTCAGCCACAGGCAAACAGGCCAGCAGGAATGGGCACCTCTGAATGTCCCCTTAATAAAATCACCCTATTTCAACCAGGTGACGATGAATGATATCACTCTCCTGAGGATAACACAGAGACATAAAGAATGGATGTTGTTTGAATGCCAGCAAACTCCAGGACCATACACTGTGTTATGCAATGATTCCAGACTACGTGCTACTGGCCTTGTGTGAGGGGTAAAGTGTCCTACCATGGAGGATGGAATAAGACTGCCCTCCCCAGAAATCTTTTGCAAGGTTTGGGAGTACATCCAGGAGAGCTTTATGTAGATGACCCTGGAGGATTTCCGCTCCATCCTCAGACGTGTTAACAGACTTTCCCAGTAGCTGCTGGTTGTGAATGCCAGGGCAAATTAATCATTAAACATGTTTGCTTTTAAACCATGTATAATATTTACAAAGGTACACTCACCAGAGGTCCCTTCTCAGCCTGGTGGGTCCAGGAGGCAACCTTAGGTGGGTTCGGGGGGTACTGACTCCAGGTCCAGAGTGAGAAACAGTTCCTGGTTGTTGGGGAAAATGGTTTCCCTGCTTCCTTGCTGTGAGCCGTCTTCAACCTCCTCCTCCTCATCTTCCTTGTCCCCCTCACCCGCATCCCTGTTGCGTGCTACTCCATTGATGGAGTCAAAGCACAGGGGTGGGGTAGTTGTAGGGGCACCTCCTAGAATGGCATGCAGTTCATCATAGAAGCGGCATGTCTGGGACTCTGAATCGGAGCAGCTGTTTGCCTCTCTGTTTTTTTGGTAGGCTTGCCTCAGCTCCTTAAGTTTCACACGGCACTGCTGAGAGTCCCTGTCATAGCCTCTGTCCTTCGTGCCCTTGGAGATTTTTTCAAATGTTTGGGCATTTTGTCTTTTGGAACGGAGTTCTGATAGCATGGATTCATCTCCCCATACAGCGATCAGATCCCGTATGTCCCATTTGGTTCACGCTGAGGCTCTTTTGCGATTCTGGGACTACATCATGCTTACCTTTGCTGAAGAGATCTGCACTCACCTGCAGATTGCCATGCTGGCCAAACAGGAAATGAAATTCAAAAGTTCACGGGCCTTTTCCTATCTATCTGGCCAATGCATCTGAGTTGAGAGCGCTGTCCAGAGCGGTCACAATGGAGCACTCTGGGATAGCTCCTGTAGTCCAATACTGTCGAATTGCAACCACACTACCCCAAATTTGACCTGGCAAGGTCGATTTCAGTGCTAATCCCCTCGTCGGGGGAGGAGTACAGAAATCATTTTAAAGAGCCCTTTAAGTCCAAAAAAACGGCTTCATCGTGTGGATGGGTGCAGGGTTAAATCGATGTAACACAGCTAAATTCGACCTAAAGTCGTAGTATAGACCAGGGCTCAGATACATCCTGAAGCATCTCTGCTCTTCTCAGTATATCTCTGACAGGATCTCTTCCTTGAGAGGTGGCTGACAAGCAATCACCCTTCCTTTTAGGCAGAGATCTTTCACTGGTCTTTGTCTCTTTGATGTTAGGCTCCAGCCCTGGAAAAATAAATCTATTAATCTGGTTGAAGCCAAGGAGGTAGGCATTTCCCAATCCATAACCCTCCTATTGTTCTCCTAAGTATCCTTGAAGTATTTTCCCTGGAGACTATCTTACCTCTAGTTCTTGTTTCATTTCCTGTTTGGTCCTTTTACATTACTTGGCCTTTGTAGAGTTAAGCAAGTAAACTGTGCTACACAATATTCATACAAAGATAGTACTGGAATCTCCCCCGTTCTCCACATATGGGTATCATGGCCTATAAATGTTTCAGGTGTCTGACACACTAGAATAAAAGTTAGAGATAGAACATGAAAGGGTTAAAGAATAAAATGCAAGGAAAAACATAAGCGTAAAAATAGCAAGCTTACCCCTTGAGAGCCAAGCCAGTAAGGTGTCAAGTGCTTCCTGTGAGGTGAACTATGGTGGATTATGTCATGCATGGGAGTAGTGGCTCTTAAATATTTATGAATAGCCTTCCAAGAGACAAACAGGAGACCTGTCAAGAGATAAAACAAACATCTAGTGACAGTACATCCTTTGGATGAAAGTTATCTCCTAAGACCAATAAAAGTTCTACCAAGAGTTGCTATCACTTACAGGTAAAGTAGTATTAATTAATTAATGTAACCAATTAGTAGTACTCATTTAATACATTATTTTACCCCTTATATTTCCAATAGACATTTATGGGCTAATCTAGCAAACACCTGATCACATCAATAAACCCACTGAAATCAATGGGATTACGTATGTGAGTATGGACCATTTATGCAAATAAAGGTGTGCAGGGTCTGGCCTTCATACCTGATTTGGCCAGTGAGCCAGTCCAAGCGTAAACATACCATTTAAGTTGTCATAGGTTGCAAGACTCATAGTAGGAGGAAGATAAATGATTGCAAAACTAATGATTAAGGTATCAAAATGTATCTGGATTTCACGACCCAATTCTGTGATAGAAAATTAAGAAAGGGAGCTTTTGGCTGTATCATTTAATACAGCATTATCCACAAATAGAGGATAATTCTCCTGCCTTTCATTGTGTTTGATTACAATTTGTCTAAATTTAGTATTTTTAAGGATTTTTCACCTGGCTTGTTTGATTTCTCACTGTTCATTTTCAGAAGCCAGTGAAAAATGTTGTTCTGTCTCTCATGCTGAGAAAGAATCTGGAATCCCCCAAAAAGTTTAGCAATGTGGAATCTCCCATTACAAATGAATCTAATAGTTTGTCTACATGGTGCAGTAATGCATACCAGAGGAGTGTGAATTCTTTGCGCCACTATGTGTTTTGCAATCTGGCCTGTGCTGATCCTACTGGCATGGATTGGAAGTTTCCTAGCATGTGTTAAAATAAAACAATACTGTGTTAACTCACATTGGGAAACTTTCAAATGCATGCCAGCAGGATCAACACAATTTGCGCACAACACATAGGTGAGCATTAGAATTCACATCCTTCTGGTGTGCATTACTGTACCATGTAGACAAGCCCTAAAACTCATGAGTTTCTACACAATTCCCTTTGGATTGCCAGCATTTCTAGGGCCTGTTCCACCACTGCAGATTCAACTAGTGCAACTCCATTGAAGCCAACACAATTACATTGGCACAAAACCGGAATAATGCGGTGTTGGAACGGCCTTTTATCTTTAACATTATGAAGTGATGCTGATGAATAAGGACATGTTCTTTCTGAGACAGTACAATATTAACTACCAGGAAAGGCACACTACACTGTTCCTTTTTTTATTCCATTGAAAATATTTTTTGCTTTATATACACAAAAAGGAATATGGTCTAGTGTTTAAGGCAATTGGATGGGAACCAAAAGTCCTGGTTTCGAATTTGAGCTGAGCCACTCAATCATGTTGTGATCTTAGGGTACACAACAGCTGGGATTCCCAGTGCAGACATGACATGCGCTAGCTCTCCTCAAGCTAGTACCTAAAAATACTCAGGCTACCAACCGAAGTACAATCCCAGACCATCCCTTGGGTACATACAAAGGCAGCTAGCCTGAGCTACAACCCCTGCCACAATGGCCACACTGCTTTTTTTAGGTGTTAGCTCAAGTAGAGCTAGCACATGTCTGCCTACCCACAATAGAAAGCACCCTCACAGCTGCTGTGCAGATATTTCTCTAGATAAGTCACTCAATCTCCTTGTGCTCAGTCTCCTTGTGCAGGACCTAAATGGAGAGGAGAGACAAATACTACAATTAAGTTTAATAATTCAGTGCTCCCAAATACTCAAGAAAAGAAACAAGTTCCATAAGTTCAAAAACAATTAAAGATTTTAGAGGACTTTTTTCTTCACAATACTTAGTGCTATAATAGCTCATTTTAAGGAAATTTAAGGGGCTAGTGCTTATTACAAGTGCAAGACTAAATGTCCTTCAGAGAAGCTCCAATGGCAGTGCAAACTTCTGCCTATCCCAGTGCCTAAACACAATCAATCATCAATGGGTCTTGATCCTTTTCAGTAGGATCAATATGCAAGAATGAGAGGTTACAGTATTTCACTCACATACGCACACACAAGACACTCACTAAAACCATTTATTTGGTTGTAACTGAGATAGAATTTTTGGTGTTGATCCCAGATTTACTAGAAACTGCATCAAACCACCAACTCATTTCATGATTGCTAACAGATAGCAACAATTTTCAGTCACTATGAAGAGAAAACAGAGGTGGTTTTCAACTGGCATATTTCTGATTACCAACCCCTCAATCATCCACTCCCAAAACCTTTCTAGGTCCCAGTTTTGTATCTAACAGAGCAAGTTGTATGGAAGTCCAAAATAGTAGTACTCAGTGCTTAAGAGAGACAAGAGGAGGATAAGGGCAATAAGATCACATTCCCACTCTAAAAATGGTCTTCTGTTGTTAGATAGCAAAGGCATACATCTGTGAGTCAGATCTATTCACATAGGCAAGTCAGGATTCATACAAATTTCTCAGTCAAGATGGGTCTCAAAGAGCTCAACTTAAATTGAAATTCTTCTCATTCATTCATTTGTTTTTGTTTCCCCACATACTGCATCTGGGAAAAGAGCTTTTAATAAAAAAAAATGAAAGCAATCACAAAAACATATCAAGATGAGGCCATTCACCACATTAATCACTTTACCTTGTTCTATCTCTCTATTTGTCTAGATTGTACACCCATTGGGGCAGGGACTGTGCCTCCCTTTATGTTGTACAGCATATAGCATCTCACAGCTTCCATAGGAAAAAATAATTAGAGAGAATGACAGATTAACATAAGGAAAGATTAAATATCAACTACGTTTAGCTTGGCTAAACAATGACTAAGGGCACAGTGTACAAGTATTTGACAACACAGAGGGAAAGGAATGGAATAGAACACAGAATAATATGATGAAACTAAGCAAGGGAAAATTTACACTGAATATCATGAAAATCTTAATAGTGAAAGGAATAGTCACCAGGAGGTAATGGTAGAAACCCTATCACTTAGCACATGTTAAAACTAGATAGGACAAAACACAAGTAAATACAAGACAGGGAATACAGGCAAGTCGCCTCTTAGGCGCATTTAACATGCATGAATTCAGCTTTGCCTGCTTGGCAAAAACAGGAAAAAAAAAGAAAAATAATAATATAAAAACTGCATCTGTAGTGTGGGCGATTCCGCCCACCATTTAACTCAATGAGTGTTTCACTATACACGGTTTTTGCTTTACACACTAACCACAGAACGGAACCCCCATGTAAGACGAGACTTGCCTGTAATTCAGTGCTAGTAAGGAAATGGACTAGATGACCTAATACATCCTTCTCCATCGCTATCTTCTGGCCAAACTCTTTAGTGTCCTTTAGACCCAAAGAAATCCCTCCACATCTTTACCTCCTGAAAACTAACTGGACACCCCTTCCAGCATGACTCAGCAAAAATTAATTGGAAAATTGAGTGTGGGTTTTAGAACTTCAGCCAGGGTGACTCACCAGAAAAGCACCATATATTGTGCAGGGTCTTCATTTGTCCTTACTTCCACATCCAAACTAGCTCTTGAATGAAGTCAATCAAAACTATTGTAAGCCTAAGGGAGGAGGGATAGCTCAGTGATTTGAGCATTGGCCTGCTAAACCCAGGATTGTGAGTTCAGCCCTTGAGGGGGCCACTTAAGGATCTGGGCTATGAATCAGTACTTGGTCCTGCTAGCAAAGGCAGGGGGCTGGACTCAATGACCTTTGAAGGCCCCTTCCAGCTCTAGGAAATAAGTATTAATGGTTTCTAATGTAATATCAAACTACCAACACCAGCAGTATTTTTTTCTAACTTCATGGGGAAGAGTTCGGGTTAACCTGTCTAGCATTAATTTCATATTTATACAAATTACGTTAGATATTTTAATGGTGTACAACCAAAAAGTTAAGTGACTCATGAACAGTATTCTGTTTAAATGCTGGTTGATTTTGGAGATGCAGCTTAGACATCAAAGGTTAAGAGAAATGATAGAGTGGTGTTTTTATATTGGACACAGCAGCAGTGTGACATTTTTCTTTTCAGCTACAAGGCTTTTAGTCTGACAGTACTGATTTGTCATAGTTACTGAGCACACAAGGATCCTAATTGGAAACTTGGTGTTTTATGCACATACACGTAGAGTCAACAGAAGAGTAAACCCTATGGCTTGTGGAAGATTCATTTTACAAAAACAACACACATACAACCAAACTAGAGGGAAGAACGCAAGTCAAATAAGTGTACAGGGAGGAAAAATGCAAGCTAGCCATCAACACTAATGTCTCCTGGAATTCATTTAATCTTGTCTGCTTCATCGTCCTTTAGTTCTCATTTAACTTGCCATGAAAAGCTGAACTTTCCATTAGTGCTGTGGAAGAAGGAGGTAATAGAAAGAGATTTAACTTACTCAATTTAATGTGCAGTATTAGTTTCTATATTCTGTTCATTATAAGATCATAGGTATGTCACTAAACCAGTTATCACTCAAATTTCCATAATAGTTGCAGAGAAACACATTCAGATAACAATCTTCTCCACCAGAGCAAAATAATTTTATGTTCTCTTAATTAGACATATATCAGTAGACAAAAAGCAAGCATGTGCATGTGGCCTAGTCCCAACTCTTATGGAAGATGGTAAACTATATACTCTACATTAAATACCATAAACTATGAAATTTAGTAGACAGAAGAAATATTGGTATAATTGCAAGTATACCCACATTGTTAGACTGAGCATGTATGTGAATTTGCTGAACCTAACAAAGCCAGATTAAGACATAGGGGCTGAAGGCCTATTTCTAAAGCCTCAGTTCTTGGAATCATGTGATTTTCAGAATTCCAGCTTTCATTAAAAACAAACAAACAATTTTTAGCCTTCATGGTTGTGAAGAACATCTTGAAAATATGTCCCACTTGAAACCAATGCAGTTCTGTCTACCTGAGTCTGCAGACAGTCTGAAAATGACAGCTCCGAGACTGAAATGATAGCTTCGAGACTGGGGTATAGTGCCATGTGTATCCCACTGGGGTGTTAGCAACAAGCGTTGTTGCTGTCAGGGGGCCCAGCAGAAAGCCTTGGGTAAGGTAAGAGATGAAGAGCGCAGTGGGTCTGGTCCACCCACTCCAGTAGATATACCACAGCTTCTGGAGTAAGTAATAAGGGAGGCTGCTGTCCATATCTCTCCCGAAGGAGAATGCACTCCTGCTCCTGGGTGAGAAGTGGGTCCAATGCAACTACCCTACCCTCTCTAGAAGGGGAGGTCTATCACTCCTTCAAATGAGAACAGCAGGGCCATGGTGCCATGGCCAGGGCAATCCCTATTTCATGGTGTGTCTACAGTCCTGAATTCTTTTAATCCAGCCCTGAAATCTACTCTTGTTCTACCCTTTCCTTTCCCTTCTATTGATTTTCATGCTGTCTTGTTATGAATTGTCTCAAAGTAGGCTGTAAACCGGTGATGGGCAATCTGCAACCCCTCAGGGTAATCCACTGGCAGGCCATAAGACCCTTTGTTTACGCTGACCACCCGCAAGCACAGCTGCCCACAGCTCCCAGTGGCTATGGTTTGCCGTTCCCGGCCAATAGGGCCTGCGGGAAGTGGTGGCCCATGGGCTGCAGGTTGCCCACCACTGTGGTAAACACTTCAAAGCAGGAACTGTGTCTTTTTAAGGGATTGTACGGCATGTAGCATAATTGAGTCCCAATCCAGGCTGCTCTGTAAATTAGGTTCAGTTCACCACAAGAGAATAAAATAAGAAACACACAGTTCTCCAAACTTCATCTTTTAGATGCCTTTTCAGTATTTTCTTTGAACTACAGAGATATATTTAAGGTTAGCAACTGAGATTTTCTTTCTGTTTAATGGCTTGTGGGGGGAACTGAGTATTAAAACAAGTTGTTTATTTGATGTTTTTAATTACAATCATTTCTATAACATAAACTTGTTGTCGCTATTCCTTAATGTTTAATGTAGGTTTATTTATTTATTTAATGGACTATATGTAGAAATTATACTCAAAGCTATCCTATATAAACTAGCATGAAGCACTATCTCTTCCAGCCCCTTTTCATGTCACTTACACCAGCTTAGTTGCCATGGACAAATTCACTAGTGAGGTGTACATGAGAAGTGAGGGTTGTAATTTGTAGCTTGGTAAGTGAGAGCAGCTCAGATCCACAAAGGTAATTAGTTGTCTAACTCCCAGATGAAGGTGCCGTTACAACCCATGAAACTCGGGTTCAGCTGCTACTAACTGTAGACACCTAAACTCACCTGGCGCCTAACTTTTTGCAGTAAAAATTTCCTGAGTGCCTATGTTTCTGCCTCTGGGCATGCACACAGCTGCCTTATTCTACTTATTTCCTGCCTAAGCCCCAGAGTGATAGACAGATAGGTGTTCAGCAACCTAAGTCAGGGGTACAAGGCACCTGGTGTGGAAAAGCAGTAGGCCCTTGCTGGTAGCCCTTGTGGTTGGGGGTATCACCTGGGACCACAGTTCAAATCCTGCCTCTCTCTAAAGCGGGGAAAGGATTTCAACAGGGCTTTTCTCTATCTCAGGTGAGTGACCTCACCATTGGCCTGGGAGCGTATATTCTAATGTAGGGATCACTCAGTCTCTCCTATTGAAGTTGTTCCACTGTAACTAATTGAATAATTAATTGGGCCAGAGGGAGTGAGTGACTATATAGCTCAGTAGCTAAGGCATTCACCTGAGAAGTAGTAGAGTTCTATTCAAATCCCGTCTCCTCATCAGACAGAGGGAGGAGCTTGAAATAGAAGGTCTCTGACATCCTGGGTGAGTGCTTTAACCACTGTTGTAAGGGAGGACCTTCCCCCAACCATTTTGTGTGGAGTTAGGTGGCTTCTGAGCAAAATCTACTGGCTCAGGCCCCACGTGTGAGTTAGGTGGAGGAGCACCTATCTTTCACCAGGCTGTGGATAGCAAGCAGAGATATGTGCCTCTACAACCCAGAGTTGGGCCTTTATTTCTGTGAGAGGGGGAGAATTTATGATACATACCTCATCGGTGTTTCCCATTGGCTAGCTCCGTGCCTAACATGCTGACTTTGCGAGTAGTATTCTGTGGTGCCTCTCTCTCCCCTTCCATTGTATATGAAACCTCAGCATCTAACTCAGGCTTTGTGGATAGCAATATTGTGATTTTTCTAGACTCCCAAAAGGTAGGTGCTAAGGAGTCTGGAAGGTATAAATTACATTGATTTAGATCTTCCTCAGTTTGGCCCAAAATGAATGGTTTTAGAATAACATACCTTCTTAATAAGGTGTACCTTGTTTTGCTGAACTCTGAGTAACAGAAGATATGTGTTAATCATAAACCTGATACAGCCTAAGGGAATATACTGAATGAAGCTTTGCTCTGATGCAGCTCCTAAAACATACAGGAACAGAGATTTTTTTTTATCCTAAACGTAATAGCTCTGCAGGAGTGCAGCTTCATTCCTGTGGATCTTCTCAATGTAACAGACTGGATCTCTTTAGTAGCCCCCCTTCTTCTTTTATTCTAAGTTGGCTGGCCTGGGAGGAAATTCAGTCATCCCTACCCTGTGCTCACAGAAAGCCCAGTTATCAGTCTAGTATAGTTTTCAGATTGCCACGAAGGATTTCCTAAAATTATGTGGCATTTTAGAGACTAACAAATTTATTTGGGCATAACCTTTTGTGGGCTATATGCCCAAATAAATTTGTTAGTCTCTAAGGTGCCACAAAGACTCTTCATTCTTTTTGCTAATACAGACTAAAAACCTCTGAAACCTAAAATAATGGTTAGATCAGGGATCAGCAACCTCTGGCATGCGGCTCACCAGGTTAAGCACCCTGGTGGGCCAGGCCAGTTTGTTTACCTGTCGTGTTGGCAGGTTCGGCAGACCACAGCTCCCACTGGCCGCGGTTCACTGTCCCAGGCCAATGGGGGAGGCGGGAAGTGGTGTGGGTGAGGGATGTGCTGGCCGTGGTTTCCTGATGCGGCAGGTAAACAAATTGGCCCGGCTTGCCAGGGTGCTTACCCTGGCGAGCCATGTGACAGAGGTTGCTGACCCCTGGGTTAGGTTATACATTCACCTAAGAAGAGGAATATATGAATATTAGAGAAACTTCACAATCATTTCCGTGGCTTAAGCATAAGAAGTCAGTGTGAGTCTGAATCTAAAGATAAATATCAGATCCCCCTCCTCCATTGCATCAAACACAAGGCAATACTTGTCTTTGTCTCTAAGGCCCTTCTCCATTTAGTTCTACCCCAACTATGAAATCTAAGCTTATCAAGCTGTCAACCTCTGCCTCTCTGCCAATGAAGGCAGCCTTGATCATCTGCCTCTGTCTCTCCCCCCTGCTGTCTTCATGCCTGGGAAAAACTTTCCATCAAATATGTAAAGTTGCCACTTCTCCTCTTTTAAATTCCTCTTCAAATTTACCACCTCCACGAAGCCTGCAAGTCATGTACCCTGACAGATTAGGCAAGTGATGAGCCAAGTGACTTCTGCTTTTCTACTGAGCTGTTTGTTTTACTGGTACTTCATCTTCCAAGTTCTCCCCCACCAACACATCTGGTTAGTTTGTCCCTCTGAGTCCTGTCTGTCATGTAGATTGTGAGTACAGTTAGCCAAGAAATGGTAAATTATGTTTTGTGAAAAATTTCAAAGATTTCCAATTTTTTGATGAAAACCAGAGTATTCAAAGTTTTTGCCCCCTCCAACTTTTGTTTCCTCCTTTTGTCTCATGCCCCTTTTCACTGTCAATATTTAAAACTGAAAAAAGAAAGTGGGAAGAAGGTGGAGAGAAGGGTGTCAAAATATTTTCAGGTTTTGGTTTGAAAATAAAGAATGTTTTAACTTGTTTTTTTTTTCATTTAAAAAACAGGTTAAAAGAAACTTGTAAGAGTTTCTTTCCGGAAAGAAAAAAGAGATTATTTTTAATAATAAATAAAATTCTGAATGAAAAATTTCAGCCAGCTCTGATTGAGAGCTTTCTGGGGCAGGAAGTGTCTTCTTGGTTACCAGTCTGCACCATGCCTAGGATAAGTGGGCACTGATTCTTGATTCTGGTTCCCAGATGCCACCACAGTACAAAAAATAAACAAAATAATAAAATCTGTATTGGGACTTAGAGTATAAAGAATCACCTAGTTAGCCAGTTTTGTTACCCAAATATTATTTAGCATTGTAGGATGTCATTCATATTTCTAGAGTTCTAGAAATTAGCACACTTCATCTTAAAGGGATAAAGACTGAATTCTCAACACCTACAAAAAATACTGACAGGAAGGACCTGGGGAAAAGGAAAATTCCATGGATATTCCTCTAGTGGAGTTTCTTCCAAGCTCATTCCAGCGGGGGACTGAGTATGGAAAAGGGTTTGTACATCTTCCCTAAAGGATGGGTTCCTTCCAGAACACTCAGCTCCCTCAAGAATCTTTGGCAGCTAGGACCATCCATATGGAGGCACTGAGATATGCACCAACTCTGGCTCCCTTGCCTTTGTTCAGTTCCTTGTGAGCACAGATCCAGTCAAGATAAACTAGCAAGATTTCCTCCATTTGCTGATAACTCTCCTCCAGAAGGGATGGGGAAATTAAAATCTGAGGCTATATTAGCTTTCCCAAGGATTCCCTATAGGGCTGATAGAGAATGGGGTTGTGGGGATATGATGTACAACCAACACCTTTAGTACCAGACTTTAAATTATCCTGGTACATGAGCCAAAATAACACTCACTTCTATTCGCTAAGACATGGCAATGAAAATCAACCACTAGCTATAGCCATCTGCTAGAGAACAGCTGGGGCTGCTTACTGGACTCTAGCCTGGTGGTGCAATTAAATAGCAGGGTGGTATTGACTGATCTGTTTACTAGGTTAGACAATGTGGCTTCACCCCTCCAGCCCCCCAAATTATATAAAAAGTTGCAACTTGAACCAGATACATCCATTCTTAGAGAGAGAAGTAAGACTTAGAATTTTCTTAAAGTAAGGTTAACAAAACTCCCCTCCTTTACTGTAATTAGGTTAGTTATTCCCTTAGCACTCCAAGATAATACTTTGGTAAGCTACAATGCTGGGAGGGGATGGATAGCTCAGTGGTTTGAGCATTAGCCTGCTAAACTCACTGTTGTGAATTCAGCCTTTAAGGGGGCCACTTAGGAATCTGAGGCAAAATCAGTACTTGGTTCTGTTAGTAAAGGCAGGGGGCTGGATTCAATGACTTTTTGAGGTCCCTTCCAGTTCTATGAGATAGGTACTTTTCTTTCTCTCTCTCTCTATATATGCACAGTGGATAAACACTTCAAATAAAGTGTAGCAGGGTGATCACCTGCTCTGCCCTTAAGAGGGCTTAAAACAGTTCAGGGGAGGGCAGTGGCTGGGAGCAAGCAGTTCCCATGCTGCGAGGGGAAGCAGCCTCATCTGTAGCCATGCCTCAGCTGGCCCTTATAAGAGGGCAGTGGGCTAGGAGCACAGATTCTCTCTAGCCTGTTGAGAGGGAGGTACCTGGCTGCTGGGAGCATACCAAGTTACCTGAGCTGGGGGAAGGCCCAGGGAGCTGGGGAGCTCCAGCCTGGAAACCCCCAAGTGGAGGGCCAAATAGGTACTGGGGTTATTAGGGGGCAGCATAAATGGGTAGACAATGCAGCAGGTCCAAACCCCCTTGCCTGTGATGAGTGGCATTTACACTGCATTCTGCCCCAGTGAAGAGGGGCTAGGTGAAGGCTGACAGTGGCCATAAACTGAGGTGAGGTGAGGATAGTGGGTGGGGGTTCCCCAGGGCCAGCGCTTCCATTTAGGCAACCTAGGCAGTTACCTAGGATGCCAGGATTTGGAGGGGAAGCATTTTGCCACCCTCGGAAGCAATTCAGCGGCAGGGGTTCCTTCTGCGCTCAGGGTCTTCGGCGGCAATTCGGCAGCAGGTCCTTCACTTGCTCTGGGACCCGCTGCTGAAGTGCCTCAAAGATCAGGAGCACAGAAGGACCTCCCCCGCCACAGAATTGCAGCTGACCAGGAGTGCAGAAGGACCCCCGCCTACGGCACCAAAAACCCTGGTGCCACTCCTGGGGTTTCCTGAGGAGGGGAGACCCAGAGACTGAGGGGTATACTGCCAGGGGGCAGCACCCCAGCATGCAAGGGGCACTAGGTCTAGGAGGTATGCAGGGGCCTGGAAAAAGTGGGACACCAGCCTGCAGAGGGCATTCCAACAGTTGGAGAGCTAATTCCCAGAAGCTACCAGCAGGAGGCACCACAGGGGTGAGTCCCACACACTTGCATAAAGTAATTTAAAGCATCTAATGCTAGTTGCCTATAGGTTTGAGATCACAGCATTATTTCACTTTGGGTCACTTTTGTCTTTAGAGAAAATAGTAGGACATTTGCAAGACAGAAATTCTGATTTACTGTTTTGATTTTTTTCCCTTTTAATACTGTAACAAAATTCTTACTATTGTGGCCGTAAGTGATCTACAGTTTCAGTTACATTCCACTGAGCCACCTGTTGTCTCCTGGAGTCATAGAGCCATTTCAGCCAATAGCAACACTAGAAGAAGCAGTGTAAGCTGCTGCAGTCTTGGAGAAATGCCAGTGAAGTGTCCTCAATATTTAAAATTTCTGCATCTCCTATTCACTTGTGCCATTATAATATGGCTAATGTCAGTAAAAGTCCAATTTTGCATCAACATAGGAACTAATGGCCATCCAGTATAAGGATTTAAAACAAGAATACCCATCTAGAAATAAGCAGTAGAAAACACAATGTGAAAAAGAAAAGCATGAAGTGAATACCTTATTTGTCATTATTATACCTAGTAATAGTATGAAAATGACAGCACTGGAGCAAAAAGTGCTCAGATGATGATTGACATGTTAGAAGAATGTAGATTTATAACCAGGTAACTGCAGTAATCCATTCACTAAATATAATCCCATTAACAATGAATAAATCATTTACATTTAAAAGAAAAATTGCCATGACTCGTTAATGCGATTAACTTTCCATTAAAGAAAAACGTTATTTTTAGTCTATACTTGGTCCTCATCTTTCATACTGACAGCGTAAAAATTGTATTATGTCTGAAGGGTAAAAAATCAGTTTCATCTGATAGCATGGACTGTTATTGACCAGAGCTGACTGAACCCAGAACACAGCTGAGCTTTCAGTGTGATGCAGCAACAAAATGTGGCTGTTGGGGCGAGGGGGAAATGATGTATCTAAAAAATGTATCCAAATTGCACAGCCAATCTTAAGGAAATGTATTAATATAATAAATGCACTTCACTGGGAATAGGCAAAATGCCAGAAGTTAAGGAAAATATGTATGTCTATCTATAGATAGATATATCTCAAACAGCCCTAGAAACAATGTGCTGCTAAAGTTTTGTTCTCTTTGCTCTTTCCGGGGAAATTAGTCCTGAGTCTTCTCTAACCAGCATTATTGTAACTCTATTGCAGTCTCTGATATAAAACAAGTTCTAGCCTGATCGAAAGGCCACTGAATAGGGGAATCTGTCCTACTGTGTATAGCTAATGTTTTGACATCAGAGCCTTCAGATTATTAGAAGGGCATATCTTCCCAAGTTACAACACCACTATTTTGATGATGGATAATTATAAGGAACAGTCACTTGAGTGAGATGTCTGCAAGCTGCATAGAAACTTTAAAAAAAAACATTACAATAGAGTGTCAATTTATATGTATACCTCAATTAAATAATAATTAGAGGACCAGAAAAGCCACCACCAGGGCTAAACAGAGTAAAGAGGCAGTTGGACACAAAAATACATCATTTAAAGATCGGAAGTCAAATCCTATTGAGGAAAATAGAAAGGAACATAAACTTTGGTACCTCAAGTGTAAAAGTATAATTAGGTAGGCCAAAAAAGAATTTAAAGAGTAACTAGAAAAGACAAAAAACTAATGGCAATATTTTTAAGTATCTCAGGACAGGAGTTCTGCCAAACAATCAGTAGAGCCACTTGATGATTTAGGTGCTAAAGGAGCACTCGAGGAAGACCAGGCCATTGCAGGCAAGCTAAATGAATTATTTGCATTGGCCTTCACTGCAGAGGATGGGAGGGAGATTCCCACATGTGAACCATTCTTTTTAAGTGATAAATCTGAGGAGCTGTCCCACACTGAGGTGCTAATAGGGAGGTTTTGGAACAAATTGATCAATTGAACAGTACTAAGTAATCAGGACCAGATGGTATTCACCCATGAGTTCTGAAGGAACTCAAATGTGAAATTGCAGAACTACTAACTGTGCTTTGTAACCTATCATTTAAGTCAGCTTCTGTACCAAATGACTGAAGGATAGCTAATGTGATGCCAGTTTTTTTTTAAAAAGCTCCAGAGGTGATGCTGGAAATTACAGGATGGTAAGCCTAACTTCAGTATCAGGCAAATTCATTGAAACTATAGTAAAGAACAGATTTATCATAAATGATCACAATATGTTGGGGAAGAGTCAACACAGCTTTTGTAAAGGGAAATCATGGCTCACCAAATATAATAATTCTGAGAGGGGTCAACAAACATTCAGACAAGAGGGATCCAGTGTGTATAGTGTACTTGGACTTTTAGAAAGCCTTTGACAAAGTCCCTCACTAAAGGCTCTTAGGCAAACTAAGCAGTCATAGATTAGTGACTGGTTAGAAGGTAGAAGATAAAGGGTAGGAATAAATAGTCAGTTGTCACAGTGGAAAGGGGTAAATAACAGGTCTTCCTGTATTGGGATTAGAGCTGTTCAACATATCGATAAATGGTCTGGAAAAAGGTAAAAAGTGAGATGGTAAAGTCTGCAAATGATACAGAATTATACAAGATAGTTAAGTCCAAAGGTAACTGCAAGAGTCAGAAAGAGATCTCACAAAAATGGGTAACTGAGCAACAAAATGGCAAATGAAATTCAGTGTTGCTAAGTGCAAAAAGCGACAAAGAGTCCTGTGGTACCTTATAGACTAACAGAAGTATTGGAGCATGAGCTTTCGTGAGTGAATACCTACTTTGTCAGATGTGTCTGATGAAGTGGGTATTCACCCACGAAAGCTCATGCTCCAGTACTTCTGTTAGTCTATAAAGTGCCACGGGACTCTGTCCCTTTTTACAGATGCAGATAGAGGTGAAAGTAAGCCGGTCCAGTCCGGTGTACTGGCAAGAACCAGTACACTGTGCTGGACTGCACCAGCTTCCATGGCCAGGATTGAACGGGCTCAGAGCTCCCCACGGCTGCGGACTCTAAAAATCTCGGCCGCGGCTCCGGCGGCCGGGCAGAGGCTGAGATTTAAAGGGCTCAAAGCTCCCTGCGGCTATGGGCAGCCTGGAGCCCTTTGAATCCCAGTTGCGGCTCTGGCGGCTGGGCTGGGGCCAGGATTTAAAGGGCTCGGGGGCTCCCCTCAGTGGCAGGAGCTCTGGGCCCTTTAAGTCCCTGCCCCAGCCCCACAAAGCTTGGGGGTCCTCCTGGTGGCTGGAGTCCCGGGCCCTTTAATTTGCTGCTGAGCCCCGGGGGGCTCCCAGCCACCTCTTCAACTGGGAGCTCCTAGCTGATTTAAAGGCCCTGGGTCTCCCAGCCACAGCTGGTGCCCCAGGACCTTTAAACCTTGAGAGGCCACGCCTCTTCTGGATGAGGCCACACCTCTTCTGGATGAGGCCACGCCTCCTCAGGACTCCAGCAGTACTGGTAAGTCCTGTAAGTTGCTTTCACCCCTGGATCCAGACTAACACGACTACCCCTCTGATACTTGACGCTAAGTGCAAAGTAAAGCACACTGGAAAACATAATCCCAACTATACATACAAAGTGATGGGATAACTGTTACCATTGAAGAGAAAGATCTTGGATTCATCATGGATAGTTCTCTGAAAATATCTGTTCAATGCAGCAGCAGTCAAAAAAGTTAACAATGTTAAGAATTAGATAATAAGACAGAAAATGTCATGATGCAAACATATAAATCCCTAGTATGTTCACACCTTGAATATTCCATGCTGTTCTGGTTACCCCGTCTCAGAAAGATATATTAGAAGTTTAAAAAGTACAGACAAGACAACAAAAATGATTAGCGGTATGGAACAGCTTCCATATGAGGAGAGATTAATAAGACTTGAACCGCTCTGTTTAGAACAGAGACAAGTAAGGACGACATGATAGAGGTCTATAAAATCAGAAATGGTGTGGAGAAAGGGAACATGGAAGTGTTATTTACCACTTTACATAATACATGAACCAGGTGTGACCTGGTAGTGACTGGAGCAGACCTCATTGGAAATGCCAAGGTCAGAGCAGGCTGCAAAAAGGAGTGCAGATACTCTCAAGCCTGTTGGGTAACACTGAAGTTAAATTCCCCAACCAGTCACAAACTCTGCTTCTGATCTCCACACTGGTTATCAAGAAGTTAAAAAAGAAATCACACAGCCTCCTTTATTGCATTCCAGTTCTCTGGCTCCTAATCAGCACCTAAGTCTAGTACAGTGAGAAGTTGTTTTAAAACTCTGCTCACTATACAAAATGTTCTTCTGACCCCCAAAGGACAGCCATCTTGCCAGATCAGTATTGGGATGGATTTTACCCAAAATACCACACTGTCAGCCAATCCTTTAGTATCTAAAACTAAAGGTTTAGTATAAAGAAAAAAGAAATAATGAGAAGAGAGATGTTACAAAGACTTCATTTAAGTATGTGACTGCATTATCAAGGTACATATATCAGTTTCTTACCAGTGTTGGTGAGTTTGCTGGATGAAAGTCACTCTAGAACACATCCACAGCTGGGATGGGTCATTCAGTCCTTTGTTCAGAGCTTCAGTTTGTAGAAAAGTTCTTGCAGAGGTAAGAAGCAGGACTGAAGACAAAATGGAGATGATGCAATTGCCTTTTATATTCTTTTGCCATGAGGCTTGCACTTCCTTTGTTCCCAACAGAAGCTTCACAGCACATAACAAAGCCTTAGGATATGTCTACACTACAAAATTAAATTGATTTTATATAAGTCAATTTTTAGAAATTGATTTTTATACAGTTGATTGGGTATGTCCTCACTAAGTGCATTAAGTCGGCGGAGTGCGTCCTCACTACTGTGGCTAGCATCGACTTACGGAGTGGTGCACGGTGGGTAGCTATCTCACAGTTCCCGCAGTCTCCATCACACATTGGAATTCTGGGTTAAGCTCCCAATGCCTGATGGGGCAAAAACACTGTCACGGGTGGTTTTGGGTACATGTCGTCAGTCGCCCCTCCGTCCATGAAAGCAATGGTTGTCAATCATTTTGTGCCTTTTTTCCTGGGTCACTCATGCAGATGCTTTACCACGGCAAGCATGAAGCCCACTCAGCTCATCGTCACGCACTTTAAAAGCTTGCTGGTGCTGTTTACTGACTAGGTCAAACCTCAGCACAACCAACGTTCCTATTGTTATTGCTGCTTACTGTATGCTCCATAATATCTGTGAGAGTAAGGGGGAGATGTTTATGGCTGGGTGGGAGGTTGAGGCAAATCGTCTGGCGTCCAAATTTGAGCGGCCAGACACCAGGGCGATTAGAAGAGCACAGCAAGACCCGCTGTCCATCAGAGAGGCTTTGAAAACCAGTTTAATGACTGGCCAGGCTACAGTGTGACAGTTGTGTGTGTTTCTCCTCAATGCAAACCTGCCCCCTCTGTTGATTTTAATTCCCTGCAAGCCAACCATCCTCCCCCCTTCGAAATAAAGTAACTATTGTTTTGAAACCATGCCTTCTTTCTTTATTAGTTTTTTTTAAATGAGATAATGGAAAAGGTAGCCTGGGGAAGGAGGGAAGGACACAACCATGTTGCTTATTACAGCCACACTAAAAAATCAAACTGTTTGAATGACCGCCTTCTGTTGCTTGGGTCATCCTCTGGAGTGGAGTGGCTGGATGCCCGGATCCTCCCCACCGTGTTCTTGGTCATCTGGGTGAGGAGGCTATGGAACATGGGGAGGAGGGTAGGCGGTTACACAGTGGATGCAGCGGGGGTCTGTGCTCTTGCTGGCTTTCCTCAACATCGTGTCCTATCTTCGCTCTTTGCGCTCACTTAATTCTTTTCTAGCCTCTGCCACTGAATGCCTCCATGCATTAAGCTGTGCCTATCAGTGCAGGAAAACTGCATGAGCTCGAAAAACATGCCATCATGAATGCATTTTTTTTCGCTTTCTAATCTGCGATAATCTCAGGGACAGAGATGATAGGGGAAGCAAAGAAACATTCTATGCTCTATGATTCTGGGGAGACTGCATGGTCACCTGTGCTGCTGAGTTCGACACGCTGACCAAACAGGAAATTAAATTCAAAAGTTCCCTGAGCTTTTCCTGTGTACCTGGCTAGTGCATCGGAGTTCAAAGTGCTGTCCGGAGCGGTCACACTGGAGCACTTTGGGATAGCTATCAGAGGCCAGTACTTTCGATTTACATCTGCACTACCCCAAATTCAACCCAGCAAGGTTGATTTTTGCGCTAATCCCCTCATTGAGAGAGGAGTACAGAAGTCTATTTTATGATCCCTTTAAGTTGACGGAACAGGGTTGGTTGTGTGGATGTAGTCATTTTAAAATTGACCTAACATGGCTAAATTCAACCTAACCCATAGTGTAGACCAGGCTTAAGACTTCTTTGTCCATAGGCATGCCCCTACATGGCTTGCTGTAGTTTCTGGTCTTTCAATGGTCCCTTGATGGACCATCAAGACTAGTCAGTACTGATGCCAGTCTCTCTGAGGGTGTCACCCAGATGCATAGCACAATTTTGGAAATATAGCTATACCCTACATATCTATAACTTACAGTACAATGGTGATACAAACATATAAACAGATTATAATACTTGGCAAATTATATCATTTTTGCAGATACCAGACATGGCATACCTGGCACAACTCATTGCAATTTTACAATATTGGTATTCATAATATCCTAAAGTATCCCTCAGATTCCATACAGCATCACACCAAATTCCACCACGATTTCAACAGCTTCCACCCCACCATCAACCTCAGCCTGGACCAATCAACACAGGAGGTCCACTTCCTAGACACCACGGTGCAAATAAGTGATGGTCACATTAACACCACCCTATACCGAAAACCTACCGACCGCTATGCCTACCTTCATGCCTCCAGCTTCCATCCTGGGCACATCACATGATCCATTGTCTACAGCCAAGCACTGAGGTACAACCGCATCTGCTCTAAACCCTCAGACAGAGACCATCACCTACAAAATCTCCACCAAGCATTCTCAAAACTACAATATCCGCATGAGGAAATAAGGAAACAGATCAACAGAGCCAGAAATGTACCCAGAAGCCTCCTATTGCAAGAAAGGAACCAACAGGACTCCACTGGCCATCACATACAGTCTCCAGCTAAAACTTCTCCAACGCATCATCAGGGATCTACAACGCATCCTGGACAATGATCTCACACTTTCACAGGCCTTGTGTGGCAGGCCAGTCCTCGCCCACAGGCAACCTGCCAACCTGAAACATATTCTCACCAGTAACTGCACACCGCACTATAGTAACTCTAGCTCAGGAACCAATCCATGCAACAAACCTCGATGCCAAATCTGCCCACATATCTACACCAGCGACACCATCACAGGACCTAACTAGATCAGCCATACCATCACTGGTTCATTCACCTGCATGTCCACCAATGTAATATATGCCATCATATGCCAACAATGCCCCTCTGCTATGTACATCGGCCAAACTGGACAGTCGCTACGGAAAAGGATAAACGGACACAAATCAGATATTAGGAATGGCAATATACAAAAACCTGTAGGAGAACACTTCAACCTCCCTGGCCACATTATAGCAGACCTTAAGGTGGCCATCCTGCAGCAAAAAAACTTCAGGACCAGACTTCAAAGAGAAACTGCTGAGCTTCAGTTCATCTGCAAATTTGACACCATCAGCTCAGGGTTAAACAAAGACTGTGAATGGCTTGCCAATTACAAAACCAGTTTCTCCTCCCTTGGTTTTCACACCTCAACTGCTAGAACAGGGCCCATCCTCCCTGACTGAACTACCTCATTATCTCTAGCTTGCCTGCATATATATACCTGCCCCTGGAAATTTCCATTACATACATCTGAGGAGGTGGGTATTCACCCACGAAAGCTCATGCTCCAAAACTTCTGTTAGTCTATAAGATGCCACAGGACTCTTTGCTGCTTTAGCATCACACCAGGGACAGTCAATGAAGTTAATATGCAGCAGGTTTAATAAAACATAAGGAAATACTGCTTCATACAATGTACGGTCAGCCTGTGGAACTCCTTGCCAGGGGATGTTGTGAAGACCAAAACTACAACTGGGTTCACAAAAGAATTAGATATTTTCATAGAAAATAGGGCCATCAATGGCTGTTAGCCAGCCAAGACAGTTAGGGATGCAACCCCATGCTTTAGGTGTCTCTAACCCTCTGAAAGCCAGAAGCTGGGAGTGGACGACAGTTCACTCATTAAATTGCCCTGTTCTGTTCATTCTCTCTGAAGCATCTGGCATTAGCCATATTCAGAAGACATGATACTTGACTAGATGGAACATTGGTCTGACCCAGTATAGCCATTTGATTTTATGTTCTTAGAGAATCCTGTCCATCTATAACATCAGTCAATTCAGCTCTCTATTTCCACTGCATTTAACACCAGGGCTGGTTCTAGGATCCAATTATTGGAGGGGCAAGTGGTATTTTGGGTGTTGCTATTTAAAAAAACAAAACAAAATAAAAACTCAACAACTTTCTAGGAGCCCAGGGGCTAGTTAGATGCCTAGAAAATCTTGCTTTTTAAGAGTTTAAAAAAAATCAAATTGTGCTATTGTATAGTTCAGCTAAAGGATATACATATTTTGGACTTTCTAATAATAATTTTGAGCAGCTGGAAGACCATATGGCTGGGTGGGAGGGTAAAGGCCCTAGCAGAACCAGGCCAACTTATCACAGCTTTATTGCTGCCTTCTAACCTCTCTCTACTATTGTAAATAAATTTGCAAATATGAGCAAAAAGTAACCAAAAAGTACAAATGAAATGCAACAATTACATATTTTAAACAACAAAAATAGAAATAGACCAAAACTCATGTGATATTCATTCTTGCTTTCAGTCTCATTTCTCATTCATTTTTCAATATAATAATTAGTTCATGTTTATAATGAGTTCCTTGGGGGATTTTAACAGTGAATATTTCCCTTATCTCATTACTTTCATAACACTCAAACTAATACAATGTACTTATATAAAAAGTACAGAGTTAAATAATTATCAGTTTTCACTCTCCTGTAAGTTCACCCCTGTGTCAGTGTCTCTGTTAGCCCTGTATAAATTGTGATAAGGGCACAATCTGGCTCCCATGGATATCAAAAGAAAAGCTCTCATTGACTTAGGTAGTGTCAGGACAGGCTCATAAAACTGGACTTCACAAACAGGACCCAGTACTATAGGGTGCCAAGTGCTTCAGATCTCTCTTAAATTAGTGGGCATGCTAATAGTGGGCACTACTAAAGAGGCACTCAGCACCTCTCAGGATCAAACTACTGAGGTCATATTTTTTGCAGTCATTATGTAAGGAGAAATTTTGTTACTCCAGTAACCTGCCTAGATTGCCCACAGTTTTAATGCCAATTGTTATGCTTATTGCTGAAAGCGGCTAGAAAGGCCTTTCTGAAACCTTAGCAAAACTAACAGACCAGGAGGGGAGGGGGAAGAGAGTGACCATGAGGAGTAAACATGATTCTGTGCCCTCCTGACTTGACCTTTTTGCCAAAGCATGTAATACTAAAAAAATGGGTATAAAAAGAGGAAGGAATCTGAGCTTAATGGACACTTGAATACTTCTCAAGTTCCCCTGAAGCTGGAAAGCTGGCCACTGGATGTCTACAATTATCCACTTAAGACCTTGGGTAAATATGAATCTGGGGTAATTTGGGATGCTCTACCAACCTGTTGCAGATGTATGTAAGTGCTGGATATGAAATAAAGTAGAAGCTTTGAGTGAAAGAACTTTTGTTTGCCTGCTTGTATCAACTATCTATTGGCCAGACTGTTGTGTCCCCATTGATTTATTTCTTGTCACCATCTTGCAAAGAACCTGAACAATATTGTAAGGTGTTAAGATATTCTCTTGTTGTTCCTCTGTTTTTAACAGGTAACCTGCACAGAGCTGCAGATTAATTCTTACTGACACGTTGCAGCTGGTGTTGCTCATTAGACTTTATCTGAATATAAGGAGGTAGGAAAAGGAGCCCTGGTAGACCGCCAAGCATAGGGAAAAGTCTGGGATTAATGCAGTGTTATATAAAAATCTCCTGTCACCTTTCTGTTACTAAAACTAGATCCAGAAGTGCTGACCTTTTCTGTCTACCGGTGTGCAGCTTCTGTATGGAGGTGGGTGGGGACTGCACTGTCTTTAAATATATAAAGCTATGTTTTAAAGAAAGGAATTCAGATATGAAACATAATCATCAGTGTTATAATGAATCCCCAATTATTTGATGTCTTCTTCCAGAATTAACACACACATCCTGAGGTGTCTACATGAGTGTATGGAGCACAATGTGTTATGCAGGAAATCACAGCTGTGAAAAATTAATGAGCAAGCCTTCCAAGCTCAAGAAAAGTCAAAAGTGTGTAAATTCAGCCACTACCTTAGGTAGTAGGGAATATCCACCCTATAATATCTGACAACTTCTCTTCTAGCATCTGTAACAGAGAAAGAAAAAATTGAGCAGAATGCATTTGGGGTTAGATCCACAACAGGATCTGAGGCTGAGCACTGAAACATCTAACTTTAGGCATAGTGCTACCCAGTGGAATCCACATCCTGCATTATGCTCCCTAGGCAATGCATCTGGAGAGTTACCCACCTCATAATGGGATCCACATAAGCCAGTATGCTGAGCAATGGGTTGCTAAGCTAGTCAATGGAAAATGCCAAGGTGAGGGATGTGGCCTCTCTCCTTAGTTACTCTCAGTAGCTAATTGTTGTTTATATTGCAGTGGTACAGAATGGCCCCAGTGAGGGAAAGGCTCAGACTGTGCCAGGCAGTATACACACATAAAAAAGACAGATACAGTGGAAGAGATCATAATCTATCAAGACAATGGATTGACAAAAAAAAGACAAGTAGGGGTAATGTAAGGAGGACAACAAGCATTTAGATTGTAATCTCTTTAGGGTAAGGACTATCTACTGCTATATATTTGTACAGTGTCTAATACAATGGGGGGCTCATTCTTGGTTGGACCTTATGTTTGTAGAATGCATGCTACTGTAATAAACAAGGTCAATAATAATACAAAGATGGGCACATTTGCATAAATTAGTTAATTAATGTAGCATTCTTTCTACATTTTAGTCAGGGTGCTGTGACAGAAAATCAAGCTTAGTTATAGGATACCAGAACTACTCATGTTCGTGAGGGTTATAGAAATGCACTTTTAATGTGTAAAATACTCTAAAGAAGAAAGACTTATTGGGAAACCATCATTCAGTGATCTGGGGTCTTCTCTCAGTTTAAAAATTAATTTTATTACCCGCACTCTCTTGTGTACTTGTCCACACATAATCAACCATGAGGGTATGGTAGTCAGATCTTAACAAAATGTGACACCTCTGTGGGCTGTGAGACTCATCTTGCTATGTGAACAGACTCACCAGCATACTTTTTTTAATAGATAAGGTGCCACATTTGTGACATATCGGGAGTTCACTGTGCTGGAAAAGCAGGGTCTTTGAGTAAATTCTGAAAGTGAGTTCTTTACATGACAGGGCAGCTCTGGAGAGTATGACTTTTTGCAAATTAACTTTCAAGCCCTTCATCACTTAGGCTAATTAAAGTACATATGCAACAGAGGAACATTTGGTTTGTTGAAATGGGCATGCATTATGCATATTGGTCACCCATGCCCCTTTTCATTGTTCACAGTTAGGATTTTTCATTGTGAAGCTAGCATTAATATATGACCCGTCAGCAACATTGATATAAAAGGGTTGAAAATATGTGGCATTCACTGTGAACAGGTGTTAATTTTGAGGTATATTCTAATCTTATGTGTGTCCTTTCAATTGTTAATCAAAACATAATTAAGATATTTCAAAACAATCAAATTTTGCATTGGAGGTGCACTGGAGCTGCAAAACTCAGGTCTGGATCCAAATGTATCCAAAATGTGGAAGTGTTCAAAAATAGGGTCTTGGTTTGGTCCTTGGTTTGGAGATAGGGGCCTGGGCTGTCAAGTTCCAGAACTCTATTAATTGTCAGGGCAATGGCGTTTTACTCTGGGATTTTGATTCAGCGCTATTGCTAATATTAATGGACTAAAACTGGATAGAGTAGTTAGTTCTTACTACATAATTGAACAGACACATTTCCTCAAGGCTCGTACATTTGACAAAAATACATGAACGTTAGGAAAATGAGGACGTTCCCCAAAAGAGAAAGGAACGAAGCTAGAGAGGCCTGACTCTCTAGTCTATGGTTTACTTTTGTATTTTTGTCAGGTGCTCAATCACAACAGTGATGAGAAAAATAAAAATACCTAGATATCAGCACAATTTCCTTTGTAAAATTAACTTAATGGAAAATGCTATCTTTGTCATGGCTTAGATCCTTTCATTCATAAAAATACAGTCTGAAAAATGGTACTCTACCTGGTTATGTTTAGACTTCTTCCAGCTCTAGGATTTCATATTGCAGGGCACCTGTTCAGTCCAAATATTCTCTTGGAATTCCAATTGTATGCCAGTGTTTCATTTAAAAAAAGAGGAATGAGAGGATAAGTTAAAGGAAACCTTATAAATATACACTGCTGCCAGGACAAAGTGCTTATGAATAGAAAGCAAGCTTTAACAGTTCAGTTGATGTGCATGTAATGTTCTACGCTGCTATGTCTGAAAACTGAAGAATAGTCCTAGTTTCATTCTTTACTAATCAGAATTAAGACTTAGTAAAACTAAAGTTATTGAAAAATTTCCATTTTTTGTTTGACATTCTTGAGAGAAATTTTGATTTATGAATGATGGTAATCAGTTTTTGATAGAAAATGCTACAGTTTAGTTTTAATTTGATTAATAAAGTATCTCTAGCTTTTTCTCCTTTTAAGAGGAAAAGTGTCCAACAAACAAATAGCCATTTCTTGTGTAGTCAGAATTTTGGTTTAAATAATTGAATGTTAGGTACAACTGGAATACATGAAAAGTCCAACAAATTTCTTCAGGAGAATTAATGATTTATTTATTTATTTTCTGCTTTGTTTCATTAGTATGGACAATAGTTATTCGGGGATTCTTTTCATCTTTGTTTGATACTACTTCTATCTAAAGGACAATACTATGAACTTCTTACATTTAAGTCTTAAAATACTGGCTACCAAGAAATTGGTTAAGAAAATCCAATTCTGAACTGCTTGCTGATCTCCTAATCAATACAAGAGATGGCCACTTTTCTATTCCTTGTATTGTTGTACATTTGACATTGAGAAAGAGAAGTGTTATCTGTGTAGTTAGTGGAAATGGTTTTCACTTACTGGGAAAATTTGAGATTTCAAAAAGTTTTCCTCCTGAACTGGGATGGAGTCAAAATCCCAAAAATGTTGAGGAGCCAAAAATCTGAAAAAAAGTGTCCTTTCTGGTCAACTGAAACATTTCCTTTCAATTTTGACCTTTTATTTTTTTAAATATTTTTAACTATAAGTTACATTTCAAAACAGTGTCTTTCAAATCAAAAACCAGAATTTCTCATTTTGAAAATGTCATAACTGTTTTCAAAAAAGGAAATTCATTGAAACTGACCTTTTCCCATGAAAAGTTTGTTTCGATTATTCAACATTTTTTGAGAGGAAAAATGTTTTGTTGAAAAGTTCCTCAGATAGCTCTGGTTATGATGCTGCATTCAGAAAAGCTTTTCAGCCATGTCACAATGTATAATGGGGCTTTAAGATGCAATGAAGATACACCATACAGTGATATAAAGTATCCCGTATTAAACCTGAGACCAGCTGATGCTCACACAAGCCAGTGTAACATAAACAGAATAGCACCTTTTGGTATTAATTGCAAGATTTTGTGATACATGACTGTGATAAATGAAGGTGTGTGTGTGTATGTGGAGGGGGTTAGCTCCCTTTTATGGACACCCAGCCAGACAGTTATTTATAAGTCCCTCTTAGTGGCTGTCCTCTGCTTGCTTTACTTGTAAAGGGTTTAAAAAGTCCCCCAAGTAAAGGAAAGGGAGAGGGCACCTGAGCCAACGGGAAGGTTAGAACTTTTTAAAATGGAAAAAGAAACTTCCCCTTTGTGTCTGTTGTTTTTCTCCGGGAAAGAGGGGAACAGGGAGCAGTTATGCCATGGGAAGCTTTAAGCCAGGTATGATCATAACTTATCAGATCATACCTAGAACCATTTATTTGGAACTCCCAAATGTGTAAGTAGATCAGGAATGTTTGAAAACAGGTGATTAGGGTTATTTCTGTTTATTTCTTATAGCTAATGGACTCCTCTGTGATAACCCTAGATGCTTTTGTTTGCTTGTAATCTTTAAACTGAACCCCCCAAGAAAGCTATTTTGGGTGCTTAATTTTTGGAATTGCTCTTTTAAAATCTAGCAAAAGCCGAAATTCCAGTTGTTGTTTTTAATAAAATTTCTTTTTTTTTAAGAACAGGATTGGATTTTTGGTGTCCTAAGATGTTTGTGCATATGTTGTTTAATTAGCTGGTTTCCTTTGTTTTCTTTCTCAGCTCTTTCCTGGAGGGCGGGCGGGTTGTGTATGAAAGGGCTTGAGGGTACCCCACAGGAATGAATTCCCAAATTAATCTTCCTGGGTTCCAAAAGTGTTTTTGCATTTGGGTGGTGGCAGCATTTACCAAGCCAAGGTCAGAGAAAAGCTGTAACCTTGGGAGTTTAATACAAGCCTGGAGTGACCAGTATTAATTTTTAAAATCCTTGCAGGCCCCTACCTTCTGCGCTAGAACTGCCAGAGTGAGACTTTCTTGGGGGTTCAGCTTAAAGGTTATAAACAAACAAAAGCACCTGGGGTTAGCACAGAGGAGTCCATTAGCCATAAGAAATAAACAGAAATAACCCTAATCGCTTCTTTTTAAACATTCCTGATCTACTTACACATTTAGAAGTTCCAAATAAGTAGTTCTAGGTATGATCTGATAATTTATGATCATACCTGGCTTAAAGCTTCTCATGGCATAACTTATACTTAACCGGCTGGCTTGGTGTCCATAAAAGGGATCCACCTCCCCTCCCCTTCATTTATCACAATGACCCAGCAATATGTTTTCCTCTGACACAAAGTTATTGTCTCATATATCAGGCTATATAACGTTAAGTTGCAGAGCTCAAGACTTTCTTGGACTCGCATATTTAACTAATAGTAGAACTGTTTAAGAAATTTCATTTTTGTCATAAACAGTACATATGTTGACCAAGAAAAAAATAATATTATTAACATGACATTATGCCAGTTAATTTAATTGTTTAAATAGCATTATCTAGTTAAAATCCCTTTTAACTTATTCATAAAATCTGATGCTTCTTTCTGGGTTTCCTGATGTTCGCCTGTCACTACCACAGGCAGAGGAAACTGCTGAAACGTACAAGGCAATTTACTTTATTTGTCTTCCATAGTTCACTAACGGGTTGTTTGATCTTTGTGACTGAAAATCATTTTCGCAGCTTGCCAAAACACAACTTATTTAAATAAGTCTATACCATTACAATGTATCAATACAATTATCAGAACATCTTTGAAAGCCTAAATCTCAAAGCTCAGGGTTTTGAAAGAGATTGTTTTGCTCACCATTTCCCAGCAGAAAAAGGTGTAGCTGTAATGTCATAAAATACAAAGCGAAAAAAGATACAAGGCATCTTGCTCATTGCTTTTCCACAGAGAATCTTGGAGTCAAGGCAAAAGATTACAAGTGTGAGATTTTAAAAGACCTAAATCATCTTTGCAGTTTGTATGATGAAACTCTGGGCAGAATTAGAAATGTTTTCTATCTCTATAGATACTTATCATGGGGATGAAGTGATATTAAAGCACTTTTTAGGTGTTTATATATTATTCCTGTGAACACCCGTATGAGGCAGAGCAGTATTATTATTCCCATTTTACAGCTGGAGAAATGTGGCACAGATAGATTAAGTAGATTTAAGAGAAGCAGCCGTGTTTGTCTGTATCAGCAAAAAGAACAGGAGTACTTGTGGAACCTTGGAGACTAACGAATTTATTTGAGCATAAGCTTTTGTGGGCTACAGCCCACTTCATCGGATGTATGTAATTTGTCCAAGATCATACAAGAATCCTGTGGTTAAGCCATTAATTCAGCCTGCAGCTCCTGAGACCCAGTCCATTGACTTAGCCACAAAACCATCTGTCCATTTGATAGGATACCCATTAAAATTAAATCAGTTACAGATGGAAAATATAAATTCTATTACTGCAAAACATTACTTTCATCTTTGTAAATGACAGGGTCATTGGAACATAGTGAATGACAACAGTATAGATTAAAATAAGAGCTGGGCAGGAAATGGTTTTCCTGTCCCACAAGAGATTTGAGACTTCAAAACTCTTTTCTTGTCTTGAATCATGATGAAGTCCATCTCAAATTTTCATGAACCAATAATCCTCAAAAAAAATTTCAGATCAGGCAAACTGAAATCTTTCATTTTGACAATTTTGAAACATTATTTCAATTTCAATATTTTAAGATTTTATTAGTTTTGAACTACAAATTGACTAAAATTTTAGTTTGAACTATAAATTAACTAACATTTCTAAATGAAAAGTCATTTCAAACCAGAACAAAAAACTTTTTTTCATTTTAAAAGTAAAAATGGGATGCTCTGAGAGTTTCAAAACTTTTTTTTTCAAAAACGTTCAAAGAGAGAGATTTCTCAAAACTGACCCCTTCTTAAAGAGTTTTGACAAATCAGCATTTTCCAAGAAAAAAAGCTACTGACTGGAAAATTCCTTATCAGCTCTAGTGGAAATCCTCTGGTTTTCTATAAAGGACACAAATGTGAAGAACTAGAAATACAAAGAAACATTATATTTATATCAAAGTTAAGCCTAGTTCCCGTTTTCAGCAAGGAAAGTCTCTATTTAAGGATAAAAGTCATGAAAAAACAAGGATGTTGTTATGGTAGGAACCTATAATAGACCATTGAACCAAGAAGAAGATGTGGATAAGGCTTTTTTTAAACAACACAATTTTGCAAAATCCAGGATTTAATGGTGATGAGGGAACTTTAACTACCTAGACCTCTGTTGGGAAAACAGTCTATCCTCTGCTGTATTATTTCACAAGTTCTTGGATAGCACTGGAGACAACTTTTTATTTCATAAGTTGTAGAAAACATCTAGGTGATGCTCTAGATTTGATTCTGACAAATAGGGAGGAACTGGTTGAGAATTTGAAGGTGGAAGGCAACTTGGGTAAAAACGATCATAAAATGGCACAGTTCATGAATTTAAGGAATGATAGGCAGGAAAACAGCAAAACAAAGACAATGAACTTCAAGAAGGCAGACTTTAGCAAGCAGAGAATTGGCATGTAAGATCTGCAGGAAGCAAGTCTAAGGAGAAAAAAGAGATGAGGGTGGTTTTTTAAAGAAATGTTATTAAGGGCACAAGAGCAAAATATCCTAATGCATAAGAAAAATAGGAAGCATAGTGAGAAACCATGCTGACTTATCCAGGAGATCTTCAATAGCCTGAAACTCAAAAAAGCGTAATACAAAAAGAGGAAACTAGGCCAAATTATGAGGGATGAATATAAAAAAAACAACAACATAAGCATGTACAGACAAAACTAGATGGGCAAAGGCAAAAAACAAAATTTAACCATATAGGGACATAAAAGGCAACAAGGAAACATTTTAGAAATATATTAGAAGCTAGAGGAAGACCCAGGACAGAACAGGCCCATTACTCAATGAGGCAGGAAAGACAATAACCAAAAACTCAGCAATGGCTGAAGTGTTAAAATGCCTTTTTCGTTTCAGTTTTCAACAGAAAGGATAACAGTGATTGGACGATTAACATAGCAAACATGAGTGTAAATGGGATAGGATCTGAGACTAAAATAGGCAAAGAACAAGTTAAGAATTACTTGGACAAATTAGATCTCTTCAGGTCAGCAGGGCCTGATGAAATACATCCTAGAATACTTAAAGAACTGACTGAGAAGAGCTCTGAGCTATCAGCAATTATCTTGAGAAATTGTGGGGAATGGGAGAGATCCCGGAGGACTGGAAAAGGGTAAATATAGCACTCATCTATAAAAAGGGCAATAACGACAACTCATGAATTATAGATCAGTCAGCTTAACTTCAGCACCAGGAAAGATAATGGAGAAAATAATCAAATGTATAAGCACCTAGCAGATAATAAGGTGATAAGTAACAGTCAACATGAATTTGTTAAGAATATATCATGTCAAAACTATTTAATATCCTTCTTTGCTGGGGTAACAAGTGTTGTGGATGGGGGAAACATTAGATATGATATCTCTACTTTAGTAAAGCTTTTGATACTGTCTCACATGATCATCACATAAGCAAATTAGGGAAATACAGCATAGATGGAGCTATTTTAAAATTGGGTGTACAACTGGATTTTCTCAGAGGCTTGTTATCAATGGTTCATAGTCAAGCTGGAAGGACATACCTAGTAGGGACCTGCAGAGATCTGTCCTGGGTCTGGTTCTATCTGATATCTTCATAAGTTATTTGGATAATGGCATTTAGATTGCATTTATAAAGTTTGCAGATGATATCAAGCTGAGAGGGATTAGAAATGCTTTGGAGGAGAGGATTAGAATTCAAAATTATCTTGACAAACTGGAGAAATAGTCTGAAATAAATGAGATGAAATTCAATAAGGACAATGAAAAATACTAAACCTAGGAAGGAACAAAAAACCTAAGAATCCATTGTACAAATACAAAATGGGAAATGACTGCCTAGGAAGGAGTACTGCAGAAAAGGATCTGGTGGTTATAGTGGATCACAAACTAAATATGAGTCAAGAGTGTAATACTGTTGGGGAAAAAAACCCAAAACAAACATAATTATGGGATGTATTAGCAGAAGTGTTGCAAGGAAGAAATGAGAAGTAATTCTTCTCCTCTACTCCATGCTGATTAGGCATCAGTTGCAGTACTGTGTCTAGTTCTGGGCATCATCCTTCAGGAAAGATATGGACAAATTTGGGAAAAATCTAGAGAAGAGCAACAAAAATGATTAAAGCTCTGCAAAACCTGACCTCTGAGGAAAGATTGAAAAAATGAATTTGTTTAGTCTGGAAAAGAGAAGACTTAGGGGTGACATGATGATAATTTTCTAGTATGTAAAAGGCTGTTATAAAGAGAAGTGTGATAAATTGTTCTGTGTATCCATTGAGACCAGCACAAGGAGTAATGGACTTGAATTTCTGCAAAGGAGGTTTAGGTTGGACATTAGGGAAAACTTTCTAACTGTCAGGGTAGTAAATGTAACAAATTACCTAAGGAGGTTATGGGATCTCCATCACTGGAATTTTAAAAAAACAGATTAGACAAACTCCTCTCAGGGATGTTCTAGATAATGCTTAGCACTTCCTCAGTGCAGGGGACTGGAATATATGACCTCTTGAGGTCCCTTCCAGTTCAACATTTCTATGATCTATATTGTATATTCCTCAGAATTTAGATGCCATGGTGATGGGTGCCTTAAAAATGCTATAGATAGAACAGTGCATTCTCTAAAAGATTACTGCCATTATACAGTCTGAGAGGGGGAATGGCCTATCTTCTTTATAACTCGCCTACTTGACAATCATAGGGTCAGAAGGGATCACAAGATCATCTAGTCTAACTCCCTGCCAAGGTGCAGCATTTGTTGTGTCTAAACCATTGTAATACAGGATTTGCTTTCCAAGGTGCTTCTGGTTCTTTTATTACTGCAGTATATAGATGCTGAACAAAGCAATTAAGATTTGCCTCATCATGACATTTTGAAGTTAAGGCTGCAGGCCAGGACTACGAGGTGAGATTTTAATGGAAATTTTAGAATCAAATCTTGCAAATACTTACTGCTGAGCGTAATGCATATTACTATGAATAATTCCATTAACTCAGATGTGACTACTCACATTAGTGATCAATATATTCAACAGCAAGTATTTGCAGGCTTAGGACCTGAACACATTCATTCAGTATAAGTCAGCGAAAATTGTTTTGTCATGCATCAAAATTAAGATTCCTATTTTTTTCTACTATATTTTTTCTGTTTCTTCTTGTACCATAATTAGGTGTTTCCTTCTTGCCTACTTTCTATTTTCATCTGAACTCTGTCTCTATTTTTTTAAAAGACGATAACAAGCATAGGCCTATTCCTCTTCTCACTCCCCTTTTTTCTCTCATTTTTACTATCATTTTCCTATCTCCTGTTTCTGATTTTTCACACTTCTTCCTTTTCTGATCTCCATGACTCTGTTTCACTTTGCACATGAATGTGGCTGCAAAGGGAAGCTACAGCATCCTGATCAGACTCCTTTTTCAGGGCTTGTCTACACTGGCAACGTTAAAGCTCTGCCGGAGCAGCGCTTTAATGTGGCTTTAATAGTCGTGGCTCTCTCCAGTGCTCTAAAAAATCCCTCGATGAGGCACATAGCTACCTGTGCGGGAAGCACACGGCTCCCGGTGCAGGTGCACTGTCTATACTGGCACATTACTGCTCTGAAACTTGCAGTGCTTGGGGCGGGGGGGAGGTGTTTCACACCTCTGAAGGAGAAAGTTGCAGCATTGTAAAATGCCAGTGTAGTCAAGCCCTTAGTGGGCTCCATGTGTAAAAAGCCTGATGCTATTCATGGTTACTTTCCCAATGTACTCCCATCCATGTGTGTAGCCAAATTCTGCTCTGTTACCTTGGTGCAACGTCACTGACATCTGTGTAACTGAGAATTAAATAGGGCCACAAAATGCTTCTGCAGTATCATAACCAGAAACTACTTAACTCAAAGAGACTTAAACACATGTGCAGGCCTGTGGCTGAATAGGGATGGTCAAGTATTTGTTTAAAATTAAGCATGTGCATGAATCCCTTCTTGAATCAGTGTTTGAAGGACTATCTGAGAATGGCATAAAGATTTTTCTGCATAGAGCAAGATTACACAGTCTGTAATTGTACAAAGAAATTCTCCTGCTAGGTGGATTACAGTTAGCATTCATTAACTCATGGAACAGAGCAATACATCAATAAGGCTGCATCTTGCATATGAACTTGAATGATTGTATAATTGAAACATTTTCTGAGTTCTGTGAGGTCGTACTTTGTTCCTCTTCCTCATTCCTTATCCTTCCTTTGAATCCATGCCACATCCACCAATGCATCATCCGTAAAACCTGGGACTCAGATTAACTTGTGTTTGATGAAAGGTGATGCTGGAAAACCTGTAGACTTTTATGCAGTCTCTCTCTAAGCAGGTCAGAGAATTTGAAAGCACTAATCACTCAAAACTAGGGTAACGACAGTTGAATCCACATTTAAACACGCAAGGAGGCAACCCATTGTAGTGACCATGTCAAAGCTAAGAGTATTATTTACTACACAACATATAGTGGAGATGGGGCACTCAGGCTTATTTAGGGTATATTTTATACAAAATAAAACTAGATGGCATAATATAATGTGTGAAAGTGATAGGATAACATTTAAAATGTGTGAAACAAGGATTTAACTAGAAACTTGAAAGTAAAAACAGCTTTTATTTATTTATTTTTTAAAAAGGAACTATTCTGCCTCAGGACAGTTAATGGAAGGAGACAGTTTTTAAAGAACATCATTATATTACAGTGTGTAGCAAGGCTCTTACTGGTTATGATGGTGCAAAATGCAGCAGCATGGTTATTGCATGAAATGGGCAGAGTGGATTCTCTCTACCTGCTGCTTCACTCTCTGCTGTGCCTGTCAATTGGCACATAAATCAAATGTAAGTTTTTAAATTGTAGTTTGTTAAAAGCCTATGTGGATTATGCTCCATGTACTGTATCCCACAGATCTTCTAATAGACTAGGTACAACCTAACCATCTTGCAATGGGAGAAGTAAATGGGAGTTCAGATTCAGAAGAGATTACAGAGGGGAAAAGACAAACAGGTGCTGCTCATATTTTTGTATCTGTTGCCCTCTGATTTTTCAAATTCCCCTTCTGCCACCTAGCAAAATGCCAGAGAATTAGCCATTTTAGAAAAGTACCATAAAAACCTACCCATTTGCCAAAATTTTGAGCATATTTTAATATTATGTTTAATTTTATGTTGTGGCACTTGCAATTCTTCAAGTGATTGCACATGTCCATTCCACTGTAGGTATCTGTGCACCTCTTGAGGAAACATGAGCACCTTCTGCTACCTCATGCCACTACACACAGATGTAAAGCATAGAGTTGCTGCTAACGTCCCTCAGTTCCTTTCTATTACTGGTGATGGCTGTTGAAGCTGCTATCCTTGCATTTGCAAGTCTTACCCTCTTTACTGTATATTGTTAGTTTTAGTAGATGTTTGAATTTTTGTACAGATATGCGAGTAAGTTTAGATTAGCACAGGGATTGGCAACCTTTGGCCTGCAGCCCACCAAGGTAAGCCCTCGGGCAGGCCAAGTCGGTTTGTTTACCTGCCATGTCCGCAGGTTCAGCCGATCATGACTCCCACTGGCCACGGTTCACCGCTCCAGGCCGATAGGGGCTGCTGGAAGTGGCACAGGCTGAGGGATGTGCTGGCTGCCACTTCCTGCTGCCCCCATTGGTCTGGAGCAGCAAACCGTGGCCAGTGGGAGCCACAATCACCCGAACCAGCAGATGCGACAGGTAAACAAACTGGCCAGGTCCGCCAGGGGGCTTACCTTGGTGGGCTGCGGGCCAAAGGTTGCCGATCCCTGGATTAGCATTTATTAACATAGGGTCACCAGTTCCCTTTTGGTATGGGTACCATATTCATATGTCATTCTCATCACCTCAGATCTTGTCATTCATGTAACAAGTCTATGCTAGTGAGTGACCCAACTCCCAGCTGCCTTAAATGACTGGGGGAGGTACATGTGAGTGACAAATGCCACATTTGTAGGGGGTTCAAACTCCACTTAAAGAAGCACAGGGCAGCCAGACTCAAGTATCTGCTCAGGAAGTCTGCACTTTCCATGCCACTGGAGCCTTCCCACTCAGAGTGGGTACTGAGCACATCCAAATTTGCATTCATGTCATGCTCCCCATCAGTACTCTGCCCAGGCTGGGGAAGCTAATGATTCAACCAGCAGACCAAACTCAGTGATAAATCACCTGGTCATGTGCCAGGTGAGAAATGTTGTGCATACACTAAAAAGAAGGCGTGCTCCCCTTGATTTGACTGAGTTAAAAGGCAGACCCTCATCACTGGTATCAAAGACTTAAATCTTCTATAGACTTGGTACCAGGGTCTCCTAAGACTTCAGTGAAAGCACCGTGTGGAAGCAAGAACACAGAAGTGCACTCGGTGAAGAGGCACTCCCAGGCCCAGTCCTTCAGCCAGGAGAAGTTGCTGACTCGGGATCTTAGGACAGACCTGTTCAGATCAATCTCTGAAGTGCCAACACAGATTTTGGTACCTCAGAACTAAGAGCCCCGTTCCTATCACACCTACATGCCAGGTTTTTGAAGCAGCTTCGGAATTACTGAACCTCTCGATACCAGCTTCCCCAGTTATTCAGGACTGCTGCAGGTACTGGCATCAGGCGTACATGCTTCAGCCCTGATGCATCGTTCAGTACAGGTGGCCGTAACAGTTAGTGCACCTCTCAAGAGGATTCCGTTTAGAGCAGGGATTGGCAATGTTTGGCATGTGGCTCGCCAGGGTAAGCCCCCTGGTGGGTCGGCATCTGGTTTGTTTACATGCCATGTCCACAGGTTTGGCTGATCACAGCTCCCACTGGCCGCAGTTTGCCGCTCCAGGCCAATGGGAGTGGCAGGAAGCAGCAGCCAGCACATTCCTCGGCCCGCACAGCTTCCCACAACACCCATTGGCCTGGGACAGCGAACCGCGGCCATTGGGAGCAGCAATCGGCTGAATCTGAGGACGTGGAAGGTAAACAAACTGGCCCAGCCCACCAGGGGGCTTATCCTGGAGAGCTGTGTACCAGAGGTTGCCGATCCCTGATTTAGAGGGAGACCAGAGATGATCTCACCAGTATCTCCAATTCCAGACTCGGAACTAGTCTCCCCTGTACTGATGAGGTCAGCTTCCACTTGTTCTGAGGAAAGGGACTTCTCATCAGACTCTGAGATTGACCTTTACACATTTCAGGCTGTGTGTGTACAGTGGCCCTAGTGAGGTGCCTGCCCCTCGTGGTACTGGCCACAGACTCAGCATTCCAAGATCCTAGATATAATTGGGTGCCACTTCCATATCAATGGCCCTTTTGGACTCCTTGGGGCTTTTTCTCCACATTCTAGAGCATCTCTGCTCCCTTCCCACCATACTACATCAGCTAAGCATTGGAAGTATCTGAAAAAGGTCATCATCTGTCCACCTCCAGCCCTGGGACCAGTACCATGAATGGGGAACTGCATGTTCTGGATTCCCCTATGGAGCAGTTGGAGAAGGCTGTACCTCAGCAACCCTTAACTGTTGCTGCTTCATCATCTGATGGTAGTGATAGCAGTGATAACAAAGCCTGCTTCTCCCCATCCTGATGATTACAGACCACATTAGGTTTTGTTGTTAAGGAGAGTGGCTGCAGCTCTGGATAGCCATCTGGAAGTAGTGCAGGAAAAATCACACAGACTGTAGACCTTTTAGCCTTAGCAGGACCGTCTAGGGTAGTTCTCCCTATTAATGAGGCTGGATCCTGTCAAGGTTTTATGGGAGATCCCGTCTTCCCTTCCTCCCATTGCAAAATGGATGGAGAGAAGATATTATGTCACATTGCAGGGGCTGGAACACTTCTAGAACCATTCTTCCCTGGGCTCCCTGGTAGTCTCTGGTGCTCATGAAAAAGAGAGACAGGGACAATCTCTGCTGCTAATGAGAAAGAGAGACAGGGATAACTGGCATTAACACCAAAAGGGATAGAAACTAGACCTATTCGGAAGGAGGTTTACAGCTTAGAATTGCAAACCAGCAGGCTCTGCTGGGTCAGTATAATTTTAGCCTGTGGGATAATATCCTGAAATTTAAGGACAGGCTTCTGGATCAGGCAAAGCAGGAGTTTGCTGCTATGGTGGAGGGAAGGGCAAATTATTTGCCTGAAAACCTTGCTGGCAATTCTACATGTGGTGGACCTTGCGATTCGAGCTATGGCTTCCAAGGCATTCCTCTTGCTTGCAGTTGTCAGGTCTTCTGCCAGAGGTGCAACAAACCATCCAAGACCTCCCATTCTAGGGCTCCTTGCTCTTCTCTGAAAAGACTGATGAGAGGCTACCTAGCCTTAAAGATTCAAGGGTGACCCTTAAGTCTCTGCATCTGACGAAGTGGGTATTCACCCACGAAAGCTCATGCTCCAAAACGTCTGTTAGTCTATAAGGTGCCACAGGACTCTTTGCTGCTTTTACAGATCCAGACTAACACGGCTACCCCTCTGATCCTTAAGTCTCTGGGGATTTATACACCAGAAAGCCATTCCACTCGCAGAGGTCCCAACAGTTTATGCCTTTTGTGCTAGGACCAGTGCAGGGAAAGGGGCAAAAGTTAGAAGATTCATCCTCCTTCCTCCACTTCTGCAGCTGATTTTTTTCATGTAGGCAAACTGGGTCGTCTAAGCAAGCATTTTGACCTGTTGGTAAAGAGCTGTCTACAACATCCCAGAGCAGGCCATTTTCTCCCTTGGTGGGTAGGGCCTTCTCACATAGCTCTCAATGCAAACCAGTGCCTTAAAATACCATTTGGCCCTCATCAGTACACTGTAACGATAGAAAGCTTAAGTCTTGCAGTGCCAAAAAGAGAATGAAACACAGCTGTCCTGTAAGGAAACAATTATTTAAAATAGCACATGAGGACATAGTATATGACATGGCATCTAGAGTAAGTATTGTGTGCACTGCATTAAACATTGAGGTTATAAACTATATTAGATGCCAGTTATGTGTTGCTCACTGGTTTGCAAGGATCTAATTTATTTATAAATGTGCAGATTAAAAAATCCATGTACATAATTAAGGCTACGTGTCTGTCACAGAGGTCATGGAAGTCATGCTTCCCTAGGGGGAGCTCCCCGGAAGTGGCTGGCATGTCCCTGCAGCTCCTATGTGGAGGGGCTAGGTGGCTCTGCGTGCTGCGCCTGCCCGCAGCTCCCATTGGCTTTGGTTCCCGGCCAATGAGAACTGTGTCTTGCTATAAAGGACTGTGTCTTTGGGAAATGTATGGGAAATACTGGATGGTTTTGCAACAATGGGGTTCCATAACTGCGGTGGGGTGATAGGGGGCATGCATATCCTATATTTGCAATGGACCACCTTGCCACAGAGTACATTAACAGAAAGTGCTGCTTGTCTATTGTATTACAAGCACCAATAGATCATCAGGGACGTTTCACCAGCATCAGTGTGGGATGGTCAGGAAAGATGCATGACACACACATCTTTAGAAACACATGCCTGTACGGAAACCTGCAGGTAGGAACTTTCTTTCTGGACCAGAGGATTACCACTGGGGATGTGGAAATGCCAACAGTGATCTTGGGAGACCCAGCCAATCCCTTACTCCCGTCCACCTTGGCAGCAGCAAGGACCACTTACAATAGACCCAGGAGATGCAGAATGACTATTGAATATATCTTAGGATAGGGGTCAGCAACCTCTGGCACATGGCTCACCAGGGTAAGAACCCTGGCGGGCTGGGCCAGTTTGTTTACCTGCCGCGTTGGCAGGTTCAGCCAATCGTGGCTCCCACTGGCCGCTGTTTGCTGTTCCAGGCCAATGGGGGCTGCAGGAAGTGGTGAGGGATGAGGGATGTCCTGGCCATGGCTTCCCGCTGACCCTATTGGCCTGCAGTGGTGAACCTTGGCCAGTGGGAAGTGCGATTGGCCTAACCTGCGGACATGGCAAGTAAATAAACTGGTTTGGCCTGCCGGGGGCTTACCCTGGCAAGCCGCATGCCAAACATTGCCAATCCCTGCTATAGAGTGTAGATCGAGTCATAGTTAAAAATGCAAAGTCTGTAGGACCCAGGTCAGGCTAGTGTCCTGGGGCCTGTAAATCACAACAGCCAACATAAATTCCAATCCAACTCAACCCCCGTCCCGCCCCACCCAATTCCTTTTCCTGTTTATATAGCCCAGCCCCAGAGCAGGACAGGGTTTCTTTGATTGCTCCCATGCTTTAAGCTCCTGGCTGTCCCTTAAAGGGGGTAGTAAACCTAGGTTCACCGCATAGAGATTACCATTAGTTCACAGACACATACCTAAATGATTTAGTCATGTAGTGGTTTTTTCTGTGGTCCAAAGCCATCAAAAGAGTAAATTCAGAGAACATAGTAAAACTTTCCAGTATGGTTCTGTTCCCTTTTCAGCATCTCTCTGGAGATCAAACAAGACATGTGCCTGGAGAGCCTCTTGATCTTGAAACCCGAAGACCAACAGCCCTGCTGTTGAAATCAAGAATTTACTGATATTCATTGTTAAGAAACACCTAAGTTTCTAATTCTAGTTCAAAACCTTTTTTAATCTTGACAGTTTTGAAAATGGCTTTTCATTTACCTGCTTTTCCACAAAATGTACCTTAAAGTTAAAGGATTTGCTTTTTATTCAAGTTTTCTTGAAGGCTAATATACTGTAGAATACATTGTAACACACTGTCAGGCAGGCAAAAGAGTGGTTTCCTTTCACCTTTAATGACGACTACAGAATAGGAGAGAGAAATAGAAGATTTTTTGTGTTGTCAGTGCTTTAAAAGTGCTTTGTTCTTACAGAACCTGAGAGGGCTCTTGATCTTTTAGGGAGCTTTAATAAAGGAGAACTTTATAATGTTAAAGCAATAATCAATACAGGCAGTCAAGCGCTTCTGAGATATGGCCCCAGCTCATACAAATATGACCTCTACGGTTACTAGATCTTGTAGACCAGAAATCTGAGTTTGCAAATCAAGTTTCCTGTTTCTCCCTCTGTTTTCACTAGAAATTCTTAGAGCAATTGGAATGCTTATTCCAGTCAGAAATACTTACTGCCTGGATTCAGCCTCTATAGTCACTGCCTGCAATTGTGATGCAGGTGAAGGGGATACTTGAATCACAGAGAGATTCTCCACATGCTAGCAGAGTACCCTACTCATTGTGCTAACTGGTATGAGGGAGGTTGTGCTCTCTATTCCCCCACCCCAGCCATTGTGAGTAAAGTCATCTATAGGAGCCAGATCTCAAGGGTGAGCTCTGAGATTGGACCCCACAAGAGAGCTTGAATGTCTTGTGTGGGGCTGCAGTGCATATGTTCAGAGCCAGAAACATAGATGCCTAAGGAAATGTTATTGCAAAATTTAGGTACTGAGCAAGTTTAGGCATTTACAGGTTTCAGAGGGCAGTTGGGTGTGGGTGTTGTAAAGTCTACTGAGGCCTGATTCTGTGAGTTAGGTGCCTAACATGGCAGGTAGGTGCCTGGGTCATTTTGTGAATCTAGCCCTAAGTGTTTTATGGGATCAGAGACAAAGTGTCAGTCCCTTCCATGCTCAAGCCCTGAAAGACTATCAGTTCACTAGATTGCAAGGTATCTGTACCTCCTAATATCAGCTGCATGCTCCCACCATCCAATATCCACTCCTACTGTAGCAGGATGGCTGAAATAGACATATGCAACAGGGAGGAACTGATATATCTACATTCAGGAGGACACTACATTACAGGAGCAGCTATGAGAAAGACATACACTAGAAGGGCTGTGGTGGAGAAAGTTTTAAAATGTGGCCTTGTTTAAAATGTGGACTGAGGAACCAAGAATAATGGGAATAGTCTCTTAGCTTACAGCCCACAAGCCTCTTTAGCCAATAGACCCAAAAGCCCTTTCTCTAGATTTTTCCAGGGTCACATTGTGCTTACACATTCCTGCTTGGCTTTCTTGCTTCTCCCTCGTCTTCTCTTGTTGTCTGTTCAGTATGGTCTCTCACACCCATACACGTACAATCACAATACATAGCTGAACCATCCTGTTCCATGGTGCTAGTTTCTGGGCAGACTCTATTAGACCTTGTTTTAGGTGTGGCCCCATAACTGTCTCTTACAGCAATATTAAAATGGACAACTCATTCATACATCAGTTTAAACAAGGTTTTAAATCAACCTATAAGGTGGTTTCACCCAGTTCATATCAGTTTTTTTCCTTTTAAAATGGTAATTATTTTCTGCTGTTGCTCAGAAACAATAGAAGGATAATGGTAAATAACAACTTGCCTCTGTCATTAATAAAATCCTGATTTATCCTTCAAGTTCACTAAGAAAAAAATGCAGTTTGTCTGTATTGGACTGTTGAATTGCCAACATAAATGGTATCAATGCAGCTTATATTTATTAGGAACAAATCTCTGAACAATATGTACAATGTAGAAATATGTATAATTTTATCCTTGTTTGTTTTCAAAATATAGAGTACAGTATGAAATGGAAATGTAATTGTTTTGCTAAATATATTTTGTTAATCATTTGGTATTTAATATCCTCTACAACTGACAAAACTTCTGAACAGCCATATTATACCATTCTTTAACTCATAATTCCACATCTTACCCCTATGCTTAAAATGTCTGCAATATCCTACCGCTGTAAATGACCACATTTTCTCCATTCAAATTTCTTCAAAATACACTTATTCTGTAAGACTTTTGAATAACAATCCACCAAGGAGATCATATACATATACACATAAAATAAATAAATATTTTATAGTTTCCGTTGACGTGAGCAACTATATTTTGTAATGCTGAAGACCATTATTTGTCTAATTTGTACAATAAATGTAGACTTTATTTTCTAGCTGAGGACTTCTATAATGAACACTGAGTTTATTTCCTAGCTGGGGATCTAGTTAGATGGCTATAAAAGTGTTCTTTAAAAAGAGAATGGCAAATTAGGGAACAATTTAAAGCATATTTTACTTGTAAAGCTGATTTAAGACATTGCCTTGTGTTTTGCATAATTTTTTTTGTCATTTTAGCCAACTTTCAACGTTATTTGACACATTTTGTCTCATCCCAGGCCTGTGCTCATCTTCTAGTTGATACGGCGGTGAAGTTATCATAATGTGAAAATGTGTGACATCCCACTCAAAGCATCTGGTTACTAATGCTACTGAATGTGTTATGGTTCTTATTGCCCTTTTTAAAAAAAATAGATCAGAGACTCTGGCAGTTGTGTAATGAAACTATAACTCACTTAGTGTAGATGCAATAAAAACACTTCGTAGGAAATATTAATAGGAGCTATGATTCTGAATTCAAGCTGGTTGTTTAAACAAATGTAATCCATAATGAAATAACCAACAAAGCCAGTAACTGATGGGACTAAAATGAACGTAAGAGTGTTAACCATTAAAAGCAACTCAAATAATAATACTTCACAATAATGGAACAAATCCTGAGTTTTGCTGAGCACCTGCTATGTAAGTTTGGAAAAAACAACAGAAAATTGTTGTGTAAATATTCATTTACATTTTTTAATCAACTTGTTTCAATGGTATTCCTCCTTTCTATGGCCCCCCTTCCCCCCAAACATCTTTGCATGTGTGTTTTCCACAAATGTGCTGGTGAACACATTTACTGGCAGGAATGCTTCAGAAACATTAAGATGATATAGGAAAATATTTGTATAAAGTGAATTTTTAAATGTGAATAAATAAGTCCTACAATGACTTACATACTTAAGTTGACACAGTGCAAGTATCAAATCTCAGTGAAATCATGGAGCCATTCACTGTGTTTAAAGTTAAGCACTTGCATAAAGTCTCTGCAGAATCAGGTCCTTACAATATAAACCACATTCACAGCGTGATCTGTCTTTAGTCAAGGACAGAAAACATGCCATGTCACCTATGGGTCTAATTAAAAACTAGCTCAGAGAACTCAAAGACTCACAATCATCTGCTCAAATGCAATGTCTAGGCCAGTTTTAGCAGTTACTTATAGAAATAAATCTGAGAAGGATGGTACCAGATAATTTTTCCCTTTACTTGAACTACTATTTATAGAGGAAGGTGCTGCATTATAAAATCCCTTGTCTCCAGCAACAAATTTCTCTACTGCTCCCAATAAAATGGTCCCCCCTCAAGGTAAATTCCTACTAACTGGTATATTCTGCCTCTTGGTGATCAAATCTTGCCTATATTTGAGAATCGTTGTACACATCCTGGGTCTCTTATATGGCAATCACTGCCCCTTACAGTCTTTTAGCCACATACTCAAAGCAGAGATTAAGAAGGAGGAAATTCCTGTAATGGAATGCTGGTCTGAACTCAATATTGTAGCACAGGTGATTTATAGGTGAGGCTGGGTATATCACTTATTATTAAGGTTGCCTGATACGCCTCCTTAAGAGACCGTGTTTTAATGTCCTTATAACTTTACCAAACTGTAACCATTTGAGCTGAAATTTTCCATGCTAGGTGTCTGTCTCAGGCTGATTTTTTTTAATTTTTTATTTTGAGAAAAAACACATCTCACACATCATACCTGTGCTCACTCACTACCTGACTCCCTACAGAACATTGCAAGAACTTCCAGATTTCACTAATAAAAGCAGATAGCACATGCATCATAAAAACACAAAAATACCATTTATAAATTCCCATGGGGAGAGGAATAGAGAAGGAACTTCTCATGACAGTCAGTCATCTTTTTTATGCATTGCTGGCGGATGCTTTGGGCCATGGCTGTGTTATAGGTAAGGCTCAGATTGTGTTAGATTTTTTTAGAAAAAATCACGGACAAGTCACTGGTAATAAACAAAAATTCATGGATGCCTGTGACCTGTCCCTGATTTTTCTAAAAATATCCCTGACAAAATAGGGAGGGAGGAGGGTACAGCACACACAGCGGCTGGGGACTCTGGGGTCCCCTTGCCACTCATGGTGGCTGAGCTGCTGTGAGGTCCCCTCACCATGGCTGGGCAGCTGCAAGGAGCCCTACCACCTGTGGTGAGTGGGATCTCTGGGGTCCCACTGCTGCCCAGCAGCTAGGAGCTGCTGGGAGCCCACCACCAGCAGTAACTGAGAGCTGCGAGACCTGCTGACAGCTCCAGCTCTGGTGCAGAAAATGTCATGGAAATGAAGGAAATCACAGAATCTGTGACTTCCAGAGACCTCTAAGCAATAATTGTAGCTTTAATTATAGGAACCTGACTAGAGCAGAATAGTTGACATGGTGGTTGGAGTTTTTACTATTTATTTCCAAGTGAGATAGTCTTCCCTTTAGTAGAGTAGCCTCTTCTTTCCGAAGCATCTATTCTATGAGGAAACACTGAGCTCCCTTCAGGTATCTGTATGCCAGTCCTTTACTTGAAATACCATAGAAGTCCTACTATTCTTCCTTCCTATGAGCCACCAGAATAATTCTGTCCCATGTACTTGGTTTTAAGGACGTTTCTATTCCTTATATGGAATCCATGATTATTTTTCGTCTTCCCCTTCCCTCAGGATGCAAGTGGGAACCAAATTTGTCTTCTGTTTATTCTTGCTCAAGAAGCAATTAGATGGATTCTACTTTTATCTTGAATCCTGGTTATAGGCAAGATGCTGAATTTATATAGTGCTCTAGTATATTTGGATATGCCTTCACCTGCTGTTTTCAGGAAATGGATTAAGTTAAGTGCTATTCCTGCTACACAATCACTCCCACTGCAGAAAACTCTCATGCTGCATTACAAACATGATTGTGTTTTAATTATATGATCCAGTAGATTGTGAAAGAAAGAAAGCTCTGAAAAGTAGAAGCATCTCTAGCAACAGAAATTGGAATAAAAGGTGGTGGTGAGGACAAACTAGATATTTTATGTGATTAAGAAATTTTTACATGTTTACTTCACTGTGCAAGTCTCTCTTTAATTATACTTTCCTTGGATATTAAAGGGACTGCTCTGATGACAGTGCAGTATATTGGAGTGTTGTGACTGTGCTGAGGAACGATAACTGGGCTTCTTGCTCTCTTTCATGGCCAGGGAGATGAAATGCTTGATGCTCCATAAATGAGATCAGTAATGTTATCTGGCTGATTCATGGCAGAACATTGACAGTGGTCTCAAAGGAAGCTTCATGAGTCCTGCCCACAAGCTGCAGGAAGAGTGAAATCATCAACAAAGATGAAAATTTAAAAGAGTAGGATGAGGTTTTCAGAGAATAAAGTAGTGCTCAGGCATTCATTCACTCTGGCCCTGGAATTGGTTCAGGCCTTAGAGAAAATGTTTGTTTGGATAACACAAGGAAATAGACATACATAAATTAAATTCAATGATCTTTCAACAAAATGTCAGTCACATCTAATACATTAATGCCTTTTTTGTTTTTAGCATTCAATATCCAAAAATACATTTGACTAGTATCAAACTGAAATATTCTTGAAAGGTCTTAAAAATCTCCAGAGGAGGAGTCTAGTTCAGTGGTTTTCAAACTGCAGGTCGTGACTCAGTTCTTTTAAAAGTCCTGTTGGTGGTGCTGCCTGGCTAAGGTGGGCTAATTCCTACCTGTTCTGACACCAGAAGTGGCCAGCCGCATGTCTGGCTCCTATGCAGGTGAGCCATGGGGCTCTGCACACTGCCCCTGCTCCAAGCACCGGCTCTGCACTCCCATTGGCTGGTTCCCAGCCAATGGGAGCTGGGGGTGGAAGGTGCTTGTGGGCAAGAGCCGCACAGAGCCACTTGCGTATGTCCACCTAGGAGCCAGACCTGCTGCTGGCTGCTTCCGTGGCGCAGCATGGTCCGCAGTGCGAGGACAGAGAGGAAGCCTGCCTTAGCACCCCTTAATAATGTGCATCACTGAGTGGGAGCTGCAATCTCCTGCCCCAGCCCTGAGCCCCCTCAAACCCGGAGTCCCTTCCTGTATCCCAAACCCTCATCCCTGGCCCCACCCCAGAGCTTGAACCCCCAGCCTGAGCCCTGACCCTCTCCCTCACCTCACCCCCCTACCCCAACCCTGAACCCCTCATTTCTGGCCCCACCTCTCAGCTCTCACCCCTGCACCCAAACCCTCTGCCCCAGCCCTGAGTCCCTCTCACACCCCAAACCCGTAATCCCCAGCATCAACAATTTTCTTCAACTGGGTCACCAGAAAAAAAGTTTGAAAACCACTGGTCTAGGTGATTAGGCAGCACAAAGGATTTTCTGTATAAAGCCTATAACGCAAGCATTGATGTAGACATTTGTTGCCAGACTGTATTTCTTTATCAGTAATTAGATACAAAAAGAACTTTTATGTACTATGATTAAACTGTTAGTTCTTTGAGACATTTTTATAGCAACAAATAATCACCAGCTTTTTTTTAATGGCTGAAATGTATTGTGGATACTATTCATGATACTGAGACACTTGGTTCTTAATCCAAGACCCTGATATTCACAGGTGCTGATCACCCACTCTTGCCACTGATTTCAATTAACTTTAAACCTCAGATCTTGAAAATGTGGCTTAACTATGTCAAACCAGTCTTAATAATGTGTGACAAAGTCCTAGAAAAAAATCAGAAGAGGGAGTGTGAAATTATGTGGAATCCTTTTTATTTTAATCAGCACAAATTTTTCTGTGATTCCAAATTTAAGACTTTACATTTCCATTTTTCTACACAAAGAAATTATGAACTAAAAGTAAGATTATGTGGGATCCACCAAATTTGTGTTTAAATTGAGTTACATGGCTTGACTTTATTTTGGCCGCTAAAGCAGCCCAGACTCCAGGGTGGCCCAAGGTGGCTCAAAGAAGGCACAGCAGAGAATCTAGCACATTATGTTTTAATCAGCTGATGAAAGGAGAGAAAAATGCCTTTGGTGGCTAGGTCACTACACTTGGAGTAGTAGGTTCCATTCCCTGCTCCATGGGCCTTCTGGGTGACCATGGGAAAGTCACTTCAGTACCTAGATTCCCATGAAGGAAGGAGTTGAACCTAATTCCCATTGATTTTAATTGGAGTTACATACAGTATCTAAATACCTTTGAGGCTCTGGGCCTTAGTTTCTCTATGCAATCCCTGCCTCATAAAACAGGCCTAATAGCATTCTCCGACATCACGTGGGTATTGTGAGGATAAATACTTGAAATACTGAGGTGCTCAGATACTATGGAAATGGGCCCTCGATCTGAAGTAGGCAGAGGACATCCTTTCAAAACTCTGTTGAGTGACCAGTGATGGAGTATGGTTGTGGAAGCTTCATGTCTGCTTTCTGTTCTCTACCTAGTATCTGGTTATAGAGGAAATATTTCAGTCTCTGGGACTAGGAGTCCAACAATTTTCACTGTTATAAAAGAGTGTGGAAATGCAACTTCTCACTTCTCCCCAAACTAAAATACATCACCAAAATATTCAGCAGTTTGACTCCCCCACTGTATGTGGAAGACCATTGGCATGGGAACTTCCAGTGAATTAGTTAGATGGATGTCTTGGTATTTTGACCTCCATGTGTGTGTCTACACTGGAGACAGGGGAGATGTTAATCCAAAGCTTTTTGATGCACGTCAGATAACTAGTAGTACTGAGTCTCCCCAGTATCATGGAATCTCTGTTCTGTTTTCAAGTCACATCATGTGAACACTCTGTGGCAGTTTTCTGTGACCTTAGGATGTAATGTTCTTTGCGGATGTCCCCTGGTCCTTTGAGTTGCTGCTGAGCAGCATGGATCCTGGGATTGTTTTGACTGTGAAATGTGTGAAACCAGGCAGGTTGATTTAAAAAAAACAAACCCATGTTTCTGTTGGCTCTTCCCCATTCTTCCTTCCTGGTCTGTCTCACACCACTTTCAAATTGCTGTTGGCCAGTATGGACCAAACAATGCTCCACAGAACTATGATGACAAGTGTGAATACACGCAACCTGACTGGGCTATATTATAGCACTCAGTGCCAAACAAATTCTGCATTGGAATTTTGCCATCACATCACCAAGCATATGATGTAGAAGCAGGAGAATATTCTATGGCAGCACCACCAGCTCCTTCAGCAGCAGGAGAATACTTTGCAGCGGTGGCAGCAGGATGAGGAAGAACAGGAGGGCACTGAGCTGTTGGAAGAAGAGCACCAGCTCATGTATCACTTACAGAGTTCAGTGCTCTTTTTGGGGCCAGGAAACAAATGTGGCAAATGAAGTTAAAAATATAATTAGGAAGGTCAATTTTTTTGAAGAACAGCTAGATAAGTAATAGCAACATTTTTTTAAAATTCATCAGAAGCAGGAATCCTGCTAAACAGCCAGTGGGCCCCTGGACGATCAAAATGCTAAAGGACCATTCTAGGATGATAAGGCCACTCCAGAGGAACTAAATGAATTCTTTGAATCAGTCTTCCCAGCTGAGGATGTGGGAGAGATTCCCAAACCTGAGCCATTCTTTTTAGGTGACAAATATGAGGAACTGTCCCAGATTGAGGTGTCATTAGAGGAGGTCCTGGAACAAATTGATAAACTAAACAGAAATATGTCACCAGGACCAGATGGCATTAACCCAAGAGTTCTGAAGGACCTTGCAGGACTACTAATTGTATTCTGTAACCTATCATTTAAATCAGCTTCTGTACCAAGTGACTGGAGGATAGCTAATGTAACACTAATTTTTAAAAAGGGCTCCAGAGGTGATTCCCAGCAATTACAGGCCAGTAAGCCTGACTTCAGTACCGTGCAAACTGATTGAAAGTATAGTAAAGAACAAAATTGTCAGACATAGGCCTGGTCTACACTACGAGATTTAGGTCGAATTTAGCAGCGTTAAATTGAATTAATCCTGCACCCGTCCATACAGCAAAGTCATTTACTTCAACATAGATGGGTCTTAAAATCGATTTCTGTACTCCTCCCCGATGAGGGGAGTAGCTCTGAAATCAACATTGCTGGTTCGAATTAAGGTTAATGTGGACGCAATTCGATGGTATTGGCCTCCGGGAGCTATCCCACAGTGCACTATTGTGACGGTTTTGGACAGCAATCTGAACTCAGATGCACTGGCCAGGTAGATAGAAAAAGCCCTGCGAACTTTTGAATTTCATTTCCTGTTTGCCCAGTGTGGAGAGCTGATCAGCACAGGTAACCATGCAGTCTAAGAATTGAAAAAAGAGCTCCAGCATGGACCTCATGGGAGGTACTGGATCTGATCACTGTATGGGGAGACGATTCCGTGTTAGCAGGACTATGTTCCAAAAGATGAAATGCCAAAACATTTGAAAAAAATCTCCAATGGCATGATGGAGAGAGCCGACAATAGGGTCTCACTACAGTGCCACGTGAAAGTTAAGGAGGTCAGACAAGCATACCAGAAAACCAAAGAAGCAAACAGACGCTCCGGGGCAGAGCCACAGACATGCCACTTCTACGCTGAGCTGCATGCAATTCTAGGTGGGGCCATCACCGCTACCCCACCCCTGAATGTGGATTCTGAGGAGGGGGTACTCTCAGCCATGCCTGAGGATTTTGCAGATGGGGAAGATGATGAGGAGGAGGACGAACTTGAGGAGAGCACACAGCACACCATTCTCCCCAACAGCCAGGATCTTTTTCTTCGCCTAACTGAAATAGCCTCCCAACCCTCCCAAGGTGGTATCGCGGACCATGAAGGCAGAGAAGGGACCTCTGGTGAGTGTACCTTTGTAAATATAAAACATGGTTTAAAAGCAAGCATGTCTTAATGATTAATTTGCCCTGAGGACTTGGGATTCATTTGCAGCCAGTACAGCTACTGGAAAAGTCTATTAACGTGTATGGGGATGAAGCAGAAATCCTCCAGGGACATCTCCATGAAGCTCTCCTGGAGGTACTCGAAAAGCCTTTGCAGAAGGTTTCTGGGGAGGGCAGTCTTATTCTGTCCTCCATGGTAGGATGCCATGCTAGTAGCAAACAATCTGGTATCATTGCATGACAAAGCCTGGCAGCGTATGGTACCAGTGTTTGCTGGCATTTAAGGAACATCCGTTCTTTATCTCATTGTGTTATCCTCAGGAGAATGATATCATTCATGGTAACCTCGTTGAAATACAGGAATTTAATTAAGGGGACTTCACAGGTGGCCGCTCCTACTGAGATGTTTGCCTGTGGCTGAAAAGAAATCCTCCTCGCAGTTAGCCAAGCAGTGGGGGTGGGGGGCATTGGCATTGAGCTGTTTGCTTTTGGCTATCAGGGATCTTCCCAGGGATCTACCCCTCCCTAACCACGTGGTGCGGAGAGGGGTAAAATGATCATCCCAGAGAATTGGATGGGGGTGGGGGTTAGTTTGGTTTCTGCTGCTGCACGTTAAAAGGAATACCACAGCACTCAACAGGTTTGCTTGGTATGGGAAAGGAGGGCGCTACGTTTATGAAGGTTGCAGAAGCCGAAAGACATTGACTTACCATGTCCGCATGCAAGCCGAATTCTGTTGCCCAGCCCTGCGTCTGTGATCTCTAACACCAAAGCTTCAGACACTCAATATTAAGATGCAAAATGCGACCTTGTACCAAAATCACATGTGCTATGTAATATGAATAGTGTTGTTCACCGTGAAAGAGTATACCCATTGTTCTGTAAAATGTATCTTTTAAAATACTTCTCTCCCTTTTTCCCTCCCACAGCTGCAAATTTTTCAAGCCCCCCTCCTCCTTCCCGAAGGCTATATCAGATAAGGCGATGAAAAAAACGCACTCGAGATGAAAGGTTCTCTGAGATCATGCAGTCGACCCACAATGAAAGAGCTCATCTGAATGAGTGGAAGGACACAGTATCACAGTAGAGGAAAGCGACCAATGAATGTGAGGACAGGAGGGATGAAAGTGAGGACAGGAGGGACATTCGAGATGAGAAGTGGCATCAGGAAGATCAGAGGAGGCAGGATGCAAGGCTGGGGCTATTGCAGGATCAAATGGACATGCTCTGGCGTCTGGTGGAGCTTCAGGAACAGCAACAGGATCACAGAGTGCCTCTGGAGCCCGTTTAACTGCCTTCCCCATTCCCCAAGTCCCATAGCTTCCTCACCCAGATGCCCAAGAGCGTGGTGTGTGTGGGGGGGAAAGGCTCTGTGCACCCTGCCACTCCACCCCAGTGTACAGCCCAAGCAACAGAAGGCTGTCATTCAACAAGTTTTGAAGTGGTCTTTTCCTTCCCTCCTCCCACACCCTACTCTGGCTACCTTGTCAGTTCTCTCCCTATTTTTATAATCAATTAATAAAGAATACATGTTTTTAAATGATAATGACTTTATTTCCTTTGCAAGCAAGCTGTGATTGAAGGCAGGAGGGTAGGTGGCTTACAGGGAATGAGTCAATCAAGGGGGCAGGTTTTCATCAAGGAGAAACAAACAGAACTGTCACAACGTAACCTGGCCAGTCATGAAACTGGTTTTGAAAGCTTCTCTGATGTACAGCACTTCATGGTGTGCTCTTCTAATCACCCTGGTGTCTAACTGCACGTAATCAGTGGCCAGGTGATTTGTCTCAACCTCCCACACCGCCATAAACATCTCCCCCCCTACTCTCACAGAGATTGTGAAGCACACAGCAAGCAGCAATTACAATGGGAATATTGGTTTGGCTGAGGTCCGAGTGAGTCAGAAATGTGCGCCAGCGACTCTTTAAACATCAAACTGCACGTTTTGTCACCATTCTGCACTTTCTCAGCCTATAGTTGAACAGCTCCTGACTACTGTCCAGGCTGCTTGTGTTTGGCTTCGTGAGCCATGGCATTAAGGGGTAGGCTGGGTCCCCAAGGATAACTATATGCATTTCAACATCCCCAATGGTTATTTTCTGGTCTGGGAAGTAAATCCCTTGCTGCAGCCATTTAAACAGAGTAGTGTTCCTGAAGACCCGAGCATCATGAACCCTTTCCGGCCATCCCACATTGATGTTGGTGAAACGTCCCTTGTGATCCATCCGTGCTTGCAGCACCATTGAAAAGTACCCTTTGTGATTAATGTACTGGCTGCCCTGGTGGTCCAGTGCCAAGATAGGGATATAGGTTCCATCTATCACCCCACCACAGTTAGGGAATCCCATTGCAGCAAAGCCATCTACTATGACCTGCACATTTCCCAGAGTCACGACCTTTGGTAGCAGTGGCTCAGTGATTGATTTGGCTGCTTGCATCACAGCAGCCCCCACAGTAGATTTGCCCACTCCAAATTGATTCCTGACTGACTAATAGCTGTCTGGCATTGCAAGCTTCCACAGGGCTATCACCACTCACGTCTCAACTGTGAAGGCTACTTTCATCTTGGCATTCTGGCATTTCAGGGCAGAGGAAAGCTAGTCACAAAGTTCCATGAAAGTGCCCTTATGCATGCGAAAGTTTCGCAGCCACTGGGAATCGTCCCACACCTGCAGCACTAGGTGGTCCCACCAGTCTGTGCTTGTTTCCCATGCCCAGAATCGGCATTCCATGGCATGAACCTGCTCCATTAACACCAGGATCTACAAAGCACTGGAGCCCGTGGTTTGAGAGAATTCTGTGTCCATGTCCTCATCACTCTTCTTGCCATGCTGCCATCGCCTCCTCCTCACCTGGTATTCCAGGTTCTGGTTCAGTATAAACTGCATGATAATGCATGAGGTGTTTACAATGTTCATTACTACTACCTTGAGCTGAGCTGGCTCCATGCTTGCTCTGGTATGGCGTCTGCACTGAAAAAAGGCGTAAAACGATTGTCTGCCATTGCTCTGATAGAAGGAGGGGTGACTGACGACATGGTTTACAGGGAATTAAAATCCACAAAGGCGGAGGCTTTGCATCAAGGAGAAACACAAACAACTGTCACACAGAATGGCCCCCTCAACGATTGAACTCAAAACCCTGGGTTTAGCACGCTGATGATTTCATGGAGGGAAGGGGGAGCAAATGAATACAAAACAAATTTGGTCTATTTCTTGTTTTGTTCCAAACCATCTCTCTTTTACAATTTAGGCTGGCAGCAGACGGTGTAGTATGACTGTTAGTCATCATCTTCTCCTGGGTGCTTAGCAGAAGATGCTGTATTAAGACTGCAAGCCATGTGACTGCAAGCTGCTCGCCAGAAGATGCTGCATTATGATTGCTAGCCCTCATCATTTCCTGGGTGCTTGGCAGAAAATGAGAAATGACGTGGCTGAGTCACTCCCATCGCTGTATGATGATAATAGCTTTCAGTCCTAATACATCATCTGCTGCCAAAAGGCAATGAGCTGCTGCTATGTAGCAATGCAGTCCTATGTCTGCCAACACCTAGGAGACTTACCGTGATGGTCAGCTGTGCGGGCTCCATGTCTGACGTGGTATGACGTCTGCACAGGTAACCCAGAAAAAAAGTGCAAAATGGTTGTCTGCCATTGCTTTCACAGAGTGGGGGAGGGACAGAGGAAGAGGGGGGCGTGGTGACATGTACCCAGAACCACCCGCAACAATGTTTTTTGCCTCATCAGGCACTGGGATCTCAACCCAGAATTCCAGTGGGTGGGGGAGACTGCGGAAACTATGGGATAGCTACCAACACTGCAACACTCTGGAAGTTGATGCTTGCCTCGGTACTATGGACGCACACCGCCGAATTAATGTGCTTAGTGTGAACTTGACTTTATACAGTCTGTTCCAAAAATCAAATTCTGTAAAATTGGAGTAATCCCATAGTGTAGAAATACTCATAGAGATGAACACAATTTGATGGGGAAGAGTCAGCATGATTTTTGTAAAGGGAAATCATGCCTCATCAATCTATTAAAATTCTTTTGAGGGGGTCAACAAGCATGTGGACAACCAGGCTTCAGTGGATATACTGTTCTTAGATTTTCAGAAAGCCTTTGACAAGGTCCCTCACCAAAGGCAAAGTAAGCTGTCACGGAATAAGAGGGAAGGTCATCTCATGGATTGGTAGCTGGTTAAAAGACAGGAAACAAAGCATAGGAATAAATGGTCAGTTTTCAGAATGGAGAGAGATGTCCCGCATGGGTCTGTACTGGGACCAGTCCTATTTAACATATTAATCTAGGAAAAAGGGTAAACAGTGAGGTGGCAAAATTTGCAAATGATACAATACTACTCAAGATAGTTAAATCCCAAGCAAACAACAAAGAGCTACAAAGGGATCTCACAAAAATGTATGATGGGGCAACAAAATGGCAGATGAAATTCAATGTTGATAAACGCAAAGTAATGCACATTGGAAAACATAATCCCAACTATACATAGAAAATGATAGGGGTCTAAATTAGCTGTTATCTCTTAAGAAAGAGATCTTGCAGTCATTACAGATAGTTCTCCAAAAATATCCACTCAATGTGCAATGGCAATTAAAAAGCTAACAGGATGTTGGGAATCATGAAGAAAGGGATAGACAATAAGACAGAAAATATCATATTATACAAATATACAAATATATATAAATTCACACTTGTCTATATAAATCCATGGTATGACCACATATTGAATATGGTTGCCCCATCTCTAAAAAGATATATTGGAATTGGAAAAGGTTAAAAAAAGAGCTACAAAAATGATTAGGGGTATAGAATGGCTTCCGTATTAGGAGCAATTAATAAGACTGGAAGTTTTCAGCTTGAAAAAGAGATGACTAAAGGGGGATATGATTGAGGTCTATAAAATCATGACTGGTGTGGAGAGAGTAAATGTTATTTACTCCTTCTCATAACACAAGAACTAGGGGTCACCAAATGAAATTAATAGGCAGCAGGTTTAAAACAAACAAAAGTATTTTTTCACATAACGCACAGTCAACTGTGAAACGCATTGCCAGAGGATGTTGTGAAGGCCAAGACTATAAATAAGATTAAAAATAAGTACTAGATAAGTTCCTGGAGGATAGGCCCATCAGTGGCTATTAGCCAGGATGGGCAGGGATGGTGTCCTTAGCCTCTGTTTGCCAGAAGCTGGGAATGGGCAACAGGGGATTGATAACTTGATGATTACCTGTTCTATTCATTCTCTCTGGGGCACCTGGCATTGACCACTGTCAGAAGACAGGATACTGGGCTAGATGGACCTTTGTTCTGACCTAATATGGCCTTTCTTATGTTCTTATGAAGCTAGTGTGGATTCATGGGAGAGGATCGTTCTGGAGAGTTGGGACGACCAGCACCGGTGAGAGAATTTCAGGATGGAAAGGGCTACATTTTTTGAGATCTGTGAAGCAGTGACCTCAGCGACAACATACTGACATTCCGTTCCCTGTACCTGTGGAGAAAGGGGTTGTCATTGCTCTGGAAAATGGCCACCCAAAATGTTACTAATCTGTAGCCAACCAATTTGGTGTGTGAAGGTCTGCTATGCCATTAATAAGGTGTCGTCTAACTGAGCCACGAAGCTGGGTGATGCTCCAATTTTTGATGACTTTGCATGCACGTGGTTCCCAAACTCTATTGGGACAATTGATGGAACTCATATGCCTATCATTTGCCCTACCCGCACCTCAGGATTTATATACAGACAGGGTCATTTTTCCAAGTTTACAGACATAAATGCAGAGTGGTCTGGGAGGGTCCACAACACTAGCATCTTTCAGAACTAAGTTCTGTTAACATTAATGGAGAGAGCACTATTTGCCCCAGGAGCACTGTGAACATTAATGATGTGGAGGCTGATCTGGTCATTTTGGGAGACCTTGCTTAACCTCAATGATCTGGCTAATGAAGCCATACACTTGGACAGAAGGAAGGAATATTTTAATATTGGCAATGTGAATAGCTGGCATAAAGGTAGTCGAGTGTGCATTTGGCTGTTTGAAAGGGAGATGGTGTTGTCTATGGAATAGAGTGGAAGCAACAGAAAAAAAAATCTTCCAACCACTATGAATTCATGTTGTGTTTTGTGCAATATTTATGAGAGCTGTAAGGGAAAGCCTTAATGATGGGTTCAGAGTCTTGTCTGGAGATTCAAGCAACTAGCAAGGTGTTCCACAGACATGAGGGAATGCTGTCAGGGATGGCTACTGTTCATATTTTGAGTCACATTAGCCCATGGGAGGGTTGAGGTGAGGAATGCAGATATAGAGAGTACTGGGATATTGTGTGTGAGTGGTGGGAATTTAATGTTCTCTCTGTGCTTTTGCAAAACCTTATGAATTATTTTAGCTTTATTTTAAAGGATTTTCTGCTTTAAATGCAATGATGACTCATCATGTATTGTAAAATGGTTTTTATTAAAAAAAAACCAATAAAAAAACCAATAATACACTTTTAATGAAACCAGTGGAAAAATAATATCTTTGTATCTGGAAACACACTTAACAACGAATCTTCTTAAGAAACCAACTGTGCACAAACCTTTAATTACTGCAACAGTGCAAAGAAAACTCAAAGTGCAATGGTAAGAACATTTTAAATGCAACAATTTGTGGGAGGGGGAGGTAACAAAAACCATAAGAACAGCCATACTGGGTCAGACCAAAAGTCCATCTTGCTCAGTATCCTGTTTTCTGACTGTGGCTAATGCCAAGTGCTTCAGAGGGAATGAACAGAACTGGTAAACATCAAGTAATCCATCCCCTGTCATCCATTCCCAGCTTGTGGCAAACAGAGGTTAGGGACACCATCTCTGCTCATCTTGGCTAATAAATTTAAAAGCAAGTATATGCCTTGCCTCTGACTCTTCTCCGTGTGGGAACTGGGGTCAAGTATCTCCACTCAAAATTTTCAGGGGGATTGCAGGGCTCAAAAGAGCTGGATTCCCAGGTGCAAGTGTTCTTGGTACCCAGAGATTGATTCTGAGAGATGATTGGAAGCTGTTGGGAGCACTACTGCAGGGATGTGGCAGTCAGCAATTGCTGCAGGTCCCAGTAGCCAGCATTGTCCAGAGGCTGAAGGACATGATTGAGTCCCAACATTATGGGACTGCAGGGCCTGCTGGCCTAGCAGGATCATGTTTTGCAGGAGGGCATTCTGATTTAGGATTACATCCATGAACTGCGTCTGCATCTCTCTTTCTCCATGCTTTCCCTCACCATTGTGATGCTGTCCTTGACCAAACCCATGATTTCCCTGGCAACTACAACACTGTATTTGGCTAAATAAAACTGAGTCATTTCTCAGTTTTAAGTTCTGCTATATCTCCCCTTAAGATATGGAGAAAATGCAGAGTACAATAGATAGAATCCTGCAATGATTGTCAGTTACAGTGCATGGTACAGGGCATTTGTAACCCAGTGAGAAGCAGCATTGTTTCTTAGGGGAATCTCCCAGAGTGTGCACGAGGGAGATGATGATCCCAAGGCAGTTCCTGAAACCCAGCATAGTCAGGTCCCCAAACCTCTGCAGGAGACAGACATTTTTCCAAACCCATTCCACACTTGTAAGGAGGAGGGGAGAGGAAAGTCAAGTAGACTGGTTCAGAGATAGTAATGGTTGCATGTTTCTCAGAGTCAGACTCATGTTTTCATTTGAATTTTATTTTTAAAAAGTTTCACTTTTATGTTCCATATATTACTTTTAATAGATTTCATTGTGGCCTTGATTTGTTCATGGGCCCTAATGAATGGGACATTTTTTCAAGTTCGGGATAGGGCCTCTCAATTTAGAGCAAATGACTTTGATTTGTGTGACTCTGGTTCCATCACACTGAAAAGAGAGAGAGGTGAGTGGGAACTGGCAGTGGCAAATATGTGAAGTCAGCAGACAGTACAAAAATATACAACAAGGCAGTTCCTAGAGTGTCGCCTGTGATGCACTGAATCCTGGGATACCACTGCTGAAGTGATAGAGCTAACATCACATAACAAAAAAAGGCAGTGTGAACACAGCCATACATGTTTACACAATGCACACCTGTGTCTAGCACAGCATATATAGATACTAGGTAGGGGTATGGTGTACATGAATGAGCAAGTACACAGTCAACCAGCGAGCATGCATGCCAGTGTAGGTGTAGCCTATCTGGGTTTTAAGCCTGGAATGTATTTGACATCTCTCCAAGGAGCATGTCTACAAACTCCTACATCTCCATGTAAGGTCCTGTCCTTCATGGGCCTCACGTGAAGAGATTGGAGGCTGGGTGGCATGAGCACCCTGTCATTCTCAGAAGGAGCTCTATGTTCATGTTTGAGAATTAGTACCTCAAAATATCATGCAGATACAGTTCCTACTTCTTCTAGAATACAAGCATTTTGACTCTATAAATTACTCAAAATATTGCCAGGTAGAAAGATACAGGGTTAGTCTTCCATAGGGAACATGTTGCTAATGCCTTCTTTTTATTATCTGTTTCTTGACAGGTATTCCACTGTGCCTGGATGATTATTTATGTTCCTGTTATCAAATAATATACAACTAGAGGAAAAATACTTAAAATATTTTCAGATAATATCAATTAAGGATAAAAAAACCCACACAATAAACCTTCAAGACCTATTATGGATTTTGGCTGCCTGAATCCCTGAAGCTTTTTTGTATGATAGATGGTACATTCAATTTTATCAATACAGTCTTCAATTCATCCTCACTACTTAAATGGTTTAAATTACAGCTAGTGAGCAAGTTGGGGTACAGAGTTGGGATACGCAACTATGGATGATGGAAAGTCACACAGGATGATGATGCAACTTCACTGTCTCCTGCCCATATAGTCGCAGTAAAAGGGGGTGGGGGGTAATAGGAGCCTATGTAAGAAAAAGCCCCAAATATTTATATTAATTAGGGTGACCAGATGTCCCAATTTTATAGAGACAGTCCCGATATTTGGGGCTCTTTCTTACACAGGCTTCTATTATCCCCACCCCTTCCCGATTTTTCACACTTGCTATCTGGTCACCCTAATATTAATTTATGATGGACCTAACACAAGCAGAATCAACTAATAACAAGATATATACACCAATACATGTAAATGCAGAGATGCAGGTTTTAACGATCACATTAAATTCAATAACACATTGATCAGAACAGATATTATATTAAGATAATTAAAGCAAACACTAAAATGTCAGTAAAATAGCATACCATAAATCTGAGAGTGTGGGTTTAATTTGTCTTTTCAGAGAACAGTCATAAACATCTTTTATCAGAAAGTATGAAACCAATAGGATTCTATAGAAATTTAACAGTGATCTACATACATTATTCTAAAATACCCTATAGAATATACTATTGTCATCCTTTGTGCAGGTGATTTTGAAGCATGTATACCCAGGACATAATGCACTATTTAATACTATAGGATGGGTCCAAAAATCTATTGGAAGGTGGTTCAGCAGGAATGTTTCATTAGAGATACATTTAAGAAGCACTTCCTTAGCACTGTGGTGTATGTTAAAGTCAACATTTGCAGCACTTTTAATGTAATCCATAAAATTTCCCCAAACTATCTTTTAATGGGGTAATTCATTTTATAGTTTGTAAATTAACCTTTCAAAAGTTGCAGCTTCATCCTATTAAATGTTATTCTTTGTATATCATCAATGTCAAATATGAGCCTTCAGACACTAGAGTTGAAGAGCCTCAGGAGGAAAATAGTGATTTCCCACCACCCTAGACATGGGTACTCAGTGATAGAAGTAGCTGGAACAATTGCTGAAACGGTTCTCCAACCATGCCTAATGGATATTGAGATGAACAGTTGATAATAAAGACATGATAGGAACAGGCAACATCTTAGAGCACTTTCCTTAGAGTTTCCCACAATAGCAAGTAAGGAATGCTGCCCAGAAGTGGTTTGACAACCATGCTCCAGGTAGAGTGTTCTACCCCTGCCCTCCCAAAACTGAACCTGATGCCTATCCTTGGAAATACAATATACCATGGTGGGTTCTTCCCCTGGAAAATCACAAAGGGCTTCCCTTGGTATTGGAGCAATGTAGCAGCACTGAGTGGGAACAAGCAGAGTTTTATTCTGGTTAGTATCTTGCAGTGAATTCCTTGAAAATATGATCCATTAGCTTTTATATATAAAATTATCTTTTTGTATCCCATTGCACTGGGGAATGAGGGCTACACTGGCCTGGCTCTGTCCTCCCCTATGGCATCAGATGTAACTCTGCCTTTGCCAAGTCCATATCAAGGACTGAACCCTCCTGGCCAGGTTCTTAACAGTCTGTTCCATCCAGGGTAACGGGGAAGCAGAATTTCTGTGGCTTCTGTAGGGGTTAATCAGACCTAGTTCTGCAGGTTAAGAGCTTCTTCTCTAAGAGCCCTCTGGCTGGGGTAGTTAAGGGCCTGATGCACTGGCTTCCATCTCAGGGCTCTTGTTTGGGAGCTAGCTCTCCTTAGTCCCTTGCTGTTCCCACAGTGACCAGCTTTCTATCAAGCTCTTCCCTCTTTGGTGGGTTTGTTTAACAGCTTCTCATCAGCCTGATGGAGGGTTCTTCTCCCTGAAGTCCCTCGGTTTCTCGGGCAGACACACTGCCTCCTGCCTTGCAGCCCTTTTATCCTCCCAGCTGCTGTGGGGTTGCCAGTCAGCTCTGGCTGAGCTTACAGGAAGCTTCTTTGTCAACCCTCTGGGTGCTGAGTCAGCACAGGGTATGACAAAGATGTTGAGGAGAATTTCAAAAAAATGAATTCACTGACCAATGAAGAATGTTTAATGTTCTGTTCAAGATTATTACTAATATTTGTGAGGGCCCATAACCTCTGGCTCAGTTACTGAAGTCCTCAAGTCATGATTTAAAGACTTTAAGTTACAATTTATGGCAATTAGTTAGACCCTGAGCTGGTTGGCAAGACCCACCAGCCAGACACCAGACAAAAAAAAATTCACTGAATTAACTCAGAGCCCTCCCCATCTAGTGTCCCATCTTTGGCTGTGGAAGGTATTTGCTACTAGCAGTTGAAGGCAATCTCATCATACCATGCTCTCCGCAAACTTATCAAGCTCAGTCATGAAACCAGTTATGTTTTTTTTGCCCTCACTGCTCTTCTTGGGAGACTTCCAGAACTTCACTCCTCTGATTATTAGAAACCTTCATCCAATTTCAAGCCTAAACTTGTTGATGGCCAGTTTATACCCATTTGTTCTTGTGCCAACATTGGCTCTTGTTTTAAATACATTCTCTCCCTCTCAGGTGTTTATCACTCTGATATATTTACAGAGAGCAATCATATCTCCCTTCAGCCTTCATTTGGGTAGGCTAACCAACCCAAGCTCCTTCAGTCTCTTGTAAGGTAGGTTCTCCATTCATTTGGCCATCCTGGTAGCCCTTCTCTGCATCTGTTCCAGTTTGAAATAATCTTTCTTTAACATGGGAGCCCAGAACTAATCACAGTATTCCAGATGAGGCCTTGCCAGTATCTTGTATCACAGTAATAACTGTTCTTTATCTTTACTGGAAATACCTTGCCTAATGCCTCCTAGGAGTTCATTAACTTTTTCACAGCAGTATCACATTGGTGGCTCATAGTCATCCTACAGTTGGTCAATACACTCAGGTTTTTCTGTCTCTCTGTAACTTCCAACTGATATGTCCTCAATTTATAGCAAAAATCATTGTTGTTAGTCCCAAAGTCTATTATCTTGTATTTTGCACTATTAAATTTCATTCAATTTCTATTACTCCAGTTTTCAAGGTCATTCAAATCTTCTTATAAGATATTCCAGTCCTCCTCCTTATTAGTAATAGCTTCCAACTTTGTGTTATCCACAAATTTTATTAGTACACTTCCATTTTTTGAGCCAAAGTCATTAATGAAAATTTAAATAAGGTTAGTCTCAAGACTAATCCCTGAGGAACTCCACTAGTGACCTCCCTCCAGCCTGACAGATCACCTTTCAGTATGACCCGCTGTAGTCTCCTCTTTACCCACCCAGTTCTTACAATTCCTTATGAATCCCTTTCTTCTCCAATTTAACTAATAATTTCCCATGTATCAAATGCCTTACTGAAATCCAAGTTGATTAGATCTACTGTATTTCCTTTGTCTAGAAAATCAGTTAACTTCTCAAAGAAAGAGATCAGGTTGCTCTGACATGATTTACCTTTTGTAAAAACATGTTGTATTTTATTCCAATTACCATTTACCTCTATGTCCTTATCTACTTTCTCTTTCAAAATTTGTTCCAGGACCTTGCATACAATTGAGATCAAACTAACAGATCTGTATTTTCCTGGCACACTCTCCCTAACCCCCGCTTAAAAATAGATACTGCATCAGTAATTCTCCAGTCATAGGGTATCAGTCCCAAGTTTATAAGGTCATTAAAAATCTTTGCTATTGAGCTTGAAATTTCATATGCCAGTTCCTATAATATTCTTGGATGGAAATTATCCAGGTCCCCTGATTTGGTCCCATTAACCAGTTTCAATTTTACTTTCACGTCAGATGTGGTAATTTCTATTTCCATATCTTTGATCCTATTAGCCACCCTGCAACTACACCAAGTTCTCTGTTACCCTTATTAAAAATTGAAGTAATGTATCCATTTAGATGTTGGGCCATACCTATATTATCTTTAAACGCCACCCCATTCTCAATAGTTAACAGTCCCACTTCTTTTCTTTTTTAATTTGTATTCATATGCTAAAGAACATTTTACTCTTGGTTTAAATTTCCTTTGCAAGGTCCAGCCCTGCCTAACTTTTGGCAGTTCTCACTGTTTCTCTACATTTTCTGACCTCCAAAAGGTAGCTTTCCTTGCTGATCCATTACTTCTTCCATTCCCCTTGTGGGCTTTCTGCTCTATCTTAATAACCTGTTCGAGATGCTTGCTCATCTAGTTTGATATGGAATCCTTCCCTGCAATTTTCTTCTCTTTGCTTGCGATGCAGTCTTCAGATAGCTTCTGCAACTTTGACAAAGTAATTGCAAGCCTCCTCCACGTTGAGATTCTTGAGTTCTTCAGTCCAGTCCACTTCCGTAACTAATTCCCTTAGTTTTTCATTTTGTCCTTTTGAAAACAAGGACTTTAGTTGCAGACCTATTTTTATTTATCCTTCCATTAGCTCATGATTACTTGAACCAAGGTTGTCCTCCACATCCAATTCTTCTACAAGGTCATCACTACTTACCAGTACCAAATATGGAATATCATCACTTCATGTTTGTCTGGTGACTAGTTGGTGAGAAATATTTTAGCTATCACAACCAGAAATATTTGTGCCTACCATTATTAGTAGCATTTGTCCTACAATCTATATCTGGGAAATTAAAGTGTCCCACATTCGCACAATGGTCTAGATAAGAATTAGTCCTGCAATGAGTGCAGGGGACTGGACTAGACCTCTCAATGTTCCTTCCAGTCCTATGATTCTATGAATTCCTAGTAGTATTTATTTCATTAAAATATTAAAGAGGTCTCTATCCATATCCAGAGCTGATCCCTGTGGTCAAGGATTATCTCATTGAAGCCTTTGTTACCTTTCTTCGCCAAAGTGATTTTGACTCAGATTCCATTTTATCCATTCCATCACTTCTAATTTCTTTTCAGTCTCTGTCATCATTAATTTACAGTGCCTCTCCATGACCTTTGTGTTCATTTCTGTCTTTTCTGAACAGCACGTATCCTTCAATACCTTCCCTGCAGTCATGACTACTATTCTACCATGTTCCAGTTATCCTTACAATATCTGGGTTAACTTCCTGCACCAGTAATTCTAGTTCTTCCATTTTGTTACCCAGGCTCCTTGCACTCATGTACAGACATCTGAGTTGTTTGCCCTAAGTCATTACCCTGTTAGGTAGCCATTCTACTGCTGGTATCACCTACCTATTCTACCAAAACAAATGACACTATTTTTCCTCGTGATGTCCATTCTCCTACCCTTTGTTGTTGCTTTCTTCATTGCTGGATATTCTCTTACTTGATTTTCCTCCCGCTCAGTATTATAATCAGGCATGTAGACTGCATGATCATCACCCAACTGTCTCCGCCAGATTCCTAGTTTAAAGCTCTTTTAATTAGTTGTGTCACCCTCCATCCCAGAAGTCTATTTCCCTTCCTACTCAGATGGAGTCTATCCCATGAGAACAGTCCTCTGTCCATAAATGCCTTCCAGTGGTTAAACATCCCCAAACCCTCCATATATCACCATTGCCTGTGCCACATGTTGATCATCATTATTTTGTTTCAGCTTTGCTCTCCTCTTCTAGGGACAGGTAGAATCCCACTAAAGATCACTTCAGCCTCCATTTCTTTAACCATTTCCCCCATCCTGGTATAGTTTCCCTTGATGTGTCCCAATGAGAATCAAGCATTATCATTTGTTCCCCTGTGAAGGACAATTGGTGTTCCTGCTCCATTTAGGATACTCTTCAGCCTCTGTCCACATCTTGCATCTTAGGTCCCAGAAGACAGCACAGCTTTCTGTTCTCTGGATCAGCTGTGGTGACAGTTTGGTTTGTTATTTGTAGGGAGTCACCAGTCACATAGATCTGCATCTTCCTGGTGTTGATGCTATTCTCTAGTCTTCTTCCTTCTGCTCTTTCTGGCTGCAAATCCTCTTGTATTTTGTTCTCACTTGTCATCTTCTGTGAGTCATTCTTTATCTTCTGGCTATCTCCACTCACTCTTCCCTCCCTCTTGTAGAACTAGCTGCTCTTCTCTTCTTCCTTGCCCTCCCACCTTCTGATACTGCTTGCTGTGCCCCTTCATTTTCCAATTTATCAAACCTGTTCTTCAGCAATATATTTCCTTTGCTAGTCGGTCTTTATCTCTTCCTGGTTCTCATAGAGACATGCTTCCATTGGTCACTTTCCTCATCCAGCAGTCTACCCTCACAGTTCTCCAGTCCTGTTTGAATCTGTAAGTGTTGAGTTTTTCCTTCAACCTTCTCTGTCCTTCCCTCCATCGTCTACTCAAATCTCCTTTGAAGCACAACCATAGTTTCCACCTCCATCTTCAAACCTTGGATCTTCTTTTCCATCAGATCTATCAGATGGCCCTTCATAAAAATGAAGGACCTTTCAGGTACCCAGTCCAGGATAATGTACATCCTACAACTTCCACATCCAGTCATCTTCATTTTCTCTTCCATTCTTTGGATCACTACCACTGCAGCCTCTGTAGGTGTCATAGCTTTCCCTCCTAATCTCCTGTCAACTCCCACTCACAAAACAAAACAGAACACCACACACTCCCTCCCCAATCTCCCTTTATAAAATCCCACTCAGACTCCTCTGTTTTCAGCTCTATTTGCAGATTTCTGTGCTGCTGGCTGACCACTTGGCTGCCTTTATAGATTGCCTGAACTGGGGGAAGCCCCACTCCCTAAACATGGCTCCACCATGATTAAAGGCTCTGCTCCCTACCAAACTCTGAAAACTGAACAAACAGAAAAAAAAACACAGAGCAAAAACAAAGAGGCAAACACTCAAGAACTCACTCTTTGCCCCTAAGGAACAGGGGCTTGCCTCCCTTCTTCTACAAGAGATCTCCACTCTCCTGCAATGTGCATTTAAAGTTATTTAAAAGTTTGATTTATGTGTGCTCAAGCACTAAACAAAGAAATCTTTGAACAGAATATTCTTCTATCCCCCAGGTAAAATACTTATTTCTCTATTTATCCTCCAACTTTACATATTAAAAGTTGAGGTAACTACAGGCTGAAAGAGAGACAAAGTAAAAGCAAGATGGAGAGACAAAAAATATCATGTTGTGTTGGTGCCAAATCCCAAGTCCCTTAAGTAACATGCAGTCTATTATATCATGATCTTATGCTTTGCTTATGCTTCTTTTCACTTCTTTTTTCATGAATCTCCAGCCCTTTATAGTGCTTATAGCCTCATATGAGTTATAGATTGTTACCTCCAAATTCCTAGCATATCAGTGGATTGTTCTGATAAGCATTTCATGATACAGTATATTTTAGGAAATGCCTGTTCCCTTGAGCTTTACACATTCTTTCCCTTACCATTAGCAATCTACCATTTAAAGCACAAAAACACTATAGCTGAACTCTCTATTTTGGTTTTTGATCCCAGTCCCACAAGTGATTCAGTGCCATCCATATTGGTTGACTTTCGTGTTCTTAGCAGTGTTTAACTTTGTTTTCCTTATTTTTGATTATGCAATTTGTTATCTTCTGTAACAGCACACATGGTTACAAAGCATCATAGTAATATACCAAGTAGTAACAGAGCTCTCACCAAATGGGGATAGAATCTTGGTCTAGAGAGCACAGTCATTAAAAAGAAAATCTAAATTATGAAAAAGGAGTCTTTCTTTGATGTCCTTTGTTTGTGCTTGATATAGCGCTTTGCAAATTATCATTCTTTCTGGATGAACTAGGATGTGATATTTTTAAAACTATTACTAACAACAGTGAACATTCAGAAGTGATGCATAAAGTTGTTTAAGTTAGATCCCCTCCACTAATCAAGACTTCTTTAAACTCAGACTCCATTAGACCTACTTACAGCTACTCTACCAAAGTATAAGGGAGTCAAAACTGGTCTGGCTTATATGTATAGAAATTGGAAGAAGGTGTAAATTAAAGAAAGAGGGGGAGGTTAAATGTTAAAATATGCTTCACATGTAGCTAAGGTTGCACAGAATATACAACAAGGCAAAGATGTAAAGACATACACTAAGTCACAGAATGAACCGAGGATTTCAGTTGTGAGGAATTTGTTTAAATTTTTTTCAAAGTCCCTTACCATGTGATGGTCCACAGAATCCCAAATGCCATTTGCTGACTGTAGTGAAGTGGTGTGGCCTCCCTCTGAGCCAAGGGGAGAAACCACGCTCTATGCTCAGGTGGGCGGTATCAGGCCGGGCTCATCCCTTCATAGAATCATAGAATATCAGGGTTGGAAGGGACCTCAGGAGGTCATCTAGTCCAACCCCCTGCTCAAAGCAGGATCAATTCTCAACTAAATCATCCCAGCCAGGGCTTTGTCGAGCCTGACCTTAAAAAACTCTAAGAAAGGAGATTCCACCACCTCCCTAGGTAACCCATTCCAGTGTTTCACCACTCTCTGAGTGAAAAACTTTTTCCTAATATCCAACCTAAACCTCCCCCACTGCAACTTGAGACCATTACTCCTTGTTCTGTCATCAGGTACCACTGAGAAAAGTCTAAATCCATTCTCTTTGGAACCTCCTTTCAGGTAGTTGAAAGCAGCTATCAAATTCCTCCTCATTCTTCTCTTCTGCAGACTAAACAATCCCAATTCCCTCAGCCTCTCCTCATAAGTCATGTGCTCCAGCCCCCTAATCATTTTTATTGCCCTTCGCTGGACTCTTTCCAATTTTTCTACATTCTTTTTGTAGTGTGGGGCCCTAAACTGTACACAGTACTCCAGATGAGGCCTCATCAAAGTCAAATAGAGCAGTATGATCACATCCCTCAATCTGCTTGCAATGCCCCTACTTATACAGCCCAAAATGCCGTTAGCCTTCTTGGCAACAAGGGCACACTGTTGACTCATATCCAGCTTCTCGTCCACTGTAATCTCTAAGTCCTTTTCTGCAGAACTGCTTCCTAGCCATTCGGTCCCTAGTCTGTAACAATGAATGGGATTCTTCCGTCCTAAGTGCAGGACTCTGCACTTGTCTTTGTTGAACCTCATCAGGTTTCTTTTGGCCCAGTCCTCTAATTTGTTTAGGTCCTTCTGTATCCTATCCCTACCCTCCAGTATATCTACCACTCCTTCAAGTTTAGTGTCATCTGCAAACTTGCTGAGAGTGCAGTCCACGCCATTCTCCAGATCATTAATGAATATCTTGAACAAAACTGGCCCCAGGACCGACCCCTGGTGCACTCCACTTGAAACTGGCTGTCAACTAGACATGGTTCCATTGATCATTACCTGTTGAGTCCGACTATCTACCCAGCTTTCTATCCGCCTTATAGTCCAATCATCCAGCGCATACTTCTCTAACTTGCTGGCAAGAATACTGTGGGAGACTGTATCAAAAGCTTTGCTAAAGTCAAGGAATAACACATCCACTGCTTTCCCCTCATCCACAGACCCAATTATTTCCTCATAGAAGGCAATTAGGTTAGTCAGGCATGACTTGCCCTTGGTGAATCCATGCTGACTGTTCCTGATCACTTTCCTCTCCTCTAAGTGCTTCAGAATTGATTCCTTGAGGACTTGCTCCATGATTTTTCCAAGGACTGAGGTGAGGCTGACTGGCCTGTAGTTCCCCTGATCCTTTCTTCCCTTTTTTAAAGATAGGCACTACATTAGCCTTTTTCCAGTCATCTGGTACCTCCCCTGTTCGCTGTTAGTTTTCAAAGATAATAGCCAATGGCTATGCAATCACATCCACCAACTCCTTTAGCACCCTCGGATGCAGCACATCCGGCCCCATGGACTTGTGCTCGTCCAGTTTTTCTAAATAGTCCCAAACCACTTCTTTCTCCACAGAGAGCTGGTCACCTTCTCTCCATACTGTGCTGCCGAGTGCAGCAGTCTGGGAGCTGACCTTATTTGTGAAGACAGAGGCAAAAAAAGCATTGAGTACATTCGTTTTTTCCACATCCTCTGTCACTAGGTTGCCTCCCTTGTTCAGTAAGTGGACCGCACATTCCTTGACTTTCTTCTTGTTGCTAACATACCTGAAGAAACCCTTCTTGTTACTCTTAACATCTCTTGCTAGCTGCAACTCCAAGTGTGATTTGGCCTTCCTGATTTCATTCCTGCATGCCTGAGCAATATTTTTATACTCTTCTCTGGTCATTTGTCCAATCTTCCACTTCTTGTAAGCTTTTTTTTTGCGTTTAAGATCAGCAAGGATTTCACTGTTAAGCCAAGCTGGTCGCCTGCCATATTTACTATTCTTCCTACACATTGGGATGTTTTTTTCCTGCAACCTCATAAGGATTCTTTAAAATACAGCCAGCTCTCCTGGACTCTTTTCCCCCTCATGTTATTTTCCCAGGGGATCCTGCCCATCAGCTCCCTGAAAGAGTCAAAGTCTGCTTTTCTGAAGTCCAGGGTCTGTATTCTGCTGCTCTCCTTTCTTCCTTGTGTCAGAATCCTGAACTCGACCATCTCATGGTCACTGCCTCCAGGTTCCCATCCACTTTTGCTTCCTCTACTAACTCTTCTCTGTTTGTGAGCAGCAGGTCAAGAAGAGCTCTGTCCCTAGTTGGTTCCTCCAGCACTTGGACCAGGAAATTGTCCCCTACACTTTCCAAAAACTTCCTGGATTGTCTGTGCACTGCTGTATTGCTCTCCCAGCAGATGTCAGAGTGATTAAAGTCTCCCATGAGAACCAGGGCTTGTGATCTAGTAACTTCTGCTAGTTGGCAGAAGAAAGCCTCGTCCACCTCATCTCCCTGGTATGATGGTCTATAGCAGACTCCCACCACAACATCACCCTTGTTGCTCACACTTCTAAACTTAACCCAGAGACTCTCAGGTTTTTCTGCAGTTTCATACCAGAGCTCTGAGCAGTCATACTGCTCTCTTACATACAATGCAACTCCCTCACCTTTTCTGCCCTGCCTGTCCTTCCTGAACAGTTTATATCCATCCATGACAGTACTCTAGTCATGTGAGTTATCCCACCAACTCTCTGTTATTCCAATCACATCATAGTTCCTTGACTGTGCCAGGACTTCCAGTTCTCCCTGCTTGTTTCCCATGTTTCTTGCATTTGTCTATAGGCACTTAAGATAACTCGCTGATTGTCCCGCTTTCTTGGTCTGAGACAGGGGTCTTCCCCTCTTGCACTCTTCTGCTCGTGCTTCCTCCCAGTATCCCATTTCCCCACTTACCTCAGGCCTTTGGTCTCCTTCCCCCGGTTAACCTAGGTTAAAGCCCTCCTCACTAGGTTAGCGAGCCTGCTTGCAAAGATGCTCTTCCCTCTCTTCGCTAGGTGGCGCTCATCTCTGCCAGGCACTCCTCCTTCTTGGAACACCATCCCATGGTTGAAGAATCCAAAGCCTTCTCTCCGACACCACCTGCGTAGACATTCGTTGACTTCCACAATTCAACGATCTCTACCCAGGCCTTTTCCCTGCAGAGGGAGGATGGACGAGAACACCACTTGTGCCTCAAACTCCTTTATCCTTCTTCCCAGAGCCACTTGGAAGTTGAGTTTCGAGAGAGGAAGTACAAAAGGCAGAGCCTCCAGCTCAGCTGGAGCCCAGCCAGGGAAGGAGACAGACGTACCTTGCTTGCTGCAGGCCTCTAACTCTGCTGCTGAGCCAGGCAGTGCCCTGACTCTGGAGGAGACTGAGTCTGCAGAGGAGCTTCCTCTGCCCTTGCCTGAGGGCCAGAGCCCATATACTCGTGCTCCACCCTGCTAAGATGGCAGGCCACTAGCACCTAATTTGCTAATTCCCTTTTGATATTAGGCAGTAACCCTGGTGACGACACAGAGAGGGAGGTGACGATCGCCACTTCGCTACATTGATTATGACCTCATATAATACCCCCACTTATATAAATATATAAGTATATAATTAGCAACAGTAGAGGTTCAGTGCATCACACTAAGATGCACTATAGGATGGAAATAATGGGAGTAAAACAATGGGTTTTTCTAACTTAATGATAAAGAAAGAATTGCAAACACATAAGAAGAAATAAAGGGCAAGTAGTGCAGTCCTGCAGAGATACAGAGGCCATATAATGTCTCATGCCATTACCTCCTCCTACAGCAGGAATAAGCAAAGAAAAGGAGCTGTGGTAGAAGGCACAAGTCAAAATAAGATGTGGGCTACTTTAACACACATTTTCAGGCTTTTCAATAGACTCTTACAGGTTGGTAGAGTTGCTATAAATAGATCAGTGTGAGTCTAAATTAGTACAAGGGATGTTTACACTGCGTTATATTTAACTTCTGAATTTGACTCACAGTACTAACTAGTTTCAAAATGCATTAACTTTTCTTAGTTGTACAAGGGAAGATATTTTACATACATGTTTTTATTGGTGCTATATACACACTGTTTGAGCTGCCATCAACAAAACAACTAAAATTATGGAAAAATAAACCAATAAATTCTACTTATGAACATATTTCTGAATCTGGATTCTGAGTTCAGGGGCCAAATTCTGATCTAATTTACACCTGTATAAAACCTGAGTAACTCTTAGGCTCCAGAAGATACACCTTTTCTTGATCCTTTGATTATTTTACCATTTGTGTTGCTCAAATTATTGTTCTTTCTCATGTTCTACACGAGCTTCATGCATGGCATGTGAAATGCCAGCTGGGGGAGGCTAGCCCCAGCCCCACCTCTTCACCTCAAGGCCCCTCCCCTTCCATGCCCCCCACCAGAGCCCCTCACACCGCAGCTTCCGGTCCCCACCCCAGGCTAGAGCCCCCAGCCCTGGAGTGGGTGGTGTGGCTGCACGCCTTCCGCAGCCCCAGAGCACTGGGCAGGCAGTGTGGCTGCAGCCCCACCAACCCTGGAGCACTGGGAGAGAGGGCGGCATGGCTCTAGTCTTCCCTGATCCAGAGCGCCGGAAAGGTGGGTGGCGTGACTCCCTTATAAAATAATTGTCTTCTACTTATCTGCTTGCCATTCTCTCTTCTTTATTGGTCAAATAAAAAAACAAAACAAAACACCATGGGTCATATCATCAGTTGGTGTGAATTAATGGACCTAGACTGATTTACACCCATTAAGAATATGGCCCATTGTATTTCCATCCTTCAGTGCTTTCTGGAGTGCAAGTCTGCAACATTTTTCTTGTTCTCACATGCCTTCGCTCTTGCTGTGTGTGTGTGTGTGTATGTGTAATATTTGGACAAGACAAACAAATGCCAGCTGGGCCTTCCTGTGACATTACTTAGCAAGAAACATCAAGGGACTCTTGACCAAGGTTCTCCCATTATCATATGCCGCCTTTCTTTTAATCTTAGCAGGAATTTTGAACAAAAAATAGATAATTCTTATCTGATTATTGTAACCAAAGTCTCCTTTGCTTCCCTTTTACAAAATTTCAATCACGATAATCGAGAATATTTTGAGCAGCTCCTAGAGGAAATGAAGTGTGTTAGTAATAAGAAAAGAGTGCATGTTTCACAGAAAATACTTGCTTTATGTCAGATGAAATATTGGTAAGCTTGCAGCTGAAGGTCCAGCTCTGTATCCAGGTTTGTCCTGAGTTTGTTTTTAATGGCAATCCCTTACTTGAGAAGCCATGTCTCAAACTCTTCTTAACACACTTTTGTTAAAGAGAAACAACTTCAAGCTGTTTTACACCTTTATGTCCAAGGATTGATAACATAATGTTTTTTTGCCACAAGTAACACAAGCATCTCACCTGTTGTTTGAAGCTTCTCTGAGCAGTCCTTAAGCTTAAATGGTGTGATGTTTCCATAACCTTCACATTAATGCGATTGAGCTGTTATTGTTTTAGGTTGTCTTTCAATTAACTAAGCTTTCTCTTTAAAAAGCAAGAAGTTTATCTTTTAAAGAGCTGTGCTTTGTATTGAGGTGACCGTGAAACAGGGAAGATTTCTCTGAATAATGGGATGACAATTCATAGCCAATGACACATTAAGATATTGTTTCATTTTCTTCATCACTCAGACTAAATTAAATACAAATGATATGTAGATGGGATTGTACTGCCTAACAATTCTGTGCTGTTTATTACTTGTAACTGGAAGCCTACCACTAGTGCCTGAAATCTCTTCTTTTTTTTTCACTCAGGTCTTGATTCATGTTACTGCTTGTTTCATCAACAGGCCTTTGTTGTATTTCTGAATGTTTTCTTTTGAAGTTACCGTTAGTTAGCCACTTATCCGTAATAGAGGATTATAATTATATTCACAAATACAAAACAACTTACACAACCACTTACAAGCAGAAACAAGTGACTACAAAGCACTCAGATGAGAAGGTGAAGGTGAATGAGGATCTCTGAACATATACAAACTCTTTTTGTTTAATCAAGGTTCAGGCCACATCCATGGAATATATGTGTGCAGATCCAATTAAAGATCTGGGTGGTGGAGAGCTGCCTATGTGACTTAGAAGAGAAGGGATCTTGGCTGGGAAGCCTAGGGGATGTGAGTTAGGAGAGCAGGGATTCTGGCTGAAGTGTAGGGGTGTATATAAAAGGCAGGCAGCTCAGAGGGAAGGAGTGGTGAGGTGGAGGAGTCTTTGTTAGAAGTGGGGACGTCAGGCACTTTCAGCTCCAGGAGGCTTCATCCGAATCAGCAGCTCTGATCTTCTCCCAAGCAGGGCCCTCAGATGCCTGCAATGCTGGGCAAACTGCTTGGGGAGGAGGCTAAAATTGTAGACAGCCAGCTGCTCTGCTGCTGAAGAGCCAGGTGGCTCACCATAGTCATGTAGCCAGACTTGTATCAACCAGACCTGGCTAACCACCCTCCAGAACTTCCCTGCAGTGACAGTAGAAAATTCCCCATGTTCCTCTTGTCTCCTAACCCTGTAGACACTGTATGGCAGGGAGCGCAGAGGAAATACTTAGCTGAAAGCATCCAGGAGACTGCATTTTGCTCCTTGGGCATATTTTGGTGCACTGCAGCACATTCAACAACTGTTTGTTTGAAACTGAAGGGTTCTTTTAGAGGTTTTGGCATACGACTGCCAACAAGTTCATAAACCACCACTGGTGCACTTGGAAATCTCTGCTCTAGAATATCTTCAGTTTTAATATCTTGATGAACTATATTTTGTCTGTTGAATTCATGTCTGTCACAGTTTTCCTTAATCTCATTATTCACCAGGCATTTATCTAATTAATCCATTTTCCCTCTAATGTGGTCAGCGTGTCTATAGTCTCAAATATTAAATGAAATGTCTTCATTAGTCCTGCCCTGATGTGTGCCCAATTGAGCTGAAGAGAGATTAGAGGGTAGTGAATTTTCTGGCCTTGAAAAGACATTTTCACTACTGGGGGAAAAAACAGTTCTTTCACTTTATATTTAGCTTTAGGCACAGCTGCCTTTCCACTTCCACAGAGTTCTCATGAGTTATTCCATCATTTAGCAATGTTGAAAGACATGTCTGACAGATAAAATGTAATTTAAAAGTGTTCCATCAGGAGCACCAAAAGCACATCATCTTGCCTGACCTTGCCCCTGCCTACTGCTAACCCCATTCTTATTCATGTGACTTTTTTCAAGTGCATGAGCCTTGTTAAAAGTGAGGCAAGTCATTCTCTCTCAATTTATTGGTACTATCATCTTCAACTGGTGCCTTTTTGTCTCAGGTTCTGAATTCCCAAACTGAATTTGGTGCAGATCAGAAATTGATTTGAGTTTAATTTAAGCCCAGTGACAAGGAATGACAGCTATTCTAGTTCATCTAACTTTCTTTCCCAGTCTATTAGCCTTCTCTACAGAAGGTCTTCAGGATTTTATTTATATCATCATTTGCTTACTCTCTAGTAACATAAATCAGCTGTTATTCCAAAATGTCAGAACATGGAAGCCCTGGGCCTTTCACACTCTGAAATTCTCTGCATTTATTTTGTGTGATGAAGTCCAGACATCACAGATTTAATCACTTTTAATAATAACTATGTGGATGATTTCAGGCCTCTGGCTTTCAGTGAAACTCAGGGCTTTTTTTTCTGATCTATACTAATGGAATTATACTTTAGGAGAACAAGTATTTTCTCCTATCTGATTCATACTGAGCTCTACTCTTGAAATGAACCCTTATGCCACAAGACTAACTGGAAGGTTAAACAGAAGCTTTTGAACGAGCGGAGACTGCAAACTTTATTGGTGCAGGGCCAGTGTTTACTCTACCTGAGATGAGGGGGTATTATTTGAGTTGGCTCACTAATAAAGGGTCCAAAAGGTGTAACATAACCATAAGTGTGTGTTTGCATTCAGGCTAGCATTGATTTCCGTAAATCTTTGGAGGGGCTTGACAATTAAGTGCAGAAATCACAAAGAGAAACTGCCTAGAATCTGACTCATGAGCTATTTCCCATGGCAAGAAACCTGCTAGAGTCCTGTTAAAGAATGGTTGCACATTTAACATCTTGTTGTATTACAGTGGTTATAAATCTGCGAATTTGAAGTTCTGGGATTTCTGAGTCCACTTACTTACCAGACATTTGCGCTGTCATTTCATGGCTCCCTCTTGGAGTTGTCAGGTTTATTAGCTGACACTGATCATCCCACACTATATGTTCTTGAAGTCAGGGAACATAAACAGTACTAGAAAGCAATTTCCAATATTATTTCAGATACCCAACTCAATTTATATTCAGCTGCTTCCAGAGTTTGTCCCTTCTAAACTATTTCCCTAATCTACTCCTCTTGAGAAGACAAATTGTCTGTCTGCTTCTTTTCAAATAACCTTCAGACTTCTGTGTGAGGAAACCCTTGAACCACTGAAGCAAAAAGACTCTGGCAGACTGTAAAGATTTGGAAAATAATGAGACATCATTTAATTGCAGTTTCACTAGGCCAGTTTTTAAAGAGCAGACAGTGCCACTATGTACTGTGGATCTGTCTGTAAACTCTCTATGTGCATAGATGAAATCTCTACTGTACAAAAGACTTACAATTTGAATTGTATTATCTGTTATTAAAACAACTGCAAACAGAAAAGACACAGCTTTTACAAAGAATACAAACTCTGGTGCTCTTACCTACAAGTTCAGAGAGCTCTTGTATTATTTTGATTAGACCTAAACCTGCAGGCTGCAACTCCTCAGTTGTGTGCTTCTGTTACTAGAATATCAGACCTGTTATCTATCTAGTTTTGATTTGCTGATCATAAAACAGTACTCATAGATTTGGATGCATTCCCAGCACTGCATTATACCACAGATAGGGGAGCTCAGCTTTCATATACTTTCCTGGGTTAGCTAAATAGTCCAGTGAGTTGGGGAGAGTTTGGTGGAATGCAACAACTTGTGTAAAGGTCATTAAGGTTTTTTTTTTTCTTTTCCATCTCACTAATAGTTGGATTGCAGAACAACTTATGTCAGGATAGACTAAATATTTTAATGTTAATGATACAGGTAAACCTGAGGCTGTCTGTTGTACAGCAGCCAGAAAGACGTTGATTTATAATGAAAAATGAGAATGGGTCTCCTTCTGATCTGCATAATATTTTGAATATTTGGAAGATAAATTCCTGTTATAATATGTCTTGAATCATTTCCAGTGGGATTTTCTCATACTTTTAATTCATCAAGTTATCTATATTAGATTTTTTTTTCCTGGTCTCTGACTTGCCTTCCTTATTTTAAAACTTTTTATTAAATATTTGTTTCTAAAACAAGAATTAATTTTTCATCAGCCAGTTACAAGCCGTATTAATTACCACACATTGCTACCTAGGTTTCCAAAGACTAAGCCCAATTAAAAGTGATTTATAACTACTTGCTTTTCATCTTCCTATCTCATCAGGCAGAACCTAACAATGCTGAAACAGAAATGTGCACAGCAACAGAGCAAGGCAATATTTCACTTCAACATAAACCTTTTCTCTGGACAGGTCTAAAGAGGGGCCAGTGAATTTAGCACATCATAGAGAACTTCAAATATTTAGATTGTTGGACGGCAGACTCTACACTATTAGTCTCTTAGCATAGCATGTATTGCTGAAACTACTTCAGCAGCTGCTAGAATCAGTATATGCCAGGGATCATCAATGAAAAGTCAGTATTTAGCAACAGTTATTTTACAATGTTATTTGAGATACCCAGGATTATTTTCTTTATGATATGCAAGGATTCATAGATTTTACAGTTAGAAGGAAACCTGAGATAATCTAGTCTGACTTTGGGCCCTTGATTTTCACACAATGATTGCTGCAGAAGAGAGAAGTATTTTCTTTCTTACTGCGTAAGTGAACATTAATAAGCACAATAGCTAGGAAATACAAGAAAAAAAACTGCAGTATCTCTGCTGCTGTATGGTAATAACTGATAAATGTTAGCTTGAAAACAGTGACCTCTATACTATGTCAAAACATTTGGAATTGGACATGATTATCTTTCCGCCAAGCACACACTGCAATAAAATGACAGCAATGGGTATGATATGCATGCCACAAATCTACTTGAAAGAGTTCCCCGCTTGAAAAACAGCATATAGATGTTTCAGATTTCTGCCCAGATAACATGCCTTGTTTTAAGAAACCTACACTTCAGTAATTCCACATTAGATTCTTTAAACAGTCTCTCCTTATTATCAAGTAGAGACTCTGGCCTACAATTGCTCTTTGCTTTGCAGTGTAGATTACCTTCTGCTATTAGTCACTTTATCTCTATTATTTTTATTTTCAGGATGAATTAATTTCAACCAGGTGTTTTGCAGAGTTCTGTAGCTCAGACTTCCACTCAATCTTGCACTAAGATTCAAAGGGCCACTTTTCCAGATAGGGAATTTGAGAAACTGCAAGCTTCTAGGGTTTCAAAAATGGCTATTGTTCAGATATTTCTGTATTTACTTATTGTAGGTTTGCTTGGGAAATGGGAGAACTGAAAGCACTGGAGATGGAAGTCCTCTATTCAAAGGTTCAGCGTGGCATTTGCCGTGTAATCTTCCTCACTGTTACTTTGCCAAACTGCCACAAATCAGGCTTGAGGAGACAAATTATGCAGATAAGAGATGTGATGGGTTCTCCAACCCCCTTGGGGTGCTGCCTGGAATTCGGGTACCACTGAGCCCACCTGACCCACCAGCCTGGGCTCCCTTTTCAGTCTGTAAGCTGCAGACATGCTCCCACTCTCACGCTTTCACCAGCATACTCAGTTGCAGCCACACATACAGATGCTAAGATCAGCTCTGCATGGGAAGGCTTAGCTAAGGCATGTCAGTTCCTAAAGCACGCACCTCACTCTGGAAGGTAAACCAAAATTATACTATCTTGCACTGCACCAGGAACTGTGCAGAGTAAGCACATGAAATTCTCCCCCTCCCTCAGTGTGGAGAGAGATATGCAACAGCTTTCTGCCCCAAGTTATAATTTCCACACATTGCTTTTAGGCCAAACAAAAACAAGTTTATTAACTACAAAATGATAGATTTTTAAGTGATAGCAAACAGATCAAAGCAGATTACCTTAGTAAATAAACAAAGCCACAAACTGAACTTAACACAGTACATAAGGAAGATATGAATTAGCAAATTTTTACCCTGAGTGATAAACAGACTGGCAGATTCTTAAATCACAAGCTGCCTTGGCTTTCTCAGGTTGTCAGATACAGGCTAGCAATCTCTTAGCCTGGGACCATCACTCCCTCCATGCAGTCGTTATTCCTCAGGTGTTTTCAGATGTGTTTGTTATAGGGAGAGTGAGGTCCCCTCATGATGTCATTGTTCCCTTTTTATATCTTCTTCTCATTTGCTGGAAAGCTCTTTTGCTGTGACCTGGGTCAAACAGTTCCCATTGTGTAGTACTATCTCTGAGAGGTTTCTATTGTACATAGTGTCTGCGGTAATCCTTGTTCTTGTGTGCATTTCCTCAAAAAGCCTTTAACATTGTCTGGCCTTTTTATTGTTGTACCTGAAAGGCTGCTTGTGGGTGTTTTCAACCTCACAATATGTTTCATTAACATATACATAGCCTAACTTCATAACTTTACATACGATGAGAACATATACAATCCAATGAAATATTAATGTCTAGCAGATCAACACTTTTAGAATGATACCTCATAAGGCATACTTTGTACAAAAAGTATCCTAATTACATGACAGTGGTGAATATTGGGGTGCCAGAGTGTCACAAGAGGTAATTCAATTGCCATGCCTATTCAGTCCTTGGCCTTTCTGCTAAGATTGCCATCAAGAGTGACAACTCTGTTAGGGATATTATAATGCAGACACTGGGTGGTGAGGGAAGGGAGGTTACAGCTGGGACTGAGACTACAGCTCTGGATCAGGTAAGCTACCAAACAGCCATTTGAATGTTCTGTATTTAATAGAGCTGACTCTTACATCCCTGATAATTCACAACTTCTTGTGGTCTTTTAATTTTTCTCCTGGTCAACACCTGCTGCAGCCCTCTGTGATACACTTTAATGGGAAAGTACACTTTTGTTTATGCCCATATGAATGAACCTATGAGTGAGGGATTAGGTACCAGATCTTCTCACCCTTCAGAAGCTCTCTTGTTTCTTTGGGATACTCTGCAAGAAATTACCCAATGCAACAGCACACTGCTGAAAAACATTATTTATTAAAAAAAAGAAAGACAATGGAAGTCAAATAAAAAATGCTTTGCATAATATATAGCAGCTGAATATTTTGAGAAGCTGTGGAGTAGCCCCTTGGCTTACTAACAGAGAAAAGAAAATTTTACTTCTCTATAAGTCAAGTCCCTCTATAACCATCCCTTGGTCAGCCTGAAAGCCTCTCCTTGGTGTCCAGAGAAATTTCTCTCCATCACCTAGCATGTTACTCAAATACCAGTAGATAGAGTTTGTTATCATATCAGAGTGAGATTATAGCAACACTTTCACAAAGGAGTGTTTATCAGGAGTAGCATCTGCAATAAATGCCAGTTTTATCCCCTGTAGTAGGACTAGTGTCCCCGAACCTTCTTGTCCCCAAGTCCAGCATATATATCATTTTGGTCTCCACCAGTCAAGGTGATTGACTTTTCACTTTTATGTCCATGGCCTTTGGATATAGAACTTAGGTCACATCCTTGTGTTGAAAGTATCCAGTTTCTTTCTTAGTGATTGTCAAGGGTCCTTCCCCACTCTGAACTTTAGAGTACAGATGTGGGACCTGCATGGACACTTCTAAGCTTAATTACCAGCTTAGATCTGGTATCGCTGCCACCACTCCCAAGCACTACTTTTCTTCCCTGGGTAGCCTTGAGAGACTTCACCAATTTCCTGGTGAACACAGATCCAAACCCCTTGGATCTTAAAAAAAAAGGAGAAATTAACCATCCCCACTTCTTTCTCCCACCAACTCCTGGTGGAAGCAGATTCAACCCCCGTGGATCTAAAAAACAAGGAAAAATCAATCAGGTATTAAGAAAAAAGGCTTTTAATTAAAGAAAAGAAAGGTAAAAGAAAACCCTCTGGGAGAGATTAGCATACCAGCTACTCTCACAGACAACAGATTCCAAACACAGAGGATGTTCCTCTGGGCAAAAACTTTAATATACACAAGAATACACAAATTTGATAATTCCCTTAATGGTACCAAGACAAGTTACAAAGAAAATAAACATAAACCTATTTATCCCTTTCTAAAACTTACTACTCTGATAAGAGGCTGGTTCCTTGATCTTTTTCACTCCGGCTGAAACTGAGACTCTAAACAAAGGAAAACTTCCCTCCTTCCTTTTGAAACATCTTGTTCCCCCATTGGTTCCTCTGGTCAGGTGTCAGCTAGGCTAGGTGAACTTTTTAACCCTTTACAGGTAAAAAAGGCATTAACCCTTAACTATCTGTTTATGACTGTGATCACGTAGGTAACATGGATTTATAAAATTTGCGTTTCCATGAAATATAAATGATTGTCATACTTCAAGTCTGTAACAAACATGGCATCTCTTGCACTCAAAGCTTTAGTAAGCTTGATGAGACTATGTGTAGGAAGACTAGATCAGGCAGGAATGGGACTATGAGGATGAAGGCAATGTGGGCATGGTGACAAAGCTCAACCAAGAATCAGAATTGGCAGTAAAGGAACTATACCTATGTAAAAGATCACAAACTGGCTTGGAGAATATTGGAACTCACACACACTTTTGTCTAAAATAGAACTGATTTGAGACTGAAAAACACTTGCCACAAATATAGTGGAGGAAAAAAAATAGCTGGATTTTTTTGAACCTCAAAAAGGTTCAGTTCAAGTTCTGTGTTAAGCTTCAAATCTATTCTTATTTGATCAGACCTCACTTTCGCTATATCCTTAATTGTTCTATGTCCTTTAAATTCTGTATGGTGCACTGCAAAACTTATTGAGTAGATGCACGATTCTGAGCAGAGGGGAACCATAGGAAGAGCAACCCCACCTCAAGAGGGAAGAGTATTATTTATTGTTATATTCACAAACATATATGGACTCTTCAAGGAGTAAGCAGTTACAGTGAGATACCAGTCATTTTCATTCACTGAACAAAAGTGTGCAATATACGCTATAGGAATAAGAAGTGTTAGATGATTATAGGAGTCTAATTGATGTACTGTTGGTTGATTATTCATGCATTGGCAGAATACTCTCAGTAAAATTGTATTTGACAGGAAACCACTAGAGTATTATCTATATAAATTTCCCCTCTTCAGGAAGTGTAAATGCTGTATGGGTCAAATTACCTAATGGGCTATGAAACTTTTAAGACTTATCCATTATTTTTTATGATTACATATAATAATCAGTTAATTATCATCCAGTTTGATTTGTCCAAACATTTTCCAGAATTACCTCAGATACTATATTTCCTAATCTTCTAAGTCTTTTTAATTAATTCCTCCTCCTCCACTCAAATCACAATAGGCACTAAAACTGTAAAAGTTTACTATTCAGGTGACAGAAAACATTACAAAACACTTTCTGTTTCCAGAACATTATCCTTTCATAAAGGACAAGCATATGTTCTAATTTTACATCTTATATCTGCTTTAGAGATTGGCTCTTACTCATTGATTGCCCTGCATGGCAGATGTTTAAAATGCATATCAAAATTTTCATTTTTAATTGCACAACAAAAGAACTAGCATTTCTTTAATGAAACCACACGCAAAAAAGCACCAAGCTCTATTTCGCAAATGCTCTGTTATCATAATTCAGATTTTTTAGACATTTCTCAATGCAGCTCATTATGTTTATTATCATAAATGGTGTGTGAACAGTCTCTGTTTTGAACACTATGTTGACTTGCACATAATAGACTAAGAAATCTCTAGCAGTAGTGTAATCCCACAGGAAGCATCTTTTTTCTTTTGAAGCAATGCAGAAAATATTCTGTGTTGCATCAAATTAGCATGAAACTACTAAAGGCTTAAGCCTATCTGCAGATCAGGCTAAGGTTCACTCCTCTCTGGCAGTACTAGTAGTTGAAGCAGAAATTTCAGAGGGATAAAAAACATGCTGAAATAGTCCTTTAAAGAACATTTACAGCTAGCGATTTTCACATGACTTCCCAAAATGGGAAAGTAGACTTAGTCAAAAATAGTCATTTATGTGTTCACTTTGATTAAAGGAAATCTTAAATGGCATCAGGTCTGCTATCATTAAGCAAGACCGCATTCACTCTATTCAGATTTTCCCTGGTTTTTTCAACTTTATGCATTTTGTGGTCTGGTGTACTTGACCCTGACACTTTGGATCTGGGTACTTCGTTCTTCTCAAGAATCTTGTTATTCAATTTTTAACAAATTTTAGTTGACACATTCTGACAGATTAGAACATTTGTTCCAATAAACAGGGTATTATGCTGAACTAATATAAGAACGTAAGAACATAACGGCCATACTGAGTCAGAACATAGGTCCATCTAGTGAAGTATCCTGTCCTCTGACAATGGCCAATGCCAGGTACACTAGAGAGAATGAACGGACAGGTAATAATCAAGTGATCCATTTATTATCACCCATTCCTAGCTTTTGGCAAACAGAAGCTAGGGACACCATCCCTGCCCATCCTGGCTAATAGCGATTGATGGTCCTATCCTCCAGGAACTTATCTAGTACTTGGCCTAATCCAGGGGTCAGCAACCTCTGGCAAGCGACTTGCCAGGGTAAGCATCCTAGTGGGCCTGGCCAGTTTGTTTACCTGCCGCATTGGCAGGTTCGGCGGACTGCGGCTCACACTGGCCGCGGTTCGCTGTCCCAGGCCAATGGAGGCAGCAGAAAGCAGTGCAGGCTGAGGGGTGTGCTAGCCACGGCTTCCTGTCACAGGTTGACTGTGGGTAGTGTGAAAAAATATTTCCTTTTTTTGTTTTAAACCTGCTGCCTATTAACAGTTGACCTGTGGAATTCCTTGCCAGTGGATGTTGTAAAGGATAAGACTATAACAGGGTTCAAGGAAGAACTAGATAAATTCATGGAGATGTTTTCTGAGAACTATCCACAATGACTCCAAGCTCTCTTTCTTGAATGACAACAGCTAATTGAGACCCCATCATTTTATATGTACAGTTGGGATTATGTTTTCCAATGTGCATTACTTTGCGATTATCAACATTGAATTTCATCTGCTATTTTGTTGCCTCACCACACATTTTTGTGAGATCTCTTTGCAGTTTGCTTGGGATTTAACTATCTTGAGTAGCACTGTATCATTTACACATTTTGCCACCTCACTGTTCACCCTTTTTCTCAGATTAATATGTTAAATAGGACTGGTCCCAGTACAGACTCATGCGGAACATCTCTCTCCATTCTGAAAACTGACCATTTATTCCTATGCTTTGTTTCCTATCCTTTAACCAGCTACCAATCCATGAGAGGACCTTCCATCTTATTCCATGACAGCTTACTTTGCTTAAGAGCCTTTGGTGAGGGACCTTGTCAAAGGCTTTCTGAAAATCTAAGAATAGTATATCCACTGAGGCCCCCTTGTCCACATGCTTGTTGACCCCCTCAAAGTCATTTGGTACAGAAGCTGATTTAATGATAGGTTACAGACTACAGTTAGTAGTTTTGCAATTTCACATTTATGTTCCTTCAGAACTCTTGGGTGAATACCACCTGGTCCTGGTGACTTATTACTGTTACGTTTATTAATTTGTTCCAAAACCTCTGTTAATGATATCTCAATCTGGGACAATTCCTCAGATTTGTCACCTAAAAAGAATGGCTTAGGTTTGGGAATCTCCCTCACATCTTCAACCATGAAGACTGATGCAAAGAATTCATTTAGCTTCTCTGCAATGTCCTTATCATCCTTGAATGCTGCATTGGCATCTTGATTGAACACTGGTTGTTTAGCAGGCTTCCTGTTTCTGATGTACTTAAAAAAAATTGCTATTACTTTTTGAGTCTTTGGCTAGCTGTTCTTCACTTTTTTTTGACCTTCCTAATTATATTTTTATGTTTCATTTGCCAGAGTTTATGCTCCTTTCTATTTCCTCATCCAGGGCATAATTTGTCCCCAGGCTTGGCGGGACTGAGTAAATCTGCTGTGAAAATTGATACTTGTATATTAGTTAATATCACTTTTCACAGCAAACTTACTAGCTAGCAGTAAATACATTACAATGATTTGGATGTGTATATGTGCCTATCTATTTTGTTTTTCTAAAGTTAATTAAGTATTTTTGGAAAAAGTGTGTGTGGCCACCAGCAAGAGTTGGTGACTGCACTCTGAGGCCACCAAAAATTTGTCCTGAGAGCCTCTGACTTTGGGTTCCCTTCTCGAGGTCTCTCTTTCTTAAGGAATGCTTACAAATGGACTGCTATTTCTCCATAGTCTGGGATAAGCTCTTCTAGAAAAATCTTGTAGAAACACCATAGGCCCATTTCCAAGGCAAGCAATGGCAGAGTTGAAATCATCCTTAACTTTTGATGATCTGAAGATTTTCCACCAGGCTGTAGAATTCAGTCCCCAAAAATGCATCTCTTGTTTTTTCAGTTGTGCCTTGGATAGGTTTACCTTTAATCTTCGTTGCATGAAGGTTACCAGCAAGGTTTCCAATATTACCACATGGTGATCCTTTTTCACAATCAACAAATCATCCACATATTGTAGATATTCTAAATTGGCCAATAGGGCCCTCATATAAGCATAAAAATAGATGGTGAATTATGGAACTTCTGGGGCACAGCAGTAAAGATATATTGACCTACTTCAAATTGGAAGACACATTTATACTTGGAATCTGGATGCAAAGGAATTGAGCAAAACCCATCAGAAATGTTCAGTACAGAAAACCATTTGGCATTTCTGTCAATAGCCTTTAATACCTGTGGTTATGAAGGAACAAGTGGAGCACATGCCCCAATAACTGTATTTAAATATCATATAAGTAGTTAGGTGCCACTGCCATCTGGCCTCTGCACAGGCCACATTGGGTGATTTACTACTGAGGCAAATTTTCCATAGATCTTTTGTTCTAGGAGTGACTGTATTTATTCTTTCAGTATCCTCTACTGCCTTTCTAGGGTAGGGATATTTTTTCCATCCTCTGTTACAACATAGAGGGGTAGCCGTGTTAGTCTGGATCTGTAAAAGCAGCAAAGAGTCCTGGGGAACCTTATAGACTAACAGACATTTTGGAGCATGAGCTTTCATGGGTGAATACCCACTTCGTCAGATGCAGGTAGTGGAAATTTCCAGGGGCAGGTATATATATGCAGGCAAGCTAAAGATAATGAGGTAGTTCAATCAGGGAGGATGAGGCCCTGTTCTAGCAGTTGAGGTGTAAAAACCAAGGGAGGAGAAACTGGTTTTGTAATTGGCAAGCCATTCACAGTCTTTGTTTAATCCTGAGCTGATGGTGTCAAATTTGCAGATGAACTAAAGCTCAGCAGTTTCTCTTTGAAGTCTGGTCCTGAAGTTTTTTTGCTGCAGGATGGCCACCTTAAGGTCTGCTATAGTGTGGCCACGGAGGTTGAAGTGTTCTCCTATAGGTTTTTGTATATTGCCATTCCTAATATCTGATTTGTGTCCATTTATCTTTTTCCGTTGCGACTGTCCAGTTTGGCCAATGTACATAGCAGAGGGGCATTGCTGGCATATGATGGCGTATATTACATTGGTGGACATGCAGGTGAATGAACCAGTGATGGTGTGGCTGATCTGGTTAGGTCCTGTGATGGTGTCACTGGTGTAGATATGTTGGCATCAAGGTTTGTTGCATGGATTGGTTCCTGAGCTAGAGTTACTATGGTGCGGTGTGCAGTTACTGGTGAGAATATGTTTCAGGTTGGCAGGTTGCCTGTGAGCAAGGACTGGCCTGCCACCCAAGGCCTGTGAAAGTGTGGGATCATTGTCCAGGATGGGTTGCAGGTCCCTGATCATGCGTTGGAGAGGTTTTAGCTGGGGACTGTATGTGATGGCCAGTGGAGTCCTGTTGGTTTCTTTCTTGGGTTTGTCTTGCAGTAGGAGGCTTCTGGGTACATGTCTGGCTCTGTTGATCTGTTTCCTTATTTCCTCATGCGGGTATTGTAGTTTTGAGAATACTTGGTGGAGATTTTGTAGGTGTTAGTCTCTGTCTGAGGGGTTAGAGCAGATGCGGTTGTACCTCAGTGCTTGGCTGTAGACAATGGATCATATGATGTGCCCAGGATGGAAGCTGGAGGCATGAAGGTAGGCATAGCGGTCGGTAGGTTTTCGGTATAGGGTGGTGGTAATGTGACCATCACTTATTTGCACCGTGGTGTCTAGGAAGTGGACCTCCCATGTAGTTTGGTCCAGGCTGAGGTTGATGTTGGGGTGGAAGCTGTTGAAATCGTGATGGAATTTTTCCAGAGACTCCTTCCCATGGGTCCAGATGATGAAGATGTCATCAATGTAGCGTAGGTAGAGAAGGGGCATGAGTGGACGAGAGCTGAGGAAGCGTTGTTCCAGGTCGGCCATAAAAATATTGGCATATTGTGGGGCCATGCGGGTGCCCATAGCGGTGCCACTGATCTGGAGATATATGTTGTTATCAAATTTGAAATAGTTGTGTTTGAGGATAAAGGCACAGAGCTCAGCAGCCAGTTGTGCTGTAGCATCATCAGGGATACTGTTCCTGACAGCTTGTATTAGGAATGGCAATATACAAAAACCTGTAGGAGATCACTTCAACCTCCCTGGCCACACTATAGTAGACCTTAAGGTGGCCATCCTGCAGCAAAAAAACTTCAGGACAAGATTTCAAAGAGAAACTGCTGAGCTTCAGTTCATCTGCAAATTTGACACCATCAGCTCAGGATTAAACAAAGACTGTGAATGGCTTGCCAATTACAAAACTAGTTTCTCCTCCCTTGGTTTTCACACCTCAACTGCTAGAACAGGGCCTCATCCTTCCTGATTGAACTACCTCATTATCTCTAGCTTGCCTGCATATATATACCTGCCCCTGGAAATTTCCACTACATGCATCTGACGAAGTGGGTATTCATCCACGAAAGCTCATGCTCCAAAACATCTGTTAGTCTATAAGGTGCCACAGGACTCTTTGCTGCTGTTACAACACAGGAATCTATTTGACCAAAATCATCTTTGGAGACAGCAAATACCTTTTGCTGTCTGATATATATTTGTTTCACATCCTCCTGTTCTTCCTTCTCAAAAGGAGGGTACTGCACCAGCATAAACATGATAAGTGCCTTCGGTATACCCACGTATTAGCTAGGTCTACTATGAGACCATGCTGGACTATAATGTAGATCCCATAAGTGGTTATTTTGTAGGTAGATCTGCAAGAGCAAGTGTGGCATCTTTTTGCAGTCCTTTTGGGACTAGGCATAGAAATTATTGCCATCAAAGGCTTGCAGTCTCATTTAATTAGGGCTCCACAATGGGGCAATCCCCAAGTATTTCTCATAATAGATGGCAACAGATGCCTCTGTAGCTACTGTGACTGTTTGTCAATTACCTCCTATCCAATGCTCTATGAGGGGACATCCCCATTTGTTGAGACAAAGAGAAACTAACATCTCAAGAAGAAGGCTCCATTTCCCTGGGCTGAAATTTAAGCCTGTGTCCCAGGCACTGTTGTAGTTGCTGCTACCAGACAATTATATTGTGCTGGGAGTTGACCCGTCCTTTTTTTTTAACGGTGGTATCATAGCAACGTCCTGTCTTTAAGCTGTTTTCACTTCATCATTTTTTCTCTGAGCCTCAGCCAGTGGTGTCCATAGCAGCCTGGCTTTCGTACTGAGACTTTTTGATTTCTAGCTTACACTCTGCTCTTTCTGCGCCACTTGGCCATAGGCAACAACCTCTCTGAACTTCCCTTCTAACTCCTCTTTGTTTTTTCTTCTTTTAACTCTTTCTTCTGTATTTTTAATTGGCTTCAGGATTTTTGAATCCCTCTTAACTTGTCCTGGAGACATAAGATTCCTTCCATACACCACACCATCCTCTTTTATAGCAATCTTTATATTTTTTTATTATTTACGATATGATGCTCAAAGGTCTTTTGAATCTTATCCCAAGGCTTCCCCTCAGCTAAGACCTTTCTGTACATACCTGCCTACCCTCTACATCTCCAGGGGAGATTATGAATTGTTTAATATACTCCTCTAATTTTAAGCAGCCTGTTTCTCTGTCTGAGTATTAATATAATACCATGGACATGTGGTCACTCATTTGACCTTCTTAATATTCTCCTCTCTAAGTTGCTAGCCCCAGGTGGGGGTAAGGTAGTAATATACTGATGGTCTGTGCCCGCTCAGGAATGCCAATTTGTTGGGTGAAAAACTCAGTCCACATTAATTTAACAAGTTTAATCAATTTCAACATATTATTATAACAATTTAGGACAATATACTACCACCGTAATTAAACCACAAAATATAAGTGCATAAGTAAAACAGGTAAAGCAGAAAAGAGCAGTGATCAGTTACCTTATCCTAGGGTGAAGGTAGGCTGTTTACTTCATCAGCAAGTCCATATTGATTTGATAGTGTGGGAGGGTGGGGGCGATGGGACCTGTGTTTCTCCTATTATTCTTAGCAGTTCACATCCTTTTATACCTTTATATGTAGGGCCCTACCAAATTAATGGCTGTTAAAATGCATCAGGACAGTAAAATCTGGTCTCCCCTGTGAAATATGGCTATTGTAGGGGAGTCGTGGTATTGCCACACTTACTTCTGTGTTGCCTTCAGATCTGGATGGCCAAAGAGCTGTCGCTATTGGGTGGGTGCCCAGCTCTGAAGGCAGCGCCATGCCAGCAGCAGGGCAAAAGGGTCAGGGCTGGTTTTACAGGGGGACAAAATGGGTGATTGCCCAGAGCACCATAGTCAGGGAGGCACTGGGGTGACATCCCTCCCAAACACACACACCAAACCCAAGGCCCCTTCAACCCTGAGCACAGAGCCTGGGAGGAGAAGGGCTGGTGGGGGGCTTCTACTGTGTGCCAGGCTCCAGCGGCTAGGCTCAGCTGAGCTGGGGAGAAACGGGACTTTCTCTTTTCCAGCATGGGCTGCTCCCAAGGCTGGGTCAGATCCAGCTCCAGGAACCACTCCTGGTAGGAGGAAGCTCCATGGCTCCAGGCTGGGAGCTGTGCTTTGAAGGCAGCACTCCTACCAGCAGCAGCACAGAAGTCAGGGTAGCATGGTATGGTATTGCCATCCTGACTTCTGCACTGCTGCTGCTGGTGCTCCCTTCATAGATGGATATCCAGCCACCTGCAGCCACTCTCCAATCACTCAGCTCTGAAGACAGTGCCACCACTTTCAGCATCACAGAAGTAAGGGCAGTAATACCACAACCCCTCACAATAGCCTCGCAACACCTCCACACAACTCCCTTTCCGGTTAGAACCACCACAGTTACAAAACCATGAAATTTAAATCTGATACAGTGAAATTTAAGATTTTTTAAAATGCTATGACAGTGAAATTTACCAAAAGGGATTAAAACTTTGGTAGGGCCCAATTTATATGCTTGAGTAATCGGTACATTAGTGCATGCCCATATCTTATCACTTATTTCCTGTGTCCATATGTGATATATTTCATGTTATACACAAAAACACACTTCTAATTGGTTCCTTCATATCAATCATATGCAGGCAATGCATATTAATTGTGTTATGTTGCTGTTCACCCTCATAGACTTCAAGGCCAGAAGGGACTATGGTGATCATCTAGCCTTACCTCCTGCACATTGCAGGCCACAGAACCTCGCGCACATACTCCTGTAATAGACTCATAACCTGTAGCTGAATTACTGAAATCATCAAATCATGATTTGAAGGCTTTAATTTACAGAGAACCCACCATTTACACTAGTTTAAACCTGCAAGTGGCCTGTTCCCCATGCTACAGAGGAAGGTGAAAAATGCTCCAGGGTCTCCGTCAATCTGACCTCAGGGAACATTCCTTCCTGACCCTATCTATGTCATTAGTTAAACCCTAAGCAGGTGGACTGAAGCCACCAGCCAAACACCTGGAAAATAACTCTATATTGTAACTCAGAGCCCTTCCCGATCTCCATCTAGTCCCATTACTGACCATTGGAGATATTCGCTAGTAGCAGTCGCAGATCAGCTACATCCTATTGTAGGCAATGTCATCACACCAGCGCCTCCATAATCAAGCTTAGTCTTGAAGCCAGTTAGATTTTTTTTTGCCTCCACTACTCCCCTGTTCAAATGTCTCAATTTATCTACTTTGCGGTCTGGTGTACATACCCCTGACATTTTGGATCTAGGGTACGTTGTTCTTCTCAAGACTCCTGTTATTCAATTTTTAACCAACTTTTAGTTGACACACTGACAGTTTAGAACATTTGTTCTAATAAACAGCATATTATGTTGAAGTTCTCCATTCTCGATACAGATTCCATAGCTTATTTTTCTTAAAGCCTGCCAAGTATTTGGTTCACTTAATGACAGGCCTTAACTTAATAACAGGTCCTTCATCCTAATGGCTAACATGTCTAGCCTTAACTCTCACTCAATATAAGTAATCAGTCAGGCCCTCACTCAATATTTTGATTCTCCAACAGTGGCTCTAGTTTCCATCTGCTTGTTTTAAAATGTATAAACCGTATTTACTTCTTTCCATAATAACAGAAACAGATAAAACATAGGGGAGCATCCACAGAAATCCAAACGATATTTGTGCGGATATGGCAAAGACAATGAAGAAAGGAAATTAGCAACATCTAAGGACTTTACTAACATTAAAACATTTTATAAAACTACTGTTAAAGTTACTATTTAATATGTAAAGAAATAACTGAAAACAGGGAAAAATAATGCTGAAAGGGCAAAACATTTTATGGGCACTGGAAAACAATAAACAATATAGTAAAAGAATGAACAGTGTGCTGAATAGTCTAAAAAACTTGCTAGTGTATTAATCAAGAAGGATTTTAGTTCATTATGAGTTTTAACTCTAGAAAGAATGAAACATGGAACTATTTGTCCAATATATTTTGCTTTCTTTCCAGCTTTTCTTTCCAGCCATTTTCTTTACTGGTTTGCACAAAAATCTACTCTAAAAGAACAATATTAAAGTTGAAAAGTCAAGCACTCAAAAATTAGGAAATGCCAGAATTAAGATTGTCTGTGCTACCTTAATTTGCCCCCTTTGTATGTATGCATTATGATAATAATCTGATCACATACTAATTTTTCCACAGTACACAGTATGGACAGTGCTCAGTGAATAAGCAGTTATTCACTATGTTGTTTAATCCTCATTGTTCAATGCATGACCCTAGCCCTTGTTTACTGCACACTGTTCAAACCCTGCACTGAAGACAGAATCATTAATTTCTTCATGGGCTTTTGTATAGCACTCATCAATATAGTATCTGAGCACTTAAACAAACATTAATTAGTTTATCTTTACAGCACCAATGTGAGATGAGAGGTGGGATTATCCCCATTTTACAGGTACAGCGAGATTAAGTTAAAAATATCCATTAATTTGGGTGCCCAATTTATTATAACAGAAAAAGGTGGGGAGAAGGTCAGTTTATTTCCCTTCTTCTCTGAATTAGCCAGCAGATCTGTCTAACAATGGAGGGAAGCAAAAGCTACATACCTGCCATTATGCACCTGAAAGCCCTGGAACAGTAGTGCCCACCTCTTCCTTCACCCCCCGAATCTGTGCAGCTCCACTCTTTCTCCAAAGCAGGGTTATGGCTTAATGACTCAATTTAGCATCCTGATTGTAAACTTTTTGGAGTAGGGACTATGTTTTCCTTCACACAATGCCAGGTATATGATAAATGATAAATAGAAGGTTTTAATATTAATCCTACCTTTGCAAATAAAAGCTGGATACTGTAGAAATCAGAGGTCAAAAATGTGTGTGTGTATTACATATGTTAAACTGTATCACTTACAAGTGTGATCAGAATTTAATTTGGCTTTAAGCAGAGTGCAAACTGCTTTGTGCTAAATGAAGCATACAGCCTGAGATGTCCCCATATATATATAAAAATGAAGACATCTCGGGCTGCAAGTATATATAAATTTCAAGTGCGTGACTCTCTACTCTCTCCAGGCTCTTCCTTTCAGGAACTTAGAAATTCACTCTCCCATCTGCCCAAAATAATAAAAAGTCACAACAAAGAACACATTATGTGACAGAATTACAGTTTCCAGACAGCTATCTACTAAAATAATGGAATGAATTAGAGTTATTTATGAATGGCTAGAAACTATGGATAAATTCTCACCTGCATAGATCTTATCATATAAAAGCATACCATCCGCTTCCAAAATTGAGTGAACAGCTTGGCAGAGGCTATATCTCATTTATCTCATCTCAGCATTGTTTTGAACAAAATCAATTGAAATGTGTCCTTCTTTCCACATAACTCATAAGATTAAAAAGTCATGTCTTTTTCCACTCTCCTCTGCTCATGTAGCCTAACAACCATTGAGTTATTTATCATCCATTTATCACTTGTCTGTTTAGAGTCAGTCTTTTTACAGTAAAATCTTGTGTTGGTTTAGATCAGATATATGGTATGCACCTGATTGTGTACAGAATAAACAAGTGGTGGCATTTGGTGGCGTCATTCCTCAAACTGGAATGAACCAGATGCTTTCCTTAATCAATCAGAATGAATAATGTGGATGTGCTTCGCAGTGACTAAAATCAGTGCTGCCAGCATGGCACTACATGATTTCATCTTCCTAACCAGACTAGCAAAATGCTTCACCTCTCTTACACCTGACAACTTTATTTCCACATGTTCAATTTAGCAAACCTCAAAAGGAATTCTAAAAGCTTGCCTGGCTCATAAAATGTTTACTAGATCTCTCTACAGGAAGACTGCTCCTCTACAGAGCTCCATAATAATGGGAAATAAAGTGGACAAGTAAACCAGAGTGACTAGAGTAAACAGTCATATTCACCAGAGATTGCTTACAGGCATACATGATACAAAGGAGAATGTATTCAGCCACTTTATTTTATATTCAATTTAGAGCAAATGCTTATTGTAGGAAAAGAAAACCTTGTTATCCAGGGCTGGCATTTGTTTAAGTCTGATTTTAAAGTAAAGTATGCTCTGATCAAATATTACATTTTACTTCAGCTTTTATTCTAATTTAACCTCAAATGGAACTATTTACTATGCTAAGGAGGAGAGCTTTTTCCAGCAGAAAGCTGAAGGACTAATTACCAGCCATAACCCATTTAAGGTGTGTGTGAAAAGACAGAAAAGCGCAATGTTACCGTCAGCCTTTGTATTTAAGATACATTTATAAATAGTTTATAAAAGGTAAATAAATCACAAGTATATGTTATATAAACATGTAACAGGCAAGAGGCGCACATATTGTAGATATTTTAAGGTATGTCAGTAAAAGGTGGTACCTAAAGTTAAAAACCTATTTGCAACCTATTGACACTCTATAACAATTGCTTGAACATTTTATAACACTTATTAATCATTTATCTCTTCATAAACAATATAAGGTGATATAAGATGTGAGCAATAGTGGTAATACTAATACCTACCTATGCAATGCTTTTCATCCATAGGGTTCAAAGAGGTCTTAAGTACAGTAGCTGAAAGTACCCAGTGATACTGAGCTGGTGCATGAAGTGGCTAAGCAATAATTAATACAGACAGGGTTCTGTTGCAGAGTGGCTGCTATTAGCTTGTTTATTCCTAAATGTGTTAACATAGTACTTACCACTTATGCAGCATTTCTTCACATTTATAGCCCTTTATTACAATTACCTAAACACAGTCATGTTTTTTAGGTGTGGTCTTTTAAGTTATATGGAGAATCAACTCCTTTGCTTCCCTCTTATTGAGATTACCTCAGTCATAGTTATGGCTGCATTAGACGTACACAGCATTTTATAGCACTCCAAATACATGTATGAAACCAGGAAAACCAAGTCTCTTGCTGCTGAAGTTCACAAAGTAAGGGCCCAAGCCAAAGCCCATTGAAGTTGATGGAAAAGAAAAAGAATTACTCAAGGAAGAATGCCTACTCAAAACCAGACTTAATCATTCCTTTTATATTGGAGAGTAAATATTTTGTTCTGCAAATGAGCTCATTTGCTAGAATCTGATCTTAATTACATCGCGGATCTGTGAGCTCAGATCAAGCATGAGTAGTCTTTTGGCTTATCCAAGGCCGTGATCAAGTGTCTTGATGTTTTTGGTCTTTTAGCCTCAAGATGAAAACCTTGTCTGTGTCTCTGGGACCTTGAAGTAAAAACATTATCTAAGTTATATCTGGAATAATTTATGTCAGTGGAGTTGACCTGGATTTGCCTACCCCCAAAATAAGAGATGACTGGATTGAGTTGCACCATCTTCAACAGAAGAATTAAACTCTATGTTGTGTGTGAGGGGAGGGAAGTGGCCTATTTGATTATATGCAGAAGGTTGACTAAACACTGACTGAGGGCACCAGGTCACTGGCTCTTTTCCCACAAAAAGACATACATGTATGCTGAGCTGGGGAGCATGGCATCAGATGCCTACTAAGAGAACTTGTAAGGATTTGAGAATAGAACTAATCAAAAGATGAGGAAAGAAAAACTCACTTTTTCTAAAAATTTAAAAATATTTTTCCCCCACAGGTTTTGACAAGGAATGATTTTTCTTTCATACACTGTTGCTCACGTATACAGGTTTGTTATCAATTCCCCTCCCACTACACACACACTCTTCTGTACCTTTTTTCCCCCTTTTCCCCCTTTGACCTTGAAAAAAGGGAGGGGAGAAGGGATGAGAAACAGGGAACAAAAAGCAAATGCTAAACTAAATGAAGAAAAAACTGAAAACAAAAAAAAACTGCATTTTTTCAATCAGATTTTTTTAACAGCTATTTTATTCAAAAGTGTTTTTTGCTCAAAATTTTCAACCAGCTCTACTTGAAAGTAAGAGTCACTTGGAAGGCAGGGGTCACATATGTGTGTCCTTGTGTATGTGTAGTGGCCATTGAGTCTCAAAGTCTGTGTAATTTTAAAAGATACTGTGTAATTTTGGATAATTATCTCAAGCAAACTACTAAAGCTAGAGGTAGAGAGAATTTGAGAGTGGTATTAGAGGCAAACAGCTTGAAAATTAAAGCAGAAGAGATAATCACAGCAAACGGAGTAGCCATACTACAGAGATTTTAATGTCTGCACTTCAGTAACTCAGAAATAACTGTACAGGAATTATACATATTCCTGTACCATGACTGGCTAATAAAGGCTGCCAGCCAGAAATCAGGGAGTCACACAGTGAGAAATAATTGAACAGAGATTTTACAAATTAGACATCCATAGCCAGAGTATAAGGTATTGCATGAATGAGAAACTATACAAGTATGAATCAGTATTTGTACAGGATCCCTGCACACTGACTCCTTGATTCCATTTCAGTATCATTTGAAAATAAACACACTTAGAATTATTTTATTGGTGTGCTCATTTCATGTTACGCCTCATCTTTTCATACAGCAAACCATAAAACACAACACATGTTCAGATTTGCTGGTGGTTTCTAATTTGATGATCAGAATGCAAATTTTCTTCCTATGCAATACATGAAGAAGTAAAACACCCCCTAAAACACGATCAAGCAAAAAATTTATCATTGATTATCAGTACCACACCTTGTCTTACATTTTATTTCTGTGTGATCTCATATAGGTAGCTATGTATCAGCAGACAAATATACTTTCTAAAATTGAAATTCAAAGATGTAGATAATAGAGAACCAGAATCTCTTTGTAGAATAGACATTGTCCTCATTGTTAGGCCCAGATGTTTGTAACAATCAGTAAACTGTATTATAACAGCAACAACCAAAACAGCATGAAGGAAAGGTCTGCTTAGCTAGATTTATTAGGCAAAATCTTTAATATGCCATATGGCAGCTTGGCTCTTCCAGGAAGCACAACCATGTGAATTAATGTTCTGAGGTGTGCTGACCAGCACCACCAGAGAAATTGATGCCACCCAGGGGAAAAAAGTGTTTTCAGCAGAATTTTTCGCTAGTGTCACTTGTGATACATTGTCAGGTAGTCCATTATGTCCCAATATGTTTTCAATCAAACCAGCGATCTCCATTTAGCTCGCAGTTTAGAGGAATCGCTAGGCATCTTGATTACAAGAAATAGAGGACATTTATAAGATTTGTCATGTTATCTAACACAGTTTGCTTTTATCAGAATACTTCATGCAAGAAATCCAAACAAAAGGATTTACAAAGGTTTTAAGGGCCATTATTCAAGTAAATGGAAACAAGGCACAGAATACATTGTTTAGAGAGCTTAGCAGATATTTTTCTTCTTCCTGAAAATAACTGTATATGGAAGTCCTTTAACCATTAAAATGTTGTGGCACTGAAGAATAAATGCTTTTATTGGAATGATTTAAATCAATCTTGTATGTCCTTTTCATTAACTGACTGTAGCATTTTATAGTTGTTTTTAAAGGAGTTGGGGAATATGAGCCGTAATACACAGACAAAATGCAACCTTGAACATAATAAAATATAGACTCACACTCTCTGAACAAAATGCTAGAACTTATATTGTATTATTTAAATAGCTGTTTTATTATTTCTTTTTTGCTCAGTTGCATATTGCTTGACATGTTGCAACAGCACTCAACTAGTGAATGTACAGAGGAAAGAGATGTTTAAAAGATGCCAACTCGTGGACAATAAGGCCCTGATCCTGAACCACTGAAGGCAGTGTGAGCAAGATCAGGGTGTAAATCTCTTCTTTAGTAAGTCAGCAGTGGAACTTTTGGTTACCTTTTCTTGTAAAATTCATTAGCTTCAAGTTCAGGGAAACATTTTTTTTCATACAGTGCACATTCAGCCTCTGGAATCCATTGTCACATAATATGATCGAAGCCAAGAGTTTTGCAGGCTTCAAAAAGAGGTTTAGATCTTTATATGGATAAGAACATCCAGAGCTGGAGTAGTTAGAAGTTGTTGGTTTTTTTTAAAAGAATAGTTTTTGAAAGGATATAAACACTCATATTTCAGGGCATAAGCCAACCAGTATTCAGTGCAGGGGTAAGGTTGGGAAGAAGTTTCCCTTTGGGTCAGGTTAACTCCACAATAGCCTCCTTCAGATTTTTTTTTGCAACTTTCATTGAGTTACAGAGACATCTAGTACATTGAGGATTTCAATAACACTACACTGATATCCTCCAGCTGAAGACCTGAGTCCTTTTTCCTTCATAATGGGTTTGATTTCTGGCTCAGCCTTCCAAAAATTCAGTTTACACAGAAACATCGGAATGGCCATGCTGGATTAGACTAGTGGTCCATCTAGTCCAGTATGCTGTCTCCAGTGTTTCAGAGGAAGGGACAAGAAACTCTGTGGTAGGCAAATATGGGATGACTTCTGCCCTGGGATACAACAAATGTGCCATGTTTCTATTGGAATTATGAACTAAATATTCAAACCAGGGTGCCTAACATTAGACTCCTACATACACATTTAGACAACATTAACTTCTTTTGGCATTATAAACTTGTGAATTTAGATGCTCAGCTTTTAGGCACCCAAGTATCAGCATTTTGTTCCTAATTCCAATAAGAAAAAATATTTTTTCACTTAAACTACAGCAGTGCTTGGAAAATGGTTTAAAAGCAAACATTTCTGGAGGATATTCAAATTAATGCAATGGACTACATGGAAAGTTTTCAGTCAGTTTTAAATTATTTTAGCAAAACAAAAAAAAGGTTCAATACAGCCAAAATTTATCCCCAGTTATAAAAGTTAACTTTTATTTTAGTTACACTCTTGTCTTTTTAATAAGGGCAACTTCATCAGTAAAAGCAACAGTGCTTGTTAGAAAACATGGCCCACAAAAACAAATATTATATTTACCCTGTGAGCATTATTAGAAGATATTTGAGTAGCAACATTTGCGGAAAAGCTGTGGTGTTTTCCAGTTGAAAAGCCATAAGCTCTTCTTTCCCTTCAGCAACTAAACAACAATTGACTTGGAAATCTTATATGTAGATTGCTTATTACCATTGAGCTTCTTTACCATTTATTGGTTCATTGCCCCAGAAAAAAACAAATCTTTAAAACTTTATATTTTTACAAAGTCTTAACTTTCATATATTTAAATTATATATATTTAATTGCAAATTATAATAACCATGACACAGAAATACTTCAAATTATGACACATCTTAGCATTTCTTTTTCATAGCAATTGATATTTCCCTAGCAGTAACTCTATTTGGGTTTATGATTTAATGAATGAAGAAAAGTAACTACTAAATTAGAAGTAATATAGAGTCACTTTTAGTTTTGCCATTGGCAAACAATACTTACAAAGGCTCATAAGCCTAGGCATAGCACATCTGTGATAATAAATCATATTCGCAAGGCAAAATTTACATTGTAGTCTTGCATTCAAGTAGAAAATTTGGAAAAAAAAATTTTCTTTTTTTCCATTTTTCCCCTATATTTTGTTAAACAGGGTGAAAGAGGTACAATGGAGGATGTTCAACAAAGTTTTTCAGATAATTTGGTAATCTTACATATCCGTTCAAACAGTTGAAATGAACAAAGAATCCATTATTTATTTAAAGGGATGGCAAATTTAATATCTACGTCTTGGAAATCATGGTTGTGTTTACTAATGTAATTAGTATAAATTTGAAAGATCTGAATTGCCATTGTCCTTCTCCTTCATATTTAGACTATATCCATCAACATCATTTGGAAATCACATAAAGATCTTTCATGGATATATGTTTTACAGCTACTATTATGAATTAATGTCTGCTCCAATCAACTCCAGACTGTAAAGATGCTAATTGTTAGAGGAAGGACTGAATTATGCAACTTGCTTTTCTTCAGGAGATCGTCACACTTTGCTCCTGATGATCATCAGATCTCAGAGCATGAGAAAATCTGAAAACCTTTTACCAAATTAATCTCTGCCACCATAACATCTTCTCAATATGCAGTTCTAGATGTAGGAATGATTTGCAGATCCACATTTCCAAAATACATAATCAGAGTTTAAACATGCCAAACCTCAAATATGGGCCAGTCAGTCATGCAGAACTCTTGTGGTTATAGAGGGTTGGTTCTGGTTGGCCCAGGGAAATGTTTTCCTCTCCCAGTCTGTTTCCCCTTGGAATGCATGTCTCTGTGAGAAGACCCAAAACTCCCGCCTTTGATATTTGCTGGAATGCAGGGACAGCTTCTCCCTTTTGGGTTGAGAAGCTTGTTCAATGTCTTGGTGAATAGTTTCCTCCTCCCTACCCATGAAAGTCTTTATTCTGCTTTTGCCTGGGGGTCAGCCTCATAGGATCATAGTCATATCTGTCTCCTTTCATGCTTTTCTTCCTTGAAGGAATGGCTGCCATGAGTTTGTCCCTCCAGACAAGAGCTTCCTGAGTAAAACACAGCTGAGATTGTAACATCTAGAGCTAATGCCAAAATATGTAGTTGCCCTTTATGAAGGCTAGCACTATGCTTTCTGTAGACATTTTGGGAGGAAGTCCCATCAGCTAGCATCACTATTTCCTTGGGACATTACTGCTATAGCTACCTTAAGAAGTGCTACAGGTAGTTTTTGTACATAGGGATACATTAAAAGCTCTGTATCTGTCTGTTTAGCAACTTAGATTTACTGGATCTTTCCCATTTTACTTTAATTACCTCTTCCAGTGCAAAGTGTATCAGATGGAAAAATTCCTTCTCACCTCACAATGGGAATTATTATCTGGGAATATTTTTGCCTCATGTTTCCTTTTGTTTAGGAGAGAGTACCTAGTGTCCTGGATGCCCCTTTCAACATAGTGTTGGAGAAACTGATAAGGAAAGACATTCTTGTCCTGAGATTCTTCCTGTGACTTCCTGTGATCTGATTCTGAGAGATCTCTTTCCTCAGGAGAGAATGTCTTCAACTGGATGATTTGTTCTGCATCTGCTTTCATTCCCTCTTGACCAATTATTCATCTTGGGATATGAAGATGAGCTGGAAGATTAGCTAGGGGCGTCATATCTATTCCTAATCATCGTATCTTCAGAGATGCTCAATATTGTGCAGATCTATTATGAGAATGAAACAAATGGGAACAAAAATAAAGGTCAGAACTAGATCAGCAAGCAAGAGTTTTGTTTTTAACCTCACAATTTGAGAGAGACACCCTGTACACATACATCTTGTAGCAAAGATATATTTTGCTGAAAAGTCAGGGTCAGAGTTTGATGTAAAGCCATTTCAATACAATGCACTATAGATCAGAAGTTTCCAAGAGTATTTTATTTAAACCAGCTAGTAGTGTTTGAGAAATGATAATTACTAGCCTTAATGAAAGTTAGATTTAATTTTGCTTTAGAATTTGATAGCTTTATGGGATTTTTATATGCCAATTTATAAGCTTGCAAAACTTGTCAGTCTGTCATCTCAGGCATCTGAAATCTTCTATCTAGCCATGGAACAGACAATATCGTCAGCAGCACTGCAGGCTCCCTGACATCACCCTGTCAATGTATTGTACTGCAACCCTGTTCTGGGAGGAATCACTGTTAGATGTGAGAGTAGTTTAGCCTCTGTTTATTCAATTTTTGTCCTCTCTGCTGAGACTCCCAACTAAAGGTATCAATTGTTATGGCAGGCACTTGACTAAGACCACAATCTCATTTCATATAGTCTAACAAAAAAGCCATCATGTGGTAATGACTTTCATTCACTACTAACCTGGCTGAAGTTGCACAGGCAGCTTAAAAATGAAACATTTTGTATCCCATTTATTAGTCCCCTGGGTGAGTCAGTTCCCTTTGTACCATTAGGCCAATTCATTGGTAGTGTAAAGTGTGGTGTAACATGCACGTAAATCAATCTCTCAAGAGGATATAACCTGTAGGCATTCAGTGCAGTATGTCGCTTCTTGGCCTAGTCGTTGGAGTTGGGGAATAGGGAAGTCAAAGGAGAAAAGGAACTATGGTGAAACTCAAACAGGAGCATTCCCTTGGTTACAAACACACCCCTACGGGGGTGCAAGGGATACCAGGGAGAGTTTAGTCATACCTAGAAATAACTAAACGTATTGCCTCCTAAGTCTTTAAATGACTTAGTGCTCAGGACAAAACAAAATGGAGCTCCTCAGACCCACCTGCATGAAGCTGCAGGGTCAATATCTACTTTATTGGGGCTTTTGGCATGTGCTAAAGGCAACAGAACAGATATTATGTCAGGCATTGGAGGAGAACCAAAATTTATAAAAGACACACTTCATTGTGCTTGTAAATACTGCCAAGGATGACACAAATGACATCTGTGAACACCATTAGTGATGCAAACGTTTGTCGTAGCAAAGGTTAGGAAATTACCAACACATATCAAAAGAAACCAGTCTAACTAACTTTGGGAACCAAAACTTCAATGTTTTTAAGATCCTTTAACCAACTTGGGAGGAGGGATAGCTTGGTGGTTTGAGCATTGGCCTGCTTAAACCCAGAGTTGTGAGTTCAGTCCTTGAGGGGGCCACTTAGTGAACTGGGACAAAAATCAGTACTTGGTCCTGCTAGTAAAGGCAGCAGGCTGGACTTGATGTCCTTTCCAGTTCTAGGATATTAGTATATCTCCTATTATTTATTAACTTTGGTGGCCTTCCCTCAGATGAATCATTATTAATTCTTTTGAGGTAGGCTTCAAGACCCCAGTCCAGTTCAGGGTCCCATTTTGCTAGGCTCTATAGAGACACATAGGAAGAAACAGACATGCTCTAAAGAGTATAATCTATTTTGAAACACAGGGCTTGTCTTCACTACCAGGGTAAGTCAACATAAGTTATGCTACTCCATCTACAAGACTAACATAACTGGAGTCAATGTAGGTTAAATCGATTTACCCTGATGTCTTCACTGCACTGAGTCAATGGGAGTCTCTAGTTGACTTCCCTTATTCTTCTCTGAGAGCTGGAGTACTGGAGTCAACCGGAGAATGCTCTGCCATTGATTTAGTAGGTCTTCAGTAGATCTGCTAAATTGATCCCTGCTGCATCAATTGCAGCAACTTCGAGCTCTTCGTAGCGAAGACTAGCCCACAATGAAATAAGTGAACACAAGAAACAACAGGAGGAACTGGGAATGGAGGATGAAGGAAACAGTGAAAAGACCATGCATGTTATGTTATGTTATGTTATGTTACACAGGATAGCTATGTACATAACTTTTTGGTACTTAGTCATTAGTCCACTGATGGGTAGAAAGATAGGTGACTAATCTCAGGATGCAGCTATGCAGGGGTCTAGTCGAGACTAGCTGTAATGTAGGTTTAGGTGTTAACACTGAATATGGATCAGTATGTTCAGGTGTCACTAGGACACTTGGTGCTATAAGGGTCATGGATGTAAATAACACCTGAAACGCTTCTATTTGTTTCAGATACATAATTACGTCTGTGCTTTTAAACTAGGTGTTAATGTTCCACACAGTGTATAAGCTAACAAGCAACATGATGGCATGTGTTCTTCTTTCTCACTGAATGTTCCTTGTAGCTCTGCATGTATCTCTATAGTATCTGACAGAATAGTATGTTATCTGTGAAAGTCATTGAATGTACATATTTCTTCATCAAATGAGTGCTCATTGTGCATCAACATTCAATGAGAAAATTGTGAGATACTTATGCAACTTTTTTTAATTTATTTTGTCTTGTTTTGCTTTGTTTGCTGTCATTTTACACTATGCCACATAACCTAACTTTTTTACACTGATCAGTTCTGATCCAAAATTCTCTTATTTTCTAAAGGGGAAGGAACAATGATAAAGCCAAAATGCAAAAAGAATCATACAGTGTATTGGTGACATTTGCTGGCATATTAACACATGCCTATTCATGCCTTTTTGAACAAGTTCTTGAACATGAGTTCTTTTTGTTGGATGGTTTAAATCAGGGTTTCTCAAACAGGGGTCGCTGCTTGTGTAGGGAAAGCCCCTGATGGGCCGGGCCAGTGTGTTTACCTGCCCCGTCCTCAGGTCCGGCGGATTGCAGCTCCCACTGGCCGTGGCTCACTGCTCCGGGTCAATGGGAGCTCCTGGAAGCGGCAGCCAGTAAGGCCCTTGGCCCGCACCACTTCCAGCAGCTCCCATTGGCCTGGAGCAGAGATCCGTGGCCAGTGGGAGCTGCGATCAGCCGGACCTGTGGACAGGGCAGGTAAACACATCGGCCCGGCCTGCCAGAGGCTTTCCCTACACAAGCAGCAACCCCTGTTTGAGAAACCCTGGTGTAAATGACATTCTTAAACTCTATAATTCCAGTGGTAACAGAACTAAGCGAAGATGTTAGTCTCTAATTTTTGCTATGTGAGATAATGTAAAAGTAACAAATTCACCACCAAATGTTATGTTAAAATAAATGTTTAAATTTCAAAGAAGGGCTATAAAAAAGACTAACTACATGATGGGTTATGGGGCATGAGATTAAACACTAGTATGGAAAGGAGTATGGAAGGTGAATATATGTTAAAAAAATTGTATACCTGTGACTAGCCAGTTTTTCTAGTTTACCTTTTCTCTTACTACAAGAACAAAGGACATAACAGGGGAAATTAAAAGACCAACAAATTTAAATGAAAACTTTTTATTCAATGTATAATTTATCTGTGGAACTTACTGCTACAGGATAAAATTAAATAGACTTGTTTGAATCTCAGAAGTTTCATTTTTGTAGAGGGTCATGCAAGCATTTTTTCCCTGATGCCTTGGGGGTATGAACGAGTGAGTTTGGCTTTATGCTTTGGGATTAAATGAACCACAAAATTCACATAAAATATCAGACGAAGCTAGTGCATGTCACATGGATTCGCCTGCTAAACCACAGCATTTCACATGGTTTGCTTTTTACACCATAATACAGCCCAATTAAATTTGAAACAGGACCCAGCATTGCTCAAAATAGGCAGCAGTGTCCCCAGAAACAGGGCCCAACTCTGTGAACCTTAGTAAACCTTTTAAATAACATGGTTTGAGTTCCAAGTCTAATGAAACATGAAGGCAGATGAATTTTGCATGAATTCCAGTTTTGCTGAAAGTATCTTACACAGCTGTGTTAGGGGATGGCCCTGTTTCTTAGCCCAGATCTGTACAAAGCTGAAATTAAAAGGGCTTTTGAGAGCCAAGCCACTGCTTGTTGTGTGCAGTGTGTTTCTATAGATTCATATTATCCACTTTCCTCATAAACACAGATAAAACATCTGGGGTAAACTGTGAATGTTATGGGGTTTTCCTCCCCCTAGGACCTTCTTCTGCTTTCTTCCTTCCATAGATGGGTTATTCTCCCCCTTCCCTTCATGGTGTCTGTGATAGCTGAGAACCCATAGGTTGATTCTTAGTGCCATAAACTTCTAGGATTAGCTGTATTTTATACAAGCATGTGTGGCATCCATCACTGTTAGAATGTGTTGCCCTGTAGGGAAAACAACTCAGAAGGCATTCACAGTGATTAATGAATTGTGATTTGTACATACCATGAACTGTCCCATGTAATAGCTACCATTCATAGTGGGGGTCAAAGTGGTCATCAGAGTAGGAAACCATGAGAGGAAAGAAGATTGTGAAGGAATTTGGGTGGCTGAAATTAGGTGGGGATGTATGAAGTTATTTAATCATGTGTGTTGCCTGTAATCACAGTAGAGCTGATCTTTAGAACCTATGTATAAGTAATCATCATTATATCTTAAAAGATACAGTTCTTCTTTAAATAATATTTGTAATCTAAAACCAAGACAAACTGAAGAGAAAGAAACATACTAAGAAAATAACTGGGTTTTTTGGTCTGAATTTACCAACTGTCAATCAGACTTTTGTAATGCAAGCAATCATCAATGGAATATGCATTTTTACATGTAAGAAACAACAGAAGAAAAGTTGAGCATAACAGGTGTCCAGGAAAGGGTATCCTATGGAATAACTGATTCCTTCCAAGACAGAATCTGTTTGTTTTTTGAATCAACTTGTGCACTTGCTTCAATTTCCTAGGGACTCTATTCAGCTACAGTTATTATGCAGCTTATGAAAATGCATAAAGCTCACATGAGGATATGGAACATATTCTATATACTGTCAACCTGTGCAGCAAAAAAACAGTCAGCATATAAATGTGTATTTTTGTGTCGATTTCATAGGCTGTCCCAGGAAAAGCTGAGAAAGAGGAAAATACCATCATCATTATCATCATCATCATCATCATAAATATTTTTCACTGCTATAGGATCTATCTGAAGATATCAGAGCCCTTTAGAAACCTTACTCACTTAACCCTCATAAAACCACATGTTCCAATCTCACTGACTCCCATGCCACATGCAATAGGTTTTCTTTCTATTCTCTGTGCTGTAAAAGCATCCACAAATCTGCTTAGGCACTTCACTGCCACTTCTACTGCTTTAGTGATATAGTGGTTTAGCCAGTGTCTGAATGAGACATATTGACACATTACTTTAACCCATGCAAAGTCAGAATAGATAGCAATTTATGATCAACCAATACACTTAATCACATTCTGTGGGGCAGATTCTTAAAGGAATTCAGGTACCTAAAGTTGCAGATCAGTGCCTAGTGAAAATCCCACTAGGTGCCTATATAACTTTAAAAATCTGGCCATTGTGTACCTTCACTTATACAAGCACATTCATTAAAAGTGGACCAGATACCTTTTTAACTGCTAGAGTTCAAAATTCTGCATAACTGCTCCAAACCCTGCATTGTTTTAGGTGTTACTGGTTTTATAAGGTGTTTAAGGAAAACATAGAATTTTTGAGGCAAGACCTGGCAACCAAGTAAATGAGGAACTTATTCACATATATTTGGTTTAAATAGGTATTAATTTGTAACTCTACGTACATATTTGTTTATTGATTTAGCTTCTTTCCCACCTCTCCAAATCTTTCCATTCTTTTTTTAAATGCAGTGAATTTGCTGACATGCTGAAAGTCTGAAAGCCAGTCAGATAAATGTACACTTTGAAATGGAAAATGAATACATTGTTTGTCTTTTCTTTAAGAATAATAAATCTAAGGTTGATAATATAAATGTCATAATTTTTTTTGTATGATACACATAGAATGTTCTGAAATAGATAAATACAATTTGTGATTGCCTGTACTATCATAAGAAAGAAACTTAATATGCTAAATGTATTAAAAGATGTTGCTATGGAAAGGGAATAGGGCCAAATTCAGCTCTCAGGTTCACTCTTACCATCCATTGACTTCAGTAGGGTTTCATAAATGTAAATGAAAGCAGAATTTCATCTAAGCCCATATTACTAGTCCTTTCAGTGTTATGAAAATACAGTTTAAACATTAAAAATAATGTTTTACCAATGCATAGCTGTCTTTTGCAATGTACTCTTTAAGGTGTGATTGTTCTCTGAAACAGGATTTTGTAAAAAACGGCTTCTATGGGTCCCATATGTTCTCTCTTCCCAATTTCCTCATCACGTATGTTCTATTACTAAATAAAAAAATACTTTTTTGTGTCAGTGCCAGGCATGCAAACTCTATATTGGATCTGAAAGTCAAGCTGGGCTCTTTTTGGCTCATGCATCGCAATATGAAGAGTCTGTAATTGGAATTATGTTAATAAAGTGTAGAAGATTTGCAAGTAAGATTAGACCCCAGCTCCTTGTTCCAGAGCTACATTGCCTCTCTCTAGTCGTAGTATAATATAAGTAGTAAAAAACTTTCTTTTTTTACTGTTTTCAGCAGATATGACTCTGAACACACAGAGCAGGATCTGCTGAGTAAAAATATATTTTTACATAGTTATTTTAAAGTAAAACTTCATTTTAAAAATAAAACAAGGAAACCATCTAACACTCAAGAGTTGTTTCTTCTACTTCTTAATCTATACTTATAAAGATGTGCTGTGGAACTGTTAACATTAATTTTGGCATAGTCAGAAAAAAGGAGAATTATATATTTATCGCTACCTGTTATGTGGCTGCAGTTATGATTCATCTTTTATTAGGTGGCATTTGCAAAACACCAACACTGCCTGTTTCCTAAAGAAGTATATGCATCTCAACCTACTTCAGAGACTATACTCAGGAAAGATGAGTATACTTATTAATGTGCTAGGAAAACATTGTTGCATGAGAAATAGTGCATTTTAAATTTTTCTTTCAAATGGCAACTCCATTTAAAGGTGATTTTTTATAAAAAGTTCAAGAAAAATAGCTGAACTTTACTAAGTAAAGGTGTCAGACATTTTGGAAAATGTGCCCATCTATTTAATCTTTGTTGTTATAGACTAACGTGAAACAAATAAGTAATGCATTTTCCCGTATCCCCTCTTCTTGTCTAAAAATGGCTGCTCTATAAACCTGTCTTTCACACCTACTGCTCACCAACTTCTCACTTTTAGTGAGACACTTCAGTATACACCGTCTAATGGTCTTGATGCCCAGTGCTATAATAATATACGGATTGTCTACCTACAGGTGTTTTTAGCATCCTTAGTTTAAACCTCACAGGTTACAAAATACAAAAAGATTATTTTAAAAAATCCACTCTGCAAAACCACGAGATATAATTAGGGCTTAGTTTAGCATGATTTAGAAAAGGGCTGGATGTATACATGAACAATGGGTAAAATGTTCACAACTTCCTAAGGGCCCAAACTACTTGAAAATGGGTTTCTGAGGTGTTCTTGAAAATTATACCTGCTCCAGTCACAGTAGTAAGGATTAAAAGAGCAGCAACCACCACAGTTTGGAAAGGAAAAAGTGCTTCCGGAAATAAGTCAATTTCTAACTAATGGATATTAGTAGAAATCTTTCCCTATGGAGGGGTTATTTCTGAACTGCCTACTCTCGAGTTTCTTTCAGTTTCCTCTGAAGCATCTGGTACTAGCCACTCTTAGAGACAGCATGCTGGACTAGATGGAACAATAGGCAAACTAAATGTACACATAGGCTGGTATGCCTACTAATGACTTCTATCTGGGCGTTCAGCTGCTTTTAGCAATGTTGAGGTGGGTTTTTTTTAAACGCAGTTTCTGTTTACCTGTATGTTACACATTTAAAAACAACAAATATTTCTATATCCTAATTTATATTAGTCTAATATAAAATTTATTTTTACAGATTAGGAAGACTTCTAAGTACAGTATGTGCGTACAGTTTTATATGTATATACATATTTGTAAAGGAAGGAAACAGCACAATATTTTTGAGGACATTCTGGATGCAATGGGATGTGAATCAGTCACAATCAAGATAATCAAATATGAACATGTAATTAGTGACTAGTAACTGAACTATACAATACACATTCAGTACTATACAACACTCCAGATTCCATCACCTCCATATGGCACGAGAATTTGCTGTTATCTCTGGCCAATATGTAATCACATGTACATATACACCCACAAGCATCGCATAATATCTAATTTTCCTGAAGTATTAAAAGAAACCCCTCGTAAATTAGTTTTATCTGTTTACAATATATTTTTTGTCAGCATAACTGTGCAAGTGATAGATTTTGGGGGGCAAACAAATGTTTTGTTCTACCAAAAACAAAATATTTCATTTTGATTTTGAATTTTTAAAAAAAATAAAGGAAATTTCAAAACAAGTAGTCAGTCTGAATAAAAAAATCTAAATGTTTTGTTTTGCAAAGGGGAAAATGAAATATTGACTTTTTTGACATTTGTTTGTTTTTAGACACGAACAATTCACCAAAACTAACATAAATTTGCAAAATGTTTCAGGGTTGTATAATCTACATTTTTCACAGAAAATAGTTTAGACTTAAAATTTCACTCATTTATTCATGAGATGTACAAATTCTAGTTTTTAAGTCTTATGCGGGCATTTTTCTGTAAACAGAAAGGAGACAGGATTTTCAAGTACAAAAATGCTGAGAAATTAAATTGGGTTTCTCTTTTTTTAATAGTAGTTCAGAGTTCAGCAATGCTATTATATCTGTAACATAATACTCTAAAAAGAAATATGATTTTGCTTAATTATACAGGTGTTAAAAAAACCTAGGAAATATATTACACAAGCAAACAATTTTGTCAATACATAGACCTAGGATCAGGCTACCATAAATATTGCTACGTTTAATCTTTTATTCCAGGCTTGTGAGGAGGAACAAACAGACTGAAATGAGATGCTTATATCAAGACAGAGCTGCACATTTACCAAAGACTGAAAAGTAATGTTACCACACTAATCAACGTAAATGTCATATAAGCAGCCATTCCTGTAGATCCTGCTCCAGTTGTGTCTAAAGTGCTGCCACCATCTGTTTGATGGATTTGCTTTACGTCACTGAGGTTTGTCTTGTCTGGCATCCCTGCTGAGACAAATAAGAAAATACAGGATGATGCATGCTTTCCCACTACTGGCAACATGATACAGCTAGGACAAATTTAAATATACAGAGCACACAGACTGTCACAGTTTGGTTTCTAATTCTTTTTGTTACTGCCAAAGAAATGGATGGGAAGGGTTCTGCGACCTGCTTTGTGCAGAAGGTCAGACTAGATGATCATATTGGTCCCTTCTGACCCTAAAGTCTATGAGTCTATAAATTCAAAACTCTTCATAATTGAATCTAGAAACACATGCCACTCTATATTGCAGTTTACCCTTGGAAGTAATTCACAGCCCTACCAGTACTGGACAGAGCAGTTATTGTAGAATTATAACTAAGCAAATATTCACAGACTGAAGTGAATAGTTTGTGAGTGCCAAGAGTACCCAGAAATCAACTACTCATATCTTAAATTTGAAAGAAGATGGAGATAATTTTATTAGAACTTTCAGGAATGTGAATCCAAAATTTAGATGAAATGAAGGTGTAACTGATGGAGGATTTTAGGGCCTCCGTTTTGGCATAGAGAAAGGTGGACTTCACAACATAAAGTCACGTTCTAAGACAAACTGTAAACAAGGAAGACCCTTATTCAGCTCCTGGTTGAATGTTTCTGAACTTTAGAAACATATATAAGACATTTTTTTCCACCCTGCCAGAATATGAAACAAGGATATTACAGTCATCCATTACACCTCCAGTACCTGGTTCAATAATCATAAGTAGAAGAGTCTGGAGACACATTCAGCCATAACAGCATTGTCATTTGCTTTCCATTTTGTGTGCACACTTCTGGACTAACTGTCTTATCCTATATAATAACCCGTGGCATGCCACTATCAATCAAAATTAACAAGTCTAAATTCAATGTTATGACATGCAACACATATTGACATTGTAATTACACTGAGACCGAAAAAGACTTCATATAAAGCAAAGTCAATATTTATGTAATTATGTCAATACATATATAATTCAGAAGGTAAGCTCTATTGCACTGGAACAGAGGCATTATAAGGAAGCTTAGCTCTACTGATCTGACGTATTGATTCTACAATCTGAGTTCCTGCATTATTATTCATTGTTTAGGACTTCTTTCACCCTTCTGCGTCATTAGCAACGATGAATAAACTCACGATTCCATTACATTTTTAGGGGCTATGATGGAGTATGAATATTTTAGTCATGGTTTTATTCTTCTTGTTAAGCTATAGTTTAACCAGAAACTGGAGCAGCTCTCTGCTACTTCCTTATTTTTCAGGCTAACTACTTTTTATTTTAGTGCTAAAAATACTCCTTTTCTCCTACATGTAGCTTGAAAAGTGCCCTTTGTGATTTTACTGTACATACTAAAATCTCCTTCCTGTAGCTTTGAAAAAATGTGTTAAAGGAAGGGTAGGTGAAAGCAAATCATGTTGTCTCTAAAACCTGCAAGAATGTGTTTGTCTTCTTTGCTGTTGCACTCAGACAGGAGAATGGACTGCTATTTTGTATGGATTTATCAATCTATTGTGATTGCCTGGAATTTGTGAAAACTAGCTCCATGAGTACAGTGCAACTTGGAAAACAAGGAAAAACAGTAACAATAGGGAGCAGGGGGTGAGGGGAAGTAAGTCCTCCTGATCATTCTCAATGTGTAGTCTCCCTGGGAAAAGATCAATAACTAAGTACTTCACTGAATCAGGGTTTAATGGATCACCAAACAGGGTGAATCAAGACATTTTTCCTTAGGGGTGTGGGAGATAGAAGTAGAAAGCAGATAGTCTTGGTCACTTGTCCAGCTCTTCAGTGAAGATTTTCTTCATTTGAAAGCTTTGCTTCTACAGACTGTGCTACTTCATAGTGAATTCATTGGGTCAAATTTGGCTTTCAGCTACACCTGTGCAACTCCATTAAAGTCAACAAGGTTGCATGGCTATAACAGAGATACATTTGACCCAGTGGATATATAAGAGAGTCTACCGCAGGGGTGTCAAATTTCCAGCCTCTAAGATAAATCCAGCCCACGTGATGCATTTGTCTAGCGCACATGAGATATTTATATAGTGCACAATCTCATTTTAACACTAAGGTAACAATATAGCACTGTCAGGGGACAAGTGCACCCCCATTTTCCCTTTAGGTGCCCGGAAATGGTGTTATAGCTCTCTGGCTAAGTCCACTTGACCATCATTAACCTCAGGGTGGTATAGCCTAGTGACCAGAGTTAATCAGGCTGCCCTGTCTGATGGCCAAGTCAATTGGGCTGCCCTCTGTTGCAGGGCCATGTGGCCTGATGGCCAGAAGCAATATAGCTGCCTCCTCTCACAAGGCTGTGTAGCCTAATTCCTTCTCTACAACCGGTTTCCCATTACAAGCCACATGCATCAGCTCGGAATTGGAATACCACCAAATCCTCTTTTGCATCTCTCTTGGTTAGCTATTGAACATCCTCAGTGTTTGCCCTTGTCTTTCTTTTAATGGATCTGTGCATCAGTTCTCAATCCACTACAAAGGGGTGAGCTCTTGTTTTTCTATTAATCAGGATGCATTGTTTAGTTTCCTCCTACTGACAGTAGGGGTATCTGAATATTGGCCACGGAGAAGTGAGTTCTGTTAACATCCAACACATTTTTATGATGCCCGGGGGTGAAATCCACTCCCAACAGTGCTAGAAATATTGGTGACCACAGCAAATGTCGATTTACTATGAAGACACCTCAAGTTCAGAGGGAGCTAGATTTTTCCTGCTGTCTGCAGTAGGTGATGATTCTACTCCAATTCAACTCCTGTAATACACATTTTATTCCCTCTCAGCACCGGGTGTTTAAAGTAAATCAGATTTACTTCAGATCCTTAGTTCAATAGCATTGTGGTTTTCTAGCCACCGATGTCTCCAGACACATATTAATGGGTATCTGGGGAGCTCTACACGGAGGCCATTCTAATAGTTGCTGATGGTAGCCCTACTACATCAGCAATTTCTAGTTTCCCTTGATGGACCTTTCCTCTGCTTGGGCAATGCCATCTCTATTGGCTTGTGCCTCTGTATCGCCTGCCAAATATCATCTGGCCTGAGGTCCACTCAGGAAAGTCTCTTTGGTCCCATGGGACACCTGTGAAAAACTGCACTTGGGCCTCCTCCAATTTTTTAGCCACTTCACTAGCAATCATTTCTTCAAGTGTTGTGTATATGGTATAAAGGAGTCATTATGAGGCTGGGAATTAATAGCTGATTCCTTTAAGGAAACACCAATTTCTTCTTCCACATTTTGAACTCTGCATCTAATCTGGTCCATAGATTTGTCCAGGAAGTTATGCTTATGGTCTTACCAAATTCATAGTCCACTTGGTAAATTTCACAGTCATGGAATTTAAAAAATAATATATTTCATGATTTCAGCTATTTATATCTGAAATTTCACAGCGCTGTAATTGTAGGGGTCCTGACCCAAAAAGCAGTTGTGGAGGGGTCACAGGGTTATGGGAGAGGGTAGTTGTGGTGGTACTGCTACCTTTACTTCTGCACTGCTGCTGGCTACAGCGCTGCCTTCAGAGCTGGGCAGCTGGAGATTAGTGGCTGCTGGCAGAGATCCTGTGCAGAAATAAGGATGACATAGTATGGTATTGCCACCCTTCTGCACTGCTGCCTGCAGAGCTGCATCCTGGGTCCTCAGTCAGCAGCCGCCACTCTCCGGCCACCCAGCTCTGACGGCAGTGGTGCAGAAGTAAGGGTGGAATGGTATGGTATTGCCACCCTTATTTCTGCACTGCTGGTGGTGAGGGGGGCACTTCCTTCAGAGTTGGGCGCCCAGCCAACAGCCGCTGCTCTCCACCTGTCCAGCTCTGAAGGTAGTGCAGAAGTAAGGGTGGCAATACCGTGACTCCCCCTAAAATAACCTTGTGACCTTCCTGGAACTCCCTTTTGGGTCAGGACCCCCCAATTTGAGAAACACTGGTCTCACCTTGTGAAATCTGTATAGTGTAGGGTAATATCACACAAAAGACCAGATTTCACAGAACGAGACCAGATTTCATGGTTTGTGAAGTTTTTTTTCTGGCCATGAATTTGGCAGGGCCCTAGTTATGATCCTTCACCAGCAGGTTATGAAGTTCTCCTGCTAAACCATTTATAAGCTGACTTTTTACACAGGAGTCTCTCAGAACTTTCCACTGGACAGAGGCCCCTCTCTTCATTGCCAGGTCCAGATTCAGCACAGCAGGTTCTGCTTTCCCAGCGCCATCTACCGTTGAAGGTGGTACAGGGAAAAGCCCTATTGAACTGTCTCCTCAATGCAAATAACTATTCAAGGGTTTCTCTCCCCCTCATCCTGGCTTGCCATTCCTTCTGGTATTTCAAAAAGGCCAATCCCCCATCAAAGCAGTCATGCAAGTATCTATAAGAATCATAATCTGCATTGGGAAACTTCTCATATAAGGTTTGGGCAACCCCATCCAAGTATCAGATCATGCATTCACAGACAGCAAGTCGTTAAAGTCTGTCAAGTGTTCATAGATTCCAGTCTCATTTGCATAGCTGGTGCATTTGTTCTCAGGCAAAGGTGCTTTTGCCATCTTGAAGCCACAGCCACCGATTGTAATATTCACTTATAGAATCACAAATTTATTGAACCAACGCCACTACAAACAGGCACAACTGAACTTCCTGATAACCCCAGCAGATCAGATCAACATAACTACGTACAATACAACACTATCTTAACACTCAGATAGGGACACAGCACCATCAACTGGTGGAGGTGCTGTCTACAGTTATCGTTATGCTATGAGCAATGTCTGGTTTAATGTCAATATCACGCAAAAGCCAGTGTTTTAATGGAAAGCCAGATAAAGCTCAGCAATGTAACTGAAATATTGGGTTTGTTCCAGTTTAAAGCCAAACCTGTGAGGCAGCGATAGAAGGCGAACCCCTGGGATCCAAAAGTAAATACAATGTCTGCACAAACCCCACAAAGCAAACCTTCCAAGCATCACACATGTCTGCAATCGCCACCATCTGTGAAAACCAGCTAGAGGCTGAAGTGGAAAAATATTTTTCTAATTTGTTTTAGTAATAATTAACTAACCAAAGCATGTCAAAAAGCACTGTGGTACATATTACAGCAAAGTGTGTGTGTGTCAATACGGTACAGTAGCTTTAAAAGTTTCTATCATCTCCAGCCTCTTTTCAAAGGTTTTGTCCGTGTGTGTATTTAGGGTGTGTGAAAGCTGACAGGACTGACAGCTCTGAAGGCTGAACTGTTCTATTTATCCACAGAACAGGTGCAGCAGCAGGGTAACAACAATCAGTAACATGCCTTAACCATGACCTGGAAGGGCCAACCTTAGTGACACTTTACGTGGTCATTGAATCCTGAGCCTCTCTGCTGAGATTGCCAACAGCACTGCAGTCAGCACCAATGGCTTTTCTGCTATTACTTGCCTCCAGGAAAATGGACTGAGACCACCAAATTCATTTTAAATAGACCTCTCAGCAATAACAACTTTGTTGGCCATTGGCCTGGGAAAGTTTGGAGTTGAGCAAGCTTCATCCCCACTTTCATAGCAATATCTACACTCCTACCTCAGATCACTTCACACACCCCACTGTCTGCTGTATGCTGAATCACACACTTTGGAGGTCAGGAGATTCTTCAAGTTATAATGAAGTTGTCAGGTGTTTTTCCATGCATTATTTGGGAGAATCCAGTTAGCTTTGAGGAGGAAGAAAAGGAACTCTCCTGGTGTGCAGTGCCCTCCCTGCCACATGCTAGAACAGTGGTTCTCAAACTGTGGATCAGGACTCCAATGTGGGTCATGACCCCGTTTGAATGGGGTCGCCAGAGCTGGTGCTATACTTGCTGGGGCCCAGAGCCAAATATGAAGCCCAAGCCCCACTGCACTAGACTGATGTCATGGTATAATTCCCCACTCTGAACCTTAGTGTCCAAAAGATGGGGTACCAGCATGAATTCCTCTAAGCTCAATCACCAGCTTAGAACCTGTAGCGCTGCCACCAACCAGGAATTCCAGTGCCTGGTACACTCTGATCCCCCCAAAACCTTCCCTGGGGACCCCCAAGACCCAGACTCTCTGGATCTTAACACAAGGAAAGTAAATCCTTTCCCTCACCGTTGCCTCTCCCAGACTTCCCCTCCCTGGGTTACCCTGGAAGATCACTGTGATTCAAACTCCTTGAATCTTGAAACAGAGAGGACAATTCACCTTCCCCCCTCCTTCTCTCTTCCCCTCCCAGATTCTCCCTGAGAGAGACAGTAATCCTAACACAGAGAGAATTTAGCCTCTCTCTCCCCCTTCCCTCCTTTCTCCCCACCAATTCCCTGGTGAATCCAGACCCAGTCCCCTGGGGTCTCACCAGAATAAAAAAACAATTAGGTTCTTAAACAAGAAAAGCTTTTAATTAAAGAAAAAAAACAGTAAAGTTATCTTTGTAAATTTAAGATGGAATATGTACAGGGTCTTTCAGCTATAGACACTGGGAATACCCTCCCAGTCTAAGTATACAAGTACAAATTAGAATCTTCTCAGCAAAATACCGATTTGAACTCCTTTCAGCCAAAAACACATTTGAACTCCTTCCAACCAAATACATATTTGCAAATAAAGAAAACAAACATAAGCATAACTCGCTTTATCTAACTAGTACTTACTATTTGGAATCTATAAGAACCTGTATCAAGGAGATTGGAGAGAAACCTGGTTGCACGTCTGGTCCCTCTGAGCCCCCAGAGTGAACAACAACCAAAATCTAACAGCAGACACACAAAACTTCCCTCCCTCAAGATTTGAATGTATCCTGTCCTCTGGTCAGGTGACAGTCAGGCTTACTGAACTTGTTAACCCTTTACAGTCAAAGAGATATAAAGTACTTCTGTGCTATTAACTTTTCTTATCTGTTTATGACTACTGAAGCCCAAGGACTTCAGCCCATGGTGGTGGGGCTCAGGGTTACAGCCCCCCCCCCCCTTGGGGCTGAAGCTTTTGGGCTTCAGCTTTGACCCCCCTTCCCCAGTCTGAAGCAGTGGGCCTTGGGATTCCGCTTTGCCCTCCCCTCTGCCCAGGACAATGAGGCTTGGGCTTTGGCTTTGATCCCCCTGCTAGGGTGGGGAGATTCAGGAGGGCCTACGGTTCAGTGTATATAGTAATCTTTGTTGTCAGAAGGGGGTCGTGGTACAATGAAGTTTGAGAACCTCTGTACTAGAACATTCAAATTATGCCTCAGACAGCACATATGTTTTATGTGAGTCTCAAATATTAATTATTATTAAAAATAATTATATCATTGTTTACTGTTTTTGTTAAATTCCAGCCGTGTGCATGGTACTTCCCAAGTCAGAAATAAAGACAGTTCCTGCCCATATAAAGTGCCTTTTTTAAGAAGGAATTTTTAAATAAGAGGGGCTGCATGCCTTTGAAATGGAAAATCTTATAGGATGTGGCTCTTGCAAGATGTCACTCTTATATAGGGTCCTAGCTGAAACTCATTGCAGTCATTTAATACATATACATATAAACTAGAGAGCATACTTTTGTTTTGTACAGTTTGTGGAGTGTGAAGAAAAGTGCCAGTTATTGTAGAAATGTGCCAGGATTTGGAAGGACAATCATGATGAAACTTCTAATGAGACTGGGAGAATTCAAGAGGTTTGGATAGGGGATTTATGATTGTGCTGCAGGAAGATTATTTTAGATGAAGCTATGATTGTGGTACTTGGGACTGAAGAGTTGTCTGGAAATAGGAGGATGAATAGTACGAGGAAATAGAAAATCAACTTGTTCAAGGCTTCTGAAAGTCTGCAGGTGAATGGGGAACAATGAGAATGTGGGGAGTAGAATATAGACATAAGGACACAGCTCTTAATGGATCAGGAGAATTTAGAGGCAAGGCAAGCAGGAGAGTGATAGGATAGAGGTTCTGAGGAGTACAGAGGGGTGATGTCTGTCATAACAGAGGGCTCAGGAAAATATAGGTGGTGGTACTGCTAAGAGTTTCTCAACTATATCCAGGGAACATAGAAGTGGTTAATACCAGCTATATTTTTTCCAAGGAGCATATCTAACTTCAAGGAGTCTGAGTCATTTTTCCCCCTAAAGGGCAAGTCTAACTTTAGGAAATATGATTCTTATGTTTTTATAATATTATTATATTTATCAGTAATGAGTTCTGAGTAAAACTTTACACAGTACGAAAAACTGGAGAAAATTATGATAATTAATCAATTAGGGTCATACCATGTCTTTGCTGCTTTTAGGCATAAATGAGTTGAGAGTACCACAAAACACCAAACAATGGCCAAAATTTTACCAGACAGTGAAGATTAGAGATAATAGAGCTCTTCCTTCAACCCCAACCCCATGGAGTCCTTCCATGTCAAGATCATGTGACTGAGCCTCAGTGGGTAATGAAGACTCAGCTGGCGGGATGGTGCATGGCTGCGCCTGTGTAACCTACTTGACAAACCACTAATTCCTATAGGCCCTTGTCAGGATTCCTCCTCCACTCTGAACTTTAGGGTACAGATGTGGGGACCCACATGAAAGACTCCCTAAGCTTATTTACCAGCTCAGGTTAACAGTAAACTGCCACCACCAAGTGTGTTCCAAATCTTGGGAAAGAGCCACTTGGAACTCTACCTTCCCACAAATATTTCCCAAGACCCTAACCTCCACTTTCCTGGGCATATTTGAGACTAATTCCTCCCTACCCCCCCAAGTCCTTACATCCTTTTTCCTGGGTACGCTTGAGAGTATACACTCACCAATTAGTCCTGGTGAACACAGATCCAAAACCCTTGGTTCTTAAAACAATGAAAAATCAATCCGGTTCTTAAAAGAAGAATTTTATTAAAAGAAAAGGTAAAGTTCATCTTTGTAAAATCAGGATGGAAATAACTTTACAGGGTAATCAGATTCAAAGAGCCCAGAGGTTCAAAGTTACAGCAAATAGAGGTAAACCCTCTAGCAAAAGGAACATTTACGAGTTGAGAAAACGAAGATAAAACTAAAACGCCTTGCCTACCTGTTACTTACAAGTTTGAAATATGAGAGACTTGTGCAGAAAACAACTGAGGAAAGTTGGCAGTTTTTCAAAGGGACACTATTAAGGGCCCAAAAGCAAGTTATTCCGATGGTTAGGAAAGATAGAAAATGTGGCAAAAGACCACCTTGGCTTCACCACGAGATCTTGCGTGACCTACAAAATAAAAAGGCGTCATATAAAAAATGGAAACTAGGTCAGATTACAAAGGATGAATATAGGCAAATAACACAGGAATGCAGAGGCAAGATTAGAAAAGCAAAGGCACAAAATGAACTCAAACTAGCTATGGGAATAAAGGGAAACAAGAAGACTTTTTATCAATACATTAGAAGCAAGAGGAAGACCAAGGACAGGGTAGGCCCACTGCTCAATGAGGAGGGGGAAACAGTAACGGGAGACTTGGAAATGGCAGAGATGCTTAATGACTTCTTTGTTTCAGTCTTCACTGAGAAGTCTGAAGGAATGTCTAGTATAGTGAATGCTTACGGGAAGAGGGTAGGTTTAGAAGAGAAAATAAAAAAAGAGCAAGTAAAAAATCACTTAGAAAAGTTATATGCCTGCAAGTCACCAGGGCCTGATGAAATGCATCCTAGAATACTCAAGGAGTTAATAGAAGAGGTATCTGAGCCTCTAGCTATTATCTTTGGGAAATCATGGGAGACGGGGGAGATTCCAGAAGACTGGAAGGGGGCAAATATAATGCCCATCTATAAAAAGGGAAATAAAAACAACCCAGGAAACTACAGACCAGTTAGTTTAACTTCTGTGCCAGGGAAGATAATGGAGCAGGTAATCAAAGAAATCATCTGCAAACACTTGGAAGGTGGTAAAGTGATAGGGAATAGCCAGCATGGAATTGTAAAGAACAAATCGTGTCAAACTAATCTGATAGCGTTCTTTGATAGGATAACGAGCCTTGTGGATAAGGGAGAAGCGGTGGATGTGATATACCTAGACTTTAGTAAGGCATTTGATACAGTCTCGCATGATATTCTTATAGATAAACTAGGAAAGTACAATTTAGATGGGGCTACTATAAGGTGGGTGCATAACTGGCTGGATAACCGTACTCAGAGAGTAGTTGTTAATGGCTCCCAATCCTGCTGGAAAGGTATAACAAGTGGGGTTCCGCAGGGGTCTGTTTTGGGACCGGTTCTGTTCAATATCTTCATCAACGATTTAGATGTTGGCATAGAAAGTACGCTTATTAAGTTTGCAGACGATACCAAACTGGGAGGGATTGCAACTGCTTTGGAGGACAGGGTCAAAATTCAAACTGATCTGGACAAATTGGAGAAATGGTCTGAGGTAAACAGGATGAAGTTCAATAAAGATAAATGCAAAGTGCTCCACCTAGGAAGGAACAATCAGTTTCACACATACAGAAGAGACTGTCTAGGAAAGAGTATGGCAGAAAGAGATCTAGGGGTCATAGTAGACCACAAGCTTAATATGAGTCAACAGTGTGATACTGTTGCAAAAAAAGCAAACGTGATTCTGGGATGCATTAACAGGTGTGTTGTAAACAAGACACGAGAAGTCATTTTTCCGCTTTACTCTGCGCTGGTTAGGCCTCAACTGGAGTATTGTGTCCAGTTCTGGGCACCGCATTTCAAGAAAGATGTGGAGAAATTGGAGAGGGTCCAGAGAAGAGCAACAAGAATGATTAAAGGTCTTGAGAACATGACCTATGAAAGAAGGCTGAAGGAATTGGGTTTGTTTAGTTTGGAAAAGAGAAGACTGAGAGGGGACATGATAGCAGTTTTCAGGTATCTAAAAGGGTGTCATCAGGAGGAGGGAGAAAACTTGTTCACCTTAGCCTCCAATGATAGAACAAGAAGCAATGGGTTTAAACTGCAGCAAGGGAGATTTAGGTTGGACATTAGGAAAAAGTTCCCAACTGTCAGGGTAGTTAAACACTGGAATAGATTGCCTAGGGAAGTTGTGGAATCTCCATCTCTGGAGATATTTAAGAGTAGGTTAGATAAATGTCTATTAGAGATGGTCTAGACAGTATTTGGTCCTGCCATGAGGGCAGGGGACTGGACTCGATGACCTCTCGAGGTCCCTTCCAGTCCTAGAGTCTATGAGTCTATGAGAAAGATTTGGAGAACATGGATTGATGTCTGGTCCCTCTTACTGCCAAGAGCAACCACCACCAAAAACAAAGAGCACAAACAAAAGCCTTCCCCACCCCTGCCAAGATTTGAAAGTATCTTGTCCTCTTATTGGTCCTTTTGGTCAGGTGTCAGCCAGGTTACCTGAGCTTCATAACCCTTTACAGGTCAAAGGATTTTGGTGCCTCTGGCCAAGAGGGATTTTATAGCATTATATACAGGAGGGTTGTTACCCTTCCCTTTATAGTTATGACAGCCCTGCTCCACACTTGTAAGTGTTAGGGAGTAGCCCTAGTAGGGAAATATAGGTAACATGACTCTTGAGAGATAGGAGCAGATACAGCCCAGTGTGTCTCTGCTGTACCCCCTTTCAGAGGGGTGACAGCAGGTATATTGCCCTGCATATCTGAATTCTGGGAAGCAATGTGCTTCCTTGAGACACAGTACAATCTGTAGAGTCAAATGAAGCAGAACAACAGTGCATGAGCCCCTATGTGGATCAGCATCTGTCTCCAAGGCACAATTGGGCCTTTACTAAAAGGTACTGTAACATGAAGATAACTTAGGTGCCATTGTTTACTGTATTTAAACCAAGATATACAACACATTTCTTTGTGATTTTGTGATAAATGGCTTTCGAAGAAGTGAGGGCTGAATAGTGACGTAACAGATGTCTGTGCTGAGAACGGAGAAATTAACCTAGTATACAGTGTGACCTTGGTTTACTTTGTTTAGTTTTCAGTTAATGAAGGATAAATTAAGTAGATAATCTTTAGAGCCTAAAGAATTGTCAAAAACATTTTCACAAGAACCTTTGGGGACTTTTAGGTCTTAATATTGAAGAAAAATCAATTATCCAGCATTGCCCATGGGTTTCCTCATCTGAGTTATAAATCAGTTTAGTCAACTTAATTTCCTACTACTTTCAACTCATTGTTTCTTCACTGAAGCTGTTTTAGCTAAGATGATACATAATGAAAGAAAGTTCAATAAAAAAGAAAAAAGATATTAGGGAAAATATTTATTATGAATTATTTGGTAGGCATGAGACTTTTTCATCATGGGATCTATTGTCTCTATAAGCATATATAATTGCCATCTCTGTCATTAGAAACTGATACTAAAATTCTTTACTGAAAAATGTTTTTAATCCATGTTCCCTGATGTCATTCTTTGAATGTTAAAATCTAAAATCTCATCTTGAGGTACACTGGAGAAACAAACAGCTTGGAAGAAAAATATATAAGGGAAGATAGATTCATGGTCTTGTCTGCTGTGGCAGCATCTATCTATTCCAGTATCCTGACTCTCATAGTGACTGGTACCAGATACTTCAGAGGAAGCTGAAAGAAAACCCATAGTGGAGAATTTGGAATACCCAGCCCACTGGAAGTTTTCTCCCAAACTTTGCCATTCAGACATTAGTTTATGACCCCATGATTGAGGATATATATTTCCTATCTTTAAAAAATAAAGAATTGTCAATGTTTTCATTATGCTCATAAATGCCTAATAATGTCACTCCAGCCTCTGTTCAACAAGAAAACAAACAAACAAAAAAGTTTTAAATAAGAAGCAATATCAAATTGAAACTCAACTGATTTCTTCCCAGTCTCATGAACTCATTTTTTCACTACGTAGGCTGAGTAGTCTTAGAAAATACCTATTTAAAAAAACCTAAAAGAATGTTCATAACATTGACAATGATCTCATATTTTACAAAATAACGTTTCAGCAACTTCTCTACACCTTTTATATGTGCTATTTGGTGCCAGAAATGCTGAGCTTGACTGTAATTATTTTGCCATAGAGAGTATTATGCAAATATTAATGCATATGAAAATATTAATTTAAAGGACTGAACATGACAGCTCCTACAGCTTGAGCTAAAACTCTGTATCTGGGGGCTATAACAACTCATGAGCTCTGTGTATTGGGCACTGAGGGTGACCTGTAACACACACACACAAATACACACCCTGGGTTACCCAAACAGTCTGCCCATTACAGACTTAAGTGAGCCCATAGTCAGTTCACATATAGGCAGCAATACCATTCAATATAGTTGTCATAAACAGATAGTTAAGGGTTAATAGAACAGGAGTACTTCATGTCTCTTTTGACTGTAAAGTGTTAACACGTTCAGTGAGCCGGCTGTCACCTGACCTGAGGACCAATCAGGGGACAAGATACTTTCAAATCTTGAGGGAGGGAAGTTTTTGTGTGTGCTATTAGTGTTTGGTTGTTGTTCTCTCTGGGTTCTGAGAGTGACCAGACGTGCAACCAGGTTTCTCTCCAATCTCTTGGATACAGTCTCTCATATGTCCAGAATAGTGAGTACTAGGTAGATAAGGCGAGTTAGGCTTATGTTTGTTTTCTTATTTGCAAATGTGTATTTGGCTGGAAGGAGTTCAAATTTGTATTTTGCTGAAAGGATTTTAATTTGTACTTGTATACTTAGGCTAGGAGGTCTAGCTGTCTATAGCTGAAGGACCCTGTAACATATTCCATCTTAAATTTACAAAGATAATTTTTACTGTTTTTTTCTTTCTTTAATTAAAAGCTTTTCTTGTTTTAGAACCTGATTGTTTTTTTATTCTGGTGAGACCCCAGGGGACTGGGTCTGGATTCACCAGGGAATTGGTGGGGAGAAAGGAGGGAAGGGGGAGAGAAAGGTTAATTTTCTCTCTCTGTTAAGATTACTTTCTCTCTCAGGGAGAGTCTGGGAGGGGGAGAGAGAAGGAGGGGGGAAGAAGAATTTTCCTCTCTGTTTTAAGATTCAAGGAGTTTGAATCACAGTAATCTGCCAGGGTAACCCAGGGAGGAGAAGTCTGGGAGAGGCAACGGTGAGGGAAAGGGTTTACTTTCCTTGTGTTAAGATCCAGAGGGACTGGGTCTTGGGGGTCCCCGGGCAAAGTTTTTGCGGGGGGGACCAGAGTGTACCAGGCACTGGAATTCCTGGTTGGTGGCAGAGCTACAAGTATTAAGCTGGTAATTGAGCTTAGAGGAATTCATGCTGGTACCCCATCTTTTGGACACTAAGGTTCAGAGTGGGGAATTATATCATGACAATAGTTTATAACCAGCAGGCCAGGCAATTAAAAATCAAAGTCAAGTCCCTACTGCCAACATAACCACCCTCATATTTATGTCTTGTTTACAAATGCCAGAGTAAAAAGATGAGCTTGCAGTATATCTTGAAGATCATTAGATATGGGCTATTGCAGATCCAGGTAAGGGAGCGAATTCAAAAGAATACCCCACTGGAGAGGTCTCCCAAAAAGCACCACCAAAGAATCAACAACGGCCTCCCACCCAAAGAGGGGTAGGTCCGCAAAAATACACAGTTCAGCTACATTTTATGGGACTAAAATAAAAGAAAAAGAGGGATGGGAGTGAGAAGGGAATGCCACCTGGACTCAGTGGAAGCCCACTGCACCAAGAAAGTCAAAGGTGTCAATTGACACTGCCTAGTGGAACTCTGCATGGATATATAAGGCAAAAGAAAATGGTTCAACAGTCAGTAAGAGCCAAACCCATGGCTAAGCTTAGTTTCCAGACTGACAGAAGTCAATAATAGTGGAGTCAACTGAATACAGGGAGAATTGCCTCACCAAAAACCTAATTCAAACAAAGGAGTGTTGCACTTTGTTGTGAGATCTGTGGCCATTCAGAGGTGGTCATCAGCAAGTTTCACAGCTGTGGAAAAACTATTCACGAATCTCATGACATTTGATTTTAACAATTGATCTGTGTCTGACAGATCAATTATTCTAGTGTAACACAACTACTGTGGGCTGCCACAGAGAAGAGGTACTTCAGGTAACCTGTGCTAATCCTGTGGAGGTCCTTGAATAGTGGGACCAAAACAGAGAATTTGATTCTGTATTCCCACATGGAGGCAATGCAGAGAATGGAGCACTGATGTAATGTTGGTGGCCTATGTCACTGAATATGTGTGCTGCTCCATTCAGGCCCAAACAGAGATTGTCCAGGGCTGGCAGCTTCATTCCTAGATATAATGAATTTCAGGAATCAAGCTTAGAGGTCACAAATTAATGGATCATGGCTGCTGGATCAGAGTCCAATAGGATGGGACACACTCTTCTAGCCAGTAGTAGAAAAAGGGCATTTTTACCAGTTGTAGGTTTCCTCAACGGACTTGCACTGTAGGGAAAACATTAGAGTACAGATGCAGTGATAATTTTTTTCAAAGAGCTTCCCTGTCCCTTCCAACATAACCTCCTTATCTTTTCTGGGATTTCTGGTGCTCCAGAGTTGTTAAATTCTATTGGGCAAATTGAGTCACAGAATTTAGAAATAGATTTTTTTCTCACAGAGCATTCTCCAGTGCTTTATACAGTCTTGTCTTAAGAAACAGAGCTTTCACCAATTTCCCTTGGGGAAACTATTCCACAGCCATTATAATGTAGCACTCCTTAGTGTGAAGATCCTTAGTGTGATAAGGGTAAGATTTACTTAGGGACAATTTTGTTTGCTGAACTGTTGTCAGTTTTTGTTCTCTGCTTCTGCAGTAATATAAATGATTGGCCATGGAGAATACCATTCTGCACTAAAATTGTTGCTGAATAAACTTTCTGAGAATATAGTTTGTACTTTTCAGAAGGAAATAACTTAGTCTTATTTAAAATCCTCTTTTTTTAGTTTATACATGTTAAGGACGATTCTAATAAGTTACAAACAGACAAGAACAGATACAAGCACATAAGGAATCACAAGTTGCAACTAAACATGCCTACAGACAAAGTAATAACATTACTGTTAACGTTAGAATCCAATTAAGCAGACTTTCTAATAACATTAGCTAGGAGAGTTCTCCATGGCCAACCATATATTAGGAAATGAAGCCAAACTATCATGCTTAATTGCACATAATTTCTCAAAGCTGTAGAAATAGAAAGGAGAAATAGAGTGTAACCAATGGTCTTAAGATAAGTCTGGCAAGTTTTATAAACAGTGAGAACAGCAGATATTAAAACTTAGTCCCAATATTTAAAAGTTTTATTTCCAAGTTCAGAGTAGCTTTTGTTTCATATTATAAATTAATAAACAAATGTATTTCCATTTAGAAAACAAAGCTTTTATGTGTTAATCATATTTTCACTCTTCTAGGAATGAAAAATAGGTAGCTATGCGTACACTACAAGCTATATATTTATTCAGATGTAAAATATTTTACTTTGTGCTAAATCTTTGCTTTCTAAATTACATTAAAAAAGTACATTTTAGCCATTTTAAGCAAACAAGGGCTATCGCTACATTACTGGTCAAGGGTGTGATTCCTCCGCTGGTGTACACATATTCACGCTGATTGAGCTAATGAAAGTATGAAAAGACAAGGTTATACAGACAGTGGCAGTGGAGGCATGGCTGAGTCATATTAAGTACCTCCCCACTAGTTTCAGGCAGGTTTGTACTTAGTATAAAAATTTGTACACAATCAGGGAAATCACATCCTTGGCCAGTAATGTAGACATAGCCCTTGTTTGCTTAAGATGGCTAAAATGTACGTTTTTTATATATAATTTAGAAAGCAAAGATTCAGCACAAAGTAAAATATTGTACATTTGAATCCTTGGGTTTTATTTTGCATGCATAGATACAAATCCAACTATTATGCAACTGCTGATAGCTACCACTCAGTTTTGAGCTAAGGCACCTTGAGATCTACTGGTGAAAAGCTCTCTATAAGAGATAGGTAGTAGAAGTAAAACTAGTACTTTGTCTTCTAACCCAGTATCACTGCAATCCATGTCCATGGCAAAAATAATTTTAAAGCTTTGGTACCCCAGAATTAATGCTGTCAGTGGCGCCTATTTTGCATGGTGAAATGCAGCTTTACAATCCTATTCGCTACTGATGAACTTTTGTCCTTTTCCCATTAACCTGTGCAAAGACCTTGCAATCAGTGCAAAACCCAGAATAAAACTATGGTAATAGGAACAACATCCTATAAATCAGCGACTTTTCTGATGATTGTGGAAGTAGGCAAATTCTTCATTGTTAGAATTTTCCTGTCATCAGTAATATTTTCTGTCCTACTAATGAAATGCCCTGTTTAAATTACTGGGCTCTTAAACAATTCACATTTGTTTTGACTCAGTTTTAAACTGGATGCTTTCAGTTTATCAAAAGCCTATTGTAAGAGGTTTACATCCTAATCAACAGGGCCAGCTCCAGGCCACAGCGCGCCAAGCACGTGCTTGGGGCGGCACGCCGCGGGGGACACTCTTCCGGTCGCCGGGAGGGCAGCAAGCGGCTCCGGTGGACCTCCCGCAGGCATGCCTGCGGAGAGTCCGCTGGTCCCGTGGCTCCGGTGGACCATTCGCAGGCACGCCTGCTGGAGGTCCATTGGAGCCGTGGGACCACTGGACACCCACAGGAAAGCCTGCGGGAGGTCCATCAGAGCCGCGGGACCGGCGAGCTGCAGAGCGCCCCTCGCGGCGTGCCTGCTTGGGGCGGCGAAATTGCTAGAGCCGGCCCTGCTAATCAATAATTTTGGTATACACCAGAATATAATCTAGAACTGAGAGATGAACCTGAACAAAACCCCAAGAATAGAAAACACAAACTTTGGGGAAGTTTGGATCTGGGTAGAACCTCGTGGCTTGAGTTCATTATTGAAGTTAAAATGTTTTGTAAAATTTTTTCAACATTTTCAAAGGTAGCTTCAACATTACACAATTCAAATGGAATTATGTTGAACTTTCACACATCTGGACCTGTTGTCAATACAACATTTTGATGTGTTCATTTTGATTTGCCTACATGCACTCTTTACATCAAAGGTAGCGAACCATAGTTTCCCAGAAAAGACCTCTCATTAGTCATTTTTGTGGGCCAGAGGCTAAAGCTCCTACAAAGTGACATTTGAAATTTGTTATACTATAATCCATGTAAAATCTAGCATGCCTATCTTTTATCATGCAATTTATTTTGTATCAGTTTCTTTCATATAAATGTCTAGTCCTCAATTTTCATTTGAGAGACTGGTGACTTTGATGGAATGTTTCAAAGTTCAATTTCATTTGTGCCAGACCCAAACACTCTTTCTACCTGTAACAAATGTGGAGGTGCTCAGCAATGAATAGTCATCTGTGAGCCAAAATGTGTTTTATGAATCAGATTCCTGTGTTGGAATGTCGAGGAAGAAGCCAGTTCCAGCACATACCCCTGCAGACAGAAGAATTCTGATTGCAAGTCATTAAGACTGAATGGGTCTAACTGTCAAAAAGATGAAACAATCATTACAGGGGCATTCTCTTTGATGGGGTGGCTGGCTGAGACTTTGTCTATACTACAGAATTTTGTCAATAAAAGTTATGCTGACATACAGCCACCGCTTAAATTAAACTGCTGTTGAATGTCCACACTATGCTCCTTGTGTCCGCAGTGCACATCCACACTAGCAGCTCTTGCATCGACACAGAAAGCAGTGCACTGTGGGAAGCTATCCCACTGTGCAACTGGCCAGAGTGTGCTTTGGGGAGGGTTTGGAGTGCCTCTTGAGGGAGGTACAGCATCACATGATGCAGGTTTGTCAATGCCATAATTCAATGGGTATCCTATGAGATTGTCAGCTGCTTTTCAACTGAAGTGTATAGGGGCAGGGAGAGGGGAGAGTGTATGACAGGGAGTACGTGTGTGTGTTTGGGTGACAGAGTGTGTGTTGGGGAAATGTGAGTGTTGTGGGAGAGCGGATTTGTTGGCATGCTGTCTCTTTAATTCAGACAGCAGCAGGAGGCGGGGGGACACCCCCTCACACATCAGCCCCTGGCTCCCTCCTTGGCTTTCCACAGCACATCAGTCCCTCCCTCAACCCCCCAGCTATGCCCCCCATAGCAGCAGCCTGCCCTGATGCTGTGTTACTAGTGTGGGGGAGAGCAGGATTCCACATTAATGATTTGCTGTTTGCTGCCCAAGAGGAGTAGCCTGCTCAGCTGTCAGAACTTCCTGGAGCTTTGAAAGGGTAGGGGTGCCTTTGTTGCTGTATGCAGGGAATCTGAGTTCAAATCAGTGTGCAGATCGGGCACAGCGGTCATTGTGGGATACTGGGGGAAGCCAGTTATGGCGACATAACAAATAGCAGCATCTACACCAGGGGATGGCAACCTCTGGCACGTGGCTCGGAGGGTAAGCACCCTGATGGGATGGGCCAGTTTGTTTATCTGACTCATCCACAGGTTCTGCCTATCGTGGCTCCCACTGGCCGCAGTTCACCGCTCCAGGCCAATGGGGGCAGCAGGAAGCAGCATGGGCTGAGGGATTTGCTGGCCGCCTCTTCCTGCCACCCCCGTTGGCTTGGAGTGGTGAACCATGGCCAGTGGGAGCCACGATAGGCAGAACCTGCAGATGTGGCAGGTAAACAAACTGGCCCAGCCCACCACAGTGCTTACCCTGGCAAGCCGCGTGCCAGAGGTTGCCTATCCCTGATTTACACTGATGCTTTGTCACTTTCACTTTGCCACAAAAAGCTCTATACCTCTTATTGAGGTGGTTTTATTTTGTCAGCAAAATTGGAGTTTTGCTGCCAAAAGTAGCATTGTGGTGTGTAGACCGTCACTGTTTTGTTGGCAAAAGCTGCCTTTTTATGGCAAAACTATATAGGGCTGACTGGTAAAAAACAATCTGAGGTAAAAGGAAGACTTTACACCTAGGCCTTGTAACAAAAGCCACTGAGAAATATGGTAATTGAGTCCCAGGATACAAAGGGAGGGTGGGGATTTTGAGATAACAGAGTTTTTCTTGAGACAGAACAGACTGTGGTGTACACTTACTGAAAAGAAAACAGAGACCAGGCTGGGTCCAGAAAGCTCCTTGGTCTTCATAAAACAATTTAGATTGTCCCTGCTCTGTTCCTGTGACTAGCTTGTGATAAAGTGTATTTAACCTGTAGAACATGCGTGTTTTGAAATCAATTTCTCTAATGCTTTGTTCCATTTGTCAGTAAACCTACTTTGTTTTAAGAAGGTGGTTGGATACTGTATAGCAGTCATCCCAGGCTCCCAGAAGGAAGGAACACCGGTGTCCTGGCAACCTGCACAGTAATAGCTGGTCAGCCTAGACAGGTAGACATTGTACCCAGATCCTGGTCTAAGAGTGGGTGAATTGTGAAATTGCACCCAAGACAAGTAAGGGAATAAGGCCTAACCTTTGAGGGGATACACTTGGAGATACCAGAAAAAGAGCAGAGGTGAAAGCAACTCTAACCATGACACCACCATACATTTAATGTTGCAAACTCTGCCATAGTCTAGAGGATTCCAGAGTGAACATTAATACTGTAGCAATATTCTTGACTACACAATTGAGATCTTTGTCTCCTATCCTTTATATAAAATGTTGAATGAATTCATTATCATTTAACTCATTCTGCACCAGTTCCCAATGAAATGGATCAAGGATGACTATGTGCCATAATGTCAGACTTTAACTTCCCAGAAAGAGGGCTAGTCTTCATCAAGGAAGATCAACGCTGCTGCAATCTATGCAGCAGGGGTCAATTTAGAGGGTCTAGTGAAGACCTGTTAAATTGATCACAGAGCGCTCTCTAGTAGACTCCAGTACTCCACCTCTCCGAGAAGAGTAAGGGAAATCGACTGGAGAGCATCTCCCTTCAACACAATGTGGTGAAGACACCAGGGTAAGTCGATCTAAGCTACGTCAACTCCAGCTACATTATTCACATAGCTGGAGTAACGCAACAGGTTGACTTACCCTGGTAGTGAAGACAAACCCATAGATTGCAAAATAAATGCCACTAATACTGGTAGGGCCCACTTACTCCTGGAAATGACAGAAAAGAACTTTCTTCATGAAATCGGCACCAAACCAACAAGAGGTGATGCAATTTTAAGTTTGGTTTTGGCAAGTAGTTGGAACATTATAGAAGAGCTCGTTGTAGGAAATAACCTTGGATTGATTGATAATGAGTTGATTCAGTTTAAATGGAAGGATAATCAAAACCAGATCACTAAGGATTATTTTTGATTTCACACGGGCAGACTGGGAAATTAAGTGAATTAGTTAAAGAAGTCAGCTGGACTGAAGCATTCAAGGACTTAAATGCAGAGGAAGCTTGGAATTTCTTCAAATCAACTATACAAAAGCTATCTGAAATTTGCAATCCAAACAAGGGGAAAACTCTTTTAGGGAAAGGTTCCAGACCCAGCTGGATGAATAATCACTTTAAAAAGGTTATTAGGAGTAAGCAGTGAACCTACAGGGAATGGAAAAAGAGGTTGATCAGCAATGAAAGCTACAGAAGTGGCTATAAAATGTAGGAATAAAGTGAGAACAGCTAAAAATAAAGCTGAATTAGCTTTTGTCAAAGAAATTAAAACAAATAATGTGAGGTTTTTTAGTTATATAAATAAAAAGAGACTAAGGAAGGGTGAGATTGGATCACTGTGTAGTGTGGATTGGAAGGAGATTAAAGATACTCTAGCTATGTTCCAAAAACTAAATGAATACTTTGCCTAGGTTTTCAATAGGATGATAATATGCAACATGTGCACAAAGTCAGTACAACTGATAGAAATGGAAATTACCACTCTGGAGGGGGGAAAAAAAAACTCAAAGCCTTAACTTGTGCAAATCCAGTGGGGTCTACATAATTTCCATCCCTAAATACTGAAAGAACTGGCCCAAGATATTGCAAGGATTTAACAAGGCCCAAGATATAACAAGGATTTTTAATACATCTATGTATTAGTGTGTAGGACCATATGACTGAAGAATAGCTAACATCCTATATTTAAGAAAGAGAAAAAAGAGTGATCCGGATAATTACAGACCTGGGAGTCTGACCTCAGTAGTATGTAAGGTTTTAGAATAAATTGTGAGCAAAATAATATTTAAATTCAGAGAGTTAAATGGTAAAGGAATTGTAATGCAATATGAGTTTACCAAAGGTAGATCATTCTAGAATAACCTGATTTCCTTCATTGAGAAAATAACTGATTTTTTGGATACAGGAAGTATAGTAGATATAATACTCTTGGACTTCAGGAAACCATTTGATATTGTACTACATGGAAAATTATTTTTTAAATTAGGGATGATAAGGATCAGTACAAGAATTGTAAGATGGATAAGGAATTGGCAAAAGAGAAGAAGGCAACAGGTTGTGCTGAAAGTGACTTATCAGACCAGAGAGAGGCAACTAGTGGAGTTCCACAAGGAATGGTCTTGGAACCAATCTTAGTCAATACTTTTATTTGTGACAGTGCAAAAATTAGGAGAGCGCTAGTGAAATTTGATGATACGAAGCTGAGAGGTATCATCATGACAAAGGAGGATCAGATAATCTGGATGACTTTGAAGATGGAAATGGAATGAAATTCAATAGTACAAAGTGCAAAGTAATGTATTTAGGGTCAAATAATATGCATTTCTTCTTCAAGATGGGGGCTTCACCAGCTGGAAGCAACAGAGCATGAGAGGCACCTGGATGGGTAGATCAATCACAGGATGATTATGAGCCACCTGTGTGATGTGGCTGTGGAAAATACAAATGTGTTCCTAGGATGTATTAGGTGAGGCATTTCCAGTAGAGATAGAGATTAATTAGATAGAGATAGATTAATGCCACTGTATAAGGCATGTCAGACCTCATTTGGAACACTGTGTACAATTCTGGTCACCCATGTTCAAGAAAAAGTAATTGAAACTGGAACAGGAGCAGAAATGAGCTTCTAGGATGATATGGGGAATGGAGAGCCTCTCTTCCTCAAGGAGACTGGAAGAGGTCAGCTTTATTAGACTAGCAAAAAGAAGGCTGAGAAGTGGTATGTCTGATCTCTGTACATACATTAGGGAATGTGATGGGGTGTCCACCCTACAGAAGTTCTGGATGGGTTTATGTGGGCCAGAAGCTGCAAATTAACTTTATATGCTGCAACTGAAGGGAGGCCAGGGATTGATAAGCACTAATTGCAGATGAAGTCCAGGTGAAGTAGGAGCTGGGATAGGAGCATAAAACTAGTAAGAGAGGGCAGGAAGGGCTGCTGGGATGAGGTCTGCAGTCACTCCCTAGAGGGAAAGGAAGTTGGCCAGGAAAAAGGAGGAAATCCAGAGGACGAGAAAGGCCCCGGGTCCTGAACTGGACTAGGGAGTTTGGCAAGAGGCCAAGAGAGGTGAAGTAGCAACGGGGAGCAGAGGGATCCCTAGTGATAAACCCAGAGATAGGCAAGGAGATAAACAGGTGGGATAGGAAGGAGCCAAGGGAAACAGCAACAGAGTTAGAGACAGAGAAAACCCAGGTTGATAGTCATAGGAACTCTGGGCTGGAATTTGGAAAAGTGGGTGGGCCAAGGTTCCCTTACCGGTCACTACAAAATTGACACTGGACCTAGATTTGGAATTGAGGAAACAGAGATTAAAAACAAATCAGTGACAGCTACCATAATCAAACCCTTCCCATTTTACAAGATGTTAATTTTACACAAAATATGCAATGCCAAGAGAAAAGTGCCTCAGAGTTTCTTCCTTTGTGATGTGGATGAGCAATCTTCTGGTGGTATTCCCCGCAGAGCAACATTTGGGTGCAGTGCAATTTTGAATGTCTTTGTTTAACACTAAAGCTACTGCCTACATAACCTCTGACAAATAATGCCAATCCTCTACCTCTCCATGTTATATTGTGTAGTGTTGCTATCCTCATTATGACATCTCAAAGAGTTGCAGATACAGCTCTACCTCGATATAACACTGTCCTCAGGAGCCAAAAAATCTTACTGCATTATAGGTGAAGCCGCGTTATATCAAACTTGCTTCGATCCGCCGGAATGCACAGCCCTGCCCAGCCAGAGCACTGCTTTATCGCATTATATCCGAATTCATGTTATATTGGGGTAGAGGTGTATGAGTAACATGCTTCTGTTGCAGTGTTATAGAAAGTGAAATCACTAAAGAAGTGTAAAACTCAATATTTTGCTGTGAGTTTTATATTTTGTATTACTGCTGGCACTAAGGCTTCCACTCCACAGCCACTCCCAACTATATTTGTCACGTTCAGCTTTGTGAGTGACACCTTATGCCCTTTTGTTCTGAGCTTGTTCATTCTAAGGAATGATAGAAAGTCATCCTGATAAATTAAGTCAACATTAATCCTATCATGGACATATACACATATATATGATAACTGAGAAGCACCCCACATCCTTGAAAAAAAACTTCATCACAAGGAAACCTCATTAGCATTGCTAGGAAGTGTGGAGGTCAATCTCATGGAAGTGTCCAGTCACTATTGGAGTTTGTCCCATTAATTGCAGGTTACGTTCCTGAAGTTCCTCAATAGATTCAAAGTCTGAATAATTTAAGACTACACCAAAACCTTATCTCCTTAGCCACTTCAGTGGTGTTACTGAAGACCCCTCACAACACTTGTGCCAGTGGTCCCATTTGGAAATCTCTGCATACCTTATTTCACTCTTTGAACCATATAAATACGATTAAATTTATAGAATCATAGGACTGGTAGGAGTCATCTAGTCCAGTCTCCGGCACTCATGGCAGGACTAAGTATTTTCTAGACCATTCCTGACAGGTGTTTGTCCAACCTGCTTTTAAAAATCTTCAACGATAGAGATTTCACAACCTCCCTAGGCAATTTATTCTGGTGCTTTACTACCCTGATAGGTAGGAAAGTTTTTCCCATTGTCCAACCTATACCTCCCTTGCTGCAATTTAAGCCCATTGCTTCTTGTCTTATCCTCAGAGGTTAAGAAAAAAAAATTCTCCCTCCTCCTTATAACAACCTTGTATATACTTAAAAACTGTCATTATGTCCCCCCTCAATCTTCTCTTTTCCAGACTAAACAAACCCAATTTTTTCAATCTTCCCTCACAGATCATGTTTTCTAGACATTTAATAATTTTTGTTGCTCTTCTCTGGACTCTCTCCAATTTGTTCACATCCTTCCTGAAATGCGGAGCCCAGAATTGGACACAATACTCCAGTTGAGGCCTAATCAGCACAGAGTAGAGTGGAAGAATTCCTTTTCGTGTCTTGCTTACAACACTCTTGCTAATACATCCCAGAATGATGTTCACTTTTTTTGCAACAGTGTTACACTGTTGACTCATATTTAGCTTGTGGTACACTATGACCCCCAGATCCCTTTCTGCAGGACTCCTTAGGCAGTCACTTGCCATTTCCCATCTTGTGCAACTGATTGTTCCTTTTAATTTCTCTTTAGCCAGGATTAAAGAGAGAAAAAAATTACAAAGGAATGTTAGATCCAAATACCTCCTCTCTTCCAAGTCACTGATGTTTCTCCAGGCAGACTTGTGTGGTGAATATTTAAGTTTTCAAAAAGGAATTAATCTCTTTTTTACAGAGTTTGCAGTCTAGTCAGTTGGACTTAAAATCTACGGGTTGGTGGATTAGTCAGGACTATCATTTTATTGGTAGACATAAATATTATGCTATTAATACTATTGTCTATTAGACCAGCAGGAGACCTCTTTAAGCAAAAAGGTCAAAGACATTATCTAGAACCCAATTATTAAAGAATGGCCTCACTATTAAAACATTTCTTATTATGAATATAGAAAACTTCTTAACAGTGATAGAAAAGACTGTTATTGTACTGAATGTCTGTTTAAAAAACCGCCACCAGCATCGTGATTATTCTTCAAAGAAGCTATGTCAAAAAAGATTTACTATTTTAAGCAACTTTTCTAAATTGTCTCTGTTCCCAATTCTGTTTTTACTTGTCATTTAATACCATCTGTGACAGATTCAGTAATAATATAGCTGCTTTTCAAGGACAAAAAAGAAAGGTGTCACATTTGTAATGCTTGAAAGCAGTGAGGGATGTACAGGCAATGAACCAAATAGATCCTCTCTATGGTTAGACATTAGGGAAAACAGAAGGATATCGTGCTGTTTAATCATTTTATTGTCATACTGATTCCACCCCAGGTGTAAATTATTTTTCAATGCACTCTCCAATTACAAACTTCTAAACTGTAAATAAATGTAGTGAATTTTAGAAAGTCAGTTTTCTTTTCTGTGAACAGTGGATTTATCCTACAAAATATGTAATATGTCCTGTATATTTCATACCTGCAAGTCCATGGGAATCTATGGTTGGAAGTCAGCACAAAAGAAGGATTTTAGGGCTTGATCCAGCTAGTGAAGTCAATTAAAAGACTCCCTTGATTTCACAAAAAGTTATATCTGGACCTTTGTGCATTTTAATTTTGATAGGTAAAATGGGCAATATTTTAAAACCTGTAATATAAAACATTCTGGATAAATGCAAATGCCATTATGCACTCATCCCATTTTGTTTTGTTGTTTTATTGTTGTAGATTCAAACCAAGCAAAACCAGGCAGCAGCAGACTGGTGGTTTTGTGAATGTTAGTGGTGAATAAATTTTGGACTTAGGCAAGATTTTGGACTTTGTCAATCTGGCCCTTATCTCAGAGACATTTTTGTAGTGTAGTCAGTGTGTCTGCCCATACATATACAATTGATCTTTTTTTTTTGCATTTATTGCAAACAAATATCTGCAGAATAAAATGGGTGTAAGATATCAATTATATAAACATTGTTTTATGAATATTTATATAAAACATTTTACTACACAGAATATTTCTGTAGACCAAGATTTTTTACAAGGATACATATTTCACTCTCCTTACAAATCCTCAGTAATACAATATCTGCCTGTCTGCATATTTATGGTCTGCTAATAGACAATACTTTATTTGTAGTGTTTCTTGTGGAAAGAATAGCTTGTGATAACATGGCCCATTGTGAGGCACCTGTAGACTATGTACGACCGTGTTTCAAAGGCTCCAAAGTCAATTTACGACATTATAGATCAGTCCCTAACAGACAGGCATGGGAAACCACAGAGAAAAATATGCAAAGTCAGAAACAAATGTATGGTTCTGTAGAATGATCACATAATGTGATAGCCACTTTTCCTCAGGTACTTTCACTTTGTAGAAGAGTTTTTGGTAAACTAAACCAGGGTTAAAACAAAGCCTGCTACTGCCAGATTCTATTTAATTAAGAAATGCCCTAAATGTTAGAATTAATGTAACCTTGCCCTAATACTTGGTTATTTAAATCTACTAAGAATGACACACTTCTCTCCTCACCTACTGAAACTCAAACCCAATTCTGCTTTTGCATGCCAAACAAACAAACAAACAAACAAACAAACAAAAATATTGTTGATGGAATCCGCACAGCAAAAACACAAACTAGTGTTATTTGCTAAGACAAGATTTTTGCTAAATTGAGCCTTCATCTACAGAATAAAGCTTACATCATACCCTAAACTTGAGCAAACACCATGCTCTAAGAATTGTCTTTGAATTTGTAGTCAAACAGGCCTGCTCTGGAGCAGCCAAATTGCAATGCAAAGAGACAGAAAATGTTTTTTTTTAAAGGCAGTGTTTATACTTTTCCAAATTAAACAGGTTGCATACTTTCACGCCAGGGTTTACTTTTGGTTTATATAGCAGTGACTAGCCAATGTACAAGAATTATAAATAGCTGGTCTTTATTTATTAATTCTCAGACCAAATGACCACACTTTCTCTTGTATAGAAATTTAAACAGGAGAATCTGCAGACCACAAAACTTCCAAGATGGATGCAATAGAAGCTAAAAGCTATTCTTAAGCCATGTTTTCTTTATATTTGGAACATTTATGTAACTTGTTTATAAATTTTCAGAGTGTTAACATGTACCACAGTGTCTTAGAATGTCCAGTTGCTGTAAAGAGTTGTGCTCTAAGCAGTTACATTTTATGTATGACGTGACTGCCCTCAGTGTGTCATTTTCCCCATTATCATTCTAGAAAATATAAGTGATGTGGTGTGATATTAGGGATGGTTTGAGATGTTCAGAATCCATTCAAATGTCTAGAAACCTGTTTCAAAAATCCTCAGATACAGTAAAGTCCATAGCAAAGCATCTGACTCAAGACAGTACTTGGTATCTTTATTACTAATGCTATCCAAATCGCTAAACTATCCCAAAGGGAGAGGAGCTAGAAGGATTGAAAGCTGTCATGAACAATTGGTGCTGGGCAGGCGTTCAGCATATCTATTTCAATTTGTTTCTGGCACAGAGTGAGACAAGATCAGAGCCTCACACTAGGGGAGAAAAGAGGAATAATATTTAATCATTTAAAGTATAAAATAAACTAATTCAGTGAATGTCATTTCTGTGAGTACATTCAACTGATCACAACTATCCGAGTGTGTCTGGGGAGCAATTTAAAGGCAAGGGATGTTTCTAAGATTTAGTGGTGGGAAATGGGGCATTATGTTTCTGAAGTGTATTGGGAAGACTACTAATTCTTTAAAAGCCAGGTCTCTGACCATCCTTGATCTGTAAATTTCAAACAACGCTGACAACATTTACAGGTAATTTAATTCTGCCTGCAAAGAAGATGCAGTTCTTAATATTTTCCTTAAAAAACAAAAAAAACAACATCACTTCTCCACAGAGAGTGAATGTGCAGTAAATTCTCTCTCAAAATATCATGAGCATCTTTTAAATACATGAATACCCCAAATTCTAGAAGTCTAGGTTGCCAAATAAAAACCAAACCCACCAAAGAAAAAACAACCAAGAATTCAACTGTTCAATGGAGAAAAGATCATTTTGGGGTGGGAAACAAATTTCAGACAATACGGCCCAGTACAGCCTTGTAGGAGCTGTGATGGAGCACCAGGCCAATAAGAAGGGGGAAAAGGAGGCGAGGCATTAGTTCTGCTTCCCCTCCACACTGGCCCATGAAGAAAAGCTGGCACTCTCTGCACTGAGGCAACAAGGCCCCATAATGCCCAGGCTTAAAAATAGGTTTGGGGTCCCCTTCCTGATTCCACCTCTATCCCATCACCCCACAGACCAAAAACACTCCCCACCCACCTCATGCCCCACCAGCAACTGTCCCCAGCCGTTCATGCATCCATTTTGGGACATTCCTAGCCACTCCCCTGTGCCCCCTCGCCCCCTGAGCTTTGCTCCTGTTCTGGGGTAAAGTGTCTTCCCCCAATCCTGGGCACCCAGTAGCTCTGCTTGTTCCCATCATCTGCCCTGAACTCTCAAAGTGCGGGCCAAATTTGAATGATGAGTGATATTGTGACCTGCTGCACTCGATCACAGTGCCAGTCATGGTTGATCTGGCCACCCTCCATTATGACAGAGGGACAGCTGAGTCAAATCTGAGTGGTGCTATGACCTCCATGCACACAGTCACAATGCCATTCAAATTTGACCCAGCCATTCCCCCCACCCATCCGATGGAGGAGCCAAATTTGAGTGAGTGATACCGTGACCCTGTGCTCCAGGTGAAGCGCCAAACCAGTGCTCTGTCTGGTTGGGGCCTCATTTCCTCCTGGACTCTGGTGCAACTGCACCAGTTGCATCCATGCAGCTATGCCACTGAAGAAGGTTGTTTACGCTATGTGCACTAGGAGCAGCCATGGAAAGTTTTGCCTGAGGCATAACCTTTCCTCTTGGAGTGCGGTGGATATGCAGAATGCCTCGATCATGGCAGTGGCTTAAAAGCCACAATACAGCCCTATGAAAAATAGTTTGGCAGTGCCTTTTTAAGTTTTGTAAATTAAAGAATCGGCAAAAGTAAACAATCTGTTTTAGTGTTTCCTTATATTTGTCTCTTCAGCACCTATGTCTTAAATTATTGCTGTAAGAAAAAGTGTGCAGATGAAAGTTGAACTGAGAATCTAAGTTTTTCAGACACTTGGGTGTAAATGCTGCTATTAATATGAAACTTGGGACTAATAGAGTTTGTTATTTTTCAACAACTCTTTTCAGGTGTGTGTGGGGGGTCAGAAAATGCTGATTTGTTGAAAGCAACACTTTTCATGGAAGTGTGTCACTTTCAATTAAGTGTCAGGAAGATTTCTCAGATCCAGGATGGGATTGCTAGTCAATGTGAGAAAGCCCTACCCTCAAATAACCAGGAGCTCAGGAGTTAGGGCAGTCATCTGGGATGTAGAAATCAGGGAACACAGAGTCTTGAACCTGCATCTCCGACCTCTGAGGTGAGCCGTGACTACCAGGTTATTGGGTATTCTGGCATGAGTTTCTCTCTCATGATCTTTTGTGGAATATCTTGAAAAGTATTGGCTTTATTCCATATCATAATGAAAACAAATTATGAAACCTAAATGTTTTTCACACAAAAAATCTTTTTTTCTAGCCAGCCCTAGTGGCTAATCCTCCACCTACAAACAATAACCCCTCTCCGCTTTAAATTAACACACCTTCTAATTAAGACTTGTCTTTCCATACAATTATACCACTTGAATATAAACTATATGACATCAGCTTTTTCAGGAAATACTATTTTTTCTATCATTGCTGGAGGCAAAAGTAAAGGCTGTTTCCCACACTTCCAAATTTACTCACTATTTTGCAATTCAAATACTGTGGTTATTTTCTGCAAATATTGTAAAATGAAACTCTGCAGTCTCACCTATCTGCCAACAACAGTTGATGGAGGAGCTACAACAACATTGATGTGTGTGCTAGCAATGGGTGACTTTTTAAGGAACTTCTGGAAACTTTATTACAAAACAAAGGAACGCTGATCCTGATGTCAAAGAGTGTTGCAGGAAGGGGACACATTAATCATCCCTATAGTGGCTACTTCCATTATTTTACACTAATATAACTGCCAGAGAAATCTATTTGGCCTCTGTCATAAACAGATAGCTAAGGGTTAATGTTCTTTTACCTGTAAAGGGTTAACACAGGGAACCAAACACCTGACCAGAGGACCAATCAGGAAACAAGACTTTTTCAAATTTGGGTGGAGGGAAGTTTTGGGTGTGAGTCCTTTGTTCTTGGTCTTTTCTTTTCTCGGCTCTGAGAGTGACCACAGGAATCTCCAGGTTTTCTAATCTTCTGTTTCCAAGTTGTAAGTACAAGGATAGTAAGACAATAGGTTTATATTGTTTTTTTTTGTATTTACATGTGTGTAGTTGCTGGAATGTGTTAAACTGTATTCTTTTTGGATAAGGCTGTTTATTCATTTTTTTCCTTTAAGCAATTGACCCTGTATATTGTCACCTTAATACAGAGACTATTTTTAATGTCTTTTTCTTTCTTTTTTATATAAAGCTTTCTTTTTAAGACCTGTTGGAGTTTTTCTTTAATGGGGACTCCAAGGAATTGAGTCTGCAGCTCACCAGGGAATTGGTGGGAGGAAGAAGTCAGGGGGAAAAATCTCTTTGTGTTAGATTTACTAAGCCTGACTTTGCATACCCTCTGGGTGAGGGGGGAGAGAGGTTAGATCTCTCGGTGCTTGTGTTTCAGGGACTTGAAACAGGGAGGGTGGAATCCCTTTGTTTAGATTCACGGAGCTTGCTTCTGTATATCTCTCCAGGAACCCAGAGAGGGAACACCTGGAGGGGAGGAGGGGAAAGGGAAATGTTTTATTCCCCTTTGTTGTGAGACTCAAGGAATCTGAATCTTGGGGTCCCCCAGGGAAGGTTTTGGGGAGAACACAGTGAGCTAGGCACTGTATAATTCCTGGCTGGCGGCAGCAATTACCAGGTCCAAGCTGGTAACTAAGCTTGGAGGTTTTCATGCTAACACCCATATTTTGGACGCTAAAGTCCAGATCTGGGAAGAAATGTTATGACAGCCTCCCACCTCCAAGACCCAAAACAAATAGTTAAATATGGTCATGAGCTGTGAGCAACCAGTGCGAATAAACCAACATTCTCACTACAGCGATGCCACTCCCTCAAACCAATCTCCATCACTCACTTGGGACAGTTAGACTGATGCATGTTCTGAAAGAAAGAACTGTCCCACCTATCTCAGTAGCGCTAGGGTGGCAAAATCACATCAGCCTCTGGTATAGCAAACAGCTGTTGCCCTTTTTGTCAAACAAAATGCCATAGATGCATTAGCCCTAGGCCTTGCTGGCATTCCCTTTCCTTTTAGATACCAGCAACCCCACTTGTCATGATGGGAGACTCAGGTCAAATATATCCAAGCTGATCTCTGAGAGGGGGTTGCAATGACGAAGAATAGGCCAGGGCAGCCACATGACAGGCCCTGCTACCTAAAGGTGTTGCTCTTAAAGGTTCTGAACCCTCTAAACATGTGGTCAACACTTGTGCTGGCCTGGTGTACAATGACAATTCACAGACACAGATCCAAATGTGCCATGGCTATGGCCACAATAGTAAGAATTCACCTTTGTGGTAACCTAATGTGCCTGATTCTCTAGGCATAGCATTACTTACATGCCACTTACACTTACACTCAATAGTGCTACTCACAGAAGTAAGGAGTATCCCTGAAAGCAAAGGCTGGGTAGCTCAGGGCAAAAAAATTAGGGAATCTTTTGTGTCAGATGCTCCCAGCCGAAGCCCCAGCAGCCTCCGAAAGTGTGAAGCCACTGGTAGCCAACACTATTTTGTGATGCAGGGCAAAAATCACTCCTGTAGCCCCCATAATAATGGCTGCAGCTGAAAGGGTGGCAGCTTAATGCTTACATTCAAACTAAGACATCATATGTATTATTTAAATAAACTGTTAAAAACCAATACATTTTTTTTAAAATGACAGGTGAGAGATTACAGCTATTATTAAAGCCTCTGTAATACGAACATCAGTTACTGTAGAATAGTTATAATGTAACAGCCCTGCTGACTGGGTCTTTTGGGTCTATACATTAACATTTCTTCAGCTGGTCATTGGTTTTAGCAACAACATTTTATCTTTGTATGTGTTAGTTTCTCACAAAGGCATTCATGCTTGAAATAGCATCTGTGTTATTTTTAATTCTCCCCTTAGCAGCAGGGGCTATATGAGGAAGGTTCTCATCAGGACAAAGTTGAAACAGCTCTATAATGTTTAACGTGTGTTTATGACTGATCCTGTAGACGTTAACATTGTCTACCATAAATATATAAGAGTACAGCACTATTTCATGTAACACAGTGTGGTAGCCCCTCACTAGCTTTCACAGTTAATGTTGTCTAGTATATTATTGATTTATAAAGCCAGATTTTCATCCCAGTAAAATCCTCTTTGGCAACTGGGAATATCCCTGGCTGTACACCAGTCTCCCACATGCCCTCCAGTTTAGAGAATATTTCAAGTCCTGTCAGGATAGGAGGCAGAAAGGCTTGAGTGAGTTCGCTGTTAGTGGTTTCCACCAGCACAATAGAGGTTGTTAAAAAGATGGCATAATTCACCTGTTCTAACTTACATTGGAGAACTTACCCTGTCAGCCTCGGGGATCAGCAGAAAGGAAAACAGGTAGTACTTGCCCCTTTCTTTCTCAAGTACACCGAGAACTGGTCGAGTACCTCAGAGGATCTGACTAACAACATATAGTATATTGAGAGCAGAAATATTTTGGCTCCTTTTCACTTTATAAATTTTGACTCTTGTTTCAGCTCTAGATTTCTTCACTGTTGTAGCCCTCAGGGCCAGTTTAGCCTTATTTTACTTAGCAGGAACACAAGAAACCTACAGGCCTGCATCCTGTAAAATATTGGCTTAAGTAAGTTAGCATAAGAGCAGCATAGGTCTATAACTCTATCACAGATAAAGTGGTCCAACAGTCACCCTACATTTTGGGGAAATGAAAATAGTTTGCTTAAGAGAAAAGTTGGCATAAAATGAGACTAGGTAATCATAGGAATCCTGAACTGATATTTTAGAATAGGATCACTGGCGGATGTCTAACCACAAATGTTCTTTTGCAATATGGGAATGAGTCAATAGGGATTGATATGCTAGCCAATCAGGGAAAGGCACCCCAAGATTATGAGAGTGAGGAGTTTGGATATGGACAGAGGAGGCTGGGTGTTTGTATGAATAGCCATGCTATATAACCAAGAACCCACATGAAAAAGCTAGCAAGCCCTCCACCTGTCAATATTTTAGTTCTATTATCTATCAGCTATCTTCAAGCATTGGAGATGAGGACTATTGGGTCCATTTGGCTTGCCAGAGACAGGGCTGGTCCTTTGTCTCTTACCACCAGTTTGCCAAGAAAGGGATGTGAGTATATAAGTCTGTGAGCATATGCTATGCAAGGAATAACCTTTAAGATTTCTCTAATACTCCATTAATTGCTATTTGCTTATGTGATTTGGAGGTTTCTTTTCTCTATTAATGCTATTAACTGTGTTTTGCCCTTCATGTGAGTGTTCTTGCCATACACCCTGGTGTTCCCTACAAGATATTGACCTTGTAAATTTTGACTCTGTTGTGTCTGATTCTGGGATGAGAACCTTATTATACCCCTCTCACTATTGGCATTCATTATAGGATCAGGCTTCACTGTACTATAACTCTCATGGGAATCTGCTAGAGCTTAGAATCTGTAAGAGCTGTAGCTGCAGGCAGACCGGATATAGTTCTATACTGTATAGCCAAGCTTATTACCACAGCTCAGTGGAATGCCGCTGTAAATGAGCAAAGCAGGATAAAAGTCCACTTTTCATTTTTTTGAAACTCTGTTTGATGATCCTGATGTATTATTTCTAAGGCATAATAAATATACATGGCATTTTCAAACAAATAAAATGCCCTAAAAGGGCTTACAGTCTAACTTTGGACAAAACAGATGAAGAATTTGAACAAGCACCAGGAGGAAGGAAGCCAGTAGGATAAAGTGTTATAATGCGTGGTTGCTGAAGATGCTGATGCCCACATCTTGATGGTCAAGTGGGTTGTGTTACATTTTGCTCTTTCTGCCCTCTTTCTGAAAGACGTCTTTCTGCCTTTAAGTTAACAGCCATTGTCATCTCATGCATACACATGAACACAGAGAGAAGGGAAGGATTACGTTTTGGATTCCTGCTGGATAAGGTGCGTTTTAAGGAGAGCCTTGGAGGTAGAGGCGAATGGATGGGATAAGAGGATGGGTTCCAGACATAAGGGTTGAACATAGGAATACCCAGATACAAAAGTGAGAGGAGATAAAATAACTTAATGGCTTGCTGAGGGAAGGGGGCAGAGTTCAGCCAAGGAGGTGAGTGGAGGAGTAGAGGGGTGAGGGCAGAGAGGTAATAGAGAAATAATTTGTGCAGGTGGGAACAAATAGATTGAACTTGATATAGAAAGTGAAATGAAACTAGCTAAGGGATTTAAATTGTGACTGGGTAAACTGTTGCACCGTTCCTGATCCTGGGCTGGCTTTTGGTTGGTTAGACCACTCACATAGCTTAGGACAGTTCTAAATTATACCCCCAACTGTGCCAACTCTCACAGGACTATTCTGGCAAAGACTACTTGCTAGAAAGCAACTGTAATCTGATCGTACCTCTGGCAGGATCCCACATCAAGACTGGGAGGATCTAATTAGATATTGACATTTCTGTACCATCTTGAACCTATACTCATCTATACTCTACTTTTTCTAAGAGTGCATGTCATTTCTGGAACATTTCAGCAAGGCAGTGGGGAGGGCAAGACTACAGTGGGCAACAATAGATAGAATTTTCATCCACAAAGCAGCCCAGGGAAAGCATGTGGATAAGGAGGAAAGGGATGCTATTTTAGGGAGTTGTGGGGGAGGAAGATTAGGGGAGGTTTGTATTAGAGGAGTCAAGAGTTTATGAGGCCAGGGTAGCTAGACGGGGCAAAGGAAAAAGATTGGTCAGGGCTACTTATTGTGCACAGGGGGGTGGTTACAAGTGGGACGCTGATGTTCATGAGATTTTCAGAAGTTATTTTAATTCATTGTTTCTGTGTTTAAAGTACAGAGACCCATTAAGGCTATCCTGTTCCTCTCTAACAGAACATCCTAAAGATATTCATTGTTTTTGACATTCTTGCCATCCCCTGGTCAAGATAATATGACATACTTCAGGTTTTTAAGTAGAATCTTTGTGGTTCAACCCCTTGAAAATGGTCATGATACTTTGTTTAGATGTATATGTATATGTAAATTTACATCTGTTTCAGATGGACTTAGCTCCCCTAGAATCCACTGTTAGATGGCTTTCTCATAGTGTCACTATAAAATATTTTCTGATATGTATTCTAATGTCATGCTTCTGAAGGTTTAGGGGAAGCCTTTGACTGTGAAGTGAAATGGTACATCACCTGTTAAGAAGTAAACAGTGGTTCCTTTCTACTTTTAGCTGCACTTGCAATTGTGTGTATATTTAAATTTTAATTAACACAATGAAAATATCTGTATTCATTTTAGGGATTCAATAGAACCTATCACTAGGTATCAGTGATTGTAAATATCACTTCGGCATTGGCCTTCCTACACCTTTATCTTGTAGTTGGGCTCTTCCTAGGAAGAGCTGATAATGTAAGAATTAAAAATTTCTGTATGCAAACTAGCTTCATCAGACGATTCCTGTGTTAGGGTGGAGAGGAAGGATGCAAGCTTCACCGGGAAGGGTCAGCATTCAAAGCAGAATATTTGTCATGCCTATTCCTAGGCTAAAATATCTGATCCAACATCCATCTGGGTAAGTGTATTGGTCTGTTGATGATCTGAATACACCATTGGACTTCCATATAAGCTAGGAGATCAGATGCCAGGATGCCTACAGTGATGCTGAAATCCTGAAGCATCATGAATGTGCAGACGTTCAGCATCATCCCGAGCAGAAAGTACACCAGTTTCTCTGGAGAAGACCAGGGGCTCTTTGTTATTACAAGTTAGGTTCCTATTGTCCTTAGCTTTGCAGGCCACATGGATACATGAAGGTTTCCATTTGTGGGGTGGAAGACTTTCTACATCTAAGGTTAGTGGGAGAACAGAACAATTGCTCCACTTCCTTTTTCTTCTTTCTGGCTCAATCTTTGGTACCTTTTGGGTTATGTTTTACCTGTTTTTGTTTGCTTTGATAGCTATAGTTTATAATCTATGGCTATAAATTGTACAAACTCAAAATCTTCTTTATAAGTGTAGAAAACACATGAATGAAAAGTTTAAATTTACCTAGTAGCTCCTAATGGGCCATGAGTGAGCAATGCTTGTCTCACTCATGGAAATTGACATTCCATTAAGCAAAATTGCCAGGGTTTCTCAGATAATAATAAAATGATAAAGCTGATATATCATTGTGCATTCTTAAAGCATCATTCAGACATTAACCAGTCATTCCCAACACCCAGGAAGTGTTAAGTAGGTATTAAAATAGACTTTAGGGATTCGATTTTTTTGCCTAGTCTTGCTCAGGCATGTGTGAGGCAATGGGCTCAGGCTCTTGATGCACAAGGACTGGGAGAGGTTAGCAACCACGAGTGACATTTCTTAAAGAAGATGAAAAGGGTGGGACAAGGGAGGAGCATGGCCCTACTTCTTTCTGAACCAATCTATTGTGATAATATATGAATAAATATATGCTGCTTCCTGTAAAGGAGGTAGCTGGGACTGCTCAGATCCTTGCTTCATGAGGTATGGTGCTTCCTTCAGTCACAATGTTCTTGGGAATGACCACTAACCTCAAGCCATCCTCAGATCCCCAGCCCTCAATACTCTAGCAGCAGTGTAAAGCTACAGTCTTGTCCCATTTCTATGCTGCACCTTCTCAAGGGACAAAGAGATCACTTCAGTTCCCAGTGTTTTCAATCTTGTCTGTTTCATGAATACAATGTATAGTATTACTATTTCCTCTCTTATGATAGTCAGGAACATACACTGAAATGACAAGACTGTACTCTTTAATCTACATTTCATTACCCATCCTTCGATATTTTTATAATTCTTTTGAATTTTATACCTGCGCAAGAAACATCTTTTTTCTTTTCTAGAAGTACAATGACATATATTACAAAAACTGATGAATTTCTTACTTTCTTTCCTTGTAATGTATGTGAAAATATTATACACAACAAGAGGAGTTGATAGTGCTACTGTGTATTTCTGCTCCAATTGATTCCATAGACAGGTCAAACCTCTGTTTAAAATCTCTAATGTTCTTAAATATTTCCTGTAAATTTAAACTCAGTAGGGGGCCTAAGTTACTCCATTTTCCACTTTGTTGCACACTGTTCATTCCTGGAACCTGATGCTGATTGCAAATGTGCCAGACATTTCAAGTTTAATATAACTTCTTTATTGAGATATCAAGCATTACAAAATAACATGCTGAATACAACTACTTTATCAGACCTCAATAGACATATGACGTGTAACCTCATTGTTCTTGCCATCAACAGTTTTATGCACTAAATGTAAATATACAACAGGGGCAACTAATATTGGGTTACATGCATTTGGACTTGGCTAATTCTACTGAATATAAGTATCACCAGGTAAAAAATGGAAAAAAAAATACCGGTTTTATATTGCTCGTAATATATATGCACTCCATGTCAACTGAAGAAAAGATCTATTACAGAATTTTAAGTAACTATAATGCAACTGAGGTGAACTAAAAAGGTAACATAAAATAACCCATTATTTGAGGCACTGCATTGTAATATTGTAAATTTACATCCTAGAAAGGAACAGAAAACGTATGTGGTATCTTCTATTGGATGTGCAATTTGAAATAATGCATGAAAGAAACAGGAGAAAATATTGTAATCTCAAGATCTCTACCACACTGAGACAAAGATGGATGGATTTTTATATGTATATTAAAAAAGGACTATCAGGCAATAGCAATTTAACACCAAAAGAGACAGATTTATAGACTGCCAAAAGAGCAAAAACCATACTTAGATATTTTTGAATTTGTCAATACCTTTGCACAAATTCTGGAATAAAACTAGCAATTAGTTCTTAGGCTGGTCACCTCTTCAATATGCAAATAAGATACCATATTCATGTTGCACATATAAACAATTATATGTACAGTTTACCATAGAAATACATATGGTGGTAACAACATCATACTTGTAACAAACTAATTTAAGTTGGTTGTCACTGATAAACCACAAACTTACAAAAGTAAAAGGAAAAATGGTATGTGAAAATAATTGTACAGACCAGCCTGGTTAGTCTGCCAAAGCCAATACCCCTTGCTACTTTTGAGTTCAAATGTTGATTTCACATCAAAGTTCCTTCATAGCATTGTACAGTGAATATACCCCTGTGTTCATTTGTCTTTTTAAATAGTCGCATGTAAACCATCACAAGGTGACAAACAATGACATGTCTGCTTGAATAACTGCACTCAGTTTGAATAAAAAGAAATCACTGCTAGTAACAGTTACCCCCCCACCCACACACACATTGATTGGACACTTTCTGTAAATTGCACAAATTGGAAAAGGAACATTTTCTAAACACAGGAAGGGATAATTGGCTACTCTGGCTTGTTCACAGCTCCTGACTGTGCAATTCAGTGTCCTGACACTATGATTTCTGATAGACTTCCTCTCCATCCAGTGAACTCTATAACTATCAGGCTCCTACTCATACACAGATCTGGAAAGTTTCAGGTGTCACCTCTCTGAATAAATTTTAATAGGTGTTTTACAGTTTGATTATTGTCTTCCAAACATCTTAGCTTCTTAAAATGTCTACCTACTCATCCTTGGCTAGCTCCTGCTCTGCTAATTTTTGTGGCTTTAATGTCTGTCACCAAATTCCAGCTCTCTGGATCTCTTTATACTTTGAGACAGTTTTTTCACTCCGTCACTCACTGTCTAGTGGCTATCCAGGGTTGATCTTACATTCCTCTTAAGCACATTCTTAAGTGCTTTGTTGAATCATTGCCCTCCTAGCAAACAGCTATGGTTATCAACCATATCCTATCATGCCTTCCTTACATAATTTTAATCTACTGGCCTTTTCATTTCAACATAATTGTTAAACTCAAGAAGATTAAAATTAGGCAAATCATTTACACTGAAACTTGAAATCATTCCAAACTCAGTTGATTCCAGGTTAATATTTGGAAACAATATCAGTTAAGGTTTTTACAAAACTGCTTGGGACCTGTGAATCTTCTGTAGACAACTGAAGCAAAAGTTACTGCTGACTCTTTAGAGGCATAAATAGTTCAATATTGAGGGGCTTTTTAATATAAAATAACAAACAAACAATGGTCACATGGCAGGTCTCCTAGGCAGAAGCGAAGAGGTTTAAAAATCAACCAATCTAAACTGACACAAAAACAGTTGTAGAAACATATGGGAATCACATCTGGCAAGTTAGCACAGCTCTAATGAAGATTCATACAGCTATTCTTTTGGAAGCCTATGCCTCAACATTATATATGGTCTTTATTTTCTGTATTTTTCTCTCTCATTCATTATCAGAAATATTCAAATGAAAATAGGATCCTTGTACGATTATTGTATGATAGAGGAATATAAATAGTATAGAAGCCATTTAAAAATTCTGTAAAACAACATATTGCCCAAAGCGAAAAACAGTTCCTCTGATTAAGGTACTGTATATTGTCTGAAGCCAAAGGCTAAGGCAATAGGCACAGTCAATGAAAGAATGTTTATTTTATGGCAATTATTTTTACTCCTATTGCTAAAGGAGGTAGAGAATTTTTTTTTTTTACATTTTGGGGATTTTGTGTTTGTTTTCTGTTTTGGCTTCTAAGTTCCTCTTGTGTTTACAGGCCTAGAGAATTCTCTGGGTACATCTGCTCTGTTAAGAAGCCATCTTTGGTTGTGAGGGGGAAGAAACCAATATCGTCTCCGCATTCACAGTGACCTGTGTCCCTTGGCATTTTTATCAATCTTGTTCAAAGAGAAAATAGTTCCAAAGTGTAAATAAATATGTATAGTAGCTTGCAAAGAGTTTCTAGATTAAAGATGGCAAGTGCATTGGTTTCCCAACATTTAAGCTATTGCAGTGTTGAACAAAAGGGAAATAATTTTTTTCAATTAAATCTCTCAATTTACTTAGAGTGATGTACTAGTTTGGCTCTTATGTCTTATTTTAGAATTTCCTATGTATAAACTGGATTCTGTATGCAATGGCAAGCAAAATAAAATAGGATTAATTGTACTGGTGTGAGTCTAAAGGAAGTAAAAGCAGCAAAGCTTCCTGTGGCACCTTATAGACTAACAGACGTTTTGGAGCATGAGCTTTCGTGGGTGAATACCCACTTCGTCAGATGCATGTAGATACATGACGAAGTGGGTATTCACCCACGAAAGCTCATGCTCCAAAACATCTGTTAGTCTATAAGGTGCCACAAGATGCTTTGCTGCTTTTACAGATCCAGACTAACATGGCTACCCCTCTGATACTAAAGGAAGTAAACAAACCATAGATCCTATGAAAAAAAAGAGTATGCAATATTCTCCATTAGTGTGCATAAAATGCTTGTTTCCAATGCTCATTAATTATATTGGTTTTTATGCAACAAAGAATTCTTATGATCCTATTTTTTAGAATATCTTCAGGAAATGAATAGACAAACTTGATAGTAACAGCTTGAAGTATTTGAGGAATAACACAGAGCTTCCACCATTCAAGTGTATGACTAGAGCAGAATGAGAAGTATTACATTATGGTGCCTGAAAAAGAGAAAAGATTGATTCAGACAGCATGGACTTCTCCAAGCCTCTAACAAGTAGAGTACTTCAAAAGTATTGTGGCTATATCACAAACAGAAGCTTAAAATTAGGTGGCTCACAGTTGGCTGCAGTCTACTGCCTCATCTTGTGAATCATTAAAAAAAAACCACTGAAAGAAGCTGTTGTATAGGTAAAGAAGTTTCCGTTTATGAAAGTTAAATGCTCTGTATTGTTCGTTATCTCTGCAAACAAAGTTACTTTGTTGGGAAAATTGCTTCACACAGAACTAAATCATCAAACATTTATTATTACCACTCTGTGTTGAGTGAATCTGGTAGACAGAAACAAGTTTTGTGTTGCATTTTCTTATTCTTCTGTATCTGTGAAAAGCTTTTTCCTGTAGCTTTTCTTTGCAGTATAAGCCTCCCTTCATCACTCTAAAAGCAAAAGACCACTTCATTAATTATCTTACATCAACTGCTTCATGATGAAAGAAGATACTTTGTGATTCTTCCTTTAGCGATGAGTGAGTAGGCTAATTGGATATTGTTTTCACACCTCCCTCCATTGTGAATGTTATTTAAAATCTCTTTCTGTATCAAATTATTGGCCAGATTACAATATGGGAAATACTAGCTTACTTTACAAATAGTGCCATCAATTTCAATACAACTACTTGAAAAATAAAATATCACTCAACCAGAGAAATAATAGAATAATCAGGCCCTATATAATTTATCATGTTTGAGGATATCCCTGATCAGGTGAGGCTCTTCATGTAGACAAATGCTTATACTACTCAGGAGAAAAAGACAAAGAAGATTGTTATGGTCAGAGTTAATCTGCCAATCTGTATAATTCTACACTTTGGATGTGGAGAACAAATGGCATGTGGATCACACAGTATATTTTAGTATTCCCATTGTTTTACTAGCTTGCCACTCTGATCCTGAAGGAACTGCACAAATAGTGTAGTCTCACTTTCAGACCTGATGATGCATCAGCCTGTAGGACATTTTGAAAAATATACCACAATATACTTATTTAGACTGCCAGGCATCTGATTGTAATGTCATGGAAAGTTTTCTTTTTACTGCATGTTACCACATGAACATGTTTATGTAAAATGTTAATAAGAATAAGAGGAACTAACAGAACATCCTATGGGAAGCAGGACACCCCAGAATTTATGGGGTGTGGAAGTACAGATAAGGAAAAGGCAGACTGGAACCCTGAGGCATATGGTCATAACAATAGGATAAAAAGACTTGCCCTCGTATGATTAGGGTGGGAAGACGCCCTTCAGAAACCATGCCTCTATCAATGACCACCCATTGGGAGATCCACCAGACTCTATATCATCTTTGGGTATGTGAGTATGAATATGGCATTGCCTAGTGCCTGGGCTCTCTCAGGTTGTGTATATGTGTATGTTAGTGTAACTTAAAACAACAAACAAAATTTTTTTATTTGTAACTGTTTGTGGTCACTGTATTCATTCTTGGTGTGCTCCTAAGAGTCTCCAAATGTACAAGACTTGTGAAGGGTATCTTTCACCTTATTGATCTGAAAACTCTAGCACCACAGGAGCTGGATTCACTTGCCAGGGGCACTTTAACACAGTAGTTTAACATAGAACTATTGATTCAATTTTAAACAGAGGCTAGAGATTGCCTAGGAGAGAGGCTATTTGTTTGGGAAACCATGTCACTCCCATCACTGTGCTGAAAAGGATGTATAAAAGCAAAACAACAACAAAAACAGTCCTGGAAAGCTTCCCTCTTCTACCAATCCTAAACAGTTCAAGGGAACACCAAGCCAAACACACACAGCTGGAAGTGTTTTCACTTGAGAAGGGAAGCATTTTCCGACACACTACTGACTTTGGGAATCTGTAGTTTATTTTACAGGTCCCTGTTGCCAATGACCACCTTCTGAGTCTGTCAGCAACACTAGATTTAGTCTTTTCCTAGAAAAAAAAATAGATACCAAGTGAAATGCAAACCCTAGAAGCTGGTGAACATTGGGTATATGACGTACAGACTGCCACCTGGGAAGGTTTGCAAAAATATAAGAATGGCCATACTGGGTCTTATCTCACAGGCATCTCCATGCCTTCTTTTATGCTCCCCTTCCCCGCAGATGTTTTCAATGCCCTCCAGAAACTGATTGGTCAACCTCCAAGCCAGCTTCTACAAAACACATATTAATCACCTGAGAAACTGCATAATCATACGCCCCTGTCTCTCATCCCTTTCTTAGAGAAGGTAAGACAATCTTGCCTATAATTTATGCCCTCATCCTGCAATGAGCCCCATGTTGGCAGAACCACCAGCATATGTGCAGTCTCACTGTGCTTTCAGTGAATCACCCAGCACATTTGTACGTTCTATATATTTTTTTTTAGAACACCCTTCATAGATGAAACTATTATTACAGTAAGAAGATATAGTACAAAGACAAAGTAGCTTCTTTGAAAAATGTATGTTACAGGTACTATACATTTTGAGAAGAGTATGCATTGACAGCTAATGTATTCTGAGCATAAAATATAAAGGAATTAAATAATTGGAAATGTAGATGAGACAGATAGGTTTGGTTACTGCCACCACATTAGGCTGCAATATTAACAAGTGCATTAGGGACAGACACTGGTTCCAAATATCATTTACATTCTCTGCCATTAGTTATCAATGTGTATTTCTTTAGTTGCATTTATAATTAGCACATTTTAATGGGGACAAAGTAGACTCTGCTGGTACAATGAGCTATATATTGCAAACTGTGAGGTAAATATTCCCAGAAATCTTATTACACACACACATCCCAGAGTCAGTTCTGGAGGTCTCATATTGCTACCAAGGAGTCTGTCAACAAATTACAGGCTAAGAGCCATCAACAATTGTGCACTTTAGAAACTGGGGAATTTGTGACTGAGAAGAATGCATTTAAATATAGGCTAAATGACACCTGTATCATATTATATAATCTTTTATCTATAAATCACTTTTAAAATACTTAAGTTCATGCTGTAGGTGATTGTTTCTTTGACCTGTGGTACCCTGAAGAAGAAATGTTAACAAGAGTCTGTGACTGATGTTGCATGATAGGTGATGTGATTTACAAGCATCATGTTTGAGTGTAGTAAGCATTTTAGAAAGTACTGTACAAAAATAGAGTTAGAAGCATTTTTCTTCTAATTTTCCTTGTACCTATTAAGGCTGCATCCCCTTTCTAATCCAGCAAACTTTAAAAGCACATACAAGAGAATTAGATAGTCTCTTTCAGAAGATATGACCATGAATTACTGTTCTTATAGAAAATCTTAGTGGAATGAAATATGACCTTCATTTATGCTATACAAATAATGATTTTCTTTGCAAGATTATACAGTATGACAGATTAAATGAACTTTTAGCTTCTCTAGGAGCTTGAGTTATTTGTGCTGTAAGGGATCAAAAGTTCTTTTTTTTTATAGTGGTCTGACACTTCTTCCTTCATGCAAGTCATGATGTAGAAAAAGAGATAAAAAGAATGGGAATAATATTGCAGAAAATTAAATGCATAACATTATCTTGAAACAATTTTAAGTTTGTAACATAAAATGCACAGGAAATTCAAAGTTAAGACTGACACACTCCTCCCAACATGCTCTAGTATATTGAAATACATTACAGGGGCTAAATTCCAAAGTCCCTACTTTGGTCAAACTCCATCTGAAGTAAATGAGTTTAATCTGAGTAAAGCATGCAGAATCTAATGTGTTTAGTGCCTTAATTCTATTGTGTGCTGATGCACGATTATTGATTTCCTATATGTCACCTGATATTTGACTTGAAATCAGCTAGACAAGAACTGCATAAGAAAATAAAGAGACTTAGTTTACTGCAAACCTTAGAGGAGTGTACTCAAATTTAGCTTGTATCATTGACTGATGGTAAAAACATAAAGAGAACAATGCAGGTTACGGAATGAAGGTAATTGATTAAACTGGCTTCTGTCATTTTGCCTCAAAACCTAAATGTTATTTAAACAGGCAAAGGTTTTAAAAAATTCAAAAATTCAGAGGTAGTTTAAAGGTTTTTAAAATAATGTGTTAAGATTCATGTTAAAGGATTTCCCTCTCCTTACTCTGTGATATGATGTGTCTGTATATGGCTTAAGTATCAAAATTTTCCAAATGATAGGCAGCCTTTTAAAAATAATATGTGCATTATTGATTCATTAGTCTACTAGACAGAGATATATCTTTGCATTGCTTGATGCACATTATTTTTTCTAGATGCTATAGTGAGTTGCATAGCAAAGAGCGATATTAAGACCTTACTAAGATATTAAGAGCTTCCATCATAAAAAATAAAATAAAATACATATTTCAGAGAATAAGTGACTCAGTGTGTGTGCAGAATAGACAGGGTACTTTGAAACAAAATACTGGCTTCTTTTTAACTGATTTCTTCCAAAAGCTTACATACACAAATGGATAGACTGGAAGATCTGCAATGTAAACAAAGCCAGCCCAGAAATCTCTGATATTTATATAAAACAGGGAATATTACCTGTATGATGATGTTTTTTTAGTTTACTTTGAAATGTTCCCAATGTAGCCATTTCAGTTTGTAATCTTTTGGGAGAAATCAGTTTAAAAGATATCTTGTACTTCCGTGCCAAATGAAAGGAAATTTACATCAGAGTAAAAGGAGAAGATGCATCAAGAAAGTGAGTGAAATCCTGATTTGGATCTCCTACATTTCTTGAATAAGGGATGTTAGCATTTTTGTTTGTGCTCATCTCTATACTTTTACTAATGATAGAGTGATGGAATTCAGTTTTTCTAGAATTTCATGCTTAGTAGAAGTATATAATGGGATACCAATTCTAATTTTGCCCATTATATGATATGGGAGAGATTAGTTGAAAGTATCGCCTGCCTTTATGAATCAAATACAATTTAGCGCTAGAAGTATAGACACTACTTTAATAATTACATATTTTTGTTTTCCAGTATATAATCACTTTCTTTAACAATATTACATGCTGTGAAGCAGAGCTGAAATGTAACTCAAAGAGGATGTATTTTCCATAATGCATGATTTTGTCAGCATGTTAACAAAGCATGGTTGGGCAGAATGCTGGGAGTAAGGAATATCAGTACTTTAGATTAACCCCAACATGATACCTGTCATTTGAAGATAAACTACCATTTACAGCACAGATATTCCAAATACAGAAAAATGTAAAAAAAAGACTCCCCCATAGGCTTGTCACAACTCAAGAGAGTCTTTGGATAAAGACTTCTCTTACAGTGAGGTACAAATTATTTTAGCCTACTTCATAAAGCAATTATGCTATGGAGGATCTATTTTCATATATCATTTTACCCATTCATATTAACAACAGTATCAGAAGTATTGCATGTCATGCCATTCTACATGAGTGCACAACATTAATAAAAATGTCCGTTCTTGCTCAAATGCAGCTAACGTTAAGAGCTGATGTACGACCTCAGTCTTTCACTTGAATTCATTCACAAAACTGTGAAGGTAACATCAATAAGAATAGAAAGAAAAAGAGCAAGCTGAAATCAAAAATATTTTGTTAGGACAAATCCATAATCTTAAAATAACAAATGCACAGATACAGTAAGGCTAAATTATGCCTTGAGATATAGCACTGAGTGAGAGACAGTGTGTAATTTGTACCATCCACAGCAGTAGCCATGAGAGGTACCGTGTTTTCAAGACACCCTTCCAAGACATATATTTCCTCCCATGCTTTGATATGGGAGAAGTAAGGGGAAGTAACTTGCTGCTACCCTGACATGGTTGGTGTAATGAGGGAGCAAAACCAAACCTTTGTCTACTCCCTGTCCCTCCCTATGTCACTTGATTCACTTAGGTGTGGGCAAGAGGGTGGGGGAGAGGAAGGAAGATGAGAAGCTTATACTAGCATGCCCAGACCCAACATACACATAGTGCATATGATCAAATAGCCAATATTCACAGCTCTCAAGAGTCCACTGCTGGTGTGTTTTTCCAGGAGTTTTCAACTCTGCTGCAGCTACATCTTGCTCACTAGAGTTATGTCCTTCTGATGTTCCAGAAGAGTTCCAAACTCGAAAGAGACAGCGCACTGGAAACTACAGCCCTGACATTTCATCCAGTTCTGTGTAAAACAGACACTTAGCAACAACAAATGGCATTTGCACTAGAATACACATGATGACTTCTGAGTGCTAGCTATGCAGAGATGTAAGAGGGAGTAAGAATCTACCCTATACCCCTGCATAAGCATTTAACTCAAGTCACAATCTAGCCCATAATCTGTAAAAGTGTTCAAGGGAAACCTGCCAGCATGGAATTAGAAGGATGAAAAATCTATGACAGAAAACCATCTTGTGACAAGTAGGAAGCACCTTATCTGATAATGCAAAGTTTTCCAAAATCTGACACCACAGCCTCCTCCTTAAATTCAGATTCCAACACTAAAAGGGCAAATTGTGATAATCTAGTCCAGGGGTTGGTAACCTCTGGCACGCGGTCCGCCAGAGTAAGCATCCTGGGGGGCTGGGACAGTTTGTTTATCTGCTGCGCCGGCAGGTTCAGCCGATCGCGGCTCCCACTGGCCACAGTTCACCGTCCCAGGCCAATGGGGGTGTCAGGAAGCACATCCCTCAGCCCACGGCACTTCCCATTGCCCTCATTGGCCTGGGACAGCAAACCGCGGCCAGTGGGAGCTGCGGTCTGCCGAACCTGCTGATGCGGCAGGTAAACGAACTGGTCTGGCCTGCCAGAGGTTGCTGACTCCTGATCTAACCTGGCCTCCTGTATAACATCAGCCATAAAATGTGTGCATAATAGTTCCTAACACCAATCTTTTAGAAAAACATCCAAACTTGATTTTAAAATGATCAATGATGGAGAATCCACCATGACTCTTCATCAGTTGTTCCAATAGTTGATTACTCTCATTGTTAAAAAGGTACATCTTATTTCCAGTCTGAATGTATCTAGCTTCAACTTCCAGCCATTGGATCATGTTACACTGAAGCCCATTATTAAGTATTTCTTTCCCGTGTAGCTACTTATAGTTTGTAATGACAGCACACTTTAGCCTTCTTTGTTAAGATAAATAGACTCAAAGAATCCAGTTACTATAAGGCATTTTTTTCTAATCTTTTAATCATTCTCATGACTCTTCTCAGAATCCTTTCCAATTTATCAACATTTCTTGCAGACATCAGAACTGGTTACAGTATTCAAGTAGTGGTCACAGCACTGTCAAATACATAGTAAAAAGGTTATTTTACCTTGTACTCAGTATTCCCCATTTATGTAATGAAGTACTGAAAGAATGTACGGGCCTTGTACCATAATGTAAACATATCTAAAAGAGATGCACCACTGGAAAGTTTCCCTCATAGAAATATTGAAATACATGGTTTATTTTGGAAGATTAGTTTAAATGTGTGGAAAAAGCAGTTTAATTTTTTTTCTTGCCAACCAGTTTCCACTTTCCACTGGGCAACAGCAGATCTATGAGGAGTCTGTTTTGGTTTCTTAATTTTATTTCAAAGAATTCCAGTAGATGCTTCTGTTTTTGCTGTGTCCTAAGTGGAAACACTCCCACAAGAAAGAAAGACACTTTTCTTTTTATTTTAAATAAACAACTTGCTTCTGCCCTCCTAGGAAGAGGTCTGCTTCTGCCCCAGGGAGACCAGTCTCACAGTATGAGAACATGCATCTAAACAAGATGGATAGCAAGGGCAGAGGCACAAGAAAGAAAGTACTTTTCTGCTACCCATGGGATGCCTTTTGCATCTCAGCCTTCACACGCTGTATAGTGCAGAATGCTGACATCTGTAAAAATCACGTTAATGATGGGTGTTTCTGAAATATCCCCACAAGATGAAATAATGATTTGCCCTAGCAACAAAGAGAATATGTGTGGGCAATAATTAAAAACCTGTCCTCAGTATAATGTGAAAAGAAAGATACTGATCTTCTTTGCACTACTCAACAACATCCTATTAATAAGAAAACGGAGAGTGTTGTCATTTCATCTGTTTAATTATTGTACTGACTGCATGCAACAGCTTTGAGCATCACTTAATGTTACTCAGAAATAATTTGTAAGGCCCAGATCATCTACTCCTGTTAGACTAGTAGCTGAAGGGGAGGTCAAGAGAAGAACAACAATTTCACTAGTTTTCCCCAAAGTTGTTTGAAGGGAAAGGTAAATCCCCCCATCCTTAGCCACAGTCAGAACTCACCGATCCACCGAAATCTTTGTGGATCCCAGGAAGTCATGGCCATCCACTCAGAGGCTCTGTGCTTCCATACCAGCTCCATGACTTCCTGAGCCCTGGGGCTCACAGGTAGCACCAGGTCTCCTCTGCCAGCAGCTGTCTACAGAAAACCCATAAAGGGCTGCTTCAGCACACAAAGGGAGAGGTAGATAAGTTAATGCACCCTCAAACTACAGGAACCTTTCCCTAGAGCGCCCATAGGGTTTGGAGGAGGGGAGCAGAGCTGCACAACCTGTCCCTTTGCCCTGCTCCTGCTCATCCTCTTCTGTTCCCTCCCCAGCTGTGAATCCCTGACCACATGGAAGACGCTCCACATGGTCTAGGAAAGGAATGGCATGATGCCGTTGGAGCCTGTACATCCCTTGGACCATTGTACCAGGGGCAGAATTCATTGCACACAGATTTAGGAGGCATGATCTGACCCTAAGTAATTAGTCAAAAGGTAATTGTGGGCCAGAAATTCAGGGAGTGTTAATCAATGTAGCTTCACTGAATTCATGGATTTTCTGGAATCCACATCTTCCCTTATAAATAACCAACCTCACACACAGCACAATAAGCTACCTTATAAGAAGGGGAAACTGATAATAATGTTCCCAAAATGTCCTAAATTTGCAAGAGATTTTTGTTCGCTCTATTTTCATTTAATATATAAATCCAGCCTAGCTCCTGTCCTCTCTTTTACCATTAGCCAGCCAGTTTAAGTAAGATCACACTGTTATCAGCTATAGTGTTACTGCACTGGGCAGGACCTTTAACACCACTTTCCTTCAAGAGGTAGAGTTCGAACAATCCAGCAACAATTGAACTGAACGAACAGACATTCCATCAAAAAATAGTCTTTTATACTGGAAAATTATTTCTCTTAAGCACCTTTATTTACACGTTCCATGCTTCACAGATTACTGGACAGTAAAAAAATAAAAAAAAACCTTTGAAGCACTTCCATTCTAATTTCCACAAGAACAAAGTAATCACTTATGTTTACATGAATTCACACCATGAAGGGACTACTTGAGGAATAAAGAAAGGGTAGCAGAAGATGTCTGTAAGAGTTTAGTGTATTCATCAGTTTATTAAATGAATAGTGAAAGGGTTTAACTGTAAAATTTGACCTGTAATAATTGTTTACATTTATTTATTTATATTTATGGAAGTGTTTAAAAGGTCACCCATCTTTATGGTCTAGGAGACCTTGACATATCTTGAATTGTTGCATTTGCACTTTTAACCTAGCTCAAATCATGCAGCCTTCCAAATAGTTCTCTACCCCTAGAATTACAATTAAATATACACATACAGATTTCAAATGACTAGGAAAAAAGTTGTTTTGCAATAATCACAGAAGGTCATCAGATTTGTGCTTTTTAGAACCAAGGGGAAAAGTGAATTCCAAATCCTCCCTCTTGTTTATATTAATGTGTGCATATGTATTTATTATTCATTTCCTCTGTAGCCAAATAGTTGCATAAGCTGTATGAAAACGATCAAACAGATGATGCAAAAATGTACCTGCCTCCTATAACACCATCCAGCTAGTACATTAGTGGAGGCAGAGGAATTATAGTTGCCTCATGCATTATCACACTAGTGAGGACAGAATAATAATAAAGATGGATTTAGAAAGGCTATAAATATGGACAGAAATGAACATTAGATTCATTTTGATAAAGTGCAAGATAATAATTATGGGAGAAATAATCCAAATGAGGATATCCAATGTGATGGCAAAATTTGGAGAGCAGTGATGCTGCAGTGTTTTGGAAAGATAGGAAAGGCAAATAAGATGGAGTTTGCAATGAGATATAGGCACCATAAAAGCCAATGCATTAGTAGGAGTGTTCCCAGCAGACTGAGGGAAGTGATTAGTCCCCTCTATTCAGCACTGGTGAGGCCACATCTGGAGTATTGTGTCCAGTTTTGCCTCCCGCCCCCCACTACAGAAAGGATGTGGACAAAATGGAGAGAGTTCAGCAGAAGGCAACAAAATTTATTAGGGGACTGGGGCACATGGCTTATGAGGAGAGGCTGAGGAAACTGGGCTTATTGAGTCCACAAAAGAGAAGAGTGAGGGGGATTTGATAGCAACCTTCAACTACCTGTAGGGTGTTCCAAAGAAGATGGAGTTAGGCTGTTCTCAGTGGTGGCAGATGACAGAACAAGGAGCAATGGTCTCAAGTTGAAGTAGGGGAAGTCTAGGCTCGATATTAGGAAAAACTATTTCACTAGCAGGGTGGTGAAGCACTGGAATGGGTTATTTAGGGCGGGTGGTGGAATCTCCATCCTTAGAGGTTTTTAAGGCCCATCTTTACAAAGCCCTGGCTGGGATGATTTAGTTGGGGTTCGTCCTGCTCTGAGCAAGGAGTTAGACTAGATGACCTCCTGAGGTCTCTTCTAACCTTAATCATCTATGATTCTATGATCACTACTTGAGAAGTCCCATTGAAATTAATGTGCATAAGAGTGGCAGAATCAAGATTTCAGTTTTTAGAAATTCACTTCAGGAATTGGACTGTGATGTTCTGTGGCTCATATTTGATATGTACAATGTAAGGTTGAAACATACTGTACCTTTAGAAAATCATTGGCCACCTTATTTTAGGTGTTGCCCCTAGTACATTGGAGGATAGATGCGTTAGCATATCCTGTGTGGTTTTCAAAGGATGCTATCCTAAAGATGAAAGATTTGTCCTTTCAAACCATACCATCCATAAACATCAACATTCCTGACCAGTCACTACTCCCTTTGCTTTGCCAGTGAGAAGAGAAGTGTTGACTGGTTTAATGTAAACAGTAGAAAGTTTGAGAAAGCACAAAACACAAATAGTGGGTGAATCAATACCAGGAGAATGAAGCAAAAAAATCCTGCCAAAGCTGACAGAAGGTAGTTAAGTCTTCACAATCTGGAAGTGAATCCAGTCATAGTCTTTTTAATTTGACATCTCAATTTAAAATGCCACTTGAACATGTGAAGCTGAAATAAAGGTATTATATTACAAGATTCACCAGATGCATAAGTGATTTGTACAATACACTCTGCAAACTCTCTACTGATAAGAGATAGTATTTCTCTAAATATATCACCTGCATAGGAGTCTCACTGCTAGATATGAGCTCTTTAGAATGAGATTGGCAGACCTGCCTTTGCTCTTTATATTTATGGACCTCTGAGGGCAGTGGTAGCAGGCCAGTGTGTGAATCAGGCCCCTGGGCTGTACTCACTTACCAACCCATGCTGGCTGTAGGCACTATCTCTGAATATTCTTGCGAGCGCCTTCCTGAATGCAGTTGTTGGAGAAGCTCTCTGTGTGGCTACTGAATTGCCGAAGTTCTCCTATCAGTGTTCACTGTGTTGTCCTCTTTAAATTTACCTTCCAGCCCGTAAACAATTAATTAAGGTAACCATATTAAAGTGATTGCTTCAAGTGCTCAAACAGAGTCTCTGGTGATCTGGCATATCTCCTGGCACTTTGACACCCACTCTACTATTTTGACACCTGCATCTGCACTCCAGCATCTACTTTGGTGAATCCTCCTCTGTGCGTTTGTGTGTGCGTGTTATTTTTTTCTTGTGCTCTGGCTTCTTCTCCTAAGTTCTAGCACATACCTCAGTTCTTCAGTAAAGAGTCTTCTAATAGCCTGGACTCCACAGGCTAATCTACTTTCCTCTTGGTCTTCCCAGATGCACTTTCCCTGGTGTACCAGTGCCTTCTGTTTTCAGAACTCTTGGTGCATTGGTACCATGTTTCTCACACCACAAAACCATGTATCACCCTCTCAAGCTAGTGTGGGTCTGTGCTTTGTTGACACACTTCTACCTGAGCTTTTGTTTAGATAACCTTGAAGGAGGAAGGAAGGTCTGATGGGTTAAAATCAATCACAGACTGGAAAGGGGTTAATAGTGAATTAATGACAGCACAGGTGCAATAGATGCACCCATTTAATTGCTTCCCAGCCATAGTGGCAAGACTGGGAGACCTCAGGTGATAGTTTAATGGACTCCTGGGCCCCATAAAAGGGAAGAGAATTTAGTCTGAAAGGGCAAGCCATAGGGACCAAATAGGAAAGCTGGCTCTGTCATAACCTTATTCCCAGATTTGGACCTTAGCGTCCAAAATTTGGGGTTTAGCATGAAAACCTCCAAGCTTAGTTACCAGCTTGGACCTGGTACTTGCTGCCACCACCCAAAAAATTAGAGTGTTTTGGGGCACTCTGGTCCCCTTGAAAAACCTTCCCTGGGGACCCCAAGACCCAAATCCCTTGAGTCTCACAACAAAGGGAAATAATCCTTTTTCCCTTCCCCCCTCCAGGTGCTCCTGGAGAGATACACAGACACAAGCTCTGTGAATCCAAACCGAGGGACTTGCCCTCTCCGTTTCCAATCCTGGAACAAAAGCACTTTCCTCTTCACCCAGAGGAAATGCAAAATCAGGCTAGCAATCCAACACACAGATCTCCCCTTGATTTCTTCCTCCCACCAATTCCCTGGTGAGTACAGACTTAATTTCCCTGAAGTAAAGAAAACTCCAACAGGTCTTAAAAGAAAGCTTTATATAAAAAAGAAAGAAAAATACATACAAATGTTCTCTCTGTATTAAGATGATACAACACAGGGTCAATTGCTTAAAAGAATATTGAATAAACAGCCTTATTCAAAATGAATACAAATTAAAGCACTCCAGCACTTATATTCATGCAAATACCAAAGAAAAGAAACCATATAACTTACTATCTGATCTCTTTGTCCTTACACTTAGAAACAGAAGATTAGAAAGAAGAAGAGAGCTTTTCTCCAAAGCTCAGAGGAAGCAGGCAGGCAGACAAAAGACTCAGACACACAATTCCCTCCACCCAAAGTTGAAAAAATCCGGTTTCCTGATTGGTTCTCTGGTCAGGTGTTTCAGGTGAAAGAGACATTAACCCTTAGCTATCTGTTTATGACAGGCTCCTATGAAAAGCTGAAGAGCCAGAGATTTTTGGAGGCTTCAGGAAGATTTGGCAGGACAGTACTTGATACCAGAGATGGGGGAAAACACTGGAATCTCAGGAAAGGGTTGAGCACCAAGCCAGGTGGATAAGATGATTCTTTGTGACTTTTGGCTGTCCTTGGACATTTGTTAGCCCAGAAGGGGTTTAAACTAGCTTCTTCTCAGTTGGAAGGCAGAGCAGTGCACAAAGACAGATAACCCATATGTTCAGTTCACTGAGATACAAATTTGAACGTGTGGAATTGTATTAGGGTTGTTGTCTTAAAGAATACAGCAAAATATATGGAACATCTTAATTTTGGAATGTAATGGAAGCAATATCCATCAAAGTCTATTATGGACTTAATTTAACTTTTTTATACTGCAAATGTGTGTTGTTGGAAGCTGACTCTGTCTCAAGTATGACTTTTTAAGGTACATTAAATCCAGATGTCAAAGTCACAATTGTTGAGATAGAATTCCTGCGAGAGATAATGTTGCAATTATATCTCTGAATAGGGAAACTGCAACTGTTTTTTGATAATCACTGTAGTTCTACTATCTCATGTTTCTGGAAGAATTTCCCTGCATATGTATTTCCTGAAATAATTCTCACTACTCAGAATGTTATTATACTTGAATCTTGTGCAGATATATTCAGATACTCAGATGTCTGGAATGTATTTAACAATGTTTATTATTGCTTTTCCTTGGGGCGAAGGGATGGGAAGATTAAAAAAGGAAGATGTCTTCTGACACATCTGTATGCATGCAGCAGAAGATTCCTGACACATTTCTATATGTGGATGATTTAGGAACTAAACCACTTCATTTAATTAAGGACAATACAAAACACTAACTCATCCCCTTTCCAGAGATTTGGACTCTACAACTATATGGCTCAGCTCGTGAACATTTGTGGGAGATGTTGCTTGCTTCAGTCAAATGGGCAACAAAAGTGCCCATATGCCACATATATAATAAAGATGTCTGACATTATAACAAACTACTTTCCCCATAATTTTACATTCAAATAAACATTATGAGCTTGATTCTTCTTTCACATAAATTTTATACCAGTGTAATCTCATGCACTTCCATGCAATTATTTATGTTTTATGCCAGTGTTAATGGAAGAAGAATTGAGCCCAATCCATCTACCTCTAGCAAGAGCATCTAAAACCAGGAGCATGAATTGCTCCTTTCATCCCAGATCTGTAAAATCATAACGCATCTGGCAAATTGTACAGTAAAACATCATGATTTTTTAAACCTTTTTATTGATAGATATTGCCTTCCCATTCCATGGTTAGGGAATACCTGCTCAAACCAGACAGGAAAGGGAGACACTAATTTGGTCTCTATTCACACTATTTACTTATGGCTAAATCCCAGAGAAAGGGAAAAGACAGCAGGGCTGTCTCCTTTTCAGAACAAAGTCAGCATAGTATTTGGGTGGCAGCAGATGAAGCCTAGCCTACACTTCCAGAAGGGACTCAGCAGTTCAGCAGAGCAGCTGAATTTAAAGTCTTATGGCCACACTCAGACACATGGGAAAGCCAGGAAGGGGGGCAGGGAGGGAGGGAGAGAGAGAGAGAGAAGAATTAAAAACTATAAAGAAGAGATTTAATAGGCATCATGGAAGAAAAAGAAGAGGAGACCAGAATAGTCTTTGGGAACAGATAAGTACTTTGTGTGAAGAACAAGTGTGCGTATGTGTGTGTGTGCACACACATGTAAGCACGTGGAGGGGTAAGAGAAAGCCAGGCTGCAAAAAGAAAGGACAATTTCAGAGAAATCCCTAAATCAGTGCAGCTATGAAGATCTGTGCCATTTCCGAGAACTTGAGAGATGAACTTCATGCATTGTGGGATGTTTTTTGTTGTGTTGGGAGGCCAGAAAAACAATATAAGGGATTGCAAAGAAATTACACAAGTGTTCTAGCGGCTCTGGTTCAGAGGGAGAAGTGGGGCTTTGAAGGTCGTGGGGAGTTTGACTGGGAGGGATGGCATTGTACTGAGAAGCTTGGGTGTGTCTAAGAGATTGGAGAGAGGGATTGGAACAGAGGGGGTAGTGGATCCATGGGTCCCTTACAATTTGGTTCAGGGGGAGTTGCTGTAGGCTCTGTTGGGAACTGACCAATTCTGCTAATATCCTGCTGAGCTGCTACATCTCACAATGTTCCTTTTCTGCATGAAACAGCAATTAGATTACAGGCGATTACAGCCAGAGGAGAGCTATCTTCTCCCCCATCAAAGTTGTCAGACAGACCAGGAGAGAATGCAGTGGATGGACCCAGGAAAGTCCAAGCCCTTGGGAGACATCTGGCAGAACCGTTTTACTGAACTTCCAACAGGGAGAATGAAATCAGTTTCATTTGAAAACAACACCACTGATATTAGTATTGGAATCAGTAACTATAACCAATAGAATTTCCTCACACACCATGTTCTCTCAGTGGATATATGGCAAACAAAACTATCGGGCAAGGGTTACATTCAGTGCAGTAAAAAACCAAACACATTTACTTTCCCCAAGAGGGTAACAAGTGGAGGATTCTCACTGGGACTAGTTGCTGTGTTCAGTCTTCACAGCAGGGTTTACTCTTTGGTGACTGTCCAATCTGTACCAAGAGGTTGACGGTAATGCGGGAGGAATAGGGCATACCTCCTTATGGAGGATAGACAACACAGTTGCCAACTCTCATGTGGTAAATAATCACCCCAACTTTCACAATAAGCCAAAAATCAAGCTAATCCCATTTCAAAACAAGACCAAACAAGCCAGTCCCTAAGAACTCCAACACTCTAGGTAACTAGATCCCCCAGCATGCAGTCTGGGGCTGTGATGGGCCCGCTGTGCACCCCTGACTCTCCCCACTCCCACCACTGCTTGCCACTTGCCCTGCTTGCCCACCCCTAGCCACTGCTTGCTGGGAGATGATCAAAAAAAGAAGTAACAAGCTGCAAGCCAAAATCTAGCCAACAAGCAACTCACAAGCCAATTAAGCCAAAAACAAGCCCAATTTCTGCATTTTTTTTCACAGGTTTGGCATGTCTGATAGGCAGCTGTGCCTGGCCACTTAGGCTGGGGAGTGGCCGCAGTGTGTACTATAAAGGAGTTAATTCTTTGATGTCCAAGTCACAGTAATAGAGGGAAAAGCTAGCTCTTTGTCTCTAAAGGCATCTTGGCGTAATGATCTGAGTTAAAGATAGTGCAGGGGGAGTGAGTTGAAGAGAACGCCAGGGAAATTCCACCTTCGAGAGAGAAACCAATGAGCAATTTCATAAACATCTTTGCGGGGAAAGAATATAGATTTTCCTGATCTCACAGACCACATTGATTAAACCCCCCTCTTCTGGGTGTGGTGGGGGACAAGGTGAGAAATGCAGAACAGAGTCTTACATGTAATGGTCGAGGAGATTTGTCTTGTTACTCAGTTCTGGGCATAGAATAGAGATTGCACTCTGTGCAATACTTCAACGCTACACAGTCAAACACCACAAGCCAGATCTCCGAAAGTAATAGGATTGGTTCAGGAATCAATAGGTTAAAACACAAAAATTCACACTATTGTTCTTCTACCTTCTAGTGTTTCAGGAGATCATCCAGGAGACCACAGTTTTCTGCTTTCGGCTTTGTTGGCTGGGCAAGTGGCATTCCCAACCAAGTTCTGTGCAGGTTCTCTGCTGACTGAGTGCCCAGGTGGCTGGGCATGAAAAGGGTCAAATTCCAATCAGGCCAATTTGAAATCCATGCTGACCTCCTGGTCCCCTGACTTAATCTGTCCAGGAGGATCATAAAGAGAGAAGGAAGCAAGGAGTCTTCAAGAAGTAGAGAAGTTCAAAGGTACTATATGTCAAGTGAAGGCCAAGACTGGTATCTATCGGCCATGGGTTAGTTGGGGCATGAAAAGAAGGCCCTATCTTGGCACCAGAGGGACTTTTAGAGATTTCAAAGTCTCAGTGGGGCAATTTGAGGTTTCATGCTAACCTCATGGTGCCCTTGCTTAGCCTGGCCAGGTGATGGAAACTGTTAACATTTCAAAGCAGGCAGCCATCTGCTCTCCCCCATTTACCATCAGTCTGCAGGCATCTGAGGACATTCCCTAAGGCACCTGGAATGAAGATCATACCAACGTTTCCACTCAAGAATCATTAATTAGGAGGCGTGTGCTGGCTTAGGTTCCCCTGAAAGTGGGGGATAAACAACTGCATGCTCTGGATGAGTTTGTGACTCTCAGGTGCCTCTCAGAAGGCAGGATGATACCTTTATTTGTGCCAGAGTGCAGAGCAGGCCAGACATCCCTCTTCCAGATCACTCAATCCCACCCTTCTCCTGCCATGTGCCAGAGGCAGTGGAGGGGGTTTCCTTCAGTGCTGCCTGACAGTCTTGCCCTGCACCCCTGTGGGCAACTCTCTGGCTCATGGTCAACTACCAGGTTTGAGGGGAGAATGGTTACCCCCTATAAGAAGTCCAAGGGAATAAGTGTTGAAGCTGATCAGTGAGGGAGATTGAAGTGAAAGCCAGGTGGAACATATATGGACCTCAAACATGACCACCCCAACACCATCCCAGAGGGCCTAGCCCGGAGCTGGTGGGAGTCCCTCACTGAGGAAAGCCATTTCCTCATGGTGAGAGCTGATAACTGCCACAAACTGCCAGGCTAAAAGTGGAGGGAGAGCGAACCTCCCTTCATGTGACAGGGAGGTTTAGGAGGATGGCCCCACTTTCCATCTATCTGGAGAGGGGGTTACACTTCTCGTGGCAAGACTAGACTACTATACGTTTTGCAACCTCTATGGTAAAGGTTAGTCTCCTTGCTGAGATGGGGAAATATCTTAATTCAATATTTTAATTATGAAGGGCATCCCGAGTTGACCCTGGGTGTGAAATACCTAAATTATTCATTGTTTCACACTGATCAGGTAAAAGAGACGGGGCAAGGACACTTCCATTGAAGATCCTACAGTAACAGAGACACGGTAGGTGAGGTGTGGGTGGAGAACCTTTACTTCTAAATTCTACTGATGACCATATTGAGTGGAGAGGTGTGTCTGGGGAGGGGGTCCCACTTTCTTTCACGGACAGCTGGATCTCCTTGAAGACACTTGACATAACATGCTGAGAATTAGATAATACTACCCCACCCTTTGGTTATAACAGGCTGTCATTTCATTTAAGCATTGCACATTCCATGACCAGTCCCCATGCAATATCTATCAGCTGTCTTCATGCTCTACAGTTTGGCCAATGGGTAAGAGAATTCCCTTCCAAATTTTAAATCCCTGCTCCAAAGCCTGAATGTGCTATAGCATCTGAAAATGCTTGTAAGAATTGTTTTTAAACATGAGCAAAATGGCATATTTCCCCCTAGTCTCATTCTCAGAAATGGCTGAACAATTGTAGCTGAAACTTTTTAAAAAGATTCAGCCTGAGGCAGAAATCTGGCATGGGAAATATCTCCCTAAATACTTAAAGTTTGGAAAAGTTGTAAACAGCTCAAAACAAGGTTTTTAATGCAAAGTGTCGGGCAGCTTTAACTATAGGTGGTACTTTCTGCAATACCTATAATACTGTACATTGAGAATGGCAGTAACAGTATGGAATGGGCCCAACCCAGCAAGATATTGAATCTTTTCAATTTCTTTTGGCTTCAGTGGGAACTGCAAGTATGCAGCACATTACAGGATGAGATCCAAACAGAGGAATTCATATTGGTGCTGCTGACCCATTTTACTTGTGCTATCGTTACTCTGTTTATTACTGGTTACCTCAACTGAGCATCCAACAAGCAGAGCAGAATCCCAATTTAATTAATAAGTTAGCCGCACAGTGGAATCCGCATTTGTAGCGGCTGTATAAAACAGGCACTTCTGATCAGTCTGCCAAGCTATTAAGCCTTTCAATTAATAAAAGGCCAAGGTGATATTTCACTGGGGTTCAAAAGAGGCAGAAAAAAGACCTGCAAGAAAAAGAATCTCCTTGCAAATCGAAGACAAAACATTAAAGTAGTGTTGTAAAATAACATTTATGTTCAAGAAATATGCTTAAAGTGGCAACTGCATTGGGAAGTTGGGAAATGATCACACAGTACTGGATGTCAGGTATTAGAAGCAGAGCACAGAATAGAGGACAAAAAGATACTACAGGTCAAGAACACAGTGAACGTGAAGCCTAATATATAAAAAATGTTGCCAGAGAAAAAGAGGAAGAACCTTAAAGTTACTTGGTAACTGTCAGACCTGTTTCCACTTTGAGTAATATTTTCAACTTTCAGCACCATCAAAACAAAACCAATCATTTTAGTCTGGAATTTCTCATGTTTATTCTCAGGTGAGTTTTTTTATTTATTTGTTTCAATTGGTGGTTGGGTGGGGAGTTTCAAACAGAAATTTCACTATTAAAACATTTTTGGAGAAGAGATCTATTAAAAATTATTGCTAAAAGGAAACTGAGAAAGGGCATGATTATATAGATGGTACAACTTGAGAAGAAATGGGTGGTGGTAGTGGGACATTTATTATGGTAGTCAATTCTATAAACTACAGGATCTGTTTATAACCAAAACAGATGCATGAAATAACTTAGGCAGCAGGCACTGGAGATTTCACATATTTCATCTCTACAAACATTATTTCATTGTAAGCACTTTAAATACATGCTTAACTTTAAACACAAGTATTTCCCTTGACATCACTGGTGTAGAGTCAGTCCCTCAGTGCTAGTCCACTGAATGTCCATAAGAAACAAGCTGGAACACTAAATAAGTTAAAGCTAACTACAGGATTTTTTCTCAGGCTGTATAAATGCTATTTATCTTGCTTTGTTTTATTTCTCCATTGTTAAAGGAGGGACACAATAAGTTAAACATACAGTATTAGAATGTATATTTTATGGAGGTATTGATAGTAACTGTAGTTACAGTTGCAATGAAATGTTCTGTTACAAAAGGAGGTATATATTTTTGGTTTGTACTTCAATAACATACTTTAGTCTTGAAATTTGGTACCATGGTGCTTCATAAGTTATCCTAAACATTACAAAATACCCATATCAAACAGTCACCATTTGCAGCTGTACTGAAGACCTTACTTGCTACACATACACACACACACACACACACATCAGTACAAAACCCTGCTCAGAACTATATACTGTGTGATTTCAACAAGCCACATGAATCAGACCAAGGACCTGATTTTGGTCTCAGCTGGCTTTTATACTGCTCCTCATAAGTGGAATTCTTGCCTGTTCTTCAAGTCACCACTCTCTTTTAGCAAAATCTATTGTAAACAACTAACTTCTATATATTTCCCTATTGCATTAACTACCACACACACATGCAAACATACACACTTAACATATACACATCATATGTAAATTTAAATGAACCATGCAGATATGCATATGCCATAAGTCACTAACCATGTGAATTTTCTCCTTACCTTTCTCTCCCTGTTATACTTACTCACTTCCATGTTGAGATTACAATATTTCCTGGCAGGGATTTGTCTTATTTATTCTGTAAAATGCCTAGTAAACTTAAAGGTGCTGAATATAACAGGCCAGATTCTCTTTCCCTGTTCCAGCCAGTAGTACTGCTGAAATAGCTTAAAGTGGCAGACTATGACTTTAGCTGCCCAACTGAGAATTGCCTCACCATAAGGAAGCATTCAGGGGGTACATGGTATAAATGACTCTTAGACTGCTCTAATTTTTAAATGGGCTCCAAAGGAGACTGATTGTAACCTGCTCCGAGAGCAATAAGTTCCCCTCCCCTACAAATCCCTCACTTCCCCTCCTGAACCATGTGGTTTTTAGCACAGGAAGGGCTCCAGGCTAATAACTTACACCAGAGTAACTCCATGGTTTAGGTCAAGAGGCTCTTGATTTCCATTACTGCCCATGAGAAGAGAATCAGGCTTCAAGCACTCTCATGACTACGTTGTTCACTACATGTGCATAATAATGCATGTAGCATCCTGTATGGTAGGTACTCATTTTAACAATTTAAAAATTAAGCTGGGTCCAGAAAGGGGTAACAACAATGTTTTCATGACAATGGTAATAACTGATGTGCTTACCAGTAGAAAACTCATGACTGGATTAACACCTTTTACAAAGTTACAGTTGGTTTCTCTTATGCACAGTGCACATTACTCAATGTAGCACCCTGATTAAATGTATTTGAAGATGGCTACACTGTGCCACCTGGAGTTCTAATAAACCAAGACCACAAAATAAATTACTCTCTCTTACTAATGCTATTTTATTTATGAATAAAGTATTCAGATTTGGAGAATGAGCTTAGTTCCATGAATCCTCGATTCTGAATTCATGCATAGACTGGCTAGTGTTTTAGGGAAAGCTCATCAGCTATCCAGAAAGCATGGTTTACTGTGTAATTTGTCAGTATATTTTACATGCTAGATACCCCTGAGAAAAAAATGAAGCAGAGATAGGTGCTAGAAACTGTAGGGAAATGTCAGTTCCTAAATATTTCAGGATGCTAATATAGCATGTGGATAAGTAACAGTTTGCAATAACAAAACATAGCATGAGTTGCACTAAAAGTGCCCCCCCACCTTCCCTTGGACACATATTTTTGCCTACACAGTTTATTTGATCTCTAAAATTCTGACTGGCTGAAGACAATTGAAGTGGGTAGGTCTATGGCTGAGGTATTGCTTCAATGTCTTGGTTTGATAGCCCTACTTTAGGGAACACAATCTTGTTCATCACATCTTTTCATTTGGGAAAGCCACTATCTGAGCTGACAAGCTTTCTAAGGTGAAAATGTGTATATAGATTTTTATATTATATATAAACAACAAACGGCTGTAGCTATTTTTCAGTCAAAATGGGTGTATTTTTATGTAGCAGAAATGAAGAAACCTTAGACATAAATAATACATGGTTATTTAGTAACAAACTGAATAACACTGCTTTAGTCATTTGAAGAAAGATGAAGCTATAGAAACATGTAATTGAATATTTAAAGGCTTCCCAAGATAAGATTTAAAGTTTTCCACTGAACTTGGAGATAATTCATCTGATCCAAAAATGAAAATGGCTTTCAGGTTTGCCTACGTGGCGAATAAAATTATATGCTCTCCCTACAAGACAATGCACCTCTCACTTCTTATTCTGAGTGTGCATACAAACAGCAAAGAATATAACCCTCGCTAGAGCTAGGAGAATTACAAACTTCCATTTGGACTGGCTAATTCTGCATTCTGCTCTTGCTCTCTTGGGAAAGGCATGTTGGGAAAGGCATGTTGGTACCACTTCTAGTTTCAATAAGAGATGTTAGATGCCCATGCTGGAATAATTTTGTTTCCTCCTACAGCAAATTAAGAGATTGTGAGTTATTCACAGTGAATTAAAGAAACCTCATAGCATGGAGACAGGGACATGATCTCTTAGGAGAGAATTTTTGAAATGTGACTATTAGTAAGATACGTGTCCAAACATGTAACAATCTGATTGCTGGATTTGAACAAAGGTGTCATAAGCACCAGCTACTGCACAATAACTGCTACTGCACAATAACTGCTCAGATGCAGTATGGGAAATAGAGCTCACAGGTAGTGCTGAATAAACCCATTAGGGTTTGTCACATGCTCTGGCATTGGCTCAATCCCTGCAGATTTACATGGAGTTTCAGGTTGACATGAATTAAAAAAAAAAATTACCTCACCCAACTTCCTAAAGAAATTCCCACTTCCATATCCAAGAGACACCCTTAATGTACTTTTGTCCTCTCCAAGGGTGTGTAGCATAATGCCTACCAGGACAGAGTGCAGTGCCACTACTTCAGGGTCTTTGGGACCCTGGTGGTCACACCCTCTGTATCCTATTTTCAGGACCTGACAGTACAATTTCTGGCTCCCCAATCCACAGGGCATTGCCTAGTTCAAAGAGCTCCCATAGGTAGCAGATGAGGGGAAAATAGTTTGTTTGACATGTGCTACTCAGGCCCTGAAGGAGAACACAGGTCCTCTGAGACAGTAGAGAGGAACAGGGCTTCAGTTTGGCAGCTCTGTGTCTTTGGTGGCTTCCCTGAGATCTGGGAAGTCTGAGTTCAGCCCATCTGATTTCTTCCCTGGGGACAACTATGCCCAACTTCAACTAATGGGAACATTTGAAGGAAACCTTCTGTGGACCTCCTAAAACTAGCTAGCCCCAGTTGGTCTATGTTTCCTAGGTGACTATAGGCAGTTGGCACAAATTAGAGAAGCCCCTAGGCCAGACTTGAGGCAGATAATCTGGTGATGACACGCATTGTGTCTCAGAAGTTGACCCAGCAGAAAATCTGCTCCTCTGTCTTCTCTGGTCTGCCGAGCATCTATCCTCTCCTCATCTAATTCCTTCATAAGACTAATTTCTTTCACAATGCCCACAATGAGTCAATAATAATTAATAATTACTATGAAACTGCAACCAATGTGATACCCATGAGTAAGACTGCGAGTCTGTCATGGAGGTCATGGATTCTGTGACTTTCTGGGACCTCCGTGACTTCTGCAGCCGGCAGGTGCGACTGATTATTATTATTTACCCTAGGGTTGCCCGAGCTGCTTGGGTGGCCCTGCAGCCAGCCGCACTGCCCTGCCGCCTGCAACAGTGGCAGTCCTGGGCTGCCTCTGCCAGCAGCAGTGCAGCAGTCCCAGGCCAGACGGGATGTCCCCCATCATCAGCAGTGGTGATGGTCCTAGGCTGCCTCCCACCAGCAGTGATGGTGGTGGTCCCAGGCCAGCAGGGCTGTCCCCTGCCAGCAGTAGCAGTGGCGGTGGTCCCATGCCACTCCTCTCCCCCAAGCACCAGAAGGCACCCCAGATCCCCCACCCTGAGAAACAGCAGGCACCTCAGAGGCTCCCCCGCCAGTACCAGTGGATGCCCTGGAGCCCTCCCCACCCAACACCAGTGGGTGCTGCAGAGACCCTCCTTCAGAGCAGCAGGTGTGCCCCTGGAGTCCCCCAGAACACCAAAGATTTAGTCACGAATATATAGTACAAGTCATGGACTGGTCACTGGGCCATTAATTTTTGTTTTGTCCGTGACCTGTACATGACTTTTACTAAAAAAGCTCATGACTAAATCTTATCCTTATCCAGGAGCAATTAAGTATTTGTATGCTTCTTAGAGCATAATCTTCCTACCATTTCTTTTCATGACATACAACTTCAGACCATAAGCTCTTCAGGGAAGGAACAGTGTATTGCTATCTTTGCTGAACTACAGCTAGTCCACTTTTGTACAATGTAAAAAAATCATCCTCACTGGCCAACATTTTCATATGTGACTAGTGATTTGGGGTGCCTAACTTGAGAATCCTTAAAGGGGTCTGATATTCAGAGAGTGGGTGCTTAGCAGGGTGAGTTAAATTTAAAACAGCGGTCAGAGAACCTTGATTTAAATCATCTAATTTAAATTTGTTTTGCATGTATATTTTTTAGTTGATTCTTATTGCTCAAACACCATTAAAACATGCTGATTTGCAACTAAAATAGTTTTAACACTAAATTTGGTGCTACTTTTTGCTAATCTGGAGATACATTATATTTACATATTTAAGCAATTGTATAGCTCAACTTACATTTATTCAGATTTTTAATTTAAAAAATGTTATGTTAGAAAATGGTGAGTGATGCATTTATTTACTAGATGATTAATTGTTTACCTGTGATTTGTGTCAAGCTCTACTTGGATGGAAATTCAAATCATTAAAAATGTGCAAAACAGCATTTAATTTTATTATTATTGAATTAAATTACTTTAAATGTGCTGGATACATAACAAAAAGTTTATAAAAGATAGTTTTAAATGCAAAACAGCTGATTTATTAAACAAAGAGTAGTAAAAGTAGTTAGCAAATTGTATTGATTGTTTCTGGTCACCATGTCCTTCAAGATTTTAGATCTAGTATATCTCATCCTTTCACATCCATTTTTTTTCTTACAATGAAAGAGGAAAACAAGCTTTCCTGCTTTTCCAACTCCCAAATGGTTATTGAATTTTGAACTAGTCATTGACCTGAACTAGTTGAATAAATGGAAATGAAGAAAATATCCTCACTAACTTGCAGAACAAGCTATTGTTGTCAAAATTTGGTTTAACTTCTGTTGGTAAGAGAGACAAGATTTTGATTTTGAGCCACACTGAACTCTTCTTTGGGTTTGGAAAATGTAATCATAACATCACAGGAAAATGAAAGGTGGGACAAATTGTTTCGCATAAGTAATTAGCGAAATATAGTAAGGGACCATTCATCATACAGTGTCCCATTAATAGTCCTGTAGTTATAGAACAAAAGTGGGGTTATTGGGTTACAGAATGTTGGAACAAGCCATCAATCCAAAATCTCTGTTCAGTTCATGATTTTCAGTGTGTAGCAGAGTAATGAATTGAAACTCTCCAATATGACAAACTCTTCATGGGCCTCCTTGAAAAAGAATTTCTGGACACTTGCCTATCAGAACAGGTGGTTTGCCTCATCCAGTGCACTAAATGCCTCATCCAATGCACTAAATGGAAATAACAACGGACAATCACTGCACTCTCAAATGAACTCACACAGGAAAATGATAAAAGACAAAAACACACTATCACTTTTGGGTAACCACTTTTCACAAAAAGACCACTTTATATCTGACCTATCTGTTCTCATCCTCAAAGGAAACCTGCACAACACTTTCAAAGATGAGCCTGGTGTCTTAAATTTGTTACTCTACCAGATACCAAAAACCATGGACTGAACAGAGACACTGGATTTATGAATTATGTATAACCCACTAACCCCCCTCTTTTTGTCCTCTGACTGCATTGGTGTTAATGGGACATTCTACCTTCAATGGTCCCAGAGCTGCAGGGGAGGGGTGCATAACCCTGGCTAAAGCCCTGGCTGAAGCCATGGGGAGAGGGCAGGGGGCAAAGACTTGGCTGAAGCCATGGGTAGAAGACTGGGATGTGCACTCCTGACTCTGGCCCCTGCTGAAGCCCTGGGTTGGGGTACACAGCCCCAGTTCCTGCCACAGCTACAAGAGATGTGCACAGTCCTGGCTCTGGCCAAAGCCATGGGGCAGGGATGCACAGCCCTGGCTCTGCCCCTGCTGCTGACAGCTGAAGTTAAAGTCATGGAGGTCCAAGAAAGTCATGGAATACGTGACTTCCCTGACCTCTGTGACTAAATTGAATCTTTAACTATGATCCAATGGCTGGAAGTTGAAACTAGACAAAATCATACTGGATATAAGGCATCCGTTTTTAACAGTGAGGGTAACAATTTACCAAGGGGCATGGGAGATTCTCAATCAGTGGCAATTTTTAAATCAAGATGAGATGTTATTTTGCAACTCTGCTCTAACAATTATTTTGGGGACGTTCTATGGCATCAGACTAGATTATCACAATTATCACTTCTGGCCTTGGAACTTTGCATCTATGAACTTTGCCCCCTGAACCCTCCCTTCTGCAAACATTTCTATATCAAACTACTCCTATTAGTTGCAGATGGTTGGTATGTTGGGAAGGGGTAGTCTGATAAATGGGATAAGAGAAGGCTGGCATTTTTAGGGGGTTAGAGCGAAGGCAGCATAATTTACACCTGCACAATCTGTTGGCAGCACAAGTCCTATCCAAACAGCATTTTTGATTAGCAATATTCCGAGGAAACATTGACTCAGAAGCTCTCTTGATAAACCACTGCTCTTAAATGATTTTGTGTTTATGCCCAGGATTTAGGTTTATAAGCTAAAACAAAAACAAACAAATAAAAAAATGCCCTTTGCCCATTTAAATTCACATGTTCCTGCAGGAAAATTTGTTTTTGACAAAATGGCATTTTCCAATAGAAAAAGATTCCATTGGGATTTTTTTCAACCAGCTACAATGTTGATTCAACATCACATTTTTATAGCATAATATTTTCTTGCTCAGTGAAATAATTTGACTCTAGGACCTAGACCAGAATAGTTATTCTAGTATCACAGTTATTAGTAATGGGAATCTATAATTAACTTTCCAAAGCATATATCACTATGAGAACGCCAAATTCAGGTCTACCAGTAGATATTTTAAACTGCTACATGATATTTCTGAGACTCTGCTTTAGGGTTTGTCTTATGTAGGATTGAAATGTCAGTTAAAAAGTGTTATCAAATACATTCTAAGTAATATATTCTAAACGTTTAGTGTTAGAGTGACCACACATCCTGTTTTGGCTGGGACAATTCCTTTATTAAGCCCTGTCCCGGCTGTCCTGACTTTTTTGGCAAAAGTGGGAATTTGTCATGTTTGCTCTTACCAACTGATGATCAGTTGGCAAGAGAAAATGAGACAAATGCCCACTTTTCTCAAAAAAAGTGTGGTGTGCACCCATAGCTGGGCTCAGAGGAATGTGGCAATGCCGACCCTCAAGGGGTAGGGGGACCGGGCTCCTGCAAGCAGTGACACCAGTCCCGTGACTGGGGCAGGCAGGGTTTGGGTGAGCAGCGATGCCAACCCCACTTGGGGAGCAGTTTGGACTTGGACGAGAGCCTTGTGCATGGGGCAGGCAGGGCTTGAGTCATTGACTTGGATTAGTTCCATTTGGGCTGGGGGACAGGGCACAGGCCTGCTCCTGTATGGGAGAAAGGAGGAGCAAGGCTCATAAAAGTGGCTCAGGCCAGCTCCACAGGGTGTCCCATTTTCCCTTTGGAGAATATGCTCACCTTATTTAGTGCAGATATGGCAATGCATACTTTTTAACACATCTTAGTTTGTTGAGTTGAAGACTAAACTCCACCATAGGCTTCAACTAGCTTGGCTTAGCATTTGTTAAATTCTACAGTGCCTTGCCTACGCTAGACTTGTATACTGTATTTATTTAGAAGGTGTTAGCTAACACTTTCTAATAACACACCTCTAACTCCTAATCAAGACAAATCTTAAGGAAGATTGCCATTCTTTCAAAAGCATCATATAGGAGTTTAAAATCTACAAATGTAGATTTGAATGCATATAGAGATAAGCTTTCTTAGTGGCTGATCACCACACAAGCAAAGCGAGCCTTTAATCATCATTGTGTCAATTGATATCTTTTCCTGACACAATAGGAACAGTAAAGTTCATTTATCATAAAGTACTGTAATTTTCTTTTTCAACAGAAAAAAATAGAATTATTTTATTTATCAACTATTTAACAGGAAACAATTTTGGGGGTGCAGGAAGTCAAACAAGAATATTTTTCATCTTATTTTAAACATCAACCCCTACACAGAAGATTAGTGTTTTTAAATATAAAAGCAGAAAAATTGTGTTAATTTTGTATTTATTTTTTCTTTACTACAAATGGATCAAAGACACAATTACACTCAGCATGCTAGGGTGTGTCTGAAAGCAATCTGTACTTTTCAAGGGCTTAGAAATAAAAATGGTTCATCACTCCATGAATTTTGTTAAAGAAGTTATGAACGTTTTAAAATATTTCAGTAGGAGAATATATCAGAGTGTGCAAATACTTATATTCAACTATTTTTACAGTAAGATACAGAAGCTATTTTAAGCTAACAAGAATATAGAGTTGCAGAAAATCATATGCAACTCACTGGGGCATTTATTGACCTATTCCTTTCTCCCTTCTTAAATGAGTCTGAGCCCTGCTTATGGATGATATTGATCATGTTTTAAAAATGACAGATGACCTCCACATTAGCTTGCACACCAGTGTCTTTTAACGAAATGCATTGTTACTTGTCAATGACAGCATAATAATTGAACTAGACATTGACAGACAAGACCTTCAATTTACTGTTGAAACATGTAGATTCCCCTGATTAAACTGATGCTTTTGTGTTTAATGAGCTCATATTGATTAGGTGTTTACTGCTACAATCAATTATAGCATTACTGTTCTCAATTCCATAGTTAAGAAGGTGTAAGCATTTCCATTATAACACCTAGCTATGGACACAGGTTTATAATTCATTCATTTAAAAGAAAATCTACATTCATTACAATAGAAACTATACAAGGGCTAATCTGGGGAGCAAATTCCTTTCCTATATTAAAATATATGTTTGAAACTTAAATTATATGAGGAAGGAAAATAAGATGAGCTATATCAAAATGCAAGTTATTTCTCTGTGTCTGACACTTTCAATAAAAGTCTGTATGCTATAATTGGAATACCTCAAAAGATTGCAAAGGACCATTCTTCCGCTGGGGAATGGAAACTAAAAATATGGTTCTTCTAGCAAGCAACAGTAGAGATTATGAAATTTTAAATTAATCTCCTAATACAGGCCTTGATTCAGGAAAGGACTGGGATTTAGCACATACTTAGTTGTGCATGTGTTTAAGTGCTTTCCTCAAACCAGGAGACAAGGTGGGTGAGGTAAAGTGTTTTATTGGACCAGCTTCTGGTGGTAAGAGAGAGAACAGAAGTTCGTCCAATAAAAGATTTTATCTCACCCACCTTGTCTCCCTAGTATCCTGAGACTGACGCAGCTACAACTAAACAACTTTCCTCAAACAGGGTCATAATTTGATATAAATACTCTTGCTGTAGAAATTTTGGTGTTATGTATTATAAATCATTGTCTTAAAGCCCAATTCTCCTACTCTTACATGAAATGAGTACATTGCATGGTAAAGTACTTCTCAGTGGGTGAAATCTTGCCCGCACTGAAGGCATTTGCAAGACTCTTATTGACTTCAGTGAGTTCAGAACCTCCCTGAACCATTTTGCAGTGTATTTTCATTTTCTTAAAATAGAGCTAATGTTACAGAGTTTTCATAGGGCAGTTTACATATATTTGTTTTACTAAATCAAGTTTAATTGATTTCAGCAATTTTTCAAGATTACATTGTGTTTTGATTCTACCTTCTAAAGTATTTGTAGTTCCTCTCAACTTCATATCATCCATAATTTAATTAAAATACTCTGCACTCCATCCCTAAAGCCATTAATAAAATTACTGAATGATATTGGACCCAGATGGATACCCATAGGATCTCAGAGAACACCACTTTTCAACTTGACATTGGATCATAAATAATGATATTGTATTTGATTTTTGGTTTAAGTCTATTGCATATATCCATATGACTTTCCTGATACAATGACTAAATTTCAGCTGGCTTTGGATGCAGGTAATTTTCTTTCTACCTGGGTAGTTACTCATATGATTCTTATGACTACAGTATCTGATCATCTGACCAGTATTTATTAATTAAATAATAATAAAAAAGAAAACAATGTGTCAACTGAGAAATAGTAAGTGATTGTTTACTTATAACTGCATTGAAACGCATATGCATAAGAGGCAGAGGTAAGGTTGCGCAAATAACTTTGGTTTTGGCTTCCTTTTTTTTTTTTACCTTTGACTGTGTAACTATGTAACCTTAATGTTCCTTTAGTCTCATTTTTTGTTTATTTTCAATGGGATTGGTAGGACAATTAAATGCAGAGTTTGTAGTAGTCAGAAAATTATGTAGAAGGAATCACTGTGGCAAGTAATTAGTAACTCTTGGTAAAGAGTCAAAGACAGCTGTCACAGATCTGTCCCAGCACCTCCTTCCAGCAACCCAGCTGGATTGCTTGGGAATCCAAACCTTTGTGTTCCTGGTTCCCTTGATTATTTTCAGGTCACAGAGCCTGAATAGAGCCCAGTCACTGTCTCAATCTTGGGGTCATTAGGCACACTCTCAGGGCTTGTCTACATTTATAGCACTGTAGCACTTAGTGAAGACATTATCTTGGCGAACTAGAGGGCTTCTCCTGTCAGTGTAGGTACTCACCTCCCCCAGAGTCAGTGTCTTTATTGACAGGACAAGCTCCCCTGTTGACAACATAGCGCTATCTACACTGTGAGTTTGTTCCGTATCACTGCATCATTCAGGGATATGGATGTAGTTATAACAACATATGTTAGTAGCATAGACCAGGGCTCAGTGCGCAGACTTTATATCTGGCACCTCTTCTGAGAGCTGGTGCCCCATGTCCAGCTGCTTAGTCCCTGGGCACAATGTGACTCTTCAGGCTCCTTTGTATTTAAACACACCTTCTCCCAGGCCAGAACCCCACCAAAAAGATGTGAAGCTTCTGGTTTACACTTTAACTGTCTATAGAGGTATGCAGTAGTTATGAATCATTTAACACAGAGAGAGACATTCCTCCCAAAGTCTAATACCTTAGCACTCTTTTATACTTAATCATCCAAAATAGATCATATGAAACAATAAACATCTTACACCACAATGTCCCTCACTACCTCTTCCCTTTCTAGTCCTTGGGGACCATCTGTGTCTTGAGGCGTTACATGCTTGGTTGCTTCTCCCTTGTGGCCTTGAGAAAATGGTCCTCTGAGCAGAAGAGCATCTGCCCTTTGAAAACCTTTAATTCCCCTCCATCAAGTGATACATTTTCCAGCTTCCCTATCTCAGCACAAACCCCTGCCAGGTAATTTCATTGACAAGGTGACCCCTCCCCTGACATACCAGTTCCTCTGGGTGGAAGCTAGTCTATTGTTTAGAGCAATTACATTTCAATGGAAGAGCACTTAACGTCAACAAATCTCTTTTGTTATCTGTTTGGCATCAGATTTTGGAATCTCTGCCCAAAATGGAGGCAAAGAGTCCACAGAAAAGGCAAAAAGTTGCATGTACAAAAGGATATTATGCAGCTTTACATAAATGCACAGAGTTCGTAATCTCACATGGAATTCATAAATTTGTACAGACAGAGCATGCTGGGAACTGCAGCTGCCAGGAATCCTCTAGCACCCTCCCCCTCTCCCCGGCAGGGTCTTCTATGTGCTAGCTGGGCTCTGCCAGGTCCATCAGCCCTTAATGGCAGCTAGCAGTACTGCAGCCCATTTCTGTGGGGGAACAGAAATTATGCATGCACAACATTAATTTCTGCAAAATTCTGCATCGCACATTGGCACAGAATTCCCCCAGGAGTTACAGTGTGTACATAGACTACTTAATTTCTTAATACATGAACACAATAAAACTGAATAACCATGTAATTCTACCTCAGTAAACCTTAGTCTCCATTTCAGCCACTTCCCTTACATTGGAGCTGAGAGGGTATGCGGCTCTCATTTGTTATGCCACGTCTCAGTTTTCTATTTAATATCAAAATTTCAAATAGTCACAACTTTAAACTCAGCTAGTATTGTCAACCTCAAATGCTCAAAATCATGAAAGGGCACTAAAAATAATAAAATTGGCATAAATCCATAAGTTTTTTAAAAAATGTAATAAATGGGGGGGGAATCTTTTTATTTGCCTACTAATTTCTGAGCCTTTATGGTGGGTACACTTCTTTCACATTTTGATGCTTTTTTCTGCAACCAAGAGACCTAGAAACTTCGAAGTGGAGATTTTCATGTAATATGTTGATCCCAGCAGCTGGTGCTTTAAGAAAAAGCACTTGATCTAATAAGACTCCTGATAAAATTGTGTGACTTGGTAATACTGCTTACTCAGCCATTCTTGCTTGGCTTGTTTTTCTGACGTTAATAGGATTTTAAAAATGAAGATAATCCGAAGACTCTGAGTGCAAACTGGCCTACTTCCATTGGCTTCAAAGGAGCTAGGCCAATTTACAACAGCTAAGTTCTGGTCCTGCATGTAACTGAAGGTACAAGAAATTCCAGTTATTGTTTAATATGTTGTATTATTTGACAAAACAACAATATAAAAAGACATTGTTTTAGGAAGAAAGAACAAAAGCTGTTAGATGCAGTTTATAATTCGTCACAGCACTCAGTGATTTGCACTCTTTTTTTTACAGCTAGACATTACAATAATCAAGAGAAATGGTTTAATTTTTTTTCTACAAAAGGAACAAAAAGTATTGAGCTTTTAGAGAAGATTAGAAGTCATCCTATAGTCCAAGTTATAAAATTTTTTTATCTATTTACTTTTATAGAGTTTAATATAACAGGCTGCAGGCTGTAAAGTCTATGTCCTGAATCCTGGTGTGAAGAAAGCTGCATAGACATGCAAAGCACACCACCGATCACTCCAGCATATTAAACATTTTTTTTATTTATTTAAATGATTATGATAAATTATAGTAAATGTATCTTTTCAGGCAGATTATTACACATTCCAATTTGAGGCTACGTGATGATGCACAGAAATCTATACAGAGGCTTAAACCAGTTCAGAATGCAGCAGCCCGTATATTAAGTGTTGTTTCTCAGTGGTAGGATATTAGAGCTCCATGATCTACATTGGCTGTCAGTTAGTTTCTTAGTGGATTTCCAGTTGTTGGTTTTGAACTATACATCCCTAAACTGGGACCTGCCTACTTGAGAGACCGCCATTTTCCGCTTGTGATACTGCTACAGTCGTGATAAGCAGAGGACTTTGAGTTTGAACGTACCTATTACAAAAGCTGTGGTGTTGGAGGTTCCTGGCAGAGCATTCTTTCTAAGGAGTCAACAAACATGTGGACAAGGGGGATCCAGTGGACACAATGTACTTAGATTTCCAGAAAGCCTTTGACAAGGCCCCTCACCAAAGGCTCTTACGTAAATTAAGCTGTCATGGGATAAAAGGGAGGGTCCTTTCATGGATTGAGAACTGGTTAAAAGACAAGGAACAAAGAATAGAAATTAATGGTAAATTCTCAGAATGGAGAGGGGTAACTAGTGGTGTTTCCCAAGGGTCAGTTCTAGGACCAGTCCTATTCAATTTATTCATAAATGATCTGGAGAAAGGGGTAAACAGTGAGGTGGCAAAGTTTGCAGATGATATTAAACTACTCAAGATAGTTAAGACCAAAGCAGATTGTGAAGAACTTCAAAAAGATCTCACATAACTAAGTGATTGGCAACAAAATGGCAAATGAAATTTAATGTGGATAAATGTAAAGTAATGCACATTGGAAAAAATAACCCCAACTACGCATACAATATGATGGGGGCTAATTTAGCTACAATGAGTCAGGAAAAAGATCTTGGCATCATCGTGGATAGTTCTCTGAAGATGTCCACGCAGTGCGCAGAGGCGGTCAAAAAAGCAAACAAGATGTTAGGAATCATTAAAAAGGGGATAGAGAATAAGACTGAGAATATATTATTGCCCTAATATAAATCCATGGTACGCTCACATCTCGAATACTGTGTACAGATGTGGTCTCCTCACCTCAAAAAAGATATTTTAGCACTAGAAGAGGTTCAGAAAAGGGCAACTAAAATGATTAGGGGTTTGGAGAGGGTCCCATGTGAGGAAAAATTAAAGAGGCTAGGCCTCTTCAGCTTGGAAAAAAGGAGACTAAGGGAGGATATGATAGAGGTATATAAAATCATGAGTGATGTGGAGAAAGGGGATAAGGAAAAGTTATTTACTTATTCCCATAATACAAGAACTAGGGGGGTCACCAAATGAAATTAATAGGTAGCAGGTTTAAAACAAATAAAAGGAAGTTCTTCTTCACACAGCACACAGTCAACTTGTGGAACTCCTTACCTGAGGAAGTTGTGAAGTCTGGGACTATAACAATATTTAAAAGGGACCTGGATAAATTAATGATGGCTAAGTCCATAAATAGCTATTAGCCAGGAAGGGTAACGAATGATGCCCCTAGCCTCTGTTCATCAGAGGATGGAGGTGGATGGCAGGAGAGAGATCACTTGATCATTGCCTGTTAGCCTCACTCCCCCTGGGGCACCTGGCATTGGCCACTGTCGGTAGACAGATACTGGGCTAGATGGATCTTTGGTCTGACCCGGTACGGCAATTCTTATGTTCTTATGTTTTTATGGCCACCTTCCTTTGGAATATTTTGCTAATAAGGGCCTGAAATAAGGGCCTGCATTTATTGCCCTACTAAACATGTTGCAAAGCCCATTAGTTTGAGTGAGCTGTAGTGGAGCATAGAGGCAATTGAGGATGGGATTTCTGTCTAGTGAGGAAACACAATGGGGGATTACAAACTGTACAGTAAACCCCACAACCCATACAAGAAAAATGAAAATTATTCACAGAATTTATAATCTAAGAAACAAAGCTGAGACTGGCCAAATGGAAATGCAACCTTAGAAAGGTTCACCTACTGTAGGTCACACTGTGTTTAAAATGTGCTCTAAAAGAAAACAGTGAGTTTAACTATCAGTGACTGTTTTCCTAGGCCTGTACAACCATCCCTGACAGGAAATGTGTCTGGTGAAGTTGAGCAGTTTCTCAAGTTAAGCTATATGTATGCACCGTTCCTAGCTTTGGAAATAAATCATCTACAGGACTGTGTTTGCAGGCAAATGATTAAAATGTAATTGCTCGCTGGGAACTTGTTGCATAATTCAGTATCTGCCTTAATAATGGGAACAAACGGTATGGTTTAAGTATGCTTTTAGATGCAGATTGAGTTCTTTCCTAAATTCTAGATGAAAAGCAACCTTGGATTTGCCTGATAACTGCATTTGATTTTTAGAATGAAAATAGGCAGGCAAATGGGGAGAGTAAAGTATCAGGATCAAAGCTCCATCACAATATCTTTACAAGGCTGAGAAACGGAGTACAAAGGTTTTGGTGCTTTTATTCAAAGTTCTGTCAGAAACTGATGCTTGATTTTGGAGCAGACAGTCTTTATCCTTGAGCTATTGTAGAATAAATGCATCCTAGAAGCAGCAAAGAATCCTGTGGCACCTTATAGACTAACAGACGTTTTGGAGCATGAGCTTTCGTGGGTGAATACCCACTTCCTCAGATGCATGCATCTGAGGAAGTGGGTATTCACCCACGAAAGCTCATGCTCCAAAACGTCTGTTAGTCTATAAGGTGCCACAGGATTCTTTGCTGCTTTTACAGATCCAGACTAACACGGCTACCCTCTGATACTTGCATCCTAGAAGTGATGCACTTAGATTAGAGGGGAAAAAATAGCTCAGAAAATCCTGTCCTTACCTATACCTGAGGTAACTGGTGTAAACTTCAAAGTTTACACCAGTTACCTCAGCCACTGGGAGCCATGTTCAGCCAAACCTGCTGACGCGGCAGGTAAACAAACTGGCCCAGCCTGCCAGGGTGCTTACCCTGGTGAGCTGAGTGCCTGAAGTTGCTGACCCCTGGTCTAGGGGTTGCAGTTAAAATAAACAAAGTGATTGGTTCAAGCCACAGCTAAAACCTTATCCATGCCCAGGCATTAGGAGTCCTCCCTTGTCACCTTTATAGCTTTCTTCACCTCTGACAAGCATTGAAGAGTCCCTGGAAATGTGAACTGCAAATACCTTTTAGTAGGGAGACCAAGATAAGCATCCAATTACATAAAAAATGAAATTAGCAAAAATCAAAACAACCTATCAAAGGTATGGGTGGTCCCACAGTTCCAGTTATTAATTGTCCAAAACCAGTCCCATCCACTTAAACTTCATTCACAAGCCCAATTAGAGTCAGTGATGAAGGCTGCACTCCTCAGCCAGTCTGAAGCACTCTAGTGAAGTCCATACCACCAAGTGCCACCTTGATACGTAGCTTGTAGATTCACTTCCACAAAGCCACCTCCACCACTGTGGCTGCAGCCAGGTCTAGTTCCATCAGTCAGCTTTACTAGCTCAACTCACCTCCACTGAGGTTCACATATACCCTTATCATCACAGTGCCTGTGCACCTTCCAATTATGCCAGCGACCTGTTTAGTATCTGTTACATGTAGGGCTCTCAAGAGATTCAAAAAAATAATCGCGATTAATCACACTGTTAAACAATAATAGAATACCATTTATTTAAATGCTTTTAGCTATTTTCTACATTTTCAAATATATTGATTTCAATTACAACACAGAATACAAAGTGTATAGTGCTCACTTAATATTTATTTTTATTACAAATATTTGCACTGTAAAAAACAAAAGAGATAGTATTTTTCAATTCACCTCATACAAGTACTGTAGTGCAGTCTCTTTATCATGAAAGTTGAACTTACAAATGTATCAAAAAACTGTATTCAAAAGTAAAACAATGTAAAACTTTAGAGCCTACAAGTCCGCCCAGTCCTACTTCAGCCAATCGCTCAGACAAACAAGTTTGATTACAATTTGCAGGAAATAATGATGCCTGCTTCTTGTCAGAGAATCATAGAAGATTAGGGATGGAAGAGACCTCAGGAGGTCATCTAGTTCAACCACTTGCTCAAAGCAGGACCACCCCCAATTAAATCATTCCAGCCAGGGCTTTGTCAAGCTGGGCCTTAAAAACCTCTAAGGATGGAGATTCCACCACCACCCTAGGTAACCCATTCCAGTGCTTCACCATCCTCCTAGTGAAATAGTGTTTCCTAATATCCAGCCTAGACCTCCCCTACTGTGACTTGAGACCATTGCTCCTTGTTCTGTTATCTGCCACCACTGAGAAAAGCCCAGCCCCATCCTCTTTGGAACCCACCTTCAGGTAGTTGAAGGCTGCTATCAAATCCCCCCTCACTCTTATCTTCTGCAGACTAAATAAGCTGTTTCCTCATCCTTTCCTCAGAAGTCATGTGCTCCAGCCCCCTAATCATTTTTGTTGCCCTCCACTGGACTCTCTCCAATTTGTACACATTCTTTCTGTAGTGGGGTACACAAAACTGGATGCAATGCTCCAAATGTGCCTTCACCAGGGCCATATAGAAGGGAATAATCACTTCCCTCGATCTGCTGGCAATGCTCCTACTAATGCAGCCCAACATGCCGTTAGCATTCTTGTCAACAAGGGCACACTGTTGAGTCACATCCAGCTTCTAGTTCACTGTAATCCCCACGTTCTTTTTTTGTAGAACTGCCACTTAGCCACTTTGGCCTTCCTGGTCCCCAGCATGTAGCAGTGCATGGGATTCTTCTGGCCTAAGTGCAGGACTGTGCATTTGTCCTTATTGAACCTCATCAGATTTCTTTGAGCCCAATCCTCCAATTTGTCTAGGTCATTTTTGACCTTATCCCTATCCTTCAGCGTATCTACCTCTCCCCTCAGATTAGTGACATCTGTGAGCTTGCTGAGGGTGCAATCCATCCCATCTTCCAGATCATTAATGAAGATGTTGTACAAAAACAGTCCCAGGACTGACCTTTGGGGCACTCCGCTTGATATCAGCTGCCAACTAGACACTGAGCCATCGATCACTACCCGTTGAACCCAATGATCTAACCAGCTTTTGATCCACCTTATAGTCCATTCATCCAATCCATACTTTTTTAACTTACTGGCAAGAATACTGTGAGTATCAAAAGCTTTGCTAAAGTCAAGATATTTAACATTCACTGCTTTCCTCATATCCACAGAGTCAGTTATTTCATCATAGGAGGCAATCAGGTTGGCAAGGTATGACTTGCCCTTGGTGAATCTATGTTGACTGTTCCTGATCACCTTCCTCTCCTCCAAGTGTTTCAAAATAGATTCCTCGAGGACCCACTCCATGATTTTTCCAGGGACTGAGGTGAGGCTGATCGGTCTGTAATTCCTCGCATTCTCATTCTTCCCTTTCTAAAAGATGAGCACTATATTTGCCTTTTTCCAATCGTCTGGGACCTCCCCCAATCACCATGAGTTTTCAAAGGTAATGGCCAATGGCTCTGCAATCACAACAGCCAACTACCTCAGCACTCTCAGATGCAATGCATCTGGCCCCATGGATTTGTGCATGTCCAGATTTTCTAAGTAGTCCTTAACCTGTTCTTTCACCACTGAGGGATGCACACCTCCTCCCCATACTGTGCTGCCCAGTGCAACAGTCTGGGAGTTGACCTTGTTGGTGAAGACCGAGGCAAAAAAAGCACTGAATACTTCAGCTTTTTCCACATCATCTGTCACTAGGTTGCCTCCCCATTCAGTAAGGATCCCACACTTTCCCTGACCTTCTTCTTGTTGCTAACATACCCATAGAAACCTCTCTCGTTACCCTTCAAATCCCTTGCTAGCTGCAACTCCAGTTGTGTTTTGGCCTTCCTGATTACACTCCTGCATATTCAAGCAATATTTTTATACTCCTCCATAGTCATCTGTCCAAGTTTCCACTTCTTATAAGCTTCCTTTTTGTGTTTAAGTTCACCGAAGATTTTTCTGTTAAGCCAAGCTGGTCGCCTGCCATGTTTACTATTCTTTCTGCACATGGGATGGTTTGTCCCTGCACCCTCAATGAGGCTTCTTTAAAACACAGCCAGCTCCCTGGACTCCTTTCCCCCTCATATCAGTCTCCCAGGGGATCCTGCCCATCAGTTCCCTGATGGAGTCGAAGTCTGCTTTTCTGAAGTCTAAGGTCCATATTCTGCTGCTCTCCTTTCTTCTTTTTGTCTGGATCCTGAACTCGATCATTTCATGGTCACTTCTGACCAGGTTGCCACCCACCTCTACTTCCTCTACCAATTCTTCCTTGTTGGTGAGCAGCAGGTCAAGAGGAGCATGGCCCCTAGTTGGTTCCTCCAGCACTTGCACCAGGAAGTTGTCAAAAACACTCTCTAAAAACTTCCTGGATTGTCTGTGCACTGCTGTATTGCTCTCCCAGCAGATGTCAGGGTGACTGAAGTCCCCCATGAGAACCAGTGCCTGTGATCTGGAAACTTCTGTTAATTGTCCGAAGGAAGTCTCATCTACATCATTCTCCTAGTCCGGTGATCTATAACAGACACTCACAATGACATCACCTTTGTTGTTCTGGCCTCTAAACTTAATTTAAAGCCTCTCAACAGGCTTTTCTCCAATTTCATATTGGAGCTCTGAGCAATCATACTGCTCCATTACATACAGGTCAACTCCTCCACCTTTTCTCCCCCACCTGCCCTTCCTGAACACTTTATACCCATCCCTGACAGTGCTCCAGTTGTGTGAGTTACCCCATCAAGTCTCTGTTATTCCAATCACATCATAGGTCCTTGACTGTGTCAGAACTTCCAGTTCTTCCTGCTTGTTTCCCAGGCTTGTGTTCTTGTACAGGCACTTAAGATAACTAGCTGATTGCCCTACTTTCTCAGTATGAATCAGGAGGCCTCCTCTGTTGCACCTTCCTCCTTGTGTTTTCTCCCGGAATCCCACTTCCCCACTTACCTCTGGGCTTAAGTCACCATCCCCGATGAACCTAGTTAAAGCCCTCCTCACTAGGTTAGCAAGCCTGCCTGAGAAGATGCTCTTCCCTCTCTTCATTAGGTGGATTCCATCTCTTCCTAACAATCCTTTCTGGAGCAACATATCATGGTTGAAGAATCCAAAGCCCTCTCTCGAACACCACCTGGATAACCAGACATTTACTTCCACTATTCGATGGTCCCTACCTGGGTCTTTTCCTTGAACAGGGAGGACGGACAAGAACACGACTTGCATCTCAAACTCCTTTATCCTTCTTCCCAGAGCCATGTTGCCTGCAGTGACATGCTCAGTGTCATTCTTGGCAGTGTCATTGGTGCCCACCTGGAGAAGTAGGAAGGGGTAGCGAGTCCTTGAGCTCTTGATCATTCTCGGTAGGCACTCAGTCACATCCTGAATTCGAGCTGCAGGCATGCAGCACTCTTCTCAAGTTCCCCGGTCTGGACAGCAGATGGATGACTCCGTCCCCCTGAGGAGGGAGTCCCTGACTATCACAACCAGTCTCCTCCTCTTGGGAGTGGTGGTCATGGAACCGCCATCCCTAGGACTATGCATCCCATGCCTTATGGTTGATGGGGTCTCCTTCTGATCCCTTTCCTCAAATGACTCTTCCAAACTGTTCTCTGCCATAGTACCTGTGCAGAGAGCCTGAAAACAGTGTCTTACCTCTATCTGTACTGGGGGGTACATGGCTTCTCCTCTTTCTTCTTCTAGAGGTCACATGGTGCCAATTTTCTTCCCTGTTCTGCATTGACATCTCAGGTTCTTCAGCATGCTGTGCCTGCAGTACCAAATGTTGATTTCTAATACAGCATTCTCCGCAGCTCCTCTCAGACAGTTCCCAGGCAAACTCCCTCTGTTTGCCTGTCCCGTTTGCTGCATTTTTTGTTTACAGTGTCACCTGAAAATGAGAATGGGCATTCGCATGGCAATGTTGTAGCCAGCGTCGCAAGATATTTATGTGCCAGATGCACTAAAGATTCCTATGTCCCTTCATGCTTCAGCTACCATCCCAGAGGACATGCGCTCATGCTGATGATGGGTTCTGCTTGATAATGATTCAGAGCAGATCGACGCATGTTCACTTTCATCATCTGAGTCAGATGCCACCAGCAGATGGTTGATTTTCTTTTTTGGTGGTTCGGGTTCTGTAGTTTCCACATCTGAGTGTTGCTCTTTTAAGATTTCTGAAAGCATGCTCGTCCCTGTCAGATTTTGGGTGGTTTGCTATTTTTTTTTTAAATATTCACACTACTATGTGTTTATGTCAGAGAAATGCTTTACACTTAGAGTTGTAGTGGGAGGACGAGGGAGGTTGGAAAGCAGGCCGAGGAAAAGACTGCACATGTGGCTGAGCATACACAAGGAAGTGTAGTGGTAGCTGTGACGTTTCCAGGATAGTAGAGAGACATGATGGGCAAGCTTTGCGTGCCTTGAAAGCTTGTCTCTCTCACTAACAGAAATTGGTCCAATAAAAGATATTGTCTCACCCCCTTGTCTCTCATATAGAAGGAAAACAGTCTTAAATACCATGGAACACTGGCCTCAATACCTGTGGAGTCAGCTACTTCACACATATGATCCAAGCCAGCCTGTCGGAGGTAGGAAATGAGGGAGAATACAGCATACCTAAAAGCTGCTTATCTTAGGGTTTAGTTGTTCCCCTACATGTTTTTATGCCAATGTTGGTTCTTAGTTACTTGACTAACTAATCCTAAAGATTTGTACAGTTTTGCAAAAATCTCCAGTATAATTATTCAGTGGCATTGCAAATGCATTCCTGTTAAAGAAGAGTTGTTAGGATAGTCTCTGAAAATAACCTCAGTTGATTTCAGCTGAATTGAGTGAAATAGGCATTTAACAAAACAGAAAGCTCTATTTACATAACATAGAGATGATGACAAACTGGTAAAATTTGTGAAATTCAAAAGTAAAATTTACACTCTCTCCTTAAAGTGACACAGTCACTTTGGGCAAATTGTTCCTTCAGATACGTACCTTTGTGTCTCCCACTGATATTAGTGGGAGTTGTATGTGAGTGCATCTGAGAAGAGAAGACCTTTAGTTTATTTATAGTGCTCACTAATATTTTAATTTCCCCTCCTCCATATGACAACAGCCACTTGAGTCACTGGATATGGTCCTCTGCCATATTGGACCTTTATAACCCTGACCCACCGTATGTGTCTAGAGCTAGGCATAAAGACTGTTTATAGCACTTATGTGTGTCAAACCCATATTACAGAGTGTCAAAAGAAAACTGAAATTTCATCAAAAGCAAAGCAAATTACTCCCTCACCTTGGAAAACAATCTGGCAAAGAACTAGAGGAGGTGGTTGCAGAGCCTCCAAATTGTCCTGAAATTGTATTGCAGAGAGAACTAGGAGTGTGAAATCCTCCACAATAACAAAAGGGGCAGACTCAGAAGCTTTGGAGATCTACAGTATAATCCATTAGAACAAGAGGCAGAGAGCAAACTGCTAGATAAAGTAATCCAAAAATGTTATAAATATTATCATGCATGCAGGAATGTCACTTGGGAAAGTAACATTTTCTTTACAAGAAATTAACTGCCAGATGAGACTGTTGACCATTATATTGCAGATTTATAAATTAAAGATAAATTGTGTGAATCTGAATCATCAGCAGGTGGACCAATCAGAAAATAAATTATTTGTAGTATAGCTAAATATGAGGTCAACACAAAATTGTTACAAAAATGGATTAGATTTTTGCAAAGAACAGTGGATATTTGCAGAGCTAGAGAAAACTGTTTCTCAAATTAATGTGATACGAGGAAATGAAAGAACTAACATGTATATTAAGGCATAAAAACAGAATACAAGGGTACACAAATTGCAGATGCCGGATTTGTTTGCAGGGAATTGGAGGCAGTTACAATGTAAAAGTGACTAGCACAAGCCTTTTGAAAACGTCCAGTGAAGAAGCTTCCACAGCCTCTAGAGGCAAACTGTTCCTTGTCCTACTGTTCTTACAGTTAAGAAGTTTTTCTTCATATTCAGTCTAAATCTGATATGCTGTAGTTTGAACCATTTGCTTCTATGGCAAAAGAGAACAACTTTTCTCCATCTTTTTTGTGGCAGCCTTTCATGTATCTGGAGATTGTTATCATGTCCCCCCAGTCGCCTCTTTCCAAACTAAACAAACCCAGTTCCATCAGCCTTTGCTCATAGGAGTTGCATTCGATCCCTTTGATCATCTTTGGCACTCACCTCAGAAGCCTTTCCAGTTTTTCCACATCCTTTCTATACACTGGTGATCAAAATTGGACACAGTACTCCAGCTGAGGCCTAACCAGTGCCAAGTGGTACTATCATCTGCAGTGCCTCTATTAACGCAACCTAAAATTGTATTTTCTTTTTTTTTGCAACAGCATTGCATTGCTGACTCATGTTAAGGCTATGATCCACCACAACTCTCAGATCCTCCTCATACCCACTGTGCTAGCTGAAAGAAAACTAGGCTATGGGGGCTCTATGCCATCTGAGAATCCCCCTATTCAGGGGTAAGCCCATGGAAACTAGATCTGCTGTGCAGACTTGAGCCAAAGTTCCCCTTATGCAGCCCCAGATTTGAGGTAATGTGTTTTCCACCTCAAACAGAAAATACCTGTGTTTTTTTTTTTAAATCAAAGGTAATCTAGGTTTTCTTCCTTCTTTCTGCACCAGCTTGCATTTGCTTACATTCTTAGTTTACATTCCAATCTTGTTTATGTTATGAGCCATTTTTATGCACCAAATTTCTTGTTTATGTATCACTGATGATGGTCACATACCAGAGAGAGTAGAGTTTATTTTATTTTATTTTGTTTTATAAAACACAGATATGACAGACACTATATTTAATATGCTTTCAATTCTTATGCAAGTGTAATAGGTCTCTAATTAAATGTCCTTCTGTTGTGGCACCCAACTAGCAAAAGACAAACATTTATATGAGACCTGGCGTGCAAATCACAAAAACAGAATTTAGAATGCTGTATAGAAAGACAGTACAGAGAAAAGTTTGCACAATGAGAAGAGAGAGTTGTATTTGTTAGTCAACTATTACAAAGGAAAGCTATAGAACACTAACATTAAAATACTGAAATTGCAGAAAATTAATATTTCATAGTCTATATATTGACTTTCCCAGTTTTTTTAAATATTTAACATGCTTGAACCATATTCTAGATTAATAGTCAAAAATGAAGCACTAGGAGCGTCAACTGCTATCTTTTATATTCTATGCCCAATAACTCATAGTTTTAAAATCTAAAACTAACTCTCCACAGTATTTGAAAGGCAGAAGGAGGAAGATGATGGCATGCACTGCCTTCACCAAAAGGTGATGTTAGGATTGCCAACTGGGACAATTTTACTGGGAGTCTAGTGATCTTTGCTGTTTTCCCTAAAGCCCCAGTTCCTGGAATTATTTGAATATAAAAAAATTCCAGTTTTCATTAAAAAAGGGTTCTAGCCATCATGGCTGCAGAAAAAAAGGTTGAAAACATGAATTCCAAGGGCTCAAAAATGAGAAGGAAAATAAAATAAACCGCATATTTATTGTGATTTTTTAAAATCACATTATTTTGGGGGCCTGGCTCATGATTTTCATGATGCTTAGGGTTGGGAATACGCTAGTATATTTCAATTAGCAGCAGTGAGAAGAGAGGAATGATTCAAAAACCTATAACCACCTCTCCATGTTAGCACTGGCTGCTTCGCAGACCCTTTGTATGTATGCCAAAGTTTTGCCTTGAGAAAAATTTTACAGCTGAGTTACTCAAATCTCTGAAATGATAGTTTCTAGTAGAATGGGAACAGTACAACTTTAACTAGTAGGAAGAGATTTAAAAGAACATGCTGCTCTTGTGTATAATTAAATTATGGTGGGAGATTTGCAGTCAATATGCTAATGTTTTTACAAAACTGCAAATAATGTAATACTTCATAAAACCACTATATATACTTCTTAATTTTTAATTCAGACCTAAGTAGCAAGGGGCCAGGCCATTCTGTCTCATAAAAAAAAAATCTATGGAAGGACTTTGGAAGAGCAAATTTCTTCAAGGATCTTATTGGAGACCTCTGTGGTTCAGGTTGATATGGAAAGCAGAGGCATGAGTTTTGTAAAAAAACAACCGTTACTAATCTTCCGTAACTGCTGTTCTTCAAGATGTGTTGCACATGTTCATTTCACTCTGGATGTGTGCATGCCTGCATGGTCATTCCCTAAGTGGTACCCATCAGGGTGGCTTGAGCACCCTCTGCTGCCACATTCCACTGAGTTCCAGTATAAAGGGCACAGCTAACCCTGAGCCCTCGCAGTTCCTTCTTGCCAGACAACTCAGATACAGAGTAGAAAGGCATGTTGTGGAATGGACATATGCAATACATCGTGAAGAATAACAGTTACAGAAGGCTAGTAAAATTTTTTTCTTCTTCAAAATGATTGTACAAGTCCATTTCACTCTTGATAACCCACAAGCTATAAAGTAGGAGGAGGGATTGGAGTTTATGTGCACACAGAATGGAGTACAATTTGTCCAAATGTAGCTTTGTCTCTAGAGCACTGAGTGATGGCACAATGCAGAGAATGGCAACCTTTGGCCCACGGCCCGCCAGGGTAAGCACCCTGGTGGGCCAGGCCGGTTTGTTTACCTGCACATCTGCAAGTTCGGCTGATTGTGGTTCCCACTGGCCGCCGTTCACCACTCCAGGCCAATGGGGGTGATGGAAAGCGGTGGCCATCACATCTCTCAGCCGGCGCTGCTTCCCACCGCCCCCATTGGCCTGGGACAGCGAACCATGGCCAGTGCGAGCCGCGATTGGCCAAACCTGTGGACACGGCAGGTAAACAAACTGGCCTAACAAATGGAGGAGGTTAGACTAAATTCTTTGCAAAGAGATTGGGAGACCTATAATTGTGCCGGTGATGGCCCAAATAGCTGGGTTGACAAACTGAACTGTTCAGTTCTGTCTGTGTAGAATGACACAACTCTTCTAACATCTAAGGTATGCAAGCATTGCTCCTCTCTATTGGTATGTGGTTTGGGGGTAAAACATAGGTAAGTGAATTGACTGGTTAACATGAACACTAGACACTACTTTGGAGAGAAATCTCAGATGAGGGTGCAAATATACTTTAAAGAATCTAAAGAAGATTGCATAAGGTAGTTCAGAGATCAGAGCATGCAGCTCAGTCACCCACCTTCCGTGATAGGTGCAGCAAGAAGCAATTTGGTAGAAGCTCAAAAAGATGCCCCATGAGTCTTGACAAAACAAGGTCTAGCAAGGTTCCCCTGAACTGCCTGTTGCCACAGAATGTATGATGTACAAACCAGGGGGGAATCCTCACAGGTTCCAAAAAGGCCACTGGGCTGGTGGTGGGTTTCAGTGTCTTCCAGTGCTGTGATGGCTGGTCCCCACTTGATAAGATAAGAATGACCATATTGGGTGAGACCAGCTGTCCATGTAGCCCAATATTGTGTATTCTCACAGGGGTCAGAGTCAGATGGTTCAGAGATAATGACTGGAACAGAGACATTTTGAGTGATCCATCCGTGGTTCTCCCATCCCAGCTTCTGGCAGTTGGAGATTTATGGACACCCAGAGCAGGGGTGGCTCCAGGCATCAGCACACCAAGCACGTGCCTGGGGCAGCAAGCCATGGGAGGCACTCTGCTGGTCGCCATGAGGGTGGCAGGCAGGTTGCCTTCGGCGGCATGCCTGTGGAAGGTCCCCTGGTCCCATGGCTTCGGAAGACCTCCCGCAGGCGTGCCGCCGAATCCGCAGGACCAGGGACCTCCTGCAGGCAAGCCGCTGAAGGCAGCCTGCCTGCCATGCTTGAGGTGGCAAAATACCTAGAGCTGCCCCTGATCCAGAGCATGGGGTTGCAACCATAAAAATTTTAGCTAATAGCCATTGATGAACCTATCCTCTATGAACATATCTAATTATTTTTTGAACCCAACTATACTTTTCACCATCACAACATCTTCAGTCAATGAGTTCCACAAGTTGACTGTGTGTTTGTGAAGAAGTACTTCCTTTTGTTTGTTTTAAATCTTCTGCCTATTCATTTTAATGTGTGACCCCTGGTTCTTGTGTTATCTGAAGGAGTAAATAACACTGCCCTATTCTCTTTCTCCACACCATTCATGATTTTATAGACCTCAATTATATCACTCCTTAGTCAACTGTTTAATTATGTATTTGCATTCCCCGGTCCTAATCTGTTTACCTATCAACAATGAACTTTAGTTCACTTTTCCTAGACTTGCAGTAACTGGTGTGTTCCTGAGTAGCCTTGATGCTATATTATTATTTAAATAATAAAAAGGACTAAGACAGGGGTAGGTGCCGAAGGCGGCATGCAAGCCGATTTTCAGTGGCACTCACACTGCCCGGGTCTTGGCCACCAGTCCAGGAGGCTCTGCATTTTAATTTAATTTTAAATGAAGCTTCTTAAACATTTTAAAAACCTTATTTACTTTACATACAACAATAGTTTAGTTATATAGTATAGACATTCAAAAAGACCTTCTAAAAAGGTTAAAATGTAATATTGGCACGCGAAACCTTAAATTAGAGTGAATAAATGAAGACTTGGCTTACCACTTCTGAAAGATTGTCGACCCCTGGACTAAGACATGAAGATATAACAAACAGAACCACTGAGCAGCAACACTCACCATACTTGGATACAGCAAGCCACTTGATTGCCTAGTAGAAGTTTGTTCATGACAGATTAAACATTTAGATCAAGATTACAAATAAACTAGACAGTGCATATAATATAACCAATGCATACTTCCACAAAAGATAAGAAAAATAGGATGTTTTAAATTTCCAATAATTTTCTATTTCTGAAATTTAGTGGATTTATACTATATGAACTGGGAACTTGTCATGTCAAATGTCGGGAAGCAAGGGTGGTGAAATGAGTTTTATGTTGGTTCCACTGTTCACAGTGGAATGTATTGTATTTTATCAAAAGGACACTACGTCAGCAAGATAAATAGCAAGATCTGTTCAAATATGTTCCAGCAGTGAAAGAACATTAAAAAGGAGGTTGAAGGTGCAGTGCAATTTAGTTTAAAGATAAATTGATAGTGACAACTGCCTTCTTTCTCGATGTATTGTTATGAGAAAGTTTCTTGACTAATGAGGAAAGAGACTCACAAAAAAGGATATGATTTTAACATCATTTCTGCCCCACCCACTTCCCCAAAGAAAACACTAATAACTCATTATTTTGCAACTTTAAACTCATATGGCAACAAGCGCATGGATGTTCAATGGTCTTCTATAACTTATTACGCCATCAGGTCACATAATTCAATAATATCTCAATCCAATTCTTAAACTCAATTAGAGGCATTGCTTGTGATTACATATGTTTCTATTAAGAAGATACATTTTGGCCAAATTATGACTTGGGGTGCATGTGCTATAAGTCAGGGCAGGATTTAGCTGTACTGGTTAAGTTTAGAGTAATCTCTTTGGCAGTTCAGGCCTCAAATCCCCCCCCCATCTTTTTATCCCCCCCAAAAAGCAGCAGCCCAAAATTTAGCTCTGATTAAAACTATCTCAGTATCCCTAATTGAACAGAAAGGGGAAAAAAGGGGTGGGATGTGTGATGTACTCTCCGTTAATTATCATCCAGCACATTCTTTTAGCCATATGGTGTATGGTTTGATCCCAGGCAATATATACAGTAGGTTGACCTCAGGTTGACCTAAAATTTAACAGTTATGGAAATGGATATGCAACAAGGGACAACTTAAACCTAGACTGAAAAAACACCAGGGAAGGAGGCAAAGAAACAGAGCCCATTAACATGTACAGTAGAATCAAGCTGGCTGAATAAACTGCACAGTGTGAGCAAACTAATGACATCTTTCCCCTCCTTTTTACACTTCATACAAACATTCATCATTCTTTCACGTGCTGGGCACATAGGCAGGCATCTCTGTTTACTTAAAAGGTATAGAAATTGCATCAAGGTTTTTGTCCCATTAGTGCACTGTGCAATATTTACACAGGATTTGACCATTGTCCCTGAATCCTGCACAGTACTGAGTAGCTGCAAGTCATTGTTTTCAATGTGAAGAGACTAATGTACGGTATGACAAGTCTCTGAAAAGTCTTCAAGAAAACAATGATTATCCATTTCGTATCTCTATACTTGAAGTATATGTTATATGAAGAAAACAGTGGATGGAGTATTGTCACTGGAACAGTTGGATTCTAATATATGATTTTTATAGGAAAACTGGGGAAAATATAGTGCAGGGTCCAAAAGAGCTGGTGTAGATTATGGCCAGGTCTATTTACAAATTCTTCTTTCTCATCCAACTGTCTCAGGATCGCAACAAGGGCAGTTAGACCAATGTTCAAAGCAGAGTCAAACCTGAGGCCAAGATTAGCAGGGGAGCCTGTAGTCAAGTTCCAGGCCAGTGTCAATAATAAGGATTAGAATCTGTGTCAGGATGTTATACCAATATAATAAAAACCAGCAGGATCTTATTAAGAGGGATAAGGCAAAGATGCCACATTTATTTAAATATAATAATAAAACAACAGATAAAAATAAACAACATTTAACCACTTATTCCCATTACTACTTATTCCTTATACACACACACATATATATTCATTCACACAATCATTCATTCAGGTTCTGTATAGGTGTTATAGTTACCAGCAAAAGCAGCAAAGAATCCTGTGGCACCTTATAGACTAACAGACGTCAGTCTATAAGGTGCCACAAGATTCTTTGCTGCTTTTACAGATCCAGACTAACATGGCTACCCGTCTGATAGTTACCAGCCTAGAAGTTGCTCATGCCAAGTTACTGGCCAGGTAACGTGGTCATGAGGATGGAGCCGAGTCTGTGTCAGATGCACCTGATGCTCCTGGAGGTTGGCAGCAGAACCAGAGACTCAAAGTTCTTAGTCTTTAGAGTCCATTTTTATAGGAATTAATTCCTATGTTAGTCTAGGGGAGCTGTCACATTCATGGTGGCTCCTCACTGTTTAAAGTGGCACATTCCTTCCAGGTGTTTGGGGTGGATCCCAGTTCACCCTCCGGGGGTTGTCTGGTGGTCCACTTGACACATTCTTCAGCCGATGGATCCTTTCTAGGCTGGCACCTCCCTAATCATTCACGTACCTCAAGCATTCATCAACATACATTCCATATTTTAGGCAGAGTCAGTTAACGGCTTAAGGCTCACAGCAGGGGTGGTAACATAGTGTCCACTTCAAGAACAAAGTCAATTAACTTGTTTGTAAGTTTTACATAGTAACAGAGTATCTTTCACAGGACAGATACAATCAATGTTTTCTGCAGACAGGAGCTTACACGTTTTAACAGAAGAACTAAAAGATATTTGTACTTGGTGAAACTGGGGGGGTGTCACTGTCACTTTGGGGAATCACTGTTAGTACCTTCTTCGATATCCCTACAAGGAGGCAAGTTCCAAATCAAACCAAGGTCAAAGACAGGAGTCCATGAGCAGCAAAGCAGGAATGAGCAAAAGAAGATCTGCACTGTAGCCTGGAGATTTCCTAGAATGCCCCTTGGATTTTTAGGGGAGGGGGGCAATTAGTCAAGTGCCTTATGAGACTGCAATTCCTAAAGGATGAGAAGACACAAACAAATACTCATGATTCCCCTGTCCCCTAACAGTATCACCTTCATGGTGCTTTCAGGTCCATTTGGCCAAGGAGCTATGCCTCTGAAATGGCTTTTAAACTCTTACTCAGCCTCTCGTGTAATTCAGAAATGCCCCAAACTTCTCTATTCAATGAGCCAGGCCTGCACAACATGCGGCCTGCAGAGGCTCACTGTGCGGCCTGCGGTGGGATTCAAAAGGGTCTTAGCTGCCCGCAGCGGCGGGGAGCTCAGAGCTCTTTAAATCCCAGCCGTGGCCAGGATTCAAAAGGTTCTGGGCTGCCCGCAGCGGTGGGGAGCCCAGAGCTCTTTAAATCCCAGCCGTGGCTGGGATTCAAAAGGCTCTGGGCTGCCCACAGTGGCGAGGAGCTCAGACCTCTTTAAATCTCAGCCCCGGCCTGGATTCATAGGGCTCTGGGCTGCCCGCAGCCGCAGAGAGCCCAGAGCACTTTAAATCTCAGCCGCAGCCGGGATTCAAAGGGCTCTGGGCTGCCCGCAGCCACAGAGAGCCCAGAGCCCTTTAAATCTCAGCCACCAGGGACGGCTTTAGGCCAATTCATCCAATTCCCCTGAATCAACCTGCCCCTAAGAGGGCCACATGCCCAAGCCCCAATACAGTGTACCGGCAAAAGCCAGTGCGCTGTAGCGCAGTGGCCCAGCTTCCCCAGGGGGCAATTTAAAAGGCCTATGGCTCCCAGGCCCTTTAAATTGCCACCAGAGCACCACTGCTGGAGCCCTGGGGTAGGGCTGTGGGGCTCTGGGGGCTATTTAAAAAGTCCAGGGTTCCCGTCGCTTCTACCGCCCCGGCCCTTTAAATAGCCACCAGAGCCCCACCACTTCCCCAGGGTTCCCGTGGCTATTTAAAGGGCTGGGGCGGTAGAAGAAGGGGAGCCACGGGCTCTTTAAATAGCCCCCAGAGCCCTGCGGTATCGGGGGGGGGGTCTCCAGATGCCTTTGCTGCCCTGGTCCTTTAAATAGCCCCCAGAGCCCCACCACTTCCCCAGGGCTCCTGCAGCTATTTACAGGGCTGGGGGAGTGGAAGCAGGGAAGCCCCAGGCCCTTTAAGTAGCTCCTGAGCCACAGGCTGCTACTGCTACCCTGGTGGGGGAGGCAGGAGGAGGGGGCACTCACCATACAGGATGGGTTGTACCCCCTGTACCTGCACCAGTTGCCCGCAGCCAACCCCTGCCGCACCTCCTGACCTGCCTGCACCAGTTCCTGTCTGCAGCCAGCCTTGCACCCGCTGGCCACAGCCAGCCTGTCTCCAGCCAGCCACTCACCCCCTGCCTTGCCTTCAGCCCTCCACCAACCCCTGTGTCCAGCCAGCCCTGTACCCACTTCCCTGTCTCCAGCCAACCCCTATCGCACCCCCCTGCCTGAAGCCAGCCAGTCCTGCACTCCTTTGTCTCTAGCCCTGCCAATCCATGCCGCACCCCCCCGTGGCCCTGCCTGAAGCCAGCCAACCCATCCCACACTCCGTCTCCAGCCTGCCCCAGACCCCTTGCCCAGCCTGCAGCAAGACCCTACCTCCAGCCACCTCCCCCCCATCTCCAGCCAGCTCCATGTGCACTGGTGCCCAGTAGTTCCCAGGGAAGTAACTCTGCACACCTGCTTCAATGAGGTGGGCAGGGAGCAGCTGGGACCCAGACGTGCACCCTAGCACACCCTCAGGGAGTGGCGGAGCTCATTTCTAGTTCAGACACATCTTTTTAAAAAAGAACTTTAGGTAGGGTTAACATACATCTGTACTTTCCCGGACATGTCAGGCTTTTTGGATCTTAAATCACCATCCAGGAGGAAAATACGGACCTATGGTAACCCTACTGGTACAAAAAATACATACTGTGGCAGAACTTTTTATAGGGAACTGGTTGCTAAGAAATGAAAGGCTTTTTTTTTACATGTTTTTTTTTTCAGTCATCCCTGCCGGGGCCCCCCCGAAAATGTTCGAATTGGGCCCCACACTTCCTAAAGCCAGCCCCACCAGCTGTAGATGGGATTCAAAGGCTCTGAGCTACCCGCAGAGATTCTCAGCCGCAGCTGAGATTTAAAGGGCTCAGGGCTCCCCGTGGCCACGGGCAGCCCAGAGCCCTTTGAATCCCGACGGCGGCTCCAGCGGATGCGCTGGAGCTGTGATTTAAAGGGCTCGGGCTCCCCTCAGCAGCAGGAGCTCTGGGCCCTTTATATCCCTGCCCCAGCCCCACATAGCTCTGGGTTCCCGCAGCCGCCGGAGCCCCAGGCCCTTTAATTTGACCTTGAGGGCTCCCAGCCAGCTCTTCAGCTGGGAGCCCCGGTTGATTTAAAATCAAGTATCACCTCCCCACCCGCAACCTTCCTTTTTGGCCCACAGCTGTTTTGGTGGGGTGGCACTGGGAAAGGAGGGTTTGTTTCTGCAGGGCTGGGCGGTGCTGGGGTGGAGTGTTTCCGCTGGGCTGTGGGGGGTGTTTCCACAGGGCCGGGGGGTTTCGGCCCTCAGCTGTTTTCTTTGGAGTAATGTGGCCCTCGCCGCTTTACGTGCAGGCCTGCAACGAGCCATCAGACCATTCTTCCCAGTCCTTTTAAATTGATAGCAATAGATCCCTATTAACAACAGAACTGGAAAGTTACATGGCAAACTTTAAAGAGGGTGAGATAACTGAATGGGACTCCGGCCTTACAATCATGACCCAAAACATCTGACAAATGAGGAAGGAAAATCTGTTGTACTACATTTTCAAATGTGTTTATTTGTTTGTAAATCAACAGAAAGAAAAAGAGAATTGAGCAGCAGGGAATTTGTAGTGCACAACAGGATCATCTTGCAGTATATTGCCATCAGCAATAAAAAGGGAATAAAACTGCTATAATATGATAAAAAGAAATAAAATCAGTGTGTGTGTGTGTTCTATTTATTTATTTTTCCTAGTGTGTGTATGGAAAATATCATCAGATTTTTCACTTTTTTCATTGATACCTCAAGAAAGTACAAGGTATTTGCCCTTCATGTCAAAACTTATCCTTCCCCCAATATATATATATATCTTACAGATCCTGATAGATGTTTTATTGGCTACAGTGTGTAGCATATTATGCTCTGTTCATTTTACTAAACAAAGATGTTTCTGCTTCACTGAAATTATATTTCTATGTAAGAGAGAGAGAGAGAGAGAGAGAGAGAGAGAGAGAGAGAGAGAGAGAGAGAGAGATCTTCCAATGGCATTTCATAGGAAAGACTGCTTTTTTTACCCTTGATGTATGTTAAATATTCCACTCAGGGTAGAGAAGATGGTTGTCTGATTGCCTGCCCTGTTTTTTTTTGCCAGAACAGATAGAGTACGCTTATCTATTAAAAGCACTCCAGAGCAACATTAAGCCTGGACACCTGTGGAGCTTGTCAGCACAGGTTCTCAAACAGGTCACTGGTTGCTGGGTCAGCATCAAGAACAGAATAATAAGCATTATTTGGTCTGAAAAACAGACATTTCTGTGCCTTTTTGCAGTCATCATGTTAAAAAAAAAGCTTCTGGGGAAGGAAATAAGAGAGCACGCTAAAAATATTAAATAGGGTTCAGGACTCACCCCCCCCCATTTTTATTGATTATTGATACATTTCTATGTATTCTTGAATTATAAGAAATTGTCGAAAATTTGGAAGTGATAAGGGCACTGAAACAACAGATTTTAATATTCTGTTATTTATAAGAATGTCTTGCTTTTGCCTTATGGTTTAAAAAAGCACTTCTGTCAAAATCCAGAGTTTAAAGCAGGCATCAAAATTTTAGCAATTGTTCCTATAATTTTAATCCCTAGCCTCAATTTTCAAAAGAACTAACTGACATCTCATGAGCTAAGTCTTCTGGTATTATCCCATTGTTAAAGGTCCTGATCCAGCATTGATCTCATTGGAACTTCTCATATGCTTAAATTTATGCATGTGCTCAAGTGCTTTGCTGGATTGGAGGCTTAATGTATTGGAATCTTTGACTCATCCTAGATACATATATTAATAGATGGTTCTTTAAACTCTAGCAAGAAGACTAAAATAAACAATTGATTGTGTGATTAAGTACTAAAGCAATAATACTTTATATTTAAATGCATTACTAAGTAGATAATAACCATCCAGAAGAAATAAATGGTGAATTAACTTAATAGCAAACATCCAATATAGACTTGAACCATGAATATCGTTGTTAGTGTTATAAAGCATTTTCCTGTTACTGGTGGAACAAAAATCCCAAGAGGTACTGAGCATCTGCAAATGGGAGTTGCAGGTGCTGAGCAAAATTCAAGATCTTCCCTAACCAAACACATTTAGTTTAGAACAGTGTCATTTTATGACTCTTTAATGTATGTTCTTTGGTTCTTCCAATAAGCCTAAATCATGTTTGGCTTTCCACCAAAAAGCTAAGGAGCTGATAACCAGCCGATCAAATTATCTGAGAGGATTAATGGTTCCACAGTAGGAGACCACCATTTTGTTTGTTCAGGTAATTCCTGTTTATAGTGTGTGCATGATGTCCTTTAACAATCTGAAATAATAGCTGCCAACAAATATATCCTACTAGATTCATTTCCCAGGATCTGTGATCATATGGATTTCTTTTTAACTAAACTCATTTTAGAGTCTTCTGTAAAATCATTCTCATTGGATAACCATAACCATTGTACTTGGATTTTAATATCAGCATATAAGTATTATTATTGATAGATACATAATATCCCTGTTCATTTTTGTTTGATATGTAGACACTGTTTTAAATTTAATAGCTTTTAAACTAGAAAAAGTATTAAACACTTTTATTTCTAACTTCTTTAAAAATAAAGTGTGATTCCATGTTATTACTGATAACTCCAGGTTATTCATGATCTAACACAAAGTATAACAAAAATTCCTTATATATAATATTTAGCCATATACCAGTAAGCCACAAGAATGTGTATACTATTAGGCTATTGGTGAATGGCTCAGGTACAGTGCTTTGGCCTCATATGATCAACTGTCAGGGAGCATCTACGTATATTTGTTCCTGACTCAGGATGAGGGGCTGGTCCAGATGACCTCTCAAGGTTCCTTCCATCCTTATATTTCTATGATCAACCCCCCAGAAGTGCATCATAGCTTACTAGTGTATATTATGCAGTGGTTGGTTGCTATCTGAACGTGGCTCCTTCATTTTACATGTCATTTTTAATTATTCCCTTAAAAATGTTCTCAATTTCTTTTCACAAAGTATCCTTCCACGATGAAAAGTAGAGCCTAGTAAACTGATGATAAAATAGAAACACATCAATCGTCGTTCAAGTATCAGAGGGGTAGCCGTGTTAGTCTGTATCCACAAAAACAATGAGGAGTCTGGTGGCTCCTGAAAGACTAACAGATTTATTTGGGCATAAACTTTTGTGGGCAAAAATCTCACTTCTTCACATGCATGGAGTGAAAATTACAGATGCAGGCATAAATATACTGATATATGAAGAAAAGGGAGTTACCTTACAAGTCAATCATCCTTATTATTTTGAGCCCACATAATGATTTCATTTTTAAATTTTAACTCCTTCTCCTATTTTAAGGAACTGGGGTACTTGGACTCTATCGTCCCCCTCCTATACCACAGATGTTGGGATAAATATGTATTACATTATATACTAATGTTAGACGTGTAAAAAGTATGAATAGAAAGGAGTAGTTAAACGATTGGATGTGTGCCTGCCTTTTTAGCCTTGCTGTAAATTGTTATAACAATTTCTGTAACTAACCCAAGAACAAAAACACTAATTATTTGAGGCCTAGAGAAACAAGACAGGAAGTCTGTATGAGGGGGTGATAAGGACTTTGGGAAACAGTGTTGTTTTACCACTAACCCTTTCATCCCTTGGAATTTTTATTGTGCCTATGTAAATCTTGTAATCATGTTCTTTAGCAATGTAAAGGGGGAGAGAAAACAGTATAACATGTAAATCAAACGTGTTAAGCTGGAATGTGAGAACGCTGAAATGTGAGCATGCTGGGTGAGTGGAAGTGAGTGTCTGTGACAGGTAAATGATTGATCATGAAATAGTACCAGCCAAACTCAAGAAAGATTCACACCTATCTGCTGGCTGAAGATAACGCAGGAAACCAGATGACCCCCGGAGGGCAAGCCGGAATCTGCCCAGGGCACATCAAGAAGAAATAAAAGATAACATATGCGTAACACTTGCCCGTCACGAATGTACCATCCACAGATCAAGCTGATTGATGGTTATCTCAATCATGACAGAGCAATTCCCATAGACTTACACTGAACCAAAGACCTGTAAGAATAGAGGCAGGGGACTGTGATCTTTGAGCCTGGTTCTGCGACCACCCTCTAGGAACATAGGATGCGCATCTGACAACGGCTCGGCTCCTACCTCGTGTCCAGTGCACCTGGCCAGTGACTTGGCATGAGCAACTGAAGGCTGGTAACTATAACTGATCATTGCAGAACTTGTATGAGTGAATGATTTTAACAGCTGTCAGTACTATCCTGTTGTATTTGCAATAAATGTGGTGATTTGCCTTATCCTGCTGGTATTATTTTATTAGTGTAACACAGAAACCTAGCTGCCTTTTCACCACTGAGCAGTTACCAGTTTCATTTTTACTTCAGAGAGAGAAAGTATAAAAAGAAGATAAAGGAATCACAAACTTTTATGAAATGGAATCTTGTCACTTTGAGTGGAAGAAGGCTGTTTCAAACTGTTCATTTTTCTCTTTCATCCCCTCTACCTCATACCTCTCCCACAACTGCCTCCCCTCAAACCTTACTACCACCATTCCTTCATTATTTATATTGCTCCTTTGTAATTTAGGGATTGTTGCTTGTTTCATCAGAGAGATCATAGGTATGGTCCACTGCCATTGGTGCAAAGGTGTGACACCAAAAAAGTCAAACCAGGGTCCCTAGGCAGACTCTATTTTGTCATTAGGTATGATCTCAGATTGTTGCCATCAGTGATATCCTAATTTTTAATTGTAAACTATAGAATGAAAGAGGTTATTTCATAAACTGCTATGCTAGAAATGTTCAGAGATAGGTGTCTGACAATAAAACTTCCAATGGATGATTTATTGATTATCTGGTAGAAAATGTAGTTTCCAGAAAATCAAAATTTTCCATAGGAAAATTTAAATTTTGCTAAAAAATTTAGATTTTCCAGTAGGAAAACCTAAACAAAACATTTCAATTTTGGTCATTTTACCCAAATCAGAATATTTTGCTTTGTTGAATTGACACAAAACATGTATTTTTGAGTTGGTTGAACAATAAATAGCATTTCTCATTCTCTCATGAGAGTTGTAGTTTGGTCTCCCATTCTCTGGGCTTCCTTGCTGCACCACATCTCCCATAACGGAGTGTGGACCCCCCCTCTGACGAAGCTGCATGGTGCATCATGGGAGTCCAATGGCCCATGGTACATAAGGGGAGATGTGGTATGGCCTGGGAGCCTGGCCCACAGGGCACAATGGAGGCATAACGCTCTCAAGGTACAACTCCAATGAGGTACAAGAGAAAAGTGCAGTTTAATGTTGAACTGACTGGAAAGAAAGCATTTGGGGTAAGTTCTACAAGGACTAAAGGAAACATTTCCATGCAGGAATTATAAAATGCTTTGTTTCAATTCAAAATTTTTGAAACATTTTGTTTCAACATTTCCAAATCAAATTTTTTCAGAGTGTTTGGCAAAAAATTGGGTATTTTAACTTTTCATCCTGATTTTGGACAAATATAAAGGGGGAAATATTCGAATTTCCTGTGTGACACAAATTCCAAATATCACTCAGTTCTAGTATAGAGTTCCTTTAAATAACAGGAAGATTAGCTTGTAAATAAAACTTTACTGTGGCATACTGTGGCAGAGTAGAAGAATTTGAGAATTTGAGAATCTGAGAATTTCTTTCTCAAGTCATAAAGAACATGACACTCCCATCTGCAAATATGAAGAGGGATAACAGGAAATACCAACGCACTTCTGAAAATACTTTCCAGGCGGAGAAATCTTTCACAATGTTTAATAGGATTGGCACCTGGCCAATATTGGCCTGAGGAAGGAGGAGCTACATATGGAGTATTTCAATATAGAGGACACAATTCTCAGATGCACTGAACTCATAGACTTTAAGGTCAGAAGGTACCATTATGATCATCTAGTCTGACCTCCTGCATAACGCAGGCCACAGAATATCACCCACAACACTTATGTCTGAGTTGTTGAAGTCTTCATACTCATATTCAGTAAGTGGAAGGGCAAAGGAAGCAAAAGTGACCCTAAGCCACTTTTCTCTCTCCTGGACCTGGAGTTGCCAATTGGCTAGTTAGAGCAATTAAAGAACTGTACTTGGCACTCTGGCCACACCATCTCTTGCCCCAGCCCACTCTGGAATACACCAGGTGTGGACAGAAAAGTGGAAAGGGATGTTGTAAAGCTGGATATGACATCTTTGTGCCATTGAGGGGCTCCCCTATGACAGGGGAATGTCCAGCTGCACCTTTAGGGCTGCTTTAAGTCAATTTTGTGCCTCTGGAGCAGCACAAGGAGGACTTAGTGTGGGCTAGATCTTTGGTCCAGGCTATCTGATCCAGCCAAAGTGGATCTTCAGAGGGTGGGACTGGACACTTTCTTCATAATGACAACCACAGGATGATCTGGCGTATGTCCTAAGCATTCAGATTTAATTCTTGATTGTTAGCAATTTGTGAATGAAACTCAAAATTGAGAGTTCCTAAAGAAAGACACTTCCTTTCCATGTGATATAGGTGTCTTCTCAATAGTGAATATCTGTAGTACATCCTATTAACACACAGAGAAAGGGTTTAATATTTATACAAGAGGCAGCTAAGTGAATTACTTTAGGATACTGCCTTATTCTGGCTTTGTTCACTATATGAATGAGAGATGAGCCATGGTGGAGCTGAGCCAAGGGAGGATATTCTGTCATTTCTTCCTGCCCATAATAGTAATCACATTAAGTACAGTATTATTTTGAATATATTTTTCACCTGTTTATAATCTGTTTAATCTTGCTTTTTGGACCCCCATAAGGCCTTCTGCTTTGATTGCCTATACTTGGTTATAATTTATAAACAATGAAGTCATTAAATGTCAATTTAATAAGAGCATTGTTCATTATTATGAAATATTAAACAGTGACCATGTCCTTCACATTGTAAATGAAGATCTCTGTTCAGTTACATTTATTCTCAGGTTTCTGCTAAAATATATTCACAATTTATAAAGAAAAAAATAATGTATTTCATATCTTTAATAATATGCAATATAGAACATTGTGAACACAGATGTTAATATGCCATTGCTACTCCTTTCTGGACATAATCCTACTATTATACTTGTTTTAGTTGTTTTGTAACCTTCCTCTCTGGATAACTTTTCTTCTTTGCCTACAGACTTCAAGGTCAGCTGGAGGCCAGTCACTCTCTGCACAATATATAAAGCAATTTTACAGGCCAATTTTTAGTATGGTGAATTAAGGATATCTAATGGTTTTATTATAGTTTAGACTCATAGACTAAATACATTAAAATATCGTTAAGAAAGCTCCACAATCTCATTTCAGACAGTGAACCTACAGTCTCTCAACTGGCCATGATGTTACCATGGACTTCTAAAATTCAGTTTTTGCTGGGATGACCATTCCTTCCCCATTGCTTCTTCTTGACCTGGCTTTTTCCACACTAGCTGGATGCATGAACTGATTTATGCCTCTGGCTAAAATGACAGAGCATGAGCCAGTTTGAGCCATCAATGATAATCTGTGAATTGTTTGTTAAGGAATGTCAAATTAGTATGACAGATATCTGACAACACAATTTGCATCCAAATAGCACCTCCACAAAAAGCCTGGACACTAAAGCACTGCAAAGCCCTCATCTGCCTCATGGAAATTAGGAAGTTCTCCCAGTCTATGCTGCTGGACCAATATGTGCAAAGAATATGAAGATCATGGGCCTGATGCTCCATTGCTCTTTTCTTGTGTAATTATTTATATATCACTGCAAAGTGTGTGCAAAATGCTACCAAATAAGAACAGCAGTATCTGCAATGAGTCTCTATGAATACTTAGAAAGGTAGCTTTGACAAAGTCTTGCTTAAAGCATTAATATGAAGTTTATGGTGGGTAAATTTGACAAGCTCTTTATATGTATAGAAGGTTATAACACTATTTTAAAAGCCTTAAATTCTAATGAATGGATTTGAACTGCAAAAAGTTAGGCAAAAGTTTGTATGATCTTATTAGCAGAGGCTATTTTCACATGTATTCCCATTGCTTCCCTCAAGTATGTCCTTTTTGTTCTTTAGGGCCCGGATTTCGCAAATGCCAGGTCATGATTTCTGATGCTCTCTTGTCAGTATGTGTTCACCTTCTGTGATATTGTTCAAAAGTACTTAATACGCAAATACAGCAGTGTTCATATTAAATGGGATTTTGTGAATAATTCATATAGTCCAATTTATTTTTTTTCTGGGCATCAGATTATAGTTTAGAATGGAGCACAATTAGTGCTTTTTAAGATATAGTCTTTCAAGCTTGTACCTGGACAGCCACTTTAAAAAAAAATGGAAATCAGATTTTCACAACTTAATTGCATGCTGTGAATAGCTTTTGGTGCATTTTTGGTATCTCACTAATATGGAAATAAAAAATGCAATGCTTCTTTTTATACCATTAGCAAATTTAATCAAAATTTTGCCTCTCTATGCTGGTTGTAGGGAGAATACCAGACTGGTACGCTCCTTTTATGTCTCAGAACAATGACATTTTCTTTTTGTTTCAGTCCTTTCCTTGAGAAATGGATGGTCTTAGAGTTAAGGTGCAGGTTTTATGATCTTATAGTTAAGGTGCAGATAAAAGGACACCTGAAGTAAAATGTTGGCACCATTGAAGTCAGTGGTAAAACTCCCATTGACTTCAGAAGAGCCAGGATTTCACCCCGGGTTCTGCCCCTGGTTCTGCCATTTTTTCTGCAGGGCATTAGGCAAGCCACTTTGGATCCAACTCTCCACTGCCTTGCACTGTGACATACTTATTTACGCCTGTGCAAAGTGGTTGTAAAATACTCTTTACTTATATGGTAATATTTTGCACCCATGTTGAACTCATTTTTCAGATTTAAAGAGCCACCCACTGTGTAAATGCCCACACAAGTCACAAAGATGTTGAATATCAGGTCTTTTGCACCTATTTCCTCTTCTGGAAAATAGTGGTAACAATTCCTTATCTTTTTGATAGTGTGAGGCTAAATGCTCAAGATGGATGCTCAATATTCAGGATGCTTAAATGCTTCATTCTCCTCGCTCTTCCACTAGTTTTACTAGTCTAACTCCATTGATGTTAGTGGGGTTACTCCTGATTCCCATTGGTGAGATGGTAGAATCTAACCCAGAAATGCAAAGCATTATAATTTCCTAAACCTTTCTTATTGTAGTGATGGGCAATAGGCAGAAAAATTCCTCAAAGATTCATCCCAGTTGTACTCCACAGATCAGCCAACAAAGTTTGTTTGGGGAGTGATGTATAGCTGCTGGCCTTCCTTTTAGAGACCCAGTTCATGGGAGTCAGAATCTTTTTCTGAACTAGGGTCATCACATTAGTGATTGCCATCAGTGCCGTGCTGAGCTGGCTAAGTTCTGTTATGCAGTTGTTTCGCAAACTACGATGATTGTAACATGCTCAACTACCCTAAATAGAATGATTTAGCACTGGAACTGCCACAGAGTTTTCAAAAGGAATTAGCCTGTAAGTTGATCTAAGCTATCATAAATTTTAAAATTTCATAATTCATCTGGTGCCAAATCCACCTTTCTCAGAAAAAAAATAAAACTTACCATTTACACAGCATTTTTCATAGTTCTCTCATGGCATTATAGGGATGTGTAACTAAGAATAATGTGATCACTTCATTGTTGTTGACAGGAAAACTGAGGAGAGTTGTTCAATGACATGCCCAACTTTATACAGCAAGTCAAAAACGGAGCTGGAAACTCAGAACTCTTAACTTTCAGTCCTGTGCCTAACTTATTCAGTGGACTACACTGTTTCTTTCAAAGAGAGTTTTAGGGCCTGGCCAATAAACAACATAGTCGACCAAGGGATATTTAGTTATTTTTATGGCATTTAAACATGGCGCTGTTTGTTGCATTCTAAGAAATTCCTCATGGTGACTTGATGCTCAAAATAGAATAATGAAATTAAAATGTCATAGCATATTTGCTTCGCTCTCCAAGACACGTGCTACAGAGGGATCAAAGAACCATGAGCAAAACTCAGCGAAGAACAGCTCTAGCCACCTTAATAGATTCACTCTTGCACATTTGTGTACATTTGCTGACATTTATTCTGCAGAACTACAGTAAATCTGTAACAAATATAACTAAGGATATTGTGACAATGTGCTGAAAACAGAAACAGATTCTGCCTCCAAGGGTATGTCTACACCGCATCTGGAAACATGCTGCCTAATGCAGGTAGATAGACACATGCTAACTGTGCTCAAGCTAGTGCACTAAAAATAGCAGCGTAGCCAGGGGGAGCATGGACAGTGGCTTGGGATAGCCACTCTAGGTTGAAGGCAGGGGATCCAGGTGGGTTTGTACTCAAAGTGCTAGCCCAAGCTGCTGCCCATGCTACCCCGGCTACAATGCTGTGTTTCTTATGCTAGCTTGAGCAGAGCTAGCACATCTGTCTACCCTCCCAGCTGCAGTGCATATATATCCTAGGAGATTAATATACTAGAAATGAGCCTGAAGAGAAGATGATGTGTTGATGACTGGGGGGTGAAACCCTGTCCTAGTTAATGTGAAGGAGAATTTTGCCACTGTCAATTTTTCATCTGTGGATTTGGAAGAGCATTCTATATGTTTTCAAAAGGGTGGAAGAAAGCACAGAGATGGGAGTAGCAGAAGTTGATGCACAAGACTTTAAAACAGCTAAACGCTAATTTATTTTTCACTGGAAAAGTGCAGGCTGATATCAGATGAATTTTATTTAGAGCTGTCTACAAATTAATGTTGCCTTTGAAAACTTAATTTTAGCATTACTGATATTGTGATTTTAACTGTGCAGCCAAAATATTTTACTGGAACCCAGGGCTTTTTTTGTTTGTTGAGCATTTTTATAATAGAAAGCTGGTTTTGCTATTGACAACTTAATTTAGAATTCTAACTAATTAGCAAGTAGGCTTCCAATATCTTTTTTGCTGAAAATATCAATCTCACAATCTTCTAAAAACACAGGAAAAAGCAGAGGGTTTTTTCAAAATTTGTTGGGAGAAAATCCTCAGTCCCTTCTGCATTATTTTCTTTTCTTTCCTTCCTATAGTATCATTGATTTAATTGTTCTTAACTATGGGTCCTGTGTCACAGATATACTGCGGTACATGCCTTCTCCACATTGTCCTTTTGCAAATCTATATATTTCTCCCAGTCTCTGCTGTTCCTCCTGCTCTCTTGCCTGCCAAGCTGTTCCAGAGCAGCTGGAAAAACAGCAGGGCAAACAGATTATTGGAAAAGAAAGGATACTGGCAAAAGGAAGGAGATTGAGTTTCATGCACAAGGGTGTGCAAGCAGTCCCTGTTCCCTTGAAACGTCCATTTTCTTCTCGAACCTGCAGGAATTTACTATTTACAGAGAATACCAGAGGCAAGAGAGTAGTTATATTATGAGATGACCAATGTAACCATTAGGCGGAAGGGAGATCATAGAAAAGAGCAAAGTGAACCCCGAAAAAAAAAGTGATTTGATCGCTACATGTATCTGTCCAGGCATTATTGACATTCTACAGCTGGATCAATCAGGAGCTAGACTTGTAAAGCTCTCAATTTTGGCAGAGCCCAAGTGTGCTCATGCTTAACTATTAAGATGTTATGTCACTATTATTTAATTGTAGAATGGAAATGACTAAGAGAGGAGCCATACAAGTACATTTAATTTTGTTTATCAATACAAATCAGGCCTCAAACAGAGAACCATTCATTACAGCAAATTATATTACCTGGAACTGAGGACTTTCATAAGTGACAAAAGAGGTAATTGCTATTTGTGTTTAATAAGTTATTCACAAAACATAAACCCATGCCATGAACTGGAGGTCAGAAAAACACATAGGGGTAAAGTTTGAAAGGAGTCTGTGGGGTTTTTGATCACACCACTCCAATTTACTTTAATGGGAGATGCACAGCTAAAACCCTGCAGGCACTGAGAATTTAGTGGTAAGAGACCGAGACTGCAAAGGGATTTTCCAGAGCCCTTTGCAAAGTGTCTGCTGCTTCTTCGTCTTCTTTTTTTAAGCTTAAGCAGAATAGTGGAACTAAAATTGCTCAGCAGGTATCGTGAAGGACATTTCACACTCTGATAAACATATATGCTTCTACGTCAAGCCATAGGTGAAAGAAAAAGGAGAAAGTATTCTATAGATAAGGAAGTGCCATAGTACAAAATATACTTCCAGACATTTGTTTTATCATATATGTATCAATTGAAGGAAATACTTTAATTTATTTAGTAGATCAATAAAGATAAAATACTTTTTATATTGCTTGGTATTGTTTATCTGTTTCTAATGTACCCCTAGTAGCTTTTTCTAGGCCACACGCAAAAAGATTATTTAAAATCATTCATCATAATAATTTAGCTTGACAAAAGAAGAAAAAAATACACTACATGAATCCCTAATCTACCAGAAATCTTCTACTCAACTCACTTCCTCTAAAAAAAAGCGTGAGTGAATATATAGACATCGCAGCTAACTCAGAAGTTCAACACACTTGACCTCTGTTGTATCAACAAGGAAAATGAATTGCTTGGGCCCTTCCCTAAGAATAACTGCCACCAGACCCCTCACATTTAAATTAAATATACGGACTGTCACTTTGAATATCCCAGATGATCACAGCTCTTGACATACAGCATGAAGACAGAAGAGGTCTCTTGTCTATACAGGGTTTTAAATCAAATTGAATAAATCTGGTTTGAAAACGCTTGCATACACATGACAACCCATCACCGTGCACTAATTCTGCATTTATTGGAAGTCTGGAGTCCTCTTGCAAGTGGATCTAGGTTTGCACTGAATTGATTGAGTTCAGTGTTTTGCTCATATGAACACAATTGCTGCGCACCACTTTGTACATTCTCCTAGAAGCTATCCCACAGCATTCTTGCAAGTTGACCATTACAGATCAGTCTGTTCATTTGTGTGCTCTCATGCCCTGGTGTCATGTTCGAGGATGAAACCTTCCCTGACCCGCTGTCAGAGATGGCACAGAGCCAGGTTTTGCCATGTGTGCCTGGATCCCAGTATATCACTATTCTGGTGATACAACCTCAATAGCACTCTGAAAGCTCCATAACATTAAAGGGTTTTATATAATTTATAATTCTTCCTGTATGAAACACGACTAATAAGCAGACTACTGCATCCTGCGCCAGTTGAAATTTCTGAATGCTTTTCAAATATAGACTTATGGAGTATCCTGATTTTTTTTTCTGTAAAAAGAACTATCATACTTGGCATCATCACCATACACATTTTTGCTAAAGCCCATCCATACCTTAAGGGACTACATCAGCTAATAAAGGTAATCAGAAATAGTAACACTAAAATCCTCTTACAAGTTATTTGAGTCTGTGATAGCAGTTAGGGCTGTTTCTGGGGCAATGTGCTGTCATACACAAGGCATGTGACAAAACCACCATTTACCACATAATAAGTTTGCCACATGATACTCCCTGTAGTCTCACAGTATTCCAACTGCTGTTATTGAATTATTGAAAATTTAAATATCTTCTCATGATTTAATTTGAGTGACTGGATATGCAAAAAACTGCATGTGCAATTAGAGAAATGCACTTCTGTACATCTTTCTGAAATTTCAAAAATATAATGTGGAATGCCAGTCATAATGAGTTATTTTAAAGCCTCCAAAACTTATTTCTAAACAAATCTCTTGAAATAAGGCAAAAAACATTAGTCTCATTCAGGATTTGTATAGAGCATCCTCATTAACATCTATTTTTTTTTAATAGTAGTTCCTATGAGACTTTCCAGACATTCATGAGGGATGGACTATGTACCCAGCAGCACAGATTCTAGGGCAGTGGACACGCAGACTAAGGCTTGGGAGCCACAAGTGGCTCTTTAAAGGGGGTCCTGTGGCTCTTTGCAACATATAATATTAAAACACTGTGTGATTTAATTATTCACCCAGTCTAAGTTATAACCAGTGAGGATGCTTTACTCTGTTATTAACCAATTAAGTTATCAATGTTCACTAAGCTAACTTATTCTGCTGTTTTAGAATTTAGGTAGACAGATAAACAAACTAAATATTTCCTTTCATGCTGTTTACGTATGAATATATACTACTATAGCCAGCTACTGCTGTGGCTCTTTTGGTAATATTGACCATTATTTGGCTCCTTATCATTGAGGTCTGAAAATCACTATGCTAGGAGCAAATGTTCGGAGAAAGGGAACTACAAATAGGGATCTTTATATAAAAGTGAACCTAGATCACTGTAGGCAGTAAAAGAGAAGTGAGTTTTTTTAAGAGGCACTTAGTGATGAACAGGAAGGGGCCTTGGCGATAAGCTCGGAGAGGCTTGTAGCAGGATAAGGGACCACAACTGAAGAAGCTCTGGAAGAGAGAGAAAATTCTAAGGCCTTCACTGAGTCATGGTCACCCAAATTACAAAGTTTAAAAATTAACAGTGGAACCTTGTCTTTTACACAACATTCAGATAAATGTAAAAGATTATACATGGAAATTTCCCCTGTCCTCTTCCCCTCCCCTAAAAATAATAAATAAATAAATATATATCACTGCTGGAATAAGACTAACCCTGAGAAATTTCAATCCAAAGGATATTTTCTGAGAAAACAATAGGCAAGTGAAAACAGAAGTTTTGAGGTTTAGGATGAAAGCGCCTTTCAGTTTTTAACACCAGCACAGCCGCAATGCTAGAAAGAAATTCTGATGAATTGATCTGTTACATAACTTGCCTATTTATTTTTCTGGTATCAAATCTTCAAAAGACATCTCTAATTTGCAGCAGAGTCCTGTGGCTGAGGCTGAGCTTCAGTTCATCTGCAAATTTGACACCATCAGCCCAGGATTAAACAAAGACTGTGAATGGCTAGCCAACTACAAAAGCAGTTCTCCTCCATTGTGTTCACACCTCAACTGCTAGAAGAGGGCCTCATCCTCCTTGATTGAAACTAACCTTGTTATCTCCAGCCTGATTCTTGCTTGCATATATATACCTGCCTCTGGAAATTTCCACTATAGGCATCTGATGAAGTGGGTATTCACCCATTGAAAACTCATGCTCCAAAACGTCTGTTAGTCTATAAGGTGCCACAGGACACTTGCTGCTTTTACAGATCCAGACTAACAAGGCTACCCCTCTGATACTTGATCTTTAATTTGTAAGTTTTAAACATAATTGGTTGGGGGAAGCAGCTGAATTATACTTTCATTAAAATGACTCATTTTCATCTGATCTATTACACATAGATCACCACATGCCATAATGAAACATCATTATTTTATATGCAACTATGAAAGGAGCAGGATTCCAAATGTCGTCGTTGTTATATGCAGTTCAAAAAAGCAGTGAACTGAGCCAAACACAGAAAAGTTAAAAAAGTGTGCTTCCCTCCCCACGAAATTTCACTGTAGAGAATTGGGTATTTCCAATTATCTACTCAACAGGTAAATGGAGGGTTTCATTCCCCATTCTCTAATGAACAAGTAAAGTCACAGAGAATGAAACCCTCCTTTTTTCTCTTGAAGAGGTAAAGCAAGGCTTGGAGCAGCAACAGCTTTCCTACAGTGGCCCAGCTCCCTTATGGAGACACTATCTCAGAGTGTGAGAAACTAGTTAAGTCTCTAAGGCCTTATACTCATAATTTTAGGCAACATTCTTTCTGTTAGCATTTCACTAACTCAGGGCAGACTGTGGTAGCACCAGAGAGAGCACTCCAGGCAGAGTTAAATGTCACAGAGGTAAGAACACCTGTCATCACTCAAAACCAGCACTCCCATCATTTCTACCAGAGCTGGAGCCGCACCAGTGTTAGTGTAATCACAGCCTCAGAGACGTAAGTACCCTCTCACCTTTAGAAGACTACCCAGAACCAAAACTATCCATAAGGGCACTGAGGAAATGGAATTAACATCAGCAGACAATTTGGCCCATTCTCTGAAGAATGAAATCAATGGGATTTAGGTACCTCGGTGCTTTTGAAAATCCCCCTTCTGTGTAAATGCACCTTTAGGCAACTAAATACCTTTAAAACTCTGTCCTTGCATGTATTGCCTTAGCATGTGGTTATCAAGAAGTGACAGTTAATTTCCATGTCTATAGCATCGTTCACTACAATGTGCTTAACAGAGCTGTTAAGAATTATCATCCCAATTTTATAGATGAGGAAACTGAAGCATGCATAATATTTCCCCAGGATTATGTTGGCTGAAATGCAAATTAGGTACGTCAGCAAATCTCCGTCTCCTGAAATCTCTGTTAAAAAGCAGTACAGACTTCTAGCCATTGTTCAATGGCATGTTTAAGTCATAGATGCAGTAAATTATTTTGTTTGGTCTGTTGGTTACCACAGCTCATTCTATTCAGGTGCACTGAAGGTCATTGAGGTGCTTCTTCCTCCCCAGAATTAATGTAATCTCTCTTCACAAGAGTAATTCATGTTAATCATGGTGCAGTGGCCTTGCGATCCACTAATTAAATTAATGAGACATACACTGCATACACTCATGCAGCCTGAATTTAAAAGGGGGTGGAGGGAACCAGCATATGGCATTATCAGTGTCATGCCCAGAGAATTATTTAATGGAAGCTCAAGATAATTCATTGTTAATAAAATCAAGCCACTCTCCCAAAATGCATATGGTAATAGGGACAATTTGTGAAAATTATATCTTACAAAATGTTTTCCTCTATTCTCTATAGCAACCGTGATGACTAATGAGCCAAACCTATAAATGACAAGAAGGTGTTACATTCAACTAAATAAACTAAATCTGGTGATTCAGGAGTATCTTCTGAACAGAATTCATGTTTAGCTGCCCCTCATTACTGCTAATGGGGGTTGTAGACGCTATAGCTCTGCACACTGAGTTATGCATACGCTCCCAAAAGTTTGTCTTGAGCGTATTAAAGCCAGCATTTATAATTAAATCTGTAATTTATCCATTGCGTATCTAGTCAAATCCTGGTGGGGCTGAGGTAACCCAAACACAGTGAGTTTATACACCAAAAGGAAGGGGTTAAGGACAAAGAGCACATGCTTCCCTGTGTTACATAGCTTAGAGGGAAGTAAAGCTGTGGACACAAGAACAAAAGGAGCCTTAAGCCCAGGGGAATGAAGGGAGCCGATTTCAAAAGGGAAAGTTTCCACTTCCCTCAAGCCCTTGGAAGTCTATTCCGCCGCCCAGGACTCTCTGAATCTTCAGGAGCAACTACATTCTGTGACATGCCTAATCTCAGAACCCTGAATATTTCCTCTTGGAAAGCCACAGGGGAGTAATACTGCCAAAAGCACCATTACAGCTACAGCAGACATCCTTCGGTAACACCTATTGTACAGCCATGGGGAGCATCCAATGGCCAGCACTGCTCCACAGAGACCTATGTAGCTGGAGATACAGTGGGCCATGAAGAGCAGACTGGGAGGGCAAGCTTTTTATTTAGATATAAGTCCAATGCCTGATCCAGAAAGTGGCTGTGCATATGTAATTCTTTCTAAAGTAACTGTTAAATTCCACGCAGAGGGCAAAACTCTGATCTTGCCATCTCACAGCTCTGTTTATGAGTTGTCAGCCCCTCTTTTTTATGGGCAGCCTGGCTTACATTCTTTCTCTCTAGTTATCACTCACTAAGGAAGACTTCAACCCCTGTGCTAGGGCAGCAGCAGAGGCTCCAGCTCCTCCCCTGCAATTTAAGTGCCATAGATGACAGAGGAGAGAGGGGTGGCAGGATGTGTTCACTACTTTAGAGGAGTGGGTGTGATTAGATGTCCACAATGCAGGTCTTGAGTGGCTGAAGGATATGTGTTCTTCCCCTTTAGGATCTAATTAGTGCTCTGCAGGTGCATCAGTCTGGCCCAGTCCCATGCTCACAGCACTCAGGTCATCAGAGTAAATCATTCATTCAGTGATTTTCATGCACTGATTCCTGTAGAAGCTCTATCCTGTGTTACATTGCTACAAAACTCACAAGGCTCCAAACAGCCCATATAAATTAAAAATAAATACGTTAGACTGTGGATCCAGTGATAGACATTTCTTATTAAATGTACAGCACCTAGCATGCTGGAGCACTGGTCCATGAGTGGATGTCCTGCTACAGCAATACAAATAGTAAGGAAATAATAACAATAATACAAGTCCTTTCTCCTCTCACAAATATTTATGGCACTGCCACTTTGCTGAAGACTGATCTTGCATCTGATAAACTACAGGTTGTTTCATCGCTATTTTTCTTTTCACTTTCTACTTTTTTTCCCCTCTAGTCCCACTCAAAAGTAACTGAAACAAAAATAAGAGCTTTAAACGTAAGAAAAAATGAAAACAAAATCTCACTTCAAAAAATTTTTTTCATAATTTTCCAGTGGAAAAAATTAAAATGTTTTCCCTATTTGCTTTATTAGCAAAGTTGGGTTTTTAATCACAATTATAGATAAGAATTTTTTTTAAAATGTGTTTTTATTTGTTTTTTTCCCCCCCAAAAAAAGAACAAATTGCTAAAAATTAATTATTTTCCTACAATGTTTGATGAAATTCCAGTTTGCCAGGGGATGATTTATTTATTTATTTTATTTTGACCAACTCTTATATTGGGTCATCTTGTGCATTCCACTCAGCAAATGCAGGATTTTTTCCCTACAGTTATTTGCTCTTGCTTTGCTCAGTCCAATTTAAAGTTATCCAGTTGATGGGACTTCCACCATTTCCTTAAGAAACTTCATTGTGCTAGTAGATCTTACCATTAGGAAAATGTTCCTAAAATTAAGCATACAATTTCATTTGTTTCATTTCATCTGATTACTCAGACTTTACCAGTCCTTAACAACATTTGCTCCTTTTGGTTTCCGAACTATATCCCAGACTTGCACATATTCATAATACCCCCCCCTGTTAATTATCATTTGGCTTAGCTAAGCACATTTAGTTATTTTAATCTTTTATTAAAAGCCATTCCTCTAGCCTCTTAAGAAAACAATAATACAAATAATTAACAGAAATGTACTGCTTCCAGGTAACTGTTACTTCTAAAGTGCAGAAGAAATGTTTGGAATTCACAACTGGGCAACCTTTCATTATGAAAAACTTTAGAGCAGGAATCAGTCTCTTTTCTACTCTGCAAAACACTCACAATGGAACATTGCATCACGTGGTTTAGACCAACTCTCTCTGTGTTAAATTAGGGAAAGCAAAAGAGAGAAAAAGTAACTCAGCCAAATGTACACTCTTTGCTACTCTGGAGCTTTAGGTGTAGCTCATATTGTTCACACACTACCCTTGACTTATTTATTTGTCCATTTTCTTAGCACAAAGAATTCATATTCATCATTAGCTTGAAATTTATAACATTTTGGGGTAGATGCCTTCTTCTTTCTTCTCCCCCTCCCCCCAACATCTGTTTTGAAGTAATACTTGTCATTTAATGCAAAATAAATCTGGTGATAGTCCAGAAACACAGAACTTTGAATAAAATGGCACCATCTGCTTTGGAGACCTAGGGCAGTAGTTTTATGAAAGAACTCATGCTGTACTGCGAAGCTCAAAATAATCTTCCTGACAAATACATATGGTAAATGTTCAGCGAAGCAATATACGGTGAAGACAGCAGCCATTTCTAGCAAACATCAACCGGGCAGTCCCAGAAACACCTCCTGCTTTACCATGGATTTAGGCCAGAATCCTGCTGCTTGGCTATCTCTGTTTTCTCCCCCATAAAACACAGACACACACACCCAGCAGTTTACTGTCACAGGGACTTTCACTAAAATAATTATTTGCCAAATAAATTAGATGATTCCGTTAGAGCTCCAGTTTCTTGGAACACTGTCTATTTGGCTGGAAATACCTTTTGGTCTCATATGTTTATACTATTTAAAAAAACAACAACACAGAAAACTTACAAAAGCAAGCTAGTCTTAAGCATTAAAGAGGATGTCTTGGGATCTCTGTTTTCTTCCTAGCTTTAAGCTTTTTTAAATCAGTGTAAACACTACATACATATATCTAATTGTGAATTTATTGTATTTAATAACTAATGAAACAAAACTGGGAAGAGTCTTAAATCCAGCCCAACAAAAACAATACTTGAAAAGTTTGGAGCTACTTTCTAAAGTGTGACACACTTGGATGATTAAACTCAGCACAGACAAAAGTAAAATAGATTTTGCTTACAGAGGGCCAAATCTTTCAACCCTTAACACAAAAATAAAATAATGCTTATTCATGCAAGTATTCCGAACGTAGTCAATGGAATTGACAGCTCACATAAATAAGAGTGGCAGGATCAGGCTCCAGTGCATCACACACAAATAGAAAAACTGAATGTAAAACATGTAGGATATAAAGCAAAGGAGCTGCAATGACAAAGGAGTTGCTACCTCTATTGGGAACAGCCTGGGAGCCAATCAATTTTCTACTCAGCCACAGACTTTCTTGGGCAAGTCGCTCAGTATTTCTGTGCCTCAATTCTCCTTCTGTAAAATGGGGGCAATACCACTGACCTCCCTCACAGGGGTGCTGTGAGGATTACAGGATAAAGACTGGAGACACTCAAACAATATGGGAATGGAGCATATATAATTACCTAACACACAATAAAAATTATAGACAAAAGGCCCTGATTCAAAGCTCACTGGGAGTCTTTCTATTCACCTCACTGGGTTTTGGATCAAGCCCTGAAGAAAGAATGTGTCTTGACCAATGGTTTGACCAAGAAAAACAAAAGAGTAAGAAAGAAAAATGCAGTTATTTAGTGTGCTATGTATTTTTCTAGTTTAAATTGTTTTTCTTTTAAATTAATACATATTTTTCACAGTAAATGCCAACGTGCTTATTACTTTTCCTATGTGCTGTTAAGTGTTAAGGTTGCAATAGACATCAATTTGTTCTTTCACTTTATTATTCATTGACAGCAACACAAAAGAAATCAATAACATTACATTACAATACCCCCAAGTGAAAGTTCGCAAGAGTGCTTGACTACAAATTTGGATTCATAAGCAGAATACATATGAAAATAAAAAGGTAAGCTATGTTAAAATAAAACAAAATAAAAAAGACATTTAAGCCTGATTTTTCAAAAGTTGGGGGCTCTGTGGATTATATTTTGCCTTCAGTTATATTTGTGTAACAGAGCAGAAACTGGATTTCAAAAACAAGGTAGCTAAAAACATTGCTATAAGGAGTATAATAGGTAAACAGACCAAACATGTAATGCAAATATGTTGCCCTTACAGGAAGTCCTCTGCTGGCAACTCAGCTGAAAAGTGGTATTTTTGCTCACTCTCCTCTTCTGTATAATTCTACCATTTCTTTCTATTTTTCAGGTTGAGAGCTGCATGCAATTGGACAAAATGTCTTGTCAGTCTGTCTCTGTGACATGAAAGGTGTAATCAGCATTGAACTACTGTTGGACAATGAAGTCCTGCCCCCTCGTATGTTTAGCCTTTGAGAGTGTTCTAATGATCTCATGCTTCTTTCTGGTGTTTCACTGGTTAAGTATGTTATCCCTTAATCTCATACGGTATGTTTTCTTTACAGTATAACACCAAGAGCTGGCCCTGTGTCAACTGATGGGCTTGTGGGCTTCAGGTTATGGGCTATAAAATTGCAGTGTAGACATTTGGGCTCAAGCTGCAGCCTGGGCTCTAGGATGCTCCCCATTCTATTTCCAGCCTGAGCCCAAACATCAACACTGCAATTCTATAGCCCCTCGGCCTGATCCTCACAAGCCTGAGTCAGTTGACACAAGCCAGTCACAGGTGGTTTGTGGCCATGTAGACACTAGAGCTCTCCTTTCAGAATCTCAGAGAACTTAAATCTTGAGTGTGTGATTGTGAACTAATCTCTTAAAACCTAGTGTTTTTCTAATTTACTTTCCAGCTCTTTAACACTTAATTTTCCAAAGAATAGCCTCCCACCCTATTGCTACAGAGAAAGTGACAGAGAGAAACAGGTTTTAATTGCTTTTATGTACTGCCAGTGAGGATCTCCTTCTGAAGATATTTGACTTTAAAGTCCTGATCCTGCAAAGATCTGAATGCATTCTAAATGGTGGTCAGCGCTCATGAATTCATTGGGAATTGAAGGGGCTCAGTTGTAGACATCACACTCACACCTTCTTGTCAACTGTTTGAAATGGGCCACACTAATTACCACTACAAAAGTGATTTTTCCTCCTATTGATAATATCTCACTTTAATTGAATTGTCTCGTTAGAACAGACCCTCCACTTGGTAAGGCAACTCCCATCTTTTCATGTACTATGTATATATATCTTCCTACTGTATTTCCCACTCCATGCATCTGATGAAGTGGGTTTTAGCTCACGAAAGCTTATGCCCAAATAAATTTGTTAGTCTCTAAGGTTCCACAAGTACTCCTTGTTGTTTCGACTGTATTAGTATCTTACAGGATCAATTCTTTTTTTTAAAAAAGCCAAATAATGAAGCATGAACCCAAAACAGCACAAGGAGTGGATTTAAAAACTCTACAGCTGCATGGCTTAGTGCTGCTTTCCCCACGTCTTACGTTGGGTTCACAGTGTTTGTGCTGTCTTTCAGTTTGGAGTAAGACAGGGACTATTCTGCAGTTCAGGCTCTTCACGTATCAGAGAGAGATTATGATTTTGTATTTAAAAGGTAATTATGTATTTCTCAACCCCAAATGTATTTCTTTTCTCCTAGCTTGAGATGACAAAGCAGGAGATTTTATTTCATTTTTTTTTAAATTAAAACATTAGTGGGTCACCTTTTAATTGATATATCCACATCCCAGGGATTTCATACACCTAACCAGGCAATCAAATATGCAGTAAAGACCAAAAAAGGACAAAAAATGTGAAGATAGAAATTAAGAGGAACCCCATGGGACATTATTATGCAATGGAAGAAAAAAGGCTGAAGATCCCACTCCTGAGAAAAGCAGAATGTTTCCAACTGAGGTGTTGAACACACTTAACTCCAACCAATGTAAATGGGTGTTGTCAGAACCAAGCAGTTCCCAGGAAGAGTTCTGCACTATGCAGCTTTGGCTGCTTGATGGGCTGATTAACTTTTTCATGTCTGAAATGTCACTTAATTCTTCAAAAGGCTGCTAAAAAATTAGCATTGTACATGGAAAACTGTACAAAAGGGAAATGGCTCAAAAAAGGAATTTTATTTCCACTTCCTGTACCTGGTTAAAAGGCAAGATTGCTGGCACTGTGGTCAGAGTTTGGTCCTGGCACATGGACAAGCATATTGCACCCAGGAAACACCATGGTGTGGTAGAAATTTAGAAAAGATGAGTAGCATAGCTGGTCATGTGCCCCACAATCAGATGCCTCACATGGTGAGTGGCCTAAAGTTGGATCAAGGTCCCAACTAGTCCAAGATGGAATGGCCCAGCACTAAAAGAGGGCCAAAGCTCACAGGAGAATGGATTTGACTAGATTGATAAATTACTGTAATCAGAAACTTAAAACAAACTAGACTAGTACTAATCAGCAAAATTCTATTTTTCTCATACTCCTATCTTTCAGTTCTATCTAGTTCTTACAAATCACCTTTTGTAAACATACTGTACAATACATCTGACAGTGCAAGTGACAACAGGATAGTTGACTCCTACAGCAACTCTGATTTGAGGAATGGAAAGTGATTTGTCATCAAGCGAAAAGCTACTGTATCATAGGTGAATGGTTCTTCCAATCTGAGAATTAATTTGGCCACTGCTCCACCTATTTAGTTATACAAGTAATTCATTTCAATTGGACCTTTCAGATAAATAAAGGTTTAATGTCAAAACCCAGTTACACCTTTTATCATTACCATTAGAATCCAAGAGTACTATACATATGTGTTAGAGCTGCAGGACTGGCCCTCCCACAAGAGGAAAACTTTACTTTAAATTTGGGTTACCATAAAAACCAACAAGCCTATGTAATGAAATTATTTTCTCATACCAGCTGTTTTCTTTATTTCCTTATTGTTGGCCTCAGCCTGATTCTCTGTTTGGAAAATCCTTGTTTTGTACTCTTTATGTCTCTACATACATGTTTTTTGGCATGCTGTGATTGTTTCAATATCCTTCTCAAAAGTTAATTACGCAAACCAGTTCACCCTTTGACAACCAACTGTTTTCATATTCCAGATAAGATTTTTGGATTTGGCAAGATTTCTGAAATACTTTTGAACAAGAAATAAAGAGTATGTTAAAGAATTGTTGAGGGCAGCGGTACATATATAACGAGAGATTCCATCACTGTGAAAGGTCCATCCAGGCATTACTTTCTAGATGTTTTAAGAGGAGTTGAGTTCAATTACACAGCATTAGATACAATTGATCATCATGATCCTCCATTCATACGGGGATAAATCAAGAGTTACTTCAATTAAGTCAGAGTTACACTAGGACAAAAATGGTGTGATAGTAGAATCAGGCTCATTTTTTTAAGAATCAGTTGCTTCCAGGAATTGCAGATGCCGGAATATAAGAATTACCATAATGATCATATCATGTCTAAACCACCCATGTCATGAGAGGAGCCGATGATTGCTGGATTGACCACCACACTGGTGAAGTCAGTCATGTGCATAGAAAGCAATCCAAATCACACAGATGGCAATACAGCATCCAAAGACTTTAATCCTCAGTGCACCAAGAGAATTTCCAAATACTCCTCAGTGAAAAACTGGCCATATGCATCCCTGGACATGACAACACAGGTGTTGAAGACGACTGGGAAGCCCTAAAACAGACCATCCATGAGGTTTGCGAGGAATCCATTGGCCTTGCTATCTGCCACCATCAGGACTGGTCTGACAACAACAACACTGAAATTACAGCCCTTTTGGACCAAAAGAGAAAAGCTTTCTGCGACTAGAAAAATGAACCACTATCCAGTCAGAAGCAGAGCCCTTTCCATCAGCTCAAAGCTGAAGTTCAAAGGAAGATCCAAGAAATCAAAAACAAATGGTGGGAGGACAAAGCAAAAAAATCCAAACATTCACTGACAGACATGATATGCAGAGCTTTTTTTGTGAGACAAAGACCCTGTAGGACCAAGCTTATGTGGCCTCACATCTCTGAGATCCAAAGATGGTAGTACCCTTCTTAAAGATATAAAATCCATCAAAGTGCACTGGAAGGAACACTACTCAAAGACTCTAAATAGAGAATCAACTGTGTCTGACGACACCATCAACTCTATCTCTCAGCACCCAATCTGGGACACTCTAGGCAACCCATGAACACCTGAGGAGGTCTGCAAAAAAATTAAACAAATGAAGGACAATAAAGCACAAGGCCCTGGTGGCATACCAGCTGAAGTACTGAAAGTGGGAGGAGAAACACTGACTAGTAAGCTTCACTTGCTGTGCCTCAAAATCTGGCATGCCGAAGAAATCCCTGCTGACTTTCATAACGCTAATATTGTCACCATTTTCAAAAAGGGAGACAGGGCTGATTGTGGCAACTATTGAGGCTGTCATAAACAGATAAGAAAAGTTAATAGCACAGAAGTACTTTATATCTCTTTGACTGTAAAGGGTTAACAAGATCAGTAAGCCTGGCTGTCACCTGACCCGAGGACCAATCAGGAGACAGGATACTTTCAAATCTTGAGGGAGGGAAGTTTCTGAGTGTGCTGTTAGAATTTGGTTGTTGTTCACTCTGGGGGCTCAGAGGGATCAGATGTGCAACCAGGTTTCTCTCCAATCTCTCCAATACAGGTTCTTATAAGTTCAGACTTGTAAGTACTAGTAGATAAAGCGAGTTAGGCTTATGTTTGTTTTCTTTATTTGCAAATGTGTATTTGGTTGGAAGAAGTTCAAATGTGTATTTGGCTGAAAGGAGTTCAAATTGGTATTTTGCTGAAAAGATTCTAATTTGTACTTGTATACTTAGGCTGGGAGGGTGTTCCCAGTGTCTATAGCTGAAAGACCCTGTACCTATTCCATTTTTTTAAAATTTACAAAGATAATTTTTACTGTTTTTTCTTTCTTTAATTAAAGGCTTTTCTTGTTTAAGAACCTAATTGTTTTTTTATTCTGGTGAGACCCCAGGGGACTGGGTCTGGATCCACCAGGGAATTGGTAGGGAGAAAGGAGGGAAGGGGGAGAGAGAGGCTAAATTCTCTCTGTGTTAGGGTTACTGTCTCTCTCAGGGAGAATCTGGGAGGGGAAAAGAGAAGGAGGGAGGAAGATGAATTGTCCTCTCTGTTTTGTGATTCAAGGCGTTTGAATCACACAGTGATCTTCCAGGGTAACCCAGGGAGGGGAAGCCTGAGAGAGGCAACGATGAGGGAAAGGGTTTACTTTCCTTGTGTTAAGATCCAGAGGGTCTGGGTCTTGGGGGTCCCCGGGCAAGGTTTTGAGGGGACCAGAGTGTACCAGGCACTGGAATTCCTGGTTGGTGGCAGCGCTACAAGTACTAAGCTGGTAATTGAGCTTTGAGGAATTCATGCTGGTACCCAATCTTTTGGACGCTAAGGTTCAGAGTGGGGATTATACCATGACAGAGGCACTGCCCTCCTCTCCATCGCTGGGAAGATTCTTGCTTCTTGATTCTTGATTCTTTTCACAGACAGGCAGATCCAGAAAAAATGTCAAGAACACCAGGAGTTGTATATGCCCTTTATCGATCTGACCAAAGCCTTCAACTCAGTCAGCTGTGACACTCTATGGAAAATCATGTCAAAGTTTGGCTGCCCAAGCAAATTTATCACCATTATAAGAGTCCTCTATGACCAGGTGACTGCCTCCATCTTGTGCAATGGCTCTACCTCTAAGCCCTTTGTCAGCAGGACACGTAGGACAGAACTCTAAGGCTTTTCCATGCTATGTACTGTGAAGCTTGTGTTTGAGACAAAGAAAGTACAAGCCACATGGCAAAAGATATAAAAGACAGCTGCACTATCTCCACTTTGTCTTCATTCCTGCTTCTTACTTTGGAGTAAGTTTTCTACAAACTGAAGCTCTGAACAAAGGACTTAATGACCCATCCAAGCTGTGGATGTGTTCTAGAGTGACTTTCATCCAGCAAACTCACCACACTGCTAAGTACCTGCTATATGGATTTTGTAGTCTTATGTATGTATCGATTGCTTGACTATTTAAAAAATGTCCTTGTTGTTCTCTTTCTTTCTTTTATAATAAATTTTTAGTTTTAGGTGCTAAAGGATTGGCTGGCAGCATGGCATTTTGGTAAGATCTAAGCTAATATTGGCCTGGTAATGTGTCTGGCCCTTTGGGGTCAGAAGAATATTTTGTATAATGACCAGAGATTCTAAATGACTTCTCATTGTACTGGGCCTATATTATGATTGGGAGCCAGAGAACTGGAATGCAATAAAGAGGACTATGTGATTTCTTTTTAGCTTCTTGATAACCAATGTGGGGGATCAGGAGCAAAGTTTGTGACTGGTTGGTGAGTCTAACTTCAGTGTTAACCACCAGTTCTGGGTGAATCTGCTCTCCTTTTCGCAGCCTGCTCTGATGCTGGCATTTTCAATGAGAGCCACCTCAGGGACCCTGCATCCAGGGGCCGCTCCAGGCACCAGCGCACCAAGCATGTGCCTGGGGCACCAAGCCATGGGAGGGTGCCTGCCAGTCAGGCAGCGTTCAGCAGTGCGCCTGCAGGAGGTCTGCTGGTCCCGAGACTTCAGTGGCAATTCGGCGGCGAGTACGCCAAAGGCGCGGGACCAGTGGACCTCCCGCAGAACCACCGCCGAATCCGTGTTACCAGCGGACCTCCTGCAGGCATGCCACCGAAGGTCATCTGACTGCCATGCTTGGGGTGGCAAAATACATAGAGCCACCTCTGCCCGTGTCACAGGTGGTGGTTGTTTTGCCCTGGAATTTGGGATTGGTGAATCCATTTTTATAAATTAAAAATGCAAAAAACCCACAGTGGAATAAGTATACTTAGCAAAGTGATTCTTTATAAACCCATGCTTCCTACTGATCAAGACTCTGTTACGTTAAGATGTCTTTGATTCTTCTCCTATGATACCTGCTTCATTTTTACTAGGGATAGAAGTCAAATTTATGGGACTCTAATTGAGAGGGTCACTTTTCCCCCCTTCTTTTTCTTCTTCTTTAATCAGCACTGTATCTGTTTTCTTCCAGTGTTCTGGTACTGTCCCCTTATGGACTCATCAGAAATAATTGTCCATAGTTCAGTGTGTGTGTGTGTGTGTGTGTGTGTGTGTGTGTGTGTGTGTGTGTGTGTGTGGAGGGGTGGTCAAGAAAGGGGGGAAGACATGAAGAGAGGTTAGGCTCCCAACTCCCATCGACTTTCAATAGGAGCATGGTACCCACCTGCCCTTTGTAGCTTTGAAAATCTCCTCCTGCGTGTTTACTAGTTTCATTAATATCCTGGAAAGTATGTATTCTGAACTGGTTGATTTGCATAGGTTCAAATATCCCCTATCCCTTAGTGTTCTTCATTAAGTTATTTTTACAGGGTTTTCTTACCTTACTAATTAGCCATACTACTGGTCTACACTTTCCTTTTTGAAGTAGATTTAAAAATGGAAATAGCATGTCAGATATTTTGAATCACCACTCAATCATTGCCTGGTCCCCCTTCTTATCTATTTACTGGATCTGCTTTCTCCTTAGTGATTCATTTTCCATTGATATATTTATAAATGACCCTTTTCACCTTGACCATTATGGCTAGCATTAAGTCATTTTGTGCTTTTGCTACCTTTATCTTTTCTTCAACAACTATAATATGCATATTAGTTATTGGGAATCCAGATAGTATTGTTGCAAATGTTTATTATTACCATCACAAGTCAATGCATGCTTTCACCTTAGATAACAGTTTTTGCTGGGGAAACTCAAAGATAAGTGTGTTATGAATAAATGATTTTGCTTGAAGCCTCAGTAGTTACTGAATCACAACCTTTTAATCTTTTATATACTCCTCTGCAAAAACAATTAATATCTAATGATAAGGAATCTATAAAAAGAACTCAGGTGATGTTAGCTGGTAATTTTTTTTAAAAAACCCACGAGTTTGGAACATTTTCAATTAATCTTTCAAATTACCAATGATTGTAGGTCAAGCATATTTAAGTATTGGTATCTAGACCTAAAATGGGCACTGCCACAGAGGCTAAACATAACTTTCATTAACAAAACATAATTTGCTTTCAGTTATGTGTAGTGTCACTAAAGAGCTAATCATAACTGTGAGCCTAATTCACTCTGCAGTTACCCCAGGTTTACACTGGTATAACGCCACTGAAATCAGTGGATTTATGCTGACATAAATCTGTAGCAATGTAGTGGTGAATCAGGTTCCCTGTACTGATAACATTCTAAGTAAGGAAATATACAGCCAATGCTTCTAGCTCAGAAAATGTGACTATGTTAGCACCTTATCAAAGAAAGAGGATTTAGTCTTATAACACATCTCAATACCTCTGAAAAATCTCACCACAATTTCTTGTTTAATAAGCTTTTTCATAAAATCCAAATGACATGGTAAGTCAGTGCTGGATGGACAGTGAACTCTGTGCTCCAAATTATTCTTGGATAACTTGAGTTAACTATTGGAAAAAAAAAAGTTAAACAGTGTGAAATGGCCATTTTTATTACAAACTATGCTGAAAATTTATAATTATTTGTACAAATACGTTTAGTCTGATCCACAAATTCAACTGAATTTCATATCCACCTGTTGCAAATAAAAGAGCAACAGAACTATTATAAAGTGTGTGCTGGAATGAAACATTGACATTTATTTTTGTGGTTTTTATCTTAATTAAACTTTTGGAAAAAGAGAAAATTGGGTCCTTGTTGTGTCTAATTTTATCTCTTAATTGAACTTGTAATACATACACATGGTATCAGCATGAAGAAGGAGATGAGTTCCAATGGCTCATAGGCTGATTTGATTCAATACAAAGTTTAGTTTATTTCAGTGACAATAAGTTGTTCAGAAGGGACAGTAATCAGTGTTCAAAGGGAAAAGAGTGGAGCTCTCTGGGGTGGAGGTCCAGCACTTTTCCCCAGCAGCACAGGGATAAATCTCCTGAACTTTTTACAAAAATATTTATTACTGTTTCAACTGAAGTAGAAAAAAATGCAATGAAAAAAACTGAAGGCTAAAGGGAAATGATTTCAAAGGCAGATATTCGTAAAGGAAATCCTGACTCATGCCCCGTTCTCTGACGTACAAGTTATGGCTGTGCAGAAAAGTGGAAACTCTAAGTTTCAACTTAAAGAATTTTCCTGCATTTCTTCTAGGAAGTCACTGCAAAGTCACTGAAATCTATGGAAAGACTCTGACATCAGAGGGGTTTGGCTCAGACCCATATTGAGAGGTGGAGATAATAGTTTTCCCCCCTATTAAGGTGGCCGGAAGGTCCAAACCTAAGACCTGTGAAGACTTTGGGTCCTTTGCATTGCTGCCTGCCACATTCCTGGGCCCCTGGATAGTACAGCTTCTGCTAACTCCTATAGGAGTCACATTGTCAGGGACTCTTTATACCGCAGCTGTGCTCAAAGCCAAGCTCAGAGGGGAGTGGAGACGACTTAGCATAGCATAGTTGCGGAGGTCACAAAAATAAAATTGATCTGGTTTGCTATGTGAGTTGGGGAGTGGATGAGGAATCTAACAGAGCATGGCTACCACCCTTTCCAGCACTGCCCCATCATGGAATTGGGACCACAAAAAATAGGGGTTCTTTTTCACTAGCCTTAATCTACGTAGCATAGCTAAAAGTAGCAGTAAAGCTGTGGAGACAGAGGCTTCAGTGCATGATAGCAACACGAGTATGTACCCAGGGTTCTGGGTACATTGTACAGGTCATGCCTAAGCCACTGTGGGTTCACTGCTAATTTTAGCAGTGCTCGGTAGGTTAAAACTAGTGCCGGTATGTCTACCCAAGCTACAATCACACCTTCGATGCCAGTGTAGACATACCCTAACAATGTTACTTTCCCTGCCCCAGAGCTGAGCACTTTATGGGAAGGGGCAGGAGGAAGAGGCACAATTCCATTATAATTTGGTCAGAGATGGCAGGGCGAAGGGATGGTGGTAACAAGAGTTAAAGGGACCGAGAGAAAATTGTTCCTTTAGTCCCTGCTACAGCAAGTGACCATGGGATTCTGCTGATTTTTATTTTAGTTCAGTTAGTGAGTGACCCACCTGGGAGTCACATCCAGAGAAATAGTGATGATTGAAATGTGGAGACAAAGAGGGTGTGAACGCAAGTCAGGCAAATTTATTAACAAAAAATTGAATGAGTATTTCCAGACCTCTCCCATCTCCACACAAGTATTTTCCTACCTCTAACTGAGACATACAGAGCCAAAATCACCCTCTCTTACACCTGACTAATGTCATCAAATGAAATTTCAGTGAATTCCCTGGGCGTAGCAAACGGCAGAAACTCAGTGGCCTTGCTTAATTTTTCTGCATTCTTTTGTTTCACAATTGTGTTTTTAAAATGCTCAGTGAAGCACTGCATCATAATTTCTTTTCTGCAGAGTCGGCACATGGATTTCATTCTTCTGCTGCTGACGGACCTTCTGTTAATCCAGGTTAAACCCAAGTTACACCATGAGTTAAAACAAAAGGAATAAATTTATGCCAATAGAGAATAATATAAACGGCTGCAGCTTTCTGTTACTAATCAGTTTTGTAAATGTTTCATTTTTCTATGAAAAGTTTATTGAATCATCTACAAAGAGGAACTGGAAACAGTTGATTTATTTTCATGTAGCTTTAACCTATTTACCTTTGTTTGAGTCATATTTTCCATAATATTTTCTATTCATCTTCTTTCATCTGGAGGCACAACTTTTTTAAAAAAAATCAATATCTGGGGTTTATTAATGACTGTATATATGGCATAAAACTCATGAACTAACATAAGGCATTAATATGAGCAGCACACAAAACATTACTAGAAAAGGTGCTTTCCACATTTAGTTATGGGGAACTCACCATGTTTTTAATGCCTAATTGAATAGCTGTCTGCATTTTAATTGTTATCTTTAAAAATAATAAAATTGTTATTTGCTGGTAATTTCTCAACTCTTCTGTGAGTAGTCTTGTGACACAAGAATATTAAACAGAGGTCACAGAATTCTAACAATTACTCAACAGGGTAATTTTGGAGGTTTTTTTTTTTTTAAATGGCATCAAATTTATTTTTTACTTGCATGTTGCTTCTCTTTCAAATTTTCCGAGACCATTGGGATATGCTTAAAGAGACTCTTGGACTCTTTTTAAAAATTGCTCTTCACTTTTTGTAAAGTGAGAATCAAGATGAATAGATTAATCTTGGGTAAATCTTGGTCTTTAAAATACAAATGCTCATAGAAGGCAAAATACACACACAGGTAGAAGCCCGCTTTCTGTTCAGGAAAGTGTGTGCACCAATAAGACAAACACATCTACTTTCTATCCCTTTCTCTGCCACTAGCTTAGTGTGTAACCTTGGGCAAATCACTTAACAACTTTGTGCTGCTGTAAAATGGAGATAATTATATTCACACATTTTCGAAAAGCACTTTGAAGTCCATGGACAAGATGTGCTATATAAGTGCTAATTATTATTAATATAACTGTATAATGGTCAACAGGGCTGGGGCCAATAACACTTCATATTGGGTTCGTCTACAGTACCCGCCAAATCGGCGGGTAGTGATCGATCTATCGGGGATCGATTTATCGCATGTAGTGTATATGTGATAAATCGATCCGCGATCGCTCTCCCGTCGACTGTTGAATTCCAGCTTGGCGAGAGGTGGAAGCAAAGTCGACGGGGAAGCCACGGCACGCCGCAAGGACGTGAAGTAAGTAATTTAAATTTGATCTAAAATATGTCAACTTCAGCTACGCTATTCTGGTAGCTGAAGTTGTGTATCTTAGATCGATCTCCCCCCAGTGTAGACCAGGCCACTGAGGCTGTTGCTAGTCTTTGAGAACAGCAGGGTGAAGAGACCAGAAGGTCAGCTGGTAACAGGGAAAATATACTCCCGCAAAGAATCTGGGTCACCCTGGATGATGATAACTACCCCAGAAGTATACAGCTGGGAGGTAGAAGTAGGAGGCAGAAGCATTGCAAAGGAGGTCAGTGGACAAGTTACAAGTTTAATCCAGAGTTTCTCAAACAGAGGTGGCCGCTTCTGTAGGGAAAGCCCCTGGCAGGCCGGGCCAGTGTGTTTACCTGCCCCGTCCGCAGATCTGGCCGATCGCAGCTCCCACTGGCCACGGATCGCAGTTCCGGGCCAATGGGAGCTGCTGGAAGCAGCGGCCAGTAAGTCCCTCGGCCCACGCATCTTCCAGCAGCTCCCATTGGCCCGGAACCGCGATCAGCTGGACCTGTGGATGGGGCAGGTAAACACACCGGCCTGGCCCAGCAGGGGCTTTCCCTACAGAAGCAGCGACCCCTGTTTGAGAAACCCTGCTTTAATCCTTGTCCCCATCCCCCAGGCTACCTCATACTTCTGCAATGCTACAAGTGCTCCTGCCCACCCCTAGATGACTGTCTTGGATGTGGGCACAACATTGTGGCTAGTTACTCCACCCCAACTGACTTGGCTATTTCAGGGAGAAGTAACAATGCCAATGCTCCCCTCCCCAATGCCAGTTCTCTTGGATATGGGTTACTTTCCTGAACCTCCACACCAAGATGTCTCAAGTGCTTTGAGTGGGAGCAAGGCACTAGTGCTCCCTCCCTCCAACTCCCACACATTAGAACAGCAAGTTTTAACTTCTTCAGGCAGCTACTATTGACTTAGGCTCTGCCCCTAATAAAACAAATCTATCTAAGTATGAGGAGGACTTCTACATGTGAAAATTCAGAGGCTCAGTAAGGGCTCCTAAACATCCAAAATTAACACAGATTAAATTATTTTTACAAAAATAGTTGATAAAAAGGTATTGACCACTTAATAAACAATAATATCTAGCACATATATAATGATTTTCATATGGAGATCTCAAAACATGTTACAAATGTATCATTATTTCCATTTTACAAATGAGGAAACTGAGGTACAGACAGGTGAAGTGATTTATCCCAGGCAGCGTTAGGTATAGAACCCAGGTCTCCTGAATCCCCGTGCTAGCACACACTGATCTTGGCAGTGAGAAAAACTGCACATTAATCAGGAAACCCATTTAACTGGACTATTTCTCCAGTAACCAATTTCACTATTCTTAAACGAAGGGCAATAACTGCAACTCAGTCCTGATATAAATAACAAAATCACACTTCGTGGAAATGCATTTGGCTGGCACCAATGTGTTAAATAGTGAGTAGCCATTTGGAAATATATGTAAACTCTAACCTCCAATGTCTATTTTTATTTACTATGAAAAATAAATACAAAATACAGAGAATATCATTTTTACTCTTATGCTTTCATTCTGCCTTGTATTTAATTGCATGTTAGATATTTTTAGACTTAATCGGGACAGGCACTTAATTGGAAAATATATGCAAACCAATGAGATTCCCCAAATATGACAATTCTACTGTAGTTTGCTGCAAAATTTAATATTATCCAGCATTTCCAACAGGATTGCAATAGTCTAGGGACATTTAACCCAAAGTTTTCATAAGCCCTGCAACTAAAGAGGGGCGGAAATTGAAGACATATCAGCTGGCATGTGAACAATAGCTAAAGTAAGATGAAAGAAAATTAAACACATGTGGACATTTTCAAGGGGAACAGGGGTATATTGTGTATATTACCAAGCATACTGCTTTGACAAGTTATCCTAGAGAGAGACTGTCTTCCTGTCACAGTCCTGTTTTTTTTACTTATTCTAAGCTTTTATATGCCTTAATACTGTGAAAATAGAGTTTCTTTTGATATGTTTGTTTTTCAGTTACCTGTCAGCAAGATCCATTTCGGACCTAACCTAAACAAATTCCATGTGGGCTATAAAAGAAAGCAATCCCTTGGTGAATCCCATTTGTAGAAGTGTTCTTTGAGCTACTGTCTGTCTGTCCCAGTTCTATGTAACTCTACTGATCAAACAAGGACAGGATCACGCAAGCCTAAAGGGAAAAACAATTGAAGACAGTTGGCAGTTTTTCAAAGAGACATTATTAAGGGCACAAGAGCAAACTATCCCACTGCGTAGGAAAGATAGGAAGAGACCACCCTGGCTTAACTAGCAGATCTTCAATGATCTGAAACTGAAAAAAGAGTCCTACAAAAAGTGGAAACAAGGTCAGATTACAAAGGATGAATATAAACAAATAACACAAATATGTAGAGATAAAATTAGAAAGGCCCAGACACAAAATAAGATTGAACTAGCTAGAGACATAAAGAGTAACAAGAAAACATTCTACAAATATATTAGAAGCAAGAGGAAGACCAAGGACAGGGTATGCCCATTACTCAATGAGGGGGAAAAAACAATAATTAAATGTGGAAATACCAGAGGTGCTTAATTACTTCTTTGTTTTGGTTTTCACCAAGAAGGTTGGTGGTAATTGGATGTCTAACATAGTGAATACCAGTGAAAATGAAGTGGGCTTAGAGGCTAAAATAGGGAAAGAACAAGTGAAAAATTACTTAGACAAGTTAGATGTCTTCAAGGCACTAGGGCGTGATGAAATGATTCCTAGAATACGCAAGGGGATGACTGAGGAAATATCTGAGTCATTAGCGATTATCTTTGAAAAGTCATGGAAGACGGGAGAGATTCCAGAAGACTGGAAAAGGGCAAATATAGTGCCAATCAATAAAAAGGGAAATAAGAACAACCTGGGGAAATACAGACCAGTCAGCTTAACTTCTGTACCCAGAAAGATAATGGAACACATAATTAAGTAATCAATTTGCAAACATCTAGAAGATAATAAGGTGAGTAACAGTCAGCATGGATTTGTCAAGAACAAATTGTGTCAAACTAACCTATTGGGGGAAGTGGTAGATGTGATATATCTTGACTCTAGTAAGGCTTTTGATATGTATCACATGACTTTCTCATAAACAAACTAGAGAAATACAACCTAGATGGAGCTACTATAAGGCAGGGGCATAACTGGTTAAAAAACCATTCCCAGAGAGCAGTTATCAGTGGTTCACAGTCATGCTGGAAGGGCATAACGAATGGTGTCCCCCAGAGATCAGTTCTGGGTCTGATTCTGTTCAATATCTTCATCAATGATTTAGATAATGGCATAGAGAGTACGCTTTTAAAGTTTGTGGATGATACCGAGCTGGAGAGGGTTGCAAGTGCTTTGGAGGATAGGATTATAATTCAAAATAATCTGGACAAACTAGAGAAATGGTGTGAAGTAAATAGGATGAAATTCAATAAGGACAAATGCAAAATACTCCACTTAGGAAGGAACAATCATTTGCACACATACAACATGGGAAATTACTATCTAGGAAGCAGTACTGTGGAAAGGGATCTGCGGGTCATAGTGGACCACAGACTAAATTTGAGTCAACAGTGTAACGCTGTTGCCAAAAAAGCAAACATCATTCTGGGTTGTATTAGCAGGAATGCTGTAAGCAAGACACGAAAATTAATTCTTCTGCTCTGCTCCACACTGATTAGGCCTAAACTGGAGTATTTTGTCCAGTTTTGGGCGTCACATTTCAGGACAGATGTGGACAAAGTGGAGAAAGCCCAGAGAAGAACAACAATAATGATTAAAGGTCTAGAAAACATGATCTATGAGGGAAGATGAAAAAAATGGGTTTGTTTAGTCTGGAGAAGAAATGACTGAAAGGAGACATAAAGTTTTCAAGTACATAAAATTTTGGGGGAGAGGAGGACGGGAGAAAAATGTTCTTCTTAACCTCTGAGGATAGAACAAGAAGCAATGGGCTCAAATTGCAACAAAGGAGGCCTTAGTTAGGAAAAACTTGCCAACTGTCAAGGTGGTTAAGCACTGGAATAAATTGCCTGGGGAGGTTGTGGAATCTCCATCTCTTCCAGTCCTAAGATTCTATGTCACTGAGGTGCTGAATTCCTCCTGTGAAATTCTGAGAGCCCTCAACTTCCATTTTATTTCAGTGGAGTTACAGATGCTCAACATTTTTGCTGGAAAACAGGTAAGAAATAAATTGACCCAAGACTACGGCATAGATTGCCACTCCAATTACAAATGTAAACTCCATTGGTGAAGTTTACTGGTGAAGCACCATGAAAAAGTATCCTTAAATACAACCACAAGAGGTAGGGAGGACCCAGGGTATAACACAGACTTCACTTACACATATCTGATGGCTCTAATGTACCCACGGTCTGGAATAGAGGCCTGGGAGTGGGGGAGAGGAATACAGCATCCTCACACTCAAGTCCTTAGTTGGGGTTTTGGATTCGCTTCCCTAACCACTTGGTTCCTCATCGTATAGAGCCCTAATAATCATAATAATAATCTTTGACTTCAGGCAGATGGTTACAGAAGCAAGCACATGTGAACTCACATCAAACTTATCCAATACCTTTAATACTTGTGATTGATCGAATGTATCAATTATACTCATATTATACACCCACAGTGAGAGGTTCTGATGTTGCACAAACAAAATAGTTATGGCAAAGATGCTATATGAATCTTTGATGTACAAGTACTAAGGATGAAACTCTTCAGGAAAACTCTTAGTTACACCATGCTTTTAACCACCAATCAGCCATTAAGGAGATTCTGCAGGTTAAAATACTCTCCTTGTTTGATTGAGGAGCGTCAAGGATATGCTGCACAAAAGCAAGATCAACACCCAAACTAACTTTTGAGATATTGTGGTCCAATGTGAGCAGTTCTGCACTAGAGGGTTTGTCCAGGTAAATGTCCAGATGCTAAGGAAGAGAAAAGAGAAGAAACAAAAGAGTCCAAAAAAGGCAGAGGCACAAAACAGCTGCTTCTTGGTGACAGGGCAATGGTGTCTTAGCTGAGGTTTCTGCGAGAAGGAAATTACCAGTGTGCAGTTGGCAAACGTCAGTTCAAGGAAACAGGACTCTTCTACAAATAAATGCTAGACAATACCCTGACTCTGAAGCCACACTCCTGAGTGACGTAAGTTATACCGACCTAAGTGCCAATGTGGACAGCTTCTCCCACTGACATAGCTGCTGCCGGTCCTTGGGGGTCTATTAATAATCGACAGGAGAGCTTTCTCCCATCGTCTTAGAGTGGCTACATTAGAGAGCTTACAACCGCCACAGCTGCATCAGTGCAGCTGCACTGTTGTGGGTGTTTTAGTGTAGCCATAAGACTAAGTCACCATATCTGCTACAACAGATTCTACTGCTCAGCAAAAGGACAATTCCATCAAACTTCTGGATTTCAGGTATTTGCATTTTTAAATTGCCAACACTAGCTATTTGGTCATATAGCAAACGATGTTAATGTTTGTGGTATATGTGACTGTCTTGCAAAACAACAAATATGCTTCAGTACACTGGCATCCAAAATTACGCAATTACACGTTGATCAACAAAACACAGAAACACACAGCTTTGATTATGAATATATTAGTATCTTCTGTTAAATATTTGGGATTTGAAGTCCTAGTATCAAGAAACCTTCCAACTGGTTGAGTAGAAATATTTTCAGATTATGCTACATGTCTTACTAGAAGAGTGAAACAAAAAGAAAAAGAAAGTAATCAGTCCATATTTAGGCTTTGGTTATTATAACATATTTTTTTAAAAAGTAAAAACAAATTAGACTGTATTTTATGGAGAGAAAACAAGCAATATATATAATTTTTAAAAGGCAGGGGCTCTTTTTGGCCCTTGAAACTTCTAGTGCCATTCAAGAACATTGTATGCTTGTATGCAGTGAGAATACAATTGTCAGAATACAGTTCACTTTTTCCTCTAAGTTGATGCACTGAAGTGGCATTATCTACCGTAGAGAGTACTGTACTCTATTAACTGCTTCACTTAGTGAAAATAAACCCTATTATTTGTTAATTATATTGCAGTATACTCAAAAGATGCTAGGTGCCATCCAGCTACACATGAAGAGAGAGTCCATGCCCCAAAGACCTCACAATTAACAATTAATGCTGTGACCTCCCAGGACAAAGTCTGGGACAAATACACTCTGTGCTGGCTTACACTCCATGCAGTTTAAGTAGAGTCAATGGAGTAGCATAGGGTGTAATAAATATAATTTAAATGTTCTACCTATTCAAAAAACTGTGTGTAGCTACTAATTACCCCCGATATAAATTGACTTGGTTGTCAACAGCCGCATCTACTCCTCTACATTAATTTAAAAAAAATTAATGGGCCTCTTACTGAAGTAACCAAATGGCCTTTCTTCAGTGACTTTTGACATTATTTTTAGAAAACAAGTTTGGCTATAGAGTTTGCTTCAAAAATGTCCACATATCCAGATGCTCTTGAGGGACCAAAGTCCTGCTGACTGGCACAAGAAGCATCTGGCTAGCTGTCAGTATTGATTTGGGTCAATAGAAACTCGCAGTATTCACAGAATAGAGAGAGGCTGCAATTACAATACCTAGTAACCCCGCACATACCAAATAGGTGGGAGGGTAACCTAATTCATTTTACCCCTAAAAAAGTGATATGGTGTTTGATGCCTGTGTTAGTTAAAAAGAGTGGCCTGTATTATCAGCATCTCACACCAGTGCTATGGACAAAGGTGTTATAAAAGTAAACCTGAGGAAGAGAAGAGAAAAAAGAGAGAAATATCAAATACTCAGCTGTGCTTTGGACTTAGGCCCAAATCCACAAAGGGATTAAGACACGGCAGTGCCTAACTCTAAGGTGCTTAGCCACCCAATGAAATCCACAAAGCCTGAGTTAAGTGCCTAGGCTCCGAATATCATGCACGGAAATAGAGAGGTGCCTGAAAATGTGATTTGCAAAAGACAGCATGCTAGGCAGGGAGCCACCTAAGCTAGACAATTGCAGCTACTAAGGAGAGGGATAGGTTCTAAGCCCTGCTCCTCTCAGGGAGTTAGGTCCCAAGTCTAGACTAGAGGGAGGCGCCTACCTCTGCTTGGGATTCACAATTGGGAGCCCCTCTCCTGGAATCTGACACCTAACCCGTTTTCTTGCACATGTATAACTCCACAGAAACCGGTAGGCAAAAGAAAAAAAGCAGCCTCCCTTATAACCTTGAGTCCAGTGGTTAGGGCACTCTTCCAGGGTGCAGGAGACCCCAGTTTAATTTCCAATCTGTGCCCAATAAATAGAATAGATTTGAACATGGATATTCGAGCTGAGCTGAGTTGCCTAACCACTGGATTACGGGCTATTCTGTTGTGGGTCACTCTCAGTCTCACCTGTTGAAACTATAACACTGTGTCAAAATAATTGTAATATGCACTGGGCCACAGAAAGAGTGAAAATGACTTTACAGTCTAGTGCAGGGATCAGCAACCTTCGGCATATGGCTGGCCAGGGTAAGCACCCTGGCAGGCTGGGCCGGTTTGAATTTTAGGCATCTCCAGAATTAGGCAACAGCTTAGCTGGTGTTTTGAGGCTCTCAGTGGTACTTAAATTTTGGACTTAGGCATCTACGTCCTTTTGTGAATCTAGCGTTTAGTCTCATTTACTAGATTCTTCATGTATGTATGCTACCTATAAAAGATTTTTAGGGTTTTTTTTATAATTAAATAGATCTGTTCTCAATTGTGGGAAAGATAAATGCCATTAAACAAGCCTTCAGAAATATCTGTATCTTCATGCCCCAATATGAATTGAACTGTATAATGGTCACAACATTTATCCAGATCCTTCAGTGTGTCCCAGAGCCAGAGCCAGCATTGTAGATATGTGGAGAGTATATGTTCTACAATGAAGGAGACTGCTAATTGCCACAGCAGCGCTTTGAAGTTTCGAGTGTGGTCGCAGCACCATCGCTGGGAGAGAGCTCTCCCAGCGCTGCACGTACTCCACATCCTCTACAGGTGTAGCTTGCAGCGCTTGGAGCCGTGCTCCCAGCGCCACAGCACTGTTTACACTGAGGCTTTACAGCGCTGTATCTTGCAGCGCTCAGGGGTGTGTTTTTTTCACACCCCTGAGCGCGAAAGTTGCAGCGCTGTAAAGCGCCAGTGTAGTCATGGCCTTCAGTCCTTCATTACAGGAACTAACATTAATTCAGTGGAATTTACTCTGCAGGGCAGGAAATCCCTTGCAGGACAGGTGGAATTTTAAAACGTCAGAAGTCTAGGTAATTGACATCTTAGGTAAAGAACAGGATTTTTTCCTCAGATAGCTTTGCCACAGTTTACACCTGTTTTAAATACATTTCACAGCTTTCATATCTATAGGTTTTTCATCATAGAGATCCGTATCTCCTGCTACAGATGCAGACTGATTTCCCTTTAATAGTTTCATTGCTGACATATTAACAGCGAAACGTATCTATATACTCCACTGAATGTGGAAATAGTGAACTAACATTTTTCACTGCTTCTATGAGTATTAATATTTCCCTGTACTCCCTCACCCTGGGCTGTTCCACAGCTTTTCCATGCAGTAAATCCATGTATCATTTCAGAAGATTTCTTTGGCACTCAAACAGGAGCAGGTGTAAACAAGAAGAAGGCGGATGCAAGTGAAACAGCTTACAGCACTGTGGTCATGTAAATATGATTCCATTGATCTTTGTCAGCTTCTATGGAGAGCTAAGGTGCTGCCCTAGCATATTCAAGTTATGTAGAAAGTCAGCGATTAGCAACTCAAGCGGTGTGCAAAGTATGTGCTTTGTTGGTGCCAATAGCAGTGTCATAAACTGTCAGTCTTCCAACAGCCTCTCCTTCATTCCAGACACTGCATACAAACCTCATTATGTTTATTTACAGATATTAAAAAATGCAAGTAAAAAGTATATATAATATTAAACTCACCCTGTCTCATGATCTTTCCTCCTTTCTTGCCCGTACTCCCTGCTTGTTGTTTACTGTCATCCCTTCCTGTTCATGTTGATTACATCTTCTAGAATACTCTAGACCGGAAACTATCCTTTTATTTGTCTATAAAGTGCTTTGCACATTAGTTGGGATTGATTCTTCTTTGTCTTACACCACTGTAGTCAGTCATGCCTGCAGAAAGTAGGTGAAAAAGCCTACAACCATTCCAATCCTCATAGTCTATGTGGATTAAATTGGAAGACTGGGGCCTCTGTCTTAATCTACCCAACTGCCAAAAGGGATCATTAATACATATTTGGATTTTGTGAGACTGAACTTCTGTAAATTACTTGCGATCCTCAGATGAAAGGCTTCCCTGTCTGTAAAATGGGGATAATGATACTGTTCTCCTTGGTAAAGTGCTTTGAAATCTACAGATGAAAAGCATTGTATAAGTGCTGGATATTATTATTATATACTGTATGTGTAAAGCGTTATTATATCTTATCACAGCTGTTTTCAGATACATTGTACTATACAGAAGGACCCAATGCTACAGCATTCCCATTTAAATTAATGGAAGTTTTGAGTATGCAACGAATGTAGAGTGAGCCTTAAAACACTGTACGTTTTTAGGAAAAATTAAGTATAGAATAATAGGAAAAATATGAAATACAATCATATTTGTATTTAAAAGTTAAGTGAAAATGTAAAGAGAAAATTTTGAAGACTACTGAGCTTTCTTTTTTGGCCCAAGATATCACTGATAAATAACAGGGGTGTAGACAAAGACTAAATATTATGGCCTCACCTTTTCTAAAGTGGATTTTACTAAGCAAAGAACAAAGTGTCTGTTCACACTCTCCTAATGGATTTAAACCATAGGATCAATAGTAAAGGATAAAACTAAATCACTTAAAAGGTACTGGATTAATAAAATTCCTTCCACTTGTCTCTGCAAAGCAGGATAAACAGAAGAGTGTTTAGGGGGGTGATCAAGAGAGCATCAGGTCACAGTGAAAGGTTTTGTGTGTGTGGTGGGGGGGGCAAGTTAGCTTTTGCTGCACATGGAGATAAGGCAAAGGGCTGGGAGGCTGAGTCACATGTAATACGTTTTATGGGAAGATGCAAAGGTTCTTTTTGTTTTTTTGATAAAGTATCTTGAGGCTGTATATATAGCTAATAAAAAGATGGTGCATTGGTGTGTGGAAGCTATCTTTAGGGCTGTTTGTTTAGCTCATTTATTGTAGCCACAATTATATTTGATTCCTAGCTGTTCTTTTATTCATCCTGAAAGATGCCTGTGGGGACATGTGGGTAAAACTGTGAAGATTCAGTATGATTTTATTGCATTTTAATAATAAACCGTACAAGTTGTAATACTTTATGAGCCTGTTTGTTTGTAAGCATGAGCCACCCCTACACAAGTTCAAAGACTAATACATTTACTCTCATATCTCTCATACTCTAATTCACTGTCAAATTCACTATACTTTTCTGAAGCTGGCTTTCACACTGTTACATGCAAGACACTCATCAGTCTGCTGCCTTTGGCTCTCACACTCTGGGCTCACATGTTCTAAAGCTTCTCTTGGTCTGAGTAGGTTGCAGCACTGCCTCTCCAACACATTTCCTGGACACAGGATCTATGTCTGTTACCCCTTCAGCAAAATGGAACCTGGCAGCCCAGCTGCCCTGGCCTCCCAGATCAGTATAAATTCTCGAGTGACGTAAGCACACCCTTTCCCAGAGCTCCAAATCTGTGGATATGACAGGTTGGACCCTCCATCTGGGATGCCACCTGATAAGCTGGGGTTTCACTGGGCCTGCCTGTTCCACTAACCAGGGCTCCCTCTCCTTATTTTGCTGAATTAGGCTATCCAGCCTCTGGAAGCATACACACACAGGTAGGGACGTACCAGTTGTAGAATCACACAGAGTCCATAAACAGGTCTCTATGGCAAGACTCAGCTAGGAAATTGCCAAGCACCGAAGTGCAGCTCCCCTCTGGAAAGTATACCCAAAATAATATTGGCTTGCATTGTAGAGAAATATATACAATGTAAGCTCATAAATTCGCCCCCTCCCTCAATGTGGAAGAAGATATGCACAACCTCTTGCCCCCCTCCATTTATATATTGCACAAACTGGGTTATATAATAAACAAAAAACAAGTTTATTAATGACAAAAGGCAGATTTTAATTGATAGAATCATAGACTATCAAGGTGGGAAGGGACCTCAGGAGGTCATCTAGTCCAGCCCCCTGCTCAAAGCAGGACCAATCCCCAGACAGATTTTTGCTCTGGATCCTAAATGGCCCCCTCAAGGACTGAACTCATAAACCCTGGGTTTAAGTAGGCTAATGCTCAAACCACTGAGCTATCCCTCCCTCCCAAGCAGATTACTGAGCAAATAAAACAAAACATGCATAGTAAGTTTAAGATCTTAAAGAGACTGGTTTCAAGAAGTAATTTCTCACCCCAAATGTTGCTTTGGGCTGGTTCCAGAAATTCTTGAAGGTTAGCTACCCTGCTTGCAGCTTAAATCTTCAGACATCATGTTCATAGATCAGATCCCCTTTCCAGCCTGGGCTTCACTCTTCCCACTCCCTGTGCCTTTGATTCTCAGATCTTTCCAGCTGTCATCCTGGGTGGGGATTCAGTGAAGGGTGAACCAAGATCAACTTACTCCCCAGCCTTAAATAGAATTTACATACAGTGGGAACCTTTTGTTTTCCAGTCTTGACCTTCCTCTCCTTCTAGTGGAAAATCATTAGAAGTCCAGAATGGTGTTTAGTACCAGGTGACATGACCACCTAACCTTGTAGTGTCAAAGCAACATCCCAGGATGCTTCTCAGAAAGGAGAGATATTAGTATCTTCAAAGTCCTATTTTTTCTTCCTAATGTTCCATCAAAGCTGATGGCCTGCTGTCTGGTGGGTGTTTCCTAAGTATGCACACTGTTGTAATTGTTACATAGCCCTCGTCCAGACTAACCCGCGGCATCGGCGGGTTAAAATCGATTGCTCGGGGATCGATATATCGCGTCTAGTCTGGACGCGGTGTATCGATCCCCGAGCGCGCTTACATCGATTCCGGAACTCCATCAATCCGAACGGAGTTCCGGAATCGACACGGAGAGCCGCGGACATCAATGGAGCCCCGTCCAGACTGGTGAGTACCTCGATTTTAGAAATTCGACTTCAGCTACGTTATTCTCGTAGCTGAAGTTGCGTATCTAAAATCGATTTTAATTCCTAGTCTGGACGTGGCCATAGTCAATATTCCTAACTTTAGATACACAAATGATACAGGCATACAAATTGGATAATCACATTCAGTAAATCAAAACCTTTCCAATTATATTTCTTCTGACTCATTTTGCATAAAACATCTTAATTATGTCATATTTATATTATAATAATATATCTATGAAGAATATGGAGTGTAACATCACAGGGGTACTCTGGGTTTCTAGTTCACCTCTTCAGAGATATGTGACAGTAAAAGCAAACAAGTATGTAGAATCTGCAAAGGTTTCTAAACACAACTACTCTTTACTTTAGATAGCACAAAAGATCTACAGATCCAGATAAAAACATAATACAACTCTACACACATTTCCTGACCTCAGTTTCCTCACTACCCTGCAGAATTCTCTGGGGTTAAGCCAGAGTCTTCTGGGATATCTAGGATCCTTCTCCTGCAGCTCATGTCTTCTCCAAGTCATCTTCGTTTGACCAATGGGAGAGGCGGGAAGCAGCGTGAGTGAGGGATGTGCTGGCCTCGGCTGCCTGCCACCCCCATTGGCCTGGGATGGCGAATCGCAGCCAGTGGGAGCCATAATCGGCTGAACTTGCCAACACAGCAGGTAAATAAACTGGCCTGGGCCATCAGCGTGCTTACCCTGGCAAGCCGCATGCCAGAGGTTGAGAACCCCTGACACAGAAAGTTAAAATCAAACAAAAAAACATAACAACAAAAGAAGTTCCCGAGCTCAACAGCTGCTCTGTCCCTTGCCCCCATCCTTGACAGGATTTCAAGGAGAAAAGATAGGAGATGTTACCGTCTCTCTCACCTATTTTTTCTTTTTTGTTGTTATTGGGGGTTATTTTTCCTTTTTTTTTTTTTTAATATTTCACCTGGTGGACATTTGAGCTGTAGTAAATAAGCTAAGCAGTGACCTCTGGAAGTCTATAGATCCTCTATTCTACTTAGATACTACAATGATCTTTTTTACGCTATTGATCTGTGTCTAAAAGTCAAAAGGAGTCTGGCCCTGAATTCTTGTCTCCAAGCAAACAGTGCTAATGGATGGCACTTTGTGATTAGATCATTTCATGGTGGGAGAACAAAACATAGCCAACATTTTTCAGAGTTCAACCGAGCCAGGACATTTCGTGGTACGACAGACGACCATTTTTTATTTCCAGCAGCACATTCATAGGCAATAACTCCTCATGCGCTAGGTCTAACAGCACAAGAAGATACAACCAGAATATACACCACCTTTCACTCCCCTTCTGGTTCCTGAGTCTCCTTCAGTGAAGCAGCAGTTCTGCCACTGAATTAGCTGCTGCTATCTCCTAGCCAGGCATGAGGGAAGCCTTTAAGATCAGGCTCCATGAGTCACTTTCACAGTTAAGTTCATTCTCACATATATTTGTTGAAACATCTAACCACTATAGGAAACCTAGCCCCACTGTCTGCAGTATCCACTCTCCAAAATCCACCACCAGGAACAGCTATGCAGACAACAGCAAGGGAGGAAGAAGAAAGTGAATGCATTTAAAGAAAAGACAACAAAAACTCTAGCCTCCCTAATCCTCTCCTCTCCTCCCACGTTACAGAACATCTTGCAAAACAGGCCTCATTCCAATCCCTTCTAGCATTACCTACAAATTCACTCATTCCTATAGTTTTCACACCTACTCTAAGGAATAAATGTGTGGCTGTATATAAAACAAAAATATCCCTAGCCCCACATTCAGTCACATCAGCTATTCTCATTTGTGGATAACCCTACTAGCCTCAACCTAGAGTGTCCATCAACAATGTTATACACTAGGAATTAGAGAGAGTGAAGATGCAATAACGTTGGGGGACGAGAGGAAGGTAAAGAAGCAAAGCACACACTAATTTATCTAATCTCAGTTGATACCCTTCCAGTAAACCAACAGCTAGGAACAGATCTAGTGACAGTCCATAGCTGTTAGTCTCACTGATCTAAGCTCTAACCATTGTCCCGATGTTAAGAGCAACAGGGATCCAAATCAAGAACAAGGTTATCTGTCAATATAACTATTCTCATTCGTGCTCCACTTTCAGATGGGGCACCCAAATTCACATGCACTGCAGAGGCTCAACAAATCAGTTCCAAGATCATTTTCCCTGTCACCGATTCATGTAATCAGCAATATCTCCATGGCAATTTGCAAGGGTTTTTTGGAGACTATCAGGAAATACAACCCATATTGGTTACTGTGATAATTCTGGAATTATGTCTATCCCCTTAGCCTGATTTTGTGGAAACCATGATGTATGTCACTCTCCAGTTTGAATGTAACTTGATTATGTTCTTCATTGTATACTGTAGCTGTCATGTTGGATTGCTTCATCCCTCTCCTGTGTTGGGGTGGGAGGGATCCGGTGGGAGGATGTCATAACCTAGTCCCAGATTTGGACCTTAGCGTCCAAAATATAGGGATTAGCATGAAAACCTCCAAGCTTAGGTACCAGCTTGGACCTGGTAAAGCTGCCACCATCCAAAAATTAGAGTGTTTTGGGGCACTCTGGTCCCCCCAAAAACCTTCCCTGGGGACCCCAAGACCCAAATCCCTTGAGTCTCACAACAAAGGAAAATAAACCTTTTCCCTTCCCCCCTCCAGGTGTTCCTGGAGAGATACACAGAAGCAAGCTCCGTGAATCTAAACAGAGGGATTCCACCCTCTCTGTTTCCAGTCCTGGAAACAGAAGTACTTCCCTCTTCACCCAGAGGATATGCAAAGTCAGGCTAGTAAATCTAACACACACAGATTTCCCCCTGACTTCTTCCTCCCACCAGTTCCCTGGTGAGCACAGACTCAATTCCCTGGAGTTCCCCACTAAAGAAAAACTCCAACAGGGCTTAAAAAGAAAGCTTTATGTAAAAAGAAAAAAAATACATAAAAATGGTCTCTCTGTATTAAGGTGACAAATACAGGGTCAATTGCTTAAAAGAAATATGAATAAACAGCCTTATTCAAGAAGAATACAATTCAAAGCACTCCAGCAACTATACCATGTAAATACAAAAGAAAAAAACAATAACCCCTATTGTTTTATGATCTCTCTACTCACAACTTGGAAACAGAAGATTAGAAAGCAGGAAACAGAAATCCTCCCCTAGCCGAGAGAGAGACAGGCACAAGACAAAGAACTCAGACACAAACTTCCCTTCACCCAGATTTGAAAAAGTCTTGTTTCCTGATTGGTCCTCTGGTCAGGTGTTTCAGGTTACTTCTTTCCAGGTGTAAGAGACATTAACCCTTAGCTATCTGTTTATGACAGAGGGTGTCTGACCCTGCATGAGAGAGAGTTGCAAGGACCATCAACAATTGAATAGCCTTTCCCTAGTGGGACAATGGGGGATACTAGCAAATCCATTTATTGTTAACTACCTTCTATACCCAGCAGTCCATGGGAGGTTGGAGAATGGAAATGCAAAACACTCCCCGCCCTAGTAGGAGGAAAGAAAGAAAAAAGGTGTATCAGGCTGTTTTTAAAAAGAAACAGTCTGTCTAGCAAGAGGCCCCATTCTACAGCCAGCTGCAAAAGCAAGGGCAGGAAGGACTGGGCCCTCATGAAGGACACTGACCAAACCTCAAAGGACTCCAAGGAGTGATAAGAACTCTGGAGGATGGGAGTTGCATTCAGGTTTTTGTGGTTTTTCCATAGACACATAAATCCCTTGTGCTTTCAAAGCCTGTGTGCGCCTTACTTTATCTACCACATAGAGTTGTACTATACACTGGAGTGCCCATGAAGGTGAGAGGGTGCCTAGGCTCCTGAGGAGACTTGGGGGATTCAGCACTGGTCTTGGGCCTCCTTCAGCATTCCACATCCCAAGCCAGGAGTGCTAGATAGGGGCTCTGCACCCCAAGTATGTGCCTAATTGGAGACAGAGCTGAGACAGTATCTAGGATTAAAAACACGCGGGATTCAAAGGTTGGGTCCAGTTATAACAGCCTGGTGACCATTCACAGGTCGGGGGACTCTCATAAGAACATAAGAACGGCTATACTGGGTCAGACCAAAGGCCCATCTAGCCCAGTCTTCTGACAGTGGCCTATGGCAGGTGCTTCAGAGACAATTAACAGAACAGATAATCACCAAGTGATCCATCCCCATTCCCAGCTTCTGGCAAATGGAGGCTAGGGACTCCAGCACTGCCCATCCTGGCTAATAGCCATTGATGGACCTATCCCCCATGAATTTATCTAGTTCTCTTTTGAACCATGTTATAGTCTTGGCCTTTACAATATCCTCTGGCAAAGAGTTCCACAGGTGGACTGTGGGTGGTGTAAAGATGTCATAAACAGATAGTTAAGGGTATGTAAAAGGTTAAGAAGCTCAGTAAACCTGGCTGACACCTGACCAGAGGACCAATAAGGGGACAAGATACTTTCAAATCTTGGTGGGGGGAAGTTTTTTGTTTGTGCTCTTTGTTCTGGGGGTCGTTGGCTCTTGGGACTAAGAAGGACCAGACGTCAATCCAGTCTCTCCAAATCTTTCTGAGTCAGTCTCTCATGTTTCAAACTTGTAAGTAACAGCCAGGCAAGGCATGTTAGTCTTATTTTTGTTTTCTCAACTTGTAAATGTTCCTTTTTGCTGAGAAGATTTTACCTCTGTTTGCTGTAACTTTGAACCTAAGGCTAGAGGGGGTTCCTCTGGGTTATATGAATCTGATTACCCTGTAAAGTATTTTCCATTCTGATTTTACAGAGATGATTTTTACCTTTCTTTCTTTAATAAAAAGCTTTCTTTTTAAGAACCTGATTGATTTTTCCTTGTTTTAAGATCCAAGGGGATTGGATCTGGACTCACCAGGAATTGGTGGGGGAAAGGAGGGGGGGATGGTTAAATTCTCCTTGTGTTAAGGTCTAAGGGGTTGGATCAGTGTTCAGCAGGAACTTGGTGAAAAAGCCTCTCAAGGCTGCCCAGGGAGGGGAAGGTTTTGGGGGGACAGGAAGTGTTCCAGACACTGAAATTTCTGGATGGTGGCAGTGTTACCAGATCTAAGCTAGTAATTAAGCTTAGAAGTGTCCATGCAGGTCCCCACATCTGTACCCTAAAGTTCAGAGTGGGGGAGGAACCTTGACAGAAGAAATACTTCTTTTTGTTTGTTTTAAACTCGCTGCCTATTAATTTCATTTGGTGAACCCTAGTCCTGATGTTCTGAGAAGGAGTAAACAACACTTTCCCAATATCAGTCATGATTTTATAGACAGCTCTCATATCCCTCCCTGAGTTGTCTCTTTTCCAAGCTGAAAAGTCCCAGCCTTATTAATCTCTCCTTATATGGAAGCTGTTCCATACTCTTAATCTTTTTTGTTGCCCTTTCTGATGCTTTTCCAATTTCAATATATCTTTTCTGAGATGGGGTGACCACATCTGCACGCAGTATTCAAGATGTGGGCATACCATGGATTTATATAGAGGAAATATGATAATTTTTTTGCCTTCTTATCTATCCCTTTCTTAATGAGTCCCAATATTCTGTTAGCCTTTTTTGACTCAGCAAGGAATGTAAAAGTTATCTGTTGAAATTGCAGCTCAAAATATTAATTGGGCCTGCTTAGAATCTATAATAAATTAAGATTACCAGTTGCTGTGCTCTGCAAATCATTCAAATCTACTAATGTAGCCCTGGTCCCATCTTCTGCACATTAAAATGTATAGAAGAGAAAATGTACTAAACATTTTGTCTGAGCCACCACTGTGATAATTAAAAAATAACCAAGTTTGAAACACTCATAAAGGAATGGAGAAAGTTGTTGAGCAATACCAGAGTCTCATAATAATAAACACCACACTGCCTTTAGATAAGTGGATCTCAACACTGATTGATCATTATTTGCCCCATTGAACATATGAGAAAACTGAGGCACAAGCTAAGTGAGTCAGTTGCAAAGCCAGGCATTGAATCAAAATCTCTTGTCTCCCAGCTCTGTCCCTATTCATTGCATCATGCTAACTCCATGCTGAAACTGAGGCTAAAGAGAAAGTGGCTATCTTAAGGCTGTATAAATATTCAGAAAGTTAGAAAATTTTAAAAATGAGAATTATAAATATCTATAAAGCACTTACGACGACTGTGAATACATGCAATATATTTTCAGACTGCATAATTCATTACAAATGGCTTCAGTACATTTTAGAAGCTACTTGTAATGAATCAGGCATGGCTGAAAACAAAGTAAAGAGAGGTGTAGTGGTTGTTGACTACTTAGAACTAATCTATAACCCAGTCACAATGAAATAAAAGCAGACATAAATGCTATCTCACTATTTAATAAGTCATTTATAATGAAATATGCATCTTTTAAATAAAGGGAATGCATTAGCAGTGGTTAATGTGTTAATATTATTCTCTGCTGTAAATCTTAAGTTATGCATGTTTATAAATCAATTAGCTTTTCATAACATTGTGGCAGGCAACCCTTGAAAATACTGGAACAAACTCATTCCTGGTTTAGCTTAATTGTCTTCCAGACTAAAGCGAGAATGATTTTGGCCTATTGCCTTTAAAAAGAGAGGAATTATTTGGAATTAGTTTCATTTATCAGAGAATATGATGTAACATGGAAATTTTAATAATATTTTCAATTATTTGTAATACAGGATCTTACTGTACTTGTGAATTTTAAAAATATATATTTATAGTGGGAAGCATGCTATGACTCAAATTCTGATAGTTAGGAACACTCAAAACAAAGTAATGCGTTTTGGAATCTGGATCTTGAGATATTTGATGATTTCTCCATACAATACACATTCTCTTGAGTCATGATGGTTTCTATTGCTGGACAAATCATCCATCCTCACCAAAATGATAAAAATACTTACATTGCAAAGCCTGTAAAGCACTTTGATATCCTCAGATAAAGGGTGATAGAGAATTTCAACATGTAATGAACATGAATTATAAAATATTATGTTTGTTACTCACAATGCACTTCCCTGAACTTCTAACAGCCAGGCTGCAGCATCATGCTGCCCTTCAGCAGAAAAGATTGTGGCTAAAAGTCCATCACTAGTAGAGACTACCTTACTGGTGTCAAGACTGAAGAGGTTATATAACAACATGGCCTGAGGCAATCATTGTTCCTTTCCCAGGTAGGAGCCTACTGCAGATGGGGTGCAAGATCACCATGCTTCTCCATGGTTTCCACAGTGAGAAAGGAAAGAAGATTGGAGGAGTAGAATTGATTGTGAGGAAAATGTTACTTTTCTTAGTCTCCTTGGTTCAACTAAGTATAGCCATGACAGAAGTTTGGAGTGGGCAAAAAAGGGGATGTCTGACAAATTCCACTTTCCACTCTTTTCATATGTTGCTGATTCTTTCAGTTTTGCACTGCCTTAAACTGCCAAGGCTGAGTCCTGCTTGATTAATTGTTACATATGTTTAAGATAATTTTAAAGAAGTAATTTACATGTCTTTTTAATTTGCAGTAGTGATAAGACTCTTTAATGTTGTACACTTGTGTTTGCCATTACTAATTCATACCCCTGCTCTTGTTTTTACATATCACTTCACTTCTGTTAATTTATCTTTTGCTTAATCAAGATTTCCCCTACTTGCAGCTTAGTTAAAGAAAGACCACTGAATAGGGTAAGGGGGTTTGTTACTTTGCCCATAGCCTGTTGGAAAACATTAGAGGAACTCACTCCAGTGGTAAATTTTTGTTTTGTATAGTGTGTAATTAGGGCATGTGGGGAAATGTGCTTTAGTTTCCAGCCTTCCTTCAGTAGAAGAATCAAAAACAAAAGGCAGTGAGTGGGTAGCCAAGATTCTTATTTCTAGTTCCTCTTTGCATGAGAAGTTCTCATTAATTAATAGCAGTGTAGGAAGAACACTCCATACTTTTGTATCTCTTAGGACAGGTTGAACTAGCTGTGTAACTCAGCAGTTCTGAGTTACGGGTTTTTTACTTTTGTTGCTCTGTTTAATTGGAAGACATAATAAATACTGCAAATGTACATTTGTCTTGCTTGGTCTGAAGCTCCTCAGGTTCTGGAGATGGGTGGATCAATGTTACTTTGTCAGACCCTAATCAAGAACATTTTTTGTGGTACTATTTTAGTATCAGACACATTGCTGTGATCACATTACATTCCTTTTATTATATGTGCGGTTTGAAGCTAGAAACAGAAAATCAAGATCCCTTTGTATATTTCTATTACGTGTGATGTTTTTCTTGTTAGAGAAAAAAAGCATTTGAAAGGTGTCTTAACTGAATGTTCTTTCCTAATTGTAGATTGTGCTCACCACTGCAGAGAACCTAGTGTGTTGAAACACTTATTCACAACAATTTACAATGTAAGAAGAGAAACCAAGATGACTAAGAAAAAAAACTATCGAAATCCATGTGGTGGAGATGCATAATCGTTTTTAATTTTCAATATTGTATTCTGGGTTCATTCCTTATATCATTTCAAGTTTGAGCTGAAGGCAACTTATACTGATGATTGCCAGACCCATAAGGGATTGCCATATCCATATGGAGAGTCAATGTGGAAGATTGTATGGAGATAAAAGTGGGAGAAGGAAAAGGTGGAAAAAGCAAGGGTTGTATTATTATTAGATTACTATTATATGAGACTAATTACATAGGCCAGAGCATTGAAGATCAGGATAAGGAGCTTAATTTGATGCAGGGATCAAGAGGAATATACAGGAGGAGTTGGAAGAGGTGGGCAATATGGTCAAAGTGATGGGTAAGGAAAAAGCAGCAATTTGGACACCTACAGAGAATAACATAGGAATTGTGAAGTACAGTGTAGCAGAAGTTGTAGCAACTTAGACAGGAGTTAAACAAGGACAAAACAAAGGTTTTAGCCATTGGCATGGAAAGGAAAAGAGAGTTTAGAGTTTTTGTAGAGGAAAGATGACAGAATTCAATCGCAAATTTGGATATGGCATGGAGAAGGTTGATGTGCAAAGGAAAATAACACCAATGTTGGGAATTTGAATGATGGAGGGATTTTACAGTTGAGGAGAAGGAAAGGAGAGTGGAAAGTTTGAAAGAGAATAGAAAGAGCTCTTTTATTTTTTCCAATGCCAGTCTCAGTTTAAGCCAGAAGTATCAAGGAAGACATGTCAGACAGGGAAGCAGAGATATGTGACCAAAAATCAGGGACAAGATTATGAGTACTGAGACTGATTTGTAAGCTATTAGGATAAAAATGGTAATTAGAGCTTTATATGAGAGCAAATGAGGTCAGCCTTGAACAGAGTAAAGGGAAAAGATGAAATGGCTAAGGAATGAACACGGAAGATTTTTTTCATATGGAGAATGGAAGAAAGGTGGAGGAGACAGCCAAAAGAAGAGATACTAAAAGAGAAATAAGAGGAGAAGAATCAGGAGCATATACTGTCACAGAAACACAAGGAGAAGAGAAGGTCCAAGACAACTAAAGAAAACTGGGAGGGTAGAGTGGATGTTGTAGAAAGAGGGTGAGAATGGAGCAGAGGTCTTTAGATTTGACCAAGAAGATCCATTGGTGACACTGCCAGAAGTGGTTTCAGTGATTAAGAGGACACAGAAACCAGACTGTAGGGGAATGTAGGAGAGAAAGTCAAGGTGGAGGGAGCAAGCTACATACTTCAGAAGTTGGGAGGCAAATGGAAGGCGAGAGATGGATTGATAGTTGGCAAAGCAGGTGGGATCAAAGGAACGTTTTTTGAAAAGATTGGACGTAACAGAGGTGGTGATTGGGAGAATAAGGAAGCAAGGGGAGCTAGAAGTGAGGAGGAAATATGGTTGGGAGGTTGGAAGGTTAGAAAAGTTGAGTCACTTCCAATTTAGAGATGAGAACAAAGGAGGAGATGATACTAGGAGCACTTTAAGAAAAAGGGAAATGGTCTCTCTATATTGTATCTTTTTTTTCCCTTTAAAGAATATGTTTATCATGCCTGCCTCCTCTCGTCTGCCAAGCCATTACCCTCTCCTTATTTAAAAACTTTCTAGGAACTTACTTTTCCCAAGTTTACAAGTGAGTCAATAATATATATATTTTTTAAATGTACAGAAGCACTAAGAAGTGCACATACATAAACTGAGTATACTATGATTATATTGCTTTATCCTTTGACCTCCCTCTTCATTGTTTGTCTCCCCTCCAGTTGCTGTCTGATGGTCATATTACAGCATTAACCTAGTCAGGATATTACCATCTGCATCTGGCTATGAGATTGCCACCTTTCCTTTTGGATGCAGACCAAGCCACTGTCATCCATGCTTTTGTTACTGTGCCCTTTCTGTGCACTGGAGATGCTCCCAACCTCTGTCAAGTTCTTCACATGAAGCACAGGTATTTGGGTTTTGTGTAAGGTGTTTGGGAAAGTTAGATTTCATTGCACCACAAGGTCGCAATAAAGCGTACTGCAATAGGCTACCCCTCTTCCATTAGTTGGTAGGTGTAGTTTGAGAGAGGCTGGGGGAACTGGTGAGGTGGCTTGTTGTCATCTCTGGGGAAAGCAGGAGCTGCTGTTCAAGAGTGTGGGCTGCATTAAAAAACTCTGGATTTGTAGACAATGTGGTCATTCCTTCAGTTACACCTGAGCCTAAAGTATTTAATTTTATTTCCATTGACCATACTTGGAAATTTACCTCACTTCTTTGGCCAGAATCATTAAAAAGATACCAGGTAGATGTTTGGGGGGTTTTAATGACTAAATGGCATTTCCATTTGTTCAGATATGAAAGCAGATAAGTAAGAAACAGTGCTAGAGATAATTACAAAATTTCAATATTTATAGAAACCTGGCCCTTGTGTAGATAATAAGACAATTCTCAGTGTGCTTTGATGATGATGAAGTGCCAGTTTTCTGTAAATATTGAAATAAGGTAATTATCACTTGAACTATTCATTAATTATCTGCTTTCAAATCACAATGAATACAGTGGAAATACCATTTATTCATTAAAATTGAAAAAGTTAAAATAAGCACACTTTTAACCTTTTGAATATCCTCTTGTTGTAAATGGTTTGACAGGCATATTGCAGAACACAGAGTGATAGATTCTGTGGACATATAAACCAGGACTAACCTATCAATTTGTTCTCAAAGCTTAGAGACAAGCCTTGTTATAAAATAGCTATCCAATAACTATTTAGACCCTGATCCTTCAACACTTACACATGTGAATAGCTCTATTGGCTTCAACAGGGCTACTTGTGTACAGAAAGTTGTGTAAATGTTTTGTAATATTCACATATAGAAAAAAAAAAAGGATTTATTGAACAGTGCAAGTAACAATTCCAGCACACACAAGCAGGACTTAACTTCCTCCAAACCAACACAACATCAAAACAAGACAACTTAATGCTAAGATAAAGATATAGCACCACCTGTTGATGGAGGTGCTAACTGCTCTGCTCAATACAATTTGCAAGATCAGGGCCTTAGATTGTAAGGGGCAGCCCCACTTTAACCCATGTACACTCTGCACTTGTGCAGGGCCCCCAGTCTTAAGAGGACCATCTGACCAGGTTTGGGCCTAGGGTTATCTGGCCATTTTTTCTCCTACATTGCTGATTGAACTGTGCAAGGTTGTTCCTTCTCCCACCCCATCCATTTGTAACTTACAAGTAACTTCTAAGTTAAAGTGGAAAAACAGCTGAGCAAATTGCAACCACTGTGAGGCTCAGGTCACATCTGGGGGTACTACTGGTGCAGCACCTGGGTTTAGTCCTTGCAGTGGGCCCTCGACGTGCCGATGCAGCAGCTGAGGCTCCTGCATCTCTCAGCACTAAAAAGCAGGACTTCTTGCAAGTCATCTTCAGAGAAGGATAACAAAAGACTCTCTGGACTGAGACTCCTTGATTGAGGGGGTGGGTGTGCAGGCTTATGAGCTGGTAGGGAACAGGCTGGTGGTGAAGATATCTGGGATGGAAAAAGAAGAGAGTCAAGCTGGGGGGAGGAAGTGGGGGGAAGAGAATCTCTGGAAGGGGAAGAGGAGGGCAGGGTGGAAAGAGAAGAGGAGGGTCATGCTGGTGGGGAGGGGCAGTGGATATTTTTTCTGTCTCTAATAGGTGGCAAACATATTTGGGTCCTGAACCAGCTTGGCCCAGGTGCCCCTCTGTCATGACTCATGATGTGGGAGGAGGAACCAAATGTCACTGAGTGGCACTGCAACTGGCACAAGGGGATCAAAGCAGTGCTCAGGTTTGGCATTGTGGGCAGGTCACAGGTAGGTTTTGCCACATAAGTGTAAAGGGGCTTCTGGGAAGGGTCTGGTTTCTCACGTTCCTTAACGAAGATGGGGAGACCCCAATTTTCTCAGTTCATAGGGCCAAGAAATTCTTTAATCTGGTCCTGGTATGGGCCACGGATCAAATATTCTTCTGCTTTTTGAGCATACTGTTAGTACTTAATAAATACAGCCTGGCTTACAGAGGTGCTGAGCAGTCATTGAAGAACTGTACTTATTTGTTTTCAGAACTTCTGAAAAGGAATCCAATAATAAATTGAATATAAAGGAGCATCCTGGGTACTGACATGCAAATTAGCACAACTGTATATTGGAACTGCTGTCAAGCCTTTTAACATTTCAGCTGCATCAGAGCATAGCCCTCTGTAGGGCATTTTTATTCATTTGAAACTTTTCTAAGGCCAGACCATGTTTTCTCAGCCCTGCATCCAGCTTTCTACACATGCAACTATATTGTCCTGGCTTTATTACTAAACAGGACTGGGAGATTCTACTCTGGATACAAGGGTATTTTGACAACAGAAAGATCTTGACCCTTTCCCCAAAATAATCTATTGTTTTTATGCTCACAAAATACTAGACAGCAAAAGAGGGCTGTATCTTGAGCTTAAATATTGAATGATGAATTCCTATAAATTTAATATATTCATAGAAGTTTCCAGATTAATAGTAAAGCTTTGTTTAATATGAAAGTATCAAAACACTAAAATAAATTGTTTTGGAAATGAAAATAATATAGCCTTAAAAGCCACTTAAAGATTTCATTACAGAACTCCTGAAGACAAATTAATCAGGGCCAGTTCATGTGAACAAACCTGGCAACTAATCCTGCAACAGGTAACTATCATTGTGAGTACTCCCACTGGTGTCTATAAAATACAACATGTGAATAAAGCAGGGGTCGGCAACCTCTGGCATGCGGCTCGCCAAGGGAAGCACCCTGGTGGGCCGGGCCACTTTGTTTACCTGCCGCGTCGGCAGGTTCGTCATACTGAGGCTCGCACTGGCCGTGGTTCGCCGTCCCAGGCCAATGGGGGTGGCAGGAAGCCGTGGCTAGAACATCCCTCGGCCAGCACCACTTCCCGCAGCACTCACTTGCCTGGGACGGCAAACCACAGCCAGTGGGAGCCTCAGGAGGCCGAACCTGCCAACGCGGCAGGTAAACAAACTGGCCCAGCCCACCAGGATGCTTACCCTGGTGAGCCGCATGCCAGAGGTTGCCAACCCCTGGAATAAAGGCTGCTATTGGATTGTGTGTGGAGCAGCTGTTATTGTATAAGGATGAATGGTCTGACTAAAGACAGCAAAAGTCGGCCTCCATCTTGAAAGGTGCAGCCCTGGACTACAGAGAGAGAGAGAGAGAGAGAGAGAGAGAGAGAGAGAGAGAGGACACTGCAGGCTGCAATGAAAAGAGTGCTCTGCTTTTTGCTGTTTTAGAGCTGTATAATCTTTTAAGTGTAACCCCCCAGGGAGATGACATAGATTCTTGGGACTCTGTCTGCTGATGGTTCAGGGAGAGACACTGTCCCTGGTAGGGAGGGGAGCCAAGGCAGACTCAGAGTCTGCTCAGCAACCAATAGGAAGTGACAGGCCTTCCGAGGGAGAAGCCATTTTGTAGTGTCTGGAGCCAGCCAGGGCAAGGGCAGGACTGGTTGTGTGGGAAGCTGGTGAGTCCCAGGTCTGCAAGCAAGGTTCCCCCTGAGAACTGGCCTCTAGGGACCTGACAGCAGATCCCTCAGCTGGGTTTTTCCTTCCCCATTGATGATTCCCAATTTATAGCATTCATTGGGAAATTTCCCCAGCCAGGATGGGTTTGCCATCCAGCTCCCTAGGTGAGACCAGTAACCACATGGTCAGCTCTGCTAGTCCAGGGAAGCTGCCTGCTGAGTGTGTGACTGGAGGCTGGGCTAGGAGGTTAGAGTAGTTGTATAACCTACACCTCAAGCCCTTCACCCTTTTTGATGAGGGTAAATCCTGGGACCGACGGCACCTGATTCCTGCCTGAGGAGGATCCTCGCCAGGGGACAGCAGCCCTTCTGCAGTGACTGAGGAGTCCAGCATCATCTTCAAACCTGAGGATCATTCATGGAGTTTGTGAGTGCACTAGCTTTTAGTCAGTCAGGAAATTTGTTTTGGGGACCCCCTACTCCCTGAACTGTGTCCTCAAGCCAGGGAGTAAGAGTTTGAGGATTTTATAACCTGCTGCATATTACACCTGTGGAGGGATTTACCACCTCCTCCCACTTGTGAGTCCTTTGGGCTGTACAGAACCCAGTCAGCCAGATGGCTAAACCATCGCAGAGAAGAATTTTGTGGTTATAGGTCATCAGGGGCTCTAGCAAAGTACGTGTACCAACAGGACACTAATTTTACATTTGCTACATCAAGTCACGGATATTTTCAGTGTGGGCAGCAGTGACGCTAAAAATAGTGTTTCACCTTGTTATGGTGTATTTGTCTTCTGTTTTATATAATTATTGTATTGAATATATTTTTATGTGTTTGTGTTATTTCTTGGAAGTCTCCAACTATCTGGCAAGTAAGTGGGGATTACTCTGTAGTCAGAATTTTCCACCTAAGCTGCCTTGGTAATCCTGCCAGGAAGGAGCGAAGGGGTGGAGGCATCACCAAACAATTTCATAGAAAGAAAAGAAAGAAGATACACCCTGCTGAGTGGGTGGCGGGATACGAAAGAACCCAGACTTGTCCATCAAAGTCTGTAAGCGGATTGGCATTAAAGGAGGTAACCAGGTGGAGAGGGGTCCTACATAAATAAAAACAATTGAGTTATTAAAGACAAGTTCTTGCAGCTTTAATACGAAAAACACCCCAACTAACTCATCTGAATAACATTATTCACATGCATAAGTGTTGGAAAGATTGAGCTCTTGCAGCTATTTATTGTTCATATGTAAATACTGAATGCTGGCAATTATCACAATTTTTGTTTTATACTGCAGATTAAAAATGATTACATGAAAAATTAATGCTCCAGAACAGTTTCCATTATATTTTCCTGTTCTCTCATGCTTACCCAACTTTTCAAGGACATGTGGATAATAAATATATTTTTATGTTCACATCTTGGTGGTTCTACCCTATGTAAACATATGTCTTAAGAAACTAAATGAACATCTACGTACTCAGCGAGCGTATGCATACATGAGAATGGATATATTAACCATGTAAGAAAAATTAATATGAGTGAAAATGGGAGGTTAAATAGAGCTGAAAAAATGGGGAAATGTAGATATGGAGAGCAGCATAGGTAGGAAGGATACAGTCAAGTGGAAAGTAAGGGTGACTGAACAAGAATGGAGAGGAGTAACAGAAGGTGTGAGTATGAATAGATGAGGAAGTAAACATAGCAATATTAACTCAGCTTCAATACATACAGATAGTATTTTCTATTCCTGTTTTCCTGGCTAAGGCCCTGATCCTACAATGAGCTCCATGTAGTAAGACTGCACCAGTGCAGAACCCCAGTGACTTCAGTACAGGGTCTTAATTATGTAGTTTAATATACTCTTTTTATAACACCTATATGATAATTTGTCTTGTAAAGCACACAAGAAGTATACAATGCATCCATTACATCCTAAATTAACATCACTTTATGAACCTTAACCTTGGAATTTCCTGACTTTCTGTAATTTGTAAATATTCATTTTTATTTTAACCCACAATTAAGCTGATTTTTAATTTAAATATAATGATAAATTAATAACATTTGATTATGTATCCTAAATAATACTGTACATTAAACAAGCTGGGCAAAACTGTGGCTTAGCCAGCTCTGCTTGTTTATTATTCTTTCAGAGTTAGTATAACAAAGCCTGGCTTCATAATTAATGTGCAATTAGATAGAACTTTGTGGGTGCCTAACTGGTACTCTAGTTCAGTAAATACAAGGCTCAGAGTCAGTTGAATAATGTTGTACTGAGATATGGGAATTCACATAATACTGTGAGGAGAGAGGATGCTGCTGCAAACAATATCCCAAGGTGACATAGGTGAAGCTAAGCTATTAAGTTTACATCATTGCCATTTTCCAGATGTATACCTGTCCTTTTGGGTTTGTACATGTACATGAGCCACACGCAAAGCTACGAATTTTCCAAGTATGTACCGGAGACTAGAGCAATAAGCACCATCACTCTTGGCCCAATTCTGGGCACTGCGAAAATCTTTTGTATCATTTTCATCCTGTGTACAACAGGAAGTCCTAATACCACACCACATATTGGAGCTAAGATGTGCCAGGGCCCAGTTCTCCCTATGCTGTGGGAAGAAGGATATATTATTCTATAGCTTCATTATGCAAATTTGAGCATAATGATTAACTGCGCAGTGCTACTTACAGCACTCTTCAGAAGAGGTGTGAAAATACTTGGTAAATGAATGAACATACACCTCTACCTCAATATAACACTGTCCTTGGGAGCCAAAAAATCTTACCACATATAAACTGTGTTATATCGAACTTGCTTTGATCTGCCAGACTGCGCAGTCCCTCCTCCCCCGAAGCATTGCTTTATCGCGTTATATTCAAATTCGTGTTATATTGGGCCGCGTTATATCGGGGTAGAGGTGTACTTTGAAAAAGTACTTTCTTTCTTTATAACAACAGATTGCCCTTTGAATGCTACAAAGCATTCAGTGATAAATGGACAAGTGTATTTTAATGTTAATTCTATTTTAAAGCTACAGAATGTTATATTGGTTTGTATGGTTATGTTTCCAATGAAAAACTGAATTACAGTAAGTGATCCAGTAAGGTTACTTTATACTGAACTTTAATATTTCTTGAGCATTAGTGCATTGCAAGGAATCAGAATTTTGTTTTCTATTATCAGTGACTTCAATAAACACAGCTGAAGTTCAACAGCCTGTGTCTCAGTTTGGTATTTTCATGCATGAAAGCTGGTTGAATTAGCAGAAGTACATACTTCTTTAATGAGACTGCTACAGTTCAGGTCCATTACACTAGCTGGCCTAATCTCCATGCTCTTATTTTTACTTCATGGTCATTGTGGTAGACTGAGGCCAAACTAAGTTCATCTAGCTAAGTCATATGATGGGAACATCTCTGGCTCTACATTGCTTCCACCATCTTTCATGCATTTTCAGGGTTTGTGGTAGCAGAATTTAATGCTGACTTCTGAAGTTGGTTAGCGATCCTACAAAGCTACTTCATGGATGCAGAGACCTATGGCTTCTAAGCAAAGCAGATGTTAAGGAAGCTAGAGTAGGATAGCCATGTGAGTAAATTAAGTGAGTCAGGACAATGTTCACATGTGGGACTTCTCCATAACACTCTCAAGCATGGTACTGCAGGCACTTTCTGCCTCAATGCACCATTTGTACCCATGAGCTTGGACTCAATCTATATGAAACGAAGTAACAATAACAAAGCACATATTCTAAGAGGACCATTCAAGGTAGAGTGGACTGTTAACACCTCTTCAATCGTAGGACAAAAGGGGGGATTAGTGGGTTACTAAGATTTATTGTTGTAATAAACCATAAATCCAGTGTGTCTACTACCATGTCCATGATTTTTAGTGTCTATCAGAGTTATAAATTTAAGTTCCCGGGATCATCCATTAGAATATATGCCAATTTCTTATGCTAAACAATCTGTTCCATCTTGCATTAACTATGACACTCAGGCTATGTCTACATTAGAGGGGTAGGTCAACCTAAATTATGCTACTCCAGCTACATGAATAACATAGCTGGAGTCAAAGTAGCTTACTGCAGTGTCTACACTGTGCTGGGTCAATGGGAAGCATACCTTAGTCCTCTCATTGCTGGTGGAGTAACAGTCAACCAGAGAGCGCTCTGCTATTGATTTGGTGGGTCTTCACTCCACCTGCTAACCTGACCTCTGGTGCATCGATTGCAGCAGCGTCGATCCCATGGTAGTATAGACATAACCTCAGAATATCTGTCTCAGACCTGAAGAAGACCTTTTTGTGGCTCAAGAACTTGCCTCTCTCACCAGTGGTGATATTTTAGGCCATGATCCTGAAAATCATTCCATGTGATGTTTTACCCACCATGGAATGAACTCGAAACCATCATTTCCTCATAAACTTTGCAATTAGGGTTTCCATAATCTGCCATTCTAAATAGTCTCCAAACTGTTTGAAATCTCAGTAATAAAGACTTTAAGAAGACTCACATTGTATTGTGATCATTTATGCTTATAATGTTCCCTGAGTCTATGCATTGAGAACATATTTGTAAGAATATAAATAAATAAATTGTGCTCAAACAGCACAGCTTATAAAGATAAATATGTCATAGTAAACATCTACTTCCAGGTTTTTTTTGTCTTGCAGTATTCCTATTCCTGACAGCATCTTTTGCTGTCAACACAAAATTTTCCTTGAGATGTGATATATTTATTGTCACTATGCATCCCTCAGAAGACGTCACTGCCACCTCCTCCTCACAGGATTTTTATGAAAGAAGAAATAAATATATTATCCTGAAAAGAGACAAGACCCAAACTGCACCCTGTAATCCTTCCAACACACACAGGGTTTCCTTAATATCCTTTCACACTATCTCTTCACAGCTTGAGCACATCAGAGGATTATCTCATTACAGATAATCCTGTTTACTGAATATCCTCCTTGCATGACAATCTCTTCAACAGTATCCCCCTCCCCTAAGGGATTTGTCAATTTAGATTTCTCTATAACTCTTTTTGAGCTTGCATCTCATGAGAATGTTTCATCTGTAGGATCCCTCACCTTGTACCAAACATGTTTTTTCTCCTTGGAAATTAAAATGTCTTTCAAAAGGTTTCCAGTTTGGAGAAGCAAGTGTTTAAAAACTATTCTACCTAATGTATTTCTTATATGTGTCTTATATACATATTTTATGTATTTTACACACACACACACACACACACACACACACACACACACACACACACACACACACACACACACACACACACGACAAAGCCTCATTTTTTTACAAGCTTCTGATACAGTGAAATTATGTTTATCCCTATTGGAGATAAAAACTACAGAATGGATAAAGCGACATGGTAGCCATATTTCATCATAGATTAAAATCAGATAAAATATTTCATTTTCATCTTTGTTCTTCTGCATTTTGAAATTTCAGAGTTGCTGCTCTGTTCCCTTATTGTCTCGATAGCACAGTTCTGCAAAACTTTACAATTAGTGGAGATACAGTTGCTCATTTGTTTTGCAAGCCTCTCTGATAAAGAAATGGTTTAGAAGGATACGTCACAGCACAAATTGTAATTTTACTATTTGTGAAGTACCACTGCCTTTCAAGAACAGATTGAACTTCAAAGCCCGACTAAAAACACTATACATCATTTATTTATCTGAAGGATACAAAATAAAAGCCAGAGCTGTGGCTGCAACAATAGTATTTTAAAGAAACCATCCTGACAGCCAAATATTTGTCAAGGGCTTAATACACTTTTCATCAAACTATTTCTAGTTTGCTAAATCTAGTAATCGATTGATGGCTAACTTGCAGGTTTACTACTCCCCAAACTGTCACACTGTATCTAGTACATGGACAAGAATGAATGTTTATGCACCCCATCAACATGCCTTTTTCTTTAATAAACTATGCATTTAATAGCTTCCAAATTATATATTCCAGTCACACTGTTTTAATTGGTTTTTAACCTACATACTATTATGGGGCTGATTAACAATTCTCTAATCAAGGTTGCAAATTATTTGTCTGCATGTTCAATAATTTAGAGATTCATTTGGGAAATGTATTGTTGCTCATGGTCTTAATCTGCATTTACTGAATTCCACACATGCAGTTCTGAGACGCAGTGTGCCAAAACTAATTCAAAATTCCACAGCAAAAAGTCAGCATGTGTCCAAGTGTCTATTTAGTTTTATACTGTGTTTTCCTTTCACTGCTAAGCAGATCTGCAAATAAAATTGGTGAGTACATTACTAATTAATATAATGCCACGTTTGCTGTGCCCTCTCTGCGCATATTAAATATATATATAAAACCCCCGGGCCTAAATCCTCCTTTGTCATGTGGCTACTTTGTGCCACACTACAGGTAAGAATTTGCCATAGAGCCATAGTGTACAGTGCCAGAAGGAACATTCCTGTGGAAGAAGGCATAAAGGCTTGTTTGGCACCCATCCTCTCCTTTGCCAGTGCACGGGGGATTGAGAGGAACTGGTTTGAGGCCTGACACCTATACACTGTTCTTATTCACAGCTGTATTTCAGGGCCATGAATAATCATCCTACATAAAAGTAGCCCATAGTCCTCTCTAATATATGCTGAGGGCCCAGCGCTGCACACACTGGCCCTAGTGAGATTTATGCAATATTTTCACCTATAAACCTGTGCTACTCAGCCATAGCAGAGGACCTGGCTCCTACACCAAAACAAATCAGAATAGTTCTCTCAATACACAGAAAATCCATTGGAAGTATTCAGTTTCTGAAAGGTATGTAGATAAATTAACAAAAGCCAGTCAGTATTTCCTACTTGTGATTATCAGATGATCTATTTTCATCACTGAGAAGGTTTAGAAAATATTTCTAGAAGGTTGATTTTTCATACTTCACCATTAAATGATGTGTGTATGCTAACATAATATGACTAAAGTTCAGTATCTTTAAAACTGTGTTCAGTACAGCGTGTGATAGTTGGAAAAAGACTATTGTGGCCTCAGTTGTTTCACATTCTTTATTTTGTCCAGATGTTTATACATGTTTGTATCCTATTGTGTACGTTTGTAGAATCTGCTAATACCGCAAGGGACCTGGTTTCTAATGTCATTTCCCTACATTCTAGCAGATAAGAGTTTGCCAAGTTTTTAACTAAACTGAACCCCACTCCCATCTATGACACACCAGGATTCTGATGCTATTCGTAGCCTTACTAGAGACACAAAATAACTAAGATTAAAACTGATATTGCTTTTCATAACTTTGCAGAAAAGCTCCTATCAGACAAATGAGGTGGAAATGATAAACAAAAGAGATATTGGGATATTATTTTGAATTATCATAGTCAAACACAAAAATTGCATTACAATTATTAAGAGTGTTAGAGAAAACACAAGAAACCTAGCATGACAAGTGTTTGTGCATTTAGCTGATAGCAATTATATTGATTATGCTATATAATTTGATTAAAAAGATGGATGGAGTATTATATGCTGTAATTTCTAAAATTAATTACCTCGAAGGGTCAGTATAAAAACTGCTTAAAGGGCACTAGGAATTTTAAAAAGGCAGGAGCAAATGATTATTGCGTTTAATTATTTTAAATCATTATCTAGATCTCTATCTCCAGAAAAGATTGTAAATCTGCAAAAAATAGTAATGTTGGATTTTTGTCAATGTGAGTTACTAAGAAGATAGTTGCAGTAGATTACCAGGGTGTTGAAATCATGTAGTGGTTAACATTGCATAGGCGTCACCTTTATCTGTGCATTTCCTTACTTTTATTATTTTCTGTATTATTTTAAGCTGTTGCATTAGTGGGGATGGGGGGAGGGAGAATTGCTACTATTGGCAAAAGCAACACAAAGCTCTGACTTCCACTAGATTCTCAAAAACCACAAAATGTGATGGTATCACATGGCAAGGCAGATTTTGTAGGTAAAGATCAGCATCTGCCTGTTAGTACTATTGAAAAACTACACAAGGGACCGATCTCGCACCATTAAAAGTTTTGGGAGCAGTTTCAAGGTCTAAATACTCAGAACCCTTAGGAATAGCCTAACTGGATCTCACTATATCTCTTAACCTGGAGAAAAACATAATTGAAAAACCTCCTCCAAAGAAGTTTGTCTCCACTTTCGCCCACATACCTAGTTCTACCATTTCTTATTGTTTGAATCATGACTCCCTGGAAAGCTAATAGGTGGTCATGCTGCAGCCCCTTCCAGACTATGGTCGTATTGTAGTCCCTTGCAGTAGACATAGACGCCATAGTGAAATTTGTTTCAACACGTGTATAAAGGCTTGTTTAAACTTTGTTTCTAAAACTTCAATCAACACTCATGGCTTTTGGGACATGAAGTAAGAGGTGAGTGTATAAAGCCCATATTTGTGCTGAGGTTTAAAAACTATTTTTTCATTGCAGGCAGGGGACAAAGTAGTCTTTCCCTTAAAAATGTTTTTGTTTTTTATAAAGAGCAGGATATGAAGGACCATCAAGGATTTGTCTCTATATATGGGAGCCAGAAGCTGCAGGGAATGCAGCCATTTAGATAAATAGAGATACTGAAATGTTCTAGGTTCCACAAGGGGTAGTGGGTAACATTGACCCCAATGATAAATGCACTTGAATTCAGGTTGGGACAATCTTCACTGTTTAAAAGATTTATTGTTTTATTTTTAAAGTCAATGAACGGTATCTCACCTCAAATATTTTGGGGAACTGAAAAGATTTCCATTGAGTCTATCCATGCTACCGTTTCAGTGATGGTGTTATTCCTATTGATTTAGCAAGTAATGCTGTCAAATTTCACATACATATAGAAATGATGAATAGAAAAATCTCCTTAGCTTTCAGGAAGATTAAATCATAACTCTGCTTGGACTGTTCTTTAGTTCCAGCTATTTCACACTAATAGCCACATTTTATTAACTCCCAGCAGTCCTGATAGGATATCTTGTATCTGCTACTGGGATGAAATTACCCATGGAGTATAATATGACTGTCTATTATATTCAGAGAAATGTTTGCTGTTTATGATTAGTAGACATTTGTCATAAGCCACGAGTCTGCATGGGAAATGTATCAATATTTAAATTTTGTTTTCCACTCAGTCTAACAGATCTTGTCTTCTAAAAAGAAGGAATCATCTCTTAGATGGTAAAGTGACAAAACTAAGTATAAGAAGTCTAGGCTATCAAAGATCAGCAGCTGAGTCTGATTTTACAGAGAAATGGCGTAAAACTGATTTTTGGTATAATATGAAAATCTCACAGACCTTTAAGTGGTACCATAAAATGTAAACATTTGAAAAAAAAAGCACATCAGTTTTGTTCACTGAGCTTAACTAGATATTATCTATTTATTAAAGAGTTATTACAGCAAGTAGGTCCAAACATGATGATCCCAATTATATTAAACCATGAGCATTTTTATTATTAAGGATTCAATAACCTGTCTGAAGAAATGTGTGTTTTCCTACTCAATGTAATGAAATTTCCTCCATGCCCAATCCTTCAGTGCATCCAACATTCCCTTGCCTTGACACAGAGATGGAGCTAGGGTCAACCACACTAGGAGTATTGGGATTCCAGCAGCACAGAGGATAGGGAGATGGTCAATGTCCTTCCTGATAAGAGTTGAAGGCTGCGGGAAATTTTAAATATTATAGCCCGAATAAACAAACAGCTGTTTCAAAGTTTAAACATTAAAAGGAAAAGCTGCTCAATGTTGTGGTTTAGTGCATTAGATCACAGAGTGCATATGCAGCTGGACTATAAAAGTGCTGGGGACACACAAAACTGTGATACACATGGTTGTCTTCAATGATAGATTCTATGACAAAAGGAGCTGTGAATGTCAGAGAGCTTTGTGTTCACTGTGAGTGTTTTATTCCATGGGCAGATTTGTTTATAGAGCATCTCTCAGTTTATTAAGAGAACACTCAACGGCTTGTGCACAGAAGATAGAGATAAAGCAACATAAAGAATGACATGTATACATGTATTACAAAAAAATCTTTCTACAAACTTCTCCAAAGAGAATCCAATCCCCCTGAAATTTCACAGGAGCTCTCTCTCTACCTAGGTTAGAATTTTTCTGTGAAGTATTGGGGGTGTGGGGGGAATTAAAAAAGGAATTTTAAAGTTATGGGGTGAAGTTCATCACCCTGATTTGGAGTCCCCTTATGCAGTGAAAGACAGCCATAAAGATGACACCTGATGATCCCAACAAGGGGCCATGCTAGGTATAGGAGAGGTGTGTTAGGGGCATGATCACAGCATGCAGTGATGCGGAACTTTAGAGGCTGACATGAGGTAGCTCAGGATGCTTCAATAACTTAGGCCCCAAGGTGTCTAAATTATCCCAGCATCCTCTTGGGTCCCCAGAGCAGCCTAGAACCAGGAAGTGCAAAGGCAGCTTAAAGCCACTATATTTCCCCTCCCAGTAGGTGTGCCCCTAGGAGGCTCAGCACATAATCTCACCTGCTGTGTTTAAAAATATTCCCTTTCAACCATACCAGGTATTCTCTCCTTCCAAGGAGGACCTGTTGCCCTTCTACCTCAGTCCAGCATCTTTGTTCATAAGTGATCATCAGGCACAGCCACTGACTCCCTGAATAGTCATAAGGCTAAGGTGAAAGGTAGACGTCTTTCCACTTGGGAAGTATGTCAGGCTCTTGAGGTCACAATCTTTTCCAACAGCACTATAAGAACTATCATATTTGAAAGCTTTACTACACAGCCAGTTTCACTTAGTCAACATTGACTAACACAATGACATATTCTGATAACTATTTCTTTCAGTGCTGCTGCTATCTGTTCCATAAGAACCATTAACTCTCAAGTTCCAGTCCTGGTTCCACCACTGGTTCCCTGTGAGCTTGATTCAAAGCCCATCAAAGTCAATAGGTTTCCCAATGACTTCAGTTGGCTCTGGATAAGCGTCATTGTGGCCTCTGGCATATCACTTAAACTCTCTTTCACCACTAGTAAAACTGGAATAACATTTACTTACCAGATGGATGTACAATGAGGATTCATCAGTTAGATGTTGTTATAACAGTTGAAATTATAAAGGGAAATTTAAGTGTTGCATATCAATGATTATGAGCATATGACTACTCCCATATTTAGCAATATACACAGTTACTCAAAATAGGTAGGTCCGCCTCTTGTTGATTGCCTAGATTAATAAAAAAATGATATGTATTGCTGGACTGATCTTTATCATTAACTACATGGATTAGAAACTTTTTGCTTCAGGTGCATTTTATTAAAGGAAAAAATGTAGTAGCCTATCATTAGACAAATTCTTATTATTTGTATTTGTAGCCGCATACCCCCTACAAAAAATAAAATGCCAATGCAAGCTAAAAACATTGGAAAGAAATGATGTGACTTTAAATGATAAAAGCTTTATAAAATAAAGTTTTTAATTACTATTATTCTTTCTTTGCTCATTCAAAGACAGTTCCTTTAAACAATAAAATTAATGATGTCACCACATTGGTTATTTATCCAGTGTCTTACATACATCTAGAAACATTATAATGTAATTCAGCAACAACTGATGCATCTCAAATAAAGTATTACCAGCGAGTGTAAATCAAGCTTCTTTATTTCTAGCCACTAGTCTGTTTTGTTTTTTTAAATAACTATAGGAAAGAAATTGATTTGCATGAGGTATTTAGGTGGCTATATAAAAATGGTAATTCATTTATAAAAGACTAATAAAGAAATTCTGAAAAGGCAAATCATGTTTATCTTGTTCTAAGAGTCCACATTAACATTTAGCAGTTTTGCAATAAGAGGAAAAAAGCCTGATTCAGAGAACCAATGTGTCACACACATCCAGCATACTGGAAATGCAATTGCAAAGCTAATTTAACAACAAAATTCTCCAATAGATGTGACATTTTAAAGGACTAATTTAATTTAGTAAATATCGCTGGAAATGTAATTTAAGATGTGAGAATTTTTCCTGCTGTATTTAGCGACAGATTGAGACAGCTGAGGTTACTCAAGTTTACTGTAACTATCTTTCTAGTGGAAACTCATTTTCACTCTGTCATAAAATAGTAAAATAATTAATGTCTGTGGAATGATCTTTCACAGATAAATATGTCTTCAGTACCAAAGGCAAATCATTTATATAAGCAACAGGTAGGACAAGAGAAAATGTGGAAATTTGAATATAATGGATCAAATTTATCTCTTTGTAACTTCAGTAAGCTTATCTCAGTGCTGACTTTGGTTCAGTAGCTACAAATATTTCCAAGATGAACACCAAGATAGAAGCAGAATTATTCTGGGTGATAGAGATACATATTGTACACCCAAAAAGGAATGGGATAAAAAGGAAAATTTAGTCTTATGAGGTGGTGGTGAGGCACAGGAAGCAATTGATGTATAGGAAAACTGGATTTAAAAAAACAAATACAATATTGTAGGACAACTGAAATATTATCTCAAAACACACTAAGCTTCATCTCTGAAAAATCTCAAACTGTCTTTCTACCTGATCGGTAGACAGTTCCCTAAAAACTGGCTGTTTGTGATAGACTGACTATAGTCTGTCAAATTAATATTTCCTAACCAAGAGATGTGAGTTATAGCTGTAGAAAAAACTCCACTCAGTTAGATGGAATTACTCTCCTCAAGAACAAAGGGCTGGCCCATCAGAAACCAATGAACTTGATAGGTCAGGTAGATATTCAAAGGACAACCTGTGAAGTTTTATGTTTAAGGCTTGCAAATAGGAAAACTCACATTATGCTGGAGGTGATCTACCTCCTGGGGTTAGCCAGATCTGGGGTTGGGGAAAATTTACCACCATATTAGGTGGGGTCAGATAAAGCTTGAAAAAGAGAGTGAATACATGGAGGGAGGAGCTCTCTCCTCTCCATTCCTCTCTGGATAACACAGGGTGGGGGAACTCTCACAGGAGAGTTCAGAGCCAGGATTTGCTATTTGATCATTAAAGATTTTTCTTTCCTTTTCTGTGACTAAGATGAGAATGCTGTATCTAGTTTAGCTTATAAGAAGCATCAACCTAGATATGCTAAGCAAACCACCTGGATTTTTTAATATATTGTCTTGGATTTTAATATTATTTTAAGGAATTCTGCTGTTGTGTGGGTGTTTCAACAGTTGATCCCCAGGTAGAAAAGACCTTTGTATCCTCAAAGGAAAGCTACTAAGGTCTGGTCTACACTAAAAAGTTAGGTTGACCCTGCCACATTGCTTAGGGGTGTGAAAAATCCACACCTATGAGGGATGTAGTTAAGGTGATCTAACCCTCATGTAGAGAGTGCCAGGCCCACAGAAGAATATTTCTGTTAATTTAGCTACAGGGTCTCGGGAAGGTGTATTACTTACGCCAAAGGGAAAACCCCACTCATCAGCACAGGTAGTGACTACACATAAGCACTGCAGCTGTGCTGCTGTAGCACTTCAAGTGTAGACAGCCCTGAATGATTAATGGTACCTACACAACCCACTCAGTAAAGGTCAAATTAAAGACAGGCAGATTTGTGCTCAGACAGGGGAGTGCGTTGCAAAAGACTACTGTGGTTTGCACACTAAGGGAGATGCCAACAGGACCAAAGGGGAAATGTGTGTTGAAGGGTGACTAGGTCATATGGGTCATAATTTAACTTTCCTGCTTGGGTTCACCCTTTCCCAGGAAGCTCTCCTGTTAGCAGAGGATAAACAACCAGTCACAACCCTAAGGGGACTATTTTATTATCATTGTGTGTACTACTGTAGAGCCTAGGAACCGCAGACATGGACCATTGTTCACAGCACCACATAAACAGAACAAAAACACAGACCCTGCCCCAAGGATCAAAGTATAGGACAAGAGACAACAAACGGATATAGACAAATCGGGGAGTACAAGAAAACAATAAGACAGCACTGTCTACCATAGACAAGACAGTATTACTATAGACAAGTACAGTCTACTATAGACAAGACAGACATGAAGGAGGGAAGAGATGGAACACACAAGCAGAGCGAACAATGTGATGACAGCAAACCTTTTGTTAGTTCCATCAGCTAAATGGAAAGAACAGGGAAGGGGCTGAGGGAATTGGGACAGGAAAGGAGTGGAGAAGGAAAGAGAGGCAGGTGTGGAGAGATGCTAAGGTGAAGAGACTGAGGGATGGATTGGAGCAAACAGTCAGTCAGCAGAGGGAGGAGAAAGTCAGAGAAATTTTTTAACCTTTTTTACTGGAGTATCCAGAGGTCCCTGCTTTGGCTGCTTCTGAGCCTACCAGCTGCAGTCTCTGGCTGATTGCTCTCTCAGTTCTCCCCCAAGCCACAGGTCAGGTGAAGGGGAGGCACAACCTGGATCCTAGAGACACCATAATGTGTGTAGGGTCTACTCTGCACAGGTCTGAGTACAGGGAGCAATGCTAAGAGGAGTGGGCCCTGGCTGGGCCCCATTTTACCCCTTTACTCCCTGTGCAACAATCCCTGCTTTGGCTGTTCCTGTTCCTACCAGCTGTTTTACATCTGACTTCTGCACCTCCTTCCTTTCTGGGTGAGAAATTTGTAGCTCCTACGTTTTCCCTTTCTCTTATGTCTGAGGAGATGAAATACCCTCACAAGACTGAACAGAGGAAAACTTCCTAATAGTGAAATCTATTATATTGTGGCATAGTCTCTGAAGAGAAGTAGCAGAAGCCTAATTGCAAAGGACATTTAAAACTAGACTAGGTGAAGCACTAGAAAATATACTTTAGGGAAGCCTCTGGCACATTCATGAACTAGATGACCAAACAGCATTTTCTTTCTCTAATTGCTGCAATTAACACCTCAGAGACATCCAAAGGTTAATGGTCTATATAGCTGCTGGACCGCACAATCTTTATGTAAAAATACTAAGAAGTTTTATAACGTTTGAGGTCATTACTATAACTTATGTTATTTTAATAGGGCTAATTATTACTGAATCTTATTCTTAAAGTACTATATGTTAAGAAGGGGTATGCAGCAGTAGAAAATGCATCTTATTCTAAAAGGATACTTCTCATATTGCAGCTACAGAATGCAACATATAACCTAGACCTCACCCCACAGGTGGCATCACAGACTCGGCATGCTAATGGCTATCCAAACAATCGCTGAATCACAGAATTGTAGGACTAGAAGGGACCTCAACAGGTCATCTAGTCCAGACCCCTGCATTCATGTCAGTACTATTATCTAGACCAGTGGTGGCCAACCTGTGGCCCATGGGCAGCATGTTCCTATGGCCCATGCCTCTTCCCGCATCTCCCACTGGCCGGGAATGGTGAACCATGGCCATGGGGAGCTGCGGGCAGCTGTGCCTGCAGACGGTCAATGTAAACAGTGTCTGGCGGCCCACCAGTAGATTACCCTGATGAGTGATGTGTGGCCCACGGGCTGTAAGTTGCCCACCACTGATTTAGACCATCTCAGACCGATGTTTGTCTAACCACTCTACTCTCTTACAACAGTTTTCTAACCAGTTATGCACCCATCTTATAATAGCTCCATCTAGGTTGTATTTGCTTAGTTTATTTATAAGGAGGTCATGTAAGATAGTATCAAAAGCCTTACTAAAGTCAAGATATACTACATCTATCGCCTGCCCCCACCCAAAGGCTTGTTAACCTGTCAAATGTAGCTATTAGGTTAGTTTGACACGATTTGTTCTTGACAAATCCATGCTGACTGTTACTTATCACTTTATTATCTTCTAGGTGTCTGCAAATTGATTGCTTAATTATTTGCTTCATTATATTTCAGGGTACTGGACTTAAGCTGACTGGTCTGTAATTCTCCAGGTTGTTCTTATTTCCCTTTGTATAAATTGGCACCATATTTGCCCTTTTCCAGTACCCTGGAATTGCTCCTGTTTTCCATGACTTTTCAAAGATAATTGCTAATGGCTCAGATATCTCCTCCGTCAGCATCTTGAGCATTCTAGGATACATTTCATCACACCCTGGTACCTTCAAGATATCTAACTTGTCTAAGTAATTTTTCACTTGTTCTTTCCCTATTTTTGCTTCTGATCCTACCTTATTTTCACTGGAATTCACTAGGTTAGATATCCAAGTGCTCCTACCCTTTTTGGTGAAAACTGAAACAAAAAAGTCATTTAACACTTCTGCCATTTCCACATTATCTATTATTGTTTTTCCGCCTTCATTAAGTAACAGGCCTGCCATGTCCATGGTCTTCCTCTTGCTTCTAATGCATTTGTAGAATATTTTGTTGTTCTCCTTTAGGTCTCTAGCTAGTTAAATCTTATTTTGTGCCTTGAGCTTTCTAATTTTGTCCATACGTACTTGCGTTATTTGTTTTTATTCGCTCTTTGGAATTTGACCTAGTTTCCATTTTTTGTAGGATTCTTTTTTTGAGTTTCTGATCATTGAAGATTTCCTGGTTAATCCGGAAAACAATGTTTCCCTTAATGCATCCTCTGACATCATAGGGGTTGGGGATGGAGAATAGGGTTGCCAAGTTTGGTTGGATGTATTCCTGGAGGTTTTATCACATGACATAATCATTAATTAAAAATTAATGTTGAGTTCCTGGAGACTCCAGGACAATTCTGGAGGATTGGCAACCCTAGTGGGAATGGCAGAAAGAATTTATTAATATCTATCAGACAGAACAGATTTTTAAAAGGGTTCTGTGGTACAAAATACCTCTGGCTAGCAGCCTAAAAATACAGCTAAGATAGGCTATTGAAAAGGTAACACTTGGCCTGGAAGATTCCACTTCACACAGGGCATTTAGCCCCACCTCAGTTAGAATCCCTTCACTTATCTCCGTCCACTCAGTCGGAGGCCCAGTACACCGTTCCCACCTCTGGCAGAAAAAAAAAATGAGTTCAAGCCACAAAGTTCAGATCCAGATCTGGATACAAACTTTCCCAGTGTTGGAACCTGTTTGGTTCTGATGTTTGATTCAGGTCATTATTAAAATAGTGTAAGTGGTAAAGTTTGTATCTAGATCAGAGGTGGGCAACCTGTGGCCCGCAGGCCACATGCGGCCTGTCAGGATAATCCACTGGCAGGCTGCAAGACAGTTTGTTTACTTTTGCACAGCTGCCCCCAGCTCCCAGTGGCCACAGTTTGCCGTTCCCAGCCAAGGGGAGCTTCAGGAAGTGGAAGCCAACATATCCCTGTGGCCCATGTCACTCCCCGCAGCTCCAATTGACTCGGAATGGCAAAGCGCAGCCATTGGGAGCTGTGGACGGCCATGCAAATATAAACAAACTGTCTGGTGGCCTGCCAGCAGATTACCCTGATGGGCCACAAATTGCCCACCACTGATCCCAGACTTCGGGGCTGTTTAAATGCAGAGTTTTCCTTTGGACCCATTCTCTTCCTAAATGATATTATTTTTTAATTAATACATATAGAAAATGGTCTCCAAGAAGATCTATCTTCTCCTCCCAGGGAACATGTAGTCAGGATTACTGTATTTTAAGGCTAGTAGTAATTCATAAGAATGCAGGGAGAAGAGATAGATAAGCAGAAAGCAGGGTGGAATTTATGCAAGCTGTGGGAGTGCTCAGGGTCTGTGAAGCCAGTTTAACGGCCACCTAGGTAGTCCATCTCAAATTTATGGGGATCCATAGTTGGTAAGGCCTACTCTGCCCATTATAGATACCTATTCCCAGTGCAGGGAGTTTGCTGGCAAGGTATCAAAGACAAGATTGGAGGTGATGTGGCCACAGCATTCCCACATGCTGGCTATTGCCAGTTGGTGCAATGGCATGTAAATTAGGGAAGTCTTCAGTCTCTTACAGCCTGTACTGGGGGCCATTTCAGCCACCAGGAGCCACAGCATGGGGGAAAGCCTAAAGTCATCTTTGCACCGCCACCTTGATCGCTGCACTGAACTCAGTCAGGCATAAAGATGGTTTGCCCCCATAGCACACAGGGGACAGGGAGATAACTTGTAGGGCTTTTACAATCTTTATCACAACTTGACCTTGCCCCGATGCAACATGACCTGGCTTTTGGACAGATCAAACCAAGATACTGCTCCAGCAGTTGGCACTCCCTATACCAATATACATTTCCAGCAGGAAAAAGCAATCAAATAGCAAGAATGTGGTATTGGTTATGTTTTACCGCCCAGGACTATAGAACGTATGTAGTTAAAACAGGGTTTGTGAGTGAGGTTGGGAATTTTATTAAACTAGCTCTAGCAATAAAATTATTTAAACTACAATGAAATTTTATGTTTCATTTACTATCATTTTTCTTACAGTGTGGGGGTTATTCATTTTAATGCCTAATTTGCAGGATCTAACATCAAAGGCTATATAAAAGAAATCTTTTGTACCCTTTGTACTAACCAACCTTGGTAGTTTTGAAGCTCCCACATCTTCTCATTTGTAAAACTCTCTCCATTAACAGGTCACTTATGACTCCCGTAGGAAGGAACCAAAAATCTTTCAATTTAAATAAGGTTCTTACTGAAGACTAAACCTTAAAGTGTCTTAATGAAAAATAGGCTCTATTATCATTCCCTCCCTCTCTCCCCGGATGGCCTCTGCTTTCAAATATAATATCTCGATTTACCAATCCAGTCCTTTACTGGCAGAAAAAATAATGTTGTTCCATAGTGCATGAAGGAAAAAACTGGAATGAGCTCTGTCAAAAACATATGGATTTTATCCTGAGAGAATCAATGTTTAAAGGTAACCTTACAATGAGGTCTTATCCATTTTACTGATTCTGTGATTATCAGTTGAATTTAGAGTTAAGGTCTGGGATGCATTGACTGTAGGGATTCATGTCAACTTGCATATAATAAGGCTATGTTACACATACTAGATGGAAAGAAGAAGGGAGTGAGTGGGGGGGGGGCGTGGAACGGGGGGAACGGGTCACCAGAGATGTTCACCAGTTCATTAGATGCAGCTATATTCAAAGACAGTTAAGGTGGACTAATCAGACTGCCCAACTAGTGTTTCTTAACTACGTGTTTATTTTAGATAGACTGCCCCCAGTTATGGCTCTAGTTCAACTCCAGCTCCTTTCAACTCATACTTCCTCTGCCTTGTAGTCCCTATTCCCGTTAAGCATCCCATCTGAAAAGAACCACCATATCCTAGTGCTTTTCTATCTGTCCCTAGTGCCACATATTTCACATGTCTGTATCCTGCAGCATATTTGGGCATGCATAGTGGAGACAACTTGAGACATTCTGCTCCAGAAAAATACAGGCCTGCACAAATTGAGTGACAGGAGAAAATATTAGCTGCCATTACTATTATGGGTTTTAATCTCTATTTATGACACTAGGATGCATCAAAATAAACAAAACCCAGGCACTATATTCTAATAACTCCCAGCCATGAGGTAGTAAAGTGAGCCACGTAAGGTAACTCAGATTCTATGTTTGTTCCCTGTCCAAATACCACTTTTTTAATACATTGGAACAAGATTCTTGTGAATATAGGAAAATAACTTGGAGTCCACTACCTGAAGTCTGTCAGATATTTCTACACATACCATCCTCTGAGATTACTAGCTTTGCCTCACAGGACAAAATGGAGCAAAGCCAAACTTCTTATATTACCAAAATTTCAGAAGTTGATACATACCCTGAATCTTGTACAAGAGTCCATCCTCATTAAGATGTCATCCCCAAGCATATTCAGTACCATTCTGCTTCATCTTTGTTAGAAGGCCACCTCTATTAAATTAATTTTTGTTGTCCCCTAGAGTGATTTTTTTTAAAAGAAGAGTTTCATATTTTTAAAAGAGTTTTACTCTACACAAAAGCCATTGTCATAATGGAGGGCAAGTGAAATTGCTGGTAGTAATTGAAGTGTTAGGGAAACAGGTTGCACAGGAACATGCATTTATTTTAAACTAATCTTCTGTAAACTTCATGGAAACTTTTTAAAGACATTATAATGGAGGTGTTTTTAAACGTATACCCCTAATTAAAATAAAACATAGTAAGGGTACCAAAAAAGTGCCACCATGGCTAAATAACAAAGTTAAAGAAGCAGTTAGAGGCAAAAAGGCATGCTTTAAAAAATGGAAGTTAAATCCTTTTAAAGAAAATAGAAAGAATAAACTATGGCAAGTGAAGTGTAAAAATATAATTAGGAAGGCCAAAAAAGAATCTGAAGAACAGCTAGCCAAAGACACAAAAAATAACAGCAAAAAAAAATGTTTAAGTACATCAGAAGCGGGAAGTCTGCTAAACAACCAGTGGGGTCACTGGATGATCAAAACACTAAAGGAGCAACAAGCATGTGGACGAGGGGAATCCAATGGATATAGTGTTCTTATATTTTCAGAAAGCCTGTGACAAGGTCCCTCACCAAAGGCTCTTAAGCAAAGTAAGCTGTCATGGGAAGGTCCTCTCATGGATCAGCAACTGGTTAAAAGATAGGAAACAAAGCATAGGAATAAATGGTCAGTTTTCAGAATGGAGAGAGGTAAATAGTGGTGTCCCCTGGAGGTCTGTACTAGGACCTGTACCTGTCAACATTTTCATAAATCATCTGAAAAAAAGGGATAAATAGTGAGGTGGCAAAATTTGAAGATGATACAAAACTACTCAAGATAGTTAAGTCCAAAGAAAACTGCATGCAGTTACAAAGGGATCTCACAAAACTGGGTGACTGGGTACAAAATGGCAGATGAAATTCAATGTTGATAAATGCAAAGTAATGCACATTGAAAAACATAATCCCAATTATACATATAAAATGATGGGGTCTAAATTAGTTGTTCCCACTCAAGAAAGTCATTGTGGAGTCATTGTGGACAGTTCTCTGAAAACATCCACTCAATATGCAGTGGCAATCCAAAAAGCAAAGAGAATGTTGGGAATCATTAGGAAAGGGATAATAAGACAGAAAATATATTGCTGCTATATAAATCCATAATAAGGCTGCATCTTGAATACCACGTGCAGATCCGCTCAACCCATCTAAAAAAAACTGGAATTGGAAAAGATATAGAAGTGGGCAACACAAATGATTAGGGGTATGGAACAGCTTCCATATGAGGAGAGATTAAAAAGACTGGGAATCATCAGCTTGGAAAAGAGACGACTAAGGGTGGATATGATGAAAGTCTACAAAATCACAACTGGTGTGGAAAAAATAACTGAGGAAGTTTTATTTATTTCGTATCATAACAAAAGAACTAGGGGTCACCAACTGAAAGTAATAGACAGCAAGTTTAAAACAAACAAAAGGAAATATATTTCACACAGTGCACAGTGAACCTGTGAAACTCTTTGGCAGAGGATGTTGTGAAGGCCAAGTCTATGACAGGGTTCAAAAAAGAAATAGATAAGTTAATGGAGCATAGGTCCATCAATCGTTATTAGTCAGAATGGGAAGGGATGGTGTCCCTATCCTCTGTTTGCCAGAAACTGGCAGTGGGTGACAGGGGATCGATCACTTGATGATTACCTGTTCTGTTCATTCCCTCTGAAACACCTGGCACTGGCCTCTGTCGGAAGACAAGATACTAAGCTAGATGGACCATTGGTCTGACCTAATATGGCTGTTCTTTTGTTCTTACTGGATGCGGAATTTGCGGCAGCCTCATCAGACCAGGACAGTTGTCAGTGATGTGTGACATTGTCTGTCTTTGGCCAGAGCCACACATGGGATCCTCTCATTGGCCCCAGATGCGAAAGATGACTGCACATTGACCCTGGTCTGCTTGAAATCAGTTAGGAAGGGCTCAAGAACAGCATGGCAAATCAAAGCCGGGTACGTGCCTGGTTCGGTCAGTTATAAGAGATTAGGTTCTGATATCATCCTTCACACCATTCTTCATGGCGCACTGATGTCACAGAGAAGTCATCCAATGCACTAAATGCCCCAACAACTACTATGTGGGTGAAACCAAACAATCACTACACTCTCGAATATACACACACGGAAAAATGATAAAATACAAAAATATCCTACCATCTGTGGGTGAACATTTTTCACAAAGTGATTATTCTGTTATTCTGACCTATCAGTTCTCATCCTCAAAGGAAACCTGCACAATACTTTCAAATGACAAGTCTGGGTGCTTAAATTCATAACTTTGCTAGACAATAAAAGCCATAGTCTTATATTAATGAGCCACTTCACCTTGAATGGTCCCTTAGAATATGTGCTAACTACTTATGCTAAACTATCTGCTCAACTGTGACAACCTGAGCACCTTTCCCAGACCTGAGGAAGAGCTCTGTGTAGCTCAAAAGCTTGTGTCTCTTACCAACAGAAGTTGGTCCAATAAAAGATATTACTTCATCCACCTTGTCTCTAATATTCTGGGACTGACAAAGCTATAACAACAATCCATACACAAATGTAAAGGTGCCTTACTATCCCACTGAAATGTAGGTAGAGGCTGGTTTTTGGGGATGAGAAGGCCCGTGAGTTAAAGACATATCATCACTGCAGAATGGGACAGATCCTCCCTGTGACGGCTATAAAATAAAATGTTTTATCATTGGGATTCTTCTTGCATTTTCCCTACTTGGCATTTGAATTTTCATGGGTTCCTTGTGAGACTACTATTTGTTCACTTTCAGCTATTTGTTAGCATCTTTGGGAAGACTGTTAACTTCTAAAAGGCTACATAGAACTTACTTGATTAAAAATAAGCTGGCCATTTTTCATTTACATTTTGTATTCCATGTACCTGCAAAGTATCTAGATTTGTTCTTTGGTGCTCTGGGAGACCCCAGATTGCCTTGAGGTTGGGTGTGAGCAATTCAGACTTATGAAGGATAATTTATGTTCATTTTCCCTGTTTTTTTAATGAGCCATTCACGAAGCCCAATTGAGAAATATATTCAAAATCATTATTATTCCTGACATGAATCTTTTTGAACTTTTTTTTTAATTTAAAGGGCTACATGGTTACTCATAAGCAATGAATAACCTCTACTGAGAAGCTATCTATTTTACAGTCCTTGGAATATTTGCAAAAGTGGATTTAAATCTCTTTGGGAATGATAGGAACTACATGCTATAAATTCCTGTAATGCTAGAGCTATAAATATTGTTTTATGAAGCCTGCTTCTGCTTGTGCTTTATCACATACTCTGATTCTGCTTTTCTGTTACAGTTTTCAAATATTACCTGCATCAATAGGTGAAAGACATTGGCTCTTTCTTCCTAAGCACAGCTGCTGAAAATCACTCCAAAAAGGTTGTTATAAGCAGTCTTTAATAAATGAAGCCCATGTTAATAACTCAAATGAGGAGTAAAATTAAATGAGAAATTTTAGACTGAAACTTCTGTATTAGAAAATAGAAATATCAGAATAATGTCATCTGGAAAACAAATACGGAATATAGTGGTTTTGCTAAAAGAAATGACTTCTGAGACTCTGCACAACTTCAGTTTTGGCAAGTCTAGTCTACTATTACACAATATAAATTAAGGGCCCAATCAAGACAATACACTGCATGGAGAAACAGGTGGAGGAAAGGACACTCTGCAAATGCAATAGTCATCAATGTTATCAAGCATAGGGATTGCTCTCTCCCTGTCTGCTAGCACTGCCTGGGGTGTTAGCCACCCCAAATCAGATGGAAGGAGGTCAGGACATGCTGTTGTCTCCATTACATCCCTCACAGGGTGGGAAAATGCATTCCAGCTGCCTAGCTCAGGGGTTATCTGCAAGCACTGGTGAGATATTTCTGTCCTGGTCCCCACCATCTGCCCCCTGTTCCCAGATCCTCACAATGCCCGAGTCCAACCTTTGTCTTTCCCGGGGTTGGGCAATGCAGCCCAATGCCTAGCATGTGGGCTGGACCTTTATAGCCTTTTTCAAACTTTGGTGATTTGCTTGTTTATTTAATATTTTCAAAATCAGGCTCTTCAAATATTCCCTCACTTCCTTGCCAGCATCTCCTCCTGCCTTCTGATGCTGGGTTTTCAGCTCCATCCAACTCTCTCTGTGGCTGCTGCCATCATCCAGCTCCTGTGAACACTAAACTGTCCCCTGAGCACTTCACAACTACTCCTCCTCACCCCTGCCACAGCCTCACTCATCTGCTCACTGCAGCTACCCCCTTCACAGACCTGTCTGCTAAGGTAACTAGGTCACCTCGTGGCTCATGGGACCGATATCTTATTGGCTCATTGTTATTGGTCTTAGTGGTTCCCATTTATTGATCTATTGCTGATTTTTTTTAAATCATGTCCATAAACCTATGGCTCTCATTACAGCCCTCTTCTGCATTGCAGCATCTGCCATCCGCCTCCTTATTCCATCTCCATCCTCCACCTATTGCTTTCATTTCCCCTTCCTTGTCACCCTCACCATTATACAATTCCCACCAGTTCTAGCTTGTTTTCTTATCTTCTCCACCCTGATCTTCCTCTCCTCCTGCCAGCACAAATTCAGTTCCCACAGCAGCATCCTCACCTCTACCGACATTTGCTCCAAACCTGGTCATCCTTCCAACTCTCCCACACCCATCCCCACCCCGCTTTGTGACATTATTCCTAACCTCATGCCCATCCCCCTACCGCCTCACTTCTCATTGTCTTTGAATGTCCATTCCATCTCTAAAAAGACCTCAACTATCCAAGGCCATCCATATCTTGATCTCTCTGTCACCTGGCTCTCGGAGAGGCCTGGATTCCTTCATTTGACACTATCTCTGCAGCTACCTTCTCTTAGAGAGATCTCTCTTTCTCTCACCCTCCCTGCACTGAGTCAGATTGTAGTATGGGTGTTGGACTTCTCTTCTCATGTACTTGCTACTTTCAGACCCCTCTCACTTTTTTTCCTTTACTGAACATCAGTTCATCTGACTGTTCTCTCCTCTCTGCCATCATCTACTATCCACCCAACTCCTTCCCATCAGCCTTCCTCTCTGATTTTAAATCCCTTTTCCTCTCCTCACTAGCAGTGACTTTGATGTCCATGTTGATTGCCCATCTTACCCCTTAAATTGCACATTTCCTTATCCTTACATCTTCATTCAACCTGCAGCTGTGATTCAATTCTCCCACTCACCAAAAAGGTTGTTCCCTTGGCTTGCTCTTCACCAAGCACTTCTCTCTCTCTCTGATCCCTCTCTTGCTGAGTTCCCCCTCTCCAGCAATCACCTGGCCTCTTTCAGCATTGTCCATCTTCCCCTTCCCTCTTGCCCTATCACCTGGTCATTGCATGGTTTCCAGTTAATATTGATGATTTCTTGTCTGCTCTCATCCCATTCCTCACTGCCCTTTCTTCCAAAATGGTGTTCTCTCCATACTTCACTGTCCTCCACCCTTGACTCTTTTGCCCCTCCACCCAGCACAGGGTCCATTCTGGCAACCTCAGCCCTGGCTCAGTCCCAACATACACTTCCTCCTCTACTGCTTTAACACTGAGGAACATCTCTGGCAGAATTCCCCGTCATGCTGTCTGGAGTGGCTTATGACCGTGAGTGACTAGCTCAGGGCAGACTGTCAAAAAGAGGGCAGACACCCCAAACTGGTGATATGTTCTATTAGATTTCACCAACACGGTAAGAAATATGAACTCCTGGATCACTGTACTAGTCTTACCATAGAGTCACAGACAGTCCCCTTGGGCTCTCCAGTTTATCTTGCCACTCAGGCAAGCTGGTCTTAGTGACAAATGGTTACTTATACTAAAATCCACAAAATATTCAGGTTGCTTCTATCCCTGAGCCCAGTCACTTACCCAGATCAATTGGCATCCTAGATCTTACACCAAAGACAACACCTGTAGCCAGTCCTGTAATAAGCTATTTGAAGGTTTATTAACTAGTGTGACAGATCCAAACCCATGGGGTACAGGAGTCTGGTAGAGGGCAAATATACTGGTCACTGGATGAGTAGTTTTCTGTTCCCTGAGTGACCAGAACAGGGGTTGCACTAGAGTAATCAGGAACCTGCTAGAACCAATGAAGGTAAACAAGCTGATTAGAACAGCTGCAGCCAATCGAGGCAGGCTAATCAAGGCACCTGGATTTAAAAAGGAGCTCACTCCAGTCAGGTGGGGAGGAGCTAGAGGAGAGGAAGTGTGTGTGAGGAGCTGGGAGCAAGAGCACAAGGAGCTGAGAGTGAGCGGGTGTGCTGCTGGAGGACTATGGAGTACAAGCGTTATCAGACACCAGGAGGGAGGTCCTCTGGTGAGGATAAAGAAGGTGTTTGGAGGAGGCCATGGGGAAGTAGCCCAGGGAGCTGTAGCTGTCATGCAGCTGTTACAGGAGGCACTATAGACAGCTGCAATCCACAGGGCCCTGGGCTGGAACCCAGAGTAGAGGGAGGGCCCGGGTTCCCCCCAAACCTCCCAACTCCTGATCAGACACAGGAAGAGTTGACCCAGACTGTGGGGAAGATCACTGAGGTAAGCAAATCTGCCAATAAGCGCAGGACCCACTAAGGTAGAGGAGGAACTTTGTCACAACTGGTGTTAGAAGTGGGATTTGGTGTGCATTGCGCAGCAGAAGAAGGAGGATGATTTAAAAACAAAGGCAGAGGGTTTATTTTTTTCCCACCACAATGCATGACTTAGTACGGGCATTGATACAAGCTACAGTGACCCAGCAGGAGGCTACCTGTGTCCAGGCAGCTGCCCAACAGGAGCAAGTGCAGCTGCAGCCAGAGACTAATTGCCTGCTGATGGACCAGGCTTCTCAAGACTGAGCTATGTTGCGGGAACTGGTAAATCAGGTAAAGACCCTTACAGAGCTGAACCGCGGCCATGATGGGAAGCAGATCATACGGGCCAGCCATTGGCTGCAGAAAATGACGCGGCAGGATGGTGTAGAGGCATACCATCTGGCCTTTGAGAGGACAGACCAATGGGAGGCCTGGCCTCGAGATCATGGTCTGGCATCCTTGCCCCATTCCTGTGTGGGGAGGCCCAGAAGGCTTACTATGATCTGCCTGAAGAGGCTGCAGCAGACTACCTCCAGCTGAAGGCAGAGATCCTGGCTGGATTTGGGTAACGACTGCAATGCAGGCCCAGTGGTATCACGAGTGGAGGTACCAGGAAAACAAAACCCCGCGGTCCCAATTGTATGACCTCATCCATCTCGCACGGAAGTGGTTGCGAATGGAGTCCCGGAATCCGGAAGAGATACTAGAGGTTGTATCCCCCGATACATGAGGGGACTACTGCCAGACCTTCATGCCTGGGTAACCCTCCACCTATGATGAGGTTGTTGCACTGGTAGAGAGGCGAAGGAGCTGACCCGACCAGTTAAAAAAGAGGCACCCCGGGTTAAACTAGCAGCACCAAGCCCTAGAGGTGGAAAAAGAGAGGGGGAAGGCCCACCAGAAGCCACAAAGAGTCAGAGCATTGAGGGAGAAGAGAATCGTGATGTTAGACTGCCCAAATCAAGAGACTGGGGAATGCCTAGGGCCTCATACAGATGTTATGCCTGCGGGGAGTGGGGACATAATAGCTGCAGTGTCCCAATGTGTAGGAGCCTATGCAGTTTAACCTGGGGAACTCGGCAGACCCATGCTCCCTAATTCACCTTGTGGGGGTCTCACTAACCCCACATATGTACAGCAGACCAGTAAAGCTAAATGGGTTAGAGACCACGGCACTGGTTGATTCGGGGAGTGCTATCACGCTTGTCTCGGGGAAGCTTGTGAAGTGTAGTCAGTTGCTATGAGCTAAGTGTACGGGTATAACATGTGTCCATGGGACAGCTGGTTATTACCCCATCATCCCAGTAAAAATTGAGATTCAGGGGAACACTACTGAGGTAGCAGGAGGTGTAGTCCCTGAACTCCCATACCTGGTGCTCATAGGGAGGGACTTCCCAGGGTTTGGAAACTTACTCCCAGTAGGAGGATTGGAGAAAGAGGGAAACCCTGAAGTTAGTGAGGCATCCACAGTAGACTGTCAACCCCAGTCTTCTCTGAAATATCCCAGATTTATTTTCTATATCCAGACAGGGTAGAAAGTTGAAAAGAGAAAGGAGGGCAGCTAAGGCCTTGGGAACCCAAATACTGACTCAAAGCCAGAAGGTTGCTCTTGTAGGTAGGTGGACCCGAGCAGCTGAAAAGGAGGCCACCCAGGAGGGAGAAGAACCCGAGTCTGACCCCCACCCTAACGCTTCTGAACCAGTAGAGGCAACAGAGACTGGGCCCCTCGTTTTTGGGCAGATTAGCCCTGGGAGAGGAAATTTTGGATGAGACCAGGCTGAAGACCCAAGGTACGACAACATTAGGAAGGAGGTGACTGAAATAGATGGGGTCCCCAGGGAAGGGAAAACCCAGGGACCAGGACCCTACTTCATAATGAAGAAGAATCGCTTATACCAGGTTGCACCAGTACAGGGGAAGAAGGTACAGCAGATCCTAGTACCTCAAAAACACCAGAGCGCTGTATTAAGTCTTGCTCATAGCCATCTTTTTAGGGGGCATTTGGAGGTAGAGAAGACCCTGGCACGAATCCTACGACATTTCTTCTGGCCCAGAGTACATGAAGAAGTGCGGAAGTACTGTGCGTCCTGCCTGGAGTGTCAGCTGCACAGTCCCCGTCCCCATCTGAGGGCACCTTTAGTACCCTTCCCATCACAGAAGTCCCCTTTGAGCGAATAGCCATGAACATAGTGGGACCCCTGGAGAAGTCGGCTCGGGGCCACCAATATATACTTGTTGTTTTGGACTATGCTACTGGCTACCCAGAAGCCGTCCCCTTGCGGAACACAGCCTCTAAAACTATAGCCAAAGAGCTGGTGGGGATCTTTGCCCGAGTGGGAGTACCAAAGGAGATATTAACAGACCACGGAATCCCATTTATGTCAAAGCTAATGAAGGGCCTCTGTACGCTGCTTCATATATATACCCTGAGAACATCAGTCTACCATCCACAGACTGATGGGTTGGTATAAAGGTTTAACCGAACCCTCAAGGCTATGATACAGAAGGTGATAAGTCGAGACGGGAAGGATTGGGAAACCCTACTACCCTATTTTATGTTAGCTATCCGGGAGTTACTCAGGCCTCAACTGGGTTTTCCCCCTTCGAGTTATTATATGGGCCTCACCCCCATGACATACTAGATATTGCCAAAGAGATCTGGGAAGAGTTACCCAATGAGGGGAGAAATATAATAGAACATGTAATACAGATGCGAGATCAGATAGCCCAGGTCACCCCTATTGTACGGGAACATTTGGAAAAGGCACAAGAGGCCCAGAGAACCCATTACAATCGCCAGGCAAAAGTCCGACAGTTCCAACCAGCGGATAGGGTGATGGTGTTGGTACTCACGGCGGAAAGCAAGCTACTGGCCCAATGGAAGGGGCCCTATCAGGTGGTTGAACCCGTGGGGGAAGTAACCTACAAGGTACGGCAGTTAGGATGCCGAAAACAAGAACAGATTTATCACATCAACTTTCTGAAACCCTGGCATGCACAAGAGGCATGCATAACTGTCCAAAAAGACCTAACTCAGGCAACCAAGCCTTCCATACAGGTGAGAGTGTCTCCCAATTTAACACCAGACCAGAAGAATGAGGTGTCTGAGATGATCTTCCGGAACCAAGATGTGTCCTCGACAAAACCGGGTCGAACAACCGAGGCATATCACCACATCGTCACGAACCCTGGGGCCAGAATAACAATGAGATCCTATCGGGTACCAGCGGCCAAAAGGGAGGAAATAAAAGCAGAAGTAAAAAAAATGCTAGAGTTGCGGATCATCAAAGAATCCCACAGTCAGTGGTCCAGCCCAATCGTGCTAGTGCCCAAACCTGATGGCACCACAAGGTTTTACAACGACTTCCGGCGACTAAACCAAGTATCCCAGTTCGACGCATACCCCATAACTCGCATAGATGAGCTAGTGGACCATCTGGGGAATGCCTGGTACTTGACTACCCTAGACTTGACAAAGGGGTATTGGCAGATTCCCCTTGCGGAAGACGCAAAGGAAAATACTGCATTCTCTACACCAGAGGGTCTTTTCCAATATACTGTCCTCTCTTTTGGACTACATGGGAGGAGGAACACCCAATTCTCTACCTCAGTAGGAAACTCCTTCAAAGGGAACAAAAATATGCAGTGGTGGAAAGAGAGTGCCTCGCCGTAAAATGAGCCAGGGAAGCATGCCCCTCATCAGTCGATGTAGTGGAACAAGGAGAAGAACAAAAAGGTGACCAGGTGGTTCTTATCCTTCCAACCATTCCAGTTCCATGTGCAACACAGAGCAGGGAGCTGTCACGGCAATGCTGATGGCTTGTCACATGTGCACTGTCTGGCATCCCAAGCTGCCCAACCCCTTGGTGTTGAGCAGCGGGGAGGGATATGTGACAGATCCAAACCAGTGGGGTACAGGAGTCTGGTAGAGGGCAAATATACTGGTCACTGGATGAGTAGTTTTCTGTTCCCGGAGTGACCAGAGCAGGGGTTGCACTAGAGTAATCAGGAACCTGCTAGAACCAATGAAGGCAGACAGGCTGATTAGAACACTTGCAGCCAATCAAGGAAGGCTAATCAGGGAACCTGGGTTTTAAAAAGGAGCTCACTCCAGTCAGGTGGGGAGGAGCTAGAGGAGAGGAAGTGCATGTGAGAAGCTGGGAGCAAGAGACACAAGGAGCTGAGAGTGAGAGGCTGTGCTGCTGGAGGACTAAGGAGTACAAGCATTATCAGAAACCAGGAGGAAGGTCCTGTGGTGAGGATAAAGAAGGTGTTTGGAGGAGGCCATGGGGAAGTAGCCCAGGGAGTTGTAGCTGTCATGCAGCTGTTACAGGAGGCACTACAGACAGCTGAAATCCACAGGACCTTGGGCTGGAACCTGGAGTAGAGGGCAGGCTCGGGTTCCCCCTAAACCTCCCAACTCCTGATCAGACACAGGAGGAGTTGACCCAGACTGTGGGGAAGATCACTGAAGTGAGCAAATCTGCCAATAAGCGCAGGACCCACCAAGGTAGAGGAGGAACTTTGTCACACTAGGAAAAAGAAATAAGGGTTATTTACAGGTTAAAGCAAGCAGACATACACACAAAATTAATTACCATTTTTGGTTCCTAAAGGTGATAATGATGTAGTAATCTGTCTGTTCAAAATGTCTTTCAGGCTGGACCCAGGTTGACCCTGGGGATCTCTGTTTTATTTTAGTGTCTCTAGCCCTGTGAGTGTCCAAAAAGCAGAGATGAAAAATTTTCTTGTGACCCTGTTTTATCCTTTTCATTTGGCCATCCAGTCCATGAGACAAGTTTCCTCGAAAGTAGCATTTCCAAGGTATGATAGGGCCATTTTCCAGTCCTTTGTGATTGTAATGTTCCTTAATGGCTCGTTTAATATTGATAGGCCTCCTAAATAGGTGGGGTGGGGAAGAGGTAATGATTTCCGCACCTTAGTTCACAAGTTCAGAGCAAACATTTGCAAAGTTATAAAGCAAAACATACATTTTCCCTTATAGCATGGAATATGGACATGACAAGTGAGATTATTGCATGAAGCTACTTACAACCATTTCATAGAGTCCAACTACTAAATATAGTCTTATAAGACTAGTACCTATTTTGAATAAAACTAACATACAGGTGTGGTTTGGTTGGTCAATTCTTAGCTAACACCTATGGCCTTGGCCAGAGATGGCACTCAGTTTAGTAGAGTCACACTCCCACCATCAGGCTGACTTCCTCTATTATAAACTCATTCTCTCCTCATTCAGTTCTGCCATCTTTCTAGCTAACAACTCTACTTCTCCATCATAATTGATGCCTGCAATTCCAATTTCCCCTCAGTTCCTGCCTCCTCTTCTCTGCCTGCATGGGATCTCCATTTCTTCAAAGAGAAAATGGACAAACTATGACCTGACCTTCTCCCTCCTCTCTGCTCACCTTCCCTACTCTTACAATTCGTTCCCTTTCTCCCAACTCTCCCCTTTTTCCTATAAGTTACTTGTCTTCATTTTCAAAGACTTTATGGCCTATCTCTATGCTACCTATAATCTTTCTTACATTATTGAACTGTTGAATCCTGTCTCTTATTAGCAAGTCATGTCGGTCTTCATTCCCCACTTGTTAAATCTTCAAACGCACATCTTTGCCCTTTGTCCTATGCTGCCATTCATGCCCAGGAGGAGCTCCCTATAGACATCTTCAAAGCTATCTCATTATCCTCCTTCAAATCACTCCTTAAAACTCTCCTCTATCATGATGCCTACAAAATAACTTGGTAACTGTTAGGCAGCTTGCGTGCTGAGACCACAGACCATCATGTTAGTGATACCATTTAATTGCTCCCTTGTGCTTCTCTGTCCATGTGTCTGTCTTATACTTAAGGCTAGTCTACACTGGCAGCACTTTAACATGGCCTGTGTGGTTGCCACACAAAAAAAAGTCTCCACAAGGGGTGTAGCTCCGAGTGCTGGGAGCATGGCTACCAGCGCTGGTACACTGCCTACAGTGGTGCTTTATAGCGCCAAAACTTGCTGTGCTCATGGGGGTATTTTTTTCACACCTCTGAGTGAGAAAGTTGCAGCGCAGTAAATTGCCAGTGTAGAAAATGCCTTAGATTGTCTCTTGTCTTGTCTTTTGATTGTAAGCTCCTTGGGGCCAGGGCCATCTCTTTGTTTTGCATTTGAACAGTGCCTAGTACAATGGAATTCTGGTTATAAGTGGAGCTTGTAGGTGTTATTGCAATAGTACTTGATATAATATATTGTGCCCTTGAGGAGCTGTCAAAGCATAAACATTCTTCCTGCATAAATGGGAGATGTGAGAGACATTAAGTCTTCTTGAGGCACAATAAACCTTAACTAGCCATTTAAGTGGAGCGGCATTGCACTGCACCCACTGTGTTACCCTAATTATATACTGAAGAGCTGAAAAATTCTTTGCATACATTCTTTGGCCTTATTTTTGTAGAGGCTTAGGGTCATGTCTATATGTATATTTACAGCATGGCAAGCTGAGGTGTAAAGACACAGCTCTCCAGAAAGCTGCACAATAAGTGTCCATGTGGACCCTGCTATTGAATATTGAAAGTTCCCCAGTGCTTTGACCTACTGCAAAGTGTACTAGGGAACTTTTAGTGTGCATCAACAGGGTCCACATGGACAACCACTTCATAGTACACTGGAGAGCTGTAGATGTATATCCCAGCTTGCTGCACAGTAAGTATCAATGTCGATATGTCCTAGGACAGGGGTCGGCAACCTCTGGCATGCGGCTCGCCAGGGTAAACACCCTGGCGGGCCAGGCCAGTTTCTTACCTGCTGCATTGGCAGGTTTGGCCAATCACAGCTCGCAATGGCCATGGTTCCCTATCCCAGGCCAATGCGGGAGGTGGGAAGCTGCGGCCAGCTCATCCCTCGGCCTGCGGCGCTTCCCGCCGCCCCATTGGCCTGGGACGGTGAAGCCAGTGAGAGCCGCGATCGGCCAAACCTGCCGACGTGGCAGGTAAACAAACTGGCCCAGCCCACCAGGGTGCTTACCCTGGTGAGCCGTGTGCCAGAGGTTGCCGACCTCTGATTTAGAACAATGCAGAAGAAGAGAAAACATCCTGTGGTCTCTAGATTTTGTTTCTCTTTCTTGAAAAAAGCAGTCCGGGTTTTCTGATTATGCTACCAATTACTTTTTTAAGGAGTGGGAGGGTGGATGTATTTTTTAAAAAACAACTATAATTCTATAAAGCTGAACTTTTGTCCCAGAACTAAATCTGAATTTGAATTATTTTCAGGGGTTTATTTTATAATTGTAACATATAGGCTCTGATTCAGTACCAACTGTGGTCAATGGAAAGCTTCCCACGGTGGGCTGTGGATAAAGCCCTTATTTGATAGTAAATGCTACAGCAAAACTTGCAACACAGTTTCAGTTATAACCCCGTGCCTACACTCATTTATAATTTGCCCCTCACTAAATTCCATTTTCCTCTGTAATTTTCCTTGTTTGGACCTAGCCGAAATGTAGATTTCTTTTTGAATAATCTGAATTTTTAAGATGTCTTTTATCTAGGACACTGAAGATGCTTTACTATCTGCATATTAGGCAGCCTTACTTCAGTCCCCAGCAAAATCATGGAACACACCTTCAAGGAATCTATTCTGAAGCACTTGGAGGAGAGGAAGGTGATCAGGAACAGTCAGCATGGATTCACCAAGGACAAGTCATGTCTGACCAACCTGATTGCTTTCTATGATGAGATAACTGGCTCTGTGGATATGGGGAAAGCAGTGGATGTGATATATCTTGACTTTAGCAAGGCTTTTGATATGGTCTCCCACAGTATTCTTGCCAGCAAGTTAAAGAAGTATGGATTGGATGAATGGACTATAAGGTGGTGTGACAAAGTTCCTCCGTCACCTTAGTGGGTCCTGCGCTTATTGGCAGATTTGCTCACCTCAGTGATCTTCCCCGCAGTCTGGGTCAACTCCTCCTATGTCTGATCAGGAGGTGGCAGGTTTGGGAGCATGACAGATAACCATAGTCCCAGATTTGGACCTTAGCGTCCAAAATATGGGGGTTAGCATGAAAACCTCCAAGCTTAGTTACCAGCTTGGACCTGGAACTGCTGCCACCACCCAAAAAATTAGAGTGTTTTGGGGCACTCTGGTCCCCCCGAAAACCTTCCCTGGGGACCCCAAGACCCAAATCCCTTGAGTCTCACAACAAAGGGAAATAAACCTTTTCCCTTCTCCCCCCTCCAGGTGCTCCTGGAGAGATACAGACACAAGCTCTGTGAATCTAAACAGAGGGTCTCCCCCCCTCCCCGTTCCCAGTCCTGGAGAACAGAATTACCGAGAGTTAATCTCTCTTTCCTCCCTCACCCAGAGGGTATGCAAAGTCAGGCGAATAAATCTAACACACACAGATTTCCCTCCGACTTCTTCCTCCCACCAATTCCCTGGTGAGTACAGACTCAATTTCCCTGAAGTTTCCCACTAAAGAAAAACTCCAACAGGTCTTAAAAGAAAGCTTTATATAAAAAAGAAAGAAAAATACATACAAATGGTCTCTCTGTATTAAGGTGACAAATACAGGGTCAATTGCTTAAAAGAATATTGAATAAACAGCCTTATTCAAAAAGAATACAATTCAAAGCACTCCAGCAACTATATTCATGTAAATACAAAACAAAAAACCATGTTTGTACTTACAACTTGGAAACAGAAGTTTAGAAAGCAAGAAATAGAAATCACTCCTCATCTGAGAGAGCATACAGGCAGACAGACAGAGACTCAGACACAACTTTTTTCCTCCACCCAGAGTTGAAAAAATCCGGTTTCCTGATTGGTCCTCTGGTCAGCTGAAAGAGACATTAACCCTTAGCTATCTGTTTATGACAGGAGGAACCCAGGCCCACCCTCTACTCCGAGTTCCAGCCCAGGGCCCTGTGGATTGCAGCTGTCTATAGTGCCTCCTGTAACAGCTGCATGACAGCTACAACTCCCTGGGCTACTTCCCCATGGCCTCCTCCAAACACCTTCTTTATCCTCACCACAGGATCTTCCTCCTGGTGTCTGATAACGCTTGTACTCCGCAGTCCTCCAGCAGCACACCCTCTCACTCTCAGCTCCCTGTGCCTCTTGCTCCCAGCTCCTCACACGCACTTCCTCTCCTCTAGCTCCTCCCCACCTGACTGGAGTGAGCTCCTTTTTAAACCCAGGTGCCCTGATTAGCCTGCCTTGATTGGCTGCAGGTGTTCTAATCAGCTTGTCTGCCTTCACTGGTTCTAGCAGGTTCCTGATTACTCTAGTGCAGCCCTTGCTCTGATCACTCAGGGAACAGAAAACTACTCATCCAGTGACCAGTATATTTGCCCTCTACCAGACTCCTGTACCCCACTGGCTGGGTCTGTCACAGTGGATAGAAAGCTGGCTAGATTGTCGGGCCCAATGGGTAGTGATCAATGGCTCGATGTCTAGCTGGCAGCTGATATCAAGTGGAGTGCCCCATGGGTTGGTCCTGGGTCTGGTTTTGTTCAACATCTTTATTAATGATCTGGATGATGGGATTAATTACACCGTCAGCAAGTTTGCAGATGACACTAAAATGAGGGGAGAGGTAGATATGCTGGAGGATAGGAATAGGGTCCAGAGTGACCTAGACAAATTGGAGGATTGGGCCAAAAGAAATCTGATGAGGTTCAACAAGGACAAGTGCAGAATCCTGCACTGAGGAAGGAAGAATCCCATGCACTGCTACAGGCTGGGGACTGACTGGCTAAGCAGCAGTTCTACAGAAAAGGACCTGTGGATTAAGTGGATGAGAAGCTGGATATAAATCAGCAGTGTGCCCTTGATGACAAGAAGGCCAACGGCATATTGGTCTGCATTAGTAGGAGCATTGCCAGCAGACTGAGGGAAGTGATTATTCCCTTCTATTTGGCACTCGTGAGGCCACACCTGGAGTACTGCATCCAGTTTTGGACCCCCTACTACAGAAGGGATATGGACATATTGGAAAGAGTCCAGCGGAGGACAATGAAAATGCTCAGGGAGCTGGGGGCATAAGACTTATGAGGAGAGGCTGAGGGAACTGGGGTTATTTAGTCTGCTTTGATAGCAGCCTTCAACTAGCTGAAGAGAGGTTCCAAAGAGGATGGAGCTAGGCTGTTCTGAGTGGTGGCAGATGACAGAACAAGGAGCAATGGTCTCAAGTTGCAGTGAGGGAGGTCTAGGCTGGATATTAGGAAACACTATTTCACTAGGAGGGTGATAAAGCACTGGAATGGGTTACCTAGGGAGGTGGTGGAATCTTCATCCTTAGAGGTTTTTAAGGTCAGGCTTGACAAAGCCCTGGCTGGGATGATTTAGTTGGTATTGGTCCTGCTTTGAGCAGGGGATTGGACTAGATGACCTCCTGAGGTCTCTTCCAAACCTAATATTCTATAATTCTGTGACCTGCTTTTCCCTTGATGAGTACAAGGAAACAATGAGACAATATTGGTCAGCCTGACAGGCAGTGCTCTCAGCACTCCAGCTGCCTGAGAAAGACAATTGCTTGCTGTACTAAATAAAGAATAAACTTAATCAACAAGGACCTGAGATTTTGCTACTCCTATTCACATTCAGTAGTAAGCCAAGTGAAGTCAGTGGGACTACTCCCATGACAGCAGAATTTGGGCTCATAGAGCTTTCCTTTTTATAATACAGTTATGAAGTATATAGTATCGTAATTGGACATGGTAATTTACAAATAGTAAAGAACAAAATACCTGCCCCAAAGATCTTCCAGTCTGAAGAAAGAGCATGCAATCAGTAAACAGAGGATAGATGAGTTTATGAATGTTCACTTTATACTGATGTCTGTCCTTTAAAATGCCTTTGCTGCCTGGTGATTTTCCTGAACAATAAGGGATTTGTTCACTGTGGTGAAGATTATGAGCTTTTCAAATACACTGGAATCTTTGGTATATCAGGGGATTCATAACAACACAGATCCATTTAATTAATACTGTATTACACTGGAAATACTATCAAAGTACTTATGACATTCACATTAATACCATATGAGTCATCAAAAGTAATGTTATCACAAGAAATACTAAAGGAATTAATAATGGTTAGATCATTATTGTACAGAGTTGTTGAATCCACTTTAACAGAAGTCATTTTAATCGAACTGAACAATAGAGAAAAGTAGCTAAAACCAGGGGTTGTCAACCTCTTCTGAGTAGGGGAGGTTGAATAACATTTAAAATTATGGTCTATGAGTCAGAGTATAAATTTAGTGTATATATTATACTACCTTCCATCCATGGCAGAACACCCAAGACTTCTCAAGGGAGGTTAGCACAAACATCCAGAAATCCAGGATAGAAATTGGTCTTTATGTAGGGTCATCATTTTAAATGTGGGTGCATAAAATTAGTTTATTACTAGATAAATAACTACTCTGATTTTCAGCCTGGGAACCTAGCAGATCCCACTTTTGAAAACACATGGGTATGTCTACACTGCAGCTGGGAGTGTGCTTCCCAGCTTGAGTAGAAAGAGAAGCACTAGCTCGGCTTCATCTAGCATGCTAAAATAGCCATATAGTCAGGAATAGCACAGGTGGTGGCTCAGTCAGGCCATGCACCCAAATACATACCTAGGGGTTCCAGGCAGGTTTTATTCAGACAGCTAGCCCAAGATGCTGCCTGTGTTACCCCATGCTGCAGAGCTATTGTTAGCGCACTAGCTAGAGCAGAGCTAGTGCATGTCTGTCTACTCAGGCAGGGAACCATGCTCTTGTCTGCAGTGTAGATGCAGCCTAAATGAGAGGGAAAGCAACTGGAGCTGCATGAAACGAAGTAGCAGTAAAGTAATGCTGGCTTCTGCCCAATACATAGGGAGCTCTGGAGGAGGCAGGAGCTTTGATGGAGATACTGCCTCAACAGGCATTGTAGTGGAACTTTAAACGTTATCATACTGTTCAGCCGCTAGGTGGCAATGTGTGTAAAATAACTCATTTAAAGCTAACCTTACCTATACCTGGCAGAACATTAAAAGATCTTATGATGAACACATCTGGTGTGTATAAGCAAGCTCTGTAGCCAGTCCATATCTGGTACAAGGACATGGCACTGTGCCAGATGTAAACTAAGAACAGAAACAGAAAGAAAACAGCAACAGAGGTTGCAGACAGAAGGAACAGCAACCAAGTTTGCAGTATCTCATCAACATGCCAATCTTCAATGCCCCAGAGATTTTCAGTCTTGACAAACCTTCACAAAGGACAGACTGGAAGCAGTATTTTGCAAGATTTAGAATTGGAAACAAACTCCACAAAGAAACTGGAAATATACAGGTATCTTCTTTAATTTAGATATGGGGAAGCAGACAAAGTATTTTTTTAATCCTTTTATTTTATTGAAGACAGTCACAGAGATTACTATGAAAGGGTTCTGTCTATGTCTGATGCATACTCTATACCTCAGAGAAATGTGGCTTATAAAAGAGCATGATTTCACCAGAGAATTCAAGAACGGGGGAATATGTTGAATATTTTATAAGAGCTCTGCATACATTGGCTGAAAACTGTGAACTTTGGATACAAAACATGAAAATATCAGAGACAGGTTGGTTCTTGGGTTAACAGATAAAAACCTTTCACAGCAGCTACTAGAGAAACTTGACAAACTTTAAAAACCTGAAGTTAACTTAAAAACTGTACACAGATACTTGAGTGTCTAAAGTTATTATCATAAAAACCCTGAGGCAAGGAGAAAGAACCCCTAGGTTAAGAGGGCTAAATTCTAGCATATATGCACAAGGTATGGAAAAAATTCTTATGTCAAGAGATGATGCATTTGTAGCTAGGGGCATGCACTGTAATAAATATATGAAATATGGACATTTTGCAGCTGTTTGCTGCACCAAAGCAGTCAGCGAGATGACTCATATTAGAGACAATCAAGAGCCATTGTTTCTGAGATCTATCATTTGTGATAACATAGAGCCTGCCTGGAGACTGAAACTGAATATTTGTGGCAAGACTATTATAGACTTTAAAAGTGATTCAGGATCTGACATCATAGTCATCTAAGAAGGGACTGAAAATAACCCTCAACCCCTCCCAGAACTGAAATCACCTGACATAGCTCTGACTAGCCCTGGAGGTATTCTGAACTGCATGGGCCAATTCACCACAGAAACAATCCATCAAGACAAAATCAGTGCATTAATTCAGAGTGTATGTGATCAAAGGGCCACAGGCCAACTTCCTTCTCTGCAGTGTAACAGCCATTATGGGCCTAGTGAAAAAGGTGGAAGAACTCGATGTATTTGGTGGTACTGGACTTTTGAAAGGAGATCCAGTAAAAATAAGTTCCAAGACAGTGCTGATCCATCCAGTGTATATCCACCTCACAGGATTCATATCCCATTACTTCATAAAGAAGAAACTGAGTTAAAAAGAATGGAGTGGATTGGCATAGTCAAGAAAATGTCTGAGCCAATAGCATGGTGTGCCCCAATGGCAACAGTTACAAAGAAAATGGAAAAATACAAATCTGTGTGTATCTTTATCAAGCAGCTGTGAGAGAAAAATATATCCTCCCAACACTGGAAGACTTCTTCCCCAAAGTGAAAGGAGCTACAGTATTATATAAGCTGGATGGCTTGAGCAGATTCTGACAAATCCCTTTAACAAAAAAAAAATGTTAAACTGACTACATTTATTAGAAAAATTGGGAGATTTTGCTTTTGAAGATTACCTTTTGGGATTACCTGTACACCTGTAATTTTCCAAAAAAAGATGGCATAACTGTTAATAAACACAAATTAAGCTGTAGTTTTCATGGATGATATTTTAATGTATGGATCTTTGATAGAAGAATATAACAAAACCCTCAATGAAGTCCTAAGACTAATCAGTCAGTTTGTACCAAAGCAAAACAAAGACAAATGTGTTTTCTGCCTATCCCAAATCAAGTTTTTGGGACAGACAATATGCAAAGATAGAATCAGTCCTATCCTTGAAAAAGCAAAAGCAATTAAAAAATTGAATGCACCAACTAATGTACCAGAATTGAGCCTTATACTGGGAATGGTAAATTACCTTAGTTGATATCTACAAGAGCTTTCTACAATGGCAAAATCACTGAATGAACTGTTAAAGTCCAACAGATCTTGGCTATGGGAGCCAAATCAAGAAATAGCCTTCAAAAAGGTAAAACAAAATGATCTCAACAGCTCCAGTTCTCAAATACTGTGATATGAACAAAGTCACAATGATCAGTGCAGATGCAAACAGCTATGACCTGGGTGGTGTATTGTTGCAACAACATGGATCTGAGTGGAAGACAGTTGCCTTTTGTTCTCGCACAGTCAGAGAAGCAGAAACACAATAGGCACAGATTGAAAAGGAGTGCATGGGCAAGTGTATGGTATGTGAGAGCTTTTACAAACATCTTTGTGGACTGGATTTATTTATGCTGATAAACAACTTGTAACTCTCATCAATGGAAAAGACCTCGATCCAGCACTGCTGAAATGCCAACATCTATTACCAAAGTTAAAGCACTTTAACCCAATTGGTAAATATTCTCCTGGGAAAAATCTGACAGTAGCAGACAGTCTGTCATAGAAGCCAGTATCACCCTCAACTACCCATGATCTCGAAGATGACAAAGGCATACATGGATGCTGTGGACACATAGAGACCAGTGTCAGAAAATAGACTACTCCAGCTACAGAAAGCAACCTCAACAAACATGCAACTTCAGGAAGTTCTTAGTTACATTACGGGAGGCTAGCCCAAGTATTTAAAGGCCACTAAGAAAGTCATAAGAGACTACTTTATGGTGCCTGGACAATTAAGCAAGTCAATAAACCCATGATTAAAAGCAATTGCATCATAATTCCAAATAAAATTGGAAGAGAAATCCTAAAACTCATATATGAAGTACATCAAGGATTAACTAAATGCCAAGAATGGGCCAAGACAGTCAATTTGGTGATTGGGCATCAGGAAGGATGAAGGAAAAAGTATCTGCATGTGAACATTGCAGAACTAACAGACCAGCACAAAGAATTTTTAATAACAATACCTCTATCAGTCAGACCTTGGAAGAGACTAGCTACAGCTTTATACAAATTCAGAGGACATCATTGCCTGGTATTCATGGACTATTTTTCTGGGTACTTCAAAATAATATGCATGAAAGAAACAACATGTCACAGTATTATTGAAAAAGTGAAGTGCACTTTTGCTCACTTCAGCATTCCAGAATGCCTGACAGATGATGGACAACAATTAAATGCAGCGTAATTTAAGTAATTCCAAATGAAATATGATTTTTGATCATATTACTAGCAGACCACTTTACCCATAAGTGAATGGCAAGGCCAACAGAGCTCTACTGACAGCCATGAAATCCTGCAGCAGGAAAAGCCATTCCTTTCTCTTCCGAGTGACAGATCAACACCAATACCAGCTACTGGACATAGTCCAACACAACTCCTGATGGGAAGACAACTCAGAATTACTGTTCCAACTTTGGAAAAGAATCTATCTCCAAAGTGGCCAGACATGAAAAGAGTAGACAAATCGGATAAAAAGGCTAAAGAACTTATGGACACTTTTACAACAGATGTTAGAGACTTGCCAGGTTTAGAACCTGGTGACCACGTTCATGTCAAATTGGATGAAGAAAGGAATACACAGCTCCAGTTGTTGTAAAGTAAAAGAATTCAGTGCCCAGATCACATGTGATCGATACTGACAGCGGAGAGTTCAACAGACACCATCATCATCTATAGTTTGTTCCTCAGAAAGAACAATCAAAAGAGAAAACACTACCAATGGTGTATGCAGAATAAGATGACTCAAGAATTCCAGACTGACACACAGACCGTGATTGTGACTAACGGACAGCCAGATGACCAAGTGGTTACACATTCAGCTTGTGTAATTAGAACAAAATTGTATGATTCAGAGACACTTAACAGACTGATCTGTACTGAACTTCAAAGATAGTGCATATTTTGTAAATGGTAGGAATGTAGATGAGGATATGTAATGGAATCTAAACTGTATCATGTTGTTCAGCCACTAGGTGATGTTGTGTATAAAATAACTTATTTAAAGCTAACCTTAGCCATACATGGTGGAGTATTACAGGATTTTATGATGAACACATCTGGTGTGTATATGTAAGCTCTTTAGCCAGTCCATATCTGGTACAGCGACATGACAGGCAGTGAATGGACTGAAGGGGCCATGCATTATGGTGCCTGGACATCTGAAGGTATCTAATCAAGTGGTGGTGGTGGTAGTGGTGCGGTGGGGAGGGGGGAGCTTGTAACCATTTATCCTTCATTGGGAAGGGTTAAGGAGAAAGAGGAGAATACTGGTCTGCAGTGATGAAGCGGGCTGGAAAATAGCCACATAATGTGGGATGTACCAGCACAATGTAATGGGACTTTTTGGGGTTTCTTTAAATAACAAGTCTTGCTTTTTAATGTTGTTTGTCTATTATTCATAGAATCATAGATTATTAGGGTTGGAAGGGACCTCAAGATATCATCTAGTCCAACCCCCTGCTCAAAGCAGGACCAATCCCCAAATGGCCTCCTCAGGGATTGAGATCACAACCCTAGGTTTAGCAGGCCAATGCTTAAACCACTTTGTTTGGGGGTCTAAACAGACAAATGTCTTTTGAGGTAGTATTCTAAGGTATCTTTGTACAATGTCTAGCACAATGGGGCCTCATCTCTGTTGGGGTCTTTAGGCAATACCACAATATAAATAATAAAATACACAAAGCATTCAGTTGTGAAGCAATTAGGAGTGCTACTCATACAACATGCCTGACACAAACGCACAAAAGCAAGGAAATAAATTGTTAAGCCATCTAACAGTCAAATTCTTTACTCCTCCACCGACAAGCCATACACATTATTATTAGCACAACTCATGTGCACCACAGACCAGGGACAACAACCTTACATCTGCCCCATTTCACCCTTCTGGACATACCCCTTTACCAGATTATATTTTACCCAACACTAGGGGCTTGTCTTCACTACCAGGGAGATCAATGGTGCTGCAATTGATGCAGTAGGTGTTGATTTAGTGGGTCAAGTGAAGACCTGCTAAATCATCGGCAGAGCGCTCTCCGGTCAACTGCGGTACTCCAGCACCCCAAGACGAGTAAAGTAACTTGACCAGAGTGTGTCTCCCACTGACGCAGCGCAGTGAAGATGTAATGCTGACAGATCCTGGTTCTTGGTGGGCAGGATCGGACCTGAGACTTCTGGAGCTTAGTGCATGAGCCTCTACTGCATGAGCTAAAAGCCACACGACTCTTAGCTAAGGCTGTAGAGCAGACTCATTAATCTCTCTCTACATATGTGGTCTCGGTGCCACTAGATGGGATGGAACACAGGACCCAGGAGGTGTGTGGGTTACATACTTCCCCCAGCTGAGGAAACGTAACGCCGACAGGGATTGAACCGGGGACTTCTAGATCTTAGTGCCTAAGCCTTTACCGCATGAGCTAAAAGCCATATGGAGCTTAGCTAAAGCTGTAGAGCAGACTCATTAATCTCTCTCTCTATGTGGGCTTGCTGCTATTAGATGAGAGACGACACTACACCCAGGAGGTGTGTGGGTTACAAAGACACCGGGATACATTGACCTAAATTACATCGACTCCAGTTAAATTATTCACGTACCTGGAGAAGTATAACTTAGGTCGATTTACCCCGGTAGTAAAGACAAGTCCTAACAGCGTGGAGGTTAGAGTAGCAGCTGCTCATTTTGGGAGAAGGTAATTTGCTAAAGAGTTGTATGGTGAAAAGTGTTTAAATGTACTGGATGGCTGGCATCTATGGAGCAGAGGTAAGGTTGCAGTGTGTGAGCTGTGGCATACGGTAGCTGTAAGATATAAGTTGTGTTGCCTGCCCTCCACTTTCAGTCGGGTTTGCATACAGCACAAACTTTCTTTTACAATTTGAACAACAGCAAAAAAAAATTACTTTAAAACCAACAAAAAAAAACCAACAAAAAAACCCTCCCTGTTGCACCAATTCTCCCCAACAGCCACCTCTCAATCAACTTTTCTGCAGAGACACAATGATTTTTAAGAGAGATCTATTGACAGTGTAAAGCAGGACTGCCAGAGGACAATTTCAGCCAGCGCACAATTTCAAAGGAAACCAAACCAAACTACAGAGAAATTTAAAGGGCATAAAAAACTAACCTTGTGTGAATTTGCACACCAACTAGCCACCTACTTTTTATAGCAAAATGAGGAATACATGCCTAATTTTAAGTCAATTTAAGAAAGCAGCCCTATCAATTCATTACCTTCTATGTCCATAACAGTAGTATTCATAATAGTTTATTTAGGTGCCTAATTGTGGACTAACATCTTTTAGTTATTACAAAAATCAAAAACAAAAAAAAAATTAAATGAAAGTTAGATTTCTTAGAACTTAATATGTCATGCAGAACACAAAAATGTATGTGGCAAGCTGGATCCAGTCTATAGGATGGATCTTTGACACAACTAAAGTAGAATATACTTTGTTATATGATGTTAAATTTTTTCTTTAGAATTTATATATATATAAAAATATATATATAAAGCAGCTCACACTAGGGAAAAAAGATGGACCAAAGATGGTAAGAAAGAAGAGCAGACCATATTTGGCTGAGACATGGAGAATTATGAGAATTCCATCACTTTTCCCATACTTAGGTATTATCCATTTTAGTAAACCACCCAATAAGTGGGAATATCAATATATCTTCTCTAATTTACTGTGAAGTTTACTTGATTTATTTAGTATCAGAGGAGTAGCCATGTTAGTCTGGATCTGTAAAAGCAGCAAAGAATCCTGTGGCACCTTATAGACTAACAGAAGTTTTGGAGCATGAGCTTTCGTGGGTGAATACCCACTTCGTCAGATGCATGTAGTGGAAATTTCCAGGGGCAGGTATATATATGCAAGCAAGCTAGAGATAATGAGGTTAGTTCAATCAGGGAGGATGAGGCCCTGTTCTAGCAGTTGAGTGTGAAAACCAAGGGAGGAGAAATGAGTCTGCTCTACAGCCTTAGCTAAGAGCCAGTGGCTTTTAGCTCATGCAGTAGAGGCTCATGCACGAACTGCTCATTTTGGGAGAAGGTAATTTGCTAAAGAGTTGTATGGTGAAAAGTGTTTAAATGTACTGGATGGCAGGCATCCATGGAGCAGAGGTAAGGTTGCAGTGTGTGAGCTGTGGCATACGGTAGCTGTAAGATATAAGTTGTGTTGCCTGCCCTCCACTTTCAATCGGGAGATACTATAGCAGACCTTAAGGTGGCCATCCTGCAGCAAAAAAACTTCAGGACCAGACTCCAAAGAGAAACTGCTGAGCTTCAGTTCATCTGCAAATTTGACACCATCAGCTCAGGATTAAACAAAGACTGTGAATGGCTTGCCAACTACAGAACCAGTTTCTCTTCCCTTGGTTTTCACACCTCAACTGCTAGAACAGGGCCTCATCCTCCCTCATTGAACTAACCTCATTATCTCTAGCTTGCCTGCATATATATATACCTGCCCCTGGAAATTTCCACTACATGCATCTGACGAAGTGGGTATTCACCCACGAAAGCTCATGCTCCAAAACGTCTGTTAGTCTCTAAGGTGCCACAGGATTCTTTGATTTATCTAATAATTTTAACATGAGCAGCTTTACCTATCATGCACTCTCTCAAAATGTAATGAAATAGTATTTTCTTCTCAATTATCTTGCAGAAACAGATTGCATAATACGAATATACCAATTAAATAGGCAATTCTAAGCCAACACCCCAGGTATTCCCAGATAACGAGGACACCTGAAAAGAGTTGCTCAGGTCATTCACAATGTGACATACTTTTCTTATCAAACAGGATCTATTTCAATCAAACTGATTGACATTACTCAAAGGGGAAATATTGACTTTTAATAGTCTTTTCACGCTTTTAGCTTTTTCTCTCACTCTCAAAGTCTTCAGATAAATTGCTTCAGCAGACATAGGGAGAAAGAAATAGAAGTCCTTTGACTTTTGTTGGAGCCTTTGCTGCAAACAACATTAACCGTAGAGAGACATAGGTGAAATAATATTTTTTATTGGATCAACTTCTGTTGGTGAGAGAGACCAGTTTTCGAGTTTACACAAAGCTCTTCTTCAGGTCTCTCACTAACAGAAGTTGGTCCAGTGAAAGATATTACCTCATCCTCATCTCTTTAATATCCTGAAGACCAGAAGAAGAGCTCTGTGTAAGCTCAAAAGCTTGTTTCTTTCACCAACAGAAGTTGGTCCAGTGAAAGATATTACCTCACTTGGTCTCTCCGATGCCCTGAGACCGACAAAGCTACAGCAACACTGCATACAACATTCACCATAATCATGATGTGGAGATTCCAGCAGAGGAACAGTTCACATTGAAGCACTCACAAGAATGAAAATGTCTAAATAAGAAATATAAAAAAGGGCCAGAGCGAAAACTGCACAAGTTGCATATAGCCACGAACAAAGATATGTCGAGGTTTCAACATCAGCTCCATTTTTCCCCAAATGTAGAAGCAGAAAAATTATGTAGCTTGCTAACATAGGTAGATTAATCAGCGCTATTGATGAAGATTTTCATTTAAATGTTAAACCATTTGAAAGCAGCATTACTGAAGTGACTTTCAGCTGTCTGGCTGTCTTTCTGAAGCATCACTTGCATCAATATAGCACAATTTTAGTGTGATATTATGGGGAATTACTTAATCACCTGATGCCTCCTAACCATTCAAAGTCAAGGTTTGCTTTAAAAAACAGATAAGAAGACAGTTTAAATATTTTTATCATAATTAATAGGATATTTTTCATAGCTCAAAAACAAATTGGCCTATTAAAGCTTCCACAGGGTCAGATACTGATACTCTTACGCATGCTGAATAGTATCTTAACTCCACAAATAGTCCCATTGACTTCAACAGTGACTTCAGTAGGACTGCTTGTCAAGTAAAGTACTATTCAGCATAAGTAAAGGTCTCAGAATACAGTTCCATCAGCAAGAACTATAGATATGTATAAGCAGGTCCCACATGAATATACAGAATTTACTTTGAGAGGGGGTGTTGATTTGTAAAGACAAATGGGGTTCCTTTAAATTTATTTACTTCTGGTTGTTTTCTTACATTTTATTATCAGATATCAATGTAAGATCCAGTAGAAGTGAACCCAATGACAGTAGACAAAAGAAATACTACAATTTTAACTGAAAAAAGAGTGCAAGGGTGAAAAGACGACAGGAAGAAATGACCTTAGCAGGAATGTAAGAGGAGCAACAAGGTGGTGTGTTCACAGCTGCTTTTTGTATTAGCTGGAGTGTTTTCCTAATCATAAATTTCAAGAATATATCATAAAACCACAGAAACATACACTGGAGTACAGTGGGGCTGAACCAGTGCTCTGCACTGTCATGAGCAAAATGCAAGTTCAGTTCCCAGTGCCTTGATTCCTGGACTATCCAGGCATGGGAGAACTCCAGAGTCAGATTCAGGAGAGAAATTGTAACACAAAGTCTGTCATTGATCCTTCTATATCAGTGGTGGGTAATCTGCGGCCTGCAAGCTGCATGTGGCCATCAGGGTAAGCTGACTGCGGGCCACGAGACATTTTGTTGACATTGACCATGGGCAGGCACTGCCTCCCCACAGCTCCCAGTGGCCACAGTTCTCCGTTCCCAGCCAATGGGAGCTGAGGGAAGCAGCGGGCTGCAGGGATGTGCTGGCCGCCACTTCCCGCAGTTCCCATGGGCTGAGAATGGCAAACTGTGGCCACTGGGAGCTGCAGGGGGCCATGCCCATGGACAGTCCACATCAGTAAAATGTCTCGCGGCCCACAATCAGATTACTCTGATGGGCCACAAGTTGCTCACCACTGCTCTTAAACATGAAGATACTTCTATTTTCCATATATCTTCTTTCACAGGAGGCACCTATTTTTTTAATTACTAATTTATTTTATAAAGCTACACAATGAGGTTTAAAGTTCTTGGCAGATGATGGTGTAAGTGTTCAGTTACAGTTATTTCTTGTTACTTAATTTTTTTTTCATTGAGAGGTTCTGGAGCTGCTGCTGCTGTGTTGGATGTTGAAGTCTCCCTCTGGATAATCTCTACCTGTCATCGTAAGAGTACCATATAGTTATACAAATATTGCTATATGCCTTGCTTTATAATATAATAAAGAACCTGCTCCTGTAAAGCAGAGAGAAACACACATATCAGCGTCAAGAGGTTGATATCAGCCAAAGCAACCACAGCAGCAAACAGCATTCCTGCAATGGCAATGCCGATACAATGCAATGACAAAAACTAAGCAATAGGTCAGGCCAAAGGCAGCAACACAGGCAGTGTTTTGCAATTGCTTTAAAAAAATGTCCCTATAGACAAATTACTGTTCCTGAAAAACAAGGAAAAACAATACCATGAGTAAGCTGTGCTATTTATTTTTGTAAAATCTCTCCTTTATTTTTCTTTGCAGTTTTTCTTTCTGCTCTCTCACCCCATTCTCTTGCTCTTTCCTGCCTCAGCGGTCAGGGCTGGGTTCACCTACTATACAAGTGCAGCTGTTCCTTCCCTCAAATTCTTCCCCTGAGCTTTAATTCTAATTCAAGCCAGTAAAGAGCCTTACCAATAACTGAAACCCACGTTGACCCTCATCACTGATACATATTTTTGAAATGAGATCAGAGAGCTGGCCCAAGTACATGAGAGGAGAAAATGAAATTCAAAATTTATATATATATATGTATATATATGCTTTTCCTCTTCCATAAGCAAGAGAACTGGAATCAGAACCCATACTGTACTATACCTGATTCAAGATCCATCTTTGCAGATCCTGGGGATGTCTGGATTTTTAGTGAAACAGTCTGCCCTTTCCTATTGTAGTCACAACACTTAATATGACAAAGACAATTAGGCAACTACAATTACTATAAGATCTTCCATTATTTGTTGACCAAAGCCATAAAACGTTGGGGAGCTGAAGACTTACAGTCTGAACTTTGAATTTTCTTGGTTTTCTATATTTATTAATTTTTCACCAACTCCAGTTGAAGCTGCACCATTAAAATCCCAACCACTGCTTTGAAAATAAGGAGGTAATATTGTTAGAACACAGTATGTTCAGTTTTACATTTTTGTGTCTGCTTAACAAAACAAAAACATTTCTCATGGACATATAGAACAGTCGACTTCTTTCAGTGCTGTCATAGCCCATAATGGCTATGTGCTGTCATAGCCTGTAATGCTATCTCTGTGTAATGGCAGACACCTAAAAGGAGACAAGTTTTTAAAGTGCTTATATACTAATGCTATAAGTCTAAATAATAAAATGGGAGAACTAGAGTGCCTCGTATTAAATGAGGAAATTGATATAATAGGCATCACGGAAACTTGGTGCAATGAGGATAATCAATGGGATACAGTAATATCAGGGTACAAAATATATCGGAAGGACAGAACCAGGGCCGGCTCCAGGCCACAGCACGCCAAGTGCGTGCTTGGGGCGACACGCAGCGGGGGGCACTCTGCCAGTTTCCGGGAGGGCGGCAGGCAGCTCTGGTGGATCTCCCACAGGCATTCCTGCGGAGGGTCCGCTGGTCCCGCGGCTCCGGTGGAGCATCCGCAGGTACGCCTGCGGGAGGTCCACCGGAGCCGCAGGACCAGCGAACCCTCCACTATCCACCGGAGCTGCAGGACCGGCGAGCGGCAGAGCGCTCCCGGCGGCGTACCGCCATGCTTGGGGCGGCGAAATGGCTAGAGCCGGCCCTGGACAGAACAGGTCGTGCTGGTGGCGGAGTGGCATTATATGTGAAAAAATCGTAGAATCAAATGAAGTAAAAATTGTAAATGAATCAAACTGTACCATAGAATCTCTATGGATAGAAATTTCATGCTCTAATAATATGAATATAGTGGTAGGGATATATTACCAACCACCTGACCAGGATGGTGATAGCGACTGTGAAATGCTCAGGGAGATTAGATTAAAATAAAAAATCTCAATAATAATGGGGAATTTCAATTATCCCCATATTGACTGGATACATGTCACCTCAGGATGGGAGGCAGAGATAAAGTTTCTTGACACCTTAAATGACTGTTTCTTGGAGCAGTTGGTCCTAGAACCCAGCAGAGGAGAGACAATTCTGGATTTAGTCCTAAGTGGAGCACAGGATCTGGTCCAAGAGGTGAATATAGCTGGACTGCTTGGTAATAGTGACAATAATATAATTAAATTTAATATCTCTGCGGCAGGAAAAACACCACAGCGGCCCAATACTGTAATATTTAATTTCCAATGGGGAACTACACAAAAATGTTGAGGAGATTAGTTAAACAGGAATTAAAGGTGCAGTTTGGTACAGTGCCAAAAGTGAAATCTCTGCAAGCTGCATGGAAACTTTTTAAAGACCCCATAATAGAGGCTCAACTTTAATGTATACCTCAAATTAAAAAACATAGTAAGAGAACCAAAAAAAGAGTCACCATGGCTAAACAGCAAAGTAAAAGAAGCAGTGAGAGGCGAAAAGGCAACTTTTAAAAAGTGTAAGTTAAATCCTAGTGAGGAAGATAGAAAGCAGCATAAACACTGGCAAATGAAGTGTAAAAATATAATTAGGAAGTCCAAAAAAAGAATTTGAGGAACAGCTAGCCAAAGACTCAAAAAGTAATATCAATTTTTTTATTAAGTACATCAGAAGCAGGAAGCCTGCTAAACAACCAGTGGGGCCACTGGATGATCGAGGTGCTAAAGGAGCACTCAGGGACGATAAGGCCATCGGGGAGAAAAGAAATGAATTCTTTGCATTGGTCTTCACGGCTGAGGATGTGATGGAGATTCCCAAACCTAAGCCATTCTTTTTAGGTGACAAATCTGAGGAACTGTCCCAAATTGAGGTATCATTAGAGGATGTTTTGGAATAAATTGATAAATTAAACAGCAATAAGTCGCCAGGACCATATGGTATTCATCCAAGAGCTCTGAAGGAACTCATATGTGAAATTTCAGGACTACTAACTGTAGTCTGAAACTTATCATTTAAATCAGCTTCTGTATCAGATGACTTGTGGATAACTGATGTGATGCCAATTTTTTAAAAGGGCTCCAGAGGCGATCCTGGCAATTACAGGCCTGTAAACCTGACTTCAATACTGGGCAAACTGGTTGAAACTATAATAAAGAATAATATTGTCAGATGTAGAGATGAACATAATTTGTTGAAGAAGAGTCAACATGGTTTTAGTAAAGGGAAATCATGCCTCACCAATCTACTAGAATTCTTTGGTGAGGACCATGTGGACCAAGGGGATCCAGTAGATATAACGTTCTTAGATTTTCAGAAAGCTTTTGACAAGGTCCCTCACTGAAGGCTCTTACACAAAGTAAGCTCCCATGGGATAAGAGGAAAGGTGCTCTCTTGGATTGGTAACTTGGTAAAAGATAGGAAACAAAAGATAGGTATAATTATCAGTTTTCAGAATGGAGAGAGGTAAATAGTGGTGTCCCTGAGTGGTCTGTTCTGGGATCAGTTCCATTCAACACATTCATAAATTATCTCAAAAAGGGGTTAAACAGTGAGGTGGCAAAATTTTCAGATGATACAAAATCACTAAAGATAGTTAAGACCCAGGGAAAAGGATCCAAAGGGATCTCTCAAAACTGGGTGACCGGGCAACAAAGCAACAGATGAAATGTAATGTTGATAAATGCAAAGTAATGCACATTGGAAAGCATAATCCCAGCTATATGATGGGATCTAAAATGATGGAGTCTAAATTAGCTGTTACCACTCAAGAAAGAGAAATCCTGTAGTCATTGTGGATAGTTCTCTGGAAACATCCACTCAGAGTGCAGTGATAGTTAAAGTGAACAGAATGCTGGGAATAATTAAAAAATGGATAGATAATCAAACAGAAAATATCATGTTGCCTCTATATAAATCCATGGTACGCCCAAATCTTGAATAATGTGTGCAGATGTGGTCACCCCATCTCAAAAAAGATATATTAAAATTGGAAAAAGTCCAGAAAAGGTCAACAAAAATTATTATGGATATGGAATGGCTTCCGTATGAGGAGAGATTAATAAGACTGGGACTTTTCAACTTGGAAAAGAGATGGCTAAGGAGAGATATGATTGAGGTCTATAAAATCATGAGTGGCGTAGAGAAAGTAGATAAGGAAGTGTTGTTTACTACTTCTCATAACACGAGAACTAGGGGTTGCCAAATGAAACTAATAGGCAGCCATCTTAAAACAAGTAAAAGGAAGTATTTCTTCACACAATGCACAGTCAACCTGTGGAACTCCTTGCCAGAGGATGTTGTGAAGGCCAAGACCATAACTGGGTTCAAAAAAGAACTAGATAAATTCATGGACGATTGGTCCATCAATGGCTATTAACCAGGATGGGCAGGATTGATGTCCCTAGCCTCTATTTGCCAGAAGTTGGGAATGAGCAATAGGGGCATCTGAGCCAATTGGCACTGTCTGAAGACAGAATACTGGGCTAGATGGACATTTGGTTTGACCCAGTAGGGCCATTCATATGTTCTTATATTCTTACATAATATAAATATGTATATTAGTCACATTTTAAGCTGGTTAAAGGCAAATTCAACGGATTTGAAACATGAGGCTCAAAAGTAAATGCTAAATCTTTGAAAAATCAAAGGTCATTACACAACAAAGTGTGAATGGAGGGCATGTGAGTTTTGCATAAGGTCAGATTTCCAAGTAAAACTTAAGAAACGACACTCGGAGTAACTAACCTGAATCAGAAAACATAAAGTAGAAAAAGGAAATACAGTCTCATTTTATAAATTAACAAACCACATTCCCAGTTTCTCATCGCAATGTGGGAATCAAGCATAAGAATCATAAATCAGGAAATAATCAGCATAACAAAGTGTGACTGGGTATAGAAAGTCAATCCTTGACAACAAGTGGTTAAGGAGTTGCTCTGGGCTCAGGCAGCTCCGCCTCACCATACCTGCTACAGTGTTCTGGCTGGATGTATAATGGCCTCAATTATAGGCAGGGCTACCTTTCCTGCTGCAGTGGGATGGAGAATAGCAAACTTTTTATGGCTATCTTCCTCTGCTAGCTAGACTTGAATGTCCAGAGAAGGTTCTATTCTTCTGAGGCACTCCTGTTATGCCTTAAAGTCAGCTGGTACCAGTGAGGATACCTCTGGTATTAGGGCGTCATCAGGTGATGAGGGGGATGCGTGAAGAGCAGTCAAAGGAGAGAGCTCCCAGTGTTATTACTGAGGCACGAGGGTAGGCTATGGCTTCAAAGCAGGTTGAGGCAAAATCCTGTTATTGAGAGTTCAAAGGCAGATCATTACTGAACCGCAGCCAATGGGAGCTGCAGGGCCAATGCCTGCGGATGAAGCAGAGTGCAGAGCTGCCTGGCTGGGCTCAACATAGGAGCCAGAGAAGGAATATGCCACTGTTTCTGGGAGCTGCTTGAGGTAAGCGCCACCCGGAGCATGCACCCCTGAGACTCCCCTGATGCCCCAACCCCCTGCCCCAGCCCATATCCTCCTATTGCCCTCCAAACCCCTCGATCCCAGCCCAGAGTACCCTCCTACAGCCAAACTCCTCATTCCCAGCTCCATCCCAGAGCCCGCAACTCCAGCTGGATCCCCCCACCCCCCGGCACTACACTCCTCTGCCCCAGCTTGGAGCCTCCTCCCACAGCCTGAACTCCTCATTTCTGGCCCCACCCCAGAGCCTGCACTCCCAGCCAGAGCCCTCACCCCCTCACACACCCCAACCTCAATTTTGTGACCATTGTTGGCCCGCCATACAATTTCTATTTTCATATGTGGTCCTCGAGCCAAAAAGTTTGCCCACTCCTGCTCTACAGAATACATTATCCCTGGTCACATTCAGGAGTATAGCATGTTGTTGCTGGGATTGTTTGAACACAGGAGATTGTGAATATTTCATTTACATATTAGGGCTGTCAAGAGATTAATTGTGCTGTTAAACAAGGATAGAATATCATTTATTTAAATATTTTTGGATGTTTTCTACATTTTCGAATATATATTGATTTCAATTACAATAAAGAATACAAAGTGTACGGTGCTCACTTTATTTTTTTATTACAAATATTTTCACTGTAAAAAAAACAAAATAAATTGTATTTTTCAATTCACCTAATACAAATACGTAGTGCAATCTCTTTATCATAAAAGTTGAACTTACAAATGTAGAATTATGTACAAAACCCCCCCTGCATTAAATGTCATCTGAAAGTGAGAACAGGTGTTGCATTATATTTACATGCCTAATGCGCTAAAGATTCATATGTCCCTTCATGCTTCAACCATCATTCCAGAAGACATGCATCCATGCTGGTGACAGGCTCTGCAGTGTGGACTGATGCATGTTCATTTTCATCATCTGAGTTAGATGCCACCAGCAGAAGGCTGATTTCCCTTTTTGGTGATTTGGGTTCAGTAGTTTCTGCATCAAAGTGTTGCTCTTTTAAGACTTCTGAAAGCTTGCTCTACACCTCAGATTTTGGAACATATTTCTGATTCTTAAATCTTGGGCCAAGTGGTGTAGCTATCTTTAGAAATTTCACATTGGTATATTTTTTGCATTTTGTTAAATCTGCAGTGAAAATGTTCTTAAAATGAACAACATGTGCTGGGTCATCAACAAGACTGCTATCACATGAAATATATGGCAGAATTCAGGTAAAACAGAGCAGGACACATACAATTCTCCCCCAAGGAGTTCAGTCAAAAATTTAATTAATGCATTATTTTTTTGATGAGAATCTTCAGCATGGAAGCACGTCCTTTGGACTGATGGCCAAAGCATGTGAGGCATATGAATATTTAGCTCATCTGGCACACAAATATCTTGCAACAACAGCTACAATGCCATGCAAACGCCTGTTCTCACTTTCAGGTGACATTGTAATTAAGAAGCGGGCAGCATTATCTCTTGTAAATGTAAACAAATGTGTTTCTCTTAGCGACTGGTTTAAGAAGAAAGTGGTGTTGTAGGCTCTAAAGTTTTACATTGTTTTGTTTTTGAATGAAGTTATGTAACACAAAAATACATTTGTAAGTTGCACTTTCATGATAAAGAGATTACACTACAGTACTTGTATGAGATGAACTGAAAAATACTATTTATTTTGTTTATCATTTTTACTGTGCAAGTATTTGTAATAAAATAAAATACAAAGTGAGCACTAGAACACAGAATACAAAGTGTACAATTGAAATTGATATATTTGAAAATGTAGAAAAACATCCAAAAATATTTAATAAATTTTAATTGGTATTCTATTGGTTAACAGTGCGATTAATATTTTGAGTTAATCGTGTTAACTGTGATTAATCAACAGCTCTATTACATATATCTCAAAATCCTCAAAAACATGCAAAAAGAAAAAGAAATAGCAAATACAAAAAGGAATAAATAGTTTGCCTTAACATCAGGGATGGGAGAATAATGCAGAAAAAATATCACAGAGCCTACATTTTAAGTTCTTGACATAATTTTTACTCTTTTCTACAATATTCTGTAACCTCTAAACTTTCACTTAAAATGTTACTATTTGTAAAATTGTTCACTGTATCACAGCTATCCACAGTGGCATGGACCATGGCACCAAATAGGCAGAAAGTGCAGCCGCTCTGGTCCTTTTTCAGTGTATTTGGCTCCACTAGGTTAGTGGACCGCTTTTTCTCCGCTGCAAGTAGAGCCTTTTTTATGCCCAGGGATATGCTGATAGCAGCTTATACACCACCTCCAAATCAACAGGCAGTTATAGCTGCTCTTAGACAATGCTCTTTTTATCTGTTTTTTGTCTTTATTTTGTAAACAAAGATGAATTCTAGGTTCATTGAATGTCTTGACAATGGAAAAAAAGTATAGCAACAAAAAGGGAAGTTCCCACTCTTACACATCTGCACGCACACAATATAATTCAAAACATAGGGTTAACATAAAGCAGACAAAAGAAGTCAATTGTGGCATCATTATTGCTTGGTTCTTTATTCTGCCAGTTAGTTTTCCCCTGCTGAAGTGTATTAAAGGCATTGATGCTGTTGTGTGCCATTAAGTTAAGGGCTGTCGATTAATTGCTGTTAATGCACGCAATTAGTTCAAAAATTAATTGCAATTAACAAAACTAATCATGATTAATCACAGTTTTAATCACATTTTTAAACAATGTAATACAAATTGAAATTTATTTAATATTTTGGATGTTTTTCTACATTTCAAATATATTGATTTCAATCACAACACAGAGTGTACAGTGTACAGTGCTCACTTTATATTTATTTTTTATTACAAATATTTGCACTGTAAAAAAAAAGTAACAGTATTTTCCAGTTCACCCCATACAAGTACTGTAGTTCAATCTTTTTATCATGAAAGTATAATTTACAAATGTAGATTTTTTTGTTGTGACATAACTGCACTCAAAAACAGAACAATGTAAAGTTTTAGAGCCTTCAAGTCCACTGAATCCTCCTCCTTGTTCAGCTAATCTCTAAGACAAACACATTTGTTTACACTTACAGGAGATAATATTGACCACTTCTTATGTACAATGTCACCTGAAAGTGAGAACAGGCATTCACATGGCACTTTTGTAGCTGGCACTGCAAGGTATTTACGTGCCAGATGTGCTAAACATTCATATGCCCTTTCATGTTTCGGCCACCATTCCAGAAGACATGCTTCCACGCTGATGACGCTTGTTAAAAAAATAACGTGTCAATTAAATTTTTGACTCATTGGGGGAGAATTGTATGTCTCTGGCTCTATTTTATCCACATTCTACCATATATTTCATGTTATAGTAGTCTCGGATGATGACCCAGCCCATGTTGTTCATTTTAAGAACACTTTCGCTGCAGATTTGACAAAACGCAAAGAAGGTACCAATGTGAGATTTCTAAAGAGAGCTTCTGCACTTGACCCCAGGTTTAAGAATCTGAAGTGCCATCCAAAATCTGAGCAGGACAAGGTGTGGAGCATGCTTTCAGGAATCTTAGAAGAGCAACACTCTAATGTGAAAACTACAGAACTCGAACCACCAAAACAGAAAATCAGCCTTCTGCTGGTAGCATCTGACACTGCTTTGGATTGTTTTTCAGCAGAACCTGTTATCAGCATGGATGAATGTCCTCTGGAACTGTGGCTGAAGCACGAAGGGACATATAAATCTTTAGTGTGTCTGGCTGTAAATATCTTGCGATGCTGGCTACAACAGTGCCATGAGAACACCTGTTCTCACGTTCAGGTGACATTGTGAACAAGAAGCAAACAGCATTATCTTCTGCAAATGTAAACAAACTTGTTTGTCTGAGTGATTGTCTGAACAAGAAATAGGACTGACTGGACTTGTAGGCTCTAAAGCAGTGGTCGGCAATCTGCGGCCCACCTGCAGCCCATCGGGGTAAGCTGATTGTGGGCCATGAGACATTTTGCGGACATTGACCGCCCACCAGCATGGCCCCCCGCAGCTCCTAGTGTCCTCAGTTCACCCACCACTGCTCTAAAGTTTTACATTATTTTATTTTTAATGCATTTTTTGTACATCATTCTACATTTGTATGTTCAACATGCATGATAAAGAGATTGCACTACAGTACTTGTATGAGGTGAATTGAAAAATACTATTTCTTTTGTTTTTTACAGTGCAAATATTTGCAATAAAAATAAATATAAGTGAGCATTGTACACTTTGTATTCTGTGTTATAACTGAAATCAATATATTTGAAAATGTAGAAAACATCCAAAATATTTAAAATATTATTGTTTAACAATGTGATTAATTGCATGATTAATTTTTTAATCTCTTGACAGCCCTAATAATTATACAGGTACCTTATCCCATCTTCTCTCATCCCAAGAGAAAAAGTATCCTGATGGTATTCAGTTACAAGGGACACCTTGTAGAATCAGAATAGGTTGATTTTCAGTTTCATGTGATGGGATTTGTGGTGTCTTATCTTTGTAAAAGAGGTCAATAATTTGTCAGGATATTCTGGTGCTGGGATCTTAATTTCTAACAAGTTCTAACTATTTCTAACTGCTCCTTCACGACTTATCTTAAATTAAAAGCTAAGTTGCACAGGTGGGGATACGATAGTCTGAGAATCTCAGACAGGTGGGAGATGGTTGCTACTTAAGTGACATCCTGGGCTTTTTCTCATCCCATAAAATAGTTTTTAATAGCATGATCAACAAACAAAATATGTTTTCAAGTTTTTAAGGTCAATATATAATATTTATGACATTGTTATTTGGGTATAACATTTAGATAAGTAGTATTTATTCTCCACAATAAAAAAGATTCTCCCCCCGTTCGTGTCTCTCCATCTTATGTTAGATTCTGATCTGATTCTATAATTTTATTAATGGATATGTAGCAGTACAAAGTTATAGCCATTTTTAATTGTTCAAGTATTTGAATGTGCAGAATTTAAAGTATTCACCTTAATTTACAGAAATGTTTATCATTAGAATTAGCAATCAGATTGATTGCTTGGCCCTTGTTCTCTTTCATACATAGCCTAAGAAAACATGTAACTTCCCTTGAGACTTGTTCACTACAGCATACTGAACAAAGCTGTCAACATTTAATAATAACTCTATAATAATAACCATAATAACTCTAGCTCAGGAACCAATCCGTGCAACAAACCTCGATGCCAACTCTGCCCACATATCTACACCAGCGACACCATCACAGGACCTAACCAGATCAGCCACACCATCACTGGTTCATTCACCTGCACATCCACCAATGTAATATACGCCATCATATGCCAGCAATGCCCCTCTGCTATGTACATCGGCCAAACTGGACAGTCTCTACGGAAAAGGATAAATGGACACAAATCAGACATTAGGAATGGCAATATACAAAAACCTGTAGGAGAGCACTTCAACCTCCCTGGCCACACTATAGCAGACCTTAAGGTGGCCATCCTGCAGCAAAAAAACTTCAGGACCAGACTTCAAAGAGAAACTGCTGAGCTTCAGTTCATCTGCAAATTTGACACCATCAGCTCAGGATTGAACAAAGACTGTGAATGGCTTGCCAACTACAGAACCAGTTTCTCCTCTCTTGGTTTTCACACCTCAACTGCTAGAACAGGGCCTCATCCTCCCTGATTGAACTGACCTCGTTATCTCTAGCTTGCTTGCTAGCATATATATACCTGCCCCTGGAAATTTCCACCAAATGCATCTGAAGAAGTGGGTATTCACCCACGAAAGCTCATGCTCCAAAACGTCTGTTAGTCTATAAGGTGCCACAGGATTCTTTGCTGCTTTAACATTTAATAGGATGATAGTAACACCTCATTTCTGGTTAAGTTTAAGATGTCTAGCAGTTCTCACTAATAATCATTATACAATATCCTCCATTTCAGCTACCGTTCAAGGGTTCACAGTGCTCCAGAGACTCTCTTTGATATGCAAATTATGCCACAATAGTAAACATCACATCATGGAAACATTAGCATTTCTTCAGATATAGTATGTTTAACCTTACTATATGTCACAACAATTTACTGTGCTCTTCAATGTGACAGGAGCTTTTCTGGTGACCTGTTGAAGACATGCTGTTAGCAAAGACAGCTTGCACACTTCCAATAACAACTACTATATGTATAGGTAATGTCTCTAAGTGATATGATCTCTGAGAGCTATGAATAACAAATACCACAGACATGTGAAACACTGATTGCATGAACAAAAAGACATATTAGTCCTTTCATCCATGAGACACAACCCTGGAACTGATGCTATTCTCACACTGCTCCTGGTACAAGAAGTGATTGCATTTTCCCAATAGAAAGCTGCAGAGCTTTTTGCACAGCAGAAATCTGCAGGGTGAGCAGACAGACTCCACTTTCCAAAATAATGTATGGCATTCAGTGGAAGCTGAACAAACAAGATTTTTTTCCCATTGTTTACAGAAAATAGAAGCCAAATATTATTAATTCTTGGAATAACATTAACAACAACACTAATCATACTTGGCTGCAGTTACAAAACAATGTTCCATTAGCTAATGTCCTACACTTGCACTGACTGCACAATGGGAATGCAACTGACACTGTATCACAAAATGGTAGAGCAGTCAGGGATACAAGCTGGGGAACCCTCTGATTAAAATGAAGGGCCAGGCTGTGAAAGTTAAATGGCAGAGTATTTTATGAGTCTGCTGCAGAGGTGGACTGTACAGCAACAGCATCCAGAGGCACTGTGCCTGAGAAAGTAATAATACTTCCAGGAACAAAAGGGGAGTGCAATCACTGCTACACGTTTTGGCTGGGCACAGCAGGTGCTCCCCTCACCATGTAGACCCCAACCCTACCTACGATGGTGGTGCAAGATTTACAGAATCCTTGCTCTTGGCCACAAAGGCCTGGATTTTGCTTGACTCTGCAGCAAGGGACACAATGGGAGGGAAAGTTCCTTGCAGGATGGTTACTGAAGCATCACCCAGAATACCAGACATTCCGGTACTTCCAGAATGGTCTGGGCCTGCCCACACCTGTTGACCCCACCTGTGCATGAAAGGTCATGCCAGCAGGGATGAAGTACCAAGCTCTGCAAAATGGCATCATTCATGATGATACTGGACAAATCCATATTTGGTATTGGATAGGGACAAACGTTTCCAAAACAAGGACTGTGTGGCTTAAGACTGGATGAATAGCCTACTTAGTTCCTTGAGCCCTTCACTGTTTTTGTGTGTCTAGCCATAATCTGTTCCTTGACGGGCAGTTTATGTATTTTCCTATAATATCTTAGCCCATTAATTCCCACGTAGTGTTGCTGACTCTCACTGTACCATTGTGATTCCTGCAGCTAATTGGTGTTTTTCTTAAAGCCCCAGCTCCTGGAGTTAAATGATTCTGTAAATATTGTCAGCTGCTTTCATAGGGAAAAAAAGAAGAAAAAGAAAAAAATAAGTTTCTAACCCTCATAGTTGGGGAAAAAAGCTTGAGAATGTGACCTGAGTCATTCCTAATAATAATATTAATTTAGCTCTTATGTAGTGTTTTTCATCAGCAGATCTCAAAGCATTTTACAAAGGTGGTAAGTATCCTTATCTCCATTTACAGATGGGCAAACTAAGGCACAGAGAGGTGAAGTGACTTGCCTAAGGTCACCTAACAGGCCAAGGAACAGAATCCAGGTCTTCTGAGTTCCAGTCCAGTGCTCTATTCACTAGCCCACACCATCTCCCCCTGAAGGGCAGCCAGTTCCCCCTTCCACTAGGCCATTTCCCCTGAATGTACATCAGTGCTTCCACCACCTCGTCCTCAGGGCTTGGCTTGGTGAGGGCTTTCTACTCCCTACACCTTGTGCCTGCTGTCCATTTCTGGTTGCCCCCTGCCTGTGGGGTCAGTGGAGCAGCAGCTGCATGCCCTCCCTGGCTGACAGCATCCATTGCCTCGCTGCACTGTGGAGTGAGGGGTGCTGTGCCTTCTCGGCACTCAGTGAAGCAAGGTAGAGGTATCGGCAGGACCAGGGCATACAGCCATTCCACACTGACCCCATGGGGAGGAGGAGATCAGAGACTACCCAACCCAGGAATGTCATACCCAACCTGATCCTGATAGTCTGGTCCCATTGGCCTGGGCTGGTTGGGATGAAAGGTTGCAGAACAGAGTGGGCTGCCAAACCTGCTGGGTTTCCATTTAAAACATGTAGGTCTGAGAAAGCAGAAGGGGACAGAATCCAAAAAGAAGTCAGTCCACTTGAGAAAAGTCTACAAGGAAGAAGCTCTTCTCTGAGCTTATTCAAATAGGAAACAAAATTCCAGGCTCAATTTGAGTATTGGCTAAAATGTAGACCAATTTTTATTTGATCTGAGCCAGTTTAGCCAAGCATATTAAATCCTTCACAAACAGGACTGGCATGTAAAAAATAGGTAGAGTGAAGAGAATAGTATTGCTACTTGATAATAGAGGATCATCTTAGATTGATTTTGTTCTTGAAGAATTTGAAAAATGTAGTGACTAAACCTCTTGATGCTAAAATGACAGGATGCGCAGCTTGTGGCAAATTACAGTATCTGCAATTGGAAGAAAATGTTTAAAACGGCAAGCCAGAACTACTAGGCCAATTGGCTAATCTCTGCTAGGAACTGATTAGAAAGTGATATAAAAACAGGACATTTTCTTGGGTATTTCTTGGGTATTTCAAAGATTTGTTATCTGAGGCCTTCAGAAGTAACCCTTTAGGAACCAGTCCCAAGGTCTGTTCTAACTAAAATTTCCCCCTTTCCCCTCCAATATTAGAGAATCTGTCAAACGACCAATTAACAGTAATTTTATTAATATAGTCACACCCACACACAGAGTACATATATAGCAAAGTGTGTGTGTGTGTGTGTGTGTGTGTGTGTGTGTGTGTGTGTGTGTGGAGGCTGCTGGGGCAGAGTGTTGGGAGAGCAGCGGAGCCCTGATTAGGGGGCGGGGCTTTCCTGATTAGCGGTCCTATAAAAGTAGCCAGCCAGTCAGGCAGCGGCACAGGAGCCAGCAAACAGAGCTGTAAACAGGGGGATTTCAGAGGGAGTTTACAGGGGGAGGTTGCAGGGGAGACTAGGACAGAGGGACTGACAGGCTAGGTAAAGGAGTGGGTGGTGGTCTGGTGCCTGCTGGGGGGTTGTGTTGTGTTGTGTTCCGTGGACTACCATGTTTTAGGTGGGAAGGCCATGACTGATACAGAGGTAGCAGTGAAAGACCCAATGAGGATGCCGGGATGTGGAAGCTGCGGCATGCACATGATCCTGGAGGGGGTACCTGGAAAGAGTTTTGTCTGCATGAAGTGCCGCCTGATAGAGCTGATGGAAGAAAAGATCCGAGGACTGGAGATGCAGGTGGAAACTATGGTTGAGTTTAGAAGAGGGTTTGAGCAGATTATGGAGCACAGACATGACGGGGCTGAAGGGATAAGCTCAGATGTGCAGATGGAAGCAGGACCAAAGAATTCAGAGGAGAGACTGCTGGGGGAGGAAAGTGGACGGTGGAAGCATGTGACTAAGAGAACCAGGCAGAGGAAAAGACGGGCCAGTGAAGGAGAAATAGAACTCAGGAACAGTTGAGAGTTGGAAAATGAAGAAGGGGCACAGCAGGTGGCCGCTGAAGGAGAGAGGGCAAGGAAAAAGAGAAGAGCTGATAGTCCTAGAAGAGGAGGGGAAGAGTCAATGGAGGCAACACCAAATATAAGCCCCAGGAGGATTGCAAGGGTGAATAGGAATCGAGAGGACTTGCAGCCAGTGGGCGAAGGGGATAGACCGGAGAATCACACTGTCACCAGGAAAAGGCAGGTCTACGTGATTGGAGACTCCTTACTGAGAAGAATAGACAGGCCTGTAACTAGAGCTGATCGGAAGAACAGAAGGGTGTGCTGTCTGCTGGGTGCTAAGATACAGGATGTGGACCTGAGGCTGAAAAGGATCCTGGCGGGAGCGGGAAAGAATCCATTGATTGTTCTTCATGTGGGAATGAATGATACGGCTAGATACTCTCTGGAATGTATCAAGGGAGACTATGCCAGACTGGGGAAGACACTTAAGGAAATCAAGGCTCAGGTGATCTTCAGTGGGATTCTGTCGGTTCCCAGAGAAGGGCAACAAAGGTGTAACAAGATTATGGTGATCAACAGATGGCTCAGGCAGTGGTGCTATAAGGAGGGCTTTGGGATGTACGGCCATTGGGAAGCATTTATGGACAGAAGAATGTTCTCTCGGGATGGACTTCACCTGAGTAAGGAGGGAAATAGACTTCTAGGATGGAGGCTCACCCAACTGATTAAGACAGCTTTAAACTAGGAATTTGGGGGAGGTGGTTGGGAGATGTCCGGGAGATCTCCACGCCGGAATTTAACCTTGAGAGGGAAGTAAACAAAGTAAGAGGGGATACAGTCGTGGACAGAAGAATTGGCATAAGGAGGAAGGGTAGTGTAGATAGCAGACTAACAGGTGATGCTGGTGGTAGAATGTCTGTGCCTAACAGGGTAAAGAATGTCAGTGAAGCCAAACAGCAAAAATTAAGATGTCTGTACACTAATGCAAGGAGCCTAGGGAACAAAATGGAGGAACTAGAGCTACTGGTCCAGGAACTGAAACCGGATATTATAGGGATAACAGAACAGGTGGAATAGTAGTCATGACTGGAGTACAGGTGATTGAAGGATATGTGCTGTTTAGGAAAGACAGAAATAAAGGCAAAGGTGGTGGAGTAGCATTGTACCTCAATGAGGAGGTTAAACTGTAAGAAATAAGAAGTGATGGAATGGATAGACAGAGTCTGTCTGGGCAAAAATCACACCATGGAAAGAAAGCTACTAGAACTCCCCTGAATAGTGCTTGGGGTGTGCTACAGACCGCCGGGATCTGATTTGGATATGGATAGAGACATCTTTAATGTTTTTCATGAAGTAAACACTAATGGGAAATGTATGATCATGGGAGACTTTAACTTCCCGGATATAGACTGGAAGATAAGTACTAGCAAGAATAATAGGGCTCAGATTTTTCTGGATGTGATAGCAGATGGATTTCTCACCAAGTAGTGAAGAACCAACAAGAGGGGATGCCATTTTAGATTTGGTTTTGGTGAGTAGTGAGGACCTCATAGAAGAAATGGTTGTAGGGGACAACCTTGGTTCAAGTGATCATGAGCTAATTCAGTTCAAACAGATGGAAGGTAAAACAAAAACAGATCTGGGACTAGGGTTTTTGACTTCTCGAGGGCTAACTTTAAAGAATTAAGGAAATTAGTTAGAGAAGTGGATTGGACTGAAGAACTTGTGGTTCTAAATGCGGAGGAGGCCTGGAATTACTTTAAGTCACAGCTGCAGAAACTATCGGAAGCCTGCATCCCAAGAAAGGGGGAAAAAAACACAGGCAGGAGTTGTAGACCAAGCTGGATGAGCAAGCATCTCAGAGAGGTGATTAAGAAAAAGCAGAAAGCCTAAAAGGAGTGGAAGAAGGGTGGGATTAGCAAGGAAAGCTACCTTAGTGAGGTCAGAACATGTAGGGATAAAGTGAGAAAGGTTAAAAGCCAAGTAGAGTTGGACCTTGCAAAGGGAATTAAAACCAATAGTAAAAGGTTCTATAGCCATATAAATAAGAAGAAAACGAAGAAAGAAGAAGTGGGACCGCTAAACACTGAGGATGGAAAGAAGGTTAAGGATAACCTAGGCATGGCCCAATATCTAAATAAGTACTTTGCCTCAGTCTTTAAGAAGGCTAATGAGGAGCTTAGGGATAATGGAAGGATGACAAACGGGAATGAGGATATGGAGGTGGATATTACCACATCTGAGGTAGAAGCCAAACTTGAACAGCTTAATGGGACAAAATCGGAGGGCCCAGACAATCTTCATCCGAGAATATTAAAGAAACTGGTGCATGAAATTGCAAGCCTGTTAGCGAGAATTTTTAATAAATCGCTAAACTCAGGGGTTGTACCGTACGACTGGAGAATTGCTAACATATTTCCTATCTTTAAGAAAGGGAAAAAAAGTGATCCGAGTAACTATAGTTAGTTACTATAGTTAGTTACTGTTAGTTTGACATCTGTAGTATGTAAGGTCTTGGAAAAAATTTTGAAGGAGAAAGTATTAGGACATTGAGGGCAATGGTAATGGGACAAATTAAAACATGGTTTTACTAAGGTAGATCGTGCCAAACCAACCTGATCTCCTTCTTTGAGAAGGTGACAGATATTTAGACAAGGAAATGCAGTAGACCTAATTTACTTCGATTTCAGTAAGGCAATTTGACACGGTTCCCATGGGAATTATTAGTCAATTGGAAAAGATGGGGATCAATATGAAAATTGAAAGGTGGATAAGGAACTGGTTAAAGGGGAGACTACATGGGTCGTACTGAAGGGTGAACTGTCAGGCTGGAAGGAGGTTACTAGTGGAGTTCCTCAAGGATCGGTTTTTGGGACCAATCTTGTTTAACCTTTATATTACTGATCTTGGCACAAAGCGGGAAGTGCTAATAAAGTTTGCGGATAACATGAAGCTGGGGGGTATTGCTAACATGGAGGAGGACCGGGATATCATACAGGAAGATCTGGATGACCTTGTAAACTGGAGTAATAGTAATAGGATGAAATTTAATAGTGAAAAGTGCAAGGTCATGCACTTAGGGATTAATAATAAGAATTTTAGATATACATTGGGGACACATCAGTTGGAAGCAACAGAGGAGGAGAAGGACCTTGGAGTATTGAATGATCACAGGATGACTATAAGCTGCCAATGTGATATGGCCGTTAAAAAAGCTAATGCGGTTTTAGGATGCATCAGGCGAAGTATTTCCAGCAAAGATAAGGAGGTGTTAGTACCGTTATATAAGGCGCTGGTGAGACCTCACCTGAAATACTGTGTGCAGTTCTGGTCTCCCATGTTTAAGAAGGATGAATTCAAACTGGAACAGGTTCAGAGACGGGCTACTAGGATGATCCGAGGAATGGAAAACTTGTCATATGAAAGGAGACTCAAAGAGCTTGGCTTGTTTAGTCTAGCCAAAAGAAGGCTGAGGGGGGATATGCTTGTTCTTTATAAATATATCAGAGGGATAATATTAGGAGGGAGAGGAATTATTTAAGCTTATACCAATGTAGACACAAGAAAGAATGGGTATAAACTGGACACTAGGAAGTTTAGACTTGAAATTAGACGAAGGTTTCTAACCATTAGAGGAGTGAAGTTCTGGAACAGCTTTCCAAGGGGAGTAGTGGAGGCAAAAGACATATCTGGCTTTAAGACTAAGCTTGATAAGTTTATGGAAGGGGATGGTATGATGGATAGCTAATTTTGGCAACTGGCTTTGATTACGGCAGATAAGTATGCCAGTGGTCTGGTGATGGGATGTGAGATGGGATGGGATCTGAGTTACTGCAGAGAATTCTTTCCTGAGTGCTGGCTGGTGAGTCTTGCCCACATGCTCAGGGGTTTAGCTGATCGCCATATTGGGGTCGGGAAGGAATTTTCCTCAGGGCAGATTGGCAGAGTCCCTGGAGGTTTTTCACCTTACTCTGCTGCGTGGGGATGGATCACTTGCTGGTGGATTCTCTGCAGCTTGAGGTCTTCAAACCAGAATTTGAAGTACTTCAGTAACCTCAGACATAGGTTAGGGGTTTGTTATAGAAGTGGTGGGTAGGGTTCTGTGGCTGCTTTGTGCAGGAGGTCAGACTAGATGATCACATTGGTCGCTTCTGACCCTAAAGTCTATGAGTCTATGAGTAATGTGCACATCTCTAAAAATTATTTATCTGAGGTTTATCCAGATTCTAGGTTATCACAGGACCACAAAGAAGCCTGTATACTCCACACCAAGACATTAGGGTCCCCTCCCCTTTCTTACTGCTGGATATATCTGAAAGTCTCCCATAACTTGCCAGATACAAATACAGACACTGAAGCTTTAGAGCATTTCTAAGGCATGTCTAGAAGAGTTTTTGCTCCTGTTTTAACTCGAGATAGCTAACATGTTTATAAATCCTAATCTAAATACATCACAAACACTGTTTAGGTCAAAAACACTCTAGATCTACCCTAAACATGCTCATTTACTTCACCAGGCTGTTATAGTCAAACACTACTGGAAAAGTTGCACTAAACAGAGACAGATTTTCCACCACAAAAAATCCAAGATTTTATAATAAAGAACAAGTTCTACAATAGTAACTGAGTAACAGACCTGTGGTTGGGGCACATTTTTATCATATAGAATCTGTGAAAGCTGATCCAGTCAGGACTTTTATCCACTGATAAAAGCATTTGTATCCTTTTGCCTTAGCCCTTAATGTTTCTTCAGTTTTTTTATTTTGTTCTGCCTCTTCTATATTCTGACATGAGGCTAATCAAGTTAAAATACTTTCTGGATCTTCCCTTGGCTTCTTCACATTGCCCTCTGTGTCTCCAAATCTGTTTACCGGCAGGCAATGTATGTTAACATTTTGTGGCTTTTGGATCTGGTTTGTGGAATTATGGGCAAATAATCATGCATCAATCAACACTGAACACCCAACAGTACAAAGAACTATTTGTATTTAGCGGCAAACAGTCATTTAACTTGTAACCTTTCCAGTTCTCTTGTTCTACATATTTATTAAGATAATTAATCATGGTTCCTTTAAAAAAAAAGTTGCATGCAATTCTATACCTAAAAAGGCTTATTTCCTAATTTTTTAAAAATTATCACAATTTGTCAAAACTTGGAAGTAATATGTCCAACATCATAGATATCAATATCACATGATCACCTTGACTAATAAAGGCCAGAGAGTGTTTGTTCTTCCCTCTCCCCCGCTTCCCCATTTCAGACAAAGCTCTTTTGGAACTTGTCCCAGGGTCTGTCTATCCTAACTCTAAAGCTATGTCTACACTACAAGCTGGGGTGTGAGTGCCCTGCTCATGTACACATACTCATGCTAGCTTTCAGTGTAGCTGTGGAAGCACAGGCAGTGGAGGCATGGCTTAAATTACCCTAATATCAAACAATCTGTAGAACAATCTATAACCAGTATTTTATTAATCAAAGTGAAATCAATTACACAAAAGATATCGTAAAAACTATTTGACAACTCTTGACAGTCTGAAAGATCTTTTAAATACATCCATTATAAACATTATAAAAGAACATGCTTTCAAGATTAAGAGGCTCTGAATTTGACCTGTTTCTCTCTTTTGGGACCATTTGCACCTTCAACATTGGACCTGAAATTTCACTGTAGTTTTGCCAATAGTAGCTGCCTAGGGAATGGTCAAGGGACATGGCACTAACAACCCTTTTTGAAAAATCCCCTCCATAGCCAAATATGTGCTAAGCCCCATTTGGAGCTCTGCTCAGGCCACTGGCATCTATACAAGCTTTTGAACATTTCTGCATATTTGTTTTACAAAACTGCACGCTTGTCTTTAAATGAAAGGCCCTGTCTACATTGGCCAAATAAATTAATCTAAATATTAGGTTTTACCATAAAGTACTCTGTCAGTTTCACAGGCCAGCATGGATTATGCCAAACTATGTTAGATCAACTGAGCTCCAGCTTAGGTTTAGATCATTGTTATAACATAGTTGAGCCCTCACCTTACTGGCTGGACAAACCAATCAACCCTGTGTGATCATGCCCAACTTAAAAAAACAAACAATCAGGTCTGTAAAAGTTTAATCTTCTTTTCCCCATTATTTTAAGATATCCCTGTTGTTGCACTACTAATTTCCAACCAGGGCTGCAAGTAACAGATTGTGCTAGAAATTCTGCAAGTAAACCTATTGTCATGAATGTTACAGATCAATACTCAACTCCCAAAGGGCCAGATTTTCAAGAGCGCTCAGTACTCACAGTTAGGTAACACTTTCAGGAGCGCTCAGCCCATTGTTTTCATCGGGAGCTATTAGATTTGAAACTCCTATGAAAACCTGCCAACTTAGGTGCCTAAATGGGACATACAGGGAACTGAACTCATTTGAGAATCTCACCCAAGAGGCCCAGATAATTTACATGTGTTTCTAAAGTTTCCACTGTTGGGCCTTTTGAGATTCACTATACATTAATTATGTTAAATCTAGAATCTACTTAAATTTGGATATGATTAGTAAGAAAAACATTATTCATTTTAAAAATTAATTCAGGATAAAGAAAACACTTCTAAATGATGAATTTGGTCATTGTTCTTTTTCAGTCTTGAAAATTAGCTCACAGATGGTGTTTAACTAGAGTCAATTGCTACCCGCTATCTTGTGCAGATACATCTACACAGTCACGCTACCTTAGAGGACACTTCTGCAAAGTAGAATTATTTTTAGCTGCATACACTTGGGAGCTTCAAGTCATTACTATGAATCATGTGACATTAAATACCTGTGGCAGACTGCCACCTATGACAAACTCTTTACTGTTAACCATAAGTATATGCACGATTAACATTAGATTGTACATCATTAAATTTTCTTGTCTGGCTTATGAATGAGCTCTGCCCTACAGGAGTATTAGCAAGCAACAACAATGATCCTGCTTTACAAGCATAGGAATAATTAACCTACTTTTGATATGTCTTCCCCTTGGACTTATAAAAAGACTGTTAATTACACTGATATATCACCACACTTTTTTTAATAGGAGTTTCAGTAAGAATGTACAGCTATTTATATCAAATATTACTTTCCCCATCACTGCCTGGAATTTATGTAATTTAATTAACTTATGCCTCAGTGATATTTTGGAAATGAAGTGGTTCTGAAGTAGATTTTGAATGGAATCTACTTAATATTCCGTCATAGTATACAGTAGCATAAATCTAATTCTCGCAATAAGATGACACTTAGAATACAAAGTAGTTTGGAAAATTGGGCCTTTTTACTTAGTACTGAAAAAGCACACACATTTCAGAATTCCAAGCAAAATAATGGTGATGAAAAATAAAGACTGATCAGACAAACAAGTTTATCTGAGAGTAGATGGCTTCCAAAATGGGAGTTTTCAGTGGCAACAGGTATGTTGCATATGCCATCTAACTCATGACTGATGGGTCCTATCCATTAATTCTCATTATTCCATACTGCATAATCAACCCTATCCTTAGATAAATTCACTGCTTTCTCATTCATCTACAAATCCAATTCAAAATATTCTGCTTGGTTTTCAAAATTCTCTATGGATTTCTCTACCCTACTTCTGTGGCCTTTTGCTCACTCCATTCCACCTGCTCTCTACATTTTCAGCTCTTTCTTATCTTTATATTGCTCCATTCAAACATGGGTAACTCATTAAATCAATGGATATTTTGTATTCACAACAACTACAGAATCAACCCTTATGAAAAGGGATGGTAAATTACCATTCTGAGGGACAAATTATTGCTGTAGCTCACAAGCTGTAGTCTTCGTTCATTTCATTTGACATTTTCCAGCATATAATTTTGAGAATAGGAATGAAGATTCTTTTGTAGCTCTAGAAGTTGCAAACTGCTGGTATCTGAAACAAATATCATTATATATAGCTGCTATAAAGGCAAATTTCAAGAGATGGGCGAGTATAAGAAACTAGACAGACAGCCAAATAGACCAGCAAAGATGACTAAAATCAGCCTCAAACCAAGAAAGATGGGAAATGTAGAAAAGTTTAATATAATTTATATTGTTAGTTTTCTGAAACCTCATGGAACAGATGGGTTACGCAGGGCTCTTTTGAAGGTGGTAAGGAAAGATCTTTGCATACATTAATGGCCATTTCAAGACTAGGAGCTGGCACAGAAGCAGGGGAAAGATGGGAGCAGATGCAGCAGACAAAGCAAACAGTTGGGACTAATGCTTTAAAGGAGTGTTCCTTTGCTCTGTACCCTTTAAATATGTCACATCACTGTGTGCTTTCCAGTAGTGCACTCACAATGTCATGGTTATGAGGGTGGCATAAGAACCTACAAACAATAAATGTTATCATATAAACTCTCTATCTGTTAGTGATAGGGAAATGAATAAGTCCTAAAAGAGAAAAGGGTTATATGAAGAAAGCTATGCTAACTTTGTACGCAACTGTTTGCATAATTGGGATCTAATTACCCTCACCAACCTATTCCCTAAAACTAGTCATGCTAAGCAGTGAGCCATCTAAGCTATCTAATGAAAGGTGCTGATGACAGAGGTGTGTCCTAAGCCCCAGCCCTTTGTTGGAAATAGCCACTGAAGTCCGGGCTACAGGGAGGGGATATCATTGCTTAGCGATCCGTGAATGGGAACAGACACCTGAAGTCAGGCAGCTGAGGAATCTAAGGCATTTCTTGTGGGACTAAGTTAGGCACCAGCCTCACTCCACACACAATAGCTGGAGGAGGAAGAAGCTGTGGTGCTGGTGGCCACCTTATAGCCCACTGTTCAGAATCTCACCTCTAACCACTAAGCTATTGGATATTATGATAGTAGGGACTCCGTCAATCTCCTGCTGAAGGTGTTCCACTGTGGTAAACACTTACATGGTCATTGGGCCAGAGAAAGAGAATGAACGAATTAATGGATTCTGTAGGTCAATCGTTAGGGCACTGACCTGGGAGATGAAAGACCCTGCGTCCACTCACCCTTTCATTATTAAAGCACAGTCCTACAGCTTCAACAGGAGAGGAGTTGAAGGAGTCCCACCTCAGAAGAGCCCATAGCCCACTGGACAGAGCATGCTCTTGAGAGGTTAAAGACCCCACTCTTCAGATGTTTTCTCCCTCTCTAGCAGACAGGGGGGCATTGAACCTGGGTCTCCCACATCCCAGGTGAGTGCTCTAACCACTGAACTAAAAGTTATGAAGTGGGTAACACTGTTTCCTAGAGGGAGGCAGCAATGTGCATGCTCAGAGGCAGAAAAATAGGCCTATGTAGCTTTTATCCTGAAAACATGGGCACTTAAAGAGTTTAGGGGCCTACAGGAGTTTTTTAGATCACAGTGGAACATAAAATTGGAACTTAGGTGCCTAAATCTGGGCTATAGGTGCCTAAATACCTCTGTGGATCCCACCCCAAGTGTGTACAATCTGGTTTCAATTTAAGTTTGATTTTAAATAATTATAACAATATTTATTCCAAAATTATGTACACTTAAACATCCTAGGATTAGATATCTGAATGTCCCTAAAATATTTATTTCACTTGACCAACATTGGCATGAATCAAGGATACCTGAGTTCTGTATGTTAATGTGAGTCAGGATGGTGGCACTGGCTGGTGTTAGAGGTGGACACATGCAGTATTGTGCTAACAGATGGTGCAATAGATGTATTCTCCTCATTTGCTCCAGAATTCCAGCACATGCTTAAGTATCATTGACTTCATTCAGGAATTAAGTGCATGCATAGAGTTATGCACATGCTTAAATTAAGTCCTGAAAATGGATGGAGTTAAGTGATGGGTTCCAAGGGAGGTGACATATTCAGGGGGTATAAGTTGCAGCTGTGATCATTTTTATTGATTACAAGCATTCCCATGTCCGTTTCAAGGGTTAGTATTGTTTAGTTTATCTTTAAATTTAGATGTTATTTGAATTGGTTGAAAGCTAGTTTTCTTTTGCAAAATTGTGATTGCATGGTATATAGGATAACTGAAATAAAAAAGAAGACTTTAAATGGGATTTAAATAGTGCACAATCCCTGTGCTGGCCTTCTTCACAGGGTAAAACATCATCTTAAGAGAACAAGTCTTTGCGTATTTCTGTGTCTTGGCATCCACTGTTCTAGTGACCCAGGTTCAGTTCATTTGAGAAAATTTAAAGAAATGAAAAAAGGGTGGCTCATATCAAATTAGAATAAACAGCTACTGATTTAGTCACTGCTAGGCTAGCTGTAGGGAGAAATAGGTGACAAAGTCATTCCTGTTAAGGTTCAGTATCTGAGTAATTGATAATTCCTCTATAAACTACCAGGCACTCAAAAGGCAACATATTCTTAATTCCTGGCAGCCATTAAATTTGTCATAAACAGATAGTTAAGGGTTAATAGAACAGGAGTACTTCATGTCTCTTTTGCCTGTAAAGGGTTAACAAGTTCAGTGAGCCTGGCTGTCACCTGACCAGAGGACCAATCAGGGGACAGGATACTTTCAAATCTTGAGGGAGGGAAGTTTTTGTGTGTGCTGTTAGTTTTTGGTTGTTGTTCTCTCTGGGTTCTGAGAGTAACCACACGTGCAACCAGGTTTCTCTCCAATCTCCCTGATACAGGTTCTTATAGATTCAAAATAGTAAGTACTAGGTGATAAGGTGAGTTAGGCTCATGTTTGTTTTCTTTATTTGCAAATGTGTATTTGGCTGGGAGGAGTTCAAATTTGTATTTGGCTGGAAGGATTTTAATTTGTACTTGTATACTTAGGCTGGGAGGGTATTCCCAGTGTCTATAGCTGAAAGATCCTGTAACATATTCCACCTTAAATTTACAAAGATAATTTTTACTGTTTTTTCTTTCTTTAATTAAAAGCTTTTCTTGTTTAAGAACCTGATTGTTTTTTTATTCTGGTGAGACCCCAGGGGACTGGGTCTGGATTCACCAGGGAATTGGTGGGGAGAAAGGAGGGAAGGGGGAGAGAAAGGTTAATTTCTCTCTGTGTTAGGATTACTTTCTCTTTCAGGGAGAGTCTGGGAGGGGGAGAGATAAGGAGGGGGGAAGGTAAATTTTCCTCTCTGTTTTAAGATTCAAGGAGTTTGAATCACAGTGATCTTCCAGGGTAACCCAGGGAGGGGAAGCCTGGGAAAGGCAACAGTGAGGGAAAGGGTTTACTTTCCTTGTGTTAAGATAGAGGGTCTGGGTCTTGGGGGTCCCTGGCCAAGGTTTTGTGGGGACCAGAGTGTACCAGGCACTGGAATTCCTGGTTGGTGGCAGCGCTACAAATACTAAGCTGGTAATTGAGCTTAGAGGAATTCATGCTGGTACCTCATCTTTTGGACGCTAAGGTTCAGAGTGGGGAATTATACCATGACAACAGTGGTAATGCTTAACGCTGGCATAAATTTGACTTCTACAAGCCAATCTATTTCATGCTACTTTTTACATACTTTGGCTGAATGCTTCATGTTTTTGTTACTATTTGTGTGTGGATTGCCACTTTTCCTTTATTGTTCTGCTGTAATACGTATGCATTTTGTTTTAATTAAGTTACTACTATCTCATACAGTTGCTCAGCAGTTTACATTTTTAGCTATAATCTACATCTTCAATCTTCATTTTTATAACTGATGTTATTTTTATGATAGTTTTATGTGAAATTAGACATTGTGAAAAAGCCATCCTTTAGTGTCTAATATAGGCTTTAAAGAGAGAAACTCCAAAGGCTTCAAATGACTTTGATCTTTAAGGTTTATTAACGAGTGTATTACACGTCAAGTTGTACTAACATATTCAAATATTTACAAATAATCCAAATTGAGTCTCAAAGCGGTACGAATGTACATAAGTGGGTTGAATTTCCAAAAGCTCTGAGTAAATACCACTTACTTCTTGATTAAGTAATTTGAACATAAAGTGACACAGGAGAGATGAGACTGAAATTTTAATAATTTGAAATAAGATTTGGTAATTTTTAACCAGTGAGATGAATTATGAGTGAGGTCATGTTCTTGAATAGCATATGGATTCAGATAGCTGTCTCAGGAGTTGCAAAATAGCATTAAAGGTTAATTTTTGCTCTTGGAAAGGGAATTATTCACCTCCATATTCAATTCAAAATTTCTGTGCTGCTCATATCCATTTACTCTCCTGCTCATACATTTCACACTCTAGGATGTGATTCTCAAGTGAAAGTAAAAGGTATGTATAATGTTAACAAGTTAGAATGATAGGATCACACATAAACACACCTCACACAGATGACTACACAAGGTGCAAGGCATTCCAGAATCAGATCTTTTCTCACCTTTTTTGTGCTCTCACTATGGTAGTAGGTTGCGTTTTCATATATTAATCTAACCCATATGTCTGGGCCTCATTTACCCTCTGTCTGAACTACTGGGAGATCCTGTTTCTGTAAATTTTATCTTAAAAATCTTCTCTCAGCCCTTAATTTTTTATGAGATTAATACTGAGCACTAAGCATGTTATATCAAAATCAAATTGTATATGTTATTGTGTAATATAATTTTAAATGATTTTATACTATCTTTGCCCAAGGCTAATTTAATCAGACCCCACTCTTCCCTTTGGAATGTAAACGTATTCTTTAATAAATAAGAACAAGAGAATATAACAGCTGCAGGTCAGCAACCTGGTCCACATCTGATTATTTTATTTATAAAGAAAGGCAACTGAGATTCTAAGGAAATTTCTGTGGCAATGGTAGATTTGCTGTAAATTCCAGTAAAAGTAATTGATTAAAATGCCTAGAGTTTCAACATGGCATGCAATCCAAGGAGCTTTTTTTCTGGATCAGCCACTGACCACCTCATAAATATAATAAATACAAAACAATTGTGTTTCTTATATTTCTTCTTCCACAACTTTTTATGTTTAAATTTCATCATGGAAATTTGGCAGCTTGAATAAAAAGCAATTTTTAAAACAGCAATTTGGTTGAAACGACAGCAAGCATATTAGCAGTAAAGTGAGCATTTTGAATATAGTACTTCTCTCCTATTCGGTACTGTCATATATATGAAGATATGGTTGCATTATTCATTGTAAATAATTTCATTAAATTAGCCCATTTCTATTCATGTCTTTTCTCTGACAATGCCTGGATTTTTATTAATTACAATACAATTGTAATATATAGTTCTTTGAGCAGTTTATGCAAACAAATTCAGCTCTTCATAGATTCATAGACTCTAGGACTGGAAGGGACTTCGAGAGTTCAGTCCCTTGCCCTCATGCCAGGACCAAATACTGTTCACACCATCCTGGATAGACATTTATCTAACCTACTCTTAAATATCTCCAGAGATGGAGATTCCACAACCTCCCTAGGCAATTTATTCCAGTGTTTAACCACTCTGACACTTAGGAACTTTTTCCTAATGTCCAACCTCAACCTCCCTTGCTGCAGTTTAAGCCCATTGCTTCTTGTTCTATCCTTAGAGGCTAAGATGAACAAGTTTTCTCCCTCCTCCTTAAGATACCCTTTTAGATACCTGAAAACTGCTATCATGTCCCCTCTGTCTTCTCTTTTCCAAACTAAACAAACCCAATTCTTTCAGCCTTCCTTCATAGGTCATGTTCTCTAGACCTTTAATCATTCTTGTCGCTCTTCTCTGGACCCTCTCCAATTTCTCCACATCTTTCTTGAAATGTGGTGCCCAGAATTGGACACAATACTCCAGGTGGAGGCCTAACCAGCACAGAGTAGAGTGGAAGAATGACTTCTCGTGTCTTGCTCACAACACACCTGTTAATACATCCCAGAATCACGTTTGCTTTTTTTGTAATAGCATCACACTGTTGACTCACATTTAGCTTGCGGTCCGCTATAACCCCTAAATCCCTTTCTGCCGTACTCCTTCCTAGACAGTCTCTTCCCATTCTGTATGTGTGAAACTGATTGTTCCTTCCTAAGTGGAGCACTTTGCATTTGTCTTTATTAAACTTCATCCAGTTTACCTCAGACCATTTCTCCAATTTGTCCAGATCATTTTGAATTTTGACCCTATCCTCCAAGCAGTTGCAATCCCTCCCAGTTTGGTATCATCTGCAAACTTAATAACATACTTTCTATGCCAATATCTAAGTCATTGATGAAGATATTGAACAGAGCCGGACCCAAAACAGACCCCGGTGGAACCCCACTCATTATATCTTTCCAGTAGTATTGGGAACCATTAATAACTACTCTCTGAGTACGGTTATCCAGCCAGTTATGCACCCACCTTTTAGCAGCCCCATCTAAGTTGTATTTGCATAGTTTATCGATAAGAATATCATGCAAGACCGTATCAAATGCCTTACTAAAGTCTAGGTATACCACATTCACCACTTCTTCCTTATCCACAAGGCTCGTTATCCTATCAAAGAAAGCTATCAAATTAGTTTGACATGATTTGTTCTTTACAAATCCATGCTGGCTATTCCCTATCACCTTCCCACTTTCCAAGTGTTTGCAGATGATTTCCTTAACTACTTGCTCCATTATCTTCCCTGGCACGGAAGTTAAACTAACTGGACTGTAGTTTCCAGGGTTGTTTTTATTTCCCTTTTTGTAGATAGGCACTACAAAATGTATGTTTGCCCTTTTTCAGTCTTCTGGAATCTCTCCTGTCTCCCATGATTTTCCAAAGATAATAGCTAGAGGCTCAGATACCTTCTCTATTAGCTCCTTGAGTAGTCTAGGATGCATTTCATCAGGCCCTGGTGACTTGCAGGCATCTAACTTTTCTAAGTGATCTTTAACTTGTTCTTTTTTAAATTTTCTCTTCTAAACCTACCCCCTTCCCATTAGCATTCACTATGTTAGGCATTCCTTCAGACTTCTTGGTGAAGACCAAAACACAGAAGTCATTAAGCATCTCTGCCATTTCCAAATTCCCTGTTACTGTTTCTCCCTCCTCATTGAGTAGTGGGCCTACCCTGTCTTTGATCTTCCTCTTGCTTCTAATGTATTGATAAAAAGTCTTCTTGTTTCCCTTTATTCCCATAGCTAGTTTGAGCTCATTTTGTGCCTTTGTCTTTCTAATCTTGCCCCTGCATTCCTGTGCTGTTTGCCTATATTCATCCTTTGTAATTTGTCCTAGTTTCCATTTTTTATATGACTCCTTTTTATTTTTTAGATCACGCAAGATCTCACAGGTAATCCAAGTTGGTCTTTTGCCACATTTTCTATCTTTCCTACCCAGCGGAACAGCTTGCTTTTGGGCTCTTAATAGTGTCTCTTTGAAAAACTGTCAACTCTCCTCAGTCGTTTTTCCCCTCAGTCTTGATTCTCATGGAACCTTACATATCAGCTCTCTGAGCTTACTAAAATCTGCCTTCCTGAAATCCATTGTCTCTATTTTGCAGTACTCCCTTCTATCCTTCCTTAGAATAGTGAACTCTATGATTTCATGATCACTTTCACCCAAGCTTCCTTCCACTTTCAAATTCTCAATGAGTTTCTCCCTATTTGTTAAAATCAAATCTAGAACAGCTTCCCCCCAGTAGCTTTTTCAACCTTCTGAAATAAAAAGTTGTCTGCAATGCAGTCCAAGAATTTATTGGATAGTCTGTGCCCTGCTGTGTTATTTTCTCAACATATATCTGGATAGTTGAAGTCCCCCATCACCACCAGATTTGGGGCTTTGGATGATTTTGTCATGAACTCTTCACTTCGACTAGACAACATGGGTGCAATTCACCTTCGTGCAATAGGACAGCACAAGGTCTGTGCATCTTTTCAATCATACATAAGCCTTCAGAATAGAGTTTACGTGGTACAGATGCCCTTGTGATGGCCCTCCACATAATAGTGAATTTCACCCTCATCACAGTTTATTGGTCACCCAAGTAGCATTAATGTAACATTTATTTGCAAAAACACATTCATTTCCTCATAAGAAATCAAAAAGAGGCACAAGCATGATGGAAGGAAACCACTGTTTGGAATTCAAACAAATGTTTGTTAGCACTGTTTTAAAGTATTTGGCCAGCTGTAGTGATTAGTTAGAATTCACCAAATTAGTCTGTAATAAATGTGTAATCACCAGACACTATCACTTAAGTGTTTTCATTTTAAAGCATTAATAGTAAAAAGCTGAATATGCCCTGAAGGTTACATAGCTCAGTCTGGTTGACAGGTATTCAGATGGATAGACCTATTACAGTCTATCTAAACAGGAAGGCCAGGTCACTCATTAAACTTTAGTCAATAAAAGTGGTAAAATAGATTTTGTCCCAAGGATGGATGGATGGATAATTTGAGAAAGGGATGGAGAAGAATCATGAAACGGCACAGGATCGATAGCTATTAATTTAAGAGCAGCACATTTCCTGGAATGAAACAGTTTATGTTGTTATGTGGGATAATTACCATTTTCAATTAACTGACATTTCACATAGCTTTGGGACTATAGCAAGACAATAACCCTCAGCACCTAATCTCAGCTTTGCTGTTAGTTGAGCCTTTTGTCAATAGTCTTGTGGTATTATTTCAAAGGCAAGCCCAATACACTGCGAGCAATTACTTTCTTTGTCATAAAATACTAAGAACCACACAGACACAGTTCAAATGAAGTTCAAATGAAATGAACACTTTGACAAATCAAGTCTCTCATGCTAATATCTCTTCAATGGATGAACATCTCTGTTCTTCTTTCCAGACCATTTCACTGACAAGAGTAGCTGGGTGAACTAGTACACATATAGTGTGTCACAATAAAGGGGTAGAATAAATATCAGTGAAATGGAGAGCTATCTGGTTAGATGAAAACGGAGAAAATTTCACTAAACAATATATATGCTATTTAGATCAAAATTTAAACCTGTTAATTCACTAAAAAGAATTATTGTGACAATTCATGTGAAAATGTCTCAAACTGCTTATTTCATAATTATTTTTGTAAAGTGCTTAGATACTTTGGTGACACACTATATAAAAGCCTACGAAAGAGAAGAAAGAAAGAATAACCAAAATTCATTTGTACAGACTATAATGTCAAAAGTATGCAAGTAAGATTAATTTGGCACTGTATCTGATTAATTGCCTTAGCTACAACATAACAGGGAAGCTAAAGGCAGTTCAGGGAATTATGTATGCAGTAACTCAAAGTGATTGCTTTAACCTTTAATTATTATTTTTTAATTTTGGTTTAACCTGTAATTTTTTTTCTAAAATGTATGGATGGAACGCTCATAAAAGCGCCTCTGCTTCCAGTGGCCCCCATTGGCCCGGAGCAGCGATTCGTGGCCAGTGGGAGCCGCGATCGGCTGGGGCAGGTAAACACACCGGCCTGGCCCACCAGGGGCTTTCCCTGCAGAAGCGGCGACCCCTGTTTCAGAAACCTTGCATTAGGGTGTCTGGACACTGATTGTCACAGGAAGATCTATAGCTTGTCTTATACATGAGGTCAGACAAGATGATCACAGTGGTCCCTTCCAGCCTTGCAATCTATTAATCTATAATAAAAATCATCACAATATTTTCTGAATAAATCAACTATAAATGGTTCGATACTTCAGTACATGCTTGCTTTGGATAGCCTGATATGCCCCTTTTTCTCCCAAATAACATCCTGTTTAACACAGAAACCTACACTCACATTTATTTTTCCATCCTCAGCACACATATGAATGTCTGCCAAGTTCTGGTATCATATCATATCCATGTAAGTTTTCATTCATACCATACTCACAATAAGTTTTTCTTTAAAAAAAAGAAAAAGAAAAGAAATCCAGTTCACTTAGCTTCCATAGAACAAGACTGGCAATTCATCTAGGAAAATCAGTTTACATGACTCTTGATATTTATTCAAGGTATTTAATGATTAACCCATTGCCCTAGCATGTTAAATACCCTGCTACGTGTAGGAATTTAACAAGTAAGTAGCATAATTCAAGCATAAATGTCAATGAGGTAAGAGAAATTGTAGCGGTACTATAATGGTATAAATAAAACATTGAAGTTTACAATCATAGAAATCATAGAAACTGTGTACAAAGTTTAGGCCTGACATTATTCAGATGAAAGCATAGAAAATAACTCCCATCTCACAACAAACTTTTAATAATCTTCCATATATTTAAATTGTGTTGATGTTACAGTTGTGCTGTGAGCAACCATATTTATTTCACTATGCCCTTATAGAAATGTCCTATAGAATTTAATGGAACATTGTAAATTTCTATATATTTGTTAAACCATCATAGAAAAAAATTAAATTTTTTTTTCTATAGAACTCTATGAGATGGCTCAAAAAAAACCCTATAGAATGATTCTCAGTTTTTATTTAATCTACAAGATTTTTACATAAGAATAGCAGCACTGTGGCAACTGCTTTAACATTAATGATACTGAATATTCAGAAACTTGATTTCAATGCTAATTAGTCTCTCTGTCAAATCATTAGAGCACCTTCATGTTTTTGTTCACATTTTTGTTAGAAATTCTGATCATGTAAAGTTCACATTTCCTGCAACCATATCACATATCTAGTTCAGTTCATGAGAAATATAAGGATGTATGAGCATTGTGATTTATTTTGATTGAGTACTGCAAATATCTTATAAAAACAATATTTTATTCACCTGAATTTAATGTGACAGGAGCAAAAAGATAAGATCTAAAACTAAGAATTCTGAAGGATCTTAGCAAGATTCTAGTAAGTCTACCCATTCCTTGTGGAAAGTGTGGAAATGCATACTGCTATCATTTTGGGAGTGTTATTGTCCCATAAGAATTATAAACAGGGCACAAAGAGCATCTCCACCAATGGATGGTGCTGCATCTTTATCTTAGTATTAAGCTGTCTTTTTTTGATTATGTTGTCTTGGTTCAGGGCAGGGCTACAAGAAAGTTAAGCTGGCTGTTACTGTTACTTGAAGTGTACAACAAATCCTTTGAGTTGTATAAGTATGTATTATAGCTGTGGTAGTGCCTTCAGAATTTGCAAAATCATTTTGGCCTGAGAAGAAACTTACTGGTCATGCAGCTGAGACTGGAATCGATAAGCACCCGACAGACTGTGACCTATTGTCGTCTGCGAACAAGCAGTGTGAAAACAGCTCACTACCAGCAGTGTTTCTGGATGATGACAATAAGGCTTTTTACCAGCAACTTTCCAGTGCAGATTGTGGACCTTATAGACAGTTACATGAATATTTACTTCTATGAGGGGGACTGGCCCTTTTGAAATACCAGAAGGAATGGCAAACCAGGAGGCATAGTGATTTGTGTGCACTGAGAAGACTGTTTGGTGTTTGCAAGTTTGCAACCCTTGCTCAAATGCAGCTGCCATTATACCAGCTAACAGTTAATACACAAGAATTGCCAATAACACCAGATAACCAAGGTGAGGTCCTGAGACTATACAATCAATTCCTTCTCTACACCTGTGTCATAAACAGATAGCTAAGGGTTAATGTTCTTTTACCTGTAAAGGGTTAACAAAGGGAAGCAAACACCTGACCAGAGGACCAATCAGGAAACAAAACTTTTTCAAATCTGGGTGGAGGGAAGTTTTGGGTGTGAGTTCTTTGTTCTTTGTCTTGGTTCGGTGACCCTCTCGGCTCTGAAAGTGATCTTTCTATCTCCAGGCTTTCTAATCTCTGTTTCCAAGTTGTAAGTACAAGGATAGTAAGACAATAGGTTTATATATTTTTTTGTATTTAAATGTGTGTAGTTGCTGGAATGTGTTAAATTGTATTCTTTTTGGGTAAGGCTGTTTATTCATTTTTTCTTTTAAGCAATTGACCCTGTATATTGTCACCTTAATAGAGAGACCATTTTATGTCTTTTTCTTTCTTTTTAAGACCTGTTTGAGTGTTTTTCACTGGTTAAGGCTAAGAAACGAAGGGAGGGGGAAAATCTCTTTGTGTTAGATTTACTAAGCCTGACTTTGCATACCCTCTGGGTGAGGGGGGAGAGAGATTTGATCTCTTGGTACTTGTGTTTCAAGGACCTGAAGCAGGGAATCCCCCAGAGTACCCAGGACGGGGAAATCTGGGAGGAGGTAAAAAGGGTGGAATCCCTTTGTTTAGATTCACAGAGCTTGAATCTGTATATCTCTCCAGGAACCCAGGGAGGGAACACCTGGAGGGGAAGAGGGAGAAGGGAAGTGGATTATTTCCCTTTGTGGTGAGACTCAGGGCATCTGAGTCTTGAGGGTTCCCCAGGGAAGGTTTTGGGGAGACCAGAGTGAGCCAGACACTGGAATTCTGGCTGGTGGCAGTGATATCAGATCCAAGCTGGTAATTAAGTTTGGAGGTTTCATGCTAGCTTCTCATGTTCTGAACTCTAATGTTCAGATCTGAGTAGGAGAGTTTTATGACATGGTGGGACAGGTGGGATAAAATAAGAATCCAGAAGCCTGTAGGAATATTATTTTCTTTTTCTCTGCTAGGGCTTTTATGCAGAGGGAAAGGGTGGGTTTTAAAAGTAACCAGAGAGAATTTTTTTCTGTTCTCTCAGTTGCAGTTTGGCTTGCATATTAAGCAAGGAACTATTAAGGTTGACAGAGGGTCTTTTGTTAAACTATAGCACTCCCATTTAGAGTCAAGTACCCAGCACAACACACATGCAAATAAAGTGGTTTTTCTGGTTTACTTTACATTTAAAAGATTAGCTAGAAAAAAAAAAAGGCATTGTTGCTAGGCAAACCCCAGGAGACAACAGAGCCAGCAGTTCAGACAATAAACACCGGAGGGCACCCCAACACAAGAAAACAAGAACCATGACTTCCAAGGCAAAAAGGGAGGCAGAGGAACAAATCAAAGAAGCAGAACACAGGCGGCAAATGGAAAAAAGAGAAAAAGAGGTAGAACTGAAAGAAAAGGAAGAAAACATCAAACAGGCAGCCCATAAAAGAGAACAAGAAGCCAAAAATGCAGCCCACCACAGAAAACAAGAAGAAGAAGAGGTGGCCCACCGCCAAGAAATTGAAAAACAACAAAAAGAAAGTAAAGAAAGGGAAAAACAGAGAAAGCATGAACTGAAGTTAGCACAGGCTGGGCAGCATGCTCCAGCCAATCCTAACAACCCTTCGCCAATTATGGTTCCACAGCACAAGAAATTTCCCACCTACAAGGCAGGTGATGATCCTGAGGCCTTCTTAGAAAATTGTGAAAGAGCCTGTCTTGGGTACAGCATCCCTGAAGACCAGTACATGGTAGAGCTGAGGTCACAGCTCAGTGGACCCTTAGCAGAGGTGGCGGCTGAAATGCCAAAGGACAGAATGAATGATTATAAACTGTTTCAAACCAAGGCCAGATTCAGAATGGGGATAACCCCGGATCATGCCCGTCGGCGTTTCAGAACCCAAAAGTGGAAACCAGATGTGTCATTTCCCAGACACGCCTACTACATTGGGAAAAATTATGAGGCCTGGATATCAGGAAACAATGTTAAATCCTTGGACGAACTGCACCTCCTCATACAAATGGAGCAGTTCTTGGATGGTGTTCCTGAGGACATAACACGGTACATACAAGATGGAAAACCCAAAAATCTCACCAGGGCAGGGGAGATTGGAGCCAAATGGATGGAAGTGGCAGAAAGCAAGAAAGCTACTGTCAAGGGGAATAAATACCCCAGGGGGCACACCGACAATAAACCCTACAACTGAGGGCAACCCAAGACCCCTCCTACAACCCAAGGAAAGCCACAGACACCGTATTCTTCCACCTCACCAGTCTCCAGTAACCCACCTCGACCCAGTGACCAGTCAGCTGGAAGATGCTTCAAGTGTAATGAACTGGGACATATAAAGGCCAGCTGCCCAAAGAACTCCACCAGAGTGCAGTTCATTACACCACCATCACACCAAAGATCCCCAGGCCCAGATGCCTCTCAAATACCCTTGGAGCGAAGGGAAACTTTGGAAGTGGGCGGAAAGAAGATTACTGCGTGGAGAGACACGGGGGCACAAGTGTCAGCTATCCACCAATCCTTCGTCAACCCCAAATTCATCAACCCAAAGGCAAAAGTGACAATTTACCCCTTCATGTCACAAGCTGTAGACTTGCCTACAGCTGAACTGCCTGTCCAGTACAAAGGCTGGTCAGGAATGTGGACTTTTGCAGTCTATGACAATTATTCCATCCCCATGCTACTGGGGGAAGACATGGCCAACCAGGTGAAGCGGGCCAAGAGAGTGGGAATGGTTACACGTAGCCAAACCCGGCAAACTTCCAGACCCATTCCTGTTCCTGAGCCGTCCACAGGGGCCCCGTCTGTGTTACCAGAGACCCAGACAGAGGTAGTGGACCCGGATCCCATGCCAACTACGGACACAGCCACAGTGCTTCCAGTCCCAGACCAGGAACTGGAAAAGCAGCAAGCACCAGAACCGTTGCCAGCACTGATGACAGTGCTTGCAAATCCATCTTCAACACCAATGCCAGAGGACACCAGCAAGCCTGAACTGCAGGCAACCATACCCAAGAGGCTCAGCCAGAGCCTGAAATAACCCCTGGTGCACCAGCGGAGAGCGGTCGACCAGCAACAGAAACAACCCCATCACCTACATCGCTTCCAGAGGGACCAAGCCCAAGTCCCCAGTCTGAGGAAGAACTGGTGTCCCCAGCCTCAAGGGAACAGTTCCAGACTGAGCAGGAAGCAGATGACAGCCTTCAAAAAGCTTGGGCGGCAGCACGGAGTACCCCACCGCCTCTCAACTCTTCTAATTGATCCCGGTTTGTTGTAGAACAAGGACTTTTATACAAGGAGACTCTTTCTGGTGGACATCAAGAAGACTGGCATCCGCAAAAACAGTTGGTGGTTCCAACTAAGTACAGGGGAAAGCTCTTAAGCTTAGCCCATAATCATCCCAGTGGCCATGCTGGGGTGAACAGAACCAAAGACAGACTGGGGAAGTGCTTCCACTGGGAGGGGATGGGCAAGGACGTTGCCAAGTATGTCCGGTCTTGTGAGGTGTGCCAAAGAGTGGGAAAACCCCAAGACCAGGTCAAGGCCCCTCTCCAGCCACTCCCAATAATTGAGGTCCCATTTCAGCGAGTAGCTGTGGATATTCTGGGTCCTTTCCCAAAAAAGACACCCAGAGGAAAGCAGTACATACTGACTTTTGTGGACTTTGCTACCCGATGGCCGGAAGCAGTAGCTCTAGGCAACACCAGGGCTAAAGCTGTGTGCCAGGCCCTAACTCACATTTTTGCCAGGGTAGGTTGGCCCTCCGACATCCTTACAGATTCAGGATCTAATTTCCTGGCAGGGACCATGAAAGAACTATGGCAAACTCATGGGGTGAACCACTTGGTTGCCACTCGTACCACCATCAAACCAATGGCCTGGCAAAAGGTTTAATGGAACTTTGATGGCCATGATACGTAAATTCGTCAATGAACACTCCAATAGTTGGGACCTAGTGTTGCAGCAGTTGCTTTTTGCCTACAGGGCTGTACCACGTCCAGCTGGGATATTTCCAAATCCTCTCCTGCATCCCTCTGAAATGGTTATTGAGCATCCTCAATGTTTGCCCTCTCCTGTCTTTCAATAAATGTGTGCACCAGTTCTAAATCCATTGATTTCTATGAGCAAGTATTGCAGAAGTCTCCCTGCTGCTTGTTTCCCAGGGGCTGTGATCATTATATATGTTCACTACAGAATCTGCCTACATATTCTGTAACTTCTGTATTCTATGTTGCTGATGAGTAGACAGCTTGATCCTTCTGGGGCTGACCTGCTGATATACAGATGGAGCTGTAGGTGGTTCTTGCATTTTATTGTTTCCAAGTTGGGAGCTACATAGGGAAGAAAGTGTTAGATTACCAGCCTCATTACCATGATTTCCAATAGACTGATCTTTGCTAAGGTGCAATACACAAGGCTTTTTTTCTGATGAACTCAGCTTCAGACATTGGTTCTCTTCCCACAAAGGAGGTGACTGTGACTAGTGAGAAAGAGGGACTGCAGATGGGCTAGGTACTAAGACGGAAGAAGAGAATATTTTCCCTAGTTTTTCAAAAAACCCAGAGTTTGAAGAATTATAAACAGATATATGTCTGCATGGTCCTTGATGAAATCACCTAGCGAGTCAAAAATGTGGGTCTTTTCTGTCTTGATGTCCACTACAACACATTATCACCATGGGCTTGGAAAAGGTTCCTCCTCCCTGGAGCTAGCAAGCCAAAGAAATGGAGCCACATATTGTAAGTGGAGTTGTGTGAGAAAATGGAAAAAATCTATGAAAGGCTAGGTGGATGGGTGTGTACAGATTAGATTTATTTCAGGACCATCAAACACCAAGAACCTTGCAGCGATATCTGAATAATATGGCAAAAGTCTCCATCATATATTTGGATTTCTTCATGCACAGATAGAAAAGGTGGTAAACCCAGGATAAGGTAACCCTCCATCTTTTTGGGCACTGTCATAAACAAATAGTTAAGGGTTAATGCGTCTTTTACCTGTAAATGGTTAAGAAGCTCAGTAAACCTGGCTGACACCTGACCAGAGGACCAATAAGGAGACAAGATGCTTTCAAATCTTCTTGGCGGGAAGTCTTTTTTTGTGCTCTTTGTTTTGGGAGTTGTTCGCTCTTGGGACTAAGAGGGACCAGACGTCAATCCAGGCTCTCCAAATCTTTCTGAATCAGTCTTGTAAGTAACAGCCAGGCAAGGCATGTTAGTCTTACTTTTGTTTTCTCAACTTGTAAATGTTCCTTTTTGCTGAGAGGATTTTACCTCTGTTTGCTGTAACTTTGAATCTAAGGCTAGAGGGGGCCCCTCAGGATTATATGAATCTGATTACCCTGTAAAGTATTTTCCATCCTGTTTTTACAGAGATAATTTTTACCTTTCTTTCTTTAATTAAAAGCTTTATTTTTAAGAACCTGATTGAGTTTTCCTCGTTTTAAGATCCAAGGGGACTGGATATGGACTCACCAGAAATTGGTGGGGGAAAGGAGAGGGGGACGGTTAAATTCTCCTTGTTTTAAGATCCAAGGGGTTGGATCAGTGTTCACCAGGAACTTGATGAAAAAGCCTCTCAAGGTTGCCCAGGGAGGGGAAGGTTTTGGGGGGACAGGAAGTGTTCCAGACACTGAAATTTCTGGATGGTGGCAGTGTTACCAGATCTAAGCTAGTAATTAAGCTTAAAACTGTCCATGCAGGTCCCCACATCTGTATCCTAAAGTTCAGAGTGGGGGAGGAACCTTGACATGGTGAGCAGTGGTGAGGGATTTTTTAGGAACCAAAAGCCAGTAGGATTTTTTTTTCTCCTTTCTAGCTGCTTAGAAAGCAGCCTGAAGGCAGAGGTGTTAAGTTTTTTTAACAAGGATCTGTGTTAAGAGGAGGCTTCAAGCTGTGAGCAAGCTGCCAGCAAAAGAAATTTACAAGCTGAATTGTTTTCTTTCTTTCTACCTCTCGGGTATAGCTAGTTAGAAAGGCTCTGTTAACCAAGCAGCCCTGAGCTGAGTGCATCCCAGTTTCAGTGAACTGCAGAAGGGTGTGGCCAGCACAAGAAAGCAGGAAAATGAGTACAAGTGGAGCAACTAACAAACTAGAACTAGCTAGGCTGGAAGCAACAGAGAAAGACAATGAACATAAGAGACGGATGGAACAAAAACAATTAGAAATTAATGCAGAAATAGCCATGGAAGAAGTGGCCCACAAGAGAGCTATGGAGATGAAACAAAAAGAGATGGAGGCAAAGGAAAAAGAGAGGGAAAGAGAGAGAAAGCATGAACTGGAATTAGCAAGGGCTAAGCAGGATGTACCAGCCAACCCTAACAACCCTTCTCCAGGTACTGTTTCCCATCCCAGAAAATTTCCCACCTACAAGGCAGGTGATGATACTGAGGCCTTCTTAGAAAATTTCGAAAGGGCCTGCCTTGGGTACAGCATCTCTACAGACCAGTACATGATAGAGCTGAGGCCACAGCTCAGTGGACCCTTAGCAGAGGTGGCGGCTGAAATGCCTAAGGAACACATGAACGATTACAAACTTTTTCAAACCAAGGCCAGAATCAGAATGGGACTAACACCTGAGCATGCTCGTCAGCGGTTCCGAGCCCTAAGGTGGAAACCAGATGTGTTATTTACCCGACACGCCTACCACATTGGAAAAGAATTGGGATGCCTAGATATCAGGAGCAAGTGCTAACTCTCTGGAAGAGCTGTCCTTCCTAATGCAAATGGAGCAGTTCTTAGAGGGTGTTCCTGAGGAAATAGAAAGGTACATCCTAGATGGGAAGCCCAAAACTGTAACTGAGGCAAGGGAGATTGGAGCCAGATGGGTGGAAGTGGCAGAAAAGAAAAAAAACTACTAGCAAGGGGAGCGAATATCATAGGAGGCAAACCGAAAATAAACCTTATCACCGGGGGCAACTCAAGACCCCACCTACAATCCAAGGAAAGCCCCAGACACCCTATTGTCCCACCTCACAAGTCTCCAGCAACCCAGATCGACCCAGTGATCAGTCAGCTTGGTGATGTTTTAAATGTAATGGACTGAGACATATAAAGGCCCACTGCCCCAAGAACCCCAACTGATTACAGTTCATTACGCCACAATCACACCAAAGATCCCCAGGCCCAGATGCCTCTCAAATATCCTTGGAGCAAAGGGAAAACTTGAGAGTGGGCGGAAAGAAGGTTATCGCGTGGAGAGACACGGGGGCACAAGTGTCAGCTACCCACCAATCCTCAGTGGACCCCAAATTCATCATCCCAGAGGCCCAAGTGACAATTCACCCATTCATGTCAAAATCTGTAAACTTGCCTACAGCTGAACTGTCTGTCCAGTACAAGGGCTGGTTAGGAATGTGGACTTTTGCAGTCTATGACAATTATCCCATCCCCATGCTACTGGGGGAAGACTTGGCAAACCATGTGAAGCTGGCCAAGAAGGTGGGAATGGTCACATGCAGCCAGACCAAGCAAGCTTCCAGACCCATCCCTGTTCCTGACCCGTCCACAAGGGCCCCGTCTGTGATACCAGAGACCCAGACAGAGGTGGTGGAACCGGATCCCCTGCCAATGACTGCAACAGCCATAGTGCATCCAGTCCCGGAACCGGAACTGGAAAAGCAACCAGCAGCAGAACTGTTGCCAGCACTGACTCCAACGCTTACAAACCCATCTATAACTCCAACGCCAGAGGGCACCAGCGGGCCTGAACTGGCAGAACCCTACCTAAGAGGCTCAGCCAGAGCCTGAAATATCACATAGTGCACCAGCGGAAAGCAGTTCAAAATCAATGAAAACAACTCCATTACCTACATCGCTTCCAGAGTGACCAAGCCCAAGTCCACAGTCTAAGGAGGAACTGATGTCTCCAGCCTCAAGGGAACAGTTCCAGACTGAGCAGGAAGTAGATGACAGACTTCAGAAAGCTTGGGTGGTGGCACGGAGCACCCAGCCGCCTCTCAGCTCTTCTAACCGATCCCAGTTTGTTGTAGAACAAGGACTTTTATACAAGGAGACTCTTTCTGGTGGACACCAGGAAGACTGGCATCCTCAAAGACAGTTGGTGGTTCCAACTAAGTACCGGATAAAGCTCTTGAGCTTATCCCATGATCATCCCAGTGGTCCTTCCAGGGTGAAAAGAACCAAGGACCGGTTGGGGAAGTCTTTCCACTGGGAGAGAATGAGCAAGGATGTTGCTAATTATGTCCGGTCTTGTGAGGTGTGCCAAAGAGCGGGAAAGCCCCAAGACCAGGTCAAAGCCCCTCTCCAGCCACTCCCCATAATTGAGGTCCCATTTCAGTGAGCAGCTGTGGATATTCTGGGTCCTTTCCCAAAAGAGACCCCCAGAGGAAAGCAGTACATACTGACTTTCATGGATTTTGCTACCCGATTTCCGGAAGCAGTAGCTCTAAGCAACACCAGGGCTAAAACTGTGTACCAAGCCTTAGCAGACATTGTTGCCAGGGTAGATTGGCCCTCCGACATCCTTACAGATTCGGGAACTAATTTCCTGGCAGGGACCATGAAAAACCTGTGGGAAGCTCATGGGGTGAATTACTTCGTTGCCACGCCTTACCACCATCAAACCAATGGCCTGGTGGAGAGGTTTAATGGAACTTTGGGGGCCATGATACGTAAATAGGTAAATGAACACTCCAATGATTGGGACCTAGTGTTGCTGCAGTTGCTTTTTGCCTACAGGGCTGTATCACATCCCAGTTTAGGGTTTTCACCATTCGAACTTGTGTATGGCCACGAGGTTAAAGGGCCATTACAGTTGGTAAAGCAGCAAGGGGACGGGTTTACGCCTTCTTCAGGAACTAACATTCTAGACTTTGTAAGCAAACTACAAAGCACCCTCCGACACTCTTTAGCCCTTGCTAAAGAAAACTTAAAGGATGCTCAGGAAGAGCAAAAGGCCTGGTATGATAAACATACCTGAGAGCGTTCCTTCAAAGTAGGGGACCAGGTTATGGTCTTAAAGGCGCTACAGGCCCATAAGATGGAAGCATCATGGGAAGGGCCATTCACAGTCCAAGAGTGCCTAGGAGCTGTCAACTATCTCATAGCATTCCCCACCTCAACCCTAAAGCCTAAAATGTACCATGTTAATTCTTTAAAGCCCTTTAATTCCAGAGACTTAAAGGTTTGTCAGTTTACAGCCCAGGGAGGAGATGACGCTGAGTAGCCTGAAGGTGTCTACTACGATGGAAAAAGTGATAGTGGCATGGAAGAGGTGAACCTCTCCGCGACCCTTGGACGTCTGCAGCGACAGCAGATCAAGGAGCTGTGCACTAGCTTTGCGCCAATGTTCTCAGCCACCCCAGGGCGGACCGAATGAGCATACCACTCCATTGACACAGGTAATGCTCACCCAATTAGAACCCCACCCTACTTGGTGTCTCCTCATGCCCAAGCTGCTATAGAATGGGAGATCCAGAGCATGCTACAGATAGATATAATCCGTCCCTTTAACAGTGCATGGGCATCTCCAGTGGTTCTAGTTCCCAAACCAGATGGGGAAATACGCTTTTGCGTGGACTACCGTAAGCTAAATGCTGTAACTCATCCTGACAACTATCCAATGACACTCACTGATGAGCTATTGGAGAAAATTGGACGTGCCCAGTTCATCTCTACATTAGACTTAACCAAGGGGTACTGGCAAGTACTGCTAGATGAACCCGCCAAAGAAAGGTCAGACTTCATCACTCATGCAGGGGTGTATGAATTTAATGTGTTTCCTTTCGGGCTGCAAAATGCATCCGCCACCTTCCAAAGACTTGTAGATGGTCTCCTAGCAGGACTGGGATAATCTGAAGTTGCCTACCTTGATGATGTGGCCATTTTTTCTGATTCATGGGCAGAACATCTGGAGCACCTGGAAAAAGTCTTTGAGCGCATCAGGCAGGCAGGACTAACTGTTAAGGCTAAAAAGTGTCAAATAGGCCAAAACAGAGTGACTTACCTTGGACACCAGGTGGGTCAAGGAATGATAAATCCCCTACAGGCCAAAGCGGATGCTATCCAAAAGTGGCCTGTCCCAAAGTCAAAGAAACAGGTCCAATCCTTCTTAGGCTTGGCTGGATATTACAGGCGATTTGTACCACACTACAGCCGTATCACTGCCCCACTAACAGACCTGACCAGAAAGACACAGCCAAATGCAGTTAAGTGGACTGATGAGTGTCAGAAGGCCTTTAACCTGCTTAAGGCAACACTCATGTCTGACCCTGTGCTAAGGGCCCCAGACTTTGACAAAGCATTCCTAGTAACCACAGATGCGTCTGTGCGTGGTATAGGAGCAGTTTTAATGCAGGAAGGACTGGATCAAGAATTTCATCCTGTCGTGTTTCTCAGCAAGAAACTGTCTGAGAGGGAAAGCCACTGGTCAATCAGTGAAAAAGAATGCTACGCCATTGTGTATGCCCTGGAAAAGCTATGCCCATATGTTTGGGGACGGCGTTTCCAGCTACAAACCGACCATGCTGTGCTAAAGTGGCTTCATACTGCCAAGGGAAACAACAAAAACTTCTTCGATGGAGTTCAGCTCTCCAAGATTTTGATTTTGAAATTCAACACATTTCAAGAACTTCTAACAAAGTAGCTGATGCACTCTCCCGTGAAAGTTTCCCAGAATCAACTAGTTAAAAATTGTCCTTGAAATGTGAAAAATCTTGTAGCTTACGTAATTAGTAGTATATGTAAAGGTGCATGGTGCGGGGAGATGTTGGATGGCATGGGAACTGAGTTACTGCAGAGAATTCCTTCTTGGGTGCTGGCTGGTGAGTCTTGCCCACATGCTCAGGGTTTAGCTGATCGCCATATTTGGGGTCGGGAAGGAATTTTCCTCCAGGGCGGATTGGCAGGGGCCCTGGAGGTTTTTCGCCTTCCCCTGCAGCGTGGGGCACGGGTCGCTTGCTGGTGGTTTCTCTGCAGCTTGAGGTCTTCAAACCAGTTTTGAAGATTTCAATAACTCGATCCTGGGATAGGGGTTGTTATAAAATTGGATGGGTGGGGTTCTGTGGCCTGCCTTGTGCAGGAGGTCAGACTAGATGATCAGATTGGTCCCTTCTGACCTATGAGTCTATGAGTCTATGAGTCTATTAATCTGTTTATTCCAAAGTTCTAGGAAGAAATCACCGCCAGGGTGGTTCCACACTGTCTGAGATTTGGGGGGCATGTCATAAACAGGTAGTTAAGGGTTAATGTCTCTTTTACCTGTAAAGGGTTAAGAAGCTAAGTAAACCTGGCTGACACCTGACCAGAGGACCAATAAGAAGACAAGATACTTTCAAATCTTGGTGGGGGGAAGTCTTCGTTTGTGCTCTTGTTTTGGGGGTTGTTTGCTCTTGGGACTAAGAGGGACCAGACGTCAATCCAGGCTCTCCAAATCTTTCTGAATCAGTCTCTCATGTTTCAAACTTGTAAGTAACAGCCAGGCAAGGCCTGTTAGTCTTATTTTTGTTTTCTCAACTTGTAAGTGTTCCTTTTTGCTGAGAAGATTTTACCTCTGTTTGCTGTAACTTTGAATCTAAGGCTAGAGGGTGTTCCTCTGGGCTATATGAATCTGATTACCCTGTAAAGTATTTTCCATCCTGTTTTTACAGAGATAATTTTTACCTTTCTTTCTTTAACTAAAAGCTTTCTTTTTAAGAACCTGATTGATTTTTCCTTGTTTTAAGATCCAAGGGGATTGGATCTGGACTCACCAGGAATTGGTGGGGGAAAGGAGGGGGGGATGGTTAAATTCTCCTTGTGTTAAGGTCTAAGGGGTTGGATCAGTGTTCACCAACAACTTGGTGAAAAAGCCTCTCAAGGCTGCCTAGGGAGGGGAAGGTTTTGGGGGGACAGGAAGTGTTCCAGACACTGAAATTTCTGGATGGTGGCAGTGTTACCAGATCTAAGCGAGTAATTAAGCTTAGAAGTGTCCATGCAGGTCCCCACATCTGTACCCTAAAGTTCAGAGTGGGGGAGGAATCTTGACAGGCACCATGAAGAACATTGAGTTCTGCTCTGAAGCAGGGGAAAATGGATAATGACTCCCAACCTAAGCAGTAGGTACCATCTCCAAGAGCTGCAGCTGCAGACGGCCAAGTCCCAGAAGAGAAGTCAGGTATCATGGAAGGCTTGGGGCTAACAGAAGGGAAAACCTATCAGGGATTTGTGTTTTGTTTTGTTGGGGAGTAGGGAAGGGAGATGAGGTAGAAGAGAGAGCATAAGAAAAGATATGAAGCTGACCTGTCTGGCAGCGACAGAGAAAATGGAATGGTTCATGCCTGGGTGACTTTCATAGGTGACAGATTCAGACACTAAAAATCTGCAGTAAGCTACCTCTGGATATGAGTATAGGTAAGAACAATGATTGTCTAGTTGGCAATGGACAATTCTAAGGATTTAAAAAAAAGTTAAAAAAAATTAAACTTCTGTGAAAAAAAAGATAATTGACTCCGTTACTGTCTAGCTACAATTGTAAATGTTGCAATTGCAATTTTAGGTTTTCCTCAACTCTTAACTCAGATGCACAGTATGAAATTGCTTCCTTACTCTGAACAAGACTCTGAAAAATTAATGTTTGTTGTAACTGTTTTTTTTAATTTCAGAAATGAAGATTAATACCTACCACATGGAGCAAACTGTTTTGTTTAGTAATAATGTCATGTTGTAAGCACTAAAGAGATACATAGTGTACAGTGTGTGCTTGCTGGTCGATGGGCACTTGTATATAGCTGCCAAAATCACAAACACCAGGTGCCAAGACCGGGAATAGCACCTTTATTTTGTTTAGTTCCGCTCATTTTTACCTTGTCATTTTCATGTCAACTTGCAGCAGAAGGAATGAGAGGGAGGGACAGTAGGCAGTATTATGGTAAGCATCAGTGACAAGTGTGTACTGTAGGTCTCTCTCTGAGGTCTCCCTCCCCTGAAAACATGAGTTATTATAGCTTCCACCTACAGAACTGTAGCACTTAATGCTTTTAGCTCTGGAGGTTCCCCAGTTCCCCTTGTGTGACCGCCAAGATGGTAGCCATCACTCAAGTATTTAAAATATCCAGGGAAACCCCTTAATGTCAGAAATCAGTCTGAGCTACAAAACGTAAACATGGGTCTAGTTATCCAACCCTTAAATGAAAGGTCTCTGGATCTGGGATTTTTGTTTTTCCAATGACTGAGGTAGAAGCCTACTAGAAAACTCAGCTACAGGTTCAGATTCTGAAGCTACTTACCACTCACTGTCATGTCTCTCCAGGACCAGTGCTTCCATTTAGGTGACCTAGGTCGTCACCTAAGGCGCCAGGATTTGGGGGGGCGGCATTTTGCCGCCCTCCGTGGCAATTCAGCTGCGGGGGGTCCTTCCGCGCTCTGGGTCTTCGACGGCAATTCTGTAGTGGGTCCTTCACTCGCTACGGGATGCGCCGCCAAAGTGCCTTGAAGACCGGGAGTGTGGAAGAACCCCCGCCTAGGGCACCAAAAACCCTGGTGCCGCTCCTGTGTCTCTCCCTCCCAAAAAAATGCCACACACTTAAAATGTTTTGTTCAGATTTGGGCCTATATCTAAACAATAAACATTTGTAATAGTTCACTGGTGAAACACAACTAAAAAATTAGGACCAGAAGCGTGGGCAATTAATGGTCAAAACGTCAGAAACAAGAACCAAAGCAACATAAGGAAAGATGCTGGAAGAGACTGTTTCCCCCTCTTTACTGAGGGTGAGTACCAATAATCATGGCAGAGTGCATTCTGACGGAACTGGGCAAGCCTTCATCATTTCTGCTCTGTGGGTCCTCAAACAAAAACTCATTGTCAAAATGGGTGCAACAGATTACCAGCAGTTTGAATGTATTCTATTAATTCCCATGAAGCAAATATATTTTCAGCAAAAGGAACACTCTAAGGGCGAAAGACTGATATCCATATTTAGGCAGAAGGTCCTAATAAAGGCCATGAGAGTTTTACCAGAATTAAGAGTAGGTAAGGAAGACTACAGAATTTGACCCTAAGTGAAACAGCAATGTTGAAGTGAGAGTGAATACAACTAAAGAAACTGTGAGAGATGACAGACTTCCATATTTTATATCCTCTCAGAAATATAGAAAAGAAATAAGGTTCTTGAAAGAGAAGATTAAGAACAATAATACTCTTTCAGGACTATGAGTGAATCTCATACTTTGAAAAACAAATCAGAGGTCCTAGAAGCATGAAACCTCAGAGAAATGAGAGCTAGGACAATTTGCGTCCTTAACAGAACTACATATAAAACAGCTTATTAGTCAGACTGACTCATTTAAAAGAAAAACGACTTATCCTACAAGTGGCATTGGAAAAAAAATCCTTAGATTTGTAGAGAGAAATGGGTCTTTTTTCTGGATAATTTGGATGGTAGGCTATACAAGAGAAGAGCCTCTGCAGGTGCTTTGAGGAAGGTGAGAGAAGGAAAAAGTTTGCCCCAGCCTTTTTGGCAATCCTAAAGGTGTTTGAACAAGATCAGATACCTTATTTGGTGGCAAAGTTTGAAACTGAAAATTTCTTCAAGTCATCAGCAAAAAACTTGGATCCATATAAAGCTTATTGATTGGTGTTTTATTGGCAGCTGTCTGAATATTCAAGCTGGCATGATTACTGGTACTTCCTGTAAGTATGTCAAGTAAAACACTACACTGGTTTAAATTGGGAGTCTATTATACAGAATTCTAATTAATGATTGGGATAACATGGGTCAGGCTCACACACATCCTGAGGACAGATGGGGTTGTACTGAGGCATGTAAGGATTCTACTATATTTTGATAATACAGCTAAGTCTAGATGGCTATTATGAAATTACTTCATACATATATATATACACACACACATACACACACACACCTCTACCCCAATACAACGCGACCCCATATAACGCGGGTTCGCATATAAAATGGTAAAGCTCTGTCACGTTGCTCTGAGCAGCGGACCTGACCAGAGCTGAGGGGTTTGATAAGGGGCAGAGCAGGGCCGTCCTTAGGATTTATGGGGCCCTAGGCAGTATTATTAAACTGGTGCCCCTAAGCCGGATGGCAGCCCAAGCTCACAGCCTGGTGGGGGAGGGGGAGGAGGGACTTGACAGCAAAGGATAATGAGATGCCCAGCCTGCCTCATGGTGGCAGAGAGTCACAGTTCCCCGCAGAGACTTCCATGCACTCTTCCTCATGCAGAATGGACATAAAGAAAGTACCTAATTAAAAGCACTAACATTTGGGAATAAAAAATGTCAGTCACAGGTTTTTTGATATGCCCTGAAGTTTGTCAGAGATTTATTTGCAAAAACTTCATAGTAAGGGTGAGTCAGCTGTCCTGCTGAATACAACATTACATATAATGGAATACATGATGCAGCTCTTCTCTGTTTTACATTTTCTTCATCAGTATTTCTAAGTTGAATTTATATTTTAAATGTACTCAAATCTTAAGCCAGCATTCCAAATTACTACATATTTAACTCACTGAAACAAAGACATTCTTTTAAATTAATCAGAGAGATTTAGTGTGTTCATAACAATGTTCATTGCTTTTAGAAAAAGGGAACAGTAATTTACTTTGTGTGATCTCCATAACAAGAGACATGGTTATGAAATTTCACCAACTTTAAAAAAATATGTTTCCAAAGATTTTAGGTATAACAAGGATTTTGTCTTACTAAGGTAATGATTTTGCTGGAGGGTTCTTTTAAAACTAGTTTGTCGGATAGTCAGAAGTAAAGAAAGGGAACTCTTTGTCCAGCTATCTGGAAGGGAAGGACTGTTGTCCCTTTAAGGGCTCTCTTCAGTGGGGAGTGGGGGGAGATGTGGTGAAGGGATGGACAGAAAGGACAGGAAGACTTGGAAGCACTTTTTTTTTTAACTATAGTAATTAAAATGTGTATTTTAGATAAGGGAGGTCTTTTGAAGGATTTATTTAAAAAACTATGTGTGAAGATCCACACATTTAAGGCTAAAGATGATTGTGCATCTAAAACTCTATGCAAGCATTTTTTAGAAATGTGATTTTATAATCTTCACCAGCTCACTAATGAAATATTTTTAAAGCAAATTTTAAACTAAGGTCCTGTAGAATGACATGTTCTGTGTAAATATTACATTAATGCACAACTGTTTTTGTCAGTAAAGTCAGAAACTGACAGTATAAAAATTTATTTGGGCATAAGCTTTCGTGGACATCTGGTGAAATGGGTTCTAGTCCACAAAAGCTTATGCCCAAATAATTTGTTAGTCTTTGAGGTGACACAAGGACTCGTCTTTGTTTTTGCTGATACAGACTAACAGGACTACCACTCCGAAACCTGTCAGTATATACCTTGGGGTTGGCAAATGCCTGTTAAATGGCTTTATTACCTCTTGAATGTCTCTTTAACAGTTTCAATGTTGTGCTAATAGGTCTGGCAGGCTAGAGGTTTTTTCACTTTTAACTACTAGATTCCCTCCCAAGGAAGACTCACCAGGCTAGAGCAGCCATCTGTGGGAGCCTGCAGGAAGGGTCAAAACAGGGATAGGAAAACAAGAGGGTAGACACTAAGACCCAGTGGTACCCCAAATTTTCAGGTGCTCTATGCAGCTGCCTTTGTTGCCTATGCCTAAGGATGGCCCTGGGGCAGAGGTTCTCGGGGGTGGTCAGGGGCTTCCCCTCCCGCCCCCCATGGTAGAGGGCAGGAACTGTGGGAGGGCACTTTTGGGGGGCCCGCAGTCCCAGAGTGGCCCAGGAGATTAGCGGGGGGCCGGGAGCTGCCTGCTCTGCTTCCCTCGCCCGGCACCAGCCGTATCACTCGTGGGTGGGGGGCTGGGGGAAGGGATCCCCCTCGCACTGACCAGCGGAAGCGGAGCAGCCCGGCCCCAGCCCGCTCCACTCCACCAGCTCCCAGCTGCAGCGCTCTACTTCCCGCCGCAAGTGAGTAGAGGGTGTCCTACCTCCACACACTTACTGGCGGGAGGAAGCGGAGTGCTGCGGCTGGGAGCTGGCAGACTGGAGCACGCGGGGGCCGCCTCGCTCTGCTTCCCACCGCCGGTGTGTGCAGGGAGCGTCCTTTCCCCAACCTCCCCGCACTCACCATCAGCAGGAAGCGGAGCAGCCCAGCCCCAGCCAGCTCCCAGCCGTGGTGCTCCGCTTCCCACTGCAGGTGAATGCAGGACCTTTCCTCAGCTGCCCCCCAGTGACATGGCTGGGGCCGGGCCTAGGAAAGCGGAGCAGGCTGGAGTCACATCACTCCGCTTCCCGGTGCAGGTGGGGGAGGGGCCGTCCTTTCCCTGAATTCACCAACGGTGGGAAGCAGAGCACCATGGCTAGGAGTTGGCAGAGTGGAGTGGACTGGGGCAGCGCTGCTCTGCTTCCTGCCATTGCCGGTGAGTGCCTGTAGGGGGCGGGATGGATGGGGGTCAGAGCAGTCAGGGGACAGAAGGGTTGGGTAGGGGGTGAGGTCCTGGGGATAATTAGGGAGGAGGGGTCTCTGTAGGGGGCGGTCAGGGAACAAGGAAGGGGGGGGCAAAGCAAGTTTGATATAACACAGTCTCACCTATAATGTGGTGAGATTTTTTGTCTCCTGAGGACCGCGTTATATCGGGGTAGAGGTGTATACTATATTTAGAATGTGAAGGATTTGCATTTATTACCAAAAATGGGAAGCATCAGAATAGAAATCAAAGTGGAATCATTACACTAACTTCATTTTTTTTCAGCTCCTGACAATGTTAAAATGAAAAAAGTCTGTGTAGGATTTATATGGTTTTATCAAGTAGCTCTAACCAGAGGGAAAGGATATTATTACCATAGGACTCAAGAAACCTGTATTCAGTTCCCACCTCTGCCACAGACTTTCTTAGTCTGTGTCACATTGTCATAGACCTCCATGGGAAATTGAAAGCGCTCAGCATCTTGAAATAAGATCACTAATATCTGAGTCTTAATTTCTCATTTGCAAAGTGAGACCACTTCCAGAGCAGGGATGTAGTAAAGAGGAATTCATTAATGTTAGTAATAAATAGCTACTGGGTATCTGATTGATAAAGCTGCATTAATCTTTGGAAACTTTATACAATATTTATATGAATAATAATTTGAACTGATCAGTTTTGAGGTAAATGTTCCCCTGATCCTGCACTACTGAAGTCAATGGGATTTTTACTATAAACTTCAGTGGGAACAGGACCTGGGCCTGAGTGAACATTCCAAGATGTATAGTACCAGAGATGTATCAGGAGTAGAGCTGGTTAAATAACAGGCTAAAATATCTGCAAACATTTGTTCACTGAAATTCAAAATATTGATAAAAACATCAGAATTTTGCATTTCAAAAGGTGACTAAAAGACCAGGTAAAAATTATTAGAAGATTCCCTGGCTATGCCTGTAGAAATGGAGGGATTTGGGAGCATGGTAGGAATTTAACTCATGTAGCCACTACTAAGTTCCATCATCCATGTAGGAGGGCACAGCCTGGAAAAAATGGTTCCATTCCTTACTACTTTGTGCTAAGTATATTTACATTGTTTTGGGAGATGATCTGACTGTTCTGAACTAGATACAAAACACAATATATATTTATAATGAAGATTATCCTCACACTAGTAGAAAAGTAAAGTACCTATAAATTTCCTAGAAACAATCCCCCAAAGATGTTAAAAAAACAACCACCACAATCACCAGCAGCCAATACTTATCAAGCTCCCTCGGAGATGGGAAAGACAATGAAGCAAAGACACATTCTTCCCTAGCTTGCCCAGTAGGAAACAAGAGAAACAGTAAAAAAAAAAAAAAAAAAAAAAAGAATAAAGATGACCCAAGACTACATCAACATATGAGAGCAAAGAGTGACTAGATAGAACACCAACACAAAGGAACAAATTCACATGTTTTCTCTTAGCCTACATAGATTCTATACAAGGCGTTGTACAACAGTGGTACTAGTACTGAGGAAATTCTGAGGTATGTATTTCCAGGATCAAATAGACCAATTCTAACTTTGCATCAGCATTTAAGTGGCAAGGTGACATCTGGTCAACATGGACCCAGTATCAGAGGGTAGCCGTGTTAGTCTGGATCTGTAAAAGCAGCAAAGAATCCTGTGGCACCTTATAGACTAACAGACGTTTTGGACCCAGTGCCACACAGGACATCGCAGGTAAACAGGCCGGTCATTCTTAGCATCATACAAAGCAGTGTGGGATAGCAGTTGGTAGACTGATGAACTAGTGGTAATGAGCAGTATGTGCACACAAATGTTAGTCTGCCCTAACTCAAAGCTCAATCCATTTAATATACTTTCAAATTGGACTATAGAATATGTATTAACTGGCCCACAGGTACACTAAAAATTGTGTTGTGTGCACATGGGTCACTTGAATGTGCACTAATTTGTAGACAAGTCCAAGGTATGATTCTTTTTAGAAGGTAGCAGAGTTGTATAAGTATCCATTGAATTATCTGGTTCATAAATGACTAGCACATGAACTACTTACTTTGTTCCAATAAAACTGAAAAATACACACAGGGTATTTATTCAACTTGCGATACATACAACAATTTGCCAAGGTGCATATAAGATCTAAATAAATAAATAAATAATAAAAATAAAACATCTGAAGACAATTAAAATTGGCAAAATTAAATAAAATATAGCACTGGTTTTCCCTATTTCTCCCCATAAAAAAATCCAAAAAAACAAAAAACCCCACACCTACTTTGCCACTGTTTTATTGTCATTGACTAATGTAGGTTCTCTCTGTTAGGGCTCAAATTTATTATACTTGAATAAAGACAACTCCTCTAATGTTCAGTGCCTCAGGACGTAGGAACTATATTGATTTCAAGAAAAGAATTAATCAAAGTTTATATGCATAAGTACCCTTTAGTGCAACTCAGAATGACATTGCCATTTTTCCTTTGCTTGTTTATTCAGTAGAGCATTTGCCAAGACTAGAAAACTTCTCTCTTATTTGTATACTATTTTCATTCAGTTTTACCGCAGGTAAAAGAAAGGGTTTTTATTTAATTTTATTTTAAAAGAAAATCATATGACTGATACTGTTTGTCACAGAACTGATACATTGATTGCCACAGTAAAATGCATGTGCTATCCAGTAGCATGTTTACAGATCTATAATTGTTTGTCAAAAAACTCAGCGGGAGTAACTTATTTAACAGAGGGCATTGCAATACAAAAGCACAACCCCATGCATCCTTTTCCCCATATGGAAAATATGCCTCTTGGAACAAATATTTTTATGTTTGATTTTTAGTTTAGTTGTTAAGAAGTGTAACAATGTGATATTTTTAAGATATTGAGAAATCATAAAACTTCTTTAGTGAGAAGAAGGATCATAATCATATTTACAATGACCAGTTATAAGTGTGTATTAATAAAAGTTGACTTCAAGAACCCTTGCACTCTATAATATAATAATAATTATTATTATAATTTGATAATTTGAGCCTATTGGAGGACCAGAAAGTTTATTGCTGGCACTGATAGCTCATTAGGAGGATACATACTTCCCCTAAAATGGCTCATTATACACAAATTCATCATAGTTGGACACTATCCCCCAGGTGTTTTTCCAACCCTCTGTCCATAACCACTGCGTTTGTCAACTGCTCCTCCAACACATCGATATGAGTCGTCCTTCCAAATGCTTGTCCTCATTTCCAATCTTTCCAAAACCCTTACTAAAAAAGTATTGTTTTCTCACTCTTGCTTGTTCACCCACAATCAATTGTTTAATTATAGGGTGTGGGTGCTGTATTCTGTTAAATTTTCAGTGTGTTCACCTTGCAGCCAGACTAATCAATACTTCTGGAGTAGCTTAATCTGCCCCCCTTGACTTAGATATGCCTCTGAGCCAGCTGCATTTGCACCTAACACCTTTTGTGTCCCTGACTGCTTTTAACAATACTGATTGAGCACAGATCCCTACATTAATGGTGCAATCCTGCCCCTCTTGAGTGCAGGAGACTCACAGAGCTCAGGACAGTTGGTGCAAAACTAATATTAAATAATTAAAAATCTTGTGTATGCACAAATTCCAAGTTGCACCCATAAATGGGTGTCCTAATGAGTACCTGCACCCAAGAAAATTATATTAATATTTGCAAATAGCTTTGGAGATAAGAATCTCCACATAAATAATATAGTATGATTGGAACCTAGGTACCATGATAATAGGTGCCACAGACATACCTAGGACAGACAGCTTTAATTTTGAGTGTGCATAGCCTTCAAAAATGACTTTTATACTAATGACTGTCAATCTACAGTAGTGTGCTAATTTAATCTATGGTACCATGAGGTCGGCCAGTCAAAGGGTTAATAGATTTGTAAATAAAAAAAGAAAGATATTGGAGCTTTAATATGTAGTATTTAAATAGACATTTAATCAGGGCAGCTAAGTCATAATGACACTAATTAATCAAGATGTGAAAACACATTTGCCTTAGAACAAACCAGAACCATTAAACTCTGAAGGAGATTAATTGTGTTTATCAAAAAACATTGTAACATAATTCTTACAGGACAATGTCAAACAGCCTGTAGAGTCTATGACCCCTACTGCTACAGTTTTTTCTCAGGCAAAACTCTTGTCACAGTCAATGGAATTTTCTGGGTAAGAACTACAGGATCAGACTCTAGTTGGATAAATAGAAGCCCCAGACTGCTTTTGATATAGCACACTGGGGGAAGTAGAGGAGAATTTATGTTTCCAACAATAGTAATGCAAAAGTAATATTCCTAGAATAGTCTTTTGTAATCATGGTAAAATAGGTTGAATAGTAAATCAGCATATATATATATGGCAGCATGCAACCCTCTAGAATTAGACTTCAGTCTGAAACCCTATTTTATATAGCTCCACAAGTGGAATTCACAGCATAGTGAGATCAAGTTTTCTGATGTCAGGGTTTATGTTTGGGTGAAAGTGGAATTCTATCAAAAGCCAGGAAGACAGTTGACCTTACTAGTGAGGCAGGGATGAGGAAAAAAATACCAATAAAAATTACTATAGCACTGAGTCTCTGTTGTGAGAATTATTAAACAATAGTTAGTAAGAATCATTTGTAAGTTGCAATTTTTATGGTTGATTGCTTGGGTAATACGATATAATCCTTTAGCCTTTCTATATAAGTTAATTAAATCAGGATAGTTTAATACAGACTATTTGCAACATAATACTTGTAATTACTGCACCACTCCTTCCTCGGTATTTTAATTTTTGTTTGAAGCCATTTATGATCACATTTTGTCGTGCCAGCAGGAGTAAGGAGGACCAGGACACATGCATGCTTGCCACAGATGTAGGCACTTTATTATTCAAGTAACACAGGAGAATCATCACTATTTCCAGGTGTAGTGGTACCTGCAACATGAACTCTTAAAGTGAGTTCAAATACATCTCCTCTTTTACCTATAGAAACCATCTTTTCAAATTACAGCCATTTATACCTTTTATGGACCAAACCATAAGACCAGTTTGAATGGGCACAGCAGGTATAGATGTAGTGTGTGTTACATCTATAACACACACTACATCTGTAACACACTACATCTGTAACACACACTACTTTCATCCCTGTACAGGCTACCCGTATTATGGTTAACTGTGCAAGGTGATGAGTGTAAGCTGTCTCCACAGGGCTGTTACATGTCGCACCCCAGGAATGTGGGTACAGGTGTGCTAAACTGGCGAGCTTGTGGATGTACACTTGGCACAACATACTTGCCTCACCTACCCCTAGCTCTGTCAGGAAGGGGGAAACCAAGAAGCAAATCTTGGATTCTCACACGGTCTTTCGGTACGTTGTTGGGGCAGCACAACAAAATGTTACCCCTTGTTTGGGAATTTGGCCCCATGTTCTCAACTTTTAATGCAAATATTAGTATAGCAAAATCCCAAAGAGGCTTGCATTTTAACGGTAACTGGGAGTGAGAATAGAGTTCCTTGCCCGAACCTCCAACCTGACTTCTCCTTCTTGTCTTTGGGCTGGTGTTTTTTCTTGCTCTCACTTCTTTTTCTGTCTTAGATCATCCTATCCTATTCTGTGGGCTTCTCAATTACAGAGTCTTATAATTAAATTACACTGTTTGGCAATGCTTGTTCAGTGCCAGAAGGAAGGAAACAAGCCCCACCTATACTTCTTCATTCAATTTTTCCACCACTTATTTTTTTCTTTGTTTTATCCTCTTTCAAGTTGTAGGACCCAGATGGTCCTGGTGCCCTGAAGTATTGTGGTGTTGGCAAGAAAGTGATTATTAGAAGGGCTTGTGTGGTTCAACAGTGGTAAATGTTTTATTATCAATAACTCAGATGTATCAAAGTAAGAATCTGCACTATTTCCAGACATTAAGTGCAAAATACCAGCTCTACGCCATTTACAGAAAACATACAGAGTGGTACACAGCTGCATGTCTTTTGTAGATTACGTAGTGCTTATGAGGGAGAGAAAGTGGAAGAATATTTAGAGAGATGGGTTGCATACTTGAAAGAAATGGCATGAAAATCAGCAGAAATAAAACAGAGTATATAGTCTATAGATTTGATGATACCTTGAAGAAAGACCACAAGACTGTAAGTCTGAGGAGACAGCCACTACAAGAATTTCAAGTATCTAGGTTTGATAGTACAGGATAATGGTGAATTCAGTGATGAACTTATAAGCAGAACAGGAAAGGCATGGGCTAAATGGAGAGAAGAAAGCAGAGTGATCTGCGATAGGAGAATGCCTATCAAACTGAAAAGTAATATGTAGAGCCTTCACTTTCATATGGCTCCAAAATGGGCACTGAGGAAGAAACAGGAGCAGATCTTGAATACAGTGAAAATGAAAACGTTAAGATGGATGTTTGGAGACAAAAGGATGGATCACGTTCAAAACCAATTATAGAACAGCTGAGGGAATATAGGCATGGATGGTTTAGGCAAGTGAAACGAAGATTAGAAGAGATAAGGTCAGAGAAGGGCTGGAAGACCCAAAACTAGATGGACGGATGTCATACAAAACGATATAATTAGCAGCAGAGTTTCCAAAGAGCTGCTTCAAGACAGACTGGAATGGATAAGGATGCTAAGAGCCAACCCCATATAGATGGGACTAAGGCTAGAAGATTATGATAGCTGGTAATTTGCAGTAACTGAAACATGGGACAGTTTAATCCCCACATTGGTTTGAGACATGTAATCCTTAAAACAGGAAAAACATTTTGCTGATATTTGTATTGTGTCAGAATAAATACTAGGTCAATTGTCACTCAGCAAGACAGTTGATAGTTAGCATCTGGAAGAAAAGGAGACATGCAAAGAGAACCAGTATGTGGCATGTAAAGAGAACCAATATGTGGTGTGTTAGGCCAAAGGAACTCTCACCTTCAAGGAAAGATCATGTTTTTCCTGTATCTGAACTACAGTCAATGTTGTAGTAAAAACAGTTGTTTCGTTATAAGAATTAAAGTGAGTCTTGCTAAGTGTACAATGTGGCAAGACAATCGAATGTTACATGCTGCCATATGACAATGAAGGATCTTTAGGGAATCATTCATTATTATTATTTAAAAACCTCAAGGCATAAGCTTACAAAAGTGGCTAATGATTTTGAGAGCCTTGATTTTTCAGATACTCAATTTGAAACATCTGAAAGAGGCCTGATTTTAAAAAAAAAAAAAGTCCACAGCCAACTTCTAACAATACCTTATAAATTATCTCAAGTTTTGCACAGAAAGTTTGTGGCACCTCAAATCACTAGTGACTTTTAGAAATTTCAGCCTTAAAAATATTTGGAATTCTCAAGATATGCATGTAGCTCCCCTATGTAATCTCATATTCATATTGCTCTTACACTTTAGCTCCCTCCCTATTCTCTCCGATTCTTTGACACACTCACTTGTTGTTCCCTATTTTAGATTTTAAAAAGCTGCATCAGTGCAGTGGCACTGGCCTACGGCAGAAGAGGCGGGGCCTTGGGAAAAAGGGGCAGGCCAGGCCAGGCTAGCCTCCCCAAGCCTGTTGTTCACCCACAGCTCACGCTTCTCTCATTGGTGCTGTTCATCCACCTCCCTGAGAGGCAGTAGCTATGTCAACATGAGAAGTTCTCCCATCAATATAGTGCTATTTCCATAGGGGTTAGCTACATCACTTGGGTATATAGATTTGTAGTCTAAACCTGTGCTAAGTCTCTTTTGGGCAGGGACCCCATCTTACTCTGTCTTTATAAAACAATTTACAAAATGGGGTTCCAGTCCACATAATACAAATTAAACAGTTACAATAATGTTAGTCATAGGCAAGAATGTAGATCAACCCATACTTGCTTTCAGCATGGTTAAACTTTCAGAATACGGATCCTAAATGATTGCTTACACAATTAGGTGAGTTCTGAACTGACTGAATGAAAACCTAGGACCGGAGACTGAGCAAAGACAAGGATTCTTCAAATTTTATCACAAGAACTTCTCTTCTGCTAAGTATAATATTTTTCAGATGCTAACCACTGTTGGTAACAAGACTGAAAAGTTCTACAATTACAGTCAGACCTCCCACAGGGTACTAAAGTCCACTATATATTTTGCAGTAGGCTCCACATGCTTATTGCACCACTCCGTTTTCACCAGTACAGGTATAATTTCTGGACAGGAACAGTTCACAGAATTTGATCTTACATTTTACCCACTTTCCATGTCCCAAACTCAGCATAGCATAGTAAGATTATTTCCCAAAAGAGAAAGCTATCTGTTTACAAACTCACAGCTTCAAACAGCTCCACCAAGCATATGTTAAAACCCACCTCAAACAATATCTCCAAACAACATTCAAATACACCAAAGTTCATAGTACAAGTCACATGCCATGCAGAGGTAATCAGAACCAGCAAAAAATATTTTTGCATAGGAGGAAAAGGAAAATTACTGCCAAGTATGATACACATCAGCTATTGGTTTATCCAGCTTTTTTCTACAGGGTATAGCTTGTATTAGCTTTGCCACAAAAACATGAAATATGTGCCAAATAATTTAACTGAAGATAACAAGTCCTCAGAAGCCAGACTAATTTTAGGTCTAATAACTGAATTAAGTAATTCAGTAATTAAATGTCCTATTCACAGTCAGTGGGTTTGTTTGGGGTTTTTTGGGTATGGACTTTAGTAGGAATTGGATTTGGTCCTAAATCGACGTCTGATAATATTAAAGGATAGTATTTATCCATAGTTCTCCAAAGAAACATAAATGCAACCTTTACAATGACTTTTTATGCATCCTTTATAGACCAACAATTAGTCTATCATACTCCCAGTCCGATAAATAATAAATGCAGTTTTTCATTCTCAAAACACTTACCAAGTTTAAGTATGTTGGTTTTGAGTTGAAATAGGGGTTTGTTTCAAGCTCATCTCCCACTCCATCATTTCTTGTTAGTTACATGACCAATGTTGCTTTTCTGTTTCTCTTGGATTTCCATGTGATTGCCATGCTGGAATACTTTACATTGTCTTTTGCAATATTAATTTGATCTTATTTACTTGCACTTTTGCTTTTGGAAGCAGAATTGTTTACCACAGAATACTTGTCGATTTCCTGCCTTTATAATGAATGAAGAAAAGGCTGACTTTAGTTCTAGTAAAAACTTTGGTTTGTGTTTATGACAATGAAAGCTGAGATGCTTCTGGGCTCCAGATCTGTACAGTAGCTATGGGAAAAATTAAGTATAGGGACAAAGAAAAAGAGCATAAGCAACCAAGAGCTCAAGAACTAAAGCGGTTCTGATATATTACTTCTTGGCTGATCCTGGATCATGAAGGGAAGCCCCTTGTTAGGAATAGCTAGTTACTTCCCTTGGGTATTTGACACTTTACCCATATGGTCTGATGTTTTGTCCTGTTTTAATTGCTCTGACTTTCTCAGGAATAAAAAGATCCAACACAGTTATCTGAGCCATTGTGGTACAGCAGCTCTGAAAGCATAATAGGAGCCCTTTTCTTTCCAACATGGAGCTGGCATGGAAACTTGGAGAAAGAAGTAAAATAATTCAGCTGGCTTTTCATCTTTATATAATTAAAGTTAGCATTGGTAGGAAAGTCAATTATCATTCATTCAAGCTTATTGGCTTTTCGGTCTGGGTTTTCCAAGAGATTCTTTGACAGTTTAGGACTATGAGTCATATGTGCAAATGGCAAGATGTGGGTGGAGAGGGAAAAATATTCAGACCACTTTGGAATCTGATGAAGAGCAAAGCAGGGGGATCTTGTATCTATGCCCACCATTACCAGTTACAGCCTCACACATAATTGGGTAGATACAGCACACAAGCTAGGGTTGTAATTCAATTCTTTTTGGTTTTAAGTTTGACTGGTTTTGTAACGTTTCCATCTCAACTGGGACTTGTCTGGTACAATAAAGTAAAAAATAAAAACAAACTACAGAATAGCTGCCACAAGCTACCTGGAAAGAAAGAGCAAAGGGATTAATTTCAAGGCAAAAACAACAAGCTTGCCCACTGAGTTTTACCTCAGGTGAACCACATGTTTCATCCCATTTTTGTGTGTGTGTGTGTGCGCGTGCACGCACACGTGCTAAAAAAAGATACAGGGGAAAAAAAGCAAGTTCAGATTAACTCCGGCTCACAAGCTTGTCAGCAGAGGAATATTATCCATGCTATGTGCAGAATTCACTCAAAATAGCAGTGGCTTTGGTACATATAACTTCTTGGTATTACAGCAAAATAGAAGGGGAAAAAAGAGGTTTTGGAATTAAAGTTCAGTTTCTGGGATGATTCCTCATGATTTCTACATGGGGAGTTTTTTATTTGAGGCATTCAGAGTTAGCAGTTTACTTATATAATCTAGTACTGATTGATTTTTCATTAAAAAGATACAGAAAGTCATACAGGAAGGTAAAGAGGAAAAAGGAAATTATAGGAAAAGTAAGCATATGAGTATGAATACAATGAATATTTAACTGCATATATATACACAAAGGAGATATTGCAACTCACTGGTTAGCACATACAGAAGTGTAAAATGAGGCTTATGAAAAAGCAACACAGGGATGAACTTGTGAAAACAAAAGATTATTTTTTATACCCATTATTCTCTGTTCTCAAAAATGTAATCCATCTGAGATTCTCTGCCATTATAGAGGTTCTATTTAATTCTAATCTGCCTCTCCCCAGCCTTGGAACAGCAACCCTGCAATCTTTTAAAACATCTACATTCAACTCCAGAAGTATCTGTAAGGATTTTTGTATATTCACAACCCATTTGACAAGGTTGTTGGGAAGTTTAGGTAGATACTATTCATAAAGTAAGATCCTTAAATGCAGCATACAAGTTGGTGCCTAAATATAATGATGGGCACAGCAGAGAAGACATGGATTTACAGCACAAAGTGATATTGTTATACTTTGGAAATCAAAGAAAATGGTCAAGATGGTGAAAACCTGTGCTGTATAAAAGAATGCTTACAGAAGGATACAAGGTGACGAGGGACAGGATGAAAGGTAACAGAGGAAATCTGTAGTTTTATCAACAGTATAAAATGTTACAGGATTTCTCAGAAAGTAAGTCACAAGGACCCTTTCACCCCATACACAGTGAACAAGCAATTGTACTGCTTTACTGTTCAAGGATAGCTCAGTGGTTTGAGCATTGGCCTGCTGAACCCAGGATTCTGAGTTCAGTCCTTGAGGGGGCCACTTAGGGACCTGAGGCAAAATCAGTACTTGGTCCTGCTAGTGAAGGCGGGAGGCTGGACTTGATGACCTTTCAGGGTCCCTTCCAGCTATATGAGATAGGTATAATGAGCTTTAGGAGCAGAGGGGTAAGGGAGGAGACAGATTCTTACCTCTGAGTGAGGTCAGGATAGCTCTGCAGCACTTTTGTGGCCTCTACTTCAGTCATTAGTTTGGAACACAGGATGACAGATGTAGTGTGTCCAGGAAGCCTAAACTGTAGGAGAGGATAGGTGCACCAGACACCCAAATTGCAACTCCATAGAGGAGCAATACACACATAGGCAAACACATCTTAGTATTAAACAGATTTGAAATATTCTGTTTTGTGTTAGTTTGACAAACATTTCTATTTGGGCTAACCAGTCCTAAACTAAATATTTTGGTTTGTTTTCTCCAATGGGGGAAAAATAAAAAAAAAATCAAAATTTTGCAGAAATTCCATTTGTCATCAAAAATTATCCCCAAGAGAAAACTCCTAACCAGCTCTAATTTTGGAGTTTGTGCCTAACAATGCTTTGGAAATGTGGACCCATTGCCCAATCCAAATTCAGTCTCAAAATCCCCTTTTCATGCACTAGGTGGGATACTGCTTTGCAGTTACAACTCATTTTCGCTTTCTCCATGAGAAGCAATTTGGATATCTTAAAGCATTTTATATCATCTGGTGATATTAATGTTATATTTAAATATCAAGTAGAATGAGTCAAAGCTAGGGGGAAATATTGTAAAAAATCTTTCAACATTTTGAAAAATGTCTATCTTTGTTAACCACCCTTTGATTTTGAAAAGCAGTAAAAAAAATTATTTAGTATAACATGTGAAGATTGTAGTGGAGAAACAACCTCTAGATGTACCTATTACACCCCTCACGCTTTACGAGGCACCATTTGTCAAACATGGCTGATGTCAATTCACTCTCACCTGCTGTTTATGGCAATGCTTATGGACAAAGCCTAATAGTGTCCATCACCTGGTAAAAAGATTGAGTCAGATTTGGAGCTGCGCTATAAAAATGTATAAAAACTGTATGTGTCCTGGCTATTGGGATGTTTACTGTATGACTACATTGGGTTAAATCAAACAGGGCTATTGAGAAATAAACAGGAGTTTAAAGCAATAAATCAAAATAAGACAGTCTTCACAAAACACTTAGGGTTTTTTACAAGACAACAGGAGAGCAAATGGCCAAGAGTAAGCTAGCTTGACCTCTCGTGGTGCTCACTAAATTAGTTTTAAGCAGTAAGGTCCAAGCCCAGCAAACTGAGAACACACAGGAATTCTAGCCGGATAAAAAGTGACTCTCTCTCTTTTTAGGGAGCAGGGAGGAATGGGCACACACAGATCCCTGCTAGAGAAAGCTAGGCCGTCCTAGTCACCCATCACAGAAGTGTAGGTTTTAGGAAAGATAGACATTCATCTAGACATTATTCTTGTTTTAAAATCCTTTTTCTATTATGTTATGCTTGGCTCCTACTGTTAAGATGAGACAACATTTTTGTTTTAAACAGGCTCTTTGATCACTGTATTGACCGCACGTTACAGACTCTGGAGGAGAAGAATTGCAGGTGAACCTAATCAGACTTCCAGGCTAAGTATGCTTGTTATGTAGAGTACTGTTGCACAGGGCCTGGTCTAGGAGTGGGAGAATCAGGCGACTCCATCCCAGAAAGGTAAGGGTGTGACAGCAGTTGGAGTGCACTCAGAGAAGGTCAGATGTGCAGCCATCACTGTAACCATGACTGAGATATGAACAACACTCCTTCAAGGGAGGAATGAACTTTCCTTTCTTACAAGGGATGTCAACCATTGTTTAACCAGTCTAATTTTATTTGATCAACTACCAACAAATCTTAGTTTATCAGTTTATGACATAAGCATGTTGACACTGCTGTAATCTAGCCTGGCTGTGTTCTCTATCTCAGACTATATAAATCATTTGGGTTTCTGTAAATAAGAAAGTCAGAGAGCCAACAGGAAGTGTAAGACTGAAAAGTATCATTCAGTTTGTATGGCAACTTCCTGCTGAAACTTAACACTATACAGTGCCATACTTTCCAGTAACACTAATCTTTGTAGCAAGAGGACTGTGCCTACTCTTCACATCATGCTGGTATTGGAAACCCAATGACAGAGATGTCCGATGGTATCTTTAAAGACTAACAGATTTATTTGGGCATAAGCTTTCGCGGGTAAAAAATCTCACTTCTTCAGATGCATGGAGTGAAAATTACAGATGCAGGCATTATATAATGACACATGAAGAGAAGGGAGTTACCTCACAAGCGGAGAACCAGTGTTGACAGGGCCAATTCAATCAGGGTGGATGTAGGCCACTCCCAATAATAGATGAGGAAGTGTCAATTCCAGAGAGGCAAAGATGCTTTTGTAATGAGCCAGCCACTCCCAGTCCCTATTCAAACCCAAATTAATGGTGTTAAATTTGCAAATGAATTTTAGTTCTGTTGTTTCTCTTTGAAGTCTGTTTCTAAAGTTTTTTTTGGTTCAAGAATAGTTACTAATAAATCTGTTATAGAATGTTCAGGGAGATTGAAGTGTTCACCTACTGGCTTTTGTATGTTACCATTCCTAATGTCCGATTTGTGTTCATTTATTCTCTTATGTAGGGACTGTCCAGTTTGGCCAATGTACATGGCAGAGGAGCATTGCTGGCACATGATGGCATATATAACATTAGTAGACATGCAGATGATTGATCTTTGATGTTGTGTTGATGTTTGATGTGGCTGGGTCCTCTGATGATGTCACTAGAGTAGATATGGGGACACAGTAGGCAACAAGGTTTGCTACAGGGATTGGTTCCTGGGTTAGTGTTTCTGTGGTGTGTGTAGTTGCTGGTGAGTATTTGCTTCAGGTTTGGGGGTTCTCTGTAAGTGAGGACTGGCTTGTCTCCCAAAGTCTATGAGAGTGAGGGATCGTTTTCCAGGATAGGTTGTAGATCATTGATAATGTGCTAGAGAGGTTTTAGCTGGGGGCTGTATGTAATGGCCAGTGGCATACTGTTATTTTCCTTGTTGGGCCTGTCCTGTAGTACAGTGGTTCTCAAAGCCAGTCTGGTGCTTGTTCAGGGAAAGCCTCTGGTGGGCCAGGGTGGTTTGTTTACCTTCTGTGTCCACAGGTTCAGCCGATCGCAGCTCCCATTGTCCGTGGTTCGCTGCTCCAGGCCAATGGGGGCTACGGGAAGCGGTGTGGGCTGAGGGATGTGCTGGCTGCCCTTCCCACTGCCCCATTGGCCTGGAGCGGCAAACCACAGCCAGTGGGATCCGCGATCAGCCAAACCTGTGGACACGGAAGGTAAACAAACCGGCCTGGCCCGCCAGGGCCTTTCCCTGAACAAGCGCCGGACTGGCTTTGATTTGAAGGTATAAGTTGTCCCCAGATCTGAAATTGTTGTGGGTGAGGACAAAGTCACAAAGCTCAGCCACCAGGCGTGCTGTGACCTCATCAGGGATACTGTTCCTGACAGCTTGTAGTCTATCCTCATGTGGAATATTGGTGTAAAGCGTTTCTACATCCATGGTGGCCAGGATGGTGTTTTCAGGAAGATCACCAATGCATTGTAGTTTCCTCAGGAAGTCAGTGCTGTCTCGAAGACAGCTAAGAGTACTGGTAATGTAGGGTCTGAGGAGAGAGTCCAAATAGCCTGATAATCCTGTGGTAAGAGTGTCAAGTGCCGGGGATGATGGGGTGTCCAGGGTTTCCAGGTTTAAGGATCTTGGATAGCAGACAGAATACCTCTGGTCAGGGCTCTGGGGGTGGGTCCGTGTAGATTTATTCCCGTGCTGTAGCAGAGAGTTCCTTGAGCAAACAGTGTAGTTTATTTTGGGAAGCCTCAGTGGGATCAGTGGATAGTGGCCTGTAGAATGTGGTGGTGGAGAGTTGCCTGGCAGCCTCCTGTTCATAATCTGACTCTTTCATTATGACTACAGCACCTCCTTTGTCAGCCCCTTTGATTATAATGCCAGAGTTGTTTCTGAGGCTGTGGATGGCAATGCGTTCTGTATGGCTGAGGTTGTGGAGTATGTGTGTGAGCAGCTGTTTAATTGGTAAGTTTTTTGTGAAGTATTATAGTGCAATCACATCACAAGTGAATTTCATACAAGTGTAATGGCTTGAGTAACAGCAGGGTTTTGGATTTTGATGTACACATTCTTATATTTGTGCTTACAACAATGGGAGCTCACCAGATTTATCTTCAAATGATATTTATTTAACAATCCATTTTCCAAACAATGGCCACTGGAAAAAGTTATCGGTGGGGTGAGGGAGGGGACTTGGGAGGACTGACAAAAAACTAAACATACAGCAAATCCTGGCAAAACTGAACACCTTACAATGGGCAGAAAAATGGTTGTCTTGCTCCATGTCTTAGCAAAGATGCAACAGGAGATATTGTAGTATGGCTTTATATTACTAAAATTACAATACAATTACTGGTACCGTGTGATATGTCAAATAATTTAAGCTATAACTGTTACCTAAATAAAGTAAATTTTATAATGAAGTGTCCTTTTTTAAAATTGTGATGGTTCATTTCTGCAAAAATGTGCAAAATTCAATGGTATACAGTGGGCTTCCTCATGTTAATTGTTTGTATTTCTAATGATGTATTAGAATGTGCTTCTATTAGGCTCTGGATATATATATATATATATATATATTTATAAAAAACTTAGTGCTATCAAATGTACAAAGTAAACAATAAATATGTATACACGCGCACATGCTCCTTTTGTCTTTGTGATCTATATCTGCTACAAGTAAACTTAGGTTTTAATTGGAACCACAGTAGGCAAAAAAATATTCAGGTACAAGGAATGATTTTTAGACTAATGGTGTTTGTAGTACCAAATCTCTGTAAGATACTTTCTGCTGTTGAAATATCTAATATTGATGTTCTTCTTTATATATGCATGCATAACTGCTATTAATGTCAATAAAACTTATGTGTATATGGAGTTAGATATACAAGGAATAATTTCAGTCTCCATTGGTCTTTCTACAGTTGTTAATACTATATATACCACCAAAATTGTTGCTGCATTGGTCACATAACACTGAATATGTAAGAAACCTAAAGAGGTAAATTATAACATAATTCCTGTGTTACTTATTTTATGTGCCTTATCTCTTATTAAATTTTCTTGATTTATCTTTATTTATAATCTTCTTACATTTTATAATCTTTAAACTACAGCGATGGAACAGATGGTTAAGGCATACTTTGCAGTTGACTGCGATAGCTATTAGGTCTTATTCATGGAACTAGAAAATTGAATATCACTCAGATCTGTCAAAAGTAGTAATTTTAAGTGTATGGACCTAATAAGTTACTGCATAACAGCTGGAAGTTTTGTCATCTAGTACACCACAGTATTTTCTACATAAGACTCACTTAAACAGCTTTTACATAAGAAAATATCAGAATTTAATACCTCTCCTGGGAACCAAAATGATATCTTTGGCAAGTAGGAATTTGGAGCAATGAAATTCTATACACATTAAGAGAAGATTGTCATTTGTATGGTCAGTGAACAAAATACTTTTACCTATTGTCTTGCATTTAGTAAATATCCTCTAGGCAACGTACGTGCTTTCATTATCTGTATGCACAATTAAAGGCAGCAGCAGCCCTAGGTACAGGTGGAAATAATGCTTTGGGCAGCAACATCCTGGTTCTGGCCACTTCCAATATGCTCCCATGTGTCTGGCCATGCCACATAGAACAATTCTTATTAGATGAGCCTACAGGAGTGTAAAGTTCCATCAGTTTACCCCTGAGAGGTAATTGCTAATTCAAACTACTCCTTAACAGCTTGTAATGGTGTGGAGATCACTCTGGCACACACCCCAGTGGTCCGGCATGACACTGTAGGTGAGCCCCTTTGTGAATTTCCCCGCATCAAGTGCATAAAGAAGTCCAAGCAAGACCCTTCAGAGGATCTTATTTATCTAACAGAAAAGGACAACACAAATGAAAGCTTTAGTTAGCTACTCCACCAGAAACTGTGCCCTTAGATTAATCTTTCTGATATCTCACCCCTGTAGCCACTGAGTACTTTTAAGCTGAACTTCCAGCCTGGAGTCTGGACCTCAGCAGGATGCCCATCATCCTCTGACAACATGTCACTTGTTGCTGAGCTAGTTCCCAGTAAGTCTTCAGGAGGTTCCCCACCCAATTCATTCTCCTGGGCTGTTCCGGGCCTTGCCTTACAGCTTCTTCTCTTAGGGCCTGTTCCTTTTCTTTGTGAGCCTCTGCTCTTCAGGGAGACGACACTGAGAGCAGCTGCCTAACCAACTCCCCTGAGGAACTCCCTCTGTTCTGGCTTCCTGACTGACCCCTCATACATCTTTGTTAGGTCCATAAGCGCCTTACCTATTAACTGCCACCCAGCTACTTAGGCAATTAACTATCCACAGGTGGATCTAGGCTGGCTCATTCTCCTTAGCTAGAGCCTATCACTGGTAGGCTGGGTGCCTGATCCTTCCAGAGACAGCTACCCTATGACACAGCCATATATAACCAATGCTGGGTGAAAGAGGTGAAGCTTTCCTCTGTGTCAGATTCTTTGAAAAACCCTCTGAAAATGTGATCAGTTTCAGAAAACCCAACAATGGCGAATGGACTTGTGTACTGAGAAGCAAGCTAGTACACTGTATGACCATTCATTTCCAGGTTACTCTGTGTTCCTAGAAAACCTTTTTTGGTTATGGTCTTTATATATGTAATATCCACTGATTCCACTATCAAAAATAAAATAAATAAAAATTAGGCAACTTGCATTGGCTTAAAGACTATTTTACTGGCTTGGAGTTTGATGCAAATTTTGAAAGGTACCCAGTGAAATCAAAAGAGAGATTCCTATTGACTTCCATGGGCAGTGGATCAGGCCCTTATTGTCTGAATTAAGCAAAGGAGGGCCAATTTAGAGGTCTTAACATGTGCAAAGGCCTTGTGGTGGCCTTCTTCATGTGGCCCTAATTTCGTGACTGTGGGTAGCAATGATGCTTATTAAAGGGATTCAATCTAAGCTAAGTTTTCCCTACCTGAAGAGTTTTCAGAAATTATAATAATGTAATGCTTGATAAATACTTGTTGCTTTCTTTAAATGTAAATTGAAAAGTTGAATAGTTTAAATCAAAATCCACTGTGTGCTTTTTTAAAAGCTGAACTCGTCTATATAATGATTGTTTTCCTGATTAGTGTTTTCTCAAACACTTTTCAGACAGTCTGAAGTTTAGCCATATATTTTGCTATTTTATTGAACCACAGCATCCTTCTAAATGTTCCATTTCATTGTTTACCACTCTATTTGACCACATCAAACTGCAGCACTGCTCAATATTGTAGTGCTGTACAGCAGAATTACTATAGTCTCAGTAGAAAAATCAGTTTCAAAAACAGTTGAAACATTGACTTCCCACTTGCACAACTCAACCAATCAAATTTTAATTAAGAATGATTTAAATTAATTGACTTACAGTAACATCATTAAATGTCATTTGATTAAAAAAAAATCTCATACACCTGTGTCGTAGATTTCTGAATTAAAGGCATATGGCCTTTGTATTATACTCACAAATAGCAGTTTAGAAAGACAATACACGGATTCCTGTTATCAATATCCTTTCTGTTGTCACAGGCAGAAAGTCATGTTTGTATGAAGATTCTTCTTAGGCTGAATGAATTGAAAAAAATCCCATGGGGAATTGTTTCTGAAATGTAGCACATCTATTGTCAGAAATCACATCTATAATTTATCTTCGATAAACAAATATTTACTAGACTCAGATAAGTGGACCTGTCATACTCTGTGATTCTAAGGGCCAGCTCTACAGCAAATTGGCTTATGGGCTTACAGGTTTACTGGAGAGTGTATGTTCTTTTTGCTGCTGCATTATTAAAAACAGCACTGTCTGACACATTTGTGTATAGAGATTTTTATGTGGTCCAGGCAAGATAAAAGGGCTGACACATACTCACTGTTAGACTCTACGGTGTGCTTTGCTCTCTGTGGGAAAGGGGCAAAATGATTAGGGAAGGCATTCTTACATGAATAAACAGGAAATGAGGGGGTTCTTATTACTGCTTTGAAGAGGATGAATATTAGTAAAATCCCAGCAGAGTTTTGCAGTTAATGTGAAAAGCCCATATAATGGATGGGCAAAATATAAAAAGTGTATTGAGAGCACACAAAGAGAGAAGAGAAATATTCAAAGGAAACATCCTTTTTTTTATTCAACTCATTAACACTGTTTTGACTTACATCAGGTCTTGTTTACACTGAACAAGATCTGATATAGGTCGAAATGTCAGAGGGCCTGCTCTGATGTTTTATATTCTTTGAATACTCCTGTGAATTTTCCTACCTTGGAATATGCTTTTAATGCATTTTTGATTGATTTGAGTTTAATCTTTCCTTTGGGGAGGGATGTGAAATTTGGAAAGGTACCTCTCTCCTCCCTCCTTTGGAAATTCTATGAATCATGAACTGAAAATTTGTTTTTACTGAACCAGAATATTTATTAGAGAAAGGAAGGAACAATCTTTCTGGATAAAATCACACCATTTTAACTGTTACAATAAAAACTGGTTGAGAGAGGTGTTTTGTTGCTTTCTTTACAATATACCACAGTTTAAGCACACATCTTATACAAAGGAAATTACTTTGGGTCTAGCAAAAAAGCATTTTTTTCTCCCACCCTTTTTAAATCCTTAACTTTTCTAACCAAAAAGTGACAAGAGTTACTTGAAAATGACATTAAATTTTTTAGCTATTCTAATATGCAATAGACTTCTGAAGATTTGGCCACCAATGCTACTGATATGGAAGCATTGTTTAGCACTATAGGATAAAGGGTGCTATGAGAGGCTATGGGTGCACTTGGTAGTATTAGCATCTTAAAGTGTTATGCATGATATTCAATGCAGTTATGCAAATAGAACATTCAATTTACTTGCATTTTTAAAAAACTAACCAGCTTTATCCAGATTAATTCCTAGCTTTTGGTCATTTAGGTATTTTTAAAATCTTTTTCCTTCAAGAACTTTTTTTTATGAAGAAGGCTCAGTTATTGCAAATGGGATTTACTTCTCTGAAACTTTAAAATGAAAATGAAAACTTCAGTTAAAAAAAATCTAGTCAAAAGTTTGAATTCTGATCTCCTAACTCATGGTATGTAGTATATTCTTCGTAAGTTGTCCCATTGATTTCAGTGGGAGTACTTATAAAAATGTGCATCAGAATCTGGACCTTATTAAATACTTTTAACAGAAATGTTACATTGTACTACTTTGCCACACTACAATGAATTTACAAATATATGCTTAATTGTAATTCATTTTCAGCTGGAAATGGAACTACATTATTGAACATGGTAAGGTTGGATTAGTTTCACCATGTCATGTGATCTTGAGAGTTTCAAAGAGTTTAAGGCCAAAAGGAACCATTACGTCATCTAGTGTGACCTGTATAACACAGATCTTGATCTGAAAACCTCAACAGATGGAGAATCCACCACTTTCCTTGGCAGTTGTTCTAGTAATTAAATCACCCTCACTTGTAAAAAATGTGTATGTTTTTCTAATTTGAATTTGTCTGGCTTGAACTTTCAGCCATTGGCTCTTGTTATGCTTTTCTCCATAGGCTAAACAGTCGTTTAGTACCTAACATTTTTTCTTTGTGACAATACTTATACACTGTTATCAAGTCTTTTCTCAATCTTCTCTTTGAAAAGCTAAGCAGAGTGAGTCTCTCACTGTAAGACATTTTATCCTTTATGTTCCTCTCTCCTCAATGTTTGTTACCTTTTTTAAGCATGTTGTGTTTTAACTTCAGATCCATCCAGTATGCACTTGTGCACGAGTAACTTTATCCACAAAAATAGACTTAGCAAGTTCAAAATATTTCCAGTGCACATGTGTATACAAGACAGCAGTTATAACTAGCTCCTAAGGGAATAGGGTTTAATGTATAATACAGGAATACTAAACACCATATGTAGTAGTATCCGTTTTAGTTTCTTACTTATTTTTTTAGCATGAGACCATGGCTAGTTATTTTTTTAGTGTGAGGCTATGGCCAGTTATTTTTTGTGATGCTTTGGTAGACAATGAAACAATAGAGATCCGCTACAATAAAATTCTAAGCAAGATACTCATGTTACATACTAAATACTCACCTCACAGACAGAACAAGCATATAATTAGACAGACTAGGTTCAGATAACCTAGCAGATTTCTAAATATATTCACAAAATCAAACACTTTGCAAATGGTCCAGGTATCCTTTGCAGGATAAACATGTGACAGAGTGAAATGGATATGTGTGTGTAGTGATGCAGCACTCCAGATTCTAAGATGATTTTATCATTTGGATTAAAACCCTGTTCGGCCCCATTAGACCTCAAACTTCTCCAGCTTTGGGATGACCCAGCTTTGAGATCTGGAGTTCTCCATTATGAAGGACAAAGCCAGATCCAAACTGTTCTAAAGTTCAGAGGTCTCATCTCTTAAAAAAAAAAAATCACAGCACAGGACTAACAGAAATCCTATTGCTGACATTGTGAATCACACTACCACAAACCTTTTGCTGTACGCAGTCTCACTCCCACTAGTCCCACAAAAGAGCTGCTGCAGTGAAGGGAGAGCATAGCAGATCATTCATTCTCCCCAAACCTTCAAACTCGAATCTTGCCTCTGACTCACATGGATTCTCCCCCTTTTGCCCCAGAGAGAGAGACAGCTTCCTTTCCACCCTAGGATTCTTTCCTCAGTAGGCAGATATCCCAACATCCTTACTTTTGTCCTGAGAAGGCGGCAGGTAAGGGGAGAGAAACAGTCAGCTCCTTATTTGGGGGAAAGTGGAAGAGGACAAATTAAAAGAAATAAAATAATATTTTTCCCCAAGAAACTGCAATCTCAGTATCTGCAACAATCCCCGACATTGCCGCCACACTTAGCTACTTTGCTTCTGCAGTCTGCAGCTGAATACAGAAAGCATTCTATTGAGCATTAGTATAACTAACTGTAGCACCAAGATAATAGCAGTGGATATGACTATCACTATACTGAGCTGATTATGATCACTGCTTGTAGATAACTTGTTTTCCGAAGCTTGGAAAGCATCCTTTTTTTCCTTTTCTCTCTCTCTTTTTTTTTAAGCTCTGCTCTGACATTTATATCTCCACGTATTGTACCTATGAAGAATATGATGAGACAGAACTTGGGATGAGCCTGTTGAAATTTTACAGGTGGAAATTTGATGGGAGGCCCTTTTAAACCTCCGTTAATACACAAAATACTTGTCGTCAACAAACTAAAAGCAAACACAGTCTGTTCAGAAATACTAGCAATAAACTTACACCCACAGCTTGACTTAGAAGTTACAGGTTCTAACTTCATGTGGGACTTAAGAGGAAAGTTCTGAGTCAGTTCTTATTTTATCAGAACTGATTTCATTCCCATCTTAGTACAAGATTTTCGTTTTTTTCATGCATAATTGGCACACATCATCTATGGCTCTTTAATCTGCACAATTACCTACTTACACTACTTTTCAATTAAAGCATCACAGTATGCACTCTAATAGCACATTCTTGAAAGGCCCATGTCTATATGAAAGATAAGATTTTCAGTATCAAAAATAGAGTTTCTGTTGATTTTCAACTGAAATTTCATCTTTGCTATAGCACAGCATGTACAAGACATATGGAAAAAAAAACCAATCCTCAGTATCTTTCACTGACATATATTTAACAAAACAGCAGTAGCTGTAAATGCTGGTGGCCTTGGCTCAGAATTGAAATGTCAGAAGTAGCATTATAATGCAGTGTGTATCTGTTCAAATACTTCAGAGAATGAAGCCTGAGTGCTATCTTTATAACAAGACGCTTTAACATTTATCGGTACGCACAGGGGTATAACAGATAAATTCTAATGGCACAAAGATGTTTGAATTATTTCAAGAGGCTTTGCAATATGTTATTATAGCAATATTTTCACAGGTCAAAAAGTTATGCATAGTGAACATGGAATTTCGGACTGCAATATACTGCACATAGACCAAATTAAAGCAACCTACAAAAACTTTTTTTAAAAAAGTAAATGCCAGACTGCATTTTGGACACAATACTCATCTGCTTCCTAAAGTGAAAAATTACTGTTTTATTTCTGAAGGTAAGGGTGAAAGGAAGCATTCCAACAGAAGGGAATTATTATTTTTTTTTTTTTAGTATCACGTCATTTCTGCTTACATTTTGAAGGCCATTTTTCAATACAAATGATACAGTTCTGCTTAAGAAATATGTACCATATGACATCTCTCAGCTACGCAGAATGGTAAATCAGTGTTCCACACAGAGCTGGGCAAAATTTTTGAGACAAACAGTGTATTTGCCAAAAATGCAGTTTCAGTTCACCTATAACTATTTGTGAATTTGCCAAATAGTTTTAGCTGGGAGGTGAAATAATTCAGGCTGGATTTGCAATGGCAGGGAAGAACCATCTACCTTACGATTTTTGAAACGTTGTCCAGTGGATGATCTCAGGATGTGGGTGACCGAGATTCAAATCTCTGCTCTGGAGACAGGATTTGAACCCAGCTCTTATTGCCTCCCTCCTCACTGAATGCCCTATTCCTCAACCTATAGCTTATCCCAGGGTGGACTTCTCTCAGTTGCTTTTCTTGAAGCTGTTTTGGTTTGTGTAAATATTTAAATATCTGTTAGAGCTGGCACTTGAATTTGGGTGTCCCCAAGTGCACTAACCACCAGACTAGATAGTCATTCCACATGCGCACGCTCACTCTGGCCTAATGACTATTCAAAAATGTTATATAAAGTGGAACAGCTGCAATACTCTCAAATAGCATATAACCTGGTGGTTAGGACACTCACCTAGTGGGAGGAAAGACTTGGATTCAAATCCCTGCTTTAATGTAGAGATTCGAACCTAGGTCTCCCATATCCCATATGAGTGCTGTGACCACTGGGCTAAAAGTTATAAGGTGAGAAGCACTCCCATCTCCTCATCTAGTCATTTCATAAATTTAGTCCTTTAAAAATGCCTGGAAACAACATGTTTTGGGTCAAACATCAAATGATATGTTTTGTTCAACCCCAAATGGACTTTCATGATTCATCAAAATTTTTCTGCATTTTCCAATTCAGTTCAGGAGAAAGTTAATTTGTTTTTCAATTGTTGGGAACTCTCGGCAAACAAAAAAAATCAGTTACTCGCCCAGCTCTAGTTGCACATAGTGTTACAGAAGACTATGAATGGTCCCATGTGGACACACAAGGATGTCAGTAAGAAGCCCCATCCACCTGAGAATCTGTGCAGAGGCTGCTCATAGTAGCTGTACCTGCATTCAAGTGAGAATGGGGACTCTGATCTCAGTGATTGCTATCCCCGTTTTCTGCATATTCAGTTACTAGTTTCTCATTCCATTTCTGCTTATTTAATTAACTCACTGTTCATTTGATTACTGAATATTTAATTAATTTGCTGCTCGGTTACTTCATATTTAATTGACTTACTCCCCACTCAGGTCTCTGCTGTCTAGCAACCATGCTCCTTATACTACCTCTCTGCAGCTTAATCTCTAGTCTTCTACTCCTTCCCATCAACCAAACTCCATGCCCTTCATTCCACCCTGTGCAAAGTTGGTACTGCTCTCCTTCCTCCTTATGTCAAATTCATTTCAATTTCTAGGTTGACGTTCCATCTGACTGTTTCGGCTCCTGCCTCCTCGCCCCTCGCTGCCTTGTTGGATTTTCAGCTGTGAATCAATTCTTCCACTGACCAAACTGGCCATTCATTTAACTTTGTCTTTATAAAACACTGCACCAACTCTGATCTGTCCATTGCTGAGTTTACTCTGACCACTTCCTCATCTCCTCCAACATTGTCAAACTGTCACTAGAACCTGTCCCCAAAACATCTTTTCTGTAGTTTCCAGTCCATCACTGCCTATGCCTTTATGCCACTCTCAGTACTCTCTGCCTCCTTTTCTATTGACTAAGTTATTGATTCATTCCACTCCAACCTTTCTAGCACCTTTGACTCCTTCATCCCTCACTCCCCTTGAAAAGTCCATCCTGCCAACTCTCATCCCTGAGCCACCCATAACATCTACTTCTTCTGCTCCTACTCCCATGCTACTGTGCACATCTGGAGAAAAATCACAAGACCAACTTCCTCCACTTCAGACGGTGTTCTCTCATCCAGTTCTGCCCTGTTCTTGTTTAAAGGACACCTCTTTGATACTGACTCACTTTCCTGCACTCCCAGCTCCTAGACTCATAGACTTTAAGGCCAGAAAGGACCGTCATGATCATCTAGTCTGACCTCCTGCACATTGCATGCCACAGAACCTCAACCACCCGCTCCTGAAATAGACCTCTAGCCTCTGACTGAGCTACTGAAGTCCTCAAATCATAATTTAAAGTCTTCAAGTTGCAGAGAATCCACCATTTACACTTCTTTAAACCTGCAAGTGACCTGTGCCTTTTGCAGAAGAAGGAAATCTGCCCTCCCGGCCCCCCCCAAGGTCTCTGCCAATCTGACCCATGGGAAAATTCCTTCCTGACCACAAATATGGTGATCAGTTAGACCTTGAGCATGTTGTTTCCACCTGTAGCTATTTCCTTGAGACATTCTTACCCACTCCCGTCTTCACACAGGATACTGCTGACTTTTTCAAAAAGAGACAATTAGCAAGAATCTACCCATTTTCCCCTTTGTCGTTATCACTTCTCCATCTATCACAGATTCTGGCTTCTCTTCTCCCTTTCAAGAGTCACTTCCTCTGTGTTAAACATGGTAAACTGCCAGCTGATATTGGTTAGGCAAATGGCCAGTAGGGACCTGTGATATTCATCTTCTTTAAATATTAATTAATAAATTATATATCGAGTTCAAAACTACTTAGTTGTGTACATACATATTCAAACACATATTCCTACTGCCATTTCCCTCATCTTCCTAAAGTTTATTACATCAATGGCTTTGATGTTTATTAGGTTGTACACTCTTCAGTGCAGTGATTATCTTAACCCTGTACTTGTACAGTACTTAGTAAAATAGTGTCTTTGGCTCTGACCTCTAGAACCCATAATACAAATAATTATAAATAATAAAACCCACTGATGAAGTGGACTCAATTGATTGCATCTGTCAGGTGACTGGGATATGGGCAGTCATGTCTGGTGCTTGGGGCAGGAGTCGTTATCCAGGAATAGAAGCTCAGGATCAGAGCTAGAGGCAAGATGGCAGAGCCAAAGTCAGGAATTGGAAGCTGAGGGCTGGAGTCGGGTTACCTGCAGTGTGATAAGGCTGGGTCCCAGGCAGGAATAAGGCAAGAGCAAAGCTGGGGAAAAAGGCGGGAACAAGAATTTATACAACCAAAGGGATATGCTTTGAGCAGCAACCAAACTGCTGCTGCTGCTCCTGGATTTAAGAGCTGGTCTGCTGACAATTCCCACCAATCAGGCAGCCTACTACAGGCCAGATCTGCACATTCAGTTGACCACAGACTGGCTCGTCTGCAAGTCTTGATTCCTGACAATGTGGATGGCAATGATATACAACATCTTGTAAATCTAGGTTATTGCTTCAAATTTATTCAAGTCAGAAGTGACTGCATTTTTTTTGTACTTGAAGGCTGAGTATTGGCCTTTCTGAAAAAGCATGGTGGTATCAGTGCCTTCACTAGACAGGTGTCTATCTCACATCCCCAATAAATTAAAAATTGGCATCTTTTGCTTGTGTGATACTTCCCAGGGTTATGAAGCACCTCGCCACCACCAGCCTTTAGGGGGAGGATATCTTATCTGTACCTGTTGTGGATCATCTTCCTGAAACCATTATTCTCTGGCAACACAAGTACTGCCTCCCACGCCTACACAGGCCACACTCTGTAGCTATAGGGACACACCAACCTCTGAGCATCCCTCTGGAGTGGTGAGCCCATGTTCTATTGAACACTCACAGATCCGGTATTCCAAACAAATAGTATGCACCAGGCTTGGAAGATTCAACTCAGGATCATACTTAACACACAGCACTCACTCAGATTTATATAGTGGAAACAAGAACAAGTTTACAATTGAAGGGCAGAGATTTAAGTGACAGAGAGTAAAACATTTAGGACAAATGTTTACATATAAAACACAACATAATAAACACTTATTCAAACTTAACTGACAAGGAATTCCCCTATCTCCTACCAGATAATTTACTCCAAATAATTTCCCCAAAGTTATAAACCAGTTTTGCTGAGATCCCTTCTTGTAAAATGAAGCCCACTGGTGGTTTGTCCTCACAGATCAAAGGAATACATAGGGGTTCATTTGTACCCCAGATGTACTTTTAAAAACTTGAAGTTTTATGCCTTCACGGGATAACCCCTGCTATTTTACTTCTTCCAGCCCAGATGTCTATCGATTAATATTTTGCTCAGATTGTAAATGTGTGAACCACACAATACTTAATTTGCACATTACCAGCCAGAAAGAGATAAGTGTCTCTTGCCCCCTCTTTGTCAGGAGTATGTAGATTACTATTGATGACCTTTCTTAACTCACAGACCTAGAGAACATAATTTTTAATATAAATACATAACTCTCCACATATTCTCCAGACATATATACCTCATAATGAGTATGGTAACCAGAATGAGACAGGCTTTCATTACAGACCTTACATGACATTCTTTGATAGACTAGTACAGGGGTAGGCAACCTATGGCACAGATGCCAATGGTGGCACGTGAGCTGATTTTCAGTGGCACTCACACTGCCCAGGTCCTGGCCACCGGTCCAGGGGGCTCTGCATTTTTATTTAATTTTAAATGAAGCTTCTTAAACATTTTAAAAACCTTATTTACTTCATATACAATAGTTTAGTTAAATATTATAGACTTATAGAAAGAGACCTTCTGAAAACATTAACGTATTACTGGCACGCGAAACCTTAAATTAGAGTGAATAAATGAAGACTCTGCACACCACTTCTGAAAGGTTGCTGACCCCTGGACTAGTATGTAGATATCAGGCTCAAGAGATTCCTGTGACCCTTTGTACCCTTGTGCCTTCTGCCAATTTGCACCCAGAGGTTTTTGAGTCACAGCTAGCACTTACACCAGAGATGTCAAAGACCAAATAGTCCTAAAGAATGACCCACTTTGTAAATCTTAATAGTGATCTCTCCCGATCAATCTGGCACCTTTCACAAGAACTGGATTCACATTTTAAAAATAAAAATAATAAGTAAACTCTCTAACCAAATTGGGGGGAAAAAAAGTTATATCTTTACTATCCACTACCAGTTATTGATTACTGGTTTAGAAAAGTAATCAGTTTCATATCACATTTTATAAAGAAAATAAGTTATTGCTTGTATTTTCACATCATTTTCAGAGTGTGGCTGTAGTAGATAGAATGACAAAAATTGTTCACACTTAGGACACAAATGAAAGAATTAGCAAGAGAAAATGTTGATATATTTCTATGGTGAAATTCTCTCATCACAGAACTTCATTGTCTGCTATGCCTTTATTCTGAGCACACAGACTCATTTTTATTCTAGTGCAAAGATTATTATTAGACTGACAAATGGCATCAAACTAATCCATCCTCTTGACAAAAAAAGTTTGTAACAAGAACAGAGAAAACTACAACCTCTTTTCATCCTTGTGACTACAAAAAGATGAGAAATATATTCAAGAGGAAGACTCTTTTTGTGCTAAAGATTGTAACGAGAACAAAAAATGTTGCAGAATGAACCCATTTTTATGACAATCTAATCTTAACTTCCTAATTTCATGGTATTCTCCTTTAGGTTGGACCTGAGTCATTCATGACATTACCCAAAGTTCTTTCGCTCTTTTATCTGCTCAAAGAAAGATGAGAGCCCAGGGCTTGTGAAACAAATTTAAGAAGCCAAATTTCAGACTTCATTATATTCAAGGGCTGATGCAAAAAAGGAAAACAGATTGTTTCCAAACATATAATTATCCCAAAATGGTCTGGGATTTGTCTTGCAACAAACTGACAACAGTAATAAATCACCAGGACCAGATGGTATTCACCCAGGCATTCTGACGGAACTCAAATATGAAATCGCAGAACTACTAATTGTGGCATGTAACCTATCACTTAAAGCAGCTTCTGCACCAAATGACTGGAGTATAGTTAATGTGAAACCAATTTTTTTAAAAAAAAGTTTCAGAAGAGATCCTGGCAATTACAGGCCAGTAAACTATTAGGAAAGAGATAAGTAGTAAGACAGTAAATATCTTAATGCCACTATATAAATCCATGGTATGTTCACATCTTGAATACTGCATTCAGTTCTTTTCACTTCATCTAAAAAATATATGTATTAGAAATGGAAAAGTTATACATAAGGGCAACACAAATGATTAAGGCTATGAAAAAGATTCCACGTGAGGAGAGAGTAAAAAAACTGGGACTTTTCAGCTTAGAAAAATAAATTACTAAGGGTGGATATGATAGAGGTTTATTAAATCATGAATGGTTTGGAGAAGGAGAATGTGTCATTTATCCCTTCACATAACACAAGAACCAAGGGTCACCTGATTAAATTAGCAGACATCAGGTTTAAAACAGACAAAAGGAAGTACTTCTTCATACAATGCAGTCAACCTGTGGAACTCATTGCCAGGGGATGTTGGGATGTCCAAAACTATAACTGGGTTCAAAAAATAATTAGATAAGTTCCCAAAAGATAGATCCATTAATGGCTATTAGCCAAGAGAGTCAGAGATGCAAGCCCATGTTCTTGGTGTCCCTAGCCTCTGAATGACAGAAGCTGGGAGTGGATGACAAGGGATGGATCATTCAATAATTGCCATGTTCTGGTCATTCCCTGTGAAGCATCTGGCACTGGCCACTGTCAAAACACAGAATACTGGGCTAGCTGGACCATTGGTTTGGCCCAGTATGGCCACTGTCACATACTTATGGGAGGAAAAGGGAACAGGAACAGCAGCAAAGTCTAATGGCAAGGTGGAGGAGCAGGGGAAAGTTGATATTTTATTTATGTAAATACATTTTTAAAATCTACATAAACGTTTGATTGGCTCACTCTTCAGCCTGCACCCTGCTGCCATATACCCATCTTCTGAATGTTGCTTGTATTCTTAGATTGTAAGTTCTGCAGGGCAGGGGTCTTGTCTACATCTGCTGAAGAGGTGGATGGAAAATAAGTTTCCTGTCCCATGAAACTTTTCAAGATTTCAGGAATTGTATTGTTCCATATTAGAATGAACTTGGAACATTTAGAAGTTTTTCTTTTTGGGGGAGGGAGGGGTTTCCATGCAAAACAACAGGTGTTGGAGAGAAAGAAAACATGCAAGAACAGCCAATAGCCTGATAGGTAGGACACTCTCCTGAGATAGCGGAAACCTAGGTTCAAGTCCCTGGTCTGAAGTAGACAGAGCAGAGACATGAACCTGAGTCACCTGCATCTCAGGGGAGTTCTTGCCTACCAGGCTGTTTGCTATTGTGGCATGTATCCCTCTCTCTCTCTGATTTTGACCAGAAATTCTATCCTTGACTTGAGACACCTTCCCTGACAAAACTTTGTTGAAACTAGTATATTCCTGCAACATAGTTTGGTTTTGACAAATTGGCATTTTCCAATGAAAAATGCTTAGCTGAAAAATTCCTGATCAGTTCTGCTTTCCAGTGCCTTGTACATCACGGTTGTGATCAGGACTATGTCATGTACATTTTATGCATGGTTTTCAGAGTCATTCACTGTCATGTACATTTTATGCATGGTTTTCAGAGTCATTCACAGAGTCATTCATTGCAAGTACTGCTTTGAATAATTAGTTTAAGTTTCTGTTTCTTCTGTACACGGTACATCTCCTTTCCTAATAAGCATCCTCAACTCCCAGGGCTTTCTGCTCATTGTTTTCTAGTAAAGACAATATTTGTTCATATTAACTGTCCTGGTGAAGATGTCAAGTTGATTCCAGTTCACTGTCTGGGTTGCATCAGAGTTTAAAGAGGTAGAGCTCATATATGCTTATTCTTCTCTCAATATTAATTCTACTCTGTATCAAATATGAATTAGTTTTGATCTGTCAAATATCAAAATAAACGTACTTAGACAATTTTCAGAAATAATTATGTTGAAACTGTGTGTAACTATGATGGGGTATGTACCCCGTGGGCTTGAGAAGCCAATTAATATAGCAGGCTATATCTGAAAAGTGGGCCAAGCTTAAGCCCAGCTGGAGAGGGGCTTGCAGAAGACTATAAACAGCAGAAGTTGAGAGCAGAAAAGAGCCTACTTACCACTTCCCTATATTAATTGTATAATCAAGGCCAATTAATATATTTGTTGAATGTTAATAATGCTGAAGGAATCCCAACCTGAAGCCTTAGAAAAGCAAATTGAGGACTCTTTAAGAGGAAGTGCGATGAGTATCTAAATTCCAATTGTATAAGTGAAAATTTAGAGGAATTTCAGGATAATATGATAGAGTTGTAGCAGCAGCCAATCTATCTCTATGTAACATGGAGTTGCCACAAACTCAGTAATTCAATTCCCTGGTGGAATGAAGATTGTAAAGCAGCAACGAAAGGAAGAAAGCAGGCATACAAACAAGTAAAAAGTATATGAATAACAAGGACTTAATGAACTATAAAATATGTAAAGTTGTGGCAGAGAGAGTTATTAACAAGTCACAGAAAGAGTTAGATAAAATACTGTAGGAAAATGAACAAAGATTCCAAGATTTCAGAGACATATAAACAGGATAAAAGAATGAATGGGATACAGAGCAAAAATAAATTTATATCTGGTCTTATCGTAAGTGATATAAGTTGAAAGTTCTAACCTGGGAAAAGCAGAAATTTTAGGAAAAGAGTTCCAAAAAGTCAGTAGTGATACACAAAATTTTTTATTTTGTGTACAAAGAATGTTTGCTGAAGAAAATTGTGAACTCTTAAAAAGCAGGGTAGAACATAAAGATGATGTACTGAATGAAAATTTCAGTTAAAAAATTCAAAAATGCTATAGACAAGCATAAAAATACAGTTCCAAGTAAAGATCTCATATGTAATGCAATGATTAGGCACCTACCAGAAAGGAGTTTAATGATTTTATTGAAATTATATAATAGTATATGGGGAGAAGGAATATTAGCAGTAAAATGGAAGCAATTGGTGGTTATATCATTAAGAAGACTTGGTAAATTATGCACAAGACCTGATATGTATAGACCTATTGCTCTCCCATAATGTGAGGACCAAATTATGGAAAGAATCATAAATGAGATATTAGCAGCATATTGGGGAGAAATGAAATTATAAACTGTATACAAAATTTTTATGAAAATGGTTTCAAGAAAAGATGATGCACAGTTCTGGGTTTAGAAATGGAAACACAGAAAAGCAAGAGGAATAGAGAGGTTATGATCATTGTCTTTTTGAACATTGAAAAAAAAACACATGCCATGCTATAGAGGGAAGGCTTGCTGTATAAACTATCTGCAACTGGAATAAGAAGAATGTTCTGGTGAATAAGAAACTCCTTAAGTGACAAAACCACAAAAGTCAAGGTGGGGACAGCTTTGCTGAATATTTATAAACTTACTCATGGCATGCCACATGGGATTGTTATCAGCCCTACTTTGCTTAATAGCATGATTAATAATTGCCCAGAGAGTGTATGGGCAAGAGTAAGTATTACCCTATTTGTGGAAGACTGTGCTGTATGGGTCAAACTCCAGAAGAATTAAGATAGTGCCTCATTAGTATTTTCCCCAGCTCACGGAGATTTCAAAATGGGTAGACACTTGGGGATTTAAATTCCCCCTTGCTAAAACAAGGAAGCATTATTTATTCCTTCACAAAAACTAGGGGTCACCAAATGAAATTAATAAGCAGCAGGTTTCAAACAAACAAGAGGAAGTGTTACTTCACATAATGCACAGTCAACCCATAGAATTCTTTGCCACAGGATGTTGTGAAGGCCAAGAGTATAACAGGGTTCAAAGAAGAACTAAATTAATGGAGGATAGGTCCATCAATGGCTATTAGCCAGGATGGGCAGCGATGGTGACCATTGCCTCTGCTTGCCAGAAGCTAGGAACGGGTGACAGGGCATGGATCACTTGATGATTACCTGTTCTGTTCATTGCCTCTGGGGCAGCTGACATTGGCCATTGTCGGAAGACAGGGTACTTGGTTAGATGGACCTTTTGGTCTGATCCAGTATGGCTATTCTTATGGTACCAAAGGGAATGAACTTCACAAAAAGGAAAAATGGAACCTGCATCTCTATGCAGAGAAAATTCTGGGAGTTCAAAATTTTATATTCTTAAGAGCTATGTTCAAAACAAACATAGAAAGATCATATAGGTAATATCAAGACTAAATGTAAAAATAGGATGAATCTTCTTTAAAGTATTGATGGGAACACTTGGGGTGCAGATAAGAATATGCTGATGATGCTGTCTAGGGCATGACTTTTTAGATTATGGATGCCAAGACTTCAGTTCAGCTTCTAAATCTACACTTAAACACGCAGAGCCAATCCAAGCCCATGCTCTGAGAACTGCATGTGGTGCAAGTATTACAACACCATTGTGTATGATGCAGGAAGCTATGGGAGAAATGCCTATAAATCTAAGGATGAAATTGTTAGATTTAACTTTTGGGCTAAGGTTAACGGCACTGGTGAAGATAATAGAAATAAACAAATACATGAGGACTCTTGGGAATTAGACAGACCAGATATAACAGGACATCACAAACTCTCTGGTGCTAACTAGGTCAAAATGTAGGTAAAAGACTTGAATGAAAAGGAATGAGTGGAGAAGATTAAAATATATAGTAATGGGAAATTTTTATTAGATTTATTTATTTAATTTTAATTGGGAAAATTGACTATTCTATTTATTCATTGTGTTTTTAAAGACTGACAAGTATGCTCAGTGCATTAGATCAGCACTCTTTTATTATAGTAAGTATCCAAAGAAAATAAATATTCTTCATTTACCAAACTAATGACCCATCTGTTGAGTAGTATGTCACTCACAATGATTACATTTAACATTATTTTTCTAGCAGAAGAGATATCAAAAGCCCTACCTTACTATGGCTTCAAAAAAGCATCCCTGTTCAGAGAGCACTTAACTTTAAGCACATGCCTCAGTGTTCTTATGAATTGGGGCTTCACTATCGAAATGTTACCCATACCTACGCCAAATAAGGTATGGATAAAACTAAGGTAATAAAAATAAACCCTAAAAAACCCTTGCCTCCATGAAACTGACCTCCCTTTGAAGTTTGAGGTTATATTAAAAATAAAATAAACCATCTGCCTAGTAAATTAAATAGAGCCAAAACTGGGTAATTTTAATTCTCACATTAGCTAATCTAACCTCTGTAGATAATCAGTAAGAGGGGAAAAGCTCAGAATTTTACAATTCCAGATAATCAAGGGTATTTTCTGGTGGGAAATTATGCTAATTAAAGATCTGTTTTAAATACCGAGCAATGGAACAAAGCATTAAGGGCTACGAGCTTAGGTTAAGTGAAATCTGCTTAATCAGCATTCATAGGATTATGTCTTGACAATGCCAAAAATGTGAAATACACATTAAAGTGTGGGTTAAAGAGAGCCACAGATGGAAACAAAACAAGCTAGGTCAAAGACTTCTGATGAACTAAACATAATTCAATTTCAGTTGATGTACTACAGCCAGGTTTTCATCCTTCTAAAAACTAGGCCATGTGGCAAACAAAGCCTAAATGAAATACATTGTTCAAAGTTAAATTTGCACATTTAATTTCACAGTCTCCTAAAACTCTGCAAGTTGTAGGCGAGAGAACTTATTTTACAGTAAAGATCAAATCCTGCTCCAGTTTCTTGTCCTAATGAAGTCATTAGAACTACTTACATGAGAAAAGAGAGCCAGATTTGGCCCATTGTTTCTAGTTGAGAGCCAAAGCATGATTAACAGATGTGGAGTTGCAGAGAGCTCTTGGGTAAATATTGGAGCCATGTCTGAATCCATTTCTCTGAGTGAAACGTTATTCTACTAAATGATAGCAAAGTATTCAGTTAATCTGATAATTATGATGGGAAATGAATCCATAATCTGACCATCTTCTTAATGGTAAAAATAAGCCTGATTTGTACTAAGTGGTGTCTGTCTGTGTTCATCTGATATTCTGTTACAGGGGGTATAGATTGTTCTCTTCTCACAAGAAAGATTTCTCATCCCTGGCTTGTTTACTTTAACAATAAAAACCTACTTCTATAGTGTTGCCAGCTCTAATTGTTTCCCTCTGAAAACGAACGTGACATTTAAAGAGGAAAACACAAAACTGACCACATTTCACTATACATAAAATAATTAAACACATTTAGTTGGTGTTTACATAAAACCTTTCTCAGGATATATTTAGAGCTGTGTAAAATGTTCACAACAAAACCACAAACCACATGAAAGCTGCTTGGTTTTGGGTTGTGTTACAAACCAGAAACTCCAACCAAGGTTTCCAAGTGCTAATAATCCTTTTGAACAAACATGGACTGATTTAGGATTTTGCACCAAAACCATGCACAATTTGTGGTTTTACTTGTCTAAGTGCAATACCAGGGGAAACCGGGCAGCCTGAATTTAAATCTGAGTTTTTGGATTTGGTTTTGAGTAAACCTCAAAAGCAACGTTCAGGGGATACAAAACACATATGAATTGAAATTGTGCAGCAAAACTGAATTTCCCAGACCTCTAGGTATATATAACCATTTCATTAAAATGGATTCAAATAATAGCTCTATGCAAGCTATATTGTGGCTCAATTCAACTTTTCAAGCAGTGTGTCATGTCATCAGGCATCTCCAATTTTAATTCCAAAAGTGTGGTTTATGTTTAGTGCAGTAAGAGTAAAAGATTAGCTTATGGACTTAGGGCTAGTGTAAGTAAATTGAAGAAAAATGTATGTTCAATACACTAAGGAGCAACTTTATTTACAATGCTTAATGGTGTTTTGCATTAATGTTTTTTATCTAAACCAATGACCAAATCTATAACAAATATACATCAGCAGCACTATTGGAGGGAATGTATGTAAATTAAGAGCTATGGATCAATGTGTATCCATGGGGCTTTCATGTGACAAAAGCATCTTTAGAGCTGCCAGAGAATTCAAACTCTTTAGTATGATAAGCAACAGAAAATAAGAAAAACCTATGAAAACCACCTAGTACTAGTCTGGAAAAAAAAAATCTCTGGAGTCTGGTTTGAGAAAGCAGATCTCTAGCACTTACCAATAATCAAACACAAAGTGCTCATTTCCCTATAGCAAAGCTACTTTTATGTGATCGTCTAAACTGAATCACCAATTAGCAGTTTCCTACCTTTCTTGGCTTCTGGGATGAAGAGGCAGACATATTGATCAAAATGTTAGTAAAGCATCACTTGACAAGAAGTGTCTGAATTGTTTCCACACTATGCCCTTTCTGATAGCTCTGGCAAAATGCCCTCCTTCCAGTCTATCTAGTTATCAAGAAATAGACAAATGTTTTCTTCATGATAAATGAGCCTGAAAGAAGAGGCTGCTACAGACTACAAATCATAAACATATTTTTTATTATATTTAAAAACTTAAAGTAGATATGCAATACTCAAAACAATAATAAACTGTTCTTTGCACTCCTCTTTTTTAGAATGCTTTGCAAATTCTAAGCATTACAACATTTGTGTGAGAGATAAGGAGTATAGAGGGCTAAACTGCGGAATAGAGAGGTGTTAAGTACCTTACCTAAGGTCACAAGTTGAACTAGTAGCAGAGTCTGAAATAGAGCCTAGCTTTTTAATGACTGCAGGATTTCATCTCAGATATACTGGTTTCCAGGACCATTCACTCACTAACTAGCCCTACTTTCTGCATACAGCATTATTTTCTTGCAGTACAATACTATGGTATTATACAAACTTCTGCTGATCACACTCCCCCAGTCCCGTTATTCTGCTTGGTTGTCCTGTGCAGGCAGAGTAACAAAGGAAATCTCTGCTAAAGCATCATAGCTGCACTCTTAACAAAAAGGACAAGGCAGCATTCACTGCTCAAACGTTTACAGCATCTTTAAACTACAAAGCAAGTACAAGCTCTCTACAGTCATCAGAATAATCATCTTTAATAAGTAGCCTGATTTTCCTAGGTGCTGAGCACCCAGAAGTTCCCATTTAGGCACCCAAATGAAGTGGCCAGATATTCAGAAGTGCTCAGCATTCAGCAATATAATAGGAAATAATAGGATCTGTTGAGCACTGGGCACTTTTGAAAATCTAGCCATTTCATTTAGATGCCTAAACGGGAGCTGAGCTCTTTTGAAAAGCTGGCCTATTAATTTCACTATTTGTATTGTACTAGTGCCTACATACGCCAATCAGGAGTCCAACTTTATAGTGCTAGGGTCTGTACAGACAGACCACAAGACAGACCCTGCCCTGAAGACCTTACAGTCTGTCTCATTAATATTTTGATATGCTCAAACACTTCAGTTTTGGTTTGCAGCAGTATTTTGTTTTGTTTTGTTTTTTAAACAAATATCACAGTTCTTCAGAGGAACAATTCAAATGATCTTCTATATCTCAGGAACAAAAGATATTTCAGTTGAATTTCTGTACTGTGACAAATGCAAGCATTTCAATTTATTGTGGCCAATGCAGTGTGCAACTCATTCATTTTAGAAGCTTTATTTTGATCTAATGTCATGTCAAAAGGTTTGCCTAAGCTGCAAATCTCAAATATGGATCTGAATCTTCCCAGATTTCATTCAAGGGTGTTCAGATCTAACATTCCAGTGCAAACTTGATGAGGTTCAGGGGTGGCCTAGAAGAACCGCATCACGCCACTGAAGATGCCATCGTTTGGTTAGATGACTATGCACACGCTAAATAAAATAAGTGCAAACTTCATCTCTACTCCTAATAATAAAAGTGTTTTTGATTTAGAAATGTTTGGAAAACTGAAATTGCTTTACATGAAACAATGAAAACATAAGGTTCTGATTAACATGCAGACAATGCATCTGAACAGAATATATATATTCTGCATTTTTACCCATTACAGTGTGGGAGATCGGTAAAAGCTTTCTAAGAAATATGGAGCCAAATTTATCCTTCGTGTCATTATAATGAAGCTGGACCAGAGATAATTTTTGTCTCATGAACTTGGTGATATGGAAGGACAGACTACATGTTCTTCAAACATCTCATTGTTTGTGGAATGCTGGTGAAGTAGTCAAATTAGTGGTTTCCTAATCAAAATTATTATACGTATAACCTCTCTTCTGTATTGATTCTTGTTCAAAACCTTCATTCAGCTATAATAAATCTGACATTAATTTGAGGAGCAAGAGCTGATTAAAACTATGTTTTAAACAAAGAAATGAAAGGAACAAGATGAGGTTACAAATAATTGCATTAGTAAAAGAAATAGGGAATATTTGATTATTAATTGTTCGTAAAAGAAAGCCATTCCTTATATATTATTTTCATACTTTACTACCTAATGGCCTATCTGACACTTCAAGCAAAACAACAGGAAAATACTATACGCATGTAATTTTTTTCCCTTTATTTGGGCCCAATAAAATTCAAATTGTGCTGTTTATATCAATTCGGTTTCCTAGGCAAAAATTTGGCTCCTTGTGAAAGATCCAGACAATAGTTTAAAAAGCAAATATACACCCATAATTTCATATTTTATACTCTGATGGATCCTTACGATAACTTTTCACAGGTACAGAAAGAGAATGACTAAAACACCCATGGTTACATTAGGGAAATATGCAAAGCTTGCAAGATTATAATGATTAAAAATATCAAAGACTGTGCACATTATATTCTATTACATCACATTCTTCACCTCCTCCACTATTTTAAAGTTATTTTGTTGTTGTTTTTAAATGAGGAAAAACTGCTTTAGTGGCAGTAATGATTTGCTTGGTGTATGGCAAAATTGAATAAATACAATAAGTCTCCTGTCAGCACTGCATCATTGACAACACATTTTTTAAAAGTAATATTCATTAACAAATACTTGAGAAAATCTCCTTTTCAAATCTGTGTTGACTCTTGTCTACGTTGTAAGATGTAGATGAAATAAAACTGAACCCAAATAGGGTATTATCACCCACAATAATAATGGAATTTGTTGTGGTTCTTGTCCTTTCAGAAAAATCTCCAAGTACTTTCAAATGTCTTCATTTCATTACCTCACCCCCCTTTTTTATTTATTTTCCATTCTGTTTCTCTGCTCCCTTACATTAAACTGCAGAAAATGTAATCCCATTTATATAATGTGTCCAGAACAGTTACAGATTAATTCCAAACAATTTTTACCACACTTCAAGAATTAGAAAATGGTTTAATATTGATGTTTTAAAAACAATTATTTCAATATTTGGCAGATGTCTTGTGATCAGAATCAAACTAGAAGAATAAAAACTATTCCCTATGTTGCACTTATTTACAGTTTTTTATCACCCAACTCTATAAACCCAAGGTATCTCTTATGCGCTATAGGACAGCAGTGAGTTACGTAAGATGAAGGTTTAGTCCTAGCTGGTTTGTTTTCCTTTTTAAACAGAAGAAAGACTCTGTTTAATCTTCCTTCAGATTGTTCATTTTGAAAAAAAAAAAAGAAATACATTTCAAAGCATTATGTTGGAGTATTTCACTGTTAAGGGCTGTAAGTAAGTGACAAAACAAAGAGCTAGGAAGGGAAAAGAGACAGGCAGACCAATGGGGCTCTGCAGTAAGTCTCATATATAACCTAGAGATGGCACTTCCATTTTAAGGGGCATTGTAGTTTCTTTGTCCATCTGAGCTTTAGTCTCTCAACTAAAAACCATCAAAAGAGGTTTAATTATCACACACTGTATTGGAACATATCCAATGGCAATGTTTTATGTGGATTCTTGTCTATAACGTACAGAACTAAGATACTTACATCATTTCATATTAGTTATGGAGCAGCTGTCACTGCTTATGGTGGGTGCACCTCAAACAATGCTTTCTTCATATAAGGACCTAGAAATATGGAAGCTCACTCACCCAAACCTCTGAGTACTCTGAGGCTCCACAGTAGGCCTTTCTGATCTTCTAGTTCTATCCAGATCATTAAAGGCCTGCTCCAGAGCCCATTAAAGTCAATAAGAGTTTTTTCAATGACCCCAATGGGCTTTGGAGCAGGCCTATAACACTCAAACTTTTCAAGAAGCTTTGTAATCTTCTCTTCTGATGGAGTTTGTTCCTTTTCTCCTGACAGATGCTCTTCAAAGAATGGCTAAACATACACACCCTTCACTCCAGCATAAGCTACAAAAACCTATGATCCAGCAAGTTCTCCTTTAGAGTACAAATCTCCACTTTCACTCTGGCATTTCAAAAGAGTGGGGCAATACACTGGGGAACTCCCAGTGTCCTATGAAGGTTAAGAGCTGGCAGCAATTGGGCCCAGAGGAAAGGTCATGCCCCTCCTTGCTCCTGAAGAAGAGGAATTGAACTCCATGTTTGCCTCCTAAAAGTTCCTAAACAAACAAATCTTATGTTTCAGTTCATGAGCTAGGCACAGATTAAGGCACATTCTCTTTAGACATAAATTAGTTTCCCATTCCTAACCACTGCCAACCTGGACTTGATTTCGTGCAATGACCTAGAAGCAGAAGGCAGCATACTATCCCATTACCAGTCCGTTTGGTGATTCAATCACTCCTCTTCTTTATAATTTTCTTAACTCAACACAAGTGCCTAACCCAATTTTGGGTACTATATAAATAATTAATAATACTTTTTTTGTTTTCAAAAACAGTTACCAGATTATCATGTATCTATTTGTTTTAGTAGGACATATGTTTATATATAGAAACTACCTAAGCATGCATTTAATCTAATTTGTGGAAATACAATGATCTAATTTACTCAAGAGAATCATTTGTCTGAACCCCTCCAGGCTGCCTCACTGTGATATTTGACCTCATTCATCACATACACTGTTTCTATTTCCTAATGTACAGTACATGATACTGATCAAATCTTAAAAGTGAATTACAGCTTCGAGTTAAACTTAAAGGTTACACAATTACCATGCCCCTATTCAGACTGCAGCTGCATGTAACAACAACTATTTTACATACTTCCACTGCATCCATGACAAATATCCTTTTCTTATTCACAGACAACAGTGACATAATGCTATGTGCATGTTATTTTGAATAATTTAATGTGATATAATTATTCATTTAATTAAGCGACGATACCTGCCAAAATCTCAAAACGTTTTATGTTCCTGGTCCCTTTTATGAGTCACATTAAACAGTAACATTGATTAGCTATTTGAAAAACATAACCTATCTATTTTTGACCATACCACCTCCACATTTGGAATACTTCTCCTGGGTCCCTATTACTCTACAACACAAGTACAAGTACAGAGCCATAAGCTTTTTAGCCTCAAACTACATCTCTGACTTATTGTGGTTCCCCCAAACTCACTAATTTGCTTCATTTCATTCTCCCAGTCTGATCTTTCTAACTTCTGCTATTCTACTTCTTAAATCTGTTCTCCAAGACATTTCATTCTCCCAAGTTAAATCTCTTCTAAAAGCTCACTTCTGGCATGCTGCAGAGAGAAATCAGTTAAAAAGAAATCATACAAGAACCAACAATAAGATCTACACATGTTTAAAATGAATTACTTGTTTGGTTTTTTTCCCCTTCTAGTTGCATCTAAAACTAGACTAAACCCTTCACATAGAGATAACATCGTTTTCCTTGTTCTGTAAAGCACATAATATACTTGAATGTTGTAAAATAAATAAATAAATAAATAGAAACCCAATAACAAGCCTTCATGCAATTCAAATTTAAGTACTGGAAAGTTAATGCTCAGATGAACACGATTTAGCTACCTTAAATGCCAAATGACTTATGCATCTTCCCTCACCCTTTCTGATTAGGTTCTAGCTTTCTTCCTTGTTCACAAAACCCCAAAGGGATGTGTATCTTATTCCTGGGCAGAAGATGAATGGCTTCAGCCCTCTATTAAATCATCATCATAGTTACAGCCTTCTTGTGTCCACTGCAGAACAAAGACCTCACTGAACTACTATGAAACATCCATGTCACAGGGCAAATATATGCACTGAATTTATACTCTGGCTCCCAGGTTAGACTGTAAAGGAATTATCAAAAATACTCTCTGAAGAGCAAAAATACTTTTCCTTCTCTAGTTCTCATTCCTCCATTTTCCACCTTTCCTTGCAATTTTAGACTATGACACAGTTGACTCATGTCCTGGCCTGATACCTCTGGAAACACAGGACTCACTCAGATCACAATCACAAGACATTTCAACAATACTTTGCTCAGGAGGATACCTCTAATAAAATACCAGGGGCATTGCAGGGGTGGCGGCGTTTTGAGCTCTGCTGTTTCAGGATAGCAGTTTTGAGTACAGCTGATTATGAAATCATAGAAAAAACATTCCCTGCAGAAATTTACATTTTGACCAGATGCTGAGGTTCTTAGGTAGGAGATCCAATCTTGATGCATTATTCACAGCATGGCAGAAGTGCTGCTTTCAGTTCCAAAGAAAGGGAAAGAAACTTGCCATAGTGGTGTTAATCTTGGCAGGCCAATACATTGAGTCACACTGAGGAAGTCCCATGGCTGTTTTAAAGAATGAGGGAGTTGAGATATTTCATGGTGTGCCTGAGAGAGAAACTAGTGGGACATTCTAATTGGAGATGCCATTGTGCACTTGCAGGCAGGGAGACCACTATTATAGGATATTACATGGGAAATGCAGTCTGCCATGAAGCCACATGACAATTAGACTATGGATCAATTTTCAGGATAGCACTGGTAGAGCTCCCACTCTTGGTGCAAGTAAAACAATGAAGCATGTTGTTCAGGAGGTGCTTTAGCCAAAAAGAATGGTGACTTCTCCTTTTATAGATTGGATAAGGGTTAGGAAGAAAAGGGTTCAGTTCCTTGTGTGACTAGGGGAGGAAGACTATTGAAACTCGAGACCTGGTGTATACCCCTAACCCCTGTCCACACTGCACACTGGCACAGGCCAAGGCGTGCACATACCCATGCCCCTCAGGCACATGAGCTTATTTGCTCTGTACTTGACTGCAGACACATGTTATGGCGTTAGGTGTGGAAAATAGGTCTCAAGCTTCAATAGTCCTCCAACTCCCTCTCCCCCCAGTGCCACAATGCACTGAACCCTTTTCTTCCTAATCCTTACCCAATCTGGAAAGGTTCCTCTGCTCTCTCCCCACTTTCATTGCTAGTAGTGAGCTGCACTGACCACATCAGAACAGCTTTCTGACACACCCTTTCAATCCATACAGCTGAACACGGATCCTGCTCAGAGAGCAGCCTCCTGGCCTGCTGACCACACCTGGATGCTGAGAGATGTGTGGTCAGAATATGCCATCCTCCATGACATCTCCTGGAATAGCAGGAACATTCATCTGTACTAGGAAATTTCCTGGATGCTGGAATAGGCAGGCGCTGAGTAGACTCAAGTCCAATGCCAGGACACACAAAGCATTTGAGTCTTCTTTACCAGAACCCAAAGACTCCTACAGTTGCTCTGGGAGAGGTCACTGTAGGTGCCTTTTTCATGACAAGGTATTTTCAAGGGCTCCTAATATCCCAATATTACTTCCCCTCCCCCCCTCATGGGGAGCCCTAGGTAAGCAGTTTAGCATTGTATGTTGCCAGCGCTTGTACATATAGTGAAACATATTGTGGGAAAAGTTGAAGTTGTAAGTGTGGAGTGAAAGGTTCCTTTGCAGGTTACAAGAGACCGTAGAGGGAGAAAGGGAGAAGGGAATGGGTTAACTTGATGCTTCAGCTAGGTCTGAAAATAAAAGCTGACTCCAGCCCAAGGCCATGGCACACAACCGACTCTCAGCTGCCTGCCAAGAAAGATGGGTGCCTGGATTGTAACTGCGACAAGCTGTGAGAAAGGAGGTTTCAGCTGAACAGAACTGCAGGGGCTGCAAAAACTAGTGAGACAGCAAAGGCCAGCAAGGGGGAAAACAACAGTCTCTCGTCCCTGAAGCCAGTGTGTTTTGAGAAAGCTAAAAAAGCTGCAGGAAGCCAGTTTGGACTGGTACACAGATCACGGGGGACAGATGTCCCTTAAACAAAACCTCCAGAAGAACCCAGGGCTTAAAAATCCTCTCAAGAGCCAAAGCAGGTCGGAAATCAACAGTGAACCCTAAACAGCCTGTTCACAGTACAGAAATCTCATCCACCCTTCCCTCTCTTCTTCTTATGTAACACTCAGGCTTGGCCAGCCTTGGGTTGTGCATGTGTGAGTATGAAAGCCGGTAAGGGCTCGGGCACTAACGGTTTCTTCCTTCCTTCAAGTGTCGTGGGGAGAACCCAGCACTCACCACTGTTATTTTATTAATAAAGCTTTAAAACTTAGTCATTTGGTGTGCTCCTTCATCTCCTTCCCTAACAATTCTGCAGCCTCACCTGATCACCTGACACCTCAGGCAGATTGGTAACAAAAATCTGTCACACTAGTACAGAGCCTGGAGTGGCTCATGACCAGAACTGTATTAGGGGTTTGTGGGGTCCTGGGCCAGAACATGTGGGGGCCCCTCCCCACCTCTTCCTGAGGTCCCCTCAGACCCCCCACTGCTCCTGAGGGGGAAATAGGGTCGGGGTTTGGGGGCCTCCTTCCAGGGAGTGGGGTCAAGATACAGGGCTTGCCCTACTGTGCAGGTGGACTTCCTACCAGGCAGGCGGAGCGGAGTAAGCCCTCCCACTCTGACCCTGCCCCCTGGCAGGAGTGATGGGGGGGCGTGGGTCAAGATGCAGGGGCACCCATTTTTCCAGGGCCTCTCCAATTGGCTGGGCCCTCTGGGCACTGGGCCTATTGGCCCAGCAGATAATCTGCCACTGCTCATGAGCTCTTCTTCAACTCTGCTGGCCTTTTGTATGACCGGATGATGATGAACAATCATTGTGCCCCTATGTCCATGCATTTCTCAGCCAGCATTCAGGCAGCAATGGTCCCAGGGCCATGCAGACTGGGGAAAAGGATAAGGTGAGTTTACAAAAGTCGAGCTTGGGGATGCAACAGTAGTAGAAAACTCTTAGTTGGCTCTCTAAAGTTAGTACACAGATGTCTTTAATTCCTTGGACGATCACAGCATTTCATTGCTTCCATCATCCCCTGATTTGCTGTCCCCTTACAAACATGGACAGCACAAAATGCTGTGTATGTATGTGTGTGTGAGAGAGAGAGAGAGAGATTTGGAAAGGGAAGGGAAAACTTCAGTTGTTTGAGGGAAAGTTAATCACTTTCTCCATTGGGCAATTACAAAGTTTTACTGGCTTTGGCTCTGGTTTCTTGCCTCTCCCTGCATGCTCTCTGCATGCTGCACAATCTGGGGAAAATTGGGGTGGGAGAAGGATACATTCTGGCAGTTGAATAAACACAATGCAGCGCCCCTTGGTTGTGGAGAGACAAGGCATTCGGGGTGCTCTTCTGAAACTTCAGAGAACCAAATAAAGTCGTGGTAGGTCTCTTTCTTGCACTGTTTATTAAATAGTTGTTAGGCAGCAACAGGGGCAGGATTTTCTGGCAACGCTGAGGTATGTGTGTGTGGGGGCAGGATTGGGGGTTGTCATGGTTCACATATCCCTTTACACAGAAACTGCATATGCTAGCTGAGAATATAATCCTTTTCCAGTCAAACTGCCTCCCAGTGCAGTAAGCATATTTCAGCAAATTTCTGGTGTAGCAGAAACTCAAGCTGGGTGTTTAGGTTCAATGGCAGTGCAAATCTGCTTGGTTCACCTTCACAGCTGACCAAATTCCTCCATTCAGCAATATTTAGAGGGCTGCCATTAGCAGAAACATCTCTCTAGCACAGATTGCTAGATCTCCTCTACAGGACTGGAATACCACCTCACTGTTCCATTCTGGTATCTTGAAAACAGTTATGTTCTCCAAATGTTGGCTAGTCTTTAAAGAAGAAATTGCAAAATGGTAACAGAGCCCCTGGAAGGAACTGCCACTGTCCCATCGAGACACTATGAACATTTAAAAATTGTAAAAAAATTAGCATGTATCTTATTATTAGCCTCTGCTCTATCCTCATGGGCTTCAAAAATTGTCTGAGAACCAAGGATAGTCTAACAGGCACATTCCTGGAATGCTGAAAAGCATAAAAATTGTGGTCTTCCACAGCATTACGGGTGGCAGTGATTTCTCAACATCTTTCAAAAGAGAAAAATACATAATGGTACTCTTCTCTTTGAATTGGCAGGACTGTCACCTCCTGAGAGGGAAACCATTATGCAATGAGGGTAGGAGCATCCCCCAGAGACCGCAGAGACAGAGATAGAAGGCACCTAGAGGATCTGCTGCTTGGCATGAATAGGAAGAGCCAGGCAGACTTTGAATTCCTCAGGGCATGGGAGAACTGAGCTCTTCACCAGGAAAACACACCGACAAACTGGTTCATGGAGCAGGAAGCTTGGCTTAGGGAATGGAGAGGATAATAGAACTAGAGGTTGAATGAGGCTGAGGTCCACCTCCTATACCTGTCTGTGAACTGCCACCTCCTCCTCCTTTTCTGTCAAATGTTGTCCAGAGTGCTTCTGAGCCTGAGGACCAAACTCCAAGACACCAGGAGGGGTCTGCAGTGGTTTGTAAACAACGCGAAATGTGAAGACCAAAGCATTGCACAATGAGCTTATTACAACTCATCTGCCAACCTCCACAGCACAAATCCAAACCTCATTGTGACAATCCAGTGGAAATGCCCTGTAATGTTTGAATTGTCATAGGAATGAATGACGAAGGACCTCTGGCTACAGGGAAAGAAAACCTTCACAAAACTATATAGTCCCATAAATATAATGTTCCCTTGGGCTTTTCCAGCAGCTGCACAGGGTGTGAATGTGTCCCTGGGCACAGGTAGATGTCATTCTCTGCCTCCCTGCAGTACCAAAATATGTGCACATATGGCAACCCTGATTTCCCTTCCCTGTGAACCAGGATCAGTGTGCACATGAGTGAAATCAAGTTGACTACACAGAGTTCATAAAGCAGATGTGTCTTGAGCCCACTCAGGATGGAAGCACTTCGCTTTTTCCTCACAAACACAATAGAGCATGTACCAGGTAACAATTGCATGAATGGTGTCTGCCACATTGATATCCAGACAGATGTATACTAACATCAATAAGATTTCAGCCTACCAAAGGCAAAATAACAGTTGGTACAGACACACTGTAGAGAATCATATTGTTTCTCTGGACTTGTGATAGGGCGGTCCTCACACTGCTAGGATGGTACTTCTTCCTGGTCATTCTGAGGAATAACTCACCCCTTCCCATGGCTCCACGCCATCTCTCTTCCTCTCTCTCACACACTCTGCTCTCTCTGTGGCTCAGCCCTCCAGCACAGTCACTATGCATGTTTTCCCCCTCCGGCATATCAAAGTCTTTCCTCACCAGCAGTCCTAGGCAGTCTTCCCATTCGTTGCCTCATAGTGCCACTCCCTCAGCGGCTCAAGGGAACTCAGCCCTGTGCTTTACTGGGTTCTGTCTCAGGGACCCTCCAGCTAGTAGTCTTGGCCGGTTCCCTTCTAGACCTTACTGCCTTTCCCTGAGCCCTGGCTGACCTATCTTACCAGGTTCCCCTCTCTGGGTTTGACAGACCAAATATACCTCCTTTCTCCAAGGGATTGACTGCAGACTTTCTTAGCAGCCCCCATTTCTGCTGCCAATTTTCTGCCTTTATAGTCCCAGCCCAGCTTGTTCCTCCTGAGCTGGGCTTCCTCATGCACTTAGGGGATTACTTAGCCACCTTATTCCCCTCAGCAGCAGCCTGTTGGGTTAGTTACTTCCCTTCTCAGTCTGCCTCAACAGTCCTTTCTTCTTCCTTCAAGTACAATCCTAATCTCCTCAGCATCATAAACCTCCCTGATGTCGGGAGTGTTTCCCACATTTTTAGTCACAAATCTGTCTCTGTGGTCCACCAAGCCTTGCAGAACAAGTGAACAGTAACCTTTTCAGTTCACTTATCACTTGCCTCTTTTGATGGACAAAGTGGTGGGATATGGGTGCCATCAGTGGCCCCTGCACAGTTCAGAAATCCCATCCTCTGAAATTCAGCTATTATTTCTGGACCTTTTCTTAGAGTAGCCATCCATGGGTAGATCACAGTTTTAATAGCTTCACAGACTGCACAAGCATGACCCTGACAGTGACTTTCCAACTTCAAAGTGGCTTGGAACAGACCTGTAGCTGTCTGGTGTTGCCCACTTCTGCAAGGCAATAGCCACCTACTTCTGCACTGGTCTAGGTTATCTGAAGCAGGTGTTTTGGTGCTGGAGATTTGGTGCAAGCTCCTCATTCAGTTCCATGAAAGTCTAGTTTCCTGCTTCAGAAGTTCTGAAGCTATTGCTGGCCATCCCAGATATCCAAAATGCTATGATCACACCACAACATACTGGTTCTTCTGAATCACAAGGATGGTCTGTCCAAGCATGCTGTGGCAATACACATGAACCATATCTATACCATGGGAATTGAATGAATTGTCATGGACCCCTAAGGTCAGTTGACTTTGATGTGTTACAAAGTTCATCAAAATTCCATCCAGCATCTCACTGATCACCTTCTCTACCACATAAACGTTTGTCCCACAATAAGGAGAAGGACTCTCCCATTCCACCGTGTCTTCCATCCAACTTAGCAGGAGGGAGACATGATCAGGAACTGCCATCTGCAAATGTGTGAAGGTGAAGGACAGTACCAACAACACACAGCAAAATTAGCTCCTAAGTGGCTCCCTGTGATGCACAAAGACCTCTGATACTGCCCCTGAAATGGTGGTTGTAGCACTGCATAACAGAGTTAGTGTGGAGGCAGGTATATGCATATACACAGCTTTATATCCATGCCCAGCACAGCATATGTGAGCATGTGCAGTCATGTATACAGTCAAGTAAGCAAGTATTGTGCACCAGAGTAGCCGTTCTTATAGTCATAGGCCAAGTGGAAAGAAGTGTGGATTTTACTCATTGGCTCTAATTATAAAGCTTAGGAAAGATCCATTCCCTATATCTTTGTGTAGAAAGCAGTTGCTATTTTTAAAGATTCCTTTCACTTGGTGTGCTTGGTAGTGTATTACATTCATCTCTCTCTTCTGGTATTTAGCTCAAGATGTACATACAGTATTGCATCTTTTTAGTTTAGTGTTGTTCTGAAGTGTACTGGACACCAATGAGGTGTGTTTTTGTCATCATTCATCCAGATAGCGTTCAGGTATTTTTAAAGGCCTTAATTGATCTATCTGCAACATTGTTTCTAAGTACTTGGTTTTCATTAACATTTTGGAAAAGCAGCCACTAGGAGTCATGGTCAAAAATTCCCTCCATTTGCTGTGATTCTTCACTTTCTCATATGACATTAAAACTAACCTTTATTGTATAGCAGTATAATTTGATAGGAAAGAAATAATTTATTAGAAGATCAAGGTAATGCATTTATACTCTGAGAAGTCAGGAAATACCAAATGTAAGGTTGCAAATTGTTAACACTGTACATTTGTGCCATGACTGTACAGACTTTAATTGAAGGATCACCTACTATTTCTCACATGCCGAACTCCTGCTAATAAACAGTATTAAACCTATGTTGTGGGTGAGTAGATGGATTTACCTTCCATTAGACAGTACAGGAAATGGGTATAACCAGGCTGAGAGAAACAAGAGTTTGTTTGAAGTATGTATTTGATGTGTGATCTCAGATCATACATTTACTTAGCACAAGATCATACGTTCACTTAGAATAGTATCATAACATCAAACAGAATATATAGCAGTGGTACTATGTTTTATTCCACAGTTACTATACTGCCTACTGCTGGTTTTACAACTTGCCTTGAGTGTTTCAAAGCTCAAGAAATCAGTACTGTAGGTTATCAATCACATTTTTAAAAAAATTTACATAGATTATAGGAAAGTGAATAAAAGAATTACTTTTTAATGTCATTTTTTTCCATTATGCATTTACAAATTTTAAAAATTACAGAAATATCATAGGCTTTATTGTGCTATCAGAAGTCCTTTTTCACAGCTTTAGACATGTGAATAGTTCCATTGAAGTAAATGGGATATCAACACTAGCAAAAGGATGTTGTTGAATAGGAATGGGATTACTCGCATGCTTAGAATTAGGAGTGTGCATAGGTACTTTGCTGAATCAGGGTCTTAATCAGGATATGCTAAAGGCCTGGATTATGATATAATTTTGAAGGAAAAGTTATGTGGAACAAATGGTCAAAGTCTTTGAAAAGTTACATATAGGGCTGATGGAAAATTTTCCATCAAAATTGTTTTTTAGACAAAACGGTGTTTTTGTGGAACATGTGATTTCTGGCTGAAAACTTTCAGTTTTGCTGGTTTGATGACAAGTTTTTTTTTCCCTCTGGAAAACCGTAATATAAAGGATTTTTAAAATTATTTTAAATATAATTTTCTGCAGGAAAAACACCTATTTTCCAACCAGCCCTAGTTGTCTACTTTTACTGAGGAGACAGGTTTTAATTAGAGACGTATCTTAATTAAATCCCTATACTGAGAGTTACCAGTATGTATTCATAACATATTTCTTAGTAACTTGAAAAATATTGTTTCTAGAGATTAGTAGATAAAACCCACTTACAAATAAATACATTTGTCTCAAAAGTCAATTTCTCAAGAAGTGTATTTTATGCTTCTTACAATGTTTTATTTACCTATTTTCAAAAGGTTCAGAAAAAAACCTAGTAAATTGCCTCAAATGTAGAAATCTCTGAGAACTCCAAAACAGCAGGCTTCACCAAATAAAGTGACAGTATTAAACACAAAATTATTACATGTTTTAGAAATGTCCTGTAACACATTTATTTCATACAGATTATGATAATCTTTTTAAATAGGATGTAAAGAAAGGAAAAACAAATTCACTCACATTCTTACATAGGGGCCAATCCTAGTCTTTGCGATGAAGAGAGACATCCCAGTGTATTGAGGAAAAATGACTACTTTGCATGCATAAAACAGCCACAGACGGTGATTTTCCAAGATTGATTGCGCTGGGTACTCACATATTTAAGAACTGAGCTCTTAGGCTCAGATTCTGGAGATTAAACTTTATCTTGCAGTTTCTTAGGTGGCTGGATTTAGCTATTGTCAAAATAATATATCTGAAAAAAAGCAGTTGTGAAGCAGTTCTAGACATTGTGGACCACTAACGCCACTTTACATCACTCTGACATTTTAAGGTTCTTACACTAGTAAAGTACGGTAAAGGACCTTACCGTAAATGAGAATCAGGCCCCCAATGGCACAGTGATTTGGCTACAGCTCAGACAGAGACGCAGTTGAGACTCCTGCTTCCTAACAGACAAGTAGCTCAAGCATTTTTAGGAGGTGATGTCATCTGATTCCAGAAGGGTACAGAACACATTGCCATTTCATTCTCACATTGCCAATTCACAGGGCAGCATTAATGGTTGCTTTAAAGTGAAATTTAACATTCACATGGTTGTATTGCTTGTTGTGCAAGGTGTTGTATAAAACATAATATATGTCAGCCTGCCCCAAAGAGCTTTCCATCTAAAAGACAGGATGTTCTAGATGGATGGGCTGGGTGAGAAAAACAGAGTAACAAATATAATAGGATGTAAGTAGAAGTTACTGGGAAAATCCAACTGGTAAGAACCTTGGTGACTGTATTAGAGTGACATGCTTGCTAAGTGCATAACCTAGTGATCCAAACAGCGGACTAAATTAGGGTAATGAATCCCGGTCACATGCCACCTGAGACACGTTGTGCATACGCTAAGAAGTGCCTTTCTTACATTATATCAGCAATCAGTTTGGCTAGTGGATGCAATTAAAAGAGTTAAAAACTAAAGGATGCATCTTCATCTTTGTAAGGGGGTTTACATGCAAATATCTCAGACTTATCTTCCTGATACCTGGGGTAATACACCTCCTGAGTGCTCACTTATATGACACACATAATTTTTTATAGCCTGAAGTTCTGTGGGAAACCTAATGTTACACACAACTGATATAGACTGTGAGGATCCATTGGAATAGAACCTGTCCCTGAATAACTGCACCAACATATTACTTAAGCCTGCAGGAGACACCAGGAAGTTGCCTGTGCAACTAGTGGATCTTTGGCCAGCTGCTATGACAGACTCTACCTCTTCATCTTGCTTTGGTTCCTGGTTTTGGACCGCAGCTCTGACCCTCAGCCCTGGTTCCTGGCCCTGATTCTAGCTGCACCCACTTTGCCCTACTCCACCTCCACTCACTAGGCCTGACCTCTCAAGGCCTGGCTGTGACATAGACTCCCTAAAATGGACATGAAGCAAACAAGACTTTTTTTAGGCTCCTAGCCTGTGGTCCAAATACTCAGGTGTCTTCCTAGCTAATGGGATTAGAATAGCTTTGTTCATAATAGAATTGACTTCACTTAAGTAACATACCTTGCAGAGATGCTCTAAGAGAAGATTATTTTAAATAAGACTGAGTCAATAAAATTATTCAATTTGACACTATGTACAAGGCCAATCTCATAAAGCATAAGAAACAAATAAAAATGGAGCATCCACAAAATCTGTACTAAAACTAGTTATGGGAAAGTTCTGTTACAGAGAAAGATAGATTTTATAAAAACTAGAAGCACACATTTTTAGAAAATCACAGTGTTACTTCTGTTTCAGGTGCTGAGGACCTTACCACACAATATCTGCATTACCAAATAGGACATAATGGCTCATTTTGTTCTTAGAAAATTTTCTCCAGGTTTGATAACTTAAGACCTTGCAGTATCAAGAGGACAACACCTAACCCTGTCAAACAGATTATTTCAAGATCGTCCCCACACACAACTTTTATAGAACTATTCATGACCTCCCTTCTTCTTCCATTCTGGGGGCTTCAGAATGATCAAGTTGAGAGCTATCCCTGACTTGAGTAATTACAGACTTAAAATCCATAGTTTGACTTGTATTTCAATAGCCCATACTACATCATGGGGCAGTTAACTAAAATATCCAAAGCCAGACTCTAAGTAATCCATCCGATTAGATCTCACAGGGCTTTGGAGCTGTGCTCAGGCTCTGCTCCAGCTCTAGGCAAAAACCTGCAGCTCCACTGCTCTGAAGCTGCTCCGGGCTCTACTCCAAAGCCCTGAGCTCTCCAATGAAAAAAAACAAATACAATTAAAGTATGTTTACTTTTATGTGTAAAGCTTTATATTAAAGGGATTATTACTCCAATGATCAAAGAACTATTTCAAACAAAAATAAAGAAACTGTCCAAAAGATAATTATATTTGCTCTAAACTTGCTGATATAGCCAATAATAGTTGTATACCCAAAGTTACACAAACTGTGTTATAATATGAAACATATTGGCTTAGATGTTCAAAGTGACTAATGATTTTTGGGTCCCAACCTGAGATGTATTCAAGAGGCCCAATTATCAAAAATGCTGCCTACCCTTTGAAAATCAGGTGTCGAAAATTGGGCACCCAGTAATTAAGGATTACTAGTTTCTACACTATTAGTCACTTTTGAAATAACTTTATTTACACATTTACAAGGAACACCATTTTGACTGTTTCAGTCTTTGTCAAAGGCATATCTTCATTTGGCTAACATAATAGGTTTATAAACACAGGATGAAGTGCCAAAAAATTTAAAGGCAAGTGTAAAGACATCACAAACTTTTAACAAATTTTCAAATTTCAAAATTTCAGGAGGATGAGGAGGATGGAAAGAACAGTGATACAATATTTTAATAGTCTATTATGAACATATACACTAGATGGAAAAGTTACCTTTGAAAAATAGTTAAGGTATACTGCCTCAAATTAGTGAATATTTGTTTATATTCTGCCTTCAGAGTACAACATGCAATTCTGTACTGAGTTTTGCCAACAGAAACAGAAAATATCAATATATATAGGGTGCAATATATGTAATCTCTGTCACAAAGTAGTTGAAGATGGTGAGTGGAGAATTCCTCCTCATCAAGGCAGCCCTCTGCAAGCAGAAAGTTGACACAGGCAGCTCTGCTGCCTCCTATGCCAAACAATATTCTACCCCCAGCACAAGGAGAGGAAAGCCATACTCAGGGTGTTCCAGTTGTGGGGTATGGGCAAGATGCAAAGAGAGGGAGGCAAAGCAGAGCCTCTAGAGATTGATTATGCCTAATTCTCCTCTGGAATAAGTTTTCTGAAGGCCCTGACATGAGTGTCACAAGTTAGAGATCCTATTCTGCACCTCTAATGTGCATAGGGGCTGGGTAATGCAGCTGCAGCTAGCCTACTTCACCTTAGTTCTGTCCTTTTAAAAAAAATCTGCAAAAAAATGCATAAAATATCCAATTTTTCAATATTTTGCATCACTTCAGTCAAATTGCAGTTAAAAAAATGCACAAAGCTGCTCTGTGGAATTCTGGCCTTTGTCATCCCGGGGTTTTTCCACTCGTGTCCTCCTTTATTGTCCTTTTCCATACACACCCTGAATGTAGCAACGATCTCAAAAATATACAGATGTTAAACTATTGATGTCAGTGCTTTCATTGCAACCTCATCCTTCAGACAGTTGTGCATGTGTGTTTGTGGTATTTGTGGAGGCAGCCTGGTGCGGGGTGTTGCCCCTTTGCTGTCCCAGACCTTTCTGCCACCACACCATGTTCTGTCTCTGTGCTCTCCTCCCCTTTACAGAAGGCTTTGTTTTCTCTTTTGGCTGCAGTTGTGTGTGTCTGCCTCCATGACTGGCAGCTATGGCAGCTGCAGAGGCTGTGTGGTCAAGCTGCTTGCCTGTAAACAGTAGAGGCTGTCTGTTCCCTTTGGTCTATGCTCAGTACGGGGTTTGTAGACCCCATTACAGGAATTTTGAAATCAGCAGGGTTACTCCTGTTGTTTAGTTATGCAGGCAGATCAGGGCCTAATACTGGAGCTAATAAGTCCAAGAGAGCAAATTAATAAAAGTACTAGAATATAAAATCTACACTTGCGACATTATTTTGGGATAATTTATACAGGGCAAAACAGGGTAAAGCCATTTCTCAGTATCCTGATATCAGACCATAATTGCTTAAACAAATGACCTCTTATTTAATTAAACAGCTGTGACTATGTATTGCTATGTAACCATTCTTGCCTTTTTTTTATTAGATATCCATGACTTGCTCTTCCTTCAGTATCTGTAGTTTGTAAACACTCAAAAATGATTTAACTTTGGGGAAAAACATTAATACTAGTGGGAGAAATGAACAATAACAAAGAAAGAAAAATAAGGAAGTTCCCACAGCGCAGGAAAAAAACAAGTGCTAGTAAAAAAATTACAAAAGCAAATGAAATACAGAAGAAACTAACAAATTAATGGAAAGCATAATGACATTAACTATTATCATGCTAATTTTCAAAGACCGAAAGAAAAAAGTGGAAGTATGAGAACACAAATTTTATATTTTATAAAAATTCCTTTTACAGATGAAACATGCTAGTTTTTCAGAATTCAAGACTGAAATCCTCTATTTAGCCAAAAAACAAAACAAAAAAATCCCCAACACAAGCAATCTAAGCTTCTTCCTACTGCTGTGCTCAAGTGCCTCCTCTTTGACTTGAAGAGAGCATTTCAAAGGGTGAAAGGGAAGTACGCTCCATGTGTATTCAGTTCTTCACTCCTCTGCTGAGGCTGCCAAAAAAGATGACAATTTGTTCCAGTGGTTTCTGTGACGCGTACAGCAACCCACTAAGAACTGGACATAACCCAATTCATTTCACATAGGCCTCAAACAGTAATAATTTTCACTCTCCTCAATTCAGAATGTGTATATTCATGAGAAGACTATATTTCCACTGTTGCAATGTGCTGTGAGAATTGGCAAAGCTTGTTGTGCCACTCCTACAATAACCTGAACATACAGAAAAGTATACAGATGCTCCCTGAATTACGTAAACCCCACATACGCATATCCGAGTTTATGGAAAAAGTTCCGTAAACTAGAAACAGGAGGGGTTTTTTGGTTTGTTTGGGTTTTTTTGTGTAATGGTCAGAGATACGTTTCCAACTTATGCAAAATTCAAGTTACGCAAGGTGTTCCGGAATGGAACACTTGCATAAATCGGAGAGTGTCCGTATCTAATGGAAATATAAAATCCCATGGAGATTGTGGTAGAATACAGTACGTGATTATACAGTACTAAATATATGCCCCAAAAATGAATGTTTCAGTAGAGCTTACAATATTTATCAGACTATGAAACTATCTTTGTCCCATGAAAGTGTCATGAAAAGAAGGTATTCTTTGTTGGAAATTCAGGAGTTGGCAGAAGGGTAGTGACAGAAGACCCACTATAAAAAACATTAAATAGGATCTACAGTAGTTCATTTTGCCACATTAAAACAACACAGATGAAACCAAATGGCACAAGACAAATTTGGAAAAGTCTGTGAAAGCATAAATAGTGCAGTATATAGTACTGCATACAACTTGGTCATAATACAGAACATAATTTACAAAATATTTTCACCAGTTGAATCAGATAACTGTGCTGACAACCCCAGGGCCCATAAAAATCACAGAACATGACAGGTAGCAGAGAAGATAGCACCCCAACGATACTGAAGGTTAAGCAATGAGAATATGTGGTAGCTTTGTTTTGCTGTGAATGATTCTTAGTGTCTACATAAAAAAAGAGATGGGATTAAAGATGTATGGAGGTAGACAAATTCATGAGAGGAAAAGGTGAAGTTTGTGGGAGGAAAAAGTGAAGTGGGGAAGGGGAGATGAAGACAGAGTTAGAGGGGGAAGGAGGATACAAGAAGAGGTGAAAGAAAAGAAGACAGAGGTAGCATGGGAGATAAGGAAGGTGAGATGCATGATGGACAGTTACATGTAAGAGGCCAGGAATGGAGAGAGTGAACAGCTCAGAAGAGTAGGGAATCAGAGAAAACCCATGATACCCAGCCAAAGGAGAGAGTTAGATCCCAAGAGCTGAGTTAACTTCCTAGGCTGATAGGTCTTAAAAGCATTGTTAATTGGAAATGGGAGTCCCACTTGTGGCTTCTAGCTGATGGTCTGGGTGTTGTGGGGTGGGTCACAAAAGTCGTGCAGGTAGACCTGGCCACTCAGAGTGATTCTGCTTGCTACAGTGGGAGTTCAAGGGAAATTCTGGAATAGAACTGGTCAAAATTAATATTTTAAAATGTTGTAATGAGATAATAGGGATTTTCTTTCATTAAAATTTCCATTTTCCCAACCAGCTCTTATCTGGTGCACTCGGCTTTCTCTGTCAGCTCCCGTTGACAACAGGGGTTAGCAGCTGTTGCTGTAGGGAGTTTAAGTGATTCCATCAACAAATTCTTCATCATGTTCTGGATCTACTGTTCCCACCACAGACTGAAAACAACATTTAGATGCATATTTCAAAAGGCTTGCATAGTGTGTGTTGAACAATATAGCAGAGCACAAAATATCTCCTCTTACACTTTCTCAGTGCAAAAAATAATAAAACTTGCTACCAACTTTAAAACACTCCCAGTGTATATAGTATTTCCAGCTACTACAATATTTTTATGTAGCTAGCACAAAGCTATGGGTTATGATTTTTCACAAACCTTGTGGTAATGAAAGACAGTCACTATATGGGCAGATATCGTGAAAGGAAACATTCAGAATTTTGCCAATGCACATTGATCTCAACTTGCCCAGAACTACAAAAGTTGCTTTATTGCCCTTCCTGAGCTGAGATTTAAATGTAACAGATTAAGTTATGGTTTTGTGATATGGATAGATGTTACCAGTGTCTACATTTTGGTTATCATAAATTTATTTTACTTAATAATACTTAGCACTAAAACAGTGTTTTATATGTTCAAAGGTCACATATGTAATCCTGGAGCCTTAAAACACCACCTGTCATTGAGGAGGATTCTTTCTCTGCAGGGTGAATTCCAATTAATAATGACTGCACTGCAACTTTAAGCGGCGGGGGGGAGGGGGAAAGCGGAGGGGAAGGGCTGTCCTCCAGCTTGCCAAGGGAGAGGAAACAGTGCTTAATGGGAGAAGGGGTGGAGGGGGAGGGGAAAGCATCAGAAGTTGCTGCAAAAGGAGGAGTGAATCATCCCCTGGGACCAGAAGTGCTGGGGAGCTGAAAAAGGACAGGCCCAGGTGTGAGAAGCCCCTTTTTCGCAGACCAGGTGGAGCAGTACCTATCCTCCCTCCCCTTGACGTGGCAAAATATAAGGTTTGGTCAACACCTGCTGTCGGCATCAGGCTACATGTGCCTTTCTAGGGAGGCTAGGAAGGAATTTTTCCCTCACGACCAGATTGGCCTAGGTGGAGTGAGTGTTTTTTGCCTTTCACTCAGTGGGTACAGGGCAGCTTTGTTATGGTGAGGGGTGAAGGGAGCTGGACTATGATGATTGCAACTCCTTATGTAAGTGTGAGTTAGATGTCCAGTGCAGGTACTCCATAGGGAAGGTGTACAGTGACCAGCTAAATGGCCTGGTAAAGGACTTAAAAAGGAGGTGCTGGTTGAAAAAGCAGAACAGTGTGGAGAGGGATTCATGACTCCTATAACTGGTATGGCAGGGAGAGTGGATGGTAAGGTCCAAGCAATGTATTGGCTGGGGGGCCTGGATAGAAAAAGAAGGGGGCAGGTAGATATTGAATGAACAGGGGTTACCTGCACTGTACACTTTTATCTGCTGAATAGTCCCAGACATCTAATAATAAAGTTGGGGCCTGATTAGAACTATATGAAGCGTCTCCCATCTTATTTCGGTATAGCTGGAGAACACTGGATTCCTAATAAGGAAAAGACATTTTCTTCCTACAGGACTGCTGGAGTTTTAAAGCTACAAGGCTGTATTTATGATAAAAGCAAAGCTGAAATCTGGGGACCAGAAATTAAAATATTCTGCATGAGTTACAGTTTCAGTTATCCCGCTCCTACAGACACATGCTAAATAGGCAGCATGCAACAAACACATACAGAGTATGTATATTATTAAGAGGTATGATAATTACTTGGCACGAAATTGAAGATGTTGATAATTCAGTCTGACAATATGTGATTTTTACTCATGTGGGCCCAATTGTTTGAAATCTGTTACATGGAATTGCATACCTAATTTATATGCACAGTTACCATAATTGTGTGCACAGATCAGGTATCACTGTCACACCAGCCGTTTGAACATACAAATAGCTGATATGTGAAAGGAGCTGCAGTAACTGCACAAACATATCAGGGATGCAATTACATGTGGATTTTGTACACAGCCCTGGGCTTGCATAGGTCCCTCGTATAGTTAGCTCAGGGTACAATCATGGAAAGTGCCATGATATCAGCAATAGAGTTGAGGTTGTTCAGTACTTTGCAGGATCAGCCTCTTAGAGCTCCTTTTAATAGTATTGTCACTGCAGTGCAAAGAATTCTCTTCATGCTAGAATGCATCCTATACAAACTAAGCATTGAACACTGTTTGTTGGTATTGCAGATTTGAATCAAAATGTATCAATAGAATCTGAATTGCCCTTGTGTCCTGATATGTATACACCTAAAACAATGATCAATTGAAATGTATTTTCATGAGCAATACATAAGGCACATGAAATACTATTGTGAGGATAAACATGCTGATTTGAAAGACAACAGTGGAACTAACATAAAATAGCTTTTTAAGCAAATTCCTGTGTCACACCAGAGAATTATATGGAAAGTTATAATCAGCAACAAACAATTTATAACAATGAGGAAAAAAAGGCACTTGAGTGCTTTTACCCACCAGCTGTTTTGCTCAGGGTACTAATTATGTTTTGGACGCTACCCTATCCTGGAATCATTCTTAACAATGTGAAAGTAAAGGAACTATTTATTCATTTCTCAGTCTTTGAGACAAATGCACTACTAGTGGAAACAGGCACAAAATAACTCTGCTGAATTCAGCCCTTCATGTTTAACCTGTTATGTTTAAATCTAATTTAGTTGGGAATGGATTGATTAAGATGATGATAGCTTTCAAATCGCTGAAACATATACCCACAAACCAGAGTTCCACTCCCTATCTACTCAGCTAATCATACATGAGAAGAGTTTTAAAGTACAATTTAGTGCACAAATGCTCTCAAAGCATGACACTGACAGAAGAAAAACAGAAAATGGTTGAGTAAGATTACCAGAAATTACCACAGGTTTATTCAGTGCACCATATCTGTGACTGTGCAACCTGACTTCAAGGGATCTTTCTAATTCCCTGCAGGTTCATAGGAGAAACAAACAAAAAAACACTTTACACTCTCATTACACTAAAAATGATGAATCTAATCTGCAGTTCTACATGTGGGTTTTTAGTCTCTAGAATAGTTTTATATGGGCTCAGACATTTAAGATTAGTTGGTTAATATAGTGGCCGCAGGCTGTGCTGACTGCTGATCAGATACAGTTATTTGGCTGATGGCTGGATGGGGAGGCCATGACTTTGATTCAAGAGAGTTTCTAGACAATTTGTTTTTGCCCTTATCAAGGGTCAATATATCCGAATGAGGCTTCCTGCTACAGTCAAGCTGGAACTCATTAGTAGCCTAATATAACACTTATGGGGAAAAAAGATCAGCTATGTAACGACTACATTTCCATAGCCTCTTCAATAAATCAACAAAGTCAAACCACACAATTAAAAATAACACACATTACTAAGCTGCATTTAAAAAAGGAAACGTTAGAGACACTCCCTGTATGCAGTTTACCTACAGTATGTTTCACAAAGATATAGTGCAATGAAAGAGTGAATTACTGTACAGTATATGTTTACTAGCCTAGCATTACTTCATTCACGTATGTAATTAGTTCATTCCCTAACAAAATAACTTATTTTTAAAGCTATCTAGAAAAGGCACATGCTAAATGGTTCACTATATTAGAAGAGATGTTCTTTTAAAAGCCCCTTTTGCTGTGACCAGCATGCAGGAGGAAAATAATACCATGACAAGACAGCTTTGCATTTATCTCATAGCTGGAAGGCATCACTTTGAGTTCTAGGAAAAGCAAAGTCTAACTGAACCAGACGGTAATCTACATGTAATCAAGTTCATTCACTCTCTACACTCCTGTCTTGGAAGAATGTTTTTCTGCTGAAAAGCAGAATGCAACTAATTAGATTGGAATGAAAGCTGTGTGTTTTCATCTGCTAGAGAAGAACTGTAACTCAAACTGATAGAGGAAAAATTGGCAGGTGGGTGGAATGAAGCAGGGGTGGAGGTATTCCTGGCTGGAGAGTAGAACATCAAAATGATAAAGAGGCAAGCATAATCTATTTTTTAACATACACAGCCCTTATATTCATGTCAGTTATAGGGAAATGCATACACCTTCTTTTTGTATACACACGCCTTCCAGATACAAGAAAGTGGATGCATTTAGCAAGAAAAGAAGCATATGCAGTGCAAGCATTCCTGGGGTTATAACGAACATTAACAATAAGGATAACTTGGATTCTTATATTAATTACAACCAGGATCACGTTTCATAATGGCCTTACCCCCTTAAAATAGGTGGATGGACTTTTTAGCTGGATGGGTGAGGGAGACAAGTTTAAAAAAAAATACGGTTGACCAAAAGCATACAATTTTTACTAAAAATGTAGAGTGTGTGTTTGTGCTGACATGTTATTTACATCACATGTGGAAGGCTGGGGGGGAAGAAAGGCAGTCTCTACTTTTTAACTCCAGGTTGGAAACAATGAAACAGTACATCAAACAGAGTATACAAGCAGCTATGGCCTTAAGAAGGAAGATATTTGCTAGCTTTTTATTGGAGAGTTAGATTAGAAGTTGAATTTAAGATGGTCTTCATATCTGTTTTCAGCTTTAAATGTTTAGTGTAAGAGAAATACAAATGTGTGCACCTCATCTTAAAACACCTTTTCTTATATAGTCCATCATTATTTAGAAAAACAATAGACTATCCTTATCATTACACACATAAATTCTATCATATTATGTTATTCTGAATTAACATGGATTTGTGCAAATGTTCTTTTGGTTTGTATATTGTCATGCATAGCTGAGTTTCCCTTTAAATTTAGTAAAGTTCAGTAGAACCTACCAGTTTTGCCTGTTTTGAAACTAGGCAAACTCGTAAGTTTATGAGTTTTCCAACCATAAATTAGTTCTCAAAACTCCTCCTCCCACTTGCTCAAAATTTAGCACAGTCTCATGAATCTCAGCAAAAATGGCTAGAATGTTGAAATTATAATAAAAATTCAACCCTGGTAAATTGTTCCTGGCTTAGTTACAAAAGTTTTGCAAAGTTTTGCTGTGAACACCGCCAGTTAAAAAATATCTGTAAGTGGAAATAAGCAGTAAAATTAGTAAATTCATACCTGAGTAAATTGGGAGTTGTAAGCACCAATGAGGTGAGAAAAATAGTATAATAAGACCTTAAGAGACTAAAATTAAAGGCAAAAGCCCTCTATAAAACAAACAAGCAAAACAAACAGTCAAACTGGAAAATATGCAAATCCAAAACAAATATTAGTGAAAAAGGAAAACATGGAAAGCAGTCATACCAAGAGATTTTAGGTGTGACTGTGGGCAGTAAATTTGACATGAGTTTGCATTGCAGTATGGTAGCAAAGAGCCACACCGACTGAAGTATTTAACACTGGACTTGACACAAAGCTGGAAAATGTTGTACAGTTAGAAATAACAGAGACCTGTGGCACCTTATAGGCTAACCGATATATTGGAGCATAAGCTTTCATGAGTGAATACCCACTACATCAGACACATGAATACCCACAAAAGCTCATGCTCCAATACATCTGTTAGTCTATACGGTGCCACAGGACTCTTTTTTTCTTTTTACAGATCCAGGGTAACACGGCTACCCCTCTGATAGTTAGAAATGTTTCATGGGCAGGGGGATGGACTAGATGCTGTATGTTTTTTTCCCATCTCCAATGTCTATTATTCAGTTTCACATGGAGAAAGTCACACAGTAGATATAGCCCAATCAACTTGCATGGTTTGTGGCTTGGTACTAGTAAGACCATCATTATGACGCTGGCAGATCAGGTGCCAGCTCACGCCAGAGCCCTATGCCAATTCACTTGTATTAGTGTAGGTCAAACTGATTGTTAAGTGTATAAGAGTGTACCGGGTGTTTAAACTTCATGAGAACTACTGGGATGTTACTTGCACTGTTCTCACTTATGTATCCTATTATAATGTAGTAGCAAACATTTAAATTGTTTTATACGCCTGTACCTAAATAACTCATCAAACAAGAAAGAAGCCTTGTGGAATGCAAATGAAGAACTTTTCTATTAAAGTGCTAATTTCAAAGGAAGTGGTCATTATGTGTGATGAACGGCAGTCAAAGACTCAAAATACAGTCCTCACTTTCAAACATCAAAGGAAAAGCCCAAGTGTGTCAGCTTGTTTTCTGTGAGCAGAAGCTGTAAGTTTAGATTCAAGGAAAGTTCCTGCATCTCTGGAGTGTTTGGACTCTTACAGGGAAGTGTACCAGATGCAAAGTGGAGATCCCCAAAGACAACCTGAGTACCCTGAAAAGACTTTTGGGAAACTCGTAGTTTATAACATTACTTCCACCATTTGGAATTATAAAATGTGACTCACCTGTGTATCTATTTTATCTGCTTTAACCTCTCAACAACTCACTTCCTTTTCTTAGCTAATAAACCTTTAGTTAGTTAACTATAAAATTGGCTCCCAGTGTTGTCTTTGGTGTAATACCTAGAGTACCAATTGATCTGGGGTAAGTAACTGGTCTCTTGGGACTGGTAGTAACCTGATGTGGTGTGATTTTTGGTTTAAATGACCTTTTATCACAAAGTCCAGTTAGTCTGGGTGGCAAGATAGACTGGAGAGTTTAAGGGTACTGTCTGTGATTCCATGGTAAGACTGTTATAGTGATCCAGGAGTTCACATTTGTCACAGGCTTGGAAAAATCTAATTATAGAACATACCATCTGTTTGGAGTGTCTGCCCTGTTTTCTGACAGTCTTCCCTGAGGTCAGCACTTTTCAGTTGTGACCCACTCCGGATAGCATGACAATTGTCATGCTTCCCCCCCCCATATGTACTGTGACAGACCCAGACCAGTGGGGTACAGAAGTCTGGTAGGGGGCAAATATACTGGTCACAGGATGAGTAGTTTTCTGTTCCCTGAGTGACCAGAGCAGGGGCTGCACTAGAGTAATCAGGAACCTGCTAGAACCAATTAAGACAGGCAGGATAATTAAGACACCTGGAGCCAATTAAGAAACTGCTAGAATCAATTAGATCAGGCTAGCTAATCAGGGCCCCTGAGTTTAAAAAGGACCTCACTTCAGTTTGTGGCGTGCATGCAAGGAGCTGGGAGCAAGAGACACGAGGACCTGAGAGTGAGAATACATATTGCTGGAAGACTGAGGAGTATAAGCATTATCAGGCACCAGAAGAAAGGTCGGGTGGTGAGGATAAAAAAGGTGTTGGGAGGAGGCCATGGAGAAGTAGCCCAGGGAGTTGTAGCTGTCGCGCAGCTGTACTAGGAGGCACTCTAGACAGTTGTAGTCCACAGGGCCCTGGGCTGGAACCCGGAGTAGAGGGCAGGCCAGGTGTCCCCTAAGCCTCCCAACTCCTGATCAGACACAGGAGGAATTGACCTGGACTGTGGTTTCTACCAGAGGGGAAGGTCTCTGGGCTGTTTCCCAACCCACATGGTGAATCTGTGAGGTGAGCAAATCCACCAATAAGTGCAGGACTCACCAAGGTAGAGGAGGAACTTTGTCACAGTACTCAAACACTGCAATGAAGTACATTGAAGCATTGCTGTTCTGATTACAGGAAGAAATCCCTCTAACCAAACTGCTATGGCCCATTTCTTTTCACTATGCTTAATATGAAAAAAAGTTCCCAAAACATTAAAAGGCCATTAAATCCTGGGTCTTGCCATTTAATAAATTGTGAGTTGTATATGAGAATCAAGGCACTATAGAAAGCCATTTGCTAAATTTAAATGAGTTTTAAATCATGCAGTATGCCAATAGGAGCTTCTTTCATCATGAAAAAGGGAATATGATGCTTTAATCTGCAGAAGCTACATTGTAATAACAAAAAATGTCAACTTCTGTTGACCTCCATATTACAGATGGAGAACTAAGATAGGAAAGCTAAATGACTTGTCCAAGATTATGCAGGATGTCTGTAACAGAGCAGGGAATTGAACCAGATTTCCCAAGTCAAAGAGTACCATCCTAATCACAGAACAATTCTTCCTCTCTGGATGTGAAAAAAAATGTAGCCATGAAATGTACACACCTCCGTGTGTGTACACAAGTGAGCTTCTACTTCTACACTGAAAATTTGATCTGGAATGGCTAAGTAACATTAAAAGATGGTGATGACATGCCTGGAGATAATATATGCAATCTTTTCTAATTCAGCTGCTGCTAGCCACTTCCAGAAGGCTGTTCCATGGGGCACAGTACATCGTAAAATGGGGAAAAGTGTTCTTTGATTGGTGATGTGTGGTGAGATTTAAGGAAAAGTCCTATACTTAAAGGGAGAAACCTTAAAGGAAGAAACCAGTTGAGTTCTACAATAAAGCTAAAAAATTGTTCTAAAAACCTAGGCAGATATGAGGAAAGAACATTCTTTCTATAGGTTTTTGCAATCGTCCTAAAAATTATACAGCAGAGGTAAAATTTTATGTCAAAATACCAAGCATCTCTTCCCCTATACTTATGCCAAGGACATATTAATAAATCTTCTCTGATAAAATGAGCAGGATTTGGAAACTAAATATAAGATTAATGCACTCAGAATGCAGAAAATGGAAAACGACATCATGTCTTTTTCTTTTTATTTTACTACAAAATGTAGAAAGAAATTTATTCATTCTTTTGCTCAATAGCAGTGAATGAAGAAAGAAACTAAACTTAAGTGGCAGCTACGGCAAACCAGAAATTCTTTACAGTGGCCAAACAACTGTACATATGTTTTCATTTATTTCAGAATACTTTGATGTCTTCATAATAGTAAAGCAAAGAAAAAAATTAAAAGTTAACATTCACTTTATTAAAACTCAGAAAGTTATAATCAAAATATGCCAAGAAAAATAAATAAAACTATTTTGCCCAGATTTGGTGTTTTATTTAGGATGGATTTTATTTTATTTCATTGCACTTGCAAAAGTAAAAGGAGAGTTGCATTGTAAAATATACACCATTATAATAATTCTGGTTCTTCTGTTCTCTAGACCTGACTAAGCCTGGAGAGAACAGAGGTGCATGAATCAAAGTTTTTGGAACCTTAAAAAAAAAAAAAAGTTTAGCTTGGGTTTAGTTTAAGGGGTAGGCAAAGTCTTTTGTTGTTTTTAAACCCAACACTGTCAAGCATTCGGAATTGCATCACACCCAGTTCTACTAGTCTGCTGGTAATTAATGATTCTGATCTCACACCAATTTTACGCTGATGTAATTCCACTGATTTCAAATTGAAGTATTACAAGATTTACACTGGTGTAAGCAAGATCAGAACTAGGCCCTAAGTTGCTTCCTCTAATGCAGCTGAAATATTTGAGTCTTCAAAGAACATTAAAATTTTTTTGACACTGTTGGTAGAAGATGGAACCTTTTGCCTCCACATGAGGTTGCCAGCTGTATGGATTTCCTTGTTTTAAATGAGTGATCAAAATACCCACAACATTCTTGTGTTTTATCATTTCATGAATGTGCTCAATATTTACATAATGATTTCTCTCAAAAGATGAAAGAAGAATGAGAAATAAATAAATAGTGATCTCCCTGCATAATGACTGTACCTTTAAAGATGGATCATTCAGGGTGATACTTGGCTGCATCCAATACATCAATATTTATTCAGCAGACAGAAAGTCAATTTCACTATAACTTACTCTGTAATAGGAAGCAATACAGTAAAGAATGTGCCAGGAACAAAACATGTATACTTTTAGTAGGTTCAATTACATCTTTTATTAAAAGAAAAAGTCTTTAATGAATTTAATGAATTCTCTACACATATGATAAAAGGGAAGGCTGAATAGGTATGGACCTAACCAACTTAGAAGAGTTTGCTGATATCCAATCACTGAGAAACCATCAGGCAAGTCAAGTATTTTGAATAGTCAACTACCTTGAACATAAGAGAACTTCCTGAAAGAAAACTTCCAACTTATGTGAGGATGATGGCCTATATTTGTCATTACTTCCTATTTAGAAGTAGCTGATACTATAGGGTAAACTGGACATTTCTGAGGTACTCTAAACTATCAATAACCTTCAATATGAAATAAACACATCAACTGAAGTCAGATAAAACATACATTGACAGCAAAAATGAATAAATTAATGTATTAATTAATGTCCTCTGAAAAAGGGAAAGAAAGGAGATTTTAAATCTACAAGAACATGCATACATATTGATGTTAAGATCTTAGATTTTACTGCCCATGTTGTCTCTCAGAATCTGCACAGTATGCTTAGGATACTTTTATCCAATATTCATACATTGGAAATGTATACAAATACAAATTGAAATATTTCCATTGGCTTGCCTGTTTTACAGTAATTTTGTGTACACGTGCAGGTGTATAAGGACAAAAATACCACATGGCACAGTTCTCTGTTATCTAGCACATTATATTAATGGTCTCAACTGATACAAAGTTCAAATTTATTCTCTAGGACAGGGGTCAGCAACCTCTGACACACGGTTCGGCAGGATAAGCACCTTGGCGGGCCGGGTCAGTTTGTTTACCTGCTGTGTCCACAGGTTTGGCCGATCGCAGCTCCCACTGGCCGCGGTCCAGGCCAGTGGGGGCTGCAGGAAGCTGCGGCCAGTCCGTCCCACTTCCAGCAGTTCCCATTGGCCTGGGATGGCGAATTGAGGCCAGTGGGAGCCACAATTGGCCGAACCTGCAGACACGGCAGGTAAACAATCTGGGCCGGTCCACCAGGGTGCTTATGCTGGTGAGCCACGTGCCAGAGGTTGCCAATCCCTGCTGTAGGGTATGGTCACATCAGGAAGATAAGATTACATAAGAGATAACAATACTTGGATACTGAACTTCAGCCTCCAGCTTTAATTGGGCCTAAAATATAATCTGAACATAACCCTCCACCTCCAGTATGAAAATGCTAGATTTTTTGGTAACTCAACCATCTTGGAGTGGTTTGATTCTAATAAGTGTATTACAGGCAGTTCACAGAAATCATGAGAGTTGAGATTTCCCACAAATACACTTTTAAACACAAAGAATTTAAATAACTCCTGATGGATCACCTGGTTCCAGTGAACCCAGAAATCACTTACAAGGAAGAAACAGGCAATCTCTCAACTCAATATTTGCACACACCAAATTAATCCGTACTTGTTTTCAAAGGGCATGCAGCCTTAGAGTATTAGTTCATATCAGAGGGGCTGACCTAGACTCAATGCCCTGAAACAGTGTTTTCCAATACTGCTTTTTGAAGCTCCATTCTTTCCAGACTGACATTCTGTACACTTAGAAGGATTTTTGAGGGACTGACATCTGAGCTATTAAAAATGGCATTTTGTCATAAGCATAGTCATGTGGTAAATCTCTCACTAAATAAACTGGGAAGGCTGCAAGTATTGACCAAGAAAGAGGACTGTGGAAGTGTTTCTGAATTATATGCAGAATGATACAGGTGTATTAGAGAAGATAAATTAGAGGAAGTGCCTGGATCCCAGTGGGAGGCAGGGCCAGGATTCCAAAGGATTAAGCAGGGATCTGGAAAATCCTCTGGGCTTTTATTTTATGTCACTGACAAAAGAGAATATCTAAGGGCGGAAAAAAAGTGTGAGATTCTAAAAGTAGGTAGTTAGAGACCTATGATTTCCTGATAAAATACTAGAAATTTTAATTAGGGATACAATCTGGGGAAAGGGTAAAGTGCATAAAGGCCAACAGAAAAAACAAAAACAAAAAAACAATTGTCATAGAATTTTTCATAAAAGTGCCTCAAAAGGGAGATGAAGACAAAATACAGTAGTAGATGTAATTTGCCTTGATTTCAGCAAAGCGCTTGGTAAAGTATCTGACAAGAAGTTAATCCCAAAGATCAAAGGTTTATGAAACATTGCCAGTATGTAGACCTGTATATCAGGCTGGTTGATGGGAAGAGAAGAGAAAGTTAGAGTAAACTGCATTGCAGCTTTGTCAAAAACATGCAGAATCTGGCATGTTCAATAACATGTATTAGTACAATGTACAACAGTATGGTGTCTAAATCAGCCAGAAAACTAGAGAGCTCAGGAGACTAGTAAAAGGTTATGTGACTCATTCCCATCTTCTACTAATAAATGCATTTTGCTCTCTACTCAAATTTAAAACTCGTTATTAAAGATAAAGAGCTCTACTCCAGGGTCATTGGGGGCTGTGCATGTCCCCTGAAGCTGTGGAAGAAAGTTTCCTGCAGGCTGCCATGACTTCCACACAGACTTCAAGGTTTGTATACTTTATATTTGGATATCTTTTATTTTGGGGAAAACTACTAACAACCCTCTATATAGCTTTAAGAGTGGGAAGAGGCTGCTTTTAAATCTTTTATTGCTGGTAGTATGTCTAACAGCTGTCATGTTATTTCCTTAAAGAAACTGAAAGAATTTATGCCCATTGTTAGCTCAAGGGAGGAGTTCCCCCTGGGAAAGATCTAAGATCCTGGTTGAGGCAGGTGGGGAAAGTGCTGCTGCATCATTAAACCTGAGGCTATGAACTCCTTCAGGATATGCCTACAGTGTTCACTGCTTTCAGCATTACATAGAGTACTTATACCACATGGCCCCAACTCCACCATGGATATACAGCTGTGTAAATAGTGGTGCACTACTTAGGTAAGTAGAATAAAAAGACACTTATGATCCCTGTATGTACCCCACTATATACCCTAGAGCAAGCGTCAGCAATCGTTCAGAAGTGGTGTGCTGAGTCTTCATTTATTCACTCTAATTTAAGATTTTGCGTGCCAGTAATACATTTTAACGTTTTTAGAAGGTCTCTTTCTATAAGTCTATAATATATAACTAAACTATTGTTGTATGTAAAGTAAATAAGGGTTTTTAAATGTTTAAGAAGTTTTATTTGAAATTAAATTAAAATGCAGAGCCCCCTGGGCTGATGGCCAGGACCCAGGCAGTGTGAGTGCCACTGAAAATTAGCTCGCGTGCCGCCTTAGGCACATGTGCCGTAGGTTGCCTATCCCTGCCCTAGAGGGCTCTCTACTCACCCAAGCAGTGCCTCTCCATCTACACTGCTATTTTCAACAGTGTAGCATCTCACTGCCTCCACGCTGCTGGAGTCTTTCCCTGCCACAGAGAAAGGCTCTAGCAATGGCGAAAGGGTCCTTCAGTAGGGAGCTACCGGAGTCTTTCCTGCCACTGTGAAATACTCTGGCAGTTGATAAAGGCTCTGGCCATGGAGCAGGCAGCCGGGAAAGGCTCCGCCAGCTCCCATTGCCTGGGTTTCACTGCCAGGGCCTTTCACTGATGCTTGTAGCTATTACACTGTGTGTATGCATTGTTTTTCACAGCTATGTGTAGCTTCACATACTCTACACACCACTGCAGAGAGCAGATTAGGTGTTTGTGGGCCAAAGCAAGTAGGGCCCCTCCCCACCCCTTACACCTGCAGTTCCCCCTACTCCACACAGCAGTCCTGCCAGGGAACGGGGTTGGGGTGCAAGGCCTTCCCCTCCACTCCCCAACCCCACTCCCCAGCAGGAGCACCAGTTGGGAGGAGTGGGTCAGGGCACAGGGGCAACCATTTTTCTGGGGATCCCCCAGTTGGCATGGGCTCCTTGGTCCAATGACTAATTTGCCACTGCACTGCTGCAGAGGTGTGCAGTATATACATGGCCTAAGCGGACAGAAGCTGTCTGCACCAACATTTTATTAGCACTGATAAAACAAGGTGCCAGAGGGAAGGTTTTGTTTATGTTTCACCAACAGTCAAAAGAACTCAAGTGAGAAAGAGAGAGATTAGTTGCTGCCATTTTGAGATAGGACCCCCCATAAGAAAATACCCCATAATAGCAGAATATGTGAATTAGTGCTGTCAACATATTTTATTCGAACACTTCTGTGTATTTCCAGCAATAAATCCCCCTTCATTTAAGACCTATGTTTGATCACCCCATTGATCCCGGCCCAACAGCATCAGCAGAGAATCCTTCTCTTTTAGGTCACTGATTCAACTCTAGCCCAAGTCAGCAGTTACTAAAAGCCATTATCAGCTGTCCATAGTGCACACAGTAGGAGCTATTCCTTTGTTTACTATTAAGTAAAGAAGGCAGAGGTTGAGTCAGTACGATGACTCAATTACTCTCTCACTTTTGATGCCAATGTTGGGCACACTGGTGATGGAGGTGGTGGGGAACTTGCATAGATAGTAACTGTTTAAGCAGCACGTGTTCTGTGGCTACCAGATAGTCTCCAGCTGAGGTTAACCAAGCGTCTTTCACCAGACTTTAATATTAAATAATAAAATTACATCTCTGTTTTCTTCTGTTAGGATTAATGGGCTGTTTAAACATTTAACATACCAAGGACCCAAGTGGGCTCCACATGGGTCTGAGGCTCTGCCTACATGGATCCAACTGCTGGATTGGGAGGAGAATTTGAAATAAAACTTGCCTGTTGATGTTACACATGTTTCAAAAGCAATTATCGCTACTGGGCTCTTTCACAGTGGTTTTCTCTGTACAAGAACAGCCTGCCCAAGCTGATCATGAGAGAATACCTTTTTCCCTGTATTACAGAAACAATCTGAATTAAACCATGTTGAGTGCATATCATAAACAGATAGCTAAGGGTTAATGTCTCTTTCACCTGGAAAGGAGTAACCTGAAACACCTGACCAGAGGACCAATCAGGAAACAAGACTTTTTCAAATCTGGGTGGAGGGAAGTTTGTGTGGGAGTTCTTTTTTTTTTTTTTGTCTTCTCCCTGTACTCTCTCGGCTATGAGAGGATTTTTCTGCCTCCTGCTTTTCTAATCTTCTGTTTCCAAGTTGTAAGTACAAAGATAGGAAGACCATAGGTTTGTTTTTTTGTATTTATATGTGTGTAGTTGCTGGAATGTGTCAAATTGTATTCTTTGTGGATAAGGCTGTTTATTCATATTTCTTTTAAGCAATTGACCCTGTATTTGTCACCTTAATACAGAGAGACCATTTTTATGTATTTTTCTTTCTTTTTACATAGAGCTTTCTTTTTAAGACCTGTTGGAGTTTTTCTTTAGTGGGGAACTCCAGGGAATTGAGTCTGTAGCTCACCAGGGAATTGGTGGGAGGAAGAAGTCAGGGGGAAATCTTTTTATGTTAGATTTACTAGCCTGACTTTGCATACCCTCTGGGTGAGGGAGGAAGAGGAGAGATTAGCTCTCTCCCGGTACTTGTGTTTTCCAGGACTGGAAATAGGGAGGGTGGACTCCCTCTGTTTAGATTCACGGAGCTTGCTTCTGTGTATCTCTCCAGGAACCCAGGGAGGGAACACCTGGAAGGAAGAAGAGGGGGGGAAATGGTTTATTCCCCTTTGTTGTAAGACTCAAGGAATTTGGGTCTTTAGGGTCCCCAGGGAAGGTTGTTGGGAGGACCGGAGTGCCCCAAAACACTCTAATTTTTTGGGTGGTGGCAGCTTTACCAGGTCCAAGCTGGTAACTAAGCTTGGAGGTTTTCATGCTAATACCCATATTTTGGACGCTAAGGTCCAAATCTGGGATTATGTTATGACACTGCATCCTGTAGGAAAGCAAACTCGGACCTTTAAAGCTGCAGTACACAAAAAACAAAATCTTAACGATTACATGGTTATAGTACATACACCACAGCCACAAAATATTTTATTACTAGTCTAATAGTAGGTTACTTAACAAAAATCTCCATTTTACTCAAAGTAACCAACCACCAAATTCATTAAATTTGTCAAACATTCACTTGCAAATTGACATCAAGCATGACATCAGCTTTGCCCTGGATGATAAGAGGGGTTTTGTTTTGTTTTTTGGCCAAAGTTATGAATAGTTAAAAACAGGAATGAACTATATTTTAAAAATCATTTCTCCATTTTAAACATAGTATTGTGAGTGTGAGGTAAGTACGCATGAGGTAGTGGAGAGAAACTGTTTCCAATGGAATAATATATGGCTATGTTTTCCTCATGATTTTCTGGAATTACTGTTAATGAAAAGAGCAGAAGTCAAATGTTTTCAACAGGTCCCATGTATTTAAAGTTTGTGGATCCAAAAATTATTGGCCATCTAAGAAGCAAAACTATAATAAATTACATGAGCGATCCATGTTTAGCCATCCAAGGACATAACATATAAATAAGTTTGTTTGTGTATGCTTTTATACAGGTATGTATGTTCATTAATGCATGTGTGGCATCGGCCACTGTCGGAAGACAGGATACTGGGTGAGATGAACCATTGGTCTGATCCAGTATGGCCGTTATGCTCTTATGTTTGTGAGTGACTACACAAACACATTTAACATCTTAAGATATACTGCTCATAGCAGTCTATACAGGGTTAAGTCTGGTCTTTCTACTGACTTTCATTAATATTCAAGTATGAGAAAGGCCACACAGACACAGCATATTTATTCAGTGGTTTAGCAAACAAAATACATAATTATGATACTGATTCCCAGCTAGTATTATAGCACTACATCCACAATACACTGCTTTACAGTTATTTGATTGTATATGTTTCTTGTATGCATTACTTAGACAGATGCCCTATGTTCTGCAGTAATCATCATAAACAAACTTTATAATGATTAGTGTTCTTTTTGTTAAAATAATGTTATGTGTGCATAATTTCAAATATACTGGACAGAAATTTCCTGCGAAATCCCTAATTATAGGATTTGTTTGGCACAGGAAGTCTCTTTCCGAAACTGCTTTCTAATATTTGGAAAGAACATGATATTTTAGTTTGGTAAGAACTTCCACACTGATAGAAAACAGAAGCCTGCATTTTGGAATCAATCATAAATGAAGTGCAGTATACTGAGGTGCTTTACAATAATAGCTTTTTCCCTTCCATTTTTCTCTTCATGAATAGAATATTAACAATAGAAATATTGTCATTTATATAAAAAAGTAAATACTCACATTTGACAAAATATCTTGGGAAACCATATTTCATAAATATGAATACTAATTGCCGCTGTTGTTCAAAGTCAAGCTTATTTGGGAGGTCTGGATAATCAGTACACCTTCACCTTTCTGTGAATACCTAATGAAACGCTAAAGGCTTGCTTCTAAGCAAATCAGCTGCTGTCAAGAGATTTTCATTACTCAGACATTGATTAAGCTATCCTCTGGTTTACCATACTCTCATTTGCTTTGAAGTGCTGATATGTGTCCTTTAAACATATCTCTGCAGAAATATCTATTACAGTGCATGAAAAGAAAAGTGGGAAACACTGTCAACTTTTTCAACATACCTGAACCAAAGTTTTTGAGTAGCTTTGTATTTATTTAGTGCCAAATGGTTATTTGCATTATTTTACATGCTTGTTTTTCTCACTAACAATTGAAAAACTCCCTTAAACACACAGAAGAAATGTCACTCTATCGTTATCTAGGCATTTCTTATAACAGTTTGCCATGTACTGCCATTGGTCCACATATTGATATAGGGGAATAAGCCTTTTTAAAAAAAATAAAAATAAAGTCTGTACTGGTTTTAGTACAACTATTATTTACCCACTGAATAGTAAATAAAAGGCATTCTCAGTTGTTCCCTTAACTATTTATAAAACAAACATGCAAACAAAAATAAAATCCTAGTGTTAACTCCTGGCTCAAACCTGTAGCATGTGCTGTATAGGGTTGTTGTTTTTTTCCTGCTTTCAAAAAAGCATCTTATTTTTTTTAATTTTATCTTCAGAGATATGAAATCAATCATTTTTTCTTCATGAGCAGGCCATAGAATTCTTATTCTAACCATCAGATATTTAAATCGAGTGCATCTATTCTAATCACAGCACCATCATGTGTAAACTCCTGTCACAGCAATTCTTCCCTTGTTGAACTATTTGCCAACTTTCTGTAATGGGACTTTATCCAGCTCCCAGTGAAGAAATAGGCTTTTAGGGATATCCTACACTATTCCTGTTCTCCCTTCCTTTTATTTTTTACATTTATTAATTTATTGGAGATTGCACCATGAAAAGGCTACTATTTTAATAAGAAATCCATACTGCACTAGATTTTCACTTAAAATCCCATTAATCTCTGGTGATTCCTTTCCCAAAACAAAAAATCTTTCCATGGAAAATAGTGGAATTATTCTTTCTTGTGCATTTAGGACCCAATTCTGAGATTTGCTGAACACCTCCAACATGGTACAGAGAAGCCCTCTGCTTTCACTACCCTCAACAGAAGTTCAGAGCACTCAGCACCAGACAGGTGTCATGGCCACATAATTTCAGATACAGCAGATGGAAGCAGTGTTTAAAAAACTGCCCATTAGGCATAATCCTGTATACCCTGCAATCCCAGAACTCCTAATAAAGTCAGCAAACATACTGAGTGTTCAAAAAAATTGGATAGTAGGACCCTCAATGCAATACTATTGCAATTTCCTTTTTTTCTTTTTAATGTGAGGGCTTTTACTATGTAAGATACAGGTGTCTACATGCAATTTATTGACTATAGAAAATACGAGCTAGAAAAATTTCTAGCACAATGTCCTTTCTCTCTTCATTCCCCTCTTTTCTCTCTCCTTTAATTTCACTTAGAACCACGAGCAAATGCAAGTCTTTTAAGCGTTCCTTTAAATCAATATTTTAATTTAGTACTATTCTGCTGATCTAACAAGATTATTTGACTGACTACCAACTAGCAAAACAGACAGCAAAAAAAGAAGTAAATCCAATGAGCCCCAGTCTGATGGAGCTAATTGGATGCTGGCAGATAAGGTGGAACTTCTGTGTTTTTACTGCATTGGGGATAATAAATTAACCATATTTGTCAAGTACAATATGAAAGTAAATAAGGTCTGAGTCAACAAGCTACTTAGGTGTATATTTAAATACAGTAGTCCTACCGAAGTTAGTGGGACTGCTCATATGCTTCAAGTTAGGCATGTACATTCTGAATCTGAATGCTCCCCACACTATTATATGTTGCCTAGGGCATGAACAAGACCTACTAAAAGACTGTCTTCTTCTAGCCTTGGTTCCATCTATCTATATGGAGTTGGCTATTCGAGTTTTCCTCCTCCATTCCAGTCTGCCTGGAAGTAGTTCCTTGGAAGTTCTGCAGCCAGTCAAATCCTTTTATATGACATCCATCCATTCAGTTTTGATGAGCCATGTGCACCTTCTGGGGTATCAAAGTCCCCCGCCCCCGGATCCAGTTGGCATTTTCTGTGCCACTTCCCTGTAGCTGGCAGAGGAACCCAGACCCAACCGTTCATACAGAATCCAGACCAGGGATCCTCCAATCAGCAATCAAGGCCTGCACAGTCTCTAACCTCACTGCTCTTTCTCGGAGCTGCTTTCTACTCCACCTTCCACAGGCTCTCCTCTCCACCCTTCTGTGTAAACCCTTCCTTCAGAGCCAGGATCCTGGTTTCTCTTCCTGGGTTTCCTCCTTTTCCCTCTCTAAGCCCAGAAAGTGACTGTATAGTTCTACATTGCAGCCCCCTTTCTTTCTTTTTTCTGGCAAAGCAGACTTTACTGAATAGTCTACAGCAGGAGTTGGCAACCTCTGGCACGCAGCTTGCCAGGCCAAGCACCCTGGGGGCCGGGCCAGTTTGTTTACCTGCCACGTCTGAAGGTTCAGCCAATCGTGGCTCCCACTGGCCACAGTTCGCCATCCCAGGCCAATGGTGGGAAGCTGCAGCCAGCACATCAGTCATAAACAGATTGTTAAGGGTTAATGTCTCTTCTACCTGTAAAGGGTTACAAGCAGGGAACTGGACACCTGACCAGAAGACCAATCAGAAGACAAGATACTTTTAAATTGGGGTCGAGGGAAGCTTTTGTGTGTGTTCTTTGTCCGTTGTGTGTTCTTCTCTCGGAGGGTCTGAGAGAGACCAGACATTACTACAGGCTCTCTAAGTTTCTTTTCAAATAGTAAGTAAAAACAGGCGGTTTAGGCTTTTTGATTGTTTTACTCTATTTGCAATTGTGGATCTGACTGGGTAACTTTTATATGTGTAGTTGCTGGGAATATTTTGATTTGTAGTGGTACTGGGGGGAAAGTCGCTTTCTGGTGTCTGCAAGCTATAGGACCCTGTAATATTTACATCTTGAAGTTACAGAGATAATTCTTTACTTTTTCCTTTCTTTTATTAAAAGATTTCTTTTAGAGAACCTGATTGATTTTTTCCCCTTGTTTCCCTTGTTTTATTCCAGGGGATTGGGATAACTCACCAGGACGGGTGGGGGAGACGGGAGGGGGGAGAGAGAGAATCTCTCTCTGTTTTCCTTGAATCTGTTTGCCTCTTTGTGGAAGGGAGATGCTTCTCTGTATGGTGATTTAAGAGGTTGGATCAGTATCTCTCAGGATAGCCCAGGGAGGGAAATTCTGGGAGAGGGAAAGGTGGGGGAATGGTTTATTTCTCCTTGTTTTAAGAACCCAAGGGATCTGGGTTCTTGGGGTCCCCAGGGAAGGTTGGGCAGGTCAGAGTGCCCCAAAACACTATATTTTTGGGTGGTGGCAGTGCTATCAGATCTAAGCTGGTAATTAAGCTTAGAGGATTCAGGTGCTAGTATCTCATTCTCTGAACTCTAAGGTTCAGATCTGAGAGGGAATGCTATGACAACATCCCTCGCCCGCACCACTTCCCACCACCCCCATTGACCTGGGACGGTGAACCGCGGCCAGTGGGAGCCACAGTCCACCGAACCTGCTGACGCAGCAGGTAAACAAACTGGCCCAGCCCACCAGGGAGCTTAACCTGGTAAGCCGTGTACCAGAGGTTGCCAACCCCTGATCTATAGCCACAACTGACTAATTCCTTAGTACTTCGTGGTTTATATTCTCGTGCTCTGGCCTCTTTCTTTCAGATACCATAATAATGCCTTTGCAATAAAACTCTGTTTCCCTGATGTTTTTACTAAATGACAATATTATTTTTGTTATCTGAAGACATTTAAGTTTCTCAAAAAGTGTTTCCATTTTTTTTTACCAAAGCCCTTACATGCCCATAAAAGATAATCAATGGTTTCTTCCATCTTACAGAGTACACATAGTCTATCTTTTTTTTTTAAATAAACAGACACAAAGATTTTTGTTTAAGCCAAAATGGCAAGTTAGTATGCTAAACAAAAGCACTTCATTAGTCTTATCCAGGCCCTGAAGTATGTTGTTATCCTCAATGCTAGGGTACGATTCAAAAACTCATCTTCCTCTTTTTTCATAAATCCAGGGGTTTTTTAGTCCCCTTTCTGCTGCAAACATCCAGGCTTTCTACTTTAGCCAGCTTCTCTCCCAGCCAGGTTTTATCAGCCACTAGTTATTTTCAATCAAGTCAGACACTCCACCAGGTGCTGCCTATAACCCCTTCAAGGTGGGTACTGGTGAACACCCCATCCTAGGTACCACCTTCCCTGAACTGTTCATTCTGAGCATGGTCCATCCATGTACTCCCAAGCATCCATCTTAACATTTTCATTTGGAGTGTGCAAAGTCAATTTTCACAGCTTTTCTATACATACATATATATATATATATATATATATATATATATATATATATATGTATGTATGTATGTATTTGGTTTATTGTAATAGGTTTATAGATTTATATTAAAGTAAGTTTGGCTGTAATGCAACAGAACTCCAGGCCATATCCTGTATGTTAAGCTAAGACAAAGTTAGCACATCTATATTGAGACTTTTACCCAGAAAAGTAAAGGTGACCTAAATCTTGTTATCTAAATAGATAAGTACCCACACCTATGTCTATGACCTTTTATCTAGACCAACAGACAGTGGAGAACTGCATGTACCCACAGACTTTACAAGTACATCACAGGAGACTGATGTGTGTACATACTTGTCATCAATATGCACATATATTACCCTTTCGGGTAAGCATACCCTAACATTTTGTGGTTGAGGAATGAAATTTGGGCATAAGAGGAAGGATTTCCGGCACTTTGCCCTATAAAAGAGGTGACCCAACTCGACAGAGTACTCCATTCTTATTTACTCCACTCTATCATTTCTATTCTTACTTCTTCTGTTTTTACTTTATCTCACTATCTATTCTATCTATCTGTCTACGATGACTGCTACTATTAGTAGGCTGTACTTGTTCTTCTTAAACTTTAAGTTTCAAAGGAACTAGGCTAAGTTGGTTTCTCTAAGTTTTATTCCTTATTTATTAGGTTTTGATTTTAAGTTTAAGTTAGTCAAGTAAATCCTAATTTTGTTTAGATAGCTTTTAACATTACATTCTTTTAAGCACTGCATCGCTCAAGAATTGAGAAACCTGAACCACAAGGCTGTTCCTGTGTCTCTTAACACCAGGTTATCCAGGAAGGGTGTGAGTATATTAACAAAGCTTTGTTGCATATAATACTATATTATCATATGCATCTTTTGAATAGCAGTAATTGTAACTTTGTAATTGATTATTTTATCATTTACTTACTATTATTGATTTTAATATAAAGTCTTTACGACTATATCTGTCTCAGTGTGAGCTTCCTGTCATACCCCTGAGGGTCCTTTGTAAATTCTGTGGAGCCTGATTCAGGACAAGAACTTTTAGCTTCTGATCAAACAGATTGGCGAGCCTAAAACCCACACTAATTAATATTAATGATTAATGATTAACATTAATAAAGTAAATTAAATCAAATAAAATTGCATTAATAAATTAAATTCCCGTATTATCCAAATTAAAATTATCAGTACACTCTAAATCAGGCTACAGTTGTAAGAGTAACTTTTTAGTTGTTTACTGATCTACTGTAGGGAAGCTGCAGTTACCTCTAGTGGTGGTTAATCTTAGCAATGTGAGTGAAGTTTGCTTCTGGATTTGTAATTTAATATTGTGTTTATTAAAAATTTTTGTCAAGGGAGAGCATACAATAGGCGCTTTCTTGTCTGCTATATAAATCTAAATATACAATATATACATAAAATTAAACTATATTAATCAATTGGATCAATAACATTCTATAGTATACTAATGCAATACAAAGGCATTACAACTAGCAAAATGGTAACAGATAACTAAATAGTTTTTGCACTCAAACAGCACCTTTCAGGCTAGGCATCTTAAGTTGGGGGTACACAGGAAAAAAGTTAAAATCCTTACAAAGAACATTTTAGCTCAATAAAATGCCTGGGAAATTATAATGAACCAGATAGTCTTCTTCTTGTTGTTTTTTAGTAATAAAGGAAAATTAAAAAGCTTTTTATAAAAATGAAGCACAAATGTCAGAGAAAAAATACACTTTATGTTCTAATCTTCAAATAAATACTACAGAGATGCTAGAAAGGGGAAAAAACGTAGTTAAAAATCTGGTGTGTAAACCAAACAGTCACCATGAAGCATTTGCTGCAAAAATCCAGAATGATAAGACACACTGTGGATTACTGATTATTGCACTTTAATTTTTAAATGAGCTTAGACATCTGTGAAATTTAAACCCCAGGGCCAACAATTTCTGTGACACTATGTTAAAAAAAGAATAAAGCTTTGACATGCAAATTCCAGTTTTACATTGTGTCAGAGCAGGTAACCTTGTGAACAACCTTCATATAGGCCAGCCCTCTCCACTCTGACTGATGTCTCCCATATGGATCTTTTCCTTCTCTCCTTCTTTCCAATCAAGTTGACAGTAATTCTCAGTTCATTTTCTTAAAAGACTGATAAAAGCGAGGCTGGACCTGGACCTGTTATGAACATCCCATATACTTTTGCTACTTATATTTCTTTCATTTGGAGATAAGCAGTTACATTGCACTAGGTGATCTTAGCATATGATGTGTTATTACAGAAAAAAAGGGTATTGCAAATGTCAGTTTATAACTGGGTCGTTAAAGTCAGGTCATGATATTTGAGAATTTGATGTTTTTAACCTTTTCAGGAGTTAACCAATACACATTACTGGGTTTATTTGTTGTTTTGCTTAAAGAGTTTTATTTATCTTTGGATGTAGAAGCACATATGCACTAAAAAGCAATGTCATGAAAAATTAGGTTACATTAGATAAACTCTGCATGTACTGTTAACATTGATGGAATCATTTTCAGTAGCTGCTTTGAGATTTCCTCAGTTATTTCAGAGGAATAAATTTTAACTTCATATGTCCAGAAAGAAATATTGAAGTCATTTCCCACCAGGAGAAACTGAGTGCTGTCTTCTTGAGAATGGCTCCTGCCTTGTCTATTCCTATTCCAAATCATAGAATCATAAAATCATGGAAGATGAGATTTGGAAGAGACCTCAGGAGGTCATCTAGTCCAAACCACTGCTCAAAGCAGGACCAACCTCAACTAAATCATCGCAGCCAGGGCTTTGTCAAGCTGGGTCTTAAAAACCTCTAAGGATGGAGATTCCACCACCTCCCTAGGTAACCCACCCCAGTGCTTCACCATCCTCCTAGTGAAATAGTGTTTCCTAATATCCAACCTAGACCTCCCCTACTGCAACTTGAGACCATTGCTCCTTGTTCTGTTATCTACCACCACTGAAAACAACCAAGATTCATCCTCTTGGGAACCCCCTTTCAGGTAGTTGAAGGCTGATATCAAATCCCCTCTCACTCTTCTCTTCTGCAGACTAAATAAACCCAGTTCCCTCAGCCTCTCTCATAAATCATGTGCCCCAGCCCCCTGATAATTTTTGTTGCCCTCTGCTGGACTCTCTCCAATTTGTCCACATCTTTTCTGTAGTGGGGAGCCCCAAACCGGATGAAATACTCCAGATGTGGCCTCACCAGTACTGAATAGAGGGGAATAATCACTTCCCTCAATCTGCTGGCAATGTTCCTACTAATGAAGCCCACTATGCCATTAGCCTTCCTGGCAACAAGGGCACACTGTTGATTCATATCCAATTTCTCACCTACTGTACAGGTCCTTTTCTGCAGAACTGCCACTTAGTCAGTCGGTCCCCAGCCTGCATCAGTGCATAGGATTATTCCTTATTCTTAAGTGCAGGACTCTGCAGTTGTCCTTGTTGAACCTCACCAGATTTCTTTTGACACAATCCTCCAATTGGGGTAGGTCACTCTGGACCCTATTGCTACACTATAGAGTATCTACCTCTCCTCCCAGTTTAGTGTCATCCGCAAGCTTACTGAGGGCAGAATCCATCCCATCGTTCAGATCATTAATGAAGATATCGCTCAAAAACAGCCCCAGGACTGACCCCTGGGGAACTGCACTTCATACCGGCTGCCAACTAGACATTGAGCCATTGATCACTACCCATTGAGCCTGATGATCTAGCCAGCTTTCTATCCACCTTCTAATCCATTCATCCAATCCATAATTTGCTAAAGTCAAGGTATATCACGTCCACCACTTTCCCTGTATCCATAGAGACACTTAGCTCATCACAGAAGGCAATCAGGTTGGCAAGGCATGACTTGCCCTTGGTGAATCCATGTTGACTGTTTCGGATCACCTTCCTCTCCCCCAAGTGCTTCACAATAGATTCCTTGAGGACCTGCTCCATGATTTTTCTGGGGACTGAGGTGAGGCTGACTGGCCTGTAGTTCCCCACATTCTCTTTCCCTTTTTTAAAGATGGGCACTATATTTGCCTTTTTCCAATCATCTGCGACCTCCCCCAATCATCATGAGTTTGCAAAGATAATGGCCAATGGCTCTGCAATTGCACTAGCCAACTCCCTCAGCACCCTCAGAGGCATTGCATCTGGCCCCATGACTTGTGCACGTCCAGCTTTTCTAAATAGTCCTTAACCTGTTCTTTCACCACTGGGGGCTGCACACTTCCTCCCCATACTGTGCTGCCCAGTGCAGCAGTCTGGGAGCTGACCTTGTCTGTGAAGACTGAGGCAAAAAAAAGCATTGAGCACTTCAGCTTTTTCCACATCATCTGTCACTAGGTTGCCTCCCCTATTCAGTAAACATCTCACACTTTCCCTGACCACCTTCTTGTTGCAAACATACCTGTAGAAACCCTTTTTGTTACACTTCACATCCCTTGCTAGCTACAACTCCAGTTGTGCTTTGGCCTTCCTGATTACACCCATGCATGCTCCAGCAATATTATTATACTCCTCTATAGTCATCTGTCCAAGTTTCCACTGCTTGTAAGCTTCCTTTTTGTGGTTAAGCTCACTAAAGATATCTCTGTTAAGCCAAGCTGGTCGCCTGCCATATTTACTATTCTTTCTGCACATTGGGATGGTTTGTTCCTGCACCCTCAATGAGGCTTCTTTAAAATACAACCAGCTCTCCTGGCCTGGACTCCTTCCCACCCCCCAATATTAGACTCCCAGGGGATCCTGCTCATCAGGGAGTCAAAGTCTGCTTTTCTGAAGTCCAGGGTCTATATTCTGCTGCTCACCGTTCTTCCTTTTGTCAGGATCCTGAACTCGACCCATCATGGTCACTGCTGCCCAGGTTGCTACACACTTCTACTTCCCCTACCAATTCTTCCCTGTTGGTGAGCAGCAGATCAAGAGAAGTATGGCCCCTAGTTGGTTCCTCCAGCACTTGCACCAGGAAGTTGTCCCCAACACTCTCCAAAAACTTCCTGGATTGTCTGTGCACTGCTGTCTTGCTCTCCCAGCAGATGTCAGGGTGACTGAAGTCCCCCATGAGAACCCAGTGCCTGTGATCTGGAAACTTCTGTTAATTGTCCGAAGGAAGTCTCATCTACATCATTCTCCTGGTCCTGTGGTCTATAGCAGATGCTCAGCACGACATCATCCTTGTTCTCAACTTTAAACTTAACCCAAAGTCTCTCAACAGGCTTTTTTCCAATTTCATACTGGAGCTCTGAGCAATCATACTGCTCCCTTACATACAGTGCAACTCCTCCACCTTTTCTCCCCGATCTGTCCTTCCTGAACAGTTTATACCCATCCATGACGGTGCTCCAATCATGTGAATTACTAACCAAGTCTCTGTTATTCCAGTCCCATCATAGTTCCTTGACTATGCCAGGACTTTCAATTTTTCCTGCTGGTTTCCCAGGCTTCTTGCGTTCGTATACGGACACCTAAGATAACTAGCCAATTGCCCTGTTTTCTCAGTATGAATCAGGAGGCCTCCCCTGTTGCACCTCCTCCTTGTATTTTATGCTGGTACCCCACTTCCCCACTTATGTCAGGGCTTAGGTTTCCATTCCCCGGTGAACCTAATTTAAAGCCGTCCTCACTAGGTTAGCAAGCCTGCCTACGAAGATGCTCTTCCCTCTCTTCGTTAGGGGATCCCATCTCTTCCTAACACTTCTTCTTCCTGGAACAACATCCCATGGTTAAAGAATTCAAAGCCCTCTCTCTGACACCACCTGTCAGATCTAAATCAACTGGAAAAAGAGTATTCTTTATTCTAACAATTAAATGTGAATATTCAATAAAATAATTTAATTTGAAAATGGTGGTATCAGGATCTGGATTCATATTAGGTTAAGAGTCCATCTGAGGATAAATCAAGTCTCGTGTTCACATGAAAAGGCACCAAATGGTGAGTTTTCTTCATGTGACTTCAGCCCCCAAGTGATAGTCATCTCACTATTCTTGCAAGATTTCGGTTTTGCAAACATTTCAAGTGCTTGCAGATGGAAACCAGAAAATAGGTCCCTTGCTGATTTTGATCTGACCTGGAGTCAAAACTCAATGGGAGTGGGATCTAGAATGGTGGATTTGAACCCCAAATCCTTCCTCCATTCTGAAATTCAAATGATTTTGGACATGAAGTGCTGGTTTTGGTCCTTTCTTGTTCTGAATCACTCACAAACTATCTTAGAAGTTCTTGACCCCTTTCCACAGAAGTTACATATAACGCAGGCTACATGGTATTTGAGGTACCATGCACCAGAAGATCATGTACATTTGCATTCTCCTTCAAAAAATATGAAAGAGTATACGTAAAAATTGAGTTTTTCTAACTTTATATTATTTAAAAGGTTTTGACTTTAATTTTCCAAAAAATAGGTTTGATGAAAAATGTTCACAACCTCCTATAAGACATCATTTTTAGCTGCTAATGAGATAATGTTCCAGAAGGCCTAGTAAAATGCACATATATAAAAGTACTACTAACATCCTGACTTAAAAAGAATAAAAGGAATTGATCAAGGGTCTCAGTGACATATATGTTAACTGTATCTTGTAGCTACTAATCACATATAATGAATAACACCATTGGTATGTGGGCTAAATGCAAGTCCAACACCAGGAATTGAGTTTCTGCCAACTCTAAAAAAAGAGTATTTACTGTATTGGTGATATTGAAACCTACCTAAAAGATGCAGTTGACAATGTAATACTAGAGAAAACTGCTTGTATACTTTTTCTGCACTATAGATGAACACCCTGGAAAACATTCTGCAGTAAGAGAATATCTACAATTATGCAACAGAAAGGCTAGATATCCAAACTGTTTAAACCAGTCAAGCAGTTCTCAACCCTAAACTACCTACTGTACATGATTGCACTATGATAGTCATCACTTATTTGTGAAAGAAATTGCATAAAATTATCTCACAGCATAAGCAAACATGTAGTAAAAATAACATGACAGTAATGATTCTGAAGCAGTCAGGAAGAGCTGAACTCCAGCAGAGAATTGTTACTATGTTGAGAAGGTGAATGGGTGAATTTTGAGTAAGTTTATTTTTTTAAGGGAAGCCTTTGCTTCTTATTAGCAAAGTAAACTCTGCACTCAATTGCTGAATGAAACACAAGTAGCCACAAAGAGCTAGTACTGCACAAAGCCTGCAGCAGGAAAGATAGTCTCTTTGAACCACCTCGTGAGGTATATTATTGTTTCCGCTACTCTTAATGTGGGTATGTTTACCCCAGTATGCAGACACACACAATATTCCACCTCACTGGGGCCTTTTCTATACTAGGTTTAATTTTTTTCTTGAAATATCACAGCATTCCTACCACTGGTGGTGTCCGTGGTGGTAAACAGGATGGGAGTGCTAGTGAAGAAAGGGTTCTCATAGCCACTCCACTGACATTTTAATCTCTTTGTCCCTTATACCTGTTTGCAGCAAGGTACACAACATGATGCTTAAAACAACAGTGTAGCAGAAGCCTAGTCTGTACTGACACATCCTTTTCTGAAATCAATTTCCCTCTTCCCTTGCTTCTCACTGTGTGTTTTGGCCCACAGAGCCTATCAAGGTAATAGGATTTGTTTGCAGCTTGATCCAACTCTCTTTTGAGGTCTTTTCAGAATCTTTCCATTTCCTTTAACGGGAGTTGGATTGGGCCTTTATGTAGCCTTGGCCTATTAATCTGAACCATTATTGTATTGGGAAGAACTTCAGGGTTTTTATTCCTTCTGCAAGGGATGATCCTCCTGCCAGACTTCAGAGGTAAACCATTTCAACTAACAACATTTTAATCACTTCTTCCACAGTATCTAATTGTTGACTGCTCTAACAGGCAGTTTCAGCGGGTGCATTTCCATCAAAAATAATTTCACTAGATCATCTACATAATTGAATTGACTGAGTTCTGCTGCATCATGATGTTTTCTTTCATTACAATGACAGCTGTGATATATTACAAGTCGGTGACTTGTAGTAGTAGGAAAAAATGAAAAAAAATCTGTAAGAAAAAAGCTTTCCATTTGAACAATAATTCTTTAAACCAAACAGCAAACAGGAAAGCTGTGACCCTATGCTACAGTAGGCAAATACATATGAAATGTTGACTATTTTGTTTATGAATTACCTGGATTGTTTTTGGGCCATAAAACATATAATTAGTCCAAAAATACTTTTGGCGTAATAAACTGTCTCAAAATGATATGCCATATGGAAATAGAATAAACACTGACACATGAGAGAAACATATTGTGTTTCTCAGTTTGGTATCAGTGGGGTTGGTATACTGAAGCTCTGTCTGTTAGGTGTGAATGAATTTTACTTTAGTATTTGCCATGTTCTTTTACTTTAATTGTTATCAGGAACACTTATCTCAGAGCAACATGAAGTTAATATAAATAGAATGTAAAATATGAATCATTCCAATGCCACAATGTGTAAAGTTAACACATAACCTTTTAGAATTTGTGTTTAACAATTAACAAAATTGCTACATCTTAAGCAAGGCATATGGAGCGATGTACAGTGATTTCTTCTAACTGTTCTGATCAAGGACATCACTATAGTTTCAGCATTATGCTATCTTTAGACATAGTATGTGTCTGTATTGCAATGGCTTATATCCATACATATGTGGAATAATGTTCAAAATAATTTATGATCGAAAAACTTTTGCCCTGAATATTACACCTTCCTGACACACCATAACACTAATTTCCCATTCTGAAGATATGATTGCAAATAGAATGGAAAAGGAAAATGCCAAAAGTATATATGCTGTATATACGCAGTCAAACTGCAGTTCTATTAAGTGAGTAATAAGAAAGAAAGGCAGTGGATGGGGCTTGGGGGGATAGTTTAAAGCTATTCCTGTGACTGCACTGACATGTATAATACACATCCAATGGAGATCTTCTAAGATCTAATGGGAGAAAGTCAGACACTGTATTTTTACAATATTGACATTTGATTTTAAGAAGTCAAAGGTTTTTGCCATATTGTATAACTGAGTAAGAGAGTCAATGCCAAAACTGTTGTTATCATATTCACAAAAATAGAGTGTAGTAAAATGAAGACATCAATGTACTCTTTAGATTTCCTTTTTTAATTGAATAATATTTGCTAATAAAAAAGAATCACAGTTTCATTAAACACTTGAATCTGAACTTTGGGTGATTGATTCTGGGCCACCTTTGAACTCTCACTGTCTTGACTAATGGAGCTTAGGTTCCAAAATCACTTAGGGTCTTTTGAAAATTTTACCTTAAGCAAGCAATCTGCTGATAACTAGAGCAGGGGAAGCTAAGCACATGTACAATTAAAAAGCAGACCTGAAACACCTCCTCTGTGACCTGAGCACTCTCCTTAGAAACTCTGGCTTTTGGTCATTTTCACTAATGTGCTTTGTGTATCTTTTCAACCCATATTTTTATTCCACAATTCTTCCATGTACGCATGTACCATAACAGAAATCTCAGTACAATGTACTCATGTGTATGTGATCATGGGCTCTTGGTGGTGAACTACATAGTACCAGTGAACATACACATGATCCTTCTTCACTCACTAAGCTACAGAGCCTTGCTGCTTTAACTCACTGTTTTTTGTTCTCAGTGATATGTAAATCAGTGTTCTTTGGGGGGAGGGGGAAATGGTGAGATATCATCACATATTAAATTTGTGAACTATCGTTAAACCATTATCTACCCATGAAGCAAAAACTAGTAGTTTCACCAGTCTAAAGGTATCAGTTACACAACTGTTATAAGCCCAACTGTTATCTCATTTCAAATTCAAAGAGCGTGAAAACTGCCTATACTTTTCCAGCATTGTTCATCTTCTGTCTAATGATGGGAAAGGAAAGTGGATGAAAAAGCAGGGAAAATCTGTTTTAAAAGTAATTGTGAGGAGACTATCTAGAACAGAATTCTCAGTGAGTTTGAGCAGAATGCTCAGACATTCAACTATGTCATTTTAACTGCCTAGATAATGTTTTAACCCATGTGGGAAGAGCAGTTTCTTTATTGCAAACTTTAGGCCAAATCCTGATGAAAATGAATGATTTGCACTCAACTCGGACTGCCTCCAAAGTGCAGATGGATTCATAGGGAGAGCCTATCAATTCTTACTCTATATTTAGGTATACTTCTGTCTATGGGGTGAGTTCTTCCTTTCTTCATTCAGTAATACATTGAATGGGTAGTGACCAATCTGACCTTTAATCCACTCCATGAGCAGAAAAATAAAATTAAATAGGAATACACACCTGCTTTAATAAGTTATGTTAGTGGAAACCTTGACCAAGCACCATGAGATAATGTTTAGGATATTTCAACATCCATCTTTGCTTAGGTAGAGCAGGTAGTTTTAATATGACAGCACATGAGCTTTCAGGATCTGAAGTGCTTTGTATAGAATTGGTCAGTTGACGAATTTTGTATGGACATAATCATTCATTTTCAACTTTGCAAATAGACATTTGGTCATCTCTGTTTCAAACTGCATTACCACAAGTAAAATTAGAATCATCTGTGCTTTAAGTTTCAGGGCACCTTCTGTGCACTACCTCCTGTTACATATTCATTAATCTTCACAACAGGATTATTTGAAGAAAACCATATCATATTTACTATTTCAATATCTTATTTTGATTTTTACATTATAAATGTATTATCCAACATACATCAGGTAGTATGTTTCTTTGAAGACTTATAATGTTACCGACAGATGTCAAAGTGAGAGAATTTATACTTGTTAAGTATGTTTATGTGGCATCCATGATGTTTGGGTATGCCTATTTTAAATAGCTTTATTGTGCTAAATGTAATATTCAGTTTCAAATATTTAGACCAAAGTTTCAAACCTTCCTTATCAGGCCTCCATTTTGTGAGTGCAAAATTGCTACATTATTTGTGCCTGAAATATACGCCATTTGGCTATTTGTGCCTCTATGTGCACCCACAGATCAGAGACTGTAGCCCAGGGTTTCTCAAACGGGGTCGCTGCTTGTGTAGGTAAAGCCTCTGGTGCGCCGGGCCGATGTGTATACCTGCTCCATCTGCAGGTCCGGCTGATCATGGCTCCCACTGGCCACGGATCACTGCTCTGGGCGAATGGGGGCTGCTGAAAGCGGTGCCAGGGGGCTTTTCCTACACAAGCGGCAACCCGTTTGAGAAACCCTGTCGTAGCCACACTGGGCCTGATCCAACTCCCATTGAAGTCAGTGTGAGCCTTTCCATTGACCTTAATGGGAACTGGATTGGGCTCTAAGAGACCTGAATTACTGGCAGTGGCTCCAAAATGCATTCCTGGAGAAAAGGAGTTTGAAAATGTGGTATTGAAATAGGAATTTTGTTACACCCTTCATGTAATTTTTGTAACAGTTTATAGATATTTTAGTGTGCCAATATAAACTGTCATAGGTTCCAAAATGCAAATCCTGTCTTAAAAAGTGAGACATTGATGAAACTCCCAGGGCAGACATAGGAACAAGCTGATTTATGTGACCCTCTCAATCTATCTTAAAAACTGATGTGCCATTTGTTTTCACTTTCGACCACACACCAGATGTGCTTTGATACACGTGTTTGAACAGCTAACTAATATTTAAAAGTGTCATTCTAGCATATTGTATGAAAACACACATTTGGAATATACTGTAACATCCTTTGAATCAGTAGTACCTGTCAAATATAATGTTTAAAAAGTGAAATTCAGCCAACTGGTTAGCACTTGGTTGAGACAGCAATGAAGACCCCATGTTTTTCAACTTTAAGTAACAGCATATTTTCAAGTAAAAATGTGTATTTATAAAGAATTCCATTGATTCAGTGCCCTCACTGAAGTATAACCAATATTGTTGTCATTCCTTCACCCAGAAAAGTGAATGGTCGCAGATTCACTTTCAAATATTTAAATTAAAAAAAAACAACTCCTTATTGTTACAACAAAACAAATATACCTTCAGAACTGCCACTGGAAAAACTGTCAGTCAGGCTTATGGTTTATTTTTTCAAAGACTAAAAAGTTTATTTTAATTACATGTGGTTATTTTTCTTGAAACTGTCCTTAATGTTACATATTATTTTTTAATGTTAAACCAAGTATTTCCAGCTGAGACAGAGGGAAATATAGTCGTAATTCAGTTTCTTCCTCAGAAAGAAAAACATTACATCTTTAATTTTGAAATGGTACTCAAGATGAATAAATATTTAATAACTACAGAATTATATTCAGAGTAAACTACAGCTGAATGAGGAATGTGAGGATTTGTAACCTCTGGGGTACTATGTACTTAGGAAGGTGTTTGACAGAAGTGTTTCATCTAGACAAACTTATTCAACAGTCACTCAGAAATTAAATATAATTTCACTTTTTTGAAGACCCCAAATAGAAATGGGCCAGAGTGAAATACCTAATACCATCTGTAATGATGTTTTCTGAGTACCTTAGCTGCAGGCAAAGTTTGCAAGAAAGAACCATTCAACTGCCAGACAATTCCAGGACAGATCTACGTTTATTCACAGTTTCAGGCTTCTATAGCACAGAGCAGTACCAGGGAACTAGAAGTGACCATCTCTGCAGCAGTCACCAATTGTTTTTAGCAGAAAATGAATAGAAAAGGTACTGCCATAATACTCAGTGGTTAGTTTCTGTTTTTATAGCTGCTCTTAGTGTTTAACCGTTCATTAAGTAAAGAAAAGCAGATATTCAGTAATACATCTGATTTTCTCAAGTTAGCCTTTATAACTGACATCTTCAAGAGGTTTTTTTGAGACACTAGATGTAATATCAACAATTGAGGAAGTATTAGCTGTACAACTCCTTCCTTAAGGAGTTGGCTGATGTTATATATTAGGGGCAACTTCTTCTTTTGTGATTTTCTCCTTTCTTAGAGAACCTTCATATAAATTTCCAGAATATAATATTTAATTAACATTTACACTACTATATCCATAAGAACAACCATTAATAAAATAGTCGAGGGGAAAACTGCTAAGTGGATTGTTCTTCAAATTTAAAAAATAATTACATTTCAATTTCATAGCTGCCAAATAACCGCAGCAGTAAATTATAACTTCTCAAATATAGAGTATCTAGTATTATATACAATATAACCCACAAGGTGGGTTCGTGGAGTTGTATATCTGAAAGGTATATATACCATAAATATCTGCTTTGTATGATAAAGGTCTTACAGAGGTTTGTGGAGGTTTGACTGTCACCTGTAATGATAAACCATTGTGTGCTGTATAGGCCCACAGGCATGGCCATGAAGATAAGACTGTCAGAAAGCCAACTGGGTATCATAAAGGCCTACAGATATGCACATAGGGTTGATCACATAGAAAACAATTGCTTATTGTAATATCAAGTTCAGTATAGCCATTAATTTAGGGCCAGTATTTCAAGAGTTTATACTGACACCATAGTAAGCATCAAAAACTGGGCAAAAATTTAAATGGGGAGTAGTAATACATTAATGCTCGAATTCTAGCAAGACATTTCCAAAAGTAGAAAATACTTCCTTCTGTACCCTTCAAACAGCCAGAAACTCTTGTTTCATAGAGCTCACAATGTAAGAGGAACTGAGTATCAAAGTTTCTCCTGCCTAGACTGTTGAACACTGAGCTCAGTACAGGTTGGGTGCTGCCACCAGTCATGCAGTGTTATATATATTCTACACAGAGAGAGAGAGAGAGAAAAGCACCTTGCCTTCTTTGGCATTGTAGATGCTGTATACCAGGGATCAGCAACTTTTGGCACACGGCTTGCCAGGGTAAGCATCCTGGCAGGCCGGGCTGGCTTGTTTACCTGCCGCATCCGCAGGTTCGTCCAATCGCAGCTCCCATTGGCCGTGGTTAACCGCTTCAGGCCAATGGGGGCTGTGGGAAGCGGTGCGGGCCAAGGGATGTGTTGGCCATCGCTTCCCACAGCTGTCATTGGCCTGGAGTGTCAAACTGCGGCCAGTGGGAGCTGCGATCGGCTGAACCTGCAGATGTGGCAGGTAAACAAAGTGGCCCGGCCAGCCAGGGTGCTTACCCTGGCAAGCTGCTTGCCAGAGGTTGCTGAGCTCTGCTGTATACCCTGGCAATCAACACAATATAAAACCAGATACTGGAATATAACAATATAAAGCAAAGCAAGAGCACATCCATCTATTTATTTTAGGTACTTATTTAATCCCCATGATTGTAGTATCTGAATGCCACCCCATCTATAATGTACTTCCTCTCAGAACCCCTTGAGAAACTGGGAAACACTATCCTCCTTTCACATATGGGAAATGGAGGCAGAGACGCTAAGGTCCAGATTTCTAAAGGGATCTAGGCATCGCTTAGCTAATTAGAGCAATGCCTAACCCCTAGGCAACCAGCCACCTAGTGAAATTTTCACTCTTGAAGGAGTTAGGCAGTTCTATGGTACCTACACTCCCTATGGAGTATATGGACCTAGTTAAGCCAGGGCTGCTGGAGGGAGAGGGGGCAAATGGGGCAATTTACCCCAGGCCCTGGGCCCCACAGGGGCCCCCATGAGAATATAATATTCTATAGTTTTGCAACTTTTTTTTATGGAAGGGGACCCCAAAATTGCTTTGCCCCAGGCCTCCTGAATCCTCTAGGTGGCCCTGAGTTAAGCACTCAAGGAAAAGATTTTCAGAAGCTGGCCAGCTGAGCAGGAGGCTGCCTTAGCTACCAGGAATGAAGTGGTAAAGAGAGGAGCAGGGCTTAGAGAGAGAAAATGTCTGTGCATCTACATGGCGAAATTAGGCCCAGAATTTTAAAGGGATTTAGGTACCTAAATGGAGAGCTAGACACCTAAGTGACTTGTTCAATACCACAACAGAAGTTGTGACCCTAACCAATGGACCCCCTTCTTCCTCTCACTGACCCTTTCTCTAATTAGTTTCAAAGGTCTGAGTATGGTTATACTTTAATTTATGCAGTATTTCCTTCTATGTATACTATTCTTAGTCAAACTTTCTAATTTTGTTTTGCTCAAAGTTAACCCTACTGTCCATTTTGTAGCTTGTGAAATCACACATGTATCTTCTTGGCATAATTTCAGTTTTTTTCTAGCTTGAAGTTAAGCATCTGGACGATAGTTCTTCAAATGTATTGAAAACTTAGCCTTAAAAATGTCACAGCAGCAATCTCAATGAGCAGTGTTTTTATTTATTTATTTTTGTAATTTCTGGTGACTTCCTTCTTTAATGAAAGAATAACATATTGCATGGAGCACTGAATTTATTTTAATTCAGCTAGAATCCTGGCACTGCTGATCCTCAGGAATGTATTTTATTATACATGCATTTACCATTCATTAACAGCTTTAACTTTACTATAAATCTTTCATTAATACTCTGTTGCTATCCAACACATTATTTAGGGTTCAGTAAAAGATTGTTTAAATATTTGTCTGACAAATTTAATCATTATCATCCTTCATAACTCAAGGGCTACTTTTCCAATTAACCATGCCTACATATAATTTGTTAGTACAACCTTCATATTGTTTCAACAATGCATTTGTAATAATCTTTTTCTGGGGGAAAAAAGCTTCCTAGTATTCATTTGTACTCTTCCTTACACTCTTACTTATTTTTTAACTGGCCTCTTGATAGGGAAATGTCCAAGAAAACCTCAGGATTGCATTTTTTCCTTATGCAAAGAAAACACACACACACATATTATGAACGATTTTTGGTTTTTGATTAAGGCAAACAGCAACAAGAAAACATGTAAACATTCCACAAAAGAGCACATTAAAGGATCCTTTATTGGCGGTAGTATCTCTCAGGACAACATAGCTATGATCTTTGCACAAGACAGAATTTTAGAAAAATAATTGTAAAAAATACAAAAAACAAAACATATCACAGTTTTTCTACATTAAATACATGATGATAGAGGAAGAGATGTTGTTGTTTTAGTAGATCACACTTTTCCTGCTGAAATCAATAATGGAGACCAGTGTACCTTATGGTATTAGGAGACATTGTGCCATTACAAGATACATCTTTCAGATACGATGTAATGTCCTTCCAATCGGTTATGGTTATTAAGGACGTTAAGGCCCTATTTGCATATATACAGGTATCCCAACCACATTACAGTTTTGGTAGTTACAGTCTGCTTATTGAAATACCCCCGACACTTTCTGACTAAAGCTGCTGTTGCACACTGCTAAACAGTTGCCACCTTTCTCTCTGTGCCTTCATTTCAAGCACAAGTGAACTGTTTTCTATATGCTGTTTGAAGTTTTGGAAGCCTTACTTATCAAAAACAAGTTCTATATATACGTAAGGTAATTTTTAATATTAAAACTTTTTTTTTATTTGTATGCTGCTCATGCTGCTCCGTGAAATCCTGGCTGCAGGGAAGTCAATAGGAATCTTGCCATTGACTTTACAGGCCCTAGGATAACACTCCTTATGCTTCCCAGAGGGAACTAGCTATTTTTTCCCCACCACACACTACTGTTACTGCTTCAAAGACCTTTGCTTTATTTGTTGCTTATTGTTCTCTCTTTCCAGTTTTCCCTTCAGGCAGAGTGAAGGAATGGTCTCCTCAAACTCATTTTACATTTTCACTAAGGCCTTTATAAGCAGGTTTTTCCTGATGACATACCATTTATGAACCGCTGAAGTTTCTTTGTGACCTAAAGTGATGAGTTCTTAGCTCTTTACAATGCATTACCTGAGTAGTCAAAAATGAGAGCACTCCTGGATTCTCTGCCAAACACTTCTTATCCCATATACTGTATTTGCTGCTTATGTTATTTGAGGATAATTGTCCAGATCTCAGCAAATGTGTATTAGTGAAGGGGAGGGATTCTGAGCACCACTTAATGGGATACAGCACAGGGAACAGAACATGCTGTCAACACAACACAAAAAAACACATTATGTTAAGTAAATTCTAGTGGAAATTAACACAACAGATCACCACAACATGCTTATTCACTAGCTCTTTTGTCATATTAGCTGAATATATCACCAAAAATCTTAATAAGTTGGGGTCTCTCAATTTGTAGCATGAATCATATACAAATATTGGGCAAAACTGCAACATCACTCTGCCTTCCCAACAATAAAGTTCAGCAGTCCCTCCCTTAGACCAATAGAGTTTGGGGCTCTGCCTAGGGTGGCCAGTGAACACAGCCCCAGAACACAGGACTTCTAGAATGGCATGGGCCCACACCTACTTATATGATCCCAACTCTGCCACCGTGACCTTGCTTGCAAAGTGTGTGTCAGGTTATGCCGCATCGAGGATGCCATTTTGCAGCATGCACCACCTCATTGTGACCTTGCACACACAGTGCCAGTGAGGACAGAGCAGTGCATGCTGCAAAATGGCTTACTTTGTGCATAGGCAGTGGGTTATATGGGCTCGAGGTGCCCGGGCTCCAGGAATATTCAGGGCTGGGGGCCCTGCTCCAGCAATATTTGGAGCTGGGTCTCTCCCCCGGCTCTGCCTGGATCGGGTCCCAGCCCCGGCCCCTACGGGTCTCCCCCCACCACGTCCCTGCTTGGTTCGGGTTCCAGTCCCGGTCCCGGCCCCCGTGGGTCTCCCCCCACCGCCTTGCCCCTCCGCGTCCCTGCCTGGAGCGGGTCCCGGCCTCCGCCTTCCACTCCTCCCTCTACGTTCCCCCTCTGCCGCGTCCCTGCCTGCTCCTGCTGCCCGAGTAGAGCCGTTCCCAGCAGAACTGCTGTCTGCTGCCCCAGGGTCCTAGCACCTGCCATCTGCTAATGGCAAGGCAGGCTTACCCTGCTCTTCTGCCCCAGCCCTGAGCCTCTCCAACGCCCCAAACCCCTCATTCCCAGCCAGAGCCCTCATCCCTCTGCACCCTGATCCTCATCCCCAGCCAGAGCCCTCATCCCTCCGCATCATGAACCCCTCATCCCCCTGCACCCGAATTCTCAGCCCCAGCCAGAGCCCTCATCCCCCGCACCCTAATCCTCTGCCCCAGCCAGAGCCCTCATCCCCCTGCACCCTAATCCTCTGCCCCAGCCCTGAGCCCCCCCGCAGCACGAACCCCTCATCCCCAGCCCCAACCCTCATCCCCCTGCAACCTAATCCTCTGCCCCAGCCCTGAGCCCCCCCCCGCAGCATGGACCCCTCATCCTCAGCCCCAGCCCTCATTCCCCTGCACCTTGAGCCTCTGCCCCAGCGTGCACCACCTCCCCCTTCCTACACCCCTACCCCCAGCCGAGCCTGCACCCAAACTCCGTCCCAAAGCCTGCACCCCCACCCCCTGCCCCAGCCCAGAGCCTGCACCCAGCACCCAAACTCCATCCCAGAGCCTGCACCCCTCACCCCTTCCTACACCTCCACCACCAGCCCACAGCCTGCACCGCTCACCCCTTCCTACACCCCCACCACCAGCCCAGAGCCTGCACCCAAATTCTGTCCCAAAGCCTGCAGCCCTCACCCCCTCCTGCACACCCACCCCCTGCCCCAGCCCCGATCCAGCACCCAAACTCCTTCCCAAAGCCTGCACCCCTCCTGCACCCCAGACCTGCCCCCTGAAACCCTGCCCAGAGCCTTAGGCAGGTGGAGGCGGAGTTTGAGGGGGCGGAGTTGGGGGGTGGGTTCTCGGCACCACCAACATTTCTACAAACTTGCCTCCCATGACTTTGTGTATCCATTACAATAGTGGATAAAACTACATCTGGTTTTATATTGGTACTGGACCAGGACAAACCTTGCAAAAACAGGACTGCCTTGTTCTATGGGCAGAGTGTTGGGCAAAACCAGGGGATCACCGTTGTATGCAACAAAGAAACATGGGTATGGTTCTGGGGTGGTTGGGTGGGTCAATGGAATGGCAGTTCCTGTGGGAATCCTAATTACATGTGTAGGGAAGATTGATGGTACTATCAAGGGGCCAGTCCTCCATGCAGATGGCCCACAACAACTCCTCCTCACCCCACAAAAAACAAAACAAAACAAAAAAAACCTGACCAATCTGCAAGAGAAGATATATGGAGCTTTCACCTTTTGCCCCTACCTGTTCTAATTTGGCCCCTGGTATTTAGAATTTATGTAGCTTTGAAGGTGACACTATATTTTATATCAAACCTTATTTAAGCAACACAATTTTTTGGTACTTTCTGCACTTTAATGATAAAGTTTCCATCACAAAGAACAAGAACCACCACTACTCCTTTCACTGTAAGGTGAATTAATTCTGCTGCAGAATGGAGTAGAAATCTCCTTTTAGTTCATTGTGGCCCATACATTGTACCTGCACTGTACATGTTTGTCATTTGCTTCTTCAAAAGAAATGTTCCCATTACATGAGATAATTGTTCAAGATATTAGACAGAAGCAGTTATAAAAACTGTTATTATTCTTACTTACCATACTATGCAGTGATGGGCACATTGGTGCAGATAAAATACAAACCAACATGATTCTCTGTATAAAGTAAATTAGATTTTCCCTTTATCCCCATTTTTGCACACCTATAAATAAAGTGTTGATTAAGAATCAATGAGGCTCAAGAACACCACAAACCCGGTGCTCCATCATGCAGTCATGTATTTCCCAGTAGATGCACACAGAAGCTTGAAATGACCATTACAAGACTGTACAGCAGAATTGGGTGTGTGTGTTAGGATGTTTTGCAACTTGTTTCTCTTTTCCTTCACTAACTTTCTTCCATTACGGTGTACAGATTGCAGTATTGTTTTTCTTCCTCTTTTTCAATGTTTTCTGTCATTTTTTTTGCAATGTTAAATATGTTTTTGAAATTGTTCAGTATCCCTCCCCAAAAACACAAACAAACAAACAAAAAAACCCAAATCCTCTTTCATCCCTCTGACCTCCAAAACATTTTTTTTCTGAGTTTGCCTCTCTCCACCTTCTTATCCTATTACTTTTTCTATCCTCTCAGATTACAGGGTATGAATCCACGTCAGTATCAAGATCAATGCTTAATGCACAACAGCTTCACATTTCTGAGTGTCAACCAGGCCCAAAATCAACTGAAGCAACAGACTCCCATGAGAAAGACTGTTCTTGTACTTCATACCTGAAAAAAAACAAAGTCCTGTATAACTCAAAAACAGGCCTGTTCTCAAAAGATTTCCAGCCAAAATTTATTAAAGCAGATTCAGTTACAAAATGGAAAAAAAAAGCTTAAAGAAAATGCTCATAAAATATTACCTACCCATAAGGAGAACAAATATCTGAATTACTTCATAGATAGAATTATTATACAAGATTGGAAAAGCATCTGAACCCAAAGTTATTCACTAACCAAACATTTCTCCATCATTCCTAATTCACCAAAGATGTTGAATGAGCCAATGTTTGATAGCAAGTCAATCCTAATAACATTAACATTTCTGAACGTTTATGCCCATATATTTGCAACTTCTAGATATTTAACCAAAAGGAAACATAACAATTGAACAACTTGCCCAAATAACGCCAATTAAAGCCAATGTAATGCTATGTATTGGCTGCAAACTCTATATTTATTGTTTCTTTACTTGCTTTTTGATGACGATATGTTGTGGGATGTAGACTCTTATTCAAGTTAGGCTCACAACATAATCCTATATCTCCTTACATAATTCCTATCTTTAAAATTTATATATAGAGTGTGCAGCCCTTAACTGAAAGTGAAGCTTTGCTTAAGTCTCTAAAGGATAAACACTTATATGTAATTTCACTGATATTCAGCAGGGGCAACATACGCAGGCTATAGAAGTCCCATTTTTGTCCCATCAAATTATGTTCAGCTTCTGATCGGATAAACTGTTACAAATCACCATTTCCCTTTGCTGGCATTTGTGCTGGGCTAATGGTGTCATCATTGCTCAAGACTCACTGTACTGGAAGTTGCAGGGGTAGTGGGAAGTGAAGAGAAGAGAGGAAAGCCAGGTAATCTAGGCCAGTGTTTCTTAAAGCCGGTCCACCGCTTGTTCAGGGAAAGCCCCTGGAGGACCAGGCTGGTTTGTTCACCTGCTGCGTCTGCAGGTTCGGCCGATTGCAGCTCCCACTGGCCGCGGTTCGCCGGTTCAGGTCAATGAGGGCTGTGGGAAGGGCGGCCAGCACATCTCTCGGCCCGTGCCATTTCCCGCAGCCCCCATTGGCCTGGGCAGCAAACCACGGCCAGTGGGAGCCATGATCGCCGAACCTGTGGATGCAGCAAGTAAACAAACCGTCCCAGCCGGGCCCACCAGGGGCTTTCCCTGAACAAGCGGTGGACTTTGAGAATCACTGATCTAGGCCCTAGTCTGCAGAAGCTCCTATTATAAAAAGAGCCATCCTTATTGACAGCCTTTGACAGAATGTACTCCTGAGTCCACACCCTACACACTATAATAATCATAGTACAAAGAATGTCTTGTGAGGTATCATTTAAAAACTCATAATTTGTTGGTCATTATTGTCCTGATAAAATCTGTGTGGCAACATTGTATGTGAAGTGATAAGATTCCTCTGTATGGTGTTCTTAACACATGTTCCAAACTGATGTTGGCAAACAGCTGTCTCAAACAAAGGAAGATGGGCTCTGTTTTATTTGCATTTATGTAGCAAACAGAGTCATCAAGCAGGAAGGGAAACAAAGAGCACTCAAACAGGTGATGAAAAAAGCAGCAAGGAACATCTTTCCCCATAGACCCTGTTTCCTGAATGTCAGTTTGAAATGTGTTTCAAGAAGGTGACTGACATTCTAAAAAAAAGGGGGGGGACAAACACCCCAATACATCTCCTATCCTCCTTCATGCTCGTTACACTGACAGCACCTGAAGTGACAAGACTTTATTGGATTCTGGGGCAAAGGGTTCCTGACCTAAGACATTTGGTCGGTAAGACTGCTGAAAGTATATGATGAGAAACTTTGCTGGAATCAGATATACTTTGTAGTTAGGTACGTAGCAGTCACATTTTAACTTTATTTTCTTCTAACTATTTCTGACTTTTATGCCTCATTAATTGTATTCACTTAAAATCTCTATCTTTATAGTTAATACACTTGTTTAATTTAATGTGTTAAAGTGTCTGGGAAACTCCATTTGGGTGGCAAGTTATATGCATGTTATTTCTATTAAAGGAATAATAGACTTTATACAAACTTACGTTGTCCAGGACAGGACTGGGCAGTACAGGACATACATTTCTGGGGGGAAATGTAAGACTGGGGGTGTGTTAGGGTCACCCTCCAGTATAACAAAGGCTGATACGAGCTAAGGTGTAGCTGAATGGCTGAAGGACACACAAACATTGCTTGGAGTGACTTGAATGCTGGAGGCTGTTTGTGAGCATCCAACTGCAGGCTATGGCAGCAAGGCATTGTAAAGGGCACCCCAGGTAGAGGGCAAAGGTGACACACCTACCCATTAACCTGGATTGTATCCTGGTATGTGTCAGAGCCTCAGTCGAGATGCCAAGGACTGCAAGGGCAGGGGGAGACAATTTTCTTAGACCCTTTTAAATGGTTCTTTTCTAGTTCAAGGTATGGACAAACTGATGAAGTAATGGGAGGGGTGAAGCTTGCACTACTTAGAGTGCATGGAGCTTGTGATTGGTTTTCAGGCTTTCAGAGTGGTACCATTTACTAGCAATAAATTAACTAAGTAAGAGAAATGGAAAAGTCTGAGAAATGAATAGAAGTCCCACAGTATGACACTCCTTTAGCTAAGTCTGTCACTAAGGAATTAGAAATAACAGATCTGAATTGGTATGTTTAAAGATGTTTGAAGTTTTATTGCTGTGGCATGTATGTATACTTTTACTTCTTACTGTTCTAAGTGCTAAAATACACAGTTTCAAGAGAGTTGTTTGGTATGATGAACATGTTTTTATGTTGTTAATTGACACAAGTGACAAGAAAATATGGACGCAGTTTCTTTGAGGGAAAATAGACACAGATGTCATCTGTTTGATCCCAGAAGAATTCTAGCATGTGGTCCGAAGCAGAACTGCTTGAAACTTTCATAGCAAAATAAAGAATGCCTGGTTTCCATTTTCATTGCAAACCAGAAACTTGGGCCAGATTTATATACTAGGTTTTGCTGAACACGATATTAGTTTTCAGGGACCTAGGGCCAGAGTTTACAGAAGAAATGGTAGTGATACCATAGTTTTGAAAAAATCCAGACAATATCTAGAAGGTTTGGCCAAGTTTGGGATCCATTTACACTCAGAACTTGAAGTGAAACTCAGAGTTCAAATTCATAAGAATCGACCCATGAACCCTGCAAATCAGAAATGCAGCATTCACATGGCTTTGGTAATCACCTGCTAGGTAATTGTCAATAGTTCACTAGAGCAGGGTTTCTCAGACTTCATTGCATCGTGATCCCCCTTCTGACAACAAAAATTACTACACAGCCCCAGGCAGGGGGACTGATGCCTAACCCTCACTGCCGTGGGCAAGGGGGCCAAACAAAGTCTGAGACCTGACACCCAGGGGGTGGGGAGGGTGGCGGGTGAAGCCAAAGCTTGAGGGATTCAGCCTTGGGCAGGTGGACTGTAACCTGAGTCCTGGTGCCCAGGGCTGAAGCCTTCAGATTTCAGCTTCAGCCCTGGGCAGTGGAGCTCTGACTTTGGCTTCAGCCCCAGGCCCCACCAAGTCTAATATAGGCCTAGGTGACCCCATTAAAACAGGATCATGACTCACTTAGTAGTAAATAGGTTGAGAACCACTGATCTAAAGTTTAGCATTCTCTGCTATGTATATGTTTTCTCTCAATGGGAGCCTCCAGCAATTTCAGAAAACATCACCAAAAGTTGCATTAGAATCAAGTGTTTGACTTGAAGCCCAAAAGGCTCAATTTCCCCACCACATCCTGCCCCCAAAGAGCTAACCAGTCAAATGCAGGGAAAGAAAATGAGATAGGAGGATAACCTTTTTCCCTACACACACTATTCTGCCAGGTCTGGAGAAAAGACATCACCCTTTCCTAAGTGGTAGTCAGCTGTGCAAGCTCTCTTGCTGATCTCAGAGCCCACAGATGTGCAATAAAAGATATTCCAAAGCACTGAGCTATCCCTACTGACCAAGATGTGTGATTCATCTACACCGCAGCTGGCAGTGAGATTCCCAGCCCATGAAGACAGATTCACACTAGAGGAGCTCAAACTAATGCACTGAAAACAATAGTGTGCACATTTCGGCTCATGCTGGAGCTCAAGATCTTGAGCCCAGCCAGGCCTCTAGGTTTGAAAACCCAAGCCACAACATCCACACTGCTATTTTTAGTGTGCTAGCTTGAGTCCCATTAGCACGTCTCTGTCTTACTTCCAGATGCAGTGCAGACATTGGCTAGGGCTCACAGGATGACAGCCAGTCTTTTGACTCCCTCTTGTCTCAAGCAGTGAGAGGACAGAAGCAAGCTCTGTCTCTCTCTCTCGCTCTCCTCTCCCTCCAGGCCTGTTTTCACAGCAAGGGATTCCCCTTCACAGTTTACTCATACAGAGCAAGAGAAAGGGGGATGGGGAAAAAACCCACATAAGACCAATATTTTCACTCCCTTCTGGTGACAGATCACAGTGCTGCCAGATTTCCCCCTCCTTGATCTGAACTAGCTAAGAGGTGATGCCAGCCATCAAGCAGTTCAGAAGGGGAAACATTCTCAGGGCTGTCTTTACTGTATGTCTGGCCTGCTTTAGTCCATTAATGGGGAAAATCAAATACTTAATACATTCACTCAGTTTGATAATATTATAAATGGTCCACTGTGTAAAGTTGCTGAGGCAGACAGTGTGGTCCTTTAAAAGCAATTAGATGCTGTCCTTAGGGAAAACTGGCATTAAGGACCCAATCCTGCAAGGTTCCAATAACTTCCTATGGCATTAAAATCATTTCAATTAAAAGAGAGTTTAAAACAGTCAGCACTTCAAAGGGTCAGACCCTAGAAGAGAAAAGTCTTTGATGGACTGAATGGACTTACGACTTTTCCTCTGTTTCCTTTATAATTATATCTGCTCTGTTCACTATAGTTACTGTATCAGTGTTTCCATAATAAACTCCTATTTTCAGGAGTTTATAAACTGGCAGCAAAAATTCATTCTCTGCTGCAAACAGGGTCTTTCCCAGAGAACACTCTCTCTCCCCTCCCACGCAATTTGTACTAATACCTATTTCATTTTTTAAAAAATATTTTTATGGAAGAGTAGAAAAAAATGAAAAATGAGAGAAATACAAGGTCATGGTTTGAGGTGCTTTGTTGCACCACAAATCTACACTGTTTGAAAGAACTCCTAAAGCGGTCCAGAGCCTTTCAATATTCTGAAGAGTGAAAAAGTTCAAATCATTTTCACGCAGAATGTCAATAAGTTGTTAAAATTCATAAGCATTTCTTGTAGATGAAGCTGGACCAAGTAGCCACATATTATGAAGTCTGAAATAAAATGTTAACATTGACCTCTGAATTCAGCAATGATTGCACTGTATTTATACACTAAATACATAAGCCGTTAGCTCAAAAAGAGCCAGTGACTTTCCATCTTAGCCTTATGAAACACTTCAAGAAATTTAATTTACTGAATGAAAACAAGAGAAGATAAAACACCCAAGAAATTTCCTTAGCATCTCACTTCTTCCAGAAGCAGATATCTGGAAACCTCAATTGAATTCTAATTCCCTTACTTGTGTCAGGTTGCTGACTACTACTTTACACCACGAGAAGTCTTTTTGAAATTAGTGGAATTACTTGAGGAGTGAGGTGCTATTCAACGTGAATAATGATATCACAATTTACACCATGGAAAAATCTCATTGATTTCAGTGAGACTGTATGTATGTGTGTGTTATAGGTTACAATTCAACATAACTAAGGGTATGAGAATCAGATCTTTATTTGATTTGCATATCATTGGCAATCTTATGACATTACTTTGCAAACGCAACTTTATTTTAATGTATTTCAATGTAAAATACATATTTCATCATGTATAACTAGAGGTGAAAGTAAGCTGGTCCGGTACGGCGTACCGGCAAGAGCTGGTATGCCGTGCCAGACTGGACCAGCTTCCCGGGGGGTCATTTAAAGGGCCCAGAGCTCCAGCCGCAGTGGGAAGTCCCGGGCCCTTTAAAGTGCTGCTGCTGCAACTCCAACAGCAGGGCTTGGGCGGTGCTTTAAAGGGCCTGGGACTCTCCACAGAGGCTGGAGCCTCTGGCCCTTTAAAGCACCACCTGAGCCCTGCTGCCAGGCTTGGGCAGGAATGTAAAGGGCCCAGGGCTCCTGCCACTGCGGGGAGCCCCAGGCCCTTCAAATCACTGCCAGCTCCAGCAGTGGGTCCTGAGTGGTGTTTAAAGGGCCCAGAGCTCTGCGGCGGCCGGAAACCTGGGCCCTTTATTTTGCCCCTGAGCTCCCAGCTGCCTCTGCAGGAGCTGGAAGCTCTGGGGTGATTTAAAGGCCCTGGGGATCTCAGCCACAGCCAGAGCCCCAGAGCCTTTAAATGCCTCTTCCAGCTGAGGTCATGCCCCACTCAGGACTCCGGCATACCGGTAAGTCCTTTCAGCTACTTTCACCCCTGTGTATAACTATATTGGACTTTGCCCCCAACAATGGGTCATTCACAGATTGTGAACATAAGACCTTTAGAAACACAGCACTGACATCCACTAATTCGGGTAAAGGAGCAAAGTGGGAGAATGATGCTGGCCTGCCCCTTCACTGATAAGATTTGCAGATAACAGAAAAATTGGAGAGTGGTAAATAATGAAGATAAGTCACTGATTCTGAAAAGTCTGGATCACTTGGTAAACTGGGTGCAAGCAAACAAATAATGTGTGTTTTAATATGGCTAAGTGTAAATGTATACATCTAGGAATAGATTATGGGCCATATTTACAGAATAAGGGACTCTATCTGGGAAGCACTAACTCTAAAAAAGATTGTGGTGGATAATCAGCTGAACATGAGCTCTCACTGTAAGACTGTGGCAAAAACAGCTACTGCAATCTTGGGATGCATACACAGGCAATTCTTGAGTAGCAGTAGAGAGGTTATTCTTTCTCTGGATTTGGTACTGGTATGATTTTTGCTGGTGCCCACAATTCCAGAAGGATGTTGATAAATTGGAGAGGGTCCAGAGAAGAACCACAAACATGATTAAAGGATTAGAAAACATGCCTTATAATGATTGAACTCTGGGTCTACTCTATTTAGTTTAAGAAAGAGAAGAGATAACTTTACTACACTCTAAGTAACTACATGGGAACATGGACAGCATGTGAAACGCTGGCCGGAGAAGGCTAGTACTCAGCCCCACCCCTTCCACCCAATGCCCCACCCATTCTGTGTCCTCTCCGCCGGACCACAGAGCCCCCCCCGAGCTGCCAGCCCCTGCCCCAGGCTAGCGCCCCCCAGCCCCAGAGTGCCGGGAAAGAAGGCTATGGGACCCCAGCTCCCCCAGCCCTGGGGCTCCAGGAGGGTGGGCTGTACAGCCCCAGACAGGGCCACTGCACAGGGGAAGCTGCCAGAGGCGTAGCGAGTGCCCTCCATACCCTCCGACCGGAGGGGGCCCTGCAAGGAAGGGGGCCCCTAAAAGTGGCAAAAAAAATGTAAGGTATAACTAGGTAAGTGACATTTATTGACGCTATTGCACAATCCATGTCGGTTTTACTGACAAAACCGTGAAGTCATTATGATACATCATAATGCTATTGGCTACATCAGTTGTCTGTCGGTCAGTTTCGAATTTTAGTTGGACCCATTCAAAGAATGTGTATTTGCGTTCATAATGGCAGTTGGCGGATAAATGTTATTAATTTAGTTGTTTAATTTTTTATCGTTTCCAATGCAGAAGCATGCTTTGTGATGTCTAAGAGAATGTATAAGAGCGGAGCTAGTAAATGAAAGGCAGCAAAAGATGCCGAGAAGGAACTTGAGAAAATTCCAAAGTTGTCAACATATTTTGCGCTGCAATCCAACATACAGGTACAGGCACATGAAACGGACAGCGCTAGCAGCGACGAATCATATCCAGAAGTATCCAGAAGTGCTTCAAGTGAGGTCGAAGGTGAAGCCAGTTGTTCTACCAAACAAACTGTGACAGATATTCCAGCTGCTGCCGGGAAAGAAGTATCTGAATCTGAACCACTGACTGATGATCCAGGAGATTGGCCGTCTATAATATCGGACAGGCAAGTATGTGACATTGTTGCACGTGGCCCACCGCAGCAGAATGAAAGTTACGAATTTCCATTTAACGAGGAAAGACGGAGGTTCACAAGTACTCATTTCTATCGATCCATGGCAAATGGCGAGAAAATAAGATGTTCATGGTTAATGTACTCAATTCAGAAAGATGCCATTTTTTGTTTTTGTTGTAAATTATTTAGCACTGGCGACATACCGCTACGTCGTGGAACATCTGCTTGGAAAGCACTGTCAAAAAGACTTCAGCAGCATGAAACAGGCAAAGGTCATCAAGACTGTATGGTGAAATGGTTTGACCTTCGGTCAGGCATAGTAAACCGTACATCTATTGACCAACTCGAATTGCAGGCTTTTCTGAAAGAGATTTCTGGAGAAATGTTGCCAAACGCATGGTTGATGTCATTATTTTCTTGTCCGAAAGAAACTTGGCTTTCGAGGAAGTAATGAAAAGCTTGGCAATCCTTCAAATGGCAACTTTTTGGGACTGTTTGAATTGCTTGCAAAGTATGATACTGTCCTCAGTGAACTTTTACAGAGGATTAAGAAGGCAGAGACACATGTTCAGTACCTCAGTCCACAGATCCAAAACGAGCTGATTCAACTTGTTGCCAGTAACATTCAAGAGGCCAACACAGCGCAGCTTAAAAAAGCTAATTATTATTCAGTTATTTTGGACTGGACTCCCGACGTGTCACATGAAGAACAGATGTCTGTGGTGTTAGGCTTTGTTGAATGCAATGGTGAAGATGATGTCAATATTCGTGAAGCGTTTGTTGGTTTTCTTAATGTTCATGATACAACTGGTGAGGGCTTATTGGAAGCGTTTCTTGAAAAGGCAAACAACTTAGGAATAGACATTGCTGACATGAGAGGCCAAGCTTATGATAACGGCGCAAATATGAGAGGAAAGAATAAAGGAGTTCAAGCCCGCATGCTAGAAATAAATGACTGTGCCTTGTATGTACCATGCGGAGCTCACACTTGGAATCTTGTGATCTCAGACGCGGCAAAGTCATCAAAATATGCCGTTGACTTTTTCGGTCTGATTAACAGAATATATGCTATCTTTTCTTCTTCACCTTCACGTTGGGATATACTTCAAGAACATATGCCAATATCTGTTAAAGGGTTATCGGACACTCATCGTTGGGAGTCGAGAATTGATGCCGTGAAGCCATTGCGTTATCACCTTGAAGAATTGTGCAATGCTTTGTCATCTTTGCGAGAATATGTGCTCGAAAAGAAAGATGGCAATACAGCAACAGAAGCCGGTGTGCTTTTAGACCATGTTACTACGTGGCCTTTTGTTCTGACTGTGCACACGTGGTACGATATACTATTTCACGTCAATAAAACCAGCAAATTAATTCAGTCACCAGATGTGTCAACTGACGTACTGCAGGCAGAAGTCGGTGCTACAATGAAGTTTTTGGAAGGCTATCGAAATACAGGATATAACTCTGTGGTCACAAATGCATGTGAAATAGCAGAGAACATGGGTATTGAGCAGGTGTTTCCAGAAACTAGGGTGCGACGTAAGAAGAGAATGTTTGATTACAAATGTGCTGATGATACGAGTAGTCTTTCTGCCGAAGAAAAATTCAAATCGCAGTTCTTTCTTGTTCTCACTGATCAGGCCATATCTTCTGTTTCATCGCGATTTGACCAACTCGTGGAGTGGTATAAGTTGTTTGGATTTCTGTAGAACGCTAACAGCCTGAAGCAGTGTCACAGAGAAAATGAACTGGAGAATCACAGCAAAAATTTTGAAAGAAAAATGGGAGACATTGATGCCAACCAACTCATAATGGAATTGAATCATTTTATTTATGTCATCGAGAAAGAGAGAGGACTTGTCACGGCAAACAATTTTTTAACGTACGTATACAAGACCAGCCTTCAGGAGATATATCCGAATCTTTGCATTTGCATCAGAATTCTTCTGACCACACCAGTTACTATCGCTGGTGCTGAAAGGAGCTTCAGCAGAATGAAACTGATCAAGAATATCCTGCACACAACCATGACAGATGACAGGCTTTCTGCGCTTGCAGTTATCTCAATCAAAAACAAGATTGCCAGATCTCTGGACTATGATGCATTGATTAACCAATTTGCGGAGAACAAGGCTCGAAAGAAGTGCTTTGCCTAAATATGGAATACATGTACACTGTAGGCCTATGTATACATAATATGAACTCTGTATATTGTATAAAATAAATACTGCATTCCAGTTTTTGCATTGTAAGGGGCCTCGGACATATGTTCGGAGGGGGCCATGTTCTTTGTTGCTACGGCCCTGGAAGCTGCAGAAGGGACCCAGGGGCTGGGCATGGGCGGGGCCACGCCTGGCTGTTTGGGGAGGCACAGCCTTCCCTAGCCTCTGATCCCCATCACCCATGATGATGAACAAATCTTTAATAGTCAGCTCTTCAGCCTAGCAGAGAAAGGTATCAATCTTGGAAGCTTAAGCTAGGCAAATTCTGACTGTAAATAAGATGTAAATTTTTAACTAAGTAATTATCCATTGGAACAAATTTATCAAGAGTGATGGTAGATTCTCAGTCATCAAGAATTCTTAAATACAGATTTTGCCACTCTCACTCATTGAGTAGCATCTAACTCTGCAAATGCTTACACTGGGTTTCATAGGATTATTTGTGGGGAAAGTACTGCTCAGTGTTAATAAGAGTGACAGAATTGTACACAATGAAATTTGATTGTAAGATGGTTTCTGATGAGAAGGATAGAAGTCACATTATTGTATGAAACACAAATGCATTGGCAAGGGGATAGACTAGATGACCCAATACTAAATGTCTTTTCCATCTCTAATTTATATCTTTATTCAATTTCATCTTTGTCAAAGTGTCTGTTATTTCATTTCATTTTATAATAGTTTTCCAAAAAAAGCAGCGTTGTCATCTTATTTTGAGAAAAGGAATTATACTACCACACCACAGGTTGAAAACAAGACATTTAGAGGCTACTGAACAAAGTGAATTTCCCCAGTACATCACCAGTAAAGTAATACTGATGTTAAATAACTTCATGCCCATCCACTATGAAAATTCTCAGTGTTCATTAACTCTAATTTCCCTTTTTATCACCTGCCTGGCACAGTGAATGGTCATAGATTGGACTGTAGTATATTTAGAGGAGATACTTGTTTAAAACATTCTTAAAGGTATTCTTATTGGGGGAATAATTAAATATTGTAAGGGAAAGTTACATTGTAGAGACCATTTTGAAGTATAATTACTTCCCCAAATATTCAAAGCCTATTGATTTAATTTCTTGTTTATTCTGGTTAAAAAAATAAATGGAACAAAATGCATTTGAAATCTCCTACGTGGGCACACAGCTAGTCCATGTAACTATGTGCACTACCATTATCTTACCCTGCCTTCCCTACCCCATTCTTTCCTTTTTTTGGTGATGCCGACTGTTGCCTCTTGCCTTAACTTAGTTTGTGAGAACTTTGTGGGATATATTTTATGTTTGTATGTCACCTAGCACAATGGAGCCTCAATCCAGATTGGGCCTCTAGGTAATATTGTAACAAATTAATTATAACAGACTATCTAGGTATCTACACTGGCAATGTATCATTTCAATGGCAAAACTAACTTAAACTAGTGTTTCTGGAAACTATAAACTAAAGAACTTTAATAACTACCTGGCATTGGTGCTCAGGAAATGAAATCAGCGCATATGAAGAGCGAATGGGATTTGCCAGTTCTGTGAGAGCTACTGCTTCATTGGATCCTGAAGAAGAGAAGGCAAACAGAGGAGCCTGTTTAACAAAGAAAGGGAGAGCTCATCTAAAAGTTGTTTGTTTTTCTTCTTACATTTCATTTTCTCTTTTATAGTTTGTCTTTGTTCCAAAATTAACTGCTATAATTGTAGTCTGAATGAAGGAGGGATAGTTCTAATTAAACATGAAGGGATTATATACATGCATGACCACTGTCCCTTATTGAGCAACACAGGTCTTAACAGCAAAATAGGAAAGGATTCAGAACAAAACTAAGAGTCACTGTATCATGCAACTAGAAAACTAATAATTTCAGTAAAATATAGCCAATTACCAAAAGAACATGGCACCTGCTGTGTAAAAAATTCACCATTTGTGCATGGAAGTCAGTAAGTACCACATAAATACCCTCCTGAGCAGGCGATTACCTGATCTGAACGGACAAACATGGGCTCTGCACACATAGCTCATGCAGGCACAACTTTAAACTAAGTGCCCACAAACTAGGTGTCCACTTTGAAAGTCTGACCTTCTTTCAAAGTCAAATTGTTCCCTCTTCCTTTCCTCCATCGACTCATTGATAGGTTTTTCCACCCTCTTTACCGTGCTCCTTTTCATGGTCTCATTTTTCCTTCTCCTCAATTCCTTCTTTGCCTCTTTCCCATTCCCCTTCTCCTTTACTTATTTCTTTGCCCATTTCCCTTTTTCATATCTCCCCTACCTCCTATATTCTATTTGCTTATTAGCTCCTACTGTTTGTGCCATTTTTTTTAATTCCCTTTCAATTCAATTTACACCATGAATCTTTCTTTCAGCTTCCTCCCATCCACACATGCCACATTGGAAATATCTCAGTGCAACATACTCACTTGTGTGTAGGTGATCAGAGGCCTCTATTGTTTGATTGCTAAACTACATGAACATTGCTGCTTTAATTCACCAGATATAAGGTTTTATGTTTGAATCAAATAGTAACTAATTCTATTCCTGATGTGCATGCAAGAGAATAACTAATGTTTGTGGTATCTGTATATATGTGGCTACAGATTGTAATAACATGACCAGCTGATTTTGAAGAGATTGTTTTGAAATGTGACCACAGAAAGTTCGAAAAAAGCCAAATTCTGTTGTTCAAATCTAATCCATTTTTGATGGAAGAAGGCTTCTGAAAAGAACGGGATTGTTGGATGGCCCCAGCAGAAATTATTTGCATTAACAACCAACCATCATTAATTTCATGTATAAAATTAAGATTAATAGTATTTTTAACAAATATGGGACATTTACGTTTACTTCATGAATATGCAAATATGGCAATATACCATGAAAATCATTTTGGACTTGTTTTATAGTTCACAAACCTGTGCTAACATATTTTAGATACAGTTTGTTTAACTTCATCTCAGAGGAAAATATACTAGTGGGATTGTAGAAAGAAAAATAATGTTGGTGGGCTTTTTTACTGTGTTCCATTTTAAACATGTGTAAGGAAAGCAGTTAGTGACTAAGCAGGAATCCAGTTCTCACAGATGGCATAGGTACCAGTAAATTAAAATAAGTAATAATTCCTCATATTTACAGTCATGGTTGACAGTTAACATTAACCTATCCCACAGAAAAGTTTCTACCCAGACCTGAATGATGTATCAGTTTTCCAAACTGAGGACTGCAAGATCATGATAAATACAACTATTCTGTCTGGAAACAGGCAAAACACAAAATCAAAGGTACCATATTTGGAAGACTCTGTGTGAGTATTTCAGTATTGGTTCTGATTTCCATACTTAGTTATGTATTGCCAAGACTCCTGTCATAACTGGGAATTTCAAGTACTCAGACTACTTTTCCAAGCTGTTTTCCCTCCCTTGCTGCTTCCCTTATCCACATGGATATCTGAAAAGCAGAATTTCAAATATGAATCTTACTAAATGATGTTTTTCATTGTTTGTAAGGTTTGCTTTGATTGGGTGACAGCACCATGTAAAGCCAGCAAGTAGGTATGGGAAAATTCACTAGCTCTTTGTATGTTTCTCTTTAAAGCCAACTAACTAGCTTTGAAGAGAGCATGTTAGGCTGGGAAGTGGAAACAGAGGGAAACAGCCTGATAACATGGATGCTGAGACTGAAGAGAAGTAACCAGAGGAAGAGAAATAGACACAAGGTAAAACAGAGGAGAGAAGGTAAGAAACAGCTGTGTATATGCAGGGAAAACAGGGGAGATGTAACCTTGAGGGGCAAGGAAGGAAACAGACGGATTGTGACAAGAGGCATGATGAGTGAGAATGCTCCAAGGATGGTGGTCATGGGAGAAGCAAAAGGAGAGAGGAAAACAACCAAGGTGACAAATGGAGAACAGCTGCCAGTTATCTCTGGCTCTAAGATAGCAAGGCCATAGGTGCCATAGAAATACCTGAGATACAAGGTTTGTCTACATAGCAATTTAGAGTGCAGCAAGCCAGGTAGAGTTACCAACTTTCTAATTGCACAAAACCAAACACCCTTGACCCACCTGTGCTCCACCCCTTCCTGAGGCCCCATCCCTACCCTGGCCCTACTCACTCCAGCCCCCCTTCCTCAGTTGCACACTCTTCCACTCTCACTTTCACTGGACTGGGGCAAGGCAGTGGGGTGCGGGAGAGGGTGAGGGCTCCAGCTAGGGGTGCAGGCTCTGGGGTGGGGCTGGGGCTGAGGGGTTTGGGGTGCAGGAGAGGGCTCTGGGCTGGGGCCAAGGGGTTTGGAGTCTGTGAGCAGGCTCAGGGCTAAGGATTGAGATGGAGGGACAGGCTCTAGCTGGGGCTGTGGGCTCTGTGGTGAGGCTAGGGATGAGGGGTGTGGGGTGCAGGCTCCAGAAGGGGGCTTGGGGCCGGAGGAGGAGGTTGAGGTGCAGGGTCTGCGAGGCGGTTCTGATCTGGGGCAGGGGGTTCAGGGTGCAGGTTCCAGACTCACAATAATTACCTCAGGCAGCTCTCAGTTGGTGGCACAGTTGGGCTAATGCAGGCTCCCTGCCTGCCCTGGCTCTGTGTTGCTCCCAAAAGCAGCCGGCATATCCAGCCCCTTGCTACAGGGGTGATCAGGGAATAGCTGCATGCTGTCCCTGCCCCAGTACCAGTTCTGCAGCTCCCATTGGCCAGGAACTGTAGCCAATGTGAGCTGCGGGAGCAGTGTGAAGCCAGGGCAGGCAGGGAGTCTGCCTTAGACGCACTGCGCCAGCAAGTGGGAACCACCTGACGTAAGTGCTGCCATGCCGGAGCCTGCAACCCGAACTCCCTGCCCCAGGTTGGAACCCCCTCCTACAACCTAACTCCCTCCCAGATCTTGCATGCCACTCACACCCGTACCCAGCCCATAACCTCCTCCCACCTCCAAACTCCCTCCATAGCTTGCACTCCTGCTTGCACCCCAATCCCCTGCCCCAGACCTGAGCCCTCTCCTGAGTTCCAAACCCTTCAGACCCAGCCCAGAGTCCCCTCCTGCACCCCAAACCTCAGTCCCACTATCCCTTCCCCAACCCCATACCCCCAGCCAGAGCTTGCACCCCCACATGCATCTCAACTCCCTGCCCCAGCTCTGATCCCACTCCAAACCCCTTGTCTGCAGCCTGGAGTCCCCTCCTGCACCCCAAACCCCTTATCACCAGCCCAACCCCACAGCCTCAGCCAGAGACTGCACCCCCTCTTGCACCTCAACCCCCTGCCCCAGCCCTGATCCTGCTCCTGCACTTCAATCTCCTTGGCCACAGCCCAGAGCCATCTTATGAACCCCAATCCCCTCATCTCCAGCCCTACCCCAGAGCCCTCACTCCCAGCTGGAGCCCTTACCCGCTCCCACACCCCAACCCCCTGCCCCAGTCCACTGAAAGTGAGTGGGAGAGAGCGAGTGATGGAGGAAGGAGAGCTGTAGTTAGTGGGGATGGGGCCTCAGAGAAGGGGTGGGACAGAAGGTGGGGAGAGGATGTTTGGTTTTGTGCAATTAGAAAGTTGGCAACCCTAATCTATATATCACGTGTATATATCTCCCACGATCTCCGCATATCTTCTTCTACAGTCAGTCTCTCTGATCATCAGCATTCCTTACCTTATATCTTGAAAAACATGGCTAGAGGGCATAGCCAAAAACGGGTGAGAGAAATAGTATGTGTAACAAGTCTCTTTGACAATATGCGTCATCAAGATCAGAAAGCCCTGGGCATCAGAAAAAGAGGCGCTTTTCCAGCACCACTGCTGACAGGACCAGGGAGAGGAAAGGCGAGAAATGGGATGGGGAAAAGAGCAAGACATTTGTTCCATTTTTACCTCTGATACAAGGGAAGCATCCTTCTGGTCTATGACTGAAGCTTGTGCACTCTGAAGACAGAATATCAAAATTCTTTACCGTGGGCATTCACATCATCACAGAAGACTTAAATGGTGAACTGAACCCAAATCTGGAATTTGGACACCTAACTTAGGTGCCAGTTTTGAAAATGGGGCTCTCCATTTCTGCTCATCTCTTGTGAACAGCAGAAATAATAAAAGGTACAATATTCCTATGAAATTTCAACTGCCTGCCTACTTACAACAAGTTGGAGCAAGCAGACAGAATGCCAGCATGAATCTGCACACGTCTCCCCTCCAAAACAGAGCTGGCACTGTGCAAGTTGTGTAATCTTAGCTCTCCTGTCTCTGAGTGTATCCCTTTAAAAACAGCAACTATTGATGGATAAAGTGGAAATCATGTTTCCCAGGAAAAACAAGAGGTATAATAAGCTGTACAGAAGTAGATCTAAGGAGAAGAAAGAAATCACAACATATGGCACGAGGCTTGGGTTTAACACACCAAAAGAGTATTGTAACATGACCAGAATCTAGAGGAATGTTTTTAAACAACTGTATAGTCTGAGTAATTTTAATAATTCTTAAGTGCGCAATGAAGGTGGCAGTAAGAGTAGCCCCCATTATTAGCCTTTATCTGGAGCACAAGATGAAAAGAACATGCTTGTGCAAAGAAACCATTATCAATAAAAATAAAGATGAAACAGCAGTCAAATTGGGATGAAATGTCCCCTAAAATAATATTAAAGCATAGCTCATGCTGATAGTCTTTAAAAAGATGACATCAACTCTGTTATGTTAGTCAAATAACTACGTATGGAATGTTTTTCACAGATATTGTACAGAGGCAAGAATTATAAAGGCACAAGATGTGTTGTGCTGACCAAGGAAGCAGATTTTGTCTCTTAACACAACACAATGTATTAGGCAACAACATATTCATGGCCAAAACATACAGGAAGGTCAAAGATTAGAAAAAGTAATTATCAGAAAACAATAGAAAGGAAGGTCATAGTTTAAGCAAAGTAGTTATTTCAATCTGCAAATATATAAAATTTATAGCCTTGGTCCACAGTCCTTGGTCTACTACCTACACTGTCTACCTTTATCAGATTTCTTTATCAGGAACTCGTTTAGAGGGTTTTCATCATAAATTACATTATAATGAAGCTGTTCATATGGCAGTAGTTAAGGTTGTGTCAGCATTTCTATTATAACCCCAATTTTCAAGGGTTTAATAACTCAATGGTAAACATGTGCTCTGGGCTGAAACACAAAGCCTAGTCATGCAAGTACTTAAATGTGAAAAAAAATTGGTTTTTTAAGTTTTAAATTTTTAATAAAAGTGAGGAAATATAAGCTTTGTAGTTTAAAATATATTTTGTTCTCTTTTGACTAACAAATAACTTTGGTTTGGGTTGGTGGTTTTGTCTTTTGTTTTCATTTCGTTTTTTAAAGGAACATTTTCATTAAGATTTTGGGAAACAAAAGAAGCAACCACAACTTCTTTCAGTTATCCAGGATATTATGGTTAAAAAAAAATCATAGTTTTCTGGATATTGTGGACAAAATCATAGTTTTCTACTCTATTAATTTATGTCAGAAAAGATTTGGCAATTATATATAGCCTGTTGACCATGTGCACAAAGGTCACATTGTCAAGGTTGACTGTAACAGCTCTGAAGTTGCTATTACAGTCTTTTGTTCAATTATCCATGAAATAAGATGAAAAACAAAAGTAAAGTTTCAGATAGAGATGTGATGCTTTATAGGACAAATATGGTACTAACACTGTATCACATGCAAAATACAGATGAGCACTCAACAAAAGCATTTAAGTGAATGATTGTCTCCATAGGTGCAAGACACAATCCCAGTCCCCAGGGTCATACAGCAGACTGAAGAGGTGAGTTTAGGGAATTTCTAGCATAGTGATAGTAAAGTGTGTGGGAATTGTGACAAAGAGACAAGGAAGGCAATAGCCTCATTCCCTCCAACTAACACACCATGACCTTACATGTGGTGAATCATGACTGCCTAAGCTAACATGTTGTAAGGTTCTTGAGAGGCTACGGGCCTACCCAGGGTGCTCTGCAAGAATGAGGCCCACACACACTGTGAGTTATTGGCTTTAATGAAGGCAAAGTGACACACTCGCAATGGGGACTCCTGGCGTTGCTGTCACAGAGGCGGGGAACCCAGCGCACTGAAGCTCGGCCTGGTATGGAGTCCAAAGGCAGGGCCGAGAGCATACAGATATATGTACAAAACACAGAAGCAATCGTACATATGCAAATAGGGCCTTTCCATGGCTCTATGACAGCAACGCCAGGAGTCCCCATTGCGGGTCTGTCACTTTGCCTTCATTAAAGCTAATAACTCACAGTGTGTGTGGGTCTCATTCTTGCAGAGCACCCTGGGTAGGCCCGTGGCCTCCCAAGAACCTTACATTTGGTGCAGCAAGCAGGGTGCTCTGGGAGACGATGCTGTTTTGGCCGAAGGTAGGGGAAGTAGGGAAGCTGTCGCTGTCCCTACAGCGCATACCTGGGTGGCCCCAGACAGAGTGCTGGGGGCTGGTAGCGTGGGTTCTGGCCAGGTGGGCTGCCCCGGCCGATTGGCCGGAATTCCAGCAGGTGGCTGGAGTTACCCCCATACAGCTGACTGAGGGCTTACAGCGGCTGCGGGCGAACCGGCGTTCTGGGACGGAATGGCAAGCAATGGGGGAGCTAGGGTGGCTCCTCCTAACTGCCCTCCGGGCCCAGGATGAGGAGGTGCTCCGCTTACAGCGGGCCCTGGAAGACTATCGCCGAAGGAGGGATTGTGAAAGCTGGCTGATCCCCCTTAATAGATTACAAGCGGCCATTAGGTGGGGGGGCAGTGAGTGCTGCTCATGGACACAGTAGCCTGAACTTTTGCACTCTCTCTTTTCCTCTGCATTTTTCCTTATCCCTGTCAGGCTGTTAATTGGCTCTCATCTAGGCAGACCCAATATTTCGGTAACAGTTTCTGGCGACTCCAGACGGGACTCTCCTAGCTCGGACATTGGACTCTGGACGGCTGTTGCGAACTAGGAGTGGCACCACTGGGGTGCTTAAGCTCTCTTCTCCACAGCCCCTGGGGTTCGTGCTCTGATAAGGTGAGCCCTAATAGGATAAGGAAATACTATCTGGTTCTGGTTAAAGACAGGCCTCTAATCTGGTTCTGGTTCTGTTCTGTTTAACCGGTTACTGTTGTTTTTCGGCTCTGTATACATTTGGGCGTTAGGAGTGTGGGCGGAACTGAACCTCTTGTTCGTAATTCCTCAGACTGGAAGCCATGCGTGCAAGGAAGCTCTGAGGTCGAATTGAGATCCTTCTGTCCCGTCCCCTGTAGCGGTCAGTGTAATAGAAGTAGAAAAACCTGGATTAGACTGTAATTCCCTCTGTTCTCTGTGTAATTCTTTTTTCTGTTTGAGTGTCAGCAGACAGATGGATGGGTCTTATGTTAGGAATTATGTTTTGTGTTCTATGTTCTGTCTTGTGGTGTTTGTCTTGTGGCCAGAATTGTTGTGTTTAGTGTTTTTATGGGATGGTCTGGTTTGGAATCAGGCAGAAGGGTTGAATTGAATGAACTCCTCAAAGTAGGTGTGCTTGTCCTGGCTTGTTGCTCCAAAGCTCTGTGATAAGGTTATTTTAGTGGAAGGGTATATGTGGCATATATTGAATAATAAGACTAATGTACTGTATAATGGCAATGTTTATGTGTTCGTTATTGGGAAAAGGTGTATGAATGAAGAGTAGAAGTTTCCTTTGTAGGTTAAAAAGAAGCCAAAAAGGGAGAAGGAAAAAGAACAGAATGAGTTAACTGGAAAGAAAAAATAATAGCTAGCAGGCTGAAGATAAGACACTGGCTCCATTCAAGGACACTGCTCACAGCTAAGACTTGGCTCATAACCAAGAAAAGGGAGGAGGGAGTGTGAATGTGCCCAAGCAGTTATGAGATCTGCAAAACACTGCCAGGCACTAATGAAATGTGTTAGGTTCCTTTTCTCACAGGTAAAGAAGCGCTACCCGAAGCCCCTAGCAGCCCTGCCACTCCTTGGAATCAGGAGACTGGATCAATGTAAAGGTCCACCAACGAAAGGCTGCTTTGGCTCCATGCTGAAAAGGCCCTTATTAAGTCCTGCTGACTATCAACACCACTGTGAAGTGCCAAAGACTGACTGCATGGACCTATGATTCTCACTGCAAAAAGACCCCTCTCCCCTCGGGAGGATTTTTCTGTTGATGATTAGCCTATTTCTCCTTCCAGCTCCACTGTGCCTTCTGGACAGCAGGGGAAAAGTACAAGGTGAAGTGCTAGTAACCTCTCCCTTGTCCACTGACAGATCTACTGTGCCTTTGAATTTTTCTAAAAGCAGCAAAATCATTACAGGGTGATGTGCTGGTAACCTCCCCCTGTAGGATGCTGAACCACGACTGTTTCAGGAAAGAAGAAGGAACACTCACTGCACTGAAATTGCCAAAATCCAGGAATTCCTGAGTAGAAAGGACATTAAGAACTGACCCTGGTGAAAGAAACAAAGAATTATACACTGGTGGGAGGACATTTGTGGGACCCATGCTTGGGAATGTGGTATTAATTAGATTTTGGGGTTTGTTCTACAGGCTGTACCCTGTGTTCTGGATAAATCCTTCAGTATGTATTGCTCTCCCTAACTGGATTTAAAATGACAGGTACCACAGGCACCTCTCCCCGTTACCCTGTAATACACCCCCTCCTAGGCTATTAATGTTAATGCCTTTTGAAAATATCGAGGATAGATAAATAACAGCTGTAATATAGTATTACACTAAAGAAAGATGGTATTGAATATCACTGAGACTGGGAAGGCATTGCAGTGGGATCTAGTATGTTTAGAAATTCAAGATTTCCTGAATGACCAGCTGATGGCCATTCGGAGTGATCTTGAGCACCAGACTTGGCCCACTGCCCTTACAGACACATCAGGAGTCCCTGTTGTGGGTGTGTCACTTTGCCTTCATTAAAGCCAATAACTCACAGTGTGTGTGGACCTCGTTCTTGCAGAGCACCCTGGGCAGGCCCGTAGCCTCCCAAGAACCTTACACATGTGCAAGCCCAAATTAAGATAAAACATGCCTGAACAAGTAATCACTGAAACAACTAACTGTTCTGTGTATGTTTATAGTAAACAAAGTAGGCAGAAACACCCTGAACCTATAAGCGTTGCCTTGCACAATCTGCAAAGTGATTGCTCCTTACATGCAAGACATGTAGATGTTAGCAGCTGGGAAAGATGTGTATAAACTGTAGGTGTGCAACATTAATTGGAACTGTGGCATCACTCTCTACCTAAATTCCCTGCAGCTGGGCCTGGTAAGCATGGGCAAAGAGCTATTACATGCCTAATAAAGTAACCAGAGTACTAACTAGCTGGAGTCAAACTGAGCAGGTAATGTATAGGTATTATTATACGAATAGTTTTCCTGGTGAGGCTCCCAACCTAATGGATTTAAATGTGAGGAGGTTTCTAATGCATGAAAGAAGTAGACTGAGTCCAAGAAAGAACCCTATGTATCCCTCAGGGGGGTCCAGGTGGAAAAGAAACTGCAAAAATAGAGTTGGATAAAAAATGTAAAGAGAAGAAACAGAAAACCTTGTTGTTACAGGGCTAATTTTGGGAATTGGAATCCTTCATAAAGAAACTAGAGATCTGACAAAGTAAGCTGGAGAGGGAGAAATGTGAACTGAAAGAGAATTATATAAGGTTCATGCTGTGCAATCCAATGAGACATTTTTGAATCAGAGTGAGAGTTGTTATTTCCTGATTTTTTCCACAGGATCAGCTTATAGATCAAGTGGAAAGTCTACAAGACCAACTGTAGAGATGTCAACGTAACAGGAGGCACGATTCTGGAGGGTTTTCCCCAGTTCTCAGAATAGCTATGACATGGAACTATGCACCAGGGACTGTTCAGGTTCCTACAGCCCCATCTGCTTATGGGAATGCTAAAATGAGTTACCCACGGTCCGAGTTGAGAAATGTATCCTGGGAGTTGGGGTTTGTACCCTAGGCTCCTATTGTTGTTAAGTTGGAAGAAAGGGAGAGGACAACAAGAGGATCATTACTGAGACTTGTTCCCTTGATATCTTGGAGTTGGATATCCTGTTAAAGAATCAGGAGCCTGTCTGGAGATTACCAGAACATGTTTACCCAGTGGATGTTGAAGGGAGTAAAGCTAAAAGAGATGAGCTATCTGAGTGTGCAAAACAAGGATAAGATACTGCAGAGGACCTTGGGGAATGTGTCACCCTGAGTTACAGGGCATACCCTTACTGATTCAGATTTAGGGACAAAATGGGCAAAAGTGTAGAATGATTTAAGAAATGTTTGCCTTAAAGCTCCTCCTGAAAAAGAGTCAAGTGAAAGCTCAGATCGCCTCCTTTGTCAGTGTGAGAGCAAAATGTGCTCAATAAACTAGCAAGGGGAGACCTAGTACATATCAATTGTTACTAGAAATATTGCGCTCCAAATGTAAGGAGTACATTTTACAGTTTGCCCCTAGTCCCGATGATACGTTAAACAAGAGGTGAGCACTGGGAAGGGTTGTGACTCTGGCAGACTAGGTGCCAGCTCAAGCCAAGTACCCTGAATGCTGACAATGCATAGCTGGAAATCAGTCTGGCTTACCTGTGGGTTAGTATTATTAAAATAGATATTAGAGTTATAAGAATGTGTTCAGTTTTTAGACTTTACGGAATTCTCATAGAATGCTGCACATATTTGTCCTACTTATAACCTCTTGTCCCATGTTATAAGGTATTGTTTAAATGTTTGCTCTGTAACTAAAAAAATGTTTGCTAAGACTGTAAATCCCCCCAGTCAGGGGAGAAGCATTACCAAGTGTTAAATACTAGTTTACCATATGATGTTATCTCCTCCCCAAGGAAAGACGGTCTACAATCATCAGACAAATATTGGTGGACAAAAGACATTGCTGATTGCTTCTCCAACAGCCCTGAGGAGGGTATGTGCCCAAGGCTCATCTCATCACAGCTTGAATGCTGGGGGAAGGGAATAAATTTACCTCTTAAGGAGAACTAATTATTCCCATGGTGCTTGAATTCTCAGGGGCAAGGATTTCTAAGGGTAAGGAAGGAGTCCACATCTGTTTTGCTTGTGTTAGGCTTAAAGGACATACGGAGTTTGCTTACTATAGGAGTTTCTATTACCTTTTGAAACCTGACTGTAACTCATGTGTGTATGCTTACCTGCTTTAACCTTGTAAATAACTCTTATTTGGACTTCTTAATTAATAAACATCTAGTTAGTTTGTTACACGATTAGCTACTAGCATCATCTTTGGTTTGAGACCTGAGTACAGTTGACCTAGGGTAAGTTACTGATATCTTGGGACTGGATGTTATTTGAATATTGTTGTGATTTTTGGTGTAAAACAACCATCTATCACAAAGTCCAGCTTGCTTGGGTGACAAGATAGACAGAATGCCCAAGAGGACTGTCTGTGACTCCATGATAAGATGTTATAGTGCTTTCAGAGTTCACTCTTGTTGCTGGATTGGTGAAATCAACTTCTAGAACATAACACCATTTGGGAGAATTTTCGACCTGCTTCTTGACAGTCTGCCCTGAGGTTGGCACTCACAGTCACGAGCCACTCCAGATAGCACAACAGGGGATAACCAGGAGTGAGCTGGAGCCAGCTCGCATCGGTTCACACGAACGGTTGTTAAATTTAGAAGCGATTTTAGAACCGCTTGTTAACTGGCTTCCCTGCAAGGGAAACTTTGACGGGCTCTGGCTGGGAAGAGGGTAATTCCTCCTCCCGGCCGCTGGGGGGCGCTGCGCTGCAGGTGCCATGTGGGCTGCCTCTTGGCCCTGTTGCTGCTGCTCCTTGGACCTCTGGCCGTGGGGCTCGTGCTGCTGCCTGGTGGGTCCCTGGCTGTGTCCTGCTGCTCGGGCTGCTCAGAGCCAGTCTCTCTGTGCGAGTACCTGCCCCCCTGCCCACAGCTGCCCCCTGCCGCAGCCCCCGCCCCCCACCAGCACCACCTGCCCGCAGCCAGACCTGTTGCAGCCAGCCCGGGTCACACTCCCTGCCTCCAGCTAGCCCTACCCCACGCCCCTGTCTACAGCCAGCCCCATGTCCACTGGTGCCCTGCAGTTCCCAGGGCAGTAACCCTGCACACCTGCTTCAATGGGGGGGAGGGGAGGGAGCAGCTGGGACCCACACATGTCACCCTAGGGTGACCAGATAGCAAGTGTGAAAAATTGGGACAGGGAGTGAGGGTTAATAGGAGCCTATATAAGAAAAAGACCCCAAAATTGAGACTGTCCCTATAAAATTGGGACATGTGGTCACCCTAGCACACCCCAAGGGAGTGGCGGGGACCCACACATGTGAAACGGAGCTCATTTCTAGTTCAGGCCCATCTTTTTTAAAAAAAGAACTTTAGGTAGGGTTAACATACAGCCGTATTTTCCCAGAGATGTCAGGCTTTTCGGTTCTTAAATCGCTGTCTGGGCAGAATTTTTAAAATTTAAAAATTCCTCCTGGGAAAATACGGATGTATGGTAACCCTAATGGTACAAAAAACACATACTGTGGTACATCCCTTAAATCAGAACTTTTTATAGGGAACCGGTTGTTAAGATTTTAGCAGCTCATCACTGGGGATAACTATGAAAACAGTGTCACAGAGGCCAAATTTTTTAGACTCTGGCCCTAGAGACAGGGAACCTTGCGGAAGAGGAGGGTCCCAGGGCAGAGAACAAGGATTTGGAAGGTACGGAGAAAATCAGGAAAAGCAGAGGACATGGATACCCTTTTGACAACTCAGGAAAGAGAAGGAGAAAGTGGAGAAGGACGTGAAAAGATTAAGGGTTCAGAGGGAGGGTCAGCCCATGAGGCAAGCTCATCCCATGTCCTCCCAGTAGGGCTGACAGACCCCCAAACCTCAGCTATCCTTTGTAATGCCCCTTTCACAGGACAACTGGGGATGTCCCATGGTACAAAACACTATGGGAGAGGGGGGCAGGCCAAGACGTTCAATTAGACAGTGGGGCAACAACAACAGACAGGGAACTTACAGGAGGAAGATCAATAGGGCAGAATTCAGGGAGTTACTGGGAGATTATTGGGGGTAGAAGTAAAAGAACGGGTAATATAGACAGCAAATTGGGCAAGCCAGTATGATACGGTAGTGCAGTCAAAGGAAGAGATTCTGAGGGTTCAAGTGTTGGTGGCAATGTGGCCAGTAGTGGACTTGGCAAACATGGCTCTCGAGTGCAGAGCAAGAGGAGGTTATACCCATTGCAGTGGCATTGGGTTACTAAAGATAAAAACAGGCTGTATCTATTCAATACACTGAGGATGGACCAAGGTGGGTCCTAGAAGTAAAAGAAGCGTATTAGGAGGCATAAGCTACATCTTACCTGAACTGTGGTCAAATTGATACCCATATTACTAGAAGGGGAGGTAAAAACCCAGTACCTAAGGAGTCTATAGGGCCAGTACAGGAGGTAGAAGAGGCATTGTTGAAATGAGGAGTGATAAAGTCCATGTCCTCAGTGTGTAATTCTCCAGTATGGCCAGTGAAAATGTCAGAGGCAGGTGGAGATTAACTATAGACTTATAGAATTGTAAATGGCAAGGCAAAAATCTATGGCTCCTATAGTAGCAGCTTATCCTGAAATAATTGTAAAAGTATTTCCTAGAATGAAATAGTTTTCAGCATTGGATACTAGTAATGATTTCTGGATGTTGCCTCTGGCCCCAGAGTGTCAGTATAGAACAGTATTCATGGGGGAAGGAGTGCAGTATGTGTGGACTGTGTTACCCCAGGGATAAACAGACTATCCTGCTATTTTTCATGCACATATGAAACAGTCTTAAGGACTTTTCTCAGCCTGACAAGCTCATTCTGTATGTGGATGATGTATTGGTGCAGTCCCCCACTGAGATGGAACACAAAGAGGACCTGCAGTAGGCAGGGTTAAAGATTAACAGCAGAAAAGCAGTTGACTCAGAGAAAGGGTTACATTTTTAAGAATAACTGTACATGAGGAAGGATGGAGTATTGATCATGGGCCTGAATTACTTTCTACATTACCAATCCCTACTGATAAGCAGGCATCACCATCCTTTTGGGAATCATCGGAATTTGTCAGGAATTCTCCATACTTTATTCAGAAGCTGCTAATCCTTTGTATGAGTTGGTGAGGGCCCTCCATTGGGACTGGCAGGAATAGTGCACTGAAACAGTGGTTAAGATGAAATAGTTTTGAAGGCATGCAGGCCCAGATAAAAATAACCATGTTTTATGTATCTTGTAGTAACTCCAAATACGATAGGAGTGATGTTCATACAGAAATATGGAAATCAGGTTCAGCTGAGGCATTTGCTTCCTAACTATTGCAAAGAATGGAATTTAAGCACAATTGGGATGAGAATGGTGTTGACTGCATATTGGGCAATTATTAAACACAAATATCTGGCAGGAGGACACAAAGTATTCATGCCAGTCACCATACCTCTCTGAAGGTACTGCTGGAGGGAAAGTATCAGCTGGACAGGTTAGCAATGAGAGAATTCAGAAATGTACTCTGACATTGCAGGGAGAAAATGTGGGGAGTATAGCTAAAAGAACCAAAGGAATGGGTGGCAGGATTCTGCATACATGGAATGCCCCATGAATGTGAAGTTAGCCCAGTTAGCACTCAACAGCCAATCTTCAAAGAACTAAATGCTAACAAGGTTATAGGATATATGGTATACGGATGAAAGTAGCCAGGGGCTAAGGGGAGGGAGCTTTTGCGGCAGTGAAGCTAAAAGATGGAGTGATAGTAAATACTTTGCAGTATAACTGTGGAAGGAAGTCAACTCAGTATGCAGAACTAACGGTTATCAGTGTACTGATGGAAGAAAAAGGGCCCCGCTCTAAGCTTACCATACTCTGATTCAGACTGGGTGTCCAAGGCAGCTCTGCTGATTCTAACCTGGTAGATCTGAACAAGTATTGGGATATGGATGGAGGAGAAATCAAGTTCAGTACTATGCTGGATGAAATGACTAAACATTTTGATAGAGTAGATATGATACAAATCTGAGCAAAAGCAAAGAAAGGTCTGCTAGTAAAAGGAAATCAGGAAGCAGATTTGGCAGTCAAAGATGCAGTAGTAACCAGACTTTCCTGGCCATGGGGAATTGCTGTGGAAGCCATTCCAGTGGCAGTGGTCACCCAAGGCCAGCATTTATCTTTACACAGAGTAATTGCAAAGCATCCAACAGCAGGATTCAGAGTTAGGTCCATTATGGAAGCAAACTCTAAAGCATGGGAGTAAAGGTGGATGGTCAGGAGTTAGTAATAGAGCAGGGGCTCTAGTGCATAAAAAGTCAGATGATGATTTGGAAAGGGTAGTACAAAGAAATATATGGCAGGATCTCTTAGCCTGGGTACATGGATCAACTATGGGTGTTCACTCTAAACAAAAGGAGCCCAGGAAAGGTTGACAAAAATGGGATAGTGGCCCAGATGGAAGCACAATTTGAATGAACATTTTAATTTTTGCCTTATTTGTGCTAGTTATAATCCAACAAATAGAAAACGCAGAGGGGCACTCATGAGTGAGGCTTCTGGGAGCTCTGGGAAAGGATCCAAACTGATTACAATGTGGAACTACCCCTAACCTTCCAAGGGAACAAATACATATTAGCAGCACTGGACTCATTCTGATACTGGATGGAGGCATTCTCAACTGCATTGACTGCATGTGACTGTATTGACAACACTTAATAAATCAGTGTATAATTTGTTCAGTCAGTGCAGGATTCCTAAAATAATTGATTCAGACAATGGTAGTGGATTTGTTGAATTAGTGGTTAAAGAATTATGTACACGCTTGGACATTAATCAGTAATTCCACATTGCTTATCATCCGGGAGCAGTGGGGCAAGTGAAGAAAATGGAGAGTCATTAAAACTAAACTCAGGAAGGGAGTAAACAGCACAGGTCATAATTGGGATAAAAATATTGCCACAATGTGCATCAGAGCTGGAGAATGGAGATTCATGGGATTTTCCCCATAGGAAGCCCTGATGGGAGACTAATGAGACTGTGGGGGAGTACGATTAATCCTGTACCAGGCCACCTGACTATGGCAGCCTTGTCAGAGGCTGGGTACAGGACTTGCTGAAGAAAATTTTACAGGTGTAAAAGAGTGTGGTGGCAACAGAGGAGACGGAAGTACAGAAGACCAAGGCATGGTTCAATGACCGAACATCAGGTAGCATCCAAAGTGATGGTCCAGGATAAGGCCCATATTACCCATTTCTGAAGGTAAATTGGCTATGGCCTGTACTTCGTGCTGTGGCCCCTCAGTGTACTCACTGGAATTGGATGATAGGGGACAGAGTTGGGTTCATGCAAGTCATCTTAAAGCATAAAATATAGGTAAGAAAAGCAGCAAGAAATGCTTTCTTCCCCTTTTTGTCTTGCATATTTGCAACCATGACGTGGCAGAGGCTTACAATCTGTATCCCCTGATGTGGAGGACATAGAGATGATCCCAAGCTTCTGAGACACTCCAGTCAGTGATTCTCCAGTCCCAAAACCACTGCAGAAGTATGTCGAGCCCCAGACATACAGTGATAAGGGACAGAACAAAGAAATCTACAACCTAACCTCCAGGACCAAAGGGATCAACCTTTTTGGGAAATATATCTTGTTCAGATACTGGGGCGGTATATGTAGCAGTTGGAGAGCTACAAGGAGTGCATTCGGATGGTAGCTGTGGGCTACCAATCAATGGAAGACTGGAGAAGTAGTTGTACAGTGTGAGAGTTTATGGTTATAAAATACGTCCCAGGAAAATATCAGTGAAAGGGAAACCTCAGAATTCCAATTCTTAGATATATAAATAAGTCTGAGGCTTTTCTAAGGCAAAACAATTATACTCCAGTAGGCCCCAATAGTTAGTGGCCATATATCTAAATAATTTTTTTAAAAATACCTGGGTAGTGTCATATCCAGTGATGGATCACTGGATAATGAGATCAACGCACGAATATCCAAAGCAAGCCAGGCACTTGGCTGTCTGCGTGTCAGTTTTAAACCACCACAACATCCGGATGTCAACAAAACTGCTTGTGTACAGAGCTGTTGTTCTCTTGTATCTCTTTTGGGCACTATATAGGTGTCACATCAAGCAGCTTGAAGCATTCCACATGCACTGCCTCTGCAACATCATGAAGATCCGCTGGCAAGACAAAGTGCCCAATCTCAAGGTCCTCAAGAGAGCCCAGATCACAAGCATCGAAATGATGACCATGAAGTCACAGCTACGTTGGACCGGTCATGTCAGCTGCACGGATGCCAATAGAATCCCCTGCCAACTTCTGTATGATGAGCTCTCCCAGGGCATCCGACATATAGGTCGTCCATGGAAACGTTACAAGGACACCATCAAAGCCAATCTGCAGTACAGCAGTATCAAACTTAGGGACCTTGAGGACGCCACCGCGACAGAACACAGTGGTGTGCAACAGTTAGAAATACCTGCATCGCCTTTGAGGAAGACCGCTGCCGGCGTCTACAAGAGGCACTTGAACGACATCACAGAGCATCAGTAGTCGCAGTCAGTGGATTGTGCAACTTCCCATGCATCATTTGCAGCAAAATGTGCACCTCTAGAATTGGCTTGTACAGTCATCAGGGAGCACACCATGAGACCAACAATAGATGATCTGCACAGATTTGTCATCATCGGATCGATGGACTACCAAGAGATCTAAATAAAACTGTCTTGGTGGCAAACAACAAATGATACACAACATCACATGCCCCATCCTGAAATGAGTAGCTCTGCCATAGACCTCTCTGAATGTTATGCTCTTCCTTTAGGTCCAGTGACCACTCCCTGGCCAGAAAATGGCATTTTGATACATCCCACTCATGAAACAGTAGTAAAAGATATACCTACTGCTTATTTTTGATTTTACAAAATACAGATTCTCTGTGAACTGCTTGGCCCTGTATAAGAAATGGTTTACCAATAATAATATATCCCAGATTGGATTACGGCAGACTCCAGGAAGAGGCATACCAAGGACTTAAAAATACTTCGAAGAAGAGAGAGACTTTGATAACTATATTGGGTAGAATAGGAGGTGGGGCTTCACTATGGAATTCTGTGGACATGGAAGGGTTGAAGCTTAGACATAACTCTTTAGCTGATGGTTTTGCAAAAGTGATCAAAAGAGGAGGTAGGATCAGTAACCTAACACCACAGCAGGACGTACTGTCTATTAGTAAAATGTACTTCATTGCACAAACTTTGATATGGATTAATACACGTAGAAATAGTGTGATTGATTCACTGAATATTAATAATCATGTTTCTCAAGCAACTGTTTGCAGCACATATGGGTACTAAACTTGTTATGCATTTAACATGGGATAGAAGAAATGAAGTGGGAGGAATGGTTGAGATTGTTAAAAGCACATTGATCTGGACCACACTAGTGGAAAAGGGAATTTATAATACTGAGGAAGAACATTTGCAAAGCTAGAAGGTCCTGGGCCTCAGGCACCACATGAAATTAATGATGGGACAGTGCCAGTCATGACTGCTATTCCCAGAAGTACAGGGAGTCATAAGAGAATTAGTATACGTAAAGAGTATGGGTACTATTGAGAATGGAACATAGGAAACACAGAAAATTATCTTAGGGTTAAGTTGTCAGCAAGGGATGGCGTGGAGATAAATAGCACATTGTCAAAGAACCAGCATAGATGTTTCTCTGAATGCTCAATAGAAGAGAATGCATTTATCTCAGAGCGAGGTTGGATCCAACTATTCACCAAGAAGAGACATATTATGGCTTGGTGACACCATTTGCGCCCTGGAATACCACCATTTTTCAGTTGGGACAACACTGTGTGAGGCGTACCTGGATGGATTTTGCATAAACCTCACCTCTCTGAATCAGATTTGAACCCATGCCCTGTGGCCAAGTGTACAGATAGTGGAGAATGTGATGGAAGAAGGAATGGACAACACTGAATGGAAATCATTAGTGACTCTTCATACCTATGCCTGTCTCGTCCATTAACACAAAGCAATTCAGTAAAGAGAAACATAGAAGCAATTGGTGTCCATTACCCAACTGATCAACAGCAAATTTGGGACACCACCCTACAGGCAATGGTCTCTCTCATATTTTCCATCCATGTGTGAAATGACCTTTTGCTTGACCCAGTATGTCCATTCTTATGTTCTATGTTCTTATGCATTTTGTTATGAGCACCAATATTGAGGTAATGTGCAGATGTGTGCCAGCAGTAGAAACAAAGAAATCTAGATATAATACATATATTTTTAAATTACCATTGGAATCATTATTTCAGCCAGGACAGGTTAGGCATTTTAGAACTCACTACTCAAAGAATTAAATCTTATAAAAGATAAATAAAATTATGAAATGCATAGACCAGTCAAAAAACTAAAATAACAGCACTTTGAAAGAGTAAAATTACAGAGAATATATGTGCATTGCAGAAAGTACCAAGAACTAACAACTATAACACAAGTCTGTGTTGGAAGGTGAGTGTGAAAGAGCCAGATTGTGTGTGCATGAGAGACAGAGAGTGTGTGTGTGCTGGCTGGCTGCTGGGGAAGTGTATGAGAAACTGTGTGCTGTCTCTTAAGCACAGAGCCACCCACCAGCCTAAAGTCTCATTCAGACTGCAGCAGCTGTCAGCAGCTCCATCCCACTCCTGAGCATTGTCCCCTCCCCCCGATTCTGCAGAGATAGGATACATAGGTAGGAAGTAGCAGGGGGAGGGGGACTCCCTAACATCAGCACCTCCCCTTCCCCTGCACAGCAAGCAGGAGGGTCCCAGGAGCAGCCTGTCAGGGGATCCAAGGCAGAGGGCAGGAGCAATGTGGCTGCAGAGCAGTGGCAGGAGGGGCACCTGAACACAAGTTGCTGGATCTGCGTGGCTCTGCTAATCAAGTGTGCGGCATTTGACTAAGTCTTGGGCAGTCACACAACTTAGAGGGAACACTGTGTACAGGCTGTGTAAACACCATGGTGGGACATAACAGAGGAGGTAATCTTGCACCCCTTTGTGTGTACTTGAAGTTGTAGTCTTAATGGGAGCTCAAATAACTGTTGTGGTCATAGGAATGTGTTGCTGGATAATAAAATTGAAAAAAAAACCTACAGAAAGAGAAATATGATGTGAATAAAACAAATGCTAACATAAGAGAGAATGAGAAGGAGTGGAATGTAGGGCTGGCTTAGGCAGACATTAGCATGTTCTGTCTCAAGGCCCTCTCCTGTTTGCCACTTCTCCCTTGGCCCTAGCCCAGGCAGGCTGCTTCTCTTCCAGGAAGTGGGCTGGGGCTGGCGCTAGGGTGGCCAGCCTGTGGCCGGGATGTTCCAGGACTGGGGACGCTGTGACAGCCTAGGGGTGAGGAGGCTGTTGGCTGTGGGGGTTGCTCTGGGTTCCAGCAGGGGAAGGAGGTGGGAGGGGCCTGGGACAGAAGGTGCGAGCTGGGCTATGGGGTAGCCTCCCCAAGCCTACAGTTCACCATCCATGCAGCTCTTTGCTCACACTGGCCAAACCCAGATGCCAGAGGCTTCGGTAAAGAGTTATACCACAATTCTAATTCATGTTATATACTACACAGCTTATATACATCTTCCATAGCTACTAACATCTATACTTTTTGTGTGTAAAGATAAATTTCTTTCCAGGTTGCGTATGGGCCAATTGCTTGGCAGATTTTTTACGACAAGCTTATGTTGTAAGGGTGTTTCTGCCTTCTTTTTTTGCTCTAAACATAACTACAATAGTTAATTTAGTTAACTTCTTCCTCCCTTATTCACTTGAAACTAACTATTTTGTGAATATATTTAAACAGTTAATTGTTCTAGCATGTCTCGTCTGACATCGGGAGCTGTTTAGAGAGGCTTAGCCTCCCCCAGCCTACAATACACACTGTCCATGAAGAGCTGTTACATGCCTAATAAAATAACAGTGAAAAAAAGAACTAGATACATTCATGGAGGATAGGTCAATCAATGGCTATTTGCCAGGGTGGGCAGGGATGGAGTCCTTGGTCCTTGGCTTCTCTTTGCCAGAAGCTGGGAATAGGTGAAAGGGCATGGATCCCTTGATGATTACCTGTTCTGTTCATTCCCTCTGGGGCACCTGGCTTTGGCCACTGTCAGAAGACAGGATACTGGGCTAGATGGACCTTTGGTCTGACCCAGTATGGCTATTCTGATGTTCTTATAATTTGTTCTCACAAATTTTGTCATTAAAAACTTGCCAGCGCCTTGACTGAATCCTAAGAGATATTTACCATTATTTTAATATATATGGTGTTTTGAGAAAACTACCTTGCCTGTCTTTCATATATAAAAATTTCATTATTTGAAATGTCCAAGGTAGGGAAATTCCCTGGAATTCTGTTGTCTGACAATCTGGGAGATGAATGGTTTGATTAATATGAAATTCTGAGAACAAAACCTTAGGTAAAAATCTTGTATTAGCCCACAGCAACTCTTTCTCCCTGGTGAATACTGTAAGTGGGGGGTCTGCCATTGAAGCCCCTAATTCTCCAGCCAGTCAGGCAGAAGTAATAGCTACCAGAAAGGCTGTCTTCAAAGATAAATCTAATAAAGAACAATTATCTAGTGGCTCAAAACCACATTACATAAGGCATGTGGGTTGAGAACTAGGTTGAGGTGCCAGGTAGGAGTAGGAGAGAGATTCAAGAAACCTCTTAAGAATTTTCCCTTGATTGGGTGAATGAAGAGCAAAAACTCCCCAATGGGTATGTGGAAAAGTTGTTCTTGCCATTAAGCGTACCCTAATGGAATTCATAGAGAGAGCCTTACCCAGCAGGAGAAATGGCTGTATCCTGCCTCCTCTGCTCACTGCCCAGGCCCAGCTACTGGGCGGAGGGGCCAAGTGAGGTGGCTACATGACAGGAGATGCAGCATGAGAAGCATAGAGGGCTGCCCACCCCAGCAGGCTAAGCAGAGCAACTCCTGCAAAGGCAGTTCAGCACTTGCAGAAACCTGTGGGAGCATGTGGGAGCCCTTCCATATGTTGCCTCTGCCAAGGATTGGGAACCAAGACTCCCTCTGGAGAAATACCATGGCAAACAGATAGACCTTCAGGAATCCCCAAGTAAAGAATATTATGTGGAGGACTCAAGAGTCCAGTTTTCATTGGGATTTTAAAAAGAAAAGTCTGCTGAGGTCATCTGCCATGGTGTTCTTAATACCTGGGAGGTACAAAGCTAAGATAACTATGCGGTTGGCTATCCACCAATTTATCACCTTGGCACAAAGATCAAGAATGTGCACCTCCTGGATAGTGGATGTAAAACATGCATGCCATGTTGCCTGCCATTATCTTTACTGACTTGGATCTGATTAGAGGTAGAAAATGTAGATAAGCATTTCTGATTGCTTTCAATTCTAAAAGACTGATGTGGAGAAGCTACTCTTGTAGTGACCATTTGTCCTGCACCTTGTGATGTCCAGCATATACCCCCCTTCCCCACAAAGTAAAGTGTCTGATGTTATCACAATGGTAAGGGAATTCTGAAAGAATGGGACACTTGCACAGGTCTTGGTCAGGTACCTATACCAGTTGAGTGACTGTACAACCCATGGGTGGGGGGAAGACCGTAATTTGCTGAGGCTGTGCTTGCTTGGTTTGTAAACATTTCAAAGCCACACTATTGACCTCAGAGATGTAATCAGGCATGTTGCATACAAAGGCGCAAGCTGATATGTATCCCAGAAGCTGAAGACAGTCTCCTACTGTTACTTGAGATCTGCTCTGAAGCCTTGAGCTAAGAGTTGTTAGTGCGAGAAATCTGCTGGAAGGGAGGCACATTCTGACTGTCACTGCATCCAGAGAAGCTTCTATGAAGTCTAGACACCGTATCAGAGAAAGAAAAAAAAAACAGACTTTTTGAAGTTGATTTAAGTCCCAGGCTGTGAAACAGAGAGCACATTAGTTTTACTGCAGCCAAGACTTCCTGATATAATCTGCCCTAATCAACCAATCATCCAGATACAGAAAATAATTATACCTAGACCATGTCGGTGGGTTCAACCACCACCAAAATCTTTGAGATTTCCCTGGGGGCAGAGGAAAGGCCAAAAGGGAGCACTGTGCACTGGTAGTGCTCGTTGTTGATTAGAAAAAGAAGAAACCTTATAGGTGAAGGGTGAATAGTGACATGAAAATATGGTTCCTGTCTCTTGACCTACAAAATGCCATCTCCTAACTCTAATGAGGGAATTATTGCTGCAAGGGTCAACATCCTGAATTTCTGCAGTCTTATATATCTAAAATTGGCCTCTACCCTGCATTTTTTGGGGTGGGGGAGATCAGGAAGTACTTTCAATAGAATCCTCTTGTCATGAGCTGTATAGAACTGGGTCTATTGATTCTAAATGTAGAACACAGGCAACCTCTTGCATTAGCAATTGATTGCAAGAAGGGTGTCCAAAGGGGGATGGGAGAATGGGAAGGAAGAATAGATTTGAAATGGATAGTGTAACCAGACTTTATGGCTTCCAAAACCCATTGGTCTGATATTCTATTGTCTCATGCATCCTGAAACTAGGAGACATGGCATCCAAAAGGAGGGAGGAGAATAATGGCTGCAGCTGCAACCCCCTGTCAGTTGGATGGTTCAGGCTCTTGACCATGGCATCAAAACTGTCGCTTGGAGGAGTTTTCTTCTTAAAATATCTTGGTCTCTAGGCCAGGAGTTCAGATGTTTATAATAAGCAGAATATGCAGCTGGGCATGCTCTTTGTGCTATCTGAGACCTACTAAATTGTCTCTTATTTACAGGACTATAAATCCCTAAGAATTGCAGTGTGGCTCTCAAGTCTTCTGAAGTGTGGAGAGATGTATCTGTCAAGTCCATAAAGCTCTTGTGATCATCAAAGGAGAGGTCTGACACTCTTGACCTGTCTTGAGAAGCCAGACAACTGTAGCCAAGATGCTGTTCTTATAACAACATGCTCTTTGTCCAATGCAATGGTCATATCTACTGTATTGAAGGAGGCCAGGAGTGATGTTTTTGCCAGGAGATGCCACTTTTGTACAATGGCCTTAACTTTTTCATGTTGTTCCTCTGGCAAGTGCTCGATAAACTAATTAAATGTGTTGTAGTTTTAATAGTTGTATTTGGCCATGAGTGCCTGATGGTTTGGTATTCTGAACTGTATTGCTGAAGAGTAAGATTTATGACCAGAAAGCTCTAGTTTTTTGTGGTTCTTACTATACAGAATGGACATGGAGCTGTGTTGTCCGCTTTGTGCATTAACAGCCTCCATTACTAGGGAATTTGGATTTGGGTGTGAAAACAGAAACTCTGATTCCAGGGACATTTTTTTTATCCAGTCTCTGGCAGGTAGGCGGTGTGTAGCTGGAGGTACGTCTAGACAACACGCCATATCGGCGGGTAGTAATCAATTTCTTGGGGATCGATATATCGCGTCTCATCTAGACACAATATATCGATCCCCAAAAGCGCTCCCGTCGACTCCGGAACTCCACCAGCACGAACCGTGGTAGCGGAGTCAATAGGGGGAGCCGTGGACATCAATCCTGCGTCGTGAGGACGAGAGGTAAATCTACCTAAGATACTTCGACTTCAGCTACACTATTCACATAGCTGAAGTTGCGTATCTTAGATCGATCGCCCACTAGTGTAGACCAGCCCTGAGGTTTGCCAAACAGCCTTAGCCAGCTCCATAAGAGCTTCACTGACTGGAATGGTGATCCTTACAGATGTTGAGGTGTGCAAAATATGTAGAAGTTTATGGTGGGACTCTTGAACCTCTTCTCAGGGAATCAGAATGTGAAGCTGAAATTTGCATCATCAGTTCTTGAAATTGCTTGATGTCATCCACCATAGGTGGTGGTGCAGGCAGCGCACCTTCATTAGGTTATGAGGAGGAAATATTAATAAGAGGAGTAATCTCCTTATCTGCCTTTGTTTCCTGGTCCTCAAAAGTCTCCTCCACTGGTACAGGTAATGGTACAGGAGGTGGACCCTGTTCTGCTCCCTTTTGTGGTGCGACAACTTCATTGTTAATTGTTGATAGAATACTCACTCACAGTCCCAGCAAGGTCACTGAGAGGGGCCAAATGGCCTCCATCTGTGTTCCTGTCAGGAGGGTATCAATTGAGGTCTAGCTTCCTGCATCGCATCTGTCTTGCAGGGAGAGAAATGTGTCCTAGAATAGACAGAGGAATCCTACACTGATATTTGAGAGTCTGAAGAGTCCTCTGCCACAGACTCCAAAGACTGTTCATTTTGCAAAGCAGATGAGGGCAAGTGTGGTACTCAAGATGATAGAAGGGTCAGTGACTGAAAGAATCTTGATGCTGACAGACCCCCACATTCATTAACAGAGGAGACTATAGCTCTGAAGATACTAGCAGGTCTTTAGAATACCTAAATATTTGCGGAAAAGATGGCCTCAAAGGCTGATTCAGGCGAGTAACTGTGGAGGACAGCTCCAATATCACCACAGCTGGTACCAAATGTTTGGCATAGGAATGCGTCAACTCCAATTCCATCAGCATCACAGGTAGTCAAGCAGACATTGATTTTCATGCTCTTGGTACAGAATGCTGTTCAGGGAGGGCATAGAATTCTTTTTACCTGTGTGTCTGCAGCTCTGGGTACAGGTACCCAAACTCGGTACTGAATCGGTCTTAGACCACTGACTCTTCTTTGCCTTTGCAGTGCCAGCATCACTCAGAGCTTGCATTGAACTCCCCTTGGGACGTGCGGTCTCTGTAATCTTCTTATGTGTCAGTGACTGAGATTTACATGTCAGGTCTACCTCTATGGAGGACTTCAGTACCTTAGAAGTACTCTGTGCCACAGTACCAGATACATCTCTAGGCATCTCCAGTGACCGAGATCTTCATATGGACAGGGCACTGGCGGTACTATGTACAGAGGGTCACCCACCCCTGGATCCAAAGCTGATTATAAAGCTTGTGTCATCATAGGAGTTTAAACTTGACTTCTCTATTTTGGGGATCTACCCTTGAAAGGAGCACAGATCTTGCACTTGCAGGGGATATATGTGTCTCCCAAACACTGGAAATGGCTGTCACTGCTGGGAATCACCTCATGGCAGGAGAAGCCCCTTCTGAGTCCTGGGGAGAACGACATTCCCAAGTGATATAACAAAAATGACCCATTGGAGGGGAAAGTTCTTAAATCCTAATTACATCTAGTGATAAGATGAGAGAGAGAGAGAGATAAGAGAGAGGACAGAGGACAGAGAGATAGAGAAATAGATAAAAGAAAAGATGGAGCAACTGTTTCAACAACTATATGCGCTAGAAGATAGCTACCTACAAGCTAACTAATTACAGATTAGCGTGAACAAGCACACAGTAGAAAGGCACTGCCCAAAGGCAGCTGAGAAGCAACTGAGGGCAGTTCTTCCGCATAGCCTCATATCACCACAGCCACAACATGAAGTGGGTTGCATGAGTAGGCTAAATGGGCATGGCTACCAAAAATCTCTGATCAAAGGTGCAAGCACGTCTGAAGCGCAGCACCCATGGGGACACTACTCAAAGAATAATTTTAAAATTACCTCTGGAGCTACACCCAGTCCTTATATATCAATCACTAAAGGCACACTGCACTACTTTCCAAGAAGCAAGTAACTTTACCACCACAATCCAACCCTGTATAATTATTAATTATTTGGTTAAGATTATACAATGTGACTACTAAGAACTTTCCAGATATTCAAGAAGGGACAGTCCTTGCCCTCAGATGTTTCCAATTGAAAGATATTTTATAATCTTCCATTTAAAATATTGCACTAAAAAGGAACAGCCTAACAGCCACAGAATAAGAAATGCCACAAAACAGCCCTAGAAACAATGTTCAGGTTGTGACCTAAATCAACAGACGTTACAAAATACAAAGTTTAAAGGGCACAGTCAAGATACAAGTCACATATGTAAACAGAATGTCACTTTCTTTGCTACTAATATAATGTAAGATTAAGAGTGGGAAAGAAAAATTGCTAATGTAATGTTTTACCATTTATGCAGTCCGTCAGCAAAAGGTCACAATCTGTCTACAGTACAGACCCAGTTCCTGCACTTGAAGGCATGCAAGACAATGAACCAAAGAAACTCATCTATAGAAGATATCAGAGGTCTACTTCTGCCAAATATTGAGCATTTCTTGGGCAGTGCTGATACAGGTATCATCACTGCTTATGAATAAAACAATGAATATGAATTTCCCAAAAAGAAAATGACATTATTTCAAAAAGAGCAAGTAAGTGCATGTTCAGCACTCTGAACCATCTGGCCAAGCAACTGTTCAAAGATTCTTATGTAAGACCACATATCTCAGCAACAAGGAAGACAACCTTTTTTTTTAAATGAATATGGGATAAAATCTTAAAGTGAGAAGGGCATAAGTTATTACATTGTGTACAGCCTTTAATTAAAAGTAGTATCGTTAAGGAGATCCTCTGACATCCATTATAGTAACCAACTAGTATGCATCATTCCTCAGACATCACTGTCCAGCCGTGCCAACTACTTCTAACATTAAATATTCCTTTCTCTGGTGAAGGAATATGCCATTCACTACAGGCAGTACAACACAGCATTAGTGAGAGCCCTGGACAGCAGGTGCCTTTGGCTACAAGATAAAGAAGACACCACAGCCCTGGCTGCAGGAATGCAGTGTGAGCACACAAGCATTACACACACAGATCACAGTTGTTTAATACTTGCTAGCAGACTCCAGTCAAGAGCAGAACACACTAGCATAGAGTGAACACTCAGAGAAAAACACAACAAACAAAGCCCTGCACCAGCTGGCTAAGATTAAGTGTTGCCACACCTTCTTGACACTACTATAAGGAGATAGACAGGATGATGCACAAAAACATTAAAAAAAAGAAGAGTATTTTATTATGCATTTAGTATTATATTAGTTTCTCTTTTGCCCTCTGTTGTTTCAGGTACCTGTATTGCTGGTACAGAGGCACAATACTGTTGACTAGGGCTATAGAAAGGGATGTAGACACAGTAGTGTTGACAGTGATGTGAATGCACATTACTGAATATACAGGGTGCAATGGCAACAGCACAAGCAGAAATGGGAATAGCAAGAAGATAGTCAGTAATGCACTGGTAGCACACAACAGCAGGGAAGGAAAATCTGAGCAAGAACAGAGCACACCAGCTGAGCACAAGAGGGAGTGTTCAGAAAAGATAGGACAGTGTTTCTACCGTGCTGTTTGTATGAACCACCTCACTCGTAAATACCACTGAGATAGAGTTATATAGGATGGTTCAAGATACATATGGAGAGGTGACCATCTCTATTTAATAGCATAGATTTTTTGAGTAATTTGTATAAAACCATCAACTTTCTGTAGACTCTACTAACTGCTATCACACTTTTCCTCAGGGGAACCTGGTCCCAAGATCAGCACTGAAGGGAGATCATGTCAGCAGAAACAAATGGAGTTCCATGGAGAAAAATCTCATTTTCTAAGTTTTTTTAAAAAAATTTTTAAGAAGGGGGATGGGGCAGGCTAAATAACTTTCCACCTTTTTCCTTGCCAATATAGTCTTGAAAACATAAATCAGTGTAAATCATTGTAAAGCAATACTTGTCAGTGACTGGGACTTGAATGGTCCTTCCCAGTGGTTAGAGCAGGAGGCAGTAGCCAGTAATAAGAAGCCAATGCCAGATATAAAGTGAGAAGTCAGAGCCAAGGATCAGGACTGAATCACCTAGAACAAGGAGAGGCAAGATCTCAGTGACAGGTGAATGCTTTGAGCAGCCACTGAACTACTGCTGGGCTTAAGGGCCAGTCTGCTGACTTCCAACCAATCAGTAGGCACAGCCAATTAGCCAGCTGCTCTCATTCGGTGGCCTGGAGACTGGCTCTGCTGCAGGCCCCACTTCCTGACAATATGAACTATTGGCTAGAGTTAAAAGGAAATGGCAGCAGACCTCCACTAAGTATATTCCCCACTTTTGTCTGCCACTCCATGTGTTTATTATATAAAATAAGATGGTTGGTTTGGGTTACACTAAGGCCATCCCTTTCTATAAGGAGGTGACCAAGGTAGACCGGAACCAGTTGCAGTGGAGAATGGAAGGTGGCAAATAAACAAATGAGTCACAGGACCATCTGGAAATACTAAGGCCAGTGGACACTTAGGTAACTGCAGTGCCTTACTCACAGCTGTGGCTGCAACCGGTGCTGCAAAAGGCACTCCTTCTGCAACCCAATCGATGTCATTAGGAGTGCATGGGAGACACAGCACATGTCACAACCACCCCTCTGCTTGGTCACCACAGCAGGACAAGGAGAAGGGGATGAGCCCCCTGAGTTCAAGTGTGGCAGTCAACTCTCTACCTGTCAAAGCCTATCTGTCCATCCTTAGCCTCTGGATTGAAGAGCCAGGGAAAGTAAAACTTATTTTTCCCTGGCCTTCTACCACCATGCCAAGGAAGCCACTCCTATCCCTTCATATCCCATATCTTTTTCCCAGCCCTCCCCCTGCCTCCCCCAGCAATGGCTAAGCAAAACTAGACCTCTCCTGACTATTGGGCACTCACATCAACCAAGGGGACCAATTCTGCATCCAACCACCCAGCCTATTACTAGAGGGGAACCATTCCCCACCTAACCAACTATCACACAGCCAATGGCTGATGGACAATATACCCACCATCCTGTAAGTAGCCTTCATGAAGTGCTAGCAAGAAGGGAGCATCATATATTGAATGTGGTAGGAGTGGAAGCAATGACAAATTTGGGGATGAGAAAAGTATATGATTGTTGAATTTGCGGGGAGAGGTGTATGGAATTGGAGGATTGTTTTCTTATTGAATTTTCAGATGATGGGGATTTTCTTCTTCATTTTTTTAGGAATGTGTCATGTGCATCACTAACCAAGAGACAATTTTATTGAAATATTGGCAGCATATTGACCATTCTAACTTACAGGATATCATTCAAAAAGTTTGACATTCCAGTCAGAACATAGCAGCCACCTGCTGCCCCTCTTGCATTAAGAAACAAATATCCCTGGTTTTCCAACCTCTCTGTGAAAAAAATAGAAACAATTTTAAGGAGAAAATTTACTTTATATTTAGAACTTTCTGTTTTTTCTATCATGAAGTTACTTCGCTAAACTTATTTACTGAATAGCTTCTTCTATCAGAGGTAGCACTGAGTACAAGCATAGTACAAGGTCACTGAAATGGATGAACAACAGTCTAAATGGAAACACCAGTTGGTTAGTATGCTCTCATAAGACTCAGAGCATTGTTCCCAAACAACCAGAAGCAGAACACTGGCCAACAATAACAATATTCAGGAATTTTATTATTTGATTTCTAATCCCTACATTCCCACTGATACAAGATTTCAAATCTGTTTCAGCTGAGTAAGAGAATTTCTGTTGATCTAGCTATCTGGTCAATAAAGTGTTTCCTGTTTAATTTACTCATCTATATATTCAATTATTAGAGCTGGGGAGAAAAGGTCATTCTGTTCCATGGAGGATTTAGATATTTGAAAATTAGGTTTAGTTCTGATATGGAACCAAAAAAACTTCCGAAATTCTCTGTGAAAGCGAATAGAGCCCCAGAAATAGAAACCTTGGGGTCCCCAACTCCAAGGCAGTCATCATAGTGTTCTACTCTGGAGCCACAGTCCTTGGAAGCCCTGACTCCTCAGTTCCAACGCTGTCAGCCTGCCAGGCTACCTCAGAGACAGGGAGTCTGGGAAACCCAGGCTGCCAAAGAGCCAGGGCCTTGAATCCTGGGCTGCCCAGTAACCCACCAGGAAGGTTGCTGAGAAGCCAGGTGGGTGAGCTGGCAGGAACCCAGACAGATTTTAAAATCTGCCTCGCAGGCAGGATTCCATTTGAACTCTGCCTGGGTTCCATCAGAATATTGTTGACATAGAACCCTCTCCACAAAAGGTTTAGATTTTGATGAACTGGCAAATTCCAAGGAAAAAGCAATTTCATCAGAATTTTTCCAGCCAGATCTATTAATGATCTCTTCCTGTGTTCTTGAGTTTCACTAACTGATGCTTCGTTACTGAGGTTAACACCAAAGGTTACACCAAGAACAACATTCATGCACTTGTGGCTTAAGTGTGAAGTGACTATATCACTGCCACTAATATTAAAAGCCAACAGCTATTTGCATTTCACTTTTGGACCGGAGGATGTTTGGTTCCAAGGCCAAGCAGGGGAAGATTTCTTAGACTAGGAGCTGAGACTTCAGTAATTCCAAGAGGGGAATTTGCAACCTTTGTAGAATACAGAGGGGAAAAATGGACTTCAAGAAATCCCTTAGAGCAATTAAGAATCACAGAATCATAGAAAGGAAGGGACCTCGAGAGGTCATCTAGTCCACCCTGCACTCAAGGCAGGACTAAGTATTATAGACCATCCCTGACAGGTGTTTGTCCAATCTGCTCTTAAAAATCCTCAATGATGGAGATTTCACAACCTCCCTAGGTAATTTATTCCAGTGTTTAACCACTCTGACAGGAAGTTTTTCCTGATGTCCAACCTAAACAGCCCTTGCTGCAATTTAAGCCCACTGCTTCTTATCCTATCCTCAGAGGTTAAGAACAACAATTTTTCTACCTCCTCCTTGCAACAACCTTTTATGTACTTGAAAACTGTTATGTCCCCTCTCAGTCTTCTCTTCTCCAGACTAAACAAACCCAATTTTTTCAACCTTCCCTCATGTTTTCTAGACCCTTAATCATTTTTGTTTCCCTTCTCTGGGCTTTCAGGAATGATGTGGACAAACTGGAGAAAGGTGGCACCCAGAACTGGACACAATACTCCAATTGAGGCCTAATCAGTGCGGGGTAGAGCGGAATAATTACTTCTCTTGTCTTGCTTGCAATACTTCTACTAATACATCCCACAATGATGTTTGCCTTTTTTGCAACCGTGTTACACTGTTGACTCATATTTAGCTTGTTGTATACTGTGACTTCCAGATGCCTTTCTGCAGGACTCCTTCCTAGGCAGTCATTTCCCAATTTGTATGTGTGCAACTGATTGTTCTTTCCTAAGTGGAGTACTTTGCATTTGTCCTTACTGAATTTCATCCTTCAGACCATTTCTCCAGTTTGTCCAGATCATTTTGAATTTTAATCCTATCCTTCAAAGCACTTGCAACCCCTTCCAGCTTGGTATCGTCTGCAAACTTTATAAGTATACTCTCTATGCCATTGAACAGAACTGGACCCAGAACCGAACCCTGCGGGACCCTACTCGTTATGCCCTTCCAGCATGACTTTGAAGAGATTGCTACTCTGTGGGAATGATTTTCCAACCAGTTAAGCACCCACCTTATAGTAGCTCCATTAAAGTTATATTTCTCTAGTTTGTTTATTGCCTAGAATACATTAATCTGAGCCCCCATTCTGTACTTACAAGGACAGCCAAGCCTTGCAAATTAAACTACATTAAAGCAATACCCCTGACGAAGCCCCCCCAACACACACACACACACACACACACACACACACACACACACACACACACACACACACACACACACACACACACACACACACACACTTTCTCATATAATAAGGTCAGAGTGAAAGCTGAGAAACTGCAATTGCTGGCCAAAGAGCAACAATCAAAAAAAAGCAAGCTATATTGTAAAAATGCTGCTTGTTCAGGCTCTTCCACCTCTCTACTTGCTAGTTGGAAGAAATTACTCCCTATGGTTTGATAAGCAGGGAAGATAATAGCAGGAAAGGAAATTTCTGAATAGGAAACATACATAACAAAATGTGGCTTAGCAATGCTAGTAATTAACATAAAGTTTTCTCTAGACACTAGGAGAACATGGTGTATTGTTTTTTATACAAACAGAGCTCACTAGAGGCCAAGTATTCTATATCAAGAAAAAAGAATAAAAATAAATATGGAAACAAATCAAAACCTACTGAAAAATAAACATGGAGGCTTAATTGTTTTTTTTTCCCCCTTTGAGAGGTCAATTAATGTATGTTATTCATAGAATGTCAGTTTCATTTCATTGTGTCCTCTCAGTATCACAAGTCTAAAATATGAAGCAGCTGTTTTCTTTGAAGACCTGTTTTAAACAGTAAATAGCCTGCAGGTAATCTACAGGGCAACTGTGTAAAAGCCCCTAAGAGGCTGAACACATCCATTTGCATTTGTAGGAATACTGCCTGTTTGTCCTTGTGAAGAAACAGGAAATGTGCTTCTCAATGGAGTTAGACATTTCTATTCCTGTACCACCTGTACACCCTGTTTTGGGCATTGAATGTAGACTGGCATTGTCAGGAATAAGAAATGGAACACATGGAATTTGATTTATTAAACTCTTGTGAAATGTGTCCTTATTGGAATACATAGACTATACTCAACTTTAGAGTGTAGGGTTCTTACGTGCAGCTATAAAAAATTACCACAAAATACCTGTGATGAAAGTGTGCATTATTATTGCACAATACAAAACAAAGAGATTCAAGATTTTATTAAACTTCTTTCAGTAAGTTTTTCAGCACAAATGTACTAAGAGATGACACTCTTCAGTTTGTTTGAGAAGGGAGAGAAAACCTGAGAAAATGTTCATGAACAGTTAGCAACTCTCCAGAGGCTCTTCAGTTATTAATAGGAGGGCTGCAAGTATAACTGATTCCAAAATATAGTAAAATAAGAACACACAATTATATAATGAACTTCACAAAAGGCATCAGAGCCATTTCTCTAAAAAGTTATTTAGGTCTTGGACGAAAAGTGAGTTCCTATTAGCATTACTGTCTTTACTAAGGGCATGTCTACAGAAAGACATTGACTTAAGAGTTTTGGATCAGACTTCACGACAACTTCGCCACCAGAACAGGGACAAAAAACTCACATCTTCATGCTTCTTAAGCACCTAACACCTGAGCTAACAAATTTCCTTTAGTTGTTAGCAGTAGAGGGCCTATGACACATACCTGAGCTGTTCTCAGTCTATCCACTACAGGGTAATGGTGTGCACACACACACACACACGCTGGTTCACAGCAATATACATTACGCCGACTGTATACATATATTTAATGCAGTCTGAACTGCAGGTAGGTTTGACTCTTAGATTCCCTGTTAATGTTAAAAGGTTGTTTGCTCAGATCACCAATTCCCTTGGTTAAGAGTGAAAAACTTCTGGGTAACACACTCCAATATAACATCAGCAGCACCTCATCTGTGAGGCAGACTTTTCTACAATTGTGATCTTGTGGGGAAAAGGAAACATATCCCTCATGACTCTGTTGCCAAGTTGAAACTAGAGCATTCTAGAATTGATGCTGCCAACCTATTAAAAAAGCTATGACTGCAGCAGACCCATCTTACTATACCCCTTGCCAGATATTCATTTTCTTTACTTTAACTAGATATTGCAAGTCTGCAAAATTCAAGTGTGATCTTAAGAAGATCAGCTCAGATTTATATTACCACTGATATATACAGTAAACCAGAAAACAGTTTCATATAGATTTGTAAAAACACAGCAGGCAACATTATAATCAAATCTCCTGGTGACACATGGAGAGAAGCCCTGAGATTTCAGCCCAAAGATTTCAGCCCCAATTTTTTTTAAACAAGTGCTTGACAAAGAATGATTTTGCTTATCGCCCAACATAATTAATAAAAACCTTAGTTTTATTACACATACACACACATTTAATTTTAATGTTTAGATTAAAAAGACCTATTCCAAGATTTTAGGTACCCTATTAGATCATCAAAAACAAAAATATACTCAACCAGACAAATAAGCATGAGCAAATGAATAGCCTCTCTTTGCAGAAAAACAACCCATCCATGAAAATAAAAGTTTACGCTGTTCAACTTTCAAGGAAGTAGTTAACCACTTTCATGCCAAATCCTGCAGTCAGTGTTATGGGTAGGCACAAGGGTGGTCACACTAACGTCAATAGGATTAGTCATATGAGTAAGGCTGCAGGATTGGGCCCTTCTTTGCAGGTATTTGTCAATTAGTTTGTGAGTATAATTATATAATTGTTTGTTTTTATTTTATAATTCCATTGAACAAATCCTTCAGGGGGCTTCTAAACAATCTGTAGTTCTGAGGCACCCTAAGATCCTGAATTATTTTCTCCGAACACGGAGAATTACTGGGAGTATCTAGTCAACAGAAACATTCCCACTGACTTCAGTAGACACTGGATACATGGCTAGATCTTGAAGCATTGAAGTCACCAACAGTTTTGCCATTAACATGAACAATTATCTTGTTTGAACCTCAAACAAGGCCAATATCATATCAATTACTGAACAAATAGTGCTAATGGGAATCTACTGGGAAGTTTTTTGTTTATTGCCTTATGACCATCTCACTCATTAAAGACTTCAGGTAGGATTCAAATGTTCCTAAGAGTCAGATTTTTTAAAGGTATTTAGGCACTGCTGTGCCTAAATCCCTTTTAAAGATGAGATGTTAGGTGTTGCTATCCCCCAATAGCTTTAAAAATCTGTGTCTAAGTGATTTATTAGGATAAGTCCCACTGAAAGTTAATAGGCCTTGGGCTCCCCAAGGCAGTTTAAGTACTTTTCACAATTTTTTCTGACAACCTTAACTCCAAGGTAAAACCCTTTTTGTGGGGGAATTTAGACTAGAAATCAATGAAAACATTGCACAGCAGGCAGAAATCCTCCAATCATGCAAGCAATAGACCCAAGTGCCTTATTGGTGATTCAGTAATGTCATCTGATCACTCATTTAAACAAAACAAATCAAAACAAAAACAAACCACCCAGCAATCTCCAAACTGTATGCTCTGAAATACAAGATTGCATGTGTTAGCTATTACTGTCAGCTTTCTTTTCCCCATCACCCATCCCTTCGCTGATCCAATAGATTCTAAATCCAAACACTGATTCTGGTCCCTATTTAGATTTTACCTCTGTGGGGCAGGAATATACTTAGGTAGTTCACAAAAATAAAACCAATCACAATGGGGCAATGATCCTGACTGAATATAGGCATATTAAGAAGTTTTCAAATCAAGGCACCAAACAAAGACAATCCAGGCCCCAAAATGATTATGAAAGTTTTGCTTGAGCAAGGGCATTAGGGCGGGGACTATAGTATAAGCTGTATAATTCTTTGTGTAAAAATAGCAGAAACTGGAATTCAACTCACAACAGATTTCTCACTTCATCCAAATGAAGGGTGTATGTGTGTGTGGGGGGGAGGGAGACAGGGCAAAGAGGAGAAAAAAATTCTCCTTAAGTGTACACATTAAAAATGCTCTAATGCTAATATATTTGTGTATGAAAAGCCTGACCTTGTCCATACAGAATTCCATCCCCTGTTACATCAGTACGGTTTCATGGATCTAGAATTCAGGCCAGCAAAGCCACCAGGCAGTTGGCCTCTCCATGTTGCCACCTACCAGCTGCTGTAGACACAGACCATGGGACATTCCACAAAAAGGGGTCTGACAGATAGCAGCCCCCTGGCTCAGGACTGGCTCCCTGCCCTATATAAACCTAAGGGGGATTCCAGGAAATGTCCAGGCAACAGCATGGATTCCCTGTATCTGCCATGACCATTCCTTGCTCCTGAACTCCTGACTTTGACCTAAGCTTGATTTGGACTTCACCACCTGAGTCAGACTCTGACCCTTGGTATTGACACTGGACTGGAGACTGACTACGCGCTACTCCCTGCTTTGTTTGCCCCTGCTCTGACCCTTGGGCCTGACTGCATGTGTTGGGATCCTGACAGCATCCGCCAATGTATTTTTTAATGCTCGCTTAAAGAACAAAATAGGCTGTGGGGTGGCAGATGGTGCTGCTCAGTAGCACCTCCTATGCCACCAAATGTGGTACTGCAGGTGCTCGCTGCCCTAGTTCACAAGTTTTTTTCACCTACTTGAAGCAGGGTGGCTCATGCCATAAGCTCTGCATCAGTCTCTGAACAGTTAGATGATAAAATAAATCCAGAATCTGGATGTATCCTCTTTAAAGAAACAAATATAAAAGGCAAGCTCCTGGTTGCAGCACTTAAATGCAAGACTCTTACCCAGCCCTGGGGTTTTGGGCTTGCATGGAAACAGAGGAGCTACAGCCCCTGTTCACCCAGCTCTGATGCTGAAAGGAAGCAGGCAAGCCTTCTTAACTGACCTGCTGGCTCCTGAGTGTTAAGTGTTTCCTCCTAATTGTTCTAGGCCTCTGGAGGACTGTCTTGTTGGTAGCCCAGTCCAAGTGGATTTTCCATGAGCATTGGTGTCAGGTCACACATGCCTCTAGTAAGAAACAGAGAAGGCCTCATGGTACGATGCTGTGTACTGTGCTTGTTTTCAACAGTTACACAATGAACAACTGGGCTATTATGTCTTATTCCAATTGTAAAAAGTAATGAGGTGCAGTTTTCTAATTATGTGTATGATTACACCTCTGACATTCATAAGTCATAGGAATCAATTTTGGCTTACATAATTATTTAATTTTAAAATTAAGTTATTTTCTTTTATGTAGAAGCCAACCCTGATTTTCTTCTCTGGAGTTCCATTACTTTAGAAAGACTCCTCACTTGGCATCTGTCCACTCTGGGATTTATTCAGGACTTCATTAGCGTAATGAATCTGAAGATTTCCTTTCCTCATGTTATGTATACATAGTAAATTGGTGTAGGGACACATCTATAAACATAACTGAAGAAAGGAAGCGGAATCTGTCCTTTCTCCACACAATTAAATGGGTTCTTGTTGCCTCTCGGACTGGTTCTTTTCTCTGGTGTTTGGAGGCTGGTCAAAGGGGTTTTAATCAGCATACAAGGGTATATTATTTTAAACTCCTTCCATGCAGTATATTTGAGATGTGCATCCGAAAGCCTAGAATAGGAAACATTTTTTTAACTCACTGAGCTTTGTTGCCAAGAAACAAAATCTTCTGAAAGTTTATGTGAAAGCATCCTCTTTACATTTTTTGACTGTGCATTGCTTAAGGTGACGTAATTATGCCATGACATCATTTTAGAAAATTATTAGAAGACACCAGATGGTGTTTTTACAGAGACTTATATTGTATATATTGGAGATATAATAGTTAGCCATGGTCCCATTTTTTTCCAGATTTTATTGCTTATACATCAGTAATTTGTTTCCTGCCTAAGAGGCTCTACATGGAAGCATTTCAACAAACCAAAGATATTATACTGTCAAAAATATTGTACTTGGTTTGCATCCATAAAGAATGTAAAACTGTTTAGCCATTTGATTTTTTTGTATAGTTAGAAAGTTTCTCCTAATATCTAAACTAAATCTCCCTTGCTGCAGATTAATCCCATTACTTCTTTTCCTAGCTTCAGTGGACACAGAGAACAATTGTTCACCATTCTCTTTATAAACAGCCCTTAAGATTTTGGAAGACGTATCAGGTCACCCCTCAGTATTCTTTTCTCAAGACTAAACATGCCCAGTTTTTCTCAACCTTTCCTCATAGGTCACGTTTTCAAAGCTTTTTAATCATTTTTGTGGCTCTCCAGTTTGTCCACATCTTTCCTAAAGTGTGATGTCCAGAATTGGATGCAGACTCCAGTCAGGACCTCAGCAGTGCAGAGTAAAGCAGGACAGTTACCTCCCATGTCTTACATACAACACTTCAGATAATACACTCCAGAATCATTTTAGCCTGTTTTGAAGCTACATCATATAGACAACTCATATTCAATTTGTGATCCACTACAACCCTTAGATTCTTTTTAGCAGTACTACCACCTAGACCAGTGGCTCTCAATCTAGGGCTGCTACTTGTTCAGAGAAAACCTCTGGCGGGCTGGGACGGTTTGTTTACCTGCTGCATCTGCAGGTTCAGCTGATCATGGCTTCCCCTGGCCGTGGTTCATCGCTCCAGACCAATGGGGGTTGCAGGAAGGGTGGCCAGCACGTCCCTCAGTCCGCATCACTTCCTGCAGCCCCCATTGGCTTGGAGTAGCGAACAACGGCCAGGGGGAGCTGCGATTGGCCGAACCTGCAGACGTGGGAGGTAAACAAACTGGCATGGCCTGCCAGGGGTTTCCCAACAAGCGGCGGCCCTAGTTTGAGAGCCGCTGACCTAGACAATTATTCCTCATTTTGTAGATGCGCATTTGATTTTTCCTTTCCTTCAATCGTATTTATTGAATTTCATCTTGTTGAATTCAAACCAATTCTTCACTTTGTCAATGTCATTTTGAATTTTAAACCTGTCCTCCAAAGTGCTTGCAACCCCTTCCAGCTTGATGTCATCTGCAAATTTTATGAGTACACTCTGTTCCATTATCAAAGTCATTAATGAAAATACTGAATAGTACAGGACCCAGGACTGACCTCTGGGGGACCCCACCTGACACACCCTCCCAATTTGATAGCAAATCATTGATAATTGATAATTACTTGAACAAATACATTTGAACCAGTTGTGCACCCACCTTATAGAAAATTCATCTAGATCACATTTCCCTAGTTTGCTTATGAGAATGTCATGTGGAACTGTGTCTAAAGCCTTACTAAAATCAAGGTATATCATGTCTAATGCTTCACTGTCCACTAGGTCAGTAATCCTATCAAAGAAGGAAATTAAGTTGGTTTGGCATGACTTGTTCTTGACAAATCCATGCTGACTATTCCTTACAACATTATTATCCTCCAGATGCTTACAAATTGATTGTTTAATAATTTGCCCCAGTATTTCTTCAGGTATTGAGGCTGGGGTGAATGATCTACAATTCCCTGGATCCTCATTGTTCCCCCTTTTTAAAGATAGGCATTATGTTTGCCCTTCTCCAGTCTTTTGGGACCTCACTCGTCATCCGGCAAGTCTCAAAGATCACTGCTAATGGCTCTGAGATTGCTTTAGATAGTTCCTTAAATACTCTAGGATTAATTTAATCTGGCCCTGTTGGTTTGAATACATCTTATTTATCAAAATAGTCTTTAACCTAGTCTTTCCCTATTTTGGCTTGCATTTCTTCCCTCTGGTTGTCAGTATTAAATGCGTTGAGTTTCTTGTTATCATTAACCTTTTCAATGAAGACTGAAGGAAGACAGGGATTAAGCACCTCAGCTGTCTTGACGTCATCACTTACTAACTCTCCTCCCACTAAGTAAAGGACCTACGCTTTCCTTCGTCTCTCACTTGCAGCTAAGTTCTAAAAAGTCTGTTGAGTTATTGGCAGAAATCTATTGGCTTGTGATATACAGGAGGGCAGACAGATGATCTCATGCAGGGGTTGGCAACCTCTGACACGCAGCTCGCCAAGGTAAGCACCCTGGCAGGCTGGGCCAGTTTGTTTATCTGCTGCGTTGGCAGGTTCAGCGGATCGCAGCTCCCACTGGCCACTGTTTGCCATGCCAGGCTAATGTGGGAGGCAGGTCAGCACATCCCTTGGCCCGCAGCGCTTCCTGGCGCCCCCATTAGCCTGGGACGGCGAACTGCGGCCAGTGAGAGCCGCAGTCCACCGAACCTGCTGATGTGGCAGGTAAACAAACTGGCCCTGCCCGCCAGGGTGCTAGCAGATAGGAGAGTCTGTGCTCCCAAAAAGATTATGCCTATGAAATCTATGAAATTATATCTTCCAGCCTGCATTGCGATCTTGGTGAGAATTAGAGAGAGGGCAGCTGGAAACACACAGTTCCAACTCAATCACTCAGTAACCAGTTACTAACCTACCCTGCTTTGGAAACCTTGTTCTTTGGCCCTGAAAACAACAGCATCCTTACTTTTTCGACAGAGTACCTCCCCACAACCACTTCCACAATAAGTAGCAACATAAGGCTAACTGCTGAATTCCACACTGGCCATTGACATACAAACAATCTTTCTGGCATAGTTTCCTCCAAGGACAGCACATCCCTTTCTAATTTGTTCCCAGAAAGAAATATCTGTAGGATAGACATCTTTGATGAGCAACATGGAGTGATCTCAAGGAGACAGTTTTGAAATCTGGGGAAGAAACCCAGATGTCTCTGCTCAGGGCCCTAGATCAACATTCAGAAATCAGTATAGAGTGATCAAGCTAGGGGTCACCTTCCTGCCACAGCAACTATGGACCATCACAAACCTTGCCGCCTTCCACTCTAAGTGCAAGGCACGTTCCTTTGACCCTGCCTTCTCTAACGTGTGCACATGCATGCACACACAGAACTATATGTTGTATGCATATATATTTATAAACGTTCCCAAACAAAATATTCCCCTGCACATACATATTAGTTTTCATTCTCTCCCCAGGGGAAGAAGTGAAAAGATAGTAGTTTTAATGCACTACTGCTCAGCCTCTCAGATACTATGGTGTTGGACAGAGTATAAGAACCTGTACAGAACAGAATAGCAAATCCCTTTCTTTCACTAGACCAAGAGCACAGACTAGCCATTTGCTTTCTCCTGAAGTGAATCCCAACTTGCACAGCTGCCTCAGAGCACAAAGGCAAACAATTTGCTCTCCCCTGCTCCTACACAGATAAATCTAGTTCCCAAAAAAGTTTTGCCACGTATTTCAAAGAAAACGGGAAAACGTCTAACTTTTATGTTCAACCTTTGACTTCAAAACCATCTTAAAATACATTCCAGATCAGGGCAGGGGTTATTTGGCTTGAATGATGAATACATCACTAATATCATAGCGATTGCTTCCATGTGTAAAATTAAGCCATATGAAGCAATACAATTTGGTAAGGCTATTATGGAAGATTGCCTGTAACTTATCAGATAGTGTTATTGTGTGCATGCTGCAAAAGCCGCACATCAAGAAGTTATTATGCCTCGGGCATAAAAACTGATAAAAAAATAACTACAACAAATCATTGTTTACATTTTCAATAAAACCTTTAGTGGCTTACTTATTTATATTTTTATTGGACTGCGTTATTAAAGGAACAAAACCAGGTGGCTTGAATAAGTCAGCAAAAATTGATATTAAGTATTAATCTGCTAAAGAACACTGCATTAAGTTACTGTTTTTACTTGCAATAAAAGTTCAAAAGTGTGTTCAAACACAACTGGTTCAAGTCAAGTGGTCATGCTCTGCAATGTATGGAATGTTGCCAAGTGTTCAGTTAACAGATGAGAGAATTACACAGCCAAATTGTCACTCGAAAGATGGAATAAGGCAGACTGGGTACCCACTCCTTCCTGTTTGCTCTGATGTATACCAGAAACAAAAGTAGCAGTTAGCATGTTTCCATCGCTGTTTCTTTCAACCTTAATCTCTTCACAGAAATTTGCTAGTGTTTTGGTTTGTTTGTTTTGTATGGCTGAACAGAGGGAAGGGAGTGGACTTCTGTATTCTGTAATCCCTGGTTTGTCAACATGGTTACTATGTATGTAAATTTTTTAAAAGTTTACTGGAACTGCAGATTGTCTCTATGGGAACATCTATGTTTGAGCCAGGAGGGACCCATGCTAGCTCTGTTCAAGCTAGCATGATAAAAATAGCAGTGTAATCTGTGCAGCAGCCCCAGTACAAACCTGAACGGAACCTGGGGCATGTACCATTTAATGAAAGTTAGTAGTACAGCCAACTTGGCATGGGCAAGTTAGGCAAAATATTGTGCAAAGTTTTGAAAAAAATACAGAAAATGCAAATGTTATGCACCTGTACTCAGAAATTTGGCTCGTCTCCTCCAGCAGAAAGCATTTCTACTTACACAGTGCACCCTCAAACTATGTAAGATGAAGTACTGACAGATAGAGAACAATGTCACCTACTAACTCACCAATGCCACTAACTGAACCATCTATGTCAGGGGTTCTCAAATTTCATTGCACCACGACCCCCCTCTGACAACAAAAATTACTACACAACCCCAGGAGAGTGGGTACTGAAGCCTGAGCCCCACCACCCTGGGTTGGGGGGGGCAAAGCCTGAGCCCCACTGCCCTGAGATGGGTGGCCAAAGCCAAAGGGCTTCAGACTCAGGCAGGGGGCCTGTAATGTGAGCCCCACCACCCAGGGCTGGAGCCCTCAGGCTTCAGCTTTCCACCCAGGCAGTGGGGCTTAGGCTTCGACCTTGGGTGTTGGGACTCAGGCTTTGGGCCCCAGGAAGTTTAACCCAGCCCTGGCAACCCCGTAAAATGAGGTTGTGACCCACTTTGGGGTCCCAACCCACAGTTTGAGAACCGCTGATCTAGGTGTCTCTAGGAGATCTATTCCTAGTACTCTCCCAGTTTGGCCCAACATAGATTGAGATAGGACAGTATCGCAGCACAAGGTAACCTGAAACCATTTCCTAAAAGAATTTTAAGCTTTAAACCAGGAGACAGACACTTTCATTGACATTTTAGTCCTTTGGAGACAGACAGCCAACAAGGGAAAAACAAGGGACACAGTCTGGATGTTCAGCTTAGCTCCTTGGAGGAATCATCAAAATATTGACCAAGCACAACCTTAATGTCAAGTTGTATAGAGACACCTTTGGCCATTCTCCTTGTGGGATACCACTTAATGTTTTTTTCTTAAACAGAGTACTCCACACATAATGGTGTGAACACTCCTTGGTTTTTATCTGAGATCTACTCATATGCACACACTGTTCCATTTACAGAGGCAACCAGTTAGGTAGGATTAGTCTGTAAAAAGTAAGCAGCATGTTACGCCTGAGTATTCTATGCAAGTTGAAAGTAGATTGGTTCCAGCATATTTCAGTAAGAAATGGGGTGGGTGAGGATGAACACATGCAGAAAAATTCTTCCCTCTATATGTTCTCATTACTGTATACCTTTGGGAACATAACGGTGTGACTCAGAATGCAATCTCAAAGGTTCTAATATTGCTAAAAAAAAGACTGGTCTGCATCAAAATGGATTCATGTGGTCATTTGTTGAAGTGTGTGATCTCCTGCTTATTTCCTGTGTCTCCATTGCATGAGGTGACTGTTGTAATTTATTTGGACTAGGCAAGAGAGAAAGCTTGATAAAATACGGTGTATTTGTATTTTTTCTGTTGGTCTTCAGCCATATTAACCTCACTTTCAGGATCTTGTTGAAGCAGCTGCTGGTGCTCTGCCTCTAATTCTATAGCTGGTAATTGTGTCAGCACAGGAGCTTAAAGCTCATATTAACCATCATAGTCCTCAATAGGAAATACTCTTCTAATTCAAATTGAGAACTAGCTATCAAAGTAAAAAAATAACTGTTTCTTATTCTTTCTTCTTTGAAACACTATCTTTCTTTAAAAGTATTTGCTCTTTGTGAAAAAGCTGGACTGATTCCTTCAAGGGAAGATTGTGTATGTTGAACAGAGTTTATTTCCTTTGTAACTAATCTCAGCATTTTCTCACACTATAGATCAGTGCTATCTGTCAAAAAAAGAACAGACAGAGGAGAAATGGGCACAGTTATGACTAAATGCTTCACCGCAAATGAACAGATAAACATGAAGATGAGAAACAATGCAGTAGAAACAAATATGCGGTTCAAAATTCTAATGGATGTGCAGAGTACCATATTTTTCATTGGCCATATCACTTGCCCTTTGCATAGGCCACAGATCTATAAGCTATTGAATACCAGATCCCTGATCCAGACAAAAAAAAACCTCCCCAAAAAATCCCATAGTATCTTGCCTCCAGAGATTACCAATAGCTGGTGCTTCATAGTTCTGTTTGTTTTGGGTTTTTTGGCTGGGGGGTGGGGTGGGGCGAGGGAGGGGTAAACAAAAAGGCAGGGGGTGTGATGAAGTACTTAGCAAATTAAGCAGTGCTGAATATTGGGACCAGCAAACATGGGACAGGTGCTCTAAGGTGTAATTAGTATTAATATATTGAAAGAATAATGTATTAACAAGAGAAGTAATTCTATGGGTTTCCACACACTTCTACCCCAGAGCCAGACTACTGTCAGCTCTGTATGAATGAGCATCGCTGGAAAAGAGTGCACAAGTAGGGGCTAGGCATAATATTTTTGGAAGCACAGACTCTCCTGTCTGCTAGTACAGTGGCTGCAGCTAAACTGAACACCCACAATACAGGGGAAGAATATGACCCCACTTCTCTTTCTGCACTGGCTATCTGATTTTCTCTGTAACCCTGTGAGAAATTCTGGTTGAATCACCAGAATTTCACTCTGGTTCCTATTTTTATCACATCCTCTGCACCCAATCTCTGTGGTATGACAGTAAAAAATTTCTCTCTCAGCCAATGTTATTCAGTTGAGGAAAGGACCCTAAATCTCAGAGATTGTAAAGGTTTTATGTTTAGATGCTCTAGTATCACTGGTAGAATGTTGGGCTGCGCTAAAGAAAGTGACCAGAAAGGTCATTTCTGTTGGTACATTTGTAGCAGAACTATGCAAATCACTGATTTTTCAGTTCAGTGGCCAAACTAAAAAACTAAAAAAAAATGTGTATGTCAACCTCAACTAAGTTTTGTTTTGAGGTTGTGTCATGGATTGGGCATGCTCTGTCCCCACTCTGGATGGGGCATGAGCTTGGCTAAGGGGCTTTGCGGCCTGGTGGCTAGAGTCAATAACTGCCCCCCAGCTCGGGGATGTGTGGCCTAGCAGACAGAGTCAGCCACTGTCAGGATGGGCCACCACCCCAGCATGGGCGGCGGCCAGGATAGGGGGACCCAGGCCTTCCCTCTCCACCAGGTCTCAACCTAGGGCCCTGTCGGTGGCAGGATTGCCTGCTACCAGCTCAGCGGAGATCCGGCTGAAACATGTCAAACTAGCCTCTGGCCAACTCCCTTGGGTTACTTCCTACTTGCTTCTCTGCATCTTCTGGCTTCCTAGTTCCCCTGGTTCCTTCTCCCTCTGTAGCATCCAGAGCCTGGGGGTTGAGGGTTGCTGTTAGCTGGATGGTCTCCACATCGTGAATTGTCAACAGCCCTTCAGCAGGAGCCGGTGGCACACCTCCTTCCCCTCTGGCAGTCAGCCCAGACTGAGCCAAGATGCTCCCTCTTAGACTGGTGTTGCACTTCAAGCATCCTCAGTAGGGTCCTGGTCCAGTGCGGCGTGTGCATGCTCCGTCACAGGTTGCTCGGCTGTTGGTTTTTTTGCCACAATGAAGAAGTCAACAAATGCATTTCAGATCAAACAAAATGTTTTGTTCATCCTGAAACAAAAAGTTTAGTTTTGTTCCATGAATTTTTTTTTAAATCATTTAAATCAAACTGTGATGCTGTACCCCATAATGCTTTATGGAAATATGCTTGTGAATATATATGACATAAGTGGAATATGTGCTATGCTATATATGCCATGTAACATATCTATGTAAAGATTAGGATCTACTGAATCTATTAATCCTATCCGTATGCATGTATCATTTTTGTATTCAAAGTTATGCATATTGGCTGTGTACTGGCTTGATTTCTAAATACCCTTATTAGAGCATTTGATCAGTTCCTGGAGAAAGGAATGTTGAAATTAAGTATCTAATCAAGAAACACTTAAAGGACAATGAATCTTGGAATGCTCCAATCCACATAAGAAGTCTACTTGAGGAGGTTCAAGGTAGCATGTGAACCATGGCTGCTAACTGGTAAGAAACTGGACATGTGACTTGCCTAGATGACTCCAGAACTCCATCTTGGAGCTGGACTTTGCATAGGAGAGAGGAGGGGGTCTCCACCCACAAGAGGAAGACCAAGGACAGGGTAGGCCCACTGCTCAGTGAGTAGGAAACATAGAAATGGCAGAGATGCTTAATGACTTCTTTGTTTCAGTTTTCTCCAAGAAGTCTGAAGGAATACCTAACATAATGAATGCTAATGGGAAGGGAGTAGGTTTAGAAGATAAAATAAAAGAAAAATAACAAGTTAAAAATCACTTAGAAAAGTTAAATGTCTGCAAGTCACCAGGGCCTGATGAAATGCATCCTAGACTATTCAAGGAGCTAATAGAGGAGGCATCTGAGCCTCTAGCTATTATCTTTGGAAAATCATGGGAGACAGGAGAGATTCCAGAAGACTGGAAAAGGGAAAATATAGTGCCCATCTATAAAAAGGGAAATAAAAACAACCCAGGAAACTACAGACCAGTTAGTTTAACTTCTGTGCCAGGGAAGATAATGGAGCAAGTAATTAAGGAAATCATCTGCAAACAGTTGGAAGGTGGGAAGGTGACAGGGAATAGCCAGCATGGATTTGTAAACAACAAATCATGTCAGACAAATCTGATACCTTTCTTTGATAGGATAACGAGTCTTGTGGATAAGGGAGAAGTGGTGGATGTGGTATACCTAGACTTTAGTAAGGTATTTGATATGGTCTCGCATGATATTCTTATCGATAAACTAGGCAAATACAACTTAGATGGAGCTACTATAAGGTGGGTGCATAACTGGCTGGATAATCATACTCAGAGAGTAGTTATTAATGGTTCCCAATCCTGCTGGAAAGGTATAACAAGTGGGGTTCCGCAGGGGTCTGTTTTGGGACCGGCTCTGTTCAATATCTTCATCAACGACTTAGATGTTGGCATAGAAAGTACACTTATTAAGTTTGCAGATGATACCAAACTGGGAGGGATTGCAACTGCTTTGGAGGATAGGGTCATAATTCAAAATGATCTGACAAATTGGAGAAATGGTCTGAGGTAAACAGGATGAAGTTTAACAAAGAGAAATGCAGAGTGCTCCACTTAGGAAGGAACAATCAGTTTCACACATACAGAATGGGAAGAGACTGTCAAGGAAGGAGTATGGTAGAAAGGGACCTAGGGGTTATAGTGGACCACAAGCTAAATATGAGTCAACAGTGTGATGCTGTTGCAAAAAAAGCAGACGTGATTCTGGGATGCATTAACAGGTGTGTTAGGTGTGTTGTGAGCAAGACATGAGAAGTCATTCTTCCACTCTACTCTGTGCTGGTTAGGCCTCAACTGGAGTATTATGTCCAGTTCTGGGCACCACATTTCAAGAAAGATGTGGAGAAATTGGAGAGGGTCCAGAGAAGAGCGACAAGAATGATTAAATATCTTGAGAACATGACCTATGAAGGAAGGCTGAAGGAATTGGGTTTGTTTAGTTTGGAAAAGAGAAGACTGAGAGGGGACATGATAGCAGTTTTCAGAGATCTAAAAGGGTGTCATTAGGGGGAGGGAGGAAACTTGTTCACCTTAGCCTCTAAGGATAGAACAAGAAACAATGGGCTTAAACTGCAGCAAGGGAGGCTTAGGTTGGACATTAGGAAAGAGTTCTTAAGTGTCAGGGTGGTTAAACACTGGAATAAATTGCCTAGGGAGGTTATGGAATCTCCATCTCTGGAGATATTTAAGAGTAGGTTAGATAAATGTCTATCCAGGATGGTCTAGACAGTATTTGGTGCTGCCATGAGGGCAGGGGACTGGACTTGATGACCTCTCGAGGTCCCTTCCAGTCCTAGAGTCTATGAATCTACGAGAAAGAAAGTCTATTTAAGCCCACAGGAGACCTCTCCATTCAATCTTCAACTGGCTAAGGAGAGAGCCTCTCCACATGCCCCCTCCTCCCTGACCCCTGGATACCTGAAAGAAACTGGACTCAGGTGGACTCAGGCTAAAAGGAGATTAGTCTGTAAAAGGGGGCATTCTGGAACTGGGGAGGATCTTATCTGTATTCAGTTTGATTAGACAGATTTGCATGTTTTATTTTATTTTGCCTGATGACATACTTTGTTCTGTCTGTTACTATTGGGAACCACTTAAATCCTACTCTCTTTATTTAATAAATTCACTTTTTACTTATTAAGTAACTGAAAGTATGTGTTAATACCTGGGTGGGCAAATAGCTGTGCATATCTCTCTATCAGTGTTATAGAGGGCGAACAACTTATGACTTTACATTGTATAAGCTTTATACAGGGTAAAATGGATTTATTTGGATTTAGACCCCATTGGGAGTTGGGCATCTGAGAGTTAAAGACAAGAACACTTCTGTTAGCTGCTCTTAGGTAAGCCTACAGCTGTTAGGGGACGTGATGCAGACCTGGGTCTGGGTTTGCAGCAGGCTAGCAAGTCTGGCTCAAGCCATGCAGGGCACTGAAGTTCTAAACTGACAGGGCAGGAAAGCAGGGGCAGAAATAATCTTGGTACATCAGGTGGCAGCTCCCAAGGGGTTTCTGTGATCCAACCAGTCACACAAACAATAAAAATGAAGCAAAATTTGAAATAAAAGTGAAAAGGTTTAGTTTAGAAAATATTGAAATAAAATCTGACTTTTCAGATTTTTTTGGAGGGCAGATTTTGAAGCAACAGCAACAAATATCCCCTGACAAAATGTTTCAGATAACCTGAATCAGCATTTTCCCATGAAAAGAGTTTTGTCCAAAAATTTCACCTCTAATTTGTACTATGATTTTTATCTTTTAATAACCAGTCTTGTATTTAGAAATATGTATTCAGTATTCCCAAAAATAGAATTGGTGAGGGGATAGGAAAAATTGGTCATCCAAGAAGAGAGAGAGAGTGAACTGCTAGGAAATAAGAGAAAATTGATTATAAATTGAAAACTGTGTACAGTATTCTTAAGGAAAAGATGGCGAGGGCAGCATCGCAGAAAGACTATAGGATTACAATCTTATCAGACGATTTCCTGTTTCTATAACAACAAGTTTTCTTAAGAGCATTAAACTGGTGCCATTTGTCAGTTCCAGTTAAACTATTTTTGTGCCAAACGATTTATCAAAGTTATAATTCTGCATATCTTGTGTGAATTGTAATTGTGTGCTATAGTAATTGACTGTTCAATATCATCTCACTTGATTAGAGGTCCATTCTAGTTCTTTCCTATTTACCGCCTCACTAATCTGTAGAAGGGGACAGAAAAATCAGCTAGTCAAAAAGTGTTTAATGAAGGTCAAACAAAAAGGCCTAATTTTCAGTGGTGCAAAAGCACTCTCCACTCCCATGGGTTAATGGGAGTTGCTTTTCTCTGAAAATTCAGGCCTGGAGACCATAAGCTTCTGAACTCTGATAAAATCATCATAGTATTGAAGCTAAAGATGTTAGAGTTATTTTGAAAAATTGGCTTCTAAAAAAACCAGGAAATGGCTTGTTACATTCATAGGACTTTCAAAGTTTTATCATCACTTTTGGTTTGATTTTAGCTGGGATCAGAACCAAAAATACCAAGTAAGTGCAAAAAATTTGGAGATTTCTGACAAGGCTGAAATAAGAATGCACTGGAAATGTCATAATAGCCTGATGTCATAAGATCTAAAGCACCAAACTGTTTTTCATGAACTCTAAAGGTTAGCTCATAAAGCCTATTAACCTTTTTAACAATGGATAAACTGTGAGGCTGATGCAATGTATTAGTAGCAAGTGGTGAGTAATACCAATTCTGTGATTAAATATATTCAAGAAAAAAAAACTAAGGGCTATGTCTACACTAGAGCAGTAAGATATAATTTCCAGCATGAAGAGACATACCTGCACTGGGTCTGATTGCGTTAGTGTGGTGGCATGAGCAGACGGAGGACCTAGCTACCCTAAGTATGTACCTAGAATCTTGGACAGGATCGCAATTGTGGCTGTACTTCCTCTCCCACTTGTGTAGCTGTGGCTACCCTTTTTTTTTTTTTTTCTTCAGTGCACCAGCTCAATCAGATCTAGCCCAGGCATAGCTCCTTGAACTGGAAATTACATCTTCCATCTCCCATGTAGACACAGCCCTTAGTTTTTCCATGAGGATATATATTTAGACACAAAATTTGTATTACAAACTACTTGTCATTAATACCTTACGTCATCCTCACAGTTTTTGCATTGTTGAAAAAAAAAAGTGTAGCTGGAAGTCCTGCATACCTTAAAGTTAATATGTTCTTGTAGTCTTTTTGGCAACACTAGCATTTTAGGGTATGTTATTAAATTACAACAACTCAGTAGAAACCCCTCCCCTGCCGCATTTACTTCTAGTATTCATTGCTTTGCTTTCTTTGTTTAGGCATCACTTTATCTCCTGGGGCTAACAATTAATTAATAGAGAGCTTGTCCATAAGATGTGCTTTTAGGAAGCTTCTTCCTCTTAGTGTATTTCTTTCTAGGTAAATCAATTGGGCCTTTTTTGGCTGTCAGTGTTTGCACAGTCACCTTCCTCCTACTTCTCCTCTGTCACCAGCAAGTAGCATTGCCACCGAAAGGAAAAATCTCCAAACTGCTCCAAAAATAATTAAAAAATAATAATCAGGTTTTCAGATAGATTTGTTTGGGATCTATTTTTCAGCTGCCCTGTTTTATTACCTAGGAAGAAACGTCATTTCTAAATCTAGTGATGGACTCCTTACTCTACTACCTTCTTTAAAAAGAAAAATAATGGCAGTACAATAGATGCATATAACACCTGTCTACAAATAACTATGTTCAATAAATGAAACTATGACCTTGGGAGACTTTTTAAAATAAAGTGATCTATACAAAGGGGAAATGTAGCAGCAAGTGGGGAAAAGCCCTTTCTAGGAATCCCTTCTGGGAGAGAATGAGTATTTATATTGACATTTGTTACATGGGTCTTCAGATGAATAACTACATTGGAAAGCACTGTGTGTTCAGTGAATGAAAGTATACTATAAAATAATTATTTCCTTTAGTTCAACTCCTGATCATTTCTATTGCAAAAACAGGTATTGCAAAATCTCATTCTAATTACAGTAAGTTATTTTGCAAAATCTTTGCCTTTTATAGTAAGACATGCTCGGTGGCAGTTAGTCAAATGTTGATCCTGGTAATATTCATAATGCAACCTCTCTCTGTGAAATGTAGAACAGTCTTTGCTGTTTGTCAGCGAGTGCTGCAGTGGCACCTTCTGGCATACAGAAGAATTAATTGCCTTTTCTTTATGGAAAAAAGAAAAAAAATATTGACAGTGTGAGAATGAGTTTGCAAACAAATCACAAGGTATAGATATGAAATAAACAGCAGCTGCTATTTATTTACATTATATTTAAACATTAAAAACATGAATTTTCACACATTAAAATTCCAACTGATCGATAGTCTTTTAGACATAATAGTAAAATCTAAGTTCCATACCAAAACCATCACTTCTATGTGTATTGGTAGTCTAAACAACGTGTGTGCAAACTATAACTTTATTGGTTTCCACAAGATGAGAGACTGCGGCTAACTGGAAGAGGTAAGACAGAAGGAAAACAAAACACTGAATGAAATGGTTCTGAGAAGTAAAACTGAGGGGGAGACGCTCATTAGAATAGATCAAAACAATTTTTTTTGATTATTCTTTCATGTAGAAGCAAAATCTCTCAAAAAATATTTAATTATAGTTTATGATCAAAATTTGGGATCAGCTGCTGCATAGTGAAATAAGGTAGCATTTATGTATTTCTTAGCATAAAGTGGATACAAAATGAAAGATGTAATTAATGAACTGTGTATCATATCTGATATTTTTACTGGGAAAAAATGGTTTACATCGAGTGCCCAGATGTCTGTCACTCTATGTAGCTTTCTTTTCTTTACAATATACATTTATATCTCCCACACTCACTCACTCTCTCTTCACAAAAAAGGTAAAGCTTGAAAAGCAGCAGTGCAAACTACCTTGCCTCGGCCCACAGACAAAGATAGTTCAGATACTGATTTCAATCTGAATAGTGGGCCGCTATGCCTCAGCTCTGGTTTTAAGAACAAAGTCACGTAGTTTGGTTCATTTTCCACTGAATTTCTGCCTTCTCTGTGAGCCTGCCAAATAGACTATGAATTATGATAGTACTTTTCATGATGTGAAATCACTGTGAGTAATAGTTGGGAGCTGTCTATAGGGAGATGGACTGAAATTATCAAAATTTTTTCACACAGGATGGACAGTACCAGCTTTTAAATGCTGACCAGGGCTAGGTTTGAACCAGTGATCTAGAAGTGGAATGCTCTGCATACCACATTACAGATTCTGTGACAGGGTGCTGTTAGCAGCTACAAGTAGATCCCCTTTTGGAAGGCAGTACCTAGGTCACTTAAAACCTGCAGTGCTCCAGAGAGCTAGAGCAGAAGGAGTTAAGTGGTCTGACTGGGTTTGGAAAGTTTAGTGGGGATCACTTGCACTTGAAAGGAGCCTGATGAGTTAATGAGGTAACTAGCTCACCAGCTGGATAGCTCAGAGAAGAAAGGGAACAGTACAAAAGACTGAGCCAGGGAGCAAGAAGGTCCCTTCTATCTGCTGTTAATTGTGTTGTACCTGGAGCATAAGGCAAGAAATAATAATACACAGGGCCAGCTCCAGCTTTTTTGCTGCCTCAAGCGGTGAAGGGGGGGGGGAAATCAAGCCGCGATTGGCAGCACTTCATTGGCAGTTATACTGCACACTTCATTCTGTGGGACCCGATGCTAAATTGCCGCCGAAGACCCAGACTGGTCGCCTCTTTCCCTTGACCGCTCCAAGCACCTGCTTCCTGCGCTGGTGCCTGGAGCCAGCCCTGATCATACAGATTCTTTGTGAAAGTACCCTGGTGGAATGTGTGAAGTTTAATTTCCAGGGGGCCTTACCAGCCAGGGTTTCCATGGCTAGTGGAGGAACCTGCTTACAGGTTCCTTTTGATTGATACATTTTGTATCTGACAAATAAAAAAACCAAACATCACAGACCAATATGCTCAGTAACTTGCTAAAAGATATTTGGGGAAATAACTGTCAAAGTGTTAAAAGCTCCTTGCCATCCAAGGCCCTGACCGTGCAAAGACTTAGGCCTGGTCTACACTACGCGTTTAAACCAATTTTAGCAGTATTAAACCAATTTAACGCTGTACCCATCCACACTACGAGGCCCTTTATATCGATATAAAGGGCTCTTTAAATCGGTTTCTGTACTCCTCCCCAGCAAGAATCATCAGCTAAAATCGGTATTACCATATCGGATTAGGGTTAGTGTGGCCGCAAATCGATGGTATTGGCCTTCGGGCGGTATCCCACAGTGCACCACTATGACCGCTCTGGACAGCAATCTGAACTCGGATGCAGTGGCCAGGTAAACAGGAAAAGCCCCGCGAAATTTTGATTTTCATTTCCTGTTTGCCCAGCGTGGAGCTCTGATCAGCATGGGTGGCAATGCAGTCCCAAATCCAAAAAGAGCTCCAGCATGGACCGTATGGGAGATACTGGATCTGATTGCTGTATGGGGAAACAAATCTGTTCTATCAGAGTTCCGTTACAGAAGACGAAATGCCAAAGCGTTTGAAAAAATCTCCAGGTTACACAGTGCTGCGTGACAAGCGTAACGGGAAGCCAGAGACTCAAATGGACGCTCATGGAGGGAGGGAGGGGATACTGAGGACTCCAGCTATCCCACAGTCCCCAGCAGTCTCCAAAACGTATTTGCATTCTTGGCTGAGCTCCCAATGCCTGTAGGTTCAAACACATTGTCCGGCGTGGTTCAGGGAATAGATCGTCAATTTACTCCCCCCCGCATGTGAAAGAAAAGGGAAAGAAAGCATTTCTTGACCTCTTTCAATGTCACCCTATGTCTATTGAATGCTGCTGGTAGACGCGATGCTGCAGCAGTGAAGAGCAGTATCCACTCCTCTCCCCTCCCTGGTGGCAGACGGTACAATATGACTGATAACCGTTGTCACCATCAGCCCGTGAGTGCTCCTAGCTTGCCTCAGCTGAGGTCAGCCGGGGGCACCTGGTAAAAATAGGAATGATTCCTGGTCATTCCCAGTAGATGGGACAGAACGGCTGGTAACCGTCCTCATCATAGCAACTGGGGGCTGAGCTCCATCAGCCCCCTCCCTTTCCTGTGTAAAGAAAAGATTCTGTACTGCCTGGACTATCATAGCAGCGGGATGCTGGGCTCCTCTCCTCCGCACTGCTGAATGTCCTGCCTGGACTGTCATAGCACCTGGAGGCTGTCTCCTCCTCATTTTATCTCACTAACAAGTCACTGTTTCTTATTCCTGCATTCTTCTTAACTTCATGACACAAATGGGGGGGACACTGCCATGGTAGCCCAGGAAGGTTGGGGGAGGAGGGAAGCAACCGGTGCGGTTGTTGCAGGGGCACTCCCCCGTGAATGGCATGTAGCTCATCATTTCTGCGGGATCTGACACGGAGCAGCTGTGCTCTCTGATACACTGGTTCTCTAGTACACTTGCCCCATATTCTAGGCAGGACTGACTATTTTTAGAAACCATAAAGAAGGGATTGACTCGGGGAGTCATTCCCAGTTTTGCTTTTGCGCCCCCGGCTGATCTCAGCCAGGGGCACCCATGATAGCAGCGGACAGTACAGAAAGACAGATAACCATCATCTTATTGCCAATTTACACTGGCAGCAGATGGTACAGAATGACTGGTAAATGTCTCTGCTATCATGCAAAAGCAAATGAATGCTGCTGTGTAGCGCTAGAGTATCACCTCTGTCTGCGGCATCCAGTACACATACGGTGACTGTAAAAAAAAAAAAAAGCTGAACGGGCTCCATGGTTGCCGTGCTATGGCGTCTGCCAGGGCAATCCAGGGAAAAAGGGCACAAAATGATTGTCTGCCATTGCTTCCCCGGAGGAAGGAATGACTGACGACATTTACCCAGAACCACTCGCGACAATGATTTTTGCCCCATCAGCCACTGGGCTCTCAATCCAGAATTCTATGGGGCGGGGGTGACTGCGGGAACTATGGGATAGCTATGGAATAGCTACTCACAGTGCAACGCTCCGGAAATCGACGCTAGCCTCGGACCATGGACGCATACTGCCGAATTAATGTGCTTAGTGTGGCTGCGTGCACTTGACTTTATACAATCTGTTTTATAAAACCGGTTTATATAAAATTGGAATTATCCCGTAGTGTAGACGTATCCTTACACAGGTTTAACTTTATGCATTGTGCATAAAATGGTTGATCTCAACTGAGTTTAGTCAATCGGACTACTCAACCTGCAGAAAAGGTATTCATATGTTAAGTCTTTGCAGGATCAGGGCTTAATTCACTGAAAAAGTGCACATAACCTTTTACTGCTTCTGATACCATTATCTACATACATTTAAAAAATGTCATATACACACTACAGCCAGTGTGTTTTTAAATCAGATGATATTTAGCACAGTGGAGAGACTTTTCAAATCTCGAATACTTCTGAAAGATTTCATACATGACCAACACTGTTGTCTTGATTCAGTTTTTGCTGAACAGCTTTTCCTAGAAATATTACCTTAAAGAGGAACTTCTTTTTGCTGCTAATGATCAGAACATGGGACTACAAGTATCCATTCACTGGATTTTTAGGGATCATCTTTCCTCACTTAGCTTTGCTTTTTTTTTTTAAAACCTCCCTGTACGTCCTACAAAACTGATACAATGCTTATGCTTAGTTTAACTTGTCATTATAGGTTCATTACATTTTCTCTGAATATTTTTCTTTAGCTGAATCACTGGATTTTCTCTTAATGTTTCATAGGAAAGCATTTACAATCTGAGTTAAACTATATTGCAAGTTTATAATGTCACTATTCACTCTTGAAACTGTGCAAATCTTAACTACTTCCTCTGCAATACAGTTTTATTAATAGGTCTGACTGCAACATGCTATTTGTTTAATCATCATTAAGTATGGTCAAATTTAATTGGACCATCATTTCGATAAACAACTGCATAACATTTTGGTAAAATGGAAATTTTGCTATGATTTATTGTAGCTTTCGTCTATAAAACATAAAAATGTACTCCAACTAAGGCATACACAGCAGTCTATAGTTTTATTTTTCATTTTGTGATGGCAATTATTGTGCTAGCAAATATAAAATACTTTGTTAAAGTAACAATGTACTACAGAGATTGTAGGATCTGAATGATAAAAACTGCACATTTTTCAGTAGTTGTGGGACTCTCAGGACAGCAACTTTGCATCTCTGAAATATTTCCCATAGTTGCAGACAATAATATCAGGCCAGAAGCTTTGTGTTTTTCCCTGGAGCCCTGCAGACCTTTACACATGTTCTCCCTCTATATACAATACTTATATTGAGTGGGAGAAAGAAAAAAACTGACGCTTTGGGATTCAACCCAGAATGGTAAGGGGTATTGTCACTGCCTGTCCTGCAGCTCTGAAAGTCTTATATGCTGTACTGCTTGGGCTCACAGCCCTGACACTAACAGCCAGCCTTGTCACACCCCGGTTTCTACCACTCAGTTATTTTGCAGACACCCTCCCAGTCCTGAATTTCTCCAAAGCCATCCGACCTATGGTGCCTAGTCCTCCTGGACTGTAGCATTCAGAACTTAAGTTCACAGATCCATCTGAGAGACAGTAATAGCCATTCATTAATTTAATTGGGGTTAACAACCATTCTAATTTCAATCATAGTGTAAGCGGGGAAATAGTCCCGCTATTGTGGGGAACTTTCCTGGCTTCTGCACTACCCAAGTGAAGTGGACTGGCGAAAGGATCTGAGTCCTCGCTCCCACTTCCATTACCCAGAGGCCTTCCTGCCCTTGAGGACTCCCCTTCCACTCCCCTGTCTGGCAGAGTCCTCGTAACCCCAACAAGGCTGGGCCCAGGATTCCTGGGGGGCTCAACCCCCAACCCTGCTGTGGGCACCTAGGATAGGGGCTAGGGTGTCCCCACTCCGGGGTACTCTCTTTGCACTGCGCACCTCCCTGACCCACTGATCACATCATATATTTAAAGCAAATACAAGTTATTTAATTAACAATTAATTTAAAAAAAGAATAAGGAAAAATGGAAAAGGTTAAAGGAAAACACATCACCCTGCTCTGTGGCAGAGACCATTACAAACAGTCTCTCTGGAATGTCAGGGCAGTTCACAGTCTGTTTCTTGTAGGACCCAGGCCTCCTTCTCAGGCCCTGGCTGTGCTGCAGGGACGCTGCGGGTTGGACACTTGCTCTGGCGGTGGCCACACACACTCAGGCTCTGGGTGGCAGGACCCTTCTCCCCAGTGTCACCCCTGCTCTGTCAGGGTTACGATCCCCCTCCAAGTCTGGCCTGCAGAGCCTCTTGGCTGAGGCGTCTCCCTGTGCTGGGCCCACTGCCCAGGGTCCCCCTCGCTCTCCCGAGCGGCTCACGGCACCCAGCTCCGGACTGCTCCAGCCCCAGCTCCACACTGCCTCAGCATGGCTGCTGCAGCTGCTCTGCCTTCAGCTCCCTGGGCTGCTTCTCTGGCCTCTCTGGCTCCAGTTGCTACAGCTCTGCTCCCAGGGCAGGTCTGCTTCTGTGACTCTCTCTCAGCTCTCACCTGCTTCCTGGGCTGCTTGTCTGGCCCCTCTGGCTCTGGTTGCTGCAGCTCCCTTCCCAGGGCAGGTCTGCTCTCTCTGGGCTGTGCTCTGGCTTTTTGGGCTGCAGCTCTGCTCCTACCAGCTTAGCTCGGCCCCACTCTGTCTGACCCAGGCAATTCCAGCTCACATGGAGGACGGGACCCACCCTGGCCTTCTGTCTCTTTGATTAGCCTGCCTGCCCGCCCTGTCAATCAGACTGACCTGGAGCATTGGCCTCTTGCCATTGTTTCTGGGGACTGTCAGTCTCAGGGTCCTAATCTGCCATCGATCCCTCTCCTTTTAGTGCTGGGAGCTAGCAACCAAACACCCCCACTGAATGTTAGTAAGGGGATAACAGTCCCCTTACATTAGCCCTGAATAGGTTTATAGTAAAAGTAAGACAAGTTTATTAAACAAAAATGTCAAAGGTGTAAGTGATAGCAAGTATAATGAGTAAACATAGAAATAATAATAAGCAAACAGAAGTAAAAATATGCTTCGAAGACTGTAACTTGCTGAAGTTAAGTTTTAATCTTTGCCTTAGCAGGTTTCTCCAGATACTTCAACCTCTTTGGTTGAAGGAGCCAATGTTCTCTGATTTCAAGAACTCTGGCCCCTTGTATCTCCCAAGTGCAGGGCCGTAGCAACAAAGAACGTGGCCCACTCCGAACATATGTCCGGGGCCCCTTACAATGCAGAAACTGGAATGCGGTATTTATTTTATACAATATACAGGGTTCATATTATGTATACATAGGCCTACAGTGTACATGTATTCCGTATTTACGCAAAGCGCTTCTTTCGAGCCTTGTTCTCCTCAAATTGGTTAATCAATGCATCATAGTCCAGAGATCTGGCAATCTTGTTTTCGATTGAGATAACTGCAAGCGCAGAAAGCCTGTCATCTGTCATGGTTGAGCGCAGGATATTCTTGATCAGTTTCATTCTGCTGAAGCTCCTTTCAGCACCAGTGATAGTAACTGGTGTGGTTAGAAGAATTCTGATGCAAATGCAAAGATTCGGATATATCTCCTGAAGGCTGGTCTTGTATATGTACATTAAAAAATTGTTTGCCGTGACAAGTCCTCTCTCTTTCTCGATGACATAAATAAAATGATTCAATTCCATTATGAGTTCGTTGGCATCAATGTCTCCCATTTTTCTTTCAAAAAATTTGCTGTGATTCTCCAGTTCATTTTCTCTGTGACACTGCTTCAGGCTGTTAGCGTTCTACAGAAATCCAAACAACTTATACCACAAGTTGGTCAAATCGCGACGAAACAGAAGATATGGCCTAATCAGTGAGAACAAGAAAGAACTGTGATTTGAATTTTTCTTCGGCAGAAAGACGACTCAAATCATCAGCACATTCGTAATCAAAAAAACATTCTCTTCTTACGTCGCACCCTGGTTTCTGGAAACACCTGCTCAATACCCATATGCTCTGCTATTTCACGTGCATTTGTGACCACAGAGTTATATCCTGTATTTCAATAGTCTTCCAAAAACTTCACTGTAGCACCAACTTCTGCCTGCAGTACGTCAACTGACACATCTGGTGACTGAATTAATTTGCTGGTTTTATTGACGTGAAATAGTATATCGTACCACATGTACACAGTCAGAACAAAAGGCCACATAGTAACACAGTCTAAAAGCGCACTGGCTTCTGTTGCTGTATTGCCATCTTTCTTTTCGAGCGCATATTCTCGCAAAGATGACAAAGCATTGCACAATTCTTCAAGGTGATAACGCGATGGCTTCACAGCATCAATTCTCGACTCCCAACGAGTGTCCGATAACCCTTTAACAGATATTGGCATATGTTCTTGAAGTATATCCCAACATGAAGGTGAAGAAAAAAGGTAACGTATATTCTGTTAATTAGACCGAAAAAGTCAACGGCATATTTTGATGACTTTGCCGCGTCTGAGATCACAAGATTCCAAGTGTGAGCTCCACATGGTACATACAAGGCACGGTCATTTATTTCTAGCATGCGGGCTTGAACTCCTTTTTTCTTTCCTCTCATATTTGCGCCGTTTTCATAAGCTTGGCCTCTCATGTCAGCAATGTCTATTCCTAAGTTGTTTGCCTTTTCAAGAAACGCTTCCAATAAGCCCTCGCCAGTTATATCATGAACATTAAGAAAACCAACAAACGCTTCACGAATATTGACACCATTTTCACCGTTGCATTCAACAAAGCGTAACACCACATACATCTGTTCTTCATGTGACACGTCGGGAGTCCAGTCCAAAATAACTGAATAATATTTTGCTTTTTTAAGCTGCGCTATGTTGGCCTCTTGAATGTTACTGGCAACAAGTTGAATCAGCTCACTTTGGATCTGTGGACTGAGGTACTGAACATGTGTCTCTGCCTTCTTAATCCTCTGTAAAAGTTCGCTGAGGACAGTATCATACTTTACAAGCAATTCAAGCAGTCCCCAAAAGTTGCCATTCGAAGGATCGCTGAGCTTTTCATTACTTCCTCGAAATGCCAAGTTTCTTTCAGACAAGAAAATAATGACATCAACCATGCGTTTGACAACATTTCTCCAGAAATCTCTTTCTTTCAGAAAAGCCTGCAATTCGAGTTGGTCAATAGATGTATGGTTTACTATGCCTGACTGAAGGTCAAACCATTTCACCATACAGTCTTGATGACCTTTGCCTGTTTCATGCTGCTGAAGTCTTTTTGATAGTGCTTTCCAAGCAGATGTTCCACGACGTAGTGGTATGTCGCCAGTGCCAAATAATTTACAACAAAAACAAAAAATGGCATCTTTCTGAACTGAGTACATTAACCATGAACGTCTTATTTTCTCGCCATTTGCCATGGTTCGATCGAAATGAGTACTTGTGAACCTCCGTCTTTCCTCGTTAAATGGAAATTCGTAACTTTCATTCTGCTGCGGTGGGCCACGTTCAACAATGTCACACACTTGCCTTTCATATATTATAGACGGCCATACATACATCACACAAGTTTATTAATGATATATTACATGCCATCTTCTGGGCATAGATTGTGACTACAGTGTGTTAGTGTGATGATGTATGATTGAATATGACCATTTTTACCATTACATACTTGCAAAAAATCTTGCACAATGTGTCATGCAAGGAAGAGTTATAATTTGCGAAGGATTATCCTGTTTATATTCATGTATCATTTTTATATCAGAAATTATTAATTTTGGCTATGTAGTGGCATCATACATATGTGTTGTATTCCTGGGTAACACCCACCAGGTAAAATTTACATTAAGGCTAGATGGCTATGTAGTGATGGCCCATCAGGGAGATACAATTCTCACAATAGGCCACAGTGAAACTTATTACATCCAGATAGCTCTTCCTGTGGATGCCTCAGCAAGAATATGGGCAATGGCTGCCCCTGTAAGGACATGCAATGCCATGTAAGGACATGCAATACGCTCATGTGATTCTGGACTCCATCTTAGGCCAATAACTTTCCACAAATGAAGATAGTAAATTTCCAGGCACATGGCAGAGTATATAAAAGACCCCAGAGATATCTCCATTTTGCCTCTTTCCTGTCCTGATTCTCTGGACTGTGGATTTACAACTAAAAGGAACATTTTGGACTATGAACTGAGAACCTTCCAATCTTTTGCAAGTTACCAGAGAGACTTTAAAAGCCAGCAGTCTATTCTATCACTGCCACAAAACTTAAATAAGGACTTTGCAATTATTTGTATATATATATGATTATCTCTATTTGCTTTCATTATTAACATTTTTTAGTTTTATTAAAGGATTGGTATCAGCATGATTATTGGATAAGATCTGACTTGTATATTGACCAAGCTATGTGGCTGATCTCTGGGGATTAGAAGGACTCTATATCTGATTAAACTGGTTTTCAGTAACCACTCCTCATAGAGTCTAGTGTCGGGTGGTGAGACAAGGGCTGGAATACCTAAGGAGACTGCATTTTTGACTTCCTGTTAACCAGTGTGGTGAGACAAAAAATTACTTTTTTGGCTGGCTTTGTTAGTTTATCATTAGATTATATTACCAGTTTGAGGTGAGTCTGCCATATTTCTCAGCAGTTTGTCCTGAATTTGGCATCTTCATCTGTGACCCATTGAGGCATGGTGATGGTTAGGCGCAGTGAGTATGTCAGAACTGACAAGAGTTTCTGACAGTAGTGAAACACCAATGGGCCTCTGTCACTCCCCATACTATTAAAATACCACATTAGGGCTGCACAAGGGAAATGGGCATGTACAGCCTACATACCGAAGAAGGGTTGCCAGTGGAAAGAGTGGGGAAAAGGATCCAGGTTTACAGAGATCCAGTGGACCCAGAGCAACTGAAGGGGCAGGGAATGGCTGTCTCCACTACCTCACTCCAAAGCTGAAATTAGTGTCTATCCTGCTGTCACACTCTGATGGTTCTGATTTGGGATTAAATAGAATATTTCACCTTCCCAACAGAATCCATTTACTATGCCTTGATGTGGAAGAGGTGGATTTCATCCAAATTGATTAATAAGATAATTTGGAGATATAAAGGATTTGTAATGGACTATTTGGCCCTTTCACCTCCATGGGCCAAATTTATATCTGGTGTATTCCAAGTTCACCTCCATTGACCTGAGATAATACCAGAAGTCCACCTAAGGCAATAGAGTTGTGCACACACAAGCAAAATGTTGGCTTTGTGTGACATGGTTGATTTAGTTTTCATTAGGCAAGGCTAGAGGTGGGCCAAGCCAAAAATTCAGATCTAAACTATTTGTTTGCATTGCTTTCTAGCAAATGGAAAAAAGTAGCTAGGAACAAATGGAGAGAAACTGGAAGACTAGCAGACCTGGACCAGGAGGGTGTTCCATGCATAGAGGGCACCATGGAAGTGAAGCAAAGCCAGAAATGGGAGGGCAAAAACAAACATGAAGAGCACATCAAGACGAGCAATGCTGGTGGAGTGAAGGGGATGAAGCAATGATAAATGAGTTAGGCTTGAGCAAATTGATGTAAGGCATTTAAAGAAGATGAAAAGTTTGAACTTGATTTGAAGGGGGGAAGACAGATTAGTGTACAAGATAATTTTGGCTACTGCATTTTAGACAAAAAGGGGTCAGGAAGTAAAAGGAGAACACGGTAATCAAAATTTTAGATAACCAAAGTATTAACAAGACTCTTAGCCATTTAGACATAAGGGGAAGGTTCATGTTTTGAAATGTTACAGAAAAAGAAGTTACAGGACTTGGTAATATACTGGATGTGTCGGCAAAAGGAGAGGGAGGATACAAAAATGACCCCATCATTGTGAACCTGAGCACGTGAATGTGGTGACTTTTCAAATACAGAGAAGGAAGGAAAGAGGACATGGTTGGGCAAGGTGGTTGTGAATCAGAAGTTCACTATTTACCACAATAAGCTTGAGTTTGTGCGAAGCCATCCCATACGCTAAAGAGGAAGCCAGGAACCATATGTGGGGATGGTCCGAGGAAACTAGAAACCCCTATGGTCCTCCTTCCTCACATAAACCCTCCCCTCAACAGAGCCTCACACCACTCCAACCTGGTACTGTTTGTTACAAAGTGGGATAGATCAGTATAAATTGGGATCTCAATTTGTATTCTGGGCTGAACATGTCTGTTTGTCTAAAGCAAAGTTATTTCATATCATTCCAGATAAGCACTTTTCCTGGCAGGGGCAGGGAAGCTAATAAACACACACACACACACACACACACACACACACACACACACACACACACACACACACACACACACACACACACACACACACACACACAGATTTGGTTAGGGTTGGTCCTGCTTTGAACAGGGGGTTGGACTAGATCAGGAATCGGCAACCTTCATCCGGGCCAGTTTGTTTACCTGCTGAATCTGCAGATTCGGCCGATCGCGGTTCCCACTGGCCGCAGTTCGCCACTCCAGGCCAATGGAGGCAGAAAAAAGCAGTGGCCAGCACATCCCTCGGCCTGTGCCACTTCCCACAGCCCCCATTGACCTGGAGCAGCAAACTGCGGCCAGTCGGAGTCCTGATCGCCAGAATCTGCAGATGCAGCAGTTAAACAAACCCGCCCAGATGCAGCAGTTAAACAAACCCTGGTGAGCCACATGCCAGAAGTTGCCCATACCTAGACTAGATGACCTCCTGAGGTCTCTTCCAATCCTAATCTTCAATGATTCTACAACTCCGTTCAGCCTGAACACTGAAACTTCGGACCCAAACAGGTGAAGTCAGACTTGGGGAGGGTGCATCACAGAACTGTTTGTTTTCAAAGATCTGTAACTCTTGAATGTTTTTAAGAGTAAAATAACCTTACTTAAAAACATTCCTTCACTAAGCCTGTATTTTCCTGCTTCCCTCTGACATTGTCCCCAAAGCAGTTCAACTGGAAGCCATAGTATATATCAGGGATCAGCAACCTTTGGCATGTGGCTCACCAGGATAAGCACCTGGCAGGCTGGGCAGGTTTGTTTACCTGTCGCATCCACAGGTTTGGCCGATTGTGGCTCCCATTGGCCATGGTTCGCCGCTCCAGGCCAATGGGTGCTGCGGGAAGTGGCGTGGGCCAAGGGATGTGCTGGCCACTGATTCCTACTGCCCCCATTGGCCTTGAGTGGCAAACCACGGCCTTTGGGAGCTGTGATCGACCAAACCTGCGGACGTTGCAAGTAAACAAACTGGCCTGGCCCACCATGGTGCTTACCGTGGCAAACTGTGTGCCAAAGGTTGCAGATCCCTGGACTTGTAGTTCGTTTCCCCCTCCTCTCACATCTTTGGCCTATGTAGGACCTGTGATCCCTGCTGTTTTCTGGGAGCCCACTAGCCACAACCACTAATTTCCTAATCCAGAATGGTCTTCAGGATGCAAACAGGCATGATACATAGCACCTGGCATGAACACACTACAGCAGTGAGTGGCAAACAGCTACTATCTTACTACTACTGCCAAACAATTGACAGATTTTCCCCTTAAGCCCTTGCAAGTGATCGTTTTGGAAACAATAAAGTCAACAGAATACAGCACACACTAGGGGTTTTTTCCTATACAATTTTTTTTTTGAGATCAGAAAAAATGCTGTTATTGTCTGAAATTGTTGGGATGTGCTAAATATGGCAAGCAGCTGTCAAAACTGCTTGTCAGATTTTCTACTGTGAATTTTACTCACATCAAAACACCACATATGTATTCACTTAAAGCTTCACCTTAGAAGATCTAGTAATTATAGGACTGTAAGGGACCTTGAGAAGTCAGAGTCTAGTGCCCTGTGCTCACGGAAGGACTAAGTATTATCTCAACCATCCTTGACAGGTGTTTGTCTAATCTGCATTTAAAAATTTCCAGTGATGGAAATTCCACAAACTCCCTTGGCAAATTATTGCTGTGCTTAACTACACTGACAGTTAGGAAGGTTTTCCTAACATCCAGTTTAAACTGCCCTTCCTGGAATTTTTAAGCCCATTACTTCTTGTCCTACCCTCAGAGGTTAAGGAGAACAATTTTTCCTCCTTCCTTCTTGTAACAACCTTTTATGTACTTGAAAACAGTTATGTCCTCCCTCAGTCTCTTCAGTTCCAGACTAAACAAACCAATTTTTTTTCCAATCTTCCTTCTTAGATCGCATTTTCTAGACCTTTAATCATTTTTGTTGCTCTTCTCTGGACTTTCCAATTTGTCCATATCTTTCCTGAAATGGACACAATACTCCAACTGAGGTCTAATTAGTGTGGAGTAGAGTGGAAGAATTACTTCTCATGTCTTGTTTACAACACTCCTGTTAATACATCCCAGAATGATGTTTGATTATTTGCAACAGTGTTACACTGTTGATTTATATTTAGCTTGTGATCCACTATGACCCCCAGATCCCTTTCTGAAGTATTCCTTCCTAGGCAATCACTCCCTATTTTTGTATGTGTGCAACTGATTGCCTCTTTCCTAAATGGAGTACTCTGCATTTGTCCTTGTTGAATTTAATCCTATTTACTTCAGACCATTTCTCCAGTTTGTCCAGATCATTTTGAATTCTAATCTTATCCTCCAAAGCACTTGCAACCCCTCCCAGCTTGCTATCATCCACAAACTTTATAAGTGTACTCTCTATGCCATTATCTAAATCATAGATGAAGATATTGAATGGAACTGGATGGAAAACTGATCCCTGTGGGACCCTACTGGATATGAACCTTCCAGCTTGACTGAACAACTGATAACTACTCCCTGGGAATGCTTTTCCAATCAGTTATGCACTGACCTTGTAATAGCTCCATCTAGGTTGTATTTCCTTCATTTTTGAGGACATCATGTGATATAGTATCAAAAGGTTTACTCAAGTCAAGATATACCAGGTCTACCGCTTCCCTCCACCTACGAGGATTTCTACCCTGTCAAAGAAAGCTACTAGGTTGGTTTGAAAAGATTTGTTCTTGACAAATTGATGCCAACTGTTACTTATCTCCTTATCTTCTAGGTGTTTTCAAATTGATTGCTTAATTATTTGCTCCATTATTCTTTTGGGTACTGAAATTAACCTGACTGGTCTGCATCTGACGTAGTGGATATTCACCCATGAAAGCTTATGCTCCAATGCGTCTGTTAGTCTATAAGGTGCCCACAGGACTCTGTCACTTTTTACTGACTGGTCTGTAATTCTCCAGATTGTCTTTATTTTCCTTTCTATGAATTGGCATTTTTCCAGTCCTCTGGAATCTCTCCCATGTTCCATTACTTTTCAGATATAATCGCTAATGGCTCAGAACTCCTCAGTCAGCTCCTTGAGTATGCTAGGATATATTTCATCAGGTCCTGGTGACTTGAAGATATCTAACTAACTTATTCTTTCCCTATTTTTATCATCTAACCAGATGTCTTGTTGTCAAAGAAAGTGAGAACTTTGCCACTTTCCTACAAACACCTGACTTTAAAACATACAGGTTGCTTCTTAAGTCTCCAGGGTAGGAACTTCTTATAGGACCATTCCCAGAATTATTTTCTAAGGATAAATAAGCCAGTGTGTTTTACAGGTATCTAGACATAATGCTGCTGTACAACATGCATATAGGTCCCCTGTTGATTATTTTCTTAAGTATATAGAAATTAAACTCCTCATGTATGCAACTGGCTATTGAATCTAAATAATACAATTCCTCTTTCTATAAGAAAGAAAAATGTCCTGAAATGACTTACTCAAAGAGATTACTCAAGACTGTGGAATCATAATTACTGGTAGTGAAAGATGTGAATGTAAAATTAATCCAATTTAAATTCCTGCACAGAGTGCTCTGAGCCCCTCAAAAGACTATACCATTTAGTTATTTAAAGAATACAGTGAAGCCTGGAAAAACGTACAAGGCATAATGGCCAACTACCTCTTAGCATGCATAAGTTTAAAGTTGGTCAGCGACAATCAATTTTAAAAAGGAATAGATAGGAAAATACAGTTCTATCTTACATAAAAGGTCTAAAAGGTTTCATATTTCTTTTTTTATCCACTTAATGAACTACATTTTATATTTAGCCATTCTTTCAGGGGAACAGTTGAAGATATAGAAGCCTTAATATGTTTGCTTTGGTATATTTTTAACTTGCCCATATTATAATCTAGATCTTCCAAGAGCAACAGATCATCAAGTTGTTGGACTTTCAGTTTGGTTACAAACATAGTATGGAATGTAGAATAGGTTCCATAGTCTTTTACACCAGTAATCTGTTTTTCCCCCTCATCACAATCTGCGGCAAAATGCTTGTTTCCAAATATAACAAATAAGTCTATTCAGGCTAAATTAAAAGGCATTTTACACATTTTGATGTCCATGTTTTTTCAATGCATTTGCCTGTAGCTGTAACTATTTTATGTTTCTGTAACAAATGATTGGTGACCAGAGCTCAAAAGGTATGCCTCCATCATGCAAATTAAAGACAATCAATGCTAGCTTCCTTTTTTTAATTATTAAAGTCTTGAATAAGAACGTAAAAGGTACTCCTTGAGAAAAAGTAGATAAGCAAGTACTATTAAACACATGCTGTTTAACAGCTATTCCCTAACATGTTTATTTATTTATATTTTTTTCTTTTTTGCTATTATAATGTTGTTAGAGCATTAAAATATTCAAATTATATATTTTCCACAAATATTACTACAATGTGAATACCTTTTCAAACTATACAGATGTTAGAAAATTCTATGAAAATTTTTTGCAAATATTTCCTTCCTTTATGTTATATATCAGTAGAGGAGAAAACAGTAAGACATTGAAAATAGATTATAAAATATCATAGCACTTATGAGAAATGTCACATCAAGTGAGGGACATTGCTCCATTTAGTTAAAATAAATAAATTAAGATATTCAGCAAAGATACGAAGTAGGCAAAAATCCCAAAGTAAATCTTCAAACCTTTGCTAACTTCCATTCCAATCCCAGACTCGGACTACAAACAAGAGTTTAAAGATCAATCAGCCTGTCACAAGCTAAGGCAGTGATAAACTGAGGCTCGGGAGTCACAAGTGGCTCTTCAATGCATCTCCTGTGGCTCTTTGCAAAACATAATATTAAAACACTGTGATTTAATTATTAACCAATAAAAGTTATTAACCAGTCAGGATGCTAGTAAAGTAAAGTAGTAAAAGCTATGGAAAACATGGTATCTTTGTTTGAGGCTAAATACCCATCTGTGCAGCGAGTGAATATGTGAAGTTTTCAGAATTTTACATTTGACAGCTTCTGAGGGTCAATGAAATGAGCCCAAAGTTATGAAATTTGGTTTGATGACAAGTGTCTGAACTTTTGGATAAATATCCAAATGCCATTCCAAGATTTGAGATTGAATCTCTGTAGCATTGGGTGCTTAAGATGAGATATTGAGCACTCTAAACTCAGCCAGAATTTCACATATGTGGACCTGTACACGCATGTGTACAGGGGCCTGCATGCACAGAGCTCATTGTTGGGCAGCAGCAAAAGGAGAAACAAACATTAAGATTTTTGTTTGTGTTAAGTTTGCATTCATTTCTAAAATGAAACACCTATCTCTGCCTTTAATCAATATTTAAGATTTGCAGTTCTTAAGTAATTGTGATCAGTATTTTACTGTGAGGTTGAATCATTTGCTAAAAAAAATAAAAACCCAACACACACAACTAGGGTTATATAGGCTTTAAAGTGAACTAAAAATCCTGTAAATTTCATCAGTATGCTGCATTCTATTAAACTTGCAACCGTCAACATGAAAATTAAATTATGATAGCATAGTCAACCCTCTAAGATTGTCCTAGAGTTTCCAGGAATTAAAGATTAATCTCCTGGACACTGCTGCAAGACATCTGTGAGAAAAATCATGGGGAATTCTCAAAGTGAGTGTTGATTGGTGAATCAGATTTATCTTAGCAGTTCCTTGTTAGTATCATACATTCCTGGATAATTTTAGTCCATCTGGTTTGGGAAATGTCAAGACAATACTTGCTTGCCCTTCTCAAGCATGTTATGACATATTGGGGCTGCAACTTGTCATGTAGCTACCATAAAGTCAGTGCTGTCTCACAGTGACCAAACAACTGTCTCTTGAATAATAACAGCACTTTGCACTTTCAAAAGTGGCAGATCCATTTTTCAAAATGGATGATCTTTACAATGGCTCTTCAAAACATTATGACTGTGCCGGTATTGTTAAAAGGAAAAAAAGTACTATTCTATTTATGACAACTGGTGTAAGGACTTCAAGTATAAAAACTGTCTTTGCAAAGTTGATGAATTTATATCTCAATGTGTTTTCTATCTTCAAGCACTTTCCATTAAGTATGAAGGGAGATGAGCCAGTGCTATTCATGTGGAATGTACAAAACCCAAATCCTGAGAAAAAACAAACTGAGACCTCCAACTACAGCTTTTTTTAAAAAACGCACCACCATGAAAACAAAGACAACCCAGGAAAATCTAGTGATAGCAATAGAATTAAGAGAAATTCATCCTGGCATGCATGAGTCATAATTTGTTATTATAGTTAAGATTGTTGTCAAATTACTTTCAAGGTTTTTACCAGAATTAGAAATTTTAAAAATGCACATTGTGGATGTATAAAAGCAACTAACGTTGCAGAGAATGTTTTGGCTCTGGAATTGCAGGAACTTTTAGTTAATGATCTTAAGTTAGCACTTTTTCCCTCAATTGCACTCAATAGCTCAAATAAGGGACATAACTTTTACCCTGTCACTGTTCATTATTTTTCAAAGACAGAAGGGACTAAAAATGGCTTATTTGATTTTTACCACGGTAACGATGAGACAATTGACGCCACTGTTCCCCACATTTCAAATGTTATAGAAGAAAACAGCTCAGTACAAGCTGTGTGTCATCCTATATAGCTGATAACTCCTCTATTAAATTTTACCAGAAGGTGAAACAACTGAATGGCAGAATGATTCAGTGCCATTGTAATTCATAACTGTATTAAAATGCCATGAAAGCTTTGAGTTTTGATGTTTAATGTTTTATTCTGAAAGTGTATCATTAGTTCTCTTCTTCTACTAAAGAGACACTCTTAGTTCATGTTTTTGCTTTGTAAAAACTGAGTATAAGGAACTTCTGTGCCATGTGCCAACAAGGTGTCTTTCCCTTCTGGCCTTCAGAGAGGGTGCACGGGCTTTGGAGACCAGAGTGGCTGAACTGGAGGAGCTGAGGGAGACAGAGAGGTACATAGATGAGACTTTCCAGAACACAGTAGAATGGTCCCACCCCTGGTATGATAGCCTCTTTGCTGTTGAGGAGGATGGAAGTCCCAGGGAAGGAGAGCATCTAAACTGGAACAGAGGGAAACAATCTCATAGTCGGGACCCTCCTTCCAGAGGATGTTGTGGTATCCTCTCACACTGAGGATATCTCTCCGGGGGAAGGAATTCCAGCTCTTAGAAATAGACAGGTATTAGTAATGAGTGATTCAATCATTAGAAACACGGATAGCTGGGTTTGCAATGAGCGAGAGAACCTCATGGTGACTTGCCTGCCTGGTGTGAAGGTTGCAGATCTCTCCAGACATCTAGATAGACGTATGTGTAGTGCTGGGGAGGAGCTGGTAGTCATGGTACATGTAGGTACCAATGGCATAGGGAGGGATAGGAGAGGTTCTGGAGGACAAATTTAGGCTGCTAGGTAAGAGATTGAAGTCCAGGACCTCCATGGTAGCATTCTTGGAGATGCTCCCAGTTTCATGTGCAGGGCCAGTTAGACAGACAGAACTGCAGGGTCTCAATGAGTGGATGAGATGATGGTGTAGGGAGGAGGGGTTTTGATTTATTAGGAACCGGGGAAACTTCGGGGAAAAGGGGAGCCTATACAGGAAGGGTGGTCTCCACCTAAACCAAAATTCAGTCAGATTGTGGGCACTTAGTTTAAAAACTGCTCTACAACCTTTTTAATGTTAAGGGCTGGGGAAAAGCCAACAGGTGTGGAGAAGCACATGGTTTGGACATCCCTTATGGAAAGATCTATAAATAGATAATCTCTATGTCTTAGTGAGGACAAGAGGATGGAAAATGATCAAATATAGGCAAAGTCTGATCAGAAACAGTCTAATAAAAAAAAAGTCCCATTCAGTTACATTGTGTAATGGCAGACAGCTAAAGAGAACACTGCTGAGAAAAGCCACTTCATCAGCAAACAGCAGCAACATTTCTAACAACTTAGTGGAATCAACAAAAATAAATTTGTTATTTTTAACTATAGTTTAGCATAAGTATAGTATAGTATGTGTGAGTGAGAGAGTGAGAGAATGAATAGTTGTAAAATGTAATTTTCTTACGTAAAGTTAAGTTATGGCTGTTAGCGATCTATTGCAGACTGATGACCTGTAATAGAGCACATCACTTGGAATAATTCAAGCTATACACTATTGTAGTTTAGATCCTCTAACTTGTAATAAGGGATTTGTCTCCGATTTTTATTTCTAGATTATACTGTAGTAAGGATTATTAGTTACATCAATAAAAGATACTTTGACACTGGCAGTTCTCTTTCCAAAACAATCACTTTATCAGAAGGTTATATCCGTGTTCAAGTGTTACCTTAGTTACCTTGGAGACCCATACCCCCTTAATGTGCTCTTCCTGGGGTGATAGGCAGGTAAGTCCAGGAGTGCCCCAAAGCCTAAATTTCAGGGTAACATGAGGGCTAGGGAACTACATACCGTACTGTGACCAAAATTCTGACTGAGGCCACTACACACTACCATAATAAAGTACACTTCCTGGACCGTTGTTTTGTTCTAATATAATTGAAGAAAAATATATTGTTGGGATCAACAACTGTGTTGTTAAATAAATAGCTATTGCAAATGCACTTCTAGTAACAACGTCAACTGGCAGCAAAGCCACACTAGACTTTACAAGCAGAAAATATTGTAAACCTTTTTTGGAAAGTATAAATTCATCCCAGCTATTACTGCAGCTGGTTAAAAATGTTTTAATCTCTATCTATACACTTAGTTAGAAAGCCAGCTGAAAAGTATCTCTAAGGACCCAAGCAGATTTTTTTTTTTGCTAGATAGTCATTCCCAAGTCTTACACACAATGTGGATTAATAGGAGTTGCACTGCAGGCTCTCTTCATTGAAGACACCTTATCCTTCATATTCCCACTCACTCACTGAATTCATTTCAATTTACTCATTTAATCACTCATCTATTTCTTATCTTCATAAGTGCAGGCACCAAGACAATAGAATAATTTGACACAGTTAGTGGAACTTCCAGGTTGGTAGATTTCTTATTCCAAAGCCAGTTTACAGATAAAAAAATAAAATCTTTTGTCATGTGCATCTTTGTGCTGCCTCTCATACTACCACTAGTAATCGTAACAGTCTTCCTCCCTCTTGTATCCCAGCCAGCCACCCGGTTTTTAGTCAACACCTTCCTTTAAAAAGATAAATTACAGGTAATTCCTTTGTGAGGTGGGTTGCTATTGGTCAATCCTGACACTTTCAAGAAATGACAATATTGGCTGACAAATACAACACCACAAGAGGCCACACTGAGAAGAAGAAAGGCTCTTCCAAACCTGCTTTCACTGCCACAAACAAGAGTAGTGTTCTCCTTCCTTAATGATGGTTTTCTCCCCATCCTCAGCAGGTTGTTGTTTTTTTTTAAACACACTATTTAAAAACTATTCTCCATCTAATTTAGAATAAGATTGTGCCCATCCATGCATAGATCAGCCAAGAGTGAGAGGGAAAATGGAACAAGAACCATTCCCAATTCCAGTCTGCAGAATTGCTAGGTACAATATCACTCTTAGTCCCCGGTGCACAAGAACTAAGTGAGGTTTCACAAAAGAACTGGATTTTAAGAAGCAATTTAAAAATGGGGAAGGAGGGTGTTTGGCAGATGAACAGGATGCAGGATGAAAGGAGCTGAGAAGAGAGATAAGGAAGAGGATATTTGGGATTAAGAGAGCATATGGTGAATTAAAAGCCAAGTTTTAGATGGGGCCTTCTTTGGAAAATGGCTCTTTTTTATCTGGGAACACCCAAACTTTTTAAAGTGCCATTCCCCTGCTGTCCACTAGACTGACCAAATAAATAGTGACCTACAAATACAATTCTCAGACTCCCTTTCTGGAAGTCAAGCACTTTACTTCTGTGATATTTCTCTTATCAGTCAAGGTCAGGGTCAGATATGTTAATGGTCAAATGAATGAGATATCAAACTGCTCTGTTTAGTAACAGCCAAAACGGAAGGTTAGGAAGAGAATGCAAACAAATTTTCTCCTGAAATCTATGACTTATTGTTTTATATATGATAAAACTATGCTAAAAAAACAGAGAAGAAATAAATTTAGCCTACTTTTCAGAAAATTCAAATTCACATGCATCTGATGAAGTGGGTATTCACGCACTAAAGCTTATGCTCCAATATGTCTGTTAGTCTATAAGGTGCCACATGACTGTCGCTTTTTACAGATCCAGACTAACATGGCTACCCGTCTGGTACTTCAGAAAATTAGTGATTCCACTGAGAAACTTATGAGAGTTTTGACAGATGCTATTGTCTACTTTACAGGGGTGATATAAAGATCAGTTCATGTTTCAAATTGCTGTGCAAAGTAGATTGAAATAAGTATATTGGTGATAAGTATTATTGTTTATTGTTATTTGTTCAAGTCTCCAGTTGAGGAAGAAATTCACTGTGATGCTTGAAACAGTCCTGTGCGAGCTCTAGGGTTACTGCAGAATAGAACAAGCAAATGAAGTGTCAAGGCTTTATGCCACTGTTTAATTTTATTAATTTAAAAAAAAGTGTAGTATCCTTGAAATAAACACACCTACCTACTATTCTTAAGATTTGTTTAAGATAGCAAAGAAGTTAGAACAATTGTAGGGCCTAAACATATGGAGTTTGATTCATGTATTAATTATTTAATGTTTGGAAAAGCAGGCAAGAGTTTGTCAAAAACATTACATACAACATTGTGTATCTACCATGAGCAATGATATAAAGATAGACGTTTTCATTTCTGAATTGAGTATATTTTTTGCCTTTCATCTCTTCAGTCACTCTAAAGTCCATCATTCACTTGTCAGCCTCTGACATTTAATGAAGTTTTTTTGCATTTAACATCAAGTGGAAAATAAAGTTACCTTCAATTTCTGGGAACGTAAGTTAACAAGGAGTTATTTCTTCCAAGATAAAACTACACACACGAAGACACACATGTAGTCATATACAGAAGGCATTGACTGACCCTTAGAAAGGAACAATCAAGAGAAAAATGCTTACTCTCTCCTTCCCCCCCCCCCCAGTGGTCTGTGAAATGAGGATATTCTTTCTTCTATTCTCTCATTTTGTTTGCCTTGTCTATCTAGATTGTAAGCTTTTCAGGGAAGGGACTGTTTCTTACTGTGTGTTTGTCAGCAGCTTACAAAATATTGCTTGTTTTGGCTGCTCCACCCAAAGGGAGCTGCTGGAAGCGGTGCGGGCCGAGGGACTTACTGGCCTCTGCTTTCAGTGGCTCCATTTGGCCTGGAGCAGTGATCCACAGCCAGTGGGAGCCAAGATCGGCTGGACCTGCAGATGGGGCAGGTAAACACACCGGCCCAGCCCACCTGGGGCTTTTCCTACACAAGCGGCGACCCCTGTGTGAGAAACCCTGGTTAAGACCATGCTCAAATCCTACTGTGCAAGCTTATAGTTCAATGTGACTGAAGCACATGTTTAAGTGCTTTCCCAAAAATGATGTTTTCCTCAACTGGAGCATAAAGATCTTCTCCTCTAACAAATCTAGAATGTTAGAATAGCAGCTTATTAGATCAGGATACAGCACTGTGAAGATGGATGAGTAATAGGCTGTCTTAGAAACATCACTAGTACATCAAAAAGAAAAATATATCAAATATAGTAGAGGAAATTAAACGTGTATTGTTCTTGCGGTTGTCCCTCCACAATGTCATACTTGGAATGAGAGTGTCATCTTGTAAGATTACTTTCAGACTCAACTGATGTCATGAAGTATCTTTTCGGAGTAAGTAGCACATAAAATAAATTAAAATAGTATTTATTTTCTAAATATTTGATTTCCAACTCATTTTTAGAGGCTGGGATGTTAAAAGGTGCCCAGAGTTAGGTGACCAAATCCCATTGAAATTCAATGGGCATTGGGTACCTAGGTTCCTTAAAAATACTTAGAAAAATTATATTTCAAAAGTCTATTAGAAGATTTAAAATACATACAAAGTATAACATCAGGTGGCCAAAACCACCTTAGGGTTTTACAGTAACCACTTTCTTATTTTCTCTTCCATTAGTATTGAATGTTTTGAAAGATTTAGCATGATCACAAAACTACCACATACTTATGGTTCAATAGCAGCATGCCATTACCTTATCCTGTTATTTATGAGTAGCCACTGGCTATAGTTAATTTAATATAATAGTAATGGACCAACGGCCAAATCCACTTACTACAATGTGTTTGTACATTATTTTCTCCCATGTTTCCAGGGAAGATCTGAAAGATTTATCTGTTCAGCTGAAAATATTTATTATGTTAAAACAGTAATTCATTATGGCAAGACATTCTACCACTATTTAGTTGGATTAAAACATCATTGGACAGGTATCATGATTTGCAGAACACCAAATGTGTGCCAACAGACACCGCTCACATTAAGATGATGCAGATTAGGATAAAGTTCATTGCAATACCTGTAACATGTAGATTTAATCCCTATCTTTAGATAATTTTCAGTCTTATTTTGTACATGTTCTAATTCATGATGCTCAACTACTTTGCTGAGATAAGTTTACCACAATCATCTCCAAAGTAGACCAATAGTATTCCTTTGAGACTAATACACTAATTCACTCTTAAAGAACTTAAATAGGTGGCGGTAGAATAATGGGACTTACAGTCAGTAAATTGCAGAATTCTCTTCACTTCCCCACTTCCTGATCCTCCACAACCATCCTCATCATCACAGTCTCCACTGACTTGTTCATCCATACTTCCACCACTGCCAGTTTGTAGTAGACCCCACTTCTCATGTTTAGGAAATGATTTGCCCTGCGATCGCTGCAAGCACAAAGTAAAATACACTAATTATCAACAGAGATGAGCTAGATTCAAAAGGTGACAAAAATTACAAAAACAGGAGTAATTGTGGCACCTTAGAGACTAACAAATTCATTTTAGCATGAGCTTTTGTGAGCTACAGCTCACTTCTTCGGATACATAGAATGGAACACAGACAGGAGATATTTATACATACAGAGAACATGAAAAGGTGGAAGTGCATACCAACAAGAAGAGTCTAATCAATTGAGATGAGTTATCGTCAGCAGGAGAAAAAATTTTTTGAAGTGATAATTAAGATGACCCATAGAAGGTTTGAGGAGAACTTAACACAGGGAAATAGATTCAATTAGTGTAATGACCCAACCATTCCCAGTCTCTGTTTAGGCCTGAGTTAGTTGTGTCTAATTTCCATTTTAATTCGAGTTCAGCAGTCTCTCTTTGGAGTCTGTTTTTGAAGTTTTTTTGTTGCAAATTAGACACATCGCAAGAAGAGCAGGGAGTGAGTTTGCAGAGCTTCCTACAGGCAGGGGAGAAATCTGGATTGGGTCTGACCCAACTCTGGATGTCATGCAGGGGAAGAGGAAGTCTTGTCCTCCTTAGCCCAGCCAGTACTAGCAGTTGAGCTTGACGCAGATAGGAGGAACCAGCTCTGTCTTTCCCAGTCCCGCTTCCTGCCCCACAGTGAGATTTACCTCTCTGCCAGCTGCCTGGGGCACCCAAAACATGCTGCTGTCGAGGGTTATATGACCACTTTTGTGGCATCCCTTTTCTTCCCCATCAGAAAGTCATTTTTCTGTGGAGAAGCAAAGAAATCAATGGGGGACAGTAATTCTGCACATGCAGAGTTGTGCAGCTTCTGACAATCATGTGTCTGCTCAATGTCAACCCCCTCAGATTTCAAGTATCTCCTCAGTTGTAGACAATATCTCCTAGGTGTTACGGAGCTCATTATTATACCAAGATGAAGTTACAGCTGCATGTCACCAATGTAATATTTCCATCAGAGGTACCATTGAAGGGGGAGTAGGATACAAAAGGCTCTGTCCTCTGTACAACAGCCAGCATCCCCTTTTCAGTCTTAATATACCTTTTGAGCTCTTACAGATATTTGGCTAAATAATATCAGTTCCTGTTGGCCCAAACCACTTTCATATCTTATCACTTTCAATAATCAGTTCCCCTTCCAAAACTACCTCTCTCTATAGCTGTAATGGCCATGTTTTGGCAAGATAGTTGACTTTACTGAAAGTGAAAGCCTCAAAAACCAGTTTCCCAGCTTAATAAAAATACAGAAGTGATATTTTCCCTAATTTCCACCTAGCAGCACTTCTACTCTATGTGAAATATGTTTTGATAAGGCAAATCCAAATTGATACATGTGTGGTATGATACTTGGTGCAAGTCAGATAAAAACTACATATCCAGGGTAATTTATTGCAAGAAAAAAATCATATAAATAGGAAACAGATCCTCAGCTGGTATATCAGTATGTTTTTAATGACTCAATGGAACTACATCAATTTATACCAGCTGAGGATTTGGACCTATATCTTTAAATATTTTTGTGAGGTTACAAGACTTAATTGAGGAGGAGAGAAAAGGAAGAACTAGATTAAATATGGATACATCTACACTGCACACTTTTCAGCAGGGTGTACTTTTCACATTAGCTTTTTAGAGAAGGAACTGTCTTGTTACAGGTTTGTATAGCACTTAGGACAGTGAGACCTTAACTGTTTTATTTTACAGTGGCCTGTGTCTGTTCCATTTTGTTTCTTACAGCTGTCCCCATACTCCATTTTGTTTTTGCTCTCCTGTGGCTGCCCTTCCCTGGCTGTTAAGTTGCTTACCAGGGCCACTGCCCTTCTCAAAGGGAGGGCCCCTTGAGTTGTTTAACAAGAGCCATTGCCCTTCTCAAAGGGATGGCCACTTGTGCTGCATGCTAAATGGGACCACTGCCCTGTTCAAAGGGTTCGTCCTGTTATCACCTCGTTGAACCTGGGCTCGGTGTAGGGCAGGCAATGTCCAGAGCTGCAAGACCTATTGTGTTTTTAAGACCCTGGGCATGAGTCACAGGCCTCATGTGCTTTTGAGTCACCTATTGTACAGGGCTATGCCCAGACATGTTTCTGTGCTTAACCTGCTGTTTTTTTCCCTGTGCCTCCGCCCCTGTGACAGAGGGAGCCTATCAGGATTACTGGCAGAAAACTGCCTAAGTTTGCCTTTAAAAACAGACATTTTTGGAACAAACATCAGAAAGGTTCCTGCATTGCTGCCTGGTCTGATCAGCCAAGGGTACTGGGGGGTCCTTTCTCTGCTCTCGTTTTATTTTTTGAGTGTACCCCTGTTTTTTGAACCCCCCCCCACGAAGAACGAATTCCTACCTGAGAGACCTCCTGATTATTGAGATTGTACCGAGCCCTCCTTGCTCCTTCTGATGTTGCTGCTGCTTCTGCCTTTGCTGCTGCCTTGGGGACTGGTAAGAATCCCTCTGTGAAACTTTCCCTACTTTTATTTTATTTCTTTAGCTGCTGGCTCTGTTTCCCCAGCACACAGACTCAAGCTAAACCTTGGTCTGTGTCTTAAAACCTCTCAAACTCCGCGGCGCTTTGCTGCTAAAATAAGTTTGTGCCGCTGCTAAGCTCGGCTCCTGTGGGCTTTGCCTCGGGGCTCCCTGCTTTCAGCTGTATCCCTGGGCTTCAGCCACCATCCCTTGGCTTCCTTGGGAGCTGTATCCTGGGCACATACCACTCTACCCTTTGTGACATCCCCATAGCATAAGGGGCACCATAGGTTTTGTTTTTTTTAGTTTAATAAGTCATAGTTTGTTAAGATTGTAGAGCTTGTACATTTCACCTGCCTTGTTATAGTTTACTGTTTTGTTGCTCCATATAGTTGCTTGTTATAGTTTTGCTTAGAATTGTGATTTGTTGTTTTGCCTAGTCGTTGGTTAAGATAGATAAGGTTTTTGCTGCTTCAAATTCGTCTTCCTGCTGTCCCGATCTCTCCATGGACTTTCCCGTGTCTGTTTTTCCCCCGCTCCAATCTCCCCCTCTGTGTGCTCCTCCGTGTCTCCCTGTTATAACCCTTTGCTGCATTTCCCCCGCATCTGCACTCCTCCGAACTTCCCAACTCCTTGTGGCTCCCCCATCCCCGCATCTGCATCACCCTCCGAACTTCCCAAACCCCTTGCGGCTTCTCCCCCTGTGAAACTTCCCAAACCCTTTGCTGCTTTTTTTCCTTTGTTTTTGGTGTCCACTTGTTGCTTAAACCTCTCTCTAGCCCTTCTCCGCTGCCCCTCCCCTACCGAAGATCACCATCACGCTGCTCCATTGTCCTTACCTTGCAGGGCTTCAGAGTCCCTCGCTGCTTCCAGCCGCACTCTCCTCTCATCAGTTGCCACTAATCATTCACTCCCCTCCCCCCTCCTGTTCCTTGACAGATTATCTCCTATCCTAGCCTCACAAATTAAGTCATTACTTTTCTTTTATACCGTTACATTGCATAAATTCACTTATATTCACATTTTACTTGTAATTATAACACCCCATTGGTTGCTTCCACTTTTCTAATATACTTTGTATTTGCATTGATACCATTGTGTTACATTGTGTATAAGGCCACCAACCACTTAATACATTCTATCTAAAATTATTGACCATTTTATTTAGAAGCTACCATTTTATTTTGCATTTCTTTTTGATACGCTTATTGACTGTACTGTACCCCATTGTGCTGAACCCCACTTACTGTACCCCACTGTTAGAACTCCCCCCATCATTGTCTATTGTAAACACCCTATGCACCCCATCCCATCGTATTTCATTGTTAAATTCCCACCACTTCCTTTTTCCTTTAATAAAGAAATTAATTGGCACCCCACCTGTGTGGTAATTGCTCCCCAAGATTCCATATACCTGCAGGCAGGGACAGCCTGTAGCTAAGTCACAAATGTTTGAAGATCTTCATAGTGTTCTTTCAAACATTTGTGGGCTGACAATATACACTGTACATACATCCTGCTAAGAACTTATCCAGCTAACAGCTTGCAAAATGACACTACACTAAGTAAAAGTGAGCACAGCAATGATGAACAAAAAACTTGAAAGTTAAAATATCTAGATATCTATAAAAAGGTTTGGACAAAACATTTCTAAACAGTACCCTTATAGAAAACTGATAAACAACCTAGTAAATGAGAACTATTTATGCAAATTTAGCTCTGAATTCTAGGTGAAATCCATAAAGAGTTTTGCCTGAATAACTACTTCAGGTATTGCCCCTTATCTGCTTCTGTAGTTCCTCTGTATTATTTCTTTGCCATAGTTCCTAATTTAGTAGCAGATTTCATTAATGTTTCACCTAACTGATATTCCAGTAGCCACCTCGCTCCAATTTGACAAAATGATTTCTCTCTCTTTATGGACCTTTGGACATTTTTCAGTCTATGTCACAGTGTTTAATTCTAAATCAATTTGAATTAATTTTGCAAATAAGATTATACAGCAAAATCTAGCAACTAAAAGCATAATCCAAAGATGATAAGCATACGTCAGGCTGATAAGATCTGCAGCAAACTTGCAGAAGAGTATATGCAGAAAAGATCAATATGAACCTCTATTTGGATATTTCTTTTAAATAATCATGACAAGAATTAATTAAACTTCATTTATTTTGTTTTGTTTTTCAGTTAAAGTGATTATTCACATAATCTAGTTATGGCTAAACTGCTTTGACCTTTTTGATATTCTGTACATTTTTATTGATTATTGTTTTGGTGTCTTTGCTTGTTTATTACATCACTGATCTGCTGGTGAAGGGACATATTATGCCAATCAAAAGGAGGACTTCAGCACTTTACAGTTTAATTCTCCCTTTATACAAGGGAGTACATTACATATACTATTAGAGGGTGACCAGACAGCAAATGTGAACAATTGGGACAGGGGGTGGGGAGGTAATAAGAGCCTAAATAAGAAAAAGACCCCTAAATTGGGACTGTCTCTATAAAACTGGGACATCTGGTCACCCTACTTGTATATAATTCTCATAACAGAATACATTAAAAATCACATATTACACAAAATAAGATCCATTCTCATGACCATAGCTTGTAATGAAAATGGGAAACAAGGACAAAGCACCAATTCTTGGTTTCATTTCTAGATCATCAGTCCATGGTTGGTAGTATGTGATTGAGACTAGAGTTATGTGAAGTCACCAAAAAACTAAAGGCTTGTCCGAATGACAAGTTACTGAATGCAAGCAGAGGTTTGAATCTACACAAGTTTGCCATGCATTAACTTGCTATGTGGACACCGCTACAATTCAGTAAGAGTCCCAGAGAATGACTTGCATCCAGCAACTTGCTGTGCAGACAAATCCTAACAACATTCATATCTTATACTGAATTCATAGTGCTTCCACAAATTGCCACATAGTACATTCTGTAGGAGATTTTAAATGTTTCAGAGTAGCAGCCGTGTTAGTCTGTATCCACAAAAACAACAGAAGTACTTGTGGCACCTTAGAGACTAACAAATTTATTTGAGCATAAGCTTTCATGGGCTAAAACCCACTTCATCAGATGCATGCAGTGGAATACAGTAAGAAGATTATATATTATATATATTGACAAGAAGGTGGGAGGAATGGATAGGTCATTACACAAAGTAAAACTATTACCCAGTGTTTATTTTCCCCCTATGGTTCCTCACACCTTCTCAGCTGCTGGAAATGGGCCATTTTGATTACCACTACAAAAAGTTTTTCCTCTCCTGTTGGTAATAGCTCACTGTAACTGATCGTTCATTATAGTATGTATGGTAATACCCATTGTTTCATGTTCTCTGTGTGTATGTATATAGCTTCCTACTGTATTTTCCACTGCATGTATCTGATGAAGTCGGTTTCAACCCACAAAAGCTTATACTCAAAGAAATGTTAGTCTCTAAGGTGCCCCAAGTATTCCTGTTCTTTTTAAAGGTTGTGGAAGTTGAACACAGAATTTCAGTTTTGAACAGGATTGAGTGGAGCAGTTGCTGATAGAATCTGAGAATGTGGGTGTGTCTGCTGAGACAAAAAAGATCTCAAAACATTTTTGGAAGGCAGGGTCTTGGGCTGCAGGCAGCAGTCCACACCAGGGTCTGGTGTCTATTTTGTTGGAGCTATGTAATCTAAATACTAAATGCAAACTCCCTGTGCCTAAATAAAAATGCCACCACAAGAGTTAGATGGTAGATGCCACACAATTGAAGACATATAGTGTTGGCAACTCACAATTTTATCATGAGTCCTACAATAGTTGATGTTTGTGTTAAATCTCCATCTGCCTGAACAAACAGATTTGAATTAATATCTCAGTATTCATTTTAAAAGTTCTTTTCTGGCCCTCCTACTTAATAAAATATTATAAACATAAGGTCAGTGTATGTTAAAGGACTCTGAATCCAGAAGGCAAATAAAAAGATTTTTTTTAAAGTCTCATGATTTTTACACCAATCTTGTGATTTTGAACATGTGGTGTTTACAGTCCTGCATGTTATTGGTTCTAGTTCTTATATTGGCGAAGTATATTTCCTGTGCCCAGGAAAATCTGAAGCTATTTTGACTTCATTTTTCTAAGAGTGTAGTTAGCAAGACAGTAAGACAGATATTCCAGTGACTCAGTAAACTGTGTGGTTGCACATGACACCCCTAGGACAAGTCACTCAGTAGGCAAGGCTCTGAAGGTATCAGGCATCAACTCATAATCCCTACTGCTGCCTTCAAGACCCTCACTGCCTTCTCTCAAACATTAAGGGGCATTGTAGCAGCTTTCTTCTCCTTTCCTCTTCTGGATTTTTGCTACACACCATGTAGGTGAGGAATGATCTCCCCACACCAGCCCTGGAGGCACATCAGAGGAAGGAAGCAGAACTCAGAGGTTGAGCAGAGCCAGAGGCACAGGAACTATTGCTCAAGCAGCAAGACACCAAGCAGCTAGGATCAGCGGAGCAGTAGGTGAATGTGGGTAGTAATTGCTGGGTGTTTAGCTGGGGGCTGTCAGTCAGTCTTAGGACATGACAGGAGAAGGGGTGATTGTGTTCGGGAAGGTTTGTATAGGAAAAGGCCTGTCAATTTCTAGCTTTGCCTCCTTTTGTGAAGTAGCAGAACTCCCTGGGCGTCTCTCTCATTACCTCAGAAAACAGAAGGATCAGCTCTGTCAGAAAAATCTGCATTTCCTCCCAGATATTCTGATTAAATATGGCACTGACAATTGTATCTTCTTACCCTTTCTATTCCTTTCTTCCTCCCACTAGGTATTTTGTTCAGTAGTTTCTCCATGGGGGGGGGGGGTTCAGTGGATTCCCTGTGCCTGCTGCTGCTGCTGCTGCTCTGTTCTAATAAAAAGGCAGAATGGGAGGCAGTATGAGGAAGGCAGCTGTAGAGAAAAGAATAATCATGAGCCCTCCCAGACCTCCTCTCAGATGTGGTGGTGGGAGGCTGAGCTTTCCCCCTCCAAGCTGGAGGAGGGGGCAGCAAGAAGCAACTCCTAAAATGCAGGCCTTAGACATTCTACAGAATGGGAGACTATACATCTAGCAGGGACAACCAGTAGCAAAAGAGGCCATGGCATTCTAAAGGCTCAGAAGAGGTGGCAGGTACCATGTGGAGTTCCTGAACACTGCTGGACCAAAGTCCCACTCATGAATTGGAGCCCAACTCTTTGCCTCACAATTCTGTTCAGCTACACTGCATAAAGTTGAGGATTTACTGCATAATTTAAGTCTAATATGTCACACTATACAGGACTTTGTCTTAAGGAAACCACTCCTGATAGTCTCTTGCTCTTGTATCATTAATATTAGTTATTTGATCAAGTTGTGACTAATCATATAAATTTGGGGCATTAGAAAAATTTAATCCCTTCTTGACTATACAGCCAAAGAACAGATTGAATTTCAGTCAGTTTGAGGTCTACATACCTAAATTTAGGCCTCCGAGTGCCTTATTAAAACCTTCCTAACTTCTGCATATAGCTGGGGAAATGAATTCATTTTCATCTCTGACATTATAATTAAGCCTCACATTTATAGTTTTATAAATGGAACACAGCACCGAGAGACCAAAATGTGTCCCCCCACAGCTCTTTTCTATCTTCAGTTGAGGTATCAGAGCATCTCACACAGCAGTGGTACAAGTGGTTTTTGTCTGGAGAAAAAGACGTTTAAGAAAAACAAAACAAAAAGGAGGTACCAGTAAAGGTGAGAATAGATGAAGGAAGTAGCTGCAGTATGCAGCATGCAGCTTATTTTTGGCCCATTTCAAGATGACAGTTCTTCTTACACTACAGAAAACTGACCAATTATCCAAATTTAAGTAGGAAATCAGGAATGAAGGGCAAGGGAACACAGAGTCTGGCTGTCTACATGAAGACAGGTGCTGATCTTCCAGAAACTGGAAAGGAGGATTTTTCTGGGGGACAACTCCTTTTGGTGCTGATTGATATAGTCACTGGGTCTATGGGTGCTAACATAATGAAAGACTATGCTGACCTGAAAAAGAGTGTCCATTAGACCATAGCAGTCAGGAGGAAGGCAATAATGCTTATTTCTTATCTCTACAGCAGCTGTGTAGGAGAAACTCTCAGTGCAGTCATGCCCTGTTTCACATCTTGCCAAACACCCTTCCTTTCAGAAAATAAGGAGTAGGATGATGTTGCAATAGGAAACAAAAAGGTCACAAGTAGCAAAGAAGCTGGTTATGATTCAAACAGAATCTCCTTTCACACTTGACGGGCAACAAGCAGCAGCAACGACCCTGATGGAGATTCTGTATGCTATACTATGGCTTTATAGAGATGCCAAGAAGTTGATAAATATTGATAATGCTGTTAGCAGCTAAATGATATTGCTTGAGGGAAATAATTTCTCCAGGATCCATTAGTAAAAGTAGGCAGGTAATATTATTGACATACAGGAGATACTGCAAAATAATCAACAAATTAATGTGAGAAGATCAGTAAGTCCTGTCAGTTCCTTGATCCAGGACTTTAAATATTAGTGCTTTCTTGTCTAGGGAAAGTAAGGATCTTTGTGCACTGTGAAGGCTGGCTAAAAGTTACTGGGCACATGAAAGATGGACTTGGTCCACAAGCCATTTTTAGATATGCCAGTTGTGAGCAGCAACATAAATGAGAATTAGCAGGTAAAAGCGGCAGTGAACAGAGTGAAATGTCCTTTTTGGAGGGGTGCCTCAGGTTTCAAAGACATCTGTACAGATGATGCAAGACTGTCTGCAAGATAGCTCTATTATGTCTACCACCACAGAACCATGACAGCGTGTTTAGTCATGAGGAACTTGTGACATGCACTTAAATAGCTATGTTTATCTTTCTAATCCATCTGCATGTGTAAAGTGGCTAACATTGTAGTATCTAGGTCGTGCAGATGGCTGACAAGATAGCAGCAGTTTACATAAAGCGCTATCCAGTGGGCAAGCCAAGTGGGCAAGGAGTATAACAAGTGTTTCTGTGATGGATTTATAAACTTGTACCATCACAGTAAAGTATGAGAGGTTCAAATACTGTTACAAAAGTCAGTGATGCAAAATAGAAGACAGAATGCAACACTTCATCTCACTCTACTGCTTAGAATTCCATTTATTGGACCGTAAGAAAGTCTGTGAAGTCTTAGCAAAAAATCATTGAAGGAATAAGTAGCCCAAAAAATTGTTAATATACTTAACAAGATTCTTATAAAAATCAATGTCTCAATGAACAAAACCACCACCCATACAACCTAAAAATTATTTTGTGGACTATATTCACAAAAGAGTGCATCCCATTTTTTTTTAAATGATAAACAATTGCTCACTTTTAACTGTTCATTAGAGAATAATTTAATTGCTCTGTAAAATGATCTAGGAGAACACACCAGTAAAAAAATAAATAAAATTGTATGTAGAAACTAGTTTCTACTCTAGAACAAAAGGCAGTTTTAGTTTACCCTGCACTAACCACAACAGTGTGGATATTAATGCACTGGGAGGGGAAGGTTACTTTTGTAGAGATTCCCTCAGACAGAGGTAATCCAAAATAATCCATAAATAATTACTGAACAGTAAACTCCTTGGAGTAGAGTACCTCTGCCTCACTGAACAAAATCCCTCATACTGTGCCAGAGCCCTGTATTTCGGAACACCACTGGCTCCACTTTATAACAAGAGCTTGTGCAGCCCTTTTTGCTGTTGACCATGTGCTAAATAGACACATACACTCACACACACTTAACCTTGTTTCAGGAGGATTAATCATGCTGATTCAGGGCCCAGTATACCAATGGATTCATAAGGACCTGAATCCACAAGAGGATTTAAGCATTGCAACACCTAACATTTAGTCATTTCCAAATTCATTGGTACAACCACCCAATCCACAAAGCTTGAGTTAGGCACCTATGCTCCCTATGTCATGCATGGGGAGAGAGAACTGAAAATGATCCACAAAAGTCAGCACACTAGACAGAGAGCTGCCTAAGATAATCAGAGATGCCAATAAGAGGGGTCTGTCCTAAGCCCTGGTCCTCTCATAGAATTCAACACCTAAATTCAGACTGCAGGGAGATGCCTAACTCTGTTAGTGATCTACAATCAGGAACTCCTCTCCTAGAGTCAGGTGTTAGTTTCTTGTGAAAATGAGTTGGGTTCCTACCTCACACCACACAAAGTGATCAGAAGAGAAGGATACGGTGACTGCACCTCACGCCACACAAAGTGATCAGAAGAGAAGGATACGGTGATTGCACTTACGTAAGATATGCAAGACCTGGGTTCAATTCCCCCTTATACTGGAAGGGGAGGAAGGATTTGAACACTGTCTCCTCACGAGAGTGGGCTAGGAGATATTCTGATGGCCGCACTGTCTCAATCTCTCCTGTTGAAGTTGTTCCACTATGGATAAATAGTTAAGTCATTGGAGTGGGGAGACTGGACCCTGGCTTTCCCATCTCCCAGGTGAGTGCTCTAGTCACTGGGCTAAAAGTTATAAGGTGAGCACCACCACATGATAGGTTTTGAATGGAACCTGGTCCAGTAGTTGGCCTCTGAACACACCTAACAGATTGCACCCCAAGGGGAAGATAGTACTCCTCCCCCTATATGCCCCTGGTTTGGGGATTGCACTCTGGCTAAAGTGAGATATAGGCATCTGGGTGCCTAGAGTGAGGCAGCACCTTATGACCACAGGCAGAAACTTAAGTCCCTAAGGAAATTTTTACAGAAAAAAAAAATGTAGGTGTCTACAGGGTTAGGTGGCAGCTGAGCAGACATTCTGTGGATTGCAGTGGAGCCTGAAACTGGGACTTCAACACCTAAGAGGTTTAGGAACTTAAACATCTTTGTAGATCTGGGCCAAGGTGTTTTATATAACAAAAGTTGTATGGAATCATTTTACTACATACTGCCTATTTTTTGGTGACATTCACCTTTATGTAGCTGTCCAGCTCGAGGTCATTAAGGGCTTGTCTACACTGGCAAGTTTCTCTCTTTGTTTCTTTTTTTCTTTTAAGAAACTAATGTTGCCAAGGGGCGGGAACACAAAAGCAAAATCACCAAAGTGTGTCTACATTTATTCTTTCTGTTGACAGATTTTATCCACATTTGGGGCATCTTTGTCAACAGTGAGAACAATGGACTGTGGGTATGTATCCCACAGTGCCTGGTGACACCATCATCGCTAGGTGTTATGGGAATGCAGAAACGGAGCGCAGTGCATCCTGAAAAGTGCAAAATGTACCATCATGCATCGCTTTGTGTCCCACCCCTCCAAAGGTCTCTGGCTTCCTTTCTCACCATTTTTCCAACTGTCATTCTTTTGCAGTGTGCGCCAGCATCTGCAGTGAGAGAGGATGGATCTGTACTTCTCTTATGCACTGTCAGCTGTCGTGAGGACATCGTACATGGCAGCACACTTACTCTCAAAGTTACTTGCAAAGTTAGCAGAGGATGAATCGCTGGGATCTGAGTGTGATATGAACAGTAGCAACTTATTAGTGTTTTGTGCATTCACAGAGCAGCTGCTTACAGGTCGGTAGACTGTTGCTTTTGGGCTAGGAAAACAAGCACTGACAGGTGGGAATGCACTGTCATGCAGGTGTGTGATGATGACCAGTGGGTACAGAACTTTAGGATGTGTAAAGCAGCCTTCATGGAGCTATGTGCTGAGCTAGCCCCCGACCTGCAGCGCAAGGACACCAGTTTGAGAGCTGCCCTTTTGGTAGAGAATCATGTCGCAATCACTGTGTGGAAGCTGGCGAATCCAGACTGCTTCCAGTCAGTTGCAAATCAATTTGGAGTAGGAAAGTCCATTGTTCAGGCTGTATTACTCCCAGTGTGCAGGGCAATAAATTGCATCCTACTGCACAGGACCATGACTCTGGGAAATGTGCATGAAATAGTGGATGGCTTTGCAGAGATGAGTTTCCCTAACTCAGGCAGGGCGATGGATGGCACCCACATTCCAATTTTAGTGCCAGACCACCTTGCCTCTGAATACATCAATAGGAAAGGATACTTCTCCATGGTGTTGCAGGCACTTGTGGATCACGGGGGGTGTTTCATGGACATCAGTGCAGGCTGATCTGGAAAGGTGCATGATGCACATATCTTCAGGAACAGTGGCCTGTACAGGTCACAAGTTCACAGTGGGGGATATGGAAATGCCCATAGTAATCCAGGGAGACACGGTTTACCCTTTATAGCCCTGGCTCATGAAACCTTACTCAGGGCACCTGGACAACAGCAAGGAGCATTTTAACAACAGGCTGAGCAGGTGCTGCATGTAGTCAAATGGGCCTTTGGCTGTTTGAAAGCTCACCGGAGGTGTTTAAATAGCAGGCTAGACCTTACTGAGGATAATATTCCCATGGTCAGAGCTCTGTGCTGCACTTTGCATAATCTGTGTGAATCTAAGGGTGATGTGTTTGCTCAGGTCTGGAGCACGGAGGCAGAGCGCTTGGCTGCACAGTTTGAACAGACAGATGCTAGGGCTGTCAGAGGAGCCCAGAGGGCTGCTATTAACATCAGAGAGGCTTTGAGGAACCACTTTGACAATGAAGGGCCGTAACATGCCTGCTTTGGAGTAGCTTCCCTATTGCATCCATGTACAATTTTGGGGCCCAAGATCTGCACAACACAATGCTTTAGAAGCCTGTTCCTGAGAGTGAAAAAAGTGCGATATGCTTTTGTAGAACACAGAATAAAATCCCTATACTATTAAATACCTTAGCCTTTATTTATTGTTAAAAAGGGTAAAACCTCACAACTGTGTGTAGCTCCAGCTATCACTGTGCAAGCTGTGAGGGGGTGGAGTGATAGGGAAACTCAGGAGTGCTGTGAAGTGAAAAGGAATGTGTGGGTATAGAGGGGGGTGGGCTTGGCAAAGAATTGTGCATTTGCTGCCGTGGTGCTCAAAATCAGCTCTGCTCAGTCTGCAGCTGTATCAGAGACTTATGGAGGATCAGACAGAGATGCTCAGCTTTTATTATCCACTCTGTCACTTGCCTAGCAAAAGCAGCACTCTTTTCTGTCCTGCCTTTCAGCTTCCCAGCACTCTTTCCATTCCCTGGTCTGTCTCACATCAGGCTGTATAACCTTGTGGAACATGTCTTCTTTTCTGCGCCAAAGTAGAAGTGGCAGGTCTTAGGTGGACACGAGAGTGCTGGTTCACTTCCCAAGCCGTATAGTACACCTGTCTCAGCTCCTTTATCTTTGCTCTGCATTGCTGCGTGTCCCGATTATAGCCCTTTTAGCACAAGCCTCGAGAAATTTGCCCATATGTGTCCCGATTCCTGCAGGTCACTCGCAGCTGCAGCTGAACAGACTTTTCTCCCCATATACTGATCAGATCCAACAACTCAGCAGTGGTCCAAGTGGGAGCGTGTTTGGTGCGATCTCAGGTGAGCATGGCTGGCTAAGCTCCTCTGGGAAGCCAGCAAACAAAGAAATGAGATTTAAAATTCTCGGGGCTTGCAAGGGGTTGGCTGCAGGATAGCAGAGTTCAAACCACTGACCAGAGTGGCAGCATGGGAATTGTAGGATACTTTCTGCAGGCCAATAAAATAATAATAAAAAAAACAACAGCCACCCTGTGGTGTCTACAGTGGCTGGTTGTCGACAAAAAAGGGAAGGGAAAAGAAAAGTCTCTTGCAGGGGTAGAAGTTTTGTCACCAAATCTAGGCTTTTTTTTTTTTTCCTAGTGACCTTGTAGTGTGTATGCTATTGCTGTTGTTTTTTTTTTTGCCAAAAGCCAGTTTTTGGTGAGAAAACTTGCCAGTGTAGACAAACCCTTAAACACTGCTTTTGAGGATACAAGTGGTTCTAAGGCCCTGTGCCCGCCCTTTGAACAAGGTGAATTAAATCTCACCAAGGTTAAAACAAAGGCCAAACACTTCACACAATTTGCCTCCCCTGTCTGTCAACAGAAGCCTTTTCTTCTGTCCTTCACATCCAGGCTCCTCCTCCAGCTGTGTGTTGTGCACTAAAAGATTTGCATAAAATGTTGCCTATCCAGTAGGAAAAGCTAAACTTTTAAAACCTTTGCACCTCCAAACTACTTTTAAATGACACGCTGGTTGCCAACTCCTGTCTAAATATGCACCATAACGTTTTAGAAAAATAGGTAAGAACATTAAGGTTTCTTTCTTCTCATCACATTAAAAAAACCCTGTTCTCTGCTAAATGTAATATAAGTAGACCACTTACAATCAGATCCTTTCTTACAATGGGTTTGATAGAACTAATCGATAGATCATGCAGGCTTTCTGCAGTTGTGATAAGAATGTTAACTTCTCAGAGAAGCTGGCTTCAAATTCAAAGCACTGCCTATGCATGTGCCTGCAATATTAGTTATTCAGATGCAATCAGGTAATATCCTACAGAATAATATCAAGTGGTAGCAGCCTTTTAAGATTCTTGGGAAAGCTTGGCTCATCCACCCTGCAGCTGTAATGTGTGCGCAATACTCTAATTATAGTAATCCTAATCTATGCAGACTATGTTATTAAATGTGACATACTTTAATTGTTGACAGATGGTTTTGAACCTAATATAAATATTTATAAGGTCAGATGTATTACCGTAGCAAACACTCACAAAAAAAGAAAACAGGTATACTAGCCTCTGAACCTTTTTTATATGTATATTCCATCTCAGGGTTTCCATTATTCGGGTTATCTGAAATCTCTGAAGGCATCATCTACTTCTTGGAGGGACAACAAACTGGCAATAGAATATACAGTCAGTGTGATTATTGTAGAAGTTAGAGAACTCTAACAGCACATCATATGGGCATTAACCTGAACGTTCCTGGTAGTTAGACATTTTCAAGTGTATTATTTGTGACTAATTATCGGGAAGCGCCACAGTCTAAGGGATGTGCTGGCTGCAGCTTCCCGCCTCCTCCATTGGCCTGCGATGGCGACCCGCCATCGACCAAACATGCTGATGCGGCAGCTAAACAAACTGGCCCAGCCCGCCAGGGTGCTTACCCTGGCAAGCCATGTGCCAAAGGTTGCCGGCTCCTGGGTTAATGAGCGTCAGGGCATGATCCATACACCAGTGGGACTATTCATTGCACCTCTGTGGCCCCATGCTACTCCAAAATCTCTTGCAGAATTTGCCTGGGCATGCAAGGACCAAGTTACCGGTTGGTACCACTCAAGATATACTGCAAGGGTCTTGCCTATGGAAAGGCTCAGTATCAGCAGGGAGGACTTATGGACTGTCTTTTCTTCACCTAAATGATGCTAGTTGCCAGCCAGTGATGATAGTAATAGAATCAGTGCATTGATCACTGGCACTAGATGCTTCACTCAGGCCTGGGCCACTGACTCTGTGGAGGCACTACTAGCCAATGGACCAACCCAAATCCCGTATTTATTTGTTTGAGGATCTCTCTTCCATCAACTGCTCCAGCAACTATTATGCAGAGCATCTCTACAAAAATCTTTTCTTTCAACCCTTACAGTTTGAAAAATAAGATTCATATCATGTGAGTTTCCATGTGCAGCTGTACTTCAGACTTCTAATGTAGTCTAATTATGAGCCTACAATAAGACAAACTAAGTACGGTTTTCAAAAACATCGATGCTTACATCACTTTTGAAAATGGGACCTAGGCACTCTTGAAAACCGGACATTTTGTGAATGCACAAATGAATTATCTTGTGTTGAGTTAGGATTTGAAATCAAGTTCCTAAAGGGGAAGAGCTAGCATATGTTGATACATTGTATAGTTACTTGCTTGACAACACTTTGGGTCATTGTGAGAAATACTCAGACAAAATAACCAATGTCAGTCAGGTTTGTCAATATGATACATGGAAAAGGTTTTATAGGATCACTGAAGTCACAATGCAGTTTTTGTCCAAAGAAAGGAGCAGCAGATATTCCATTCACAGGCTGTCAAATGCAGGAGAAATGCAAAGAACAACTACAGGGCCTTTACACTTTCTATTTTAACCTCGCTAAAGCATTTGACACCATCAGTATATGAGGGCTTTGGCAATTATTACATAAATTTTGTTGGCGATTTTTTTCTGGACAAGATTCTGAGGCTATTTCATGACTTAATGCTTGGACAAGGCTGTGCAGGTGATGTTCTAACTCATTTCCTATTATTAATGGTACTAATCAGAGCTCCATAATTGGTCAATTCTTCTAGAATTGCTGCATAGAAGAAATTAAACATGATACTACAGGAGACCTGAATGCTGGTACCAGGATGTTTCTGATCCTGTGGGAAATAATTTAATCTAAATAGGCTGAGATCTTCCGCAAAGGCGTTTGAGACCATCATTTATGAGCTGCTATATGTATGCACATACTCTGGAAGATATACAATTGATTATGGACACATTCAAAAAGTCTGAAGAAAGATATTGCCTGACTATCTGAGAAAGACAGAGGTCATGTATCGAACTGCACCAGGAAAACTCTGTGTGAAACCAAAAGTTATCATCATCATCATCACCATCATCATCATCATCAACAGCTGAATGTGGTTCGAGACTTCTGCTATGTTGGTAATGTATTGTCAAATGATGTTACCATGGACAAGGAGCTGACAGTTGTATCAGTAGAGACAGTTCATCAGACTACAGAGTCTAGCAACATGGTATTAAGCTTCAAACCAAGTTAAAAGTCCATAGAGCAGTTGTGCTGTCTAATTTGCTATATGGGTGAGAAATCTGGACCTAATACAGGAATCACATTAAGCTTCTACATAAGTTCCATTTACAACATCTATATGCCATACTCTGCATCAAATAGCAGGATAAAAATTACCAATAATGAGGCTCTGAAACATAGTTACTCCATAGGGATTGAAGTTATGCTTGTCACATCACAGTTGCACTTGGCTGGTCACATGTTGAGGATGGATGACACTAGAGCCAAAGCAGTTTCTGTATGACAAACTGAAAGCAGGCAAATGCATATGAGGCAGCCAGAGGAAACATTTGAAGGGCACACTGAAGCAGAACGTGAAACAATGCAATGTTGACATTGCCAGACAGGGGTTGTCAGCAACAGATTGACTACTGGCTGCTAGTCTGATCTGTGATGAGGTTACCCCGTTCAAGAAAGTTAAAGTATCTTAGAAGATAATTGCATTAAAATGGCAAAGATTTATGTACTATGGCAGGATGGTTTGCAACTTTTTAAGTGGGAGACAGAAACAACAGGAAGTATTATGTGCCTCAAAGGACTTTTAAAACAATGGGCCAGACAAGATTGAACTTTTAGTAGCGTGGGGTTCCTAGGAAATGCTTAGGAAGAGGTTACCTCCCAAGTCATCCATTTTAAGCTGTGCCTTGAAGAGAAACCTATTGTCTGGCTGATTATCTATTCACAGTCTCTGCAGAGACCCAAATGAGATAAAGCAGGAGCTCTAACTCATGAGGAAACTACTAAGCAAAACCTGTTATGAACTGGTGACTACAAAAAAATCCCCTTTGTACAGTTTGAAGTCCTAATCACCAACCAGAGCCATTGCTGAGTCAAAGCCATTGCTGGTAAGCTATTAGTAAGCGTGTAGGTTCCTTTAATGTTTTTTGTAATGCTTTTACTTAAAAATAAAAGTGCTTGCTTAGTAACAATTGTGTGGTAGCTTTAACAGTGTAATTGTCACAGTTATGTCTGAGGACAGAAGCAAAACAGGCCTGCTTAGGCAGTTTGTGTTTTGCTGGGGATCTCACAGCATAATCAGGGGACTGTGCAGAATTGAAATATCCTAGTCAGGAGGGAGACATATGCATCCCCACCTAAGAGAAGATGATTAAGGAGCCTAGGGCAGATGCTTTTGATGGACTACAGAGAGGGAATAAAGGTTCAGTCTCCCTTAACTGTGACAGTATCTTTCTATATGTACTTTAAAAATGTTAAAAAACTAAGTTGAGGGCTGTCAGATATAGTTGGTGTATTTTAAAAAAGTAAAAAAAAACTACCATAGAAGTAACTTTAAACTACATATTTCAGCCCTGATCTAGCATTAGTAGTAAGGCTAGCTGATCCCTGTGACAGTGCAGATTCAAAGGATGGGTCAGGGTGTAGAATCAGATTTTTGATAGCCCAGAACCCAGTAACATTTTTAAACCACTGGCAGCAGTTGGAATACCAGTTATGTTATTGATGAAATCAGCTAAAAAGGCCTTTCTGAAACCTTAGCACAACTAGCAGAGCAGGAGGGGAGGGTGAAGTAAGTGACCTCAATGAGTAAACATGACTCTTTGACTTGGATTGTTTTGCCAAAGCACAAGGTTTTTGCAAGATGGAAAGTTGGGCAATTATTAACTATTGCTACACAGCTGGGTAACTGATAGAAAATTCCCTACCTGACAGGTTGGTAACCTCCACACTTAATTCCTGCTCAGAAGTTTTTTTTGATGGACAAGCTATGTAATATTAACAAGGAAGAAACTGGAGCTCAATGGACACCTTTCAAGTTCCCCTGCAGATGGAAGACTGGCCATTGGACATTTGCAATTATCCACTTGAGACCTTCTCAAGACCCTGGATAATTAGGAATTTGGGATTTTGGGGGATTTTACACATATCTTCAACAGGTTAGTGCAAGTGTTTGAGACTAAATAAAATAGATTTTAATGAGCGCACTCTTGTTTTGTTTGTACCAGCCATCAATCAGTTGGACATACATGTTTCCATTGATTTATTTCTTGACACCTCCTATCAGAGTAAAGTTACCAAGAACTTTAGGATGAAAGAACCCTGGCTAACAAGGGCCCTTGAACATACCACTTTATGTTGCCTGACTTCTTACAGTGAAAGTTTACATGAGCAGGAAATGAGTCTCCCTGGAAAGCTAAGTACGGGATGGGAAGATGGTACCTAACACATTGTGGTCACTCTCCAGATACAGATAAAATAATTCTAACAACCACCACCACCTCCAACACTCCCCCTGCTCAAATAAGGGGCACTAGAGTTTACCTACAACCAATACAGCCATTAAGAAATTTGTAAGACATTCAGAACACTTATGATTCTGAAAAAGTCTTATGACAGGATGTAATCTTCCAAATTTCAAAATATTTCAAGAAAGTTTGGAATAAGAGTGATGAGGAGAGGTAGGAAGGGAAGAAAGTAAAAGGAAGCCTTGCTCCAGCCTTTTAGAGATAAGTGGCTTGTCTTCTAACAAGATGCTCTGTTGTGAACTGCAGTTATAAGAGGGAAATAATTCTGTTTTATGCATTTCTCTTACAATTACTATATATTTTTATGGCAAATTTTATGCTTTTTTTTTAATAGAGGAACAACAGTAGGCTTTGTACTCATTTCCTCATGTGGGAAATATTTTACACACAGTATGCTAACAACTCCACATCAAAACAGAGGAGTCAGCATTTTACAGCTTTTACATAAAAAATTCTCAAATTCCTTTGGAGATGAGTTATGTTTATTGTATTATGTTTTCCCACACACATATATTGTGTTTTAATTGGGAAAAATACTATGAACTCTTATTTAATGCACCTATGTATCTTTTTATTGGAAGTGAAGTTTTACATTAAAGTGCTTTAAACATAAAATCAAGGAAATATATTTATAAAAAAATATAAGACTTACTCTAATGCACTTTGTGCGTTTTTCAATTTGTCATAATCCAATTACACATGTGCCAGTCCTAGCTGTTCAGAGGATAATATATCACAAATGCAGTTATAAATTTCACTCACATTTGAAAGAATTCATACTGCATTCAACCTGACAAGAATTTCATTATTGCAATTCATTTATTTTAGCATGGATTTGTACTATAAATTAGAAGCATTAAGATATGAAGGATTAATGCATATAAATGCATCACTCTTTGAATTGTAAAAAAAATATATAAATGCCGCAATTGCAGGTCTTGAGTTTGTTTCTGCTGTTCCTATTTTCCATTGTATCTGTTATTTACATGTTCAATATTTTTTTTGCTTTAAAATAAAGTTATCCATGCAATACTTTCAATGCTAATATTGAATACTTGACTCAGATGTGTAACATTAATTTTGGTGTAGCATACTATCCATCTATATTTATAATTAACATATTAGTTCTGTTAACTAATATGAAAACCTTATGGCATTAAAATGTTTAAGTGAGCTGATACAATTTAAGAAACATTTTCTAGGACAGCCAATCTATTGATGCCAACAGTCTACAACAGGGTTCGGCAACCTCAGGCAAGCAGCTCGCCAGGGTAAGCATCCTGGAGGGCCGGGCCAGTTTGTTTATCTGCCATGTCGGCAGGTTCAGTGGACCGCAGCTACTATTGGCCGTGGTTTGCCGTCCCAGGCCAATGGGGGTGGTGGAAAGCTGCGGCCAGCACATCCCATACACTGGTACATCCCATACATTGGAACAGGACAACTCAGCTTTTGGCATAGAGTAGATAGGAAAACTGTCAAAGGCAAAATACATTAATATTCTGCGCTGATACAGCTTCTGGAGGTATCTTCACAGACCAGGATCTAGAATCCTAGTATCCAAAACAAAAATGAGAGCTCCTCAACAATAAATCAAGGAATTGTTATGACCTAGTACGTAGGATCTTAGGTGATGTATAAAGTGCTTTCTAACTTAGAATCATAGAAATGTAGGGTAGAAGGTATGTTCCAAACTTAACTAGCCTCGTTAGAAAGCTTTTCCTAATATCTAACATAAATCTCTCACTGCCGATTAAGCCCCTTACTTATTGTTCCACTCTCAGTGAACATGGAGGACAACTGGTCATTGTCCTCTTTTAACTGCCGTTAATATATATGAAGAATAATCAAGCCTGATCTCAGAAAGCAACCATCATATAAATACATGTGATCTATGTAAGGTGAACTGAACATGCTGCAAGAACCCGCTTCCTGGAAGGATTGATTCAGAGATTAAGGCCAGAAGGGATCATTATGATCATCTATTCTGACCTCTTGTCTAGCACTGGCCAAAGAACTTCCCCAAAATAATTGCTAGATCAGATCTCCTAGAAAATCACCAGTGATGGAGAACCCACCACAACCTGTGGTCAGTTGTTCCAGTGATTATTTAAACATGTATTTGCCTAGTTCAGGAATCAGCAACCTTTGGCACACGGCCCATCAGGGAAATCTGCTGGCGGGTCAGGAAGGTTTGTTTACCTGTAGCATCGGCTGATCACAGCTCCCACTGGCCGCAATTTGCTGTTCCAGGCCCATGGGCTGCCGGCTGCAGTGCGGGCTGAGGGATGTTCTGGCTGCCACTTCCTGCAGTCCCCATTTGCCTGGAACGGTGAACTGTGGCCAGAGGGAGCTGCGATCAGCCAAATCTGCGGATGCTGCATTTAAACAAACTGTCCCAGCCTGCCAGCGGATTTCCCTGATGGGCCACATGCCAAAGTTTGCCGATTTCTGGTCTAGATTCAGCTTCCAGTCATTGGATCACGTAAACCTTCTCTTCCAGATTGAAGAACCCATTGTTAAATATTTGTTCCCCTTGGTGGTACTTCTAGATTAAGGGATAACTTCACTACAATCTTTTTTGTTATGCTGAGAGCTCTTCAAGTCTCATTAGAAACCATGTTTTCTAACCCTTTAATCATTATGGCTTTTCTCTCAATCCTCTTCAATTTATTAAGATCCTTCAGTAATTGTGGACAGCAGACTTGGACATAGCATTCCAGCAGCAGTCACACCAGTGCCAAACACAGAAGTAGAAAAACCTCTCTACTCCTACTCAAGAATGCCCTGTTTATGCATCCCAGGACTGCATTAGCTCTATTGGCCACAACATCATACAACAGCTCATGTTCAGCTGACTATCCACCATGACTCAAATATTTTGCAGAGCCTCTGTTTCCAAGAATATATTCTTCTAGTCTGCAAGTCTGATTACAGTCTTCTTTCCTAGACATATACATTTAACCATATTAAGATACATTTTTGCTTGCAGCCACTTTACAAAGAGATCCAGATCACTCTGAATCAGTGACTTGTTCTCTTCTTTATTTACCACTCCAATTTGTGTCATCTGGGAACTTTATCAGTGATGCTGTTATGTTTTCTTCCAAGTCATTGATGAAGGTGTTATCTAGTGTAGAGCCAAGAACATATCCTTTTGGGATCCCATTGGAAACAGACCCACTCAGTGATGATTCTCCATTTACAGCTATTAACGCTTACTTTCATATCATGCTATTTTGTCCATAGACGATAGATTGACTGAGCTTGGTTTTTTGGTCTCTTGAACATTTAATATTAAACTGCAAGTGTAGTCAAAATAAGTTGGCTGCACATATCAACTCAAAGTTAAATCCTGTATCTGTGAACAAGGTCCTCAACCCAGCTAACTGCTGCATTTCTGCTGGGTGGATATAAAAGAGATGAGACAGACAGGCAATAAAATACATATAATACAAGAGTCAGCAACTCTGGCACGTGGCTCAGGGTAAGCACCCTGGCAGGCTAGGTCAGTTTGTTTACCTGCCACGTCCGCCGGTTTGGCCGATTGCGGCTCCCACTGGCCCCAGTTTGCGGTCCCACGCCAATGGGGGTGGTGGGAAGCCACAGCTGGCACATCCCTCTCCCACACCAATGCGGCAGGTAAACAAACTGGCCCGGCCCACCAGGGTGCTTACCCTGGCGAGCCATGTGTCAGAGGTTGCTGACCCCTGATATAATAAATAAAAGCAACCAAAAAGGATGGGGAAGTGGATCAAGTTGTGAGTGATACTGTAACAAGATTGGGAAAGAGATTAAATCAGTAATGACATTCAAATGTGTCTCAATTGGGAATCTGCACAAGAAGTTAATGACCACTGCAGATACACTTAGTACACTAGTAGGATTTCTATAAGGTGTTTGACATAACATCTTTTATTGGACCAACTTCTGTTGTGAAAGAGACAAGATCTTGAGCTTACACAAAGCTCTTCTTCAGGTCTGGGAAGGCATTTGAGCCTCACAGCTAAATGCAAGGTGGAACAGATTTTTTAGCATAGTGAGTTAACACATGTTGCTAGAGACCAATCAAGGTGAAGTGGGCAGTTAACACCTCTGCAGTCATAGGACAAAGGAGTGTTACAGATTGTTGTAATAAACCATTAATCCAGTGTTTTTATTTAGTCCATGATTGTTAGTGTCTAGCAAAATTGTGAATTTAAACTCAGACTTCTCTTTTGCAGGTATTGTGCAGGTTTCCTTTGAGGATGAGGACTCAGATCACATGTGGAGTGATCATTTTGTGAAAGGCATTTGCCCATACGGGATTTTTTTTGGTCATTATCATTCTGAGAGTTCATTCAAGAGTATAGAGATTGTCTCATTTCACCCACACTATTACTGGGGCATTCAGTGCACTGAATGAGGCACACCATATGCCTTCCATTCTGACCTGGAGAAAATTCCTTCCTGAAATGAAATCTGGAAATTTGATGCCAAGCATGTAAACAAGATGCATCGTTCTACAGAGTATTCTGTGTGCCACCTTACAGCACTGGTCCATCCTATCACATGCTGACTCCAGCTGTGACCAATCTGATGCTCCAGAGGAAGACCCAAAAAGGCCCAAAATACAAAAAACAAAACAAAAACCCAATACATCTGACGGGAAAATATTCCATCCTGACCTCTCTAGATGACTGGCTGAAGCCCAGAAGCATGACATTTGATTAACGATTGTCTTTATGCACAGCTGCAAGTATTATAAGCATAGGAATGCAGAGATGTCTGATCTCTCTCATGGCCCATGAAGGAAGGAAATGAAGAGGGAATTAATAAATTCACAGATTCCAAGGCCAGAAGGGAGCACCACAGCTATCCAGTCAACCCTCTACACTCTCAGACTGTGGAATTTCTCCCAGAAGATGGATTAAAGCATATCTTTTAGAAAAAAAGACAAATAGTCTCATTTTGAAGGCTCAAAGTAATGGTGAGTCTACCATATCCCCAGTAACCCATCCCAGTAAGTCACCCTCACTACTAGTTAATTGCATCTTATTTCAATGTTGAGTTTCTCAAACTTCAAATTCCAGCCACTGGATCTTGTTATGCTTTTAATCTGATAGTGGCAGGGCAGGAGGGGAGCCCTTCATTCTATTACATCTCTTATCCATATGCAAGTATCTATACACGGTGATCAAGTCACTGCTCAACCTTCTCTTTGATATGGTAAATAGGTTGATCTCCTAAAACATCAGATCATGAGGTTTGTCTTCTAACATTTGGATAGTTGGGTGACCGCCTTTGGACTCTCTGCAATATTTCCAGATCCTTCTTGAAGTGTGGAAAACAGTACTCTAATAATTTTACCCATGCTCTGTACAGAGGCAAAAATCACTTACCTACATCTTGATATTCCCTTTTTTATACAGCCAGTGGTCATATTAGCTCTTTTCACTACAGGATTGCACTGAGTGCTCATGTTCAGGTGATTATATACAACAGGGATCTGCAACCTTTAGCATGTGGTCCACCAGGGTAAGCACCCCGGTAGGCTCGGCCGATTTATTTACCTGTGGCGTCCACAGGTTCGGCCGATCACAGATCCCACTGGCCGCAGTTCACTACTCCAGGCCAACAGGGGCTGGGAGAAGCGGTGTCGGTCAAGGGATCTTCTGGCCGCCACTTTCTGGAGCCCCCATTGCCTGGAGCGATGAACACAGCCAGTTGGAGCCATGACTGGCCAAACCTGTGGACACCACCGGTAAACAAATTGGCCCAGCCTACCAGGGGGCTCACCCTGGCGAGCCATGTGCCAAAATTGCCGATCCCTGATCACATGCATCTGACGAAGCGGGTATTCAGCCACGAAAGTTTATGCTCCAATACTTCTGTCTATAAGGTGCCACAGGACTCTTCGTTGCTTTTTACAGATCCAGACTAACTTGGCTATCCCCCTGATACTTGATCTACAATGACTCCTAAGTGCTTCTCTGAGACACTGCTTTCCAAGTAATCTCCCAGCCTGTAGGTATAGCATGATTTCTTTGTTCCCAGATATATTACTCTGCATTTGCTATATTAAAAAAAATCTAGGGTTATGACCATTTAGTTAAGTGATCAGTAACCTACTCTACTCATTTACTACCCCATCTAGCTTTGTATCATCTACAAACTTGATCAGTTTTGTGATGATTGTGATAATCTAGACGGTTATTAAAAATATTAACTAGTGTTCAACTTAGAACCAAATCCTGGAGGACCCTGTTAAAATGGTCCATTCATTGAAATCTTCCTATTAACTACATTTTCAGATCTATCAGTGAGCTAGTATTTAACCTATCTCCTATGTGATCTGTTTCTTTTCTTTTAAAGCCAAAAGTGTCATATGGTTCTAAGTAAAGTGCCTCAAAGAAATCCACGTACACTATATCAACATAGTTGTCTTTATCAACCAGACCTGTGGTTTTGTCCAAAACCACCACACACAGATTTGTTTGACAAGACCCACTTTCCATGAAAACACACTGACTAATTAATTAATGATAAATGATATTTTTGATATTTGATAATTATTTGATATCATTATTTGATAATTAATGATAGTAATGATATTTTTACCCTCTAATTCATTGTTGAGCAAGTCGCAAGTTAATGGTTCTATTATTTTACCCAGGATCAATGTCAGGCTAATCGGCCCATAGCTCTCTAGGTCATCCATTTTAAATATTGAACTACATTGGCAGTACTCCAAACCTTTGGAGTTCCCTCAGTTTTCCAACGATTTGTTAAAAATTAATGGTAGGTTTCAGAGTATTAGCCGTGTTAGTCTGTATCCACAAAAAACGAACAGGAGTACTTGTGGCACCTTAGCGACTAACAAATTTATTTCAGCATAAGCTTTCATGGACTACAGCCCACTTCAGATGCATAGAATGGAACACATAGCAAGGAGATATATATACATACAGAGAACACGAAAATCTTATAGCTCATCTTAATTAGCCTCTTGGAGTGGGTAGGACAACCCCCACCTTTTCATGTTCTCTGTATGTATATATATCTCCTTGTTATATATTCCATTCTATGTGTCTGATGAAGTGGGCTGTAGCCCACGAAAGCTTCTGCTGAAATAAATTTGTTAGTCGCTAAGGTGCCACAAGTACTTCTTTTTTAAAAAAAAAATTAATATTTGTGGTTCAGATTGCTCCTCACGTAGTTCCTTTTTTATCTTATCTGGATTAATTGATATGAAAATGTTTAATTTTAGCAGTTAGCACCTCACATCCTCCTTTTTTGCACATTGTCAGCATCCGCATCATATGGGATTAAATTCGTTCTGTATTTGGAACAAAGCAGAAACAATTAATCTATTGAATATTTCTGCATTTTCTGCATCACTACTTACAATTTTACAGTCTGCATCTAGCAATGGACCCATACCTGATTTGGGTTTTTTGAATATTTTTAGAAGGTTTCCCTACTGCTGGGGTCGGCAACCTCTGGCAGGCGGCTCGCCAGGGTAAGCACCCTAACGGGCTGGGCCAGTTTGGCCAAACCTGCTGAGGCAGCAGGTAAACAATCGCAGCTCCCACTGGCTGTGGTTCGCCGTCCCAGGCCAATGGGGGCATCGGGAAGCCAGTGCCAGCACATCCCTCGGCCCGCGAGGCTCCCCGCCACCCCCATTGGCCTGAGATGGCGGACCACAGCCAGTGGGAGCCACGATTGGCCGAACCAGTGGATGCTGCAGGTAAACAAATCGGCCTGGCCCACCAGGGTGCTTACCCTGGCAAGCCGTGTGCCAGAGGTTGCCGACCCGACCTATTGTCTTTAAACTTATTGGCCACTGATATTTCATTGATAATGTAAGCTAAAGGAATCAATCATCTACTTTCAAGTTTTGTTTTGTTTTTTAAACATTGCCGTGTACTCCTTCCTTCCCCGCATCCTTTGTTTTATCATCACTTCCAGATCTCCTTTGAACCAGGATGGCTTTTTCCCCAGACTAACTTTTTTTCATGTATGTGGAATTGTAACTTTCTTGTCATCCCATACAATTGTTAGAGAACAATGTCCCACTGTTAACATTTCCCCTTTAAATTATGCTCACAATTGCTTTCAGCTTTGGAAAATTTGCTCCTTTAAAGTTCCAAATATACATTTTACTGCTTGGTTCCATATTTCCCTTTTCATTAAGGAAATGAAAACGTGATCACTGGTACCTAAGCAGCTGCTAATTTTTAGGTCCGTGATTAACTCTTCATTGTTTGTCAGAACGGAGGTCCAGTATTGAGTTACTCCACCATGGGTGCAGGACTTTTAACAAAGTTCAGATCAGTTCCTAGTAGCAATGAGCTCCACAGTCTAGTTAGACACAGTGTGAAATTTTTCTTAACACTTTGGAGTCTCCCGCCTTTCTATCTGAATTTGAATATTCAAATATTTCAGTTAATATTAAAATGTATAATCAAGTCTCCCCATGTAAGGCTGATGAGCAGGCCCTGAACACTGAATGGAAGCCAGGAAACACTTTTGAGAAGTCCACATATACTATACAACTGTCCCAAAGCATATGTATTAGCTTCCCCCAAGAGGAAGCCCTCTGCTTGAAGAATGGAGAATACTTACATTTATCTAGAGGTTCTTCAACATGTGTGTCCGTATGTGGAATACAGATAGGACAAGTATGTACTCCGTGCACAAGAGATTTCTAGCATATAGTGTCCATTGGTAAAAGGGACAGTATAGACAAATACTGCTTCTGTTCCAGTTCCTCTTCCGAATCAGAGGGGAAGGAAGGCAGGCAGTGAAATACAGATAGGGACCACACTTCTTGCGGAACCTTCAGCTAAAGGTAGTTAACCTCCACTTTTTTCTTCAAGTGCTGGTTCCCTCCCCCCACCCTCCACGTATTCCACATATGGGTGAATGGTAAATAGGATGCAGTAGATATAAGTGTCTTCAATACTGTTGTCCCAACAACCTGCATCTGCAGAAAAGGCCTGGCCTAAAGGCATTTGTTTTGTGAAGATATGGATGGAGCTTCAAGTAGCTGCTTTACACATGTCCAGTACAGATACTTCTCAAAAACAGGCTGTTGAAATTGCTTGTGCTCTCATGGAGTGGGCCCTCACCCTGACTAAAGGAGGACAAAATCCCAAAGGAGAACAGAGAATGATGCACTGCTGGGTATCCACTTAATGCTTGTCCTCATGATACCTCTATTATAGCAGGAAATGACATTGAGGTTTTCCTAACGGATTTCATTCCGTGCAGCTAGAATGCCAAAACCAGTATAGCATTGAGAGAGTGTAGTCTTCTCTCCTCATTGCAAGTATGAGGATTTGGAAAGAATACAAGTAAGTGGATAAATTCATGTGAATCCCTTAAATTACCTTATGGATGAATTTTGAGTGGAAGCAAAAGCTATCTCCTCATGAAATGTGGTTTAAGGTGAGTTAGCCCAACTTACCTTTCTGGCCAATGTGATTGCTAAGGCAGCAACATTTATGGGAAGCTAGGCAGAACACACAGTCAGTGGTTTGAAGAATAGTTTGGCAAGTACTGATAGTATGAGTGTGCGGTCCCATTATGGTATAGGTTTCACACCAATGGGATGGTTCTGACAAGACCTTTCAGGAATCAAATCATTGTTGTGTGAGTATAAATAGAATTCCTACTGGAGGATGGAAGGTACTGCTTGTAGCCAGCTGGACCTGCAGCAAGCTAAAGGAAAGCTCTAGCTTCTTGAGGGACAAGAGTTAGTTTAAAAACAGCAGATACACCTTCTGGTTCTGGGGATGACTGGTTCTATCACATCTGGGTAGAGAAATACCTCAGTTTAGTCAGATAGCATTTTTTTGTTGAAGACTTTTCTGCTATGACTAAGAATAGTTCGAAAGGCTTACAAACATGAATGCTGTAGGTCTGATGCTCCTCCAAACACAAGGTCATGAGGTGAGGAGGGTCCAGTTTGGGAATGTTTGTAAGATGTCTAGAAGTGTATGAGGAGTACTATAGACCTCCTTGAAGGTGATCTGGGGCTCAATCACCACCCTCTGCAAAAGCACCTGTTACTGCCTGTGGTCATTGGGCAGGAATGGTGATCATGGAGCCATTCCCTCATCAGGTGAGGAGGATCACACCTTCATCAGAACCATTAGTACCAGTGGGTCCAGTGTGATTTCTTCCTCTGCATACTTGGACAGAGCTGATTGGTGTCAGATAGAAGAGGGCCAGTGTAATTTCTGCATGGATCCAAGGTGTCTAGCATAAGGATTCCACAGACCTCAGTAGGGACAATATGAAGGGTTGATCAGTTGGGGAAGGTCCCAAGGCATTGGGTACCATTGGTCTCCTGGGCAATTGTATCTGGGAGGAGGATGGCTACAAGACCTTCTAGACATTCTGTCTGGGTTGGCCTTCATATGAGGAAGAAGAGGCTCATCTAGAACATGAGGCTTGGCCAGTGAGAAGATGTGCTCATAGTCTACTGGTGAAGAAAGTTTCAATCTGTAGATGCAGTAAGTAGGAGAGAGGCATCTCCTTTTTCTGTAGATGCGTTCTTCCCATGTTGAAACATCTGAAGAGAACTCGGCCAGTCAGGAGACATAGCTTCTGACACAGAGGTTCTGACTCAAGCCAGGCTGAGAAAAGAAAGAACTGGAGAGGTGTCTGTCTGCACCACCTATTATATCCTTGTTACAGAGTATGAAGGAACTAACTAGCAAGCACAGACCAACAGACACTATTAGCTACAAATCCTCTGGCCTCAGGTACATGAAGTGCATGCACACCACACATAGAATACACATACTTACCAGCACTCAAAGAAGAACCTGCTGTTACTACTATATTCCACTGGTGGTATCCCACTGTTCAGTTACATGGGCTATTATTTCATTTTGTATAAAGTGATAGTATAGTTCAAAAGAGTTTTTCCACTTTTTTCTCTTCCCTATAGAGTTTTTTCTTCCAAGACTTCGAACAGCATTCAGACTGCATGCTATTTGGTACAGTTCATTAGCTCTACATCAACTAGGATGGATATGTGGGCAATTTAGAGTTAGAATGAATAATTTATTGAGTATATCATTTTGTGAAGACCCATTACTCTACTAATAAACTTCAAAATGTAAATATAGTCAGTTCTGCCAATATTTACTACATAGATCTTGAGGAGATAAATACATTTCAACCTCAATTATCCAAGCCTCAACTACTCAATGCTCCCTTTAATCTGAAGCAGTCATATCACACAAGATCTATTATGGAAAATTCCTTTGATTTTCTGATTTTATTCAGCATCCCACATGACATCCAGATGCTCTGTTCTTCATTAAGAATGAGCTGCTCATTTAGGGGAAAGGATGAATTTTTAAAAACCTAATTGGGAAGGAATTGAGCTATCAGTTTCTAAAAATGGGTTACCCAAAACAAGATTTCTAAAGCTTATCTGCAACAAAGAAATAAGCTTATTGACAGCCATGATCCAATCAGACAGCAACCTGACTTTGCACTTATTATCATGATTTGCTGAATGACAAATCAATTAAGCATGAGACCAAGAATGATTGGTTCTCAGCCCATGACCAGTGGGCCACTTGTGGCACATCAGCACATAGCTGCAGTTCATATGACATCCTCAGGGACATACAGGTAGTATATATATTGTGTGGATGTAGCCCACATAACACAGAGAGCTCCAGGTGTGGCCCACAATGGTAAATAGGTTGAGAACCACTGGGATAAATGATGTGATCTTACAAATTACATAGGGCCTTACATGTAGGAAGACTCACCCTGAGCATCAAGTAAATTTAAAATATAGCAAAGGATTAAGGTATAAAACAATAGATGTGCAAGGACATCCTATCGCATCCCCCTTGTTTGGGGAGCCACTCTCATACATGGAGCAGGAGAGCTCTTACTGCAGTAGGATGGGAGAGAACAGGAATTTTGCTGCAATATTTACTCCTAGTTTGCGGCTGTTCTTAACATTCTTGCCAGCAAGATTGTTGGCTACCGTCTTGCCAAAAAGAACTAAGAGAGAGACAGAGTTAATTTTAAAATGTCAAGTTAGTATACACAGAACTGTTCTTTCAATATTTGCACAGTTCTACTTTGCAGAAACAAATCTACCCTAACATAATACCACAGCAGTGACACTAGCTGTGTTTGCCAAAGTAGACAGGACGTCCAAAAAAAAAGTATAAAAAGATGTTTGTTTCAACCTTCATTTTACTGGCTGGCTCAGTGGCTGGCTGCCAAGAGTTCTTGGATTGTGCAGTATGGCAAACTCCTTCCTTTCCTTAGAAAGAGCAGCTCTCTAGCCTAAACCGTGCTTGTATAAATTTCCTATGTGGTGTCATGTCACTAGAGAGCCAACTAGCTACAGCTGGGGGCAAAACAACAGATGTGCCTCCCAGGTGAAGAAAAAAAACCTTCCTTATGCAAAATAATTAATGGCACATTGATGTTACCCTCAATTCAACTGGAGACAATTACAGATGGTGAAAAAACCCTTCTCATCCATATCTTTCTTCACTTTTCTCAGAGAAGCCTGAGCACTCTATCCCAAAGCTTGCAAGTCTCCACAGTCAGACCTACAGATGGTGTAAGAAGACACCAGGATTTTTTAGCTCTGCAGAATCAACTCAGTTGTTCCCACTTCTCTACTGAGCCTCTGATCCCCCACAAAACCACTCAGCTCTTCAGGCATCATAATCCCCAAACCATCCAACGTGGTTAGAAGAAGCATATCCTGCTTTGATCAGAACAGGTCCTCTTCTAAAGCCTGCCTCCTGCCCTTTACCTTCCTCATTATTAACTACACCTGCATGGCTTCCTCTAGTTTGGACACTTCTGCCAGGTGTTGCTATGCAGAGCTGATTATATCCCCATCTCTGGGGCAGATATTAACTCCTTGCTGCCATAGACCACTCTGACATTTCTCTACTCCATCATATTTCCCAAGTTTATCGCACCATTACATAGGTTCAAGTATTAATAGTTGACCTCAACTTCTGCAGCATAATAGACTTCTGACATTCCTAATTTGTGACTGAATGACTTCCATACATTTTCTTGAAAGCACCAAAATGTATTTTTTCTTTGTAGTTTGGTTTTGATCATTACAGTTTCTAGTATCTTGGTCTCCCCATTTTGGAGAGATGACATTACTACACACCCTTCCCCTTCCCCCTTCCCCCCCCCACAAAGCAATGACTCCAGTTTCCACATGCAAGCACAGCAACTACATATTTATACTTGAATCTCCAAATTGCCCAGTTTAGCTCAAATTTTGGCCCCCAAAAGCCAATAGGCACCCTCAACAAGGGATTTAAGAGGCAATGCCTAGGATAATCTCCTCAAACCCCTGGAATGTTCATCCACACTAGTCTTCATAAGTGTAACAACTCAAGTTAATTGGCAGTCAATTAACTCAAAGCAGTTATTAGTGTAGATGTAATCTAAATGCTTGATAGTTAACTAAGTATAATAGAATTCCCATTACATTTTATATCCTGATATTAGAAGTTAAAAAGACCACATTCTACAAGTTATATTATTTAAATTAGTTTATTTAGAAAGTTGATCCACACACAATAATATATCCAATAAATAAAAGTCATTGGTATGGTATATGGCTTAGCAATATATTTCAAGGACACCATCCAAGATTTTAATGTTATTCCATCAGCCAAAGAGGAGACCATATTTACAGCAACTATCAAAATAGGGGAGCTCCACATTACCAATGTTTATAAAGCCCCTAGCACAAGATGGTCAAAACTAGTGCTACCCAGCACTCCTATTCCATGCATCTATGCAGGTGATTTTAATAGTCACCACACTATGTGGGGCTAGAAAACAAATGAAACCAATGGCGAAGATCTCACTGCACAAGACTTACAACTAATCTATGAACTAAAACAATCAACATTCCATTCAAGCTGCTTGCAACATGGGTACAATCCAGACCTAACACTTGTGTCTAAAGACCAAAGTGGTGACACTCTCCATAACATGTGAAGTACTATTGTTATTTCCAAACAGCCAGCACAGACCTGTAATGATCTATGTAGGTATCAAAATTCCTGTGTTCTTTCCAAAACAGGTACCACAATGGAATTTTGCTCAAGTTGACTGGGATGCCTACAAATAGACTGTTGAGAAAACTGTTGCAAGGACTCCAGTGAGACCAGAATGCTATCGATGGTTAACAGGGCTCCTGAAAGTAGTACTAAAGAAGAACATTCTCCGAGGCTTCTGGAAAAAGCACACTCCCTGCTGGAAAAGAGATGTGCAGGAATTGCCTTGGCAATACAATCAGACCAGGAGCTCATATACCACAAAAGCCCTGCTACACTCCCTTGACACAGCAAGACACCACAGCAAGACACTGGCTTGATTGTGCGCAAAATCTTGATTTTACACATTCAAGTCATAAAGCCTGGACACTACAACAATGTCTTGGGGCCTTCCACTGTCAGCACTGAGGAAGTAAGAGGCCTTCCCTTTTTATATCGTGACAAGTCTGCAGGCCCTGATGGTATTCCACCGGAATTCCTTCACCATCTTGGCCCCAAAGGACTCCAATGGCTAGCAACATTGTACTCCACTACCTTAAGGACAGTACTGATCCCTGAAATATGACGTAAGGCAATGGTAATTGCCATACCAAAGCCTGGAAAGCCCCCAATGAAGCAGGAAGCTATAGGCCAATTTCTCTACTATATACCACTTATAAACTTCCTGAGCATATTGACCCCAAAAGAATATGGCCTCTTACAGAGACAATTATCCTTGTCAAACAGGCAGGCTTCTGGCAAAAACGGAGTTGTTGTGACCAAGTTCTGGCACTCAGCTTACACTGTGACTGGTTATCACAAAAAAATTAAAAATGGGCACAGTATTTGTTGACCTGTCATCTGTGTATGATACTGTATGGATTAAGGGCCTGATGCTGAAACTTGCTAAAATTACACCTTGCTACCAAACACTTTGCCTGCAGTGGATCATGCTGAGTAACAGATGCCTACAGGTGTACTTGGCTCACCCCATATCAAATAACAGGCTACCACAAGGCTCTGTACTTGAACCAACTCTTTTTAATGTTTACATAAGTGACATGCCTCCAACAAAACCACAAAAAATTGGATATGCAGATGATCTTGCCATGACAATCCAAGCAGACCTCCATGACACTGACATTGAGAAAGCATCAACTTTCTCATGACTATGGTCAGAAGGAGGCTTGGAAAGCATATTGGGCTAAACAAGACTTAAATAAGCACCTTGTGCCACATCCCATGCAGAGGTTCCTAGGTTTGACCTTCCAGTCATTTTGGTCAACTCTGAACCGAATTTGAACCAGTCTTGGAAGATGCGGCTATCTAATGCACAAATGGAAAACTCAAGGACTCCCTGGTGTGCGAGTGTGGTTCCCCATGACAGACCAAACATATCACTAACTATGCCCCAATTTATAAATATGAAGGAGGCATTACTGCAATAAACTCTACTACTCCTGATGTAGCCATTTGGCTCAATCAACTTCAGGTGAGGTTGTAGTTGCTGCTCTATACCAGCCATACAAAAGAAGAATAGAAAACCCTGGTACAGCCACCTTCATTTACTACTCTAATTTAAACCTCCCTCTTTTTGGGAAAGGTTATCAAGAAGGTGACAGCGAATTTTATCACCACTCACTCACTGACCATATTCAGAATCTTACATTCTTCTCGCTGGGGCATGGTAAAGGGATGATTCTAGTGGCACCAATAGATGATCTTCTGATCACAGACAGAATTCAAGCCTCAGTGTTTACAGATGTAAAAGTATCAACTTTCAGTCACAAGATGCTTCAGACCTATTTACAGGGTATAGCAGGAGTGAATGGTGCAGTAATGAGAAAATTTCCTCTCAGAGAGCTGACAGAATTGTGATGGGCAACTACTCCTCTTCCACAGAGTTCTTGAGTCCTCTCTGCCAAAAATTGGGATTGGACAACAGGGGATGATCACTCAATGATTGTCTGTTCTGTTTTTTCCCTCTGAAGCACCTGGCATTGGCCAGCCTCAGAAGACAGGACACTGGGCTAGATGGACCATTGGACTGACCCAATGGGGCTTGTCTTCTATTATGTCCTGCAGAGATTACTAGGTTTCCTCATCTTTCAACATTATCTCAAGTCCCTTTGGAGAAGTTGTGAGATGTTACAGGCTCAAGTGTCACCAAAACCAGAGGACCACCAGCTTTAAATCTCCATTTCAGCACATGCAGTCAATGTCCTGATACTACCTGAAATAAATACACACAGCTTCCTGAAGCTCCTACAATTTTTGTTGACCTCTTACCAGATTGTTGTAAGGAAATCACAGCCTCTGTATCCCTGGGTGTTTTAAACCTCCATAGTCTGAACAGAGCCTGGGCACTGTCACAATCTTGGGGTCCCTAGGCACTCTTTTGGCATTCAGTCCCTCTATTCAACACTCCCTCCTGACAGCTGCAACCATATGGGTCAGCTGACCAGCCCCTGCAACCAGTGCCGATCCCTGAGAATCTCCCAAATCTTGCAAACTGCCTCTCCCAGAACTCGATCCTAAGGTCTGCACCTTCTGGCTTACAGTTTAACTCTCTCAAGAGACAAGAGGCAGTTGGTACAAAGTGTCTTTGTGTGTCTTACATGTTACATCGCTGTTGCCCTTTACTTAAGTCACACATCCATACAAAAATAACCCCCAACACACATTGCTCCTCACACTAATTCACCCTCCCCTTGGGAGTCCATCTGCATTCAGCTAAGCACGGTCCCCTGAGCCTCTTGCAGCAACTTTCCTCTTAAGTTGGTGAAAATGGCTGAAAATTGACAACATAAAGGGCAGGAGATGCTCTATTTAACCTTCTGGTCTCTTGCCAGGGGAGTGCCCTGAACAGATGGTCAGAGTCCTACCAAGGGATTTCCTTGCTAGGCAATCTCTTCTATGCTCAACCAATCACTCTGGGCAGGGCAAATCTTTGTCTAAGAAGCTTCCTTTTTAAATATAGGACTATCCAGCTTTAACACCTTCTATTGTTAGGTCTTCATCACTACCCCAATTGGAATTTCCATCCAATATTCATGCAAAGACAAGAAAGAATCATAGAAGTGTAGGACTGGAAGGGACCTTCAGAAGTTATCTAGTCCAGTCCCCTACACTGAGGTGGGACTAAGTATTATCTAGACTATCCCTGACACGTGTTTGTCTAACAACCTGTTAAAAACTTCCAGTGACAGATTCCACAACCTCCGTAGGTAATTTGTTCCAGTGCTTAAATATCCTTACAGTTAGGAAAGGACGGTTACTCACCTTTGTAACTGTTGTTCTTCGAGATGTGTTGCTCATATCCATTCCAGTTAGGTGTGTGCGCGCCGCGTGCACGTTCGTCGGAGAAACTTTTACCCTAGCAACCCAGACGGGTCGGCTGGGCGCCCCCTGGAGTGGCGCCGCTATGGCGCCCAATATATATCCCAGTCGACCCGGCCACCCTTCAGTTCCTTCTTGCCGGCTACTCCGACAGTGGGGAAGGAGGGTGGGTTTGGAATGGATATGAGCAACACATCTCGAAGAACAACAGTTACAAAGGTGAGTAACCGTCCTTTCTTCTTCGAGTGATTGCTCATATCCATTACAGTTAGGCGATTCCCAAGCCTTACCTAGGCGGTGGGGTTGGAGTGAGATGTGGCGGTATTTAGAACTGCTACGCCAAAGGCTGCATCATCTCTTGATTGTCGGACTAGCGCATAGTGTGCGGTGAATGTGTGGACCGATGACCAGGTCGCTGCACGGCATATCTCCTGGATAGGCACGTGCGCTAGGAAGGCTGCTGACGATGCCTGAGCTCTCGTGGAATGTGCCATGAGGTGGCCAGAGGGGACACAAGCTAGGTCGTAGCATGCGCGAATGCATGCAGTCACCCAGGAGGAAATCTGAGAGGAGATTGGTAGACCCCTCATCTGTTCTGCGACCGCCACAAACAGCCGAGGAGACTTCCGGAACGGCTTCGTTTGCTCGATGTAGAAAGCGAGCGCTCTGCGTCCATCTAAGGAGTATAGCTGCTATTCTCTCCGAGAAGAGTGGGGCTTCGGGAAGAAGACCGGGAGGAAGATGTCCTGGTTGGTATGGAAGGCAGACACAACCTTAGGGAGGAACGCTGGGTGGGGTCGCAGGTGTACTTTGTCCTTAAGAAAGATGGTGTAGGGTGGGTCCACTGTGAGAGCTCTCAGCTCGGAGACCCATCTGGCTAATGTAAAGGCCACCAAGAAGGCCATCTTCCATGACAGGTACGTGAGCGAGCAAGTCGCCAGTGGCTCAAATGGCGGGAGCGTGAGCCTGTTCAGGACCAAGTTAAGGTCCCAGGTAGGAGCAGGGCAGTGTGCGGGGGGATAGAGACGCTCCAGGCCTTTAACAAATCTGGTGACTAAGGGGTGGGAGAATATGGAGCGGCCACCCTCTCCTGGTCGAAAGGCAGATATGGTCGCTAAGTGCACCTTTAAGGAGGATGTCGCCAGGCCCTGCTGCTTAAGGTACCAGAGGTAGTCTAGGACCGTGGGAATCGGGGCCTGCATAGGGTTCACCCCCTGAGTAGCACACCAGCAAGAGAAGCGCTTCCACTTGGCCCTGTACGTTGAGTGAGTGGAAGGCTTCCTGCTGTTAAGGAGGATATGCTGGACCGGTGTGGAGCAGCTGAGCTCTGCCACGTTCAGCCATGCAGGAGCCATGCCGTGAGGTGCAGGGCTCGTAGATCCGTGTGACAGAGCCTGCCGTGATCCTGTGTGATCAGGTCTGGGTGGAGAGGAAGGGGGATTGGAGGGTCCACAGACAGGTCCAGCAAGGCGGTGAACCAGTGCTGTCTGGGCCACGCAGGTGCGATCAGGATTAGATGCGCTTTGTCCCTGAGTAGTTTCAACAGGACTTTGTGCACCAGAGGGAACGGATGGAAGGCATACAGTAGGTGGTGGGTCCATGGCAGGAGGAATGCATCCATGATCGACCCGGGAGAGAGACCCTGAAAGGAGCAAAACTCCTGGCACTTCCTGTTGGACTTGGTCGCGAAGAGGTCTATGCGGGGAAATCCCCACCTCTGGAAGATGGAATGGATAACATCCGGTCTGATCGACCATTCGTGGCATAGGAAGGATCGGCTGAGTCTGTCCGCCAGTGTGTTCTTGACCCCTGGGAGGAAGGATGCCACCAGATCTATCGACTGGGCTATGCAGAAGTCCCAGAGTCAAATGGCTTCCTGACATAGGGGAGACAAACGGGTTCCCCCCTGTTTGTTGATATAGTACACGGCCGTTGTGTTGTCCGTGAGTACGGAAACACAACGGCAGTGTAGGCGTCGTTGAAATGCCTGGCAGGCGAGGCAGACTGCCCTCAACTCCTGGACATTTATGTGGAGTGACAGCTCTTGGGATGACCAGAGGCCCTGGGTACGCAGGTGCCCTAGGTGGACCCCCCACCCCAGGGATGATGCATCGGTTGTTAGAGTCATCAACGGTTGCTGTGGATGGAACGGCATCCCCGCGCACACTAGGGATGGGGTCAGCCACCAGTCGAGGGAGCGGAGAGGGTCGGGGGGGGGCGTCACCAATACATCTAGGTGGTCCCTGCCCGGGCGGAATACGGAATGAAGCCACGTTTGGAAGGGCCTCATTCGGAGCCTGGCATACTTCGTCACGTAAGTACATGCGGCCATATGCCCTAGTAGTGTGAGGCAGGTGCGAGCCGAGGTGATTGGGGAGGCCTGCAAGCTCCGTATGATCAAGACGATAGTCTGGAAGCGGGGCTGAGGTAAGTAAGCCCTGGCTTGAGTAGAGTCCAGGGTCGCGCCTATGAAGTCCAACCTCTGTGTGGGGACCAGGCTGGATTTCTCGGCATTGAGAAGCAGGCCTAGCTGGGAGAAGAGGACCGTAACGGCCTCGACATGTCGCCGCACCTGCGACTGGGAGGACCCCTTTAGGAGCCAGTCGTCGAGGTACGGAAACACGTGGATTTTCCGCCGACGGAGGTGGGCGGCCACAACGGCCATGCACTTGGTAAACACCATCAGGGCCGTGGAGAGGCCGAAGGGTAGGACTGCGAACTGGAAGTGCTGATGTCTGACCGTGAAGCGAAGGTACTTCCTGTGCAGTGGAAAGATGGCAATATGGAAGTACGCGTCCTTCATGTCGAGGGCGGCATACCAGTCTCCAGGATCCAGGGATGGGATAATAGTTCCCAGGGAGATCATGCGGAACTTCAACTTGAGCATCCATTTGTTGAGGCCCCGCAGGTCTAGGATGGGTCTGAGACCTCCCTTGGACTTGGGGATCAGAAAATATCAGGAGTAGAACCCCTTGCCTCTCTCGCCTAGAGGTACTTCCTCTATAGCTCCTGCTGCGAGGAGAGAACAAACCTCCTGCAGAAGGGTTTGCTTGTGAGAGGGGTCCCTGAAGAGGGACTGGGAAGGGGGGCGGGAAGGGGGTGAGGAAGCAAATTGCAGGTGGTATCCGTGCTTCACTGTGCGTAGCACCCAATGGTCTGAAGTTAACCGGGACCACGCCGGGAGGAAGTGGGAGAAGCAGTTGGAGAAGGTAGGGGAAGGATCCTGTTTTGCGTCTGGTATGCCGTCCCCGGGCGCACCTTCAAAAGCCGGACTTGGAGCCCGGTGGTGCCTTGGAGGGCCCTTGGTTTTAGCCTCCCTGGGAGCCGGATTGGCGTCTGCGGCCCCCCCGGCCACGCCGTCTACTGAAGTCCTGCCTCTGGCGGGGTGGGAAGTATGGGCGTCATGCTTGGGGCCTGAAGGGTCTACGCTGGGTGAAAGGTGTATGCATCCCCAGCAAGCATATGATGACTCAATTGTCCTTCAGGTTTTGCAATTTAGAGTCCGTTTTGTCCGAGAACAAACCTTTCCCGTCAAAGGGTAAGTCCTGGATGGTATATTGGAGTTCCGGGGGTAGGGTGGAGGCCTGAAGCCAGGAAATGCGCCTCATGGTGATTCCCGAGGCCAACGTTCTGGCCGCTGAGTCAGCCGCGTCGAGGGAGGCCTGTAGAGAGGTCCTGCCTACCTTTTTACCCTCCTCCAGGAACGCATTAAATTCCGGGTGTGAGTCCTGGGGTAGCAGCTCGGAGAACTTACCCACCTCCGCCCATATATTATAGTTATAACGGCCCAGTAGGGCCTGTTGGTTGGCCACATGGAGTTGCAAGGCCCCAACTGAATACACCTTGCGACCCATGAGGTCCATTCGCCTAGCTTCCTTGGCCTTGCGGGTCGGAGCCTGTTGGCCGTGCTGTTCCCTGTCGTTGACAGACTGGACAACTAGGGAGGAAGGAGGAGGGTGGACATATAGGTACTCGTACCCCCGAGAGGGTACCATGTACTTCCTTTCCACTCCCTTAGCTGGCGGCGGGATGGAGGCTGGCGACTGCCACAGGTTATCGGCGGTGGACTGGATAGTCTTTATGAATGGGAGGGCTACTCGGGTAGATGCATCCGCAGAGAGGATGCTCACTACCAGGTCCTCAACCTCTGGGACTTCCTCCACAGGTAGGTTGATGTTAAGGGCCACTCTATGGAGGAGGTCCTGGTGGGCCCTAAGGTCTATTGGCAGGGGTCCTGAAACCGAAGACCCAGCCACGGCCTCATCTGGCGAGGAGGAGGAGGAGGATACTCCGGGGATGAGGGCATCCTGTGCGGTCTCCTGCTCCTGGACTGGTTCCTGCTCAAGTTGGCCCAGGGAGTCTGGTGGTGGCTGTTTATCCGACTCAACCACGGGGGGGCGGGAGACAGTGGCCTCTGGTATCCGATGTTCTGAGTCGGTAGAACGGGTCTGGGGCACGGGGCCACCCTGGGTCTGATATGATGCCCAGGGTGTCCAAAAACCCCACTGTTGGGCACCCACATCCTGCAGGCGGGGGTCCTGGAACACTCCCAGCGGTACTTCGGGATCCTGGTCCCGTTCGTAGTAGCTACCCGCCTGGGAGGATGCTGACGTACCTCTAGACGGCCAAGGTGGAGCGGCGAAAGTTGGCGCCGAGGTACCGACAGACCTTACACCTCTGGGTTGTGGTGACCGGTGTCAGTATTGGTGACGATGTCGGGAGCGAGACCAGGACCTGCGACCGGCTCGGTGCCGGGAGGTCGACCGAGATCTCGAGTCCATCTGTCTCGATCTGCTCCTGGAGGTGCGGCACCCACCGCGGTGCCGTGAGCTGGAGTGGTACCGCGAGTACCGGGTTGATGCTCGAGACGTCGACCAGTGCCTGGAGCCTGACCAGTGCCGGGAGCGTGAGCGGTACTGAGGTGATCGGTGCCGGGAGCCTGACTGGTGCCGAGGTGATCGGTGCCGGGAGTCTGACCGGTGCCGAGACCGAGATCGGCGTCGAGAGTATGAGCGACGCCTTGAAGCAGAGCGTCCGCGGGACCGTGATCTGGAGCGGTGCTGGTCTGCTACGCTGACCGAAGCTGGTCTGGTCAGGGTCGATTTGCCCATTGAGTGTAGTACCCACACCGGCGGTGCCAGGGGTAAGGGCAGTGGTGCATCGGTGATCACGATCAGATCCCTCGCTGCGGCAAACGTCTCCGGGGTAGATGGCGAAGCAGGCTCTACCACGGTGGGCACCGGGGAGCCACCAGGTGCCGGACTCGACGGTCCTCATGGGGTCGGAGTCAACTGTACCGGCTTAGACGGTGCCGCGGCAGGTATCGGTGCCGGGCGGTCCATCTTTGGCGCAGGCTCCGACTGCGAGGCAGTTGCTGGTGGGATGATCTGTGCCTTCGCCGTTTTCGACTTCGGGGAGAGGGAGCGGCTTGGAGCCGGTTTCGGGGCCAGTGGAGGCCGGTGCTGTGAGTCTTTGGTGGCAGTGCTCGGTGCCGTGGCGGTGCCCTTGCTTACCGGCTGACTTGTGCTCGGTGCCGAGGGTGGAGGTGTCAGGTCCGCTTCCATAAGGAGCTGTCTTAATCTAATGTCTCACTCCTTCTTGGTTCTTGGCTTGAAAGACTTGCAGATTGGGCACTTAGCCGATAAGTGCGACTCCCCGAGGCACTTCAAGCAGGAGTCATGGGGGTCTCCAACTGGCATAGGCTTGTGACAAGCCGAGCACTGCTTGAAACCCGATGAGCCGGGCATGAGCTCTGGCTCCCGGTGCGGGGAAGGGCGGGGGTCCCCGATCCCCTCAAACTACAACTAATAACTACACTAATAACACTAACTAACTGATGGACTAAATTATATATATATATATACACACAACAATTAACTATGACTACTATATACAACGATGGCGAAATGAGCTGCTAGGGAGTGTGGAGGTCAGCGAAGCCGCGCTCCACAGTTCCAACGACCGACACAGGCGGTAAGAAGGAACTGAAGGGTGGCCGGGTCAGCTGGGATATATATTGGGCGCCATAGCGGCGCCACTCCAGGGGGTGCCCAGCCGACCCGTCTGGGTTGCTAGGGTAAAAGTTTCTCCGACGAACGTGCATGCGGCGCGCACACACCTAACTGGAATGGGTATGAGCAATCACTCGAAGAAGAAGTTTCTTAATGTCTAACCTAAATCTCTCTTGACAAAAGGCTGTCCTTTCAAAATGGAATTTGCAGTTTGGTAAAGATACACACACAGTTCATAATCTTGCATAGAATTCTTTCCTTTTTACATTGAGGGATTTGCTGAGGTGCTTCTTTTTGATGCAGTTAATTGTTCGTGGGCCACTCAGTACACATCTGAGTGAGCTTCTAGTGTAAGAATTCATAACACATAAATACAGATTTCCCATACTGTTGCTATCCATGTAAAGAAACAGATTCTCTCACCGCCAACTGACCAGAAGATTGCACCTATTTCTCTGAGACAATAACTGTTGCTGTAATCCAGTCCTTCTCCAGACTAACACTATTGGAATGTACTCTCTCTTGGGCTAAAGTTGAAGGCCTTAATATCCCATTTATTCAGTGGGAAAAGCCACTGAGCACACACCCCACTGGCTCTCTGTACATTACAGCACACAGATTAAGGTCCAGGCCTGATCTTTTTTTCAGGTCCTTCATGGGCTATGATCTGGACCTGGATATCTTGTAATCCTCTCTATGCACAACCCACCAGCACAATTGTTTAGTAGGATTGATGCTGCCTCCAGGATGAAACTCTCTAAAGCACATGCCATTCTCAGTAGGAAGGGGAAAGAAGGAAGCCTGAAGACAAACTGACCTCAAGCCCAACCCTGTTCAGAGCACGGACACCATGTTTTCGAGAAGCTTCCCCAAAATAATGAAAATCAAAATAAATGTAGCTGCCCCTATGACAATCAAGAGTACAATATTTCATACTGTAAAGGAGTCCAAATTTAATATGCTGTCTATTTAAATTTAATATGCTGTGATGGCTGTATTAAAAATGATTAGATAATCATACCAACTTTGTCCCCAATCCTGAAGCATTTGAGAGGAGACACCAAGCGAGACCTCACAGAGTCTTGTTATACCTATGGATGAAATTATTTAATGCATTTGACTTTCATGCTCCAGATCCCTCGCTGGCAGAAAAAGAAAATTCCACATTGCACAGAATACATCAAAGGCCTCAGATGATGGGCAATAACTTTTTCCTCTGGGATGCCAATATTAGGAAAGTAACAATAATGGCAGTTATCAGATTTATAAATTTTTATGGCCAGAGGTATGTATGATCACTGGATAGAGAGCCATCAGGTTCAAAATGAGGGCAGAGGGGGTTCTTATTTTTACCAAAGTGTGACCCATGCCTATAGGAGAAAGACTGATGCATTTCCATTGTATTTCCCCAATTTGCAGGGTAAAACAGTCAGCCGTAATAGACAGAATGGCCCACCTCTGATAATAAGTTCCAGAGATGTGGCAAAGATGGGAGTTTTCCCACCAGCTTTTGAGATGCAATTTAGTTTAGCATTATAAGAATTATCTGCCTACACAGTGTTACCATTTCTATTATTTAATTAATAGAGTTGCAACCTTGTTTTTTCCATAAGATTATCTCTCTGATTCACAGCATGGCAGTAGCAAAAGTCAGGAATATCAAAATTAAGGCCAGCTATTACAGCTAACATATTTCTATCAAGGGACATCATAGAACCAGGTAAATTATATTTTCCTAGATCATCTATCTAATATAGACACCAGGGGCTCATTTTATGATTTTAATTATTCTGTTTAGCTATTACAGTTTAAAGTGTTTTGTGGTAATCAGCAGAAATTAATTAGACATAAAAATATAAGATATTCATTTTCAAACACTCGAAGAAGAAGTTTCTTAATGTCTAACCTAAATCTCTCTTGACAAAAGGCTGTCCTTTCAAAATGGAATTTGCAGTTTGGTAAAGATACACACACAGTTCATAATCTTGCATAGTGGGGTGGTCAGGCAGGCAGCAATGGGCTGCCTCCTCAACCATATCAGAGGAGCTCCAAGCAGTTAGAATTGTACAACCCAAAAAGAGACTGATGGGCCATTAGGATTAATGGGAAAACATTAAGACATCCCAGATAGAATTTCCCTAACCCTAAATAACGGTGAGTCACCATGCCTAGAGAAAAGAAAAGCTTTTCCTTACTATTTCATTTCTGAATCTGATTTTTCTATTAAATAAACGTTTTGTTTATGTTTACCCCAAGCCAATCTCTGGTGTCCAAACTGTGTGGAATGTGTTTACCAAAGTGAACTGATAATTGGGAGCTGCTGAATCAGAGGGGAAAAGTCCAAGTATCTGGCTGATAAGCAATTGGATTAGATGGATATGGGGAGACTGGGACCAGAAGAGCTTTTGGATCACCCTGAAAGGAGTAACTAGGCTGGTGGAAGCCAGGGTGAGACCTTTATGCTTGTGGGCTGGATCCTGGTTTCAGAGATGGGCAATTAAAATGATACGGGGTATGAAACAGGAGGAGAAATTAAAATGACTGGCAATTTTCAGCTTAGAAAAGAGATGACTAAGGGGGATATGACAGAGATCTATAAAATCTTGACTGGGGTGAAGAAAGTGAATAAGGAAATGTTATTTAATCCTTCACATAACACAAGAACTAGCAGTCACCTAATGAAATTAATAGGCAGCAGGTTTTTTAAAAAAAAAAGGAAGTATTTCTTCACACAACATAAAGTCAACCCGTGGAACTCTTTGCCAGGGAATGCTGTGAAGACCAAAACTATAACAGGATTTAAAAAAGAACTAGATAAATTCCTGGAGAATAGGTCCATCAATGGTTATTACCCAGGATGGGGAGGGATTCAACACCATGCTCTGAGTGTCTCTAGTCTGTTTGCCAGAAGCTGGGAATGGGCAACAGGGGATGGATCACTTGATGATTACCTGTTCTGTTCATTCCCTCTGAAGGACCTGGCCTTGACCACTGTCGGAAGACAGGATACTGGGCTATATGGACCATTGGTCTGACCCAGTATGACCATTCTTATGTAAAAATTAATTATAATAAAAATGTTTAGTACAGAAACTCCTCAACATAATGACCTCTCAAGATAGCAACAATGTGAGATAACAACCTTGGCAAACACAACATTTTAAAAAGCTTGGCCTACTAGGAAATATATTTATATAAGTTTCCATTCCCAGTCACAAATCTAGCATTCTGGAGCAAAGTCGCTAAAATATAGTCCAACAAACAAATGTTTATTTAACGTGCCCCTTATTTAAGCCGTCAGAGGTGCTTTCACGTGAGTACACCTCCCAGGTGGGGGGCAAGAAAGCACCTTGCTCGTTCCTCCAGCTGCTCACTGTTTGCTCTGTCCATGACTGTTCGTTGTGTCACTGTTCACTCCACCACTCTGTTGCCAATGGCCCTGCGCAGTCACCTCTGCCACTGTGACCTCTGCGAGTTGGTCTCTTGAGGTTCCACCCAGCTCTCAGTGATTTCAGCTGAGCTCTCAGTGGGGGAACCTCGCTGCTAGTGCAGTCTGGGCTGTCTTTTACGCAAAAACACTGTCCCCACAGGAACACTGTCCACACAGCAGGACTAAGCACTTAGACCTGATTATCAGTGATTTCAGCTGCAGTGGTCACTTAAAAGAACAAAAGACTATCTATGGAGCCTAATCATCTCTGTCTTTAAACAGTGGAGAGCGACAGGTTCCCCACCCTCTCTTTTGATGCCCTCAATCAGCACAGGCTAAGTACAGTTCTACTGCCCTTTACTCACACAATAAGAACATTTCATTCCCAGCCCCCACCCCCCCCGCATTCAAGTGATTTGTAACCCAACCCCAGCCAAAATCTATCACTTGGGCAACACAGCTCTGTTTGCTGGATACCTAGGTAGATTAGGTGTGAATGTAAATACAATCTAGTCCTGAAGCCTTTCGCCCCATCTTATCACTAGCTGTCAGGGAAAGCTCATTTAGACTTTGCTTACAAATCATCATTTGAAATTATTAGATTGGCCAACATCACTGAAATGAATGCACTGACATTGTCATAAAAAACAACGGCTGTATAAGGAAGCTAGTCTATGTTCATATTTTTCAAATTTTATATTTTCAGATAGACGTATTTTATCATACAATGTATATGCTTTTAAAGTGTGTATTAATGTTTCAATTTCAATTCAAATTTCCAAACAATCATTAAACTGGCATGTTTCAGAGTAGCAGCCGTGTTAGTCTGTATCTGCAAAAAGAACAGGCGTACTTGTGGCACCTTAGATAAAGACTAACACATGTATTTGAGCATAAGCTTTCGTGGGCCCACTTCATTTGATACACAAAATGGAACTTATAGTGAGGAGATATATATACATACAGAGAACGTGAAAAGGTGGGAGTTGCCCAACCAACTCTAAGAGGCTAATTAATTAAGATGCGTTATTGTCAGAGGAGGAAAAAAAACACTTTTGTAGTGATAATCAATATAGCCCATTTAAGACAGTTTAACAAGAAGGTCTGAGGATACTTAACATGGGGCAATAGATTCAATGTGTGTAATGGCTCAGCCATTCTCAGTCTCTATTTAAGCCTAAGTTGATTGTATCTAGTTTGCATATTAATTGAAGTTCAGCAGTAGTTGGAGTCTGTTTTTGAAGCTTTTCTGTTGCAAAATTGCCACCTTTAAATCTGTTACTGAGTGGCCAGAGAGGTTGAAGTGTTCTCCTCCTGGTTTTTGAATGTTATGGTTCCTGATGTCAGGTTTGTGTCCATTTATTCTTTTGTGTAGACTGTCCAGTTTGGCCAATGTACATGGCAGAGGGGCATTGCTGGCACATGATGGCATATATCACATTGGTAGATGTGCAGGTGAACGAGCCCCTGATGGCGTGGCTGATGTGATTAGGTCCTATTATGGTGTCCCTTGAATAGATATGTGAACAGAGTTGGCATTGGGCTTTGTTGCAAGCATAGGTTCCTGGGTTAGTGTTTTTGTTCTGTGGTGTGTGGTTGCTAGTGAGTATTTGCTTCAGGTTGGGGGGCTGTCTGTAAGCGAGGACTGGTCTGTCTCCCAAGATCTGTGAGAGTGAGGGATCATCTTTCAGGATAGGTTGTAGATCTTTGATGATGCGCTGGAGAGGTTTTAGTTGGGGGCTGAACGTAACGGCTAGTGGTGTTCTGTTATTTTCTATGTTGGGCCTGTCTTGTAGTAGGTGACTTCTGGGTACTCTTCTGGCTCTGTCAATCTGTTTTTTTCACTTCAGCAGGTGGGTATTGTAGTTTTAAGAATGCTTAATAGAGATCTTGTAGGTGTTTGTCTCTGTCTGAGAGGACTGGAGCAAATGCGGTTGTATCTTAGAGCTTGGTTGTAGACAATGGATCGTGTGGTGTGTCCTGGATGGAAGCTGGAGGCCTGCAGGTAAGTATAGTGGTCAGTAGGTTTCCGGCATAGGGTGGTGTTTATGTGACCATCTCTTATTAGCACAGTAGTGTCAAGGAAATGGACCGCATGTGTGGATTACTCTAGGCTGAGGTTGATGGTGGAATGGAAATTGTTGACATCTTCATCATCTGGTCCCATGGAAAAGAGGCCCTTGAGGAATTCCACCATGATTTCATCAATGTAGCGCAAGTAGAGTCGAAGCATTAGGGAGATGAGAGCTAAGGAAGCGTTGTTCTAAATCAGCCATAAAAATGTTGGCATACTACGGGGCCATGCGAGTACCCATAGCAGTGCCACTGACTTGAACGTATATATTGTCCACAAATGTGAAATAGTTGTGGGTGAGGACAAAGTCGCTAAGTTCAGCCATCAGGTTTGGCATGTAACTAGTTCACAAACCTGGGGGGGGGTTCTATTCTTTTGTCGATGAGACAATGTGTTCTATTCTTTTGTCGATGAGACATCAAATAACTTAGCTCGAGCAGTTTATTATTCAGAGAAATCACTGCAATACAGTGAGGGTTAATACTTCACATAAGCTGGAGAACAGGCTTGCAGCTTACATTTTCACTCTGTTCCAAAATTATGTGCTAAATTTTCCCCATATTTATACCTCACTTGATTACAGCAAACGGAAGATTTCACAGATGTGGGACCTTTCATACTTTTCTTATCTAGTTTTCTTCATATTTTGAAGATCAGACATCTGTACCAAATTATACAGACATCCCTAGAAGTAAACAGTGTACTAGGCAAGGCTGGTTATATTTGGCATGGCTTCTGACTGGTTCTGCATACACAAACAACAGAGTGTACATACAGTTCACCTGCTAGTAAGTTTCCACAATAAAGATTAGCATGAGTATGAAATATTCTGGGAAATATATTTCATAGTTATACAACTTAGCATAAATACAGACCATTCTGAAAAATACAATATTGTCTAACAATGATCAATTTTTTGTGAGATACAAATCCAGAAGACAGAGTAAACATTAAAATATGCACTGGTGTAATTAAAGATCAGTATTTGTTAACAGCTACCAGAAGATTACTACACTTATTTCCTATTCTAAATATAAGGGGAAATTGAAAATCTCAGATACCAATGTGTGGTAACTGTTGACAAATGTTGACTATTAATGGGAACTATTGTATATTAAGTAGTGCTATGCAGTGGAAGCCATTAAAATCTTGAAATTTGCCATTCATAATAGTTAAATTTTCTGATGTGCATGTGATATTTCTTGTCCTAAATGTAGAAAATATTACAATCTTGGTAACTTCAAGATGTTAATGTTGCAGACTCTAGTAAAATCCTAAGGATCTGGATAACTGGGATATTAATTAGATCAAAATGAGATGAGGTTTAAAGTAAACAATCAAGGGAAGAATGAATGACTTATTGGACAGATATACTCTAGGGCAGTGTTTCCCAAACTTGGAATGCCGCTTGTGTAGGGAAAGCCCCTGGCAGGACAGGCCGGTTTGTTAACCTGCCACATCCGCAGGTCTGGCCAGTCGCGGCTCCCACTGGCCGCAGTTCACTGCTCCAGGCCAATGGGAGCTACTGGAAGTGGTGCGGGCCGAGGGATGTACTGGCCACCATTTCTAGCTGCTCTCATTGGCCTGGAGCAGCGAACTGCGGCCAGTGGAAGCTGCGATTGGCAGAACCTACGGATGGGGCAGGTAAACAAACCGGCCCAGCCTGCCAGAGGCTTTCCCTACACAAGTGGCATCCCAAGTTTGGGAAACACTGCTCTAAGAGGAATTTATTTAGAAGCAGTCTAAATAAAGAGAGTAGGTTTTTTGTGGGGGAGGAGATGGGAAATGATGAATAGTAGATTGAGTAGGAGTTCATAGTGCAATGCTGCTCAGAAGCTCAATTCTTTTCTAGGTTGTTGTGGCCTGACATCTAGTCCCCTACTAGAAACCAAGCAAGGATCCTTTGCAATGAGCAAAAGAAAGTCTAGGTCTCAGAGATGGCTCATTTGTTAGATTAAGATATCCAGCACAGGAAATTAGACTAAAATGTCCTGGCCAGTGCTTCTGGGCTGACTATTCAAACAGACTATAAACAAAACCCAACATAGGGCTTAATTCCCAGATCTGCCCAGACTGACACCCTGAACAACCTGGAGAAATGGAGAGACATTCCCTCTGAATGTCCTTTTACCCTAGAAACTGCCTTCTCTATATTGACTTCTGTACTTGGAATGTAGCAAAGTTATCCTGAGTGTTTTTCAAAGGGTTCAGATGTGATCACTCCACTTCCCTGAGTTCAAGTTTCCCTCGGAGATTTCCTATTCCAAGAGCTAGGCTGATGACACCTGCCTTTATTAAAGAAATTGAAATGGGGATGCTTCAGCCCATGAGGGTTGTTTTCAAGAAGAAAAAGGGTTTGCTGTTTCTCCCATTACAGATGTACACACAGAAATCCCTAACCAGTTAAGAGAGGTTACAGGGCTACTTTACAATAATTGTCAAACTGCACCTGAAACACTGGTTCTGCTCTCCATATTTGTTGTTTTTATTTTAAAAGGAAAAAAATACAGTATATTTAAAAATAGAATATATTCAATGTACAGCAAACAAAACACTAACGGGATGTCGGATTTTGATTTCAGAACAGTTTAAACGATTAAAATATTCCTTTATGGTAAATAAATTTAAAGAGTAGGGAACATCTAGTTAGGAATTTAGTACTGTTCAAAAACTGCTGTGGGATCTAAGAACCAACAACATTTAAGACACTGTCTAAGAACTCAGGACCCTTCAAAAATTACTCCTATGCTTAAATTTACACATTGTGAGTAGGCCCATTGGATTCAGTGGGACAACTAATCAAATGGCATAATATTAAGCATACATGCTAGTCTCTGGAAGACTGAGGACTCAGTCTGCTGGACTACTTTTATCTTCTCATCCTTGTCTCCTAAAGGCTACTACCATGGGTTGTGTGTGCATACACACACACTAATACTATCGTCTGTTATTCTGATCATTCTTTTGAAGTTACTATGGAAAAAAGAGGTGTAACTTTCATTTCCATCGAATGGTGATAATCATACAATATGAAATTTTCCTTTTATTTTTTCCCCTATAATGGATGGAGAAAGATTCTTGCATATACATTAAACACTAGGGACAAGATTTGTTAATTCTGACTGCAGGGAAGTGACAATCATATCAAGGTGGAGGCAGCATACTGCTGATATTCCCTTGAGGGAACAATAATAAGATGGAAAGGTGATAGCGAATAGTAAGTTAAACATGAGACTTATGCAAAATGGTGGCAGAAGAGGCCTAATATGATTTTGAGCTGTACATCCTGGAACATGGTAATAGTCCCTTGTCTTCATGGCTCTGGTGTTATTGCACTCCATGCATCCAGTCTTCATGCACATCCTGTGACAGTCTCCATTCTTCCTGTACCCTACCCCCTCCACCAGCAGCATCACAACAGAGTTCAGAGCATTTGACACTTTAGGTTGAGATTATATCTAACCAGAAAAAAAAGGCCATGTATGGGACCGATGAAAAGGCCAGTGAGGAAATGTACAATGTGGAGGGGGATGGTTGCAGACTAGTCTGGAAAGGAGGCACATATCTGTAGCCTGCATTGGTAGTACAGCAACTTGGACTCAGCCAGGTGACCCCTCCATCGTTCCCCTGCAGATTGCTTAGTCCAAGCAAAGAACACTAATAATATAGCTCATTCTGTGTCAATATGTTAGGGGACTAGGCATTGGTGAAGCATGTGAGAATGGATGGAGGTCACTGCTGGACTAGTTGGAGGTGGAGATCACAACTGTGAGTGTTATAAACAGATAGTTAAGGGTTAATGTCTCTCTTACCTGTAAAGGGTTAACAAACAGGGACCCCAAACACCTGACCAGAGGACCAATCAGGAGACAAGATAGTTTAAAATCTCGTGGGAGGGAAGCCTTTGTTTGTGGGTTTGGGGTTTGGCTTTGTTCTCTCTGAGTCCTGGATGGGGCTAGAGGTGTAACCAGGTTTCTGCCAATCTCCCTGCTACAGTCTCTTATCTGTTCAGAATTGTAAGTAGAAAAGGCAGTCATAGTCTTTTAATTTGTTTTCTTTTTCATTTGCATATGTGTACTTGCTGGAAGTAGCTTAAATTGTGTTTCTGCTGCAGAAAGTTTCTTTCTATTGTTTATAAGTTGAAAGACCCTGTAACTTTTTACCATCTAAAATGCAGAGATAAACCTGTTACTTTTATCTTTTTTTTATTAAAAGCTTTGCTTTAAGACCTGTTTGAGTGTTTTCTCCTAGTTAAGGCTCAAAGAAGCTTGAGTCTGTATTGCCTGAAGGAGGGAATGGTTAAGTTCCTCTTTGTGTTAGATTCACAGAGTTGAATCAGGTGATCTCCTAGTGTTCCCAGGGCGGGAAGGAGCTGGGGAGGAAAGAGGGAGGGGGAAGGAAATGGTTTATTCCCCTTTGTTGTGAGACTCAGGGAATACGGATCTTGGGACCCCAGGGAAGGTTTTTGGGGGAGACTAGAGTCGATCAGGCGCTCTACTCTAAGTCCTGATTGGTGGCAGCCTATCAGATCTAAGCTGGTAATTAAGCTTAGGGGAATTCATGCTAATACCCATATTTTGGAAACTAAGGTCCAGAATTGGGAATTATATTAGGACAGTGAGCTCTTGTAGTACAGCACCATGAAACGGAAAGGTTCAATCGGGTGCCTGCAGTGGCTCAGGAGTCCTAGACTGAGCATTATAAAGGTGAGAAAGAGAGATGGTGTCTTGGAAGACTGCTGCAGGAGGAGAATTACATACATTGTCCACGTAAGGAGCACAGCTAGCAATGCTACTGCTGGACCTAAAGAAAAAATGGGGCATAATGTTCAAGTCACCACAGATAGGATGAGAAAAAGAGGACTGTAAGTCTCTCACTACACATAACGGCTTGTTCCAAACTGATAGATTTATAAGGCAGATGAGGTTATCAACCATCAATCATTGTATAATATAATTTGAATTTTTAAAGATGTTCTTATGACTCACTGTTAAGCAACAAAACCATATGCCTGATCTTGTACATCTCACTCAGGCAATACTTCTTTTCAGTTCAAGGGAGTATGTAAGGAGTATGAGAGAGTTTGAAATACTAGCTAACATTTTATCAAACTAAAAGGGTGATTTTTTTAAAAATTAAAAACCTGTTAAATATAAAGCAACAAATTATTAAAAGGTAACAGAACTTTCACAAAACCTCATGCCTAACACATTTCAATATTTATTATGTATAAAAATCCTTCCAGCTACATGCATTTTATATTAAGTTATTGTGCAATGTAATAAAGAGCTGTGCATAGCATCAGTCATGGTCAGGCTGCTTACATGCGATGTGACCAGGACATGTGCTTCATTAGCAGTATACAGTTTCAGAGTAGGGGCTTGTGATATTTTTGACAGGGAAATTGTATTCTTATGCTTTTCAGTTTTTACAGGACATGAATATTTCATGCAGAAAAGAACATAGTGACATTTTTATATGGGATAAATGGAACCTAAAAGATGGGTGTGCCCTGCCAACATTCCCTTACACTAGGGATTGGCAACCTCTGGCACACGGCTCATCAGCGGTAAGCACCCTGGCGGGCCGGGCCAGTTTGTTTACCTGCCGCATCTGCAGGTTCGGCCGATTGCAGCTCCCACTGGCCACGGTTCACTGTTCCAGGCCAATGGGGCCTGTGGGAAGCGGCAAGGGCCAACGGATGTGCTGGCCGCTGCTTTCTGCAGCCCCCATTGGCTGGGGACAGCAAACTGCGGCCAGTGGGAGCCGCGATCAGCCGAACCCATGGACGCAGCAGGTAAATAAACTGGCCCGACTTACCCTGGCAAGCCGTGTGCCAAAGGTTGCGGGTCCCTGTCTTACACAGTCAAACACTTAACTGCTCTTTCTCCCATTGTAACCAAGAGGAAGAAATATGAAATGACTGAGGAAACAATTCCTAAAATATGGATCTATGATGGAAAATGGTGCCAAAATCTTAGCTACATGGAAATTACCAGGCAAGATAAAAAGATAATCACCAAAGATATGTATTCGTCCAATATAGATCAAAGATGTATGCATCTGATTTTTTATATTAATTATAGCCTCATATTGATTTATAAAGTCATTGCTGTGTTGGCACCACAATATTATATTTTGTGGATATGATCTCACCCAACTGAAAAACTGCACCTCCATAGAAATGAAATTATGTGCCAGAAACATAGTTAATATACATGCTATTTAGTCACTGACAGCTCCATAATAGCAATAGTTGTTTGGGGGTAAACAACAACAGCCAGAGAGAAGATACTATAGACAAAATAGAAATATAGTAGCTGAAAATGAGAACAGAACCAGGGGAAGAGGTGTTCAAGGAGGAGCAAAAGAGTCACTAAGCTGTAGAGAGAAGGAAAAGGGGGGAAAGCAGCATTTTCATACACAGTAATTTTATATTTCATAGATATCTATATAAACATGACCATGTACTGTATCTTTTCCTGCTTCCCACCCTGCATGCCAACACAGATATCCTCAGTACAATGTATGCATTTGGAGGAACAAAAAATGGTCCAGTAAAACATATTACCTCATTTGCCAGAAGTTGGGATTGGGCTACAGGGGATGGATCACTTGATGATTACCTGTTCTGTTCATTCCCTCTGGGGCACCTGGCATTAGCCACTGTTGGAAGACAGGATAGTGGGCTAGATGAACCTTTGGCCTGACCTAGTATGGCCATTCTTACATTCTCATACACCTTGTCTCTACAAAAATTAATGACTTACATATTGTTATGGGTTAATACTGAAGATTATATGATTCCTGACAATAAGATGAATACAATTACTGGGCCTGCAGACATTTGAATTATAGGTAGGAGAGGATCTCTGAATGGGAAGTGTATTTGCATAGATGAAATCAAGCTAGAATCTGTGTGTTTGAACTTGGCTTTGAGAGTATGGCTTTGAGTGTTGTTTAGGAAATGTACCTGAGTGGGAAGGATGAAGGAGTAATCCAGAGACAGTTTTCTTTGAATAGTATTTCTTCTTAGGGTGTATAGTCAGATATCAGTAACTGTGAGGACTGATTTATATGTTCCTGCTTTTCTTAAGTGCAAACATCATAATTTGATAAAAAGTATTAGATCAGGCATCAGCAACCTTCGGCACATGGCACGCCAGGGTAAGCCTCCTGGCGGGCCGGGCCGATTTGTTTACCTGCCGCGTCCACAGGTTCGGCCAATCGCAGCTCTCACTGCCCATGGCTCACCGTTCCCAGGCCAATGGGGGCTGTGGGAAGCGGTGGCCAGCATATCCTTCGGCCCGCGCCACTTCCCGCAGCCTCCATTGGCCTGGAGCGGCGAACTGTGGCCAGTAGGAGCTGCGATCGGCTGAACCTGTGGACACAGCAGGTAAACAAACCAGCCCGGCCCACCAGGGGGCTTACCCTGGCAGGCCGTGGGCTGAAGGGTGCTGTTCTCTGTCTTAGATTGTGTTCCAATATGAATGCAAGGTTGAAGCTTCTTCACATTTTTTCCCCATAAACCAATCTGCCAATCTCTAATTTTTACAGTACTCTCCATTGACCATAAAATTCAGTACTGCACAACAGTGTTAGTACTGTGCTAGTTACCAGATGTGTTCTTGAGAAAGAAACTTACTACTTTTGACAGCTGTTGCAACCATGCAAAAGGCCTGGAGCAGAAGGGAGAAAAAGGCAGCTAAAGTTCAAACTGCATGTGAATTTACTAAAGGGAAAACAATTCAGTGGTGGTATTCTACCGAGTACTCGGAAGCAGTTTACTTTCAATTAAAAAAAAAATAAAAAACCAAAAAACCTCCACTCCGATCATGTTTTGCTGCACAACAGATGCATGTGGTAATTTACACACTTTCCTTCTCCTACAGTGAGTATAACAAAAATATGTGGAAAATCCAGAAACCCTGTAAGAATTCATCCAAAGTAGAACCAGTTGGTATTATGGAGAAATTGATAAGCAGCTGCATTTCTCCCACTGCATCATATTCTTTTACCTTTAGGAATAGTGAAATGTCACTATGCAAAAGCCAGAGTCAGCTACCAAAATTATTTTTTGCAGATATGAAACCATTTCAGCAATCGATATTATATAAAACATCAAAGTAGCCCAAATGGCCCAGCATTACATTCCACAAGAGAGTCATCAGAACTCTTGTTCTGGAGTGTAAAATAGAGATCAGTAAGGAAAATGTCATTTTAATATTTCCTGGGGAAAAAGAGAAAGGTTCCATGGATTTCTATTATGTATAATCAACATGAGAATAGATGTCTCAAAGGCATGCTGCAGCTCAACCAGAAGTTATAGGCCCAACACAAGAATTACTCAATGAATTTCTAGAGACTATTATGCAGGAGGTCTGACTAGATGATCAAAATGGTCTCTTCTGGCCTTAAAACCTATGGATCTATAAGAAAATAACCTAATGGTAGGAGGGTAAACAAACAAGTCAGCACAGGGCCAAACTCTACCACTCTTACTTGCCTTGAGGAACACCTTATTCTATGAGAAAAAACACTGCAAATAATGGAACTAATCATGGAAGAAGATAGTGTGATGGGTTGGGTCACAGAAACCCCCTTGGGACTGCCACCTGATGTGCTGAAATTACCTCTGGGCCTGTTTTCCCTGCCAGTTTGGGACTTCAGAACCCTGTCTTGTTGAGCCAGCCATGCTAGCCTGCTGCAAAACAGACCCAGGTGTGAACCACATCCCCCAAAGCTGCAAACTTAAGTGAAAACAGCATAAGAAGTGGTCCTGTCTCTAGCACCCAGACACCCAGTTCCCAATGGGATCCAAACCCCAAATAAATCCATTTTACTCTGTATAAAATTTATACAGGGTAAACTCATAAATTGTTCACCCTCTATAACACTGATAGAGAAATATGCACAGCTGTTTTCTCCCCCAGGAATTAATTACTTACTCTGGGTTAATTTATAAGCAAAAGTGATTTTATTAAATATAAAAAGTAGGATTTAAGTGGTTCCAAGTAATAACAGACACAACAAAATAAGTTACCAAGCAAAATAAAACAAAAATACACAAGTCTAAGCCCTATACATTAAGAAACTGATTTCAGATAAAATCTCACCCTCAGAGATGTTCCAATAACCTTGTTTCACAGAATAGACTCCTTCCTAGTCTGGTCACAATCCTTTCCCCTAGCACAATTCTTGTTCCAGCTCAGGTGGTAGCTAGGGGATTTTTCATGACTGCAGCTCCCTTTTTTCTGCTTCGCCTCCATACATGGCTTTGGCACAAGGTGGGAATCTTTTGTCTCTCTGGGTCCCCACCCCTCCTAAATGGAAAAGTACTATCTTAAAGATGGATTCCAGTACCAGGTGACATGGTCACATGTCCTGTGAGACTACAAGACTATTCTTCCCTGCCTGACTCACAGGAAGGCTTTCAATTAAACAGAGGCATCTACAGTAAAGCGTCCTAGTTGATGGGAGCCATCAAGATTCTAAACCACCATTAATGGCCCAAACTTTCCATAACTACAATAGGACCTAAGAGTTATAGTTTATATTCCTAGTTTCAGATACAAGAATGATACATTTATACAAATAGGATGAACACACTCATTAGATTATGAGCTTTGTAATGATACCTTACAAGAGACATTTTGCATGAAACATATACCAGTTACATTATATTCACACTCATTAGCATATTTTCATAACATCATACAGAGTGCAATGTCACAGATAGTAATACTCAGGATAAGGATTACACAATTAAGCCCTTATATCAGCTAGGCTGATATCCAGAGAATCTAGTTGAGCTAAGGGTATTTAGAAGCCTGAGCCTGATTATGAGTATTGATAGCAATATTAAAAATGAACTTTTCACAGACAGGCTGTGTATTCAGGATATAAGACGGTTACTCACCTTTGTAACTGTTGTTCTTCGAGATGTGTTGCTCATATCCATTCCAGGTAGGTGTACGCGCCGCGTGTGCACGTCTGCTGGAAACTTTTTACCCTAGCAACTCCAGTGGGCCAGCAGGTCGCCCCCTAGAGTGGCACCAGTATGGCACCAGATATATACCCCTGCCGGCCCACCCGCTCCTCAGTTCCTTCTTGCCGGCTACTCCGACAGTGGGTAAGGAGGACGGGTGTGGAATGGATATGAGCAACACATCTCGAAGAACAACAGTTACAAAGGTGAGTAACCATCTTTTCTTCTTCGAGTGATTGCTCATATCCATTCCAGGTAGGTGATTCGCAAGCCTTACCTAGGCGGTGGGTCAAAGTGAGAGGTCGCGGCCTGGAGTACTGCAGAGCCAAAGGCCGCATCATCTCTGGACTGCTGAACCAGGGCGTAATGGGAAGCGAATGTGTGGACCGATGACCAGGTCGCCGCCCTACAAATCTCTTGGATTGGCACGCGGGCAAGGAAAGCCAGCGATGATGCTTGTGCTCTGGTGGAGTGAGCAGTCACACGGCCCGTCGGAACGTGGGCCAGGTCGTAGCAGATCCTGATGCAGGAGGTAACCCAGGAAGATAACCTCTGGGAGGAAATCGGCAGCCCCTTGACTCGGTCTGCTACCGCCACAAATAACTGGGGGGACTTGCGGAAGGGTTTGGTCCTGTCCACATAAAATGCTAGCGCCCGACGGACATCTAGCGAGTGGAGCTGCTGCTCCCTGCGGGACAAATGGGGCTTTGGGAAAAAGACTGGGAGGAAAATCTCTTGGTTAACATGGAAAGCTGAGACCACCTTGGGAAGAAAGGCAGGGTGAGACCTCAGCTGTACCTTGTCTTTATGGAAGACGGTATACGGTGGGTCCACTGTGAGGGCCCTCAGCTCGGACACTCGTCTAGCTGAGGTAATGGCCACTAGGAAGGCGGTCTTCCACGAGAGGTAGAGCAGGGAGCAAGTAGCTAACGGCTGAATGGAGGGCCCATGAGCCAAGTTAGGACCAGGTTGAGGTCCCATGAAGGGGCCGGAGGGCGGATTTGTGGATAGAGCCGCTCCAGTCCCTTCAGGAATCTTGCCACCATAGGGTGGGAGAAGACAGAACATCCGTCCATTCGAGGATGAAACGCGGAGATGGCCACTAGGTGGACCCGGAGGGACGACAACGCCAGACCCTGGGTCTTGAAGGACCAGATGTAGTCTAAAATAGTGGTGACGGGAGTCTCTATAGGGCGAAGAGCTTTCTCTGAACACCAGCAGGAGAAATGCTTCCACTTAGCTGAGTAAGTCGCCCTGGTGGAAGGCTTTCTACTGCCCATGAGAACTTCCCGAACCGGGGTAGAACAGCGCAACTCGGAGCCTGTCAACCACGCAGGAGCCATGCCGTAAGGTGTAGAGATGGAAGGTCCGGGTGACAGAGCCTGCCGTGGTCCTGGGTGATCAGGTCCCAATGTAGGGGCAGGGTAACTAGGTTGGCTACTGAGAGGTCCAGCAACATGGGGTACCAATCCTGTCTGGCCCATGCTGGAGCTATGAGAATCACCCGGGCTCTGTCTCTGCGCACCTTGAGGAGAACCCTGTGTATCAGCGGAACGGGAGGGAATGCGTAACACAGGTGGGCTGTCCATGGGATCAGGAATGCATCTGCTAGAGACCCTGGTTCCCGACCCAGGAAGGAGCAGAATGCTCGACACTTCCTGTTCTGCCTGGACTCGAAGAGGTCCATCCGAGGACGACCTCACCTCTGGAAGAGTGAGAGGGCGACGTCCGGACGGAGGGACCACTCGTGTGAACGGAAGGATCTGCTCAGCCGATCCGCTAGAGTGTTCCGCACTCCCGGGAGATAGGAGGCGGAAAGGTGAACCGAATGGGCTATGCAAAACTCCCAGAGGCGCATTGCCTCAAGACACAGGGGAGAAGACCTGGTGCCGCCCTGCTTGTTGATGTAAAACATGGTCATCGTGTTGTCGGTGAACACCGCGACACAACGACCTTGAAGGAGATGGACAAACGCTTGACAAGCAAGGCGGACCGCTCTCAACTCTCGTATGTTGATATGGAGGTTGATCTCTTGAGGTGTCCACAAGCCCTGAGTTCTCTGGGTGCCGCAGTGTGCCCCCCAGCCCAGATCTGAGGAGTCCGTGGTCAGGGATGCCGAGGGTTGGGGCGGATGGAACAGGAGCCCCGCACAGAGTACGGACTGGTCCAGCCACCAGCGAAGGGAGTCCAGCACCCTCTGAGGAACGGTGACGACTGTGTCCAACGAATGTCTGGCCGGCCGATACTGCGCAATGAGCCATGATTGAAGAGGCCTCATGCGGAGTCGGGCATATGCCGTTACAAACGTACAGGCTGCCATGTGGCCTAGAAGGGCCAGACATGTTCGTAGAGAGGTCAGCGGGGCTGCCTGCAAACGTAGAATGATGGCCGACAGCGACTGGAACCTGGGAAAGGGTAGCAAGGCCCTGGCCAGGGTAGAGTCCAGAACGGCCCCGATGAACTCTATCCGCTGCGTGGGGAGCAGAGTAGACTTGTCCACATTGATGACGAGGCCCAAGGCAGCAAAGAGGGTGCTGATCCTGTCGACATGGATACGACCTGCAGCTCTGATGTGCCTCGGATCAGCCAGTCGTCCAGGTAGGGGAAGACGTGAATGCGGCAACGTTGAAGGTGTGCGACGACGACTGCCATGCATTTTGTAAACATCCTCAGGGCCGTAGAGAGGCCAAATGGGAGGACCGTAAATTGATAATGTTGGTGGCCGACCACAAAGCGGAGGAAACGTCTGTGTTGGGGGGCAATGGAGATGTGAAAGTAAGCGTCCTGCATATCGAGGGCGGCGTACCAGTCTCCGGGATCCAGGGATCGGATGATGGTTCCAAGGGATACCATGCGGAACTTCAACTTCACGATATACTTGTTGAGTTCCCGCAGGTCGAGGATGGGCCTGAGGCCTCCCTTGGATTTGGGGATTAGAAAGTAGCAGGAATAAAACCCCTTGCCCTTCTCGTTTTCCGGAACCGCCTCTATGGCTCCCTTGACAAGGAGCGTGTGCACCTCCTGACGGAGGAATTTCTCGTGAGAGGGGTCCCTGAAGAGGGACGGGGATGGAGGGTGGGAGGGGGGGCGAAGAAAACTGCAGGCTATAACCGGCCTGCACCGTACGCAAGACCCAACGGTCCGACGTTATTCGGGTCCACGCCGGGAGGAAAAAAGAAAGGCGGTTGGAAGACTGCGGGGAGGGATCCGGAGGGGAAACTGGTACTGCGTCCTTGGGCGCACCTTCAAAATGAAGGCTTAGGCCCTGGAGGGGCCTTGGCGGAGCCTTGGTTCTGCCCCGTTTGGCCACCGGACTGCCTGCGGCGGTTGTTCCTGCCGCAGCGCCTAGGGAGGTCCTGCCGCGGGCGGAACTGAGGGTACGGCCGCCGCTGCTGCTGCTGGCTCTGCTGCCGGAATGGCCTGCGCTGTGTCGCAGGCGTATGCATTCCCAGCGACCGTATTATGACCCTGTTGTCCTTGAGGTCTTTTAGTCTAGGGTCTGTTTTATCAGAAAACAGGCCTTGGCCTTCAAAGGGGAAGTTTTGGATTGTATGTTGGAGCTCCGATGGAAGGCCAGAGACCTGCAGCCAAGAAATTCGGCGCATCGTGAGCCCCGAGGCCAGGGTCCGAGCGGCTGAGTTGGCAGCATCAAGGGAGGCCTGTAGCGATGTTCTTGTTACTTTCTTGCCCTCGTCCAGGATGGTGGAAAACTCCTGGTGGGCGTCCTGAGGCAAGAGCTCCGCGAACTTCCCCACCGCTACCCACGAGTTGAAGGAGTAGCGGCTGAGGAGGGCCTGCTGGTTTGAGACCCAGAGCTGTAGCGCCCCCGCCGAATAGACCTTGCGGCCCAGGAGGTCCATTCGTCTCGCCTCCTTCAACTTGGGCGCTGGGGCCTCTTGCCCATGGCGCTCCCTGTCATTCACCGACTGGACCACCAACGAGCAGGGTGTCGGGTGAACGTATAAGTATTCATAGCCCTTCGAGGGGGCCATGTACTTTCGCTCCACCCCTCGAGCGGTCGGAGGGATGGAGGCCGGTGACTGCCAGATGTTATTGGCATTGGCCTGGATTGTCTTTATAAAGGGCAGGGCCACTCTGGTGGGCGCATCGGCGGAAAGGATGCTCACCACCGGGTCCTCAATTTCAGACACCTCCTACGCTTGCAAGTCCAGGTTCTGTGCCACCCGGCGGAGGAGGTCTTGGTGTGCCCTAAGATCCAGCGGGGGAGGACTGGAGGACGAGGTACCCGCCACTGCCTCATCCGGAGAAGAGGACGAGGAAACCCCCGGCAACAAAGTGTCCACGGGGGAGTCCGTGTGGGGCTGCACCTCCGTCCCTGGAGGGTGCTCTGGGTCCTGGTGACTGGACCTGCCGTCTACTTCCGGGGAGTGAGGGGGTCTAGATACCGTCGCCTCTGGAGGTCTGCGTTCCCCCGTAGGGCGGGGGGTAATGTGTTGCGGACCCTGGGCTTGGGAATACGCCCATGGGGTCCAAAACCCCACTGTTGAGGCCCTCGCTCTTGCTCAGTGTCTGTCCTGGCCCATGGCATAGGCGCTGTCAGTCTGGGAAGAGACCGATGAATCCCTAGAAGGCCACGGAGGCGCTGAGCCTGATTGGTATACGACTCTGTGCGCCGAGACCGACGCTCCCCTTGGTGCCGAGGCTCAGTGCCGCGACCCACATTGGTGCCGGGATCGGGATCGGGAACGGCGTGATGACCGGTGCTGGGATCGGGATCGGGATCGGGAGCGATGTCGGTGCCGGGAGTGGGACCGCGACCTTCGATGAGCACGGTGCCGGGACGGCAGCGGAGACCGGGACCTGCCACCGGCGCGGTGCCGGGAGGTCGACCGGGATCGGGACCTAACACCGGTTCGGTGCCGGGAGGTCGACCGAGGAGCCGAACGCTGAGGTGAACGGCTCCTGGAGTCTCGGTGCCAGCGGTGAGATGAGCCCGACCGGGACCGTGCAGATGGCGATTGGTGCCGCGAGTATGACCGGTACCGCCTGGGAGAACGGTGCTGGGACTCCGAGCGGCGCCCCGAGTGAGAGCGTTCATGCCTCCGGGGTGATCAGTGCCGGGACTCAGGAGACAGCGCTCAAAGCATCGGTTTACCCCTGGAGGTTACCCGTCCCGGGGGTGCCGGCTGAGGCTGCGATGGCTCCGTCATTGCGATCAAGTCCTGAGCCGAGGCAAAGGTCTCCGGCGTAGACGGTACCCGTAGCTCGACCCCTGATCTTAAGGGGGAGCTAGGAGGGGCTGGACTCGACAGACCTTCTGGGCCCGGAGTCGACAGCAGCGCTGCAGGCGGTGCCACGGCCAGGGTAGGTGCCGGGCGCTCCACTCGGGCCTGCCTGGATGGTGTTGCAGACGCCGAGGGACGTGAGTCTGCTCCCGGTGCCGGAGATGGTCGGTGCCGGGGAGTCTTGCCGGTGCCGGCGCAGTCCGGTGCCGGAGTAGAACTGGCTGACTGCGCCGCTGGTGCCGGAGACAGAGCCGCTTCCATAAGGAGAGCGCGGAGTCTTTGGTCTCTCTCCTTCTTCGTGCGAGGCTTAAAAGCCTTGCAAATGCGGCACTTCTCGCTGATGTGCGATTCCCCCAGGCACTTAAGGCATGCGTTGTGGGGATCGCTCGTAGGCATCGGCTTCTTGCATGCTGAGCACTGCTTGAAGCCCGGCGAGCCAGGCATGGGCCCGGTGCCGGGTGCCGGGGAGGGCAACGGCCCACCCGCAAGCGATGTTAGACAACTATACACAAGATTCTAACTAACTACTATGCTAACAGTCTATCTACTACTTAACTATGAACTATTTACAAGTAAAAACGACGAACAAGTACAGGAGAGCTAGGGACGTGGAGGTCAGCAAGCTGCACTCCACAGTTCCAGCAACTGACACGGCGGTAAGAAGGAACTGAGGAGCGGGTGGGCCGGCAGGGGTATATATCTGGTGCCATACTGGTGCCACTCTAGGGGGCAACCTGCTGGCCCACTGGAGTTGCTAGGGTAAAAAGTTTCCGGCAGATGTGCACGCGCGGCACGTACACCTACCTGGAATGGATATGAGCAATCACTCGAAGAAGTATTGTTACCATTTCCATTAGACTTTCTCATTGTACAAATAGGGTTCAAGAGGCATACATATAGTCAAAATCTAAGGTGCAATCCAGGCAAGGCAAAGAAATCTTCTTTTCCTCTTGTTGAAGCATGTATTGCCTCTGGAAATGTGTGAAGCATGCGGATAGGGTTGCTTTAAATAATGCCACAACAGTGACCCGTCTTGCTCCATATTACCCATCTCTGAAGAAAGCAAATGCTCCTTTAGGGCTTGCTCCTATGCTCACTGAAGTCAATGGCAAAGCTCCCATTAACTTTAATTGTGCAGAAACTGAGTCTATGTCATAGTCACATCATTATTCAATATCACCATCAGTTGGTTGATGGATAAGTTTGAGGAGGCAGCTGTCGGTGGCTTTGAGCAGAGCACCGCCCTGCTTTGAGATTCAGCACACACACAAAAAAAGTGTCAGTTTGGTGAACTGATGTACTGGTTGGACAGGAACTAGCATTTTTTTTTAATATGGAGATATACCTATCTCATAGAACTGGAAGGGACACTGAAAGGTCATTAAGTCCAGCCCCCTGCCTTCACTAGCAGGACCGAGTACTGATTTTGCCCCAGATCCCTAGGCCCCCTCACGGACTGGCTCACAATGCTGGATTCAGCAGGCCAGTGCTCAAACAACTGAGCTATCCCTCCCCCCATGCATTAATCTGGTCATTAATACAGGCAAAGTTTAATCTCTGACCATGTACTGGGTTACAACAATTTTAGGGTTAACCTGTTTAGATGGGACACTGAGCACGTGGCAACTGTCAAGTAATAGGGAAGAGTAATACTGGAAATACTCCAAAGATATGAACCCTTCTACAACAGCAGCTACTGCCATGTCTGGGGACTTCAGTGACCTTTGTGGGGATGTTGTGACAAGCTTGCTACAAAGCTGTGGATCTACAGAATCATAGTTATACCAACTATAGCAATGAAACATAGCAGCTGATAAAGGCTAAAGAGCAGTGGATTGATGTTTTCAAATCTTATCTTTTTCAGCTGCTCCATATTAAGTAGCAGGACACAAATAATCTGTGAGGATATTTATAGCCAAACCCAGCAACTGTTTCAATCTGGACTGGCTTGGTTTTGACAGCTTTCTTGGCATGGACATATTATTCAGTTGGAAGACCAACAAATTAAGAAGTGTGTTTACCAAGGAATGCTACTACATGGCTGGTGATAATGTAGTTATCCAAATCCTTAATGTCCATAATTGTTAATCTTATTGTACTATAAACTGAATATCCAACCAGAGCACCTCAAGATCTAGCTACAGATCAAGCTGTGTGATGCTTGTTCTACAAGGAGTATATATTACACTGAGATTTGTCATGATGCTGCTGCTCTGTAGCTGTTTGTGAAACTGTGCAGAGTTTTTCCATTAAGAGTAAGCTGTCTGGCTGGTTCCATATATACACTGTCTGAGAGATGAGCCCATCAGATCTCAGTGAGGAAAAGGTTATAAATAGGTGGAGTTGGTGACTGGATGCAAGACTAATATATTCCTGCTGTGAGAGCTTCATTCCAGAACCTGTTCCACTATGGATCCAGACTATAGATTGTCTCATTGGAAGCTAAGGAGATGGCCCACTATTGACTCTGAAACTGGAATTGCTGCTGGCCATGAAGATCTTTGGGCTAGTTTTGCTTAGGAGAATCTGAGGACTTAGGAGGGGAACTATGGGACTGCCATTCTCCTCTGACTCTGAGTTCAAGTGACAGACACGTTTGATGCCATGCTGCAGAGACTGAGAAATCATTTTAGGGAAGTGTTTGGTGAGGAGCTTGTATGTGCCTGCACTAAGACATATCTTACAAGTGAAATTTATGGAACAGCAATAGGGCACGAAAGTTTGTCTGGGAAAACCCCAGTGGACTTAGTGTATAATAGTAGTTGAAGCAAAGTTTACATGAGTATTCCAAATGCTAGTTGAGGAGTGTCATAAACAGATGGTTAAGGGTTAATGTCTCTTTTACCTGCAAAGGGTTAAGAAGCTCAGTGAACCTGGCTGACACCTGACCAGAGGACCAATGGGGGGACAAGATACTTTCAAATCTCTGTGGAGGGAAGTCTTTGATGTGCTGTTTTTTTTGTTTGTTGTTTGCTCTTAGGGCTAAGAGGGACCAGACGTGCAACCAGGTCTTTCTCCACTCTTTCTGAAACAGTCTCTCATGTTCAAAATAGTAAGTACTAGCTAGAAAAGGCGAATTAGTCTTATGTTTGTTTACTTAACTTGTGAATGTGTATTTTGCTGGAAGGATTTTTTACTTCTGTTTGCCGAAACTCAGGCTAGCGGGGAGGGAGTCCCTCTAGGCTATATGAATCTGAATACCCTGTAAACATTCACCATCCTGATTTTACAGAGATAATTTTTACTTTTTTCTTTCTTTAATTAAAAGCTTTCCTTTTTAAGAACCTGATTGATTTTTTTCCCTTGTTTAAGACCCAAGGGGATTGGGTCTGAACTCATCAAGGATTGGTGGGGGAAAAAAGAGGGAGGAGGTTAATTCCTCTCTGTTTAAGATCCAAGGAATTTGGATCAGTGTAGCCTCTCAGGGTAACCCAGGGAGGGGAAAGTCTGGGAGGGGGAAAGGAGGGGGGATGGTTTATTTCTCCTGGTTTTAAGACCCAAGGGGTTTGGGTCATGGATTCCCTAGGGAAGGTTTTGGGGGAACAGAAAGTGTGCCAAACTCTATATTCTGGCTGGTGGCGGCGCTATCAGATCTAAGCTAGGAATTAAGCTTAGAAGTGTCCACGCAGGTCCCCACTTTTGGACGCTAAAGTTCAAACTGGGGGAAAAATACCTTGACAGGGAGATTTTTTTTATATAAACATATTTCCTTAAGAAATTGTTAGGCATTTTCTGTTGGCAGTTTAATGCCACATAATGCATTTAAACAAACAAACAAACAAAAGTCATGAAAAGCTAGGACCAGAGGTTCTCAAACTTCATTGCACCATTGCACCCTTCTGACAACAAAAATTACTACACGACCCTAAGAGGGCAAACTGAAGCCTGAGCCCTGCCGAGCCTTGGGCAAGGAGGACCAAAGCCACAGCCCCAGGGCATCAGCCCCACGCAGCTGGGTCTGTGACCTGAGCAGTGCTGCCCAGGTTCAAAGCCCTTGGGCTTCAGCTTCGGCCCCAGGAGCTGGGGCTTGAGATTTGACCCCAAGCGCTGGGCAGCTCTGGTGACCCCATTAAAATGGGGTTACAACCCAATTTGGAATCCCAACCCATGGTTTGAGAACTGCTGAGACCTTTGGCCTGCACTTCAGTAGAGAAGCAAGATGAGGGGCATTGAAAAGGGGGAATGTATGACAGTTATATAAAATATTACCTCAGTATCCCATACACAGGCACTTGGTTTTACATCTTGATTTTAGCTAGGGTCCACTGAGTTGCCACTAATAGTGCTGTTGCTGTAACTTCAGAGCAATATATTTGGATTTAGGTTAAAGTGGGCTGTGTGTGCTTGTAGTCTAAGTGCCAGTTCTTTAGATATGTGTTTTCAGAAACTGTGTGAAAGTTATATTTGTTTTAGCCAAGTAAATATTCATTTTTGATATCCCCATTAGAAACCACATCTATACTCAACTTCAGTTTGGTAGAGTTTCAGCATTTTATTTGTAGTTTACAAAAGGTAACCTTCATGACTATGTGAATTTTGTTTAGGAATTTGTCAAGCAACCATAAATCAGGATTTTATTTTCATACATTACAGCTCATCTTATACCTTCAAATAATCCTTATAACTAAACAATTAACTTCCTCACAACGCGCCTCTGACTGTACATTTGTCCCTGAAGGTTCTAAAGGTTTTATAGTGTATACCTCAACAATGGGTTTACTATAATCCTACAGTGAACACCTTTTAGAAAAAATCAATCTAACATCTTAAATACACTAACATGTTTCATTAACCAATCCCATAGTTTTTCTTGAACCATAACCAAGTAGATTATTTATTTTACTGCCAGTAACTTCAAAGACATAGAAGAGTAGATCTTGTCTGTTAATTCAGCTTGTGCAGAAAACTGCCTTGTACAACAGAAAGCACTCTTGTGAATTTTAATTAATTTAGTGTGCTGTACTACCTGAAGACTAATACTATTATAGTTATATGTGGAAGGACAATCAATCAATCTGTGTTCTTAATGAGGAGGAGTTGAGCTCTGGAACCTTTTTGCAGCAGGAGATGAGCTCAGGCATTCCTGAATTAAAGAAGATGTCTTAATGTTTCACTTGAGCAAAGTAAGAAATGAAATGGCAACTGAAAGCAAGTCCTACCAGTGAGAAGGAAGAAAGGAAATGCAGCAGAAAGTTCATGTGCATTTCTTCCATTAAAATCTCCCTACTTAGAGCAATGTAATCAATCTTAGCATTATCACATTCACTTTACATTTACCCTTACGCTGATTTTGAAATGGAATCACTGTCATATAAGGTCACCAGGCAGAATTACAATGACTTTTCTGCTAGCTCATGCATTATATTTATATTATAGTGCACAATCTTCAATTCTTTTCTTTTTATGTACTTATTTTGGCTTGGCAATGACCAATACACAGCTAGTCCTAACTGTACCATACACCTTGCATTCTCCCGAGGCAGGGTTTCTATTACCAAGCATTAACTTCCTTCTCATATTCTGTCTATAAGTGGCTCTATAGCACTATGCATATGTATCTGGCATCATCTTATCAGCCTTTGATATATTCTTATGTCATATTCTGTATCTTAATTCATAGTGATGTGATTCTGTTGCGGTATTATTCTTATTTTGCTAGATGAAATAGATATTTGTAACATTTTCTTTACTGGAAGTTTTGCAGAGCCTCATTTTATTACAGAAATGGCATTTGGAAAAATTGATTTTGAAATTAGCTTTTATAAAATAATCTGCAGATATTTCAATTTAGCTTATTTTGCTTTCTTAACAAAATTGAAGCTCAGAGGAGAGTCAAATTTCAGCATGTCTACCACTTCTGATGCCAAATCATGAAGTGATCAGAAAACTCAAAAATGGAGCTTGCTGGATTAAGCTGCTTCAATACATTAAACATTGCACACTCAGACTAAGTACTACAAGTCAAATAAACAGATGGTGTAAATCAGCATTGTTCCATTGACTGCAGTATGCCAAACTCTGCCCTCATGAATGCAGAACTGCCAACCCCACACATTTTTAAAAAGCAGGTATTGGGTCCCCCCAAAATTGTGGATTGGTTTAAAAATGAATCTAAAAGCTGTTGTTTTTTAAATTCTAATTTAGTTTTCCTTCCGGTGTCATAGCACTCAGAGTTCACAGATTAAAATTTTTTTTCTACGAGTGAGGGGGCTAAATTCTATTCACATTCATGCAGGTGTGGCTTACCAAATACTGTAACAAGAGAATTATGTTTTCATTATTAGAATCAGCAAATGTGCATTAGCAGACACATGCCAAGTTTTCAGATACAGGTGTCTACAGTTTGGCTTTTACATCGTTATGTAGTCATGTACATATAGAACATGATTTTCATGTGTTGAATCACCACAAAACCCACTGAAGTCAAAATAAATTGGAAGGCACTAAACACCTTTGAAAGTGATGTTACTTGTACTCAGGTACTGAAATTGGTTTTAAGAGCTGAACTTTAGGTACCCATGTTGGAAAATTTTGCCTCACTTATCACAGAACATGGAATTCTGCAAATTACAGTTCTCAGATGTCAAACTTGGCCAACTTCCTTCCACACTGCTATCTGAAAGAAGCAGAATGTTCTTGGTTCTTTTGTAAGTGAAAGTTTAAAAATTATCATTTTTGTACAGTTCAGTGGCATTTCATTGATCTAGAAATCAATAGTAAACCTTCTTAAGCCTATGTATTTCAAATTTGGTTCACAAGATACCACAGTACTAATTTTCTTCTGATGTTCATGGATTATAACTCATTTGAAACTGAACTTCTAAAAATAATCAGAATTCACCCATTTGTCATTACCCTCCCATCTATCTCTCACTATGTCCCCCACTACTGTTTCTTAGGAGAGTATAACATTTCAAAAATGTAGGCATACTGTAAAAATATAGTCTTCAAACATGCTAAAGGCTGTTATAAAGAGGAGAGTGATCAATTGTTTGCCATATGCACTGAAGGTAGGACAAAAATTAAATGGTTTAATCTGCAGCAAGGGAGATTAAAATTGGACATTTGTAAAAACTTTCTAACTATAAAGTATAGTTAGTTAAGCACTGAAATAGGCTTCCAAGGATGGTTGTGGAATCCCCATCACTGGAGATTTTTAAGAACAAGTTAGACAAACACCTGTTAGGGATGGTCTGAGTCAGAGATCGTCAACCTTTGGCCCACGGTCCACCAGGGTAAGCACCCTAGCAGGCCGGGCCGGTTTGTTTACCTGCCACATCCACAGGTTTGGCCAATCGCAGCTCCCACTGGCCACGGGTCGCCGTTCCAGGCCAATGGGGGCTGCGGGAAGCGGTGTGGGCCAAGGGATGTGCTGGCTGCCACTTCTCACAGCCCCTATTGGCCTGGAGCAGCAAACCGTGGCCAGTGGGAGCCGCAATCGGACGAACTGGTGGACACGGCAGGTAAACAAACTTGCCTGTCTCATGAGGGTGCTTACCCTGGTGGGTCGCGTGCCAAAGGTTGCCGATCCATGCTCTGAGTATATTTGGTCTCACTTCAGTGCTGGGAGTTGGACTAGATGTTCTCTAGAGGTCCCTTTCTGTTCTATGTTTCTATGATTTTAAGTAGGGCTGTTGATAAATTGAAGTTAACTCCCGTGATTAACTAAAAAAAATTAATTGTGATTAATCACAGTTTGAATCACGCACATGATACAGTTGTGCAGTGATCTGGAATCCTACTTTCACATCTCCAACTCAAGGAATATTTTCAACATACCACACTGAACAGCACACTGAACAGCACACTGACCCACAGGAACCCTCTTATCAACACTACTAGAAAAAGAATTCTGCATGGACTCCTCTTGATGGTCAAAATGAAAGACTGAACTTCTACATAGATTGCTTCTACAGATGTGTACAGACTGAAATTGTGAACAAACAGCATCACTTGCCTCATAATCTCAGCCGTACAGAATGCAACACCATTCACAGGCTCAGAAACAACTCTGGCATTATAATCAAAGGGACAGAGGAGGTGCTGTAGTCATCATGAACAGGTCAGATTACACTGCTCTACAGTCAAAATGCTTCCCCTCTGATAAAAGAAATAGTATTTTTCAATTCACCTCATACAAGTACTGTAGTGCAATCTATTTATCATGAAAGTGCAACTTACAAATGTAGATTTTTTTTGTTACACAACTGAATTCAAAACCAAACAACGTAAAACTTTAGACCCTAAAAGTCCACTCAGTCCTCCTTCTTGTTCAGCTAATTGTTAAGAGAAACAAATGTATTTACATTTGCAGGAGATAATTTTCCCCACTTCTTATTTACAATGTCAGCTGAAAGTGATAACAGGCATTTGCATGGCACTTTTGTAGCCAACATTGCAAGGTATTTATGTGCCAGATATGCTAAACTTTCATATGCCCCTTCATGCTTTGGCCACCATCCCAGAGGACATGCTTCCATGCTGATGATGCTCATTAACAAAACAATGCGTTAGTTACTTAGTAACTGAACTCCTTGAGGGAGAATTGTATTTCATCTGCTCTGTGTTTTACCTGCATTCTGAAATATATTTCATGTTATAGCAATCTCGGATGATGATCATACCCATATCGTTTGTTTTAAGAACACTTTCACTGCAGATTTGACAAAACACAAAGAAGGTACCAATGTGAGATTTCTAAAGATAGCTTCAGCATTTGACCCAAGGTTTAAGGATCTGAAGTACTTTCCAAAATCTGAGAGGGATGAGGTGTGGAGCATGCTTTCAAAAGTCTTAAAAGAGCAACACTCTTGTGCAGAAGCTACAGAACCCAAACCATCAAAAAAAGAAAATCAACCTCATAGACTCATAGACTCCAGGACTGGAAGGGACCTCGAGAGGTCATCGAGTCCAGTCCCCTGCCCTCATGGCAGGACCAAATATTGTCTAGACCATCCCTAACAGACATTTATCTAACCTACTCTTAAATATCTCCAGAGATGGAGATTCCACAACTTTCCTAGGCAATCTATTCCAGTGTTTAACTACCCTGACAGTTAGGAACTTTTTCCTAATGTCCAACCTAAATCTCCCTTGCTGCAGTTTAAGCCCATTGCTTTTTGTTCTATCATTGGAGGCTAAGGTGAACAAGTTTTCTCCCTCCTCCTGATGACACTCTTTTAGATACCTGAAAACTGCTATCATGTCCCCTCTCAGTCTTCTCTTTTCCAAACTAAACAAACCCAATTCCTTCAGCCTTCCTTCATAGGTCATGTTCTCAAGACCTTTAATCATTCTTGTTGCTCTTCTCTGGACCCTCTCCAATTTCTCCACATCTTTCTTGAAATGCGATGCCCAGAACTGGACACAATACTCCAGCTGAGGCCTGACCAGCGCAGAGTAAAGCGGAAGAATGACTTCTCGTGTCTTGTTTACAACACACCTGTTAATGCATCCCAGAATCATGTTTGCTTTTTTTGCAACAGTATCACACTGTTGACTCATATTAAGCTTGTGGTCTACTATGAGCCCTAGATCTCTTTCTGCCATACTCCTTCCTAGACAGTCTCTTCCCATTCTGTATGTGTGAAACTGATTGTTCCTTCCTAAGTGGAGCACTTTGCATTTATCTTTATTGAACTTCATCCTGTTTACCTCAGACCATTTCTCCAATTTGTCCAGATCATTTTGAATTTTGACCCTGTCCTCCAAAGCAGTTGCAATCCCTCCCAGTTTGGTATCATCCGCAAACTTAATAAGCGTACTTTCTATGCCAACATCTAAATCGTTGATGAAGATATTGAACAGAACCGGTCCCAAAACAGACCCCTGCGGAACCCCACTTATTATACCTTTCCAGCAGGATTGGGAGCCATTAACAACTACTCTCTGAGTACGGTTATCCAGCCAGTTATGCACCCACCTTATAGTAGCCCCATCTAAATTGTACTTTCCTAGTTTATCTATAAGAATATCATGCGAGACTGTATCAAATGCCTTACTAAAGTCTAGGTATATCACATCCACCGCTTCTCCCTTATCCACAAGGCTCGTTATCCTATCAAAGAACGCTATCAGATTAGTTTGACACGATTTGTTCTTTACAAATCCATGCTGGCTATTCCCTATCACCTTACCACCTTCCAAGTGTTTGCAGATGATTTCTTTAATTACCTGCTCCATTATCTTCCCTGGCACAGAAGTTAAACTAACTGGTCTGTAGTTTCCTGGGTTGTTTTTATTTCCCTTTTTATAGATGGGCACTATATTTGCCCCCTTCCAGTCTTCTGGAATCTCCCCCGTCTCCCATGATTTCCCAAAGATAATAGCTAGAGGCTCAGATACCTCTTCTATTAACTCCTTGAGTATTCTAGGATGCATTTCATCAGGCCCTGGTGACTTGCAGGCATCTAACTTTTCTAAGTGATTTTTAACTTGCTCTTTTTTTATTTTCTCTTCTAAACCTACCCTCTTCCCGTAAGCATTCACTATACTAGACATTCCTTCAGACTTCTCAGTGAAGACCGAAACAAAGAAGTCATTAAGCATCTCTGCCATTTCCAAGTCTCCCATTACTGTTTCCTCCTCCTCACTGAGCAGTGGGCCTACTCTGTCTTTGGTCTTCCTCTTGCTTCTAATGTATTAATAAAAAGTCTTCTTGTTTCCCTTTATTCCCATAGCTAGTTTGAGTTCATTTTGTGCCTTTGCCTTTCTAATCTTGCCTCTGCATTCCTGTGTTATTTGCCTATATTCATCCTTTGTAATCTGACCTAGTTTCCATTTTTTATATGACGCCTTTTTATTTTGTAGGTCACGCAAGATCTCATGGTTAAGCCAAGGTGGTCTTTTGCCACATTTTCTATCTTTCCTAACCATCGGAATAACTTGCTTTTGAGCCCTTAATAGTGTCCCTTTGAAAAACTGCCAACTTTCCTCAATTGTTTTTCCCCTCAGTCTTGATCCCCATGGGACCTTATCTATCAGCTCTCTGAGCTTACCAAAATACGCCTTCCTGAAATCCATTGTCTCTATTCTGCTGTACTCCCTTCTACCCTTCCTTAGAATTGCAAATTCTATGATTTCATGATCACTTTCACACAAGCTTCCTTCTACTTTCAAATTCTCAACAAGTTCCTCCCTATTTGTTAAAATCAAGTCTAGAACAGCTTTTCCCCTAGTAGCTTTTTCATCTTTCTGAAATAAAAAGTTGTCTGCAATGCAGTCCAGGAACTTATTGGATAGTCTGTGCCCCGCGGTGTTATTTTCCCAACATATATCTGGATAGTTGAAGTCCCCCATCACCACCAAATCTTGGGCTTTGGATGATTTTGTTAGTTGTTTGAAAAAAGCCTCATCCACCTCTTCCACTTGATTAGGTGGCCTGTAGTAGACTCCCAGCACGACATCACCCGTGTTTTTTACCCCTTTTAGCCTAACCCAGAGACTCTCAACACTTCCGTCTCCTATGTCCATCTCCACCTCAGTCCAAGTGTGTACATTTTTAATATATAAGGCAACACCTCCTCCCTTTTTCCCTTATCTATCCTTCCTGAGCAAACTATACCCATCCACACCAACATTCCAGTCGTGTGTATTATCCCACCAAGTTTCAGTAATGCCAACAATGTCATAGTTGTATTTATTTATTAGCACTTCCAGTTCTTCCTGCTTATTACCCATACTTCTTGCATTTGTATATAGGCATCTAAGATACTGGTTTGATCTTGCCTCCCAGCTTTGCCCTGACCCTCCTTCCTCTCTGCCATTATAGCCCGTGCTCCCTCCTATTTCCAACCCATCTCCCAGGTCTTGTTCCCCACTTACCTGTGGGGTTTGCTCACCTGTCCCCGTCGAACCTAGTTTAAAGCCCCCCTTACTAAGTTAGCCAGTCTGTGCGCAAATAAGGCCTTTCCCCTCTTCGAAAGGTGAACGCCATCTGTGCCTAGCAGTCCTTCCTCGAATAGCATCCTGTGGTCGAGGAAGCCAAAGCCCTCCTGGCGACACCATCTTCGCAGCCAGGCATTCACCTCCACGATACATCTGTCTCTGCCCAGACCCCTACCTTCAACAGGAAGAATCGAAGAGAATACCACCTACGCTCCAAACTCCTTAACCCATACTCCAAGAGCCCTGTAGTCACTCTTGATCTGCTCAGTGTCACACCTCGCAGTATCATTTGTGCCCACATGGATGAGTAGCATGGGGTAGTAGTCAGAAGGCCGGATAATCCTCGACAATGCCTCTGTAACATCTCGGATACGGGCCCCTGGCAGGCAGCATACCTCCCGGGATGAACGGTCAGGGCGACAGATGGGTGTCTCTGTCCCCCTCAGCAGAGAGTCTCCAACCACCACTACCCTACGTTTCTTATCAGTGGTGGCAGCAGACCTCACAGCCTTAGGGGTATGAGGCTTCACCTCCTTAACTGTTGGGGGTGATTCCTTCTCTCCTGTATCAAGAAGAGCATAACGGTTATCTTTTACCACAGCAGGAGGGTTCGCAGCAGCGGTGGAGCACTGCCTGCTGCTAGAAGTAACCAGCTGGCTGTGTCTACCCTGAGCCTCCTCCTCCACTGGTCTGTCAGATACACCCTGAGGCATCTCCTCCTCCACTGGTGTGTCGGTAGTCCTGTGAACTGGGACAGCTACGTCAGCTGTCTCCACATGGATACTGTCCAGGAATTGCTCATGGATATGGATGTTCCTCAGCCTAGCCACCTCCTCCTGTAGCTCTCCCACCTGCTGCCTGAGAGATTCCACCAGTAGGCACCTTTCACATTGGATGCCACCCCCAGCTTGGATATCAGTAAGTGGAAATTGCAAATTACAGTCTTTGCAAGCCCACACCAGAATCTGGGTAAAAGCATCCATGCTTTGGTGTTCTGTCTGGCTACAGGCGCAGGTGGAGGAGACAGAAGCAGTGCTGGCACAGGTGTTGCGGGTCCTCCTCACCATTGTAAGCCTCCCTCTGTCAAACTCTCTCAAATTCCCTTCTGCAGCTCCCTGTCCGCTCTGCTCTGCCCACAGATGCTGTATGTGCTCCTCCTTCACCTGGAGAACTCCCTTGCAAAACTCCCTGTTAGCAGCTCCTGTTCGCTAACCTGGTGGCATCTGACTCAGGTAATGAAAACGAACATGCATTAGTCCACACTGCTTTGGATTATTATCAAGCAGAACCCGTCATCAGCTGGATGCACTTCCTCTGGAATGGTGGTTGAAGCATGAAGCGATATATTCATCTTTAGCGCATCTGGCACGTAAATATCTTGTGACACAGGCTACAACAGTGCCATAAGAACACCTGTTCTCACTTTCAGGTGACATTGTAAACAAGAAGATGGCAGCATTATTTTCTCCAAATGTAAATAAACTTGTTTGAGTGACTGATTGAACCAGAAGTAGGACTGAGTGGACTTGTAGGCTCTAAAGTTTTATATTGTTTTGGTTTTGAATGTATTTTTGTACATAATTCTATGTTTGTAAGTACAACTTTCATGATAAAGAGATTGCACCACTGTACTTGTATTAGGTGAATTGAAAAATACTATATTTTTGTTTTTTACAGTGCAAATATTTGTAATAAAAATAAATATAAAGTGAGAACTGTACACTTTGTATTCTGTGTTGTAACTGAAATCAATATATTTGAAAATGTATAAAACATCCAAAAATATTTAAATAATAGTATTCTATTATTGTTTAACAGTGTGATTGTCATAAACAGATAGCTAAGGGTTAATGTCTCTTTCACCTGAAGCACCTGACCAGAGGACCAATCAGGAAACCGGATTTTTTCAACTTTGGGTGGAGGGAAGTTTGTGTCTGAGGTCTTTGTTTTCTGTCTGCCTGCTTTCTCTGAGCTTTGGAGAAGTAGTTTCTACTTTCTAGTCTTCTGTTTCTAAGTGTAAGGACAAAGAGATCAGATAGTAAGTTATATGGTTTCTTTTCTTTGGTAGTTGCATGAATATAAGTGCTGGAGTGCTTTGATTTGTATTCTTTTTGAATAAGGCTTTTTATTCAATATTCTTTTAAGCAATTGACCCTGTATTTCGTCACCTTAATACAGAGAGACCATTTGTATGTATTTTTCTTTCTTTTTATATAAAGCTTTCTTTTAAGACCTGTTGGAGTTTTTCCTTACTTCAGGGAAATTGAGTCTATACTCACCAGGGAATTGGTGGGAGGAAGAAATCAGGGGGAGATCTGTGTGTGTTGAATTTGCTAGCCTGATTTTACATTTCCTCTGGGTGAAGAGGAAAGTGCTTTTTGTTTCCAGGACTGGGAACGGAGAGGGGGAGTCACTCTGTTTGGATTCACAGAGCTTGTGTCTGTGTATCTCTCCAGGAGCACCTGGAGGAGGGAAGGGAAAAAGGATTATTTCCCTTTGTTGTGAGACTCAAGGGATTTGGGTCTTGGGGTCCCCAGGGAAGGTTTTTCAGGGGGACCAGAGTGCCCCAAAACACTCTAATTTTTTGGGTGGTGGCAGCAAGTACCAGGTCCAAGCTGGTAACTAAGCTTGGAGGTTTTTCATGCTAACCCCCATATTTTGGACGCTAAGGTCCAAATCTGGGACTAAGGTTATGACAGTGATTAATCATGATTAATTTTTTAATTGCTTGATATCCCTAATTCTAAGACATTTCCAGTAAATTGTATATTTCTACAATGTTGTTTCTTGTACATACAAGCACAGGAATTGCCATTCTGAATCAGACCAATGGTTCAAGTAGTCAGGCATCCTGTCTGCGGCAGTACCAAATATTGCAAAATAATACACAATTATGCAAAAATATGACTAAGGGGAAGTTTCTCCATAGACCAAATAGGGTGAGATCCAAGTACCATGAAATATAGTCGGAGTATTTCCATTAACTTCAATGGTAGCTGGATCAGGCCCTTAGTGACTGGTTTATGTTCTTAAGCACGAAGGTTGGTATCCCATTAAAATATGAGTGTGTTTACTCTCTCGTGCATATATTTCACACAAACACCATTTTAGGCATACATACATCTTTAAATGATTGCAAAATGTGCATATTCTGTGTACCTTTTGACCCATTGCACAGTCAATTTGCTTAAATAGTTAAAAAGGTTAACCCAATGTTTAAAGATATTAAGAAAATGTATGTCAATGTCAGCCTAAACATTTTGAATGACAGAGCCATACATGAGAGAATATGGGTTATAATGGAAAAAATGCTATCTTACACTCTTAACTACAGTCTGACTACTAGAGCAAAGACATGCATCTTTGTGCATTGTATTTGTGTAAGGAAAATAAAATCAAACATTCTTGCTTGGCTCCTATTGTCTAAATTGCTCTAGTCTCCATAGACTTTTACAGATAACATATACACATGCAGTACTCTAAACAAACAGAAATGGCAAGGAGCCGAGCAGGCTTTCAACTGACTAATTTGCTATAATAGCTCAACTGGAACATAAAAAACATAAAAAGCAAACAAACAAAACCCCTCAGGAAAAAAATCATGCATCAAATGTTTAATCAACTGAAAAAGGTTTAACAAAATGTTATCATTTAAAACTCCTTTAACAATGCAACATACAAATAAGAGAAAATATTCACTGAACACCCACTTTTTAACAGCCTGCACTAAATAATGACTCTGTGGGATAGGACTTTGCTAATTCAAAGCAACACATACATTAAAAAGTAAATCCTGCTGCTTTTCTTAGAGGGTCTCCTGGCAGCAGAACCAGTACAGTTCTATTAGAAAAACTGGGCATATGGTTTGGGGGACCATGCAAGGGCACACAACTACTCTGAAGAAAATTAGCTCTACTCTGGGTTCCTGCATGGTCTGCAAAGCGCATGAGGTCTGTGAAGAACTACACAGAGGAAGCCAATTTTCAGTACTCAACAAAAACAAGCTTTATTGATCCTACAAACCCCAGAACAATGTTACTTAATCTTGAGTACTATCTACTGGTGCCCTATTAATTAACTACATATACACAGACAGTGAGTGCATTCTCATAGCAGGCATTAGAGCTGACTATAGTATCAGGGACTGCTGTAGCCTCAGGATAGCCCTAGCAATAGTGAAGTAGCTCTGCAGTAACTTCACAGTGAAGAAGAGAAGTCCTTCACTCTTTTCCCTAATTTTTGGGTATATCCCTTGTACACCAAAAGCTCCCACTGATCTCTGCGGGAGTTCTGGAAACACAAGTACTGCAGAGTCAGGCCCTGGGCCTCCTTATATGAATAGTGAAAACAGATACCAAGAGCCATTTTGATATATTACACACAGAATGCTCTGAGGCTTAAATGAAAGCCACTTTAGTTCAGGAAATCCAAACAAAGGGCTCTTTAAAAAGATTGGGGTGGGGTGGGGGAGGGAGGGAAAGAGAGAAGAAAAAGAACAAATTAAAGAAAAAGAAAAAGAATGGGCCGGCAACACATACTTGTCTGCCCTGATGTAAATCTAGCTTGAGGGTGTCACCCAAGAACAAAAATATATGTTTGAGATACAAATACATAGCAAATATTTATAACTTCAGATACAAAGTTGATACAAGCATATAAACGAGATAATCATACTTCACGATTCATAACTTTTCTATTGATACCCTACATGACATACTTTGTATAAGATTTATTGCAACTTTGTACCAGTGGTGATTGTATTAGTGTAACTAGTCATTTTTATACAGCATCACACCTATTTTCAGTTCTTCTTTTCTATTTTTGGTCTTCTTTTCATGTCCATTTTTTTAAATTTTAGCTTAGGGCTGGTCTACACAGGGAATTTACATTGGCATAGTTACATCTCTTAGTTGTGTGAAAAATCCACACCCCAAAGAGAAGTAGCTATGCCAACATAACCCCTGGTGTGGGCAGTGCTAGGTCGATGGAAAAATTCTTCCGTCCACCTAGCTACTGCATACTAAGGACAGATTAACTATGCTGATGGAAGAACCCCTCCCATCAGTGTAGTTTGTGTCTACACTGAAATGCTACAGTAGCACAACTGCAGCTGTAGTGTTTTACTTGTAGACATAACCAGGGAACAGAAGAGTAAAGTATCTTCTTCTTTGTAAGATTTGCACATTACCGTCCTACAAATTACTGCATAATATGTTTCTGTTCTCACATTGCCCTAAAAATATTCTGCCCCAGAAATAGCTCAGTTCAGGAGCCTTTGTGGGGAACTTTACAGTAACAAGCTGTCATTCACTGTAGTAGTTATATATGTTAAAGACTTTTATGACACCACTGATAAGCTGTAATGATGATAACGTATCATTCATGTATCAATAGCCAACATAAACCAGCAATAAAAAGGATCATAAAAAGACAAATTGGCAATTTTGCTGTTCATATGCCTGCAAAGGCCCTCACTAAATACTTATATCAGTGCAAGTAAACTAAGTGGTTTCATTCACCAGCCTATGGCCCGTGGGGTTCAAATCTTTCAATCACCAGTGCTAATGTGTTGGTTGGCTTTATCCTGGTCCCTATCCATGCACATCACAAACATTTAACATGATTTGCTACTACTGAGTGCCAAGGAAAGAGGGGAAATTTTAGGTATCATAAGACTAACATGCAACCCATAAAAAATAAAGTCCACACACATATACACTTTAAGATAAAGCATCTTTAATCTTTAATAGGTATTGAATAAGTAGGCCTACTATCATTCATTATCTGTATTATGCCTAGATGCCCAACCAAGTTCTAAGTCATTTTGTGTTAGACAAGGGGTCAGCAACCTCTGGCACGTGGCTCGCCAGGGTAAGCAGTCTGGCGGGCTGAGCCAGTTTGTTTACCTGCCATGTCGGTAGATTCAGGATTCGGCGGATCGCAGCTCCCACTGGCCAAGGGGGGAGGGGTGGGAAGCGGCGTGGGCGAGGGATGTGCTGGCAGCAGCTTCCCGCCACCCCCATTGGCTTGGGATGGTGAACCAAGGCCAGTGGGAGCTGCGATCGGCCGAATCTGCTGACACGGCAGGTAAACAAACTGGCCCAGCTTACCCTGGCGAGCCGCTGTACATGCACTTAGTAACAAACAATTGTGCTAAATAGAATTTTACAGAAATTTTTCTAGAGTGTTAGAGAATGTAATATGTTATTATTCTCTTTCTATAGTTTATTAGATAATACTTAGTCCTGCCTCGAGTGCAGGGGACTGGACTAGATGACCTCTGAAGGTCCCTTCCAGTCCTACAAGTCTATGATTTTTTTTAAAAATCCTATAAAATTCTATAGCAGGGACCTTTCTCTATAATTCTGTAGGAGGTTTAAATAACAATAAAAATCCAATGGAAAGGTTCTCATTTTATTAATTACTACAGGATTCTTCCAGGACCGGCGCTAGGGTTTCTCCTGCCCTAGGCGCACGGCCTTTTCGCTGCCCCCTGTGCTGATCCCGCAGCTCTGGTGGAGCTGCCGCAGTCACTCCTGTAGAGGGTCCATTGGTCTGTGGCTTTGGTGGAGCTGCCGCAGGCATGCCTACGGGAGGTCCACCGGAGCCAGGCGAGCAGCCGACCGTCCGCAGGCATGACTGCGGCAGCTTCACCAGAGCCGCGGACCAATGGACTCTCCGCAGGCACGACTGCGGCAGGTCAACCGGAGCCGCCTGCCCCCCCCCGGCAAAATGCTGCCCCTCGAATAATCCTGGTGCCCTAGGCGATTGCCTACGCTGCCTAAATGGTAGCGCCAGCCCTGGATTCTTCCGCAAAGGATTATGTACCCTTGAAAGGTAAGGGCAAATATTTACATATTGAGATATAGACAACAGAAGATCTTTGCTATATAACAAAATTAGTATTGTTAAGCCATACTCTGTCAAGATTCAGGTGCTTTATAACATGACAGTAATACTTGTTGTTCTTACAAGTGGTTTACCACTTTTGTTACTACCAAAGTCTATGGGAACAGGAGTATAATGCCTCTCCATTCCCTTCATAGGAAGCAATATTATGGAAAAGATATACTAAGGCTGGAAATTTAACTTTTCCATGTCAGTTATTTCCAATGCAGGACTTCTAAAAGTGACTTTTACAAGTGTAGTTGCTTAGCAAATCCATGTTGTGAAGATAACTTGTGTGTATGTGATCTATAATTCACACATATCTTTACTAAACCTGTTTTCTGTTATAAAACTGAATTTAGATCTGAATTAAACATTCAGCTGCATTATCACTTGGGAACTCATCATGTTGTGCTTGATTAGATCAATGATTGACATATAAATACACTATTCAGAGATTTAATTCTTCTTATGGTGGATTTCTTCTGTATCCCACCACATACATTTTGGTGATACACATTCAGTTTTCATACTACTGGGATGTATGCTACAGGCATACCAGATATAAAGCAGCAGAATTAACAGATTGGCAGCTTGAATCCAAAGTGGTACTTCCACATGTTAGCCCAACAGCTGCCTGCTGTTAAGATTCAGCTTGCAAAAGGACTTTGTGAGAATTTTAAACATTATCTTTCCCTCATTTAAGAAGGTAGTTTCCTCAGCTGAAAAAAAAAAATTCTTAGGGATTTTTTTTTCTGAAATAAAAAGGTTCCAAGCACGTCTCATAAATAAAATATATCAATTCCATGTAAAATGCCTCAGATAGAACATTCAGCTTAGTAGCAGAGGCTTTCACAATTTTATATTTTATTTCCTGTAATGGTTACAAGCAGTTTTTGCTTTCTTTTCTATATTTGAATGGCGTATTTCATTTCATATATCCTTGGCTTGCTATCCAATACTGTAATTCAGTTAGAAGAAAAAGCTTATTATTTGAAAATGTCAACTAGCCAAAAGATATTTGGAAGTCTGTGAATATAAACATTTTCAACATTTGCTTAAAGCCATCTGAAATTAATGCTCTTCTCTGCCTCTCCCCATCTAAATAAATAAAAGGCATCATTCTAGACGCCTATTTAAGCAGAAATTACCTTAAATGTATGAGTTCTTTGGAGAATATTGGCCTACAATGCATGTAAATAACACCCATTCATGTTACTGCAATTGCACAGGAGCAGATTGCTTTATCCGACTGTTGGTATTCAGTATATTAACAGTTATGTTAGACTTTGAGTTTTTATTATTTATTCTGATAACAAATAAATTTTATGAGATTCATTCATATGCATGAAGTTCTTCTATGTGTCTCTTCATACAGGGAACACTGATTTTAGTTCTCTTTAAATAATGACAGTGCCTAGAATTGTTTGGCTTAAACTTTGCTTCTCAAAGCATTAGATCTAGACGTTTTGGCAACGGTCACGGATTCTGAGGAAAGTTATAAAATGATTATTCTATCAAATAATTAATTCTCCATATTTTAACAATGAAACCTGGATGAATGGCTGAGATAAATATTCAGCCAGCTGGAAGACCTCAAGTGTGAGTAATTTGTACCTATACTTAAAGAGTTCAGTTGCAATCGCTATCATTTTTCCCCTGTCATAAACAGATAGCTAAGGGTTAATGTCTCTTTCACCTGAAGCACCTGACCAGAGGACCAATCAGGAAACCGGATTTTTTCAACTCTGGGTGGAGGGAAGTTTGTGTCTGAGTCTGTTGTCTGTCTGCCTGCTTTCTCTGAGCTTTGGAGAAGTAGTTTCTGTTTTCTCATCTTCTGTTTCTAAGTGTAAGGACAAAGAGATCAGATAGTAAGTTATATGGTTTCTTTTCTTTGGTATTTGCATGAATATAAGTGCTGGAGTGCTTTGATTTGTATTCTTTTTGAATAAGGCTGTTTATTCAATATTTCTTCTAAGCAATTGACCCTGTATTTTGTCACCTTAATACAGAGAGACCATTTGTATGTATTTTCTTTCTTTTTATATAAAGCTTTCTTTTTGAGACCTGTTGGAGTTTTCTTTTCTGGGAAATTTCAGGGAAATTGAATCTGTACTCACCAGGGAATTGGTGGGAGGAAGAAATCAGGGGGAAATCTGTGTGTGTTGGATTTGCTAGCCTGATTTTGCATTCCCTCTGGGTGAAGAGGAAAGTGCTTTTGTTTCCAGGACTGGGAACGGAGAGGGGGAGTCACTCTGTTTGGATTCACAGAGCTTGTGTCTGTGTATCTCTCCAGGAGCACCTGGAGGGGGGAAGGGAAAAAGGATTATTTCCCTTTGTTGTGAGACTCAAGGGATTTGGGTCTTGGGGTCCCCAGGGAAGGTTTTTCAGGGGGATCAGAGTGCCCCAAAACACTCTAATTTTTTGGGTGGTGGCAGCAAGTACCAGTTCCAAGCTGGTAGCTAAGCTTGGAGGTTTTCATGCTAACCCCCATATTTTGGACACTAAGGTCCAAATCTGGGACTAAAGTTATGACATGGTGTGCAGCGGTTACGGGATAGACAGAATCCAGAAGCCAGTAGGAATATTATATTTTTCTTTTCTCTGCTAAGGGCTTTTTAGCAGAGAGAAACAGTTTGGTTTTAAAAGGGAACCAGAGAGAATTTTTTTTTCTTCTGCTCTCTCTGGCAGTTTGTGGCTTGCATAATAGCTTGGTTTTTAAAACTTTGTTCTCAAAACATTATATTCCAGATTTAATGAGATCTCCTTCTGATAAGAGGATATGAAAATATACCCCGAAGTCTGGACATTGTAGGCCATTTTCTGCTATGGCCTGGAAGAAAGAAAAACACATCCTCCTTCTCCCATCCAAAACCTTTAGAGTTCAGTCACATCCTACTGAAGAAAAAACACCTGAAGTGCTCCGTAGGGAAGCAATGTTGATGACCCTCTCATTGAGACCCCAACATAATGTTAATTAGAGCATGTGGCTTTCCTGCTGCAAGATAGAGGACAGACTCTGTAGACTAACCTGAATGATCCCTTATGATACAAAATGTGTCAAGAGAGAGACATGAAAAACCAGACCTGCTGATGCAGTGCACTGTTTCTGGCCTGTTGCAGCCCCATCCCTAAGAGTTTGGCTGTGGATTCACCGAACTTCTGAGGTGTGTGGGCTCCACAGAAAACAGCCCTGGGTTACATCTGTTCCACCTAAACACACACACTCTCTCTCTGTAAAAACAACCCTTCCGAATATGTGGTTCGCTTTGCTTTCCTTTTCATGAAGATTTCAAATAATGGTGTCTAACATAAATACTGTAACTCAGTTTCTGATTCTTTGTATAGTAAATAAGGTTTAATAGCTTGGCAGAAATGATTTGGCCGGACATTTTCAAAATTGATTTATTGAACTTCCTGCAATAAATCCAGATTAGCTCTAATCTTGCAAATGCTACGTCCATGGTGCACTGATAATTATGCTTATGCAGACTATAAGTATGTTGTGTTCTTATTTGCTTTATATAATTATGATTTATCACATGTTTTTTAGAGAAATCACATCCCCAAAGCAATAGGGTCTGCCATTTTCTCTTCACTAGAACTTTGTGCATTATCTGAAGAGCAGAACCATTAGATAAGCCATAGACAACACCTTATAAAAATCCACTGTTCACAATCCCTGAAGCTGTACATGACAAACAAATGATAAGTCTATTATATCTTCTTCAAAACAGCAGGTACAGCAAATTTGATGGAATTTAATTACAATTAACCTAAGATTTTCCTTCACATCCACTGTCCATGAGGAGGTGTAATGACAAGTCATAGAAAGACATGCTGTTGCTATAGCACTCCAAATATGCCAATTATTCAAATAATTGTATGAAGCAAATTTGCACAGAATAAAAAGATATTTAAAAAAAAAGCTCATTATAAAAGACAACTAATCCTGCAAACAATTGTGTCTCTGTCATGATTACACTGCTTTTTGAAACCAGGCTTACACAATAAAATGTTATTTTATATTGAGTGGTTCCCTACTCTACAGACATTTTTATTGAGCTCAGAATAAAGCACACATTTAACATTCAATAACTGTCACCATGTTCAGCTGTCTCATTATTACTACCTGAACAGGTTGATTTTGATTTACTTTACATTTACATTTACATGTACATTTACATTTCATGGACTCATGAAATGCCTGGGAGAAAAACTCTCATTTATGTATGTAACTGATAGAATTCAAAAGTCAGCCTCCTTGTCCTGAAAATACATTGGCATGTAGCTACTGTCAGATTCCTTTGGGGCTGCAATATAGCCAAACTGAAAATGCAGTAAAAGAAGGATGCAAATTAAATAAAACATCATGCTCAAATTCTGTCTGGAGTCCACAAGGTGTGAAAGATGTAGCAAAGTCAAATAGGTTTTAAGAGGAATTGCACACAGAGGATGACAGAATATGGATTCTTGCAGGACTTTTAGGTGCCAACAAATCAAAGCCCTCACCCATTGTGTCATTAACAAGATTTACTGAAAGGAAAGGGATGTTTCTGACTAACCAGCCCACTTTTTACTTTACTAGTTTTTGAAACTATGGTTACTGTGTACAGCTCTTGAAAGCTGGAGAACTGTTTCCTCAAATGATATTGCAAAGAACCACAACAACATAACAAAAATCATAGTGACAGGTTTCAGAATGGTAGGCATAAGCTTTTGTGAGCTAAAACCCACATAAAAATCATAGTGTGATTTTTCTCTCCTCCCTTTCTGAAAAGATTGTTTGAAGTTTGGTTGACCCCTTGGTTAATACAATTCTCAGAGGGTATTTCAAAGTACATCAGCTCAGGTTAATTTCAGATATATCATACTCCCAAATGATCCTTCTGCTTCTGGCAGGGAGGCGGAAAACTTTCTTCACATTTAATTCAGGAAGACTTGCCAGTGAAGACACTTCAAATATTTCTTATCTGCCTCCCTGTTTGATGCTGGATCCCAAACAATCTGTACAGAGTTGCCTTCAAAGCAGGGACCCCCCAAACAGCCTTCTTGTTCTCCAAAGTCTCCCCTTTCATTAAAACAAGACAAAATACAATGAAAAGTAAATCTGTAGCTGTTGTGATTGCAAAGAAAACCTTTAAAATGTGAACTAGGTTGTAACTGATGCAGCAACGCCTGCCTGAGTGAGCAGAGAGACATGAACTGCCCCATTTGTCTCAACTCACTGATAATGCTTTAAATATCAACATTTTTAACTATTTAGTTGCTCAGAGCATGGAAGGAAAGACAGGAAGGATCTTATTATGAAGCTCTACATAATCTATTCAGAGTGATGGCACCATGAGAAAGTGGGGTTTAGGAGAGTGCTAGCTATTTATTTCTGCTCCTGTCCCCATCAGGAAGGATCCAAACCCAGGAGCTTAGGAGAGTTCAACAGGACATTTGCATCCCAGTGCAGGGAGAGCCAAGCCCAACGGAATCCAGAGAGTATATGTGATCACATTGTGCATTTTATCAGTATCTCATGTGGGTGGAACTTGGAAGAATACCACAACCTTCCCCTGCCCCCCTCCAAATTTGATCCCCGCTTCACAGAGACTGTAAGTCTGATGTTAAAACATTGGAGTTTAAAGTATTAAACTTAATAATCTCCTTCCTTCCGATTGTAGAATTAGATGAGCTTGGCAAGATTCTGTCATGAAACAAAAACATGGAAAGAGATTTTCCTTTTTGAGAAAGTCTCTCAAAGTTCTTGCAAATCACTTCTTAACCCCACTTCTTCCAGGAATCCTTCCTATTTTTCACTCCAAACAAATCACACCACCAACCTCTCAACAGTCTTGGTTTCCAGGACTGTCCTGCTTGACCCACAACCCCCCCCCCACAAGTCCTGACAGAAGCAGCTCCTACCCCGTAGGGCTGACTGGGCTTGGATTCCTACTCTGGGTATTGCAATATGGCTACAAGGTCACAGCACTGCTCAGGTTTGGAACAGCCCAAATTTGAGTGAGTAGCATTACAACCCTGTGTGCCAGGGACCAGGTCACAACCCCTGAGCCTAGCCAGCCCTGCGAACAGGATGAGCACGGGACTGGCTTTCTTTACTATTCTCTGCAGCCTTCTTGGGCTGGACCTGTCCCACTTTAGCCACTTGAATGTTTGGGAGGTATGCAGCACCACCCAAATCTGATCCTACACCATCCTTATTTTAAGAATCTCTCCATGTGTTGGTTGTGCTGTTTATCTTGAGGACTAATCCTTTAAGCCTTCCATACACAATCTTCATTTGAAATCAATGGAAGGTCCACATCCAGATAAGTCTAGTGAATCAGATCCCTAAATGGCAAGTTCTTGGGAAACGTGAATATGTCTCAATTTGTATTGATGATGACGCCATACACACATACTAATACCCCACAATCATCACACATCTCATGAGACATGACAGAGTTACTGTGATCTCCCCCCACCCACACACCCACCACAGTTTGTAGAATGTTTGCTATTATGGCCCAAATCCTGTGGCACTTACTCAGATCTTTCTCAGGCTCTGTAACTCTGAAAGTTACAGAAGTTTTCCTGAACTGGGACAGAAGAAAATAAAAATGAGTAAGGACCTCAGGATTTGGGCCATCTATAATTACAAAAAAAAAAAAGGATGATTCTCCACCACTTGAGGCCTTGCATGCCAGGTCAGAGGGCTAGAACAGTATGAAGGGGCTGTAAAAGCTCTGACTGTCCCAGGAAGAATTCTCCCAGCACAGGAGCTGAAAAAGACAACTTCTAAGTGTGTTCCAAGGACCCCTTCACAAACCCTGGAGAGGCGAGTGTGTCAACACCAGGAGGGACATGCCAAGAGTAGCACCACAGTACACAGAACTGCCAGGATTCTGGACAGCACTGCTGCCTATAGCCAACTTGGGACAGACTGCCATAAAATTTAGGCAGTCCCCCCGGCCCCAACCGCAGAGCTGTTTATGGGTACACTTCATTGTAAGTGCAGACGTAGAGTACATACACTGCCCACACAGCTAACAGGTATAAATAGCAGTGTAGACAGTGAGGTGTAGCTTAGGCAAATGACATGCCCTATACTCTTAAGCCCCGAGAATATATATTCTACACAGCTCTCTGCACATCCAAGCAGTGCCTTCCACATCTACTGCTATGTTTAGCAGTGTAGTGTTCCACTGCTGGAGCCTCTCCTTGCTGTGTGTAGTAACACACCTTGGTGATAAGTGTGGACTCAGCCTGCCTTTCACTGCAGCAAGTAGCTACACATATAGTGCCTGTGTTCTATGCACCACCATAAGTGTAGAGATAGGGTAAGTTATGTCAGGATCACTTTAGTCTCTAGAGGAGCCAAGAATCAGAAGGGCACAAAGGTGGCCTTAAAGCCAAAAGGAAAGAAGGCTGGCTATGATTCCTGTGTTGTGCTCCTATAGGCTAAGCATAGAATCCCACATCAAAATGGCCTGCTTGTTTTCAGATTTCTTTTTGCGCTGTTGTATGATACATAAATGGTTTAGGCATGTTTGGTATTAACTCAGTAACAAAGAAGGGTCTGAAAAATGAGTAAACTATATTGCTAAAATTCATTTTAGCTTATTGACCATCATCTAAAACAGGGATCGGCAGCCTTTGACATGCGGCCCTCCAGGATAAGCACCGTGGCAGGCCGTGCTGGTTTGTTTATGTGCCGCATCCGCAGGTTCAGCTGATCACGGCTCCCACTGGCTGTGGTTCGCCGTCCCAGGCCAATGGGGGCGGCATGAAGCAGCGCAGGCCGAGGGATGTGCTGGCCGCTGCTTCCCACAGCCCCCATTGGCCTGGAGCGTTGAACCACAGCCAGTGGGAGCCGTGATTGGCCGAACCTGTGGATGTAGCAGGTAAACAAACCAGCCTGGCCTGTTAGGGTGCTTACCCTGGCAGATCGCATGGCAAAGGTTGCTGATCCCTGATCTAAAAGCATAAGGTCAGACTCATTGCCTTCAGAATATTCACTGCCCAGAAAACTGGTACCAAAGGTCAAGCAGTATCTGACATGGTGGCATCAAACACAATCAATGGAGGTCAAACCCACTGGAATTCATAGCTACTTTTCATTGCAAATATTGTTAATTTTGGTGTAGCAATTAGTGGAAAAGCAACTCAAACCAGTGTTGCTGAAAATACAAGAGATCCTGACTTCAACATTTTATGATGTATCTTTCATTTGTTTAAAAAACTATACTATCATTTTGATGAAGGTTAATGTCACAGTATTCAGCATATTAGTACTGTGTTTAGCTGTGAATTCCCAGTCTCTTAACTTCTGCTCATGATAGTGTCAAGTGAAGAAAAAGCACATTAAATGACAGATGTTCCTAGCAGTAGCCTGAGACCTCAAAGATAGCTGCTAAAGCACATTGGAAATTTTGTATTATAAAAGTATATATAGTGTTTGCACCCACTTACTCAGAAACAGGTGAAACTAGAAACGTCTAGCTGGATTTTATCATACTCTTCTGAGGAAGAAAACTTATACAATTTTGAAGAAAATAAGACAGCACATTCATTGAATCATTTTTGGGGGAGGGGCCTCTGTGCTAGAACATGCACAGAGAAGAGCTCCAAATTAAAGCCTTATAAAATTAGGCTGACTTGGTTACGGATTTTCTATAGATTGTCTATGATCATAAGAGCTAGAGTGTTAGCTAGTATGTTACAGAAGCCATCTACTGGTATTGTTGTGGTATAAAATCAGTGATTATAGTAATAAAAAAATGGAGGGCTCAGACCTGCATAAGCATCTCTTTCCACAATCTTTGACTACTGTGTGATAGGTCACTAAAAAGAGACAAATAGAAATGTTAAGAAGTCCTGTAAACCTTTGCTGGATAGGAAGCTGTGCGGGCTCTGATATTTAGTTAAATACAAGGAACACAGAAGGAAAGAAAATAGTCAAGCTAATCGCATCAGAAGAGTTAGAAAGCAATGACTTTTACTGAAATGACAGAGGCTTTCAACATATCATAAGAAATGCAGGCCATTTATGACAAGTACCTGAAACAGTATTTTGTTATTAACAATATAGCTCATGGTGGAGGCGGGGAGAGAGATACTTCACTTCCTTACAGTAATAGTGGGGGAAACAGTTTATTTCATGATCTAACAGCACTGGTAACACCCTTTTATTCAAAGAATTTACAGATATTTTGCAAAAGCATTTAGCTCCAAAGATTTTGCTAATACCAAAAAGCTGGAGCATTTCTGGTTTTGTATTTGTTTGTTTTTAGCACGACTAGGAGGAAGAGAAGTGCATACAACTAAGATTAGAAAGATATTAGAAAACATTGTTTCAAAAGACACTTTAAATGAATGTTTGTGAGAGAAATTGAATTGTGGGTTAAGAAACAAATATATCTTTTTTGTCTTTTGTTCTTTGCATAACAAACATAATATGAAGAAATCACATCAGCATGGAAGTTTCTACTGTTTGTCAGAAGAAACGCTATGAAACATGTTTTATTAGCACCCTACCATCCCACCACAAAGGCATGAGTAGAAAGTTTTATCCAGACATTCAAGCTATCAGTCTAATGTTTCAGAAGCCACAGCATGACAGGGAGGGTCATTACAGGGCTCAGAAACTATTTAAAAGAGATACTTACAAATTCCTAAAGCAGTGATTCCCAAACTTGCTCCGCCACTTATGCAGGGAAAGCCCCTGGTGGGCCAGGCTAGTTTGTGTACCTGCCACCTCCACAGGTTTGGCTGATCACGGCTCCCAGTGGCTGCAATTCGCTGATCCAGGCCAATGGGAGCTGCTGGAAGTGGCGACCAGTACGTCCCTCAGCCTGCGCCACTTCCAGCTGCTCCCATTGGCCTGGAGCAGTGAACTGTGGCCACTGGGAGCTGCGATAGGACAAACCTATGGACGGGGCAAGTAAACAAACCAGCCCGGCCCGCCAGGGGCTTTCCCTGCCAAGCAACGGAACAAGTTTGGGAACCACTGAACTAAAGTATGGTTACTACCAGAAGCCAACTTCACATTCAACAAAATAGAGAATGCAGTGGCAATGAACACTGCAACTACAGATACGTTAGAATTCCCATGCGGGTATCAGAATTCTTCTAAAGTTAATGAGAGCTGCTTGTATCATCTCAGGTCCTTATTTGGTTAAATACAAAAAGTGTTGTTATATGTGAATGTGCAGAGAAACCTATAGGTTACTTTATAAGGGCTTGATTCCATGCCTCTAAAGCAGGGATTCTCAAAGTTTGTAATAGGGAGGCTCACTATGACACCAAAAACAACTGTGCCTCAACATAGTTCACTAAAATAACACAGAAAACTGAAAATCCTATACTTTGCAAGAATAGGAGTGATAAATAGGAGGGCTGTGATCCGTCTGAAGTATATAACATAAACCTGTCAGGGTCCCTCTTCCTTTTGCTTCTCAGTAATGGGAAAGACTCTTCCCTCAACACCTTCCCATGTCCATACTCCCATACACAAAACCAGGGATTATCCTTGTAGGAGACTGACAAGTATTTAGGAGAGATGTGTGTGTATTAGGTATATAAAGAATGGCTGGAATGCAAGGCCTACAGACTGAGGCCTTTAAGATTTTTACCTTGGTTATACTAGACCATAGGCTTAAGAATGCTTGACATGAGTGGGTAGAATGACCAGATGAAATGAAGAAAATATTGGGAGACATGGGGGGGGGCCTCCTGACGGCAGAGCAGGGAGTCTCGTCGGTACAGAAAAAAAAAAAAGTGTGGCATCCCGGAGTCCTGCCAGCAGAGAGAGAAAAAAATAAAAAACAGAGTCCCGCCGGCAGGGGGGTGGGGGGAAAGAAGAAAGAAAGAAAAAAAAAACAGAGTCCCAGAGTCCCGCCGGCAGAGAGAAAGAAGAAAAGAAAGAAAAAATATGGAGTCACAGAGTCTGGAGATTACTATAAAAGATTTACCAATAGGTGGTTATGGAAAACTAGATCGCAATAGACTGCAATGTGAAAGAGTAAGTGGCACATGGCTCGCCAGGGTAAGGACCCTGGTGGGCCAGGCCGGTTTGTTTACCTGCCATGTCCGCAGGTTTGGCCGATCGCGGCTCCCACTGGGCGCGGTTTCACCGCTTCAGGATGGTGGGGGCTGCGGGAACTGTTGGCCAACGGCTGCCAATCCCTGATCTATGATCATCTCTTGAGAGGTCCATCAGACCCTAGAATATCTGTGAGGATCTGAGTATGAATACAGTCTTAGTCACTGCATGGGTTTTTGTAGGATTTCTATATGCATGGGTAATTGGAACTTTACTTATTGCTTTAATAAAACTTGTAGTACAAATAAGACTTTGTACTTGTGATTGTGTCTGTGATCATGATCCTTGGTCTTCATGTGTTCCTGAAGTCTCCCAATTTGAGAAAACCACCAGACGTGATTTTCACTATGCTGTACTTGAAACTGTAGCAACAGGAACGGAACCCATGGTAGTTTAATAAAAAATTACTCAATTCAATTTAAATAATAAAAGGCTACAGCGTATAAAATAAAAAAATTATAAAATCCAGACACCTAGTTATTTCAGACAACATGGCTGCCTACAGACATGCCCAATTTAATCAAGGATTATTGTCGCAGAAATTCAGTATAAAAATAAAATGTGAATTCATTCAATAATTCTATCTGAAGGGGGAAAAAACAATACTAACAGTGTTCCCGCACCTCCATATTTGGGACTATATGACTGGTAAGAGTGGTTCTTGTTTGGGTCCATAGGCAATCCAATTGAAAGTCATGCTCTTCAGGTCTAAGTCTAGTGGGCCCTCTCCAGTCCAGTCTCTATTCCAGAAAACAGGGACTTCCAGGGTTCTGGTCCTGACTCAGTACAGAGGGGTCCCAAGGAGAGACACTATCTCCCTGCTCAGCTGTGGCTACTCCCCCGCAAGTCTCACACAGACCTGCACCCAGCTGTATTATGTGGCAGTCACAGACTGTGTCACATGCAGCTCTGTCCACAGTACCTGGGGCTTCTCTCCACCTCCCTGATGTTATATGGCTCCACTGTCCAAGCAGACCCCAGACAGTTCCTGGATCAGGATCTTTCCCCTTACCTGGCTAGGGGAAAGGGAAGAGTAGTGGGAGAGGGATGATGGGAGTTGTAATCCCCTGCTTTGCAGCTCTATCACACTGGAGTATAGCAGGGCCTGTAAACTTCATAGGCCACACCTGCATTTTGAAGAAAGGGTGCTCAGAGGCAATAATGCAAAGTTCTCTGGAAGTCACAAGTGGCCTGCATGCTATACACTAGAGCAGATCTGGTCTATTATTTTATGCTGAAGGCTAAAATAGCACTTCTTCCACATGAATATTTCTGTCTGGTATCTTGAGCAAGTTCTTTATTGGCAAAAATAAAAGGTTATTAAAAACATAGAAATCCCAGTTTGTTCTTCAGGCCACAAAACATTCTTTCTCGCTCTTGAAATGACAGTTAACAAGTAATAAATCATTAGACAACATTTCCCTTAAAAACAATTTGTGCAGTGAAGCAGTTAGCTACAACAACCCCTTAGCAAAAGATAGCTGGGACTCAGACTCTGTGGGTTTAATTAATAAGTTCACAAATGTCATGTAAACAGTATTGAAAGAGATGTTTCACAATTAAACATAATCACTTTTATTCAGAAGAAAAATCTACATATGTATTCTTAGTCGTTACACTAAAGTTGTTATGCTGTGTTAGATATTAGGAAAAATTATACATCCTATTCACTTGTCTAAGCTGTTTGTGGAAATAAGCTTTAATCATATGAAAGCTGCCACCTGATTTCATTATGAGCACTTTAAACAGTTACAGGGGCACATATTCAGCTACTGTAAACTGTCACAGTTCCACAAGGTATATACACTATGACAATTTTCAACAGATGAGAATCTGCCACTCACACTTTAGCTGAAAGTCTTTAGAGACAAATGATTCCGCAGTACAGACAACACAGAGTTACCTGCACTGGGTATTTGGAAGAATTAATTAGTGGCCTCTGCATGAGCCTGACAAGTTAGAGAAACAGAATGCTCTGAGCAACCCTGTAATAGGCCTGACCTTGATGTGCCTGGGAATAAGGGACATGAGGGCTTCTTATTCTTGTACATATATGGGTGGTCCTGGCAAATCTTAAGGAAAGCCACACTGGACTATAAGGCATTAATTAGTAGATGATCAACAGCTGGTCACAAGGGAAGATTACCACTCAACTAATCCTTTGTGTTTCCTGCCCCCTTTTCTCCACTATGGGAGTCCTTCAGAGTCTAAAGAAACTTTGGAGTACACTGTGGTGCCTCCTTTGATTACCCAGTGGGAAAAGATCTTCATCCAAGCTGAGAGCTCCATTTCTGAGCTGTCAGCTAGCTCTGCTGTTTGAGTCAGAAGTCATAAGAATGGCCATATTGGGTGAGACCAATGGTCCATCTGGCCCAGTATCCTGTCTTCTGACAGTGACCAGTCAGGTGCCCCAGAGGAAATGAACAGAACAGGTAATCATCAAGTGATCCATCCTGTCACCCATTCCCAGCTTCTGGAAATCAGAAGCTAAGAACACCCAGAGCATGGGGTTGCATCCCAGACTATGTTGTCTAATAGCCATTGATGGATCTATCTTCCATTAACTTACCTAGTTTTTTTTGGTCTTTGCAACATCCCCTGGCAGTGAATTCCACTGTGTGAACAATTACTTCCTTTTGTTTCTTTTAAACCGGCTGCATATTAATTTCATGGAGACTTGGATCCGCATTCACGTCGCACTCCCTGTCAGTACCCAGCTCGAGCTGGGGAAGCTAATGATCCAGCGAGCAGACCAAAATCAGTGATGAATCCTGGTCACTTGCCACCTGAAGCATGTTATGCATAAACTAAGATGATTGGGTGACTGCTGGTTTTTGTGTTAAGTGAAAGAGTAAATAACACTTCTTTATTTACTGTCTCCACACCAGTCATGATTTTATAAACCTCTATCGTATTCTCTCTTAGTCATCTCTTTTCCAAGCCGAACAGTCCCAGTCTTATTACTCTCTCCTCATATGGAAGCTGTTCCATATCCCTAATCTTTATTGTCACCCTTTTCTGTATCTTTTCCACTTCCAATGTATCTTTTTTGATATGGGGCAACCACATCTGCACACAGTATTCAAGATGTGGGCATACCATGGATTTATATAGAGGCAATATGATATTTTCTGATTTATCTATCCCTTTCCTAATGATTCTCAATATTCTGTTAGCTTTTTTGACTCCCACTCTAGTGTGAGTGGATGTTTTCAGAGAAATATCCACAATGACTCCAAAATCTGTTTCTTGAGTGGTAATAGGTAAGTTAGACCCCAACATTTTGTATATATATTTGGGATTATGTTTTCCAGTGTGCATTATTTTGTATTTATCAACACTAAATTTCATCTGCCATTTTGTTGCCCAAGCACACAGTTTTCTGAGTTTCCCAGTTTTCCCTACAAGGATGTTAAATTTAATTATATTATGGTTGCTGTTACCAAGAAGTTCAGCTATATTCACCTCTTGGACCAGTTCCTGTGCTTCAGTTAGGGCTAAATCAAGAATGGGCTCTCCTATTGTGAGTTCCAGGACTAGCTACTCTATGAAGCAGTCATTAATGGTGTGAAGAAACTTCAGCTCTGCATATTGCCCTGAAGTGACATGTACCCAGTCAATATAGGGATAGTTCAAAATCAACATTATTGAGTTTTCTATTTTTATAGCCACTCTAATCTCTCACAGCATTTCACAGTCACCATAATCATCCTGGTCAGGTGGTTGGTCATATATCTCTAGTGCTATATTCTTATTATAGAAGCATGACATTTCTATCCATAGAGATACTATAGTACAATTTGATTAATTTAATTTTTTTTACTATATTTGACTCTCTGCTTTCTTTCACACGTGGTGCCATTCTCCCACCAGCAAACCTTCCTCTGTCATTCCTATATATTTTGTACCCTGGTATTACCATGTCCCATTGATTATCATTGTTCCAAGTTTCTGTGATTCCTATTATATCAATATCCTTATTTAATACCAGGCACTCATGCTCACCCATCTTAGTATTTAGACTTCTAACATTTGTATACAAGCACTTCTAAAATGTTTCACTTTTTAGCTGTCAGATATTATGTGATGTAATTAAATAGGACTCTTTCATTTGACTATTTCTCTTCAGTTTCTACCTGTACTTTATCAACTTCCAACCTCTCTTCCTTACCAGAATATACAGAATCACCATTAATAGATCTTCCCCTAAGGGATGTCTCTTGTCAGTGCGAACCATGTGCTCCTCTGCACCTGTTGGCTTTTTGTTATTTTTTAATTTCCCATGCCTGATCTCCCATCTCTATGGGATCACAAAGGATCTACAGACAAACACAGGATCTAATTCAGCCCTTAAGTGACGCCCATATAGCCTCCTTCAGTTCAGTGTGGTTATACTGTTCTAAATAAGGGAATTTAGCCCAAGAGTTTCACTTTACCCCAGTCCAAGAGAGGATTGTACCAATAAAGAGAATAAGTTATTGAAAAATACTATTAATTTGAAAATTACTTTGTCTTATACATGAAGACTCCTGTCACATAGACATTACTTTGATGGAAGAATACTGGACAGATTTTTAGTGAGTGTAAGTCACTCATCTCAATGGAGCTACATCAATTTACACCAGGTAAGTATCTGGCCCACTGAGTTTAACTAAGTTATTTGTATCATTTTACATTTTGCCAAAACAAAAAACAGTGGTCAAGAACAATAGGAAACAAAATACTTCATAAATAAACTGTTTGATTACTGTCTGAGAACGCTGTCTTGCTTTTCTCAGAAGAGCAACATGCTTGAACAAAACAAGAGAGACATATTTAAAATTAGGCAACCAAATAAATAAATAAGGGTGGGATTTAAAAAAAAAAGAAACAGCTTTGGCCCAACTCTGTTCCCATTGATTTCAGTGAGAGCAGAGTTAAGCCAATACTGAATACTTTCTAAAATCTTACCCAAGTTACACAGTAGGTTAGGTTTTCAAAAGCACCTATAGAATTTAGGCACAGATGTTCCATTGAAATTAACAGGATTTATGGAGGGTTTATTGAAAATTTCCCCTAGTATTCCCCTCTATATTTCTGGCATATGGAATTGCCTCACTAAAAGGAAATCCACAAACATGGAGAACCATTTTTTCTAGTTCTTCATTCAAATAAGTTTTCCAGAACACACACACAATTTTATTTATATGTAAATAAATGACTAACAAAATTCAGTCAGTGTAGGCCAGGTCTTGCTGGGCAGGAGTAAACTTGCATATAGCTTGATTTGAGTGTAAGGTTAAACTGTGAGCAAGGGTGTGACAGGCTGTGTGTTGGAGACTGTGTTTTTGGGCTAGTTGGGATACGTGGGAAAACCCTGAACTGATAGGCTTGAAATGTATTTAAGGTGAGGACTTAACCAAGTGGTCCTTTCATGATCTGCAAAGTGATATGTATAATGTCCAAACCAATTATATTCAAGAAGTATCTGTGTTAGTAGCTAAGAAAAATGTATATAAACTGTGTAGTGTGTGATATGATTCAGAACTGTGGTATCAGCCTGTACCTAAACTTGCTGCATCTAGGGCAGGTCAGCATAGGTCAGCTGTTACATGCCTAATAAAGTAACCTGAGTAATGAGCTGGAGCTGAACTGAGTTCTGGATTCCTAGACAACTGGATGAAGTGTTCTCCCAGAAGTGGGCAAGGTGTTCTGGATAAGTCAAAAGGAAAGGTCTAAGGAATCTCAATGGTTAGTCTGTAACCCTTTTAAAAACCTTCACTTTAGACTAGCATGCTCATCTAATCCACAAATCCAGAATTACTTACATCAGGATTCCATTATAGGATAAACTCTGGAATCAGGGGCTAAAGGATCATCAAGTTGTACTCAAAGTTGATTAAAACTACAGCCAACTCAAGCTGCATCTGCTTTAACTTCCCTGTTATAGAAGTTAATTGATTTGTGTCCAAAAAAAAGATAAGCATTCCTTTGAATTCAACTGACATTTGCAATGAAACAATAAAGAAAACTCATCCTTAAGGTCAAGTGTTTCTTGTTTATAAGACATGAATCAGTTTTGTTGGCTTGGAAACATCAGTGAATACACGTACATTTTTCGCTATAAAAAATTTGACACTGGTAAAACATAGCAAACATCCAGCTTCTGTCATAACAGAGAACAAAAAATACTTTGAGTATATCTTTTCATTCTTAGACTAATAAGGGAGGTTTATAGTTGTCTAAACAGTTGAAAAAAATCTCCACTATGCCTCTTTGTCATTCCTGCCCCCTCACCCATTTTACAGGTAGCCCTGAAAAGTTTGTTTCTTCCACCCTTTCTCTTATTTCCTGTGCATAAGAGGGCCACTAAGCCTTTCCTTCCAATCTATTTCATTTACTGTTATCCACTACTTGTAATGTTAGCTGTGTGAAAGTTTCTGCTATCAATTTCACTAAAGAACACACTGTAGTCGTAGATAAGTAGTGAAGATATTTGTCCAGGCAGCAGCAAAGACAGTTCAAGCATTTAGTACAGGAGGAGATGAAAGGCACAGTATTTGTTTTAGATTCAAATATTTAAACACAGCATATGTTGTAGCAACCTGTATGGAACATGGAAGGAGCAGCACAGGTTGCAGGAGAGAAGGTTTGGAGGAAGCACCAGGGAGCCAGCCTGTGTGCATAGGGCATACTTGCAGCATCTCTGTAAATAGGTCTTAATTCAGAGGCGGATCAGTTTTACAAGTCTGGAGTCCTTTCATGTTATTATCCAGCATATGGTACAAGAAACATATCCACAGTGGTCAGTACAGTGAGACCCACAGTAAGAAAAAGCATGTGATTAACAGGAAAACAAATCAGTGTCTAAAGACAGTGCCAATAGGCACCATGGAGTAACTCAGACTACCAGGAATGCTGGATTTCCAGACAAAAAGCCTCCCAAGCCTGGAAGCAAGAATGGAGTCTGTATGCAGAACTAGCCGTGGAGATAAAGATGAGAAAATGGAGGTAAATCTTATTTATGACCTCATTTGAGAAAAAGGACAAGAAGTGTTGCCAGAAATAATGCCCAAAACACCAGAACAGCTAATAAACTGACAAGTATTGCGACACAGACAGAATAAGACAGTTGAGAGGTACTGCATTTATTTATTTATTTTTATCCAAAATCAGGATTCAGAAAAGGGAGTAGATACTTACATTCCAGAACTGAGAACTCTGGCAACTCCATATAACTCTGAAGACATTAAAGATTCCTTAACTACAGGCAGGATTAGCTTGTGGGATGTGATTCCAGCTTAACAGGAGATGGTTGAGCTAAACAGATTAACCCTAGAGAAATGTCTCCAAATACCAAGGGCAATTGAACTGTTCAGGGGAAGGATTAAAACAGTGATAACCAACTAGTACAGAACAAATACACAGGTTCATGCTACAGGAACCCATGAAGCAGGAAACAAAAACAGGACATTTGACAAATTCAAAACTGTTTTTCAAAAATGTATGAGTTGGGAAATTAATAGAAACCAATACTTTCGCACAAATAGTTTTGTTTTTGCATTTTCCAGAAGAAAAAAGTGTTTATAAAAAAATTCCCCAACAAGCTGTCATATTAGTCCATGAAGTCCGAGTTGGGAACAGGGGTCAGAATTCTTGGAGGACTAGAGGGAGATTCTTCTGGAGATCCATACAAGAGACACGCGGAGGAGTCATTCCATAACTCGTAACATAATGCCTTGATCATCTCAGCCCTCTGCACAGTAAGGTCTTTCCCACAGGCCTCAGAATTTGGTTACAATTTATTCTCTAAAATACCTCTGAAATTATAGCAACCCTCTTAACAATACAGTTCTTAAGAACTAAGATATTGCAAAAGAGATATAAAAAGGAATCGTTTTTATAGACTTGTGCTGAATTAGGTGCTGTCATGCATGTGTGTATAAATTCCACCCTAATAAAAATGTGAACACTTAAAAAGAAAAAGCATAGTTTTAAATAGATTACAAGCAATAAAATGTAGTCTTTGGGACATATGTTTTATTGCATAAAAAGTTCTAACAGGGGATGTTTTACAGGGTCATTATTACATTCTTCAGTTGCCCTGTGAGGCACAAGCCAAAAACTTACTGCCTTCAGCCTTTGGAAATGTCCATTAATGGCCACATAAAGCACACCCTGGAGAATCTTATGGAACTTCATAGTAGCATGCTTCATAGAATTTCCCCTCTCACTCACCTCAGGAAAAAAAAAAAAGGAAACAAGACCAGACAACATTTAACTAACTTCTTTTAGTTTAGAAACTATGCATATTCTTTCTCTGAAGCACATTCTGAACTCCCCTCAGAGTTCCTAGGCATGATGTATTTGCATTGAAAGAAAATTAAACACACGGACACACTCAGTTGAAACTGGCCTAGCCATCAGGGAAACATTGCTTAAAGTGGCAGAGTTGTTGAGAGGCATTGTGAAACATGGACTTTTATTTTCGTTTCTGAAATGCACAGTCGATGCTGTTCAAAGGCACTTTAACTACAGCTGTGTCCCTTTCAAGTGTTAATATTAAAAAGACTCATTCTGTGTATAATATGCATTCTTCAGTGCTAAATTATAGACCTTGTGATGAGATTGCTGATGTTTTTGCCTTGTTTTTAAAATGATAAGTTTACACACATGGAATCAGCATCGCCTCAACCAGCCAAATGGATGCAGGCACTGTACAATGTATGTCCATACACATATCCTCATAAAATAACAGACACTACTTGAAAGCCTTTGCTGTCACATGGGTGAAATTCATAAAATCAAAATGGCTGAGAACATAAAAAATGGATTTTAACAGACTGCAAAGACCAGTGATAACTGAACTTGATACTCTGAGCAAAAAAAGACCTCTCACCCAGGCTTGTAGCTATTTCCATCACTTGACACTAACTCAGACATTCTAGGCAAGAGCGACACACCACGAGATTCCATTGAAGTCCTGCCATGATGCAAGGAAATGAACTAGTTAACTTTTTAAAGACTTTAAATTATAGCTCCAGAGAATAAACCTTTTCAAGATAATGCACTTGTTTTTGCTGGAAAAAATAAAATCAAAAGCCTATTTATATATCAATTGTTTTATGGTAGTGCCTAAAAGCCACAACCAAGGTTGGGACTCCACTGTACTTGAGACTTTCCAAATGCACTATAAAAAACATTCCCTGCCCTGAAGAACTCACAATTCAGATAGACAAGACAGATAAAGGAACGATTATTATCAGCATTCTATAGAAATGAACTGAAGCACAGAGTATTCCTGTAAACACTTAAGTGCGTGAGTAGTTCCAGTGTCTTCTATGGAACTACTCATGTATATAAAGTTAAGTACACAAGTTTGTGGTATCAAGACATAAGTTAGTTGGCTGAAGTCACACAGCTAGTTGTGGTGGCACCAAGAGTTAAACCCAGATCTCCTAAATTATAGTCCGGTGCTTTAACCATAAGGCCATATCTGAGAGCAAATGGTCTAATAATACAGACATTCAATGCACAGTACTTGTGTTGAAGTCTGTAGGGTTTGTAGCCACGTGTGTATGAATCATGATTTTATGTATAGGCATCTTTACAAGTTATGGGAATCTACTGTCTGCTAGGACAGCTGCTATTTTATGAGGAAGAGTTGATGCAACGTGTTACTGCAGGGGGAATTCTGCGCCACTGCACATGCACAGAATTAATGTCCTCTGCAGATTTATTTGCTTCCCAGCAGAAAAATGACTTTCTGACAGGGAAACAAAGCTTCAAGAGCAGTCACACACCACTCCCTAGCAGTGCAGGTACATTGTTTCAGGCACATGGAGCAACCGACAGAGAAGTAAATCTCTGCGTAGTTGTGGACACCTCAGCCAGTGGCTCTTACCCTGAGCCAGGATCAGCTGCTAGTCCCAGCTGGGCTGGAGGCAGGAGAGGATGGGACTTCCTCTTTCCCTGCAAGGTATGGAATCCTCTGCATCCTCCCCTGCTTCCTCCCCTATTTGCTCCTCAGCTGTGGGAGAAGGTGTCACTGTATGGGGAGTTGCTCCACCATCATCCCAACCCCCATGCTTCTGGACATTGCATACCCAGATACCCCTGCAAAGCCTCACCCGGTACATCCAAAACCCCACTAGTCCTCCATACCGAAACCCCACCCCACTGAACCTTAACCTCTAAATCTGGAGCCCCTCTGCACCCAGATCCTCTGCCTCTGGATGCTCACCCCTGAATCCAGATCACCCCCCACTGAGCTCCCTGCATTCAAACCCCCACCCTGATGCCCCAACCCCTGCACCACAGTGAGTCCAGACCACTCACACCACTGACCTCCAACTAGCTCCACCCAGATCTCCACTCCACCAAGCCCTGCTCCCCAAGCACCTAGAGCCCCACACACACTGAGACCCCCACATCTAGAGCCCTCCGCTGAGCCCAAACCACCTTCATCTGGAAGTCCCTGCAGAACCTCATTGCCCCTGCACCTGGAACCCTTCCAACAATCCTCTGTGCATCCAGATTACCCCACACTAGACCTGCCCACTCAGCTGCCTGCACCCAGATTGTCCCACACAGAATCCTCTTATCTCACATCTGTATCACTCCACACTTGGATCACACCTGGTACATCTGGTAGAGAGGGGCAGGGCCCCAGCGTATTTTTGGGACAGGCTCAGGCCTTGTGCTGTGTCAGGGTCAGGTGCAGCCTCACCACTGAGTCTGTGTCCCTGGAGTGGGGGAGCTGCAGGGTGACCTTTGTGCAGTCGGTAGCCTGTGCTCCCCACTGCCATGCTAGAGCCTCTGCATTTATTTATTGACAAATAAAACTTGCAGAATTTTGCAGAATTTTAAAATATTGTGTGTAGCATTTTCAATTTTTTTGTGCAGAATTTGTAATGTTTTGGCTCAGAATGCCCTCAGGAGTAAACATGTTACATCGGAGATACACACTTTTTTCACCCTTATAACCCTTTTGTTTCTGTTTTCCTTAAATTTATTACTGTTTCAGACTGAAAAGTAGATATTAGCTCTGTTTGAAAAACAAGGACAATTGGCGGGTCAGGCCAAGAAATAATAATAGTAAAAAGCATAATAGAATCAGTGGGCTAGAGCCACAAAATAATTTATGTGCCTGAGTCCAAAATTCAGCTCCTCAGACATCTGCTCAGCTGCTGCCAAACCCTATGGTCACTTAGGCCCCCTAAGCACCTAAGTTTCTGCAGTTAAGCATGTGCAAAAATACTTCAGTTCTGAAGCCCAGAACCTAGCTCATGTAGAAGCCACAGTGGACTCAGCCAAGTAGTTATTCCTCTGCCTATCTTGCCTGTGGACCACAATCCTAAAGGCATGTTCAGAACATGATTAAACCCTCCCTCATCCTACCCCCCAGAAAAAACAGACAGAGGAGGTAGTACATTTAGGAAAGAGGCCACTCCACCACACCACACCTTATAGGTGGATGTCGCATTGTAGCAACTGTGGCAGTTTGCCTCTTGCATTCTTCAGCCTATTCCAAGCATAGGAATAGCCTGACCCTCCAACCAAGATACATTCAGGAGTGTGCCCTCCTCCATGGGCAGAGTCCTTTAACAAGGCCAACAGAAATATAAAGCCAACTAAATCCTCAGCCCCAGTGAGGTTAACCATCCTTCTGAACCTGCTGGCCACCCTTCTCCCTCACGGTCAAGCCTCAGCTATAATGCAGTTGTCCTCACATCTGTCCATAGTCTCACTCCACCCACACAATCTAGAGCTGACACAGTTCTCCACCTCTTCCCCATGGCTTACCTCAGGCACATACTTCTTATTTCTCTACTCTTCCAGCCTTCTATCAGGCCCCTTCCCAGAGAGAGGGAACACCATGTATTCTCTCATAGGCACCAACTTCGTGGGTACTCTGGGGCTGGAGCACCCATGGGGAAACATGTACCCACCGGCAGCCCCCCTATCAGCTTCCCACTCCAAGTGCCTCCTACCCACCGGTGGGCCCCACGGATCAGCGCCTCCCCCTCCTTCCCGCACCTCCCACCCGGCACAAACAGCTGTTTTATGATGTGTAGGAGGCTGGGAGAGAGCAGGGAAGGGGAGGAGTGAGGACACAGCACGCTTGGGGGAGGGGGTGTGGCAGGAAGGGAGCAGAACTGAGCAGGAAGAGGCAGGGCAGGGGTGGAGAGGAACTGGGTGTGAAGAGGCAGAGCAGAGGTGGGGCCTAGGGGAAAGGGTGCAGTGGGGGCGGGGCCTGGGTCAGAGCTGGGGGTCGAGCACTCCCTGGCCCTTTGGAAAGTTGGCGCCTGTGTCCCCTGTTCCAAATGACTCTCTCTCCTTATTTTAAGTCCTTCTTCACCTAACCACTCTCTATCCAGGTGCAATCAGTAAGGTGACTAGCACTCTCAGGCTCCGTTAACTTCTTCACTGCCTTTGGAGGGTTTCTACCCCATAATTATATTTCCCCACCCCCTTTAACTCAGTGGTTAGTACACTTAGCCAGGATGTGAGAGACCTACATTCAAATCCCACCTCTGCCTGATGTAGAGAACAAATTATAGAACTTGTCTTCCACCTCTCAAGTGACTGCCTGAGCCACTGGTCAATGGGGTATTACTGCTTAGGGCTCTCTCAGTCTTTCCTGTGGAACATTTTAGGACACACCACTCATTTTAGCATTTTCTTTTGGTTAGTTTAAGCAGCTCCCTGATCAGCTTGCTGGCTTTTTGTGGATCCCATTCTTATGTGCCTAACTCCTCTCATGCAGCTTGGATACCTAATTCAGGGCTGCGGATTCCACTAGGCAGCGGGGCATCTAAATATTAGTTATTGCAATGCTTAGTTTAAATCCCCTTTGTGCAGCTAACCCAGTGTTTTAGAATATCAGAAATGAAAACAAACACTACCATGCACTCATAAATTTAAAACGCAAATGAAACTTAAATTTAAAACTTAAATTTAAAATTCCATTAAATGTGTCCTATATTTTTTTCATCCAGCCTTGCTAGTTACCTCTCTCTGTGTGAAGATGATCTCTCTTTCCTTTACTAACAAGCCTGTTCCTCCTATCAGATTCATTCAGTACCCAGACAGTATTCAGTATTAAAGTTAATCACCATGGTTACCACTGTAAAATCAGTACCACTGGACTATGTGGCACCACTGAATGAATTTGAGGAAAAGAAAAGTCCAGCTGAAGTGCTTAATTTGTAATTAAAGAGGTGCCAGAGCTCAAGCAATTTTTTTTTGTTACTTTTATAACTGACATGGCAAGCCAAGAGGTCCTGGGGCTATAAAATGCCAAGCCTAGAGGTGCAGGGACTCAGCACTGTCTAATTGCAAAATAATTCTTTCACAACCATCATGGTACCCGACAAAAACAAAACAAACAGAAAAGTAGATTTCAGTTTTCATGTAAAAAGTTGCATTTTATAAAAATTTTCCAGTATACAGCAACTGTCAGAACTGTATTGTTGTGTGTGCCTTTTCACTATTAGCAATTGTCTCCCTAAAGCAGTATGTTTTCATGCTATCCTGAAGAGAAATCAAAGAAGACTTTTTAATTAGTGCTCATAAATATCCTTATAAAGGGAAGCAATGCTCTGGGATTACCTAAACTAATTTTGCTTTAATTGTGTACTTATTAGCTTAGACTCATTTCTTTCCCCTCATTCTGTGTTCATATCATAATCATAGTCCCAAAATGGAAACCCATTGCCCTGATCCATAGACTCATTCCGTTAAATGCTTGCGCTTGTTAGAAAACTGAATTCCCTCTGTACTAGGAAAAGAAATTAAAATAAATGCCATGAAATCACTTAACTCTATTGCATTTAATTAGATAACAGCAGACATTATTAGTGAATTCAGATATTACTCATCACTGTTTCAAAAACAGCATTAGTGATTATTTTCTTAATAACCAAAAAGTAAAGTAAGTAGATGCTGCACACACATCCCTACCTCTGCTGTTTCTATTTATGTATTTACTTGAGTCCCCCTGTTTCCTTTCATAAACCAAAGTTAAAAAAAAAAGCCACAGTAAACCAAGCGGGAAAATGGACTTTTCCCTCTTTTCAACATAATAACATTTGGAATTTTTTAAAATCAATGTTTGTTCTCAAAAATGTGGTGCTTCGTTGGTGCTTTGATGCAAAATATATCATGCGTAAGATCCAAGCAGACTAGAAAACATAATCCCAACTATATATATAAAATGATGGGGTCTAAATTAGCTGTTACCATGCAAGAAAGAGATCTTGGAGTCATTGTGGATAGTTCTCTGAAATCATTCACTCAATCTGCAGTGGCAAGCAAAAAAGCGAATAGAATGCTGGGAATAATTAAGAAAGGGATAGATAACAGAACAGAAAATATCATGTTGCCGCTATATAAACCTATGGTACATCCACATCTTGTATACTGTGTGCAGATCTGGTCGCCCCACTTCAAAAACATATATATTGTAATTGGAAAAGTCTCAGAAAAGGGCAAAAAATGATTAGGAGTATGGAATGGCTTCCACATGAGGAGAGATTAATAAGACTTGGACTTTTCAGCTTGGAAAAGACACGGCTAAGGGGAGATATGATTGATGCCAATAAAATCATGACTGGTGTAGAGAAAGTAGATAAGGAAGTGCTGTTTACTACCTCTCATAACTCAAGAAATTAATAGGCAGCAGGTTTAAAACAAATAAATGGAAGTATTTCTACACATAACGCACAGTCAACCTGTGGAACTCCTTGCTAGAGGATGTTGTGAAGGCCAAGACCATAAAAGGGTTAAAAAAAGAAGTAGATAAATTCATGGATGATAGGTCCATCAATGGCTATTAGCCAGGATAGGCAGGAATCATGTCCCTAGCCTCTGTTTGCCAAAATCTGAGAATGAGTGAAGGGGGATGGATCACTTGATTACCTGTTCTGTTCATTCCCTCTAGGGCACCTGGCACTGGCCACTGTCAGAAGACAGGCTACTGGGCTAGATGGACCTTTGGTCTGACCCACTAGGGGCATTCTTATGTTTTTATGCAGTGTGCCCCAAACTTGGGATGCCACTTGTTTAGGGAAAGCCCCTGTTGGGCCGGGCCAGTTTGTTTACCTGCTACGTCTGCAGGTCCGGCCGATCGCAGCTCCCACTGGCCGCGGTTTGCTGCTACAGACCAATGGGAGCTGCTGGAAGCGGCGGCCAGTATGTCTCTTGGCCCACGTCGCTTCCAGCAGCTCCCATTGGCCTGGAGCGGTGAACCTGGGGACATGGCAGGTAAACAAACCGGCCCAGCCTGACAGGGGCTTTCCCTAAACAAGTGGCATCCCAAGTTTGGGAAACACTGTTCTTATGTAATGTGGAATGCAACTATTTATGTTGTCAGATTTTCCTTAACCCTTAGAATCACATCTAATTATGAATGGACAACACGTCACATTGGATCATTTGGAGTATTTGGTGAAAAGCTGAATAAAGGAGCTTCTTAAAGGCACGAAAGTCAACAATCATTAGTAGGCAGCTGGAGAGTAGCTCAGGAGGACAAACATTCAAAATTTCAAAATTATGGAATGCAAAGTTCCAAATGTTCTGATTTTATTTCAGAAATGGCATTTATTTAACATATTTAATAAAAATGAAACATTTTGACACTCCATTTTATAGATCCATAGATTCTGAGACTAGAAGGGACGATTGTGATCACCTACCTTGACCTCCTGCAGAACACAGGTGTAGCAGGGTACTGCAGGGCCCCTCTTGGATCCTGCCCCTACTGTGCTGACAAAGTCACTCGGCCACTCTGGAGTTCAGTAACCACTGGTGCTTTGTATTTACAGGCTGTGCTCCCACCACCTTTTCAACATACACAGCTTGGGGTTTAGTGTCTGCCCCCAGGAGGGAAGAGCTACCACTCCCTTCTCCTGGCTTCCTTCCTCACAGGCAGGGCCAGCTCCAGCGTTTCTGCTGCCCCAAGCGGTCAGGGGTGGGGGGAAAGCCATGACCGGCAGCACTTTGGTGGCAGCTCTACTGCGCTACTTCATTCTTTGGTGGCAATTTGGCAGCAGGTCCTTCTCCCTGAGAGGGACTGAGAGACCCGCTACTGAATTGCCACTGAAGAGCCGGTTGAGCTACACCTTTCTGTTTTCTGCCCCAAGTACTTGCTTGCTGCGCTCGTGCCTGGAGCCGGCCCTGCTCACAGGCTTTATATAACCCCAGGCTAATTGGGTGGGAAGCTGTCTCCCATTAACCAATTAGGCACAAGTTTTCTCTAGCCAGCTCCAATTTATTTCCCATAATGGGAGCTAGTGTGATGAATGGCTGAGTCAGCATTTCTTGCCCAGCACCCTGTCACAACATGTCATAGGACTTCCCTGAATTAATTCTTGCTTGAACTACGGCCCATCTTTTAGAAAAACATTCAATCTTGACTTTAAAATAGTCAGCGATGGAGAATCCACCATAACACTTAGTAAGTTGTTCCAACAGTTAATTACCCTCACTGTCAAAAACTGCTTGTGAATTTGTCCAGCTTCAGCTCCCAGTCATGGGAGCTTGTTAATTTTTGTCTGCTAGACTGAAGAACGCATTATCAAATTTTTATTCCCCAGTTAATATTTACAGACTGATCAAACCACCCCTTAACCTTCTCTTTGTTAAACGGAATATATTGATCTCCTTGAGTATATCACTACATGGCATGTTTTCAAATTCTTTAATCATCCTTATGGATCTTCTCTGAACCCTCTCCAGTTTACCAACATCCTTTCTTGAAGTGTAAACACATAACTGGTCAAAGTATTCAAGCAGCGGTTGCACCAATGCCAAATACACAGCTTGTTTCAGTATTAAACTGCATCTGCCTTAGCTTCCACAGTGGTTCACGGGAGTTGGATTCAGGTGCCTCTGTGGGCCAGGCTCCTTAAGTCAGACAATGTATCCCATGAAGCACCTTGATCATAGGACTCCCATGATGGACAAGCCTGGTTCAGACAGGAGATAACAGTGCCTCATGGATAATACAGTCCACCAAGGGAGCCCTTCCTATACAGGGGAATGAAGGCAGGAAGCACCAAAGCTATTACTCCCATGAAGCACTGTGTCAGTTCAGGGGGATATGGGATAATATTTATCACCCATTTTTAACTTAAATTTTACTGAAATGTTTGTTACTTTTAAAATAACTTTACAGAAGATACGGATGCTGCATAAGGAACAATTAGAACAGACAAATTTCACCTATAGAAAGAAAGATGCACTTCCTATTGCACCTTGCATTCTCTCTTTTGTCTTGAAAATTCATACCAGTCACAGAAAGAAGGGCCATCAACACTGAGGACCCATGTGAGAAAAATATTTAATAATCCTCATTGAAGTGGTAATTTAAAATAAAGCATAAATGAATAAATAGGTAAAACAATCCCACTTATCCAAAGGAATAAGGTAGAAAAAAACATAGCGGACATCTGACAAAGCCTTTTTAGCATGATTTAAACATTGTCTGAGTTTACAAGATACTACAATAAAACAATCAATCTGCTGAAAACTCCCCTAGCACTAAAGGCTAGCGCAAGAAGCAACCCTCTTTCTCCAGATTGATTTCTCACCAGTGTGCCTGCAGCACAGAGCTAATGTTAAACAATGAATTTATAAGGAGCTCTCGTTATGTACTCTATTAGTGTAACCAACAAATACCCTCTACAAACCACTTGTAATCAGATTTTTGAAGAGTTCAAAGAACTGACTCTGAAAAATTTGAGTTCAGTCAAAACACAATTCTAATTTTTATTATTATATCTTGTATCTTTAATTTCTACAAGACCCCAAACAAGAGAGCCCCAATTCAATTTATTTTCTTCATTGAGCTAAAAAACGGTCTTGTTTAATAATAGTCTAACAATAACAATAGCCTGATGCTGGTCTAACAATTTGTTTCTTCTGGAAGTCTAAACATAAGTTGGACCACCATAAAATGTGAACTACAGAAAAGTATACTCAGCATTTTTCAAGTGCTCTCTAATACTGTCTTATAGACTCATAGACTCGTAGGTCAGAAGAGACCAATATGATCATCTAGTCTGACCTCCTGCACAAGGCAGGCCACAGAACCCTACCCGTCCTCTTTTATAACAACCCCTAACCCAGGACTGAGTTATTGAAATCCTCAAAATTGGTTTGAAGACCTCAAGCTGCAGAGAATCCACCAGCAAGTGACCCATGCCCCACGCTGCAGGGGAAGGTGAAAAATCTCCAGGGCCCCTGTCAATCCGCCCTGGAGGAAAATTCCTTCCCGACCCCAAATATGGCTATCAGCTAAACCCTGAGCATGTGGGCAAGACTCACCAGCCAGCACCCAAGAAGGAATTCTCCGCAGTAACTCAGTTCCCATCCCATCTAACATCTCCCCGCAGACCATTGAGCAGACTTATCTGGTGATAATCCAAGATCGATTGCCCAAATTAAACTATCCTATCATAACATCCCCTCCATATACTTATCAAGCTTAGTCTTAAAGCCAGGTAAGTCTTTTGCCCCCACTACTTCCCTTGGAAGGCTGTTCCAGAACTTCACTCCCCTAATGGTTAGAAACCTTCGTCTAATTTCAAGTCTAAACTTCCTAATATCCAGTTTGTACCCATTCATCCTCATGCCTACATTAGTACTAAACTTAAATAATTCCTCTCCCTCCCTAACGTTAACCCCCCTGATATATTTATATAGAACAAGCATATCCCCCCCGCAGCCTTCTTTTGGCCAGGCTAAACAAGCCAAGCTCTTTGAGTCTCCTTTCATAAGGCAGGTTTTCCATTCCTTGGATCATCCTAGTAGCCCGTCTTTGGACCTGTTCCAGTTTGAATTCATCCTTCTTGAACATGGGACACCAGAACTGCACACAATATTCCAGATGGGGTCTCACCAGCGCCTTATATAACGGTACTAACAACTCCTTATCCTTGCTGGAAATACCTCGCCTGATGCATCCTAAAATCGCATTTGCTTTTTTAACAGCCGTATCACATTGGCGGCTCATAGTCATCCTGCTATCAACCAATACCCCAAGGTCCTTCTCCTCCTCTGTCGCTTCCAACTGATGCGTCCCCAACATATATCTAAAATTCTTATTATTAATCCCTAAGTGCATGACCTTGCACTTTTCACTATTGTATTTCATCCTATTACTATTACTTCAGTTTACAAGGTGGTCCAGATCTTCCTGAATAGTATCCCTGTCCTTTTCCATGTTAGCAATATCCCCAAGCTTTGTGTCATCCGCAAACTTTATTAGCACATTCCCGCTCTTTGTGCCAAGGTCAGTAATAAAAAGGTTAAATAAGATCGGTCCCAAAACCGATTCTTGAGGGACTCCACTAGTAACCTCCTTCCAGCCTGACAGTTCACCCTTCAATACGACCCGCTGGAGTCTCCCCTTTAACCAGTTCCTTATCCACCTTACAACTTTCATATTCATCCCCATCTTTTCCAATTTAACTAACAGTTCCCCATGTGGAACCGTGTCAAACGCCTTACTGAAATCGAGGTAAATTAGATCTACCGCATTTCCTTTATCTAAGTAATCCGTCACCTTCTCAAAGAAGGAGATCAGATTGGTTTGGCACGATCTACCTTTAGTAAATCCATGTTGCAATTCGTCCCAATTACTATTGACCTCTATGTCCTTAACTACTTTCTCCCTTAAAATTTTTTTCCAAGACCTTACATACTACAGACGTCAAGCTAACAGGCCTATAATTACCTGGATCACTTTTATTCCCTTTCTTAAAAATAGGAACTACGTTAGCAATTCTCCAGTCGTACGGCACAACCCCTGAGTTTATCGATTGCTTAAAAATTCTCGCTAACGGGCTCGCAATTTCACGCGCCAGTTCCTTTAATATCCTCGGATGGAGATTGTCCGGGCCCTCCGATTTTGTCCCATCAAGCTGTTCAAGTTTGGCCTCTACCTCAGTTGCGGTAATATCCACCTCCATATCCACATTCCCGTTTATCATCCCTCCATCATCGCTAAACTCCTCAGAGGATTTCCTCTTAACCAATGCAGCAGTCTATCTGAGAATCTTCAAAGAGGCTATCACACCCATTGATTGCTCAGCTCTCAAGATTTTATTAGAGATTAGACAATAATGAGTAGGAAATAATTTGTTCCTTCAATTTGACCTACAGACTTCTTAAAAAGTAGAGATAAAATTGACTCAAATTGCTAAAGTAGGAGACAATTCTGTCATACAGAACTCAGGCCATGTCTACATCTAAAATTTTGCAGCGCTGGTTGTTACAGCTGTATTAGTACAGCTGTATAGGGCCAGCGCTGCAGAGTGGCCACACTTACAGCAACCAGCGCTGCAAGTGGTGTTAGATGTGGCCACACTGCAGCACTGTTGGGCGGCTTCAAGGGGGGTTCCGGGAACGCGAGAGCAAACCGGGAAAGGAGACCAGCTTCGCCGCGGTTTGCTCTCGCGTTCCCGGAGCCACCCAGCAAACCGCAGGGAAGGAGACCTGCTTGCTCGGGGTTCCGGGAACGCGAGAGCAAACCGGGAAAGGAGACCAGCTTCGCCGCGGTTTGCTCTCGCGTTCCCGGAGCCACCCAGCAAACCGCAGGGAAGGAGACCTGCTTGCTCGGGGTTCCGGGAACGCAAGAGCAAACCGGGAAAGGAGACCAGCTTCGCCGCGGTTTGCTCTCGCGTTCCCGGAGCCACCCAGCAAACCGCAGGGAAGGAGACCTGCTTGCTCGGGGTTCCGGGAACGAGAGAGCAAACCGGGAAAGGAGACCAGCTTCGCCGCGGTTTGCTCTCGCGTTCCCCGAACCACCCTGCAAACCGCAGGGAAGGAGACCTGCTTGCTCGGGGTTCCGGGAACGCGAGAGCAAACTGGGAAAGGAGACCAGCTTCGCCGCGGTTTGCTCTCGCGTTCCCGGAGCCACCCAGCAAACCGCAGGGAAGGAGACCTGCTTGCTCGGGGTTCCGGGAACGAGAGAGCAAACCGGGAAAGGAGACCAGCTTCGCCGCGGTTTGCTCTCGCGTTCCCGGAGCCACCCAGCAAACCGCAGGGAAGGAGACCTGCTTGCTCGGGGTTCCAGGAACGAGAGAGCAAACCGGGAAAGGAGACCAGCTTCGCCGCGGTTTGCTCTCGCGTTCCCGGAGCCACCCAGCAAACCGCAGGGAAGGAGACCTGCTTGCTCGGGGTTCCGGGAACGAGAGAGCAAACCGGGAAAGGAGACCAGCTTCGCCGCGGTTTGCTCTCGCGTTCCCGGAGCCACCCAGCAAACCGCAGGGAAGGAGACCTGCTTGCTCGGGGTTCCGGGAACGAGAGAGCAAACCGGGAAAGGAGACCAGCTTGATTACCAGAGGCTTCCTCCTTCCACGGAGGTCAAGAAAAGCGCTGGTAAGTGTCTACATTGGATTACCAGCGCTGGATCACCAGCGCTGGATCCTCTACACCCGAGACAAAACGGGAGTACGGCCAGCGCTGCAAACAGGGAGTTGCAGCGCTGGTGATGCCCTGCAGATGTGTACACCTCCTAAGTTGCAGCGCTGTAACTCCCTCACCAGCGCTGCAGCTTTCTGATGTAGACAAGCCCTCAGTTCTTTAACTAACTAGCCACCGCTTCTGATATTTTAACACTGTAAAACTTTTGCTACACTCAATTTTATAATATATATCTATATCATCTGTCATCTTTATTTTGTGATAAGCCTTTCAATGATAGCCTGGCTATGACCTCTGGCACAACATCCCCCTCCATTTCTTTTACAATATTTATAAAGTATATTAAATTATATACTGAGATGCTTGGGCATGAAAGGCCTGATCCAGCAACTACAGATCTCAGCAGAAGACCACCCACTGCAATCAATAGGCATTAGATCAAGCCAGAAATTATTTCTTTGAGTGATCACTTAAGAGACCTTGCACAGACCTTGCAGAATATAAGTTTCATGACCCAGCAACATTCCCCTCAGTTAGGCTCTCCATACCAGCCTATCTGGGGCCATTACTTTCCATGGCATGTAGTTCAATATAACACGGTTTCACCTATAACGCGGTAAGAATTTTGGCTCCCAAGGACAGCGTTATATTGGGGTAGAGTTGTACTGAGCTTCAGCAAGAAGGATGTAGGGCATGTGGAAGCACTGCCATGTAGCCACCTGCCTATGCTTCACCCAGCACAGCCCCTGTGTGGGGATAAGTGATGCAAAGGGCTTTGCACTGACGCTCTGCACAATGGGTGAACTTCACTCTTAGAGGATACTGTAATAAAAGGAAACACAGGTAAATAGACACTTATATATTCATTTTTATAGGAATCTTTTGCTCCGATTGCAAAAAAATATTTTTGTAGCAATCACAGAAAGCTAGCAATCGCAGAAGTGTGCTTTTTTCGACAAGCACAGTTCTGCATTGCAGGTGTAAATTATTTCTCTCAACAGAAGCATGGGCTCCAATTATTGAACTCCCTATACTGGATACTATTTAAACAGCTGGCCTCTGTCCTTTCTAAACACAACCACAACCCTACTGCTGATTTATGATTCACTATGGTGTTACTGAACTAATGAGCCATAAAGGGCCTACTTTTTTATGAGGAGATAATCAAGGCCACAAATTTATCACTGTACTCTTTTATCTGTCATTATGGGACATAATGTTGAATTGGCACTTGGATGATAAGGATCAGCTTTGTTTTCTTTGCCAGCATTAAAATGTTTCCCAAGCTAATAGATTTTTGTTTCAGTTTTGACACCTATCACTATTGATTCTAGCCTTGACAAAGAAACTAACGATTTTATATGACACTTTCACAGTCATCTTGGAAACTGTTAATATCAAATACCTTTAAGAATCATTTGTTGTAAACTGTGCCAGTTCAGACTGTAAACATGTTCCATGTTCAAACTTTGCAGAAGTTGGGGAAAGAAAAAAGCCTTTTCCTGCACTGTGACTTGTGTAGTTAGCAGCTTATCATGTATTTTGCTGTGTCTGGAATAAAGATAGAATGACACATGCTGTGACAAGCCATAAACATACCAAAATCACAAAAGCTTTTCTTGCAGTGTTTTCTAAAGGTTGAGTTGGTTATTTATTGTAGGCAGTTCTGCTCTGACAAAAATTTCACTCAGATCCAAATAAGAGACAAAAGAATCCAGAGAAATCTCTATTCATGTCAACCTCAATAAAATCATAGAATCATAGAATATCAGGGTTGGAAGGGACCTCAGGAGGTCATCTAGTCCAACCCCCTGCTCAAAGCAGGACCAATCCCCAACTAAATCATCCCAGCCAGGGCTTTGTCAAGCCTGACCTTAAAAACCTCAAAGGAAGGAGATTCCACCACCTCCCTAGGTAACCCAATCCAGTGCTTCACCTCCATCCTAGTAAACAACCTTTTCCTAATATCCAACCTAAACCTCCCCCACTGCAACTTGAGACCATTACTCCTTGTTCTGTCCCCTGGTACCACTGAGAACAGTCTAGATCCATCCTCTTTGGAACTCCCTTTCAGGTAGTTGAAAGCAGCTATCAAATCCCCCCTTATTCTTCTCTGCTGAAGACTAAATCCCACTTCCCTCAGCCTCTGCAAGTAATCCTGCCAATCTTGGGCAAGTAGCCCACCGTCCAGAACTCCTGGCCCAAATGCAAGTACTTGCTGAATGAAAAGGTTTTATGATTGACTGGAGAATTCTGCAAGGAACTGGGAAAAATTAGAGAAGCTTTTGAATTAAAATTTATTTATAAAACTTTACACATTAGTTTAGCCCCTGAGCAAGGGCGGCTCTAGGCATTTTGCCATCCCAAGCACGGCAGGCAGGTTGCCTTTGGCAGCTTGCCTGCAGAAGGTCCACTGGTCCCACGGCTTCAGTGGACCTCTGAAGCCACAGGACCAGCGGACGCTCCACAGGCATGCCTGCGGGAGGTCCACCGAAGCAGCGGGACCAGCTGACCCTCCGCAGGCAAGCCTGCCTGCCGCCCTCGCGGCGACCAGCAGAGCACTCCCAGCGGCTTGCTGCCCCAAGCACGCGCTTGGCTTGCTGGTGCCTGGAGCCACCCCTGCCCCTGAGTTATTTTAGGTGAAATTACTTCACAAACAGGAAGGGCCAGGAGAATCAGATAGTGTGTATATAAAATCCATTGATGAATTAGCATTAGAGGTCTTTCTGATCTGCAGAGGTCATAAATCTGTTGCAGCCATAGCTAGAGCCTTGACTCTAGCTCTGGAACGGTCTGGTTCAAGACAGCTATGGCAGCTATTAAAGAAAACAGTAAGAATATGTTTAATTGTTAAGTATCTTGTATAAGAAATAACAGGACTATCTACTTAGCTATGTAGAAAACCGATTAGGTAGCTAGTCACCAAATATTTATTTACTGAGCTTTTGCTCTCTCTGACAGTCCATTGATATGCTATATGGTCCTTAGTAGGCAGTAGGACCTGGAGGAAACAAACAGGTGTGTTGGCAATGAAAAAAAAGATGTTCCTTGATTTACTTGATTGAAACCATGACCTTCAAAATAGAAGTATAAGGTACAATATATAGGTTCCGCCACACAAAGAGTTCCTTTATTTATCTATTTATACTGCACTGAGCCCTATATTATCCAGGTGCCAATATTATTATAAGAGGAGTTGGCAGCAACATCTATATTTAAGGTTGCCTAACACTTTCCTTATAACATCCTTTTAAAAATTGTTTATAACTTTGTCAAACATTACTCATTTTGGCTGAAATTTTCCAGGCTAGAGGCAGGGTTGCCAACACCCAGCATTCAAAAATCATGAGTCAAATCCAAAACTATCACGAGATTGGTCTCAAAATTGTGAAATGTTTAAAAAGAAATAATATTAAATTGTGGATTTGTCTGTCTTCTGATTTTGAACACCCCTTTCCTTACTCTCACATGTATATGACAATTAGAGTTACTGATTCTTGCAAAGTTAGAGTGAGTCATGTTTTTTGTGCCCTCATACCCCTACATTGATTCATTATGTACCCTCTTAGTCACACATCAATTTTCACCCCTTTCCCCAGCCCTCAGACAATATGTTCTGCACTCCTTCCAGCCTCACATCTGCACCCTGCCTCTCAGCACAGCTCTGCTCTTCCTCCAGTCATCCCCCTAGTCTGTGGGGCAGCTTTGGAGGCTCTTCAGGTCACCCCCTTCCAGGCCTGGGGGGCCAGATCCACAGGTATTTACCTCCAATGGCTTGGGGAGAGGGGAAGTTTCAGCTACAGTCCTATTCTCTCTATCTCTAGGCTCAGTGTTGCAAGATGAGGGAAGGGGAAGAGGGAGGAATAGAGAGGAGCTGACCTATTTTTCACAAGAGGGATGCGGGGAGAAGAAAGAGACACCCTGAGCTGCTAGGCTCTTTCCCTCCTCCCCTCTTGAAACAACAGTATCAGCTGCTCCCTCTCCATCTTCCCTTATCCAAAAATTCCCCTCAGCTCATCAGGGAAGAGATCCAGAAGTGGCAGCCCTGATTTGCTGTTCTTCACTAGACAAGAGAGAAATGGGGAAGGTCATCAGTCAGACGGGGGTTTCCTCCTGACAGTCTGAAAATCAGTTCTGAAGGTTGCCATTCCTGGTGTCATCATTTGACTTGCCCCTCCAGGATCTTGAATTGAACCCAGGATTCTTGAGTCTCAACATTCCTCTGCTGCAAATATCTGTGTTTGTCTAATCTCCAAACTAACTGAGTAACAGGAGGCAGTAGCAGGCTGCTCCTCCACATAGAGGATGACAGGCTACTACTGCCACTAGTTACTCAATTAGCTGTTAATGATGAGTGAGGGGGTCAGTATGGTTCCATAGGGTGGAATTTCTGTTTTTCACTTCGCTTTAAAAAAAAAAATCCTAGGAATTTACATGTAAAAGAAAAAAAATATGTTCAAAGAATGTTTGCAAAATCAAGCACTCGAACATTAGCAGATGTCAGAATTAGGGTTGCCTAATATGAAGTTTGCCAAAGGATGCTGTAGTAAAAATTGATGTCCTTTCACAGATGTGGGATTTATTGTGTCTGCTCTCTTGGATCTGGGTGGAAATGGAAAAGGAGATGGCCAGATATTCTTGGCTGGGTTGGGAAGGCTGGAGATAATAGGCAGAGCCAATTTCTCAGTGGTCTGCATCTGTAACGTGTCAAATAGGGAATCAGAGGTCTTTGGTGCCATGACCCCTGTTCACATCTGGACAGTATTTGCCATTCTTAACAATAGTTCCTGGAACAGTCTCAGTTCATCAGAAAGGAAACAGATGAGGCACTAATCTGATCCTCTGATGAAGTGTCATCTGTATATTCCTCTACACAGCTGGTTCTTCTCATGGAGTATCGTACCATTCCTCAAATACAGGCAGATCCTTCTTCAGGTCTGAAGTATCTGGTGCTGGTATTGGTGCTGGCAAGGAAGCTGGTGTTGGTGCAGAATGAGGAATAGATGCTACTGAGGGTATCTAATGCTGAGGGGAAAGGTATGGTGCATAAGTCAGTGCTAAGTTCGCAGCTGGAGTTGGTCTCACAGCTTCCAAAATGACCTTCATGTATGAAAGGACACATGAGAAGCTGAAGAGGGCCCTGCATGAGATTCTTTCATGATATCTGGATTTCAGGCAAGATAAGAAGTCTGGTATTCCAAGGTCAAGTTGGGGACAGGAGGACTCTCCATATTAATCTCAAAATAGGTTGAAGGTTACTCCAAGGTGGTTCCTGATCAGAACAGGAGAAGTTGGTACAAGAATAGAGTCATGCAGTGGGGTGACTAGTGGCTTTGACGGAAGACCTTCATCCACAATCCCTTCTTATAGCCAAGCTCCAATGAGCCATCTGATGAGATGGTTGGCCTTGAGCCACAAGGGAGGGCTCAGAGGCAAAAAGAAAATGTTGACCTCAGATCTGAGTCAAGTGGGTTTGGGTACTTTTAAATCACAATTACTAGCTTCGGGAAAGTAGGGCACACTCCTGACATCAGATCTCCTGTATGGCACCATTCCTTGGGATGTAGGACCCCTTGTAGAACTGCCATATTGCCTGAAGCTGGTGTTTAAAATTCTCTGAACCCTTCAATTACTTACACGTGCTCTCTCAAAGCTCCAACACAGCTACGGGCTCTCATGGCTTGCTAATTTACTTATTTCAGAAATACTGTGGCAGGAAAGCAGGGAACACAGGATTAGCAAAGTATCAGAGGGGTAGCCATGTTAGTCTGGATCTGTAAAAGCAGCAAAGAGTCCTGTGGCACCTTATAGACTAACAGACATTTTGGAGCATGAGGTTTAGTGGGTGAACACCCACTTCATCAGATGAATGTTACAGGATTAGCAAAGAAATTTCTTAACTGCATTGACTTTACTCCTAAAGCACTTGAGAGTTACAGATCTTGAAAAAATAACAACAATCTTGAGTTGTGGTCCCTTTCCTTAGACTCCACTTACTCCTTCTGGTGAGTGTATAGTTCTTCAGTGTTTCAGTTTTGACAGAGCCCTTCCTGCTGTCTCTATCTCTTGTAAGCCCTTATTTATGCGGTGTTGCTCTCTCTCTCTCTCTCTCTCTCTCTCTCTCTCTCTCATACACACACTAGGAATCCACACTTAAATAGGGCCACTGTCTCTCAGAATCAGCCCAAACTCTCAAGGCTTGTCTACACTTGAAATGCTATAGGGGTACAGCTGCAGTGCTGCAGATGTGCCACTGTACCATTTCAGTGTAGACACTAGCTTTGCCAGTGGGAGAAGCTTTCCAGTCAGTGTAGGTAATCCACTTCCCCGAGAAGCAGTAGTTAGGTAAACAGAAGAATTCTTTCATCAACCTAGTGCTGTTTACACAAGGCATGAGGTTGGCTTAACTATGTCACTCTGGGGTGTGGATTTGTTCATATCCTTGAACAACATAGTTATGCCAATGTAAGTTTCTAGTGTACAGTAGTTTTCAATCCAAACTGTGAAGGTCCAAATCACCTGGTCATACTTGATCCTCTCATTGGCAGGCCCCTGGGAAGAACATCTGTCGTTTCACATAGATGAGCCAGTACTTAAGAGTTATTGAGTATTTCTACACTTCAGTTAAGCCCCTGCAGCTAGTCCATGCCAGCTAACTCAGACTTGGCTAAGGGGCTATTTAACTGAGGTGTAGACTTTTGGTCTCAGGCTGCAACCCAATCTCTGAGACTCTACCACCTCACAGGGTTTTACAGTCCAAGCTCCAGCCTGAGCCTGAATGTCTCCTTCACAATTAAACGGCATCTTATCTTGAGGCCTTTAAGCACAAATTAGCTGGCATGGGACAATCACAGGTTTTTAATTGCAGTGTAGACGTACTCATTGAACGTCAATCACCCCCAGACTTCAGACTTGATTCTTGTCTGTGAAGTATCAGAGAGGTAGCTATGTTACTCTGGATCTGTAAAAAGCAACAGAGTCCTGTGGCACCTTATAGACTAACAGACGTATTGGAGCATAAGCTTTCGTGGGTGAATACTCACTTTGTCAGAAGAAGTGGATATTCATCCACAAAAGTTTATGCTCCAATACTTCTGTTAGTCTATAAGGTGCCACAAGACTTTCTGTCTGTGAAGAACCTTCAACAAACAGTCAAACAGACTTCATAATTCAATATAATGATATCACACCCTATAACAGGCACTTCCTGTGTTGTCACCAAAGCTACTGAGGCCTTAATTTGTAGGGGAAGAGATTGTTTCCATCTCTGGTGCTGCTCTTGATTTAACTGATGCCAGATGAGGAATTTGCTACCAGTTTAAGGCCAAGAAGATTCTGGTCTTGAGCCTGTGATGAAAGAGACACTGAGGCCAGAGTGCATCCTGGCTCCACTGTGACATGGGGTTCAGCATGGAGGACTAGTCTTGGTACCATCCAATTACTCTGTCAGAGCATCAGGATGTAGGCAATGAGAAGCCAGATGAGCCTGGAGTGTTAAGGGTCTCTCCCTCTGGTGTTGGGGACTGAAGGTGTGGCAAACTGCACATTGGGTTATTGATACAGATACAGAAGGCACTAGATATGAATGTCTGTCTGCAGTATGATGGCCTGGCAGTAGATGCACTTCTTGTAGCCCTGATAAGGAGCCAAAAGCTCCTAGCACACGGAAAGTGCGAGCTACACTATACTTATTAACTATTTACTCAAAAACCTTAAGCAAGGCCAGGGGTTGGCAATCTCTGGCATGCGGCTTGCCAGGGTAAGCACCCTGGCGAGCCGGGCCAGTTTGTTTACCTGCCGCATCCACAAGTTCGGCCGATTGCAGCTCCCTCTGGCTGTGGTTTGCCGCTCCAGGCCAACGGGGGCAGTGGGAAGCTGCGGCCAGCACATCCCTCGGCCCGCACAGCTTCCCGCAGCCCCCATTGGCCTGGAGAGGTGAACTGAACTTGTGACTGAAATGGCAGTGACTGAAATAGCCAGATGCCACCCAAAAAGCTTTCATCCCCTCACTCGCCTCCTCCCACTCAGCCTCAAGATACTTAGTGGCCAAAAAAAGAGATTTCTTATTTCTTTTGATAAGTCTCTAGAACCTGCGGACACGGCAGGTAAACAAACTGGCCCAGCCCGCCAGGGTGCTTACCCTGGTGAGCTGTGCACCAGAGGTTGCCGACCCCTGAGCTAGGCTATGGAAAGGACTAGTGTGAGGATGGGTTCTGCACACTTTTGGCGGTGCAGGTGAAGGAACTGAGGCCACTGAGGAGTGGCACTTCTTCACACAGAGTAGGACAATGCTGTAACTAACTTAAGAGATCTCTTGTGCATAGTCGCCCCCGACAGATGTGGCTTTTCAAGGCAATTTTGCAGCTTGATACTATGAGGATCATGTTCCACAGTTGGGGATGCACAGATACCATTAACCAGGTTTTAATATATTTAATATGCAAATGGATAGCTGATGTAGATTTTTATAGTACTTCTATTTTATCAGAATGTCTTGCCATTCTGACAAAGGCAAGTCCATTGCCTTACAGAAGTCTAAGTCTAATGTGTATACACAGTTACCTTTATCAACCAAACTTTACATCATTTTTTATGAGATTACAAGTTTATTTGACAAGACCTATTTTCCATAAAACTATGTTTAATTCTTTACTAATTGTGTCCCATATCAACCTTTCCATGATTTTTCCTGGAACTGATGTCACACTAACTGGTGTATAGTTACGCAGGTCATATGATTTACCCTTTTAAAACATAAAAGTCCTGTATGACTTCCCCAGTGTTAAAAGATTTGTTAAAAATCAACATTAATGGTTCAAAGAACTCCTCAACCATTCATTTTAATACTCTTGGGTGCATGTTATTGCTCTTCCTCTGAAGATTTTAAAGTGTTCAACATCTTCCCTAGTTACTGTGGGAATAGAAAGTATTTCCTTACCACTTTAAGATATGAATACATCCTGCTGCTTCTTTCCAAACACAGAACAGCAATAGTGATTGAATATTCATGTTTTTTTCTTGATGAATTTTGTTTATTCTTGATATATTTAAAAAAAATTCTAATTATCCTTAACTCTACTAATCATAGATTATTCATTGTCATCTTTAGCCTCCCTTATCAATTGTCTGCATTTCCTAACTACTGATTTGTATTCATTGCTATCAAATTCCCCCATCTTTTCCATCTGTTATATATTTATTTTTAATTGCTAGTTTCACTTCCTCTCTTACTCAGGATGTTTTTTAACTGAAACTTTCTTATCTGATTAAAGAATTGGGTTTTTGGAGTTATAAATAATACTTAACACAGAATTATCATTTTTATACCTAAAATTTTTTCCCCACTAGCCCTTTTTAAACACCCAAGTTCTTGTGGATGGGACATACTTTTTTCTCTTTCTTTCTGTGTCATTTATAGTCACAACAACATTTACCTTAATCTCAATATTTGGGGAGAAACATGTCTAATCAGTGAATGTACTGTACTTTCTTGTTCAAAAGTATGTCCATCCACATTCCTCCTGCCCCACCCCAGGTTGAAGGATGCAATTGACAAATACAGAGGGTAAAATTGGTTAAGGTCTTGCAGCCTTCTATTGCTCAAAGAAAAAAGATATAGCTGTTTTAATCAATAGAAAAATACTGTTTTAGCTGATTCAGTGAGTGAAAGTAAAGTGAAGAGACTTATTTTTTCAAGGAGGCAAGGTTGAGGAATGACAGTTTGCCTACCCAGCTGAATATATGTCCACTAAGTAGACATGCATGTGTCTAATTCAGATGCAGGTCCCTTTTCTGTTAGTATATTTGCTTTGGTTTTGCAGCTGAAGGATGCCATAGGGGAGATTTTTAATTGAAATCTGGTAGTGGAGGATAGACCTGGGAAAGCAGAATGACTTCCAGCTTTCACTTACAAATTAAATAAAATCCTAAGGGATCTTAAACTGGCAGACGTTTGGAGAAAATTAAATGCTAATGTGTGCAGTTGTACTTTTTACAACCATAGACATCAAATATATAAAAGCATTAACTTCTTGTCTGTTGCAGTGGGTGCACGATATATGCACAGGGTATAAGGTTAAATCTTATGAAGTAAGATGGAAATTCAATATCAAATCATGCACTGGCAGCATAACGTACCCAGGCAATTTCAGCCTGAAAGTAGTTAAATGAATGGCTAGCAATCTTTATTTTTTTTTTCCCAAAAAAGTATGGCACTATTTCAGAATTAAAGCCCTTGTTGAATACTACAATGCAAATTATACCTAGAAGAATAAAGTAAATGAATAACTGGAATGGCATGAAATCTCTTGTGCATAGGCTTTTAATAGCTACTGCCACAGAAGGAAAATATTTTAAATATTTTCCACTTAAGAACTTTGAAAATGGCTTCTGGAACTCATGAGAGCAGACAACGAATAATAATGGGAAAGGGTGAATGTTTGTCATGGTGGTCATAAAAGTCATGCATTGCATCACTTTCCTTAGTAAAATCCATGAATCAAATCCTGGCCCTGTTGTAGACAGTGGAAGTTCTGCCATTGATTTCAGCAGGGTTAGGATTTCATCCCACAGCTTTTAACTGTGCATGTGAATATGTGGGTGGACTATTAAGAAATGATTGGGGAAGCTGACAAATAAATAATAAAGAATTATACAAATTATCCCGAGAAAGGTCTCAGAGAAAAGCCCGTCAAATTGAAGAGATTACAGAACTGAGGTGGGGGAACCCAGTGTGACGACAAAGACTTAAAATACCAAGAAACAATAGAGGCCTTTGCCACAGCTGCAGACAGTGGAAACACTTGAACTGTAGCCATGCTGGTATAAAAGAAAGGGAGCTGCTCACGGGGTATCCTCTGTAAGGGGTCTTTACCCTCTTGGAGGGAAACAGCCCAAATCTGTTGACTTCTCTTCTTATCCAGGTTTTTTGGGGATGGGAATACTAAGAGATGGGGTATGCGGCAAGGAGAGTACTGGTTTCATTTTTATTCTAATATTTGATTTTAATTATTTTCCAGGTTGGGGCCAAAGAGGCGCTGGTGGCTCAATCTTTTCTTGTAACTGTTTTTCTACTTTTTGATACCCTAAGCCTAAGAGAGGCACCTTCTCTGAGGATTATATATTGAAATAAATAATCTAGAATTTCTGTTAATTGAGCATGCTGAATATGTTCACAGATTATTGGGTTTTAAATTAAAAAAAAGCAATATAGCAAACAGATACTTGACCCAGCTGCTTAAAAAGATAACAAAATAGATTAAACTAAAGATGCAAGACCTTTTCTTTCATCATGAGAGATCAGACCTGCAACAATCTCTCTGGAGCAGTGGCAGCAGTAGCAGAGCAGGATGGAATTTATGCACCATTTTCCCTGAGTTTTATTTAGTGTCCAAAATGAATGTTCTAGATTCACTGAGAGAAACCCACTCAAACTAGATTTATGCCCTTTAGAACTTGTGAAAGCTATTGGGGAATAGTAGGTCAGAATGAGAGTTGTCCTGCCTGTGAGATGAAGCAACAAAGATAATTACACAAACCATATGATTCTCTGTGTCCTATTGGCAGAAGCACAGATTCTCTGTGTCTTTCTCATTTTGGCATCCCACGCCTTAAGGTACCTGGCTGAGTTTTTTGAGAATATCTGGAAACAAAACCTTCAGGGTTGTCACAGGTCATTTAGCTCTTACTTGCTGATCTAAAGCATTCAGTTGTTTGAAGTCTTTTTAGGGCAAACTCTGTATTTAAAATTAAGGTTGAAATGTAACAATATAAAAACATTACTACTCCTGACAGAATTCTGCTAAGGGGTTCAGAATTTATATGCTCTGCATCTTTCTGTGTCCCCTACACAGAAAAATGCAAAAGAAATCTGCAGGGGGACACGTGCCTCTTCTCTGGCAGCCCAGGCAGCATGTCTGTTCTAAGGTGCCTGGAGCAGCCTCAGAGACACTAATCACTGCAGGGGGAGGGGGACTGGGCATGTGTACCTACAGGGGAGATGCTGATCATTGTCAGGGGGCGTGGATGAGCACGCGTGCGTACCAACAAGCAAGAGAGACCTGTGTGGAGAAGTAGAGCTTTTTATTATGTAGGAGGCAGGGTCTGTCCCCAAGCCAGAAATGTAGCAGCCTGCCCGCTAATTAAGTGATCTCATTCTCTGAGACAGAAATGTAGCAGCCTGAATAGCACTCCCCTTGATAAGGATGGAAGAGGTCCTAATGACTTTTACAACACACATATGGTTAAGGCATTGCCATTTACTTTGTGGCATGTAACATTGTTAATGTTCTATTGTTAGTTAACTGTTCCCATTCTCAGTCAATTCCCCCAGGAGCATAAACCTGTAAAATTTTTAAGCCCCCTACATTGCCAGCATCATGTAAAGCCTATAAATGATGGTAAGGGAATCAGCTAGGAAGATCTAAGTGCTTTCTCACTTTTTTCCTGTGCCAAAGTGGCATAATGTGGTTAGATTAAAGCTCAGGATTTATTTTACTTATCCAGTAAAAAAGACTTTGAGAGAAAATAAAACATTTACCAAGCAGTCAGGACAATCAGAATCAAGCACTTCCCAAAGTACCCAGCCAGGTCCAAGACAACGATTAGCAAAACTGGATGATTTTAATGTGTGAAGGTCTGAGCAATTTAAAATGATGTTCTCCTTTTACTGTTTTGCTGTTTGGTGTTCTGTAATGTAATTTAAATGAAAACCCAGGATTATAACTGCAAGGCAAAGTATTAGTTACAAAGTGTTTGTAACTTAATTTTTGTGTGCTTAGGAAAAAGCTGAAGTACTCAATGATTTTTTTTTGCCTCGGTCTTCACAGACAATGTCATCTCCCAGATTGCTGCACTGGGCAAAACACTATGAGGAGGAGGTGAGCAGCCCTCAGTAGTGAAAGAACAGGTTAAGGACTACCGAGAAAAACTGGGCATGCACAAGTCCATGGGTCCAGATCTAATGCATCCAAGGGTGCTGAGGGAGTTCGCTGTTGTGATTGCAGTGCCATTGGCCATTATCTTTGAAAACTCGTGGCGATAGGGGGAGGTCTCGGATGATTGGGAAAAGGCAAATATAGTGCCCATATTTAAAAAAGGGAAGAAAGAGAACCTGGGGAACTATGGACTGGTCAACCTCACTTCAGTCCTCGGCAAAATCATGGAGCAGGTCCTCAAGGAATCCATTTTGAAGCACTTGGAGGAGAGGAAGATGATCAGGAACAGTCAACATGGATTCATTCAGGCCAAGTCACACCTGACCAACATGATTGACTTCTGTAATAAGATAACTGGCTCTGTGGCTATGGGATAAGCAGTGGATGTGATATATCTGGACTTTAGCAAAGCTTTTGATAGTCTCCCACAGTATTCCTGCCAGCAAGTTAAAAAAGTATGGATTGTATGAATGCACTATAAATTGAATAGAAAGCTGGAGAGATTGTTGGGCTCAACAGGTAGTGATCATGGCTCAATGTCTAGTTGGCAGCCGGTATCAAGTGGAGTGCCCCAGGGGTCGGTCCTGGGGCCGGTTTTGTTCAACATCTTTATTAATGATCAGGATGATGGGATTAATTGCACCCTCAGCAAGTTCACAGATGACACTAAGCTGGAGGGTAGGGATAACGTCCAGAGTGACCTAGACAAATTGGAGGATTGGACCGAAAGAAATCTGATGAAGTTCAACAAGGACAATGCAGAGCCCTTCACTTAGGAAAGAAGAATCCCATGCACCGCTACAGGCTGGGGACCGACTGGCTAAGCAGCAGTTCTGCAGAAAAGGACCTGGGGATTACAGTGGACAAGAAGCTGGATATGAGTCAGCAGTGTGCTCCCATTGCCAATAAGGCCAACGGCATATTGGGCTGTATTAGTAGGCGCATTGCCAGCAGATTGAGGGAAGTGATATTCCCCTGTCACTGACACTGGTGAAGCCACACCTGGAGTATTGAGTCCAGTTTTGGTCCCCCACTACAGAAGGGATGTGTACAAATTAGAAAGAGTCCAGCAAAGGGCAAAAAAAATGATTAGGGGGATGTGGCACATGATTTATGAGGAGAGGCTGAGGGAACTGGGCTTGTTTAGTCTGCAGAAGAGAAGAGTAAGGGAGGATTTGATAGCAGCCTTCAACTACCTGAAGGGAGGTTCCATAGAGGATGGAGCTAGACTGTTCTCAGTGGTGGCAGATGACAGAACAAGGAATAATGGTCAAAAGTTGCAGTGAGGGAGGTCTAGGTTGGCTATTAGGAAACACTATTTCACTAGGAGGGTGGTGAATCACTGGAATGAGTTTCCTAGGGAGGTGGTGAAATCTCCATCCTTGGTGGTTTTTAAGGCCTGGCTTGGCAAATTGATAATGATTTAGTTGCTGTTGGTCCTGTTTTAACCAGGGGATTGGACTAGATGACCTCTGAGGTCTCTTCCAGCCCTAATATTCTATGATTCTAAATGCTAAATAGTTATTGTGACTTTTTTCTCTAGTGTAGTTTAAATAAATTACCAAAACAATTGAAACAGGTGTGATTATATTGTATTATTTTGACAAATATATTTTTAATTTTTTGGTATAGAATCCCCCTAGAAGTAACATTATTTAATGTAACCAACATATATACTCAGATGAGCAGAGCATTAATTATTTTACTGTTTATAGGTAATTCTGTTTGAGGAAAAGAATATGCAAAGGCATGAAAAGCAAGCCAGTGAAGAAAGCAAATTGCAGACTGAATTTTTCCTGATAAGACAGACAGAGCTATCTTGGATTATTTTCCTTTTTAACTAGTACGCCTTAATGGCATAGATCATTCACTGTCCTTCAAGGGCAAAACAGCCTGAGAAATTAGTGAAAAGTTTTATCAACATGGAATTGTTCATAGGATTAAATGAGTACAAGCAGTTTCTACGACTCTACAAATTATTTCTTTATAGCAGTATGGTGAATCCCATGATTGGTGGACCTCTATCCTGCCCCTACTGAATTCAATAAGAATTTGGTCTGTTGCATTTAGACAGCTCAATAAATTATTTGTCCTGTTTATGACTAAACCTCATTGAGAATTTTCCTCCTAAACTTTTTTTTTCCCCAGAAAATGCCAGTTGGTCAAAACTGAAATAGTTTATGGAAAGATTTTTGTTTTGACAAACATACACCAAACAGCCGCTAAACATATGTAAGTTTCCATTAGACACCTGCATTGTTTCCTGCCTGTTCATCTTCTGGGCTGCGAGACAAGGCTTTCAGGGTCCAGAGCTTCAAGGTAGCACTGCTTTACAGGCTGTCCTAGGGCTGGGGATCCCAGGACTTCCTGCATCTAGAGGCGGATTATAGTTTTGTGGGGCCTTGGGCCAGAACAAGCTGGGACCACTCCCCACCTCTTGCACCTGTAGTCTCCCCCAACACCTCTTGCCCTCGTGCCCCAACCCCATTTCCCCAGCAGGAGTGCCGAGTGGGCAGAGTGGGTCAGGGCATGGGGGCACCCATTTTTCCGGGACCCCCCAAATGGTTGAGGCCCCTGAGCATGCACTCAATTGGCCAAGTGGCTAATCCACCACTGCCTATGGCCAAGGTTCTAGGGAAGCTTCAGTAACCTGGTAGCCTTTCCTTGAGCTCTCAGGACTTCCAGGCTCTCCTCTCTGTCACCCCTGAATCCCTAGACACAGAGTGAGGAGTCCCCTGGAGTTGGGGCAGTCAGCTGCTCATTTCTATTTGGGAAAACAAGCTAATCAAAATATATCCGTTTTTCCAAAATGATTTTTTTTTTCAGAATTTCCTTTGTGCTGGAAATTTTGAAATGTGTAGTTTTTTTGGGGGGGATCCAGAATTAAAATATTTGAGAAATGTTGGAATTTCCAGATTTCAAGCAGCTCTGTTTTGGATATCCTGACCCCTAACTAAGTGATTGACTGTGGGATCACTTAAGATATTATTAGGCTAACCAATTCCATTGGATGAAATGCAGGACGAGAACTTTCTAGCTACACTTTTTCATGGGAGAAAACAACAACTTTTTGCTTTATTTTATAAAAGCTAGTTTTAACAGATTATATATGTTAAACTCTATATTGCTTTAACAGGTACTGTTTTATTATGGCCAGTCTAGTAAAATCGAAAAGGGGACTTGTTACTTAGAACCAGGCCCTGCTCGGTGATCTCTCTTGCCACAGAGGGCAGGACAAGAGACAATGGGTTCAAACTACAGCACAGCAGATTTAGATGAAATCTCAGGAAAAACTTCCTAACTGTAAGAACAGTAAGACAATGGAACAGACTGCCTCGGGAAGTTGTAGAACAGGGATTGGCAACCTTTGGTACACAGCCCGTCAGGGAAATCTGCTGGCAAGCCAGGACGGTTTGTTTACATGCAGGGTTTGCAGATTCGGCCGATCACAGTTCTCATTGGCCGCAGTTCGCCATTCCAAGCCAATAGGGGCTACGGGCAGCAGCGTGGGCCAAGGGATGTGCTGGCCGCCGCTTCCCACGGCCCCCATTGGCCTGGAACAGCGAACTGCACCAGTGGGAGCTGCGATCTGCCAAACCTGCAGACACTGCAGGTAAACAAACTGTCCAGGACCGCCAACACATTTCCCTCACAGGCCGCGTGCCAAAGGTTGCCGATCCCTGTTGTAGAAGCTCTCTCACTGGAGGTTTTCAAAAGGAGGCTTTGACACAACAAATATATTCACACACAAGAAATGCATCTTGGCAGGGGGTTAGCCTAGATGACACTTGCAGTCCCTGCTAAACCTATTATTCTATGATTCTACAAGTACCTGTCCCAGTGTGGTGAGCACCTTCAGTTCATTAAACTGCTTGCAAAGGGCTTTCAGCACCTTTTAGGATTATGTCTTTAAAAAGAGACTCAGAAGGGCGAGGGGCTTTTTATGCAAACCAAGCATCCACTTCAGAAAGACAAGTCTTGATGTCTTTCCTTGCAAATTCTGCATACTCATTTGCAATCAAAATATCTTCTCTTTGTTCAAAGTGCTGTCTGCTTTGGTAAAGGGTCCTGCACTTGATATAAGATACAATATGAATGTCACTCTTGTTCTTAAAGAAGAAAAATCCAAATTATATTCCTATATTCTTGATGAGTTAGTGTCTGCATTCTAGTTAAGATTTTGGCTAAATGGTTGGAAGCTATCAAAATTTGTTTAATGACATTTAAACAGCATTTTTGAAAAACTAACACTCATAGGATAATGTCTACTCCTTGACAAATGTAACTAAGTTAAGTAGTCTAGCTCAGAGATACCTATCATTCCTCAAGTACTGATAGCAATATTAAGTGAAAATTCTTATTCAAGGTCACATATACGTTTTAGATTAATTAAAACCATGTTTTGACTGTTTGTTGTCAGGTAAGCCTTACCTGAATTGACTTCAGTTTCTTTTCAGGATCCCATTACCCCATAATCTTTTGCAGTTGTTGTGGAACAGCATGAAAAGATGCTTGAGGATGCATCCTTAATTATTTGGTAATTAACGTGTATCATTTATCATTTATATAGCAACTTTGATACCAGTTCAGTTTTATCTACCAGACAGGGTATAAAGGATACATCCCAGGAAGGCCTTTGAATAGAAACAGCTTAATTTTTACCAAATCCTGGGAAAGTCTGGTAGCCTAAATAAAATGAGACTGGGTCTCAGTCCTAAAACATATAATTGTAGGGGGGAAAAAAAGCCTCTACCTTGTAGAAACATGAGCACACATTTAACTTTACATATGTGATAAGTCCATTTAAATCTATGGGACTACTCAAGCATGTAAATTTAAGTATAGATATACATTTTCACAGGGTCAGGGACTTATGCAATTGGGTTCCAGAGGGCTAGACATCACCTCCCACAGAGGAACCCCTGGGACAGTTGCATAGGGGCCTACAAAAATAATCATGGAAAATTACCAGGAAATCTTCCCTTGTGATGTGAAGGATTTAGGGGAGAGGGGAAGGGGAAGAGGTAGAAAGTCTGGCATCCAAACCCCATGGTTACTGGGAATTCACTGTGAGGGAAGCCCCAAGATTAACAGAAATAGGAGGCACAACATGGAACAATAAGCAGGGGAAATAATTGTAGAAGAGAATCTATAACATTGACACCACCTGCTCACATGAAAGGAAATGTTTTAAATTTGTGCTTAGAAGGACACATTTCAAAAATACATTGCTACGCCCTGGAAAATTAACAGTATTTTTCATTTAACCAAATGGTTTCTCACTACATTAAAAGGAATGCAGAGAAGAAAGTTATTTTTAAAAATCTGTGGTAAACAAGGTCAGGCTAGTCTACTATTAATAATGGGAGGGTGGGTCTTGCAAAAGCACCTAACTGCTTACAGGGGGAGTTTGCAGGGGAGACTAAGAGATCTAGGCAGAAGAACTGACAGGCTAGTGAAGGGAGTGGGTGGTGATCTGCCAGTGTTCTGGTGCCTGTTGGGGGTTTGTTTTGGTTTGTGTTTCCTGGACTAACAGGTTTTAGGTGGGAAGGCTATGGCTGATACAGAGGCAGCAGTGAAAGACACAATGAGGATGACTGGATGTGGAAGCTGTGGCATGTACATGATCCTGGAGGGGATACCTGAAAAGTGTTTTGTCTGCATGAAGTGCTGTCTGATAGAACTGATGGATGAAAAGATCCGAGCACTGGAGATGCAGGTGTAAACTCTGGCAGAGTTTAGAAGGAGGTTCGAGCAGGTGATGGTGCAAAGACATCATGAGGCCAAAGGGAAAAGCTCAGACTTGCAGATGGAAGCAGGACCAAAGAACTCTGAGGGGAGACTGCTGGGTGAGGAAAGTGGATGGTGGAAGCATGTGATTAAGAGAACCAGGCAGAGGAAAAGATGGGCCAGTGAAGGAGAAATAGAGCTCAGGAACAAGTTTGCAGAGTTGGAAAATGAAGAAGGGGCACAGCAGGTGGTCGCTGAACGTGAGAGGGCAAGGAAGAAGAGAAGAGCAGCTAGTCCCATAGGAAAAGGGGAAGAGTCAATGGAGACAACACCAAATATGAGCCCCAGGAGGATACAGGGTGGGTTGTGGGGGATTACAAGGGACAACGGAAATCAAGAGGACTTGCAGTCAGTGGGAGCAGGGGATAGACCAGAGAATCACACTGTCACCAAGAAAAGGTGTGATTGTGGACTCCTTACTGAGAAGAATAGACAGGCCTGTAACTAGAGCTGATCCGGAGAATGGAAGGGTGTGCTGTCTTCCAGGGGATAAGATATGGGATGTGGATCTGAGGCTGAAAAGGATCCTAACGAGAGTAGGAAAGAATACGCTGATTGTCCTTCACGTGGGAATGAATGATACAGCTAGATTCTCACTGGAACGTATCAAGGGAGACCATGCCAGACTGGGGAAGATGCTTAAGGAAATCGAGGCTCAAGTGATCTTCAGTGGGATTCTGCCTGTTCCTAGAGAAGGGCAATAAAGGTGTGACAAGATTATGGAGATCAACAGATGGCTCAGGCAGTGGTGCTATAAATAGGGCTTTGGGACATATGGCCACTAGGAAGCATTCATGGACAGAGGACTGTTCTCTCGGGATGGACTTCATCTGAGTAAGGAGGGAAATAGACTTCTAGAATGGAGGCTGGCACAACTGATTAAGAGAGCTTTAAACTAGGAATTTGGAGGAGATGGTTGGGAGATGTCCAGGTAATCTCCATGTCAGAATTTAACATTGAGAGGGAAGAAAATAAAGTAAGAGAGGATACAACCGTGGTTAGAAGAATGGACATAAGGAGGAAGAGTAATGTAGATACCAGTCTGACTGGTGGTAGTGGTGGTAGAATGTCTGTACCTAACCGGGTAAAGAATGTCAGTGAAGCCAAACGGCAAAAATTACTATGTCTGCACACTAATGCAAGGAGCCTAGGTAACAAAATGGAGGAACTAGAGCTACTGGTCCAGGAACTGAAACCAGATATTATAGGGATAACAGAAACATGGTGGAATAGTAGTCATGACTGGAGTACAGGTATTGAAGGCTATGTGCTGTTTAGGAAAGACAGAAATAAAGGCAAAGGTGCTGGAGTAGCATTGCATATCAATGATTAGGTTAACTGTAAAGAAATAAGAAGTGATGGAATGGATAAGACAGAGTCTGTCTGAGCAAAAATCACATTGGGAAAGAAAACTACTAGATCCTCCCCTGAGATAGTGCTTGGGGTGTGCTACAGACTGCCAGGATTCGATCTGAATATGGGTAGAGACTTCTTTAAGGTATTTAATGAAATAAACACTAATGGGACTTGTGTGATCATGGGAGACTTTAACTTCCCAGATATAGACTGGAGGACAAGTGTTAGTAATAATCAGGGCTGGCTTTAGGAAGTGCGGGGCCCAATTCGAACAGTTTCGATGGGGCCCCGGCAAGGATGAATAAAAAACACACATGTAAAAAAACATGTGGGACTTGTACTCACCGGGCGGTGCTCCGAGTCTTCGGCAGCACTTCAGCGGCAGGTCCTTCACTCGCTCCAGGTCTTCGGCAGCAGTGAAGGACCCATCGCTGAACTGCCACCGAAGACTCAGAACAAGTGAAGGACCCACCGCCAAAGACCCAGAGCGCCACCAGGTGAGTAAAAATTAAAAAGGCACCTCCAACCAGGGAAGGAATTCTCACTAGGAACGGGGCCCTCCTAGGCGCGGGGACTAATTCAGGGGAATTGGTGGAATAGGCCTAAAGCCAGCCCTGGTTATAATAATAGGGCTCAGATTTTTCTGGATGTGACAGCTGATGGACTTCTTCACCAAAGTAGTGGAAGTACCAACAAGAGGAGATGCCATTTTACATTTGGTTTTGGTGAGTAGTGAGGACATCATAGAGGAAATGGTTGTAGGGGATAACTTTGGTTCAAGTGATCATGAGCTAATTCAGTTCAAACTAGATGGAAGGATTAACAAAAATAGATCTGGGACTAGGGTTTTTGATTTCAAAAGGACTAACTTTAAAGAATTAAGGAAATTAGTTAGGGAAGTGGATTGGACTGAAGAATTTGTGGATCTAAAGGCGGAGGAGGCCTGGAATTACTTCAAGTCAAAGTTGCAGAAACTATGAGAAGCCTGCATCCCAAGAAAGGGGGAAAAAATCATAGGCTGGAGTTGTAAACCAAGCTGGATGAGCAAGCATATCAGAGAGGAGATTAAGAAAAGGCAGAAAGCCTACAAGGAGCAGAAGATGGGAGGGATTAGCAAGGAAAGCTACCTTATTGAGGTCAGAACATGTAGGGATAAAGTGAGAAAGGCCAAAAGCCATGTAGAGTTAGACCTCGCAAAGGGAATTAAAACCAACAGTAAAAGGTTTTATAGCCATATAAATAAGAAGAAAAGAAAGAAAGAAAGAAAGAAAGAAAGAAAGAAAGAAAGAAAGAAAGAAAGAAGTGGGACTGCTAAACACTGAGGATGGAATGGAGGTTAAGGATAATCTAGGCATGGCCCAATATCTAAACAAATACTTTGCCTCAGTCTTTAATGAGGCTAATGAGTAGCTTAGGGATAATGGTAGGATGACAAATGGGAATGACTATATGGAGGTAGATATTATCACATCCAAGGCAGAAGCCAAACTTGAAGAGCTTAATGGGACAAAATCGGAGGGCCCAGATAATCTTCATCCAAGAATATTAAGGGAACTGGCACATGAAATAGCGAGCCCATTAGCTAGAATTTTTAATGAATCAGTAAACTCAGAGGTTGTACCATACAACTGGAGAATTGCTAACATAGTTCTTATTTTTAAGAAAGGGAAAAAAAGTGATCCGAGTAACTATAGGCCTGTTAGTTTGACATCTGTAGTATGTAAGGTCTTGGAAAAAAAATTGAAGGAGAAAGTAGTTAAGGACATTGAGGTAAATGGTAATTGGGACAAAATACAACATGGTTTTACAAAAGGTAGATTGTGCCAAACCAACCTGATCTCCTTCTTTGAGAAGGTAACAGATTTTTTAGACAAAGGAAATGTGGATGACACAAAGCTGAGGTGTATTGCTAACACAGAGAAGGACCGGTATATCATACAGGAAGATCTGGATGACCTTTTAAACTGGAGTAATAGTAATAGGATGAAATTTAATAGTGAAAAGTGCAAGGTCATGCATTTAGGGATTAATAACAAGAATTTTAGTTATAAATTGGGGACACATCAGTTGGAAGTAACAGAGGAGGAGAAGGATCTCGGAGTATTGGTTGATCACAGGATGACTATGAGCAGCCAATGTGATATGGCTTTTAAAAAAGCTAATGCAGTTTTAGGATGCATCAGGCGAGATATTTCCAGCAAAGATAAGGAGGTGTTAGTACCGTTATACAAGGCATTGGTGAGACCTCATCTGGAATACTGTGTGCAATTCTAGTCTCCCATGTTTAAGAAGGATGAATTCAAACTGGAACATGTACAGAGAAGGGTTACTAGGATGATCCAAGGAATAGAAAAGCTATCTTATGAAAGCTTAGTACCAAAGCGGACACAAGAACAAATGGATATAAACTGGACACTAGGAAGTTTAGACTTGAAATTAGATGAAGGTTTCTAACCATTAGAGGAGTTAAGTTCTGGAACAGCCTTCCAAGGGGAGTAGTGGGGGCAAAAGACATATCTGGCTTAAAGACTAAGCTTGATAAGTTTATGGAGGGGATGGTATGATGGGATAGCCTAATTTTGGCAATTAATTTGGCAATTGATCTTTGATAGTTAACTGTCATTTCAAGAGCGAGAGGATGGGTGGGGTTCTGTGGCCTGCCTTGTGCAGGAGGTCAGACTAGATGATCATATTGGTCTCTTCTGACCTATGAGTCTATGAGGATGAATTGATCTTCAACACCTTAGCATTACATAAATTGAGGACAAATGTACCTAAAATGATATAAGCAGGTAAAATGTCACAGTGCTATATTGCAGTGCTCATTGTACACCTGAAAATCCAACACAGAAAACTGCAATTTGCTCATCCTCTGAAGAGACAAGCATCTTGCATAATGGAACAGTCTAATTCCTAATAGTTCAATCTCAAAAGCTAATTTAAACTTTTTATGGACTTGAAAAACTGATCTTTGAAGGACCTTAATGAGATTATGCTCATTCATAATAGCAATAGGACAGATAATCTTTTCCAATTTTCCTTTTGCATCCAATGGGTAATTACAGAGAACAAAAGGGCTTGTTCATACTGTGCATATGGATTTGAATTTTTGTCCTGTTAGATGAAATGGAGACATTATATTCACAGCCATTCATGGAATCAATAGCAAAATAAATGCACCTGTCTTGAACCCATCATATTTACCTATGGTTACAAGGTCATATATGCACCCTCCGGCCATATATGGATACCCTACATAAGCGATGAACACACAAGAAAATGTAAGAGATCAAAACTGGGACGAGTTTAAAGCAATCCAAGGTGAATTAATAGACTGAAGATTCATTTGCACATGCTAGCAACTTTCAAAAGTCTTTCTTACTATACCAGAGTAAGCAAGAAATACTACAGGATCCACTCAGGAGTCAGTGGCAAACGGGAATAACAGATATGCCCTACTGGATCAGACTCATAATCCATATACTCCATATATCTTGTCACCAACCTGGCCAGCTTGAGAGGAAGTAGAAGAAATAAAGAGATTGGTTTAAATCCTGAAGCATGAGGTTTAGTAACCCTTCTAAACACATTTTAATCATTATTAATTAGTGTAACTTTGGGATATTCTTGACATCCATATACATATCCAGTACCTCCTTGAATCTTTCTTGGTTCTTAGCCTAACTGTGTGGCACTGAGTTTCAAAATCTAATTCTACGCCATGTGAACAAAAATATTTATCAGTTTTTAAATTTGCCACTTTTCAGTTTCATTGACTGTCTCCTTATTATGTTATAAGACAGAGATAACAGAAATTCCGGATCCACCTTCTCTATAGCATTCATTATTTTACATACATGTTCCAAATTATTCATCTTTTTTTCTAAGATAAACAATCCCAATTTTTCAATTTATCTTCATATGGGAGTTTTTTCATTCCCCTAGCCATCCTGGCCACCTTTTTCTGAACTCTCTCCAATCCTACAATATCTTTTTTGACATGGCTGACCAGTATGGCAGAGTATTCCAGATGAGGGAGAACCATTGATTCGTATAATATCATTAGAATATTCTCTACATTATTCTCCATCTAATTCCTTATGCAACCATCTTTGGCTTGCTTTTTTTTGACTGCTGCTGTAAATTGAGTAGAGGTCTTGTTTGAGGAGTCCAAAGTGATCTCAGGTCCTTTTCCTGAGTTGGTAACGTTAATTTAGAACCCTGTACAGTATATGAATATTTCAGCTTTTTCCCTGCAATGTGCATTATTTTAAATGTATAAACATTGAATTTCTTCCACTATCATATTGCCCTTTCAGCTAGCTTGGGTAGGTTCCTCTGAAGTTCCTCACTGTCCACTCTAGAACTTGACTACTCTAAATAATTTTGTGTCACCTCTAAGTTTTAGCACTTCACTGCTCACCTCCTTTTTGAGATCCTTAATATATGAAATTTTATATGAGATTTTATGGAGGTTCTGATGTTCTCCACTGTAGCTTTTTACTTAAGCATGAGTAGGTTTGAAAAATGAAATTCCTGTCATACAGTGTATTACCCATTATCTTAATATAGGAGTCAACAGCCACAAAGTTAATGGAGGTTAAATATGACATAGTGTTGAACTATGTTTCAATTACATTTTCTTCCACCAGACCACATCTTCAAGAATCCATGAATCTTTTACTCTTCCTTATTAAGACCTTTACCCCAGTCACAGAGATCACCTTCCAGCAAAGAAGGGTTGGATATAACTCCTCCAGAGACTGTCAATACTACTTCCAGTATGGGTCAAAGGGTCTTGCTAAGAGACACAAAAGTATTTACTCGCTCCCAACCCTTATTGATCTTGACATTCCGCAATGGACTTGGCAGGGGATACAAACACAGATTATTCATAGCCTTCATAAAGACTGCATGGAGGTTTTTGGGGCCCCAAGGCAAAATCTGTAACTGAGGTCCCTCATATTTAAAAAAAATATTACCACTGAGGGAAGGCCTCCTGTGTGTGTGTGGGCAGGCACACACATGAGTGTACGTGCATGTGTTGGAGTGTGAGATCACTCCCCAGATGTGGGTCCTGTCCTGCAGAGCTAGGACCAGCTCCCCACTCTGGATGATGTGACCTGGTGTGTAGGGTTGCAGTGTCTCTCTTTTGACCCAACAGTCCATCCACCATCAACGAAGAGGCTGCTGGGGCAACTTGAGTGAGGCTGCAATCCCATGCACTAGGTCGCAACACCCAGAGTGGGGAGCCAGCCAGACTAGCCATCTTGTTTGAGGGGCTCTCTTTTGTTCTCCCCTCTAGGTGGCCCTGGCAGACCACACTTCTTAGTCTGACCTAATTAATGAGTTTCATTTCAGGTTTTCTTAACTATGAAATCTTACTTGCTACTGAAATTCCCAAATTTGCTTAAAATAAATCTTTAGTAATAGCTGGAAATATTTTCACTCGTACTGTTGATTTTTTAACAGATAGGCATGTCTACCTCAAATGTGCTACTTAGTATTCTTTTCATTAGGTTGCACTCCGTAATTTATGTAACATGTTGTAAGACTTAGAACAAGCAAGGATATTACTATTGAGGTAATTCCTTGATTTAAGACAAATTGTGAATTACTACAGAGAGAAAGTTCAGTCATTTTGGTCAGCATCTCATTTTTGCAATTTAATGAACTACTCCCACTGGCAGGATACTTATTCACAAGCTAATAGGAATATTGCTGAAGATATTATTTACACAGAAAGTTAACAGATTAATAGAAATAAGATATTATTATTGCATGTAAAACATCTGCTAGCTCTGCTTTTACATTGTGATGTGCACAACAGGAAAAAACAAACAAACAAAAAAACCCACTCTGGTAATTTATCTCCCAGATTTTATGGAGGTCAATAAAGATATAAACAGAAACTGTGAACTTTTCTTGGTGCTGTATTCAACAGGCATCCAGTTCACAGAAGAGAAAGACAGCGCCATGGGTCCGTGGCACCCTATACTGCTGCCTAAATACGTTACTATGATCAAACTGGATAATTTTTAAGGTCAGTAGTTTCATTCCTCAGAACAGCACTTTGCATGAAAGAAACCTTTAGGTCACTCATTCAGATTTTAGTGAATGCTAGACATATACAAATAGCATAATTAGAGCACTGAGATCTGTATCACTGGATACTGACTTTTCTGTACATACTGTATGAATAAAGGAATATTTAAGGAACGTGTTTGGTAGAGAAATTATAGTATACAAATGTGATTTACAGCTGATCTTGAGAATGTCAGTACTGCCCTAGTGAAGTTAATATTTTAAAGTGATATGAATCATTATAGACGTCAGATAAAATTACATGATTTAATGCCAGTGTTTGTAAAACACCGTGATTTTGTGTCATCAGCAGCAGCACACACGCAGGATTTCAGTAAATTGCCAAAAAACTATATATGAAAAAGGACAGAAAAAATAAATTACATAATATAAACTGTACAGTAAAATATACATATTTATAACAATGAAGAATCAAGAAGTAAAATATACATATATAAAAGAATGAAGAACTCAAACCTTTCACTTCCACACAATGAACATTATTAGAAAATGATGGGGAAAAAAACAAAAAAACATCCTGCTGTAGAATAAAGAATAAAATGTGAAAACTTCCAAATGAATACAAGATGTTTTAATATTTCACACGTGTGGCAAAAACATTTTTCTTGTCAATAAATATGGTTTTTTTGGTTTGTTTTTGGTACATCCTCACAAAAGAGTGGAGGTTATAGAGAATGGTCCACACTGTCATGCAAGATACTGCAGATTGTTTAGTTGGGACTGAGAATACAGAGTATGAAGAACAAATATTTTGTTATGATAAGCTATTTATATCTTCACAGGTGAATCTTCCCCTTCATTTGTGACTTGATCTGGCACCAATGGAACTATTTTCCTTCAACAGATTGAACTCTATCCCCATCTCTTAATTTAGTAAGTGAGGAAAGGTCAGTATAGAACAAGGCATTATATGTCTTTAGAAACAGTATGTAACAAGAGATGTAAATCCAGTAGATAATATCCGCTAGACTTTTTTCTTTTCAAATACATATCAATGTAAGTCATTGTGAACAACAGAATAAAATTCATGGTGGTATTGTAGATTATGAATTTGTCAGAGTTCTTCCAATTTATAAAACTGAATGATCATCCTAATTAAGGACTATAATATTTATGCTGATAAGTAATGAAATATTTTATTCATTGCATATTGCACGCAAGCACTTTATAGATGAATGGTTCATTTTTCATTTTCAATGAGCGCAGTATTTCCTAATTCCCCTTGAGTATGTGAAGACAAGAAATATGTATGCAACACTGAGCTCGATGGTTGCTCTATAAGTCAAGCTTTGACAACACTTATTAGGGATGCCACTTTATCCTACCATTGTCTTCCAATTATGGGCTCACATTATCATTGGTACCCAGAGACACATTTGGCACCAGTGTGGCTTATGGTGATCACCCAGCTGAGACTGTCTTAAATTACATAAATCAAAATTCTCATATTTTTGACAGTGCCATCTTTATCATTCTTGTATCACAAGTTTCTTAACAGTCACTGTGCACCTATCACTTGATCCAAATCCCACTGAAGTCAATTAAGAGACTTTAATTGATTTCAATGGGTTTTGGATCAGGTCTCTTATGGGAGCATAGGCTATACGTCAAATTGTTTTCTCCCCAGAAAAACTTCAGTTCAGAGGTGCTCCTAATAAGCAAATTTTTATAACATTTTTACTATACACATAAAGCAATCAAAGGGTAGAAAACTGAGTTAATTCCTTTGTTTCAGAGTTTAGTTTTTAGTTTTTAATTATTACAGGCAGAAAGGAATTGTTTGGTAGCATTCTCTTAATCAACTACTTCATCTCATGCTGATTCAATATACTGAAACTTGGTTAACAGGTGGCTAGATCCTTCCACCATTATAGCAGTCACTAGAAAATATGCCATTGTCTCAAGACAGAATGAGAAAGGGCTTAATAACAGTATGGAGTCTAGGCATGAAAGGGCAAAATCTAAGACCTAACTTTTGTTTTATGAATTACTGTTGACCACAGCCACAGTTTGCAGGCCTACTAAGGGATGTGATAATGTGATCTCTCCTTTACAGAAAAAAAAAAAAAAAAAAGGGAAAGTGGCCATTTCCTAGAAAGGAAGTTCAGTTGAAGAAAATGATAGATTGGTAGCAAGATTGAACAAGGACTGCATGTACAACAAGTCAATCCTCATGATCTGGTAGGTGTAAATTTGTATATAGTTATCCAGCACTATAAATGCAAATATACTCTACTTCACTTATATCCTTCACAAGAAAGTGGCTAATGAGGACAAGTGAATTGTTAATACTTCATGAAGCAGTATTACTCAATTCATTTTAATAAAATAAAATTTGTTGCAACCCATGCCATGTTACAATATTATACAAAACTGTGTGATAAAAATAATTGACTGACTACTCATCAGCTCATGAAAAACCAGCAAGTTTAATCATTAATGACTCTACTGTCTATGAATTTCATACGTTAACTGATTAATGACCACCTTTATTCAGTACATTTTTATTTTGAAAGCTGAAGGAAATCTTAGCAAATAGGACCCAGAGTTTGAGCAAGCATCTATGACTGGTTTCTCAAAAGCAGGGTTGCAGTGGGGGTATGAGGAGCGATAACTTCCTTCCCTTCATGCAACAGAATATATAGTTGGAAATCAAAATGCACTGGATGGCAAACTAGAGATAAAAATGAATATGACTATATTGGTGAAACATTTCAGTTGTTTTCCAAGTGCTTAGAAAAAGGAAGGAGATTGCCAACAGACTCTAATTTAACAGCTGAAAGAAAAATATTGCTGCCTAATCAACATTGTTAAATCTACACTTACTCTGCATGAAGCATCTCCATTAATATCACTGAATGTTCTGGGCCAACTGTTACTCTTAATTAGGCTGGTCTAAGTGTAGATTAGCACCCTGGACTTCCATTAGGTGCTGGTTGGATCTGAAACAGCTCAAAAGTACATGTGGATGGACCAGAAATGAGTTAAGAGGCACCTAAATTTAGGTACTCAACTTTGAAAATTGGGGTCTCAGGTCTGGATACTCAAAGGTACTCAATGGGAGTTAAGCATCAAAATACCTTTGAAGATCTAGGTCTCAATTACAAAAATGACTCTTACACTGATTGGGTGAGAGGCCTGTGCCTGATTCTCTTTTGACCTCTTCCTGCTTCAACCACTGTCTTCTCCCTTGAAGTCTCTAAGACTGTACAGCTGACCAGAGAGCAGCACAGACAGGGAATATGGTCAGGGCACAGTCAGAATCCAGTCCTTCCCTTTTATTATTCACTATTTGTATTACAGTAGCGCTTAGAGGCCAGGGCCTCACTGTGCTATGACGCAGTGACTGACTAGGAAGAGACAGAAAAAGGTATAAGTGGCCCACCATTCTGCTTGGCACAGGAGATAAGGTGGTTTTAAGCTACATTTATGCTCTCATGATTCCTAGGGCTGCACGAAGCCAGTTCAGCTCCCAATGTTAATTGGAACAGCCTACAGTGGTTCCAAGGGGTTGCTGTGGCAGCTGGGGATTGCTGGAGCACAGAGAACTCTGGCCATATTCCTTCATTCCCCTTGGAGACCAGAAGGGATCAGTGTGTTGGCTGAGTGTAGTGAGGTGGCCTGGTTCCCAGCGTCCCGGAGGATCAAGAGCCCAGCTGGAGGCTACAGAGTTCTGGGCCCGTCCCACAAAGGGTCAAGCACCGACCCGGAAATACAAAGGTGGGCCCTCTGAGCTCAGTAAGGCCGCAGCTGTCAGCCAGGCCAGACGTCCAAGACCGAGCTCCCGCTGGGGAGACTGCAGAACACAGCAGCTGACCCAGCCTCCCCCTCACTCGCTACCTGGAGGAGGACTGGCCGAGCCTGCCCCGCTCCCGCTACCCGGAGGAGGACTGGCTGAGCCTGCCCTGCTCCCGCTACCCGGAGGAGGACTGGCTGAGCCTGCCCCACTCCCGCTACCCGGAGGAGGACTGGCTGAGCCTGCCCTGCTCCCGCTACCCGGAGGAGGACTGGCTGAGCCTGCCCCGCTCCCACTACCCGGAGGAGGAGCCGAGTCGGACGGGGGCCATCGATCCAGAGGACTCGCTGAGCCCACCCGCGGACACTTACCCTGAGGAACCGATGGTGATTGACCCCTCTGCCAACACCACGACGACTCAGATACTCGAGGAGGGGGAGAGTGGAAGTAGCTCGGGGCAGCTGACCCTAGTCTGGCTGCTGCACTGCCAGAACCGATGTCAGTGTGTTGTGGCCAGGATCCCCACTGACCCAGCAGCAGACTGCCTGCCGCTGTTAGGGCCCCGGGCTGGGACGCAGTGGAGTAGGAGGGCCTGCGTCCCCCCACCTGCCACCTTTCCAGGGGTGGCAGACTCCCCCTCTCCCTGGCCTAAGGAGGCCTTTAAACCTACTTGAACCGCTGCTCAGCCCTGCCTGAGGGTCTGAGCCCTGTACCTGTGTTGGTTGCCCTGCCCTGAGCCAGGGCTTGGGGCTTTATAGACTTACAGACTTGAACTGCTGCTCACCCTGCCTGAGGGTCCGAGCCCTATAAATGTGTTTGTTGCCCCGCCCTGAGCCAGGGCTTGGGCTTTAGAGACTGAGGCCTGGTCTACAACACGCGTTTAAACCGATTTTAGCAGCGTCAAACCAATTTAACGCTGCACCTGTCCACACAACGAGGCCCTTTATATCGATATAAAGGGCTCTTTAAACCGGTTTCTGTACTCCTCCTGGACTAGAGGAGTAGTGCTGAAATCGGTATTACCATATCGGATTAGGGTTAGTGTGGCCGCAAATCGACAATATTGTCCTCCAGGCAGTATCCCACAGTGCACCATTGTGAACGCTCTGGATAGCAATCTGAACTTGGATGCAGTGGCCGTGTCATGGTATAATTCCCCACTCTGAACCTTAGCGTCCAAAAGATGGGGTACCAGCATGAATTCCTCTAAACTCAATTACCAGCTTAATACTTGTAGCGCTGCCACCAACCAGGAATTCCAGTGCCTGGTACACTCTGGTCCCCACAAAACCTTGCCCAGGGACCCCCAAGACCCAGTCCCTATGGATCTTAACACAAGGAAAGTAAACCCTTTCCCTCACCGTTGCCTCTCCCAGGCTTCCCCTCCCTGGGTCACCCTGGAAGGTTACTGTGATTCAAACTCCCTGAAACTTAAAACAGAGAGGAAAATTCACCTTCCCCTCTCCTTCTCTCTCCCCCTCCCAGACTCCCTGAGAGAGAAAGTAATCCTAACACAGAGAGAAATTAACCTTTCTCTCCCCCTTCCCTCCTTTCTCCCCACCAATTCCCTGGTGAATCCAGACCCCGTCCCCTGGGGTCTCACACCAGAATAAAAAAAAAAAACAGGTTCTTAAACAAGAAAGCTTTTAATTAAAGAAAGAAAAAACAGTAAAAATTATCTTTGTAAATTTCAGATGGAATACATTACAGGGTCTTTCAGCAATAGACACTGGGAACACCTTCCAGCTTAAATATACAAGTACAAAGTAAAATCCTTTCAGCAAAATACAAATATGAACTCCTTCCAGCCAAATACACATTTGCAAATAAAGAAAACAAACATAATCCTAACTCGCCTTATCTACCTAGTACTTACTATTCTGGACATATAAAAGACTGTATCAGAGAGATTGGAGAGAAACCTGGTTGCACGTTTGGTCACTCTCAGAACCCAGAGAGAACAACAACCAAACACTAACAGCACTCACAAAAACTTCCCTCCCTCAAGATTTGAAAGTATCCTGTCCCCTGATTGGTCCTCTGGTCAGGTGACTGCCAGGCTCACTGATCTTGTTAACCCTTTACAAGGAAAAGAGATATGAAGTACTTCTGTTCTATTAACTCTTACTTATCTGTTTATGACAGGCCAGGTAGACAGGAAAAGCCCCATGAACTTTTGAATTTCATTTCCTGTTTGCCCAGCATGGAGCTCTGATCAGCACGGGTGGCGATGCAGTCCCAAACCCAAAAAGAGCTCCAGCATGGACCGTACGGGAGATACTGGATCTGATCGCTGTATGCGGAGACAAATCTGTTCTATCAGAGCTCCATTACAGAAGACGAAATGCCAAAGCATTTGAAAAAAATCTCCAGGCTATGATACAGAGTCCACAGCACAGTGCTGCGTGACAAGCATAACAGAAATCCAAAGAATCAAATGGACAGTCATCAAGGGAGGGAGGGGGTACTGAGGACTCCAGCTATCTCACAGTCCCCAGCAGTCTCCGAAAAGTATTTGCATTCTTGGCTGAGCTCCCAATGCCTGTAGGGTCAAACACATTGTCTGAGGTGGTTCAGGGTATAGCTTGTTAATTTACCCCTCCCCTCCCCCCGTGAAAGAAAAGGGAAAAAAATCATTTCTTGACTTTTTTCAATGTCACCCTATGTCTACTGCATGCTGCTGGTAGACACGATGCTATGGCAGTGAACAGCAGTATCCTCTCCCCTCCTCTTCCCTCCCCGGTGGCAGACGGTACAATATGACTGCTATCCGTCATCATCATCAGCCCGTGAGTGCTCCTGGCTGGCCTCAGGTGAGGTCAGCCGGGAGCGCCTGGGTAAAAATAGGAATGACTCCCGGTCATTCCCAGTAGATGGTACAGAACGGCTGGTAACCCTCTTCATCATAGCAACTGGAGGCTGAGCTCCATCAGCCCCCCCCCCCCTTTCATGTGTAAAGAAAAGATTCTGTACTGCCTGGACTATCATAGCAGCGGGATGCTGCGCTCCTCTCCCCCGCACCGTTTAATGTCCTGCCCGGACTATCATAGCAGCTGGAGGCTGCCTCCCCCTCATTTTATCTCACTAACAAGTCAGTGTTTCTTATTCCTGCATTCTTTATTACTTCATTACACAAATGGGGGGACACTGCAACGGTAGTCCAGGTGGGTTGGGGGAGCAGGGAAGCAACGGGTGGGGTTGTTGCAGGGGCACCCCCTAGAATGGCATGTAGCTAATCACTTCTGCGGGATCTGACATGGAGTGGCTGTGCTCTCTGGTTCTCTAGCACACTTGCACCATATTCTAGACAGGATTGACTCTATTTTTCCATACCATAAAGGAGGGATTGACTTGGGGAGTCATTCCCATTTTTGTCTTTGCACCCCCGGCCAACATCAGCCAGGGGCACCCATGACAGCAGCAGATGGTACAGAACAACTGATAACCGTATCTGCTGTCTTGCAAAGGCAAATGAATGCTGCTGTGTCGCGCTGCATTACTGCCTCTGTTAGCAACATCCAGTAGACATACGGTGACAATATAAAAAAGCTGAACGGGCTCCATGGTTGCCGTGCTATGGCGTCTACCAGGGCAATCTAGGGAAAAAGGGTGTGAAATGATTGTCTGCCATTGCTTTCATGGAGGAAGGAATGAGTGATGACATTTACCCAGAATCACCCGTGACACTGTTTTTGCACCATCATGCATTGGGGTCTCAACCCAGAATTCCAATGGGCGGGGGAGACTGCGGGAACTTTGGGATAGCTACGGGATAGCTACTCACAATGCAACACTCCAGAAATCAATCCTAGCCTCGGACCATGGACGCACACCACCAAATTAATGTGCTTAGTGTGGCCGCATGCACTCGACTTTATATAATCTGTTTTACAAAACCGGTTTATGTAAAATCGGAATAATCCCGTAGTGTAGACAAACCCTTATAGACTTGAACTGCTGCTCAGCCCTGTCTAAGGGTCTGAGCCCTGTATCTGTGTTTGTTGCCCAGCCCTGAGCCAGGGCTTGGGCTGTATAGGCTTATAGACTTGAACTGCTGCTCAGCCCTGCCTGAGGGTCCGAGCCCTGTACCTGTGCTTGTTGCCCCGCCCTGAGCCAGGACTGGCTTTGTCGCTTTATAGACTGAACTGCTTGCTGTGTAGTGAGGCGGCCTGGTTCCCAGGCACCCCGGAGGAAGAAGGGCGACCCCTTGCCCAACAGGGGAACCCTTACACTGAGTGATATAAAGGAGCATCACCAAAGCCAACATTTTGGCCCTAATTCCAGAATCAGGCAGTACAATTTCTGTGATATGTTTCTTCCAATCATCCTCTTATTTCCAACTGATTTTTATATATTAGAGATATATAAGAGATGTGCCTTTAAGAAATACACTCCTAGTCTGCTACTTGAAAATTTCACAACAGCACTAACAACCTTCCTTTTCATCAACAAAAATGCATTGAATTTAACACTTTAAAAGCAAAAATAAGCTCCTTAGGCATTGTGTACATGTGAGTTACACAGAAACTTCTGTAGAGCATGATTGTCATCATTTTGTGACAGAGTAAGCAATGATGCAAGTATGACAACTGTTACGCATGTCACAATCACCACTGCAGAGAGCACTTTGTACACAGACAGGCATGCTGTTTGGAAAGGTACTCACTCTCAGAAGAGATAACTGATTGATTCAAGTCCCTTAATGAGAATATTTTATTTTAATGAAGGGATCCGCATTACACTTTATTCCTTATTTGATGAACATTTAGTGCTGAGTGTTCTTTGACAATGCTGATGCCTCAGTCTGACATGACTGTTAAGATACTGTGATGCTATTAGCATCATTTGAGCATTTTTCATTAAATGCATTGGACCAAATTCAATCTTGGCACAGCTCCTAAAGCTTTAATAAGCAAGGGGATGAAATAGAACATGGTACAGTCTTATTTGGGATCAGTTCAAAATTTAAGGGAAAAAGCCTTTAAATCATGATGAGTTATAATATTGAAATCAATTGTGATACACCAAGTTATTTGAAAAAAAAAAAAAAAAGAATTTAAAGTTATCTTTAGCATCAAACTCATTTGGAGTTAATTATACTTCAAATCCAAGTAATACCCTGAAATAAATGTTATACTTGTAATGGATGGGTATGGTTCATTAAAACAATAACTTTTTATGACTATGATCCAACTTAAAGTAAAACTAATTTGTGGATGCTGAAAGGATTGAATTCCAATAGTCTAATTTATCTTAGAGACACCATAAACTTTCCAAGGGCACATCTCTCAGTATGAAGCATCTGACCTTAAACAAGATCTACCAGTCTGCCCTGGAAAGGGAAAGCTTCATTACAGCTATGACCTCATGACATTAGCCCTGATTTTCTGTATATCCAAGCTGTGGAACAAAAAGTGGATTAAAAAGGCCCCTTTATTAGCCAACCATTAGGACTTTCAAAGGAGTAAAAAATGAACATATCAAATTTTTAACAATGGATATGTGGAACAGTGCAAGAGAATCACAGCTTATACATGTTACTGCTCTCATATTAACCATTCACATAATAACTCTTATTTTGGATATTTAGGGCTAAATTATTCTGCAAAGAGCAACCCTGCTCTCACTGAAGTTAACAGGAATTTTGTCATTTACCTTAACGGGAGCAGGCTACAGCCAATACCATATCATGCTAATAGGACTGTATTAGATATTCTCTTGCTGAGCTGGTTGAAAAATATTTCTTGAAACTTGTCAGAAATTTTTTCTTCAATTTTTTAACCAAATATTTCAAAGTATTCCAATTTTAAGAAGAAAAAAAAAAGGGGGGGAGGTTCTGGTTTTATCCTCATCCCCTTTTCTATCCTCTTTGCCTCCTTCCTTTAACATTAACACTACCTACCCATTTTCCCGAAACATGCTTTTGGACATGAATGAACCATTTTTTCCAAAACTTTCAATAAATAAATAAAAGCAAGAGGCACAGAGCAAACATGGAATAATTATGTCCAAATGGTTATAGTATGGCAAAGTTACAAGCAAATTAAAATATATTTGAAAGAACAAAATAAGACTACTAATACTAATTAATATCTTTAAGCTCCACCCTGTCCTTATCTTGAATTTATTGTTTAAATTTGTTATCACTGACCCCAACTTGACCCTTTCTTCAACTTCATGTAGATCATCCAGGGCCAAATTAATTTCTGCCTTCAACTTCACTTCAGTCCTTTTCTTCTCTGTCCCCTTTGGAAAGCTTAGGTCTGTCAATGGTGCTTGTCTCCTTAATTATTTATCCAAAATGGAATAGCTTCAACAAGTGAGATAAGAGACTTCCATAATCCAGTAGTTAGCACACTCTCTCAAGTATAGGGAAATCCCTGTTTAAATCTTTTCTTCCTCTTAAGGCAGAAGGGGAATTGAACCGAGTCACCAAATCCTGGGTGAGTGTTCTATTTTCTGGGCTAAAAGTCATAAGACTTGCACCATCATCTCCTCTTCCTCCACTTTGTATGGTGTCCGATCCATTAGGTCCCAAAGGTGAGACAGGTCCTCCTCCACCTATCTTCCTGCAGTTTGTGTACTGTACTGGGAATAAGACAGGAGATGTGTATCCAAACAATTAAAATGTATTGTATTTTGGCCAGGGGCACCAAAATATAAGTTCGCCCAGGGTGCTATTTTCCCTAAGGCCAGCCCTGCAGACCAGTATAATAATGAGAGAGCAGTTACCTCTCAGGGTGGGATGTTACAGAAGAAGATATGTGGCAGCTCTCCAAAAAAGGGCCATATTTTTAGGAGTTTAATGTATCCATTCTACATACACCCACATCATTTGAAAGCTTATTTATGCATGCTTAGATGAGATATAATATAGACCTGTCAAGTGATGCCATAAGCCAGGAGGTGAGGTGAAACAATGGCAACCAAAATGAGAGTGTCACTTTTTGCACAGGTCGAGAAACACTGCAACATGACTATGACTACAGTCTTTACTGTTTTAAGTCCATTTCAACACCTTAAGATGTGGTTTATTGGTCAAAGCTATCAAGTATTAAGTGATTTTTATTAAATTTGCATGGGCAAATATTTTTTTTTCCAAAAATGATGAAGCTGTTTAGCATGTGACAAAAATGGAGAAGTTACACATTTTTGCAATAGACTAACATGAAATGGTTTCAAATTGTGCATTCTTAATTATCAAAGTATTTCACAAGTGAATTTTCTATTACTTCAGTTGAATTTGCTGACCAGATCAGTCTCACATTGAAGGATGTTCACAAATAACAGTAGATTGTGTGCCCATACTTTGTAGTGCATAGACCATTAGTCTGCCTGGAAGAAAGTTTAAATTTGTAATTGTCCATGTATGCAGCACTAGCCTTTGAAAATATTCCAGAAACTAGCTTTTTAATTCAGTGACATCTAAACCCAGGTTATTATCAGTATTAGAGATGACAATATACAGCTTCATATTGGGCTCAAATCAAAGTGCTCACTAAAAAAATGGCAGTTTTGATACTAACTAATTTATATCTAATTTAGGAGAAGTCTGTATACTTGTTCAAAATAAAAATGGTAGTAGAGGTGGTGGTCATGTTAACAATATTCTTTGGAAAAACAGCAAAGAATCCTGTGGCACCTTATAGACTAACAGACGTTTTGGAGCATGAGCTTTCGTGGGTGAATACCCACTCATCAGATGCATGTAGTGGAAATTTCCAGGGGCAGGTATATATATATGCAGGCAAGCTAGAGATAATGAGGTTAGTTCAATCAGGGAGGATGAGGCCCGGTTCTAGCAATTGAGGTGCAAAAACCAAGGGAGGAGAAACTGGTTTTATAGTTGGCAAGCCATTCACAGTCTTTGTTTAATCCTGAGCTGATGGTGTCAAATTTGCAGATGAACTGAAGCTCAGCAGTTTCTCTTTGAAGTCTGGTCCTGAAGTTTTTTTGCTGCAGGATGGCCACCTTAAGGTCTGCTATAGTGTGGCCAGGGAGGTTGAAGTGTTCTCTCACTAAAATAAGACAGGAGATCTACATTACTCACTTCACCTCTCTACAAAGGAAAAAGGACTGTAAGCTGTCTAAACTCCTACCTGCCTCATGGGGCCACAATCGTGGTACCCCCAACCCACCCAGCAATATCGTCAATCTATCCAACTACACACTCAGCCCAGAAGAAAAGTCTGTCCTATCTCGGGGACTCTCTTTCTGCGCTGCCACCCCCACCAACAAGATACAGTTCTGCGGCGATCTGGAAGCCTACTTTCGCCGTCTCCGACTCAAAGAATACTTTCAGGACAACACTGAACAGTGCACTGATACACAGGTACTCTCTCACCAACAGCACAAGAAGAAGAACTCCACATGGACTCCTCCTGAGGGTCAAAATGACAGTCTAGACCTATACATTGAATGCTTCAGCCGACGTGCACAGGCAGAAATTGTGGAAAAACAACATCACTTGCCTCATAACCTAAGTCGTGCAGAACGCAATGCCATCCTGTCATGGTACAATTCCCCACTCTGAACCTTAGCATCCAAGAGATGGGGTACCAGCATGAATTCCTCTAAGCTCAATTACCAGCTTAGAACCTGTAGCGCTGCCACCAACCAAGAATTCCAGTGCCTGGTACACTCTGGTCCCCACAAAACCTTGCCTGGGGACCCCCAAGACCCAGACCCTCTGGATCTTAACACAAGGAAAGCAAACCCTTTCCCTCACCGTTGCCTCTCCCAGGCTTCCCCTCCCTGGGTTACTCTGGAAGATCACTGTGTGATTCAAACTCCTTGAATCCCAAAACAGAGAGGACAATTCACCTTCCTCTCTCCTTCTCTTTCCCCCTCCCAGACTCTTCCTGAGAGAAAGTAATCCTGGCACAGAGAGAATTTAGCCTCTCTCTCCCCCTTCCCTCCTTTCTCCCCACCAATTCCCTGGTGAATCCAGACCCAGTCCCCTGGGGTGTCACCAGAATAAAAAGCAATCAGGTTCTTAAATAAGAAACTTTTATTAAAGAGAGAAAAACAGTAAAAATTATCTTTGTAAATTTAAAAAAAATGGAATAGGTACAGGGTCTTTCAGCTATAGACACTGGGAACACTCTCCCAGCCTATGTATACAAGTACAAATTAAAATATTTTCAGCAAAATACCAATTTGAACTCCTTTCAGCCAAATACACATTTGAACTTCTTCCAACCAAATACACATTTGCAAATAAAGAAAACAAACATAAGCCTAACTCGCTTTATCTACCTCGTACTCACTATTCTGAATCTATAAGAACCTGTATCAGGGAGATTGGAGAGAAACCTGGTTGCACATCTGGTCCCTCTGAGCCCCCAGAGTGAACAACCACCAAAATCTAACAGCACAGCACAAAAACTTCCCTCCCTTAAGATTTGAAAGTATCCTGTCCTCTGGTCAGGTGACAGCCAGGCTTACTGAACTTGTTAACCCTTTACAATCAAAGAGATATAAAGTACTTCTGTGCTATTAACTTTTCTTATCTGTTTATGACACATCCACAGCCTCAGAAACCACCCTGACATTATCATCAAAGAGGCTGATAAAGGAGGTGCTATTGTCACCATGAACAGGTCTGACTACCAAAAGGAGGCCGCCAGACAACTCTCCAACACCAAATTCTACAGGCCACTTCCCTCAGATCCCACTGAGGAATACATTAAGAAACTACAACTTCTACTCAGGACACTCCCTACACTAACACTGGAACAAATCAACATACCCTTAGAGCCCCAACCAGGGTTATTCTATCTACTACCCAAGATCCACAAACCCAGAATCCTGGATGCCCCATCATCTCGGGCACTGGCACTCTCACTGAAGGACTGTCTGGATATGTGGACTCTCTACTCAGACCCTATGCCATCAGCACTCCCAGCTATCTCCGTGACACTACTGATTTCCTGAGGAAACTACAGTGCATTGGTGACCTTCCAGAAAACACCATCCTAGCCACCATGGACGTAGAGGCTCTCTACACAAACATCCCACACACAGATGGAATACAAGCTCTCAGAAACAGTATCCGTGATGATGCCACAGCACAACTGGCTGCTGAGCTCTGTGCCTTTATCCTCACACACAACTATTTCAAATTTGATGACAATATATATCTCCAGATCAGTGGCACCACTATGGGCACCCACATGGCCCCACAATATGCCAATATTTTTATGGCTGACCTGGAACAACGCTTCCTCGGCTCTTATCCACTCACACCCTTTCTCTATCTATGCTACATTGATGACATCTTCATCATCTGGACACATGGGAAGGAGACTCTGAAAAAATTCCATCACGATTTCAATAGCATCCACCCCACCATCAACCTCAGCCTGGACCAATCTACACAGGAGGTCCACTTCCTGGACACCACGGTGGAAATAAGTGATGGTCACAACACCACCCTATACCGAAAACCTACCGACCTCTATGCCTACCTTCATGCCTCTAGCTTCCATCCCGGGCACATCACATGATCCATTGTCTACAGCCAAGCACTGAGGTACAATCACATCTGCTCTAACCCCTCAGACAGAGACCAACACCTACAAAATCTCCACCAAGCATTCTCAAAACTACAATACCCGCTGTTAGTGTCACAGACCTAAGCAGCTTTTGCCCTGGCCTCCATGTTCAGGAAACGAGCATGCACGTACTCTCAAGTGAGAAACATTTCCGAAAGTTACTGTTGGGGCTAGGCAAATTTTGTGGTCAGCCATTTCCAGGAAACTCCCCCCCCACCCCGAGGGTGGTAACGAGGCACCTGTAAATCTCCTAATTAGGAGAAACCTGGCCAAAAAACTGAACACGTCATTACCCTTATAAATTGCCCACCGTGCAAGGGTGGGCAGGGAGAAAACGCAAAAAGCTGTACCCGTAACCGAGCCTGATCAACTCGAAGTCTCCCTCGGCTATGTGTTCTCAGAAGCCTACTCATCTGCCGGTGATGATGAAACTTTTGTGGTTTGTGTGTGTGAGTATGCCTAACTGCTGATTTTGTTACTTCTGCTATTTTTGCTAGCTAACTGAGCCTGTAATCGTGTTATAAGCCGGAGTCTCACGGAAAGCTTTAGTTGTCTTATTGCATTTTGTTTTTATTTAGATGAGTAATTGCATTTATGCTTAATAATAGCACCAATAGCACCCTTACTAACCCTTGGAAGGACCTGAATAACTACTGGGACCTAGAGCGGTACCAGGGTCAGCTTCTGTTTGCAATTGCAGTATTTTTGTTATTTGTTCTGGTATTATATTGTAAGCCCAAGTTGTAACTAGTATTAAATTGTTCCTCATCCTCACTTGTGACCCATTCAATAAACCCTCAATTTTAACCCCACGACTGATTGTTTGCGTTATCCCCATTGCTACCTTCGGGGCACTTGTCACCCCTCCCGAGGACATCCAGTGATTGAACCTCCGCCCTATCCCAACGCTCATTACCCGATAGATAATGGGCACCTTGTGACCATATCGGTGGTGCGAGGGGCGAGAGTAATCGGTAATCAACACCCGCACGAGGAAATAAGAAAACAGATCAACAGAACCAGAGGTGTACCCAGAAGCCTCCTACTGCAAGACAAACCCAAGAAAGAAACCAACAGGACTCCACTGGCCATAACATACAGACACCATCAGCTCAGGATTAAACAAAGACTGTGAATGGCTTGCCAACTACACAACCAGTTTCTCCTCCATTGGTTTTCACACCTCAACTGCTAGAACAGGGCCTCATCCTCCCTGACTGAACCATCCTCATTATCTCTAGCTTGCCTGCATATATATATACCTGCCCCTGGAAATTTCCACTACATGCATCTGACGAAGTGGGTATTCACCCACGAAAGCTCATGCTCCAAAACGTCTGTTAGACTATAAGGTGCCACAGAATTCTTTGCTGCTTTTACAGATCCAGACTAACACGGCTACCCCTCTGCTAATATTCTTTAGGAATTTTACTTCTACAGGGAAGTTACAGTATATAAAGACATGGAGGATAGAAGCCTCCATTGAAATCTTACATCAAACAGAAAAGACTCTCCAACAACTCTGAAAAATGTGTTATTTGTCAAGAAAAATCAAAAGACTGCAAAACTGCAAAAAGCCACCAGTGCTAGACAGAATTCTGTGATGCTTGAAGCAGAAGCCAGGAGAGATTAATTGTACTGGCAGCTACTGGATGAGTTTTCTAATTTAGATGGTGTGTCACCAATACTCAGTTACAGGGGATGCTTTCAGAAATACACAAGCAAGTCAAATTTAGCACATGTCATAGCTGTAGTGAACCCAGGCAAGAAAGCAGACTCTGAATCTGATCAGAGAACATCATGTTCACCTGTAGCCACCAGAGCAAACATGTCATGCAGAGATTGAGCCTACTGCATTTCTTGCTTAAGAAAATACACACAAGAAATTTTATAAAACAGAAACGTGAGAGAGCAACCAATCTAAGGGATATAGTACTTCAAAGAAGTGATGATGACACGTTGCACAGATTATCTATTGAAAACTTGATTGCTAAATATGCAGTTTACCATTCAACATGCCTTGCTTCCTGCTTGAGTAAAATGAATCTTGAAGCAAAACCATCTAGTTACACTGCAATAATATAGTTACCTTATGGCATTACATATTATCATCTAATTGAAGAGATTATTTTTGTACAAAGAAGGCAGCTCTTCTCCTAACCAAGGTGCTACTACGATATAAAACCCTACTTCCATCAGATATAGAAACTGCAAGCTATTCCAGTATAAAATTATGGCCAAGATTATAAAAACACTATGGTTCTGCAATTTCAGGTCATGCATAGCATTAACGAGGAAAGTCTACCATTTTTCTATGGAGTGCAACAATATTAACTGATGCTATCTAAAGAGTTAGCAATTTGAAGCTGAAATTTAAGTCATCCAAATGTTTTGTGGATGTTCTTCTAGCAAGTGAGCCTGATGAACAGTTTTCAAATGAACAAGTGGGTTTGATAATGCTGCTTCAATCCTTCTGTCTGAAATAGCCAAAATGAAAGCTTCAGACTATTTTCCAAAAGCCAGGTGATTACAATTTACAGAGGTCATCTACTTTTGTGCCGCAATTGATGCAGGAGTTTGTCCTTTGGCTGATAAATGAAGAGGCATATAATTCAGCCAGTAATGAGTAACAGATTTCAGAAGACATTAAAAGATGCTTTTCAGTTTCAGCATGCATATTTGTAATGAGGTGGATTGGCTGCCCACAGACTTGGAGGGGGAGGAGCACGTCATGCTCAACCCTCCTGCTGGAAATTAGTGGGCGGGACCAGAAGTACAAAAGACAGGCGGGATAACTTAGTTGGGACGCAGCCACTGGAGGAGCCAAAGACCTCCTGTGAGCTCATGAGTGGGGAGGCTACTGCAGACCCCGAGGGAACGAAGGACTGGCCAGGACCTCCAGGGCCATTTACAGACCTAAGCAAGGAGTTGCAAGTGCTGACAGAGGCCTTCATTCCCGTTGACCAGGATGACTCTCTGCAGAGATAGGTACACCCTGAGGGGGAGTTGGGAAGTGGCCCAGGGTAGCCAACCCCTGTCTGTCTGCAACGCTGACAGAGAGTGAGTTGCTGACCCAGTGGCAAACCACTCTGCTACTGCTAGGGCCCTGGGCTGGGACACAGTGGAGTGGGTGGGCCTGTGTCCTCCCCCTATCCCTTGCCACACCAATCCATGGGGGCAATCTCCTCCTCTCTTAGGAAAGAGGTCTGCGCTTGTCAACCCTCCACCAGAGCTAGGAGGCCTGACTGCTTGCAGCTCAGCCTGAGTGCAGGCCTGAGCCCCTAAACCCTCTACTGCTCCGCCCTGACCAAGGGCTGGGGTTCCATAACTGTGTTTGTTGTTCATCCCTGATCACAGGCCCAAGCTCACGTCTCCCATCACCACACTGATTGCTCAAGTCAGGCGACTCCCAATGGATTACAACAGTATTTGTCAATTCCAGGCCACCGCTTCGCGCAGCTCCCATTGGCTGGGAACAGTGAACCACAGCCACTGGGAGCTGGGAGCGTCCGTACCTGCGGATGCTCAGGTAAACAAAGTGTCTCACGGACCTCAAGAGGCTTACCCTGAACAAGCCACAAACCAGTTTGGGAACCCCTGCTTTAGATTGTTGTTGTGATGCTTTGAGGTCACAAATAAATCCAATTTGATGTCTTGAAATAATACATAGTCATTAAAGTAACAGAAACTACTGCAAATATTTCAAAGTGGTCATTGTAACGTGTTGATGGCATCATTGTTTACTCTCATTTCTATGGTAAAAGCAGCATATCATTCCTCATCTTAAAGTAGACATCATAAGTTCTCAAATGATCTCTGATATGTACGTGTGTAAAGAATGTACATTAAGTTAACCAAATCGTTGGTGTCTGCCTCTCACCTAAAGAGACAAAGGGGCATAAATTGTCATAGCTCCACTGAAGTCAATGGAACCATGATGGTGTTTATCAGCTTAACATCTGCCCCAAATTCTTCAGAGATCTTCCCTACCACCATCATCGCAGTTCTGCCTGGGTTCAACTGTAGCCAGCTGTTCTTCAGCTATGTGCTAAGTTTGGCAAAGCAATGAAAAAGTTGGGAGATGTTGCTCTTTTTGTTTGACAGAAAAATGGTTCATTGTCTTTACTACTAGGAAACAGCTTGATAGTTATACTTCCTCTGTTTGAGTAGTTCTGTATTTCTAATAACTAGAGAAGAGGGTTAGTATATTCACAATACAGATGAAAAATAACCATATAATTACAGTATCTAAATCTTTGTATTTTGCTTGGCTATGTGCAAGACAATTTGAGTACAGCAATTTGTATACCAACCAGATTTTACAATTCAAATAGTCAGAACAATCAGATTTTATGGAATTGTTACATAAAAGGGGAAGTGTAGTTATAAACCACTGAATGAAAAGCATCCTTACACTCTCATTGGTGGAGAGAATTCCATACAGTATAACAGTCTGTATATCCCATTGTTTAAATTATGGTTAAAGAAATTGCTGTTTAACGGTATATCCCCCAAAAGCAATGGACACCACACCTCAATTTTCCTCTTCCCTCTCCCACTTATCTATAACATAGTGATAGTTTCAATCTGAATCTGCAGTTAGCTGTGGAAATTTTAGCTTTAATAAAAGCCTCATAGACAACAAAGTGAAGTCCCTGGGGAACCCCTGTGTGTCATCCTCAGTGTGCTTTTTGATCTGATCAAATTGAATCTTTCATGCTTCCTGAATAAACAGTTGGTGTTTTGTGAAGTTGGCTGTTCTTTGGATTTTTCATAGCTGTTTCTATGATTTATATTTCACATTAACCAGTGGCTGCGGGGCAAGCACAGCTCTCTGGTTTAAAGTTAAAGTTTATATATTTTTATCAGCCTTCAATTGCTTGTTAGTTGTTGTGTTTTTAAGATAAAAACATGCATTTCGTTAATATTTTCAATTACTTTAATCTGTGTAAATTTAAATTTCTATGTTAACCCCTAAATTTCTCTTGGGTCAAAATCCCTATGCTGCACCTTAAAATCTTCCTGGGGTGGGAAAGAAGACCAGTGTAAACCTAAAAGTCACTAACTCCCTAGCCAGCCTGTCAGGCTTTAGAGGATAAGCCTTAAAGTAGTGGCAGGAGAGTAATGCCAGTGACATGTCTGAATATAACATGGCTGAGTTCCATTAGCAGTGTTGATTGGGAAGTGAAGGTGTAAGTATCTTCATGTATCTATGTAGAGGGGATAGGTGGCGAGTTCCAAAGCAGAGAGAGGTCATGAAATGCAAGAGGTAAGATTTCATGGGTTAAAAATTTGCTAGCCCGTAAAAGACCATTTGGATCTGAAAGTGGGGAAGACAGAGCTTGAAAAAATGTAGATCAGGGGTTGGCAACCTATGGCATGCGTGCCAAAGATGGCACGCTGCCTGCCGGGGTGCCGCTCAGCCCGCTGCCAAACCCCCTGATCCCAGCCCAGCCCTCTGCCCTGACCCCTGCACCCCCTTGCACCCCAGCCCCCTACATTACCCCCATGACCCCATCCCTGATTCCTGCACCTTCCACACATACTCAGCCCCCTCACACCGCATGCCCTGACTCCTGCACCCTCTCACACACACCCAGCCCTCTGCCCTGACTCCTGCACCTTCCACACATACCCAGCCCCCCCACACCTCCTACCCTGACTCTTGCACTCCCCACATGCCCTGTCCTGATTCCTGCACTACCTACACATACCCAGACCCCGCACACCCCATGCCTTGACTCTTGCACCCCCACATCCCCACTCCCCACCCTCAGTACCAAATGGGAGCTCCTGCACCCACCCCCACATTCCCACCTGCACCCCTTGCACCAAATGGGAGTTGCCCAGGTAAGCGCTTCACACCCAAATGTCCTGCCCCAACCCTGAGCAGCTCAGCCCGCTGCTGGTCTGGGGTGCCGGCCCCACTCAGCCCGTTGCCAGTCTGGGGTCCTGGCTGCTGGCCCCTTGCCAGCTGGGGTCCCAGCTGCCAGCCCCGCTCAGCCCACTGCCACCCTGGGGTTCTGGCTGCAGGCCCCACTCAGCCCGCTGCCAGCCTAGATGAACAGAATCCCAGAGCAGCAGCAGGCTGAGCAGGCTGGCGGCTTAAGATCAGCATTTTAATTTAATTTTAAATGAAGCTTCTTAAACATTTTGAAAACAATAGTTTATTGCATAGTTATATTCTATACAGCCTTATAGCAAGAAACCTAAAAAACATTAAAATGTATTACCGGCACGTGAAACCTTAAATTAGAGTGAATAAATGAAGACTCGGTACACCACTTCTGAAAGGCTGACGATCCGTGATGTAGATTGTGCTCCTTAAAACCATATTAGCACTTGATTTAGAAATTGCCAGTTGAAAGGAAAGTTCCAATTCTTCAGGGCCACTGTCAGTGCTAACTAACTTAGTTCTGCAAAGTGGCTTCACATGCTTGCATGAAGTTTGTGTTCTATTTTAAATAAATCATTGGAGTCAGCTTGAGGCTCCTGCTACAGGCAGAGGAGGCTTTTGCAAAAGGGTTGAGAAAAGCAGGATTGAACAAGAACGCTCATATTACTATCTCATCTGCTAGAGAGAGGAGGAGGCAAACAGAATTAATCTTTGTCACCCCACATTTCTGGTTCCTGAACTAATGTCTCAAGTGTACAACAAAATTGCTGAGAGTTCCCTAGTTAAGGATTGCTGCCAGCTATCTCAAACAGAGCTCTTGTAACATTTTATAAAGCATAAAATCTCTAAATATTTTCTCATCTAAGTTAAGGAACTTCTTGAATGATAAGGCTTTACTACTGGGGAGGCTCATGTTCCAGTGAATGACAATACAGAGCAGGGGAAATCTCTCTGTTATTAATGCTGAGATATGTAATATCTCTCTCCGTCTAGGTTCTTACACCTTGCCCATCACCAAGGCATCAGAGCACCACAGATGGTGTGGAAATTGTCACAAGACTTTTAAATTGAGACCATGAGAATAGTGTGATACTTATCAGAGAGACCTGACTGAATCTGCTGCCTTAATGTTCTGTACTTTATTCTACTGCTATTATTAATAGTGAGACATTACTTTGATTGTACATAGCACTTTTGATTTAAGACTTCTGTAATGCACATTAAATCAGAACTATATGACACAGATAAATATTGCAATGCCCATTTTACAGGCAGTGAAACACTAACAAAAAGATAATGATCTTGGTTCAGGAAAGTACTGAATACGTACTTAACTTAAGGCATATCCAGGACAACATTTAAGAACAAGTTTAACTTTAAAGTTAAGCACATGTTTACATGCTCTCCTGAATAGGAATGCATTTCTCAATCAAGGCCTTTGTGACTTATCCATAGTGTAACACAGTGCCGACTCACTGGCGCGGTGCCTCCTGCTGGTCAATCTGGGAATTAGCTCATCAAGCTCAGGAATGCCCTCCTCTGGCCAATCTCTCGCCTTCTGTTACCTGCCCTGTTGTCTCCATCACTTCTGGTCCCATGTCCCTCCCAGATCTTGGTGCCTCTTACCTTGGGGTGCTGCCTCCCCAGCAGCTTCCCCACACTCTGGGTCTCCCCTCCTCAGGGAAACCCCAACCCACTATACCCACCTTGCCTCCATGGATACTGCCAGTCGTCATCTAGCCCAAGGGTTCCCAAACTTGGTTTTTGGCTTGTTCAGGGTAAGCCCCTGGTGGGCCAAGATACACTTTTTTTTACCTGACTGTCCACAGGTAGGGCTGCCTGCAGCCCCCAGTGGCTGTGATTCACTGTTACCGGCCAATGGGAGCTGCAGGAAGCGGTGCAGGCTGGGCCACCACTTCCCACAGCTCCCAGTGGCTGGGAATGGCAAACGGCGGCCACTGGAAGCTGCGAGCAGCCCTACCTGCGGATAGTCAGGTAAAGAGAGCATCTTGCAGCCTGCCAGGGTCTTACTCTGAACAAACCATGAACCAAGTTTTGGAACTCGTGATCTAGCCCCTTCTCTCAGGGGTTGTCATAAACATACAGCTAAGGGTAGCATAAAATCCCTCTTTACCCTGTAAAGCAGGGTTTCTCAAATAGGGGTGGCAGCTTCTGTAGGGCAGTGGCGGCAGTAAGTCCATCAGCCCGCACTGCTTCCAGCAGCTCCCACTGGCCCGGAGCAGCGATTCGCGGCCAGTGGGAGCTGTGATCGGCTGGACCTGCGGACGGGGCAGGTAAACACACTGGCCTGGCCTGCCAGGGGCTTTCCCTACAGAAGCGGCGACCCGTTTGAGAAACCCCGCTGTAAAGGGTTAATTCCTCTTTTACGTGTAAAGGGTTAAGAAGCTCAGGTAACCTAACTGACACTTGACCAAAAGGACCAGTAAGGGGACAAGATACTTTCAAATTGGGGTGTATGGGGGAAGGTGGAAAGGCTTGGTCTCTCTGTTCTGTGTGCTTGCCCGACACAGAGCAAGAAGGCAAGCAATCTAACTTAATGAGAATTAGTAAGTACTAATAAGGGAATGTGTTAGCTTACTTTTATTTTGGCTTGTGATTTTCTTGTCTAGAGGGAGGTTTTGCCCTGGTTTTGTAACTTTAAGGTTTTGCCTAGAGGGAGGATCCTCTATGTTCTTGAGTCTTTTCTAATTCTGTAAAATACTTACCATCCCGATTTTACAGAGGTGATTCTTTTACCTTTTCTTTAATTAAAATTTTTCTTTTAAGAACCTGATTGATTTTTTTTCATTGTTTTAAGATCCAAGGTTTTGGGTCTGTGTTCACCTCTTCTAATTGGTGAGGATATTAGTTAAAGAGCACGGTATTAGACAAACACTTTTTGTCAGTCCCCTCAAGCATCCACAAAAAGGCTCACTGTTAGATTAAAAAAAAATCCAATGTAAAAAAGAAATACACCTTACCTGTGTAATGAAAAAACACTTTAAATTATTAAAACTAAAATCATTTTGAAAATTTTGTTCATTTTACTATTAATGTGGTTTCACTCATTTCTTACAATGAAAACAGACTAGTCAATTTCATTTTTGCTTCCAGTCAGTTTACATTGAGTTTCCTAAGCATCTGTTTAATTGTAATAGGTATTCACACTGACATCAATGAGACACCAGACATGTTTACAGTTAGACACATTATGTGCTTTGTTGGACTGGGGCAGAACTCATCCCTTCACACATAAAGCCCTAATAACATAAGAGAGTTTGGTATAGACTTTAAAAGTTACCATGCTTTTTAAACTGCGCAAGTTAACCATAAATCTTGAAATGAAGATAGAAACCTCCTTCCTATCCCTCCAAAAATGCAATCTATCAGTGTTCCTTTTCTGCAAAGTGAAGGAACTTCTCAAGAAAGAGTGAAAGGCGAGACAAATAGTAATGTTCAATGTGCCACTTATATCTAAAGCGCTTCTGGTAAGATCTGGTACTGCCAAATTTCTGGAATGAACGATGGATTCACATGGAGTTAGTTAACATGAAACTTAATTAGACAGAAACTGAGTGTCAGGATGGGATGTAGAGGTAAGATTTCTAGACTTCATTAATGACTGCTTCTTGGAGCAGCTAGTCCTAGAACCCACAACGGAAGAGTCAATTCTTGGTTTAGTCCTAAGTGGCTCACAGTATCTGATCCAAGAGCTGAAGATGGGTGAACCACTATATAATAGCTACCATAACATTATGATTATTAAATTTAACATCCTTGTACAGGGAAAAATACCAAAGAAACCCACCACAGTAGCATTTAACTTCTAAAAACTGCACAGAAATGAAGAAGCTAGTTAATAAGAACAAGCGTGAAATGCCTGCAAGCTGCATGGAAATTTTTTAAAAACACCATAAAAGAAGCTCAAACTATATGTAAAAGTTTAATAATAAAAAAAGTAAGAACATCAAAATACACCACTATGGCTAAATAAGAGTAAAAGGAATGGTTAGAGACAAAAAGACATCCTTTAAAATTTAGAAGGGAAATAAAAAAGCAGCATAAACTGGCCAGTCAAGTGTAAAATAGTGTAATCAGGCAGGCCAAAGAAGAATTTGAACAACTAGCAAAAGACACAAAAACCTGACAGCAAGTTTGTATTTAGGCATATCAGAAACAGCCTGCAAAATAATCAGTAGGGCCCCTGAACAACCGAAGTGCTAAGGAAGCACTCATGAAGACAAGGCCGTTGTAGAGAAGCTAAATGAATTATTTGCATCAGTCTTCACTGCAGAGGATATGAGGAAGATTTCCAAAACTGAGCCATTCTTTCCAGGTGACAGATCTGAGGAACTTTTCCAGAATGAAGTGTCAGTAGAGGAGGTTTTGGAACAAATTGATAAATTAAACAGTATTAAGTCGCCAGGATCAGATGGTATTAACCCAAGAGTTTTGAAGGAATTCAAATATGAAAATTGCAGAACTAATAAATGTGGTATGTAACCTACTGCTAAAATCAGCCTCTCTACCAGATGACAGACAGATTGCTAATGTAATGCTGATTTTTTAAAAGAGCTCCAGAGGCAATTCTGGACTTAGGTCAGTAAACCTAACTTTAGTACCTGCAAAATGGTGGAAACTATACTCAAGAACAGAATTATCAAACATATGGATGAACACAATATGTTGGAGAAGAGTCAACATGGCTCTTGTGAAGGGAAATTATACCTCACCAATTTATTAGAATTATATGAGGAGGTCAACAAACATGTGAACAAGGGTGATCAACTTGATATACTGTACTTGGATTTTCAGAAAGCCTTTGACAAGGCTTTGACAATTATCTGGAAAAAGGGGTAAACAGTAAAGTGGCAAAGTTTGCAGATGATACAAAATTACTCAAGATAGGTAAAGTCCAAAGCAGTCTGTGAAAAATTACAAAGGGATCCCACAAAACTGGATGACATGGCAATAAAGTGGCAGATAAAATTCGGTGTTGATAAATGCAAAGTAATGCACATTAGAAAACATAATCCCAATTATACAGACAAAATGAGGAGGTCTAAATTAGCAGCTACCACTTAAGAACGAGATTTTGGAGTCATCCTGGATAGTTCTCTGAAAACGTCTGCTCAATGTGCAGTGGCAGTAAAAAGAGCAAACAGAATGTTAGGAACTGTTAGGAAAAGAATATATAATAAGACAAAAATAGTATAATGCCACTATATAAATCCACAATACACCTACACCTTCAATACTGTGTGCAAAATGATATATTTGAATATGGAAAAGTACAGAGAAAGGAAACAGAAATGATTAGGGGTATGGAACAACTTCAATATGAGGAAAAATTAAAAAGACTGGAACTGTTCAGCATGGAAAAGAGATAACTAAGGGAGGATATGACAGAGGTGTATAAAATCTTAAACAGTGTGGGAATAGTGAATAAGGAAGTGTTTTTACCTCTTCACATAATACAAGAAGCAGGGGTCACCTAATGAAATTAATAGGCAGCAGTTTTAAAATAAACATAGTAAAGTACTTGTTCACACAACACACAGTCCACCTGTGGAACTCATTGCCAGGGGATGCTGTGAAGGCCAAAAGCATAACTGGGTTCAAAAAATAATTAGATAAATTCATGGAAGATAGGTCCATCAAATGATCAGGGATGCAACCCCATGCTCCGGGTCTCCCTAAAGCTCTAATTGAGAGAAGCTGGGACTGGAAGACAGGGGATGATTCACTTGACGATTGTCCTCCTCTGTTCATTGCCTTTGAAGTATCTAGCACTGTCCACTGTCAGAAGACAGGATGATAGGTTAGATGGACATTTGGTTCAAGCCAGTATGGCCATATTTATGTTCTTATGATGCTGTGACACATAGCCATAAAGGGTTAAGAAGCTTGCAAGCTATATGATCCAGATCCAACTTTTAGAGACATGTTATAAAAGTATGTTAATGATAATTAGGTCCATTCCATGCTACATAGGCTAGACCTTTGAAATGGAAACCTGTATTGTTAAAGAATTATAGGTAATACTAATTGTACATGTTTACTTTTACCATGTTAGATGTTAGCCATGTAAACAGACAGTTCCTGTCCATTACTATAGCTACTGGTTCAGAGACCAAAAGGAAATATTAACATTTAGATGAATCTTGGGTTAAATAATATCATTGTCTATATGGCTCTTTTAAATTTTGTGGTAAACTGACTGGTGATGTTTGGGAAATAGAAGGTTACTTTTAAAGTCTATAGTTCACCGAGGACTGCATGGTCAAGATGCTGATATAAAACTGTATAAAAGAGTCTTGGAATCTGATCCTTTCATCTCAGATCTGCTGGATGCTTTATGCAGGGGAACCTTGAGTCATAAGACTGAGATCTCCAGTCCAATCTGTATCACCCAGAATATGAACACTGGACTATAACCTAAGAACTAATTCTGAAAGAACTCTTTGCAACTACAAAGCTTACCCTATTATGAATCTGATCTCAGAACTGTACTCATGTCTGTTTGTATACTGATATTTTAACCAATACACTCTCTCTTTTCTTAACAATAAACATTTTAGTTTATAATAAGAATTGGCTGTAAGTGTGTATTTGGGTAATATTCATTAATCTGGGAGGTAATCCTTTGGGATTAGTAGAATTTTCCTCTATTGTGAATAAGATTTTCCATAAACCTCATCATATTTGACTTGGGTATCTGGGTGGAGGCCTAAGACTGGGTTGCTTTAAGGGAACTGTGTTTTGGTTTTTGAGTAACCAGTATGTTACTGTTTTGAGGCTAGCTTGGTGGATCTAAATAATGCAATAACCAGCTTTGGGGACTGTCTGCCCCATTCTTTGCAGTTAGCTCTAACTGAGTAAACTTGGTTCGGCCCCCTAGGACTCTAGTCACAGATGCATATACATTATTCAAATTAATTCATTGACAAAGCTGACCCACTTCCAAAGAACTATAGACTGGTACACACTACTATCAGCAGCATCAACATTAGCTGGATAGAGGGTAAAGCTTTCAGAGGCACTGTTGTGAGTTGGAATTACAGCAACATGCTAGAAGAGACGGGGAGATGATATGAGGTTTAGTGTTATTAACAGGCTGATGTCATTGGGATGACATTCAACTCTATGGGTTTGCTAAGCACCCACAACTCCAAATGAAGCTAATGGAAGCTGTGGGCACTCAGCACCTCTGGAAATCAGATTCTATATGTCTCCCTTCCATAATGTCCTGATGGGACAGTATTTCCCCGTTCCTTGCCTTTAGACAACTGAGGCTTGAGTGAGGACTACCTGGCTGAATCTTCACTGGATTTCAGGCTAGATAGAGATGATGCCGATTGGCTTATGGGGAAACTACCTGAGGGGATTTTGGAATTGCCATGTAGCAGATGTCACCAAGAGCACTTCTTTTTTTAAAAAAAATCTATAGTTAGTGGATTCTTTTTAAGTTGCAGATTTTTCTATTGTTATCAGTGCGTGTGATCTTTTCAAACTATTCCATCTCCTGGAGAGGTGACAAGTATCAGAGGGGTAGCCGTGTTAGTCTGGATCTGTAAAAGCAGCAAAGAATCCTGTGGCACCTTATAGACTAACAGACGTTTTGGAGCATGAGCTTTCATGGGTGAATACCCACTTCGTCAGATGCATGTAGTGGAAATTTCCAGGGGCAGGTATGTATAAGCAAGCAAGCTAAAGATAACAAGGTTAGTTCAATCAGGGAGGATGAGACCCTGTTCTAGCAGTTGAGGTGTGAAAACCAAGGGAGGAGAAACTGGTTTTGTAGTTGGCAAGCCATTCACAGTCTCTGTTTAATCCTGAGCTGATGGTGTCAAATTTGCAGATGAACTGAAGCTCAGCAGTTTCTCTTTGAAGTCTGGTCCTGAAGTTTTTTTGCTGCAGGATGGCCACCTTAAGGTCTGCTATAGTGTGGCCAGGGAGGTTGAAGTGTTCTCCTACAGGTTTTTGTATATTGCCATTCCTAATACCTGATGTGTGTCCATTTATCCTTTTCCATAGAGACTGTTCAGTTTGGCTGATGTATGTAGCAGAGGGGCATTGCTGGCATATGATGGCGAGGTGAGAGTCCCAATTTTGCCCTGCAAAATTCATGACTCTCCCTGTTCCAGTATCAGCCAAGCAACAGAGTCACCTCTGGTTTGTAAAAGAAAGCACCAAAATATATGCAGAATTCCTTTAGATTTTTCTCTTGGCCTGGGCAGAATTGACATAGTCACTCCAGCAGATTCCATTACTTTGGGGATAGATTTTCTTTTATTGACCCTGATAAGATCTTATTAAAATTCTGTTAGGCAGTTGTTTCAGGGAGTCATTCTTTAACACTAACGTCTTGCTGCCTGATTACCAGTTCATTTGTGCTATCCTAGGAAGCATTTTTAAGACAGCATAATTTTTGTGCAAGCCTGACTGTTATCTCATTTACTTGCAGACTGACAATTAACTCTTGATATATAGCTCCTAATGCACAGCTCCTGTCAGTTACTGAGTGAAACATTCAGCCAGTTAACTTGCATTCTATATAAAAATCCACTAAAACTGTTAAGATTTTTTTTAAATTAAAATTAATGTAGCTACATAGTTGAGGTATTATCTGATGCAGGGCAGCCTTTGTAAATTACTTATGCATTCACAACTGCATTACTCTATTTGACACTACTGTCTTTTTCCATTTTCACCTGCTGAGAATTTCTAGAGAAATGTTTTAGTGCTAAAGAGCATATGTGTATTTCTTGAAGGTATTTGTTATAGAAAGTTAGCCGCTTAACATGACCAACATTTCGGAATATGCTGGTGCATTTATTTGGGAAGCCTACAAACAAGTACATTCCTCTGAGGAGAAAACAAAGATTTCTTTTTAAATGCAGTTGGAAACTCTGCATCCCAACCACTTTACTACTTATTGACATGTTTACTTAGAGATGGGTGCTGCTGGCCTTGAAGTTGGTAAGAATTTTGCCACTGACTTCAATGGGAGTGGGAGCAGACCTGTAGGCAGAGATATCTGGGACCCGAGCACGGGAAAACAGACATGGCAGGTTTGCTAGGTCTTTGACCAGTTTGCTGGATTGATAAACCTATCCAACAATGCACTATAGGTGAGATTTTCACCCCTGCTCTGACCCCTTTATATAAAGTAAAATGACAGGGCTGATGTAAGGGCAAAAAGCATAAAAGTCCCATTAGTGGCCGGGTAAGAATTCCCTGAGTGCAGGCTCTGGGAAGAACAGCCATAAGTCAGCCCTCCAAGGACCATCTAAAAAGGTATGGTGTAGGTGGAGTGTTAAGAGAATGTTGAAAGTGTGGCTGATGTACACAGTCCTGTGGAGATTCCTGCAGCATTACAGTCTGTAGGACAGGTTGGAAAGGCTCCTGGGACTTAGGCAATTCTGCCTAAATTACCCTAGAAGCCTCTCCAGTACCAGGAATGGCCCAGAATCAGGAGGACAGAAAGCTTAAAGCTACCTTAGCCATCCTTCCCATCCAGACTCTGAGTTCTGTGCCAGACCACTTAGAAACCAGTGGTTTATCTCCCTCTATATTTGATGTGATGACTATGAAAACAGGGAAAGAAACACCTTACCAAATATCTGTTCATGCTAAAATATTTTTTCCTATTACAAATAAATAAATAAATAAATAAATCTTTAAGATCTATCAAAAATATAGTAAAAGCATCAAAGAGTCCTGTGGCACCTTACAGACTAACAGACGTATTGGAGCATGAGCTTTCCTGGGTGAATACCCACTTCGTCAGATGCATGTAGTGGAAATTTCCAGGGGTAGGTATATATATGCAAGCAAGAAGCAGGCTACAGATAACGAGGTTAGTTCGTCAGGAAGGATGAGGCCCTCTTCTAGCAGCGTCCCTAGTCCAACCCCCTGCTCAAAGCAGAACCAATCCCAAACTAAATTATTCCAGCATCTTCCCCGTCTTTCCTTAGTTCCACCTTTTTCTTTCTTCCTATTGTATATCATCATCTTTCATCTTGTTCAGTGTCAGTTCTCCCTGTCTACTTTCTACTTAGTATGTACTAACATTTTCAGCTTATTTCTCTTGTGCTTTTTTTTTAACCCCCTTCTCATCCGTTTCTCCCTTCTTCTCTCCCATTTATTCCCTGCAATCAGCTTCTTTCACATTCATTCATCTCTCTATGGCAGCCCCTCCATTCACCTCCTTTCTTTTACCAACAGTCAGTCCCTGTAATTACCTTCACTCAGTCTTTCAACTGCATACACATCCTTAAAACATATGCAGTGTGTTTTTTAAGCTGTGCAAATGTTTGCTGGTTGGTGGTATCTGACACAGTGCATGCACACGCACATATATATAAGCAACAAATAAAAGTTGCAAGACTAACGCAGGCTTTTCTGCAGTGGTAAGGTTCCATTTTAATATGATATCAATATGCAAAACAAGACAGGAAAAATGTTATTTCAGCCCATTTGGGAGTCAGGGAAGGATGGATGAGTTGCTTTAATTTAAGTTCCATTTCATTCAATCAGTTTGTTTCAAACTTATTTTGGAATGTGCCCCATTGGCATTCTGTTCATACGCTGCCAGATGTAGCATGTCTTGTTGATCTCAACTGTCAATAAGAACTACTGCATCATTTCATAGTCCTTTTGGTCTTCTGTTTTCTGCACAGATATCAATTTATTAAACAACTTGAATCTCTGACGACTTACACAACACTTCAGCTAATGGTCCATGCATTAATTCATCTTATCAAGTGCAAACCTCTACCTAAGGATGCCTGTGCTTTCATGACTGTCAAGCTGAGGGGAGAAATGTGAATTTAGATGTCATTTTGTTGATCAGGTTTAAAACAAGGACTTCAGGATAAAAACAAGCCCTGGCTCTACGCAGCAGTTCCACATAAATAATTTATAGTCCAAAACCAATATGCCAGTGAACATTCAAAGGAAGGTGTCTTGTCTATGTACCTGTTTTATAACTGTTCCTTTAGTATGATTCCAATTCATATTCAAATATTATTTGGTTCCTATCTTTAATTGAATTGTTTATTAATATTACATTAGCCATATTACTATTACATTACTCCTTTCTTCTACCTAGGCAGAGCACGAAGTGCTGCCAACTATATTGACAGGATAATACATATACTGGAACTGAAATGACACCTTTTACTGTTCATGAAACAGTTTACAACTAAGGTTGTCTGTTTATGCAATTCACTTTATTAAACTTCAAAGAGAACTTTACAGTCTGATGTTTTATCATTAAGATTTCAATTGGTCATTCCTGTCACATATAGAAAACCAATGAATGACGTGGAAATGAACTCTTCTGATATAGCTGCTGACTTTCATAAAATACAATTGTCAACACTGGATTTCATATGCACACATAAGAATTGTACCTTTTGTTTTGTAGGAAAATTGTTCAAAGAAATACTGCTTTGCAACAGGCATGCAGTAAGCACTGAACAAATAGCCATAAAAATGTATCTGGTAGCACTCAATAACTATAATGTCCTTTCACCAAAGTGCTTTTTTGAAAAAAATGAAAAGTCAAATATTCAAATACTAGCAATGTCAAATAATTAACACCACAATAACTCAATGTCGCAAAACTGTCTAAGTAAGGGCTGCATTTCATAATGAATGTATCCCCCAAAAAAATCAATTTGTCAAAGCAGGTGAAAATAAAACACAATGGCAATAACTGCAAAGCTGTGGTGCACTGAATGCAGCTTCATAACTACATAGTGATTATTTTGACAAGTTCAGCTGTTTAATATCATGCCTGACTGCTCTTTTATGATTGATGGTTTTCTTTTTCTAGATATGACAGGCCTAAATGAATTTGAACCCAAGTGAATTAAAACTCTTCAATTCATTTACTTTCGCTAAAATCCCTTACGCACAAACCAAATGTGTTCTTTTGCTACTGCTAATGCATTGGAATAAATATATTATGAACGTATGAATATTTCCAATCGTCATTATAAATTCTCTAATTTCAAGGAAGCTGTATTGAGTCACAATGGAGCCAGGATACAAAAACATCACTTCATGATATAGATGGCCAAACTCATTTAGTAAAACTTAAAAAGTGGTTCAAACTTCATAAAGTCTTGCTAGAAATTCAAATCTGTTCCAGATCTGGAAACCAAAATATAAATATACAGAGCACCTGCATTCCCAAGGATACAAAATGCATACTCTGTTGATAAAAAAATTCTGCTATGTCACCACACCTGGGATTTTGCAGGCTGTAATTTACCAGCACATTAGTGGGAGGGCTGAGAAAATATGGGCTAAGGTATTTACCCTAGCTTAATTTATGAAGAACGCCAGGGAATACTTAATATCATTGCAGAGCTAATTCAAAAGACAATGAGCCCCAACATGGTAGACTGCATGACACTCATTCTATCTACCCCAAACATATGAAAATGTATTGTCTGATCCATGTATTCACAGCAAAGTGCTGAGCATAACCTGAACCAGAGGATACCCCACCAGACATCTCTAGCTTAATTCTGCAAAGACTTTTACCTCGCTCTTAGGGGGGCCTGTTGTGTGCAACCGGAAAGCTCATCCCTGAATTGTGGCATCATACCACTTTCTATATTAACGCAAAAAGCTAAGAACAAAAATACAGTCTACTATGCAGAAAGGTCAGAGTAGACTTGAACAGCTGGGAAAGACAAAGAATTGAAAGGGCAAGAGGCATCAAGACTAGGAAGTGGAATGCTGTTCTGTTCCATAAAATAAATAGGGATGAGTATTATTTCTTGAAAAACAAACAAACATTGAAGTGTGCACATGCTCCCACCACACACACAAAAGAAGTGCATAAAACCTATTTTATTTTGATTTATAAGAGCATATGAAGTTCTCTCAGAGATTCTAGGCAGCGTTGACATAAGTTAAGAACAATCATCAAGCAGAAGGCAAAATACAATCCCTCAACAACACAATTCCCACAAGTATCACCACTCCCACACACAACCTCAGATCTCAAAAGCTTTGCCTCTGAAAAAGCTTGAGTAAAAAAATACTCTTTGCAGCGGGCCCTGAATGTAAACAGATTAGCCTATTTCTGATCAAGCAGGGAGACTCAGATATCTTGAATACACAAGAAGATATTGCAAACAGCCGCTTTCTCCCCATTCTCCTCTAGCTAACACTGTGGGAAGATTATTCATATCTATCAACAATTTCAGTGTCAGTTCACTTGAAAGAAAAAAATCTGCTGTGTCAGCATAATGTTGCCTTGGTTTTGCTCAGAAATCAGGTGAAGTAGTGCAGGAGGTAAGGAAGAATAAGGATAGTAATAATGTTATTAAAGTTTCTAATTAATGTTGATTTCCACCACTGAATAGTCGCCAGACGAACCAATGTAAACTTCAACATGACTGAATTGCAGGGAGACGGCACATCTCAGGAGCAGAGCCTTTAAGGCAAGCTGGAAAAAAACTTACTCATTTTGAGTACACAGTTTTCCCAGGTGAGTATGATTAATGTCATCAACTTCAGCAGAAGCTGAGCTTTTTAATTAAAAAGAGTTCCCTTCCAAACACGAACCCCATGGAATTTATGCTGATTCTGTCATGAGTTGTGAGAGCAGCTGCTGCTGTAACACAGCCAAGCGTGTAGGGGGAACTCCATTCACTCTGGCTGAATTAAAACTCAGAAAAAATGGAGGAGCAGCTCCAATAACCCCAATTTTCTTTCAACCAGATGCAGTTTTTGAAACATTGAGGAATTATTGATAAGATGCAACAGAGTTGGTAGACAGCGAAGAGAAATGATAGTCTTCAGTGAAGCTTCATCAGGTTAAGAATCTAGCTTTTCAGTGTGTTAGTAGCCTTTCTACCAGAGGTTATCAGCAGCAACAAGGGCCAGGTTTTAGTAGCTAGGAGTCTTAAAATTAACAAACACAAGTGGCTCAAGCTCTCAACTCAGAATTTTTGGGATCACTGCCTTCCATCCCTGGGATCCTTTAATAGGCAATAATTCTTCATTTGCAAGCACCGAGTTTGTGTATGAAACAAGGCCTCAGAGTGCAGCCACTAACTCTTGCTGATGGCCGCTCTCACACTTTTTCCTAAAATACTTAATTATCTTTAGGAAAAACAAATAAATATGCACATATACATCTCCAAAATATTGTAATTCATTAATTTCTAGCTAGGAAGTCTAAAGTCTAGTATGTCTAGTAAGCTAGTAAGTGAAAAGTCACTGAGCATTGTCGTCAAGACCCACCAGCCAGACACCTGGGACAGAAGCCTTTGCAGTAACTCAGAACCCTCCGTATCATGTATCCCATCTCTGGTCATTGGAGCTATTTGCTACTAACAATTTCATCATACCATACCCTCCACAAACATATCAAGTTCAGTATTCCCTTGTCAAGAATAAACATGACCAGTTTTTTTTAAAAATTTTCCTCATTGGTCAAGTTTTCTAAACCTTTTTATCATTTTTGTTGCTGTTTTCTGGACTCTATCCAATTTCTTCTCATCTTTCTTAAAGTGTGGTGTCCAGAAGTAGATGCAGCACTGCAGCTGAGGCCTCACCAGTGTTCAGCATAGTAGTACAATAACTTCCTGTGTCTAATACTGTATATAGCATTTCTATTAATACACGCAAGCATGATATTAGTGTTTTCTCACATTGTTGGCTCATATTCAGTTTGTGATCCTTTTCAGCACGTAGCCAGTTGTTCCCCATTTTGTGATTGGGGGAGGGGGAAGCAGCGGCTCCTCCCCCTCTCTGTTGCTCCTGGATGGACAGCCTTGGTGATGGTTGCTGGAGCTTCCAGCAAGGGTTGGGCAGCTGGCAAGTTCCCCACCTTTCCGGTGGGGCTCAGTTGTGCCTTTGACATTTCCTTCCTAAGTGAAGTACTTGTCTTTATAGAAGTTCATCTTTTTTATTTCAGGCCAATTCTCCAATTTGTTCATTAGCTCAAGCCTGTAACAGACTCATAAGCTTCCAGGCGCAGCTGAGTGCTTAACTGATTTTCTGGTTTGCTAGCAGTTTTGGAAAATGGACGGGGGGAAATCAGTTCCAGCTACAACAAAACAGAATTTTTGGCAAATCAAAAAAGTGAGAAAAATTTCCGTTCAGGTCAAACAAAATGTTTTGTTCAACCCGACATGAAATATTTTGATTTAGGGCATTATTGCTTTTACTAAAATAGGTTAGAGAAAATGAAAGGCTAGATGCACAAAAATGAGGAGGAGGAGCCATGTTTCCTCCCCCCTCTTATGTGTTAGGGCACTGACCTTGTGCACAAGACAGACAGATTTGAATCCTTGCTCTGGAGCAGGGACTTGAACCTATGTTTCCCCATTCTGGGGAGTGCAATAGTCAATGGGCTATGGGGTATTTTGGAGTCAGTCTCGTTGAGTCTCTCCTGTTGAAGTTGTTCCACTTTGTACAATAATCACTGAGGCAGAGAGTGACAATGACTGAATAGCCCAACCATTAGGGCACTTACCTTGGAGAGTTGAGACCTTCATTCAAGCCCTTGCTCCAAGGCAGGGATTTGAATCTGGTTCTCCTCATCTTTGGTGAGTGACCTGACCACTTGGCATAAGAGGGCACTTCCTCCTCAGTTGGTTTTGTAAATGGCACTTAAGTCCCCTGTGACTCTAGCCCCCCATTTTCTTTTGCCAAATTTATCTGCCAAAGTTCTGTTGAATTCATGAATAGTTTGGTCAACCCAAAGCTGCATTTTTCAGCAAATAAACCATTTGTTCACAAAATTTCACCCATCTCTACCTCAGAGAGGGACAGAGAGCTGTATTATATAAACATGGGTTATATACAAATGAGTTAACTCCTTTCCTCTCTTCCCCAAAGAAAGGATGCATATACACACTTCATTAGCTTCACTTCTCCAAAGTGCTGGCCAAACCTTGCAGTGACTAGGAACATTTCAGAGATTGTGTGAAAGTTTTAGGCTAGGTCTACACTTGGGGGAGCGGGAGTTGACCTAAGATACGCAATTTCAGCTACGCGAATAGCATAGCTGAAGTCGGCGTATCTTAGGTCGATTTACCTGGCTGTGAGGACAGTGGTGAGTCGACCTCTGCTGCTCCTGTCAACTCCGCTTCTGCCTCTTGCCTCGGTGGAGTTCCGGAGTCGATGGCAGAGCTATCAGGGATTGATTTTATTGCATCTATACTAGATGCAATAAATTGATCCCCAATAGATCAATCACTACCCGCCGATGCGGCGGGTAGTGTAGACATACCCTTAGTTAATGGGTTTGTGAAAGCTCTGGAGAGAGGCATTAACAAGATTACCTGCATTGGCTTGTGCAGCAAATCTGTGTGAAGTTTTCCCCTTCATTGGCATAATCTATTTTTTGGGTAGGCATGAAAAGAAAATTTGTGTCCCTGGACATTTTCTGTTCAAAACAAAGCAAAAAAGATCACTTGGATTAATAGTCTAATCTTCTAGAAGGACTGACAGTCTTATAACAATGCATCTTCTTTCTCTGAGAAATCTGTAGTCTAATGATCTGCTTTGTTAAGAGTAGAGAAATTAGAGGGCTCCCAAAAAAAATATTCTATTGGAAAAAATGTTTATTAAAAACCATTAGTGCAATCATGGAAAGCTGATGCACTGAAACTCTTGGAAAGCTTTTTTTTTTTTAAAGAAAGCCAAGAGAACACCTGGAAAAGCTAAGTTTAATTAATCCATTGCATGCTGTTCCACGTGCCAAATATACACCTGGGACAAAGCAAATCACAGGAGAATGCACATCAGTTTTTGAAACACACGTTTCAAATGATGACATTTCAGTAAAACGGTTGCTGGCCTTTCAAAGAAAGGTGTCCTATTCTACCTACAGATGAGTCTGCAACAGACCCATCAGAGAAGAGGTTAAGGTTCCTACCATAGCTTGGAGAATACAGAAGGTGATCATTGTTCTGTTGTTAGAGCCATAAAGGATAAGAAAAAATCAATTAGGTATTTTCACTTTTAAAAAGCAGCTGACTAGCTTCCCGGTCATGCTGTACACAGTTTAGGGATAGGGCTTCAGCATTATAAATAAATTAAAAAACAATCAACCATTAGTTCATCTCTCTCTATCTCTCTCTCTCTCACACACACACACACAACTAACAAGCTATTTGGTTATTTTGTCAGATGGATAGAATACCAAACAGAGATTATAATGCTATTTTACTACATGCTTGTTTGACCCAGGGTAATACTATTCCACATTTCATGGTTCAGTCAATAATCCTTTTGGTCCATAAAGAGCTGAAATCTGCAACAGCTTTAATAAATCACCACCAAGAGATACAAATCCCACAGTTCTCTCTTTTTGGAGTGACACAAACTCCACTAAAATGATTTTTATATACGAAAACAACAAGCGAAGAATTACAAAACCAAAACCTGTCCATAAATATACAAGTTACCCAAGCTTTGTGGATAAAGGGAAAGATGCAATGCAAATTATGCAACATGGAGATTTGAGCAAGGCTGCAGGAATAAAAATATCCATCTTCTCAGCTGCCAACAGTGAGGAAGCTGGATGTGCTTTTCATTCAGTAGGAAGAATAGTTTTATTTACCTGCATAACAGTTTCCTAAAGCACTGCAAAGGCATTAAAAGTATGGTCTTGCTCATCAGTTATGTTCAAGAGTGCAGAAGGTGACAGGCTAATTGCTGCTGCATGGGTTTCATTTGTGTCTTTACAGAGCTATGAACCATCTGGTGCATATTCTTGTCATTTCCTTCTTTAACACCTTGATGAGCTGTGTCATCAACAGCACATATGCTTGTTCCTAGGTTCCAACTTTGTTTCTCCCATAGCTTGTTCCTTTATACTACAGTGTATGTAAAATCATTTGAATGCATAACACAGCAACCTATGCATATTGCTTATATGGCTCCTGAGATATACCTATATTTGAACATATTTACTCTGAAAGAAATAGAGGTGAATTATTTTTGGAATTATAGTTACTATAGATAACGCAAAAAAAAAAAAAAAGCATCTGCAGTCTTAATGGAAAAGAGTGGCACTCTCTTACATCCTCTGCTCACCAGCCAATAAACAGAGAAATAGCTTTGCACCTAATCTTGCAAAGCTTTATTCATACAAGTACTGTAATGGAAGTCAAAAGGTCAAATCTTGAGGTTCTCATTCAGATTTTACTCATGGAAATGTCCACTGATATTAATGAAATGTTTACCGAATAAGAATAAAGGAAGGATGTCAGAGTTCAGCCTGCTGGGATTATTCACATGGATAAGGGAATTGTACAGGATCAGGCTCTTATACTATAATAATGATGATGTTGATGAAAGAGTAGTTGCTGCTATGGATGACTATCTTTAACATGATTGTGACAAACTGCATTAACATTTAATAAGGTAGCATCATATATCAGACATTTGTGTTTGTGTCTACTGGTGTGAGTGAATTTGATATATTTGTGTGTGTTTGTTTACATATAAAATATATGATGTTGTGGTATAAAAGATTTTATTGGCATGAGGTTGGGATTGCAGTGTTACTTGCAAGCCTCAAAGCCGATTGCAGCTATGCATGTTATCCCAAAGGATATTCTCATGCTTTGGAGTGTCAAGGCAGCTGTTCTACACTTTGATTCCTGTATTTTCCACACAATACAACTCATTGAATGAAAGGTTGTAAACCTAACACACTAAGAGCACTTTTTCACACAGGCTCTTTTTTCATTCAACTGAAATATAAAACCACTGGGACAGTAGGCATTGAACAATGCAATTCATCTATTTTCCTAATAGATTTGAGAAGCCTGATTTTTGGAAAACCGCACCAATCAAACCGCACCAAATCAAATGAAACCTTCTTTTAGGGCAAGGGCAGAATGGTACGAATTATATTTTGAATGTATGGTCCCAATGTCCACGTGTGTGTAGAAGGAAAGGTCGAAGCTACACGATCCATATAATGTAGGCTTCCTGAAGTTTTTAGGTTCAGGTTCTCAAGCTCAGTGTTGCAAAATTCTGTTAAAAGTAAAATCAATAATTAGCTGTCTCCTGCTTTGAAAGAATTAGTACTGGAGTTAAATTAAGCTGTTTCTGAACTTTTTTGCTTTAGAACTGTTCGAACATGAGTTAGCTCCTGCTTTTAAGGTTTCATGAAGTAAAAGATTTTCCTGCAGAGGGAATTTGCTGTGTGGACCTGGAAATATGGCAGCAACTCAGATTCTGGCTTTGAGAGAACTTAGTAATTATGATTAGAAAAAAAATAGGGTTAATATAATTGGTTTTTGCACTGAAAACTACAGTTCTCGTTCCTAGACAGCATTTATATATTGAGAGATAGATTTATATACTATACCATCACAATTGTGGTGGTACTTGCATAGGATGCATCTTGATATTTGCTTCTTGAATGGCTTTTTGTTTAAACAAACAAAACCCTTAATGTATGGTTCGTGTGGTTGCCATTCTGAAATGCTCACTGAATGCCAACTGTGTTCACAAACAGAAAAGACAGTTAAGACCAAAAGTAGATTTCAGTGGAGTCCAACTAATCAAAACAAAAACAAAAAACAACAACCAACAACCCTATATTTTCTTTTAAATGTATATACCTTATAAAACATCCAAGTGTTAGCAGGTCTGGAATTCAAGAATTAATGGATCCTCGTATTTCCCCAATGCCATATAATCTTTTATTATTCCCTGTCTCCCTACATGATTTATACTGCCCATCCAATCTTAGTTTTGCCCACTAGGTTTCTAATCCAAAGCATTCAAGTGAATGGGAGTCCGTCCAGAGACTTCAGTGAGCTTTTCTAAAAGACATCCAAAATATATATGAGAGTTCAAAATTAGAAATAACATTTCATATTAAACAGATTTACTTTCATTATGAGTGGTCACACTGAAAAGGATCATTTGACTTTAAAAGATACTACATGGTGAGAGATATTCCCTGTACTTAACATGGAAAATACTGCTAGAACCAGTAATATCTAAAAATGCAATGAATTAAGGTACAACCTCTGTATAATAACACAACATATGCTGACATATTACAATAATATGAGGAGATGTCACTTATATAAGACTGGCTTGACTAAAACGTTTAATTCAGCTACATGCAAGGTCATGCATACAGGGACAAAAAATGTAGGTCACACTTACAGGCTGAAGTACTTATCCTGGCACACAGACTATGACAAAGACATAGGAATCATGGTGGATAATTAGCTAACATAAGCTCCCAATATAATGCTCTGGATAAGAAGGCTAATATAATCTTTTGATGTATAACCAGGGAACATCAAATATGAATACAAAGGAGGCATTTCCTCAAAATATGGATTATTAATTTGATTATTACTGGCATACCGTGACCAGTTTTGGTGTTCACACCTTAAAAAGGATGTCAAAAAACATAAAGGATTCAAAAAAGATATACACAAATGATTTGAAGTCAGGAGAACCTGTCTTACAATGAGAGATATGAGAAGTTCAATCTATTTGGTTTATCAAAGAGAAAGTAAGAGGTAACTTGATCCTGGGCTATAAAAACCTATATGGAGAACATGTGTGATGCTAGAGGGCTCTGTAATCAATCAGACAATGACAGAAAATCAAATGACTCGAAATTTACTGTCTTTTTGTTCTTTTTATATGTGCTATAATGAGGTCTCATTCCATGACTAGTGCTCCTAAGTGCTAGAATATTAATAATAGACAAATTCATTCAGGTTATATTTACTGGATATATTGTATAGAATCTGGACCTACTGCACCTTGGCTTTATTAGAAAAATAGAGTGAAAATGTTGTTATATGGGGTAGAAAGAGCTCCTGAGAAATCATCGATCATAAAGAAAGCTGCTTGTTACACAGAAATAGGGGAAAAGAAACATTAATGGTACCAATAGTGATCTAATTATTAAAGTAAATGAAACAGAAGAAAATGGGCAAAGAGTTGAAAATTATAAAACAGTGCAAAGCACACAGAGTCAAACATGATTTTGCCAACTACAAAGCTTTTTGATAAATTCTTATTTCAAGTAAATGGGAATTCTTATTTTGGTAATATATTGCATCTTAAAAATGAACTCAGTTTTTATTGATTTTGAAAGCAACACTTGCAAGTATGAAGGTAATAGCTTTTTGATTGATTCAGTCAGGATGAGTTAGGCTTTGTGAATAAAAAGGGAATTAATCAGTGAAGGTTGATTTAGGACTTCTTCCATAATATGGATTTCCATTTTTTTCTTGTCATTGTTCCGTTGTTAAGGGCCTGATGGACTATTTGCACTGCGGTGAATGGTTAAATGACTAACTGCGAGTGGCTGAAAAGTGAAGATACCTTATAAGAATCAAAGCCTTCCTGAAATTTAGCCTAGTGATCAAATTTCACCTAAGAAAGCCTGGGGACTATATGTGCAAGAAAGGCAAGCAAAAATTGTCCCCTTTTCTTGGACTATATTAGTAGCTGTCGCTTAGCAAAGAAACAAAACATATTTAGAACAAACCTTCAGTGAAAGAATTGTTGGAAATAATAGAAGCATGTGCACAAGGCACATAATACTATGATGGCAAACATTGTCAGGTGGCATTGTTGCACATTATCTTCCAAGTTCTTTCCCTTAGCATGTGAGAAGATGTTCAGTCTCAGAAAGGCATTGTTATTATTTTCTGTCATGTAAGTTTCTGCATAGAAGCAGTGGCCCTTTGAAATGGAGCTGTGCAAGCAGAAGGGGAGCTTCCTCTCTTTCTTGGTCTTTTATCTGAATACATTTGAGGAACTGTTGCTTTCTTGGAATGGGGCTGAGATTCCTGAAAGCACGGATTGTCCTACATGTTGTTTGACAACCTCTGTTCCAGGACTGGGGTATATCTGTTGATAAAACAAGTTACACTTGAAATATACACAAATGCCACACCCCTGGTCTCTCTTCCACTAGGAAGCAGACCGGTAAGATCCTGAACATCCCCTACTGCTCAACAGATAATGACATACTTCAGGGCCTGGAATGAAAAAATGAAATAATTTTGTTGAAAGTATTAACTGGTCATTGTGGCTTAAACAAATATCTTTTTTCAAATAAATAGACACAAAGCTGCACTATGTCAGGGATCAGCAACCTTTGGCACATGGCCTGCCAGGGTAAGCCCCCTGGTGGGCTGAGCCAGTTTGTTTACCTGCCACATCAGCAGGTTTGGCCTATCACAGCTCCCACAGGCCACAGTTTGCCACTCCAGGCCAATGGGGGCTGCAGGAAACAGCACAGCCTGAGGGAAGTGCTGGCTGCCACTTCCTGCAGCCCCCATTGACCTGGAGCAGTGAACCGCAGCCAGTGAGAGCCACAATCAGCTGAATCTGTGGACGCTTGCCTGTGGGAGTCTGCCGGTCCTGTGGATTTGGTGGCAATTTGGCGGCGGGTACGCTGAAGCCGTGGGACTGACGGACCTCCCGCAGGCAAGCCGCCGAAGGTTGCCTGACTGCCGTGCTTGGGCCAGCAAAAAAGCTAGAGCTGCCCTTGCATGAGACTGGAGAAGGGGTCAAGGATGATAGAGCCCTGAGGAAAGGAAGTGAGGACTAGGGGGCCCAGAGTCAGGGATAGGGTTGCCACCTGTTCAGATTTACCCAGGATTGTCCCTTTTATGAGATAGCTGACCTGGAAAATCAGTAAGTCTTCCTGCAACATTAAAAGTCCTGGCTTTTGTTAGTTGGGCTTTTCTTCTTCCTCCTCCGTGGTACTGCTGCTCCTCCTCACTCTCAGCTACTCCCAGCAGGATCCATTAAGCAGCAGCAGTCCTGCTTCCTCCTGTCAAACAAGCCATGGAGGGCGGCAAAAAGTGCTCAAGGTAAAAGCTTCTCTGAGCCCTGTGCCTCACCATGGTACCAGCTGTTCCTGATCAATGGGACCCTACTCTCCCTCCTGGGAACCATCTCCAATTTCTTCTCGTCCCCCCACCCAACCCATTCTTCCCTTTCCCAGCTCAGGGATGGCCTGGGGTTTATTTGTGTCTCAAAAGCGACAACTCTACCTGAGGCTGAAGATCTGATAAAAGGTCTTGGACTTCTTGTCACCCCTAGAATGTGTGGACTTCAATCATTACTTGGCTAGAAGCTGAGACACAGGAAGAAGTAGACCACCAGAGCAGCTGTTGACAGGGGGTGCCAGGTTGAGGAGAGCTGCTAAACCATGCCTGGCCATGAGGAGGCCATCCAGTGGTAAGTCCATCCTTCTAAATGCTCCAGTTACAAGACCGACAGCAGGGAATTCCTGTGTTCTAATCTCAGTTCAAACACTGACTCACAGCAGGCCTTTCTCATACTACTTAACCTTCCTGCCTCAGTTTCCTCATCAAGCAAGTCTTAGCTACCTATTGTTACAGAGATATTAAGATTAATATAGATACTGCTCACTCTTATATTGGTGCTACACCTTGAACATGCCCAGTAGGGGCGTGGCTTCTTCTGCCCACAGTGAGGAGTTAACTCTTCCCTGTCCAGTGCAGAGGTGAGTTCACCCCATCACACAAGAGTTACAACAACAACATGATTACATGAAAATCCAAAAGGGGTGAGATGCATTTCCCTGGGTAACAAGCAGATGTCCTGGGGGTGGTTTACATCTCTGTGGGGAGGTTTGTGTAGCAAGGCAAACAGATTTAGCCTGATAAGGGGTTGTTTTCCCTCCTGTCTTTCCCATCTTCATTCCCAGTAAAGGAGAAAGAGGAATGAATTTCACCACCTTAAACAACAACTTTTTTTTTTTAATTTAAGCACTGAGGATAAGCTACGTGGTGCTCCATGAGAGGTTTCAATCCAAAGACAGATCAAACTGAGGGTATGCAGGGGGCTTAACACAATGAATCTGAGTCACTATGGCAATCATGGATTCAGTTGGACCTGCAAAATTATGAAGAGATTGTGAGCATGGAATTGGTAGCCTCAGATTTGGGGCAGGGTGTGAATATGTGCTATGACCCTGCTCCTCAATACCACCCTTTGCTGTCTTTCTGCCTTCTCAGATTGAAGCCTTATGGGAAAGCTTTTGCATTTCAGTTCACAGAACTGGAAGTAACAGATCCTTGGGCATTTTCTCTTGATGCCTGGCTCTTTCAGCAGAGGCTGACACCTACAATGCCAAGGATATATGCTTGGTCAGATCTGATCAATGCAGATTCATCATGGCCAGCACCTGAAGTCTGGGTCTAGTCAAGACCTCTGTTAGGTCTGTGCTGGGCTTTTGAATCCCTGCCAGGGTCAAAGCTTAGGCTGATCTCCCAGCACTTATGGATTCTTATGCTTCAGAGTCTGAAGGTACAGCCACTAATCTTCCTGTAATAGGAAACATCCATGTGTATCTGAAGCAGGACAAATGCCAGGTCAAGGTGTAATTCTTGAACAGTGGTTTCTTTCTCTTTGATTCTGACATCATAGCAAGGACGCATGCATGAATGCTAAGATCCTTTTTACAAAATTATAATAAAGAATTGCCTAATTAAACTAAGAACTGTGTACTGGGAATAATTGGGAACTTCTTTTCTCCCTATCTCATAATAAAAGAACAAGGGGATATTCATTTAAATGAAAAGGTGACAAATTCAAAACCTATAAAGGGAAACTTTTTTCCCCACACAACAGGTAATTGGAATTTGCTGCCACAGAAAGTCATTGAAGCCAAGAATTCAAGATTCAGAAAGGGCCTGGACATGTATATGGATATCCTGTTGCAGAGAGGATACTGCACTGATTGATGTTGGGTTTGATTCAGTATGGCAATTCCTCTGTTTCTATAAAAACATTTCTATTCAGTATGACATATCAGCATGTTATACTGGAATTTTGTGATGTGTAAAAGATTCTTGTACTTTGATGCTACAGTGGAAAAAGAACACGTTTAGCTTAGATATTAACAAACACTTTTTGATGGTATGGTAAAGCACAGCAGAACAGCTTGATTAATGAGGAAACTTACAGCCAGTCAGTCTGTCTTTAATATAAGGTTCCATAAGTTCCAAGACTAGCAAGAGGGCCTCCTTGGTACAAGCAGGGATTTGAACTTACTGACCTGAGAAATCACTTCCAACCTTATTACTATGATATCATTATTTAAGACTATTGATTATTAGAACCTGTAAAAGGTTCCTCTTGCCACAATTAAGCAGAGTTTTTGACATAAGATGTAACAATTTTCTCCTTTTCTTGTTTGACATACAGTGGTAGTATGTGGCTCCTTAGTTGAAAGGGTGAAAATAGCATATCCTATTATAAAAGTCTGATATTTAACCTTGGTTTCCCACACCCTTTCTGTAACAGGCTGGATCATACTCTCACACAGTACCGTTTTCAGGAGTCTGATTCGTCTTGCATTCCCGCAATTTCACCTCACTTAAAAAGTGCTTGCTTACAAAATCAGACATAAAAGTACAAGATCAGAGCACACTACTACTGAAAAATTGCTTAGTTTCTCGTTTTTACCATATAATTATAAAAGAAATCAATTGGAATATAAAGATTGTACTTACATTTCAGTGTGTAGTACATAGAGCATATAAACAAGTCATTGTCTGTATGAAATTTTAGTTTGTACTGACTTTGTTGGTGCTTTTTATGTAGCCTGTTGTAAAACTAGGCAACTATCTAGATGAGTTGGTTTTCCCCCTTGAATACCTCTGAGTACCCCCAGAGGTACACTGTACCTGATTGAGAACCACTGTTCTAGACGGCCTGAGAGGCTGAGTCTTTCCAAGAACATAAGAATGATCATACAGGGTCAGATCAATGATCATCTAACCCCAGATCCTGTCTTCTGGCACTGGCCAGTGCCAAAGGCTTCAGAGGGAATCAACAGAACAGGGCAATTATCAAGAGATCCATTCCCTGCCATCCAGACCCAGCTTTTCAAAGTCTGAGGTTTAAGAACACGCAGAGCATGCGGTTGCATCCCTGACCATCATGATAAACACTCATTGATGGACCTATCTTCCATGAACTTACCTAATTCTATTTAGAACCAAGTTATAGTTTTGGCCTTCACAACATTCCTTGGCAACAAGTTTCACAGGTGGACAGTGCATTGTGTGAAGTAATATTTCTTTATGTTTGTTTTAAATCTGCTGCCTTTTAATTTCTTTGGGTGATCACAGGTTCTTGTGAAGGGGTAAATAACACTTCCTTGTTCACTTTCTCCACACCATTCATGATTTTATAGACCTGTATATATAATATAACCCCGTTAGTCATCTCTTTCTTGATATGAAAGTTGTTCTGTACCCTTAATCATTTTGCCACCCTTCTCTATATCTTTACCAATTCTAATATACCCTTTTTTATACATGGGGCAACCAGAACTGCATGCAGTATTCTAAGTGTGGGCATATGATGAATTTATATAGTGGCATTATATTTTCTGTTTTATCTACCCTTTACCCAGTGGTTCCTAACATGGTTAGCTTTTCTGTCTGCCGCTGCACAAGGAACAGATGTTTTCAGGGAAATATCCATAGTGAGCTCAAGAACTTCTGAGTAGTAACAGTTAATTTAGACCTCATCATTTTGCATGCACAGTTGCGATTATGTTTTCCAATGTGCATTACTTTGCACTTATCAACAATGAATTTCATACACCTCTTAAAGGAATAGGGTGCCAATCAACTGCATGTGATGATTGGGAATGGTAAGGAAGCAGCCTAAGAAAGGGAATTTCAAGAAGTATTGTGGAGCTAGTAAATTCTCTGTTTCTGAACTAACATATACATTCAAATTAACTTACAGAATGTAAGGTATTGGAAGTTTATTTAAAAAAAAATGCATGCAATACAATAAACTTAAATGAGGTCTTACCATATGTTTAATAAAGCAGCTTCAGGCTTGGTTTGGTAATATATTTCCAGACAAACTTTAAAAAATATATATTTTTTAATTATTAACTGATTTCCTATAAAAAGGATATATAAACCTCTTTACTATCTATTCAGTCTCATTAGTATCCAAATCATGATTTGTTATATACCGTATATACTCGTTCATAAGCCAAATTTTTTAGTGAAAAAGGGAAGCACCAGAGAAGGGGGTCATCTTATGAATGGGTATAGAGAGGGAGAAGTGGGACACAGCCCCTCTCCTCAACAGAGAGAGCAAGGAGAGGCAGCAGAGCCAGAAGGGAAGAGGCATGGCCAGAGTCTCTCTCCACTTCTGGCCACGCTGCTCTCCCCCCAGCCTCTGAAGCTGCTGCAGCTCCGGGACTGGCAGGCTGCAGTCCTGCTGCTTGGCCCCGCCCCACCCCAGAGCACGCTGTGGCCACACCACCAGAGCATGCTGCAGCCGTGGCACCTGGTCCAGCCTGCTGGAACATGCTACAGCCATGCTGCCTGGCCCAGCCTGCTTGAACATGCTGCAGCCGCACCACCTGGTCTGGCCCGCCAAAGCAGGCTGCAGCCATGCTACCCAGCCTGCCAGATCAGCTTCAGCCAGATGGGGAGAGTGTGGGGGTCCCGGGCTAGGGTCATGTGGGGGGTGGTGAGAAGGGTTACTCCTCTGACTCCCAGCTTCTCCCCCCCAAAAAATTTCCCCACTAGTCTCTGTCCTGTCCCATCAGGGTAAGCAGCTGGCATGCCAGGACACTTTGTTTAATTAGGTTTACCTCTGTGACTGCGGACGCTTGAGGTAAACAAACCATCTCTGTCCACCAGCAGCTTATCCTGATGGCCCGGGAGCCAAAGTTTGCTGACCCCTGAATTATAGGGTCGGTTTATGAACGGGTTATAAAAATTTTCCATTTTTATTTATCCATCTTGGGGGGGTCGGCTTATAAATGAACTGGCTTATGATCGAGTATATACAGTACATAATAAAACAATTTTTTGCCATATGAATGCAAAATTTTGCTTATTTTTATGTGCATATTTTACAAGGAATTTAGAATCTGAAAAGTTATCAGGTTTTGATTTTTTTTAACTGATTCACTCATATAAACAGAAGGGAGAGCTCCTTTTCTCCCCACAATACCTTTAGCTCAAACTTTAGAAATATTTCCTTATTCTGCCCAGAAATATTTAGATTCTTGTATATAGCTTCTCAATTGTAAAATTAAACTGCATCAAACAGGTAATTTCCCCCACCCCTCACCCCAACCCACTCTGAACACTTTTTATCAAGCAACTTCACAAAAAATCTTCTGCAAATCACGCACTTTCACGGTTGAGCTGCCCTCTGTCCCAACCCCCACCCACTTGCTGCATAGCTCCCTCAGATAAGGCCAGGATTTTGATATACAGAAAGATACCAAAGTGATTTTATATAACAGTTTCTGTCATAATCCATTTCAAAGACACATTTTTTTGGAAACTTTCACCTTCCATGCTAAACTTTTCTACACTTCAGGCCATAGTCTATGACCTGCTCTGCAGGAGGGAAAAGCAGGATGATCTACCCTGCTAGGGATTCCCCCAATATGGAAGATTTGCCAGCAGGCTTAACGCCAATATAGCTAGCAAATATTCCATCACCTCTGTAGCCATTCAGGTAGAGCGTGGGAAATGGGTAGGCCAGAACATTCTATTCCCATTACAACAGCTGGCAGAAGAGCTCTTTGGGGCTATGGCCATCCAGCCATCATAGTTTACAGCAGCTCCTGGGGGTCTTGACTAGGACCATAACCAGTGCAGAACAAGGCCCAGTTTTTAGCAGGTGAACCTGAATTGACACATTTTTTGGACAGGAATTCAGTCCATGCAGGGCAGCTATTTTCAAACAATGCTCCACTATTAGACCAAATATTACTGCTATTCTTTTTTTTTAGGATTTTGTGCTACAATGATGCATTGTTTGGTTCTGAGCAGCAGAGTTATTTACAGTGGACTCCACAAAAATGGAATTTACCATCCACAGTAGTTAAATTTACACAGTGCTTGTGTTATTTTTCATTCTAAGTATAGGGAATGCCACAACAGCATAGGTGCAGTAGCCATTCAAATTTTAATGATGCCAACTGCAACTCCAATTTCTGCTCCTTTTTAAAAATGTTTTTCATTTATATTTTGTTTAAGTGTGGTGAATTTGACTGTATTGCCCATGAAACTGACAGATGTATATCACTGACATGTTAGGATTAATAGGAGCAGGAAGCTTTTCTTCATAGCTCTGCAAATGCTCTTATCCTGACCCTTCTAATTAATTACTGGATCTTTATTTAGCAGGGACTGTCAACAATGTGATAGTTTCATAATATATATCTGATTCCAATCAGTTAAAACCACAACCTAATAATCACTTATGACTACAGACTTAGCTTGCTGCTTTAACTAAATTGAATTATGTTCCTTTTGGTACCCTTCCCTGCAGGGGAAGCTCCAGGCATCACCGCACCAAGCATGTGCCTGGGGTGGCAAGCCACGGGGGGCAGATTGCCAGTCGCCATGAGGGCGGCAGTCAGGCTGCCTTCAGCAGCATGCCTGCGGGAGGTCCGCCGGTCCTGCGGTTTCAGCGGCAATTTGGTGGCTGATAAGCCAAAGGTACAGGACCAGCAGACCTCCCGCAGGCTTGCCGCAGAATCTGTGTTAGCAGTGGACCTCCCACAGGCGCGCCACCAAAAGCCACCTGACTGCTGTGCTTGGGGCGGCAAAATACACAGAGTCGCCCCTGCTTCTCTGCCTTCCTAGCCACACATATATTCATAGAATATGCTAGTTTGGGAAAGTTCCTTATTGTTCCTTATTATTTTACTTTAATTCAGAGAAATAAGTGTTACCACTTGTTTGTTAATAAAGACCTTCTAAGGCAGGAGTCGGCAACCTCTGGCATGCGGCTCGCTAGGGTAAGCACCCCAACGGTACGGGCCAGAGGGCAGATTCAGCCAATCATGGCTCATACTGGCCACAGTTTGCCAGCCCAGGCCAATGGGGATGGCAGGAAGCCATGGCCAGCACATCCCTCGCCCGTGACGCTTCCCGCCACCCCCATTGACCTGGGACGGTGAATCGCGGCCAGTGGGAGCCATGTTCCCCGAACCTGCCGACGCGGCAGGTAAACAAACTGGCCCGGCCCACCAGGGTGCTTACCCTGGCAAGCTGCATGCCAGAGATTGCAGGCCCTGGTTCTAAGGGGTCTTTGCATGGGTGCACATAGTAGATTCTGGGCTACAGCATGAATCCAAGTTTACACAACACTTGCATTAAAAGAATAAATAGCTGTGAGCACTACTAACCCAACATATCAATATAAATGTAAATATTTTTGATTAAATTTTTCCTTTAAAAGAAAAAGAAAATCTCAGTTCTTCAAATTAAGCCAGTTTTTTAATAGCAGTGAGTCAAAATAGCTGAAGACATACAAAATATTCCTGACTGAGAATAGTTTAAATACATTTTAAGGATCTACACTAACAACTTGTATAACAAATTTCAACCCAATTCAGAATTGTTTAAAAAACAGCCAGGCTTTATAAGAAAGATGACAACTGACTAAATAATGGCACAAGCAGGTATCACTACAGATGTACTCACTTACCAGGCACTCATGTATTCCACTGTACTTAGTAGTCGTGTTGCTAAAAGAGCTGTGGCAGTTCCAAAACCTATTTGTTTCAGTGAGAGTCACTGTACCAAAATACAGTCTTATCAGACTAATGATCACTTGATGATTACCTGTCCCGTTCATTCCCTCTGGGGCATCTGGCATTGGCCAGTGTTGGAAGACAAGATAGTGGGCTAGATGGACCATTGGTATGACCCAGTATGGCCGTTCTTATGTTCTTATGTAATGCTACCTGCACTGTAAAATACTGAGTTCGTGCAGGTATATGCACATGTAAAGTCCAATTACTATTCCACATGAGAAATTGTGCAGTTTTCCATCATAAAAACAGACACTTCCTTTGGACCAACCTAAATCCCATTAGTCAGGACACTTTCAAGTGGAATTCCTAAACTCATTATATACTAAATGGGCACAGTTGACTTTACTCAGATAATTGATTTCCTAAGTGGGAAGGCCAGTCGTGAAGGTAATCCACAATACCACATGACTCATAAAGCAATCTTCTTTTGAATGTACTCTGAGACAAACCAATTGTTAGACTGCATGTCTACTCAAAATTATTAAAGACATTTTCCTATATCCTTTTACTTCCTCCACTTGGTACCCAATTAAAAATGTGAAAATATGAAGTGACAGTTTCTCGAGTCTACAAGGGCTTAAAAAACAGAGACAGTAATTTAAGGAGAATCTTTAGCAGTTGAAAAGAGCATGCATACCAGAAAAATCCTATTTTTGTTTCACTGTTATGTTCCCTGAGTTAGAAAATTAGCACTGCTTCCATTGTATCACATTGCCTGAGGTAACTCACAGCCATTTATGCTAAAACATAGCAAACAAGGAGGTGTTGCCTCTCATGGAAAAGAGCTCTTAACATATACTTGCTCTGTTTTCTCAAGGAATAAACAAGTAATGGGGGATTTTACCCAGGGTCAGCTCTAGGGATTTTGCTGCCCCAAGCATGGCAGGCAAGCCGTCGAGGGCAGCCTGCTTGCCACCCTCGCAGTGCCAGCAGAACGCCCCCTGCGGCTTACAAAACTTCCAGTAAGTTCTTGGAAGGTTTTAAGGACAACTTCTTGTTTCATAAGAAGGAGGAAGCAAGCAAGGGAGCAGTAATTTTAGGTTTCAGAGGGGTAGTAGTGTTAGTCTGTATCAGCAAAAACACAAGGAGTCATGGTGGCAACTTAGAGACTAACAAATTTATTAAATTTATATATATTATATATCAAGGGTAGGCAACCTATGGCACGCATGCCAAAGGCGGCACGCGAGCTGATTTTCAATTGCACACCCCCTGGCCACCAGTCCGGGGGGTTCTTCATTTTAATTTAATTTTAAATGAAGCTTCTTAAACATTTTTAAAACCTTATTTACTTTACATACAACAATAGTTTAGTTATATATTATAGACATATAAAGAGACCTTCTAAAAATGTTAAAATGTATTACTGGCACACGAAACCTTAAAATTAGAGTGAATAAATGAAGACTCGGCACACCACTTCTGAAAGGTTGCCAACTCCTGTTATATATTTATATATTTTTAATTTATATATAAATTTAATAAATGTGTTAGTCATTTTAGACTTGATTCTGACTAACAGGGAAGAATTGGTTGTACGAATCAATGTGGAAGGAAACTTTGGTGAAAGATATCATGAAATTATAGGCTTCATGATGCTAAGGAAAGGCATGAATGAGAGCAGCAGAATAAGGTCAGTGGACTTTAAAGCAGTAAGGTCCCATTGGAAGAAATTATAAGGAAAAAAGGAGTTCAGAAGAGATGACAGTTTGTCAAAGTGACCATATCAAAGGCACAACATCAAACTATCCTGATGCAAAGGAAAGATAGGAAAAATAATGAGGCCAAAATGGTTGCTTCAAAAAATCTTTAGTGACCTGACAATCTAAAAGGAACCCTACAAAAATTGGAAACATGGACAAATTGCTAAGAATTAATACAAAAGAACAGTGCAAGGACGTAGGGACACACTCAGAAAGGCTAACATACAAAATGAGTTACACCTAGCAAGAAACACAAAAGGTAGTGCAAAGAAGATCTATAAATACATTAGGAGCAAGTAAAACACAAAGGAAAGTGTAGGTACACTACTTAGCAGGGAAGGAGAGCAAATAACAGATGAAACCAGGAAGGCTGAGGTGTTTAATGTCTATTTTGCTTCAGTTTTCACTAAAAAAAGTTAATTGTAACAAGATGCTTAATACAATATCAACAATGAGGAGGAAGGAACACAAGCCAGAATAGGAAAAGAACTGGTTAAATAAATTTAGATAAGTAAGCTACCTAAATTCATTCTGGGGTACTTAAGGAACTAGCTGAAGCAATTTCAGAGCCTTTAACAATTATTTTTGATAACTTATGGAGGATGAGTAACGTAGCAGAGGGTTGGAGAAAGGCAAATATAGCACCTATCTTTAAAAAGGGAAGCAAAAAGGAAACAGGGAATTATAGGTCAGTCAGCCTAACTTCAATACTTGGAAAGATACTTGAACAAGTTATTAACCAGTCAATTTGTAAGAACCTAGAGGTTAATAGGATGATAAGATATAGACTACATGGAGTTGTCAAGAATAAATCATGAAAAACCAGCCTAATTTCCCTCTTTGACTTGCTTACTGACCTAGTAGAATGGGGGGAAGTAATATACATGATATATTTTGATTTTAGTAAGGCTTTTGACACAATCCCATATGACAGTCTCATAAGTCAACTAAGGAAATGTGATGTAGCTAAAATTACTACAAGGTAGGTGCAGGACTGGTTGAAAACATACTGAAAGTATGGTTATAAATGGTTCACTCTCAATCTGAGAGGTTGTATTTAGTGGGGTCCCTGTCCTGGGCCCAATACTATTCATTAATGACTTGGATAATGGAGAGGAGAGAGTGGCCAGCACATACCTCACCCACGCCACTTTCTGACACCCCCATTGGCCTGGGACGGTGAACCACGGCCAGTGGGAGCCACGATCAGTTGAACCTGCTGACGCGGCGGGTAAACAAACTGGCCCGGCCCTCCAGGGTGCTTACCCTGGTGAGCGGCGTGCCAGAGGTTGCCGACCCCTGTGCTAGCTCTTTCTGCCTTCCATGTGTAACCCCTTTGGGGTTTAGAGAGCGTGGCCCCTTTAAATGTTTTTCCTAAGTGGGGACGGGGAGCAGTGAGAGAAAGGAGGGAAGCTCCAGGGTGTAGCTCTGGAGCTCGAGAGAGAAGGGCTGCATCCTGCAGGCCTCACAAAGTGCATCAGCAGAAAAGCTGCCTGAAGCCTGGGAAGGACAGGGCGGCTGATCGGGGACTTGCCAGGGCAGAAGCCAGGAGGAACACTGTGCCAGGGAGGAATCACCCGAGAAGGACAGGCCAGAGCTGGACCCAGTATCGCTGCTGCTCAGAGCTGCATGAGGCTGTGAGTACTGGGGCTCGTGAGTCTGCACTGAAAATAAGGAGGGAGGCTGTTAGCTAGTTAAGTGGGGAGGTGGTCGCTCTCTGTGGCTTTGCAGAGAGCGGCAGAAAAGGGCACCAGAGGGGTTTGTTTGGGGAAAGTTTACTGGCGCCAAAGTCGACCAGGAGCACCCAAGACTCACCACTGGACTGTATCTTTGCTCAGGACTCCTGAACTCTGTGCAGACACATTGCTCAATGTCTGCCCTTTCAGACTGTGCTCCACTGGGCCTGTGGGGTCTTGTTTGGATGCAACCCTGTTTTACCGCTCCCCCTGTATTTCTCCAGGTTTATTTTTCTCCTCTCATCCTTCTGTAAATAAATATTTCCCTTTGTTATATCCACTGTACTTTTCGTATGTGTGTGTGTGTGTGTGTTCACTCTGGGGGGTTTAGAACAGGTGCCCCGGGGTGGAAGGGATTTTTCCTGCTGCATTCCTGCGCGCGCCTTCTCTTGGCTAGAGCAGCGTGCTCCATCTTGGCTATGAGGGCGCTAAAGTTACACATGCAACCAGGCTTTGGAGGTGAATGACCCCAGCAGACACCCTGCACCTTTGCCAAGAGCACCATGAAGGTTTGAGTTTTTTAAGCGGCGTGGTCCTTAAAGAAAGCCCCCCCGTTTCATTACTTGCAGTCCCACGGGTTAGGGACTAGCCCCTCTGGATAAGCTCATTAGGGGCACGTGGCTGTAGTATCTCCCCAGTACTAGGAAACATCCCCTTTATACCTTCAGGAGATACACTGTATGATGCTGACAGACCCGGATTCATGCTGGAGTATATTCAGGCCAATTCACTTGTGTATTAGTATAGCTCAAAGTGATTGTTGAAGGTACAAGAATGTATTTGGGGTTTAAATTTTATGAAAAATAATGGGACATTACTTACATTGTTTTCACATATCTATATCATATTACAATGAAATAGCAAACATTTACACTGTGTATACCCCTGTAACTAAATAACCCATTAAAGAAGCCTGTGGAATGCTAATGAAGGACTTTAACAGAAAAGTGATAATTTCAAAACAAGTGGCCATTGTGTGTGATGACAGAGGTCAAAGACCCAAAGCGCATTCCTCACTCACTGTTATCAAAGGAAAAGCCCACTTGGATAGAGACACTGTCAGATTGTTTTCTGTCAGAAGAGGCTATAAATATGGTTTTAAGGAAAGATCGTTCATCTCTGGACTGTTTGGATTCAAACAGGGCAGAATAACTGAACGAGAAGATGGAGAACCCCAAGGTTATTCTGTATAGCCCTGAGAGACTTTTGGGAAACTGGAAGATTATGACATCTCTGCTACCTCTCTGCTATCAATTGGGATTATAAACTGTGACTCACATATATATATACATATATTTTACCTGCTTTACTCTCTCAATAACTCTCACTTTCTTTTCTTAACTAATAAATCTTTATTTAGTTTATTGTAAAACTGACTGCCAGCATTGTGTTTGGTGTAAGATCTGGAGTACCAACTGATGTGGTCTCATCGGACTGGGAGCAACCTGATGTTGTGTAATTTGGTTTGTGACCTTTTATAACAAAGTCAGGTTTATCTGGGTGGCAAGATAGACTGGAGTGTCTAAAGGGACTGTCTGTGACTCCATGGTAAGACTGGCCTACTGACCCAGGAGTTCACATTTATCACTGGTTTGGTGAAATCTAACCACAGAACACACCACCAGCTTAGGCTGTCTGCCCTGTTTTCTAACAGTCTGCACTGAGGTAGGCACTCAAAGTTGTGAGCCACTCCAGACAGCATGACACAATGTCAGAAGTTCTGGTTTCTGATCTGGATATGGACTGGGAAGTTAGGAGATGGACTGTTTGGTGGTAGAAAAGGAAATAACTGAGCAGGGGTTAAGTAGTGAGCAGGCCCTGACAGGCCATCTTCCCCCACTCACAATGACTCACAATCACTTAACATGTCTATGGCAACAATGTTGGCGAGTCCTCGGGATGAGTGAATATAGGGGAATGGGGAGTGTTGGTCTACAGCCCAGAGATGGGTTAATCCAACTCTAGATATGCCAAATCCTATGTTCCTGTGACTTTCTCTATACTTTTGAACTGAGCACAGTTCATGATGGAGCTCTGACCCTGATTGGGAGTATGGGGGCTAACATAAATAATACAAAAATCTCTCAAAGGAATATGATAGGTACTGGTTTTAGTCCCACCTATCATTTGAACTTTCATCAACTAATAGCCTCATTACTGGTTTTGGTTTAGCTTTGTCTTTTAGTAACAGTACCAGCAGCACTAACACTGCTGGATTCTGATCTAACGCATAAATCTGGTATATCACAGATCAGGACCTGTTTGGTTGTGAGGACTTCCATTAATGGAATATCTAGCCTCATAGGAAATGCAAATATAAAACACTGTACATGGCACACTCAAACCATGATCTTCATGTCTTTTAGACTAGCTGCATGAAACAACTGGTCACAATATGGAAATGCCATGGCAGAAGCTTCATAAGGAAGTAATATATCTTCCATGTGTCTGACCCTCAGAGCATCAGGTAGAGAAAGCAGAGGAGAATGTGTGGTGTCACCCTATTTCCCTCACTGATATTCTGCCCCTTATGGATTTTAAGGGTGAAGTGATAGCCCATCAATCTTAAATTCTCACTTTTCCCTTTCTTCCAGTAGATACAAAGCAAGTGACCTGATTTTCAGAACTGCACAACACACAAATGAACAGGCAAAACTGCATCTGTTTTGCATGCACAATTGCAACTACATGGATATACACGAAATAGTTCCACACACAAATGAGAATTTATGCATCAAACTGTCAATTTGTGTTCACAATCATTATGATGATAGTAGTTGTGTGTTTAGATTAGGTGTACAAATGTACACATTTGTGCCTTTTTACAGACGCTATCATAACTGTCTATGACAGACGCATTTCAATAAGCCTAGTTCTAAAAGTTGAATCAAGTATTTTTTTCGTTTGATTTCAATGCTAAATTAGTCCATTAGGCTTCTCCACTGTAGTAATATAACTTGGAAACAGTGCTGGAGTACAGCATGCAGAGGTCTGATTTTTCTATACTGAAAGTACGCCCAGTCCATTATATCTCCCTTGTTTAATCTCGCAGGCTGGTCCAAAATGAGTTCAAAAAGTGACTCATCCTTTTTATGTCACATAGGACTAAAGGATGGTCTTTTGTATTTGATTTCCTAATTCACAGTAAATGACAGAGAAGAAAGCTTTCTCAGCAGGTTCATCAGGCTTTTCATCTAGTGAAAAATAGTTCCATATTGAAATCCTGAGTCCCCAAAGTATTTTTTGTTTTCTCTATTCCCCAGCCCTATTTCCATACTCATAGTTGCAAGAAAAGAAAGATGTCTCACAGAAAGGCAGTGTTTGTGCACTATGTAAATTTTTAAATCCTTCTATACAAGATCTACTCTGCTCTTGCAAGTATAGGAGGAGAAAGCACTGGAAACATAATGCATTATAATAGAATTGTCCCTGTCAACCACATTAGAGCTTCAGACTAATCTTCAGGGTAGAACCTAACATATTAAACTATACAGGGCACGGTTAATATCAAAATAGGGCACTCCTGACAGATGAAAGGCCTTGAGGCTTAAACATAACTGTCTGCAACCTTTTTCCATCAGAGAGTAATTTGTAGTGCTTAATTAATTCTTGGCATTCCTTTGGAGGCAAAATAGTACTTACTTTCACACAATTTTAAGAAAAAAATAGAAGAGACTAGAGATAACAGCATGCTTCAGTTGGCAAGCAAAAAGGTTATTTTTTGTTAATGGAAAGAAAGGACTAATTTTATCTGAGCTTGAATCTTTATACCATTGCAGCTACAAAACCTTGAGTAATATGGATGAAATCCTGGTCCCAAAGTCAATGGCAAAACTCCCTACATTTCAGGCAATCTTAGCATACCTCTATAGCTGCAATATCTTTAGGACACATTACAACACCACAGTTCTGCTGTGACAAAATGTAAATAACCACAAGTTTAAATCTCAAAGGGTTACTCATACATGTGCTATGAGATCATATATATCAAATACTGTAGCAAGTATTATGCAAATTTCCCAACATTTCCAACCTTCTCTGCTGTCAGTAAAGTAGAAAATCTCACAGCCAGACCTTGAGGTCTGGAAAGAGGTGGAATTTAGCAGGATGGTGGTTTGTTTGTTTTTTAATGTATACCATCATTTCTTATTAATGATATTACACAGTGATTAACATGTTTAAAATTCACCAACTGAGGATCAGACTCATGCTTAGAATCCCAGCACTCATTGCAATGCTGAGTTGCAATCTCAGCTCACAGGTACAGGTGGCCCAACTGACAGACTCTCACTTCTAGCTCTCATCTGCCATATGCAAAAAATTTAACAAAATCATTATTAATAATTGGAGTTTAAATATTTTATGTCAGGACTTAACACAGTTTCTGGTGGGAATACTCAATTACTGAGTTCTGATTTGAATTAACAAATCAATTCTAATGTACAGCAATTCACATTTGTTCAACACCAAGATGATCTTAATTTACATGGTGATAGCTTTAACATATAATACATGCAAAAAATCTTACCTGGATAATGTGTTTCAGTTTATCAATAATTTGATTTATTACAGGATCTGTTCCTTTCACTTTTACTTCTGGATTCGCAGACTGAGATTTGATTCCATTGCCAACCACACGGTGGGTGTAGCTAAAATAACAAAGAAATATGTTTTAGTATACTTCTTCAGAGAATGTATTTACCTGTAAATACTAGCTGACACAAGCTCAGTTAGCATTGCCATTCCATTTTAATAACTGCATGTTTATTTTGTCCACATAGGCTTTGTTACCAGAAAGTTACACAGTATGGTAAAATTGATATATGTTACAAAGTTGTTATATGATTTTTCATTTTTTGTTATTTCTGAAAATTTTGTAATAAGAAAAACAAACGTAAAAATAAGAATTGTAAAAGGACAAGCATGCACATTATACTATTATGTGACCTTCTTTATTTTGTTAAGTGCATGAGAATTGGCTTTTGCTCTACATCTCTATCTCAGCAATATTCTGCCAGCTGTTAATCAAAAAGGAAAGTAAAAGAATCCTGTGGACATTCTATCACAGAGGTGTCAAATGCCCAAATTCCACCTGCTAGATGTGCATGTGGTGGGTCAGCACGGCATATTCAAATTCTGTAGAATCTGAGTTTTCATTGTAAAGAATTTCTTGTCCTCTTGGTTTCAAAGAGAACTTTCTAAATATGAAGTGTGCATGAACATGTAGTGTTGTTTGCATGAATTTGTAGACAGCCAGAAACAATAGCTTTGAGGGGTGTGGATTCCTTTTCTTTTGTTGATATAATTTGGATGTTATTAACTCTAAAGTCCCACGAGGATCCTTTAATATTAATTGTAACTATTTCACTGATGATCACTTTGGCAGATGGAACAGAAGACAGGTTGGGAGTGAAGCCCATGGAGGGTGAGAATTGGTGCAAAGAAAGAATAGATGACATACAAAGAGAGGGAAGATGGAAAGAAACAGTTTGGGGTTCAGGATCTGAGTGTGATGGTTAGTGTCAGAACTGGGGCCAACATCAGGTGCCAAGCCAAAGGCCACAGCCGGGATTAACAGTAGGGTGTGTATGAGCAGGGACCTGGAACAAGGTAAGAAACCAGGAACCAGGATGACCCACAATTCTTAGCTGTCTGCCTGGAGAAAGATCATCTGCTCATGCAGTGCTGATGCCTCTTGGGGTATAGGGAACTCCGCTGGGTCCATTCTTGGATGGGCCCACTTGAAGATACTGGTAGTGGTCCAAGCAAGCTGTAGGGACAAGGGCATGGGTGGTCAAAGTCTAAGATGGAGGTTGGCTGTAAGAGCAGGTACCTAGAGAAAGGCAGGAAAGCAGAAACTGGTAACAGACAGGGGTCTGGGATAAAGAGCACCCGAACAAGGTGAGAGGCAGGAAGGCAGGGCTCAGGAGTCAGGAAAATAGACAGGGTCCACAGTAGCACCCAGTCAGTGATTCACCCAGTTAGTAAGACAATTCCTCTACTTCTTTCTGGCTTAAGTGGTGTGTCCTAGCTGACCAGAAGCTTCCTAGGCAGGACCCTTTGAGAGCTAGAGCTTTGCTAGCTCCCTTCTCTACTAGTTTGGGTGAAGTGGTCTCCCTGGTCTGAGCACTGCCTTAGGACTCAGGAGGCTGGGCTTGAAGCCCATAATCCTTCACATGGCGATAGGAAGTTTAGGAAGAAAGGGTGGAAAGAGCAGAAATAGCAGTAATAAAAGCAGGCATTTTCCCACTGAATCATGCTCAGTAAGGTACTGAGCAAATAATAAATTATAACAACTAAAAGTTCAATTACTACACAACAGCCATATTCCGTACTTGATATTTGTGCAAATATTCCATTGACATCCATGCTGTGGATGGAGGGCAGTGTGTACTCCTAAATATATACCACAGCCCAAGGACTATAATTAAAAACAGTATTTCACTTTCTCCAGAGAATGAGTTTAATACCTTTGTACTAGTGGGACCCCAAGGCCTCTTTCAATCTCAAAAAGGGATCCTCTCTGTTCTTAATGGAAAATATTATACCCAAAAATAGCTACTAGGATATTTTTCTGTGAATTATGATTTCTGTAAAACATTATAAAATCTGAACTCACATAGGGGCACACTGGACTAGATTCAGTGATACGCTCGAGCTGACTGATCCTGCAAGTCAGTGGCAAAGTTACTTGAATGTGCAGGACCAAGGCTCAGCTGCTTTGCACCTGATGAATCTGTTTCATTTTGTTTCACATTGAAAGGCATGAATGAGAACTCGGGACCTACCAAATTTGGCTCTGCTTGAATTATTTTTGTATGCACTCCGTTAGGTTTCAAGTTCTTTTGTATTTGTTCTAGTTCATTGTAAGTAAATATATTAAAATTACATATATTGATAATGCTGAACAATGAGGGGAATTAAGGCTCTACTGGAATGTGGTAGTTGTATTTCTTCGTCTTCTTTTTTACAAAAAGCAGTATCGAAGACCCTGTAAAAGTTCGATGTTCTCTATACAATGGCATTTAGGTTGGTACCTGACAGTGCTTTGTACCCAAGTAAGTACTGAGAGAAATACCTGAAACAGTCAGTTTAATGGAATGCATGTAACTTATGCAGCACATCTGCTAAGCTTGAGGGAATATCAGGATACATTATTTTAGCAATATCATAAACCTTGTAGCTGGTCCTGTGACTAGGCCTCCACCATCCTCTTCTCACATAAGATTTAAGGGAATGAGGGAAGAGGGCTGTCAACTTGCTGTTTTAGGAAGGCCAAAGCCATTCTCCGGCAGTGTTAGAGGATGTCTTCCCCTAAGTATACTTCCAATTCAAGTTTATCAGGTAACTAGACCCCATCTGTAATGAGTACCTGCTTTGGCCACCTCTCACCAGGAAGTGCCAGTAATTAGCTTGTCTGCCTATCTCTCCTCCCCTATCCTCTCCAACCACCGACAGCTGGGATCCCAGATAGATTCCTTCCCTAGCATCAGCCAAACATATATCCACTCACTTAGTGGAGAGGACAGTGATCAGGAACAGTCAGCATGGATTCACCAAGGGCAAGTCATGCCCGACTAACCTAATTGTCTTCTATGATGAGATAACTGGCTCTGTGGATGAGGGGAAAGCAGTGGACGCGTTATTCCTTGACTTTAGCAAAGCTTTTGATACGGTCTCCCACAATATTCTTGCCAGAAAGTTAAAGTATGGGCTGGATGAATGGACTATAAGGTGGTTAGAAAGCTGGCTAGATCATCGGGCTCAATGGGTAGTGACCAGTTGGCAGCTGGTATCAAGCGGAGTACCCGAAGGGTCATTCCTGGGGCTGGTTTTGTTCAATATCTTCATTAATGATATGGAGGATGGCGTGGACTGCACCCTCAGCAAGTTTGCAGATGACACTAAACTGAGAAGAGTGGTAGATACGCTGGAGAGTAGGGATAGGATACAGATGGACCTAGACAGATTAGAAGATTGGGCCAAAAGAAAACTGATGAGGTTCAGGAAGGACAAGTGCAGAGTCTTGCACTTAGGATGGAAGAATCCCATGCACTGCTACAGACTAGGGACCGAGAGGCTAAGCAGCAGTTCTGCAGAAAAGGACCTAGGGTTTAGAGTGAATAGAAACTGGATATGAGTCAGCAGTTTGCCCTTGTTGCCAAGATGGTGTGACAAAGTTCCTCCTCTACCTTGGTGGGTCCTGCGCTTATTTGGCAGATTTGCTCACCTCAGTGATCTTCCCCACAGTCTGGGTCAACTCCTCCTGTGTCTGATCAGGAGTTGCGAGGTTTGGGGGGAACCCAGGCCCACCCTCTACTCCGAGTTCCAGCCCAGGGCCCTGTGGATTGCAGCTGTCTATAGTGCCTCCTGTAACAACTGCATGACAACTACAACTCCCTGGGCTACTTCCCCATGGCCTCCTCCAAACACCTTCTTTATCCTCACCACAGGACCTTCCTCCTGGTGTCTGATAATGCTTGTACTCCTTAGTCCTCCAGCAGCACACCCTCTCACTCTCAGCTCCTTGCACCTCTTGCTCCCAGCTCCTCACACGCACTTGCTCTCCTCTGGTTCCCCCTCCCTGACTGGAGTGAGCTCCTTTTTAAACCCAGGTGCCCTGACTAGCCTGCTTTGATTGGCTATAGGTGTTCTAATCAGTCTGTCTGCCCTAATTGGTTCTAGCAGGTTCCTGATTACTCTAGTGCAGCCCCTGCTCTGGTCACTCAGGGAACAGAAAACTATTCACCCAGTGACCAGTATATTTGCCCTCTATCAGACTCCTGTACCCCACTGGCCTGGGTCTGTCACAATGGCTAATGGCATTTTGGGCTATATAAGTAGGAGTATTGCCAGTAGATCAAGGGACATGATCATTCCCCTCTATTCAGCATTGGTGAGGCCTCATCTGGAGTACTGTGTCCAGTTTTGGGCCCCACGCTACAAGGAGGATGTGGAAAAATTGGAAAGAGTCCAGCAGAAGGCAACAAAAATGATTGGGGGGAGAGCACATGACTTATGAGGAGTGGCTGAGGGAACTGGACTTATTTAGTCTGCAGAAGAGAAGGACATGGGGCGATTTGATAGCTGCTTTCAACTACCTGAAAGGGGATTCCAAAGAGGATGGATCTAGACTGTTCTCAATGGTACCAGATGACAGAACAAGGAGTAATGGTCTCAAGTTGCAGTGGGGGAGGTTTAGGTTGGATATTAGGAAAAAACTCTTTCACTAGGAGGGTGGTGAAGCACTGGAATGGGTTACCTAGCGAGGTGGTGGGATCTCCTTCCTTAGAGGTTTTTATGGTCAGGCTTGATAAAACCCTGGCTGGGATGATTTAGTTGGGAATTGGTCCTGCTTTGAGCAGGGGGTTGGACTAGATGACCACTGAGGTCCCACAGAATCATAGAATATCAGGGTTGGAAGGGACCTCAGGAGGTCATCTTGTCTGCTGCCTTCTCCCTGGGAATCAAAGTGTATGAGAGGGGCATCAACTGTCTTTCTTGCCACACCAGCAGTGAACCTTCAGTGGAACTGGCAGCCTGCCTGTGGGCCAATACATGCAGACCCTCCTCCACCTATGTCAACTCAGAGCTGCCTCTCTGCTAAACTTCCAGGGGCCACTGACCGCCCTCTTGTGGGCTAAATGCACTATATGATGGCCACACATGAAGTCACAAGTCCGGTGACCCATACACTTCATCCTGAAGGAAAGGATAAACAGGAAGAGTTTAGCACACAGACACATCACAGAATTATCTTTCCTGACAGGAGTCCCAATTCGGAGGCCACCACTGATAGGCATCTATTGCTGTGCTGTGGATGTAACCATTCCAATCCTGATATAATGGGATCACAATTCACCAGGGGACCTCAACAATACACATTCTTTGACATCACCATGAACTGAAGTTTCCTTTTCCGAGGCAACTCATTTCCCCTTGAAGAAAGAGTGGTCTGGCACCAGAAGTCTCCACATTATTTAAATCTGTACTTTCTTAACAGAGTCAATCCCAGCCTTCTCACACTCTTGCAATACTATTAATGGCTTGCCAGCCATTAATTGCTTTTCCCCCCTCTCCTCCTTCTTGACAATCAGAGTTATTGTTGAATCTCACCCCTCCCTCCCCCACCATCACAATGCTTAAACTCAAAAGTGCTACTCAAATCCACCTTTGGTGAATCTTTTATTAGCCCTGGGGTATCACCCCTCCACATAGGTGCTGGAACTACGGCACTGGGAGTGCTGCTGCACCCCCTGGCTTGAAGTGGTTTCCATCATATACTGGGTTTATAGTTTGGTTCAATTGCTCTCAGGACCCCCACCATAAAAATTGTTTCAGCACCACTGCCAGCCCTCCAAAATCCAAACTAAACCCTGCTACCACACAGTAGTGGGGGCAGACAAGCCAAGACAGTGCTTTCCTCTCTGGCTCTTGCAGCAGCTGGGTTGCTGCTGCTTGCCCTGCACATGCTCTCGCTCTGGGGTGGGGAAAGGAGAGCTCAGCCAGCAAATCAACCACCCTGCCACACAGGGCCATCCTTAGGATTTATGGGGCCCTACGCAGTATTATTAAACTGGTGCCCCTATGCCGGATGGCAGCCCAAGCTCACAGCCTGGTGGGGGAGGGGAGGAGGGACTTGACAGCAAAGGATAATGAGATGCCCAGCCTGCCTCATGGTGGCGGAGAGTCACAGTTCCCCGCAGAGACTTCCATGCACTCTCCCTCATGCAGAATGGACATGAAGAAAGTACCTAATTAAAAGCACTAAAATTTGGGAATAAAAAATGTCAGTCACAGGTTTTTTGATATGCCCTGAAGTTTGTCAGAGATTTATTTGCAAAAACTTCATAGTTTCATAGTAAGGGTGAGTCAGCTGTCCTGCTGAATACAACATTACATATAATGGAATACATGATGCAGCTCTTCTCTGTTTTACATTTTCTTCATCAGTATTTCTAAGTTGAATTTATATTTTAAATGTACTCAAATCTTAAGCCAGTATTCCAGATTACTACATATTTAATTCACTGAAACAAAGACATTCTTTTAAATTAATCAGAGAGGTTTAGTGTGTTCATAACAATGTTCATTGCTTTTAGAAAAAGGGAACAGTAATTTACTTTGTGTGATCTCCATAACAAGAGACATGGTCATGAAATTTCACCAACTTTAAAAAAATATGTTTCCAAAGATTTTAGGTATAACAAGGATTTTGTCTTACTAAGATACTGATTTTGCTGGAGGGTTCTTTTAAAACTAGTTTGTCGGATAGTCAGAAGTAAAGAAAGGGAACTCTTTGTCCAGCTATCTGGAAGGGAAGGACTGTTGTCCCTTTAAGGGCTCTCTTCAGTGGGGAATAGGGGGAGAGGTGGTGAAGGGATGGACAGAAAGGACAGGAAGACTTGGAAGCACTTTTTTTTTTTAACTATAGTAATTAAAATGTGTATTTTAGATAAGGGAGGTCTTTTGAAGTATTTATTTAAAAAGACTGTGTGTGAAGATCCACACATTTAAGGCTAAAGATGATTGTGCATCTAAAACTCTATGCAAGCATTTTTTAGAAATGTGATTTTATAATCTTCACCAGCTCACTAATGAAATATTTTTAAAGCAAATTTTAAACTAAGGTCCTGTAGACTGACATGTTCTGTGTAAATATTACATTAATGCACAACTGTTTTTGTCAGTAAAGTCAGAAACTGACAGTATAAAAATTTATTTGGGCATAAGCTTTCGTGGACATCTGATGAAATGGGTTCTAGTCCACAAAAGCTTATGACCAAATAATTTGTTAGTCTTTGAGGTGATACAAGGACTCGTCTTTGTTTTTGCTGATACAGACTAACAGGACTACCACTCTGAAACCTGTCAGTATATACCTTGGGGTTGGCAAATGCCTGTTAAATGGCTTTTTTACCCCTTGAATGTCTCTTTAACAGTTTCAATGTTGTGCTAATAGGTCTGGCAGGCTGGAGGTTTTTTCACTTTTAACTACTAGATTCCCTCCCAAGGAAGACTCACCAGGCTAGAGCAGCCATCTGTGGGAGCCTGCAGGAAGGGTCAGAACAGGGATAGGAAAACAAGAGGGTGGACACTAAGACCCAGTGGTGCCCCAAATTTTCAGGTGCCCTACGCAGCTGCCTATGTTGCCTATGCCTAAGGACGGCCCTGCTGCCACGCACTCACTCAGGCCCACTCAATCCAGCTAAGAAGAAACCTCCACTAGGGGAAACAACTGCACTTGCTGTCTGCCGTGCATCCTGCTATTTGGCTGCCAGCCTCTACATGTGTTCTGCTGCTGCCCTGGCTGCTTCTGTTGTGACTCTAGAGTGACTTCAAGCCAATCCTTGCTGGAACCCTTCTGGTTACTTTGAGGCACCAGGGGACCCCCAACCTCACATGGAGGTCCCTGCAGGCTGCTCTGTTAATCCAGGGGTAACGGGGGCTCAGACCCTCCCTGCGTGTGTAGGGGCCAATGGCTTACCTGAGTCCCACTGGCCAGCCTACCAGGTGATGCTTTCCTCTCACTCCCAGCCTGAGGGATGGGAAGAGACCCTTAAAGGAGTCACTATCCCTCTTTTCTTACTAGTCCAGACAAACGTTCCATACCTTTGAGGCAGCAGGTTATTTGAAGCAGTGTGAGTTTTAAACCCTTGAGGGCTTCTTGCACTGATATGTAAAGGTAATCAGATTATCATACCAGGATTTGTATCACTCTGACTAAATTTTGGATGACAATGTCCCAGTGCTGACATAACTCCAAATACAGAGAAATAAAAATAAATGAAAAAAACTCATGTGGATGGAATGAAAAGGATATTATCCAGTTTTGGCAGACTATCAAAGAAACTATTTTTACCGATTTGACATTAAATGTAATTATCTTTGTGTGCCAGGTCACAGTGCAAGTGCTGAAAGATTCTTTTCATGTTTCGCTACATTGTTGAATGATACATGCAGGAACACGGAATTAAAAAATGTTCATTTATACAGCATGCTGCAGAAAATGATCTCCGCAGAACAAAATCTTTCCCACAGTGGAAGCCCTAGAACATTTAAGTTCTATTAACTGTTATTGAAAGTTGTGGCTTTGAACATTTTACACACAAACTATCCTTTCATTCTTGGACTCTTTGTAAGTAAAAACTGATAAGTTACAAGGTGCATTGAAATTTTTTGTTATTTTCTTTCTCTGGGTGCCTACTGAGACAATTCTATAAAGCATTGTTTGATTGATACTGACCTTAAACATAAGTTTATAAAATTTAACATTGCCCTATAATATTTACCATTGTGTTTCATGAAAAAAGGTATTTTTCTTTGCAAAAATTACAGACTTACTTATATATTCTTCTTTTATTTTTCACATATTATTCAATTTAATTAACAAATGTCTATAAATTTAAGTCCACAGACATTTTTAATGTAGAATAAATGATCTGTCAAAAGTAAATGAGCTATTGGGAATCTTACCATGGTACATAAAACTTCATCCTGGTAGACTTTCATTTACATGCAAAATATGTTCCCCTCAAGTTGGAAAAAAATGTGAGCCATAGACTGTTGGTTGAGAGACTTCTCTCATTATAAAGTTTTAGTAAGGCACTAATCACATTCTGTTGCTTGTGCTCCTAATGTGCAAGTAAAGGGGGAAAAAAAAATAAGGAGACTCACAGAGGTAGCCTGACTTGAAAAAATGTTGCTCTGAGTTGAATCCCGGGGGAGATAGGGGGAGTGACAAATTTCTTGTTAGAGAAACAGCAGACCTGCCATCTGTGCTCATTTCTTTTGTGCAAGCATAGTAATGTATCACATCAGTTTAACAGGCAGACTTGGCCCCCAAGTACTATTCATTTTCATCAACACTGGAAAAAAGCAAGCACTGATACACTTGAAATTCTGTGAACATATTTTGAAATGATGATTAACAATTTTCCATTCTCAGTGTTAAATATATAAATATTCATATAAAGTTATGATAAATATTGTAGATATGAAAATAGCTGGTAGGTACTTATATTTGATTGGACCAAAATCTTGGTTAGCAGATAAGGTCAGACCCTATTAGCTATCACTTATTTCGCGGTGTACCCAGTTTGAAAGGTTATAAAATGTATGTGAATTCTTTTAAGGATCAGACATTTTAGATGTGCTGCCACTGTACCTCTGTGTTTCCTTAAGACTTCAAATTACATTCTGCGTTACATTGTGATGACAGCAAAATACTGATACATCATCTGCATTGTCAACTACTGGGTTTGATTTTCATTCCCTTACACCAGCTCTACGTATTATAGCACTGTAAAATGGATGGAACTGAGTGGAAAAATGAGGCCCATTACAACTAAAGATGCATCTGAGCCACGAAGTTTTGATCCAGATTCAAACATCCCTACAGTTCATTCCCCAAAAGTGATGAGTTTTTGCTTCACGCCCACCACTCTTCAAAGATGATGCTACACATCTAACCATGAATTTTACTTTAGTGCTAAGATTTTTTAAATTGGTGATCACTAATGGATAAAATTCTGGTATAGCTGATCTTAATTAGGATATTCTTTTAGCAGATATAGTTAATTAGGTCCTGATTGTTATTTACAGGGTTTCCCCGCTTAATGAAAAACAAACGAAGAACTACAATATTTAAAGATTCAGGGTTTTACTTTGAAATGGAAACAACAAAAATAATATGCTTAGTCAGCAGAGGTCTGTAACACTGAGTGTCCATGACAAAAGTGTACATCTTTATTCCTGGCATAGAAGAGCTCCATAGGGTTCTTACTAATCAGGTGCAGCCAGGTTAACCACAGACCATGACTAGGCAATGTCTTCTCCTGACCTCAAGTCTGATCTTCAGAGTTCACTGTGTGGGGACTTTGTCTCTGAGATAGGCAACATGACCAAAAAGGGCCAGCCAGAGGTAACCAAGGATGACTTCAGTCCTCTGGAGACCAGTTCTCAATAATACAATACAATAATTCCTAATATTAATTAAGTCAAAACTGTCAATAGTCACTGCCTGAAATGCATATGAAATTACTCCAGCCTTCTGATGTCTTGTTTAAGCAATGGCCATGTTTCTGATCCATATATGAGAATTAGAAGCAAATAGGTTTGATAAATTCATACTTTTCTATATAGTTTCACCTTTTTTGGCTCCAAACCTTATGCAGGTCCTTCATGGCCAAAGCTGCTAAACAAGTTCTCCTTAGGACAGGGATTGGCAACCTCTGGCAAGCGGCTCACCAGGGCAAGCCCCCCAGTGGGCTGGGCTGGTTTGTTTACCTGCTGCGTCCACAGGTTTGGCTGATCATGGCTCCCACTGTGTGTGGTTCGCTGCTCCAGGCCAATGGGAGTGGCAGAAACTGGCGGCCAGCACATCCCTCATCCCGCGTTGCTTCCCACCACCCCCATTCGCCTGGGACAGCGAATCGCGGCCAATGGGAGCTGCAATCAGCCAAACCTGTGGACACAGCAGGTAAACAAACCAGCCCGGCCCACCAGAGGGCTTATTCTGGCGAGCTGCGTGCCAAAGGTTGCCAATCCCTGCCTTAGAATGTCTGTCGCTGCATTCATTTGACAGTTTGCTGCCTCTATAGATGAAGATATCCACTACTTCCATAATTTGTCCAGAAGCACAGACGTCTCATATCACAACTTTTGCACCTACACTCTGTATTTTTTTTGGTCTTTGCTCAAGAAACCCACAGCCCAAGGACAGTTGCTTCTTGCTGAAAGCTCTCTAGTGCATCTGTGAGACTGTTTGTGTCCTGACCAAAGAGAACAACATCATCCTCTTTATCCAGTCCCACAAAGCACCCATGCCCCTGAGTCTTCATATAGATCTTGAATTAGTCTCAGGAGGATGTTGGAAACACCATAGGACCTTCCACAGGACAGCTCTTTCAATAGAATTGATGGCTACTTTTAGGTGTATGTGTGATCCTGTCAAATACTGGTTACATTCATGATGAATTTCAGATAAAGTATAGAAGAGTAATGTCTTCTGTTAAGCTTTTTAGTTTCATCAATGCTCGTATTTAGAAGCAGCAAAACTATTTCAAATGAATCTCAATGTGCTAATACTCTAGCAGAATAGGGCAAACAAAACAAAAACAAAAAATGTTTCAAAATTAGTACATCCAAGCATCTTAGGAAAGTACCCAGATAAAAAACATTCCACTACTAGTCAATGCATGTGTATTAAAAAATTTTAGTGGACTCCAGGGGAAACTGAGCAGCATAGAGGAGCAGATCCCTTGATCTCCAGAGCCATCTGGATATCCATTTCTCTCCAGAATCCAGGCCCCTGACTGGCCCTTCCCTCCAATAAAAGAACAAGAACCCTCAAATCTCTAGAATGCCAGGAGGCAAATATTTGTCTGTGTCAGCTCTACAAGTAGCCAAAAGACAAGCGGAATCAAGGCCCTCCCAACCCCTTGGATAAGATGGGTGATGAGGGCACTGTGTCTGTGATGGAGAAACCTAATGTGTCTGTCGCCTGTATCAAGGACACACTGGTCACAATACAATTACTGTTACTCAATTAACTCTTCTCTGGAAGTGCTGACAAAACAGGTGAATGAAGCAGAAGGAAGAAAGACTATCATCAGTGGAAGATCAGTAAAAGGGCTCTTTGGCCAGGTGCAGAGAAGTTTCCTGACAAGTTGTAGCTAAATTAGCTCCCATCAGATTGTATGTATAGTTGGGGTCATTTTTTCCAGTGTGCATTACTTTACATTCTTTACATTTATCCACATTAAATTTCATTTGCCATTTTGTTGCCCAATCACTTAATTTTGTGAGATCTTTTTGAAGTTCTTCAGAGTCTGCTTTGGTCTTAACTATCTTGAGCAGTTTAATATCATCTGCAAACTTTGCCACCTCACTGTTTACCCCTTTCTTTGGATCATTTATGAATAAGTTGACTAGGATTGGTCCTAGGACTGACCCTGGGGGAATACCACTAGTTACCTCTCTCCATTTTGAAAATGTACCATTTATTCCTGCTCTTTGTTCCCTGTCTTTTAACCAGTTCTCAGTCCATGAAAGGATCTTCCCTCTTATCCCATGACAACTTAATTTACGTAAGAATCTTTGGTGAGGGACTTTGTCAAAGGCTTTCTAGAATCTAAGTACACTATGTCCACTGGATCCCCCTTGTCCACATGTTTGCTGACCCCTTCAAAGAACTCTAATAGATTAGTAAGACATGATTTCTCTTTACAGAAACCATGTTGACTTTTGCCCAACAATTTATGTTCTTCTATGTGTCTGACAATTTTATTCTTTACTATTGTTTCAATTAATTTACCCAATACTGACATAATTGTCGGGATCACTTCTAGAGCTCTTTTTAAATATTGGCATTACATTAGCTATCTTCCAGCCATTTGAGTACTGAGGCCCCGCAGGGGCCTCGTGAGCCCTGGCCTGGTGGCGGTCCAGGTCTTTGGTGGTAGGGGGCCCTTCAGTGCTGCCGAAGACGTGGAACAACTGATGGGCCCCCCACAGCCGAAATGCGCCACAAGTCCTGGCCTAGAAGCGATCCGGGTCTTCGGCGGCATTTTGGCGGCAGGGGACCCTTCAGTGCAGCTGAAGATGCGGAGCAACTGAAGGTTCCCCGCTGCCAAAATGCCACCGAAGACCCAGACCGCTGCTGGGTGAGTACAAGCGCTGCAGCTCCCCCACTTTGCCACACCCCCTGAATCTCCTGGGCGGCCCTGTTGGGTACAGAAGCTGATTTAAGGAATAGGTTACAAACCATAGTTAATAGTTCCGCAATTTCATATTTGAGTTCTTTCAGAACTCTTGGGTGAATGCCATCTTGTCCCAGTGACTTGTTACTGTTAAATTTATGAATTAATTCCAAAACCTCCTCTAATGACTCTTCAATCTGTGACAATTCCTCAGATTTATCACCTACAAAGGACGGCTCAGGTTTGGGAATCTCCCTAACATCCTCAGCTGTGAAGACTGAAGCAAAAAATTAATTTAGTTTCTCCGCAATGACTTTATCGTCTTTAAGTGCTCCTTTTGTATCTCAATTGTCCAGGGACCCCACTGACTGTTTAGCACTGAACCTCCAGTGATCTTATAATGTTCTGCAAAAGTGTGGGCAGTGGCCCAAGTTGCTGCTCTGCAGATTTCCGAGATAGGGACATCTTTAATGAATGTGACTGAGGTAGAAATTGACCTCATGGAGTGTGTATGGATTCTGGATGAAGACAACAGGTTGCACCCTTGATAAGAGTGATTAATGCAACCCAAAACCCATTTGGATAGTCTTTGAAATGATATCATGGATCTTTCCTCAAAGGAAAGGAAGAGTATGAGGGATTTCCTGAAGCCCTTAATCCTTTCCAAGTAGAATGCTAGGGCTCTAACTTCTAGTATATGTAGAATCACCTCCCTGTTGTCACAATGTGGCTTGGAGGGGAGAAAAAAACAGAAAGATAGATCTGTTAATTCATATGGAAAGTGGAGGCAACTTTAGGGAGGAACTTGGGATATGGTCTCATAGTTACTTTGTCTTTAAAAAAGACTCAGAATGGTGGACGTGCCTTTAGGGCCACTATTTCTACTAGGCGCCTAGCTGAGGTGATGGCAATTAAAAATGCTGTCTTCATGGACAAGTGTAAGAGAGAGCAAGTTGCCATAGGCTCAAAGGGAGGACTAGTCAAAGCTCTGAGAAGCAGTTTATATCCCACGTTGGAGTGGGTGGTCTCACATTCAGGAATAGATTCCCAATGCCCATAAGGAATCTATGCTTCCGTGGGTGAGCAAACACCGAGTATCCATCTACCTGACAGTGGAAAGCCGTTATGGCCACTAGATGTACCTTAAGGGAGCTGAGTAAGAGTTTTGACCTCTTAAGGTCTAAAATATAGTCTAAAATCAGAGGGAGTGAAGATGAGGTACGGTCTGTGTGTTTAGAATGACACCAAACTTGAAATTGTTTCCATTTTTGTAGGTAAGTAAGTCGAGTGGCTGACTTTCAGCTGTGCAGCAGCAACATGTCTTTCACCTCATCAAAGTATTCTATCTCTAAATCTTGGAACCAAGAAGGAAACAAGCTGGAGACAGAGGACCCGAAGGTTGGGGTGAAGGATCAAGCAGGGAATGGGCTGAAGAGAAATCGGAGGACATATTGCCATCTGAGTCAGGTAAGGGAACTAGACTTGCCTTGGCCAGGAGGGGGTAATCAGAATAACTCTCACTTTGTCTTGTCGAAGTTTCAACAGGACCTTGGATAGAAGAGAAAATGGGGGAAAGGCATAAAAGAGGTCCCTGTCCTATGGGATGATGAATGTTTCTCCAGGCCAGCCTTGGAGCAATAATGAGAACATTTCTTATTCTGGTAAGTGGTGAAGAGATCTGTAGTCAGGGTTCCCCAAAGGGAGAATATGTCCCGAAGCTCCTCTGAGTTCAGTTCCCATTTGTGGTCGTGAGAAAAGTTCTGACAGAGATTGTCAGCTGTCATGTTCTGCATCCCTGATAGACAGCTGACATGAACACATTTTGATCGATGTACCAATTCCAAAGTCTCAGTGCTTCAATGCAGAGGGAGGGAGATCTGGTATCTCCCTAGCAGTTTATGTAAAATATGCAGGTTATATTGTCCATCATAATCCGTGGGTGGGTGTTCTTGATGAAAGGCAGAAAATGTGTACAGGCATTCCTGGTGGCCCTTAGCTCCAAAAGATTGAATGAAAAGTTACTTCTGTGAAAGACCACTTGTTTTCAATTCTGAAGCCACATAGGAGTGCTCCCCAAACTCTTAGGGAAACATCAGTTTTTAGAGTCAGTGTTGGTGGTGGTTGCACAAATAGAATACCTGCACGGACATTTGATGGGTCTTTCCACTAGGGAGTGCATTACGGTAGAGGGCAGTAATAGCAGTTTGGTTAGACTGTTGCTGTTCAGGGAATAGACAGAAGTAAGTCACATCTGAAGACACTTCATGAAACATCCAGGCATTTGGGGTGATGAAGATGCATGCTGCCATATACAACTGCAGGGAGTTCCTGGCTGATGTTTGAGGGATGGCCCAGACTGTCTCTATGAGACCTGTAAGGGCGGTGAGTCTGTGTAGCAGGAGGAATGCTCTTACTTGTACTGCATCGAGGTTGGCACCGATAAACTCCAGTAACTGTATCAGGGTCAGTGTTGATTTCTGTAAGTTGAGCTGGAGATCCAGCTGCACAAACATGCACATGGTCATCTGGGTGGTCTGGGTAGTCTCCTGAAACAAGGGAGCCCTGAGGAGGAGTCGTCTAGGCAGGGGTAGATCACAATGTTCACAAGTGCACTACTACAACACAGAGAACCTTGCAGAATACCCTGGGTGCGGATGAAAGGCCCAAATGGGAGCATCCTATACAAATAATGGTCCTGCCCAAAGATAAATCATAGGCATCTCCTGTGCGATGGTCATTTCAAGATGTGGAAATAGACATCTTGTAGGTAGGCTGAGGGCTGAAAAACAATCTCCTTGCTCTAGAGATGGAATAATGGTTGCTAGCATTACCATCTTGAACTTCTGCATCTTCACATATTTGCTTAATGCCCTTAGATCTAGACTGGGCCTGCAAACTCCCTTTGCCATAGTGATAAGAAAGTAACAGGAATAAACTCCCATTGCTCCTGAGTTATGCTGGAACTGGTTCTATGGCCCCTAGGCATAATAGATTATCTATTTCCTGGCAAAGTAGATTTGTGAGAAGGATCCCTGAAGAGGAATGAGGAAGGAGGGTGGGAATGGGAAGGGACATGAATTGAATGGTGTAACCCTTCGAAATAATCTCCAAGACCCATCTGTCAGAGGTGATCTTCTCCCAACTGCTGTAAAAGACCAGTTGACTTCTGAAGGGGCATGACAGGTGTGTAGATGCCAGTTTATGTTGCGAGGTGTAATTGTTCGGGTCCTTGACAAACTCGTAAGAAGTGCTTAGAAGAGGCAGTCTGAGAAGTTATGGATTAGAGTGCTAACTGCTTCCACTTTTGAACTCTGGGTCTCTTACGCTGTAGCTTGTAAAAACGCCGAGATAGTTGGTATTGAGAAGGTCATGGCCTGTGCTTTGGCTGAGAGCTAAATCTTCTCTTCTGTCCCATAGAGTAGATTCCCTGAAAGTATAATGTGATCTGGGAATCCTTCAAGGTGTGGAGAGAAGATTCTATCTCCTCCACAAAGAGCTTAAGCCCTTCAAATAGGGGATCTTCCACTGTCGTCTGCAGCTCTTTGGGCAACCAAGAAACATGTAACCAAGAAGCCTGCCTCATTACCAGTGCTGTGGAGACCAAGCAGACCACTGTATCAACTACATCCAGTGCTGTCTGTAGCACTCTTCTGGCTATTAACTGACCCTCTCTGACAACTGCCAGAAACTGGTCCTTTTGTGTCTCCGATAAATGTTCCAGTAACGCACTAAGTTTTCCATAATTAAAAGATCATATTTGGCCATGATCGGTTCATTGTTTACTACTCTAAACTGCTATGTGCTGAGGAATTCACCTTCTTCTCAAAGAGATCTCGCTTTTTCTAATCCTGATCATATGGGGTCAACTTGGCATTCTGTTGCTTCCCTCACGCATTAACCACATCCACTATGATGGAGTTGGGCTGCGGATGTTGAGAGACAAAGTCTGCCTCTTTGGGAGGGATGAAGTATTTTTTTGTTAGCTATCTTGCAGGTTGGTGTAATGGAGATTGTTGTCTACCAGGTGATTTTGGCAGGGTCTAGAATCACCTCATTAATTGGGAGGGCAATTCTGAACAAGGAGGTGGTGTTAGAATATCCACCAGCTTGTTATGTGTATCTGCCACCTCCTATAGGGGAATCTGCAGCTCATCCATCACCTTCTTGGTAAGGTCTTCGAAGTTCTTGAAATCATCAACTAGTGATAGAGAGGGGAAAGACATTAAAGCCTCATCTGGCAAAGACGGGGAGAAGTTTTCTAGAGGGGTAGCTTCCCCTTCAAGCCTTTCCTCCTGTTACTCAAAAGTTTCCTCCTCTGGTTCAGGGGCTCTGGACAACGGCTGGCATCTCTAGGTAGTGTGGCATAGCTCATAGCAGAGGCACTCTGATGCTTCTGGGTACCACGCTTCAGAGCCATTGGTAGCAAGGTGGCTGATCACACTAGGAAAACCCTCTGGCTGGCCAATGATTCAGACTGGGGGCTTGGAGCCCTTTTTCTAGAGCCTTTACATGGGGAATCTGCTGGCCTTTTCTGTGACTCTATCCCCTTTGAAGTTGAAGGCTCTGGAGATGATCCAAGGTCAGCACCAGTGTCCACTGAACTTCAGCTCCCGGTTCCTGTGAGACCTTGGCTTTAGCTGGTAGCAGGGGGAGCACTTCCCAGACACCGGACACAGTGAGAGTGTCTGTCCATTACAGGAATTGCCTCCTTGCAGGAGAGTCACCTCTTGAAGCCAGAGGGAACTTAGCATGCCCTTGGCGGGAGCAGGAGGCTATCACCCTCTAGGCATAAGAAAGTGCAGAAGAAAGTTCTTTTCTTTTTTTTTTCTTAAACTGAAAGAACTTAGCAAGTCTTCAAAATGCCCCTGGGAGGGGTGACAATTTCCCCAGGCAGGGCAGGAAACAAGCTGAAGTTCTATTTCTTCTTTTTTTTCTTTTTCACCCCAAAAGCATAAAAAGGAAACACTAACTATTAAGGAGAACAAAAGAAACAAAACCAACTCCTACTTATGCTAATGACACAGATAAGGAAGTGACAATTGCTTGCTCAGTTCCAGATCAAAGGCGGTTGAGAAGAAACTGCAGGGGGTTCACCCATGCAGTGCTAGAGAACCTTGAGGCAGACCAGAAGGGAGGGAAAGCACATTGCTAAGTAAAATCTCCTATTAGAGGCACACGGGCACAGACACACCTACAGTGGAGCACTTATCAAGACAATACTCAAAAAAGAAAATAATACATCTAAAGTAGTCCATGTATTTTTGATCAGCTAACATAGCTGCCTTATTAAAGGAAATAATGGCAGCCAGTCTATGGGCTTGTCTATGCTTGGAAATTTTCTGAAATCACTATTCTGGAATATTATTTGAGTATAAACCCTGTGTGAACACTCTTATTTGGAAGTAGATTAAGCTAAACCAGGAAAAGGCAATCTTAGTCCAGAATAAGAGTGGCCACATGAAATGTTATACTGAAATAACAATTCCAGAAAAAAAATACTGGAATAGCTAGTTTGACAAATTTCCAAGTGTACATGACCTCTTAGGTGCTTTTTACTGCACAGTAACCATCATCCTAGTAATTTCTATTGTGTGTCATTCTAGACCTTGTCTACACTACCAGGGTAAGTGGACCTAAATTACACTACTCCAGCTACGTGAATAATGTAACTGGAGTCGAGGTAATTTAAGTCAACTTACTGTGGTGTCTTCACTGCGCTGTCATCTGTCGACTTACCTTACTCCTCTTGGGGAGCTGGAGTACCACAGTCAACCAGAGAGCACTCTGCCATCAATTTAGTGGGTCTTCACTAGGGCCTGCTAAATCAACACCACCTGCATCGATTGCAGCAGTGTCAATCTCCCAGATAGTGAAGACAAGCCCTTAGACACACTCAGATACAGACACACACACACAAACAAACAAAAATCCAGCATGAAGAGAACCCATTAATCCTAAAATTATCCATCACCTCAATTTGTACAACTATGCTCCTAAGGAAATTATTTTAAAAAACAAAGACAATGCAACTTTTATTGAAGCAGTAGTATAACTACCTAGTTCACTGAAGGAAATAGCATATTCCAAAGGTGCTGAAAATTCATGCTTTGAGGATCGTTTCTGGCACAGTGAATAAATTCTCATCACAGGTAATGCTAATGCGAAAGCACAGTTGTGACAACTTTCCAACTTTACCAATTTAACTGGATCTTCATAGCTCATTAGGGTTGCCTAGTTTCAAACTATGTTTATATTAAAAGTCTCAAAAGAAACAGCTGGCTCTGCTTTAGGTCTTCCCTTGTACAATTTCTTTTTCTGAATGAGATAAACTATATTAGCTCAAAGAATTCTTAAAAAATTCTACCTGTGTACCACCACAAGCTAGAGTATATTCCCTTATCAACTGTCACAGAGAATGTTATTTATTCTTATGATCAATATTATTTCCATATACTGTATGGTAAATTTGGGGAATTATACTTAGTTTTATCAGCTTGACAATCCAAACAGGGTAGTTGAATTTGAAGAATTCGTTTTACTAGAAAGGTATCATAAAAACTAGTGGTTCTGACAACTAATTACGACTGCTACAACAGTTCCTTTGCTATCCCTGTGTATGTTTCTCAGAAGTACATTCCTGAATTCTGGCCACAGATTCAGCTGTTTATACACAGCAGAGGATCAGGATAAGCTGGAACAAGCAAGCCTGTTTGCAAAATGAGCCCCACAAAGAGCAAGACAATTGGCCCTAGGTGATGGCTGTGTTCTGTCAATATCTAGACTTTGCACTAGTGAAAACAAGGTATGTCAAACGTCTAATGCAGTCATCTCAGAAAAAGAGGGGAAATTTATTGGCCACACAGTTCTCTTCCCTTCACCCTAGCAATCTTTGAGTTCCTATGCTGCAAAGGAAAGAAGAAATCATGAGGAAAATAACATAATTTTACAATGCCCATTAAAAATGTGTTTTAGTAATTGTGGACTCCACTGTAGGAAAAATCTAAGGTTGAGCTTTGAGACAATTAGTTCACTTAAACTAGGTGATTTGGGTAAATGACATGTTAAAGATTGAGAAAATATTTTTACTATATTAGAAAGTAACTAAACCTCAGACAACTACAAATCTAAACTGGGTACAATATCATCTCATTCTTCTTACAATCTTCTCTAAATCTTTTAACAACTTTAATAATTCTACTGCACCTTTAGTTAATGGTGTGATGAAAATGAGATATATTAATTAGCAAAAACAAGTACTTAAGCATTTACTGAGGATAGCTGGGGAAAAAAGCAAATATCCTGGAAAAACAATACAAAGAACTTGAAGATATAAAATTTTCAAGCCTAATTAGTCTCACACAAGGCAGTCTGCTTCCTGTCTAGGATACTAAAAATATTTCTTTCTTGAAATAAGCAAAAAGGCCGTAAAAACAAAGGTCAAACAACTATGCCATTATTTAGGACAGCAAGCCTTGGAGACACAAATCTGACAACTCGTTTATTCTTCAACATGATGCTCCAGCATACAGGCAACCCAAAGGAGCTCCTGGAGACATGGAGATTACCTGATAATTTCAGGACTGGATTCTGACACAATGCTGCTGACATGTTCAATATCTGTCCTCATATAGTCACGTGAGATCAGCTCTACCACATATCACAGGGGCGCCTTCACAATCCATGCTATATTATTTGACTGGCTTGATTTTTTTCTCAGGTAATTTATGAAATATCACAAAATGACAGGTAGGTTATGGAGAAGGAATATGAAGCAGATGATAAACTTGAATATTAAACGAATATCATTACCCACAAAATAAAAGAAGGGCATTCAGCAAATAAAGGTCAAATGAAGGAATCAACTTAAGTTGCTGTGTAATGCCAATTTCAGCAAATGCACTGACATAGGTAGTTTGATAGAAATTCTTTTGCTTATTCTTAACATTGAAATTCCCTGCAGTAGATAATACTGAGCCCGCTTTTTAATGGCCTTTTCTAGTGTCAGCTTATACTACGAGATAACAAAAGAATTCTTGATTAATAATAAATGAATATAAGTGGCCTACCAATCCCAGAAGCATTAGCCTCAATTCATCATCCTAGCTTACCTAATGCTGTTTATCCTAAAGGTATCTGAATGAAGTTACTGCAGTTTTTAATTGATAACATGTGACCAATAGCTGATTCTTTCAGGCTAAAATGTTTATAGTTCCTAAATGTTTAACAATAATTCCAAGGAGTTTGGATTGCCATAAGGAAAACTGTATTGTATCAACTATACATGTTTTCAACAGTATGAAGTCCTGTAAAATTTAACATTATTCCCACAAGGGGATGGGGCTATGCTCTTGTCTCATTTATACCAGTTTTACATTATGCAACTACTTTACATCTGTGTCAGAGGAAGAATCAGACCCAAGTGACACTACTACACAAGGCTTTTATAATATTAAATATTATATTGAATGAGTTTTCAGAAAATGGATCTTGCAGAGTTATTGACCCATACTGTTGTATTTCTCAGGACTGTAACTCTCAGCACTTTGACTGCTGTGTGCATGTGTCTGATTTGCATAACAGAATGTGAAAACATGACTATTTCTCAGAGTGCAGGGAACAGTAAATATGAGGAACATGCAAAGAGTTATGGGTCAGTTATTCTACAGTATTCCATACTCTAAACATATTTGGCATCATACTGGGATGAAATTTTCTCAGCTAGTTAAAGTACCTGTGCTGTAATATTATTTGTCTTTATGGGAAATTATATGTTTTCCAAGACTTCATATTCTGTCAATAACTGTGTTGTGATTAATACTTCTGTTTAGTTTTGGTCTTCATCTCTCTAGCCATACACCAATGACGAATATGGCCACCTCAACTTTTGACCCTTTCCCCACCTGGGTAATGTATGATATTTAATACAAGTCAGTTTAAAATGGGAACATTCTTCATGGGGAAATAGAGGAACTAGGCTTTCTCTGAGTAACAAGAAGAAGATATTAAGCTGACTGGTTTTGAATGGAGTGATGTTCAAAAGTAGAGGGCTATGTCTGAGGAGTTCTAATTGCAGTAGCCAATCAGAGTTCAAGGATGAGGAGTTAAAGACTGTTGCCAAATGTAAACCACAGACTTTGATTCCATGCATATTTACGAATTTTATTACTGACAGACCCTCAAATTAGCCTATTGAAAAGTATATTTCTGTCCTCAAACTTTATTAGCCATACAACAAATACAAACAAACACATTGTTAAATAGTATGTGGTTTCCTTATATTAAATGGGATGGGACAAGTAAAGTTAATATATTTAAGCTGTCAGGCTTTAAATCAAAGTTTCCCATTTCTTTCTAATTAAAGTTCCTATGTTTCCCATTACAATATTCTATGGCAGGGGTCAGCAACCTCTGGCATGTGACTCGCCAGGGAAAGCACCCTTGTGGGCTGGACCAGCTTTTTTACCTGCTATGTCGGCAGGTTCGGCCAATTGCAACTCCCACTGGCCGCAGTTTGTCGTCCTAGGCCAATGGGGCTACAGGAAGTGGTGCGGGCCAAGGGATGTGCTGGCCGTGGCTTCCCGCCACCCCCATTGGCCTGGGACATCAAACCGTGGCCAGTGGAAGTTGCGATTGGCCGAACCTGCCAACGCAGCAGGTAAACAAGCTGGCCTGGCCCGCCAGGGTGCTTACCCTGGCGAGCCACGTGCCAGAGGTTGATGACCCCTGTTCTATGGTACTATAATGGACAACACATTAATAGTCCTCTTAAACCAGTTTGGATTGAGACTGCTGTGAAAAGTGGTTGAATGAGTAGGGAACCCAGTTTTTGGTAGTGGATATCAAAATTTAATTTGTAGAATAAATTATATGTATCTGCCAACTGGCATAACTAAAATGTAGTATTATAAACCCTGATTCCCTCTCATTGGCTCTATGAAGGGTTGCAGTCAGAGCCAGCAAGTACAATGCAAGTTGCTGAGGCTCCCTCAATCAAGTTTGCACGTACTTGAGAATAACTGTCAAGGCCAAAAATAAAGAATAAAATAAGACGGCAACATAGGCGGCATGTTTAGGGATTAGCAAACCAGTCCATGCTTGTTTCATTCAATATTTTTGCATGATACTTCACTTTTGTTGAGTAAAGTGTTCTTACATCATCCAAAGTCGTTTTTCTGCACAGGACAAAATGGCAATTTGTCTGTACTTTTTAAAAGAGAAGTTGTACTTTGAATTGTGTGTTCATTCATATGAACAAAATTATGATCCAAGAACTCCTTACTGGCTAACATTAAATGTTATAAAGGCACTAATTGTAATTGAGGGTTAGGGGAACCTAGGAGATATTTTTCCCACTCAGGAGTTCACTTTCTCCACAATCAACCATTTTCCTGCCTGTATTCTAAATTCCATTCAGTACTTTGAATTATGCTTTGTTTTGGCTGTAAATGAATGGATGACTTGAATGCATGTGTTTTCTTTAGTGTGGGATGAAATGGTTACTTGTACTACAGGAAATAGAGGATCAAACTCCTAATAAAGAGGTTTTGTTCAGTCTGGTTGTTAAACAGAGTCTGTTGTTCTTAGCTCCCTTTCAAGATCATATTGCAGTAATGATGAGAAAGAAACTCATAAAAAAAAAGAGGAAAAAAGTGGAATACTTAAGCAAATATTGCACCATTTTCCACTCAGAATACCTGAGAGAGTGACAGTGTGAAATCCAATGGGAACTTTCAGTCTTTTCTGGAACATTTAGTTAAATGTATGGTTGAAAACAATGTAGCTGATTTAAAGGTTAGCTCTCCTTTGTTCCTAATCAGACTGAAAATATTTCATTTGTTGAAATATTTGGTAGTTGCTGACAAATTGAAAGACAAATCTTATGAGCAATTTATACAGATTATAATGGACTGCTGCAAGGCAAAAACCTTAATAATGAAAAGAAAGATTCACACTTCATCTATTGGGATAAAAAAGAAGCGGAGTCTATTGCCTAGTGTAAGTTCAGAAATGTCCTGAGTGAAGCTTAGCGTGACCACTTAGTATGCAGTGTAAAAAGAGAAGCCATCTAGAAGATGCTGTTCCCAAAGATTTGACTTTTAATTCCACTTGTGATATGGCCCTGGTTATAGAAATTAATGTCAGTTAAGTAACAAGAGATTCAAGGGTAATGTAAATCAAATAGGCCATCTTCTCAATGGGATAAGCTGCCAAAAGAAAAAGAAGAAAATGGGGGTCAAAGAGTCACCAGAATTGTTCTTGCTGCAGGGGAAAGACCCTGCAGAAAGTATTATATATCTGAAAATATAAAATGTAGTTTGTGTTCTGAAAAGAGACATAATGCCTGTATATACGGACTCTGTCCTACCAATATCGCAGAAAGTTTAGAAGCAGGGAACTCAGATGGGTAGGAGCTAAACCTTCTATGGAATAAGTGACTAGAAAAGAGGTAAATTAAAATGGAATTCACATACAAATGCAAAGTGATACAAGGCCCACTGTTTCAACTTTGCTGTGGTCCATCTACAGACATTCTTGAAAATCTAAGCTTAATGAAATAAAAAATGTGTTCAGGAGTAAGGGCCAGATTTAAAGCCTAAGGAAGTCACTGGAAAGACCCCTTTGCAAGAAGAAAGATGGACTAGTGTCTTGGAACACAGGAAATGAGGGTGCAATTGATTTGCCACTCATTTCCTGTGTGACCTTGGGCAAGTCACTTAGGGCCAGATTTTTAAAGCTATTTAGGTGCTTACCACCCACTGAAATCAATAGGTGTTAGGCATCTAGTTATGTTTAAAAATCGGGCACTTAGAGCTAAATTCTCAAAGGTACTTAGCCATTGCTCTGCTCACCACAGAGCACCTAATCCCTAGATGACTTGCAGCTCAGTGGAATCATCTGGCCCAAGCTAGGAGCTCAGGCTTCATATTCAATGCAGAGGGAAACCTAAGGGACTAAGAAAGGGATCCTTAGAAACCAGTGGGCTGAGCAGGGAGCAACCTAAGATAATAAGGAGTGAAAAACAGAGGAATGCCTAAGCTTTGCCCCTCGAAGCTGACGGACCAGAGGAATCTCCTTTCCTCTGCTTGGGATTCTCAGCTTTGAAGACTCCCCTGGAGTTAGACTCCTAAACCAATGCAGCCACTTACATAGCCCATTCCCTAGCAACCAAATCTTTATAATGAAACATATGAGAGAGACCCCCCCACATAATTGCCAATAGTAAAATAGTTAGGGAACTTCCATGAGATGTGGGGAACTTAGTTTCAATCCCCTGATCTGTTGCAAGAACTTGCTACAGACTCAGTCTCTCTCTGGCCCAATTACTATTTATTTGTGTAAAGTGGAACAGTTTCAACCGATGAGACTGAGGGAGACCCATATAAGAATACTCAATAACCTGGTGGTTAGGGTACTGATGTGGGAAACCCAGGTTGAAGTTCCTGCTCTAAACAGGCAGAATAGGGATTATGAACCTGGGTCTCCCACACTAGGGATACCTACAAATGCATGCTTGACTCCAGCTGTCTTCTGTGACAGGCCTTAGGTGTGCTCTGAGAATACCTATGGGATAGGGCCCTGCTAGTGAGATAGACAGGGGAATGCCTACTTTGCATTCCTCACTTCAAGGGTTTTGGCTTCATTGAGGACTTCAGGCAGCTCATTAGCTGTGGAGCGGAGTCGCTGGTTAGGTGGTTTTGCACAGACCTCCTGGCAGAAACTTAGGTGCCTATGAGGTTAGGATGCAGCCGGAGTGGCAGTTTAAAGAACATCAGTGCCACCTAAATGTTGGCTGAGATGTCTAAAGAGACAGTTAGGCACACAGTACCTTTTGTGGATCGTGGCCCACCATGGGTCAACTTCTCATCTGTAAAATAAGGATAATAGTACTTCCCCACTTCACAGAGGTATTGTCAGGGTAAATACATTAAAGATTGTGAGGCACTACATTAACGAGAGCCATATAATTACTTAAAATAGACAGATTGGCCTCAGGTAGGGGGGAAGGAGGGTTGGTTGGATCAAGTCCCAAATGCTTTATCAGTCATAAAACAAAAGGAACATTTTGGGGCCTGATCCAAAGCCCATTGAAATCAGTTGGTGTCTTTTCATTGACTTCAGTGGTCTTTGGATAAGACCCTTAAAAGGAAGTGAGTTAAAGAGACACATCCCATAACATGGGACAGCACAAGTAACAGATCAGCCAGGAGAGCAAATCTAAATGGAGTTGGAATCAGCTAAGAACAGTGAAGGCGATAGAGGTTGAGATTTTACTGCTCTTTTAATGTAATTCTTCCAGAGGATCAAAATATACTTAACAATATTTGGTTTGCACCACTGGCAAATACCATTATCCATCCCTATCATCTCATACTATTAGATAAACAGTGTTATAATTTTGAACTTTATACTCTTTCAGTAATATTAACATGGCTTAGCAGCAATTTTTTAAATGCAAGAAGTATTAGATCACTGAAAGAGATGAGCTTATTGTCCAACACAATCTTGATGAGTGCCACACTTCATATTTCAAAAAGAAAATATTTGTAGCCATAATTCAAAATAACATTTTTATCTACATTTCTAGAATGCTAAAAATGAACATAATATCATCTAATGCTTTGAAAAGCTAGGTCATGAAATCGCAAAGAGCTCTCTGCCTGGATTTTACTGACTTGAATAAATCAGATGTCTGTGGAACCCAGTGAGCTGAACCATAACAAAACAGGCATTCTATTTCAAGATTCAGTAATCTTTACATGGTACCACTTTAAGGTTCATTGATGAATGTTCATATATTCAGGAACATATGATTCTTGTTAATAAGCATTTAACATTAATGAGCTAATGAAGTAATATGCAATCATTCAGTATTTCTCGTTAATGTCTAATTATGGGCTTTAATTTTCACAGTGAGAGATATGAATCATTAGTCTAGAGTTCTGTGGGAACTGGAATTTCCACCCTCGTGAAAGTTTCACATTTCTGAAAATGTTCTGCCTTGGAATGGAATGGAAATTTTCAAAAAATTCCATTTCAGAAAAACTGAAATAGAAAAAAATTCTGAAAATTTCTGGGTTACCTTATCACAGGTGCCCAGCCAGTTTGCAAGCGAACAGGTGAAACAGGCAGCTTGGTAACCAGGGAAGCCAGCTACTCACAAAGCTGGACAACCTGCCTGCTAAACAGGTAGCCTGGGGAGCTGAATATTCTGGGGAGCCAGAGCAGCGTGGAGAGCCAGACATGTATGTAGCACAGCAGCCCGAGAAGCATAGGATTCTGGGGAGCTCCAGCTATCTCGCAGCCTGCCACGTGGGTTACAGTGGAGCCATGGGTCCCAGAGAGTTGGACAGCCCTACTGCCTTGAAGCCACCTGCCTCTACAGGGAGCTGGGCAGCATCTACAGGGAGCTGTGCAGCTTGGAAGGTGAGCTCTTGTGGAACCACAGATTTAGGAGATCCCAGAGGAGCAGGTGGTCTGCTGGGGATCCAAGTACCCCAGTTTCTATAGAAGTGTTAACAAAACCCACACATTGCCATAGAATCCTTCAGTTCCATCACATCAGCATTTTTCTGATGGAAGTGTTCTCTCAGTTTATGCAAGTGGATTTCACAGTGACTTACAGCTTCTTAGAACTTTGAAATATTTGTAAAAATTTTCAAAATGCAAATGTGAGGAAGGGAAGTCTTGTTCCCACTCAGCAGAGGGGTCTCCAACTCAGTGAAAGACGTTATGTATAACTTGCTTTGCAAGGAGGACATTTGTCCCTCTGGAGAAACTTGGTCAGGAATTCTACTCAAGGTATTCTCTTGTGCACAAGAACTCCAAAGGGTTCTGACCATTATTCATTTCGATGCAATTCAACCAGCATATTCTCAGGAAAGGTGCAGGTGGAAACTCTCATATCAATCCTTTGCTCCCTTTCCCCAGGTAACTGCTCTTTTAAGGCACATACTTGCATGTGCACATCCTTCCAGCTCACTAATGCGTTCTGCATTTCATCCTGTGGAACATATATTTCTGGTTTAACATCTATCCTTTGATCTTTCTTCACTCTAATGGTATTTACCAAATCCTTGAACTATTGGTCGTCAGCCTTCCATCTATCTATATCCCCATCACAAAAACAATCTCATTTGGGCACTCACTCTCCTGACTACCAGTATTCATGAGAAGGGTATTCTTTTGCCTGTCTCAGCACGGGTTCCTGGTAAACTGGAATAAGTCCTACCTTCTCTCTTCCCAACTCCACCAGAGAGGTCCTTTGGGGCCATCTGCCTGTCCCAAGTCAGGATAAAGGAGGAGGGTTGGGCGTGGGACTAGCAACTCCACCCCATAAAAAAAAATCAACCTGCTACAGAAACGCCAACAATAGAGACAACAGAGACTCTTACCCTGGAAAAAGAAGGGTCTTCAATTTGAAGATGCATGAGGCTGGGTGGTAAAAGCCGTGAGGAAGCCACTAAGCCAATTACCCTTCTTGCAACCAGGAGGATTACCATAGGCACATGGAATGTGAGGACCACGTATGAGTCAGGAAAGACGGCGCAGGTTGCAGCAGAGATGAGGAGCAACAACCTGACCCTATTAGGCATTAGCGAGACAAGATGGACGCAAGCGGGGAAGAGACTACTGTTGACAGGAGAGTTGTTGCTGTATTCAGGACATGAAGAGAGCAACGCACCCCACACACAGGGAGTAGGCTTCATGTTGTCCAAGCAGGCACAGAGAGCACTGATTGGCTGGGAGGCACATGGTCCCAGGATCATCACAGCATCCTTCAGAACTAAAATGAAGAGGATTAAGATGAATGTTGTTCAGTGCTACACTCCAACTAATGACAGCGAAGAGGAGGACAAAGATTATTTTTACAACAGACTCCAGAAAATATTAGAGATTCTCCCAGACAAAGACATCATCATCCTTATGGGAGACTTTAATGCCAAAATTGGACCTGACAACATAGGATACGAACAAGTCATGGGGACCCACGCTCTGGGAGAGATGAGTGAGAATGGAGAGAGATTTGTGGATTTGTGTGCACTTAACAACCTGGTCATAGGAGGTAGCATCTTTCCTCATAAGTGGATCCACAGGAGTACCTGGGTATCACCAGCAGGCACGACAGAAAATCAGATCAATCATGTCTGCATTAGCAAGAAGTTTAGAAGATCCTTGCAGGACATTAGAGTTGGAAGAGGAGCAGACACGGCGTCCGACCATCACTTAGTGGTGGCCAGATTGAAGCAGAAGCTGAAAAAGAACTGGATAGACATGTCAGACAGAAGAGTGAAGTACAACATCAGCCTTCTGAAGGACCATAAGACCAAGGAAGATTTTGGACTGAGGCTGAAGAATAAGTTTTCAGTATTACAGGATCAGTCTGAGGAAGAGGAAGACAGTGTGCTAAACAGATGGCAGAAAGTGAGAGAGACATTTAGGTCAGTATGCCAGGAAGTGCTTGGAATTAAGAAACTCCAGCAGAAAGAGTGGATTACAGCAGAGACCTTGATCAAGATAGAAGACAGAAAGAAGAAGAAGGCAGCAGTCAACAACAGCAGGACTAGAGCAGCAAAGGCTAAAGCTCAAAAAGAGTATGCTGAAGCCCACAGAACAGTGAAGAGGAATATCAGGAAGGAGAAGAGAGAGTATGTGGATGAACTGGCAGCAGAAGCGGAGCAGGCAGCATACAGCGGTAATATGAAACAGCTGTATGAAACTACCAAGCGACTGTCTGGAAAGTTCAGCAAGCCAGAACATCCCTTTAAAGACAAGCAGGGAAAGTCTATAACAGGAATAGAACAACAGATGAACAGATGGGTGGAGCACTTTGAGGAACTCCTGAACAGACCAGCACCACCAAATCCACCAAATATCAACTCAGCTAACGAGGACCTCCCAATTAATTGCGATAAACCAACCAGAGACGAGATCAGAAAAGCCATCACCATGATGAAGAACAGGAAGGCGGCTAGACCTGATGACATCCCAGCAGAGGCCCTGAAAGCAGACCTGGATGCTTCAGTGGAAATGCTGTACCTCCTCTTTGAGAAGATATGGGAAGAAGAAGTGATTCCGGTAGACTGGAAAGAGGGATATCTCATCAAAATCCCCAAGAAAGGAGACCTTAGCAACTGTGCCAATTATAGAGGAATCGCACTCCTGTCAGTGCCAGGGAAAGTCTTCAACCGAGTCCTCTTAGAGAGAATGAAGGATGCCGTCGATCCACAGCTACGAGATGAACAGGCAGGTTTCCGGTAGAACAGATCATGCACGGACCATAGCAACGCTTCGCATCATAGTCGAGCTGTCTATAGAGTGGAACTCCTCGTTGTACATCAATTTTGTTGACTATGAGAAAGCGATCGATAGCGTGGATCGAGAAACCCTTTGGAAGCTCCTTCGGCACTACGGCATCCCAGCAAAGGTGGTCAACCTGATCGAGACCTCATATGACGGTATACACTGTAGAGTGATCCATGGAGGGCAGCTTACTAACAGCTTCCACGTGCAAACTGGAGTCAGGCAAGGATGCTTGTTGTCACCACTTCTCTTTCATCTCGTCATCGATTGGATTATGAAGACATCCACCTACGAGTGTAGGAACGGAATCCAGTGGATGTTGTGGACCCAGCTTGATGACCTGGACTTTGCTGATGATCTTGCACTCCTTTCGCACAGTAAACAGCAGATGCAAGAAAAGATCAACGTAGTGGCAGCCACGTCATCACAGGTTGGCCTCAACATTCACAAGGACAAGACCAAGATCCTTAGGATTAACTCCACTAGCAATGACCCAGTCACACTGAATGGAAGCCCCCTGGAAGAAATGCAGTCCTTCTCCTATCTAGGTAGCATCATCGACCAGAAGGGTGGCACAGACGCAGACATCAAAGTAAGGATTGGTAAGGCAAGAGCAGCCTTCTTACAGCTCAAGAACATCTGGAGCTCTAGAGAGCTGTCTTTGGCAATAAAAATTCGACTGTTCAACTCCAATGTGAAATCAGTCCTACTGTATGGAGCTGAAACCTGGAGAACAACCAAAACAACCATCAGGAAGATCCAGACCTTCATAAATAGCTGCCTTGGAAGGATTCCCCAGATCCACTGGCCAAACACCATCAGTAATATCCACCTCTTGGAGAGGACCTGTCAACTCCCAGCAGAGGAAGAAATCAGAAGGAGAAGGTGGGGTTGGATAGGACATACACTACGTAAGCAGCCAAGTAACATCACCAGACAGGCACTGCGGTGGAACCCCCAAGGCAAGCGGAAAAGAGGCTGTCCAAGAAACACTTGGCGACGTGACCTTCAGACTGATAGCAAAAAAATGGGCTATACCTAGAACCAGTTAGAATGAATGGCCCAGGATAGAGGACTCTGGAGATCTGTTGTTGGCGGCCCATACCCCGATTGGGGTGACAGGCATGAGTGAGTGAGTGAGAGAGTCTCTCTTCCCAGAATCTTCCTTATTTGGGTGTGGGCCTGAATACTCCTCTGTGAAAAGCTTTCATTTCCCATTACAGACTTTGTTCCTTGCTCAGTGCCCTGTTGTTGCTTGTCCTTTTGCTGGTCAAGAACAGTCTCAGGTATCTGGTCCATGTTGCACTCTGTATGGATTTGGTTCCCTAGGTCTGACTTAATCTTTGACTTTTGCAGCCTTTATTCCACCCACCTCATTCCTCTTTCCTGCAGGAACTCTTGTTATTCTTCTGGTGGATTGTGCCTCTATAGTTCTTCATCCAACTCCCTTTCCTGCCTCTTCCATATCCACATTACTCATCTCTGCATCACCACTGAAATAAGTGCCTTGGTATGATGTAATGATATTTAAAAACCTCATACTGAGCATAGGCAGAGGGGAGAGTCTTCCCCAGGTAAACATGCTGACCACACCCAGTACAGCAGCCAGAACTTCTAACCAATAAGGTACACATCCAACAGCTAGGAACAATAAGGAACACAATCCCAGTGATAAAGGAAGAATAGAGGGCGAGATAGGCCTAGGATACTACAGCAGCAGTAGTCCATGCTGGGCAGCCTCTAAGAAACTGACAAGGAGATAAAGGAAGACTGCAAACCCAGGAATTTAAAGGCTAATCGACTATTTTTGGCTAAATTGATGGACTGGGCTAACGTGAGGGAGACCTGTTAGGAGAAAGTTGTGACCTCTACAGAGACTTCCTCTGGAGCACATGACAGATGGGGTGATAAATCCAGGCTATCCATCATTCTAAGGTCCTGATTCACAAAAGAATGAAGATTTAGTGTCAATATCCTTGAGCTATGGGTCTCCCACCATATTTTCCTAACTGAGGGGCCCCTGTTGTCTATTGTGACAACCAAACAGTGGCATCTGCTCCAAAGCTTGTCTCTCTCACCAACAGAAGTTGGTCCAACAAAAGATATTACCTCACCCACCTTTTCTCTCCAAGCTGCTAGGGAGTTATTTACTCTGCTCTCATCATTTAAGACAATGCTTCTGAGAACTTGGCCAGAACCTCCTCCCTTCTCCCCTTCACACACTTTCCTTGAGTGCCATGGTAATATCTTTGCATACTGGTATACTCCCAAGGAGCTAAAAGAGAATGGACTATAATCCCAAAGACAACTGTCAGAATCTGGGGTGTCTTGCCTTGGACTGATTTTTTTCTAAGCAGTACTATCAGTCCCAAGTCTGGCAATAGGGCCCTTGTTAATACAACAATATTCAGATTAGTATACTGAAGACATAGTACTTTTCTTAAAGCTTCATTTTTACAATGATGTATCTTATTTCTTCAACAGTTTCCATACAAAATGAGAATTGATTGCATAAGATACTCCTCATAGCCATGTATTTTATTTAAGGTAGATGAATTGTCTGGAGTCTTGCATTTTCATTTAGGAATACCAAGGGTCTGCAGTCAAAATTATTATAAGATTTGGGAGTACAGTAGCACTTTTATTTTATTGTAATGGTTACAGAACTGTGAAAGACCTCATGGCAAAATTTTAGTAATGTGCTCCACCATTTTTGACCTTTTCATTATTTCATAATTAATTTTGAATGACTATTACCTGATATTTCTCTCCATTATGTCTTGTCCAGCCAGTGCAGAAGGAACAGCATGAATAATTCACATAAAGAACAAAGTAGTTATGGCACACAAAGTAGTTATGGCACATTCCTATAATACATTTTAGGTCTTTGACTTGGATACTTTGTTTTCCAGAACAGAGCTGAGTAACAAACTGGCTCTTAATAATGCTTGGAGCACTAACAGGGAAGGATATTAATGTCACTTATTTTATGGCACTCTCAGGATTAACCTTGAGGTCTTTATGCCAAAGAATTTTCAATCTGATGAGTTCCATGCAGGCAGACTCTTATGGCCTAGGCCTGGTTACTCAATGCCATTTAGGCACCACTGACATCTTCAAAACTGCTCAGTTGCCACCTAACTCTGTAGGTGCCTAAATTGCCACCCCACAGCTAATGAGCAGCTTAGAGCCCTACCTCAAGCTGAAGTCTCAAATCAGGATTCTCAAATGAGGAAAGGGAACACCTACCTCATCAGTGGGGCCCAATCCTGTAAGCATGCCTGAAATATGATACCTGTGAGATTGCACAGCAGGAGGGCTGGATGCAGGCCACCAATAAGTGGATGGAAAATCAGCACAGCACCTGCACAAAGGACAGCTGGATGCATATAGAAACATAGGACAAGTGTGAGACAGATCTCAGATGTGAGGAGGAGAGAGATGGCCTACGCCCTTCCACCCACAAAATATCTATCTAGGCATCTAAGACAGGTCAGTTGCTTAACTCCAGGAGAAGGTTTGCAGATGAGGAACCTGAGCCAGGGGAACTGCCTACCTCTGGCCCATTAGCCTGGCATATCAGTCAGTCAGTTAGGTTCCTAAGCCCCTCTCCACTCCACGCTCTTTTCCTTGGCATTTCACTCCTGGGTAGTTTAGGCAAGTCACTGCTCATCTTGTTAGCTTCTGAGGATCCCTTTCTTAGGCGTCCAATTCTCCCCAGGCTTTGTACAGCAAACCTGGGTGCCTGGCTCAGAGCGGAGGATTCCACTAAGCGGCAGACCATCTGGGGGTTGGGGGTTGCAACACTGAGCAGAACAATAATTAAGTACCTTTAGGATCTGGGCCACAACTGTGAATAGACTGTCTTAAAAAATCATTGTTTTGCACATAATAGACCAACAGTGATAAAATGTTGTCTGATTTATGTGCTGATTTTTCATAAGAACATAGCAGTAGTAACGTAAAGTGGAGCAAAGCTGTTCGACAAAACCAATAAATATGGATGTCTTAAAAGCCACTGAAGTTTAGCTTCTCTTTATGCCTCAGAACCGAATGCAGTCACAGATCTACTGTTCAAATCTGAGTTAAACATCAGAAGTTGGAGGATAGAGAAAAAGCCCAATAGTTAAATCACTGTTTAATTTTAACCAAATTATATCTTGACTTTTCAAGGCTCAAATTCACTGAACCAAAAGAAGAGATACAAATATTAATTGAACAAAAACTGATATACTTTTAAAATGTGTCTTGAAGTTTTTTTACTCACTAGCAATAACTGGTTCAGTCCATCAATCCCTAACTAAAGTTCTTATATACCCCAATGTGCAGTATCTGAGCACCTCACAATTTTGAGCATATTTATCCTCAGAACAGTTCTATAAGGTACAATCATCCATATTTTACAGTTGGGAGGAGAGAGAGACAGAGAGATTAAGTGATTTTCCCCAAGGTTATGCAAAAAGAAATATGTGGCCAGAGTAGGTGTCCTAGCTACTGGGCCATCCTTCCTCTCTGTGTCACTGGCTGTTATATGTTATGTTATTGCAAACAAGAAGCTCTCATCAGTAGATTAAACTATTGCAATCAGTTTCAAACATTTTCACTGAAAACGTGCACATGGAGCTATTAAATTAATATAAAATGACTGAAGAACAGTGCTCATTTAAAAGCATCATGTTAAAATAGATTCAGATAAAAACAAAGACAGTACATCAAGTATATTAATCATTTGACAGCTCTTTATCAAATTCTCAGGCAGAGAAACAACACAGAAAACTGAAAAATAAAATATGTTTATGGTTAATGTTATGGTTTCAGTGGAGTTACTTCTGATTTATACCACTGTAGCTAAAATGAGAATTTGGCCCTAATTGTCTGAGTACTCCAAACTTTCATCCTTCTGTCTTGGGAAAACTGCCAGCAATTCCTTTTAATCTGAAGGAGACGTCATCAATCCTTGACAAAATAAAAGTCATGAATCAGGGTTTTAACAAAATTTCCCGGACAGACTTCCTGGCACCATTGTTAAATAAGTTCCAGCTAGGTCAAAATTCTTCTGAGAGGTTTGACCTGAATTAAATCAGGGCAGCACATCATTGCTATGATATACTGACTACATATTGGCTTCTCTTTGTTGGTTATTTCCTAAAGATGACATCAGATTTATGGTTGTTATTTATACTTCAGGTTTGGCACAGGGTGTCTTTTAAATATGGAATATAACATTCAGGGTTGGTGTCTTCTTGTAGTTACCTTCCAGTCACGGACTACTTACAATGAACAGTACAAGAGCCAAATATTCTTTTGCAGTGGTGTCAAAGGCCAAAACAAAAACAAGAGGGAAGCAGGTGAGTGAGAGAGAGAGATTTGTCATGAGGTCAGGTACATGTGTATTTGGAAACAGCAGAGGTGACATGATCAGGTTAGAGCTATTTCTCTCCAGGAAGGGGAGTGAGGAAGGGTTTGGGTGCTGAGGAGCTGGGTTGGGGGACACTTGCCATGAGGCAGTGTTCACTAAAATAAATGTTATCCCTCATTTCCACAATGACTTATTGTCCAGCCATCCTTCCCCTGAGCTTCTGTTTGTCTTTCCTGAGCCATTGACCTCTCATACTCCTTTCACATCTGCGTTTCCACTGGTTTCTCCCAGCTATTACATTATGGAACATGATGGAGTCTATGGCGAACCAAATCCAACAGAGCATGATAAAAGGATTTTCACTCCATAATGTTAAAACCTTCAACAATTCAACTGGAAGTTATTTGGGTGGACTAATTAATTAGGATCTGATCCCACAAAAAGATAAGCATTTCCTGGAAAGTGCAGAGATCCTTTAACTCCTATTGACATAATTGCCTTCAGAGGATTCGATACTTTAGGACATTAAAGCTTTAAGGTAGGAGAGAGACACTGCAGGGGACTAGTAGCACAGGACTTGGTGGTGATGGGGGACATGAACTACCCAGACACCTGCTGGGAAAATAATATAGCAGGGCAGATTATCCAACAAGTTATTGGAATGTATTGGAGACATTTCTTTTTTTTTCTTGTCTTTTAGGAGGTGCAGAAAGCAACTATGGGAGAGACTGTTACAGATTTGTCTTTGACGAATAGGAAAGAACAGGTTGAGAATTTGAAAGAGGAAGGTATCTTGGGTGAAAAAGATCATGAAATGATAAGAGTTCATGATTCGAAGGAATAGTAGGAAGGAAACAGCACAATAAAGATAATAGATTTCAAGGAGACAGACTTTGGCAAACTCAGAGTTGGTAGGTAAGATCCCATGGGAAGCAAGTCTAAAGGGAAGAACAGTTCTTCTGCAGCCACTGTAGGCTGCCTGGAGGACTTCTCACTGCTCTATTTTCAGGCAGGGTGATACAGGGCCACAAGGCTTCCAGTAAGGGGCCTCCGGACCTTCTCCCCCATGCCAAAGGGGGGAAACACAATAATAGAAATTGTGGAAATGGCAAAAATGCTAAATGTTTTTTTTTGTTTGTTTTCACCATAAAGGTTAGTACAATTGAACATCTAACATAGTAATTGCCAGTGAAAATAAGGCAGGATCAGAGGCTAAAATAGGGAAAGAAGAAGTTACAAATTACTTGGACAAGTTAGATGTCTTCAGATCACCAGGGCCCAATGAAATACATCCTACACTACTCAAGAAACTGACTGATGAGATAACTGAGCCATTAGTGATTATCTTTGAAAAGTCATGGAAGATGGGAGAAGGGCAAATATCTATAAAAATGAAAATATGGACAATCCAGGGAATTACAGACCAGTTAGATTAACTTCAGTACCCAGAAAGAGAATGGAGCAAATAATTAAACAATCAATTTGCAAACACCTAAAAGATAATAAGGTGATAAGTAATAGTCAGCATGGATTTGTCAGGAACAAATTGTGTTAAATCAAACTAATAGCTTTCTTTGACGGGTAATAAACCTTGCAGATACAGGGAAGCGGTAGGTACGGTGTTCCTTGAATTTAGTAAGGATTTTGATATTGTCTCTCATGACCTTCTCATAAACAAACTAGGGAAATACAACCTAGATGGAGCTATTATAAGGTGGATCCATAACTGGTTGGAAAACCATTCTCAGAAGGTAGTTATCGTGATTCACACTCAAGCCGGAAGAGCATACTATGTGTGGTCCAGTGGGGATCAGTTCTGGTTCTGGTTCTGTTCAATATCTTCATCAATGATTTAGATAATGGTACAGAGAGTACACTTATAAAGTTTGCAGATGATGCAAACTGGGAGGGGTTGCAAGTGTTTAGGAGGATAGGATTAAAATTCAAAATGGCAAGGTGGAGAAAGGGTATGAAGTAAATAGGATGAAATTCAATAAGGATAAATGCAAAATACTCAACTTAGGAAGGAACAATCAGTTGCACACATACAAAATAAGAAATGACTGCTTAGGAAGGAGTATTGTAGAAAGGGATATGGGAGTTGTAGTGGATAACAAGTTAAATATGAGTCAACAGTGTAACACTGTTGCAAAAAAAACCCTCAAACATCATTCTGGAATGTATTAGCAGGAGTGTTGTAAGCAAGACACAAGAAGTAATTGGCCAGGAATGGCGAACCACGGCCACCGGGAGCTGTCGGGGGCTGTGCCTGTGAACAGTCAACATCCGCAATCAGCTTACCTCGATGGGCCGCATACAGCCCGCAGGCTCTAGGTTGTCCACCACTGCCGTAGAAGCTACTTGACTACTTGGATATTACTAGTTTGAAGGAATATAGTATCTCCCACTTGATTCCTCAGTAAAACCTAAATGTTAAAAAGAGAACTTTCTAGGGAAGTCTTTTGTGAATACCATATAATGGTAGCCCTCCCTTTCAGTTATTTTTGCAATGGTTTTATTTCCTTAGCCATTTTGTATGTTCTGGGTGGTGCATTTTAACATATTCTCAGTAAGGCCTCCAGAGTTTAACAAGAAAATGTCTAGTAATTTTCAGTATCTCCTTTCTTGTGTTTTTCACCACTCAGGTTACTCATGCTATTCCTTGTGGTGAACTGACAAGAAGTAGTGGAGAAGTAGCAGGGCAATGCTGAAAAATGCTGATTGGCGTTTAATTGGCCTTCCCATTTTTGCTGTTTTTCAAATTTAGAGGAAAAAATCAACAGTGAGTCAGACATAGAAATTAGAAGATATTTTCCACTGAGTTTGTAACAAATTCATCCTGGGAATAATTCTAAAGAATACACCAGTGAGGAATTCTGACCAATGAGTTTAAACTGAAAACCTAAATTATAATATAAAACCTCTGCGTGCATTTTAAAGTACATTTGTGTATTTGCAAATCTAATTTGCCAAAAATTAATTATAAAATATTTGTAATACAGTTGCAAAATTAACTATAAACTGCTGCAGCATGAAAAACTATAGTTTAGGTGATTGCTTAAATAATTGATACACGTGTTATTTTCCCCACATTCTTGGTCATGGACTTCTCTATATAAGGATGGGTACACCAACTACATAATACTCAATTAAGCTAACATTTAGAACACTAACTATAGCTAGAAAGATTAGCACTATTTCATCGCATTTGTGATTGAACACTAACATCACAGTATTCAATAATAAAGAAGCAGCCTTCATTTACAGCACGTGTAGTGCATGAGGAAGCTGGTTAATTTCAGAGTGTAGATCAGGAAACTTCTCTCATAAAACTTCTACTGATGCTGCCACTTGTGATGGCTAAAGGTGCAGCTTTCCCATTCTCTATTAGTTTTAAGTACATGTTTGGTCATTGGAAATAAAATGCATGACTATTATTTCTTGCATCAAATAAGGAAAAACATACTGAAGTTCTCAAAAATTTACCCTTGATCCAGAACATTACAAAATACAGGGCCAGCTCTACTGTTTTTGCCGCCCTAAGCAGGGCGCTGAATTGCCACCATGGACGGCAGGAGCCGTCTGTGTGCCGTTAGGGCTTCTGTCTTCAACCAGAAGACAGAAGCTGTGCGGCTGTGGACAGCTGAACATAGAAGCTGCCGCCAAATTGCCACCACCATGGAAACACATATGCTGCCCTAACGGCATACAGACTGCCCCTGCCATCTGCAGCAGCAATTCGGCGTGCTGCTTGGGGGCAAAAACACACGGACTGCCACCCCTTGCAGCTTGCTGCCCCAAGCACCTGCTTGGGATGCTGGTGCCTGGAGCCGGCCCTGACAAACTAGAAGGTGTGCAAAAACAAAAATGAAACTGACCTGTGGTAAAGGAGTTTTGGGAAGGAACAAAAATTAATTGTCTGAGTGGAGGAATATGTTATACATAGGGCCCTACTAAATTCATGGCCACGAAAAACGTGTAACAGACCATGAAATCTGGTCTCCCCCTGTGAAATCTGAATAGTATATGTTAAAAGTACACAAAAGGCCAGATTTCATGGGGGGGCAGGGGGATAGGACCAGCATTTCGCAAACAGGAGGTCCCAACCCAAAAGAAGGTTATGAGGGAGGAGTCTCAATGTTATTGTAGGAGGGCATGGTATTGCCACCCTTACTTCTGTGCTGCTTTCAGAGCTGGGTAGCCAGACAGCAGAGGCTGCTGGCCAGGCGCCAGCTCTGAAGGAAGTGCCCCACCAGCGTGGTGCAGAAGTAAGGGTGGCAATACCATACCATGCCACTCTTACTTCTGCACGGCTGCCTTCAGGGCTAGGTCAGGATCCCTACAGTTACAACACCATGGAATTTCAGATTCCAATATCTAAAATCATGAAATTTACAATTTTTAAAATCCTATGACTGGGATATTGACCAGAATGGACCATGAAATTGGTAGGGCTCTAATTATACACCATCAATAGCCCTGCATACTGTGAGAGAGACTTTAAGAAATCCAGTCAAATGGAAACCCAATCAAAATCCGTTCATTGGTTATAAGACATGTTTTGTCCTTTTTTCCTTAACTACTAGTTGGAAATGGAATAGGTAGATGCATAGCTGATGTTTGTGACAAAAACATTAGAAACTTTTTGCTAATACAGTTCTTTAATATTCAAGGGGGGGTAGTCTTTGATTACATGTTCATTATTTCCTTTGATAATTTAACTTCATAAAAATCTACAAAACAAAACATGTATTTTACTTTAAAAACTTTAAAATAAAGATAAATATATTAAAATCCCCTCTGACAGTTTAATCTTTGTGGCCAGGGACTCACAGTATTCACAAAAATAGAATCTTATAAAAATCCACAGACAGAAACAGACAGACAGAATGGTGTAAAGATAGGTGGCACTATTCAAAATGTACATATTTAAGTTAATAAATGTTCCTCCCCTGACAATCTTACACAGCTTCTCTAAGCTTTCTTTGGTCCAATAGAATGTTGCATAATAGAGCAGGGTGGAGTTAGGTACTTGACTACACCTTGGGGAGAAGGTAATTAAGCTAGCAAACACTGGGCCTCCTGGGGACACCAATTTTTAAGCAGAGCTCCCTAGTGAGGGGCTGTAGCCCACAGAGCTAGCTTAAAGATATTTTGTATAGCAATAACACAAGCAACCTATAGGCCTACATTCTGTCAGACATTAGCTTGAGCAGTTACCACAAGGCTTTGAGGCCTATGAGCCTTAGCATGAGTGAGTTACCTAACAGTGACTCTGAGTTACTGGGTAACTGTGAATATTATGTTTAGAGGATTTTTGTATAAAATGATACCAGATAATCACAGGAATATGAACGGATACCAGCTTTTGAATATTTTTGGCTAGGAGCATCCACACATGCGTAACCACACATTTGCCTTGACCACAAATTGACATATATGATCATAAGTTGAGATCACTAATACACTAACCTACAGAATAAGGACACCAGAACATTAGTACGGTGAGGAAATACAAATAAGGTAGAGGAGGAACACCCCTATTAAATATGCATTAGACATTATAAAAAAATTTGTATCCTAGACTGTGTGCTTAGGGAGGGAAAAATGTAGCCCTTGGGAGGTGGCAGGATGACAATGGTGATGAGGAAGGTGATGGTGATGAGGATAATGGCTAACATCTCAGGTTGTTCTGCCAGGGATGGTGTGAGTATGGAGGTTCAGATGTACATTCTGTATTACCTCTATCTACCTTTCTGGGTTAGAGTGTTTGTGACTTTGCTAACTGCATCAATAAAACTATTACAAATGCAGAAGGGTTTTCCTAAGTGTGAGTGTTGCAACAGTACACATCGGGTTTCCCGACTGAACAGTAACTTTAATAATAATACTGGGCCTGATCTTGGGACAAGAACCTGCCAGCCCTCTGAGTGTTAACTGGGAGGAGGAGACAAAGGGAGCAGTCAAGCAGTCTGGGTGGATCTTAAGGACTACATGAAACCTAATATGAGATGAGAGAAGTGATGTAACTAGATTTGTGATATTGCTGTACAGCTGTTAAAGGAAAAGTATAATGTGGCTCAGCTAGGGTAGCCAACTTTCTACTCACACAAAACCAACACCCTTGCCCCGCCCCCTGCCCTGCCTCTCATTTGAGGCCCTGCCCCTGCCCCACCCCTAATCGTAGGTCTTGCCCCCCTGCTCACTCCATCCCCCTTTCCTCTCTTGCTCGCTCTCCCCATCCTCACTCACTCAGTCATTTTCACAGGCTGGCTCAAGGAGTTGGGATGCAGGAGAGGTAAGAGCTCCAGCTGGTAGTGCAGGCTCTAGAGTGGGGTCAGAAATGAGGGATTCAAGGTACGGGAGGGGCTCTGGACTGAGGCACTGGGTTGGGATGCAGGAGGGGGTGAGGACTCTGGTTGGAGATGCAAGCTCTGGGGCCAGGGACAAGAGGCCTGGGGTACAGGAGGGTGCTCTGGGCTTGGGCTGAGAGGTTCAGAGTGCAGGAGGGTGCTCCAGGCAGGGGATGAGGGGTTCGGAGTTCAGGAGGGGGAGAGGGCTCTTGGGTGGGACTGGGGATGAGGGGTTTGGGATGAAGGCTGAGGCTGAGGGGTTCGGAGGGTGGGAGGGGGATCAGGGCTGGGACAGGGGGTTGGGGTTCAGGAGGGGGGCAGTGCTTACCTCAAGCAGCTCCTGGAAGAAGTGGCATGTGCCCCCTCTGGCTCTTACATAGAGGCGTGTCCAGGCAGCTCTGCATGCTATCCTGTCCACAGGTGCCTCCCCCGCAGCGCCCATTGGCTGCAGTTCCTGGCCAATGGGAGCTACACAGCCAACACTTGGGCTGTGGGCAGTATGCGGTGCCACTGGGCTGCCTCTACACATAGGAGCTTGAGGGGGAACATGCTGCTGCTTCTGAGAGCTGCGTGGAGCCAGAGAAGGCAGGGAGCCTGCCTTAGCCCCGCTGTGCCGCCAATCAGACTTTTAATGGCCTGGTCAGTGGTGCTGATCAGAGTGGCCAGGTTCCCTTTTCAACCAGGCATTCCAGTCGAAAACCAGACACCTGGCAAACCTAGTGCCTCCACATCATAAGCAGCTAACATTCTGTGGCCTCAAACGTTCTCTGTATAGTAGCATAATTTTGGGAGAGTGATGCCCCACATATGACTAGCTTTTAATGAAAAGTAAATGTATTCTAAATAGGAGAAAAAATTTACTCAGAGTAATATATTGTGTTGCACTCTTATTTGAGGCCTAACTTTGGAAGTTGTATATAATTTGTCCAGATATCCCTTACAATACTTCAAAAAAAACCATGAATAGGGATGTCCAGATTACTGCTCTGATTTGTGGGCAGCATGTGTTCCCTACATACTTAATTTTTGTGTTAGTCATGCCTGCTAACAAATTTGAGAGTTCAGAGTATTGGGTGAGGGGGAGGGAAGTCATGAATAGTGAAGGAGTTGCACTTCCAGCTTTCACCTCTAGTCCATGGAGACAATCATTCCTGATAACCTCATGACAGTAAGAAAAGGATGTGGACCCACTCAACACATTGCTCTGGCAGTTAAAATAAATATGTCACCACAGTGGTTTCTGAATTGATTGTCTTGGTTTTCTGAAGTTCTCAGATCATTTGTTGTCAACCAACCAGTTCAGCCCAATATATTGTATTTACCTATAGATAAATACCACTCCAGTAATAGCCACTAAATACTTTCCGATACATAAGACGTAGCAGAAAAAAAACTACTTCCACTAGTTAATCAGAGATAAGGTCAAGAAGAACCTGGCTCTGAGTGTTCAAGTGTCTCTGATAACTGCAGGATAATTCTGAACTGGGTTTAATTGTTAGGTGAAAAAGCAACTAAATCAGGGGTCAGCAACCTCTGGCACGCGGCCTGCTAAGGTAAGCACCCTGGCACGCTGGGTCAGTTTGTTTACCTGTAGTGTCTGCAGGTTTGGCCGATCACGGCTCCCACTGGCCGTGGTTCGCCGTCCCAGGCCAATGGGGGCAGCAGGAAGTAGCCCGGGCGAGGGATGTGCTAGCCGCGGCTTCCCACCACCCCCATTGGCCTGGGACGGCGAACCGTGGTTAGTGGGAGCAGCGATCAGCCAAACCCACCAGAGGTTGCCAACCTCTGAACTAAATAAACATTCTTATCTGCATAAAACATTTCTTGAAAGTGGATGGAGTAGACCTCAGTACTTTTCTAGAGTTGTGTTTTCCACTTCAAAAATACAATTTTAAAAGCCATGAAAGGCGGAAAACAAAATATTTGAAATACTAATGAAATGAAATAAAATAAATAATAAAAAAGCTTTTAATCGAGATGCTGATGAACTCTAAAATCTGTAAAAACGTTGCCTATTTCATAAGTAAGCACACTAAAAAGATGTAATCTTTCATTGATATAGATACTGTGTGCTTACTGTATATGTATATTTCTAAACCTCAGCACCTCTAAGTTGTAAATTCTTTTTAGTGAGATTAGTTTTAAAAAGATGAAAACCTGTATCACTAGTAAAGAAAAATCTTAATTTATTTTAATCAGATGCAGGTATCTCTTTTCTTCTGACTACCCTTTAGTTATGGCATCATGTCTACATATACAATTTATAGTTAAATCTACATTTATTTTTTTAAGTTTCTGTTCAAGCATGTTACTCAATCTGCAAGCCACCATAAGTGACTATGTATAGTGTGTGATATATGTTATAGCACAGTAGTTCTGATAAGTTTATTATTACTATTAATCATTTATTTTATAGTAGTGCATAAAGGTCCAAATGAAACTGGGGCCCTATTGTGCAGGACGATGCACATAAACACAGTAAGAGACTGTAAATTCTGAGGGAAGGACAAGATAAACAATGGGTAAAGGAAAATTACAGAGACACTGAGTGATTTGCCTATGGGCCATATAGAAAGGCTGCTGCAGAAGAGAAAAGACAGACCACTGATTAGGACACTATTGTGAGACTATGAAAATGTGGGTTCAATTCTCTGCTCTTCCACAGACTTCTCATGTGATCTTGAGCAGATCATTTAATCTGTCTCCCAGTATCCCATCTGTAAACAGAGCTTCACAGTTTGGAAGGATAAACATCCTAATGATGTGAGGTTCTCAGATTTAGTGGTAATGATACCATACAAATGCCTAAAATAAATAATCCCTTAAGACCTTCCTTTCTTTATCTTAACAGATATGCTAATTTAAACAATTTAATTAGTTACTTTGCTGAGCTACAAGATCCAAATTAGTATTTAGAGAAATTTCCACTGTTTTGATTTTGACAAAAACAGATTGTAAAGAATAAAGTTTAATAGGAAATATTGAGCAACCACTTCAGCATTTAAAGTATACAGCAAAATGTCCTGGAAATGGGCTCTCAGATGGTAGCTTTGCCATACTTTCTGTGTGGAGACTGTAGGCTATGGATTGTTATGGGAGATACCCCTGGATGCCTTGGACCACAGTACATACAGCCACATGGAATGGGATGAATTACTGTAAAATTGAAAATCTCTTTTTAAAGCTCGTTTTAGGAAAAAAAAAAGCCACATCACTGTAAACAGTATTTTGTTTTAGTCACTCACTCTTTGGAAAACACTTAAAATAATAAAAAGTGCAGTTTAAAAAAGCAAAGTTACAAATTTCAACAAATGCTTCATTTTTTCAGATGTGACACTGCAGTTTTCCAGGAAGTGAGATACTGCTGCACAGGTGTCATGATCTATAGTTCTAGAATTAAGAATGTGATTATCATAGTATTCCTCTCCCTAGAATAACATCTATTTTTGTCTCAGGCTTTGGAGGAGTTGGACAACAGCAGAGTAACTGCATAAATAAATCCGTCATTCGTCTTTCAGCCATGTTTTTAGAAAAAAAATGTGATAGTAAAATTGGAAGACTTAAGGAAGGCCATTTATGCTACCCTAGAGAATACAAATCAATAAAAGTTTATGGCTCAGAGGTTCTCATTGATTGGAACACACTGGAAGCACAGTAATTTGAAAAGGCAATGTAGGTTTTGCCAACCACACCACATTTTCTGATTGTACACAATAAAATGTTACGCGCTAGAAACAGCTCTCTGTGGTATGGGCCTCTAGAATGTCTTTATGTGTTTGACTCCAACATCTCTAAGCTGACCACTGGCTGGTTGAAAGGTAGTTTCAGAGAATTATAAACCTCAAATAACATAAAATGTTTTTAATATAAAAAATCCATAAAATATTGTAGGCTGAAGTGCACAGACATCACAAAGGTGAAAGAGAAAAATGGTATTTCATGGAAAATTGTGTTTTGCTAAGTGGTGTTTAAATGTTCTGCAAGATTATTCAGAGAAGTATCTAACTAAACACCTCTGTTCATTCATTAGTTGTATACTAGTATTGTCAATCACAGCCAATCTACCCATGCTGCTATGCCAGTAATTAATTCCAGACCATGGAGAAAAAATATTCTTTAGGTCAGAGATACGTCTCAGTTCAATTCTCAGGCAAAAATGGCCCACTGTATCAATAGTTGCTATCTGTACAAAAAATGTAGTTTGATGTCTGGGCTGAACTGAAAGCAACATTCTAAATAGAATCACAAACTCTACATGAAACTCACATAGTCCCAAACTACAGAACAAAGTTCAGTAAACTATGCTTACTCCTACCAAACCAAACACATTATATAAACAAGCAATATAGTGTTTCTTCCATTTACATTCATTACAAGTTTCAACAATTTCATTTCATAAAATCTACTTCTTACCAGTGATATTTATATAAATAGTTTTTATTCCTAAAAACAGACAAGTGATTAGTAAAATGCTACACACTACACAGTGTACACTACACTAAATACTGCCTAAGCTTTGTTTAGTCTGAATTTTGAAAGAAAGGGCCATTAATTTTACATGCAGTGTGATTTTGTAATCTCTGTTTATAAGGTAACAGTTTTTAAGATTTTGTTCCTAAAAGTTTCTCACAAATTTTAATTCTTCTACAGTGTCTCTTTTAACTGAAGTTGGGTAAAAAGTCTGCACTATTTTTTTGTTACCTAATGTAAATAAACTTAGAAAAAGCTAGCAAAACTGAAATATTTTTAGAATGTTTTTAAAGTTTTACATTCAAAGTTTTGTTCTCTCTTTCAATCTCTCTCTCTCTCCTCTTCATCCACCTTTCTGAGGAAACACTGTCCAAAAATCTTCATAAGAGCAAAAAGATACATTTTCCTAATGTCAGTAATATCTACAAGAAAAAGTATTATTAGATTGTGATTCATGGAAGAAAGTACTCTCAGATGTGGCTAACAACAATATAATTTTGAGATATGGAACAACAACATTGCTTATCTCAGACAACCCAAGATAAGTCTGAAAATCATTCAACTTCACCAATACTCTGACAGATAATAACTGCCCACACAATTCCCAGTGCACAATTTCTATCTGATTTTTTTTCTATTTATGACACAAACCTACAGTGGATTCTAACCCAGATCATCACCTTGTATTTAGGATGTATGGGTACACTTGCATATAGCTATGCAACACCACGTTTTTCAACATATTTGGATATAACAGTATTGTACCAATCGCTAGTTTACAAAAACTGAAAAATGCAAAACCAAAAGAAAACATTTATCCACCCATTAACAACATTTACCAGCATAAAGCAGTCACATTTACCATGTTTCTTCCATTTTGGAAGTTTCTGTCAGTTTGACTAGACTCTAAGCTCCTTGAGGTAGGAGCTGTAGACTTTTCTTTTACTTAAAGTGAATTTAATAATGTTGTATTATACCACCATGGGTTTTTAAATAATGTTGTATTATACCACCATGGGTTTTTAAATCACCACCCGAGCCCCGCTGCCAGAGCCCAGGGGTAGCAGCAACAGGGCTCCGATGGTGATTTAAAGGGCCCGGGGCTCTCCACAGTGGCCAGAGCCCTTTAAATCGCCGCCCAAGCCCTGCTGCTGGAGACCAGGGGTTACCGCGATATATGAAAACTCATGTTATATTGAATGGCATTATATCGGGGTAGAAGTGAACTTCCTTCAGATATAGAGTCCCTAAGAACACATAAAGACCATGGACAGTAACCACACACACATTCACAAGTACATTTAGTTTGTTTTATCAATTTTATTAAAGTTACAATTAAGGTTATGATTACCCAAGCATATACAAATCCTATAAAGACCAATGTACAAGTTACAAATATAGTCATACTCACATCCTTAATGATATTCTTAAGGTTTGATGGATGCTTTGCCAAACAATCATCAGTAGAGGGAGGATTCCTGCTAGAGTTTCCCCATAGGGAACTCTTTTCACCTAGTCTGGGAGCCCTCTTTTATTTTGTGATTCTGCCTATACCTACACTCTGCACATGTGCTTGAAGGTGTCCATTGTCTTTTTCCTTATTTGTATTGTGTCCCCCAAGAATATTGGTGGGCCCCATTGTTCATAAGTTGGTTATAGTTCCTTTTATTCTCATTAGCATTGACACACATACTGCACCCTGCAGTTAGTGTGTGTGTGTTAGAAAAATGTGACTATCAGGTATCTTGTAGAAAAAAATTACTCTTATGGCAAATTTTTTGCAATACTACCCATTAGCACATTTTCCCCCCATAATCTGTAGCAGAGGGTCATTTTCTGGTCACTTACTTACGACAATGCTTTCCTAAGCCTATGGTCTAGTATGGCTAAGCTCACATTCTACAAGACTCAGCCCGTAGGCCTTGTGTTTCAGCCCTTATTTACTTAGATACCTAATACATACTTATCCTCTCTGACTACTGATCAATCTTATACTTCGATAATCCTACAGTTTAAATCTATTTAGCATACAATGATTATATATCACAAAGCATGTTAGTTAATTATAACTAAGGATAAGGTTCTGTTATGGAAGTCACAGAGGTCACGGATTCTGTGTCTTTCCGGGACCTCCAGGACTTCTTCTGGGGCAGAGCTGGAGTAGCTGTCAGTGCCGGGGCTACCAGAGCAGCCATTGGAACAGCTGACTGGTGGCCAGCGCTGAGGCAGCAAAACAGCAGCCACTGGCATAGCGGCTGTGGTCAGCCTTGGGTCCGCCAAAGCAGCAGTGGGTGAGGGCTGCCAGAACAGCTGACTGGTGGCCAGCCCCAGGGCCACATAACAGCTGACCAGGGGCCAGCCCTGGTCCCACCACAGCAGCAGTCCCAGCATGGGTGCCAGAATAGGGGCTAGCCAAGGGGCTACACCCTCCCACTTTTTGAAAGTTGGGAGGCTGGCCTGTCCACTTTTTGGCAGGGGTCCAGCTCCCATCCCTGCTGGCCAGGCCAGCAGCTGAAGCCCATCCAGGGAGCCCAGGCAGCTGTGGGATGCTGCAGACCCTCAACCTGCCCACAGTGTGGGGGTTGAGGGAAGCCTCAGCTTGTATCTGTACCCCCCTCCCAGGCCAGGGCAGGAGGGTCCATGGCTCCCCACTGCTCCCCATGTGGCAGTTACCTGGATCCAGCTCAGGCTGTGGGGCCACAGCCTGGCCATGGTGAGACATTCCCCTTTGGTGTTATCTGGACCAGCGATCTGCTAGGTCACTCCAATCCTTGACTCTGGGAGCAAACCCTATTCTGCTCTGCTGTAAGAAGCCCAACTCCTGGGCTGTTCATACACATCCTCTGGCATGTAAGCTGTTCCTTGAAGTGTGCAATTGAATGACACTAGCCAATATCTGTGGTCCTAGACACAATCCTAGGAACCTCAGTCTTGCAGTGTCCAGTTAGGCCTGCTGGATGCTGCTAGCTTATATGAGTTCATCAGTTTAACAAAGAAATTGATAGGTACCAGGCTTGTTATCCCAAGGGGAGTCTCTGACACACTTCAAACCAAACACATTGCTTCAGGTAGAATAAACAAACAAATGTATTAACTATAAAGATAGATTTTAAGTGACTATAAGTGAAAGCACAAAAGTCAGATTTGGTCAAATGAAATAAAAGCAAAACGCATTCTAAGCTAATCTTAACACTTTCAATGCCCTTACAAACTTAGATGCTTCTCACCACAGGCTAGTTGGTTGCTCTTCAGCCAGGCTCTCCCCTTTGATGAGCCCTTTGGGTACTTGGTGTGGTGTCTGTAGATGTAGGTGGAAGAGAGAGAGGAAGAGCGTGGCCAATGTCTCTCCCTTTTATCTTGTCCTTTCTTTCTTTCCTCTTGGCTTTGCCCCACCACCCCTTCAGAGTCAAGTGAGCATTACCTCATTGCAGTTCCAAACTGACCAAGGTAAGGGGCATGACTCACTTGATAGCCTAACAGATTCTTTTGTTGCTGCCTAGACCACTGCCCTTTGTTCCTCTGAGGGTGGGCTGGGCTTGTCCCATACATGCCCTGATGAGATGTGTACTGCCTCTCAGCTCCTGGAGAGTTTTTGCCTGGGCTTATTTTAAGCCATGAGGATACATTTTCAGCCTCATAACTACATACATGAAATTATAACCTATAACCTTACTATAACATTACTGTAACAACAATGCTTAGTGCATCATGAGCCTTCTGAAGTCACCCAACATGACAAACTTTGCATTGCATACCATACAACCATTTTATAAGATGAACATGGGGGTGTATGGTGTTCCCCCTAGATACAGAGTGTTACACATGGTAAGAGCCATGTGAGCAGCTGTGGGGAGCCCTGCCACGGACCCTCGACCTGCCCTGGGCTGGAGATCCATGAGGTGGGGACATGGGCTGGGGGCTGCTCTCAACTCACTCCACCCCAGGCAGGTGGAGGATCCAAGGTGCAGCTCCTCACAGCTGCCCACACGAGTCTAACCATGGCTGGGCTGCGGCCCCCCACCCGGAGTTGGTCCAGATAAGAGCAGAATGCAGGCACTTGTGGGGAGACATGGACCCTCCCACCCTGTGTCTGCAGCTCCTGGCCTGCTCCGGCTTCCGACTTGGCTGAGGGCAGGGTCTCAGGCACAGAGGGTGGGCGGGCAGAGGGCCCTGGCTCCTCCAATTTTGGGCAGGCTCTGCTGCCCCTGGTCCCTAGCTCACCAGAGCAGCTGTTGCGGTTGGGTGAGTCCCCCTGGGTCTGGAGCAGCAGTGGTCAGCCCCTGCCACAGGAGAAGCAATGGGGCTGGAGAAGCTGCAAGTCCTGGTAGCTCTCTGTTTGTCTCCCTCCCCTTCCCTGGTAAAAGGCAAGGACAGGTTGCGAGCTTCGGTGAATATTTGTTTATTGCCCATGACCTGTCCCTAAATTTGACTAGAAATACCCGTGACAGAATCTTAATCTTAATCATACCATCACACAGCAATAAATGTATGATAAAAGGATGTAATGGCTAAAGAGCCCTGGCTTTATAAGTGTTTTCACAGCAGATAACATAATGGGGACCTGATCCTGAGGTAAGCCTCTGGATACTGTAATGTAAATGTTCACTACTAATAACAGTTTGCGTGGGGAGTTCCACTGGAATCATTAATATCTCTCAAATGTGGGGAAAAATTGTGTGACCACTGTCTATCTTTCTCTTTGTATGTTTAATCAATCTGTGTACCAAGTTACAATTAAAGGAAGTGATTCTATGCCTTTCCATACCTAAGGGTGTGTATATGTATGTTTATAGACCTTTTTACTATAGAAGACTGTCTGGTTTGTTTCAGTAGGGTATTGGTCCTCTCTGGTTGCTCTCCATAAGCACTGATCTGGCTGCTGCTATTCTCTTTGTGGTCACCAGCATCTCAGTACCTCAGCTTGGCCCTCTAACCTAGCAGGCCCATGGCAAGGGAAATTTTGTGACTGCAAGGTTTTGTAGGCATCTTCTTTTTACTTCTGCTGATAGAACCAGAGTACTTACATCTTTAGGTACTTTCAGCCCCATATTCCCAGTGTGTGTCACTGTACATACTATAAAGCTGTATGAGACTTATTTTATATGTCTTCTCTATTCAATTTAAAATTTTCCAAGATGGCTACCTTGCTTCTTCCTCACAAATTTCCACGATACATGTGGATTTTGCAAAAAGAGGTCTGTGAAAATCTTTTGAGGCCTCAAGATTTTGTAGAGATCAGGTTCAAAACTGCTAAAATGAAATGGCAAAATAAAAATAAATAAAATAGCCATACCAAATTTCAAATTTTGCATTATACTGCTTTACCTTGTGCATTTACCGTGCATCACTGAGGGCCTGATCCAAAACCCATTAAGTCAGTGGTCTCTTCCCATTCATTATAATGGGTTTTTAATAACACAACATGCAAACTGAATACTCAATAAAAGAATAACAATGATTAAGGAGCATAAACAATGAATAAGAAGGATAAAATGAAAAAGGATGGTTCATTCTCTGTCTATATTGGGTGTACTATGACCATCAAATTTAAAAAAGAGCTGTGAAATATGGGTGTTTGATAGTAAAAGCATGCGTATTCTGCTGCTGTGAACAGAACTAGTGAGCAGAAATGTCTTGTAGTAGGTGACTTCTGGGTACTCTTCTGGCTCTGTCAATCTGTTTTTTTCACTTCAGCAGGTGGGTACTGTAGTTTTAAAAATGCTTGATAGTGATCTTTTAGGTGTTTATCTCTGTCTGAGGGATTGGAGCAAATGCGGTTGTATCTTAGAGCTTGCTGTAGACAATGGATCGTGTGGTGTGTCCTGGATGGAAGCTGGAGGCACGTAGGTAAGTATAGCGGTCAGTGGGTTTCCAGTACAGGGTGGTGTTTATGTGACCATCGCTTGTTAGCACAGTAGTCTCTAGGAAATGGACCGCTTGTGTGGATTGGTCTAGGCTGAGGTTGATGGTGGGATGGAAATTGTTAAAATCATGGTAGGGCTTCTTTTCCATGGGTCCAGAGGATGAAGATGTCATCAATGTAGCACAGTAGAGTAGGGGCATTAAGGGAAAAGAGCTCAGGAAGCATTGTTCTAAGTCAGCCATAAAGATGTTGGCATACTGTGGGGCCATGCGGGTACCCACAGCAGTGCAGGTGACTTGAAGATATATATTGTCCCCAAATGTGAGGCGTGGATTGCCAGGCACAGAGTTGGAATGGTACGATGGAGGCGGAGGTAGCAGGTGCAGACACACTGAGGATGACCGGATGCGGTAGCTGCGGCATGTACATGGTCCTAGGGGGGCACCTGAAAGGAGTTTCATCTGCATGAAGTGCCGCCTGATAGAGCTGCTGGAGGAAAAGGTAAGGGGACTGGAGATGCAAGTGGAAACTCTGGCTGAGTTTAGAAGGGCATTTGAGCAGATGATGGAACACAGACATGATGAGGCGCAGGGGACAAGCTCAGACGAGCGGATAGAAGCAGGACCAAAGGACTCTGAGGAGGGGCTGCTGGGTGAGGAAAGTGGACGGTGGAAGCATGTGACTAGGAGAAACAGGCAGAGGAAAAGACGGGCCAGCGATGGAGAAATAGAACTCAGGAACAGGTTTGCTGAGTTGGAAAATGAAGATGGAGCACAGCAGGCTGCTGAAGGAGAAAGGGCGAGGAAGAAGAGGCGAGCAGCTAGTCCTGCAGAAGGAGGGGAGGAGTCAATGGAGGCGACACCAAGTACGAGCCCTAGGAGGATTGTAAGGGCGATTACCAAAGAGGAATTGTGGCCAGCTGCTGTGGGGGATAGACCGCAGAATCGCACTGTCGCCAGGAAAAGGCAAGTCTACGTGATTGGAGACTCTTTACTGAGAAGAGTAGACAGGCCTGTAACTAGACCTGATTGGGAGAACAGAAGGGTGTGCTGTCTGCCAGGGGCTAAGATACAGGATGTGGACCTGAGGCTGAATACGATCTTAGCGGGAGCGGGAAAGAATCCGTTGATTATCCTTCATGTGGGAACGAATGATACGGCTAGTTACTCGCTGGACTGTATCAAGGAGGACTATGCAAGACTGGGGAAGGCGCTCAAAGAAATCGAGGCTCAGGTGATCTTCAGTGGGATTCTGCCGGTTCCTAGAGCGGGGCGACGAAGGAGTGACAAGATTATGGCGATCAACAGATGGCTCAGGGAGTGGTGTTATAAGGAGGGCTTTGGGATGTACGGTCACTGGGAAGCGTTTACGGATAGATGACTGTTCGCTCAGGATGGACTTCATCTAAGCAAGGAGGGAAATAGAATTCTAGGATGGAGGCTCGCCGACCTCATCAAGAGAGCTTTAAACTAGAAAGTTGGGGGAGATGGTTGGGAGATGTTCAGGAGATCTCCACGCCGGAATATAACCTGGAGAGGGAAGTAAACAAAGTGAGAGGGGATACCCTTGCGGTCCCAAGAATTGATCCAAGGAGGAATAGTGGAGTAGAAACCAGAGTAACGGGTGATGCTGGTGGTAGAAGGTCTCTGCACGACGGGGGAAAGAATGTCACTGACGCCAAATGCTGAAAATTAAAAGGTCTGTACACTAATGCGAGGAGCCTAGGCAACAAGATGGAGGAACTGGAGTTACCGGTGCAGGAAGTGAAACCGGATATTATAGGGATAACCGAAACCTGGTGGAATAGTACTCATGACTGGAGCACGGGTATTGAAGGCTATGTGCTGTTTAGAAAAGACAGGAAGAAAGGCAAAGGTGGTGGAGTAGCCTTGTACATCAATGATGAAATTAACTGTAGCGAAATAAGAAGCGATGGAATGGATAAGACAGAGTCTGTCTGGGCAAAATTCACACTGGGTAAAAAAGCAACTAGAGCTTCCCCTGAGATAGTGCTTGGGGTGTGCTATAGACCGCCGGGATCTGATTGGGATATGGATAGAGACCTCTTTAATGTCTTTAATGAAGTAAACACTAAGGGGAAATGTGTGATTATGGGGGACTTCAACTTCCCGGATATAGACTGGAGGACGAGTGCTTGCAAGAATAATAGGGGTCAGATTTTCCTGGATGTGATAGCGGATGGATTTCTTCATCAAGTAGTTGAAGTACCTACGAGAGGGGATGCCATTTTAGATTTGGTGTTGGTGAGCAGTGAGGACCTCTTAGAAGAAATGGTGGTAGGGGACAACCTTGGTTCGAGTGATCATGAGCTGATTCAGTTCAAACTAGATGGAAGGATAAACAAATGTAGATCTGGGATTAGGGTTTTCGACTTCTCGAGGGCTAATTTTAAAGAGTTAAGGAAATTAGTTAGGGAAGTGGATTGGACGGAGGAATTAGTGGATTTAAATGCGGAGGAGGCCTGGAATTACTTTAAGTCGCAGCTGCGGAGACTGTCGGAAGCCTGCATCCCAAGAAAGGGGAAAAAAAAGCATGGGCAGGAGTTGTAGGCCAAACTGGATGAGCAAGCAACTCAGAGAGGGGATTAGACAAAAGCAGAAAGCTTACAGGGAGTGGAAGAAAGGCAAGATCAGTAAGGAAAGCTACCTTGGTGAGGTCAGAACATGTAGGGATAAAGTGAGGAAGGCTAAAAGCCGCATTGAACTGGACCTTGCAAAGGGAATCAAAACCAATAGTAAAAGGTTCTACAGCCACATAAATAAGAAGAAAACAAAGAAAGAAGAAGTGGGGCCGCTATACACTGAGGATGGAATGGAGGTTAAGGATAACTAGGCATGGTTCAACATCTAAACAAGTACTTTGCCTCAGTTTTTAATAAGACTAGTGAGGAATCTAGCGATGATGGAGGGATGATAAACGGGAATGTGGATATGGAAGTGGATATTACCGCAACTGAGGTAGAGGCCGTACTTGAACAGCTCAATGGGACGAAGTCGGAGGGCCCGGACAATCTCCATCCGAGGATATTAAAGGAACTGGCGCGTGAAATTGCGAGCCTGTTAGCAAGAATTTTTAAGCAATCGGGGGTTGTGCCGTATGACTGGAGGATTGCTAATGTAGTTCCTATTTTTAAGAAAGGGAATAAAAGTGATCCGGGTAATTATAGGTCTGTTAGCTTGACGTCTATAGTATGTAAGGTCTTGGAAAAAATTTTAAGGGAGAAAGTAGTTAAGGACATAGAGGTCAATGGTAATTGGGACGAATTGCAACACGGATTTACTAAAGGTAGATCGTGTCAAACCAATCTGATCTCCTTCTTTGAGAAGGTGACGGATTACTTAGATAAAGGAAATGCGGTAGATATAATTTACCTAGATTTCAGTAAGGCGTTCGACACGGTTCCGCATGGGGAACTGTTAGTTAAATTGGAAAAGATGGGGATGAATATGAAAGTTGTAAGGTGGATAAGGAACTGGTTAAAGGGGAGACTCCAGCGGGTCGTATTGAAAGGTGAACTGTCAGGCTGGAAGGAGGTCACTAGTGGAGTCCCTCAAGGATCGGTTTTGGGACCGATCTTATTTAACCTTTTTATTACTGACCTTGGCACAATGGCACAAAGAGCGGGAATGTGCTAATAAAGTTTGCGGATGACACGAAGCTGGGGGCTATTGCTAACACGGAGAAGGACAGGGATACTATTCAGGAAGATCTGAACCACCTTGTAAACTGGAGTAATAGAAATAGGATGAAATACAATAGTGAAAAGTGCAAGGTCATGCACTTAAGAATTAATAATAAGAATTTTGGCTATACGTTGGGGGCGCATCAGTTGGAAGCGACGAAGGAGGAGAAGGACCTTGGGGTACTGGTTGATAGCAGGATGACTATGAGTCGCCAATGTGATACGGCTATTAAAAAAGCAAATGCGATTTTGGGATGCATCAGGCGGGGTATTTCCTGCAAGTATAAGGAGGTGAGACCCCATCTGGAATACTGTGTGCAGTTCTGGTGTCCCATGTTCAAGAAGGATGAATTCAAACTGGAACAGGTTCAGAGACGGGCTACAAGGATGATCCGAGGAATGGAAAAACTGCCTTAGGAAAGGAGACTGAAAGAGCTTGGCTTGTTTAGCCTGGCCAAAAGAAGGCTGCGGGGGGATATGCTTGTTCTATATAAATATATCAGGGGGGTTAACGTTAGGGAGGGAGAGGAATTATTTAAGTTTAGTACTAATGTAGGCACGAGGACGAATGGGTATAAATTGGATATTAGGAAGTTTAGACTTGAAATTAGATGAAGGTTTCTAACCATTAGGGGAGTGAAGTTCTGGAACAGCCTTCCGAGGGAAGTAGTGGGGGCAAAAGACTTTTCTGGCTTTAAGACAAAGCTTGATAAGTATATGGAGGGGATGTTATGATAGGATCGTTAATTTGGGCAATTGATCTTGGATTACCACCAGATAGGTCTGCTCAATGGTCTGCGGGGAGATGTTGGATGGGATGGGAACTGAGTTACTGCAGAGAATTCCTTCTTGGGTGCTGGCTGGTGAGTCTTGCCCACATGCTCAGGGTTTAGCTGATCGCCATATTTGGGGTCGGGAAGGAATTTTCCTCCAGGGCGGATTGGCAGGGGCCCTGGAGGTTTTCGCCTTCCCCTGCAGCGTGGGGCATGGGTCGCTTGCTGGTGGATTCTCTGCAGCTTGAGGTCTTCAAACCAATTTTGAGGATTTCAATAACTCGGTCCTGGGTTAGGGGTTGTTATAAAATTGGATGGGTGGGTTCTGTGGCCTGCCTTGTGCAGGAGGTCAGACTAGATGATCATATTGGTCCCTTCTGACCTATGAGTCTATGAGTCTATGAGTTGTTGGTGAGGACAAAGTCACAAAATTCAGCCACCAGGTTAACCATGATATTATCAGAGATACTATTACTGATGGCTTGTAGTCCATCTTTGTGTGGAATGTTGGTGTAGAGGGCTTCTATATCAATAGTGGCCAGGATGGTGTTTCCTGGAAGATCACTGATGGATTGTAGTTTCCCTAGGAAGTCAGTGGTGTCTCGAAGATAGCTGGGAGTGCTGGTAGCATAGGGCCTGAGGAGAGAGTCCACAAAGCCAGACAATCCTGCTGTTAAGGTGCCAATGCTTGAGATGATGGGGCGTCCAGGATTTCCAGGTTTATAGATCTTGGGTAGCAAATAGAATACACCTGGTCAGGGTTCTAGGCATGTGTCTGTACAGATCTGTTCCTGTGCTTTCTCAGAGAGTTTCTTGAGCAGATGGTGTAGGGGTTTTTTTGTAGTGTCTTTTTGCGGATATAGACTAACACAGTTGCTACTCTGAAATACTACAAAGAAACAACTATCAGATCAGCCATACCATCACCGGTTTATTCACCTGCACATCCACCAATGTAATATATGCCATCATATGCCAGCAATGTCCCTCTGCTGTGTACATCGGCCAAACTGGACAGTAGCTATGGAAAAGGACAAATGGACACAAATCAGATATTAGGAATGGCAATATACAAAAACCTGTAGGAGAGCACTTCAACCTCCCTGGCCACACTATAGCAGACCTTAAGGTGGCCATCCTGCAGCAAAAAAACTTCAGGACCAGACTTCAAAGAGAAACTGCTGAGCTTCAATTCATCTGCAAATTTGACACCATCAGCTCAGGATTAAACAAAGACTGTGAATGGCTTGCCAATTACAAAACCAGTTTCTCCTCTCTTGGTTTTCACACCTCTACTGCTAGAACAGGGTCTCATCCTCCCTGATTGAACTACCTCATTATCTCTAGCTTGCCTGCATATATATATACCTGCCCCTGGAAATTTCCACTACATGCATCTGACGAAGTGGGTATTCACCCATGAAAACTCATGCTCCAAAACGTCTGTTAGTCTATAAGGTGCCACAGGATTCTTTGCTGCTTTTACAAAGAAACAGCAATAGAACATCATACACTCAAAAGCACTATATAGTTACAACAGCCCTTGTATTCCAAGACCTATTTAGAATCATAGAATCATAGAATATCAGGGTTGGGAGGGACCGCAGAAGTAATCTAGTCCAACTCTCTGCTCAAAGCAGGACCGATCCCCAACTAAATCATCCCACTCAAGGCTTTATCAAACCTGACCTTAAAAACCTCTAAGGAAGGAGATTCCACCACCTCCTTAGGTAACCCATTCCAGTGCTCTTAGGGAAAAAGTTTTCCTAATATCCAACCTAAAACTCCCCATTGCAACTTGAGACCATTACTCCTTGTTCTGTCAACTGCTACCTCTGAGAACAGTCTAGATCCATCCTCTTTGGAATCCCCTTTCAGGTAGTTGAAAGCAGCTATCAAATCCTCCCCCGCCGTTCTTCTCTTCTGCAGACTAACTAAGCCCAGTTCCCTCAGCCTCTCTTCATAAGTCATGTGCTCGAATCTCTTAATCATTTTTGTTTCCCTCCGCTGGACTCTTTCCAAATTTCCACATCCTTCTTGTAATGTGAGGCCCAAAACTGGACACAGTACTTCAGATGAGGCCTCGCCAATGCCGAATAGAGGGGAATGATCACGTCCCTCCATTGGCTTGCAATGTTCCTACTTATATAGCCCCAAATTCCGTTATCCTTCTTGGCAACAAGGGCACACTGTTGACTCATATCCAGCTCCTATCCCCTCTAAACCCTAGGTCCTTTTCTGCAGAACTCCTGCCTAGCCGCTCGGTCCCTAGTCTGTAACAGTGCATGGCATTCTTCTGTCCTAAGCGCAGGACTCTGCACTTGTCCTTATTGAACCTCATCAGATTTCTTTTGGCCCAATCCTCTAATTTGTCTAGGTCCCTCTGTATCCTATCCCTACCCTCCAGCATATCTACCACTCCTCCCAGTCTAGTGTCATCTGCAAACTTGCTGAGGGTGCAATCTAGGCCATCCTCCAGATCATTAATGAAGAAACAAAATCGGCCCCAGGACCGAAACTTGGGGCACTCTGCTTGATATTGGCTGCCAACTAGACATGAAGCCATTGATAACTACTCATTGAGCCCGATGATACAGCCAGTTTTCTATCCACCTTATAGTCATTCATCCAACCCATACTTCTTTAACTTGCTGGCAGAATACTGTGGGAGAGCTTCAAAACCTTTGCTAAAGTCAACAAATAACACACCCACCGCATTCCCCTCATCCACAGAGCCAGTTATTTCATCATAGAAGGCAATTAGGTGAGACAGGCATGAATTGCCCTGGGTGAATCCATGCTGACTGTTCCTGATCACTTTCCTCTCCTCGAAGTGCTTCAAAATTGATTCCTAGAGGACCTGCTCCATGATTTTTCCAGGGACTGAAGTGAGGCTTCAAACCCTGATATGCTATGATGGGGGAGATGTAACACATCTGCAACTGGAGAGTAGTTCCCTGGATCCTCCTTCTTCCCTTTTTTAAAGATGGGCACTACATTAGCCTTCTTCCAGTCATCTGGGACCTCCCTCGATCGCCATGAGTTTTCAAAGATAATGGTCAATGGCTCTGCAATCACATCAGCCAACTCTTTTAGCACTCTCAGATGCAGTGCATTCGGCCCCATGGATTTGTGCTCATCCAGCTTTTCTCCCCATACTGTGCCGCCCAGTGCAGTAGTTTGGGAGCTGACCTTGTTTGTGAAGACAGAGGCAAAAAAAGCACTGAGTACATTAGCTTTTTCCACATCTTCTGTCACTAGGTTGCCTCCCCCCTTTCAGTAAGGGGCCCACACTTTCCCTGACCTTCTTGTAGAAACCCTTCTTGTTACTCTTTACATCCCCTGCTAGATGCAACTCCAAGAGTCATTTGGCCTTCCTGATTTCACTCCTGCATTCCTAAGCAATATTTTTATACTCCTCCCCAGTCATTTGTCCAATCTTCCATTTCTTGTAAGCTTCTTTTTTGCGTTTAAGATCAGCAAGGATTTCACTGTTAAGCCAAGCTGGTTGCCTGCCATATTTGCTATTCTTTCTACACATTGGGATAGTTTCCTACTGCAACTTCAATAAGGATTCTTTAAAATACAGTCAGCTGTCCTGGACTCCTTTCCCCCTCATGTTATTCTCCCAGGGATCCTGCCCATAAATTCCTTGAGGGAGTCAAAGTCTGCTTTTCTGAAGTCCAGGGTCTGTATTCTGCTGCTCTCCTTTCTTCCCTGTGTCAGGATCCTGAACTTCACCATCTCATGGTCACTGCCTCTCAGGTTCCCATCCACTTTTGCTTCCCCTGCTAATTCTTCCCTGTTTGTGAGCAGCAGGTCAAGAAGAGCTCTGCCCTTAGTTGGTTTCTCCAGCACTTGCACCAGGAAACTGTCCCCTACACGTTCCAAAAACTTTCTGGATTGTCTGTGCATTGATGTATTGCTCTCCCAGCAGATATCGAGGTGATAGAAGTCTCCCATGAGAACCAGGGCTTGTGATCTAGTAACTTCTGTTAGTTGCCTGAAGAAAGCCTCATCCACCTCATCCCCTTAGTCTGGTGGTCTATATCAGACTCTCACCACGTCACCCTTGTTGCTCACTCTTCTAAACTTAATCAGAGACTCTCAGGTTTTTCTGCAGTTTCTGAGCAGTCATACTACTCTCTTACATACAGTGCAACTCCCCCACCTTTTGTGCCCTGCCTGTCATTCCTGAACAGTTTATATCCATCCATAACAGTACTCCAGTCATGTGAGTTATCCCACCAAGCCTTAGGTTTGGTTTATACTAAAAAATTAGGTTGACATAGCTATGGCATGCAGGGATGTGAAAAAAATCACACCCCTGTGCACTGTCGTTAAGCTGACCTTACATCCAGTGTAGATGCAGGTAGGCTGACAGAAGAATTCTTCCATCGACCTAGCTACCAACACTTCCATCGACCTAGCTACCAACACAAAGGTTTGCCTACATTGACAGAAAAAAAAATCTCTATAGGAAATGCATAGATGCAGCACTGTAGCTGTGCCACTGTAGCACCCATACTGTAGACATGTCCTTTGTCTTCAACACTATGTCACAAAGAACAGGGAAATTATCTTTTTTGTCACTGTCAAGCCATATGCTGGTATATTTCAGTCAATTATAATGCAGCATTATTTACTGAGTGCTTTGGAATTATATAGACTGACCATACACTTTAGAGCACCTGGACCTTTATAAAAAGGGGCAGGAGATTTAAGGGATGATCATGAAAGCTGTATCTTTTGTGACGGACTCAGGCCAGAAAGGTAGAAGAGGGTAGTGTATGGCAGGTATATCTGCCTCAGAATGAGCAGGTCCCTGTTCACCTGAGGACAATTTAACCAGTTGAGGCTGTTAGTTTAATGCTGGCACCTGATCTCAATTAACTGACAAAGGGTCAGTTAAGGCTGTTATACTAATGCAGAGAGCTGGAACCAATTAAGGTCCCACTTATACTGCTTTAAAAGCTCCCCTTGCTAGCTCTCTCGAGAGCAGCCCAGGTGAAAGGAGCTGGAGGACAGGAAGCATTGCTGAATCCTGAGGTAAGAGTGAAGCTTGGAAAAGGGGAGCACAGGGAAGTGGCCCAGGGAATCAAAGCAGCGTCAGTGGAGGAGGGAAGCTGCTAACAGCTGCAATCATTAGGGTCCCTGGGCTGGAACCCGGAGTAGAGGGCGGGCCCAGGTTCCCCCCTTCCTTCCTGCATGATCTACAGAGATTCTTTTGAGAGGGAAAACAGAATTTGATCCTGGCAGTGGACCAAAGAGTGCCTATGGAGCTCTAAGGAGCAACAGAGAATGTGGGTATTCCACCTTCCCACCTTCCATACCGGCCTGTGATGAAAATAGCTCAAAAAGCTGTAACCTTGCCACCATACTGGGAAAGAAAGGTCATATTGAGGGCCTTCATGAGCTTCTGAGGCCACTGAATCCGCCAGGAAGCACGGGACACACCAATACAGCTTTGTCACACTTTCCGCAAGACGCAATTGCAGGGACACTCAGTGCAAGTCAGAAGATGCATTTTACTTGCTTAGCTAAAAACTCAGCAATGGACATATGTCCATCCCCAAATTTAAATTTCTGTGACGCATTTTAGCAAAGCTAAGTCATTCCAAAGCACCATCCTTTTCTCTTAATAGCAGAGGTTCCCAATACAGTCATCCATATTCTTCCTGTTATAGTAACTAAAGGTGTTATTAAAGGGAGTAGATAATTGTGCATATTCTGAAGTCATCTGCTCTTCATTTCAAATACTCAAAAGATTAAGACTATGAATCTAACTGGCCTTTAAGAGCTGAAACAATTAACTGGGATACTGCCAAAACTAAAAGCTATTTCTAACTTAAAATGCCCCATTGGCAAATAAACTAGGTGGCACAACTACACCTGAACAGCATATTTAACACAGGCCTTCTGTTTAGATGATCAAAATAAATCTCATATGTAAATTAAACTACCTGGATATTCTTTACAATGAACCACATATAGAGGTCATGAAGATATTTGGGTTTTGCCTCATCTTTTATTGTATACTCATATGTCAGGCAGAAATCTAGATGATGAACATTTTACAGTCAAGATCATTACATTATGGCAGATCTCTCTTGAAAGCATACAATTGAAAGAGTTCCTGGGGATTAACCCTCAATTTCAACCTTAAAAAAAAATACTACCTATAAAAAAGCAGACTCTCAGAAGTTAGAGCCAGGAAAGACCTGCCAAGTCACATCCAGCCTGTTTCCCTGTGCCAGTGTAAGACTGTTCCCTTCAATAGAGTTTATTGTTCATTGCCCAGACTAATTATACAATATCTTAAGGGATAAAGCTCCCACAGATTTGTAGAAATATTAGGAAAATAGATCTTAAAAAAGAGAGATTTATCCTTTTAAAATTTTTCTTTATATTCTTTATACAACTGTGAAAAGGTCCCTTCAGATACACATAGTCTGTTATCATGCACCCTAATTGCCTAATAGTCATGACTGAACTGAATTTCCTCCAGTATGTCTGTCTTTCTGGTGTCCAGCTGTTCAAACCGAATAAAATGTTTTAGGTGGCATCTCATCGGAAGCGTGTAGAGAGGAATATAGCCTAAGTGATTTTATGCCTCTATATATGTATCCAAAAATAAATCGGTCACAATAGTCTTTTTCTTCTGCCCTGTCACCTTGTAAGTTGATACCTAATTAGCCAGGTAAAAAGCACAGTAGAAAAGAGGATTTTTATAACCTGCTGGGTCAGTTTACATTTTGAACTGTTCCTTATCAAGGACTTGCAGTATGTAATCCTCCTCTCTTTAGCAGACTTCTAATTTTCCACATTTCTATTGATTTCAAACTCCCGCAGAGAACTCTTTATATCTTTAGAGAATAATTGAATCTTTCCACATTTTATCAGGAACCTTTGATGGTACATTGATCACAATGAGCTATGGAATTGAAAATGCATCTTCTGCCCCTCTCCCACCTATTCATTAAATGAGATATCACAAGAGACATATTTGGAACTCCTTCTGAATTTCTGAGCACATGGGAATTAGGTTCATAGAGGAGTACAGCAGCTTCCTGTCTAGATGACCTATTTTCCACCTACTATTCTCATCATTCCTTTGCATTCCTGTTATAGCTAAACAATCTCTGATTTCCATTTCCCCACCCCTTACCCATTATATTCCCAGATCTCAAGGCCTCACATTTCACCACGACCCTGACTTTGTGAACCTGTTGTATTCTGCTTCAAAATAGTTATTCACATGTAAGTCAAGAATATATGATATCCTTACCAACCTATTTTTATACATATAAAATACTCTTTAACAGAACCACCACGATGTGTACATGCCTAAACTGAATAACCACATAACATTATTGCTATAACCATTGTCCTTCCTCACCTCAATCCCTACCTATTCTTTGGCACCATCTCTCATTGTATTACATAATAACAAAGACCTTGCCACCAAATACTTATAGTTTAAATTGTATGCTGTGTGTGCATCATCTAACACCATTCTGGGCATTACAAAAGTATCTTATATGATCAATATGTCTAATCTTATGTTCCACATATGTAGTACCATTCCATCCAAACTAGGTAGTAGATTGTGCCCTTCCCCTCATCATTGTTAATGAGCACCCAACTGATAACCAGGGATCCATGAATAATGTAATTCTATGGCGGCAAAATCTGTATTGAATCCATCACTTGCTGCAGAAATGCAATCTGCAATCTAAGCTTTAATTTAAGTAAAATGATGTTCCAAGCCCTTATTGTTGAAAAAAAATAAATTCAGACATCAAGCTAGTATAAACTGATGTTGTGATTTTTTTTGCAAAAAGCCTGAAAGAGCAGTTGAGATACGAATGTACAGTTGTTTCAATTGCAAGACCAAAACATAAAGATGACAATTTAGAATGTCAACATTGCCAACTATTTCATTGCCGATAATTCTAGAGAAACACCCAGCTAATGTGATTATCTTATAATTCCAAAGCACTTCCCATGACTTCCTGGGTATCAAAAACTCCAGTATGCCCCCTTTTGTCAGCCAAAACCCTTAGTTTCTGCTAACAAGGTCTGCAATACAATAAGCATTTTCAGAAGAAGATGGTACAACACAGTGAAAACTGAAAATTATGGGGAAGCATAAAATAAGTTGGATTAACTATTAAAATAAACCCCACAAAGAATGTTTTATTGACTATATTATTCACTTTCATATTCAGTTCATATAAAAAAACTGGAATTTTTGAAATAGCATTAAAGTAATAAAATACATCAATTCATTGGTACTGAAGAAACTCAGGGATTTTATGGCAGATTTTGGGGGCAGCTTGCAGTGGCATACCCAGGGCCTTCACAGTGATGTCAGAATTAAGTAGTAGAAGAAAATCTAAACTTTTCTGTACAGCAATTTAAGATTATATCCTTTTCTAGCTGAACACATGCAAGAAAAAAAAGATACTTTTTCCACTCTTTTGAATGAAGCCCTTAACTATCTTCATGGTTATTCAGCTTGTTTTATAAATGTCTTATGATGAAAATATCCTAATTATAATTGGTCATATATTATATTAATTTTCAATTTATAAACAGTTTATGAAGGGATATCAATTATTACAGATTGTGTAGAATGTAAATCAATAGATTGCTGGTAACTAGAGCTGTATGGGAATTAGAATTTCTGTACTGCAGGAAATTCTGTGACTTTGAAATTTGTTTTCATTCTGAATTGCAACAAAACCAAAGAATTTCAAAATTTCCCACAAAACAAGCAGTTAAAAATAATTTCAGATTAAAAAGTTCCATAAAAACAATTCAAATTTTAACTTTTTTATTCTAGATGATAATATAGAATATAAAATAAATTTATAGATGAGAAGGCCATTTGGAAATGAAAAATTGAAACATTTAGTTTCAATAAGGACAAAACTGAATGTTTTGAACCTATTAAAACACTTCGATTTGATATTTTTTCCAAAGAAATAATTAATCGAATTGACACATTTGTGAAGAAATTTTGATTTCAATAAATGACATATTTTCATGGAAAATCTTTGCAATGGAAATTTTTTTGACCAGCTCCACTAATAATTACGTGTACTAACTTCTACTGATGTGCTCATAACACATCACTTATATTTATAACATGATTATAATATATCTATATCTATATTGATATAGATATAGATAAATTATTTAATAACCCTTTATAGTGAAACTTTTAAAATAAAATTTACCAATTATTTTTAATTTATAATTAAAACTTTGTTCTTGGACAAACATAGAGGCACACTAAATAGTCCTAAATAGAGAGACAGACAGATGGCAAGTGTATATAACTATATATATTGGCTCTGTCCTGGAATATTCTTATGCATCTCTAAAACACGAGGTATCATCCTAAAAACTCAGTAGCACCCAATGCCTAGGACATCACTGCCAGGTAAACACAGCAGGGCAGTAAAGGTCAGCATCCTCTATTAAAGATTCGTACTGGTACAAAATATTCATTTAAGATACAAGCTGTATCTCTACTATTTAATTACAAAAATAGGGTTAATTGTAGCCATACAACCACAATCCTGTTCCCAGTGAACCAGATTCTGATACCCTACTCACAAGAACAATTACTCCATGAGTAGACCCACTGAAGTAATTGGCATTACCCCGGGGTAAACTGCAATTCAAAGTAAGGATACCTGATTCCTGCCCAACTAAGTCAATGGCACAACTTCCTCTCAATGGGAGCAGAACTTGACTCTCAGTGCTTTATTTTAATAAGGTGTTGAGCCCACTCAGCTAAAGTCAATGATGTTAGAAGATGCTCAGCAATTCATTGGATCAGTCCCTTTCAATCCAGTTCTGCTCCCATAGACATGAATGACAGAATTCCAATCAATTTCCATGGTTCATCTCAGGAACTTGATACTCATCTTTCAACCATTAGTACTAAGTTTGCAGATTTCTTTTGACAAGGTATGAATGTTTTCGTAGTAAGTGCTCTTGTGTTGTACAAAGGAAAATAAATTAGAATATTAATGTAAAGCAGGGGTTCCCAAACTTGGTTTGTGGCTTGTTCAGGGTAAACCCCTGGTGGGCCATGAGACGCTTTGCTTACCTGAGCATCCACAGGTACGGCTGCTTGCAGTTCCCAGTGGCTGCGGTTCGCCGTTCCCAGGCAATGGGAGCTGCAGGAAGAGGTGGCCTGGCCAGTGCCACTTCCCGCAGCTCCCATTGGCCGGGAACGGCGAGCTGTGGCCACTGGGAGCTGCAAGCGGCCGTACCTGTGGATGCTTAGGTAAGCAAAGCGGCCCGCCAGGAGCTTACCCAGAACAATCTGCAAACCAAGTTTCAGAACCCCTGATGTAAAGGAATGTAATGGAAATGTTTAATAAGTGTCAGTTGTGCACTGTACTATAAATATTTGCCTGCATGATTTACCGATTGCATTTAATATCTTGACATGCATGTGACAGCAATAAACCTCCAGAGCTGCAATTTTTAAAAGTAATTAGCTGCAAAAAGTTGCATATGGGCACCTAGTGGGATTCACTGATTCCCACTGAAGTCAACTTACTTTGGAAACAGATGCATTTTCAATCACTTGCTTTTCAATATACACTTTTCAGTTTTATAACACCTCCCATCTGAGGATCTCAAAGCACTTCACAAAAATTAATGAAGTAGATTTCACAACACTCCTGTGAGGAAGGTAAAACATAACCATTAAATTTTCTACATAAAGTTCAAGAGCCTTCTTTGCTAAAATAAGGCTTTTTTTAATCTGCCATGCTTGATGTCACAGAGCCCTATTCCCACTTCATATTTTGCAAGGCATGGTTAGATTTGCTTCCCATTCAATTTTATGACACAATTTATTGAATGCTACAGCCTATTTTGGATTTTTTTTAAATAGTTCCTAGCCCTGAAGAGGAAATCCATTTTTCTGATAAGAAATGTGTGATGACCCTGTCAGACAAATATCCTAATTCATCTGTCTATGTGAAGAAGCCCTTCCCTGTAGGCTCTTTCAGAATTCATGTATGGATTGCTCTGTATGTATCACCATCTGCAACAAAAATAGCTTTCACAATGCTTTACAAATAAGAAATATTTTGGAATTCAACAACTAGTGGGTGATAAATTAAAAATATTATTGCTATATTTCTCTTTTTCTCTTTTTCTCATGAATAGCCCACAGTATACTGTATGAAATAAGTTGCAATAGCTAATGCACGTTGCACCTCCTCCTCCCATCCCTCCATTTTGCACATGGTGCCAAAGTGCCCTTGTAAATCTAGCCAGAAAAAAATTGCTGCAACTACTTGGCAAATTCAAGTCAAATTCATGAATAGTTTTGACCAAAACTGCATTTTTTGGCAAATAAATTAATAGTCTAAAAAATTTTACTCAGCTCTATTAGCAACAGAAGTAACCTATTCATCTATTCTAAATATTGCTTACAAATGTACAATTAACCAAGCCAAAATGTGTGTATTTGTCTCAGACTACTAAAATCTCTTTCTCATTAAACTAAAAACTGGAATTAGGAATAGAAGGTGATATTAGCCAGGGAAGGGATTTTATTCTCATAACCACAAAACAGCCCCAAATATGGTAGTAGACTGAATAAAAAATAATTTTACATTTATATAGCATCTCACAGCACAAAATTTTGTGGAATGCCTCATAAATGCATATATATACAACCGATTAATGTTCTTGAAACTTTACAGAATCTTTTTTTTTTTAATTCACAGTAAGTCTGGCAATTTTACAGCCAAACCCAATTTTTCAAACTAAAAATGTATAGGGAGATTAAAGAAGGATTTTTATGAGAGATGGCTGAAGCCTTAATTATGGGGAAGCTACTGCCTCTATGTAATAATTGTTACTAAGTTTCTACAGGCTGTGTTGCATAAGCTCCTGAAACAATTTATAAAGTGTGAGCAAAACTGTAAATATCTTAAATAATGCATTACCTATTCATCTGAGACAGTGTTAATTTTTATTATATTGTACTATGTCTCGGTGCATTTCATTTCAGATATTAAATCCTCCATTTAACACAACACATAGAAGAGATGGTCAAACAACACCTTCCTAGAACAGTCTTTTTAAAGCATTATCATCGTAGAATATTCTATTTCACGTATAACTCTGATGAGAGTTTCTGAAATGCTTGGCCTTCCCCTGAATTAATACTTTAATGTTATAACAGTATGCAGACAGCAATTACTAAAATAAATTCTCTGAGTTTTTGTCACCCCACAAGCCTAAAGAGATATTAAAAGAAAATAAATGGTTCTTGTTTAATATTGCAAGTTAGACTCCAAAGGTTACTTTTGGAAGCAACTATGCCGGAAGCATATGCAGAAGTCCCCCTAACAAATAATCATATTTTGTGCTACCCATGTCTCCTCTCAAATATTTATCCCTAAAGTCTTCCAAAAATAAGCAAAGAGAATCAAGGCACTGCCTTCTTCCTGACAAAAATTACACAGATCCTGAGTCCCATTTACATCACTGGCCCCTTTACCTTTTACTGGCAGTATAAAGTGACATTACAATGAGCGTAAATGTAATTAATGTTGATCTAAAACAGAAGAGTTGATCTCTCTCTGTTCTGCAGTTACAGTAATCTCAGATGAAATAACTGATTTCCAAAATGCTGTATAAATTCCATAATAAGCTTCACATTTAAACAAGTTTCTGTCTGGCCTTTAATTTTTATGATGTACAGTAACCTTTTCCATTGGTAAATCTAAACTTTGACCTGTTCAAATACATTAAAAAGCTGTTCATATCAGGAAGACGTTCAAAGGATGAACATCTTCCTGACTGGAATACCTGCAAAGCTTCTTTTCTTCTCAATATGTAACAAGATTACGTTTCATCAGCATATACCATTAGCACAGCTTTGTTATACGTGATCTTGTTCCTTAGCAACAATCACAGAGGGAAAAAAAGCAATTTGATACTAGATCATACCAACCACAATATTATCTAAACCAGACTATTATGCCTGGGAACTTTCTTCATGTTATCGTTCCATCACCTTATTTTTATTGAAGCAATTGAGCTCAACAACTGAAGAGTGAGAGAGAAAAAGTGCAACTCCTCTCTGAAAGATTAAGCTGACAATTTAAAGCAATATGTATTAACTATTTAAAAGTCTTCGTGATTGGTGAGGTAGACCTGACCTCCTTGGTGCACCTCTGAATCACAGCCCTAGACCATGTATATACATATGAATAAACATGCCAATGGGACCTGGCTGTTAAATTGAGAGGGGCAAAAACTAAAATGGTTTTGCAAAAATAAAACTAGGGGTCATTCCAATTCAAGGATAGCATCTGAGGACTAGGGGACAGATCTTTAGGTATTTAGGTGTCCAGTGAAATCAGAGGAAATTAGGCACCTAGATGCTTTTGAACATTGCATTGGTTGCCTAAATACTGTTAAAAGTCTGGCCCTATATCCACAAAGGGGACTTGGGCATTGCACTGCCTAACTCCTAGATACGCTGTCACCCAGCACAATTCACACTCCTGAGTCAGGTGTAAAGGCTCCCCATGCATTGTATGGGAAGAGTTAGGTGCCCCACAAAAGGGATTCATAGAAGCTAGAAAGCTAAGCAGGAAGCCACCTAAGCTACCCAAGAGAAATTCAAATATAGTTAGGTGCCTAACGTCAAATTAGAGGGAGGCATCTCCCTTCAGGCAGTATTCACAGCTGTGAACCCCCTCTAGAGTTAGGCGTCTAAGCAAGGTCAGTCATTTCTTCGGAAAAACCTGAGTGAGCATGTGTGCATACACATGACCCCCTCACTTCATTATAACCAGCAGTGCAGTGCACAGTGCATCTACCTGAGATGTGGGAATGGCAGGTTCAAGTCACAGCTCCCGATAAATATTTATACTAAGTGGAACAGTATCAACAGAAGATACTGAGAAAGTCACACCGCAGAATATCCAATATCTCAGTGGTTAGGGCACTCTACAGGAGACTTGGCTTCAAGTCAATGCTCCAAATCAGTCAGGGGGGATTCAAACATGGTTCTTCTACATCACAAGTGAATGCTAACTGCTGGGCTACAGGTGATGCATGTCCCCACTAGAAGCACTTATATCAATCGTATTGTCAGTGTGGGAAATTGTGGAAGAGTTCCTGTAGGCCCGTAACAGTTGACGTAAGCAACACAGTGTTTACACTGACATTGTGTCAGCCTGGAGCAAGTAGTATACATATAAGAACCCGCAGAAGTTAATTGAGACACCAGCTGTTGAGTGCCTGAGCTGCGAACATCATCATTTTCCCTTATTTCATTATTAACTAAAAGAGTGCCACTCATAAAAATAGACTTTGAGGAAGCTCAAAAGACCCTTACGTTTTCACTGTGAAAAGCTTTCCTTATGGGGTAATATTTTCTCTCTAACAAAGACACTTTTTAGTAAGATGTTACTTCAAGGATCTGTTCTTCCCCTAAGTCCACACCTCAGACTGGGCCTTCCCAGTATTGTCATGCTAAAACCTAAGACATATAGATGTGCAACTACAACCCTCCAAATGCAAGGATGAAACAGTACTTTAGCTCTGCTTCAGTAGTATTGTAGCCAAAAGAAAAGTTCTGATAATCCACCTAAACCATCTATTTATATTATATATACACAGGAACAAAATCAAATAGTTAATGTTTTTTCTGATTGTTCCAGGTCAGAGTTGGACAGTTCAGAACACATGTTTTGGGGAAAATTTGGGACTGCAAACAGTGTGGAGTCATCTTATGAGTTATTAACCAAGGTTGGTGGAGACCAGTGGAAGTCTGTAGTATCGCAGGTAGGTTCCAAGATCCAAAGTATTGGACCAGGGCTGCCCAATACATAGATACTAGAATTCATGCTCATTGCTGACTATGGGCATCCCAGGCAGAGAGTCAGTACCAAGGCATTGAGAGGCACTCAGGATTACAGGGTAAGAGGTGAGACAACTCTTCACTGGTCTGGATTGTATCCCAGATTGCGCCAGCCCTTTATTGTGGTAAATGAAAAAGTTATGATTTCTTTTCGGAAACAGCCTAAAAAAATACCTTCCTACTATATTTCAGAAACAGTTCAGGAAAGCCATCTGGGAGCAAACAGAAGACAGCTTCATATGTAACAGAATGTAGGTTTTTATTTTTTTCTGTTTCGGACAGTCTTAAAATAATTTTTTAAAAAAGGATTCAGATCCATAATACTCAAATCCCAGATTTGTTCAACTTCAGAGATTTTTAGGGATTTTAATTTGTGTTGTCTATTCACTTGGAGCAATGGAGTGGGATCTAGCAGTACTGGGTGCTGTTACTGGGGTTCCTAAGCCATGGTGACAACTAGGCCCTAAGCTAGGCCACAGCCCTCACCTGGGCCTCTTCTCAGCGATGTCCGGGTGTTTCAATATATCAGTCCTCATCAGAGGCTCAGAAGATAGTTCACACTTCCTGGGGTTTGGGTAGTGTCCTCTTCCCTCAGAGGGCTTCCATAAAGCCATTGACCCCATCTAGGCTCATGGGCTAGTGTCAAAGAATAATCCCATCATAATTGGTTCCACAACAGGTCCTCCCTTCCTTCAGGAAAGGGTCACCAGACATCAATTCATTAAGGAGTCCTTACATTTAGCCAGCCCTTGCTCCAAAAACAAAGGACTGGAAATATGGCCTCCTCACTGGTCTTCTACCAACTCAACTGGGTTTCTTCCTTTTTAAGCTCCTCCATCCAATTCTGACATCTCCCACAGATATGGCATGGCAGGGCCACCTGAGCCTACATCATTTTGCTAACCTGTGTTACCCAGTGTGGGAATTGTATACCCCATCACACACCTCCCTCTTGGGAGGGTGTCTGCAGAACTGGGGCCAGCTGTCTGGTCTCCCTATTCCTTGAGGATAGGAGAAGAAATTAGCTTTTTGCTGAGTCTTTTCAGCTCTTTGCTGTACTTGGAAGATCTGTGGCTGTAGAGAGCAATAACAACACATAAACCGGGGATTTGTATTTTTTCATGGTACTTAACTACCTTAGGGAGGCATGATCAGTGACCAGTTTGAATAGATTTCCATGGAGGTAATATCAAGGGACATTGGGTGGATACAGAATGACAGATGGGGAAGCACAAGAAAACAGTGAGATTATATTGGTCAGCATGAAAGGCTGTGGTATCAGCCTACCAAGTGCCTAACTGATGGCTACATCTAAATTGCACTGACAAGTTTGTGCAAGGATATTACAGAGACAAGATGGGATCTTGCATTTACTCAGTAAGAGGATGTCGCTGATAAGTTCTGTCAAAAGATAATACCTTACCTCTAATCAATGTCAAGCCTTGTATAGACATGACAGTAAAGGAGAGGTTGCAGGCGGGACTTGAAGAAGGAAAATGATTGGCTTTGTGGAAGTTTACAGGCAGCTTCTTCCAAATGAATGGAGCAGCATGGGAAAAAGCTTGAAGGGGTTTGTTTGAAAATTTAACAAGTGGGTAATGAAGGCTGGCATCATGGACTGACTGGACCTCTCACCAGTGAACCAGAAATAAGTTGAGTGGGGATAGACCATGAAGAGCCTTGAAAGTCAGGCCTGGTCTACACTCCGCGTTTCTATTGATTTTAGCAGCGCTAAACCGATTTAACGCTGCACTCGTCCACACAATGAGGCCCTTTATATCGATATAAAGGGCTCTTTAAACCGATTTCTGTACTCCTCCCCGACGAGAGGAGTAGCGCTGAAATCAGTATTACCATATCGTATTAGGGTTAGTGTGGTCGCAAATCGACGGTATTGGCCTCCAGGTGGTATCCCACAGTGTACCACTGTGACCGCTCTGGAAAGCAATCTGAACTTGGATGCCCTGGCCAGGTAGACAGAAAAAGCCCCGCGAAGTTTTGAATTGCATTTCCTGTTCGCCCAGCGTGGAGCTCTGATCAGCACACGTGGCGATGCAGTCCCAAATCCAAAAAGAGCTCCAGCATGGATCGTACGGGAGATACTGGATGTAATCGCTGTATGGGGAGACAAATCTGTTCTATCAGAGCTCCGTTACAGAAGATGAAATGCCAAAGCATTTGAAAAAAATCTCCAGACTATGATACAGAGTCCACAGCACAGTGCTGCATGACAAGCGTAATGGAAAGCCAAAGAATCAAATGGACCCTCATGGAGGAAAGGAGGGGGGACTGAGGACTCCAGCTATCCCACAATTCCCGCAGTCTCCGAAAAGCATTTGCATTCTTGGCTGAGCTCCCAGTGCCTGTAGGGTCAAACACATTGTCCGGGGTGGTTCAGGGTATATCTCGTCAAAGAAAGAAAAGGGGAAAAAATCGTTTCTTGACTTTTTTCAATGTCACCGTATGCCTACTGCATGCTGCTGGTAGACACGGTGCTGGGGCAATGAACAGCAGCATCCTCTCCTCTCCCTTCCCCGGTGACAGACGATACAGTGCAGTAGGACTGGTAGCCATCCTCGTCATCAGCCCGTGAGTGCTACTGGCTGGCCTCAGGTGAGGTCGGCTGGGGACGCCTGGGTAAAAATAGGAATGACTCCCAGTTATTCCCGGCAGATGGTACAGAACGGCTGGTAACCGTCCTCATCATAGCAACTGGGGGCTGAACTCCATCAGCCCCCCCCTTTCATGTGTAAAGAAAAGATTCTGTACTGCCTGGACTATCATAGCAGCGGGATGCTGGGATCCTCTCCCCTTCACCGTTTAATGTCCTGCCTGGACTATCATAGCAGCTGGAGGCTGCCTCTCCCTCATTTTATCTCACTAAAAAGTCAGTGTTTCTTATTCCTGCATTCTTTATTACTTCATCACACAAATGGGGGGACCCTGCAATGGTAGCCTAGAAGGGTTGGGGGAGGAGGGAAGCAACGGGTGGGGTTGTTGCAGGGACACCCCCTAGAATGGCATGCAGCTCATAATTTCTGTGGGATCTGACACAGAGCGGCTGTGCTCTCTGGTTCTCTGATACACTGGTTTTCTAGTACACTTGCCCCATATTCTAGGCAGGACTGATTCTGTTTTTAGATACAACATAAAGGAGGGAATGACCCAGGGGGTCATTCCCATTTTTGTCTTTGTGCCCCTGGCTGACCTCAGCGAAGGTCAGCCAGGAGCACCCATGACAGCAGCAGATGGTACAGAACGACTGATAACAGTCAGCTCATTGCCAATTTACAATGGCACAGCAGATGGTACAGAATGACTGGCAACCATCTCTGCTACCTTGCAAAGGCAAATGAATGCTGCTGTGTAGCAATGCAGTACCGCCTCTGTCAGTGGCATCCAGTACACATACGGTGGCAGTGACAAACGGCAAAATGGGCTGCATGGTTGCCATGCTATGGCGTCTGCCAGGGCAATCCAGGGAAAAAGGGCACTAAATGATTGTCTGCCATTGCTTTCACGGAGGAAGGAATGAGTGACGACATTTACCCAGAATCACCCGCGACACTGTTTTTGCACCATCATGCATTGGGATCTCAACCCAGAATTCCAATGGGCAGGGGCAACTACGGGAACTATGGGATAGCTACAGGATAGGTACCCACAGTGCAATGCTCCAGAAATTGACACTAGCCTCGGTACATAGATGCACACCACCGAATTATTGTGCTTTGTGTGGCCGCGTGCACTCGACTTTATACAATCTGTTTTACAAAACCAGTTTATGTAAAATCGGAATAATCCTGTAGTGTAGACGTACCCTCAGTATAAGTAGCTTATGTTTGATGCAATGGAGAAAGGGGAATCAATGAAGTGACACAAAGAGGGGGCTGACATGGTCAAAGTGACAGTCAAGACAAAGGATCTTTGTAGTAGTATTTTGAATAAATGTCAGGGGCAAGATGGAATTTCTAAACAAATAAATTCAACTAGTGCAACTATTTTTTTATTAATGTCTATGTGCCACTATCAACTCTGAGCTAATATTTATGGATGCTTCCATCTATATGTCTATATTCTCAGTTGGTGTAAATCAACATAGTTCCATTGACTTCACAGAACTATGCCAGCTTACTCCAGGTAAGAAGCTCACCGATTAGTTAAAGCAGGTTATCTCCAATCAGCTTTAACCTGTTTAGTTCTGTTGAGTGTATTAAAGTCTATCACATGGAATAGAAAATCTATGACATCAGCTTTTTTCCTCTCAAAAGAACCCCGACTCTCTTAGGCTATAGAAAAGAAGTGTGAGATGCGAACAATGTTGCTAGAGGAGAACACTAGCGTTCAGTGAAAAATGTGAGATAACTAATGCACTGGGAAGTCCCATGTGAACTTAATCAAATGGCAGGTATGAGCGAAGACTCCATCCTTCTGTAAAGATGACACCGGAAATAACTGAAAACCTCAGTACATTGATTAGACCAGCCAGCTTCACTGAGGGCTCCAAGTACAAACAGCATTCTGCCATTTGAAAGTTAGTTAAAGGCTATGAACAAATTAAAACAGACTGATGTTCTCACTCAATTGCTTATTGCTTCTAATGTCTAAAATTTGTGTACAGAATACTTGTGTTTAACACTGTGTAGGTTTCTACACAGGGATTACAAAGAAGAGGTTTGTTTATTTATTTTATTATTGCTGCAATCTCTGTCCCCAAATTACTTGTTATAAATTTATAGAGCACAGCTGGTGTTCTGCATAAACCACAACGCAATTGTGTACACTACACTGAACAAGTACAGTATTTACAGTTCTCAAGAGCAGGTGGCACGGTGCTTGTTTTCAAATCCTTTTAAAACATCTGCAAGGTACAATGAAAAAAAAGTAGAGTCTACAACACATCAATTCAATCAGCAAATGCTGACTATTAGGAATTAATTTCCTTTCTGCTATGGCCTGACTAGATTATAATCATTTATCTTAACTGTCAGGTAAGGGAAAAAACAGATTAAATTAAAGTTATCCCAATGATTCAGATGTTTCAAGATTTCTTTTTAAGCAAAAAGCCTCATTGAAGGATAAATGAAAATGTTCTGCACTAGGCAGTAATGTCTAGTAATTGTAACTGGACAGGGAATAACATAATCCAACTCTCCAGTAGGAACAGGTGACACTACCCAGTTAGTACATGAAAAAATGAATAATGTGTTTAGTATCTAAAGAAATTAGTTGAAAAATGACTGCCTGAAAAAGCACCAAATGTTGTTTTATCCCCACTCAGAGCCACTGATATGGCATAAACCAGTGTCATGTGCATCTAGCATTTAATACTGAAGATTCCTAACCGAAGTCCCCATGTTTACTAAGGAGCAGGAGCAGCGCCAGGGTTTCTGACGCCCCAGGCGGATGGCCATTTCGCCGCCGCCCCCCCCCCCGCGGCCCCTGTGGACCTACCACAGTAATGCCGGCAGACAGTTCGCTGCTGGAAAGGCTCCGGTGGAGCTGCCGCAGTGATGTTGGCAGGCGGTCCGCTGGCCTAAAGGCTCCGGTGGACCGTCCGTTGGCATGACTGCGGTAAGTCCACCGGACCTGCATGCCGCCCCCCCTGGCAAAATAGCGCCCCCAAAAAATTCTGGTGCCCTAGGCCATTGCCTAGGTCACCTAAATGGTAGCGCCAGCCCTGCTAAGGAGGCTGTTTCATGGTTTATTTAATCAAAATAATAGAAAATTGGAGAAGCTAAAAACCACAGGAAACAATACAGTAGAATTCAGTATGGCATCAGTTTTTAAGAAGACTGAACTTCTGACCAGCCAGATGAACATCAATCATGTGTGGTTTTGGATAGGTAGAGGGAAGAATCTTTGTAACTGGTTAATGCTGGGAAAAGCAAATTGCTTGGTAATTGTATCAGTATTTAAAAGCAGATGCAAGGGGAAAAACAGTAATTAACATAGAAATAGGGTTCAGAGTGGGACAATCTTAACTATAGTGATGAATTTCTCTTTTTACTGGATATTTGTTCTAACATACCTTAATGCTGGCAACTGGCACGCAGCACACCAAAAGGTGTAGGAGTTTTTGTTCTTTTGTTTTGTTTTAAGGGGCAGGATGAGGGTCTTTTTTTTTTTAAACATTAATAGATTCTAAGGCCAGGAGGGATCCTTATGGAAAATGGGATTTATATTTTACTTGATAGGCAAGGTTTTCATAGGGTTCACCAAGAAGGTATATTGTTAAGAAGAGTGAAATCTGATGGTAGGAAAATGGTTGCACTGCATAACACAGACTAGCATAAAGCTATGGCAAAAGGGAAAAGAAGACACTTATTATTGATAAAGCACATAAGTGATTAATATATTCCTAGATTTTAAGGCCAAAAGGGGCCATTAGATCAGCTAGTCTGACCTCCTATGTAACACAGGACAAAAAATTTTAACCAGTTACCCCTGTATTGAGCCCAATAGCTTGTGTTTGACTAATGCCTAACTTATGTTGAATTAAAAGCATATTTTCCAGAAAGACATCCAGTCTTGATTTGCAGACATCAAGGGACTGAAAATCCATCTCTTCCCCTGGTACTTTGCTCTGATGTTTAATCACACTAATTATTTAAAAAAAAATTGACGTAAGTGTATTGAGTCCTGTAAAAACCATGGATGATTTCTGCCCTGAGAACCATATAGTTTTGTTGGAGATGGTTTCTAGAGTGGCATAAGAAGATACCAATGATCTGTTTCTATGGTATACACCAGAGGTCGGCAACCTCTGGCACGCGCCGCTTCCCGCCGACCCATTGGCCTGGAGTGGCAAACCGCGGCCAGTGGGAACCGCGATCGGCCGAACCTGCAAACACGGCAGATAAACAAACTGGCCCAGCCTGCCAAGGTGCTTACCCTGGCAAGCCGCGTGCCAGACGTTGCTTACCCCTGGTATACACTACTTATCCTCTAACATATCCGTATAGAACCCCAATTGCCACATACAACAAACATTGCTAATAATCCTTCCTTGAAGCATCAAATATTTGGTTAATGACAGAAGTCTTATTGTTCCTCTTAAAGCACGTTGATTTTTGATTCTCAGAAATGTGTTCCTTAACCTTAGCAAAACTGGACTGTGTATTTATTTCATTCTGTGGCTATCACAATTATTTATTATTTTTAAAAGTTACAACTTTAAAGGTTGCGTGCGGAATGCCCTGGAGAGGTTAAGCAAGATGTTTCAGCAGTTTTTAAAGCTTGCTGACTTCTGGTGGTGTACTTTGGGTCTAAAGTGCAGAAACTCAGTCATCACTAGCTCCCACTTGATGTGAAGCACTATCATTGCAATTTTACATCCATTGTTGAAAAAGACTGTAGCCTGCCTAGAGGAGATTGACTCCCATCTAACCCCAACATCTAATATTTGATTTTAAAAATGTAGTATTGATTTATATCTTAATCTCTATAAAATATATTAATGGGGGGAAGGTAACCTTCTTTTTCTTCCTTTCCTCTACACATACACATTCTTGCAGCTTCTGGTTTTGAGCAATAAATCAGTCTTCAGCTTTTGTGAATCAGAATTTACTATTTTAAAGCAACATGAAGAATCAGTAAGTTTTAAACTTCTCTCTGGGTGTCTGCTAGAGAATGTTTCTGAAAAATGCTGAGACCAATAGTACAAAATAAGTCCTTGCTTATCTGGAAGAAAATGCAGAATGCATTTCTTTTTGCATGCTGATCTGTCATTCTATTTCAGAAAGGCAATACTATGGATGGTAGAGCACTTTCTCAATTCTCAGCGTTGATTATGTCGGTAATGTAAATTGGGAAAGCAAGATTTACCTGCATAATTTATTATCTGTGTCCTGCATACAGTACATTGATGCCATCTACAGACATGAGTAAATGCACTTCAGAATGCAGCTTTCAAACTATGAATCTTCCTTACTGGATCTTAATTAATATTTTTATTTCAGTGTTTGTAACTAGCATAGTAACAGTGTGGGCCTGATCCAGCTCCTTTGTAGCTGAGTGAAAAGCCCCTCATTCTCGTGGATTTCAGTGGGTATTGGCTGAGGACTTGGGCTAGGTTTATCAACTCTATATCAATTTGCAAAGATTTCAATTTTTTCCTAGGTCAATTTACTCAAAATCGAGCAAGCTACAGAACTTGTTAGAAATCTTCATATCACTTTTAAAACCCTAGAATTTGCTCAGCTTTACTTGTGATTCCTGTGGACTCCATGACCATCACTTTCAAACTAAAACATAAATGATTAGTCTGCCACAATGGGGAGAAAGGGGCAATTAGAAGGGAGCAAGGGAGAGAAAGAAATGCCATATGCTCTAGCTTTTACTATTTCTGATTTTTTGCTATGTCTGCAGTAGTAATATTGACAAGCACACAGGCAAACTAGAAAGTACCTGTTTTAATTCAGCTGCACAAGTGGGAAAGCAAAAAGATCTCTGAAGTGCATATGAAGCAGTTAGTTCAGCGTGGGTTTAGAGAGAACTCTACACAAGCCTTTGGCTAAGTAAAGAACAACTAAGGCTGCGAATCTTTCACAGATGTCACGGAAGTCACAGATTCCGTGACTTTCTGTGACCTCTGTGACTTCTGCAGCAGCTGGTGTGACTGTTCCCAGGGCCATCCAAGCAACTGGGGCCACTGCTCGGGCAGTCTTAGACAGCTGGCCCTGGGTGCTGTCCCAGAGCAGCCGTCTGGGAGCAACAATGACTGGGCCCCAAGTGTCTCCCCCCGGCTCAGGCTATGGTGGGAAGGAATCCAGAGAAGTGATGGCAAGGTGTCTGGAAAAACAGACCTTGGCAGTTCATCCTGGACTTGAACCTAGTATAAAGGGTGGTCCTGTGTTCCCCTACCAAACACTGGGAAGATGGTGTGAAGCTGCTGATATAAGGAGGATAAGGACAATCCAGAGCCTGAAGAGACGGCTGTAAGGACCACTGGGTCAAGAGTTGAGGCTGAAGACCTATTGTAAAGATATTGTTGGTCTTTCTGTTTTCCCTAGAAGTGTTGGACTTAAACATGACCTTGCTGGAAGGCAAAGTCATGGGAACAGGTGGACCACCACAGGGCTGGAGCCCCAATTGGCAGGGGATGCTAATTTGAATGCCAGTGAAAATGAGGTAGGACCAGAGGCTAAAATAGTGAAAAAAACAAGTTAAAAATTACTTAAGCTAGATGTCTTCATGTCACTAGGGCCTGATGAAATACATCATAGAATACTCAAGGAGCTGACTGAGAAGATCTAAGCCATTAGCAATTATCTCTGAAAACTCGTGAAAGATGGGAGAGATTCCAGGAGACTGGAAAAGGGCAAATATAGTTCCAATCTATAAAAAGAGAATAAGGACAACCAGGGGAATTACAGACCCATCAGTATAACTTCAGTAGTTGGAAAGAGAATGGAGCAAATAATTAAATGATCATTTTGCAAACACGTAGAAGATAATACGGTGATAAGTAACAGTCAGCAGGGAGGGATAGCTCAGTGGTTTGAACATTGGCCTGCTAAACCCAGGGTTGTAAGTTCAATTGCTGAGGGGGCCATTTAGGGATCTGGGGCAAAAATCTGTCTGGGGATTGGTCCTGCTTTGAGCAGGGGGTTAGACTAGATGATCTCCTTAAGTCCCTTTCAACCCTGATATTCTATGATTTGTCAAGAACAAATTGTGTCAAATCAACCTAATAGCTTTCTTTGACAGGGTAATAAGCCTTGTGACTAGGGGGAAGCAGTTGACACTTGTTTTTAGTAAGGTCTTGCATGACCTTCTCATAAACAAACTAAGCATATACAACCTAGATGGAGCCACTGTAAGTTATAAGTGGTTCATTCTCAAGTTGGAAGGGCATATTGAGTGGGGTACTGCAGGGATCAGCTCCAAGTCCAGGGCTGTTCAATATCTTTTTCAGTGATTTAGATAATGGCATAGAGAGTACACTTATAAAGTTTGCAGATGATACCAAGCTGAGAAGGTTTGCAAGTGTTTTGGAGGATAGGATTAAAATTCAAAATTATCTGGACAAACTGGAGAAATGGTCTGACGTAAACAGGATGAAAATCAATAATGCAGAGTATTCCACTTAGGAAGGAACAATCAGCTGTACACATAGAAAATGGAAAATAGCTGTGTAGGAAGGAGTACTGTAGAAAGGGATTTGGGGGTCACAATGGATCACAAGCTAAATATGAGTCAACAGTGCAATACTACTGCAAAAAAAAAAAAAAGCAAACATCATTCTCCGATGTATTAGCAGGAGTGTTGTAAGCATGACACGAGAAATAATTCTTCCACTCTACTCCGCACTAATTCGACCTCAGCTGGAGTATTGTGTCCAGTTCTGAGTACCACATTTCACGAAAGATGTGGAAGAATTGGAGACAGTCCAGAGAAGAGTAACAAAAATTATTAATGTTCCAGAAACACATGACCTATGAGGGAAGGCTGAAAAAAATGGCTTTAAGTCTGGTGAAGAGAAGACTGTGAGGGTACATGTTAACAGTTTTCAAGTACATAAAAGATTGTTACAAGGAGGAAGGAGAAAATTGTTCTCCTTAACCTCTGAGGATAGGACAAGAAGCAATGGGCTTAAATTGCAGCAGGGATAGTTTAGATTAAATATTAGGAAAAACTTCCTGTCAGGGCAGTTAAGCACTGGAATAAATTGCCTAGGGAGGTTGTGGAATCTCCATCATTGGACTTTTTAAAGAGGTTAGACAAACAACTGTCAGGGATGGTCTAGATCAGGGGTTGAGAACCTTTGGCATGCAGCTCACCAGGGTAAGCACCCTGGCGGGCTAGGCCACTTTGTTTACCTGCCGCATCGGCAGGTTCGGCAGGCTGTGGTTCTCCATCCCAGGCCAAGCGGGCTGTGGGAAGCTGCACAGGCTGAGGGATGTGCTGGCCTCGGCTTCCCACCACCCCAATTGGCCTGGAGCGATGAACTGCAGCCAGCGGGAGCCGTGATCAGCCGAACCTGCGGACATGGTAGGTAAACAAACTGGCCCGGCCCGCCAGGGTGAGCCTCGTGCCAGAGGTTGCCGACCCCTGGTCTAGATAATACTTAGTCCTGCCTTGGGTACAGAGGACTGGACTAGAAGACCTCTCGAGGTTCCTTCCAGTCCTATAATTTTATGATTGATTAAAGATATAGAAAAGAATGAAATAACAGTTACAACATTTGAAATATAAAGTGCTACCTAAAGCTTTTATTTTAATAATATCCCTCATTTCATTTCCATTTAGCTGAAGAGTCTTTAGAAGAGGAAAAAAAAAACTCTCTTGTTTGACAGCTTTAGATTTGTTTGTTTATTTTTTTAAGCTAGTAGTAACATTATTTTTGGGGAAAAAAGAAGGTGGTAGTTAAGCTGGGCTGGATCTGTTAGTGTTGCTGTTTCTACTGATGACTGATCCTGCTTCCTTTAAAACAAACAAGATGAACCCATGCAAAAAGGGGAGAGAAGAAAATGCTTCTGCTTGTTTGGGGTGGGAGTTCTATGGCTTGTGTTATCAAGAGATCAGACTAGATGATCACAATGGTCCCTTATGGCTTTGGAAAATATTAAGCTGTCTCTGGTGTTGACTCTCACTTAGAACCTCACTGCTGGACAAACACATGCATAGCACACCATCTTAGCCATTTTGAGACCTGGCAAACTTGTACCAGCATCAAGCTGTTTCGGGCACTGATTTTAGCTTCTTCTTTTTGGTTACAGCTTACATCACTGTTGTAAAATACAGAGTTTTGGCTGGCTAAACCAGACTTTTATTAGACAGAAGGAAAAAGGAGAGTGATAGAAAAGAGAAAAATAGGGTGGGGTAGAAAAAGAACACACAGGGTGTGTGGAGGGGAGGGTATGATTTAGTCGGAGCTGGTGTCATTTGGGTCACTGTCTCTCTCTGATCTGGTCTGGTCAGAACTTCTGTCAGGATTAGAATGAAGATGGTCCGGGGTCACAGGAGATTGTGGAGGTAGCACCTATGCCAGTGAAGCTCACTCCTTCCCTTCTCTTGTCTTTTAGTCAGCCAGCACTGTGGTAGCCATCTTCCCCTCCCTCCCAAACATTTCTTTTTGAGGGCCCCAAAAGAGAGTGAGGAATGGAATAGCCCATCCCCATATTTTTTCCACCTGATTTCTGAAAAACCAATTTTCATTTACCAATATTTTGTTCCACACTTTTTGTGTTGATCAGGCATATTTTAACATAGTCCTTGAATTATTAGTAGGTCTTTTTGTTTGGTCTAATTCAGTCTCTGTCTTTCTTTTGTATCTTTTCCCACCAGCATTTATTATTATAGGTTATTGTGACATTTTATTAATTTTTCCTTAACTTTTTACAGTTGAACTTACCATTAGGGTATATTTATAGACCCAATTATTAGAACAGACCCCACTGCCCCTGAATAAGAAGGTTCCTGGAGCAGGAGTTGCACTTACAGCTTGGGTATGGAGGACTGGGTGTGCAAAGGGTAAATATATATAGGGGCCAACTGAGTCTCCTACAATCGGAACCACAGGGGTGGGATGGAGGTTCATGTCCCAAAAGGCAGTCCCTGAATACACTGTGCCTTTTAAAGTATAGTACCTCAAAAGCCTACTGAGGACAAGTACGGGGGCCTAATCTTCTTCAATAGGTGTAGGGAACGTTCTCTGTAGGATAGCCATGTTAGGGCACAGACAGTTACTGGGCATGCCCCTGAACTGCAACAGTCTCTCTTTTGGTGTTGCTTACACTGCTATTCCACTCCTGTCCTGTTCTTCTCCCCAGTGCGGTGATCCAGATGATGACTGATCCTTGTACCTGTGAGCTGCTGGAAAGGAGGGGCTCACTGCAGCCTCTCCCACTTTAGTTCACCTATGCCAGAGGTGACCAACCTGAGCCTGAGAAGGAGCCAGAATTTACCAATGTATATTGCCAAAGAGCCACAGTAATACATCAGCAGTTCCCCCACCCCACTCTCACTGCCTCTCGCCCACCAGCAGCCCTGATGATCAGCACCTCCCCCTCACCCCCCGCACCTCCCAATCATAGCATGCAGGAGGCTCTGGGCGGGGAGGAGCGAGGGCACGGCAGGTTCTGGGGAAGGAGTAGGAAGGGATGGAGTGGGGGCAGGGCCTGTGGCAGAGCCAGGGGGTTGAGCAGTGAGCACCCCCTGGCACACTGGAATGTTGGCATCTGTAGCTCCAGCCTTGGAGTCGGTGCCTATACAAGAGGAGCCACATGTGATTCCAGGGCCACAGGTTGGCCACCCCTGACCTATGCAGTCGAAGACAATATTTAGGCTCTAACAGTTAAATATCACTATTCTCAAATGTTTCATACCTGAATATTATGAAGAAATTTGGTCATTTCTTAGAATCCTATTTATAATGTACACTTCAGCCAGAGGACATATGGATAATTTCTCCTGCCTGCTCAGCTAAGAAATATGGCAAACTCTCCAGGTTTGGACAATTTTGAGGGAAACTCTTTCTGGACTCTGTGTATGTGACTAATATTTGTATGAAATATGAAGGGTATTAGCCTGAGCAGACATTACACTGAAAGAAAATGTGAACACAGCTGTCAACCATTAGACTGCAGAGAAACAAGCAAATAAGCCAGAAATCGTTCCATGATCTAGCCCACAAGATAAATTAAAAGCAAGTAGGATGTTTTCACTGAGGTAAACAAAGTCACTCAGATGATGTATGTTTGTATAAAAATTCAGTATGTCACAAATGTCAGCTGATTGGACACATTAACTGGACAAACAGAAAGAAAAAAAATCACAGAAAATAAACCAGCTAGACAGGAGAAATCTAAAGTTTATGAAAAAGCAAACAAAAGGATTCTATATTTAGACAAGAGAGATAAGAAATTGCAGAGGAAAGGGATTCAGAACAGAGCACTGGATTGTCCATTTGCACCACAAGGACTGTAAAATCAAAAAGAACATCCAGAAATTGACTGAAGTTGAAACAGAAAATCAACCTTTGGTTATGGACACAAATACAATAGCCTTCTTGCTACCTATGTGATTATATAGGAGAAGGTTTAAGTAACTATATCTTCCAGACCCAGATTTCAAGTTTAAATTTTCTATGATTCTATCATTTCAGGATATGGTAAAGTAATAATTACTTTTTATAAAGTGGAGTACCTCATGTATAATATGATTTTTCAGGCAAAGACATTTCTCAAGATGCTGCACAGCCAAATTCCCAACCTCCCTCTATCCAATTGAGTGAACCCTACTTAAGCATGTACTTAATTTTGCATATGTGAGTAATCCCTCCCCTAGTCAGCAACGAATTTAGGGCCAGATTTTCAAATGTATTTAGGCACCTAAAGATGAAGAAAGGCCCCAGTGGGATTTTCAAAAGCGCCTGTTCAGGCTAAGTGCCTACGTTCCACTGCTTTCAATTGACTGAATGGGAATAGTGCCTATCTTCATTCTGAGCTGCCTAAATATCTTTGGAAATCTGTCCCTTCAGCATCTGCTTAAGTTTAATTGAAGTGAAGGTGGACACTGCAATATTATTCTGAGTATTTAGACTATGGATGTAGATATGTGAATGAACTGTCCTAAAAAGGCAACATTTAGGATGTCAAAAATGATTATAATACAATTCACCTCTGTCAAGGTTCCTTCCCCACTCTGAACTTTAGGGTACAGATGTGGGGGACCTGCATGAGAAGTTCTAAGCTTAACTACCAGCTTAGATCTGGTCTTGCACCACCATCCAGATTTCTCAGTGTCTGGAACACCCTCTTCTCCCCAAAACCTTCCCCTCCCTGGGTAGCCTTGAGAGACTTCCTTACCAAGTCCCTGGTGAACACCAATCCAACCCGTTGGATCTTAACACAAAGAGAATTTAACCATACCCCTTCCTTTCCCCCACCAATTCCTGCTGAGTCCAGATCCAATCCCCTTGAATCTAAAAACAAGGAAAAAATGAATCAGGTATTAAAAAAACAGGCTTTTAATTAAAGAAAAGAAAGGTAAAAGAAAACCTTCTGGGAGAGATTAGCATACCAGCTACTCTCACAGACAACAGATTCAAAACACAGAGGATGTTCTCCTGGGCAAAACTCTTAATACATACAAGAATACCCAAATCTGATAATTCCCTTAATTGCACAAGACAGGTTACAAAGAAATAAACATAAACCTATTTATTTCTTTCTAAAACTTACTACTCTGATAAGAGGCTGGTTCCTTGATCTTTTTCACTCTGGCTGAAACTGAAACTGACTAAAAAAAGGAAACTTCCCTCCTTCTTTTTGAAACATCTTTTTCCCCCATTAGTTCCTCTGGTCAGGTGTCAGCTAGGTTAGATGAACTTCTTAATCCTTTATAGGTAAAAGAGGCATTAACCCTTAACTATCTGTTTATGACAACCTCAGATATTCCAGCTCAGTTAATGTCAGAAAGCTTTGCTGGACAAAATCCAGACATTGTCCCTCAATATTTCTTTCTGTGAATTATTTAAAAAGAACATTGTCAAAAATTTCAAACAGAAATTTAATTTGCCTTAAAACTGATATAACAAGATGGAACTAAAAATGATTTGGTCGTTAAGGCACCAGCCCAGAAGTCAAGAGGCCTGCATTTAATTCACAATTCTGCTTCAGGCTCTCTGTTTGATTTCGGGCAAAACACTTCATATCTCTGTCAGTTCTGCATTTGTAAAATAGAGATAACACCTCCCATCCTCTCAGTAGGGTATTGTGAGGACAAATTAATTTGTGGACATAAGGAGCTCAGATCTCACAAGTAAAGGTGCCATATAAAACCCTAGGCAGGTACACGTGCTCCTCATTTTAAGTAATGAGCTTAGTTTTAAACCTAAAGCAATATTAAAGTGATATTTTAAAAAATTGCTGGTCCTTAAGTACTTCTCCAGGTACAGCAGTGAACCTAAAAGGACTTCCTATTTCCTGTGCTGACATCACTGAAGTTGCTGGATCACACACAAGGTACTGTAGCATGCCATCTTCCAATGAACTTGGAAGAGGTTATTTTTCAATCATTTGTTCTAATGCAGAAAAAAAAGACAACTACATCATCCCTTTTCTTGAGGTGACGGCGGGAATTGAGACAGACAAAAGAGAAACAGACAGCTTTGGAGGGGCAGGAGGTATAGCATCCAAAACATATGGATCCCAAGCGTTAGCAGAGAATTCAGTTCCTAATCCCAGTTCCTGCCTATCTGAGAAGAGCTGCATGTGGAGCCTGCCCTACTCCAGAAACGATTCTTCCTGGCAGCACAGCTAAGCGATTATCACAATAAATAAATAAATCCCCATTAACTTCTGGATGGAAAAAAAAAACCTAAGACTTTGATTCAACAGTGTTTGTTTATTATTTTAAGGTAACACCCAGTGACCCTGGTCAAGGATTAGAGCCAAATTGTGCTAAACACAATTCAGACAAATAACACAGATGATCCAGGCCCCGAGTTTAGCATGTAGGTGTCTGACAGAACACAGCAGGTGAGTGACTGGGAAGATGAGGTAACAGAACCAACAGAATTTCCCTTTGCATCCCTCTTTTATTAGGTGTCTGAACATTCCTACAAGCAAGGTTTTGTTCACACAAACATTAAGGGAATCTCTTACTCAGGCAGATATACTAGTTCATGAATGAATATGCACAACAGCAGAGGAACATATAAAAGTTTTTGCTTAGTCATTCGATGCAGAAGCAATACTATATGATTTTGACCAAACCACACAGTTCAAATAATGAATATCAAGTAGTTACTTGTCAACAAAAAAACCAAAAACAAAACATAAGTCCTACAGCAGGCCATAGGCTAAGATTTCTTTTCATGGATGTGATTCATTTGATGTCTTCTACAGGCTCAAATACATGCTATATTAGTTTGGCATTATTCCCTGCTCTCGTACATTCAACCCTATTTTATTGTACTTTCTGCTTATTTGATCCACACAATACATTGTCTGGGATGAAAGGTTCCAGATATTTTAATTTCTATTCCATTAAACAAAAACAACACAAGAACAAAAGGAAATCAGAGGGCAGGAACAATGAATGTAAGCTATACAGAAAAAGAGACTTATCAGGAAGGAAACCATAAGTCAGTTCAATAAGGGTCTTTGATTTGTCTCTTAGTTTCCGGGTGGAGTTTTAGGTGTTAGTTTTGATACGTGAAATCCCAAATAGCCTGGAACCAGCCAGAGAGAGTGCTCTCTACCCCATTCATACTGCTGGGAGGTATTGCTAACACAGAGAAGGACCGGGATATCATACAGGAAGATCTGGATGACCTTGTAAACTGGAGTAATAGTAACAGGATGAAATTTAATAGTGAAAAGTGTAAGGTCATGCATTTAGGGATTAATAACAAGAATTTTAGTTATAAACTGGGGACATATCAATTGGAAGTAACAGAGGAGGAGAAGGACCTCAGAGTATTGGTTGATCACAGGATGACTATGAGCCGCCAATGTGATATGGCCGTTTAAAAAGCTAATATGGTTTTAGGATGCATCAGGCAAAGTATTTTCAGCAAAGAGAAGGAGACGTTAGTACTATTATACAAGGCACTGGTGAGACCTAATGTGGAATACTGTGTGCAGTTCTGGTCTCCCATGTTTAAGAAGGATGAATTCAAACTGGAACAGGTACAGAGAAGGGCTACTAGGATGATCCGAGGAATGGAAAACCTGTCTTATGAAATGAGAGTCAAAGAGCTTGGCTTGTTTAGCCTAACCAAAAGAAGGTTGAGGGGAGATATGATTGCTCTTTATAAATGTATCAGAGGGATAAATATTAGGGAGAGAGACGAATTATTTAAGCTTAGTACCAATGTGGACACAAGAACAAATGGATATAAATTGGACACTAGGAAGTTTAGAATTGAAATTAGATGAAGGTTTCTAACCATTAGAGGAGTGAAGTTCTGGAACAGCCTTCCAAGGGGAGTAGTGGGGGCAAAAGACATATCTGGCTTTAAGACTAAGCTTGATAAGTTTATGGAAGGGATGGTATGATGGGATAGCCTAATTTTGGCAATTGATCTTTGATTATCAGCAGGTAAGTATGCCCAGTGGTCTGTGATGGGATGTTAGATGGGGTGGGATCTGAGTTACTACAGAGAATTCTTTCCTGAGTGCTGGCTGGTGAGTCTTTCCCACATGCTCAGGGTTTAATTGATCACCATATTTGGGGTCAGGAAGGAACTTTCCTCTGGGACAGGCATTCCTCTGCAGTATGGGGCATGGGTCACTTGCTAGAGGATTCTCTGTAGCCTGAGGTCTTCAAACCACAATTTGAGGACTTCAATAACTCAGACATAGGTTTGAGGTTTGTCCCAGGAGTGGGTGAGTGAGATTCTGTGGCCTGCATTGTGCAGGAGGTCAGACTAGATGATCATAGTGGTCCCTTCTGACCTTAAAGTCTATGAGTCTATGAGTATATAAAGTCACAACCATGGGACTGTGTGATGAGCTTGCACCAGCCCTGTGGTGTGGCGATTGCCCTGTGGAAGCTGGCTACTCCAGACTGCTATCGATCATTCGCTAACCAGTTTGGAGTGACCATTGGACTCGTGTTGATGGAAGTGTGCAGGGTCATTAATCTCATACTGCTCCGAAAGACCATGACTCTGGGCAATGTGTGTGACATTGTGGATGGCTTTGCACAAATGGACTTCCCCTAACTGTGGAGGGGCAATAGATGGCACGCACATTCAAATTCTGGCACCAGACCACCTAGCCACGAGTACATTAATCACAAGGGGTATTTCTCAATGGTTCTCCAGGCACTTATGGATCACCATGGACGTTTCACTGACATTAATGCAGGCTGGTCCAGAAAGGTGCATGATGCATGCATCTTTCGGAACACTGGCCTATTCAAGAAGCTGCAAGCAAGGACTTTCTTCCCGAACCAGAAGATCACTGTAGGGGAAGTTGAAATGCCCATTGTGATCCTGGGAGACCTCACCTACCCCACAAAGCCGTGGCTTACAAAGCCGTACATGGGGCAACTTGACAGCAGCAAGGAGTGGCTCAACAACAGGCTGAGCAAGTGCAGAATGACTGTTGAGTGTGCATTTGGCCATTTAAAAGCCTGCTGGTGATACCTGTATGGGAAGCTGGACATGGCCGATGACAATATTCCTATGCTTATAGCTGCATGCTGTACACTCCATAATATTTGTGAAGGGAAGTGTGAAAGCTTCACTCAGGGCTGGACTGCAGAGGCTCAGTGCCTGAAGGCTGAGTTTGAACAGTGACCAGGGCTATTAGAGGGGCTCAGCACGGGGCCATAAGGCTCAGGGATGCCTTGAGGCAGCAATTTGAGGCTGAAAGCCACTAATATTTGTTGCTATGCTTGGGGTTGCCATGTTTGTACTGCTAGGAGGTTATTGGTGCACATGATGCAAGAAAGAGCCTTAACATAATTGTATGTTGCTTTGCAGTGCTCTTTTTGCTTTCACTTAATAAAGACTGCTTTCAAACCAACACAATTCTTTTATTAAAAGACAACAACCGGAGGAGAGAATCAAATGACAAAAATACATCAGCAAGGAGAGGGATGGGGGGAAGAGAAGGTCTCCAGAGGAGGAGGGGTCCCAGGACAGCTACCAATTTGTGTATGTCCAGGGATCATACCCAACCTTCTCCTTTGTAGTACAATGCAGCGAGTGCTGTACTTCAGCAGGGCCAGATTGCAGAGGGATGGGTGTTGTGTACAGTTAGTAGTGGGAGTCCACACTGCTGGACTGTGAGGAGGGAGGAGTGGAATGCTGTGTGTAGAGAATGGAACCTGGAGGTTGATAACAGTGTGTTGGCCGTGGGCACATGGGAAAGAGTTTTGTGACAGCGGCTGCAAGGGAGGGCAGGTGCGGAGCTTCTCTGTTTGAAAAGCTAGTATCTCCTGGAGCGTGTCCACTTGGCGCTCCATAATGTTTAAGAGCCACTCCATGGCTTCTTTCTGGTGTGCAGCATTCTCTTTTCAGTCCTTCTTCTTGCTGTCCCACCACTCCTTCAGTTCCTGTTTCTCAGTAGCGGAGTGCATCATAACCTTATGGAGAAAGTCCTCCTAAGTTCTTCATGACTATTTTCTAATTCTGCACAACAATTCTGCCACCAATAAGGGAAGCTGGCCTTCCAAGGTCATCTCTGTGAAGTTTAAATGCAACATTTTACACACCTGTCACTAACTGATTGATCCCAGGCAAGCTCACATGAGCCACAGGACCCTCAAAATGGTGAGCAGCCACAGGGGCAGGGTGAATCACTCTTCCTGGATCCTGCTCTACACTGGGCACATGACTCCTGGGGAGAGCCAGCACTGTAGGGGATCTTGATAATCATTCCTGTCTCCACACTTTCCACAGGATGTGATCATTATGGAAGAAATCTTGCTGCTGAGGGTGAGCAGGGAATCAAGAGAGGGCTTTCTCCAAGCCTGTGTCTTCTGCCCCAGACCCTATGCGACTCACCTGTGTGCAGCAATGGTCTCCCTGCCCCCGTAACAGCACAGTGGTGCAGGAAAGTTACCATTAATTAGGCAAGAAACAAAACAGCTCTGCTGAGGAACCTGTGGCAGCAGATTGCCCAGTATCTCCATGAGAGTTTCCTGGAGATCACTGAGAGAGATTCCCGTGAAGGGAGGGAGTTTATCAACAGCCTGTTCCACCGCTCAGAATAGGCATGTGGTGGGAGACAAGCCTGATTTCTGCAACCCTCCTGCCCCCAACAAATCACTCCAACAATTCCCAAAATCAGATCCACTTACCAGGGGCCTCCTCTCCTGTTTGTACTTTGCCAAGACCTGACTGCTCTGACTGGCTAGGCTCCTCCAGGGTAGAAAAGAGCTCCTGACTGCATGCATCTCTGACCTCTGAGCCATCTTCCACCTCTGGTTCCCCCTCCCCCTCTTCGTCCAAGATTTCCTCCTCCTGGCTCGGTCCACTCTTTACTTGCAGGTGAGCCAACAAAGTATCCACAGGGGCCTTCACAGTGGAGGTGGGGTAGCCACCGAGTATCGTGTCCATCTCTTTGTAGAACTGGCAGCTTGTGGGTGCAGCACGAGTGGTGGTTTGCCTCCCATGCCTTGTGGTAGGCATTCCATAGCTCCTTCACTTTTACGCTACACTGCAATGTGTCCCGTCATGGCCCCTTTCTATCATGCATCGTGAAATCTGTTCATAGGTATCATAATTCCTATGGCTGGAGCACAGCTGGGACTGCACAGTTTCCTCTCCCCAAATGCCAATGAGGTCCAAGCAGGGGATCGCCTGGTGAGTGGAGCAGGCATGGTCACCTGGAAAGCTGCACTGAGACCACTGCATGCATCACCAAGCAAACAGGAAGAGACTTTCAAATTTGCAAAGGAATGTATGGGGTGGGGATGATGGTTGGCCACCTGAGGGCAGGACAGTCAAGTTCAAACCAATGACCAGAGAGGTGAGAACAGGCATTGTGGGATACCTCCCAGAGACCAATAGCAACGCTGTAATCGCCACAGTGTCTACACTGGCACCGCAGCACTGTAGCCCCAGCACAGAAAGCTCTACACCTCTCATTGGGGTGGGGTTTTTAGAGCGCTAAAACTGTGCAGTTTCTGCACACTAAGTGGCTTGGCAGTATATACACCTTGAGAGTTACAGCGCGGAAAGCTGCTTTACTTGCCATTTTAGACGAGGCCTAAGAAGGCCACCTTCCATTTAGAATGCTCTCTTCAAGCCCAATCTGAAAAAGGCCAGACCTGTTGACCTTCCAGGCATGCTTCAAAGCCCATCTTCTCAAGTCAGCATTGCAGGAGGACTGAGGCAATAGGAGGGGGGAATTACATCCAATCCACTGCTGATTAATACAAGATGCGACCGCAAGGGAAGAGAAGGGCTGCTGCTTTGACTGGTTTTGCTTTGTAACTCCCTTTTTACTGTATTTTTAAAATGTGTATATGCAGAGCCCTGGATGGGCATTCTTTGGGAAGGAGTTTTAAATCTAAATAAATAAAGAATTGAAAGTAAGAAAAAAGAATATATAAGATAAAGTTACTTGACAGTATTCTTTTATTATATGTGTATTTCTACTACGTGATTATATAGGAACACAAGTTACTGATATCAATATAATATTATTGTTTCAACTAACAAAGCAGGGCAATATAAACAATACTATTCTGAAGTCATCCTAGTACTCTTCAGATTAGGTAAAAGAATACTCATACATAGTCTGGCTGTCTTAGCCTGCTTCTCTTGTAAATGATGCTGTGTGTGTTTTTGTTCATTTTTTTTCTCCCAATGGGCAGCCATCTCAGTAATCCATGTGTTCAGCTTAAATTAATGCTATTGGACATTGTTTATTGTCCAAGATCTGTTATACAAAAAATTAATAATTTCATCTAGTGAAACTGGACAAATATAAAAACTAATTGAATGCTATTTACCCTCTCCATTCCCATTATCAAATATAATATCTCCTTGTCTTCCCTACTTTTGCCTTTGAATAGTTTCCTCTACAATGAAATATTGTGCCTTTCCTTAGCTAGATAGCTCTTCTCCATCCTCACCATTCTCCAAGACATACATGTGAAACATTCTCTGTCTCTACATGTCACCATTGCGGGGTCTCTGCCTCTGATCTTGAGTACACACTGCTGCTGCATCACCAAGCTACAACAGCAGAAAGCCTGGCAGCTAGACAAAAGCTAATGAAAATTTCAAAGGTACAAAAGCTGTTCTTAGAACTTGAAGTAAGTGACAGGGCTGTCAATAGAATCATAACAGCAGCATCTAAGTAAATTTGGAAAACAAAAAGCTTCCCTCCCCACACCCCTAGAGGTAACTAAAAGCCAAGTTTACAAACAGTGTATATGTAATTTAAAATAAAATGTTTTTCCCAGTACACAAAGGGTGATCTCTGTTGAAAGAAGTTGCATACACAGCAAAGTGATTTTCTTCTAAGGGCAGAAGAAATGCTCTCACATTAAACATTTAAGTCTGTCGGGCCTGAAGAGTAAACATACAAATATAGATGACATTCTGTGTCAGACAGTGTAAATGCCTTTCAAGCCTCAGACATTTAGCTGTACCACAGTCTGGCTTACACAAGGGAAAAAGGCTAATTTCTCAGTGGGCAGATGTGAAAGGACTCAAATTAACAATAATGCAAGTTGTGTATTTAACTCCCCATGCACCGTTCTGAATTACCACCCTTTAGTGTCACCAACTCCCATAGTCTGTGAATTGATTTCTATGTTGGCTTTGTATTTTTTACTCTATTAACCAAAGAGACTTTCACTTAATTTTTCCCTGGAAAATAACTTTCTGTGCTACACTGTACTATATTTTGCATGTGAAGTATTACAGAAAATAAATAAATAAATAAATAAATAAATAAATAAATAAATAAATAAATAAATAAATAAATAAATAAATAAATAAACGTTTTAGATACTTAAAACCCAAATGAAGTAAATGTTTAATTTTATAAATGAAGTTAAATGACAAATCACAACACTTTATATCTAAAATCCTTTCAACTAAATTTATGCATGTATATTATATAGAACATTTATAATATTGATTAGATTAAGGAGGGACTGCAGATGCTTAGGGGACTTTCAGTTCCATGTCTCACTCTGTTCTAATATCTCTGTTCTAGAAACCATGCATGCGGCTCTGACTACCAGACTAACTACCAGACCTCAGACCTAAGGGGTCAGGTAGACTTGAAAGCCCGTGCTGCTGCCCAAGCCACAACTTCTGCACTGCTGTTTTTGGCATGCTAGCTCTAGTCTGTTTACCCAGTCTGGGAGACTCGCTCCCAGCTGCAGCATAGACATACCTGAGCTTGGAGTCACATGAGCACATATAAGCATTAGAGTCTGGAGGAGCAGGCAGCAGGACTGCTCAAACCTGCTTGCTAAACTCAGAGGGAGAATGCTCTTTCCTCCACTTGGCTTGGACAAGCAATACACTCTCTACACAGCTTTCCCACCTCCTTGGCTGAGGCAGTGAGAGCTCCCCATGTTGTTTCACTCTACTTTAATCACTGTGCACACCGCAGGAAAGAATCTGGCCCAGTAGAATGGAAAATGATAGGCATATTACTCTCCCTCCTATCTATACTAGAGCATAGTAGTTTCCTTATTCCTCCCCGCTACCCCCAAATGTGAATTGAAATGTCTTACATGGTTTGGGAGCTCTATCACTGTAGAAGCTTTTAGATAACTTACTACTGCAAGACAAGCTGACCCACTCACATGGCGGATCGTTTAAAGTTGCTGCACCTTGTGGTCCTTGTGGCAAGGACTTCAGAAAATCTGTCTGATCTGTCAAAGTCTTTTCTCCAGATCAAAAAGAGAACCTTTTTGAGAAAAAACAGACAGATACCTGGCATTTCTTAAAAGGTCTGATATTCTCCATGCTGCTACCACTTCACACAACAATCTGCCTCTTCGATTGAAGTGGCTATTTTTTTGAAAGCTGGTGCAGGCACTCAAAGTACTACAGTATACAGTACTAAAATTGGTGATGTGTTTATATTAAAATACAGTGAAACTGACACAAAAGACAATAGTTCTGGAAATCTATCCCAGGATATTATTGAGGCAAATAGCTTAATTCTTCTTTACAAAAAATAGAAGTTTAAATAAATAAGAACAGAAACTGCAGTTCCACAAGAGTTTGCAATCCTCATGCTTCAGAGCATAAAGTGATCACAACCAGGGAGAGCTATAAAATTGCCTTATTCCAGATAATATACTTTCTCCTGAAGCATTCAGTACTTATTACTGTTTGAGTCAGGATATAGAACTATATGGATCATACCATTCTAATGTGAAAATTCTTACATTAGTAACCATAAATAAAACTTTTGATAGTACCGTAAGATATTTCAATAAAAAACAGAATTCTCAAAATCAAAAGATAATGTATTTATGCAACCACACTCTTGCTAATTTACTGAATCAAATTCTACTTTTTCAGTGAACTGGGCCTGATATTTCTAAAAGCTTCTGATCATTTAGTTGTAGCTCCACTGTGTGGTTAATGTGAGAATTTGTTTTAGAAAGAAGAGCATTGTGTAATTTTTCAGTGCATTGCCTTGCAGTCCATGATATGATCCCCAATACTGCCCCAGTTGTGCACTGAAAACCACATGGGTGGGTCCTGGTACCCCCAAGGAGGGGCACAAAGAAAGCCAATGGGACTCTTGGCAGGTGCATGGGTCTGCCCGATCCCAGTGCAAAGACCAGAGACTAATATCTTAAGTAAAACATCCTGTAAAATGAGTGATTTAAAAAAAAATACATCTGTGATGGAATGACAATATCCTGTAATATATGGAACAAACCTTATGGAATTAAATTTGACTGAATTAAGATTAACCTTATTGAATTAGGGTTAACACTTTTGGAATTTATTTTATTACAAATGCAAATGTCTATGTACTGTTGTGAGATTGTATGGACCTTCTTTAGCAGAAAGAGAAGATTAATGCAATCTCAAAGATATGATTATCTGGCTGATCCCTCTGGGATAGTGCAGCCCTCAGTGGATCACTAGATGAAGTAAACAATCACTTCTGCTGATCTGGGAAACCTGAAAATGAACCAAGGATATACAGTGTCGGATTTGCAGTCAAGAAGTCTGTCATCAGTGCATGTACCCCTCCGGTATTTATCAGTGAGAGGATCATGTGATTGGATGTGAATATGAACATGGGAACTCTGACTCTTCTGTCCATCTATGGACCAATACTTGACTACTCCAAATAGCAAAAATATGAGTTCTATTCTTAAGTGGAATGTTCCCATAAGGAAGAGATTTTGCTGTTCTCAGTGATTTCAATGTTATGTGGATAAGGACTGGGAGCATTAGGGACACATGATTGGCACAGGTAGCCTCAATGGAAATGGTCAACATGTCCTTGAACTTTGTGTCTCTTGTGAGCTGATAGTCTCAAATACCTATTTTGCTGGCAACAGTAGCAGTAAGGTCACACAGAGGCACCCCTACTCAGGACACTGACATAAACTAGACCTCATCCTGATACATTGCAGAAACATTCACAATGTATTGCATACTTGAGCAATGCATAGCATGGATTGCAACAATGACCATGCCCCTGTCAGGGCCTCGCCTCATCATCAGTAACATGAAGGACTCTTGACACTTGTGCAAAGTTTCAATGTGCGCTTGAGCGTGTTTCTGAAAATGACCAACTTGATCCCTGTGATCTTATATTTGTGGCAAAATTTCAAGAACAATATACTGGCTAGTGACAAGGATGTCTTTGGAACAACGAAGGAAAAACAACCTGGCTGGTTTGCAGTGTCTGAACATCTGCTGCTTTCACACACCGAAAAGAAAAAGCAAGCTCACCTCACTTTACTTCAACAAACGTTAAGTCCAGAACTCTTAAGTTCAAAAAGGCTAAGACTGCAATCCAGAAAGCCACCACAAAATGTCCCCAGAAGTATTTGCAAGACCTAAGCAAAAAGATCCAGACCTATTTTGAAAGAGGGGACCTTCATCATATCTATGATGGAATCAAAGAAGAACTTGGTCCAATTTGTAAAAATACTGCAACCCTGAAAGTGAAAGATGGTACCATTCTGACTGACAGGCAAGAACTACTTGACCAATGGACTGAGCATTACAAAGACCTCTACACAAAGGATGCCATTATCTGTGATGCTGCCTTAGCTCCTATTCCCCAGCTTTCATTGATGCCGGAGCTGCACCACACACCAACTCTTGAAGATGTAGTGAAGGCTATCAAAGAGATTGCATCTGGGAAAGCAGCAGGCAACAATCAGATACCTCTGGAGTTCCTAAAGGCAGGGGGAAGAAAGCTTGCTAGCAACATCCACATACTTCTCTGTGCCTGCTGGGAAGAAAGCCACATATTCCAGGATCTGAAAGATGCAAACATAATTACTTTATACAAAAACAAAAGGCACAGAGCAGACTGCAACAACTATCCAGGAATATCTCTGTGCGGCCTGATCAGCGAGGTGCTTGCAGGGGTCCTGCTTAAAAGACTTCAAGTCTAAGCTAAGGTCTGCTGGCAAGCCAGGAAGAAGACTGTGCTCTAAGCTCCCATCTGGTGCTTGGACCCGTAGCCACTCCTGGAAGGTCTGCCGTTTGCATATTGAGCTCTTCTCTCACACTACTGTCAAGCACCATTGACTGATTGGCTTTGTCATGTTCCCTTTCATCTGTCAAGATGTTGGATGGCGACAGGAAGACACGAGGAAGTTCAAAAGGTCTTTTTGGAACAGTTTGTGTGAAGTGAATTTCCTTAGGAAATAGCGTGAAGTGAGGGAATGCAAATTCTCCCCCCTCCAAAACCAACCTTTGGAATATATGCCCTGGGGAGAGAGAGACCCTGTGTATACTAACTATCTGTTTCTGGAGACTCCAGGTCAAAGATCCCTGATCCCTGAACTGTATAAAAAGGGAACTGAACATGTGATGAGCATTTGTGATGGGGCACTTGCCCCACATTGCCGGAGAAAGGGTTAAAAGCAGCCCTGGGGAGGCTGCGCAGCAGACAGCCAATAAGAGAAGGGCTGCAATGAGCAGCTAACAAGGGAAGAGCAGGTCCATATATAAAGAGAGTTTCATAGAAGGGAGCCCAGGGAGAAGGGACTGGGTCCTTGAAGGGTTGGGGGAACTGCCAGCACCCCGGACAGAGTAGTGCTGGGCTGGGTTAGAGGAGTGAAAGGGAGCTCCAGCCTAACTGGCTGAAAGACTGATGCTCTGATACAGGGGCAGAGAAGGTGCTAGGGCTATGGTGAAGTGGCCCAGAGAAATGGACAGCAGGGATTGAAGGAGATGCAGCACATGGCTGCAGCCTAGATGGTCCCTGGGTTGGGACCCAGAGTATTGGGTGTGCCTAGGTCTTCCCTCCCCCCTGCCACTGAAGGGAGTGACCAGTGAATGCTGCAGTTTGCCACTGAAGCAACTGGCTAGAACCGTGGGCTGCAGTCGGCCATGGAGGTGAGTGGCTGGACAGAGGACTGCTGTTCCTCCAGAAGGGGGGAGAACGGAATGGGACATGGCCAGAGGGCTGTTTCCTGAAGAGGACTCGACTCCAAGATTCATAAGGTGACAGAGGTCCACAGCAGACGTGACGGTGGTGAGACACCACTGGAGGAGGGTGTTCTGTGAAAAAAACTAAGCTAATTCCCAGAATGGCCAGCAGGAGGCACCACGGTGGTGGCCCCCACCCTGTTACAGTGTGCCTGTTCTAAGGTGAAGCTCTGACACACTTGTTACCACAAAAATGTCACTAGAGTGTGGTATTAAAAGATTGCACTTGTTAGAACTCATGTGAAAGGTGGGGTAATCTCTGGTAAAATTATTAGTATGTGTGTAGCTTTTTAAAATTGTTTTAACATATTTTCTCTGTAATTTTTTTAACTTAAGAATAAAATAGGCTTGCTCAGAAGGAGCCATCATGAACTGCTGGGCTAATCAGCATCCCCTTCCCCTTCCCCTCTCTGTCTTGTGAGTATGACTTTAGGCTTATGAGGAGAGGGATGTTCTGCTTGCAGCAACTCTGATTGGTTGTTCAGACCCAGGAGTCAGACAACGATGTCAGAAAACCAGAGGGCTCAAATTTGATAGAGGGCTGGAGCATCTAGCATCAGTGTGAGACTAGGCTCCAGTCCAAACCAAATCCCATCAACTTGTGAAAGAATTGGGAAAGCTGGCCATACTGTTATCATCAAGCTACCTGTGGATGTTCTCATTAACTATACAGGCTGGTATTTTCAAAGGGGCTGAAGATATCTACATGCCCAACTCCCACTGAAAATCAGAGAGAAAAGCATCTTTCCCTGTTGGCCCCCTTCCCCTCGCCACAGAGTGGAGCTGCCCAAGCCTTTTTCTGTTGCCTTGTCCATGCCAGAGTCTTTCCCCACTGCAGGAGCCGTTTCCTGCAGAGAGGAAAGGCTCCGGCAAATGGGAGGCAGCAGGGCACTACATTAATAAAAACAGCTGTGCAGACAGGGAGGCACGTGAAGTAGAGAGCACGAAGGATACATACTCACATCCTTCAGGCGTGTCTTTACTCTATTTGCCTAAGCTTTGCCTGAATGGCTACATTGCGATTTATACTTGTGCATGGAGGGCTGTGCGGCTATGTATTCCACATACTGTTGAAAGAAGCATGCAATGTAGATGTACCCTAAAAAAGCAGGAAAGTACAGAAGTGAAAGACTGAGAAGGAGAAATAAAGAGGCTGAACATAATCTCATCAATTCAAAAGTCTGTCAGTGATTAGTTATCTTTGATTCTGACACCTGAAAGTGAAGATGGAGAAACACTAAACAGAAACTATTCTTTTTGAAGCGTAGTAATCAAGTCTGTACCCAGCACTACTTTTATTGCCAGCTATCATTCAGATGATAGGGTATTTTAGTACATCTGAGGAACAGCAGGCAGGATGACAGAAACTGCATTCTTGCTTTAATTGTTTATACATATTGTGGCAAAGTACCTGTCTCTCCTCCCCTAGCTCAGTCCTCCTCAGCCTTGGAGACACAGGCTTGGGCAAAGCAAAAGCCCTTCACAGTCGCGCAGGGTCTGGCTGATCCCTTCTCAGTCAGGCCCTTGTTCTGTTTTCCTCTCCTTCTGGGGAGAGTGCAACCTGCCTTGCCAGAAAAGTTTTTAGAGTTCAGCTGCCTCTACTCACTGGCAGCTACTCTGCTTCTCTCCTCTCCCCTGCTTCCCTGCCAGGGAGGGTTTAAAAAGGTCTCCAGCCATTGGGGCCAGCTGAAACCAATTACCTCCCTGGTAACCCCTGTTCCAGCTGAACCTTATTCCTCCAGGGTTAAGCCTTCTGGGACTAATTACTACCCCACGCTTGGTAGCTAAGTGTCCTGAGTTTGCCACAATATATATGTATATATAAGAAAGCCTGAGAAGTGTGTGTGTGTGTGTTTGGTGAGTGTAGTAGGGTGGGAGGAGGGTTCTCTCAAAGTAAGCAAGCCATTTATTCTCCATTGTCAGTTTGAGTAGACGGTGGGAACCCTATAAAAGAAAATTGTCAATCACAGATCAAGTTTTTCTGTTTCATATATGTCTTTATTTTTATTTCCTGCTGCTGCTTTCCCCTCATATGCTCAACTTGTTTGAGTTCAATCTCAACTCATTAAACCACATCCATATATCCCTCTCTTCCCTTACCACTCATAAGATGTTTTCTTTTGGCCTGTCTCCTTCATTTCCTGTTTTCCCCAATGGCCTTAACTCCCATTTTAGACTTTCTTTTGTGCCTCTGCCATCTCCTTTCCACTTATATCACTTCATCAGATTCAACTGACTCTCTTCTCTGCTTCTGAATCCAGATTAACTGGAGGATTCTAGACCAGTTGATTTTAAGGTAATTGGATCTTCCACTGACTTCATTAGGTCCATGATCTTGCCTCATGACTTTAGGAGGCTGATTTTCAGAGATGCTGAATACCTGCAGCTTCCATTTACTTCAGCTGGATCTGTGGGTGGCCAGCACTTCTGAAAACTGGGCTCTAAATACACATTTATATTTACAGGCTTGATCTTCCATTGCCTTTCATCTTGGGTAGTCATTTACACCTGTGTAGAGCAAGCAGATAGCCTGAAGAAATTAGAATGGTAGCATTTTCTACCCACTTAGCACTACATAAGGTGAAAGGCAGTGGGAAATCAGGACCTACATCTTTAATATCAGAAGTGATTTTTGCAGATTTTTGGTATCTTTATTATCAGACGTGGTTGCCTGACAATGTTTTTATTCAGTTGGAAGGGGGAAAGAAAGAAGGGAAGTAGGGTCCCTCCAAAGTCTGCACAAACTCCTTTTCCTGTTGAAAGTTTCACTGTTGTCACAGTGAATGTGAATTAATTATGAAGAGTCAATAACAGAGCAAAGAGAAATTGAATAACCCTCCTACTCTTTATTAATGCATTACTTTTGATTGACCTGTCTCCTTCACAGGTGGCACCTCCTCCTGGCTGTTCTGGAGATGGGCCTGGAAGAGAGCTAAACATCTCCCCTTGTGGTTTCTCATCCCATTGTCTTCTATCTCACTCTACGGCCCCTCTCTCACTCCAGGAGTTACAGCTTCCCTTTCATGACTTGGCCCTCCGGCTAGGTCACTATGTGGTTCCCCCCTTCTAGAGTACAGAGTCTCACTGCCCAGGCAATGCCACTGCATCAGTGGTTAGTAGGGGAACCCAGGCCTGCCCACTACTCTAAATTTCAGCCCAATGGCCCTGCAACATACAGCACTGGTCTGCTAAGAGAAACCTTGTTGCTCTTTCCCTGGGCTGATTCCTACTCCACCTCCCACAGGCTTTTTTCTCCACCCTTCTTTCTTCTGGATATGCCCCTCCCCCAGGATCAGGCCCCAAGCATCCTACTCTTTCCCTAGGTTCCCTCCTTAATACACAAAACATAGTGGCAGACTTTCTTATTACAGTCATTTCTGTTGCCACCTTACTGGCTTTATACTAGCCCAGCCCACATCTGCTCAGCTGAGCTTTATCTTCCAATCAGGGGTTGCGTCTCCCCCTTAAGCCCCTCATATGTGGCCTATCACACTAATTGACCTTTTCTCAGCTTCTGTAACACTTTCAGGGCTGAGGTCAGGTGAAAACCCCATCACAATTCCACAGTCTTCACTAACAAAAATTTGCAGTGAGCAAAATTCGCAGCATGGGACAAAAGCAGCTTTTGTTTTGTTCTCTTGGTCTCAAAGTTAAAGTAAGATAATGGCTGGTTTCACTTTGCAAAAAATGTTTTCCACACCTCTTACGATCTGAGCTTGCTTGCCTATAACACAGAAAATAAGTAGAAAGCACACACAAATGCAGGAAACTGATTAAAAAAATTAAACTTGTTTGTTAGGGAATAATTTTATATGACCGGCCACATCTGAGGGTATGCTAAAGTAAGCATAGTTCGTGCAGCACGCGATATCTCTTGGAGACCATACCACCTTGTGCAGACAACTCACTTACACTTAAAGGTGCTTATTACTTATGTGCACTGGATAATTTGCTACATGTTTTTTCCAAAGAGTAAAATCAGCATTGAGGCTTCAAGTTGGAGTGTGTGAGAAGTACACAACACAGCTTTGAGCAACATCTGGGCTGAGGAGTGATACTGCATTTGGTGTTGTTCCCCCAACACTATTACTCATTCTTTAGGACACCCCAGGGTATGTTTTGGTGCTCTGTCACTACACCTTGGGTATGTTCAGAGACATGAGGCAACAGACCAAGTGCCTTCAACCATCCGAGACCTGATAATAATCCACTAAACCATGCCCTGGTGTGTCTTACTGCTATTACAATATAGTCTTTTAATTTTAAGGAGAAGTTTAAAACAACAGGCTAGTTGTTTGAAAACATTAACATCTTTCCATTTTTGAAAATACTTAAAAGTGCAACATTATTATTACTGACCTTTCTTTTACTATTTATAGGCCTGGTGCTTCCCCAGTGGAAACAATGGGAGATTTGCTGTTGATGTCAGCGGGAATGGGAGTACACCTTTTATATATAATAAAAACAGGCTCAGATATTTCAGTCAGCCCTCTATTACTGACTTATACCCTTCCCACAGACTCCATCCTTTATCTCTTTACATGAAACCACAATAAATAAAATTAATAACAGTGATATTAATCAGATGCAACAATAACAATTCAGTGCTCTCTTAAGCATGCAAAAAGTTGCCAGAAATACATCATTCTGAATACCGCAGTTGAACAAGTAGTATGATGGGTAAGAGGAAAATGACACAGAGTCAAATTCACCCCTTGTATAAACAAGCATAAATTCAAGAGAGGTGTACACAGAACTGAATTGGTCCATGGTGTTTCTCTTTGATGCACAGGCAAACTGTTTTCAACAATGATTCAGATGTTCTTGGGTTATTTTAAAATTTCAGTTACAGATTTAAAGGAAATCAAGTGATTTTTTTAAATTATCTATCAAAAACAGAGGATTTTGTTTATTTTTAAATCACAGCATTATAATTAACAAAAAAAATAAAATAAAATGTACACTTTCCACAGGAACCTCTATCTTCCCTGTGAACAGAAAAGAAATCTGTTGAACTGATTTCAATGGATCCTTCTGTTGCAGAGGTTCTCTAACTGCGGTCTGTGGACCACCAGTGGTCCGCGAGCTCCATTCAAGTTGTTCACAGATAGTTCCCTCTAAGGTGCGCACTTGGGCGGCCGCACACGCGACAATGAAAGGACACCCAACTAATTAGTGGAGCCGCACGGGCGTGGCTCCACTAATTATGTGCCTGGACCCTGGAAAAGATGCACATGTAAGGCGAGGTGGTGGCCTTAGGGGGAATAGGGAGTAGGTGGGAGGGGGCAGTGAGGTGAGAAGAGGGAGTGGGGGGAATGGGACATGCAGGACTGCAGCAGCCAGAGAAAGAGGCAACTTTCCCCATCTCCAGGACTGCAGCTGCCGGGGAGAGACCCCCCCCCTCCTTCCCAGCCCCTGCTCAGAGAGAGGTAGGGGAGAGGGGGCACATCCATCGCATTAGAAAGGTTAAGACTACTGATATTAAAATATGAGTTGTGTGCTTTTATTTGTAGAACAATTTTTTTATTATTAAGGGTTTTTTATATAGCACTTTTATTCAAAGCACATCACAAAAGTTAGCTAATGGTACAAATAACATTTGGAAAGATCATTAAGTGGTCCACCGAGACCCTTAGCAATTTTCAAGTTGTTTGTGAAAAAAAGTTTGAGAACCACTGTTCTAGTGCTATTTGTAGGTAGGTTTCTACATGTATTTAAAAATTGGGGTAGGCTGTGTTCAAGTGTGAAGTGTAAAGATAGTTTTGTTTTAAAGTAACTTGTGTATATTTATTTACATACAGATTAAATTAAATTCACTCTGTATCATTGCCATGCACATATAGTCCTATATCACTGTTAAGGTCTGACTGCAACCACTGTAATATGACGAATGGGCTGTTTAACCACACCTTTAAATTAAATGTAGGAATGATTCCAGGCTGAAAAGTAACTGTCTAAAAACATTATGGCAACTTTGCCACCTTGATGATTTCTACAACAAATGTATTCGGGTTACAGGGGGAGCAGAGGAGGGATCACCATATTTATACAGAACTAACAGTTCTACAGTCTCCTTGGAATTTGAAAGTCAATTTCAAATCTTTTCTACTTATGCATCATTACAAGTAATAAAGGTTCTGCAGGACAAACTTAGCCTTGGTGTATGTGTACCAGCCCATAGTCTTCAAACTATGCCCTTACTAACCCCACCTTTGCAATCCCACTGACTTCAGTGGGTTTCCACAGAGGTAACATTAGAACTTGGTAAACTTTTCTGTTGGCAACACATAGGAGGAACAAAATCCACTTCACACTTGGCTGCATTTACCCTGCTCTTCTAATAGGAATAAAAAATTACTACTATAACTAAACAGGGGGAGTGACAGCCACAGTTTTTCATAAGAACATAAGAATGGCCCTACTGGGTCAGACCAAAGGTCAATCTAGGCCAGTGGCCAGAGCCAGGTGCCCCAGAGGGAATGAATAAAATAGGTAATCATCAAGTGATCCAATCCCTGTCGTTCATCCCCTGTTGTTCATTTTCAGAAATGTAGCTACATTTTCTCCTTACCATCTCTCTTCAGGTCCTCACCAAGAAATAATACCATAGTCACCATCACTCAGGTAGTACACTTCCTAACCTTCTAGCTGAACAGCAATCCTTTTAGGATACACAATTTAACCCTTTTGTTTGCTTTATTTAGAGTAAGGTATCAAAAAAGAGAAAATAACAGAATAAGAAAAATTTCTCACCCATTGTGGCTGAAATTATAGACACTTGCATGTGCTTACCTTTGAGGAAGTGAAAAGGTGAATTGGTGGTTCAGAACATAAGCTTTTTGTGTTTGAAGACCTCAAGTTCAAATCTTGTACAAGCATGAAGTGAAAATGAGTTTGGCCCCTGCATATGCTGGCTCTCTATAATGTAAAAGCTATGCAGAAAATCTATAGCAGCAGAAAATTGCCATAAAGCCCTTCTTGGGATCTGGGATTCCACAAACCCTTCAAGTGACTCTAGCATTTTTCTTGAAGCATGCCTGAGAAGTAGGACTTTTGAGAGTGGAATTTGAAAGCTTCCTATTTATTCCTTATTGCAAGCACCCATATGATTTTCTTTAAAGGAAAGGCTGATCCAACAACTTCTCTACCCTTTCTCCTAGTTGTTCCACACTGTAGCAAGGGTCTGTAAAACAGCTGGTTTCCTACATAAGAGAATTGACTGTGCTTTACCAGAGACTTACCTCATGCAATACAACTTATTTTTCTGGCAGGTAGGCTGGACACGTAATGTGGTCTCTACAGCAGATCATAACCACTGACTCAACTGAGGGAAAATGCTTATAATGATTTTAAGCTCTTACATATTCTGTTTATAATTATTATTAAACCTATTTTATGAGGGGTGAAGTGGCCAACGTTATTAGAACGTGCAGGGATATGTGCAGACTTACCAATGAAAGTTTTATTTTCTCCTTTTTGTTTGTCAAGTCTAAGACCAGCAAAAGAAATTAATCTTTCATATTTAAAAAAAACCCTTCTATAATCAATTAACCTCTCAAATCACAGGAAAACAAGATAAACTGAAGAAAAAAAGTTTATGTTCAAGAGGTCTGCCTTGTTTATTTCTGACCTGTTTAAGAGACTACATATTCTCACTTCCCATCTATTGTGGGAATAGGTACAATAAGAACATGCTTCCTAAGGATAACTTTCCCTCTTCTTTCCTTCTTTGCAGAAAGGGAATGGTGGGTAATAATATATTTTATTAAAAAGCAGCCTGCACCATCCCAAGATGGCCAGTCTAGACTTCTTGAGGGAAGAAATCTCTCAAAGCATAACTGATTCAGCTCCTTGAAAAAAGTCATTTTTAATTATTCCCCTCCCCCTCAACACACACACCAAGCTGAGTGTAAGTAGAGAGAGAACGTGTTGTGTCTCAGGCCTGGTCCACACTACGCAGTTAAATCGATTTAAACAGCGTTAAATCGATTTAACGCTGTACCCGTCCACACTACAATGCACTTTAAATCGATTTTAAGGGCTCTTAAAATCGATTTCTGTACTCCTCCCCAACGAGAGGAGTAACGCTAAAATCGATATTACTATATCGATTTAGGGTTAGTGTGGATGGAAATCGAAGTTATTGGCCTCCGGGCGGTATCCCACAGTGCACCAGTGGCCACTCTGGACAGGTAACTGAACTCTAATGCACTGGCCAGGTATACAGGAAAAGCCCAGCGAACTTTTGAATTGCATTTCCTGTTTGGCCAGCGTGGAGCTCTCATCAGCACAGGTGACCATGCAGAACGCATCAGCACAGGTAACAATGCAGTCTCCTGAGAACAGAAAAAGAGCACCCGCTTGGACCGCACAAGAGGTACTGGATCTTATTGCTATATGGGGAGAGGATTCAGTGCTATCAGAACTGCGTTCCAAAAGACGAAATGAAAAAACTTTTGAAAAAATTTCCAAGACCATGAGGGAGAGAGGCCACACCAGGGACTCAGTGCAGTGCAGAGTGAAAGTCAAGGAGCTCAGACAAGCCTACCAGAAAACCAAAGCAGCAAACGGCAGATCCGGATCAGGGCCAAAAACATGCCGCTTCTACGTTGAGCTGCATACAATTTTAGGGGGCTGCGCCACCAGTACCCCCCCCTTCTCCGTGGATTCCGAGGTGGGGGTTATAATCTCAACCATGGATGAGGATTCAGCAGAGGGGGAAGATGACGAGGAGGAAGAGCTTGCAGAGACCACACAGCGCTCCGTTCTCCCCAACAGTCAGGAGCTTTATGTGACCCAGACGGATTTACCGTCCCTGCCCTCCCAAGCCACTAGCCCAGACAGTGAAGCCATGGAAAGGACCTCTGGTGAGTGTACCTTTGTAAATATAAAACATAGTTTAAAAGCAAGCGTTTTTTAATGATTGATTCGCCATGAGGGCTTGGCATGCATTAGCAGGCATTAAAGTTACTGGAACAGTTTGTTAACATGTCTGGGGATGGAGCAGAAATCCTCCAGGGACATCTCCATGAAGTGCTCCTGGAGGTACTCCAAAAGCCTTTGCAGAAGGTTTCTGGGCAAGGCAGCCTTGTTCCGTCCACCATGGTAGGACACTTTACCACGCCATGCATGTAGCAAGGATTAGCAGTGATCTGCCATTATACCAGCCATGTGGTGTGGGGAGGGGTAAAGCAATTCCCTTAGGGGTAGGGTATGGCGTCTGCTGCTCCTTGTAAAAGCAGCAGCACAAGGAGAAGCTCTATGCCTTACCATGACCGCATGCAAGCTGAATTGTGATACCCGGACCTGCGTCTGTGTTGATTTTTTACACCACAGCTGCAGGCACTAAATACTGAAAGAATCCAAATGCGACCTTGTAGTGAAATCACATGTGCTATGTAAGGTGAATAGTGTTGTTCACTGTGAAAAAGTATAACCATTGTTCTGTGAAATGTATCTTTTATAATCCTTCTATCACTATTTTACCCCACTCATGCAGCTGCAAATTTTTCAAGCCTCCCTACTCCATCCTGAAGGCTAGCTCAGATAAGGCGGAGGAAGAAGAGAACACGAGATGAAATGTGTACAGAAATCATGGCAGTAACCCGCAATGAAAGAGCTCATCTGGGGGAATGGAAGGACGCGGTAGCAAAGTACAGGAAAGATGCCAGTGAACGTGAGGACAGGAGGGACCAACGTGAGGATAGGAGAGATGCTCGAGATGAGATGTGGCGGCAGGAAGATCAGAGGTGTAGGCAGGAAGATCAGCGGTGGCGGGATGCAACGCTGGAGCTGCTGCGTGATCAAACTTGACATCCTCCGACGTCTGGTGGATCTTCAGGAAGAGCAGGGAGTCACAGACTGCCGCTCCAGCCCATGTTTAACCACCCTCAGTACTCACCATGTTCCATATCTTCCACACCCAGAGGTGTAAGAACGCGTGGGGGAAGGCTTTCTGCACCCGCCCACTCCACCCCCATGGACAGTCCAACCAAAAGGCTGTCATTACATTGAAATGTCCTTAATGGCCTTTTTCTTCCCTCATATCCTCCTCCCAAACCACTCCCGGGATACCTTGTTATTTCTCTTACTCTTTTTATAATTACATGCTTTTTAAACGAAGTGGGAAGGTGTGTTGCTTACAGGGAATGACTTTTAATAAAGAATACAAGCTTTTTAAATGATAGTAACTTTATTTCCATAAGCAAGCTGTAATGGAAGGGGGAGGGTGGGTTGCTTGCAGGAGGAGTCAATAAAGGGGGGAGGTTCATGAAGGGGAAACAAACACAGCAGTCACACCGTACCCTGGCCCAGGATGAAACTCGTTTTCAAGGCTTCTCTGATGCGCACCACTTCCTGGTGTGCTCTTCTAATCGCCCTGGTGTCTGGATGCGCGTAATCAGCGGCCAGGTGATTTGCCTCAGTCTCCCACCCTGCCATAAAGGTCTCCCCCTTACTCGCACAGAGATTGTGGAGCACACAGCAAGCAGCAATAACGAAGGGGACATCGGTTTGGCTGAGGTCTGAGCGAGTGAGTAACGTTCTCCAGCGAGCCTTTAAATGGCCAAATGCACATTCTACCACCATTCTGCACTTCCTCAGCCTGTAGTTAAACAGCTCCTGATCACTGTCCAGGCTGCCCGTGTATCATGGCATCAAGGGGTAGGCTGGGTCCCCCAGGTTAACGACAGGCATTTCAACATCCCCAACTGTTATTTTCTGGTCTGGGAAGTAAGTCCCTTGCTGCAGCCGTTTAAACAGAGCAGTGCTTCTGAAGACGTGAGCGTCATGAACCCTTCCTGGCCATCCCACATGGATGTTGGTGAAACGTCCCTTGTGATCCACCAGTGCTTGCAGCACCATTGAAAAGTACCCCTTGCGGTTTATGTACTGGGTGCCCTGGTGCTCCGGTGCCAAGATAGGGATATGGGTTCCATCTATGGCCCCCCCACAGTTAGGGAATCCCATTGCAGCAAAGCCATCAACTATGACCTGCACGTTTCCCAGAGTCACAACCTTTCGTAGCAGCAGCTTAATGATTGCTTTGGCTACTTGCAACACAGCAGCCCCCACAGTAGATTTTCCCAGTCCAAATTGATTCCCGACTGACCGGTAGCTGTCTGGCGTTGCAAGCTTCCAGAGGGCTATTGCCACTCGCTTCTCCACTGTGAGGGCTGCTCTCATCCTGGTATTATGGCGTTTCAGGGCAGGGGAAAGCAAGTCACAAAGTTCAAAGAAAGTGCTCTTACGCATGCGAAAGTTCCGCAGCCACTGCGAATTTTCCCACACCTGCAAAACTATGCGGTCCCACCAGTCTGTGCTTGTTTCTCGGGCCCAAAATCGGCGATCAAAGGGTAGAACATCCCCCATTACCATCAGGAGCTCCAAAGCATGGGGGCCTGCGGTTAGGGAGAAATCAGTGTCCAGGTCCTCATCAGTCTCGTCGCCGCGCTGCTGTAACTGCCGTAGCTGCCTCCTCCTCTCCTGCGTTTGCAGTTCATGGTTCACCCTAGACAGCACGAGAATGCGTGAGGTGTTTACAACGTCCACAATCGCGCTACTGAGCTGAGCAGGGTCCATGCTTGCTGTGCTATGGCGTTTGCTCAGTTCACCCAGTAAAAAAGGTGCGAAATGGCTGTCTGCTGCTTTCAGGAAGGGAGGGGTGAGGCTGTACCCACAACCACCCGCGACAATGATTTTTGCCCCATCAGGCACTGGGGTAGTAACCCAGAATTCCGAGGGTCAGGGAAGACTGCGGGATCTATGGGATAGCTACCCACAGTGCAACGCTCTGGAAATCGATGGTAGCCTAGGACCATGGACGCACACCGCCGAATTAATGTGCCTTAGTTTGGACGCATAAAATCGACTTTATAATATCGGTATTATAAAACCAGTTTTAGTTAATTCGAAATTATGCTGTAGTGTAGACGTACCCTCATAGTGGGAGGGCAGTGCTCCACCCCTGCTGCGAACCCTCTCGCTGTGGTAATAGGTAACCGTTATGCTCTTCTTGATACAGGAGAGAAGGAATCACCCCCTACAGTAAAGGAGGAGAAGCCTCGTACCCCTAAGGCTGGGAGGTCTGCTGCCACCACTGAAAATAGGAAATGTAGGGTAGTGGTGGTCGGAGACTCTCTGCTGAGGGGGATGGAGGTGCCCATCTGTCACTCTGACATTTCATCTCAGGAGGTATGCTGCCTGCCGGGGGCTCATATCTGAAATGTTACAGAGGCACTGTCAGTCTTCTGACTACTACCCCATGCTACTCATCCATGTGGGCACAAATGATACTGCGAGGTGTGACGCTGAGCAGATAAAGAGTGACTACAGGGCTCTGGCAGTACGGGTGAAGAAGTTTGGAGCGCAGATGGTATTCTCTTCAATTCTTCCTGTCAAAGGTAGGGGCCCGGGTAGAGACAGATGCATCATGGAGGTGAATGCCTGGCTGCGAAGATGGTGTTGCCAGGAGGGCTTTGGCTTCCTCGACCACAGGATGCTATTCGAGGAAGGACTGCTAGGCAGAGATGGCATTCACCTTTCAAGGAGGAGAAAGACCCTATTTGCACACAGACTGGCTAATCTAGTGAGGAAGGCTTTAAACTAGGTTCGACGGGGAGAGGTGAGCAAAGCCCACAGGTAAGTGGGGAACATGAAGACCTGGGAGCTGGGTCGGAAACAAGAGAGAGCGTGGGCTCAGGGCAAAACTGGGAGGCAAGATCAAACCAGTATCTTAGATGCCTATATGCAAATGCGAGAAGTATGGCTAATAAGCAGGAAGGACTGGAAGTGCTAATAAATAAGTACAACTATGACATTGTTGGCATCACTGAAACTTGATGGGATAACACACATGATTGGAATGTTGGTGTGGATTGGTATAGTTTGCTCAGGAAGGATAGACAGGGGAAAAAGGGAGGAGGTGTTGCCTTATATATTAAAAATGTACACACTTGGACGGAGGTGGAGATGGACATAGGAGACGGAAGTGTTGAGAGTCTCTGGGTTAGGATAAAAGGGGTAAAAAACAAGGGTGATGTCATGCTAGGAGTCTACTACAGGCCACCTAACCAGGTGGAAGAGGTGGATGAGGCTTTTTTTAAACAGCTAACAAAATCATCCAAAGCCCAAGATTTGGTGGTGATGGGGGACTTCAACTATCCAGATATATGTTGGAAAAATAACACCGCGAGGCACAGACTATCCAATAAGTTCCTGGACTGCACTGCAGACAACTTTTTATTTCAGAAGGTTGAGAAAGCCACAAGGGGGGAAGCTGTTCTAGACTTGATTTTAACAAATAGGGAGGAACTCGTTGAGAATTTGAAAGTAGAAGGAAGCTTGGGGAAAGTGATCATGAAATCATTGAGTTTGCAATTCTAAGGAAGGGTAGAAGGAAGTATAGCAAAATAGAGACAACGGATTTCAGGAAGGCGGATTTTGGTAAGCTCAGAGAGCTGATAGGTAAGGTCCCATGGGAATCAAGGCTGAGGGGAAAAACAACTGAGGAGAGTTGGCAGTTTTTCAAAGGGACGCTGTTAAGGGCCCAAAAGCAAGCTATTCCAATGGGTAGGAAAGATAGAAAATGTGGCAAAAGACCACCTTAGCTTAACCATGAGATCTTGCATGACCTACAAAATAAAAAAGAGTCATATAAAAAATGGAAACTAGGTCAGATTACAAAGAATGAATATAGGCAAACAACACAGGAATGCAGGGGCAAGATTAGAAAGGCAAAGGCACAAAATGAGCTCAAACTAGCTATGGGAATAAAGGGAAACAAGAAGACTTTTTATCAATACATTAGAAGCAAGAGGAAGACCAAGGACAGGGTAGGCCCACTGCCCAGTGAGGAGGGAGAAACAGTAACAGGAAACTTGGAAATGGCAGAGATGCTTAATGACTTCTTTGTTTCGGTCTTCACTGAGAAGTCTGAAGGAATGTCTAAAATAGTGAATGCTTATGGGAAGGGGGTAGGTTTATAAGATAAAATAAAAAAAGAGCAAGTTAAAAATCACTTAGAAAAGTTAGGTGCCTGCAAGTCACCAGGGCCTGATTAAATGCATCCTAGAATACTCAAGGAGTTAATAGAGGAGGTATCTGAGCTTCTAGCTATTATCTTTGGAAAGTCATGGGAGACAGGAGAGATTCCAGAAGACTGGAAAATTTAGTGCCCATCTATAAAAAGGGAAATAAAAACAACCCAGGAAACTACACACCAGTTAGTTTAACTTCTGTGCCAGGGAAGATAATGGAGCAAGTAATTAAAGAAATCATCTGCAAATACTTGGAAGGTGGTAAGGTGATAGGGAATTGCCCGCATGGATTTGTAAAGAACAAATCGTGTCAAACCAATCTGATAGCTTTCTTTGATAGGATAACGAGTCTTGTGGATAAGGGAGAAGCAGTGGATGTGGTATACCTAGACTTTAGTAAGGCATTTGATACGGTCTTGCATGATATCCTTATCGATAAACTAGGCAAATACAATTTAGATGGGGCAACTATAAGGTGGGTGCATAACTGGCTGGATAACCGTATTCAGAGAGTAGTTATTAATGGCTCCCAATCCTGCTGGAAAGGTATAACAAGTGGGGTTTTGCAGGGGTTTGTTTTGGGACCGGCTCTGTTCAATATCTTCATCAACGACTTAGATGTTGGCATAGAAAGTACGCTTATTAAGTTTGCAGACGATACCAAACTGGGAGGGATTGCAACTGCTTCGGAGGACAGAGTCAAAATTCAAAATGATTTGGACAAATTTGAGAAATGGTCTGAGGTAAATCAGATGAAGTTCAATAAAGACAAATGCAAAGTGCTCCACTTAGGAAGGAACAATCAGTTTCACACATACAGAATGGGAAGAGACTGTCTAGGAAGGAGTATGGCAGAAAGAGATCTAGGAGTCATAGTGGACCACAAGCTAAATATGAGTCAACAGTGTGATACTGTTGCAAAAAAAGCAAACGTGATTCTGGGATGCATTAACAAGTGTGTTGTAAACAAGACACGAGAAGTCCTTCTTCCGCTCTATTCTGTGCTGGTTAGGCCTCAACTGGAGTATTGTGTCCAGTTCTGGGCACCGCATTTCTAGAAAGATGTGGAGAAATTGGAGAGGCTCCAAAGAAGAGCAACAAGAATGATTAAAGGTCTTGAGAACATGACCTATGAAGGAAGGCTGAAAGAACTGAGTTTGTTTAGGTTGGAAAAGAGAAGACTGAGAGGGGACATGATAGCAGTTTTCAGGTATCTAAAAGGGTGTCATCAGGAGGAGGGAGAAAACTTGTTCACCTTAGCCTCTAATGATAGAACAAGAGACAATGGGCTTAAACTGCAGCAAGGGAGATTTAGGTTGGATATTAGGAAAAAGTTCCTAACTGTCAGGGTGGTTGAACACTGGAATAAATTGCCTAGGGAGGTTGTGGAATCTCCATCTCTGGAGATATTTAAGAGTAGGTTAGATAAATGTCTATCAGGGATGGTCTAGACGGTATGCGGTCCTGCCATGAGGGCAGGGGACTGGACTCGATGACCTCTCGAGGTCCCTTCCAGTCCTAGAGTCTATGAATCTATGACTAGTCTTTATGTAACTACTCTAATATGAAGAAACAATATGGGCCCAGTTGACTTCCACATAACACTGTTTATTAACTATATACAGATGTGCAAAAAACTTAGCAATCTACATACTAATGCACTGCCTGGCTTTTAGAACATAGAACAGAGTGAACGTATAGAGGGATCACAACTATTTAAAAGGATACAACCCAATTTTGAGAGAGATTCAGCAGGACTGTCAAAGGCATAAAATGCCTGCAGGTTCAAAAAATCTGGGAAGTCTGGCCCAAAACAAAAAATTAGCTGAACTTTTGGATAACACTTGTAGGTCCTAGCTACCTACACACTATTGCACTGGCTGGTTTCTAAAATATAGAACACAGTGAGACTCACTATGGATCAGAATTACATAAAAGGATATTACTCAAATCCTGTGTATGTTTATTTTCTTTTGTGACTTAACACCTCTGCCTCTCTTCACTGTATCTCTCTTCACTGCTTCCCAAGCAGCCCAAAAGGAGAAAAAAAAATCTTATTGGCTTCTGGTTCAAAATGAATCCCACTTTGCTATCTACCATGTCAAGGTGTCACCCCCCACTCTGAACTTTAGGGTACAGATGTGGAGACCTGCATGAGATAACCTCTAAGCTTATTTACTGGCTTAGATCTAGTAGCTGCCACCACCAGTTTAAACAAATGTTTATGGGAGAGTTATTTGGAAACTCTGTCTTCCCCCAAAATATTTCCGCAGTTTTTATCCGCCTTGTCCTGGCAGGATTGAGATCGATTCACCTCCCACCAATTCCTGGTGAGCCTAGATCCAAAAAACCCTTGGACCTTAAAACAAGGAAAAATCAATCAGGTTCTTTAAAAGAAGGCTTTTAATTAAAGAAAAGAGGCGAAAGGAATACTTCTATGAGATTAGCATGCAAGTTACTCTCACAGACAACAGATTCAAAACACAGAGTACGTCCTTCTGGGCAAAAACCTTACTTACACAAAGACACCTGATTTGATTCTCGCACTATGCAAAAACGAAGTCACAAAAGAAAATAAACATAATCTAATACATTCCTTCTCTAAACACTTTCTACTTTTAAGAAATGTTAGATGGCTGATTCCTGGATCCTTCACCCTGGCACAAACTTTTCTGAACAGACCAAAAGACTGATTTCCCTCCTCCCTCTTTGAAAACATCTTGTCCTCCCCATTGGTTTCTCTGGTCAGGTGTCAGGTAGGCTATGTGACCTTCTTAACCCTTTACAGGTAAAAGAGGAATTAACCCTTAACTGTCTGTTTATGTCCTGCCTGATCTAGCAAAACATGTATGCCATGCGTTTAAAGTTAAGCATATAAGTCAGGGTCACCTGGGGAGGGCAAGTGGGGCAATTTGCCCCAGACCCTGGCCCCTCAGGGGCCCCCATGAGAGTTTTTAGGGGCCCCTGGACCAGGGTCCTTCACTCACTCCGGGGGCCCCAGAAAACTGTAGCAGGGCCCAGGCCCCCGGAGCTTCTTCTGCTCCCGGTCTTAGTCGGCGTGGGGTCCTTCCGCTCCGGGGCGGAAGGACCCCCCACCACCGAATTACCGCAGAAATGGGACCCACCGCCGAAGTGTAGCTAGGTCTTTGGCGGTAATTCCGCAGCGGGGGGCCCTTCCATTCTGGGACCAGCCGCCGAAGTGCCCTGAAAACCCGTGGTGGGGGCCCCCTGCCGCCGAATTACCGCTGAAGACCCGGCTGCACTTCGGCGGCGGGTCCTGCTTCGGTGGTAATTCGGCAGCGGGGTGGTCCCTCCGCGGGTCTTTGGGTCACTTCGGCGATGGGTCCCGGAACAGAAGGACCCCCCACCGCTGAAGACCCCAGGCCCCTGGAATCCTCTGGGCGGCCCTGATATAAGTAGTCTCGCTAGAGTCAATGGAGTCATATGCTTAAAGCAAAAGCATATACTTAAGTATTTTGAAGAACTGGGCAGCAGAGCTCAGCACATGGCAGGATGGAGGCCCTTACATCTTATCGAAAAGATATGCACACTGTAATACGTAGCACCATGCACTGGTCCAACACTGTCTCAGGAGAAAGCATGTCAATGAGAAAAAAAGAAGGTCTTGAAAAACAGCAAGTAGAAAAGGAATACATGCTGATATCATATATCCTATTTTATTTATTTTAATAAGCTGTTATTCTTCAGCAGTGAATTAAAAACACAAAATAGCATTTTCTCTAGCATTCCTAAATGACTGTAAATTTTCAGACAAAGCGTAGCTTTAAGGCGTATCTTTAATTAAGAAGTGAAATAATTGTGCCAACAAACCCTGCCAACTTTTGAAACTGCCGTCTATATAACCTTTGTAAAACAGCAATAAGATGATGTATAAAAGAGTCATGCCAAGTTTCTGTGGTTTTAATAGCTTGATTTCATCAACTGAGACAAGAAAGGATATAGTTTAGTGCTGACATATGCACTATTTATAAAGGAGTCTCTGAATTTAATCTTTATAAAAATAGAATGTATTTAAAAAGTGCTTTTTATGGGATTTTATTTCATTAAACTGTTTCTGCAAAAGGGTTTACTTGTTATTAAATTAGAGGCAGTGAAGCCAGTGGGAGAAAAAAGGAAATGTCTCACTTTCCAGGCCTTCCCATGTTGATCAATGAATCTCACACCATTTATAGTTCAGATTTAATTTTGTGTATTTATACAAATGATCCAAACATCAGAGGCTACCCCAGTGAACTCTGACCCTCCTCAGAAAACCCTCTTACCTAATTTGTTCTCTTCCTGGGAGAAAGTGGTCAGGTGCATCTTGATGTAAATTAGTACTTCTAATATTTCTCTCTAAAAGAGAATGACATTTAAATTGAATAATTTTACTGCTGAATTCACCTCTCAAAAAGTTTTAGTCTCATAATTTTTCAGCAAATGCTAATGCCAAAAGTCAAATGAGTAGTTTCCTCAGCATGTGTGTCATCGAATAGACACAGAAGTGAATGGAAAAATTTTTCATAGATTTCTGTGGGAGCACATGCAGGTCAAACCCTGTAGGAAGTTAGTATCTTATGCCCTAGCTTCCCATACTTACCATTTAATATCTACCATCTCCTTTATGCCTTATAAAATAGTGGTGAGATGTTTTTATGACACCATTTATGTCTTTATAGCACGTGTGATACTTATGATAAGTCTATGATTAAAATAAGTAGCAACAGCTCTTCTCCTGGTAAAATCAAGGAGCATTATAATTAAACAGCTTGCAGCAAATTGAACTACTGAAAATATTGGAATTTCTGGCGGGCATGAGGGGAGTGTTTAATCCAAAATAAACAGAAGTCATGAACTTATTTAAAACTGGTACAACAAAATAACCAAGTCATTTCTCTAGCTAATTTTGAAGTGTTCAGAAATTGTTTAAATGTCATTTATTTACTTTAAATTTAAAAGGGTGAATATTTACAACTTATTTTATTCTTCTTGGTTTGCCCACACTGTGGCAGATGATTATGCCTGAACTCTATGTGGGTGATTAATGTGAGCAGACAATACAAGAAGACTTCTCCAACTCCTTGCGTGGACTGAATAAGGGCCAAACAAAATTGAAGGGGACTGCTCCCTCCTTCTTTACCAAAATATACACTCCAAAGGGAGGTACGAAGATAGCTCAGACTCACCCTCACCATCTTTAGCACAAGCACACAGAATGGGAACCGAGCAGCAGGGGAAGTAATCTGTGCCCCCACGACAGGATGTAACAGCTGGTGTACTTACCCTGAATACTAGGGACCTCAAAGAGGAACTTTGCCTCCTGGAAGGAGGAGTTATTCCTAAATAGCACAATTATAGACACCCATATCCTGGAATGCCATCAGAAACAACAATAAAAAACCTTAATGAACCATTTGTTTCTCAGACTGGTCAGTGATACCAATATAACTATTTCTTGCTCTAGCCTTCACGAGCTAACCCTCCTACCAATAATGGGAACATACTGATCTTGTTGGTTTCTAGTACTTTCTGGCAGCAAAATCACCACAAATGACACACATACTAATATAAAAAAGAAAAACAAACATAAGTTCAGTGTCAGAATACTGAACACAAACTGCCTGAATCTACAGTATCTTACCATTGATTTTTAAACACAACTCCCCATTGATTTCAATAGGGAGCTTTAATTAAAAAGAAAAGCAATGATATAGCCCTCATAGTATAATATTAGGATCAGGTGGTACAGGAACCCACAATAGGAGGGTTAATTCTCTATTTAATCCTGAGTGGAGCACAGGATCTGGACCAAGAGGTAACTATAACAGGACCGCTTGCAAATAATGACCATAATAAAAAAACATTTAACATTCCTGTGGTGGGAAGAAAACTTCCGCAGCCCAAATTGTGGCATTTAATTTCAGAAAGGGGAACTGTGCAAAAATGAGAAGGTTAGTTAAACAGAAATTAAAAGGTACAGTGACTAGAGTGAAATCCCTGAAAGCTGCATGGACACTTTTCAAAGACACTATAATAAAGGCCCAACTTAAATGTATACCCCGAATTAAAAAAAACAGTAAAATAACTAAAAAAAAAAGAGCCATTGTGGCTTAACAACCATGTAAAAGAAGCAGAGAGAGATAAAAAGGTATCTTTTAAAAAGTGGAAGTCAAGTCCTAGTGAGGTAAATAAAGTAGCATAAAAACTGCCAAACTCAGTGTAAAAATGTAGTAAGAAAAGCCAAAAAGGAGTTTGAAGAACAGCTAGCTAAAAATTCAAAAGATAATTAAAAAAAATGTTTGTTAAGTACATCTGAAGCAGGAAGCCTGCTAAACAACGACTGGGGCCCCGGACAACTGAGATAAAAAAGGAGAACTTAAAGACAATAAAGTCATTGAGGAGAAACTAAATGGATTCTTTGCTTCAGTCTTCACAGTTGAGGATGTTAAGGAGATTCCCAAACCTGAGCCATCCTTTGTAGGTGACAAATCTGAGGAACTGTCACAGATTGAAGTGTCATTAGAGGAGATTTTAGAATTAATTAATAAACTTAACAGTAACAAGTCACTGGGACCAGAAGGCATTTATCCAAGAGTTCTGAAAGAACTCAAATGTGAAAATGCGGAACTCTGGTTTGTAATCTGTCTTTTAAATCAGCTTCTGTACCCAATGACAGGATGTTAGCTAATGTAATGCCAATATTTAAAAAGGACTCTAGAGGTGATCTCGACAATTACAAACCAGTAAGTCTAACGTCAGTAGTGGGCAAATTAGTTGAAACAATAGTAAAGAATACAATTGTCAGACACATAGAAGAACATAAATTGTTGGGCAAAAGTCAACATGGTTTCTGTAAAGGGAAATCATGTCTTACTAATTTATTATAGTTATTTGATGAGGTCAACAAACATGTGGACAAGGGGGACATGGTGGACATAGTGTACTTAGATTTCCAGAAAGCCTTTGACAAAGTCCCTCACCAAAAATTCTTACATAAATTAATTTGTCATCGGATAGGAGGGAAGATCCTTCCATGGATTGAGAACTAGTTAAAAGACAGGGAACAAAAGGTAGGAATAAATGGTACATTTTCAGAATGGAGAGGGGTAACTAGTGATCTTCCCCAAGGGACAGTCCTAGGACCAATCCTATTCAATTTATTCATAAATGATCTGGAGAAAAGGGTAAACAGTGAGGTGGCAAAGCTTGCAGATAATACTAAACTGCTCAAGATAGTTAAGACCAAAGCAGACCATGAAGAACTTCAAAAAGATCTCACAAAATTAAGTGATTGGGCAACAAAATGGTAAATGAAATTTAATGTGGAAAAATGTAAAGAAATGGACATTGGAAAAAATAACCCCAACTATGCATACAATATGATGCGGGCTAATTTAGCTACTACTAATTAGGAAAGATATCTTGGAGTCATTGTGGATAATTCTCTGAAAATGTCCATGCAGTGTGCAGCGGCAGTCAAAAATGCAAACAGGATGTTAGGAATCATTATAAAAAGGACAGAGAATAAGACAGAAAATATCTTATTGCACTTCACACAGCGAACAGTCAACCTGTGGAACTCTTTGCCTGAGGAGGTTGTGAATGCTAGGACTATAACAGGGTTTTAAAAAGAACTAGATAAATTCATGGAGGTTAAGTCCATTAATGGCTATTAGCTAGGATGAGTAAGGAATGGTGTCCCTAGCCTCTGTTTGTCAGAGAGTGGAGATGGATGGCAGGGGAGAGATCACTACCTGTCAGGTTCACTCCCTGTGGGGCGCCTGGCATTGGCCACTGTCAGCAGACAGGATACTGGGCTGGATGGACCTTTGGTCTGACCCAGTATGGCCATTCTTATGTTTTTATGTTCTTTAACTGAGCAACTTAAAACTAAATCAGAAATAAAATGAGGAAATTTGAAGACAACACCCTATAAAAAATATTATTTGAAGGATAAGCCAAGCCAGTACATCAGCATTGTGATTTCTGTTTGAATATTAATGCAATAAAAACAGATGAGTGGTTTTAAAACAGTCAGAGAAGAGAAAGAGTGGATGGTTGAAAGGATTTGGATTAAGGTTACAAAGCCTTTTCCCTCTTTTACCAAACTGAATGCAGTCCAGAGTCAATAGTGTCCAAAAGCCATTACTTTACCAGATGTTTTTCAGTGGCCTGTGTGAAATGATAGGGTAATGTCAATCTAGCTCTGATAGATGTGTTCACAATATAAAAACTACCATGTTGACTGATAGTAACTTTTCCTAATTATCTACCCTCTCAGCAGGAAACCAGTAGTTGATTGGGCATAGAGATTGAACATCTCACTGCTAGTACTGTTCCTTCTAGATGAGGCACATTGGTAGAACAGGCTAAGAAATCTTGAACTGCCAGTGCTCTCTGAATGCTGTGCATGTTCTGTTGATAAATACAGGACTTCAGTTTCCAGGGCTCTGAATCTTTTCATGACCATTCAGTTCACTTCAAAACTAAATCTGTCACATCAGGAAATACTCTTGGCAACAAATCTCTGTGTAGTGAGGCGGTGTGGCTCCCCTCCTCCCATCAGATGCCAAAAGGGGCAGGGCCACTGAGCGGTAGTCCCGCCCCTCAGAGGGTCAGGAGGCGCCCCGGAAGTATAAAAGCGGGCCCTCGTCCCTCAGCCCTCAGTTGGAGCCCTGCGGCTGCCGGGAGCAGACCTGCCAGAGGGTGCTCCTGACTGGGAAGCTGCGGAGGCCCAGGGCCGTTGCCCTGACTGGCCAGAACTTCCCTGCTACGCTGAGGAGCTGCCGGAGCTGCCCCGCACCCACTACGATGAGGAGCTGCCGGAGCTGCCCCACGCCTGCTCGACGAGGAGCTGCCAGAGCTGCCCCATCCCTGCTATTACCCCGAGGAACCCCCGGACCAGCCTGGCTGGACTTTCCTGAGGTACTACCAGATCTGCTGCCCAGCCCTGGCCAGGACGAGCCCATGCTACTAAGCTTCCCAGGGACTGATGGCCCTGATCAGGTAGGACCAGAGGGGGAGATAGGAAGTAGCCCGGGGGCAGCTGACCGCACTCAGACTGCAAGTATGCCGGAACCCATGTCAGTGTGTTTCGGTCAGGAACCCCACTGACCGTTAACGGCGTTAACCGCTGCTAGGGCCCCGGGCTGGAATGCAGTGGAGTGGGTGGGCCTGCGTTCTCCCTGCCACCTGTACCCGGGTGGCAGAATCCCCCTCTCCCCGGCCTAAGGAGGCCATCAATGCCTGAACTGATAACTGCTGGGCCCTGAGTCACAAGAGTCTGAATTATTGCACTTGTGGGTTTGGTGCCCTGCCCGAACCAAGGGCTGGGCCCCCTTTGACTGTGCCCGTGTTCGGTCCTGCCTACAGGGTCCGAGCTGCCCGAACTGTTGACCGCTCAACCTCGAGGGCAGAGGCCCTCGGACGACGCGTACCAAGGCCGTGTGGCTCCCCTCCTCCCCAGGGAGGGTCAAGCCCTGGCCGCGCACCGTCACACTTTGATTTTTGATTCTCAGGGAAGACCTGATTTTTTTTATATTGTGTCACGTGAGGATTTAATTAATAATTTTTAAAATAAATAAATGTTCCTATCTGTCTGGTAGTATGAAAGATAAATTTATAAAATAACATAGTTGATGTCACTCTAAAAATATTTTCTATTGGCTCAATCTTTGCAGTGCTAATTTAGAATGGGGCCTTCTATCAAAAAATTACCACAGTAGAGCTGGCTGACTTTTTGCAAGCCTGTTTTAGGATGTCTCTGATCTTTAGTTATTTGACAATGTACCAGAAGTTTCTGTGAGAATGTTGACTTCAGCCAAGTTACACTACAGATGGACACAGAACCTTTGTTTATATTATTTAAATAGTAGAAAATATATATTAGAAACAGCTATTATGTTATTGAAACACTTCCCCAACGTGGGAATCAACCAAGCTCTCAGTCTGGTAGGGAGCACGGCCTTCCTACAGGTAAAAATTCTGTCTCTCAAATAACCCTTTCTGACAAACTTTTTCCCAAACATCATTGTAATGGTAATAGAAACTTTGGAGTGGGAACCAAAGTTACCCATAGTGTTGTATTGGGGAAAACTATTATGTACTGAACCTTATCGGCAGAAGCACATTGCTAGCACACTTGGAGCCAGGCACGCAAACCAGCAACACCTGTCTGTACAGATCTCAGCCAGGGCTGGCTCACAACATATTGGCACCTGAGGCGGGGAACTCAAATGACGCCCCCATGCCCCCTTGCTTTGGGCCAAAACTTTGGAAGGTCTCAATTCTTCCTTCTTCCTGTTCTACTCCTCTCATGGTACTGCTCTGCTACCTACCCCAATAAAGGAGAACTAACAACTTAAATGCCTTGTTCAAAATTTTTAAGTAACACTTTAACTTTCAAACACCTGAACAGCAAATATAACTTTTCTTGTCTGCATGGTAAACACTGGCATTTTTATCTGTTTGAATAATCAAAGTGGTGCTTTCTGTGCCTTTTTAGTTGCAAAGATTTGAACTGCTTCCTGAAGGTCCACAGTCTGGGCTAGCTCAAGCTCTACTGAGATAGTTGCAAGGCTGGCCAGCCTCTCCTGTGTCATTGTGGAGCATAGATGTGGAGGACAAAATAAAGCCACTTTGACAAGAGGCATAAAGCCTTTTGCCACAAAGTTAAAGCAACAAAACATCAGTGTAGATTGGGGCTCCCAAACTTGGTTCAGGGCTTGTTCAGGGTAAGCCCCAGCGGTCTGCAAGACGCTTTATTTTCCTGAGTGTTCACAGGTACGGCCACTCGCAGCCCCCACTGGCTGCTCACAGCCCCCAGTGGCTGTAACAGCCACTGGGAGCTGCGGGAAGCGGTGGCCCGGCCCGAGCTGCTTACCCTGAACAAGCTGCAAACCAAGTTTGGGAACTCCTGGTGTAGATGCTGGTGTTTATTTTGTTGACAGAACTAGCTTCCGCCAGTATCCCACAATGCCTGTTGTGACCACTCTGCTCACTATTTTGATCTCTGCTGCCCTGCAAGCATGTGCCCCTCCCCCTTCAAAGCTCTTGGAAGTATCTGACAGCTGAGTGTACTGCTCCATTTGGGAAACAAAGATCAAATCATTAGCATGGAATGCTCAGTGTTCTGTCCTGCACTAGGAACGCTGCAGCAGGCAAACTACTGCTTCAGGGAGCAGGGCTGAGGACTGCTGTGCTGCTTTGACATTCCTCAGCATAGAGCTGCTCAGGATGCTGGTGCCGGCAGCTGTAGGAGAACTCGGAGGGAATCACAGAACCATAGGCAGGCAGGCAGAGTGGGCTGCTTTAGGAGAGATGACTGTGCCGAGCAGAGCCGGGGGCTGACGTGGAGATGGGGGTTCCCCTCCCTGCCTCTTCAGGATAGGTCGGTCAGCCTGCTGTGTCCCCTGCCCCAGACACACCACTCTCTTCTCCCTCCCCCACACACTTTAGTTGAAAAACAGGCTATGATTCCCATGGAATGATAGGATTGAGAAACCTTCATCATGTGATGCTGTACTTGCCCCAGGACGCACTGCAAGCCCTTCCCAAAGCACCCTGCATCAAGATGCATAGTGGGATATCTACCATAGTACACTGCTTTCTGTGTCGATACAAGAGTTGTTAGTGTAGACTCTGCTGACACAAGGAACTAGTGTGGACATGCAACAGCGATTTTAAATAAGTGCTTTAATTAAAGTGGTATTATTTTTGCTGACAAAACTTTGTAGTGTAGACAAGGCCAGGAAATGCTGCTGCAAAATGTCACAGTATTATTTTTTTTGATAGCTGACAAACAACCCAAATGAAATAAACCAGAGGTCAGCAACCTCTGGCACACAGCTTGCCAGGGTAAGCACCCTGGTGGGCTGAGCCAGTTTATTTATCTGCCGCATCAGCAGGTTCAGACGATCGTGGCTCCCACCGGCCGCAGTTCGCCATCCCAGGCCAATGGGGGAGGCAGGAAGCCGTGGCCAGCACATCCCTCGCCCACGCCGCTTCCCGCCTCCCCCATTGGCCTGGGATGGCGAACCGTGGCCAGTGGGAGCCGCGATCGGCTGAATCTGAAGGTGGCAGATAAACAAACTGGCCTGGCCCACTTACCCTGGCGAGTTGAGCGCTGGAGGTTGCTGACCTCTGAAATAAACAGAGACTGTAGTTTTATCCATATGCACATGGGCATAGAGATAAGGCTGAATATTCATCCATAACTTTGACTCCACCAACTATGTAAATTTTACCTCATGTAAATCTTTTTCAGTATAAAGACCTAAATAAACAAGAGACAAAGGGTGAGAGAAAGGAAGCATTATCCTCAGATTAGGAACTGAGGTACAGAAAGAGGCATGGTAAATCTGGTGCAGCACCAGAAATTGTCTGTTGCTTCTTTAAATCCTAGTCAAATGCCTTAACAACCAAACCATCCTTTCCTCTCCTTATTTATATTTTCAAAAGTAAGCAAAATTCCTTCAGAACTAGGAATCTTCAACTGGTTAAACAATGTAAAGGTATGGCTTGCTGAGATGTGCAGTTATTACACATTCATTTTAATAAATTCTATAGGAATATTTACAGTGTACAATTAAAAGCAAAATAATTAAAGTAGTGACTGTTTAATTCAGATTTATCCCATTTATGGATTTATCCTTATTAAATTACCATTCCGGATAGACAGTAGTTAATCCAAAGCAATAACCAATGTTATCACAATGTGGTACTTAAATTCAATTGATTGCACCTAAGCAATGACAATAACTTAATGTTGCCCAATAGTTATTCAATCATATTTGAAATTAATGGTGGCTCTTCGGCATCTCATTTAATGTAATAGGGGGCTGATTTTATCCTTTTCTCTTCCTCCTCAGTCACATGGTGTAGGGTTGTGACAGGCTGCCCCCATTTAAGATGCCATCAAATGTACTGGGATACCGATGAGCCCGTCCATTCTGCCAGCCTGGGCCCAGCACTCAGGCGCCCACATCCCTTGAATTGCAGACCCAAAGGTATATTGTCTTGTGTTGTATAGAAAAATCTGCACAGCACAAGCTCATAAAAATTTTCCCTCTTCCTCTATGTGAAGAGAGATATGCACGACTTCTTGCCCCTCCCCTGCCCCCAGGTTAGAAATTACATAAAGTGAGTTTAATAATAAACACAATTTTAACAACTATAAAATTTAGATTTTAAGTGGTTAAAGATATAGCGAACAGAACAAAGCAGATTACTAAGAAAATAAAACAAAACACACAAACTGAGCTTAATTCACTAAAGAAATTGGTAACAAATAGTAATTTCTCTCCCAACATATTGTTATAGCCAGATTACAGAAAGTCTTGAAAGGCAGCTGCAGTGGCCTGCAGCTTGAGACCTCAGGTATTACTCACAAGTTAGACACCCTTCCAGCTTGGGCTCAACTTTTCTCTCCCCAGTTCAGTTCTTGCTTCAAGGTATTTTTCAGCGTCTCTTTGGGTGGGGAGGCAGAAGAGAATCACAATGATGTCACTGCCCTGCCTTATACAGCTCTTTTGTAAAGTGGGGACCCTTTGTCTTCCAGTGGAAAAACACTGGCATTCCAAAAGAGATGGGGGGGGCAGCACCAGGTGACTGGGACCCATGTCTCTGCAGGGGTATGGCAGCCATTACTCACAGGCCAACTTGAGTGTTCACAGTCCATTGTCTTTGCTAATGGGCCATCAGCCGTGTCTGGCTTTTTCATTGCTGTACCTGAAGGGCTAGCTAGGGGTGACATCCAAAGTAACACATTTGAAATTCACATAGTCAATATTCCTAATTTCAGATACAGAAATGATACAGGCATACAAACTGGATAATCACATTCAGTAAATCATAACCTTTCCAATGATATCTTACATGAGCCATACTGCATGAAATATATCTCAGTTATGCCATATCCATATCATAAGCATATTTCCATAAAGAATATGGAGTGTAATGTCACAATGGTCTTTTAGGTAACCCAAAGAAAAGAAAAAGTCCAGCTTTGTTTCTATTAAAAATATTTTCAGTGCATAATGAAAGCAAAACTTCATGTAATCATGAGACTGTCATATTACTCATATGCTCTAATTCAAGTTATTAGATCTGATGCATGAATTATTGAGATAAATGTTATGCCCTGTGTTAGTAAAAAGATCAGGCAAGATCTTTTGGCTTTAATTGTGGGGATGAAACAAGAAGATTCCTGGGAATTATTTAGTTTAACTCCAAGCCCCAGAATTCATAAGAACATAAGGATGACTATACTGGGTCAGACCAAAGGTCCATCTAGCCCAGTATCCTGTCTTCTAACAATGGTCAATGCCAGTTGTTTCAGAGGGAATAGGTGACAGGATGGATCACTTGATGATTACCTGTTCTGTTCATTCCTTCTGAAACAACTGGCATTGGCCATTGTTAGAAGACAGGATACTGGGCTAGATGGACCTTTGGTCGACCCAATATAGTCATCCTTATGTTCTTATGATCATCAAGTGATCCATCCTGTCACCTATTCCCAGCTTCTGGCAAACAGAGGCTAGGGACACCATCCCTGCCCATCCTGGCTAATAGCCCTTAATGGACCTTTCTTTTATGAACCCTTTTACAGTCTTTGCCTTCATAACATCCTCTGTCAAAGAGTTCCACAGGTTGACTGTATGTTGTATGGAAAAAATACTTCCTTTTGTTTGTTTTAAACTTGCTGCCTATTAATTTAATTTGGTGAGCCCTAGTTTTGGGGTTATGAGATGGAATAAATAACACTTCCTTATTTACTTTCTCCACACCAGTTATGATTTTATAGACTTCTATCATATTCCCCCTTAGTCATCTCTTTTCCAAGCTGAAAAGTCACAGTATTATTAATCTCTCCTCAGATGGCAGCTGTTCCATACCCCTAATCATTTTCGTGGCCCTTTTCTGAACCTTTTCCAATTCCAATGTATCTTTTTTGAGATGGGGCAATCACATCTACACTCAGTATTCAAGGTGTGGGCGTACCATGGATTTGTATAGAGAGAATATTATATTTTCTGTTGTATTATCTATCCATTGATTTCCAACATTCTGTTTGCTTTTTTAATTGCAGCTGCACATTGAGTGGATGTTTTCAGAGAAAACTCCAAGGTCTCTTTCTTGAGTGGTAACAGCTAATTTAGACTACATCATTTTAGAGTTGGGATTCCATTGTCTTCTGATAGGTATACCACAATGTGTAGCACAAAAAAAAATCCCAACTTGTTTGTAGAACAACAGCTCAGATCTGAAGATCTCTCACAGGTTCAGCAAGAAAACTCATTCCTCCTGATTTCTTTCTGTGAGAAACAAGTTGAGAGTAAGCAAGGAGCAAAAGCTGCAAGCAATTTGTAGCATTTCACAGCTACATTAGCACCTCTAATTGTAACTGACAGAGCAATTAAGGCTGATACACATTCTAATTCAGTGACTTGCACATGATGATTATCCCACTGAAGCAAGGAATCATCCATTCTATTTGGAGAAAAATCACTTATCTGCATTTTGTTTCACCATTAAAGAGGTTTACACTCTGGAACTGTCAGAAACAATTATTTGCAAGTCTTCATATTAACCATCACATTTCACTGGTCCACTGTCAGCACAAGTATCAGGTATTTCAGATTCTTAAATCTTAAATTTTTGTGCATAGTCCACCAAGATATGCAAGCAGCTAACAGCAAAGTTTTGGTGGGAGTTTATAGGTGGGAATTTGTGCAAATTTTTTCCTCTGTTTTTCTCTGTGACTAAGAATTAGGAAGAGAAGACAATAATGGCCACTGAGGCAACACCAGAAATGAACTTAGGAGGAGAGGAGACAAAGAAGATGGTCAGACGCAGATGCTGTGGAATGTATATAATCTTTGACTGGGTATCTGAAGGAAACTAATTATGTACGAAATGTTGCCTAATAGAGCTCATGGCCGGGAAGAGCCAAGGATCAGAGATACAGCTGTAGACAATGATGGAATTCAGAAGGGGCTTTGAGGTATAACTCAGCACAGGAGAGAAGAGATAGTACAGACAATTTAGGATTTGCAGTCACTTGCTGAACAAAACACCTGGTGTGCAGAATGTCAGTAGAGGAGGGTGACCCATGCAAGAACATGATCAAAAGGACAAAACAGATGAAGAGGCTGACCCATGGAGGTGAAACAGAGTTGTATAATACATCTGTTGCACTGGGGAACGAGGAGGAGAAATCAGGAGAAGATGCGGTGGTGAGGAGGAAAAGAAGGGATGCCAGTCCCTACAGAAGAGAGACAATGGAGTTAGCCAGGGACCAGACCCTAAGGAAGAATAAAGATGATGCATGAGGAACTGCAAGAAAGATCAGATAGATTCATACCAACAACAGGAAAAGACAGATCTATGTGATTGGGGACTTAATACTAAGAAGAGTCAACAGGCCTGTCACCAGAACAGAATGGGGTACAAAATGGTGTGCTGTCTTCCAGGAGCAAAGATGTATGATGTTGGCATGGGACTGAAAAGGATACTGGTGGGAGCAGGGAAAAAATCCACTAATTAGCAGCGCCCAAACCGACAGGCAGCAAAGATTCATGGCTCAAAGACAATTACTGAGTAAGATGCTCAAACAAGTGAAAGCTCTGGTGATCTTCAGTAGGATACTTCAGTCTCCAGAGAAGAAGGATGATGAAGGTGCAGCAAGATAATAAACATCAACCAATGAATTGAGGATTGGTATAATGAGGAAGGTTTTGGGCTAATCAGCATTTCAAATTTCAGAGTAGCAGCCATGTTAGTCTGTATCCGCAAAAAGAACAAGAGTACTTGTGGCACCTTAGAGACTAACAAATTTATTTCAGCATGAGTTTTCGTGAGCTACAGCTCACTTCTTCAGATGCACAGAATGGAACACACAGACAGGAGATATTTATACACACAGAGAACATGAAAAGATAGAAGTATGCATACCAACAGGAAGAGTCTAATCAACTGAGATGAGCTATCGTCAGCAGGGGAAAAAAAACTTTTGAAGTGATAATTAAGATGACCCATAAAAGATGTGAGGAGAACTTAACAGAGGGAAATAGATTCAATTAGTGTAATGACCCAGCCATTTCCAGTCTCTGTTAAGGCATACAGATTAGACACAATTAACTCAGGGATAGTAGTCAGGTAGGCAATACAGTCAGTAAAAGAACTATAACTAATCCATCTAGAAAACTGGGTAGTGTACCAGGGAAACAATTGAGAGGTTTGTACATAAATGCAAGGAGTCTGGGTAATAAAATGGAAGAACTAGAACTACTGGTGCAGGAAAGATTACAGAAACAAATGGTGTCAAGTATCAGAGGGGTAGCCGTGTTAGTCTGCATCTGTAAAAGCAGCAAAGAATCCTCTGGCACCTTATAGACTAACAGACGTTTTGGAGCATGAGTTTTCATGGATGAATACCCACTTTGTCAGATGCATGTAGTGGAAATTTCCAGGGGCAGGTATATATATGCAAGCAAGCTAGAGATAACGAGGTTAGTTCAATCAGAGAGGATGAGGCCCTGTTCTAGCAGCTGAGGTGTGAAAACTAAGGGAGGAGAAACTGGTTTTGTAGTTGGCAAGCCATTCACAGTCTTTGTTTAATCCTGAGCTGATGGTGTCAAATTTGCAGATGAACTGAAGCTCAGCAGCTTCTCTTTGAAGTCTGGTCCTGAAGTTTTTTTGCAAACAAATGGAATAGCCCTGGAATACAGGTATTGAAGGATATGAATTGTTTAGGGTTAGTAGTAGAAGTAAAGATAAAATTGGTGGGTAGCATTGTACCAACTTGTACATCAATGATGAGGTAAACTTTGAAGAAATAAGAAGTGATAATATGTATAAGACAGAGTCTGTCTATGTCCAAATTCCTTTGGGGAATGATTGTAAAAGAGGTTCTACAGGGATAGTGTTAGGGATTGCTATTCACTCCAAGGGTCAGATTCAGACATGGGCAGAGATCTCTTTAACATTCTAAGAGCAATAAATACTGCTAGGAATTGTGTCATAATGAGAGACATTAACTTTTCAGATATAGATTGGACAATGAATACTACTAATAATGGTAATAATGGCCTGATTATTTCTGGATGTGATAGATGTCAATTTTCTTTATCAAATAGTCAGTGAAATAACAAGAGGTGATAGAATTTTAGACTTGGATTTGGGCGAGGATATCATAGAAGAGCTGCTCACAGAAAATAACCTTGAATCAAATGATCATGAGTTGATTCACTTTAAGTTAAGTGGAAGTATAATCAAAACCAGGTCATCAAACATGGGTTTTGATTTCAAAAGTGCAGATTTTGGGAAACTAAGGCAATTCGTTACAGAAGTCAACCAGACTGAAGAGCTCAAGGACTTAAAGGTGGAGCAGGCTTGGTATTTCTTTAAATCAAGTGTACAAAAACTATCTGCTATTTTTACACCAAGCATGAGGAAAAAACTTGTAAGATGAGGTCCAGTTGGATGAATAATCTCCTCCAAAAGGGTATCAGGAGTAAGCAGGGAGACCTTAAGTAATGAAAAAAGATTGAGTAGTACAGAAAGCTACATATTGGAGGTCATAAAATGTAAGAATAAAGTGAAATTTGCTAAAACTCAAGCTGAATTAGATCGAGCCAAGGAAATTAAAATAAACAGGCTTTTTAGTTGTATAATAAAAAAAGAATAAGTGTCAGTGGACTGGGTCATAGGCAATCATGCTTAAAGGTCAGAACAGGAGTCAGGCCTAGTGCTTGGAGTCTGAATGCCAGAGCCAAGGGTTGAGACAGAGTTGAAGTCAGAAGTCGGAGCTGAGTTGAAGCTGGGTTACCAGGAGTCAGGCAAGGCAGGAGCAGGGCTGCTTCTGAGGCAGGAGCAAGGCTGAAACAGGATGGGAACAAATCTGCATGCAGGGCACGATATGGCCTGGAGCAGTGGAAGAGCAAAGCAGGAGCAGGACTTGGAGAGAAAAGCACAGGGAGGCAGGGAGTCCGTGGGCATATGCATTGAGCAGTTAGTGAGCTATTGCTACTGCTGAGCTTCAGAATTGGCCTGCTGGTCCAACAGGCAGCCCAACTAGCTCATTAGGGCATCAGAAATACTGAGCAAGCGCAGCTAAAGGTTTTACTCCTGACAATAAGAAAGGATGAGATTGGGTGGCTGTGTAGTATGGATGTGAAGAAGATAAAAATAATTTAGTTATGGCTCAAAAACTAAATTAACACTTTGCCTTGGTGTTCAATTAGGATGATAATATAGAATATAGGCAGGATGACTGATAGAACTGAGCGTATAGAAAAGGAAATTACCACATCCAAAGTGGAAGAAGAAAAATGTAAAGATCTTAATGCACTCTAATTGGTGGGGGGGAGGGAGAATTGGATAATTTCCATCCTAAAATACGAAAAACTGGCGCGTGAGACTGCTAATCTAGTATCAATGGTTTTTAATAAATCTATCTAATCAGGGTCGGTACCAAATTACTGTAAAATAGCTAACATAACACCTATGTAAAAAAAAAAAAAGTGATCCAGGCAATTACAGACCTGTTAGTCACACCTTAGTAATTTGAAAGTCTTTAGAACAAATTTTGAAGGGAAAAAAAAACCATAAATTCATGGAGCTACAGGGAATTGATGATGTAATACAACACAGATTTGCCAAATGTAGATCATGCCAGACTAATCTGATCTCTTTCTGTCACAGATCCTAGTGAGCTCCCCTTCTTCGCCACCCACTACTATTCTTGTAAGGAGAATCCAGTGCTCTGCTCTCTGGATCCCATGGGTATTTTGAGTCCCTGGAGCCAGAATGGAGTCCAATCTCTGCCCCTCAGGCACAACTCCTGGGAGCAGACCACCTATTTTGCATCCCCTGCAAATGATGGAGCCCATTCCCCAGCCACCTACTCCTTCTCGGCACAGCACTGACTTTTCAGACTCCCACATACTTAAATACACCCATCTCCCAGAACTTCACCCAAAAGATGTGAAGGTTCTGGTTTACAGTTTAATTCTCTCAGGGATGTGCAGCCATTATGAAGCATCAATGTGAATACAGTTTTTACTATCCAACATCTTTATGTTCTTTTATCCTTAGTCATTTAAATTACAGGAGAGAACCGTCATACAAAACATCCTAAATGCAGTGTCTCCTGGGGGATCAGCTGTGTTTTGGTAGTTAGACAGGGTCCTCCACCCCCTTGCTACCTTGCCCCTACAGCAGGTTCTCTCCTCTTAACAGCTCATTCCCCAGTTCCCTCCCTTACATCCCTTTATAAACTCCTGTTGGGGTTACCTACCTCTTTTGTTCTGCCTTTTGACAATTTTCCATGCTTTTAAACCCCTCTTCCTTCAGATCATTAGATATCCACGGCTGGCCCATGCTGGCTGACTGGCTCACAGGGCTCAGACTGAGGCTACATCTACACTACAGCATAAAATCAAAATTACTAAAACGGGTTTTATAAAACCGATATATTAAAATCGATTTTATGCATCCACACTAGGGCACATTAATTCGGTGGTGTGCGTCCATGGTCCTAGGCTACCATCGATTTCCAGAGCGGTGCACTCTGGGTAGCTACAGTAAAAGAATGAGACCAATAACTTCGATTTCCGTCCACACTAACCCTAAATCGATATAGTAATATCAATTTTAGGGTTACTCCTCTCGTTGGGGAGGAGTACAGAAATCGATTTTAAGAGCCCTTAAAATCGATTTAAAGTGCCTTGTAGTGTGGACGGGTACAGCGTTAAATCGATTTAACGCTGTTTAAATCGATTTAACGGTGTAGTGTGGACCAGGCCATAGTGGCGATTTAATTTTGGGAGAGACATTCCGGCTTGGGCTGTGACCCATGCTCTGGATCCCTCCAACCTCGCAGGGTCCAGGCTCCAGCCCAAACCTGAACATCTACCTTTAAACAGCCTCTTAGCCTGAGCCCCGCAAACCCAAATCAGCTGGCAGAGGCCAGTCAGAGGTTTTTAGTTGCAGTGTAGAGAAACCCTATGTCATTTATGACCTTGTAGTTGGTAACCAGGATCTTGAATTTAACCCAGAAGCTGACAGAAAGTTATTGTGAAAGCAGATGTAATATGCTCTCACTAGTCCACAGTGGTGTACAGAAAACTTGTTTGTAAGGGGCTTGCCATTCTTTGAAACTTTTAAACTATAATTAAACGTCTTGATTTAAACAAAAATCCTATCATTAACGTAGGTAGTTGTAGGAGAAAATGCAGGCAGAAGCCCAGCAGCAGATTGGAGGCTATCATGTTTATTGCCCTGAGTGCAGCATGTATGATTTCCTGCCCTGTGGGTGGGTGGCGTATGTGTGCATTCAGTGCAAGCTGCTTCTGGCCCTCAGAGACCGTGTACAGGCTTTGGAGACGAGGGTGGAGGAACCGCAGGAGCTAAGGAAGGCAGAGAGGTATGTTGATGAGGCTTTCCGGGACACTGTAAAATTGTCCCACCTCTGGTCAGACAGTCCCTGTGCTTTTAAGGAGGATGAAAGGCTCAGGGAAGGAGAGCAGTCCACAGGAGCAGAGGGAAACTCTCCCATAGTTGGGACCCTCCTTCTAGATGATGTCCTCTCGCACTGAGGTTACCTCTCCGGGGGGAGGGAACTCCAGTCATTAGGAAAAGGCCAGTGTTAGTAATGGGAGATTCAATCATTAGAAACATAGATAGCTGGGTTTGTGATGACCAGAGAACCATATGGTGATTTGCCTGCCTGGTGTGAAGGTTGTGGATCTCTCAAGGCATCTAAATAGACTTACATGTAGCAGGACCGCCCATTGGGGGGCAAGTGGGGTAATTTCCCCGGGTCCCACCCGCGAGGCCTGGCCGATATCCCTTCCCTGGCTAGAGGCGTCTTTTTAATTTTTACTCACCCGGCAGTGTGATCTTCGGCAGCACTTAGGTCCGCAGGCCCTTCACTCGTTCTGGGCCCTTCACTCGTTCTGGGTCCGGATCTTCGGCAGCACTTAGGCAGCAGGCCCTTCACTCGTTCTGGGTCTTTGGTGGCACTTCAGTGGCAGGTCCTTCAGTGCTACCGAAGACGCAGAGCAAGTGAAGGACCTACAGCCGCCGAAGACTCAGAGCGCCGCCCGGTGAGTACAAGCACTGCAGCCGGTGGCGCCTTTTTTTAATGTCCGCTTTCCCGCTTTGCCCCAGGCCCTCTGAATCCTCTGGGCAGCCCTGATGTGTAGCGCTGTGGAGGAGTCAGTGGTTGTGGTACATGTAGGTACCAATGTCATAGGGAAGGGTAGGAGAGATGTCCTGGAAGCCAAATTTAGGCTGCTAGGGAAGAAACTGAAATCCGGGATCTCTATAGTGCCATTCTCAGAAATGCTTCCAGTTCTACACATAGGGCCAATCAGGCAGAGCTTCAGAGTCTCAATGGCTGGGTGAGATGATGGTGTAGAGAGGAGGGGTTTAGATTTATTAGGAACTAGGGAAACTTTTGGGATACAGGGAGCCTATACAGGAAGGATGAGCTCCACCTAAACCAAAGGGGATCCAGACTGCTGGCACTTAACATTAAAAAGGTTGCAGAGCAGTTTTTAAACTCAGAGATGGGGGAAAGACTCTGCTTCCAGCAGCTCCCATTGGCTCAGAGCAGCGATCCGCGGCCAGTGAGAGCTGTGATCGGCCAGATCTGCGGACGGGGCAGGTAAATATACTGGCCCGGCCTCCCAGGGGCTTTCCCTACAGTAGCGGTGACCCCTGTTTGAGAAACCCTGAGCTAATGTAAACACCAATATTTAAAAAGGACTCTAGAGGTGATCCTGGCAATTACAGACCAATAAGTCTAACATCAGTACCAGGCAAATTAGTTGAAACAATAGTAAAGAATACAATTGTCAGACACATAGAAGAACATAAATTGTTGGGCAAAAGTCAACTTGGTTTCTGTAAAGGGAAATCATGTCTTACTAATCTAGGGTGACCAGACACAAGTGTGAAAAATTGGGACAGGGGATGGGGAATAATAGGAGCCTATATAAGAAAAAGACCCAAAATTGGGTCTGTCCCTATAAAATTGGGACATCTGGTCACCCTATACTAATCCATTAGAGTTCTTTGAAGGGATCAACAAACATGTGGACAAGGGAGATCCAGCGGACATAGTATACTTAGATTTCCATAAAGCTTTTGACAAGGTCCCTTACCAAAGACTCTTGCATAACTTAAGTTGCCAAGGGATAAGATGGAAGATACTTTCATGGACTGAGAACTAGTTAAAAGACAGGGAACAAAGGGTAGGAATAAATGGTACATTTCCAGAATGGAGAGCGGCAATTAGTGTTGTTCCTCAAGGGTCAGTCCTATGACCAATCCTATTCAATTGATTCATAAATGATCTGGAGAAAGGGGTAAACAGTGAGGTGGCAAAGTTTGCAGATGATACTAAACTGCTCAAGATAGTTAAGACCAAAGCAAGACTCTGAAGAACTTCAAAAAGATCTCACATAACTAAGTGATTGGCAACAAAATGGCAAATGAAATTTAATGTTGATAAATGTAAAGTAATGCACATTGGAAAAAATAACCCCAACTATACATACAATAGAGAGTTGATTTAGCTACAACTAATTAGGAAAGAGATCTTGGAGTCATCGTGGATAGTACTCTGAAGACATGCATGCAGTGTGCAGCAGCAGTCCAAAAAGCAAACAGGATGTTAGGAATCACTGAAAAGGGGATAGAGAATAAGAAGGAAAATATATTATTGCCCTTATATAAATCCATGGTACACCCACATCTTGAATACTGTGTACAGATGTGGTGTCCTCATCTCAAAAAAGATATACTGGCATTAGAAAAGGTTCAAATAAGGGCAACTACAATGATTAGGGGTTTCTAATGGGTCTCATCTGAAGAGAGATTAAAGAGGCTAGGAATTTTCAGCTTGGAAAAGAGGAGACTAAGGGGGGATATCATAGAGGTATATAAAATCATGAGTGGTGTGGAGAAAGTGAATAAGGAAAAGTTATTTACTTGTTCCCATAATATAAGAACTAAGGGCCACCAAATGAAATTGGCAGCAGGTTTAAAACAAATAAAAGGAAGTTCTTCTTCACACAACACACAGTCAACCTGTGGAACTCCTTGCCTGAGGAGGTTGTGAAGGCTAGGACTATTACAGGATTTAAAAGAGAACTTGATAAATTCATGGAGGTTAAGTCCATTAATGGCTATTAGCCAGGATGGGTAAGGAATGGTGTTACTAGCCTCTGTTTTTCAGAGGGTGGAGATGGATGGCAGGAGAGAGATCACTTGATCACTACCTGTTAGGCTCACTCCCTCTGCGGCACCAGGCATTGGTCACTGTCAGCAGACAGGATACTGGGCTCTTATGTTCCTGGTCTCGCTTGCAGGCTAGGGAGCTCTGTGGGGAACTGTCTGTCTGCAATCAGAGTCAGGCTGCAGAGAGTCATCCCAGAGTAAGGTGGGTTAAGTTGTGACACTGTTTTTTATGGAGCACTCTACTTTATCTCCCTCTGTTTTAGATTTCTTGTGTGTTATCATTCTAAATTCTAAGAATAAAGTAGTGTTATTTTGCAAACTTCCCACAAAAATAATGTTATGTTATATCTAACTTCTTTCTGCGTACACCATGAACATAAAACCCACTTTGCTCAGAAAGCATGCAAAGCATTCTAGTCTATATCAAGCTTCTGAGGCCCTGACTACAAAAAGCTTTTTAACTTAATTTTTCCCACATTGTTACCTTTGATTCAGTCCCACTGGTTGCAGCAAAGGTGGAGTGCCAGTATAGACAAGGTTTTGGCAGACAGCAGTGTTCAAGTACTGTCACACAGACCTGCTTTGAACTAGCTAAGGTAGTACAGCAGTTAAACTCTAGTGACTTCCTGAAATCCTCTTCCCACTAGAATTCTTGTTGCTACCATTGATGGTAGATACAGTGAAAAATTGGGGCCAAACTCATTACCTGATATGAAAAGCATGGTTAGCAGGGCCAGCTTTATGAACAGTGGAACCCAATTTGAATACTGGCAGCGGTCTGGGGCTTTGGCGGCACGGGTCCGCTCCGGGTGTTCCATGGCACCGAAGGACCCCCCGCCGCCGAAATGCTGAAGACCCACAGTGGATATCTCCCCCCCCCCGCCACCAAAATGCGGCCAAAGACCTGTAGCAGACACCCAGCAGTGGGGAGGCAGGGGGTCCTCTTAGGCGCGGGGCCCAATTCCGGGAATCGAGAGAATCAGCTTAAAGCCAGCCCTGATGGTTAGTCCCATGCAAATACATACTGCTGTGTTATAGTCCAGCGTAGAAAAAATTAAGGCACTGATGGACTGTGGCAAGGCTGGCTTCCCAGAGGAAAGGTGGTGGCTTTTCTTTGTCCTGTGAATAGAACTCTTTTATTGCCACTTACATGAGTTCATTCCTGGGACTAATATAGAACCGGAAAGAGAATCCAGCAGTGCAAACTGGAAATGAGAATGTTGCCCTAGGTAGTGGACAGTCTTATTTTAAATGTTTTTAAGGGCAGCAGAATTTACCAACTCAAGTGTTTGAATTATGAGAGATTTTTTAACATTCTATGGCATAAATATAAATTTTGAACTTATAAAGAAAACCAATTTTTTTTGTAAATTTCCCAAACAATAAAACATAAATTTGGGACCTAATTCATTGCCAGGTTACTCCAGTTTTATACTGATGGAGATGGAGTAACCTAGTGGTGAATCAGATCGTACATCTTTTATAATAATATGTTGACTCAAAATAAAACTACACAATGAAAGTTCAGTCAAAAATAGCATTTTATTTTAAATTTCTGTAATTTTAAATTTTAAATTTGAGTCCTTTGAATTGAACTTGAGCTGCTTAAAGTGATAAAAGCAGGCACTACATTTGGAAAAGGCTACCCACATGTTTTGCTCTGCTTCTGTTTCTGAATCTTTAACAACTGAAATATGTACTTATATCCACTGGGTGGCAACCTAAGATGCAGCAACACCAGGAAACAACTTCTCAAAGGAAATGCTAAAAACCTTTCCACATTTAATGATTGTCTAAAGTTTTGCTTATGTTTGTGCTGTACAGGCAGCAGAGTGAATATGTGAATAAAGAATTTAGAATAGGTCTAAAAAGTGAATGATTATGATCTAATCAGAACGGATGTGGCTCAAACAAATATTAGCATAGTGAGTTCTGAAAAAAAATCCTGTTGTGTTGTTTAACTGCTCCTCTTTGATCTATTTCAATAGGATCATGCAATGTTAACTACGATCTCCTTTTGATGTGCCTGAAACTAATGGTGATTATGATAAATTTCACCCCTACGTACATTGTGATAAAATCCCTGCCTTTTCTGTGAGGGAATGGTTAGCTGAATTCATATTTAAGACGATAATGAGACCGGTAGTGAAAAGACTGTTTAAGTTTCCAATTTGTTTAAAATGCAGATGACATACTCTCTCATCAAAAGCTTCTAGTACAAGAAAGGATCTTTTCTAGTATACTTGTCAACAGACCTAAAAGGTTTTCTGAAAGTTATTTCTAGGGCCACCAGAGGAAAATGCAGGCACAATAAAATGGTGAAGTCCGCTTTGTCAGTACTATTTCATGATTAATGTAGCTCCTCAGAGTGAAAACAAAGCAGCAGAGAGTGCAAAGGGAAGAGTGTTGAGGAACAGAGAAAAGGGAGCTAAGGAATAGGAAATCAACATGGAGAATCTAGAAAAGAGGTGGAGAGATGTGCTAAGATGAAGAAAAATTATGAAAGGGTAGGAGAGTGAAAATATAAAGGAAACAGTACTAATAAAAGAAGAGAGAAGGATATAGAGGAGAATATACTACCGGAGTACTCTTTCAGCGAAACACTGGGGCAAGAGCACTTAAGCTTTCACCATCATAAAGTACGAAGAACAAAGCCATTTCAGATGGAAGTGAAGAAGCCCAAAAGATTTGGAAACATTTCTCCTGAAGCCAAGGGCTCTTCATTTTGAATGTTATATGCTCCTTAGAAGGCAGTGAGCTCTGGGATCCAGAACATGCCTACTTTGAAATGGACTTCAAACTTAATGATCACACATACTAAAATATCTGTTTGGCTGCACAGACAAATGAAGAACTGCTACTTTTTTCCCTCTAGTTTCTTAGACAATAAATTGTTCAGAAAACACTGAATGCAACATTATGCAAGAGCTCCTGGTGCAGCACAGCAGCAGTATATCCTTTTAACTTGAATGCCATGCATATGGTAATGTGCGTCAAGTCTCACGCCATTTCTATGAGGTACCTTCTAGAACACGGGTCTCAAAACACGCGGCTCATAGGTGCCAACGCCATGGGTGTTTGCTTTTGAACTATGCAACAAAGTTAAAAAAAAAATTTGCTTGCCTTTAATGTGAAGACTCACTATCAGGAGCGCCGCCAGCTTTTTTGCCACCCTAGGTGGTGGAAGGTCCCGCCCCTGAAATGGCACCCCCGACAGAGGCAGCAGAAGGTCCAGCAGCCCCAGTCACTGCCCAAATGTTAGCGGTCGCCTAATGGGTTGCGCCGGCCCTGCTCACTATATAAAAAGAAAGTGAGAGATTTTCTGTCTTGATTACTTTGTACCATATACTACGGCCAAGTAGATCTAAATACCACAGTGAGAGCTCCTGGTTTAGCAGGACACACATTCTAAATTCTGGGGCATATTTCAGTTTCTGCAGCTGTGTAGAGTATAGTTTCAACCAGTTTGCCTGGTACTGATGTTAGGCTTACCAGCCTGAAATTGCCAGGATCACCTAGTAGCCTTTTTAGAAAAATGGTGTTACACTAGCTATCCTCCAGATATCTGGTACAGAAGCTGATTTAAGTGATATGTTACATACCATAGTTAGTAGTTCTGCAATTTCATATTTGAGTTCCTTCAAACCTTTTCCAAAACCTCCTCTATTGACACCTCAATATGGGACAATTCCTCAGATTTGTCACCTAAGAGGAATATGTAAGGTGGGAATCTCTCTCACATCTTCGGCAGTGAAAACCAATGTAAAGAATTAATTTAGCTTCTCTGAAATGACATTAACTTCCTTGAGTGCTCCTTTAGCACCTTGATTGTCCAGTGGCCTCACTGATTGTTTGTCACGGTTCCTGCTTCTGGTGTAGTTAAAAATGTCTTTGTCTCAAACTGTATAAATATAATAGGATCAGGTTGAGGAAGGCAGCAGGCCAGTCTTAACCCTAGCAGCAGCAGCTTTTGGCTGCTCAACCCATGGGCCTACAGATTCTGCCTCCCTGTGTTTATCCCTCCAAGCATTGCTCGAGCTTAGCTCCTCTGCAGCTCCAGGAAAGATCCCATCCTGAACCCCAGTGTTGTTCCCACCATGTTCCAGCCTTGTTCCTATTTCAGAACCAGCCCTGCTCCTGTCTTTCCCTGACTCCTGGAAACCCAGCTCCAACCTCAGCTCCGATTCCTGACTCCAAGTCTGTCTCAACCCTTGGCGCTAACATTCGGACTCTGACCACGAGGCCTGACTTCCATTCCAACCCGTTGTGCTGACAGCATGTGTGTACACACATACACACTTATTCACTGAAGTCAATGGAGATGCACATTAGGTATGAATCTGGCCCATCCAGTTTCGGAGTTGTGGGCTCATACACAAAGAGTCAAATTCAGCCCAGACATAAGCAGTTGAAGTCAATGAGAAGCGAAGAGTCTCAGAGTAGAACTGATTTTGATCCTAAGTGGAAGCAGGAAGATAGGATAAATCCCTTATAGAGTGATCAGAGGCAGCAATCTCCCTTGTCACATTAAATTTAAATTACATACATTTTGATTCCATTTGGTGCATTCCAAAAGACGATGTTCTGAGCCAAGTGTAAGTTGAATGAAGCAGGGATAGTTCAGCAGTACTCAAAACAGGGTTCATATTCACCATAGACAGGAAAATCATGTAGTCTTTCTCCAGTTTCTACATTATACAAACACACACTTCTATTATGCAGTGTAGATGCATTTTCACTTCAATGTAACTAACTTTGTGAAATAAAATACAATACCTACCAGAATTTTTAATACAAGTTAATAAGTAGCCTGAGCTTGGGATGAAGTGAGGAGAAGGATGCAATTATAGTGGCAATAAAACCTTTTGTTTCTCTTTTGTAACCCAGCTGGGAATCTACTCCCTATGCTTCTCCATGCCAAGTTTCTTCAACTTAGTTACTTTTTCTGTGTGAGCAAGTCAGCATACTTGGAAACCTGTTCTACAAACAAAAGGGGGGCATAACATTTAATGTGACTAGACCCTTGGAATTTGCATCCCCTGTTCAAGTCATTGCCCTAAAACAAGTGGCATTTACAATAAAATCATAAAAGAACTCAGTTTTAACTATATCATCTAGATATGCTGCATATGAGGGGAATCAAGGATAAGAGGGAGAAAAGGAAATAAAGGGGATAAGGAGTTGGCGATGGGGGACAAAACCACACACCCGTATGTCTCAAGCAGGGCCGGCTCCAGGCACCAGTGGAGGAAGCACGTGCCTGGGACGGCACATGCTGAGGGGCAGCATTCCATCCATTCTTGGGGTGGCACCGTTTGGGTGGCTTTTTTTTTTTTGCTTAGGGAGGCAAAAATGGTAGATCCAGCCCTGGTCTCAAGCACAGTCATCTCTACCATCAGAGGGAAATGAGTAGACTCAGGAAGTACATCAGGGATCTCATCACACAGTGCTCCATCGGAACGCTACACACACTTTACATAATGTTAAAAAATTAGAGTTTGGCTTTATTACTAAAAGTAACAAACTATTACAAACTCCAACTCTACCCTTCTCTTTGTACTTGGCTGCCTGAGGGTTCCTACATTAGGATTCCTTTGTCACAGATCCTACTTTCCACTCTACAGCCCTAGTTCAGGGAAGCAATTAAGCACATGCTTAATTTTAGGCATGTGCTTAAATTGCATGTGCTTAACTACCATTTACTTCAGTGAAAATTAAGCACGTACTTACAGTTAAGCATTGGCTTAAATGCTTGGCTGAATAGTGACTGACTCCTTAATCAGGGCCTATAACAGGGGTCGGCAACCTCTGGCACGCAGCTTACCAGGGTAAGCACCCTGGCGAGCCGGGTCAGTTTGTTTACCTGCTGCATCAGCAGGTTCAGCCGATCGCGGCTCCCACTGGCCGCAGTTCGCCGTCCGAAGCCAATCAGGGTGTCAGGAAGCCACGGCCAGCACATCTCTCGGCCCGCACCGCTTCCCGCAGGCCCCATTGGCCTGGGACGGTAAACCGCGGCCAGTGGTAGCTGTGATCAGCCGAACCTGCCGACGCGGCAGGTAAACAAACTGGCCCGGCCCATCAGGGTGCTTACCCTGGCTAGCTGCATGCCAGAGGTTGCCGACCCCTGGCCTATAACAAGCTGAGGCTTCGTGCTTCAGTGAGTTGACATGACAGACAGTCAACATTTGCTGACATAGTGAACGAACTAGAGAATCCTTCTCCCCACAATTAAAGTCAGGATTCTTTCATCCTTTCAATATTTTGTACATAGCACTGTCAGTTTTTTTAGAAATTTGAGTCTAAAGCTTACAGCCAAGCTTAACAAAAAACAATGTAAAAAACAAACAAAAAATAAACCATGCTATAGTGAAAAAGCTAAATCAGGCTCAAATAGCACCCACTTTTAAACTAATCGTGTTTGAGAGATGGAGTGTGAGAGTGTGAGAGATGGAGTTTCAAAGTCCTTGGTGAAACCTATAACTTTAGGTTTGAACCACGGAAACTAAAAAGATTTTTCTATTTTGCAAAAATAATTACTAAGAAAACCCAGAAATGTACAGCATAAAGTTGCCAAAGTAGCAGAGTATAAGATCAGATAGACACGTGGATGTTAAGAACAACAAGGAAGCTAAAGCATAATTAAAACCAGATCTATAACTGTTCTTTAGCAATATTTATTTGAAATTTCAGTGTAATGCTATCTGGGTCATCACTGCATCCATGTTATAAATATTTTTGGCCAACTAGCATTAGTTTAAAACAATACAGAAGCATAAAGTTAATTGGGAGTTCTATCCTGTGTAAAAACTAAAGGATCTATTCATATTTCATTTAAAATGTAATAGTAAATGTGTATTATAATACTTGATTACATTGGGGGGGAGGAAAGAGATGTGTAAGTAATACTAAGGGTAAAACAATAAGCAGTATAAAGTAATGACATCATACATTCAGCCACTGGTAAATCTTTAAGTAGTACAACATTTTCATCCACATTCATAAATTTGACTGAATTGCTTATACTTCATTTGAAGAGTGAGTGGAGGACAAAAGACACAGGAAGCAGAGTTGGGATGGAACCTGAGACAGAGAAGTCAAATATTTATAATCTAGCAAAGATGATTTTTGTGAAGATTTGAGAGAAAAACTCCAATTGACTTTAATGAGCTCTTACGCTTCAATCCTGCAAGCACATTCCTGCAAGCAGTGAGACTAGTCGTGCAAGTAAACTTAAGCATGTGTGTACATGTTTCCTAGAAAGTGGTGTGTGACAGGATGTATAAACCCAGCGCTAGAACTGAAGGGGTTAAGGAGCAACTCTGTGCCCAAATTACAGCCTCCAGCTGCACCTGCAGACCCTGCTCTAGCTGCAGGCAGAGCTTAAGAGGGAACCAGGCAAGGCAGAGAAAGAGATTAGCCCTGATCACTCCTGAGGAAGGGGAAGGGCAATGTAGAAACCTTCTCCTGGCAAGGACAAGCTTGCCAAGCCCAGTGGGGTGAAGATTCAGTTAGTACCTTTTCTCTCACTACTGTGCAACAGACTGCAAGATTTTGACAAGAGAGTGGGTGGCAGGAAGTGACCCAGGCAGGCAGCCTTAAGGCACCCCTGGGTACTGGATATTTGGTAACCCTCACAAGTTCCTGTGCCAGAGCCTAGTGGAATGGGAAGGCCCGGAATCCACTACCAACCCTCTTTGTTCATTAAGAAGGGTTGACAACCCTCACCTTCTAGACTTCCCCCTGCTAAACCTAATGCACCTCTGCAACATATTTAAAGATACAAGTACTGTAGAGTATACCACACATTATCAATTCTCTCTCTGACTTCCTGCTGTCTTATAATGAGACCTGGGACGGAGAGGGGGGTCCCCTCAATGACAACTGGCAGAGGGCCTACCATAACTCACATCAGGCCTGACACACACATTGCACCAACACACGTTGTCATAATCTATATCTAAAAGGTGTCATGTCTGTCATAATATGCAAACTGGCAACACACTTGTCATTTATACTATTGCATGATGTACTACAAAAGGTTATAGTTGTGTGCTGGAAATTAAAAGGTATTTTGCAAGCAGGCAGCCCAGCCTGTTCTAGACAAAGGAATGTTGTTTCACCTGTTTTCCTGTGTTTCCAGTGTAAATGAACCAGGTAATATCTCAGAGGACAATGAAAAGTACATCTACACGTAAGGTAAATGAAGCCAAGCTAAAAAACATGGAGGGAGGAAGACCACTTAACACTTACAGCAGGGGATGGAGCCTGCACACCCCCAAGAAGCCTTCCTGGCTCTTGAAACAGAGACAATAGACTTTGGGAAATATACGCAGAAAGAAAAAGCCATTTTGGCATCCATCACCTAGGGGACAAAGGTAGGGAGCAGCACCCTCTGAGCTCATAAAAAGTGGACCCTTTTGCCCCAAAAATGAAGAGTAACTGGAACTGATTATAGATGAGAAACCTGCTTAGACAAAACCTCTAACTTGCTGAAGTTGTTTTAGTCACTAGAAAGTGTGTTGTGTGGTTTTACCGATGAACATGTGTCTCCTGTTCTTAATTATTATTATTAACAAAGAACAAATATTTAAGTAAACGTATGCTTATTTTATTACAAAATCTTCTCACTGCTCTGGTATTAAACTGAAGGGTGAATTCCTCAGCTGAGCTAACAGGCTGGTGAGTGCTCCATCTCTTTTGAAACAAGGAACTTAATGTCTCTGAGCATCCAGGGAGAGGCCTGGGCACTGTAGAAAGACATATCTGGGGAACGCAGGAATTGGGGCTCACTGACTGTTACCTGCAAGGCCAGGTTGGGACTGACAGAGGCCTGAGGAGTTTGCTGGCAAGACAGACATGCTCATGTGTTAGGATGCTGACACACAACTTAACAACAGCAACGCTCATTCTTGCTGAAGAAGAGTGGTAACACCGTTCTGGGTGACCTGAACGAGACATCACATATAGACTTTGGATATATAGATAAAAAACTAATGTCACTCTATTTTGGTATGAAAAACAGAAGATACTGACAAACATTAGTTATAAGGAATTAGCTAGTGCTGCAGTCCCAATCTCCCCCAAGTATTCCTGTTCAAAATTATGCCTGTTTTGGGAACTGAACGAATAGCACACAAGGAATTAACTATAGCTTCCTGAAAACCTTCTTGTCATCCAAAATGCCTTTGTTTTGTGAACTTTAAAATATATTAGTTCCAAAGATTTACTTCCAGGAGCTTGATAATTTGCTAAGATCAGTTCTGTAACATTGCTAGTGAATGACTGCTCCCAAGCCACTGTTCAATCATTTATTTGTTTCACCTTTAAAACAGTTTATCTTAGTATCTTAACTTTTAGCCCTTTCATGAAAAACCACATTCATTAAGGATTATTTTATTCCTTACAGTCAGATAAAGTTTTAAATAAATGGTTGAAGTTTGTTCCCATGCTGTAAATACTAGAGGGAGCATTTAAATATACCAGCTTTGAACTTTCACAGTCTCAAACAAAAATCCTGTTCCCCTGCTTCTGACTTAATTTTGCAAATGTTAAACCTACCTTTTCTCAATAGCCAACACAAGTGCCAGCCAGGTGAACTTTAGAAATGGGTAGCTCAAAATGTTAGAGGACCGCTAAGTTTCATATTTTCTCAAAACAAAGAGGTGGACAGATTTTAGTATTTTAAGCTTGATAGAGGGGAAGATTTTCCTACAGCAATGGCTCTTAACCAAAATATAAATATTTAATGTTACTCCATCTGGAAATAATTTTGGAGAAAAAATAAATATGGAAAAATATATTTTAAAAAGTGTTCTTATAGATCACAGAGTGAAAAAGTACCTTTTAACAACATCTTCACCATTCCAACATGCTAGCCCATCAGCAGCTGCTAACTCATTGATACACAGCTGATCAGCCAGGCCTCCATAGAATGTCTTGTACAGCCGTAGACTTTTCATAAATTCTCTACCAAAAAACAAACAAACACAGGTAAAATAATTAGCAATCAATTAATAATCATGAGAAATCAAACTGCTACATATTGTAACAAGAAATCGAAGAATGTGCCACTTTTTGTCACTCCGTATATTGGCTCTCATTTATTAATCAATTCATCAACATACTTTCTAGATATATTAGATGCCTTGAAAGAAAAACTTCTCAGTCAGTGAAAGTCAAACCAAATCACAGACTGCTGCTCTGGGAGGCACCACTACCTGTGTAAATAAGCTAACATTTCCAAAAATGCATTTAAAAGTAGGCTCCTAACTCCAATACTTAGCCACCTACACAAGTGGCCTGATTTTCAGAAGTGCTGAATATCCAGTACCTCTTTAATGACTTGAAACTGTTATACAAAGACTATCTATTGGTTATGGCTTATGGGGCAGATGAAGTTTTGGGTAGGACAGGTTTATGGTGGAGATGATATTTTTTTGGCTGTTTAAATTACTGTTTTAATAATTTATTTCAATTTTTGTGGCATGTTCTGCTGTTGGAGGATTATTTTATGTATTTATTTTAAATAATTGTCAAGATGCCTAAAACTGGAGACACATTTGGGGAAAGGATAACTCAGTGATTTGAGCATTGGCCTACTAAACCCAGGGTTGTGAGTTCAATCCTTGAGGGGGCCACTTAGGGATCTGTGGCAAAAATCAGTACTTGGTCCTGCTAATGAAGGCAGGTGGCTGGACTCAATGACCTTTCAAGGTCCCTTCCAGTTCTCAGAGACAGGTATATCTCCAAGTATTAGGGGGGGGAGGAATAGCCTGCTAAACCCAGGGTTGTGAGTTCAATCCTTGAGGGGGCCATTTGGGGAACTGGAGTAAAAATCTGGGGATTGGTCCTGCTTTGAGCAGGGGGGTGGACTAGATGACCTTCTGAAGTCTCTTCCAACCCTAATATTCTATGATTCTGTACTGAAATAAAAAAAAACCATTAAGTTACTGGACTTAATTGGTAACTGGACTATGATATTCATTTTTATAAACTATTTGCTAGTGTAATGGAAATGTCCCAATGGAAGACCCAGACCTGCTGTGAAACTATAAATATAGTATTTATTATGATTCAACATTTCACAATATCTACGACCTACAGATACGTAGAAAGTCATCAGTGCAATACTCAGTGCCCTGCAAACCAACAAGCATCACTCTGTTAACTTCTACACAGTGGTTGGAGACCGACAAAATTATGCTACAAATGTATGTTTGAACAAGATGATGCTTAAGAAGAGTATGAAGAATAACTGCTATCCACTTGAAATTAAAACAAATAAAAGTTTATATATAGTCAGTCATTTAAAAATCAATGTTTTTACCTAGAGACACAAGGTGGACGAGGTACACCTCTACCCCGATATAACACGGTTCTTGGGAGCCAAAAATCCCTACTGCGTTATAGGTGAAATCCCATTATATCAGGGTAGCGGCAGCAGAGCTCCAGCGGTGATTTAAAGAGCCCGAGGCTCCGGCCGTGGGGAACCTTGGGCCCTTTAAATCGACACCCGAGCCCTGCTGCCAGAGCCCTGGGGTAGCAGCAGCATGGCTCCAGAGGTGATTTTAAAAGCTCCAGGCTCTGGCCTCTGTGGGGAGCCCGGGCCCTTTAAATCAACGGCCGAGCCCCACTGCTGCAGCTCCGGGGTAGCGGCGGCAGGGCTCCAGCGGTGATTTATAGGGCCCGGGGCTCCCCGTAGCAGCCGGAGCTCTGGGACCTTTAAAGTGCTGCCTGAGCCCCGCTGCGGGAGCCCCGGGGTTACTGCACTATATGCGAACCTGTGTTATATCAGGTCGCGTTATTATCGGGATAGAGGTGTAATATCTTTTATTGAACCAACTTCTGCTGGTGAAAGAGACAAACGTTCAAGCTACACAGAGCTCTTCTTCAGGTCTGCGAAAGGTACTCAGAGTGTCACAAAGAGGAACAGATTGTTTAGCATAAAGTAGTTAACACATATTCTAAGGGACCATTCAAGGTGAAGTGGCCTGCTAACACTTCAGCAGTCATAGGACAAAAAAGGGGGTTAGTGGGTTCAGATTGGTTGTAGTAAGCCATAATACAGTATCTTTATTAAAAGTCTGGTAATTTTACGTGTGCGATCAGTGTTGGGGCACCACCAAGGACAGTCAGTATTCCAAGCAGTTCAGCTTATGACTGCTGTGTTGCTGGGCAAATATGGGCTGAGGTTAGGTAAAGGTCACTCCAAAACTGTAGGGAAGGATCAGTCAGGCATACTCAGTCCAAAAACATGTGAGGGACACCATAGATTTAGCAGATATGATTGGTCTATAAGTATGGACCAATCAGAGGTGCTCTGAAGGTGATTGGAGGATAAATATGCTAATGCTAGGACTGAAAATAAGCCAATCAGAACAGGTCAAAAACTCTATATAAGGCAGAGAGTAGGCAGGCGAAAATTAGTCAAAATAAGAGCAGGAGACGAAAACGACACAGAAGATATCAGAAAAAACCTAAAAGAGCAAAGAAATCAGAAGAAGCAGAGAGGCAACTACAGAGTGACAGCAATAGCCATGGAATGCAGGGACAGAACAGAAAATGATCCTTAAGACATAGCAGATGGAAGACGACTATGGAGCGCAAACATGCCTGTCATAGTATAGTATATAGAATAGAAATATGGTTAAAGAATGTGTATGCTTCGAATAATAAAGATGAGTGTCTGTTGTGGGTATGTTCATGTTACTTATGTATAAAGCTTAGAGTTTATTAAGATTGCTGTCTGTGTCCTACATATGACTGATCAACACGTGCAGAACATAATCACTTGAGCCTTTCCAACTGTATGACATTACAGTCTTTGGTATTTAACTTGTATACCTGTGCTAATGGATTTATGATGATGTTTTAACTCAGGTTTAGATTAACTGTACTAGGGAAGATTAGTTACACTAAATAAAGAAAACACTTTGTTTTGGAAAATAACTGCCTAGGTGTTATTTTGAGTGGAGGGCTGTATCCATTTTCTCCCCAAGGAGAACAGATCTAGTTTGTTCTGAAAGATTTCCTGAAAGGCATAGAGAAATCTCTGGCAAACCTTGGCAATTTCATTGGAGTGGGCACCCTCCTTTCACCTTGCAGAAAGAGAAAATATAGGTTAACATTTGGGGAATCCAGAAACAAGCAACAGAAGGGCTCCTCTGGGACCCTGGGTCTGTTCTTCGGGTAACAAGCCCAATAGCAAAAACAACAGAGTCCTTGTGGCACCTTAGACCCTAACAAATTTATTTGGGCATAAGTTCCATGGGCTAAAGCCCACTTCATCAGATCTATGAAGTGAAAAATACAGTAAGCAGAATATATATTATAGCACATGAAAAGATGGGAGTTGCCTTACCAAGAAGGGGGGGAGGAGTCAGTGCTAATGAGCCAGTTCAATTAGTGGCCTATTCTCAACAGTTGACAAGAAAGGGTGAATACCAAGGGAGAGAAAATTACTTTCGTAGTGCTAACGAGGCCAATGGAGTTAAGTGGCCCATTTCCAACAGTTGACAAGAAGGTGTAAGTATCAGCAGAGGGAAAATTACTTTTTGAGTGACCCATCCACTCCCAGTCTTTATTCAGCCCTAATTTGATGGTGTCCAGTTTGGAAATTAATCCCAGTTCTAATTGGAGTCTGTTTTTGAAGTTTTTTTGTTGAAGAATTGCCACTTTTAAGTCTGCAATTGAGTGTCCAGGAGCCCCAACTTGAAGCAAATACTTATCAGCAAATACATACCACACACCAATAACACCAAGGCAGGAACCAATCCCTGCAACAAACCCCGTTGCCAACTCTGTCCACGTATCTATTCAAGGGACACCATCATAGGACCTAACCACACCAGCCACACCATCATGGGCTTGTTCACCTGCACATCTACCAATGTGATATATGCCATCATGTACCTGCAATGCCCCTCTGCCATGTACATTGGCCAAACCAGACAGTCTCTACACAAAAGAATAAATGGGCACAAATCAGACATCAAGAATTGTAACTTTCAAAAACCAGTTGGAGAACACTTCAATTTCTGTGGAGACTCAATAACTGAAAAAACATGCCCCTGACGGCAGGAAGTTTCAGCACTGTAAAGTGCCAATGTAGACAGTGCACCAGCACTGGTAGCTACGCTCATTGTTCTGAACTCGGCTGCCCTGGAGATATGCGCCCCTCCCCTTTCACAGCTCCGTTTTTGAGAGCCCTTGTATGCTGTGCTGATCTTCTTTGGGACACAAAGCAACCCATTAATGTGGAATGCTTGTGCTGTTGAACACAGAGGCAGCTGTGTGTTTGTGTGTGTGTTTGTGTGGAGAGAGAGAGACAGACAGATTGCTGTGCAGAGAGCTGGGGAGGGAGACAGGCTGATGTCAGGGTTTCCCCCGCACCCTGCCTCAGGACTGGTTGCTTCCTGCTACTGTCTGAACTTACAAGATAGCATGCTGACATACTCTCTGTCCCCCAAAACAAACTGAGTCTCCCCATACACAGACACACTCCCTGCCATACACTCTGCCCCGCCCCACCCCCACACTTCAGTTGAAAAGCAGTTGGCAATGAAACAATGGGATTGGGAAACCTGTATCATGTGACGCTGTGCCTTCCCCAAGAGGCATTGCAAACCCTTCCCAAAGCACCTTGCGTCCAGTTGCACAGTGGGATAGCTACCACAGTGCACTGCTCTCTTAACTGTTGCAAGAGCTGCTAATGTGGATGAGCTCCACTGTCACAAGGAGCACAGTGTGGACACGCAACAGAGGTTTAATTCCATCGCTTTAATAAAAGTGGTATAACTTTGTGCAAAAAATTGCCGGTGTAGACATACTGTTAGACTCTCAAGGGAGTCACCTGCCCTTCCTTTGGTCACTTTGGAACTGTGATGAGGAATGCTCACCCGAGTCTGCAGGTGGGGTGGCAAAGCTAAGAGGGAAGAAAGGATATGATAAAAAGGAGAGACATTTGCCATGCTCTCTCTCTCTCTTCCACCTACATCTTCAGACACCATACCAAGCGACTGAACTGCTGATCAAAGGGGAGAGCGTGGCTGAAGAGCACCCAGCCAGCCTGTGGTGAGAGGCATCTAAGTTTGTAAGGGCATTGAAAGTGTTAAGATCAGCTTAGAATGCATTTTGCTTTTATTTCATTTGACCAAATCCGATTTGTTATGCTTTGACTTATAATCACTTAAAATCTATCTTTATAGTTGATAAATCTGTTTGTTTATTCTACCTGAAGCAGTGTGTTTGGTTTGAAGCATGTCAGAGGCTCCCCTTGGGATAATGAGCCTGATATATATCAATTTCTTTGTTAAATTGACAAACTCATAAGCTTGCAGCATCCAGAGGGCATTACTGGACAATGCAAGATGGAGGTTCCCAGGCTTATGTCTGGAACTGGAGATATTGGCTAGTGCATTCGGTTGCAAGTAGCTGGGAGCAGCTTACATGCCAGAAGCTGTACGTGAACAGCCCAGGCATGGGGGTTCTCATAGCAGTGCAGGTCAAGGACTGGAGTGACCTAGCATATCACCGGTCCAGATAACACCAAAAGGGAACATCACTGTATGCATGCCAGTGTTAAGAATATTTAAGAACAGAGCACATGCTTGTGAGAACTGGTTGGAAGCAGCAAGGACCATATGGCTCCTCTTCATCTTATGTAACAGTTTAGTTCTAATAAAAGATTACTCCTTAGACTCCAGACACTGTCTCCTTCTTATGAACCCACAAGACAACACAGCCAGTAGTAGGGGTTGTCCATCTACCTACTGCTACATTTACAGACTATAAGCTCTTTAGGGGAGGAGCTGTGGGGGTTGGTGTGTGTTTGTGTAAAACGATGCACAATGGGGCTCCTCCTATGATACTCTGATATCCTAACTGGCCTGTAGGTGCTACTGCAATACTATTGCTACTCTTTGCAGGAGGAAGAGGAGTAATAATTTTGCACCAGTCATAATTAAGGGTCAAATCCTGAAGTCTCTACTTTATTTTAACTTAGTGTTACATAGGCATAAGCCCAATACTCATAAATAGGACTTTAGCCTGAATAAGGACTTCCAGATTTAGCCCTAGATGCTCAGTAATTGCATTTAGCACACTAGAAAGGAGAGTATATGAGAACAAACCCATTCACTCTCCTATTTCTGATCAATTCAGCACTAGCCTCATCATACAAATAGGCTACTGATAAAAGGGACAATCACTTTTTTGACACATTTGGTAATCTACATTGCTATGCCAATTAACTATATTATGCAGGCTCTCTCACTCACTCTCTCTCACACACACACCCCATTGATGTTTTAGCAGTACTGTCAATTCTTCTAAATGCTTTAAACCACAGTAAATGTCCCTGCTCATTCATCCATTATGTCAGTAAACAAAAATCTAGGTCTTCTAAAATGACTATATTTTAAAAATGTAGTAGAGCATGTAGTACCATTGAAATGTAAAGCCGCATTCCTTTCAATCTCTTATTCTCTACTAATGCATTTCATTGTACTGAATACAATCTATTCTGTTGTAAAATTAATGGCTTACTTTCTTCTTTCTTTCTGGCTGTAAAACTAATGTCTTACTTTCTTCTGTTGGCCAGTGTTTCTTCATTGTCTCTTGCAGACATCTTCATCCCTTGATTATCTTTGTTCTGATCAGAATAACCTGGGGACAATGTCGGCTTTCTCACAGGATGACCACACATCTTGTTTACCTAAAGATAAGAAAGGCATATGGGGGAAAAATAAATAAATAATGCCACCAGTTTAGAATAGTACAATACCCTACCTCTTAGTTTAACTTTGATTTTAGCTCTGATTTTATTAAGGGTATGGCTACACTTGAAATGCTTTGAAGTGTGAGTGTGGTCGGAGCGCCAGCGCCGGGAGAGAGCTCTCCCAGCGCTGCACGTAAACCACATCCTCTATGGGTGTAGCTTACAGCACTAGGAGCCGTGCTCCCAGCGCTGCGGCACTGATTACACTGAGGCTTTACAGCGCTGTATCTTGCAGGGCTCAGCGGGGTGTTTTTTCACACCCCTGAGCGCGAAAGTTGCAGCGCTGTAAAGCGCCAGTGTAGCCATGGCCTAAGAATGACGGCCAGACCCCATGGCCATACTAGGAAGGTTGGCCAGAGTTGCACCTAGTATGAGACTGGTCAAATCTACTATCCATATTTCATGTACCCAATTCAGCAAACAAGGTTGTTAGCTGCTTCCGCTATAAATACAAATGGTGAGACACAAAGAAGGAATGAGATACCAGAGTGTCCTCAAGAAGGCAGGACTCACGAATATGTATTTAATTAACTGCAGTTTTCCGGAGAGACATTCATATCTGGGAGTTTCAGTGTTATACAGATAGTTAAAGTAATTAAGGAACCCGCTGAATGCTGGAGACAGCAACTTAATCTTATTTTTCCATGATGTACATCAAGTAAAAATTTGGAATGTGTACAAACTTTGTGATTCCTTTATGACTGGATCAATGTAGAATGTTCAGTGCAGTTACTGTATCACATTCTGAACAGCCACCATAATTGAGACATGCAAAATGTAAGTGTAATTACATCTATTTCAAATAATAAATTCTATTAACACCAAGAAACTTATATATCTGTCTCTGACATAAACAGATATAAATACATATGCTGTGATAACTGCCTATCATATTGGCCAATATTGTCTCATTGTCCTCGACCCTTTATCTTTATCGACCTGTTGCCTCTTGTCTTACAGTTAGACTGTAAACTTCTTGGGGGTAAAGACCAGCTTTTTTTGTTTGCTTGTTCTGTGTTTGTACACTGCCTGGCACAATGGGTCCTTGATAGCTCCTAGGTGCTATATCAGTGCAAATAATACGAACCCACATTTTCATTTAGTAATATTTGGCACTATGTTATAACTTTTGTATGAAAGAGGCTATCAGTTCACCATTATATCTCATTATTCCTATTAATCACTGAGGTACAAATCATGGCAATATATATATTAAATAGGAGATGCTCCATTCTAAGGGTCACAGCCTGGGCAAGATATTAATTGGATCACGGTCCTGTACCTTGTGTGCACCAATGTATTACTGAAAGACTAATATCAGATGTGAATTATTTTAGAAATATATTTCCTATGAACACTCATAAGAGAGGGAAGGAAAGGAAGGGGACAGGAAGCCCGGCTTCTCAGGATTCAACCTCCAAAGCTGGGACACGAGCCAATGGGAGCTGCAGAGCCGGTGCTGGGAACAGGGGCAGCACACGGAGCTTCCCTGATTGCCCCTCCGCCTAGGGGCCACAGGGACATGCCAGCCACTTCCAGAAGCTGCACAGAGCCAGGGAAAGCAGGGAGCCTGCCTTAGCCCTGCTACGTCACCAACCAGACTTTTAATGGCCCGGTCAGCAGTGTTGACCGGAGCCACCAAGATCCCTTTTTGACCAGGCATTCCAGTCCAAAACTGGATATCTGACAACCCTAGTCTTGCTACCAGAGTCTGTCTATAAAGTTAACTCTTCTTATTTGCTTGTTATCTGAGAAACTCAGACTTGCATACTCCTATCATGCAGTCCACTGCATCCAATCTGTCTTTTCTAAATGTTCACTGGTGGCTGTCATTTTTTAACCATTAATTTTACATGTGCGCTTAATCTACTACTGCCTTTCCTCACTAGCTCATTCCTTGTTGTCACTCTGTTGCTTCATTAAACTGTTGTGCACATGAAAAATTCATGTCTCCAGCGGCCTATTTTGCATATAAGTAATATGATTGTAAGACCAAAAGGCCTGTATTCCATTTTCCTTAAACATATCCTGGCAGGCTAGGTACTATGGGGAGGAGGGTTTGGTGGTGGGGGGGAGGGGAAGGAATATTTTCCCCCTTCCAAAACAATCTCCCAGGGGCCCCACATTATCATCAGAAAGTCCAAACTATGTACAAAGTTATACCGTTTTAAGCAGTGGAACAGCAGGAGATTGGAGAGTCTTCATCCTCTATATAAAGTTATACAACATAGCAAAATACTGACATGGTAGTTACATTTTCATTTTTTAAAATCTTATAATCCAACATTTTCCAGGAGTATAACTAGCCCCTGGAATGTTGTTTGTTCTTTTAAATGGCAAGATCCAAAAGCTGCAAAACATCCACTTGTTCCCCACTCCAGTAATAGGACTCTAGAACCAACCCTGTACTCTGATATTCAGAGAGTGGAAAGTCAGAATTTAGATCTCTGATGAGTTGGTGATTTACAAATCTGTGGGGGAAGATGTCAAAGAGGGAATGAAATATCTCAGATATGTGGAAGAAGGAGGGCTAAAATCTTCTAGAGAAATTAAACTAAACAAGATTAAAAAGTGTTTTCATGTGTTTGGACTGAATTTGCTTAAACAAATATTGCAGAATATTTAAGGTTGGGGGGAATCTCAAAAGCTGGTAGAATTCCAATTTTCACAGTTCAGTCAACCCTGTTGTCATATAGTCAGCACGCTGTTATGCACAGTTTGTATGCTGATTGTGTTAATTAAAATATCTTGTAATGACCATGCAGTTAAATTGCAATTATCACCACACAGAAACTTTATGGTAGTTTAATTCTGCTTCATATCATACCATAAAACATCTACAGTTATTTACAATTGATAAAAAACAGAAGCATATCAAATCTTCACATTTACAGTGCTGTGGGAGGGATAATTAGGAATGCAATTCTCCATCAACAATATTAGAAATTAGTCTCTAATTTAACCTGTCCTATAATGGAAATGTATCCCATTGTTTAATTTTCCCATGCTAACACATTAGGATTATCAGACTTTAGGATTATCATCAAAATTCTTAAACTTGAACTTTGTCTAAGTATGAACTGGTTTGGATTTAATTTAAAGAATCAAGAAAAAAAGAAGTGGGATTACCTATTTAAAAGGATGAGAATAAAACTACCATTGTCCTTAAAAATAGGGGATGGGGTAAAATGGAATGGAATAAAATGAACAAGCAAGACCTTTCTAGTGAGTGCTAATCAAGTGGCAAAAGGAATTTCATTGGCTGATGGAACTACTTGGTAAGCAAATATAGTAGCTAAGTAAATAAACAAAATTGGAAGATGTCTTGTTGAAGATAGAGCTGCCATATACAGATTCATGTCATATCTGCTTGTATATAGGATTAGGGGAGGATGAGGGCCATTGAAGCCTAGGGAAAGATTCCCTGGGTTGAGAGCCAGCAGATGAAACCAAATTCCTGCCTAATGTGGGGTTTCTTGCACCATATTGTGTAGCATCTGGTACAGGCTGCTTTCAGAGATGGGATACCTGGCTAGATGAACCATAGCTCTGATCCGCTATGGCAGGCAATTCCTAAATTTCATTTCTACTGATTTGTGTTACTATGTGAGTAATTTACTATCCTTAATATTTACCGAGGCCCATCATCCTTACCTGAGGATGCAAGAAATTATATGTAAATTGGAGGAATGATAAGTGACAGTACAAGGTCATTTCAGGCAAAGATGGGAAAAGAACCTAGGCAACTAATATGGCTGAACCAAACTGCATGCACTTTGTCATGGTGCATTTAAGAATAAGTGTCTAATCTATGTGCTTGGTTATACTGTCTGTAACCACTTCTCTAGCCCCTAGACTACACACTTTGCCAGAAATAGAACCTAAGAATCCTGATACTCAATATTCCACTTACGATTGTGTAACCCACTAAGAGTTGTCTTCCTCTTGGAGCTTGTCCACAGAGGATAACAGCCTACTTCTACTAGTAATTACTCCTCTAGTTCCAGGAGAAGAAGGGTTGTGGATGTGAAGCTGTTAGGTTCAAACCCTGCTTCAGCAGGGGAGCAATATTGAGATTCTATAGGCAACCTTTCTTTTGGCATTTCCGAACTTTTGCTTTGTAAGCATATTGGCTTGACTTTGCAAGCTTTTTGTTCTTTTCAACATAGTGTTTTGATATGGACTGTATTTATGTAATCTTATTTTAAGTTGGTGCTAATTGGGTGACTGGCTACCTTAGAACATTGCCAATAGCCTACAGAGCCTTTCAGCTATACGCCACTAGCTTGAAGAGAGTCCAGCTCCATATAGGGATTAAAAGTTGTTCCTGTGTAATGGATGTTTGGTAGCCTTTGGCTGAGATAAGTTTGGTTAGTCTCAGGTCCATCTCCAACATTACAAACTCACCACCACATTTTGCAGTAAAGAAAATAAAAAACAAACAAACAAATACTCATGAATGGTTTGACTACTGAGGTCACTACAGGCTAAAAGCAAAGCAAGAAGGGGAACTGGGAAGGGCTGGATGAAATGTGTTTGTTTGTTTAAAAGTTTGTGGTGAACTGAGTTTTAATTTCTAGCATTGCACATGAACTATATTTCCTTTCCATATTCACAATTCTCCCCTGTAAAAATATAAACAAAAAAATTAAAGCAATTATTTCCACGGCACAATGAACTTTATTCTTCATAGAGTTGCCAAGATGTATACATAATATTTTCAGGTATGGGTAAAAGAGAGAGAGAAGGATAACCAACATAAATGTTCCTTCTATAACAACATCAATAGTGCAATCAGTTTTAGAGAGTAGAAATAGTACTGTATAGCACCTTTCCTCCACTGCCAACCAGTATAAGTTCTTGGCCATTTTTGATCACCTAACTATTGAAAACAAAGATTTCTGATATCAAGATTTACTGCTCTTTTACACTTGCAATAATCTCCAGCTGAGCTAGTATGGCAGTGCAATACTTCCCAGTGTTTGGCTCTAGTTAACTAACTTTTCTCTTCTTACTTAAGCCACAAGAGGGAGCACCAGTATTTAAATAATTCTTGCAACCATTGACCATGCTTTTTAGTCTGTGGGTTTACAATAAAGTATTTGACATTAAACTTCTGTTTACAAGCCCAGCTCAGGGGGGAAGGGGAAGATGGGGAAGGTGAGGAAGAGAAACAGTGTAAAGAAGAAAGAGAGGGACTGACTGACTATGTAGGTGTATGGGTGTGTGAATGAGAGACTTTAACTTTTAAAAAACATTTTCACTGTTTCTGTACTGATTTTTATTAAAAAAGAAAAATTACAAATTCAGAAATAATTACCCAGCTTGAATAGTACAAAATGCATTTCAAATAGGCAACTGCTGAATAAATTGATCCAAATTGCTTATAATAGTAGAATATCTAAACCTCAAATGAAGGCATAAAACCACTATGAAATCTTAAAAACCCAAAGAATATTGGAAACCCCAGTAACTAATAATTTACACTGTCTATTTTTAAAAATGGCCATATTTGCATGACCCAAAATAAAATTTGCAAGGTATAACACAGATCTGTTTGTGAGTCTATACTTAACAGTAGCAACAAATACATTAGAAGAAAAATCAAAGGACAATAACCAAAAAATACCCTGAGGTAAGACAAATAGCTGTAACCTGAAACAAGGAACAGATGTACAACAGCGTCCTTTGTAAGGACACAACACGGACACTTCCAAAATCAAATGATGCATATACACATTTGTAGAGATAGCCCAATGAAGAATTCTCCACTGGAGATCACCCATCCTTTTCGCAATCCGAGGCTTGTATACAGTTTACCTGGCTGGCTAGCGTCCATCATCAAAAGCTGGCTTCATACCATATCAAGATAATCAACCAGTATTTGAAAATGACAAATCTTTACCACAAGCATACACAATGACTTATGGCCTTAGCTAGTAAAAAGTAAAGAAGACCCACGGAAGGCAAGCAAGCTGCCAGGATTGTCAACATCCCAAACCACAGCAGGAGCAACAGGCAAGAAAATAGAAACATGAATATAATCAAGAACGGCTCACTGAAGAAGGTAACTGTCTAGCCTGATGATACTGTCCCTAGGAAGGACTGATTTCACTTTTGATAAAAACTGAGAAACCCAGTGAACAGAATGAAAACCAAGCCAAGACATTTGCTGAGGCCAATATAAAATTATTAAAATCAATTAAATGAATCAGTTTCATTACACCTGTTGCAGTAAAGAAAGAGACAAGACTCCTAGAAATAAGACTAGGAATCCTTATAGCAGGGTTATAAACAAAAGGTTCTGTAGGCAGAGCTAAGAACTCCAACCACTTACCCTGTGTACACAGCTTAAAAAAAATCTCCAACCATTAAAAGTTGTTGATAAAAACCAGATAACACTTCAAAATTGAGGCATCCAGGGCCAAACAAATAAAATTCCTGGGCATAAAGGTGAAAATATCACTACATATCAGTCAGATCAGATGCCTGTAAGAGTTGTACATTGCTGAGCAGACAGTAGCTGTTGTTCCAAATGATTCCTATCCAATCTCTCATTAAGAGTACAATTAAAATCACCCTCCAAAATTAAAACAACACTAGTCAAACAATCTGTTCAAAGAGAATCCAAACTTTAAAAAAAAAATCCTCCATCTTCTCTGCCAGTAAGAGAATAGAAATTATTTTTTTTAAATGATATTGCTCAGAAATAGCTCAAACTGTCAATAAATGGCCTGGAATAACTTCCTGCACAACCACCAAATCAGGATTCACCTTGTCCACAAAAAAAAAAAAACAGGCAAACACTGCACCTCCAGTGGACCCATGACTCTAAAAAAACCTCACTATCACAGGGTTCAGTCAGTGCCAGGGGCAGCGCCTGCTCTCCACTAGGGATTGGCTCCTTCTAGGTGTTGCATCCTCCTCTGATGGTTTCTCCACCCATCCCTGCAACTCCAGGTGCCCCTTCCAGGCCATCAAAGTCTTTCAGGGGAAACTGTCCCAGGCAATTCACGCTCCACTGCATGGTCTGTGCCACTTCCTTAGTGGCTGGTAGGGAAACCCTGGCCTGCCCTTTATTCCGGGTTCCAGCTCAGGGGTCCTCACTTCAGCACCCACAATCCATGCTATCCCATGCCTTTCTGCTTTTCCCTGAGCCCTTTCTATCTTTCTGGCTCTCCCCTTCTCTAGGTTTGCTAAGCTAAACTCCCTCCTCCCAGGGAGTAACTGTAGGATAATCGCTTCTATAACCCCCAACACACCTCCCTTCTCCCAGGGAGTGACTGCAGAATCCCTCCCAGTAGCTGCTCTCAGCTACTGAGTTTCATACAGGCCTCTCTGTTCCTATCCAGCTGAACCTAATCTAACTAATCTCTGCTCCTTGGTTCCTCCTCTAGGTGCAGCCTAGGGAGTTAACTGGTCCAGCTAGCTACCTTAACACCTTCAGACCTCGTGTGGGGTGGGTACCCCAACACACATCCCTGTCCAATCAGCAAGCCAATCAGTTTAGTTGCCTGCATCTGTGGGGTGAGTCTCTTGCAAAAATGAAATGTCTACCTTTTTCTGTGATAGGTACTCAAGAAGAACCATACATTTTTTAATGTTCCTGCACCGATTTACATTCAGAGATCCACAAAATTGTCCATCAGACCAATACACATCAGAAAAAAGTAAGAAAAAGACAAAGAAAAAACCTATAAAAACAAATCACCAATTTCAGACACGGAGACACATCTCTTAGTACTGAGCAAACCAGGTTAAGGCAGGTTAAGGTCTGGAAACCAATCTGCCATCTCGACTCCATGTCTCCCCTTAGTCTCATCCAGAAACCTATCAATAGCATCCAAAGTATATCCTCGCTCAGGGAGCACAGGTCCCAAAGAATCTGAGAGTTCATCATCCCTCACACCAACTTCGAGATGGGATCCTCAAAGACGTTGGAGGACTTCTGGAAGCGAGGGGGCAATACCTGGAATTCTCCACATCCCCAACCAAAGAACCACCCTCAGAATTGTGCTTCCAACTGCACTGACCAAATTAGCCTGTTTTGCATCACCCTCAGAAAGTGGAGCCTTTTTTTGCTTTCGTGCTTTCCCAGCAAGCCAGAATCCTCTGCCAAGGCCACAGATTCCACATCAATAGGCTCAGCCTCCATTTTGCAGTCAGGTTCAATAGCCACAACCAGTAATGCCATCTCCTCTGTGTTGTAAAGGGGGCACAACTCCCAAGAATTGACATCTGGAGCTTGTTGGGACCCAGCCTCTGCAACAGCCACCCCACCCTCTGTTCTACTCTTAGAAACCCCCACATTTCCAGGCAAGAGGTCACCATTCCCCAGGGTAGCCTGCCTCTTCTTAGGGCACTGATTAACCAAATGTGTCAGACACCCACAATGAAAACAGACCGTGTCCTCAGTGGCAAAAAACACAATGTAGTCAGACTCCTCAATCCTACACTTAAGGGAAACTTAAATTCAAATGCTTTGTTTTATATCACATAAACCTGCCTATGAAAGGACAAGATATGCCAAACTTCTGGGGATTGGCAGCCCAAAGGATCCTCCTAATAGGTCTAGTGATTGTACCATAACTCCCCAGGCCTCTAGCCAGCTGTCTATTTCCTTACAAAGGAGGAATGTTAGAGATAGTGACTTTAACAGCAGGTTTCCAGAGTGGTACTATAATGACAAAAACACCTCACTGTGCCCTTCACAACCACCTGCTTAACAAGGCGAAGCATGGCAACAAACACAACAGCCTCTCTCATGCAGAAGGGATATCTCACATTTTTAAACCCAGTCACCTTCCTCACAACTAGAACACACTTCTCCACAGAACCAGAATCTGGAGGCAAAATCCGCAACTCATGGTGATGGGTTAAACCAGAGGTCGGCAACCTCTGGTACGCGGTTCACCAGGGTAAGCACTCTGGCGGGCCGAGCCAGTTTGTTTACCAGCCGCGTCAGCAGGTTCGGTCGATCGTGGCTTTACTGGCCGCTGTTCACTGTCCCAGGCCAATAAGGGGCTGTGGGAAGTGGCACAGGCAAGGGATGTGCTGGCCGCGGATTCCCACCACCCGCATTGGCCTGGGACGGTGAACCACAGCCAGTGGGAGCTGCGATTGGCCGAACCTGCCAACGCAGCAGGAAAACAAACTGGCCCGGCCCACCAGGGTGCTTACCCTGATAAGCCACGTGCCAGACGTTGCCAACCCCTGGGTTAAACCCTCAGAATCCACAACAAACTGAGGTCATCCCCCCCAGGACAGGCTATGCCAGCCCAAAGGGCAGACAAAACCCTGCTACAACAAAAGAAATCTTGAAATTAAACCCACAACCACCACAAAACTAAACAAACACAAAAGACCCACAATCCATTTCTTCAACAGAAACAGAGAACAGCAAAGCACACCCACTTTCAATCTCACCCACAAACATTCTGACTAACTGGCGTGAGGCAAACTTCAGTCTCTAGCTGTGACGTTGCAGTCTATATGATTTTATAAAAATATGCTAATGAGTGAATATAATGTAACCGGAATACGCTTCATGCAAAAGGTCTCTTGTAAGGTATCATTACAAAGCTTATAATCTACTGAGTGTTATCATTCTATTTCTATACCATTCTTGTATCTGAAACTAGAAATATGAAATATTACTCTGAGGGCCTATTGTAATCCTGCAAAGTGCGGGCCATTAATGGTGGTTTGGAATCTTGATGACTCCCCTTAACCAGGACAATTGTCTGCAGATGGCTGTGTTTTACCCGTAAGTCTTCCTGTATACGTGTGTCCTGGCAAGTGGGCAATGACGTCTTCCAATGGCATGTGATCATGTCACCTGAACTGGAATTCATCTTTAACCTGGTGTCTTTCCATTGAGAAGGAGACCGTGGGAACCCAGAGAGGGACAAAGGATTCCAACCTTATGCAAAAGCTATATAAATGGGTGGAACAGAACAGAGATGAGTCATCATGAAGAGTTCCCTCACTACCACCTGAGCTGGAACAAGAGCTGTACCAGGGGAAAGAATTGTGCCCAGGCCTGGAAGGTGTCCAGTGTGAGGAAAAAACTTACTGAAGCATCTCTGAGGATGAGATTATCTGTATTCAGTTTGATTAGACATAGATTGGCATATTTTATTTTATTTTGCTTGGCGACTTACTTTGTTCTGTCTGTTACTACTTGGAACCACTTAAATCCTACTTTCTGTATTTAATAAAATCACTTTTTACTTATTAATTAACTCAGAGTATGTATGGAGGAGCAAACAACTGTGCATATCTCTCTATCCGCATTATAGACGGCGAACAATTTATGAGTATACCCTGTATAAGCTTTATACACTTCTGTGAGCTGCTTTCAGTTAAGTCTGCAGCTTTGGGGCAAGTAATTCAGACCCTGGGCCTGTGGTGGAGCAGACAGGCATGTCTGGCTCAGCAAGACAGGGAGCTGGGGCCCCAAGCTGGCAAGGAAAGCAGGGGTAGAAGTAGTCTTGGCACATCAGATGGCAGCTCCCAGGGGGTTTCTGTGATCTAACCCGTCACACTAGCATATTGGGGCAACAAGATTTTATTGCAATGTGCTGGTTTTCTCTCAGAAGGAGTAAGGAGAGACAGACTGAAACTATACTATGAAAAGGCAAGGACAACAGAGTTGCATTACCGTTGGAGCAGAGTGAATCCTCCAAACTACAGATATTTTAAAGGGTAGAGAGAAAGATGTGTGTAGGATCTAGGAAAAAGGAGAAGAAAATAGAAATGGAAAAATGACAGAAGTGTAAGAATACTCATAATAGAAAAGATATAGGCAGAAAGAAAAAAAGAATAAGAGAATACATTGAAAGACAGAATGAGTGAAAGAAGAACCAAAGAAACAGAACATGTTAATAAAAAGAGAAAGGAAGGAAAGAAAAACAAGAACACAGACAATTTAATTTTGGATAATTTTGTTTGATTAAGTTTATTTACAGTGTATTTTCTCATATTTTCCTTGTAAGAGGCAAATTGAAAGAAGAGGAAGGCAAAATAAAGTAAATGGTGCTGGAATCTTCAAGCTACTCTTTGCCTGATGGCTTTTAGTATTGAGTCTCACTCTGCATCATGTCACCTGGCATTAGGGTGACCAGACAGCAAGTGTGAAAAATCGAGACAGGGGGTGGGGGGTAATAGAAGCCTATATAATAAAAAGACTGTCAGGACTGTCCCTATAAAACCAGGACATTTGGTCACCCTACCTGGCACCCATCTTTATGATCAGTGTGTGGATCACAGCTTCCCCTTGTAGGGGCTGGACCTCTAATGGGACCATTCAGAATGTTTTGTCCTCTCTAGGACGAAAAGGGGGTTAGTGTGTTACAGATTGCTGCAATAAGCCATAAATCCAGTGTCTTTATTAAGGCCATGATTTTTGGTGTCTAGCACAGTTATGAATTTAAACTCCTGGGTTCGTCTTTTGAAAGTGTTGTGCATGTTTCCTGTGAGCCTGGGAGCTTAAATTCACAACTTTGGTAGGTACTAAAAATCATGGTCTTAATAAAGACATTGAATTTATGACTTATTACAACAATTTGTAACTCACTAACTCCTATGACAACAGAGGTGTTAATAGGCCCACTTCACCTTGAATGGTCCCTTAGAACAGGGATCGGCTGTTCTAAGGGGCTGCGGGAAGTGGCGCAGGTCGAGAGATGTGCTGGCCACCGCATCTCGCAGCCCCTATTGGCCTGGAACAGCGAACTGCAGCCAGTGGGAGCCGTGATCGGCCGAACCTGTGGATGCAGCAGCTAAACAAACCAACCTGATCCGCCAGCGGATTTCCCTGATGGGCCACGTGCCAAAGGTTGCTGATCCCTGGTGTAGCACAAAGTTTGTCTCTCTCACCAACAGAAGGTGATGAAATAAAAGATATTACCTCACCCACTTTGTCTCACACAACGGGAGAGTTATTTTTATATAGAAAATGATATATCTCTTACCTTGATTCTTCCTAGTAATTTCTTTGTTCTACACACTTTATTAGTTGTTTCCTTTTCTCCAGTATTTCCTTATATGAAGGAATCTTAAAAGTACGTTCTAGAATTCCAGTAAGATATAGTTTTACAGGATTTCATGTATGAACATTTTCTTTAGTTTTATAGTAATTTCCTAGATTTCATTTCCATAAGGCTAATGAGACCTAACTGTACTCCTTTACAGAGCTATTGTAACTGTGAACTGAAAACTTCTGTATGCTAAAAGCACATATTCAACATCACAAATTCGCTATGAGCAGTGATATTGCTATGATGTGGTCTCACTTTTTGCTTCTCTTTTAATCACCTTTAATTTCCCTCATTGAATAAAATAAAATAGTCCATTAAATATGAATTACCTAACAAGGTTAATTTGTGTCTTCTGCTCTTTAATTAAAACGTCTTCAGTGTTTCTCATTCATTTTGTTACAGTTTCTAAAGTTATGTCTGGTTGGGACTCTTATTGGTATGCTGAAGCATCAGCTACTCTCAGAGCAAAAAAATGGTTTCATGTTCTGAATCTTCTATTCCCAAATGGGGGCGGAGAGGATTTATTTTTTCTTATAGCTTAAAAGTGAAGGGAAATCCTGACGTACTAAGCCAAGTTTCCCTGCTGCCAGAATATAGCACTACCAGTTCAAACTGTTCAAAGGCTGTTCAACAAAATAGCTTCCTGTGAAGCCTGCCAACTCTCCCACTCAGAGGCTGCTTCAATATATGCCAAGGGTTTCATTTATGTTCAGTGCATCATCAGTGAGGTTCTACTCTGAAAAGTAATTATATAAAAACACCTTTCCTATTCCACAGATCCTCTCCTCATGTATATTTAGACAGTCATATCTTCTCACTCCAGTGGCTAACATACATTTTACTGCTGCTTATTCCTGTTAGCTCTGCACATTCAATACAGCTATGAGGGACTGAGCTCATTCTGTGTTTTCTTGTCCATCATCAACAGAATTGTTTATTAAATTACAAATACAGAGCTAGTCAGGTACAGGTGTGCAAACCTAGCGAAATACAGTGGACTTGTATGGGTCTAACTGAAAGCAGCAACCTGGCTATCAAACTTTTATCACTGGTGTCACCCACTTAAAATATGTAATCTCAGGCTATGCCTTCACTGCACTTTTGTCTTTAAAACTTTTGTCACTCAGGGATGTGAAAAAAAAACACACCCAGACCAACAAGAGTTTTACCAACGAAAAGCAATGGTGTGGACAGCGTTTTGTTGGTAGGAGACGATGTCCCACTGACAAAGCTATCGCCCCTTGTTGGGGGTGGTTTTATTTTGTTGGCAGAGAGCTCTCTTGCCAACAAAGAGTGGCTACATTGTGTACCTTACAGCGGCACGACTGTAGTGGCACAACTGTGCCACAATAAGGCGTGCAATGTAGACATAGCCTTAAGGTGACTTAGTTTAGCTTAATAGTTTGCTGAAGCAAATTGACCTGTTTCAGCATGTCTGCACAATGTGTGTACATATGTCCTATCAAGCTGCAACTTATGTTCCAGAACTGTGAAGGAGAAAGCAATTTTGTAAGTATATGTCAGTAAAATCATGCACACTTACAAAAACAGTCACAGTGCATTATTTCATTTTCCCTAACACATTGTAAACAACTACTTAAATAGCCTGATGGTCACCTTTTCCTGTTAATAAAGGAGCAAAAGCCACTGAAAGAGGTGGAGATGGAAACAAACATACCATATAAACAGCCTCACACTTGAGAGAAGCCATGATTTTGTTTAAAGCTAGAATCTCTTTTTAATCTCATGTTTAGATGAGACTGCACTGGAAATTATTATATTAACTCTGGCAAGATGTTGGCAACATCTTTAGTGCCCCTACCCCCCCCCCCCCGCCCAGTTAGTTCTCTATCATCTTATTCACTGAAACAGTGATTCAAACATACCAAACTTTAGCTAGTCTCAGGGAGGGGCAGAGTTTCATACTTGCGACACTTCAGGAAGAAATTACTACGTATCTCACACAGAGCAACTACAGCCCTAAGTGAAATTCTCTTTCCCATCCTTCTTGTTGTATTCATTGTGGGCAAAATTCACTTCTGGGCACAAACACCACTGAAATCCCATATAAGCACTATTTTGAAAGCTAGATAGAATTTGAATGGTTGAAAAGCCTTGTGCTGAGCCTCTGATTAGGCATGAATTTCACCCATGGCTTTCATCCTTTGTACTGTAGGTATTGTCTTGGATATTGTTTATTCTCTGCTTTTCATTTAATTTCCCTCTCTTGAAAATACCATAAATAGTTGCCGGTTTCAGAATAGCAGCCGTGTTAGTCTGTATCCGCAAAAAGAACAGGAGTACTTGTGGCACCTTAGAGACTAACGAATTTATTTGAGCATAAGCTTTCGTGGGCTACATAATTAGTTGGGTTTTTTCCTCACCTATTTCTGGGGTCTATTAATTTATCAGATCATAGAAGTTTCCAGTTGTTTTGGGAACCTTCTTGTGTGGGCAAGAGGATAACTAAGTTATCTGAATAAAGTAGGTCTAAAATAATAGAGCTGCTTTCTGGGTCTGGGTCTCAACTGGAGATTGCTGAAGTAGAGTGTGCAGCAGCTTTTAATACAGATGATAAAAAAGGTAAATCTGAGGCTGCACACCTGTTACCTATTAACAGGCATCTCAGTGCATGCTGCATCTCTTTACTCTATAAATGACTAATAAGTCCATGAATTTCATTGGACCATATTTTTTTTCAGAATTATTACAGAAACATAGAAATTTAGGGCTGGAAGGGACCTCAAGAAGTCATCTAATCTAGCACCATGCTCCGAGGCAGGACTAAGTATACCTAGACTATCCCAACAGGCATTTGTCTAACCTGTTTCTAAAACTTCAATGATGGGGATTCCACAACCTCCCTGGAAATCTATTTGAGTTTTAACTATTTCTTATAGCGAGAATTTTTTTTCTAAAAACTAACCTAAATCTCCTTTGATCCAGATTAAGCCTATTACTTCTTGTCCTACCATTAATGGACCTGGAAAACAACTGATCAAAATACTCTTTGTAACAGCCCTTAACATATCTGAAGACTATTCTCAGGTCCTTCTTCCACCTTCTTTTCTCAAAACTAAGCATATCCATTTTTTTTAAACTTTTCCTCAGAGGTCAGATTTTCTAAACCTTGTATAATTTTTGTTGCTTTCCTCTGGACTCTCTCCAGTTTGACCACATCTTTCCCAAAGTGTCATACCCAGAACCAGACACAATACTCCAGGGGAGGCATACGTGTAGTTTGACTTCTATATTTGAGGGCTGGGAGTGGCTACAGTCAGGCCATGGGCCCGTATGTTTGGAGAGGGACAAATTCTGTGCCTGACCAAACGGGTGCCATTTTAGATGGGGGCGGGGGAGGGCAATTTTAACCATAATTCCAGGGGCTACTTAGGCAACTGAAAACGCTAGTGTTTTTGCAGATAATAACTTAGAAATAACTGACAGGAGCACTGCATCTAATTCCTACATCAAGAAAGAAAATGAAATAAATATTTAGACCCACTCAGCTCTACTACAACATGTTCTGACATTTTGTGGCAAGTCACTTATGGGACACTTGTTAGGTTTAAAATTGCAACGTATATTCTTACTCAGATACTCTTACTAAAGTCAGAAGGGACCATCATGATCATCTAATCTGACCTCCTGTACACAAATCACAGAACCTCATCCACTCACTCCTGTAACAGACCCATAACCTTGGCTGAGTTACTGAAGTCCTCACATCAAGGTTTAAAGACCTCACTTTACAGAAAATCCACCATTTATACTAGTTTAAACCTGCAAGGGACCCCATGTCCCATTCTGCAGAAGAAAGTGAAAACACCTCGTGGTCTCTGCCAATCAGATATGGTGATCAGTTAAACCCTCAGCATGTGGGCAAGACCCACCAGGCAGATACCCGGGAAAGAATTCTCTATAGTAACTCAGAGCTCTCCCTACCTAGTGTCCCATCTCCAGTCGTTGGGCATTTTTGCTGCAGGCAGTCGTTGATGGGCCATGTACAACTGTAGGCAGTCATGTCATACCATCCTCTCCATAGACTTATCAAGCTCAGTCTGGAAGCCAGTTAGATTTTCTGTCCTCACTGCTCCCCTTGGGAGCCTGCTCCAGAATTTCACTCCTCTGATGGTTACAAACCTTTGCCTAATGTCAAGCCTAAACTTGTTGATGGCAAGTTTATATGTATTTGTTCTGGGATACACATTGATGTTTATCTTAAATAACGCCTCTCCCTCCATGGCATTAATTCCTCTGATGTATTTATACAAAACATTCACATCTCCTCTCAGCCTTCTATTGGTTATACTAAACAAGCCAAGCTCTTTGAGTCTCTTCTCATACGATAGGTTTTCCATTCCTGATCATCCTAGTAGCCCTTCTGTGCACCTGTTTCGGTTTGAATTAATCTTTCTTAAACATGGAAGACCAGAATTTCACATAATACTCCAGATGAGGCCTCACCCCCTGTTCATGTCCCTGTCCATGTCCCTGTCTCTGCTGGAAATACCTCATCTGATATGTGATAGGATTGCATTAGCCTCTTTCACAGTTGCATCACATTGATGGCTGATAGTCATCTTATGATCAACCAATACAGACAGCTCTTTCACTTCCATCTTATAGAAAAAATTCTTGTTATTAGTTCCTAAAAGCATGACTTTGAACTATTAAATATCATACAGTTTCCATTACTCCAGTTTACAAGGTCATCCAGATATTGTATGGTATTCCGGTTCTCTTCGCTATTGGCCATACTTTGCTATTGGCTATACCTTCGCTATTGGCTATTCGCTATTGTGTCATCTGCAAATTTCACGTGCACACTCCCACTTTCTGTGACAAGATCAGTAATAAAAATGTTAAATAAGTCTGATCCCAAGACTGATCCCTGAGGAACCCCACTAGTAACCTCCCTCTGGCCTGACAATTCATCTGATGTGCCAAGACAATTCACCTTTCAGTATGATCTGTTGTAGTCCTCCCTTTAACCAGTTCCTTATTCACCTTTCAGTTCTCATATTAATCCCCATCTTCTCCAATCTAACTAATAATTTCTCACGTGGAACTTTATCAAATGCCTTGCTGACATCCAGGTAGATTTGATTTGATTTACAGCATTTCTTTTGTCTAAAATATCAGTTATCTTCTCAACTTTGTTACCACTTCTTGAATATAACTGAAACAATTGTAGAAAAATCTACAATTACATTCCATCATTAGGCTACTTATTTTTTGCAGTTCACCAAGCTTGGAACAGATTATTTAACCTTGGGGCTTGGCTACACTTGCAAGTTGGAGCACATTAAATCAGCTCTGGGTGCCCTAACTCCTGAGGTGTCCACACTGGCAAGACATTTAGAGCACTGGACTCTGCAGCTGGAGCGCTCCTGGTAATCCACCTGCATGAGAAGCTTAAAGCTTGCTGCGCCCTGGCTGAAGTGCCCAGGTGTCAGTGTGGATGATGTATTGCAATACTGCACTGTGATTGCTCTCCGGAAAAATCCCATAATTCCATGAATTCAAGTGGCCACTCTGGTCATTGTTTTGAACTCGGCTGCAGGCATGCGGATATCCCCTTTCAAAGCTCCAGTTCTGACAGCTGGCATGCTTAACTGCTCCAGGACACATAGCAAACCATTATTGTGGAATGCTGCTGCCCCTGAGGCTGGCATTTGTGCCTATATGTGTGTGAGAGAGAGGTGGGGGAAGGGGTCTGCTGCTGTCTGAACTTACAAGACAGCATGCTGACGCACTCTCTGCCCCCCTAAAACACACTGTGTCTCCACTCACGTATACACAACACACTCCCTGTCACACTCCACCTCTCCCATTTGAAAAGCACGCTGCAGCCACTTGCACACTGGAATAGCTACCACAATGCACTGCTTTCTGTGGCATTGCAAGAGCTGCTAATGTGGCCACGCCACTGCGCTTGCAGCTCACAGTGTAAACACATGGCAGTGTTTTCCCTGCTGCTGTCTCCGAAGGCTGGTTTGACTCCCAGCGCGCTACATCTGCAAGTGTAGTCAAGCCTTTAGGAAACATCCTAACAGCCCTTTCTTATCTTAATCACCTGTTAATCACTGTGTTTATAAACAAAATTCTGACTCCCTGTCTCAAGAGCACAAGTTGAGAGCAGCAGGTCTCCTGACTCCTCTGTAGAACTCGTTACATCGCACACTCAGACTGCCTGCCTGATGCTTGCAGTTTGGGGTGGCTACACCCCTCATGCCCTCCCAAACTCTGCCTATGCCCCTGTCCTGTGATACCCGCCACCCAAGAGTAGGTAAAAATCAACAAGAGTCAAGCGTTGTGGATTCAGCGGCAACATATTCCCTCATACAGAGCACCCTGGTTAGTCCTCAGTAGTGACAGGAGTGGGCAATGATAACGATCTATTGTATACATAGGGAAAAGAGCACTTGTCCTGTGGTGGTTATTCCTTTGGACGTAGAAGGAAAGTTTAGATGGCAGTGAGTAAAGATAATAAATAATTGCCTTATCTGGTAACGTTAGGAACAGACTGGGCCCCACTCCCCTCATGTAATACAGAGATGATATGGGAATGGACCCCATCTGGTGGGTCCATGCAAAAAGCTCACCTGTTTGGAACCTCTAGGGAGACCTCCAGGTGCAGTATGTAACAAGCTTGGAAAAATGCAACACACTGGAGGACTTGAGGGGAGAAGGAAAAGACAAGAAGGGGGTAATGAAGCAGGAAGTGCTATATCAGGGGCTCCTAGAGGAGATGGATGGTGGAGGCTTAGCAAACTCCCAAGAGGAACAAGCCTCGGGCAAGGCACAGGATGGAGAACAAGCTGAAGAGAAACAGAGAGGTCCTGACAAGGAAGCCTTAATGGGTGAACCTACCCTAAGAGCCCAAACCAGGGGCAAGCAAGTCAGGGAAAGAGACGGACCCTGACATTCATGCGAGTAGATATGTACCAAGAGCTAAATAAACTGGAGGAAGATCAAAGGGGAATGACCTATGAGCCTGAGGTAGAGATGTGGGGAAAACCTCTTCCCTCCAAATGTACTTTTCTGTGGATGGAAGGCAGGAGATCCTCACCGGTAGTACACAGAAGGCCAGTCCTAAAAATAACAGGAACCCCTAGTAGAATCCCAATCCCATAAAGAGGATAGAGCTCTGGCAGCAAAGATGACCAACCTCTTTTGGAGGTAAGAAAAGGTCTGATGTAAAATAAGTGGGGGCAGTGTGTGATAGGGTACTATTAGTAGCATTATGGTCAGTGGGTTTGTTGCAACATTGGGAAGAGTGCAGGGTTAATTAAAATAAATTATACACTTTCTGTTGGTAGATTATGAGCACCTGGGTGGTAACCATTAGGCTAATGAGGTAATTGGTTAGATATTAGGGAGGATATTAGTCAGAGGATCAGGAAGCAAGGGTTAGCTCAGAAGGGAAGCTGAGAAGGGGAGCCTGGACTGAGGAATGAAGGTGTCATGGAAGCTTCCCCTTGCTATAAGCCTGCATTACACTGTTACTTTGTAAGAAAAGAATAAATACACATCTCGGTGTGTGTTTGTGACCACGAAACCACATGAACTAGTCAGGCAATGGACTATACCAGGTAGTGAAAAAGATGCCCTCTCACATCCTCCTACTCAAACACTGGAGTCTGATCCTCCTCTTCTTCTGTTGCCAGTACAGAATAATTGTTCTTTACCTGGTGGAGGGATAAGCACTGTCAACTGCCCAAGATGGCCAGCAGCCAGTCTCTTCCCCACAGAGCAGGAAGTTCTCCTTCCTCCTCTGCTGCCACTGTGGTCCATCCCAGACATTGCCATATGCATCTTGTCAATGAAGTTTTTCTGCTGCAGAAGGACAAGCCACCAGGGGCAGTTCTAGGCACCAGCAAAGCAAGCATCTGCTTGGGACAGCCCATTTGCAGGGGCACCATGGGAACTGAGAACCAACAGGGGGCTCTGGGAGCTGTAGTTCCTTGGTTAGCTCTCTGCCTACAGAGCTAGCCCTGGAACAGGGAAAGAACTACATTTCCCAGCATTCCCTTGGCCACTACCAACTGGAAAAGAAGGAGGGGCACCTCATGTGGCAGCGTGTTGTGAATGGCAGGGAGACCATATTTTAACATTAAAAAAGCAGGACACTCCAGGGGGAGGGAAGCTCCACCCTGCCACCATCCACTCCCTCCGACTGCCTCCCACAGAAACCACAACCCATTCAACCCCCCTGCTCCCTGTCCCATGACTGCCCCCTCCCAGGACCCCTGCCCCTAACTTTCCCCCAGAACCCCACCCCCACCTATCCCCTGACAAACCTCTGGGACTCCCATGCCTATCCAACCACTGCCTGTCTCCTGACTGCCCCTCCAAACCTATGATCCATCCCCTTCTCCCTGCCCCTGACTGCCCCTCTGAACCTCCACTCCATCCAACCCCCCCACTCCCTGTCCCTTGACTGGCCCCCCGAAACCTCCTATCCCTTCTCCAACCCCCCAGCCTCCTTACCGTGCCACTCAGACCAGCATGTCTGGCTCTACGTAGCTCCAGACACGCTGCTGCATACATGCTACCGTACTCCCCCGTGGAGCCCACAGTCCCCCCCCCCCACACACACGCCCAGCACCTGCCTTCCAGATTTGAACATCTCAAACTTCAGGAGTGCTCAAGCTAAGTTTGGGCAGCTGTTGCTTCATTTCTCCCAAATCAAATATACTGATCCACTGTAACTTGCTGTAGAAAAAGTAGGATAAAATTGAGCAAGAAATGCTTCCCAGTGGTTATTAGGACTGGAATTGCTATTTTCAACAGCCATTGCCTTGTTTGTTTGTTTGTTTGTTTGTTTGTTTGTTTGTTTGTTTGTTTGTTTAAAAGGAAGACAGTGATATTGCACTGGCAAATTCCCCATAGAAAGAAAGAGTGGAACAAAAGAATAATACAGGCACTTCAACTTCTCCTCATTTATGGAGGACAGTCTTATAATATGCATCCAGATATCCTCTAATCACACAAGCTGAAAATTGTTCCACTTTACTGCAGCTCTGTAACCATATGGGAACCAATCCTGTCTGTGTTTTTTGCACATCAAAAATTCCTGCTGAATGACCCACCCTGGGAGTGAGTTACCAGTGACCCAGGGCTGTGGCGGAAGGAGGGTGCAGGTGGGGAGGGGGGAAAGCCCAGGGCTGGGGTGGCAGGAGGTATGTGTGTGGGGCACTGGTGGGGGAAGAGGGGGTAGCCCAGGGCTGGAGCGGCAGTGGGGTTGGGGGAGGACACTGGTGGGGGGAAAGAGGGAAACCCAGGGCTGGGGCGGCTGGGGCAGCAGCAGGGTGCCGGAGGGAGCCTAGCGCTGGGACGGGAGGGCAGCCAAAAATTTTTTTGCTTGGGGCGGCAAAAAACCTAGAGCCGGCCCTGCAAGTCATGTTCTTCTGCAGCATTCTTACCTACTACCTGTTGGACTGCACCAACAGACGCCTCTTACACAGGTAAATGCAGGCTGCATTTCTAGCAAATCAAGAAGAGGACCTGGGTAGAAGCTTCAGGGTTCGGGATGCCTGTTTGGCCAGGGACCCCACAGGTGTAGGCAGTGGAAGAGTTAGCAGTGATGTTTTCCTCCCATTCCAGATTTTTTCTTATAGAGTATCTGCAAATTAAGGTGGGGGGACCCTAACTCTCTGCCTCCTTCCACTGCCAAACTCAGCTGGCTAACTCCGTCAGTCTTCCAGCTGCCTTCATCTCACTAGCCATGTGTCTATATAGCAGAAGTTTTAAATTCAGTCCACACTGAAATATTTTATGAACCAGATTAAAATTGTCCTTGTATTGATATTTTTACATACTTATTAACCAGCATTAGAAGACAAATGAAGATGTAGAGTCAGAACTTCAGCTGCTGTAAATTGGTGTAGTTCTACAGACTTCATTAGAGCTATGCCTGTTTACACCACCTGAGGCTGTGTAGTCCATAGTGTGGAGTTCAGTGCTCTGAGAGGAAGCCAATCCAATTCTTGCACAGACAGTTGTTGCTAGTCAGAAAGTGCAGCACGTTTGTATTAGCGATCTTACTGAGCTGATAAAGCTCTTGACTCTGACAAGTCTGTTGTTGCTTGTACCAAAAACACCTCCATGTTTACATAGGACAGACTTAGTCTTTTGACCACATCTCAAGGGAAAATTGCAGTATCATCAGACAAAATAGCTTGTAGAGAGTTTCCTATATCTGTGAATGAGGTACATTTTTATCTTATGTAAGCCATTACTTAGTATATCCATTAGTAGATAGATTTCATTCTCTGAAGATCCATTACGGTGTCCTGGTTGTCACAGATTTGACCGGTGTTATTGAGGGTGCTGGTGTGATCTGAAATGCTCACTCTCCTAAAATCCTTTGGATTTTCCCCTTATTTCTTCTTTCCAAGCATGAGCTATCTTGAGGAACCTGATGGTCTTACACTGATAAAGACCCCCCAAAAACTCTTCCACTTCTCAGTTCCACAATGAAACAAGCAGAACAGAGGAGACAGACAGGCTACAAAAAGGGGTTTTCAACAGCTGCCAGGCAGGTGGAAGATCTTAAACACCATTAGCCCTTCCTGGAAGTGCTCTTGGGGACTCTGTCCCAACCTGATTGCATTACCTTTTGGCCTCCTGGAGCACCCTCCTTACCCTCAGAACAGTTCTCAATGTCTCTCTAAGGAAATTAATAGGAGCCCTTATTCTCATGCTGGCTGCACAGAACCTGAACAAGAGCTAAGGAGTTATTGAGTTAGTGTTCAAGGATATCCAGTATGTTCTGTATGCAAAAACTTTGTTAGCAGGGCATAGTCATCCATTTGGCAGGGTGTACTTTGTTGCAAAATGGAAATAATTTCTGTGGCAATACAATGTGGCACACTGAAAAATTCTGCAGCAGATTCAAGTCATTTCAAAACATGATGGATGTTTTAAAAATTAAAAAATAAGAATAAATAATGTATGCAATGTCATATTCCTCTGTTATTTACGTTGCAGTTGCATACAATTTACTTGGGCTGTCCTTCAGTATTCAGTGTGCTCCATTGTAGGTGACTTCACAGCAGTTTCCCTACTGGAGGGCTGGAGCTTTGGAGTCAGGTCAGTGACAAATGACAGTTCTGTGGAGCCGAAAACAGCACTGGAAGCAGAGTCCCCAGTAATAACATAGTGTTCTAAGAAGTCTGTTGCCCACATCGCTGCTCTATAGATTTCTGAGATAGGGACATTCTTGAAGAAGGCGATGGATGAGGAGATCGACCTCATGGAATGCATACAAATACTACCTGGAGGTATCATGTTAACATTGATGCCTGATAACATTGTCTAATGCAATTTAAGACCCATTTGGAGAGTCTCTGGGCTGACATTACTGAGCCCTTGGATCTCTCCACAACAGACAGGAAAAGCTTTGGAGACTTCCTAAAAGCCCTTGTCCTATCCAGGTAAAAGGCCAAGGCTCTCCTGACATCTAGCATGTGTAGTACAGCCTTCCTGTTGTCGCAGTGAGGCTTAGGGTAAAAAGCCAGAAGGTGGTTCATGTGGCACAGGGAGGTTACCTTAGGAATGAATTTTGTGTGTAGCCTGAGCATAATCTTGCTCCAAAAGAATACTGTGCAGGGAGGGGACATGGCATCAGAGCCGCTATTTCTCCTAGCCGAAGTGACTGCTATCAGGAAGGATGTTTTCACTGACAGGGATGTAAGTAAACAGGTGACCATGGGGTTCAAAGGGAGGTCTGTTCAGGCCTTTCAATACCAGCTTTAGATCCCACGTAGGGATGGGATGTTGGGGTTATGGAGAAAAGCTTATTTTACACCCGAGAAATCTTTTTGTGGGTGAGTCTGATAGCACTGAGTATCCTTCTGCTTGTCAGTGGAAGGCCACTATAGCCATTAGCTGAACTGACAGATAGTCCTGAATTTTTTTAGAGTCTGTACATAGTCCAGCTTGTTTGGAAGAGTTGTGGATGATAGGGAGATTTGTTGGGAATCTGAAACCTGGACCATTTTTGCTGGTAAGTACGGCATGTCGAGGATGTTCTGCTGTATAGTAATTCCTCTTTACCTCCTTTGAGCAGGAGTTTTCTATGCGTTAGAACCATGAAGGAGCCAAACCCTGAGTCGCAAATTCCCAGATTGGGACATAGAGTGCATCCTTTGTTCTGTGAGAGAAGATTTGGAGTGCATTGGTGAGAGCTTGGGTGGGCACATTGTGAGCTGTGACAGGTAAGAGAACCAAGTCTGTCTCTGCCAAGTGGGAGCAATCAGGATGATGTGTGTACCCTCCCTTTTGATTTTCAATCGGACATTTGACAGTAGGGCTAAATGAAGGAAAGACGTAGAGAAAGCCCCTGGCCCAGGGAAGAATAAGAGCATCGCCCCCATCCCTGCTCTGGAGCAGTAGTGTGAACATTTCTTGTCCAGGAAAGTAGCAAACAAGTCTGTGGTCAGTGTCCCCCAGCATCCAAATAGGTCGTGAAGTACTGCTAGGTTTATTTCCCATTCATGGTGATATGGGAATGTGCAACTGAGACTGTCAGCTATCAAGTTTTGTGAAACCAGAAGGTAAGCCACTGCTAGTGTAATATCATGAAAGATGCACCAGTTCCACAGCTTTATCACTTCTGCACAGCTGGATGGTGACCTGGCTTCACCTTGTCAATTTATATGAACATAAGAACGGCCATACTAGGTCAAACCAAAGGTCTATCTAGCCCAGTATCCTGTCTTCCGACAGTGGCAAATGTCAGGTGCCCCAGAGGGAATGAACAGGTAATTATCAAGTGAGCCATTCCCTTTCACTCATCCCCAGCTTCTGGCAAACAGAGGCTAGGGACACTATCCCTGCCCATCCTCGCTAATAGCCATTGATGGACCTATCCTCCATGAATTTATCTAGTTCTTTTTTGAACCCTGTTACAGTTCTAGCCTTCACAACAGCCTCTGGCAAAGAGTTCCACAGGTTCACTGTGTTTTGTGTGAATAAATACTTCCTTTTGTTTGTTTTTAATCCTGCTATCTATTAATTTCATAGAGTAACCCCTAGTTCTTGTGTTATGAGAAGGAATAAATAACACTTCCTTACTTTCTCCATACCAGTCATATCCCTCAATTGACCTCTATCATATCCCCCCTGAGTCGTCTCTTTTCCAAGCCAAAAAGTTCCAGTCTTATTAATCACTCCCCATATGGAAGCTGTTCCATACCCCTAATCATTTTTGTGATCCTTTTCTGAACCTTTTCCAATTCCAATATACTTTTTCGAGATGGGGTGACCACATCTACATGCAGTATTCAAGACGTGGGCGTACCATGGATTTATATAGAGGCAATATGATATTTTCTGTCTTATGTGTTCCCTTCCTAATGATTCCCAACATTCTGTTTGCTTTTTTGACTGCTGCTGCACATTGAGTGGATGTTTTCAAAGAACTATCCACAATGACTCCAAGATCTCTTTCATGAGTTGTAACAGCTAATTTAGACCCCATCATTTTATATGGATAGTTGGGATTATGTTTTGCAATGTGCATTACTTTGCATTTATCAACACAGAATTTCATCTGCCATTTTGTTGCCCAGTCACCCAGTTTTGAGAGATCCTTTGGTAACTCTTTACAGTCTGCCTGGGATTTAACTATCTTGAGTAGTTTTCTATCATCTGCAAATTTTGCCACCTCACTTTTTATCCCTTTTTCCAGATCATTTATGAATATATTGAATAGGACTAGTCCCAGAACAGACACCACTATTTACTTCTCTCCATTATGAAAACTGGCCATTTATTCCTACCCTTTGTTTCCTATCTTTTAACCATTGACTGATCCAGGAGAAGACCTTCCCTCTTATCCCATGACTACTTACTTTGCTTAAAAGCCTTTGGTGAGGGACCTTGTCAAAGGCTTTCTGAAAATCTAAGTACACTATATCCACTGGATCCCCCTTGTCCACATGCTTGTTGACCCCCTCAAAAATTCTAGCAGATTGGCAAGGCATGACTTCCCTTAACAAAAACCATGCTGAATCTTCTCCAACAAATTATGTTCATCTATGTGTATGACAATTTTTTTTCTTGACTATGGTTTCTACTAGTTTGTGCGGCACGGAAATCAGGTTTACCGGCCTGTAATTGCTGGGATCACCTCTGGATCCGTTTTTAAAAAATGGTGTCATATTACCCATCCTCCAGTCATTTGGTACAGAAGTTGATTTAAATAATAGGTTACAGATTACAGTTAGTAGTTCTGCAATTTCACATTTGAGATTCATAGCGGAGATTGTGAGCTTCGTAGTTGCAAAGAGTTCCTTTAGAATTCAGTTCATAGGTCATAGTCCATTGTTCAAATCTCATATTCAGGACGTAATTGGGACCTCGGGCTTATGACTCCAGCTTCCCCTGTTGAAAGTCTGAGCAGAGCTGAGATGACAGAATCAGGACCGAAGGATCTTTTATACAATTTCATGTCTTTTGACAAGTTGGAATTCCTGAGGGAACAAAAGGTAATTAGGATGACTTTGAAGGAGGTCGACCAATGGTACTTAGCTATACGAATTACTGTAAAACCATTTGCTTGTTCCTCCACCATTCATAGTACATTTCAAAGAGAGATGAATACTGAGATATCCTGTGTTTACAATTCATTTACATGATAGGATGTTCTTTTGACCTCTGAAATATCAGAATACAGCACAGAGAAGGATTGTTGACTACATTGTCCACCCTACTCATACGTATGTAAATACACAAAAACACAAATATTATCTCTCCACACGTCTTCTGTGGGCTATTTATTTTGTGGGCCATGTGTCACAACCACTCCACTGCCGGATGGGACATAAATGATTGTACCAATAGTATAGTGCATACCAATAACGTCTTCTTAGTGGACTGTTGGCTCGTATCTTTGTCTGTCAGTATTGTCGACTGTGGCCATCGGGTCCTTAAGCGCATCACTCCAGATCTTTGTGAGCTGTGGATACTGTGCTGGGATTGTCTCGGTGCTGACAGTACTCACAATATCGAGTAAGCAAAGACCTTTTATGGCTCGCACAGGGTTTGCTCCGAGGATGCAACACTTTTTTTTTTTTTTTTTACAACTTATGAGAGGGATCCGTGGCTGATTTTTTTGATCCACAGTCCTTAACTGTTGAGGGCTGTAGGGAAGATTCATGCCTGCCAGGTGACTCTTGGCAAGGATCCAGGGTGAATTGGAGGGCTGCCTCCATGAAGATGATCTTCTGTCTCAGCTCCCTGTCCTTTTGAGACCTGAGTCTACGTTGTTGGCAGACCACACTTTTGAGGAATGTGGCGTTCCCTGAGGCACTATATGCAACGACAGTGCTTGTCTGCCACAGAGATGGCCTCTTTTCAGGAGAGGCACTTCTTGAAGCCAAGTGAGCTGAGCACATCCCACTGGGGGAAAGGTTCTCTGACAAAAGAGGGGGAAAATAGTCTTTTTGTTGTTGTTGGGAAGATAAAATAAAGAAAGAAACTACAACTAAGACTAATGAGACTAACTAACGACTGGAAATGCTAAAGAAACTAACAGTCACAAATAGTCCGCTAATGGCTCCATCTCCAGTCAGGGGAAGTTTAGAAGAAACTGAGGGAGGTTAGTCTGCATGCACTGGCTAACCTTGTGGGGTAGGGCATGAGAAGAGACAGTGCATGTGTGGGCCTAATGGACACTGCTACCAAAGTTTTCTGGTCAGCACCCAAGAAAGCAAGAGCAACTACAGTGGGGCACCCATAGGGACACTACTCAAAGAAGAACAAGCCTTATAAAACAATTTTCCTATCACTTTTTAGTGTCTGTATTATTGACTTACTCAGTAATTTTGGATGCCATCTCCAGATTTTTATTTCTATTATATTTGCTTTGGCGTTTAAAGTTGTCTACTGTATCATTTGTACACATGCTAGTAATTCAGCATCTGTAAATGCTTTCCAACAATACACTGTTTCAACAAAGAATCCCCCAATATTGGTATCACTTTATTCATCTATAACTATGAACATAAGAGTGGCCATACTGGGTCAGACAATCATCTATTTAGCCTAACAGAGGGTAATGACAGATGCTTCAGAGGGAATGAGCAGAACAGGCAATCATCGAGTGAACCCTCCCGTCATCAACCTCCAGCTTCTGCCAGTCAGAGGGTAGGGACACCCAAAACATGGGGTTGCAAAGCTGATCACTCTGGCTAATAACCATTAATGGATCGATCCTCCCTGAAATTATCTAGTTCTTATCTGAACCCTATTATAGTTTTGGTCTTCAAAATATTCTTTAGCAACTAGTTCTACAGATTGACTGTGTGTTATATGAAGAAGTATTTCCTCATGTTTCAATTTCATTGGGTGACCCCTGGTTCTTATGTTGTGTGAAGGAGTAAATAACACTTCCTTATTCACTTTCTCCACACCAGCCTCAATGGTATAGACCTCTGTCATATCTCCTCTTAATCATCTCTTTTCCAAGATGAAAAGTCCCAGTCTTTCAAATCTCTCATGTGAAAGCTGTTCCATACTCGTAATAATTTTTGTTGCCCTTCTTTGTACCTTTTCCAATTCCAATATATCTTTTTTGAGATGGAGTGACCAGATCTGCTCACAGTATTCAAAGTGTGGGCATATAATGGATTTACATAATGGCATTATGATATTTTCTATCTTATTATCTACCCCTTTCCTGATAGTTCCTAACACAGATTTTTTGGACTGCCACTGCACATTTAGCAGATGTTTTCAGAGAACTATCCACAGTAACTCCAAGATCTCTTTCCTGAGTGGTAACAGCCTATTTAGACCCCACCAGTTTGTATGTATAGTTGGGATTATGTTTTCCATTGTGCATTACTTTGCATTTATTAACATTGAATTTTATCTGCCATTTTGTTATTCAGACACACAGTTTTGTAAGATCCTTTTGGAACTCTTCACAGTCTGCTTTGGACTTAACTATCTTGAGTAATTTTGTATCATCTGCAAATTTTGCCACTTCACTGTTTGCCCCTTTTTCCAAATTATTTATGAATATGTTGAATAGTACTGGTCTCAATACAGACCCTTGAGGGACACCACTATTTGCCTCTCTCCATTATGAAAACTAACCATTTATTCCTACCCTTTGTTTCCTATCTTTTAACCTTGACTGGTCCAGGAGAAGACCCTTCTTCTTATACCAAGAGTACTTACTTTACTTAAGAGCATTTGGTGAGGGACCTTGTCAAAGGTTTTCTGAAAGTCTAAGTACACTATATCCACTAGATCACCCTTGTTCATGTTTGCTGATGCCGTCAAAGAATTGTAATAGATTAGTGAGGCATGATTTACCTTTACAAAAGCCATGTTGACTCTTCCCCATCAAATCGTGTTCATCTATGTGTCTGATCATTCTGTTTTTTACTACAGCCTGTTACTGAAGTTAGGCTTACCAGCCTGTCATAGTCAAGATCGCCTCTGGAGCCTTTTTTAAAAACTAGTGACTAGAGAATAGCTAATGTGACATCCGGTACAGAAGCTGATTTAAATGATAGTTACATACCACAGTTAGTAGTTCTGCCATTTCATATTTGAGTTCCCACAGAACTCTTGGATGAATACAATCTGGTTCCTGACTTTTTGTTATACATACATGCGCCATGAAGTGTATACATGTGTGTGTAGGAATGTCTCTCCATACCTGCTGAACTTTACATGCACTGTGTCTATATACTTTGTTTCTCTCTTTGTGGCTTCTGACTCACTTTCTTCATCAGATGCTGATTTTGTGTAACGTTCTTGCCAGCTGCATACATGACATATCTTGTAACAAATACTTGCTTATGCCGATTGATGAGTTTTGTCTCCTGCCTGGCGAATTTTCAAGATGTGCTCCAGAGTTAATAGGTTCCCATTAAAAGTTTTCTCTTTTCCAAATGATATTGTAACCTAAAGTTCTAAAGTTGAAATAATGACTTCTTATTCCTTAGATCAGTTACAAACTTTTTTTTTGTTGACAAGTAGTTTTTGCATTCTCACTTTGAAAGCCTCAGTCATAAGTTTTTCTTTTTTCCTCTGGGTTCAAAAAATCCCATAAGCTTCAAAATTCTCTGATGCTAGCTGAAAAGAGTTTATACACTTATAGTACTTTTATGCCTGTGATGGTAAGAAATAAAGCTTCTGATCACCTGGCTAGTTAATGACTCCTACTGCTTTCATGTAAAACATGAAACATTTAAAACACTCCCTCCCTCTTACAAATTGCCTGTGAACTTCATCACTGGTGGTTGTGACAGCTGTTCCAGTCTCTGTGGTACTGTCTTCTCCTTGGATTTCTCCACTGATCTCTTTTTAAGCCACCATGCTGCTCAAGTAATATGAGCCTCTTTACAACACCAAATTCTCTCTCTCTCTCTGTTTGGGTGCTTCTGTTAAAGGATTTAATCTCTCCAGAAAGTACTGGAATTTATCAGACCACTACTCAAAACAGATACACTAGCTGTGACTAGACTATTTACCCACAGCAGATTGCTGTGCCTCCACCAACAGTCTCAATTCATGGCGGGGGTTGCAGCAGGATTGAGAGACAGTATCCCTCCTTGGAGAATATGGATTGATGGTCCCAACACCATCCACCAGGCCAACAAACAGTCCTCCAATATCAAAGTCTTGTGATCCTACTTCAAACATTGTTTTGGTTCACTAAACAGTGTGTAGGCAAAAAGAGATTCACGTTTGACCTCACATTTAAGGATACTTTGCCCATAAATGATCTGCAATAACCAGATACAAATAGGAGTCTTGCATTGGCGTCTCATTTCAAGGACTGTATAATGCCACATTGAGCACAATATAGCAAACTGTAAGGTCATATCAGCCTTAATTTTGTTTGCCTGGCTCTTTGTCATTTTGTTTCATGGTCTTAGTAGTATTCAAATGGATGATATTTTTGCACCTTAATACTATTAAAATAGAGTTTACATTTTTCCAAGCTACTTTAGCTTTATCCAGAAGCTTAACTAACAATGAAAGAAAGACATATTATTTGGAAATTGTGTATTCAAGTTTCTCTTTTTGTAAAGTAATATATGAAGAACATTTGTCCAATACTCTTTGCATGTAGCACAGATCGAAAATTGGAGCCCTGGTAAGAACAAAAGCTTCACACATTAAGAGAATGAATCATCTGATAACATAATTTAAGAGCCTCAATTTCTTCTGCATATACTAGGAAAAAATCCTCAATTATTGTATATGACTAATCATTTATCGTTTCAAAAATTAAGTATCTGATAACATTTTAAATCTTATGCTTGGTCATATTTAAAAGTTTGGTTTATTATCATATATTGCCTATAATTATTCTTATAATTAAGGTTCCTCTATCACATACTTTCAGTGCTAAGTGTCTACTTAAACTTCATTGGTGTGGGGATTTTGCTAAGAATGACATCTTAAATGTGAGAGCTGTGATTCTCTCCTCCTATCCCTATTAATTTAGTGTCCTTTCAGCAATGTACTTAAGTACTTGCCTAGTTTTAAACATGTTAGTAGAATTTGTACAAAACAACCTTCTTACAAGGTTCCACTGCTATATTCCCACTTATTTTTTTTTTAAATCAGAGACGAAAGGGGAGGTGTGGGAGGGACAGCTCTGACATTAATTGTTGACAGACCAGAGATTCCAATAAGATATTACAGTTTTGACTGAAGCTTTTTGTGTATGTCTACTATCATAATTTGTTTAGTGCATACAAACCCTACAATATCCAGGAAAAACAGTGTGCTTGCTTAATAAAATAAGGCATCTTTCCAGGTGTCAATTTCAAGCTCTTTTGAATTTAGCATGGAGCAAGCCAAATTCAGCCATTTATTTTAACTCCTATCCCTCTGCTTCTATATTATGTTATTCCACTGTTACAAAAGGGAAAGGTTATTTCAGTCTGTCAAAAGCTTTTTCTCCAGAGACTAATTTGAGTTATCACCATCAGAAAGTACTCCACTTAGGAAGTTGCATAAATACAAAATGGGAAATGACTGCCGAGGACAGGGGTCGGCAACCTCTATCACGTGGCTCACCAGGGTAAGCACCCTGGCAGGCCGGGCCAGTTTGTTTATCTGTCGCGTCGGCAGGTTCGGTGGACTGCGGCTCCCACTGGCCTCAGTTTGCTGTCCCAGGCTAATGTGGGAGGTGGGAAGCCGCAGCCAGCGCATCCCTCAGCCTGCGGTGCTTCCCACCGCCCCCACTGGCCTGGGATGGTGGCCAGTGGGAGCCATGATCCGCCGAACCTGCCAACACAGCAGGTAAACAAACTGGCACGGCCCGCCACAGTGCTTACCCTGGCGAGCCTCATACCAGAGGTTGCCTACCCCTGGCAATCTTTTTGCGGAAATGGATCTGGGGGCCATAGTAGACAAAAAGCTAAATATGAGTCAACAGTGTAACATTGTTGCAAAAAAAGCAAACATCATTCTGGGATGTATTTGCAGGAGAGTGGTAAGCAGGACATTCTCATGTTCTTCCACTCTACTCCACACTGATTAAGCCTCAACTGGAGTATTGTGTCCAGCTCTGGGTGCGAAATACTAGGAAAGATGTGGAAAAATTGGAGAAAGTCCAGAGAACAGCATCAAAATGATTAAAGGTTTAGAAAACATGACGTATGAGGGAAGATTGAAAAAAATGGATTTGTTTGGTCTGGAAAAGAGATGACTGAGAGGGGACTGTTATCAAGTAAATAAAACGTTGTTACAAGGAGGAGGGAGAAAAAATGTTCTTTTTAACTTTTGAGGATAGGACAAGAAGCAATGGGCTTAAATTGCAGCAAGGGCAGTTTAGGTTGAACATTAGGAAAAACTTCCTAACTGTCATGATGGTTAAACACTGGAATAAATTGCCTAGAGAGGTTGTGGAATCTCCATCAATGGAGATTTTTAAGAGCAGGTTAGACAAACACCTGTCAGGAATGGTGTAGATAATACTTAGTCCTGCCATGAGTGCAGAGGACTGGACTAGATGACTTCTTGAGGTCCCTTCCAGTTCTATGATTCTATAAAAGAGTGGAGATTATTTAAAATGAAATAAATTAACAGAGGGGTTTGTGATTTCTGAGAAAGCCATTTTTTACTTTGCTGACTAGTAGGTTTTGTTCATTGGTTGTAATCCTCATCCAAACCATCTAGTAGTTTAACTATCTACCTTCATTCTTTTTCTGATTTGATCAATTGCTGCCATATTTGTGGCTCTGCACCAAACCCATTGCAGGAGGAACCAATGCAGATAAGGAAAAGGGGAACTATTTACAAAGGAAAAGGCCTTGCTTGACTCTTACTAGGCAAAATACTCAGCTTGGTTCCAGAACAAGGTCACTCTTCCCAAGTGCACCACTAGAATCTGCGGAGAACCTAGCATGGATTCTATGGAGAAGCATGTCAGAAAGAGCTGGTACAAAAGCATCCTCTTTGATGCCATATCAGTGGAATTGCTTGCCCCACAATGAATCTCAGCAATGATCCATTTCTTCTACAGACTTTCTACTCTATTTCACTACCAATGATGAGAGGGTACATATTATAAATATACATGTGGGAGTACAATTTTTATTTCCCCCCTATAGAAAAAAGTATGTTATAGTGAACTATTTGGTTTATTTGGTTATTTATCAGGCCATTTGCTAACAAACCACTGAATCTGCCACTAACTTCTCTTGCTGTTTAAGTAATTATCTTGTGTGTAATATTATGTGTACTTTCTGAGTGCCAAAGAATTATGGCCATTTTGTCAGCTGTGGAGACAAAAAGATGACTTAAGCCAAGATTTTCCAGAAATAACTAATCATTTTGGATTACTCCATTTCTAGGTGCTCAGTTTCAGATACTTTAAAGGGGCCTGATTTCCAGAGGAGGATGTGCAACACTTGGACAAATAAGATCCCTTTAAGGCTAGGTACCTAAAATCAGTAATCTGCTAAAAACCATACATACAATCAGATACATATGGATCTACAAAGCCTAATGCTAATATTGGTGTTTTCTTCACATTCAAATCTGCTCTTTCCCAGGAGCCAAGGCTCCAATTCCATCCAACGTTGCTGGCATAAATACCATTTGGACTCATAAAAATGAGTTCTTCCCACCTCTCTCAGAGCATCTTCCCAACTCCTGAACATGTTGATAAATTATCTCCTGAGTTGGCTGGGTCAGGGCATTTCTACTATATTTGGCCTTCTGGGGTGTGCCTGGCCCATAAGGCTGTACAAATTTAGGCTAGAAAGGACCTGATAAAAATATCTACATAAAACTGACAAATGACAGGGAACCAAGAACGCAAATCTTCCATTTATAACCTAACTGCACGTGAACATGCTATACTCTTCGTGGCTCGTCAATTAAATATTAAATTTTATGTGCCAATGTGTTATAGCAATCCAAACTATGTGTTTTATAGCTAGTCATGTTGGGTAATAATGATCAGTAAGAAATAAAATTCTTGTATTGCCCATTAACTCATCCTTTCTGCTAACATTTAATGACACAAGGAAGCTTTTTAATATCAATGACAGTAAAAACAAATCTTCAGATAAATTGTAAATCCACAGATTGAGACTAGTTAAGAGAACTTAAATCTTCTTGCAGCTCTAAGCAAATATTTTATTGGCTAGAACTCTTGCCGCTGTTAAGATGCTTAAAAATTTCTCAGAAAATATGGATAGGATTTTCAAAAGGATTCAGTGTTGGACTAACTTTAATACCATTGAAGTCAAAGGGAGTTGGAAAAGATTTAGACCAAAGTTGACTGTTTTTGAAAATCCCACCTCATATTACTATTCTTTTACTCTTATTTCATACAAAATAACTACATTAAAAAGCATTATTAAGGTTGCAAAGTGAGGCACTTAAAAAGTAGGAAATGAAGGTTGCCTATATAACCTTAATTTGGCCTCCTTGTTTATGCACATTATGATACAGTCTTTGATTACATGATCACATATGTTCTTTTCATAGGACCCTTACTTCACTCAGTGCACAGAATGGATGGTTGTTCACTGAATAAGCAGCTATTCTATATTTCTTTTTCTCTAATCATTCAATTTGTGGTCTCATATATTATTTACTTACTGCACACCATCCAAACCCTGCTCTAAAGACAGAATTATTAATTTCCTCATACATTTTAATATTGTTCTGTCATCATAATATCTTAATTGCTTTCTGTCACTACCTCTGCCACAGAATTCCTGCGATATTCTGGGCAAGTCACATAAACCAAAATTTTCACAGATGGCCACAGTGTGATCCTCATTTTCTCGTTACCCAACTTGAGACATTCAAGTCTGATTTGCAGAAGTGTTGAGCACTCAAAACTGCAGCTGAGCTCGTGGAAACTGTGTTTTGAACATATAAAATTCTATATAATGCTCGACAGCAAAGGAATCTTGAGACTCAGGAATAATATTTTCAATTCTAGGCTTCTTCCTGCTGTTCAGCTTCTTTCCACCGCATCTTCCCATTGTCCAATCCCTTGCTACGTCCCCCTGCCCCCTTATCCAATGTCTGCCCCTGTCCCCGCATCATCCCTTATCACGCCCTGACCCTGACCTCCTCTCCCCCCAGCTTCTGTCCATGTTTTCCTACCACTTCTATCCTCCACATTCCACTGCTTCTGCCTTTTCCCACCCTGGCTCCTGTCCCTCTCTTCCCTAATCCTGCCACCCTTGCATCTTCTGACCTCCCCCCTGCTTCTGCCCATCTTGTCCTACACCACTCCTGCCAGCTCCTGCTCTTAACCCCTCTCCTGTGCACTTCATCATTTCTTAACCCTTTGCATTTGACTCAGGTTTTTCACCCCTTCCCCTCCATGCTACCTGAGTGCCAGCAGGGCAAATTTAAAGAGACATTCTTCCTGCTTTCTGTTTTGGTACACAGTGGCACAGTGGACCTGGACAGCTAATATTAGCAATCACAGGGAGAATGTCAGTCAGCCCCTGCATCTCTGGGCTGGGGCATGCTCAGTCACTGTGTGAGGATGTTGCATGTGCAGTCTAGTTACGTATCGGAGCTGTGGGGGACACAGAATGCTCAGTGCAGATGGAATCTTCAAAGTATATAGCTATCAAACCCTAGCAAGCCTCTGATTATGTTCAAACTGAGATTTTTCAGAAGTTTATAACCTGGCCAAGATAGTGTAATTTTTCACAGGGACACACCCTGTCACCAAAGCAATCCTACTGACAAATTTTAAGCCATTGCTCCAAAGCATGGAGGCACTAGAGCAGGGTCCCCAACCTTTTCCGTGGGACAGCCACCGGACGACTAGCCTACGATGACCGCGGCCACCGGACAAGCAGTCGCCAAAATGCCGCCATGAAGCGGCAATGTCAAGAGGCGTCGCCGCCGAAATGCCACCATGAAGGAGTGTCATCAAGAGGCGTTGCCGCCAAAATCCTGCCAAAATTCAGGGGGATTTCAGCAGTAGCGCTTCTTGATGTTGCCATTTCTCGGTGGCATTTAGGCGGCTGCTTATTTGGCAGCCAGTAGACGGGGACACACAAATGCCTGGCAGGCACCATGGCGCCCACGGGCACCGTGTTGGGGACCCCTGCACTAGAGCTTCTCAACAAAATAGTTTGAGAGGTGGGACAAAACATAGGAAAAAACATTTACCCCAAGCTCATTCTTGGAAATGGCTGAACTGTTTTAGATGACCTTTCAAAAAAAAGTTAGCCAGAGGTAGACACCCAAAATGGAAAATTTCAGCCCACCTGACTGCAATTTGGCAAAGTTGTAAGCAACTGAAAATGAGGTCTTATGAGGGAGAACCTTAATGGTAGGCATCGCAACGTGTACCACATATAATATGTTAGCGTCTGAATATACATTCATATATGTATATAAAACACACATGAATATTAGAAGAACAATGTATGTTTATATATACGCATACACATGTACACACACACACACACACACAAACACACACACACATATATATTTTTACCATTATACTCAGAGCACATAGTGGAATCTATATTACGATTTGTGTATAGCATATGCATAGAATAAAACACTTCCAAATTTCACCTTTCAGCATTTGTTTTTCTCCTTACTTCTTAAAAGCACAAACAGTTACTGCTAAAGAGACTCTCTTCTAACTCTGCAGAGATTGCTTTGAGTGCATGAGACAGTCATTATTTGCTGACTCACAATCATTTATTCTGAATTTGTTAGACCCACTGATGCATGAACTGCTTACCAAAGTGTGATAAACAGTTCATGAGTCACTCTGGTAAATTAATATTAATGAGCCAATTTTCAAAGGATTCAGGACCCCTTCTCTCTAAAACCTAATGAATTATTTTACATGGAGAAACATTTATTGCCTATCTGAATTAACTATTTCTAAGCCAAAATTGCCTGGACCATTTAACTCACAGACATAAAACACATTTACAAAAGCTACACTAATTTACTAGACCATTATATCTCAAAGAATCATAGTCTATTGTGTTAAAGACCAAAAAAACCCAAACTATAACCCTGAGAGACTATTGTGCCAGGTTATTGGCACTGATCTGCATTACAGTCGAGACCTGATCGAAAGCCCAATGAAGTGAATGGAAAGACTCCCACTGATTTTTAGGTTCTGGAACTGGTCCTATCTGAGAAGGCCTTAATACAGCTGCAGTACTGTCAATACCAGACATTCAAAAACTAGACTCTGGAAAAAAAAATTAAAATATAAAAATTGATTGAATTTTATAGGTCTTATTTTTTGATCCTTTATGTTTACACTCCAATCACATGTGCAAGCTTTTCTTCGCAACACTGAGGGCTAGAATCTTAGGGCAGGTCTATGCTTGAAAACACTGCATCGGCACAGCTGCATCACTGCAGCGCTTAAGTGAAGACATTCGTACACTGAGAGAACTTCTCCCATCAGCTTAATTAATCCACCTCTGCAATAGGTGGTAGTTATGTCAACAGGAACCCTCCCGGTGACCTACCATTGTCTACATCAGGGGTTAGGTAGGTATAGGTATGTCACTCAACCCTCAGAGTGATGTAGTTATACCAATATAAGTCTGTAGTATAGACCTGGCCTTACTTTTATTTATTTATTTTTCATGAAAGCTGATATTCTTGTATTCTCATTTGTGTCCAAGAGCTGGAGCTTTTACAAGAATACTAAATACAGTGAGACTTGTGATAAAAGTGTGAGAGTTGGCAATATTGCAATAAATAGGAATGACTCCTTTTCAGAGTTGTTAGGTACTACTGGGTGAATTAAAGAGTTACCAGGAAAACATGAGAAAATTTAATGGTAATTGTGTTTACCATAAGGGGACCATGCCAAAACACTGTATTAGGAACCTTATGTCAGAACTGACATCTGATTAAGAAAATTCATCTGTGATTACCTGAAAATGCCCTTTATATGAGTAATAAGTGCCACAGAGCCATTACAATGCGTACTTCAGAGTGCTTGGAGTTTGGAGGTAAAATCAATTCTTGGGGGGAGGGAGTAGTTTGAGCATTGGCCTGCTAAACCCAGGGTTGTGAGTTCAATCCTTGAAGGGGACACGTAGGGATCTGGGACAAAAATCAATACTTGGTCCTGCTAGTGAAGGCAGGGGCTGGACTCAGGATCCCTTCTAGTTCTATGAGATATAGATACATCTCCATATACTTTTATTTATTTTATCAGTCACTGACAACAGAGACATGTCCCACCCCGAACATCTCTCCAACTGAGACAAGTTCCACAGTGAGCTTAATTCAGTTGTACTTTCCTAAATTACAGATTGTGTTAAAATAATACCTGAGGAAAAAAGCATGTCCTTGTGCTGAGCATTCATTCCCCATAATGAAAGAAACTCAAATATATCGATGCGCGTTTCCATCTCTATTCTTGATTACATATTTGTCTTCAATGTGGGTCAGATCTCTTGAGCTTATTAGTTGAAGTAGGGACATTTTCAGTTAAGTGCAGATAGCTTCTCCTATTCTTCACTATACTCAGGTACACAGATCCATTATAATGGGGTTTTCACAGCAGTGGGAAGGAGGACTTTTGGACATCCAAAATATTATTGTTGTGCTGGAGAGTATCTGTGGCTGCTCACAAGTGTGTCTTTGATCCCTTTGTCAACCACTGTCTGCACTGAAGCCACTGCACATGCTTACCAATTTTCATTCAGGCTAAATGGAAGAAGCAATTCACAGAATCATAGACTTTAAGGTCAAAAGTGACCATTATGATCTAGTCCAGGGTTTCTCAAAAAGGGGTTGCTGCTTGTGTAGGGAAAGCCCCTGGCAGGCCGAACCAGTGTGTTTACCTGCCCCATCCACAGGTCTGGCCAATCTCAGCTCCCACTGGTGGCAGATCACTGCTCCGGGCCAATGGGAGCAGCTGGAAGCAGTGCAGAGCCAGGGCAGGCAGGGAGCCTGCCTTAGCCCTGTTGTGCTTCTGGTCAAGAGCCTCCTAGCCAGAGCCCACATCCTGAGCTCCCTGCCCCAGGTCGGAACCCTCTTCTTCTCCCAAATTCCCTCCCAGGGCCCACACCCCAAACCCCTGCCCCAGGTCAGAACTCCCTCCTGCACTCTAACTCCCTCCCAGACCCCATGCCTCTGCACCCGAATCCCGTCGCCAGCCCTGGGCCCCCTCCTGGAGCCTGCCCCTGCTACCTCAGGCCCTACCCCAGAGCCCACAGCCCCAGCCGGAGCCCTCAGCCCCTCCTGCATCCTAACTCTTCTCTTCTTCCTTGCCCTCTCACCTTTGGCCAGCACCTGCTGTGCCCCTTCTTCATTTTCCAACTCTGCAAACCTATTCCTGAGCTCTATTGCTCCTTCACTAGCCTGTCTTTTCCTCTGCCTGGTTTGCTTAGTCACATGTTTCCACCATCCACTTTCCTCACCCAGCAGTTTCCCCTCAGAGTTCTTTGGTCCTGCTTCCATCTGAGCTTTTCCCTTCGGCCTCGTCATGTCTTTGTTCCATCATCTGCTCGAACCCCCTTCTAAACTCGACCAGAGTTTCCACCTGCATCTCCAGTCCTCAGAACTTTTCTTCCATCAGCTCCATCAAGTGGCACTTCATGCAGACAAAACTCTTTTCAGGTACCCCCTCCTGGATCATGTACATGCCGCAGCTTCCACATCCCATCATCTTCACAGTGTCTTCCACTGCTTGGGTCATTACAGCTGCTCCCTCTGTATCTGTCATAGGCTTCTCACCTAAATCCTGTAAATCTGGGAAACACAAACCAACCCAAAACACCACCACTCACAGCAAAACAAAACCCCAACAAGCACCAAGACACTGCTAGAACACTGCACACTCCTTTCAGTAGCTTGTGTGTTCCTCTGCCTGCCTCTTAGTCTTCCCCCAAACGCCCACTCACACTCCCCTGTTTACAGCTCTGTTTGCTGGTTCCTGTGCCACTGCAGCTGTCTATGCCACTGCCTGACTGGCTGGCTGGCTACCTTTATATGACCCCTAGTCAGAGAAGCCCCACCTCCTAATCAGGGCTCAGCTTCTCTCCCAGCACACTGCCCCTACCAGCCTCCACACATACGAATACAAATAGCTATGAATACCTTCTCCTCCAACAGAAGTCCCACTCAAACTCCTCTGTTTACAGCTCTGTTTGCTGGCTCCTGTGCCGCTGCAGCTCCTCAATGGAGTAAGATAGCTGATACAACAGAATCCACTGCCCAAGGCATTGGATGAGACTGAAGAGCCTGAGCAAGAACTAACTCAGAGAGAATAAGAGGAGTTCCCTGGGACTGACTGAAAATGAAGAGTCTAGGGGATTGATTGGTGGAGCTAAATGGAACGCCGGGCTTGAAAATTGAGAGCAAGGAAACTGCCTCCTGTTGTTTGTTCCTACTGTGTTCAGGGAAACAGGACTTTGTGTATAACAGGGGTCGGCAACCTCTGGTACACAGCTTGCCAGGGTAAGGACCCTGGCTGGCCGGGCCAGTTCGTTTACCTGCCGCGTCAGCAGGTTTGGCTGATCGCAGCTCCCGTTGGCTGCAGTTTGCCATCCCAGGTCAATGCGGGAGGCAGGAAGCCGCAGCCAGCACATCCCTCAGCCCACGGCACTTCCCGCCGCCCCCATTGGCCTGGGATAATGAACCACGGCCAGTGGGAGCCACGGTCCACCGAACCTGCCAATGTGGCAGATAAACAAACTGGCCCGGCTCGCCAGGTTGCTGACCCCTGTGTATAACAAACTGGATGGCACCAAAGAAATACCTGACTCAATTAATTTCTTCTCCTAAAGAAAACAACATCAATAACCATTGGCTCACAGCTCAAGTCAACAGACAATATTACGCAGTATATATCGTCCTTCTTGTGGGCACTTTGGAGTGGAAAAGACTTCTGCTGATAAAAAAGGCACTGGCTAAAGTCTGGATAACCAATATGTAGAATTTGGTGAATGTATATATTAATGACCAGGTTGCCACCTATTAGATCTCAATGCATTACTTCTCTGCCCTGAGATTGGCGTTTGATGTTTAATAGAATGAAGAGTATGCCTTTAATTTATTTTGGGAGTGAATGCTATGACAGTTTTGAGGACTACTTGTTTGTCTTAATCAGTAAAATGAAAATGAAATTTTCATCTGACAGGAGACAGTAGCTATAAGGAAGTCTGCTTTAATGGATAGGAAAAATAATGACACCTCCTGCAGTGGTTCAATCTGGATGATATTGTAAGGAGCAGAATGAGATTTCAAGGTTGTATTCTATGACCTTGTCTGACTAGAGTAAAGGTTGTTGCTCTAAGAAAACAGTTCATGCTGGAATTTATTTAAAACTTCCTTTTATTTCATATATAATATTGATTATTTTGCTTGAACTCTTGTGCATACACATACACAAGAAGATGGGGAACTTAAGGCTGTGTTTAACTTGTTTAACATGGTAGTTATTCTGATGGCTGGTGCAAAGTTCATGGTATATTTGTTCACTTCTTAAGGTCTATGCGAAGGTTATCACTTCAACTAAGTATCCATTTTCAACAAGTCTGGTGCTGGATGGGAAACTGACTTTTTGCAGTTGCAGACCTACTCTGAGAGACAGACACACCAAAAGGTTCAATGGTAGGTTAAAGCAGAGACTCTTCAGCCAAAATGGCATCTGCATTGCTGTCACTCTCACTTTCTATCTTTGGTATGGTCCTGGGAGCAGTGGAAAAGGTGAACAGCCACCAAATTAATTGAGGTAAGTGAGGATATGTCTTGGTAACGGTAATGATTGCAGTTGGGAGGAGTGGGAGAGCTATCATCCACAAGAAAAATAGAGCAATTGTCTTTGCGATAGTAAAATGAGAGTGTGAAGATAAACCTCTTCGAGCAATTTATTCAGAGAGAGCTCTAGTCTGTCTGTTCCCAAGTTTCTGAGGCTAGAAATAGGATGGGGGAACAGACTGTATGGCTAAGATCTGAAGTAGGTGATGGATGATATCATTTATGTCCTATCATTTCCATGGGCTGTTTGAGATTAGGAATGGGACAAAGTTGTTCCCACAGCTCAATAGAGAACCCCCCCCTCGACGATGTCTAGTGACCAATTTTGACCAAAGCTGTTGAGAGCCATTTGTTTCCAAGATGAAGTAGCCTGACACCAGTCAGGGGTCTAACTTCAGAGACAGCTGGATGGGAATCATGAAGATAGCTCTAGGGTGACTGTGGGCAGTCACTAACCTCATCTCAGAAATCTACATGTGTTCTAGCTACCATTTTCAAAGTAATATTTCCTCCAGTTGTACTTCAGGGACTAACTCAACTGGCCATATTATCTGTGTTCCTTCTATAATGCCGGGTATGGGCCAGGTTTGTAAGTCAGCTCTTCCAGGGACTCTGAATAGCCTCAACTTCCCATAAAGTTTCCCTTTGTAGTACTAACATACCTATAGTGGCATCTGGGAATGACAGAACAGTAGTTAGGGCACAGCAATCTGCAGCCAATGACAACAGCCCACTATTTCCCCCTCTTTAGATGTGTCAGCCCATTATTTTCCCCTCTATTCCATGGAAATGAGCAGGAGAACCAGGCACTAGTCTATTAGATAAGGCTTTGTTGTGGGCAGAGGCCAATTCAGCAGCAGGTAAACCAAGTGAGAGGGAGTTTGTGATAGTCCTAGCATTGTTACTGGCACCTGAGGTGATACCACATCATACCACAGTTACATCCAACCAAAAATTGATCTGCACATCCTCTTTTATTTATTTATTTATTTATTTATTTATTTCTATTCTAGGTTCTTATGCTACTCACATCACCATGGTAGTTGAGCAGAGTATGATGGAAGCATCCATGAAAGTTATAGGTGAAAGTGTACTCACAGAACATACTATGGAATAAGTATAACAGAGTAAGAGTTAACATTTGTTGGCATAGATATGCCTCATACATTCACAGTTACATTAGCTTTAACTAATGCCTGGTATTAAAAAAAAAACAACCTCACTTTTCATGTGTTCACAGCTAAGTTAGCTTCTCATGCAAGTTACTCTTCCCCTGAAATGTCCTCAAGGAAGGATGTGCTACTCGTTGCAAATGAAATGTACACTCCATTGATGCTAACAAAAATATTCCAATAAATCTACCTGCGGCCATAGATGTTGAAGACAAACCATTGGCATCTAAAGGGAAGGGATGTTTATTACTTGTCATCTTTATAGTTAGATATATATTAGACATCAGATCTTATATTTCTAGTTCATGAAAATAAGGGGTTTCGATCATGATATAAAGTCCATGAGATTTCCAAACCTGTTACAATGTATGTGATAGAGTAATAAACATCTTCACCGGTCTGGCAATTCATTTATTATTATGAACCAAATCTGGCACTCATTTGCCAACTCCTAGCATTTTTTACAAAAGCAGAAAGTTTTTGGAATTAGCTTTCACCATGCAATTTAGTTTTTGCTTATTAGTATTTTAAAACACCAACTTAATTACCCTTTCCAGCACTCACTCTTACTCAGCAGAACTCAGGATTTTCTTGTTCATTCAACAGTTGTAGAATTCGCAGTAAAGGCCATTCAGTGAATGCACTGAAAAGTATAACGGCTAAATGGACAAAATGACAAAAAACTTTGAAGTAAAATAGAGTTTTCTACTGATTTGTGTAAAGAAATTCTCATACAACTGATTACAAAAAATGAGTGTGAAACATTTTTCATTATCACTTCAACTGTTTAGATGGTTCTGGTAAACATTACAAGTTCATTCCACAACTGGAAAACTAGCTTTTCACCCTGAAAAAAAAATCTGCAAATGCGAAAAAATGGTGACTCCTCATTCTGTTATAGTTATGAATACAATATTTGAGAAAATAGCAAGTCACGAATAACTAAAGAAAAAACTGACAATTTTGTACAGCTGTTTTGCTGTATGAAGCCCTTTTTGGACACAAACGTGTTAATTTGTATAACAATGATCAAACATCCATCAATTTTCTAAGTTAGTTTCCATGGGCTGTGTTTCCAATAAGCATGGAAGAAAATAGGTAGGTGCTTACCTGTTCAATTACTTTTGGTCCATTGATACTAGCATGTGTCAGAGCATCATTAACAAGTGAGTGAAAGCTCAGAAGTACGTGCTCAATGTCATATGTCCCATGCATTGTACTGGATAACTCTTCCAATGACTGAATATATCTCCGCCAGTGAAGGTCAATTTCTGCCATGTTAGCCAAGCAGCCTCTAATTACATTCAGGCAGTACCCCATACATGGCTTACTTAAAGTCATTCCTTGGCAGTGGGGGCAATATTGCATTCGTAGTAAGGCTCTGCTACAGTCTTTAGAGAACTGCAAATGATCTGTTGTATTGATCACTTCAATCCCTAAATTGAGGGCCTGCAAGAAAGTACGACTGGATAACAATGATCTCCCCATTTGTCCCATGACTACTTTTGGAACATTACCAAAAGGACTGATATCTCTTTGTGACATTCGAATGCATTCTGAATATTCCAGTGAAATGTCAGTCAGACCAGGATTAATCAGATGATTATAGACTAGTGGGAACAGGGTGTCAAAAAATCTGTTCACCAGTTCTTCTGTACTAATGTCTATGCCAAATACAAAGAGTCCCACATCCGTAAAAAACTCTTGAATGGCCGTCGCAGCCTCGACAGCCAGGTTTCTGTATGTGTTGCAGAAAAGAATGCTTGTGTAATTCTCAGCCTGTCTGATAAGCATTTCAAAGGTTTCTGTAATGAAAAAGAGGTGAATATTTTAGAGTAAACAAGGATTACACATTTCTGCAAAAACTTAAGAATCTAACAAGGATTATATTACTTTAATTTGTGTTTCACTTATATGACAGATATCTTTGCATTGCAACAATTAATGGCTAGAATTTAAGAAGATACATTTTAAATGACATATAAACCCTCTTTCTTAGTATATTGACAATACCTAGCACATTGTGGATCCTACTAAAATATACAATATTAAACACCAACTTTTCTGATATAATGTATTTTATAAATAAATGCAAAGGGCAAAGGAATGGTAACTAACTTGCAGAATAAATCAGACACTAGCAGTAGCTGTCTCGATACATTAGATCACCCACTCCATTCATTCAATAGAGCTTTCACAATTTGTAATGCAAGTGAAATATTATCACTCATTCCACTTCAAATAATGAAATAAAGTCTCTACCATTTAGAATGGGGTGTTAAAGATGGCAATGAACACTTGAAACAGCTCTTCTGTTTTTTATTCATTAATATGTAACTTTTACAGAGCAAACAGATGTGGCTTCTTTTTGAAAGAGAGCAGGTGCAGCACGTACAATCTGAAGCATACTTTTAAACTGTGCTGATAAATCCAACAATAGCAATGGCCAATGAGCATTGAGAGCACTCAGAACTTTGCAGAATCTGGCTTAATGCTAGCAAAAAGATTATTGCTATGGGAACAAATACTAATGTTGTGCATGTTATGCCTTATTGATGTATAAGCACCCTGGATAAAATGAGTTAAAATACCCATGCAGTATCTAATTCTGAAAGTAGGTAAGAAGATCATGTAAGTTAAAGTATTTTCCTGTGAATGGGAAGTCAAACCCTTTCTGAGGTTCAGTGGGTTCACAAAAGGAGGGTTAATGCCCACACCACCTTTCAAAACACTTGAACCTAGGTGAGGAGCCTTGGACTACGAGTTTCCCAGGTGAAAAGCCCATGGGCTGTGACTGGAAGAGAGAGCAGTGTGTTTAAGTAGTTAGATGATAAGAGTTGCTTCTTGGTGATTGGGCAGTGATGCCATAAGATTTCTGCAAGAAAATAGCATGTGTACAGTTTGTAACCCACCTCTGTTCCATGGAACAGAAGTCATATACATTTTGTAAATAAGCAAATTACACTAAATACCCTAACTCTGCATCATTGATTTCTACTTTGTTAGCACAGAGATAAAGTTGCACAGACATGTACCTTAACTCTCTTTCCTGATTTTCAAAGTTTCAAGTTTTACTCAAACTTGATGTTTGGAAGCGCATAAGATACTACTGGACAATCTTAACTCCTTGTTAATGAGAAGGTTTGGGGGGGTTTGTTGGTCAGTGAATGTAGCTTGTGATAAATTTGGAACAGCAAAACATGCCCTCATACCCACAAAACTCAGTTGGTGAATTCTCTCTTTATGAGCTCTTTGTGGTATCACTCAATCATTTGCAACTTGTTCAGAGTACAGTGGCATAATTGCTCGCTGTCTTGAGCTGCTGTGCAAGATTTACACTGACTGCCTAGAAACTGGCAGATTAACTTTAAACTGACACACTTGCTTTTAAAAGCCCTTTACAGTTGGCTTTCCAAACTCTGGGGCCTACTACTCATGCCTTTTAATGATGGATTTCTGTACTCCCACAGTACTCAGTGCTTAGAATTTTGCCACTATATCTGACATTGACAGGGAATCAAGGTTTTTACTGCACTGGGACCTATGACATGTAATTTGCTTCCACCCAAATCCACCTCCATTTTATCCCACTTTAAAAAACATCTTAAAGTTTTAATTTCTTCCCAAAGGTGTTTAGAATAGCCACGCTTGACCTTTTATTTATCACACTCCTGTTCAATCACTGTCTTCACATTTCTAAAATTTGACCCACTCATTTGTTTTTAACTATTTGTATCTTAAAAGGGTGAAAGTTTAGCATGTTTTATTATATTGTATTTGTATTTATTCTGCAGTACAGCACCCTCACCATTTTGAGAAAAGGGTGGTATATAAATAAAGTTATTATGTAGGCATCACTAATGGCACAATACATAATATGTGAAACTGATGGCTCCAAGCCATCACACCAAATAACTGTCCCTATGGGAGGTTTCAAGCTGTCAACTACCCAGGGTCTATCTTTCTCTGTACCTAACATTATGTATCCCAACCAATAACAACTCTCTCCCCCTCCATGCCAGAGCTCTCTACACTAGGAAAGTAGCATGTTACTGAAGACAGTGGTCTGCCTTAGGGCCAGGTGAACAAGTATTGACTATGCTTGAATTGCTTTAACAGTGAGAGAAAAAATCTATTAGCACCATAGAAGAAACCATTCTTGAAATTAGAACACTTGATACTAGACATTTTTTCTTATTTGCTTTTTCAAAATACAGTCTATATTTCTCTAATTGCAATAAAATATCACATCCATGTCTCTGCCTAACAAATAACCTTGAGAATTGAAGACACGATGCTTTCCTCTACTGGAATGAGGGAGCAGTCTCACTGCCAATCTCTGGTGTCAATTTATAGAATGGAAAGAGATATCAGGCTCTCCTAGAGTTTCATATTCTTAGCCAACCCAATGAAATATGCTTGCATACACAGCAGTATATATAATCACACAAGGCCATATAGCCCAGGGACACAACATACCTCCATACTAGTTTCAACAATATTTGACCCTTTAGAACAGGAAGTCTCCTTTATCTGAATAACCTATAGGGTAAAATGATAAGCCTCTTTGATCTACATGTGCCAAGGCTGAATCCCCACTCTGTCATTCCGAGTGCAGAAGTGGGGCCCACAAGGATTTTAAAAATTAATACTTGCCACCTCAGGCTTGTATTAAACACCCAAGGTTACAGTTTTTCTCTAACCTTGGTTTGGAAAATGCTGCCACCACCCAAATGCAAAAAACCCCTTTGAACCAAGGAAGGAGCACTTGGGAATTCCTCCCTGTGGGGTACCCTCAAGCCCCACCCTCCCCTCTTGGGAAGAGCTGAGAAAGAAAACAAAGGAAATTAGCTGTGGCTACCAGCTAATCAAACAACATGCACAAACCTCTTAGGATACCAAAATCCAATCTGTTCTTAAAAAAGGTAAATTTTATTAAAAAGAAAAAGAAAGAAAATACATCTGGAACATAGGCTTTTGATAGATTTTAAAAGAGCAATTCCAAAAATCAAGCACCCAAAATAGCTTTTTTGGGGATTCAGCTTAAAGATCACAAGCAAACAAAAGCATCTGGGGTTAGCACAGAGGAGTCCACATGCCAATAAGAAATAAAAGAAATAACCCTAATCATGTTTTTTTAGACATTCCCTAATTTTACTTACATATCTGAGGCTCCAGATAAGTAGGTTCAAGGTATGAATTGATAATCTATAATCATACCTGGCTTAAAGCTGGTTACAGTATTACCGCTTGTGTCTCTGCATCCCAGAGAACAACAGACAAAGGGAAAGTTTCTTTCCCAATTTTAAAAAAGTTCTACCTTCCTACTGGCTTTTTTGGTCAGGTGCTAATTTTTTTTTCTTTACCTGGGGGACTTTTTAACCCTTTCCAGGTAAAGCAAGTAAAGAACAGCTACCAAGAGGGATTTTACAGCTAACTAGCTGGGTGTGTGTCCATCAAAGGGAGCTATTCCCCCTTTACTAACCACAGCGTGTTCGGGGACATAACCTTTGAGGTTTTAAATAAGGAGATTGGTTTCTTATTGCTGTTTCTACCACGACCCTTTCATATATTGTGTCATTTTTGCATTAGTGGACATGAACAGTTACAAGTTCTAAAACAAACTATTCAGTCCCATCTTGCTTTGTGATTTGCAGGTAAGGAGGATGAAAACTTGGTTCTTTCGAAAACAAAACTAAACAAAACAAATACCATTGGTGTGTTGTGGTCTTCCCTGCAGCCTCTAGATCTGCATAAAAAGCTCAGTTCAGGAAATACAAATGAGGAGTTTGCAAACCCATGGGAACCTTGGCTAAAATGTACAGAAGTGAAAGAACATTAGCAGACAACCCATTTTACCTACTGAGGAACTAACTAAATGTTAACATCTGAAATTATTGGGTTTTTAGTCGATAAGAAAGCTAGAATCTTGCCACTAAATATTCCATATAGCCACAAAAGAAAAGTCTTAGAAGGAACTTGATTTGTCCAACATACTTCAATTTAGCCTGGTAAATCCTTATTTATAGTTTTATTTTATTATATTTATTTTTTAAACTAGCTCTCCCTAAAAATAAAGACAGGTTTCAGAGTAGCAGCCGCATTAGTCTGTATCCGCAAAAAGAACAGCTTCAGAAACAGACTCCAACGAGAAACTGCTGAACTTGAAATAATATGCAAACTAGATACCATCATTTATGCTTGAATAGAGACTGGCAATGGCTGAGCATTACACACATTGAATCTATTTCCCCACCTTTAGTATCCTCACACCTTCTTGTCATTATTACTACAAAAGTTTTTTTTTCTCCTGATGATAATTGTTCATCTTAATTAATTAGCCTCTTAGAGTTGGTAGGGGAACTCCCACCTTTTCATGTTCTCTGTATGTGTATATATATCTCCTTACTATATGTCCCATTCTATGCATCTGATGAAGTGGGCTGGAGCCCACAAAAGCTTATGCTCAAATAAATCTGTTAGTCTCTAAGGTGCCACAAGTACTCCTGTTCTTTTTGCTTAAAAATAAAGAAAAGGAAAATATGCAGATCAAATCAATAGTTGTAAAACCACCCACATTAAAAACTATAAGAATCAGATCTTGCCAAATTATGTCTGACAGTTATTGTGAGGAGTATTTTGAATTTAGTCAGTGACTTACCACAATAAAAACCCAAGAAATAATAGAGTAATCAGCCTAAATTGGACCTGAAGCCCAAGATTGTCTGCAGCACATCTGAAAATTAATTATTTATGTATAGAAATAAAGGGGACTGGAGCCTGGTCCAAAGTCCATTAAAGTCAATGGATTTTTTTTTAACTTCAGTTGGCTTTGGATCAAGTCCTTAATAAAAAAAAGACGATTACAGAGAAGATGTGTTAATACATTCCGTATGAACTGATCATTATTGTACAAGACACTTTCCTTTTCCCATTAAAAATGTGTCAAGTTTCCCTAATTTAAGGTCTGATTATAGTACAGGTCTAGTATTTCTGGTCAGCTTAATCTTCTGATCATTCTCCAGAAGACTGAGGAAAGATGTATTAATTCTACCTTTTTTCTTTAACCCTCCCATAAAAACTAGACAGATTGCCTACTTCAGACAGAGGAAATTTCATCCGCTGCCTTTTCTATTCAGTTTTATATGTGAATAATACTCATCTTTCTCTCTAAAAATGCATTCAACTACACTGGGGGCTTGGCTACACTGGAGAGTTGCAGCACTGGTGGTGGCTTTACAGTGCTGCAACTCACTCACCGTCCACACTGACTACAGCGCTGGTTGTACTCCACCTTGACCTGGGGAATAACGACTATAGCGCTGCTGATGCAGCACTGCTCTGCCCGTGTGGCCACCAAAAGCGCTGTTATTGGCCTCCAGAGGTATTCGGAGGTATCCCAGAATGCCTGTTCAGCCACTCTGCTCATCAGTTCGAACTCTACTGCCCTGGCCTCAGGTGACCAACCATCAGACCCACCCTTTAAATGCCCTGGGAGTTTTAAAAATCGCCTTCCTGTTTGCTCAGCCAGGTGTGGATGCAATCAGTGAATCTTTCCAGGTGACCATGCCTTCATATGGCAAACTAGCCCCAGCATGGAGCAATGGTGAGTTGCTGGACCTCATCAGTGTTTGGGGGCAAGAAGCTGTGCAGTCCCAGCTGCGCTCCAGTCATAGGAATTACGATACCTTTGGGCAGGTATCAAAGGCCATGCTGGAAAGGGGCCATGACCGGGACACGCTGCAGTGCAGGGTTAACATGAAGGAGCTGCAGAGTGCCTACTGCAAAGCCCGTGAGGGAAACAGCCACTCCAGCACTGCCCCTACGACCTGCTGTTTTTACAAAGAGCTGGACGCGATACTTGGGGGTGACCCTACCTCCACTCCGAGGACCACCATGGAGACTTCAGAGCAGGGGGCGGGGAGGAGGAGGAGAAGTAAAGCGAGAGTGAGGGTACTGGGGTGGGGGAGACACCCCAGAGTCCCAGGAGGCATGCAGCCAGGAGCTCTTCTCAAGCCAGGAGGAAGGTAGCCAGTCGCAGCAGCCAGTACTTGGTGGAGGACAAACAGAGGAGCAGGTTCCCGGTAAGCGACTTTTGTTTTCAGGATGGAAATTTTTTGGGAGAGGAGGGAGGGTTAGGGCTGCATGCATGCATGCCTAGATGCGGAACAGCGCATTGACGTGGTCTATCACGTCGCGGTAATCAGCCTTGGTAAATCTCTTCAAAAGTTTCAGCCAGAGCATGGGCAATGCGCTTGCGCAAGTTTATTGGGAGAGCCACTGTGGTCCTTGTCCCAGTCAGGCTAATGCGGCTGCGCCACTGTGCCGTGAGGGGTGGGGGGACCATTGCAAGACACAGATAAGCTGCAGGGTGGAATCCGCATTGCAGTAGAAGACCCTCCCGTGCTTCCCAGGTGACCCGCAGCAGCGAGATATCTTCCAGGATAACCTCCTGTGGAAAATGTTAGGATAGTGTTCAGTGTAGGTGCCCCCTGCAGCTGTTTGTTTTCCCCAATGCACAGAAACCCCAGTACAGCCCTGAACCAGTCCCCCTTACTCACCATTTCGGGGCTCCCATGGGTTATGTGTGCTCTCTTTGGTATGGGAAAGTTATGCTACCGTGAAGACTGTTACTGTGGGGGAATAACTCTGTGTGGTATAAACAATGTTGCCTCTGTTAAGTGTTGCATTTTGGCTTTACAGATGCAACCTTGAGATCTCGGCTGTCTGTGTTATCACTGGCTGAGAGCCTACAAAACCTCCGGAAGAAGCCACGAAAAGCAAAGAAGACATACTGCAAAAAGTTATGCAGCAGTCTCTCACAGAGAATCAAAAAGCGCAGGACTGGAGGGAAAGGGAAAGCAGGATCTGCCAGAAAAATGCAGTGCAGAGGAAGAAAAGCAAGAAGCAGCTGATAAGGATCCTGGAGTGCCAAGCGGACTCTATCCGGGCACTCGTAACTATGCAGGCGGAGCACTACCGTGCCCGCGCCCAACCCCGCTGCCCTTCTCCCAAAGCTCTTTCCCTTATGCCCCCATGTCAGCTCAAAACCCCGTTCCCCAGCATCCAGGTTCTTACCATCACCAGTTGCCTCCAACACCTGTACGTTCACCAACCAGCCCTGAGAACTACGACCCTTACCCTCTGCACTCAACCCCCCTCACCATGCAGTATAGCCATCCTGAAGTGCAGCAGCCATTGCACAGCACTCCAGACAGAACATATTCAACCTGTGACTGTACAGTTCCCCACTCCACCCCCTTGCCCTTTTACGTTCCCAAAAAGTTGTGTGTCTGTCAATAAAGTAATTTTCTTTTCAATAAATGAATTCTTGGCTTTGAAAAGACTCTTTATTATTGCAGAAAGTCAAAGATATCTTAGACCAAGAAAGAAACAGGCACTGCAAATCAGCTTAGGAAACGCAGATTCCTACTAACATTGTAGCCACTGCACTTCACTCACGTGCAAGGCACCAAACATTACTGTTGGTTTTCAGCCTCAAATTTCTCCCTTAAGGCATCCCTAGTCCTTGCAGCCCTGTGCTGGGCCTCTCTAGTAGCCCTGCTCTCTGGCTGTGCAAATTCAGCCTCCAGGTGTTGAACCTCGGAGGTCCATGCCTGACTGAATCTTTCACTCTTCCCTTCACAAATATTATGGAGGGTACATCACGCAGATATAACCGCAGGGATGCTGCTTTCCCCCAAGTCCAGCTTCCCATACAGAGATCGCCAATGCCCCTTTAAACGGCCAAAAGCACACTCCACAGTCATTCGGCACCGGCTCAGCCTGTAGTTGAACCGCTCCTTGCTGCTGTCAAGGCTCCCTCTGTATGGTTTCATGAGCCACGGCATTAACGGGTAAGCAGGGTCTCCAAGGATCACAATGGGCATTTTGACGTCCCCTACTGTGGTCTTCCGTCTGGGAAAAAAGTCCCGGCCTGCATCTTCCTGAACAGGCCAGTGTTCCGAAAGATGCGTGCATCATGTACCTTTCCGGGCCAACCTGTGTTAATGTCAATGAAACGCCCACGGTGATCCACAAGCTCCTGGAGAACCATAGAGAAATACCCCTTCCGATTAACGTACTGGGATGCTAGGTGGGGTGGTGCCAGAATAGGAATATGCGTCCCATCTATCGCCCCTCCACAGTTAGGGAAACCCATTTCGGCAAAGCCATCCACAATGTCCTGCACGTTCCCCAGAGTCACAGTTCTTCTTAGCAGGATGCGATTAATGGCCCTGCAAACTTGCATCAACACGATTCCAACCGTCGACTTTCCCACTCCAAACTGGTTCCCGACCGATCAGTAGCTGTCTGAAGTTGCCAGCTTCCAGACTGCAATAGTCCCCCACTTCTCCACCGGCAGGGCAGCTCTCAATCTCGTGTCCTTGCACCACAGGGTGGGGGCGAGCTCCTCACACAGTCCCATGAAAGTGGCCTTTCTCATCTGAAAGTTCTGCAGCCACTGCTTGTCATCCTAGACTTCCATGATGATGTGATTCCACCACTCAGTGCTTGTTTCCCGAGCCCAAAAGCAGCGTTTCACGGTGCTGAGCATGTCTGTGAATGCCACAAGCAATTTCGTGTGGTACACATTACGTGACTCGCTATCATCGTCGGACTCCTCATTGTCACTTTGGATCTTAAGGAATAGCTCAACTGCCAAACGTGATGTGCTGGTGAGACTCATCAGTATATTCCTCAGCAGTTCGGGCTCCATTTCCCGCAGACCCAAACGGAACACAGAATCGCGCTGCACAGAAACCGTTGAAAGATGCAAGATGGCGCCAAACGTTAAGGGAAACACAGGGATTGCGGGGATATGAAGCGATGCCTCACAGGGCATTGGGACAGGAAGCAGAATGACCCGCATCCTCCACCCACAACCCATGGCGCCAGAATGGGAAGAGATGCTCTGTGGGATAGCTGCCCATAATGCACCACTCCCAACACCGCTGCAAATGCTGCAAATGTGGCCACACTGCAGAGCTTTCCCTACACAGCTGTACGAAGACAGCTTTAACTCCCAGCACTGCACACCTGCAAGTGTAGCCAAACCCTAAGATATGTTATCTACACTCACTGAACTAGGTTCTTTAAATTTAAAGTGCATAACAGACACACTAATGAGGTGAGGGGGGAATCAAGCTGATTCCTATTTCAGACTGTTTAAATAAAACAAACCATAAGATACACTGAAGTCTTCTAAGAAGGTGGCTATTTTCAAAAGTTCAAATTCTCAGTCTTTTACAGGAGCCTTACCAATACTTAAGATAAAATTCCTATCAGTAGATAATGTTAGTAAAACGATGATGTAATAGTAACCTCTTTAGAATGACATAGAACAGGGATTTTATGACCCATTTCAAATTTTTCATTTTATTCTTTCATAGATAAAAAACATAAAATAATAATCTAAAATGGCTATGACAATTCAAGGTTGTAGTACTCTATTGCTAAAAGCAGAAACATTAGATAAAAGAATAAATCATGCTGTACATAGATAATCAATAGATTTTTTACAATGTAGTTCTAAACAATAAACTTTCAAGACTGAATTACATTTCTACTGCCTCTGCAATCCATAAGTGAATGAATGCACAAACTTGCATGACTTATTGACCATTTGCCCTTTTCTAAGCAGCATGTGATAATACCTGACACATGAAGAATGGAGAAGTAGAAGACCTACATTTACCTGTGATATGGAACAGTACCTGTGAACATTTCACAATGACAATCTGTGTCATTCATAACACTTTCAGAGGCAAGACGACAATTAAGTCAATTTATTCCTGATCAATACTGTGAGTATATCAGATCTATAGTAATGGGGTTCTGCATATTATAATACTCTGCATTCTGATTTACATCAAACTTCAGAAATTATTCACCCACATAAAATAACGGTGAGTATATAGTCCATATAAATCCAAATGTATATAAAAAACATCACTAATACAACAAAGATGAGCATGAAAAGCTGCCTTTTTACAGTTATTAAATGTATTTTTTCAAAAGAACTTACTTTGTGATTTTCACATTTGTACCTATCATAAAAAGAGCATTTGTTCAACTTTAATACAAAGATTTTATTAGCTGTTTAAACTGTCGGAAAGCATACCAATTTTTCATTTTATATCTGTGCCAGGAAGCAACAGAAAATAGAAGACTAGACAAAACATAATACAAACAGGACAAAATTAAGTAATTCGGTAAATTGTTTTATTGTTTATTATGGGTGGATTCTAATAATTTTGAATTGATTGTTCATGTTAACACATGAAGGTAAGTTATGTTCTTGTTAATATCTGCATATGTAGCACATGTGATTAGTATATACCATAAAAAAATGGTTTATCATTTTACAATTTATTTATTTTACAGTAAGTGTAACCTCTCATTTATTCTTTTTAATTTGTTTATCCCAGAGAGCTACTTACAATTGCAAGAATTACGAAGAAATTATGATAGCATGTTTCTTCTCTCTCCCTAAAGAAGTAATCAAACCATAGCTTTAAAAACAAATGTCTTTACTGATTTTGAAACTAGATACAAAACTAAATATGAGAACTACAAGCTATTGACAAGCAACAAAAAACAAATACTTACAAAAACAGCGTCTTGGACTGCTACATCACTTCACCACCTCTCATTTGCACTTCTTTTTAAGATAATATAAGAAATAATCCCTCCAGTTTTACCATTAATAGTACAAATAATATGCTCATATGAAGCAATTTCTGCCTTGTCTATATATAAAACAAACTTTTACAAATAGGGCATGAGACCATCCTGGCTACTCTTCCTGGGCCCAATCCAACTTTCATGAAACATTCATATTGATTACACTGGAAGTTGCATTTGGCCCTAAATGGGCACTGAAAATCTTTAAATATTTGGACCCCTAATCCACATCCCAATAGGTTGTGTTTTCCAATTGTACGTCTTGGGGTGGGAGTTGAGGACAGATTTTTGGAGCAAATTTCTTATCCTTATGTTTAGTAGAATGGCACATTAAAATGATGACTACATTTCTCAAAATTCTTGCATCTTTTTCAAAGCTTACCCATTCTTTTGCTTAATAGAGTTTAATCCACTGCTCTTGTTATTAAATAAAGTGATCTATGCTCTAAATATTGAGACTTTACACTGGAAAAAAATAATATTACACAAAGGTGCTCTGACAGATTCCAGTTTCATTATTACTAATGGGTCAGTCAGTTACATTGTATTGCAATTTGGCATCAGTTCAACATCTAATTTTGTACACAGCAAATGAATAAGCACTCAGCCAATCTCCAATATATAACTAACGCAAGTTACAGCCACAAAAACTGGGTTAAAGCTCTCCAAGAAACCATTAAGAACACTCTGAGCCTTTGACAAAAGAATTTACAGTGTATACAAAAAATCAGAATTAACCCATTAGGTCTAATGCAAACACCACACCTTAAAGAAGAGCATTAAAAAATAAACTAAATTCTAATATCTAAATAATGCTGTGGATGTTTTCAGACTTGAAACCTCAAACTGATCATACGGAACAGCCTGAGTCTAGCAGTGTTCCACTAGAGATATTTGCTGCTGAATACTCTAATGTGTTTTACTTCTGCTTATGGACAGTCCAAATAATGTCGGGTGTCAAGCAGTCATCTAGAGATATGGTCCAATCATGCATGTCTGGCATACACAACTCCTACTGGTCAAAGGGAATTTTGAGTACACAAATCTCAGCTCAAGTTTGCAGCTTAGGAAAACAAAAGCCTGTAATAAATGCCAGATCTGTCCAAAATAATGCATTTAGAATTTTTAAAATACATGTTACAGGAAAATTACTCTTGGAAAAAACCTAAACTGCATAAATATTCCCAGTCATGAAGTAGTATGAGGTGCCATATCTAGTATGTGAGCCCCATACCATTTATCAAAGCAGCAAAGATGAGTTGGAAGAATATTATTCCCAAGACACATAAATGATCACAACTAATTAACTCACTCAGGCATTGCCTGTGAACGTTAGATGAGACAGTGATCTAAAGGATAAGTGCCAGCAGAAATTCCGTGGGATTCACTAAAATTAATCTCAATTAACATACACTTCAAATTGATCCAGTTCAACACTATTGATTCAGCATATACCACAACATTTCTGTGGAATGAAATCTACCAGGAGGAACTAACAGATTGACCCAAATGACACGTATCTGGTCCTTCCTTATCTGGAATTGCTCTCGGTAACTTCTCCTGCTTTCATGTTTTTATTTGCCAAGATATCAAAAATTAATTGAACACGCAATTTACTCATCAAAATTGAGCAACTGAAGAAAAACTGAAAACTTTGAAACTGAAAACTTAGCTCAATATTATTTGCACAAAGATATACATTATTGAGTAGTGACAGAATATCTCTTACAATTTTTTTCTCGATCAGAAAATTAATATAGCTATTAAATAAAATAGAAATTGAGGGAGGAAAATATTAGTTGTAAATTCAATAAAATTTAGTAAAGGCAACAGTATCTTTGCTAACACAGATGAATTAATCAAACAGCCTCGCTAAATATCTAAATGTCATAACATTTATATTATTCTATTATTAAATTTGTCATTTTAACTTTTTGAACATTGGCAGCTGTTTCAGAATTACTAGTTATAAATAGTGGTACATGAGTTTACACACAAACTCAAGGATATTAAATGATTAATGGTTTGTAATATGCATAAATAGTTATGTAATCCCTTGTGGAAGTTGAATTGTCTCAAATCTTATCACTGAATGATGACTAAAAAGGCATGGATCCTCTAATCAAAATGGACATCCACTGATCTTACTATAAGACAATAAATTATAAATCTCTTGCAGGGCCAGCTTTAGGCCTATTACACCAATTCCCCCGAATCGGGCCCCAAGCCTAAGAGGGCCCCGCGCCCAGTAAGAATTCCTTCCCCAGCTAGAGGCACCTTTTTAATTTTTACTCACCTGGCAGCACTTCAGGTCTTTGGCGGCACTTCAGCAGTGCGTCCTTCGTTTGCTCTGGGTCTTCGGCAGTGGGTCCTTCAGTGTCACCGAAGATCTGGAGCAAGTGAAGGACCCATCACCGAAGTGCCGCCGAAGACTCAGAGCACCGCCCAGTGAGTACAAGCCCCACATGTTTTTTTACATGTGCGATTTTTTTTTTTAGTCATCCCTGCCGGGGTCCCGTCAAAACTGTTTGAATTGGGCCCTGCTCTTCCTAAAGACAGCCCTGATCTCTTGTGGTTTCTGCAGGGGAAAAACAGCTTTACATTTCATTTTAACCCACAGATAGAGAACTGAGTAAGGAATGAGTCAGTGTAACTCATGCCATCTATCTTACCCAGCCAGCAACTCCCCATTTGGGGCTGCTCTGATTCATTACAGGCTTCCCAGAGTAGAGGAGGCTGTGTTCACTTTCCAAAATAGCAACCCTCTCCCAATATTCAGGGCATCTGTCAGACTCTCTCTCCCCATTCTAGCTAAAGAGGAGCCATTTGTATCACTCTCATAATAGGAGGAGGATTCAGGCCATCACAGATGTGTGAATGGGGGTATCTTTGGAAAACAAGTTTGGGCGAATTGAGCAAAATGGGGAGGGATTGGTGGGGGGATAAAATGATTTTTTTAATCTGATTTTTTATTTGAATTGGATTATTTAAATTAAATACAGGCATATTTTTAAAGAATCTGATTTAAAATTAAAATTGACAATCTATGATAAGGCTTAAATGATTATAATTCCTTAAAATCAATTAAATTAGATTTTAAAAAATATTAAGCAGTACATTGGACATATTACAGGCTTCCCAGTATATTGGCTGAGCATGATGAGGTTACCATGCTAGTTCAACTAAAGAGCAAGTGCCAGGAAATTTCAGCAAACTCCATCACTTTGCATAGTAATTACATATGAAAACAAATAGAAGTGTAGAAAGGCTTCAGTGGGGTCATCACAATGAACACCTGTTAAGATCTGCTACTCTAAGCAACGATATTTGAGAGTCTACCATATTTAAGACACAACTTTGGGTCAGAGGCTTCTAAATTCCACGGTAGTCTGGTGTGGGATGATATATATTCATTAGATTATGTTGTTGTTGTTTTTATTTTGCACTTGAAAAGAAAACGGAGAGGTTGTTTCTTCTGTAATTCTTGCATTTCTTATTCAGGCAAAACGTCCATGCATGCCAGTGGAACTTTTATCTGAAAAAGGGGGTATAGAGCTGGTTCTATGTAAGAGCCTGCCAGCACCCAGATTTAGCCCTGTATTCAGATATGATTAGACAGCAATACAAGAATGAGTTTAAATATCTGCCTCTCCGCAGAGCTTTAGCCGAGGTCTATCTGTTACTGACATAAGTACAATATTCTGTAAGATATGGATGATAGCAAAAATCATATTGTTTTATGCCACAACTTACAGTTCTTGTACTATGTAATGCTAAATAGAGCAAGAGCTGAATTTGAAGTATGTACTTTCAAGATATAGACAGGTAAATAAATATACTGTTTCTAACTTGACAAGGGAGAAGCTCCCAGGAGGTAGATAATAACATAGATCATTACACTCTTTCCGATAACAAGAGAAAAATAGCACCCGTCAGTGAAAAAAAAAAGATTCTCTAAATCTGTTATAAAAAAATAATACAAGAAATTCCGTTTTACTGCCATAGTCATACCATATATCACTGAAATTATGAAGAATGTTTCTACACTGAGGTAGCCTCAAGAAGGCTGAAACAATGGAAAATGTTGATGATAGCTGAACAAAATAAATTGTCTAGCTACTTTTCACAGTAACATTTTAGGGCCAGATACTGATACTCTTACTCATGTTGAGTAATACATTTTTGGAAGCAGTCCGCTGAGTTCAACAGAATTCACGTATGGAGCAAAGTACTACTATAAGGGTAGCAGCATCTGGCCCTGTCATAACATTTTTCCCAGATCTGGACCTTAGCGTCCAAAATATGGGTGTTAGCATGAAAACCTCCAAGCTTAGTTACCAGCTTGGACCTGGTAAAGCTGCCACCAGCCAGGAAGCTATACAGTGCCTGGCGCACTGTGGTCTCCCCAAAACCTTCCCTGGGGAACCCCCAGACTCAGATTCCTTGAGTCTCACAACAAAGGGGAATAAACCATTTCCCTTCCCCGCTCCGGGTGTTCCCTCTCTGGGTTCCTGGAGAGATATACAAAAGCAAGCTCCGTGAATCTAAACACAGGGACTCCACCCTCCCTGTTTCCAGTCCTGGAAACACAAGTACTTCCCCCCTCACCCAGAGGGTATGCAAAGTCAGGTTAGTAAATCTAACACAAAGAGATTTTCCCCCCTGACTTCTTCCTCCCACCAATTCCCTGGTGAGCTGCAGACTCAATTCCCTGGAGTCCCCACTAAAGAAAAAACTCCAACAAGTCTTAAAAAGAAGGCTTTATATAAAAAAGAAAGAAAAGGACATAAAAATGGTCTCTCTGTATTAAGGTGACAAATACAGGCTCAATTGCTTAAAAGAAAAATGAATAAACAGCCTTATTCAAAAAGAATACAATTCAAAACATTCCAGCAACTACACACATGTAAATACAAAAGAAAACAATATAAACCTTATTGTCTTACTATTTTTGTACTTACAACTTGGAAACAGAAGATTAGAAAGCCAGGAGACAGAAAGATCACTCTCAGAGCCGAGAGGGTCAGACACAAGACAAAGAACAAGGAACTCACACCCAAACTTCCCTCCAGCCAGATTTGAAAAAGTCTTGTTTCCTGATTGGTCCTCTGGTCAGGTGTTTCAGGTTACTCCTTTCCAGATGAAAGAGACATTAACTCTTAGCTATCTGTTTATGACACGCCCCCCCAAATTGCAGACAGTGGGGAACCTCACTGGCGGCAATTTCCTCCTAGAACTTTAAAATAAACAGATTAATACAACACATGCACCTTTACATATACCACTAAGTATATAACTAATAGACCTTTACATTTAAAGAACCCTTTTTAACTATTGGATTCTGGGAAACTCTCACAGGAGAGAGCATCAGCCACTTTGTTAGAAGCTCCTGAGATCTGCTGAATTTCAAAATCAAAATCTTGGAGAGCTAAACTCCAACGAAGAAGTTTCTTGTTGTTCTCCTTGGCAGTAAGAAGCCACTTTAGCGCAGCATGGTCAGTTTGTAGCTGGAACCGCCGTCCCCAAACATATGGGCGTAGCTTTTCCAGGGCGTACACAATGGCATAGCATTCCTCTTCACTGACTGACCAGTGACTTTCCCTCTCAGACAGTTTCTTGCTGAGAAACACGACAGGATGGAAGTTGTGATCCGTTGCTTCCTGCATGAGAACTGCTCCTATACCATGCTCAGATGCATCCGTGGTTACTAGGAATGGCTTTTCAAAGTCCAGGGCCCTGAGCACAGGGTCAGACATGAGCGTTGCCTTAAGCTGGGTAAAGGCCTTTTGACACTCATCAGTCTACTTAACTGCATTTGGCTGGGTCTTTTTGGTCAGGTCGGTCAGTGGGGCAGCGATTTGGCTGTAGTGTGGTACAAATCGCCTGTAGTACCCGGCCAAGCCTAAGAAGGATTGGACCTGTTTCTTTGACCTTGGGACAGGCCACTTTTGGATAGCATGCACCTTGGCCTGTAGGGGTTTATGGTTCCTCGACCCACCTGGTGTCCCAGGTAAGTTACTCTGTTTTGGCCTATTTGACACTTTTTGGCCTTAACAATTAGTCCGGCCTGCCTGATGCGCTCAAAGACCTTTTCCAGCTGTAGTAGGTGTTTGGGCCAGGAGTCAGAAAAGATGGCCACATCATCGAGGTAGGCAACTGCATATTCTCCCAGTCCTGCTAGTAGACCATCTACCAGCCTCTGGAAGGTGGCGGGTGCATTTTGCAGCCCGAAAGGAAGGACATTAAATTCATACACCCCCCCATGGGTGACGAATGCTGACCTTTCCTTGGCAGGTTCATCTAGCGGTACTTGCCAGTACCCCTTGGTTAAGTCTATTGTAGAGATGAACTGGGCACGTCCCAACTTCTCCAATAGCTCATCGGTGCGTGGCACTGGATAGTTGTCCAGACGAGTTACCGCATTTAGCTTACGGTAGTCCACGCAAAAGCGTATTTCCCCATCTGGTTTGGGTACCAGAACCACTGGAGATGCCCATGCACTGGTAGATGAGTGGATTATACCCATCTGTAGCATGTTCTGGATCTCCCATTCTATAGCAGCTTGGGCGTGAGGAGACACCCGGTAGGGTGGGGTTCTAATGGGGTGAGCATTACCTGTGTCAATGGAGTGGAATGCCCGTTCAGTCTGTCCTGGGGTGGCTGAGAACAATGGGGCGAAGCTAGTGCACAGCTCCTTGATTTGTTGCTGCTGCAGACGTTCCAGGGTTGTGGAGAGGTTCACCTCTTCCACGCCACCGTCTTTTTTCTCGTTGTAGTAGACACCTTCAGGCCACTCAGCATCATCTCCCTGGATTGTAAACTGACAAACCTGTAAGTCTCTGGAATAGAAAGGCTTGAGAGAATTAACATGGTACACTCTGGGCTTTAGTGAGGAATTGGGAAATGCTATGAAGTAGTTCACAGTTCCCAGGCGCTTTTGGACCATGAATGGCCCTTCCCATGATGCTTCCATCTTATGGGCCTGTTGCGCCTTCAAGACCATAACCTGGTCTCCTACCTTGAAGGAATGTTCTCTGGTATGTTTGTCATACCAGGCCTTTTGCTCTTCCTGAGCATCCTTTAGGTTTTCTTTAGCAAGGGCTAAAGAGTGTCGGAGGGTGTTTTGTAGGTTGCTTACAAAGTCCAGAATGTTAGTCCCTGGAGAAGGCGTAAACTCTTCCCATTGCTGCTTCACCAACTGTAATGGTCCCTTAACCTCGTGACCATACACAAGTTCAAACGGTGAAAACCCTAAACTGGAATGTGGTACAGCCCTGTAGGCAAACAGCAACTGCTGCAACACTAGGTCCCAATTATTGGAGTGTTCGTGAACGAATTTACATATCATGGCCCCCAAAGTTCCATTATACCTTTCCACCAGGCCATTGGTTTGATGGCGGTACGAGGTGGCAACCAAGTGGTTCACCCCATGAGTTTCCCACAGTTCTTTCATGGTCCCTGCCAGGAAATTAGACCCTGAATCTGTAAGGATGTTGGAGGGCCAACCTACCCTGGCAAAAATGTCTGTTAGGGCAGGCACACAGTGTTTTAACCCTGGTGTTGCCTAGAACTACTGCTTCCGGCCATCGGGTAGCAAAGTCCACGAAAGTCAGTACGTACTGCTTTCCTCTGGACGTCTTTTTTGGGAAAGGACCCAGAATATCCACAGCTACTCGCTGAAATGGGACCTCAATTATGGGGAGTGGCTGGAGAGGGGCCTTGACCTGATCTTGGGGTTTTCCCACTCTTTGGCATACCTCACAAGACTGGACATACTTGGCAACGTCCTTGCCCATCCCTCCCAGTGGAAGGACTTCCCCAACCGGTCCTTGGTTCTGTTCACCCCAGCATGGCCACTGGGATGATCATGGGCTAAGCTTAAGAGCTTCCCCCGGTACTTAGTTGGAATGACCAACTGTTTTTGCGGCTGACATTCTTCCCGGTGTCGACCAGAAAGAATCTCCTTGTATAAAATCCTTGGTCTATAACAAACCAGGATCGTTTAGAAGAGCTGAGAGGCGGTGGGGTGCTCCGTGCCACCGCCCAAGCTTTCTGAAGGCTGTCATCTGCTTCCTGCTCAGTCTGGAACTGTTCCCTTGAGGCTGGGGTCACTAGTTCTTCCTCAGACTGTGGACTTGGGCTTGGTCCCTCTGGAAGCAATGTAGGTGATGGGGTTGTTTCCGCTGCTGGTGAACCGCTCTCCGCTGGTGCACATGAGGGTATTTCAGGCTCTGGCTGAGCCTTTTGGGTATGGCTGTCTGTTGCTTCTGCCAGTTCTGGCTCGCTGGCGCCCACTGGCGTTGAGTTTGAAGATGTGGTTACAATTGCTGGTGCTGGTTGCTGTTCCAGCTCCAGGCCTGAGACTGGAGGTGCTGTGGCTGTTTCAGTGGTTGGCATGGAATCTGGGTCCACTACCTCTGTCTGGGTCTCTGGTAACACAGATGGGGCGTCTGTGGACGGCTCAGGAACAGTAATGGGTCTGGAAGCTTGCCTGGTTTGGCTACGTGTGACCATTCCTACTCTCTTGGCCCGCTTCACCTGGTTGGCCAAGTCTTCCCCCAGTAGCATGGGGATGGGATAATTGTCATAGACTGCAAAAGTCCACATTCCTGACCAGCCTTTGTACTGGACAGGCAGTTCAGCTGTAGGCAAGTCTACAGCTTGTGACATGAAGGGGTAAATTGTCACTTGGACCTTTGGGTTGATGAATTTGGGGTCGACGAAAGATTGGTGGATAGCTGACACTTGTGCCTCTGTGTCTCTCCACACAGTAACCTTCTTTCCGCCCACTCTCAAAGTTTCCCTTCGCTCCAAGGGTATTTGAGAGGCATCTGGGCCTGGGGATCTTTTGGGTGATGGTGGTGTAACGACTTTCACCCGGTTGGGGTTGTTTGAGAGGCATCTGGGCCTGGGGATCTTTTGGGTGATGGTGGTGTAACGACTTTCACCCGGTTGGGGTTGTTTGAGAGGCATCTGGGCCTGGGGATCTTCTGGGTGATGGTGGTGTAACGACTTTCACCCGGTTGGGGTTGTTTGGGCAGTTGGTCTTTATATGTCCCAGTTCATTACACTTAAAGCATCTTCCATCTGACTGGTCACTGGGTCGAAGTGGGTTACTGGAGACTGGTGAGGTGGAAGAATAGGGCATCTGTGGCTTTACTTGGGTTGTAGGTGGGGTCTTTGGTTGCCCTCGGTTGTAGGGTTTATTGTCGGTGTGCCCTCTGGGGTATTCGCTCCCCTTGACAGTAGCTTTCTTGCTTTCTGCCACTTCCATCCATTTAGCTCCAATCTCCCCCACCTCGGCGAGATTTTTGGGTTTTCCATCTTGTATGTACCATGTTATGTCCTCAGGAACACCATCCAAGAACTGCTCCATTTGTATGAGGAGGTGCAGTTCATCCAAGGATTTAACATTGTTTCCTGATATCCAGGCCTCATAATTCTTTCCAAAGTAGTAGGCGTGTTTGGGAAATGACACATCTGGTTTCCAATTCCCTGGAGTCCCCACTAAAGAAAAAACTCCAACAAGTCTTAAAATGAAGGCTTTATATAAAAAAGAAAGAAAAGGACATAAAAATGGTCTCTCTGTATTAAGGTGACAAATACAGGCTCAATTGCTTAAAAGAAAAATGAATAAACAGCCTTATTCAAAAAGAATACAATTCAAAACATTCCAGCAACTACACACATGTAAATACAAAAGAAAACAATATAAACCTTATTGTCTTACTGTTTTTGTACTTACAACTTGGAAACAGAAGATTAGAAAGCCAGGAGACAGAAAGATCACTCTCAGAGCCGAGAGGGTCAGACACAAGACAAAGAACAAGGAACTCACACTCAAACTTCCCTCCACCCAGATTTGAAAAAGTCTTGTTTCTTGATTGGTCCTCTGGTCAGGTGTTTCAGGTTACTCCTTTCCAGGTGAAAGAGACATTAACCCTTAGCTATCTGTTTATGACAGGCCCTTACAATCTAAGATTTAAACCAAACATTTTAAGTGAGCTACTATAGTATCCCTCTTCCTGAAAGCTGGAGCATGGCCAGAGTTCCCCTATGTTCTGGGTCGCAGCTAGTGCAAATTAGGATACTCCTCAAACTGCTCTGATTTGCAATCTGATGACAAGGAGGCCTAAAGAACAGATCAGGCTTGCAGTGGGTACTTTTTGCCCCACTTGTCCTGAGCTGCATGGAGCAGCTGAACATTGGGCTTAGTATTTTTCTCAGAGGTTAATTACTCTTCAGGTTCCATAAGTTACTTATGTGATGCAACAGGAGTTTTAGCAAACTTTTTTACAATACAGCTTATTCACTATTTTGTGCAGTTCCAAAAAATTAACCTTCCATGTGGTAAAGGCAAGTTGTCACTAGACATTTATGAGCCACAAAAAGAAATGTCTTTGCAAGAACCAGCAGGGATCAGCAGGAAAATATAGCACTCATGGAAATTCCATCTACATTAAAAAAGACACCCACACCTAATTTTTGCACAAAAATGCACTATAACATAAACCACTCCAGTGAGCTGATTCACAGGACTGTGGACACTCATATTATAGTTATATTTCTCTATAAATAGCATGTGCAATAGAAGGTGCTGAGGGATAATGAAAATGGGCAAAGAAAAACCTTAGATTAAGATATTATAACATTTTTGTTTGTTTGTTTTTAAAGTAGAATCCTCTGTGATTGCTGGGTTTCCCTGGTGCTCTCTGAACTAAATATACAACAACAGACAATCACTACAGTGCTATTAACTTCTGATGCAGGGTTTTATATTTCATACATCATTAATAACTTCCTGCTGTGAACCCATAAAATATGTAGTCTTCAAAAGTTAATGAGGGGACTTTTTTTTAATTGTCATTGTTTTTAAAGTTTTGTAGTATCTATGGCTTGGTTTAAGATAGGCACATAGGGCAAGGCCACAGATTTAATTTCCCAATGAAGGCATTTTAAGGTTGAGAAAAAAATAAAGTGGAGAAGAAAGATTTTTTTCCCCCTATTTGTTTCAAAACTGCAATGTCTAGGGCTACAGCAAGACATGTCTGCCACAGTTTCACACAGCCTAGAGATTTTCAAATATAAATTCTATTTCTCATTTAAGACAAAACATAATGAGAATTTATGGCCAAAATCTGCCATGGTGTAAGTGGGCATAACTCAGCTGATGTCAATAAACTTGTGACCACTTACACTAGGTCTGAATTCAGCCATAAGTGAGTGAAAATCCATCCTGTCTAGTACTAGGTACATTTAACATTGTGATTGCTAACTTCACATCTCTTCAATGTGCACTTCAACCGCAGCAAAGTAATTCCCTTTAAATTAATATATATGAAAGAAAACACAGAACAATATTTTTGCTAAAAATTCTATGTTGCCTGGGAACACTTGGGTAATAACTTAATTTCACAGGATCCCTCAAGAGCAAGTCACTGCCACAAAGATGAAATTTCAATTTGCCACACATTTTATTGTGTTTTATATCTCAGCTAAGTCTTACCATATTAGCCTATGGCCATAAATTAATACTTTGCAGCAACGTTCTCCATTAAAGTGTGCATGTTGAAAACATGGAAATAACGTAGTAAAACCCATTCCTTGGGAAAAAACAAAAAACAAACCTCTATACTTGCTTTGTCTAGCACTGGTTCTGCATGCTGCCATTAGTCATCTGTCCAGCAGTAGAGAGGCATTATCTATCTCCCTATCAAATAGATACATCCTGCAGGACCAGCTGGGGACCAGATGCTTACATTTCGCAGACAGACATTCTGGTCTCATCTTCTCTGAAGCTGAATATTGTGCACCAGTATAGTCATGTAGCATACATACAAAACTCATCAACATGCAATCGAACATTGCTATGAGAATTGTTAAAGAAGTACAGAAACCAATACCAACAGTCTGGCTCCCCATCCTCCCACATATTTTGCCACCATCCTTCTGAAAAGCAGCAGCAATAATACAAGAATAGAACCAATGATAATAAACACCAACTTGCCCATCAAAGAAGATCTCAACACCCTGCACCCCTGAAATGCAACCTTAAGTCCAAAAACCTCTGATTAGTGGCCAAAGCTCTCGAAATGGGACTGTCACCAAAACTGTGAAAAAACTTATGGGAACACAACAGTATCAAGAATCAAGACCTGATTATGGATTCTACATATCAACCAACTAGTTTCACCATACCAGATAACAGTGAACTGAAGCAGAAACTTACATGGGGGTTGCAATTACCTACCACACAAATTTAAAATGTGGAGAGAATGTCCAAACTACTGAACTCCTAGTGAACCACTGGGCTCTAAGATCCTTCTCTGGAGGGACAGCCTTGATTCATTCCACATCAGCGGAAGCCATAAAGTGGATGAGAAACTTGGACATCAATCTTTAATGTGCTTTTCAAATTGCCATAGGAAAGAAGGAGAAGTCTGCAGAACAGCATAATGTCTTTTGCCAGCTAGCAATCAGCAGTGATATCAAAAACAGTCACAGGACCAGACACAGCCTAGTTAACTGATGGCCAAACCTGGCAGAATGTAATGCACAGGACCTAGGTAGTGGACAGACAACCAGGGAACAAGGACTTTCAGTGGCAGAAAGTAGCTAAACCTCCTCTTCACTGGGAGATTCATAGGTGGCAAATACATCACTGAAGAAGTGTGTATAGGAAAAGGCACTGTCATGGCAGCCAGGGGATGTGCTAACCCCCTTTATACAGACTCAACCAGCATTGCTCCGATAAAGCTCTTGTACAAATTAAAGGTGCCTTCCTCCTGTGAATACAACAAGGGAGGGTAGAAGGGGGTCACATGGTGTCCTGCCTCCCTCAATTAACAACTTCCTGCAGCAGCATGGATGAATCTGGTCTATTACTTAAAAAATTACTACCAACAGGAAGGATGACTGACTCATTAACATCAGTCTCCAGGGGAGAAAAATGGGAGCAGAGGAAGCTGCAACCTTAATTCTAGCATCTCCTAACTTCTAAGTGCCTGACTTTGCAATGTTCATGTTCTTTTAACAGTACTTTTTGTGTGTAATATAATTTAGATCAAACAGCATTTACTTATATCTATTAATGCCATTTTTATGTAGAAATGAGGAGTTCTAACTAAAAATTGATGGCACAGTGTGGCCCAGCAAGAGCTGGTGCCCCAACTTCAATATATGCCATTACAAAAGGAAATTATTACAAATTACTGTCTTTTACAAAGTGTTACCTTCTGCAGGTTGAATTGGGAATGATCAGAAGCCAGAGATGGGATGACTGTTAGAGAAAATGTCATTTATATGCATAACATCATCCCGATTTTACAGGAAAACTGAAGCAGCAGGAAATGGAATGACTTGGGCAAGACCATGCAGCCAGTCAGCGTCAGATCTAGAACTGACCAGAACTCAGGCCTGACTCCTGATCCTGTTCAATCCTCCAAACTACACAGTCTTCATGCAGTGTAATTTAATAAGGAAAATTATATTTTACTATTGTTTCACTTATAATATTCTTTTTTGTTAATGCTTGATCCTTGAAACTTTACATGTGTCTTCACCTTCACCTTGAGCTGCATAACTCATACAGCAGGCCATTATCTCCTGGTAGAGCCTACAACACTGGGGACTGACTATAGCTTACTTATAGGAGTAGAAAGCAAAGGTTCAGTAAAACAATTTTCTATTAGAGTGCTGCCTGCTGGGTTTGTTCAGGCTCTGTTTGCATTTCCATTATAAAAGTCCTATTTTTCACAGATGACTAAAATTTGCTCCAAGCAAAACTATGTTTTAAATGATCCCTGTTTTATCAGACAGAAATGATTACAATGTACTGTTAATTAATTTGTTTGCTACAATAATTAAGGGTTGAAATCTGCAACCCTTACTCGTGGTCTATAGCTCTAATTCACATGAGAAGTCTCACTTGCTAACACAGTAGGTTATTAAATGGCACTTTGAATTCTGTACTAATTAAATAGCACTTTGAATTCTGTACTGTACTAATTAAGTACAGAATTCAAAGTGCTATTTAATAACCTACTATGTTGTGCCTAGATATTTTAGGGATCTGTAAACAGTAACTGATATACTGCGTCATCCGTTCCTCCACACTAGGCACTATGGAGTTTAGAATGAGTTTCTTGATGCTTTGGAGTTTAACTCAGACTTTAATACTTGAATTTCTGTGAGATTTAGACTCCTTTGGGCTAAATTCACACAGGAAAGTAGGCTTCTAGAAAATCACTGGGATTAACAAAGCCTAAATTAGATGCCTGGGTTTCCTATACTATGAATGAGGAAGCAAATGGGATTCGCAAAAGCCAGCATGCTAGATGGCTCTGGGCTAACCTAACCAATAGAAGGTGCCAAAGAAAGGGGTGTGTCCTAAGCCCCACCCTACTTTGAAATTCAGCACCTCCTGCCACTTGGTATTCTCATCTGCATACCCTCCCTTGGGGTTAGGTGCCTACATTATTTTTGCAAAAAGCCAAGGGAGGGGTCAGAAGTACCTCCTTCATAACTTTTAGCCCTTTGGTTATAGTACTCACCTGGGACGTGGGAGACTTCTGGTTCAAGTCTTCCTTGACCTGGGGGTGGAGGGAAGGGATTTGAACACCTCTGAGGTAACTGCTTTACTCCCTGAACTATCGGATAATCTGATGTTGGGTTTGTCAATCTCTGTCATTAAAGATGTTCCATTATGGATAAATAATTTTTAAACAGCTTTTGGAGCAGGGGGACTGACTCCTGGGATCTCCCACCTCAACAGCTAGTGCTCTAACCACCAGGTTACCGAGTCATTCTCATGCTCTCTTGTGCTCACTCTCTTTCTGGCACAATGACTCTTTAATTGGTTATCCAAAGTGGAAAGTTTCAACAGGAGTGATTGAAGGAGCCCCTCATCAGACTATCCAGTAGCTCAATGGTGTGGGCACTCATTTCAGTGGTAGCAAATCGCTGTTCAGATCCCTTCTTCTCTAGTGGAGGGAGGATTAAATACGGGGTCTCTTACATCCTAGGTGAGCATGCTAACCACTGGGCTGCAAGTTATGAGAGAAGTCATCCTCCTTTGCATTATTTTATATGAGCTTGCCAACTGATTCCGATCTAGCAGGCAAATTCTGAGCTGACTGACTCGATTGGGCCCTGCAGGAAGGTTAGGCAACAGAATGCCTATCTTTCCCCAGTTTATGCATTGCATCCAGACCTATAGTGCCAGGTAGAAGTGCAGATGCTCAGAGGCAGAAACATAAATATCTAAGAAGCTTTTACTACAAAAATGTAGGCATCAAGCAAGTTCAGGTGCCTACAGGGTTTGGTGACAGCTAAGTAGAGATTTTGTGAACCCCAATAGGGTCTGATTCTGATATTTAGGCCCCTAAAATCTTGTTGTGAATCTAGCCCTAAGTGCCAGAGTCATTGTTTAAAATAAGACTTTGGCTCCTAAGTCACTTAGGTACTTCTGAAAATTTTACTTGTAATCTTCAGCATAATTTAGTAGTCAAAGCATTTAGCAGTATCCTTTTCTGCCTCATTGAAAAAATGGTATGAGTCCATATACAAGTAAAAGTAGATATTTCTAAGTTTTTCACAATGAAAGGAATTACTATTAAAGCTCTTCAAACATATTAGTGAGGATTATATTTGTTATCTCACAGCAAAATATAAGTATCTCTGTGTCCATACTTCACATGTAAGATCACTCAGAATTGCAAGTTAAATCTAACTATGTATTCATGAGTGGCTCCTTGCTCTTCTTTAATTGTTTATTAAAGAAAAAAATGAAAAACTGTAAATGAAATAAAGGCTGACTCTCATTTTGGCTACTTTACTGTATTACTTCCATCTAGTAAAGGATGAAATATCAGTTACACCACAAGAGGAAAGATGTTCAAACAATTGCAGACTAAGCTACTTCATTTGTTAGAGCTGTCAACAGAGCTGAGATAAATAACCTTGTTGCAGACTTTGATTCCTCCTAGGACTGGAGAACAGCAACAGTGGGTATTTTATATTCTAGTGTTACACTCATAACAATGGCAGCTCAGCAACACCTCAGGAACTGATAAGAAATGTGGTACCTAAACATTCAAATTATCGATTGTGGCAAAATGTTCATGGAGAAACTATGCCTACTGATAGGTAAGGAATGGCACAGGACACAGAGCAATAGAAGATGTTACAAACAATCTATATGGAATTGTAATTTTCATACACAGTATCCCAGTTAGTTCTGGAGTAAAGAAGCAGTAGATATTCCAGTTCTCATTATTCTCTATTTCAATTTGTAGGGGCAGCAGTTTGTTTAGTTCACCATGTTACACAAAAGATTTAACTGTTTGAAGTTTAATTGTTTGCAGTGTTGTTGTAGTAATGTTGATCCCAGGATATTAGAGAGGCAAAGCAGGTGACATAATATCTTTTATTGAACCAACTTCTGTTGGAGAAAAAAAAGATTTCGAGCTCTTGTAGTTTAATTGTTTAATGTCCTTTTCATTGATTCTGCAACTTGCCACTCTCAAAACAAATGTGACACTAAATCTGGTTTAATAAATTAATTTTCACAGTAAAAGAATTCAAAGAATGTGTAAGTAACATTGCCCTTCCTGGGCACAGCACATGCCACAGTTCTATGCAATAGATTCAAGATCAAGTTGCAAATAAGTTAATAAATATATTTTTTCCTCCTGTTGCTTTTATATCTTCTGATATTAAGGGCCAAATTTTCACAGACATCTCTACCTGGCCTCCAAAATTGTGAGTGCAGTTTTCTCCATTTAAACTGTGTGCATGCACAAACGCAGTTTGCACTTTAAAAAAAAACAGAGTTCATCTGTGAGCAAAAACTTAGATGTACAAAACTGTGATTACAATCTTAGAGGCTACGTTTGAAAATCTGACCCTGTATCTTTTCTAAGTACTGTTAGATATTATCTTAAAATAATAAACAATAATAATCCATATGAGTTACAGGTCCTCATTAGTTTTGGTCTCCAGCACTGAAAATGGACATGGAATGCGTATCTGAACTTACTGCATAGGCCACTCGCACAATAAGGAAAGGATGTAGAATCGCAGGACTGGAAGGGACCTCAAGCGGTCATCTAGTCCAGTCCTCTGCAGTCAAGGCAGGACTAAGTATTATCTAGACCAGGGGTCGGCAACCTCTGGCACGCGGCTCGCCAGGATAAGCACCCTGGCAGGCCAGGCCAGTTTGCTTACCTGCCACGTCGGCAGGTTCAGCGGACCATGGCTCCCACCGGCCGTGGTTCGCTGTCCTTGTCCAATGGGGGTGGCGGGAAGTGCCGCAGGCTGAGAATGGGCTGGCCGCGGCTTCCCGCCACCACCATTTGCCTGGGACGGTGAACTGCAGCCAGTGGGTGCTTACCCTGGCAAGCCGCATGCCAGAGGTCGCCAACCCTTAACTCAGCACAATGGGGCTTTTAGGAACTAGTGTAGGAGAAATAAAAACGGTATTAATGTTTTATTATCTTTGTAGTAAGGTATTGCATTAATATAACTAACCATGATTGCATATTGATTCATGTCTAACATAGCTGTGCAATATCATATATCTGTCAATTCCCATCCCCAAGGGTCACCTGCATCTTCTTCTTCTGACTCCTGAGAGCAAAGGGCTCTCACTTTTTCTTATCCCATCCTTCCCACCAGCCTAAAGAAGGAACTTCATTCTTACTTTAGGGGAAATGGAACAGGAGAAAGGGGGGAAAAAGCAATCCATTTTCATTTGCCCAGAGGAGGAGAGGGCCACAGCATCTCTCATCAAACTAGTCTATTTGCTCAGTACACACTGCACTGCCTGATAGAGGAAGAAACAGCAGTTGGACAGGTACCAACCCCACAAGAGCTACAAATAGGAACATGTGCCTGTAGGGTCTTAGGATTTGTATAATTGCTAAAAAGAGTGGAAAGTGTGGTGTGCAGTAGTGAGCTGAAACCTAATGAGACATGTAATGTGGGGTTAGAAATATTATAGATAGGGTTAGTAGCATAGACTATTTTTAAGGTTGCCTGATACTTCCCATCATAAGTCATTGCTTATAACTTTGCCAAATTTACACCATTTGGGCTGAAATTTTCCATGCTGAGTGTCTACCTCAGATGGACATTTTTTGGAAAATTTCAGCCAAAGCAGTTTAGCTGGTTCCAAGAATGAGGTGAAGGCGGATTTTGTTTTGCCCACGTTAAAAAAATTTGGAGACTTTTTTACTTGAAATGCATTGGAGCAGGAATATGAAATTTAGTATGGGATGGTTTTTATGTCAGAACTGTGCTTTTTGCCTCCCCATAAAAACACACACACACACACACACACACACACACACACACACACACACACACACACACACACGCACATTTGGACAAGTTATAAACCTTTGAAAAAATACAGTTTTTACAAACGCAGTAGACATTTGCTAGGTAAAATCTCCAAAGAGTCTGTCCTCACTGAGCATGTTTGAGTCTCTTATAAATCCTAAGGCTGACCAGACTGCACATGCTGTATCCCTTCATAGCTTCTATGTGTGAACAAACTAGGCATGCATCATCCCCACTTAGTGACTGAGCATGGTCCACCTCAGGGTTATGGGGGCTCCAACAAACTTTCTTTGTAATACATGATCCAAGCCAGACTGGGAGCCTGTCTCTCCTGTGCTCCCAATGATCCCCTGTTGACACCTAGGACATGTTGAGGAAGAAGCTGTCTGATTCTAGTCCAGAGGAGACAAAATCTGGAGCCTGGGGGGGAGGGAGAGGAGTAGATTGGACAATGAATTTGGTGAGACTTGGACTTGTAGGAGGGGGGACTGTGACCTGGAGTTGAGGGGGAGGGAGATGAGATAGACTGGGAGAGGGCAGGCTGAGCCTGTCTGGGCTGGGCGCCAGTAAACTGAGAGAGGCAACATTGACGAGGGAGATGGGGTTGGGGACTGGCTAGACCAGAGGACTGGTATTAGGAACTGGGAGCAGGAAAAAAAGACAGTTCTGACAGGGAGATGGAGGGGAGTGGGGAGAAGGGAACTGGGACTGGCTGGGAGAGTGGGACATGAAGCCAGGGAGCAGGTGTGAGGGAGACTGAGATTAGATGAGGAGCCTGGCGAGGGATAGTGGGTGTCAGGGGAGAGAGGTAGATCATATGAGGACCTTGGAAGAAGAGACTAGGACTGGTTGGCCAAGGGGACTGGAACAAGAAGCCTAAGGATTGGGATGAGATGCCAGCATGGGGAACAGACTGGACTGATAAGGGGACAAATTGGAGGGGACAGGGCAGAATGGGTCAAGTTTTCAGGAACAAGCAGAAGGGTCTGTGCCCACTACAGCACACTACCCTCCAGAGCCTGGAATGGAACCCTAGATTCTTGAGTCTCACCATTCCTCTGCTGTCAGCAAATATCTGGAAAATCCACTGGCAAAGCATGAGTCTTATTATCTTCTTGTGCTTGCCCACAAGAGGGGGAGGGATAGCTCAGTGGTTTGAGCATTGGCCTGCTAAACCCAGCATTGTGAGTTCAATCCTTGAGGGGGCCATTTGGGGATTGGTCCTGCTTTGAGCAGGGGGTTGGACTAGATGATCTCCTGAGGTCCTTTCCAACCCTAAGACACTATGAGGATATCAGCCTAGAATTATCATCAGTTACTAATTTAGCTCTAGAGACAGAGGTTCCAACTCTACTGATGAACAATGTAGGAGCCAATATAATGCCACAGATGGAATTTCTGTTTTTATAGGCTTTTTTTTTAAGTTAGGCAATTACACACAAAAAGCTAAATTAAAAAAAAAACATGTTAAAGGTCACAAAGGCCATCACATTAAAAATTAGGATTAAGCTAGAATTAAGGTTGCCTGTACAACCTTATTTGGCAAATTTATGCACATGCATTATGATACAGTACTTTTTTTTACAGGGTCACCTACAAGGGTAACCTACAAGTCCACATCACCCCTACACCTCATTCAGTGTACAGGATGAATCTGCTCTGGGAATTAATGAAGGGTGAGCAGTGAAGGAGAGGCCTGGAGGACTTCTGTCTCAATTGTTACAGAAGTTGGAAGGTGTGTAGCGAATAAGGCAGGGGTTTATAGGAAGAAGGGAGAGTCTCATGGTTAAAGACAGTTGAATTCTACTCTAGAGAACTGGATTCTACTCCTGCCTCTGCCACAGAGTTCCTACATGATGCTGGACAAGTCACTTAAACCAATTTTTTCACAGGTGGCCACTAATTATCTGTTCCTCCTTTTCTGGGTACCCAACTTGAAACCCTGGAGACTGATTTAGCGTAGGTGGCTTGTTAAAGAACACCTTGGATCTCTAAGTTAGTTGCCTGACCGAAAAGTAAAGTTGTCTTCATTTTTTGAGTAGCAAAATACAGTCTCATATGCAAATCATATATTCTTCCCTCAAGGATCTACTGCTTATATGACATGACCTTCACTTAAACATTCGTAGTGCATTGACTAGCCAGACTAACTTTAGGAGAAGCTGACATGGCTAGTTATTATAAGAAATGTTCTTGAACTGTAATATTAGATACAACCGTTATCTGGTCATGTTTACAAATATATGAAACAGGTAAGTCAATTCTCAGACAGAGGCTGAATGAACTGGTCAGTCAACACATCCAGAATTTTAAGTGCCAGATCATTAGCTTGCCTAAGGTAACTAAATTTTAAACCAGTAATGTATGCAGGCAGTTAATCAATGTATGATAAATGTTTTGTCATGCCACATTTCCACAGTTCTTACAGATTTGTTTATTTTTCTGGTAAGAAAATTCCAAAACAATTACAGACTTTGCTTATGAAGGCCCATTGATTTAAGCTTCTTTGTTAGAATTTTTCCATTTATTACTTATTTTGAACTTCTTTTAAAATACAAACCAAAATAACTAATGTCTTTCTTCCAAAATCAGTGCAACATATGCAAAATGTTTTAAAGGAAACATCTTGGAATTACAAAATTATATTTCTAGAATTCTTATACATAGGACAAATCATCATACTAACAATAGTTGCTGTTTGAAGATAACATATATAAAATCTCACTTCTATTTTTCCCCCAACAATGAAAATTTCTTTAAAAATCAGAGGGGTAGCCGTGTTAGTCTGGATCTGTAAAAGCAGCAAAGAATCCTGTGACACCTTATAGACTAACAGACGTTTTGGAGCATGAGCTTTCGTGGGTGAATACCCACTTCCTCAGATGCATGTAGTGGAAATTTCCAGGGGCAGGTATATATATGCTAGCAAGCAAGCTAGAGATAACGAGGTCAGTTCAATCAGGGAGGATGAGGCTTTGTTCTAGCAGTTGAGGTGTGAAAACCAAGAGAGGAGAAACTGGTTCTGTAGTTGGCAAGCCATTCACAGTCTTTGTTCAATCCTGAGCTGATGGTGTCAAATTTGCAGATGAACTGAAGCTCAGCAGTTTCTCTTTGAAGTCTGGTCCTGAAGTTTTCTTGCTGCAGGATGGCCACCTTAATGTCTGCTATAGCGTGGCCAGGGAGGTTGAAGTGCTCTCCTACAGGTTTTTGTATATTGCCATTCCGAATGTCTGATTTGTGTCCATGTATCCTTTTCCGTAGAGACTGTCCAGTTTGGCCGATGTACATAGCAGAGGGGCATTGCTGGTGTCATAATATTTTTCCCAGATCTGGACCTTAGCATCCAAAATATGGGTGTTAGCATGAAAACCTCCAAGCTTAGTTACCAGCTTGGATCTGGTAAAGCTGCCACCAGCCAGGAAGCTATACAGTGCCTGGCGCACTGTGGTCTCCCCAAAACCTTCCCTGGGAGATCCCCAGACTCAGATTCCTTTAGTCTCACAACAAAGGGGAATAAACCATTTCCCTTCCCCCCTCCAGGTGTTCCCTCCCTGGGTTCCTGGAGAGATATACAGAAGCAAGTTCCGTGAAGCTAAACACAGGGACTCCACCCTCCCTGTTTCCAGTCCTGGAAAACAGAAGTACCGAGAGCTAATCTCTCTTCCCCCCTCCCCCAGAGGGTATGCAAAGTCAGGCTTAGTAAATCTAACACAAAGAGAATTCCCCCCCCCCGCGACTTCTTCCTCCCACCAATTCCCTGGTGAGCTGCAGACTCAATTCCCTGGAGTCCCCACTAAAGAAAAAACTCCAACAAGTCTTAAAAAGAAGGCTTTATATAAAAAAGAAAGAAAAGGACATAAAAATGGTCTCTCTGTATTAAGGTGACAAATACAGGGTCATTTGCTTAAAAGAAAAAAATGAATAAACAGCCTTATCCAAAAATAATACAATTTAAACATTCCAGCAACTACACACATGTAAATACAAAAAAAAACTATATAAACCTTATTGCCTTACTATTTTTGTACTTACAACTTGGAAACAGAAGATTAGAAAGCTGGAGATGGAAAAATCACTCTCATAGCCGAGAGGGTCAGACCCAAGACAAAGAACAAAGAACTCACACCCAAACTTCCCTCCACCCAGATTTGAAAAAGTCTTGTTTCCTGATTGGTCCTCTGGTCAGGTGTTTCAGGTTACTGGTGTTACCCCTTTATAGGTAAAAGAACATTAACCCTTAGCTATCTGTTTATGACACGCCCCCCAAATTGCAGACAGTGGCGAACCTCACTGGCGGCAATTTCCTCCTAGAACTTTAAAATAAACAGATTAATACAACTCATGCACCTTTACATATACCACTAAGTATATAACTACCAGACTTTTACATCTTAAGAACACTTTTTAACTACTGGTTTCTGGGAAACTCTCATGGGAGAGAGCATCAGCTACTTTGTTAGAAGCTCCTGAGATCTGCTGAATTTCAAAATCAAAATCTTGGAGAGCTAAACTCCAATGAAGAAGTTTCTTGTTGTTCCCCTTGGCAGTATGAAGCCACTTTAGCGCAGCATGGTCACTTTATAGCTGGAACCGCCATCCCCAAACATATGGGCTTAGCTTTTCCAGGGCGTACACAATGGCATAGCATTCCTTTTCACTGACTGACCAGTGACTTTCCCTCTCAGACAGTTTCTTGCTGAGAAACACAACAGGATGGAAGTTGTGATCCGTTGCTTCCTGCATGAGAACTGCTCCTATACCACGCTCAGATGCATCTATGGTCACTAGGAATGGCTTGTCAAAGTCCCGGGCCCTGAGCACAGGGTCAGACATGAGCGTTGCCTTAAGTTGGGTAAAGGCCTTTTGACACTCATCAGTCCACTTAACTGTATTTGGCTGGGTCATTTTGGTCAGGTCGGTCAGTGGGGCAACAATTTGGCTGTAGTGTGGTACAAATCGCCTGTAGTACCCGGCCAAGCCTAAGAAGGATAGGACCTGTTTCTTTGACTTTGGGACAGGCCACTTTTGGATAGCATCCACCTTGGCCTGTAGGGGGTTTATGGTTCCTCGACCCACCTGGTGTCCCAGGTAAGTTACTCTGTTTTGGCCTATTTGACACTTTTTGGCCTTAACAGTTAGTCCGGCCTGCCTGATGCGCTCAAAGACCTTTTCCAGATGTAGTAGGTGTTCGGGCCAGGAGTCAGAAAAGATGGCCACATCATCGAGGTAGGCAACTGCATATTCTCCCAGTCCTGCTAGTAGACCATCTACCAGCCTCTGGAAGGTGGCGGGTGCATTTCACAGCCCGAAAGGAAGGACATTAAATTCATACACCCCAGCATGGGTGACGAATGCTGACCTTTCCTTGGCAGGTTCATCTAGCGGTATTTGCCAGTACCCCTTGGTTAAGTCTATTGTAGAGATGAACTGGGCACGTCCCAACTTCTCCAATAGCTCATCGGTGCGTGGCATTGGATAGTTGTCCGGACGAGTTACCGCATTTAGCTTACGGTAGTCCACGCAAAAGCGTATTTCCCCATCTGGTTTGGGTACCAGAACTACTGGAGATGCCCATGCACTGGTAGATGAGTGGATTATACCCATCTGTAACATGTTCTGGATCTCCCATTCTATCGCAGCTTGGGCGTGAGGAGAAACCCGGTAGGGTGGGGTTCTAATGGGGTGAGCATTACCTGTGTCAATGGAGTGGTATGCCCGTTCAGTCCATCCTGGGGTGGTTGAGAACAATGGGGTGAAGCTAGTGCATAGCTCTTTGATTTGTTGTCGCTGCAGACGTTCCAGGGTGGTTGAGAGGTTCACCTCTTCCACACCACCGACTTTTTTCCCGTCGTAGTAGGCACCTTCAGGCCACTCAGAATCATCTCCCTGGACTGTAAACTGACAAACCTGTATGTCTCTGGAATAGAAAGGCTTGAGAGAACTAACATGGTACACTCTGGGCTTTAGTGAAGAATTGGGAAATGCTATGAGGTAGTTCACAGTTCCCAGGCACTCTTGGACTGTGAACGGTCCTTCCCATGATGCTTCCATCTTATGGGCCTGTTGTGCCTTCAAGACCATAACTTGGTCTCCTACCTTGAAGGAACGTTCTCTGATATGTTTGTCATACCAGGCCTTTTGCTCTTCCTCAGCATCCTTTAGGTTCTCTTTAGCAAGGGCTAAAGAGTGTCGGAGGGTGTTTTGTAGGTTGCTTATAAAGTCCAGAATGTTAGTCCCTGGAGAAGGGGTAAACCCCTCCCATTGCTGCTTCACCAACTGTAATGGCCCCTTAACCTCGTGGCCATACACAAGCTCAAATGGTGAAAACCCTAAACTGGGATGTGGTACAGCCCTGTAGGAAAACAGCAACTGCTGCAACACTAGTTCCCAATTATTGGAGTTTTCATTGACGAATTTACGTATCATGGCCCCCAAAGTTCCATTAAACCTTTCCAACAGGCCATTGGTTTGATGGTGGTACGGGGTGGCAACCAAGTGGTTTACCCCATGAGTTTCCCACAGTTCTTTCATGGTCCCTGCCAGGAAATTAGACCCTGAATCTGTAAGGATGTCGGAGGGCCAACCTACCCTGGCAAAAATGTCTGTTAGGGCCAGGCACACGGTGTTAGCCCTGGTGTTGCATAGAGCTACTGCTTCTGGCCATCGGGTAGCAAAGTCCTTGAAAGTCAGTACGTACTGCTTTCCTCTGGACGTCTTTTTTGGGAAAGGACCCAGAATATCCACAGCTACTCGCTGAAATGGGACCTCAATTATGGGGAATGGCTGGAGAGAGGCCTTGACCTGGTCTTGTGGTTTTCCCACTTTTTGGCATACCTCACAAGACCAGACATACTTGGCAACGTCCTTGCCCATCCCCTCCCAGTGGAAGGACTTCCCCAACCAGTCCTTGGTTCTGCTCACCCCAGCATGGCCACTGGGATGATCATGGGCTAAGCTTAAGAGCTTCCCCCGGTACTTAGTTGGAACCACCAACTGTTTTTGCGGCTGCCATTTTTCCCGGTGTCCACCAGAAAGAATTTCCTTGTATAAAAGTCCTTGGTCTATAACAAACCAGGATCGATTAGAAGAGCTGAGAGGCGGTGGGGTACTCCGTGCCGCCGCCCAAGCTTTCTGAAGGCTGTCATCTGCTTCCTGCTCAGTCTGGAACTGTTCCCTTGAGGCTGGGGTCACCAGTTCTTCCTCAGACTGTGGACTTGGGCTTGGTCCCTCTGCAAGCGATGTAGGTGATGGGGTTGTTTCCGTTGCTGGTGAACCGCTCTCCGCTGGTGCACATGCGGGTATTTCAGGCTCTGGCTGAGACTTTTGGGTATGGCTGTCTGTTGCTTTTGCCAGTTCTGGCTCGCTGGCGCCCTCTGGTGTTGAGTTTGAAGATGTGGTTGCACTTGATGGTGCTGGTTGCTGTTCCAGTTCCGGGCCTGGGACTGGAGGTGCTGTGGCTGTTTCAGTGGTTGGCATGGAATCTGGGTCCACTACCTCTATCTGGGTCTCTGGTAACACAGACGGGGCGTCTGTGGACGGCTCAGGAACAGGAATGGGTCTGGAAGCTTGTCTGGTTTGGCTGCGTGTAACCATTCCCACTCTCTTGGTCTGCTTCACCTGGTTGGCCAAGTCTTCCCCCAGTAGCATGGGTATGGGATAATTGTCATAGATTGCAAATGTCCACATTCCTGACCAGCCTTTGTACTGGACAGGCAGTTCAGCTGTAGGCAAGTCTACAGCTTGTGACATGAAGGGGTACATTGTCACTTGGGCCTTTGGGTTGATGAATTTGGGGTCGACGAAGGATTGGTGGATAGCTGACTCTTGTGCCCCCGTGTCTCTCCATGCAGTAACCTTCTTTCTGCCCACTCTCAAATTTTCCCTTCGCTCCAAGGGTATTTGAGAGGCATATGGGCCTGGGGATCTTTGGTGTGAGGGTGGTGTAATGAACTGCAGTTGGTTGGCGGTCTTTGGGCAGTTGGCCTTGAAATGTCCCAGTTCATTACACTGAAAGCATCTTCCATCTGACTGGTCATTGGGTCGAGGTGGGTTACTGGAGACTGGTGAGGTGGAAGAAGTGTGTGTTTGTGGCTTTCCTTGGGTTGTAGGTGGGGTCTTTGGTTGTCCTCGGTTGTAGGGTTTATGGTCGGTGTGCCCTCTGGGTTATTCATTCCCCTTGACAGTAGCTTTCTTGCTTTCTGCCACTTCCATCCATCTGGCTCCAATCTCCCCCGCCTCAGTGAGATTTTTGGGTTTTCCATCTTGTATGTACAGTGTTATGTCCTCAGGAACACCATCAAAGAACTCCTCTATTTGTATGAGGAGGTGCAGTTCGTCCAAGGATTTGACATTGTTTTCTGATATCCAGGCCTCATAATTTTTCCCAACGTAGTAGGCGTGTTTCGGAAATGACACATCTGGTTTCCACTTTTGGGTTCTGAAACGCCAACGGGCATGATCCGGGTTATCCCCATTCTGTATCTGCCCTTGGTTTGAAAAAGTTTATAGTCATTCATTTTCTCCTTAAGCATTTCAGCCGCCACCTCTGCTAAAGGTCCACTGAGCTGTGGCCTCAATTTTACCATATACTGGTCTTCAGGGATGCTGTACCCAAGACAGGCTCTTTCAAAATTTTCCAAGAAGGCCTCAGTGTCATCACCTGCCTTGTAGGTGGGAAATTTCTTGGGATGTGGAACCATAATTGGCAAAGGGTTGTTAGGATTGGCTGGCACATGCTGCCCAGCCTGCGCTAAGTCCAGTTCATGTTTTCTCTGTTTTTCCTTCTCTTCACTTTCTTTTTGTTGTTTTTCCATGTCTCGGCGGTAGGCTGCTTCTTCTTCTTGTAGTTTTCTGTGGTGGGCTGCATTTTTGGCGTCTTCTTGTTTTTGTAGCCTTTCCATCTCTTGTTTGTGAGTTGCCTCATCTCTGGCCATTTGTGTTCTTAGTAGGTCTATTTGTTTTTCCATTGCTTCCAGCTGTACTGCTTCTGGTTTTCGAGAAATTCTGGTTCCTGTTTTCTTGTGTTGGGGTGCCCTCCGGTGTTTATTGTCTGAACTGCAGGTTCTCTGTTGCCTCCTGGGGTCTGCCTAGCAACAGTGCCTTTTTCCCTTTTTTCCTCTAGCTAATCTTTTAAATGTAAAGTAAACCAGAAAAAACACTTTATTTGCATGTGGATTGTGCTGGTATTTGACTCACTATCGGAGTGCTATTGTCTGCAAAAGACCCTTAATAGTTCCTTAATGGTTCCTTCCTTAATATGCAAGCCAAAAACTGCAAGAGAGAGCAGAAAAAAAATCTCTCTCTGGTTCCTTTTAAAACCAAACCCTCTCTGCTTAAAAGCCCCTAGCAGAGAAAAGAAAAATATAATATTCCTACTGGCTTCTGGATTCTGTCTTTCCCACAACGCTGCACACCATGTCATAACATTTTTCCCAGATCTGGACCTTAGCATCCAAAATATGGGTGTTAGCATGAAAACCTCCAAGCTTAGTTACCAGCTTGGACCTGGTAAAGCTGCCACCAGCCAGGAAGCTATACAGTGCCTGGCGCACTGTGGTCTCCCCAAAACCTTCCCTGGGGGACCCCCAGACTCAGATTCCTTGAGCCTCACAACAAAAGGGAATAAACCATTTCCCTTCCCCCCTCCAGGTGTTCCCTCCCTGGGTTCCTGGAGAGATATACAGAAGCAAGCTCCGTGAAGCTAAACACAGGGACTCCACCCTCCCTGTTTCCAGTCCTGGAAAACAGAAGTACCAAGAGCTAATCTCTCTTCCCCCCTCCCCCAGAGGGTATGCAAAGTCAGGCTTAGTAAATCTAACACAAAGAGATTTCCCCCCCCCCCCCCCCCCCGCGACTTCTTCTTCCCACCAATTCCCTGGTGAGCTGCAGACTCAATTCCCTGGAGTCCCCACTAAAGAAAAAACTCCAACAAGTCTTAAAAAGAAGGCTTTATATAAAAAAGAAAGAAAAGGACATAAAAATGGTCTCTCTGTATTAAGGTGACAAATACAGGGTCATTTGCTTAAAAGAAAAAAATGAATAAACAGCCTTATCCAAAAATAATACAATTTAAACATTCCAGCAACTACACACATGTAAATACAAAAAAAAAAACTATATAAACCTTATTGCCTTACTATTTTTGTACTTACAACTTGGAAACAGAAGATTAGAAAGCTGGAGATAGAAAAATCACTCTCATAGCCGAGAGGGTCAGACCCAAGACAAAGAACAAAGAACTCACACCCAAACTTCCCTCCACCCAGATTTGAAAAAATCTTGTTTCCTGATTGGTCCTCTGGTCAGGTGTTTCAGGTTACTAGTGTTACCCCTTTACAGGTAACAGAACATTAACCCTTAGCTATCTGTTGATGACAGCTGGAATATGATGGCGTATATTACATTGGTGGATGTGCAGGTGAATGAACCGGTGATGGTGTGGCTGATCTGGTTAGGTCCTGTGATGGTGTCGCTGGTGTAGATATGTGGGCAGAGTTGGCATTGAGGTTTGTTGCATGGATTAGTTTCTGAGCTAGAGTTATTATGGTGCAGTGTGCAGTTACTGGTGAAAATATGTTTCAGGTTGGCAGGTTGTCTGTGGGCAAGGACTGGCCTGCCACTCAAGGCCTGTGAAAGTGTGGGATCATTGTCCATGATGGGTTGTATATCCTTGATGATGCGTTGGAGGGGTTTTAGCTGGGGGCTGTATGTGAAGGCCAGTGGAGTTCTGTTGGTTTCTTTCTTGGGTTTGTCTTGCAGTAGGAGGCTTCTGGGTACACGTCTGGCTCTGTTGATCTGTTTCCTTATTTCCTCGTGCGGGTATTGTAGTTTTGAGAATGCTTGGTGGAGATTTTGTAGGTGTTGGTCTCTGTCTGAGGGGTTAGAGCAGATGCGGTTGTACCTCAGTGCTTGGCTGTAGACAATGGATCGTGTGATGTGTCCGGGATGGAAGCTGGAGGCATGAAGGTAGGCATAGCGGTCGGTAGGTTTTCGATATAGGGTGGTGTTAATATGACCATCACTTATTTGCACCGTGGTGTCTAGAAAATGGACCTCCCGTGTAGATTGGTCCAGGCTGAGGTTGATGGTGGGGTGGAAGCTGTTGAAATCGTGGTGGAATTTTTCCAGAGTCTCCTTCCCATGAGTCCAGATGATGACGATGTCATCTTCATTTCTCCTCTCTTGGTTTTCACACCTCAACTGCTAGAACAGGGCCTCATCCTCCCTGATTGAACTGACCTCATTATCTCTAGCTTGCTTGCTAGCATATATATACCTGCCCCTGGAAATTTCCACTACATGCATCTGAGGCAGTGGGTATTCACCCACGAAAGCTCATGCTCCAAAACGTCTGTTAGTCTATAAGGTGCCACAGGATTCTTTGCTTCTTTAAAAATGTGTGTCTCCATTATTCATTTCCTTCTGTCTCAATACATTCATGCTTTTGATGCCCAGATATACTATAGATATAGCCATTGTGAGATATAATCTAGCAATCTGCTGAATACACCAGTGCATTATTTTAAATGCATATACGTCTTACACCTTGTATTCTAATTACTTAAAATGTAATCTTTAATAATTTGACAAAATCAGCCTTTTAAATTAACTGAAATACACAGAAACATAAAAAGTTACCTATTCCCCCACTTTAAACTTGCATAAAACTCCCATTAGTTGACATGTCATTTATGTACATAAAGCCAAATTCTTTCAGGTGCTCATATAAAAACACCTACCAGAAAATCCACCTTATTCCTGGCTACCTCCAAGGACTAGAGAAGCCAACCTGATCAGAACTGGAAACTGTTGTGGGGAGGTCTGCAACTTTTGCACAAACATGACATTTGACAAGAGCCCCTACATACACACGTACATTCCTGTACATGTTATTGTGCTTTTACAGGAAGAATAATCTGCATTGCAATCTGTATGTGGGGCAATTGCCAAATATATTAAAGATGCATGTTTAAAGCCTTATCCAAAGTCCACTGAAGTTTATGGAAGTCTTTCCACCGACTGCAGTGGGCTTAGGACCAAACCCCAAATCTTCTTTTATAGTACATATGCACTTCACAAGGGGAGAACTGGTGGGAGAAGGCAGAGTTTAGGTCTTTGAGGCAAGAATATATTCCAAAATATTTGAAGATTATAATGCAAAAATACATTAAACTCTTCTTTTCAAGTTTAGAAAATATACACCTATTAATTTCACATTCAAGCTATCAGCATGGCCTTGAACCATAATATCTCAGTGGAAGTAAATCTTCTCTTTTTGACTGATGTGGTGGTGGTTTTTTTGCTGTCAAATTCATATACCACAGCTGCTTTCTCAACAGCATACTTTTTCGTTTTCTTGCAAGGCTGTCTAAAGAGGATAGAGCAGCCTGACAAATAGCAACCATGAGAAAATATAAATTCATTTCCGTCTTACCTAGCTGGAGCGAAGGAAAGGGGCTTATCTGATGAAAAGCAATTTAGAATCTTGGCATATAGAATTATACTGAAGAAATGGTTTATGATATGAAGTTGCTAATTTATAGGATGCTTGTTAGATTCATGAAAATTTGTTCAGAAATGAAGTGGATTTTTGAACATACTTGAAAAGGAATAATTTAAGAAAGATTATAAATGCTGAAATATCTCATCGCAGATTGATTGCTAGAAAGTTTAATGAGATAAGAGATTTACTTAATATAATACAATAGAATACTTTTACTTTATTCTTTCTCCCAAAAGAGAAGCCAGTTGTGTAAGTATATATATTTTTACAATATTCTACCACATGCAGATAACTAATTTTGCAACACAAAAGGTACTGTAATAGCCAAGCTACAATAGAACTGTTATTATCTCACTTTTTTGTGGAATGTGAAGGGGAGAACTAGACCCTAAGGCCCCTCTTGCTGGAGGGCTGGGACACACCCCCACGCCAGAAAAGGGCAGTGGAGTGAGTCCTCCAAGCTGTCTACAGTGTGGAGACATGGGATGTAGCCAATCAGAGATAGGCTGCAGGGAGCAGCCAATTCGAACCCAGCAGGCCTATATAAAAGGAGCTGCAGTTCAGAGCAGAATTCAGGTCCTTGCTGAAGCTGGAGGAGCATGCATAGTGTTCCTGGCTGGCTGAGGGAGCTACAAGATGTTGGAGAGAGCAGTGCTGGCAGAGACTAGTAGAAGCAATAAGGAGCTCCTGGCTAGTGCCTGGGTCTCAACCAGGACATGGCCCTCAGGAAAGTGTGAAGAATGTGCTGGGGCCATAAAGAAGTGACTCAGGGAATCATAGCAGCAACACAGCTTAGTTAAAGGGACATGGCTGCTACATTTTAGAGCCCTGGGGTGGGCCCAGAGAAGAGGGCATGTCTGAGTCCCCATCATCAGCCACAGAGAAGTGAAGAGTCTCTGGGGAGGGAGCCCTTGGGGATGTGGCCCCACACTATGGCTGAGATTGCTTGAAGAGCAGGGACAATTGGAGCATGCCCAGAAGCGGCTGAGAGACCAGGGTACTGGGATAGGCTCTGCTGGGCAGATTGAGCCTACAGATAAACTGACTTTACAGACGACACTGAGAGAGGCCCGCTATTGGACTTGTACCCCGGAAGGGATTTGATTTTATCTCACATATAGAGGGTGTGTAATTTGGCCAGGGAACTGAGTTGCTGAAGACTCCACTGCAAGCCAGCAAGAAAGTGCAGGCACATGCACTCAGACAAGGGGGTGCTCATGAGAAGTGAGTACCATCCCATTACATGGAAGTTTTCTGAATCTCAGCAAAGGTTTCTTTGCTTAACCTGCTCCAAAACATCTGTTAGTCTTAAAGGTGCCAGAGGACTCTCTGTTGCTTTTTACTTAGCCTGATAACTGTTGGCCAGGCATTCAAACAGTTCAGGTGACAGTGCTTAAAAGTAATGGCTTTGGAAACAGGTGGGGGAAGAATGTATTTGGGAAGTTTGGGGTACTCACCCAGTGGGTCAGTGAATTGGAACGAACTCTAAGATGGGGAGCTTTTCCTATATGCTTTCCGATTATACTAAATTATTTTTCTTCTTTGTTATGAATAACAACTTTTGAGGAAAAGGCCCTGCTGACCTCAACTGTATTTTTCCTGCTAGCTTACAATATTACTGCTGTGAATAATCTTCCCCTGCCCTCCATTTCCTTTATGCTGCCAACTTCTTTCTTTCCGAAAGCTTTCTTCCTTCCTTCCATCTGCCCCAGCCAACCAGAATGTTCCTTTTAAATAAATAAGATTTGTCCAACATAAAACACAACAGCACAGGTTGATCCACTTCACTCAGAGTCAGAAACAAACATGTTGCTGCACCAAAAAAAAAAAATTGCTAATACATCGGAAATGGCAGTCAATACAAGCCATATACACGTTACCAGAGTGGGTGGCAACCTCAGGTGTGAAATACCTAGACTTCCCAGAAGCACAGATACTGAACTCAGTGGGGTGACCTATCTCTATATTCAATTTCTAACAAACTGCAAGGACTCTACCTTTCTCTGTACTAGTATCTCAAGATGCACAATGTCAGCATTCAATAAATAATAAAAATAATAAGAATCCAACAGAAGTAGATTAAACTAAGTTCTGTTCAATTTATTGTGTAGGAATACTTCAGATGAAGATACTGGATAACTTAATAACAAGCAATTAAATATTCAAAAATGGCCACTAATTGGGGACACCCAAAAAGTGAGACATTCAAAACTAGTGGCCACTTTTGAAGACATTGGCTTAAGCTCCTTGAACAATAAATTATCACATACCACCTTTTATCTGATTAGAGGCTTGCTCCTTGTCTCCAGGCAGTCCTTCCCCTGCCATTTACTGTTGTGTAGTGAGCCTTTCTCCTGCCACAGAAGCATGTACCTTGTACTGCTTCCGTAGATAGAGGCTTTTGAGAAGCACTTTGGGATAAAGAGTGCAACTGTATACAAATGTTAAAGTAGTATGTGCTTCGCCTGAACTTTCTTTTATTTTGATGTATTCCACCTTCTGGGATTTGTTCACACTTTGTTATGTGTGGAATACAGTGACCTTAAAAGAAACATTAGTAAAATATGAGTAACTGACATACTGCGAGACACTGATAAGTTTAAATATGAAGAAACCCAGAAAGCACTTTGTGACAATAAAGCAACTTTATTCATTTCAAATGTTCTGCTACAGTAAGTTGTATGATACTGCCAAGTGTTTCTCTTTAGATGAATTTTACTATGCCAGAGAGGGCAATTTGTTTTAATGAGAGCATTTTTTCTGAATAATATTTGTTCTGAAAAGCAGTGATTTTTGAATTTCACATTCTAATGAGAATAATTTCCTTTGATTAATTGACATTATCATTCTTCTATTGATTCAGTCAAAATATCAATTAGCTCTAGGCCTACTGTAAAAGTGGGAAGTAGGGAGAAATCCTGCAAACATTGCAGGTACCATTGCCTTCAGTGAAGTGTGTGCAGATGATTTGCAAGATCAGGCCCTTAAGCATAAAAAGTTGAACAAACAATATAGAAACTCTAAAATTTATACCAAAGAATGACTGTGCTTAGGAATTAAAGAAAACCCATTTATCTAGGTAAGGTCCACATTCTCCCCTTCGCTATCCCTGTCACCTTGGTTCTCAAATCTCCACTCCAGCTGTGGGTTTTTTTTTCTAAATAAAGTTGGAACTCCTCATCTTCACTTTTAAGCTCAGCTCATGGCTACATAACTGTTGTAACCTTTGTCATTGTGCACACATCCATTCCCTGTTTTTCATCATTCTTTCTCATGTCATACTTAATATTTAGAAAGTAAATTATTTCAGATAGAGATCTTGCACAAAATTCAGAAGTGATGCATAAGATGGTGTAGGTTAGACTCTCTTACATTCACTTAGATCACTAGATCAACTTACACTTGTTCTTCCTGTCACTAAGGGAGTCTAAATTTGTATAAATGACATGCTGAGAAGCCACAATGTTTAAGAAAATAAAGGTAAAGTAGTTTCCACCCTACTATAATTTACACCTTTTTATTCCTTTTGGTGGCTGCTTACACCGACTTAGACTCCCTTAGACAAGGACAGAGAGTGCGTAAGTCTGCATGTATCAGTTATGAACTGTGTCCCTTGTCTTTCTGTACCTTCTATGAGGAATCTAAAACAAATCTGGATCCTAAAAAATAATATGTAAACTAATACATTATGCATGCCTACCCAAACAGCTTTACTGGGTGCAGTTGTTAAAGACAATGTTACATAGGAGAAAACTGACACCTATAAAAGGATATTTAAAAAAAAAAAAAGACAGCATGATCCTTTGTCAAGTAGCAAATAGGGCTGAGGTATGGTTTTTAACTTGACTTTCCAAGTATTGTTCTTGCAACACTATTTGTAATGATATGGTGAAATCAGTGTTTCCAACATAAATCTCCTAGCATGGATCTTAAAAATCTGTTTGGGCTTAAAATTGGCAAAAGGAAGCCAGAACAGAAAGAGATGTTAGGAAGGAGAGATTTAAAAAAAATTCATTTCTGAATTGCAGAATCACATAATAAATAAATCAAATGTATTGATTTAGTGATGCTTTTGCGCATCTTAACTACTAAAAAGCCCTATAATAATTTAAGATACTTTATGAGCTTTCTAAAAAAAAAAACTATGTTATAATAATGTAAAAGAAAGCTTTGCTTTCATACTGAAGCTGTGAAGACCTTTAATCCAGAATATTCATTAGTTTCTCTGCATTATTTTGGCAAAACATTACTGGGTCACATTCATCTCTTGTGTAGCTTGGTGGACTTCAACTGACTTAAAGCTGAAATGAATATGGATAATTTTGTCCGAGCATGTATACAACAAGTTGATGAACGTGTTACGAAGTGTTAAAATGCAAGCATAAAGGGATGTTAAAAGGATATGAAATTCAGTAACTATACATTTCATCAGTTTGATATTTAGGACTCAATCTGACAAACATATATGACTGTTACTACATCATTATGCCACAGCAATGTGCTTTCTTTTCCCAACCTTACCATTATAGACTAACTTCTGCTCACCTTCCTCCCAGTAAGTAATTAGATCTTTTTCACCATTCAGGTGAGATGGGGTTTATTACTATTAATTATTGATTATTATTATTAATAATAAATAATAATTATTATTATTATTATTAAATTATATTACAGCACCATTCAGAAGCCTCACGTAGGACAGAACCTCATTGTGCTGGGTGCTGTCAATTATACGGTAAAATAAAACCCTTCCCCAAAGCAGTTTACATTCAAGGTCCAAATCAGTAAAGCACTCAAGTCTGTGTTTATCTTTCAGTTGTGCATAAGTCCCACTGAAGTCAAGGGAACTTTAGCATGTGCGTAAGTGCTTCCCAGAATCCAGGCTATGGATGCCAACCTCTGTACGCTCCCCTTAAGGATGATAATATGCTTAATTTTTAACAACCAAGACAAAGCTACAAATAAAGACGTCTTACTTTCATCTGTATTACCCACTAATCATAGCTATTTTCTAGAGTATAACAACTGTTTTTATATGAAGATGAAGATATTACTTTTGATATATGTTTAAAAGCCATGTTATAAACTTTAATCATTACTTTTGATTTCAGTTTACTTTTCTTTGTTTCTTTGCTATATTAAACCTCATTATTAAAAAATGTTCTCATTTCAGCATGTGCCTTATTGGAAAACTAGACTCAAAGGAAACAACATGGGATATAGGACATATTTTTAAATGGCAATATTAAGCATGATAACGTGCAGTAAAGGTACACTTCATTTAGAAATTCAACACTATTTGTATTGTATGAAAATGTTACATTAAGCACTTTACTTCAAAACGAAAGTGCTTTTGAAGGAAATGTAACACCATTATAAGTCAGACTAGGATTTCTTTGTGTGCCTGCAAAACTCTCCTTTGTAAACTGATCATATAACTACTGTATGCAATGTTGTTGTAGCCATGTTGGTCCCAAGATATGAGAGATTCAGCTTGGATGAGATAATATATTTTATGAGACAACCTTTCAAGCTACACAGAGCTTTATTTTGATGAGCTCTCTGTAGCTCGGCAGTTTGTCTCTCTCACCAACTGAAGTTGGTCCAATAAAAGATATTACTCACCTCATGTGATTACTGACAGAAATACATTTAATCAGATGCTGCTCCATACGCAGCAGCAAAATAATTACAACTTTCCAACCTGAACTTTAAGGGCCACGTTCTAGTCCCTCACTTACATTGAAACCAATTAAACTATTTATAGTGAATGGCAAAGTGAATAAGGGTAGCAGAAGTAAAAGATAGTGACTGAATTTAGAGACAGATTCTGATCTCACTTATGTTAATGTAAAACCATAGTAACTACATTAGAATCAAGTGAGTTACTCCAGATTTATACTGAAGCAACAGATCAGAATCAGATCTAAATGTGTATGTTCTGTGTTCTTCTGCTGCCAATCTGCTATTTGAAAAAGAAGATTGCAAGAGAGATAAAATCCCAGCCAACTCTCATGATTTTATCATGAGTCTCATGATTTTATTGCAAGAGTCATGATATTTGGTGGTTTTCTTAAAGCCCCTGCTCATGAAGTCTAACCACCTCCTTTTTTCTTAAAATCCCATGAATTTTAAATTAATCTCATTACTTTGGGGAGGTTGATTCATGATTTTTGAATGCTTGGAGTTGGCAATACTAGATATTGTTGCCCAGACTGTTACCTGATAGCAGAGACATCTGTGAGAGGAGACCGGAGAGCCAGGTAAACTTTGAGACTCTTCCCCCAGTTTCCTGCTATGCCCTCAAATGAAAAAGGTGTGATGAGGGCTGTGGCATTCACAGAGGGAGAGACCTATTAATTCAGGAAATAGGCAGAAAAGGGACATGTTTCACCAGATCTGCTGCAGAGAGGAGATCTATGTACAGGTATGTTTCTACCTGCACTGACTGCTCCTCACTGCTCCATTGCACCAGCAAAAGGAGTCGTGTGCTTCCATTAGCTCAGTCCTACTGCATCTGCTCAGTGGCAACTCTAAGACAAACCAAAGGGACAGCTGCAGTGGCACAGGAGCCAGCAAACAGAGCTGTAAACAGGGGAGTCTGAGTGGGACTTCTGCTGGAGGAGTTTGGGGGAAGACTAGGAGAACCAGTCAGAGGAACAGACAGGCTAGTGAAAGGAGTCTTGTGGTGCTCCATGGGGGTTTGTTTTGCTGCGGGTGGTGGTGTTTTGGTTTGGTTTGTGTTTCCCAGACTAACAGGACTTGGGTGGGAAGGCAATGACAGATACAGAGGTAGCAATGGTAGTGACCCAAGCAGTGGAAGACAATGAAGATAACTGGATATGGAAGCTGCAGTATGTACATGATCCTGGAAAGAGTACCTGAAAAAAGTTTTGTCTGCATGAAGTGTTGCCTAATAGAGCTGTTGGAAGAAAAGATCCGAGGATTGAAGATGCAGGTGGAAACTCTGGTTGAGTTCAGAAGGCGGTTCAAGCAGATGATGGAGCAAAGACAGGAGGAGACCGAAGGGAAAAGCTCAGACTTGCAGATGGAAGCAGGACCAAAAAACTCTGAGGGGAGACTGCTGGGTGAGAAAAGTGGACAGGGGAAGCATGTGACTAAGAGAACCAGGCAGAGGAAAAGACAGGCTACTGAGGGAGCAATAGAGCTCAGGAACACGTTTACAAAGTTGGAAAATGAAGAAGGGGCACAGCAGGTGGTCGCTGAAGGTGAGAGGGCAAGGAAGAAGAGAAGAGCAGCTAGCTCTATAGGAAGAGGGGAAGAGTCAATGGAGACAGCACCAAATATGAGCCCCAGGGGGATTCAGGATGGGTTGCAGAGGATTGCAAGGGAGAATAGGAATCAAGAGGACTTGCAGCCAGAGGGAACAGAGAATGGCCGGAGAATCGCACCATCACCAGGAAAAGGCAGGTCTACATGTTTGAGGACTCCTTACTGAGAAGAATAGACAGGCCTGTAACTAGAGCTGATCTGGAGAACAGAAGGGTGTGCTGTCTGCCAGGGGCTAAGATATGGGATGTGGACCTGAGGCTGAAAAGGATCCTAACAGGAGCAGGAAAGAATACGCTGATTGTCCTTCGTGTGGGAACAAATGATACGGCTAGATTCTCACTGGAACGTATCAAGGGCGACTATGCTAGGTTTGGGAAGACGCTTAAGGAAATCGAGGCTCAGGTGATCTTCCGTGGGATTCTGCCTGTTCCTAAAGAAGGGCAACAAAGGTGTGAAAAGATTATGGTGATCAACAGACGGCTCAGGCAGTGGTGCTATAAGGAGGGCTTTGGGATGTATGGCCACTGGGAAGCATTCATGGACAGAGGACTGTTCTCTTGGGATGGACTTCACCTGAATAGGAGAGAAATAGACTTCTAGGATGGAGGCTGGCACAACTAATTAAGAGTGCTTTAAACTAGGAATTTGGGGGAAATGATTGGGAGATGTCCAAGTAATCTCCACACCAGATTTTAACATTGAGAGGGAAGAAAATGAAGTAAGAAAGGGTACAGCCATGGGTAGGAGAATGGACATAAGGAGGAAGGGTAGTGTAGATACCAGTCTAATAGATGACATTGGTGGTAGAACGTCTGGGCCTAATCAGGTAAAGAATGTGAGCTAAACCAAACAGCAAAAATTAAGATGTTTGTACTCCAATGCGAGGAGCCTAGGTAACAAAATGGAGGAACTAGAGTTACTGGTGCAGGAAGTGAAACCAGATATTATAGGTATAACAGAAACATGGTGTAGTAGTCATGACTAGAATACAGGTATTGAAGGGTATGTGCTGCTTAGGAAAGACAGAAATAAAGGGAAAGGTGGTGGAGCGGCATTATATATCAATGATAAGGTAGACTGTAAAGAAATAAGAAGGGATGGAATGGATAAGACAGAGTCTGTCTAGGCGCTGGCTGGTGAGTCTTGCCCACATGCTCAGGATTTTTACTGATCACCATATTTGGGGTCAGGAAGGAATTTTCCTCCAGGGCAGATTGGCAGAGGCCCTGGGACAGGGGTTGCCTTCCTCTGCAGTGTGGGGCACAGGTCATTTGCTGGAAGATTCTCTGCACCTCAAGTCTTTAAACGATGATTTGAGGACTTCAATGGCTCAGACATAGGTTAGGGGGTTGTTGCGCGAGTGGGTGGGTGAGATTCTGTGGCCTGCATTGTGCAGGAGGTCAGACTAGAAGATTATATTAGTCCCTTCTGACATTAAAGTCTATGAGTCTGAGTCTATAAACCTAACTCCTATTTAGATTTCGTGTCAGAACGCTGGATGGCCTGATTTCAAGGACAGTGTCATGGAGCACAACCAATCCCTACTCTATCCCCTCCAAACCCCTGGTTGTGTGTCTAAAACTCTGAGGAATGTTCGACTGATCGGGGACTCAGAGGGGCATTCACTGAATCCTAATGAGATTGAGGAACCATTGGGGAATGCAATTCCTCTGCAGAGGAGATCCATCTGGTTTGTGCAGTTGTGTTTTACTCCATATGGTATATTAATACAATAATCCCAATACAAGTTTTCACTCTTTATATTTTTTCCAGAATGTTTATGTTCGTAATATCATCGTTGGGATGACCAGGTTGCTCTTCATTTGCATTCTGACCTTACCCCAGCTTGGAGCTGGGTTTTACATGTTTCTCTCTGTTCATGTTCAACCACATGCAGTATCTAGGCACAGTGTACAAATCTTTGTTGAAATACAATTTTTAATACAAATGTCACAGAATGTATCCTTTCCAAAGCTCACAAACTATCACCTTGCTTCCAGAATATATCTAATTATGGTAGCTTCTTCTCGCTATTTTTAAACAGCATTTACAAAGAGATTTTTTTATTATTGTTATTTTTATTTGTTTTAATTTCTAGTGTGTGTTTCTTTATTGGTTTATGATGAGTTACTATACAGGTGTTATATAACCTGGGGACCCCAGCACCCCAGTAAAGCCTATAAGTAATTTCATACACACAGGAAATTGGTGATAATCAAGAAAGCTAACAAAGACCCAGTGCCTGGAGGCTTTTCAGTCATTCAGTTCTATTTATAGTAACCTAAGAAGCAAATGTATCACACTGTACTTTGAGGTAATAGGAGCTGTGAAATGGTTAGTTTTATCAGCACACACATTGCAGTTTATCAGACAACCGCCCACAGCCGGCAGAAAAGGAAGTGACTGGAATCTGCAAAAGAAGGAACAGCCACAGACCCTTGGATAAGGAATATTGGTCCTTTTGCCTTTGCTGCTGCAAAAATATACTAGTGATGTACTGTGCTCAATCCATAACTGCACTGTTACTTTAGTTAGCTCCTTCCCCTGTGTGCCATATGTTTGGCATGCTTAGCTTACCCAGAAAACTAGCAATGCATTCTTGTAAACCTCTCACCACCATAAATTACTCTGGAGAATTCAGTCAGGCAGTTGAATTTATAAGAATGATTTACCGTGTATTTACCCCACTAAAAACATTCCACGATATTAATGGAGACTTTGAAGACAGATCTTTTACCAGCACTTACTGGAAGGAAGGCATGCATTTTAAAGCAAAGTTCTCCAAAAATACAAAAATATTATAGAAAAAATAGTTGTAAGTTTTCTGAAGTACAGAACTTCATGACATTACTGTAGGGAAGATTATGTTGAAGAGATGGCAAAGTTTCTGTGCCAACTTTGTGCCTGCATCCGACAAAGTGGATATTCACCCTTGAAAGCTCATGCTCCAATATGTCTGTTAGTCTATAAGGTGCCACAGGACTCTTTGCTGCTTTTACAGATCCAGACTTACACGGCTACCCCTCTGATATTAAATAAGATTGTGACTACTTTCCAAATTCCTCACTGTTGCAGATTGTTGTTATACCTACATTAACTTCTTTAGGTCCCTCTGCAGTGTTTCTGTGCTTGGTAGTATACTCCCATCCTAAAGATTATTAAAGATCTTGAATAAAATTAATCTTAACATCAGTTTTTTCATGTAGGAAGATATACATCCCAGTCATTTCATATTTATGTAATTTATGTTTTAAGTTCGCTTACCTAAATTTCTATTATGTGCTAAATATAACTTGATTTAAACACTTTGTAAGGGCCAGATCATGATGCTGGTTACACACCTGAATAGGGGAGTAAAGGGGCATAAGTAGCTTCCTTGCTTATTCAGAACAGACTATGAGCATTGGAGGTAGCATCACGGAGAAAGTAGCCACTACTAAACTGCCCCTTCTCTTGCCATACAGATAGGCAAGGAGTGGGAAGAACATTGGCTCTACCACACCATGTTACCCAGTGCAATTGAAACAGTGGAGCAGGAAATGAGTTATGCCTGGAAAAAGAGTTGGTGCAGGTTACTTCCCACATGAAGTAAGAAGGAAGCAGGGATCAACTGACTCTGAGAGTCATAATTCAGTCCTTGCTCTAGAGCAGTGGTTCTCAACCAATTTACCATTGTGGGCTGCATACGCAGCTCTCTGTGTTATGTGGGCTGCATCCACACAATATATATGGTACCTCGAGGATGTCACATAAGCCGTAGCTGTGTGCTGATTGGGCTGCAGGTTGAAAACTACTGCTCTAGAGGTACCTGAAGCAGTGCAACTACACACTGTCCCTCACTCTTGGTAGAGTCCAAGGTGCCAGTGCAGCCCTAATTGTCTGTGCTTTTTACCTTATTTCTCTGTGTAAAAACATTGATTTTTAGAAGTATCTCTGCTGCTCAGCCAGGTTAGAGGCATTAATCATTACTCTGATCTCTTCTCATATATCAACAAGTTTACCATTTTTCAAATTCATTTTCCACCAATATACTTGTAAAAACCTTTTTATTGACACTAACCATTTTAGCTAGAATTAATTTATTCTACTTGTCGTTATTTTGCTACCCTTATCTTTTCCCTACAAGCCTTAACTGACTGTACTTTTGTTTGTTACCCTGTAGCGAGGCAGTGGGATACCCCATAGACCCGCTGAGGGATGGACCTCTCCAGACACCAATGTGGGCGGAGCCACTGGGTACTGTGCCCGCCTCTCAGAGGTCACGGTGCAGACCAGGAAGTATAAAAGCTCACCTGCAGAGCTCAGTTGAGGACCAGCCGCCTCAGAGACCAGACCTCTCTGGCCAAGCTCCCACGGGGGAGAAAGCAGAAAGCCGCAGCCGGCCTGAGGTCGCACCGGGCTGGCTGAGCCTACCCCTCGCTCGTTACCCAGAGGAGGACTGGCCAAGCCTACCCCGCTCCAGCTACCCCAAGGAGGAGCCAAGCCTGCCTCTTGCCAGCTACCCCAGGGAGGAGCCGAGCCTGCCTCTTGCCAGCTACCCCGAGGAGCAGCCGAGCCTACCAGCTGCTACTTACCCAGAGGAACCGATGGTGTTCGAGACCGCCGGTGATGCTACCACGACTCAGGTACCCTATGAGGGCGAGTGTGGAAGTAGCCCGGGGGCGGATGACCGCAGTCTGGCTGCAACACTGCCAGAGCCGATGTCAGTGTGTTGCGGCCAGGATCCCCACTGACAGCAACGAGTTACTGCCGCTGCTAGGACCCCAGGCTGGGATGCAGTGGAGTGGGAGGGCCTGCGTTCCCCCTGCCACCCACTCCTTGGGTGGCAGACTCCCCCTTTTCCCTGGCCTGGAGAGGCTAGGACCTCCTGCTAATTGACTATTGACTCAGCCCCTGCTCAAGGGCCTGAGTCCCGACTGTTTGTTGGCTGCCCTGCCCTGAGCTAGGGTCTGGGCTGCTATTCGAACTATTGACTCAGCCCCTGCTGAAAGGCCTGAGTCCCTGACTATTTGCTTGTTGCCCCACCCTGACCCAGGGCCTCAACTGATATTGAACTAGTGACTCAGCCCTCATTGAAAGGCCTGAGTCCCTGACCGTTTGCCTGCTGCTCCCCCTCGACCTAGGGCCAGGGCTGCTATTTAACTGCTGACTCAGCCCCTGCCTTAGGGCCTGAGTCTCTGACTGTTTGCTTGTTGCCCCGCCCTGATCCAGGGCCTGGGTTGCTATTTGGACTCTTGACTCAGTCCCCGCTTAAAGGCCTGAGTCTCTCACTGTTTGCTGGCTGCCCCGCCCTGACCTAGGGCCTGGGCCACCATTTGACTATTGGCTCAGCCCCCGCTCCAAGGGCCTGAGCCCCTAACCGAATGTGCGTTGTTCCCTATGACCGCAGAGCCATCAGCCGGCGAACTAGAGCGAGACGGTGGGATTGTCCCTCAGCAGGGCTGTGGGGTAACTGCAGTCAAGCCACACCACACGTGGTACCAGAAGTGGGGACTCTGCCCAGAATGTGGGCACGAACCCTTGACCCCTGTGAGAAAGGGTCTGGGGGAGAGCGATCCCCCACAGGAGACGTGGATTTGGCCAAGCTCTTCACATTCCTGACGGAGAGCCAGGAGCGACAGCAGGCAGCCCAGCTGCAGCAGCAGCAGCAACAGCTCCAACAGCAACAATAGCTTGTCGAGCAGCTGGGAGCCCAGCAGCAGCAGCTGATCCAGGACCTGACGGTACAGAACCAAGAGTTCCAGTGATAATGTTTGCAGCAGCTAGCAACGGTGCTGCCTGGCCCACAGAGCTCCATCCAGGAGGCACAGATGGGGCTCCTCGACTAACCCCACCCGTAAGACTGACCAAGATGGACCTGCTGGATGACCCCGAAGCCTTTTTGGTGACTTTCAAAAGGGTGGCACACATTGCCGGGTGGGCCCCCGACCAGTGGGCCACCCTTCTGGCCCCATACTTGACAGGGATGGCCCAAACTGTGTACCAGGCGTTATCCACGGAGGATGCCCGGGACTATAGCCAGGTGAAGGCGGTGATCTTAGACGCCTTAGACGTCAGTCCGGAAACCTTCCGGCAGCAGTTCCGGGGGCTGTCCTACAACGTGGGTGCCCGACCCCGGTTGGTGGCTCAGGAGCTGAGACCTGTGTAAGCGGTGGCTACAACCCGACAGGCTGAACTCCAAAGAGCTCACTGAGCAAATCATCCTAGAGCAGTTCCTCCATATCCTCCTGTCAAAGGGAAGGGCTTGGGTCCTCCGTCACCAGCCCCCAAAGGTAGCAGCCGCTGTCACCCTCATGAAGAACTTCCTTGCGGCAGAGACCCCAGTTGGGCCGGTTATGTGGGGCCACCCTCCAAGGCTTGAGCGCCCCAACCTCGAAAGACGGGTGAGCACTCGGGTCGAACCACGGCATCCCCCACAGACTCAGGAGCCCCGGTATAGACGTTCCGAGGGTCCCCCTCGGCAAACCCCTAAGAGCCCCGAGACCGGGACTGGCCGCACCCCGCGGAGTCCCCCTACAAGCCAGAAGGTTGGTTCAGCCCGGCCCAGATGATCCGAAATTGGGCCCTGTTTCTCCTGTGGGAAGCATGGGCACCTCCAATGGGACTGCACTGAGATGGACTGCAGCTTTGGGCACATCTGCACCGGAGAAAACCGTGCCCGACTGCCGCAGGCTGCCAAAGTCACCATGCCCGTAGTTGTCGGGGACTACCAGACGCGGAACCTGGTTGACTCTGGCTGTGATCAGACACTAGTCCGCCAAAGCCGAGGATTCCCGGAAGACCCTCGGCTGTAAACCATCCAGTTACAGTGTATACATGGCAACGTTCGACTTTACACCAGTGCCCGAGTCCCACTTACCCGTGGATGGAGTTATGCAAACCATGGTGGTCGGCCTGGCCCCGCGACTCGCCTACCCCATGATCTTAGGGCAGGACTGGCCAGAGTTTCCGGGCATCCTGGGGTCACATGCACAGGAGAGCCCTGAGGTCACCCCCGCATTGGAAGGAGACTGCCGCGAGGACCCTACAGAGGAGGCTGAAGAGGCGGGGCCTAGGTGCCAGGAAGGCACGTCGGAAGACCCCCCCCTAACATCCACTGACAACCCCACAATCGACACAGACTTTTGCCGGGACCAGAGGGAGGACCCCATCCTGGGTCGGGCGTATGAACAGCTGGCGGCGGTCGACGGTGCCCTGATTGATCTGGCCTGTGCCAAGAGCTGGCCCCATTTCGAGCTACGACGCGACCACCTCTATTGGGTGGATCGAGATTCCCGCACCAGGGTGGTCCGGACCCAACTGCTGGTGCCTCGGTGCCACCGACGAGCAGTGATGAGGCTCACCCATGACGTCCCAGCAGCCGGACACTTGGGTCAGGAAAAGACCCTCACCCGAATTCTGGCCTGGTTTTTCTGGCCGGGGGTGCATCAGGAGGTACGGGACTATTGTAGCTCCTGTCCAGAGTGTCAGCTAGCCGCTCCCCCCATGGACAGCCCCGGCCCCGGCCCCCCTAATCCCCGCCATTTGACTATTGACTCAGCCCCTACTCCAAGGGCCTGAGCCGTTTGTTCCCCACGACCACAGAGCCATCGGCTGACAAACTAAAGTGAGGCAGTGGGATACCCCACAGTCCCGCTGAGGGACGAACCGTGGCCAAGCCACACCACATACCCTCATACTCTTTTGACATCACATTGGTCTGAACAGTTTTATTTCACAATCAATACAAAAAAAAAATAACCAGAAACAACCATACCAACTAATTAAATAAAAATCAACAACAGGCACTTTGAGGAGACCCCCTCATTAGTTGAGGGATATGCAGAAGCTTGCACAATCACTATCTACTGACACAGGAAAGAATGAAAAGTGAGAGATTTGGGAGAAGAATAAAAAGTTTCATGGATTGCAGCTTCATGATGTTAGATAATGCCACCACTGATTTCATATCACCACTGGGACTCTATGTGCAAAATTATTATTTCAGTGACAATGGTATGAATCCAAAGTAATTCTATTCACTTCACCATTGTCACCAGCAGCAGAATCTGGTCCATTGCCTCTGAATGTCCCTACTTAGACATTTAGATACTACTGAGCTCAAGATAGACGGAAAGACAACAACAACAGGACTCCTTGTGCTAAGAATGGAAACTTTTCTTCACTGATGTGTAAAAAGAACATTTGTTGGGAGGAAAAACAAATGGGAATGCAAACATTAAGACATGGAAAGGCTGGGCCAACAATAAAAATAAATCAATGGAAGGTACTTTCAGCTCTCTGATGGGAAAGTTAACAGCACTGCAGTTTTATTGCTAGTCTATTATGGTTCATTTTCCAAGCAGGCTATATAAATGGGAGGCATTTTTAGGCATATAAAATGTGAAATTATATAGTGATTTTGAAAACCTTACAGGTACTAGAAACTATAAAAAAATATGAAAAGCAACATCAAATTAATTTAACCTCAATTCTGCAGGTTTAAAGCTATGCTGCGTCTAGGAAGTAAGCAATACTTTCCACAATATTCCTCTTTTGAAGTGTATTCTTACAGCTGGAATATTTTGGGCAATTAGGCCACATCCTCATGGTAGATTAGATTTTTTTTTCATTTGTAAGATATTAATGTAAAAACTTCTCTTTATCTGAATAAAATAGTAAAATATCTATTTTCTCTTTTAAAATAATCTCAACACAGAACTGTAAATGCATGAAGGGGGGAAAGGGATTTTATAAAAGTTACTTTGCTTACTTTTTTAAATGTTATAGCCTCAGGCTATTTTTTTCCATTGTCAATTTCTTTGTGTCATGTTTCCCCTTTGAATCAGGAATTATATATAATACCATGGAAATCTCTAGCATGACACAAAAAAAGACAAAGGATTTTGCAAAAACAGACAGCTGAAAATTTCACAAACAGTATTTAAAAGAAAATTCTGTGAAAAAGCCTTTTAAAAGATAGTATATCATCAGAACACTCTGATATCCAAGCCCCTTTCTGAATGCTGGAGCACAAGCTGGAGGAAGGAGCCCCTAATGGTCTAGGGTAAACTACTGGCATGACTGAAGTTAATAGTAAAACTCTCATTGAGTTTAGTGATGCCAAGATTTCACTCCTAATTTCACTTCTACAAAATGAGAGACATAAGGATTCATCATAAAAACATTTGAGGCCATATCCTTCAGCCCTTATTCATGTAAGTAGTTCAGGAGTAATCAATGGGAGTATTTCTGGCTTTCCATAGTCTATGCACTATGGTCATGCTAAAATTCCTGAAAAAACAGTGAGTATATCCTAATGTTATCACCCTTAACAAATATCCAAACTACATGCTACTCTTCCCCAGGTAAACCTGTTAGAAGTAAAACTTGCTGACAACATGCTACTAATTAAACTTGTAGAGCTTCATCCCAGTTTTCTCAAGACAAGAGCAGGAAGAGGAGTTTGTGGTAGCCTGGAGGGGACCAGGGGAACAGTCTGTAAACTCAAAGGAGCTTGAACACCAATGGAGAACTTGGAGAACAGCCCCTGTGTGCAGAATCCTCTCCACAAATGGCAGCATGACTCTCCAGATTAGATGGTGGATAGATGATTATGTGCTACCCCCTCACTTGTGACTGTAGCCTAGAAACTGGGGGTGAGGGGTCTCACAAGAGTTACTATTTCTGCTTCTGTGTTCTGTTAGTATTGTTTAATCATACTTTGTTTTTTAAATGATAAAGGGCTTGATTCTGATTTCACACTGGTGTAACTCCATTCATGTCAGTGAAGTTACTCCTGATATATGCTGGTGTAAGGGAATACAATACATTTCACATTTACCACTTGTATGAGGAAAAACATACATAGTTAAAGCAGCAAAGAGTCCTGTGGCACCTTATAGCCTAACAGACGTGTATAACCCTATACCGAAAACCTACCGACCGCTATGCCTACCTTCATGCCTCCAGCTTCCATCACGGGCACACCACGCGATCCATTGTCTACAGCCAAGCACTGAGATACAACTGCATCTGCTCCAACCCCTCAGACAGAGACCAACACCTACAAAATCTTCACCAAGCATTCTCAAAACTATAATACCCGAAAGAGGAAATAAGGAAACAGATCAGCAGAGCCAGACATGTACCCAGAAGCATCCTACTGCAAGACAAACCCAGGAAAGAAACCAACAGAACTCCACTGGCCATCACATATAGTCCCCAGCTAAAACCCCTCCAACGCATCATCAGGGATCTACAACGCATCCTGGACAATGATCCCTGTAGCGAGGCGGTGTGGCTCGCCTCCTCCCCAGGGAGGGTTGAGCCCCATCAATCACCCCCTAGGGCAGAACCGCTGGGAGGAAGTCCCGCCCCTCAAAGGGTCAGGCGGCGACCCGGAAGGATAAAAGCCGGGCCTCAGCCCTCAGTCAGGGCCCGGCCGCCGGCAGGAGCTGACGTGCCCGCTGACCCTCCTCACCGGGAAGCCGCTGAGGCCCGAGGCTGGTGGGAGCTACCCCACGGTCACTACGACGAGGAGCCGCCGGAGCTGCCCCACAGTCGCTACGATGAGGAGCCGCCGGAGCTGCCCCGTCCCCACTACGGCCCCAAGGAGCCGCCAGACCAGACCTGGTCCGCCGTCCCGGAGGTATTCCCGGACCTACCACCCTGCCCGGACTGGGAGGAGCCCATGGTACTGGACGCCCCAACGGACCAGGTAGGAACCAGGGGGGAGGCTGGAAGTAGCCCGGGGGCAGCTGACTACAGTCAGGCTGCAGAACGCCCTGTGCCTATGTCAGTGTGTTTCGGTCAGGACCTCCCCACTGACCGCCACTAGCGGCGTCAGCCACTACTAGGGCCCCGGGCTGGAACGCAGAGGAGTGGGTGAGCCTGCGTTCCCCCTGCCACCTGTAACCGAGTGGCAGACTCCGCCCCCCCCGTTGCCACTGCTCTGCCCTGCTCCAAAGACCAGAGCTAGCTGAACTGTGTTTGGTGTCCTGCCTGAACCAAGGGCTGGGCCCCTATTGACTCACCACTGCTCTGCCCTGCTCCAAAGGGCCAGAGCTGATAACTGTGTTTGGTCCCCTGCCCGAACCAAGGGCTGGACCCCTAGTATTTAACTGTGTAGCTGTTCGGTCCTGCACACAGGGTTCGAACCACTGGAGTGGACTGCGATCCCGAAGGCAGAGGCCCTCGGACGATGAGACGAGGCCGGTGTGGCTCCCCTCCTCCCCAGGGAGGATTGAGCCCCGGCACCCCCTCGTCCACAATCCCACACTTTCACAGGCCTTGGGTGGCAGGCCAGACCTTGCCCAGAGACAACCTGCCAACCTGAAGCATATTCTCACCAGTAACTACACACTGTACCATAGTAACTCTCGCTCAGGAACCAAACCATGCAACAAACCTCGATGCCAACTCTGCCCACATAGCTACACCAGGGACACCATCACAGGACCTAAACAGATCAGCCACACCATCACCAGTTCATTCACCAGCACGTCCACCAATGTAATATATGCCATTATATGCCAGCAATGCCCCTCTGCTATGTATATCGGCCAAACTGGACAGTCCCTATAGAAAAGGATAAATGGACACAAATCAGATATTAGGAATGGCAATATACAAAAACCTGTAGGAGAACACTTCAACTTCCCTGGACACACAATAGCAGATTTAAAGGTAGCCATCCTGCAGCAAAAAAACTTCAGGACCAGACTGCAAAGAGAAACTGCTGAGCTTCAGTTCATCTGCAAATTTGACACCATCAGCTCAGGATTAAAAAAAGACTGTGAATGGCTTGCCAACTACAAAACCAGTTTCTCCTCCCTTGGTGTTCACACCTCAACTGCTAGAAAAGGGCCTCATCCTCCATGATTGAACTAACCTCGTTATCTCTAGCTTGCTTGCATATATATACCTGCCCCTGGAAATTTCCACTACATGCATCCAACGAAGTGGGTATTCACCCACAAAAGCTCATGCTCCAAAACGTCTGTTAGTCTCTAAGGTGCCACAGGATTCTTTGCTGCTTTTACAGATCCACACTAACATGGCTACCCCTCTGATACATAGTTAAGTTACTTCATCAGATAGCAGATGCTGAAATGTTAATTATCTATCTGAAGAGAAAACGTTGTGTAATGTCTATATTGTGTGTGAGAAATATTCAGCTAAGCTGCTTATTTACACACATTCACATACTAAGAATAAAACTCCAATGCAGGAGTAAGCAGGGACTGAATGAGCTCTCCCTGTCATCTGCTAATGTACTGGGGGCGGGACTTCAGACTTTGCCCAGACATGTTTGCTCTGCCTAGGTGCACAGCATGATGGAGCTGCTTTGCCAAAATGATCAATTTTGGCTGGTTTGGATTACAAATCACTCAAGTATGTGAATGCAGGGGTAATGAAATATTATCCCGATTGTACGAGTAAAGGGCAGCAGAATTGTGCTTAGCATGCCCTGACTGAGGCAGTCACTCTAAACTGAACCTTTCTTGCTAAGACAGGGATAGAGATGCCAAATCCCAGTGGAGATGAGAGGGGTGGGGATAGGTGTTCCTACCTGGTGTGGACTCAGTGTGACCTGCCTATCTCTGATAGAGCTGATTAGACTCAATTAAGAATCCTAGTTTCCAGTAGGGTGATTCCTAGAGCTGTTCTCATTTCTGAGCAAGTCTAGGAGCTATGCTTTAGACTTTATGCGAGAAGAGTGAAAGGCAACACAGAGACTTTACTGGCATGAAGGTTCCACACTGCCTGGTGAAATCATTGAGACCTGGGTTAAATGATAGAACCTCTACTGCAGAGGCAGTAGAGAGCAGCAGCAGAGGGGTGGCAGCAGAGAGACAGTGGAAGCAGAGGGCGGGATGGCAGCAGAACAGTGCCCAGTGGTAGCAGAGACAGTGGTGGCAGAGGGATGGCTGCATTAGTGACCAGAGGCAGCAGAAAGACAGTGGCAGCTGTGAGCCAGTTCCAAAGCATTGCTCAATGTCCCCCGTTGCTCCCTCCCTCCACTCTGCCCCAGTGAATGCACCTCTGAACTCTGGGTCTTTGCTGACCAAAGACTGCCAACTGTGAGTGGGGTGCCACAGAAGGAAGGGGGAGTGATGTGTTAAGGGACACTTGTCTGTCGGAGTTTCACACCATGAGGTTAGAAACTGAGGCAAAGGACACTGCCCAATACACTGCTGTGTGGGTGTTTGCCTATGGTCACATGCTTTCGAATTATGGTTGTGGCATTTCCCAAATTAATGTTGGGTCCCCTTTTCCCTTTTAATAAAAGTTTTATTTTGCTATATATAGACTCATTGCGTGCATGAGGGGAAATATTGCCTCAGAAATGCTGCAGGGTGGTGTTTAGTTTTCCCAGATTAATGGGTGGGGACTCAAGCCAGTTCTGTTTTCTGCTGTTCAGAGAAATCCCTGAACATTGAACCCCGCCCCTGTTGCTGCCAACTCTACCTGGGAGAAGATTACACTACTATCTCAGAAACAACTGGCCCCTCACAGTTTATGGTCTGATTCAAATTCAGAAAGACATTGCTAGGCACCATCACAGAAATCTGTAGATTCTTGAGTCAACCAAAAGTTCAAGAAGATGAACAGTGTTCTTTGTAAGAAAAACAACTTGAAATTTAAAACAAATTTATCCTTAGTTTAACTGTATAGAATTAAACCAGGGATTAATTTAGCTCACTGTTTTTTTATTCAGTCTCAAATAGTACTTTTATGACTGACAACCCTTCTCTTTATAATTAAATGAGTTTATATGCAGTATTCTGTATAACAATAGGGAAGTATAGGGAATGCCCTGAACACTATGGTAACATTCAGTTGCAAAGATAAAACGGAAGTATTGAAGGGTTGCTACTCTGTAGATTTGATAATAGGATGCCAGATTTTTTACAATAAACATTTTCTCAGACAAGATAAAAAGAAATGCACAAAAATGCCCTTTGCATTCAAAACAATTGTGTATTCCCTTGCCTTGTGTAAATGATACATCTTGTAAAAATGTGTAATTCACTGTGGTTTGAATAACTGCTATTTGTTGCACTCCCCAAACAAGGTTTAAATGTCTGTCATGAGAAATTCTGCCACATCATATTTTCCAAGTATCACTTTTTTCTCTCTCACATCTATCGGTTTCCTTCAGAAATATTTCATATGTAAAAAAACTGGTTAAGAAATTTAAAAAGTGAATTTTAAATCTCAGTGAATGCTTTTACTGACCATTCTAAACTTCCCAGAGGAAAGAAATGTATTAGATAATAAACACCAGTATTTGTCAAATCAGCATGGTTGTAAAAAAAAGAGTAAAATAGTAAGTTAATGGTAAGTCAATTCACTGCAAGATGGATCTTCACAGCTCAGAAACTGCCACCACAGTTATCAGCATTAAGAGTCTCACTAGAGTGTCCAAAGATGCATGGTTTTATATTGTATTTTTAAAAAATGCAAAATTTAAAAACCGTAGAGCTCTATTATACATAGCATGACATCCAATATTTGCTAATGGAAATATTACACTGAAAGTTTCTGCCACAGATGTTAATGAACAGACTCCCATTGAGTTAACTGGGCTTTAGATCAGGATCTAAAAGTCCTTTATCTTCAACACTGGGTGATTACCATACTGCATTTGTGTATATATTAACAATGCAAAAAGAAGATAAAAATGCGTCGGTGATTATTAAACTACAATAGCCATCTGACTCTTTCAGATCAGATGCTAAGTATTATCTGGGACTCAAAAGCAAGCATGGACCCTACTCCTTCCATCTTACTTCCTTCAGGTGGAACATTCTCTAGCTTTCAGTGTTAGTACATAATCGTCAAAGAGAAACAATGTTTGGAGGTAAGAGTATTGAATATTCTTTTTTTTATTTGGGCTCTAGGTGAAATATACAGAGTTGAGGTGACATCACTTTATTGAGGGGGGAGAAAAAATGCTATTTAGTACTTTGATAGAATACACTCTTTATGTATTCCTAAAGAATTGACAGAAAAACCAGTGATGTAGAATGACAGCCCAAAAGGCCCAATGTCTAGGAGGCTAAAAACCACATAATTTGTATAATTTTGACAATGTACCTTGATAACATTTATGATTACTTAACTGAATTCACCCATAGGAATAAATAGTCAGCTGTCATCCTGCACACATCTTGTCACAGGTAAATTTCCTGTTGGAGTCAAGACTAATCTCTGAAGTCAGAAAATGTAGCAAAGTAAGAAAGTGACATACCTTTTCTTCTCCCCCACCTCCCCCCAGCCAGGTTTCCTTAATTATCTCTTTGGGTTAGATTTCCATTGCAGTGCTCCAAGCAATTAGAAAGATAATTCCCATCAGTGTTAGTGGTAACTGTATGTCTAAAATACTTCATTTGGCACTGAAAATGCACCTTATCAAATGAAGAGGCAAAATTAAGCAAGGCTTTGACTCATTTATGACAAATCTAAAAGAAAAAATATTTAACAAACAGTATTTCCATTCTTTAAGACATACTGAAAATTAGCAAAATAAATCCACGATGCTAGAGGCTTCTTGTTTTTAATGTTAAATTAATTTCTATATTAATCAGTTATTTGCTACCCAATCAACAAATTATGTTTCCGGATGTAATTATTTGCCATTAGACTTCTTTGTAGGCCTTTAAATATATAGAAAGAAACCATCCTTCCCCCCCTTAATTTTTGTTTACATTCTATGGTATTACAGAGTAAGGAACAGATTGTGCTATTTTAGGCTCAGTTAGGAAAAACAATAGTCTTCTCACAATTTTGCATAGGATTATGATTTTTTTTTCATTTTGTTGGTGGAGGTAATTCTGGAAAACTTCTGACATGCATTCTAAATTATTACACACAATTGCCACATATCAACGACTGTTTTTTAATTTAAAATAATAGTAAATCTCATTTTGTCCCAAAATATATTATCGCATCTGCCTGTCAAGGTACTCCTGCACACCTCTAAAGAACAATTCTATGACACTTCAAATAGGACTTGATCTTGCACACATTAAAGTCAATAGCTAAAATCCCTTGACCTAAATTGTGCAAGGTCAGGCTCATAAAGAGAAGATGCTTAAACAACCACTATAATATTTCAGTCGGTCAGTAACACTGCTCTTTAGCATCTCCTGATTTTCATTTCTCAACACCTTGGACCCTTCTTACAACAACTCATTCACCTACCCCCTTTGGTTTTAGCACCAAACTAGCCACTGACATGGACTGCTGCTGACAGATTTAAATGTAGGAGAGAGATAAAAGTTTTGCAAAAAAAAGTGTTACTGAGCAGCAACTTACAAATCAAGCAGTGCATTATAGCACAGAATTTTTAGGAAGCTACTTGTTCCTTCTTCCAACAGTCCTTTTTAGGAAAAATAAAGAAGGAGGGAAAAATAATTGAGAAGAAAATGATATAATCTAACCTAAATTATTAACTGATGCTAGTTCTGTATATAATTTTAAATCACACACACAAAAACTCCTTTAGATTGCAAAGTCAAGCACTCAAAAGGTAGGAAATGCTTGAATTAAGGTTCCAGAGACCGCTAGTCTCTGGAAAGGAGTATGTTCCTGTGGGCACATACCCTTCTGACTCTTCTCCTCCCAGCTTAACCTTTGCTGCTTTGTCCCATCCAACCTGATCCTGTCACAATTCTGTCTCTTTCCCTCACGTGGCTCACTGGCCCAGTCCTATTCTCCTCATGTAGCCAGTGTCAACTCCTAGATCCTCGCTCTTTGCCCAGTCAGTCCTGTCCCTCCACTATTACTTGGTCCCCATCTTCTTGTCCATTCTAGCTCCTCATCAGATCTTTCTCTCTCCCTATCCTGGTCTCCAGTTGCCCCCTCACCCATGTTCCCCATCCCAATCTCCCTGCTCAAAGCTCCATGTCTAATTTCAGTATGTACCCTGGCTCCCTGTCCCAGTTTCTTTGCCCAGCCAGACACAGTCACCCCCCACTCACCCCAGCTGGCAGTCCCAGTTTTTCGCTCCACTTCTGCCAATTTCAAGGCTCTCAGTTCCAATCTAGTCTCCCTCCCCAACACACACACACACATTGAACATCTGGCTTTGTCCCCTCTGCATTCAATTCAGGCAGCTTCCTCCTCCCCACTGCCTGTATTTAGCATGGCGAACACTGAGAGCACAGGAGAGACAGTCTCTCCACTCTCACTTCAAGTTCCTGGAATTGGACCTGGCACAACTTGCAAGAGCTCAGAGTTGTATTTGCATGGCAAGTTCTGCTCAGGAAAGATGGAATTTTCAAAGAATTTAGCTATTAAAGTGTAAGAAATCTCTACTGAGCCTATTCAAATTGCAATTTTTTCAAAGGCTTATATCTTGACCAAATTTGAATGAATTTGGGGTGACAGCAAAAGCACATCCTTGACGCAAAGTCTATCTCCCCTTCCCAAATTTCATGGCCCTGCTCCAAAGCATGGAAGCACTAGAATTTTACAAAGTAAAGATCACCAGAAATGCAACATATAAAAAAACACCATTCCCAGAAATCATTTTGGCTGAAACTGTAAAAAATAAAATTCATCCTGAGGCAGATGGCCAGCAGGGTAAATGGTCCTTGATGATAGACAATGCTACCAGATCTGCCTGTAATATCATCAATAAATATAGCATCATAAATACTGATCAGAACCAGAAGGACAAAGCAGAAACAAAAAAATTAGTTCTTGAACATCAGCAAATCTGTACCAAAAACATTGTCAATGCTCTAGTACCATTCCTCTAGCTAGAACAATTTACATTGTTATGAATTAAGGCTTGAATCTGAAGCCCAGATATATGTAATTTCATAATTGTAATCGTCAGATCGCATATTGAGTCACTCTAGATGCGCTATTAAATACAGGAACAAATATAAAGCTGGCTAACATATAGCATAAATCATATCCTAACACAATATTTTTATCTCCAGTGTTAATGGAATTGCAAAAAAACAAACAATTTGGTCCCCATAATAATCCACTTCTGTGATGAAAAAGATCTTATGAAATCTTTTCCCTTCAACAGTGTTTGTTTATACATTCAAAATAAAGAAAACGAAAGCTAATAATTTTCGTGATCATAGTAACCTCCCACTCCTTTTACACAAATCCTTATAACCTAAGACTTAGAAAAGACATATGCTCCAAAATGACACTCGAATCTGCTCCCATTATCTTTACTGTCTATGCACACCAAAAATATTCAGTCTTCAGATCTGTGCAATCCTCAAAATGCTGTGGATGCCTGTTGCCTAGGAGCTGACAGTACTGGCCTGCTACTGGGCCCCCCCATCCCATTGCATTTTATACCAGGGAGTTTCAGCTCTACTTCGAGTTCAGGGGTTCCTGTTAATGAGGTTCCACACACATTATTAGTATCAGCAATTTTGTGTAAATAAAATATCTCATTTGCATTATTTTCACAAAAGATGTGATTTTTATGTAAATTTTAAAATAAAGGATATAACCTCAAATTGTTACTAGTAATTAGAGCAGAGTAAATCCAAGACCTTTTCAAATTTTTCATGGAAAAAAAGGCCCCTACCTCAGACTACCTAATAGTCTAGTGCAGGGGTAGGCAACCTATGGCATGCGTGCCGAAAGTGGCACACAAGCTGATTTTCAGAGGCACTCACACTGCCCAGGTCCTGGCCACTTGTCCAGGGGGCTCTGCATTTTAATTTAATTGTAAATGAAGTTTCTTAAACATTTTAAAAACATTATTTACTTTATATACAACAATAGTTTAGTTATATATTATAGACACAGAAAGAGATCTTCTAAAAACATTAAAATGTATTACTGGCACAAGAAACCTTACATTAGAGTGAATAAATGAAGACTCAGCATATCACTTCTGAAAGGTTGCTGACCCCCTGTCTAGTGGTTAGGACACTCACTGGGATGTGAAAGTGTAGGTTCAAATCCCTACTCCAAATCAGACAGATAAGGGATTTGAACTTCTTTCTCCATGGTTTGTGCCCTGACTACCAAGCAAGCTTGTTCACACACACATCAGAAATTCCACTTTGGACCTGAGAACAAATCTTTCTCAACAAGTTTTATCAAAACCTTACCTTTCTTGCCAAAGGTCTGTTTTTGCTGAACTGGCATTTTTGACAAAAATCCATTTCATCAGAGAATTCCTGACCAGCTCTCCTAGTAATTCTCATGGTTACTTGTCTGAATGGAAATTTTTTCCTCTCTCTTGTGTATTAGACAAATGCTTATTCAAAAAAATCCATGATCAGTACTGTCATAAACAGATAGCTAAGGGTTAATGTCTCTTTCACCTGCAACACCTGACCAGAGAACCAATCAGGAAACTGGATTTTTTCAACCTTGGGTGGAGGGAAGTGTGTCTCTGAGTCTTTTGTCTGTCTGCCTGTTTCCTCTGAGCTTTGGAGAAGTAGTTCTATTTTCTAGTCTTCTGTTTCTAAGTGTAAGGACAAAAAGATCAGATAGTAAGTTCTATGGTTTCTTTTCTTTGGTATTTGCATGAATATACGTGCTGGAATGCTTTGATTTGTATTCTTTTTGAATAAGGCTGTTTATTCAATATTCTTTTAAGCAATTGACCCTGTGTTGTATCATCTTAATACAGAGAGAACATTTGTATTTTTCTTTCTTTTTTATATAAAGCTTTCTTTTAAGACCTGTTGGAGTTTTTCTTTACTTCAGGGAAATTGAGTCTGTACTCACCAGGGAATTGGTGGGAGGAAGAAATCAAGGGGAGAGCTGTGGGTTGGATTGCTAGCCTGATTTGGCATTTCCTCTGGGTGAAGAGGAAAGTGCTTTTGTTCCAGGATTGGGAACGGAGAGGGGGAATCACTCTGCGTAGTTTCACAGAGCTTGTGTCTGGGTATCTCTCCAGGAGCATCTGGAGGGGGGAAGGGGAAAAGGATTATTTCCCTTTGTTGTGAGACTCAAGGGATTTGGGTCTTGGGTCCCCAGGGAAGGTTTTTCAGTGGGACCAGAGTGCCCCAAAACACTCTAATTTTTGGGTGGTGGCAGCAGTACCAGGTCCAAGCTGGTAACTAAGCTTGGAGGTTTTCATGCTAACCCCCATATTTGGACGCTAAGGTCCAGAATCTGGGAATAAGGTTATAACATGGTGTAGCAGCGGCGGGATATAGACAGAATCCAGAAGCCAGTAGGAATATTATATTTTTCTTTTCTCTGCTAAGGGCTTTTTAGCAGAGAGAAACAGTTTGGTTTTAAAAGGGAACCAGAGAGAATTTTTTTTTTTCTGCTCTCTAGCAGTTTTGTGGTTTGCATATTAAGCGAGAAGACTGTTAAGGGTCTTTTGTCATGCAATAGCCCTCCCATTAGCAGGCAAGTACCAGCACTTTATATGCATGCAAATTAAGTGGTTTTTCTGGTTTCCCTTCATTGAACATTAGCTAGAGAGAGAAAAGGAAAAAAGCACTGTTGCTAGGCAGGACTTCAGGAGGCAACAGAGAGCCTGCAGTTCAGAAAATAAACACCGGAGGGCACCCCAACACAAGAAAACAGGAACCATGACTTCTAAGGCAAAGATTGACGCCGAAGAACAAATCAAAGACGCTGAACACAGGCGACAGATGGAGATGAAAGAAAAGGAAGAAAGCCTCAAACTGGCAGCCTTCCAAAGAGAACAGGCAGCCCAAGAGGCAGCACACAAAAGAAAACTAGAAGAAGAAGAGGTAGCCTACCGAAGGAAACAAGCAGAAGATGAGTTGGCCCACAGAAGGAAGCAAGAAGAAGAAGAGGCGGCCCACCGCCGAGACATGGAAAAACAACAAAAACAAATGGAAAAAGAAAATGAAGAGAAGGAAAAACAGAGAAAACATGAACTGGATTGGCAAAAGCTGGGCTGCATGTGCCAGCCAACCCTAACAACCCGGCGCCAATTATTGCTCCACAGCACAGGAAATTTCCCACCTACAAGGCAGGTGATGACACCGAGGCCTTCCTGGAAAATTTTGAAAGAGCCTGTCTTGGGTACAGCATCCCCGAAGACCAGTACATGGTAGAATTAAGGCCACACCTCAGTGGACCTTTAGCAGAGGTGGCAGCTGAAATGCCCAAGCCGCAATGAATGACTATAAACTTTTTCAAACCAAGGCCAGATACCGGATGGGGATAACCCCAGATCATGCCCGTCGGCGCTTCAGAACCCAAAAATGGAAACCAGAGGTGTCATTTCCCAAACACGCCTACTACATTGCAAAAAACTATGAGGCCTGGTTAACAGGAAACAACATTCAAACCTTGGAAGAAGTGAACCTCCTCATACAAATGGAGCAGTTCTTGGATGGTGTTCCTGAAGACATCACACGGTACATACAAGATAGAAATCCCAAACTATCGCTGAGGCGGGGGAGATTGGAGCCAAATGGATGGAACTGGCAGAAAGCAAAAAAGCTACTGTCAAGGGTAACGATTACCCCAGGGGGCACACAGACCATAAACCCTACAACCGAGGACAGCCAAAGACCCTCCATACCACCCAAGTAAAGCCACAGATACCCTACTCTTCAACCTCACCAGTCTCCAGTAACTCACCTCGGCCCAGTGACCCATCAGATGGAAGATGCTTTAAGTGTAATGAACTGGGACATATCAAGGCCAACTGTCCCAAGAACACCATGCGAGTGCAATTCATTACACCACCATCACACCAAAGATCCCCAGGCCCGGATGCCTCTCAAATACCCTTGGAGCGAAGGGAAAATTTGAGAGTGGGCGGAAAGAAGGTTACTGCGTGGAGAGACACGGGGGCACAAGTGTCAGCTATCCACCAATCCTTCGTTGACCCCAAATTCATCAACCCAAAGGCCAAAGTTACAATTTACCCCTTCATGTCACAAGCTGTACACTTGCCTACAGCTCAACTGCCTGTCCAGTACAAAGGCTGGTCAGGAATGTGGACTTTTGCAGTCTATGACAATTATCCTATCCCCATGCTACTTGGGAAGACTTGGCCAACCAGGTGAGGCGGGCCAAGAGAGTGGGAATGGTTACCCGTAGCCAAACCAGGCAAGCTTCCAGACCCATTCCTGTTCCTGAGCCGTCCACAGAGGCCCCGTCTGTGTTACCAGAGACCCAGACAGAGGTAGTGGACCCGTATTCCATGCCTACCACTGAAACAGCCACAGCATCTCCAGTCCCAGGCCCGGAACTGGAACAGCAACCAGCACCAGCAAGTGCAACCACATCTTCAAACTCAACGCCAGAGGGCGCCAGCAAGCCAGAACTGGCAGAAGCAAAGACAGCCATACCCAAAAGGCTCAGCCAGAGCCTGAAATACCCTCAGGTGCACCAGCGGAGAGCGGTTCACCAGCAACGGAAACAACCCCATCACCTACATCGCTTCCAGAGGGACCAAGCCCAAGTCCACAGTCTGAGGAAGAACTGGTGTCCCCAGCCTCAAGGGAACAGTTCCAGGCTGAGCAGGAAGCAGATGACAGCCTTCAGAAAGCTTGGGCGGCGGCACGGAGCACCCCACCGCCTCTCAGCTCTTCTAATCGATCCCCGGTTTGTTATAGACCAAGGACTTTTATACAAGGAAATTCTTTCTGGTGGACACCGGGAAGAATGGCAGCCGCAAAACAGTTGGTGGTTCCAACTAAGTACCGGGAGAAGCTCTTAAGCTTAGCCCATGATCACCCCAGTGCCATGCTGGGGTGAACAGAACCAAGGACCGGTTGGGGAAGTCCTTCCACTGGGAGGGGATGGGCAAGGACGTTGCCAAGTATGTCCGGTCTTGTGAGGTATGCCAAAGAGTGGGAAAGCCTCAAGACCAGGTCAAGGCCCCTCTCCAGCCACTCCCCATAATTGAGGTCCCATTTCAGCGAGTAGCTGTGGATATTCTGGGCCCTTTCCCAAAAAAGACGCCCAGAGGAAAGCAGTATGTACTAACTTTAGTAGACTTTGCTACCCGATGGCCAAAAGCAGTAGCTCTAGGCAACACCAGGGCTAACACTGTGTGCCTGGCCCTAACAAACATCTTTGCCAGGGTAGGTTGGCCCTCTGACATCCTTACAGATTCAGGGTCTAATTTCCTGGCAGGGACCATGGAAAAACTGTGGGAAACTCATGGGGTGAATCACTTGGTTGCCACCCCATACCACCATCAAACCAATGGCCTGGTGGAAAGGTTCAATGGAACTTTGGGGGCCATGATACGAAAATTCATCAACGAATTCTCCAATAATTGGGACCTAGTGTTGCAGCAGTTGCTGTTTGCCTACAGGGCTGTACCACATCCCAGTTTAGGGTTTTCACCATTTGAACTTGTGTATGGTCACGAGGTTAAGGGGCCATTACAGTTGGTGAAGCAGCAATGGGAGGGGTTTACGCCTTCTCCAGGAACTAACATTCTGGACTTTGTAAGCAACCTACAAAGCACCCTCCGACACTCTTTAGCCCTTGCTAGAGAGAACCTAAAGGATGCTCAAGAAGAGCAAAAGGCCTGGTATGACAGACATGCCAGAGAACGTTCCTTCAAGGTAGGAGACCAGGTTATGGTCTTGAAGGCGCAACAGGCCCATAAGATGGAAGCATCATGGGAAGGGCCATTCACGGTCCAAGAGCGCCTGGGAGCTGTAAACTACCTCATAGCATTCCCCAATTCCTCACTAAAGCCTAAAGTGTACCATGTTAATTCTCTCAAGCCTTTCTATTCCAGAGACTTACAGGTTTGTCAGTTTACAGTCCAGGGAGATGATGCTGAGTGGCCTGACGGTGTCTACTACGACGGAAAAAAAAGACGGTGGCGTGGAAGAGGTAAACCTCTCAACACCCTGGAACGTCTGCAGCGGCAACAAATCAAGGAGCTGTGCACTAGCTTCGCCCCATTGTTCTCAGCCACCCCAGGACGGACTGAACGGGCATACCACTCCATTGATACAGGTAATGCTCACCCAATCAGAACCCCACCTACCGGTGTCTCCTCATGCCCAAGCTGCTATAGAACGGGAGATCCAGAACATGCTACAGATGGGTATAATCCGCCAATCTACCAGTGCATGGGCATCTCCAGTGGTTCTGGTACCCAAACCAGATGGGGAAATACGCTTTTGCGTGGACTACCGTAAGCTAAATGCTGTAACTCGTCCGGACAACTATCCGATGCCACGTACTGATGAGCTATTGGAAAAGTTGGGACGTGCCCAGTTCATCTCTACAATAGACTTAACCAAGGGGTACTGGCAAGTACCGCTAGATGAACCTGCCAAGGAGAGGTCAGCATTCGTTCACCCATGCGGGGGTGTATGAATTCAATGTCCTTCCTTTCGGCCTTCGAAATGCACCCGCCACCTTCCAGAGGCTGGTAGATGGTCTACTAGCTGGACTGGGAGAATTTGCAGTTGCCTACCTCGATGTGTGGCCATTTTTTCAGACTCCTGGCCCGAACACCTACTCCACCTGGAAAAGGTCTTTGAGCGCATTCAGGCAGGCAGGACTAACTGTTAAGGCCAAAAAGTGTCAAATAGGCCAAAACAGAGTGACTTACCTGGGGCACCAGGTGGGTCGAGGAACCATAAACCCCCTACAGGCCAAGGTGGATGCTATCCAAAAGTGGCCTGTCCCAAGGTCAAAGAAACAGGTCCAATCCTTCTTAGGCTTGGCCGGATACTACAGGCGATTTGTACCACACTACAGCCAAATCGCTGCCCCATTGACCGACCTAACCAAGAAGACCCAGCCAAATGCCGTTAAGTGGACTAATGAGTGTCAAGAGGCCTTTACCCAGCTTAAGGCGATGCTCATGTCTGACCCTGTGCTCAGGGCCCCGGACTTTAACAAGCCATTCCTAGTAACCACAGATGCATCTGAGCGTGGTATAGGAGCAGTGCTCATGCAGGAAGCAACAGATCACAACTTCCATCCTGTCGTGTTTCTCAGCAAGAAACTGTCTGAGAGGGAAAGTCACTGGTCAGTCAGTGAAAAGGAATGCTATGCCATTGTGTACGCCCTGGAAAAGCTACGCCCATATGTTTGGGGACGGCGGTTCAAACTACAAACTGACCATGCTGCACTCAAGTGGCTTCATACTGCCAAGGGGAACAACAAGAAACTTCTTCGTTGGAGTTTAGCTCTCCAGGATTTTGATTTTGAAATTCAGCACATCACAGGAGCTTCTAACAAAGTTGCTGCTGCACTCTCCCGTGAGAGTTTCCCAGAATCCAGTAGTAAAAAGTGTTCTTAAAAATGTAAAAGTCTTGTTAGTTATATACTAGTAGTATATGTAAAGGTGCATGTGTTTATTAATCTGTTTATTTTCAAGTTCTAGAAGGAAATTGCCGCCAGTGAGCTTCCCCACTGTCTGCAATTTGGGGGGCGTGTCATAAACAGATAGCTAAGGGTTAATGTCTCTTTCACCTGAAACACCTGACCAGAGAACCAATCAGGGAAACCGGAATTTTTTCAACCTGGGTGGAGGGAAGTGTGTCTCTGAGTCTTTTGTCTGTCTGCATGTTTCCTCTGAGCTTTGGAGAAGTAGTTCTATTTTCTAGTCTTCTGTTCTAAGTGTAAGGACAAAAAGATCAGATAGTAAGTTCTATGGTTTCTTTTCTTTGGTATTTGCATGAATATACGTGCTGGAATGCTTTGATTTGTATTCTTTTTGAATAAGGCTGTTTATTCAATATTCTTTTAAGCAATTGACCCTGTGTTGTATCATCTTAATACAGAGAGAACATTGTATTTTTCTTTCTTTTTTATATAAAGCTTTCTTTTAAGACCTGTTGGAGTTTTTCTTTACTTCAGGGAAATTGAGTCTGTACTCACCAGGGAATTGGTGGGAGGAAGAAATCAAGGGGAGAGCTGTGGGTGGATTGCTAGCCTGATTTGGCATTTCCTCTGGGTGAAGAGGAAAGTGCTTTTGTTCAGGATTGGGAACGGAGAGGGGGAATCACTCTGCGTAGTTTCACAGAGCTTGTGTCTGGGTATCTCTCCAGGAGCATCTGGAGGGGGGAAGGGGAAAAGGATTATTTCCCTTTGTTGTGAGACTCAAGGGATTTGGGTCTTGGGTCCCCAGGGAAGGTTTTTCAGTGGGACCAGAGTGCCCCAAACACACTCTAATTTTTGGGTGGTGGCAGCAGTACCAGGTCCAAGCTGGTAACTAAGCTTGAGGTTTTCATGCTAACCCCCAATTTTGGACGCTAAGGTCCAGAATCTGGGAATAAGGTTATAACAAGTACAAAATCTCAAGAACAAAAGAACTGAAAAATAGCCTGACACCATTCACCTTGGGATTCCACAGTATCGCCAGTATGCCTTCTCCGATCTACATGGAGGATGACAGGTATAATCCAAGATTCGACAGGAAAGATTAGAGAAAATCCTACTGCAAAGACACGCAAAACACCAAGCACATCTCTATTGCAATAATCACTCTTTCATATATTTAAAAGTATTTCAAAAGAAGTAGATGCCTAAATACTTGAAGTAAGAAATCCTATATTTTTTTTTGCAAAATACTATAAGGCTGTTGATAAGTAATACATAATAATATCCACTTGAGAATAATTGTAATAAAATATAACATCAGAAATAGCATAGTCTATTGAATAAGACACTGAACTGAGAGTCAGAAAAGCTAAGTTCTGTTCTTCGTTCTGCTGTGGACTGCCTGTGTGACCTTGGGAAAGTCACTTCACTGCTTTGTGCTTCTGTTTTCTTTCTCATTCATTATATATAAATTTTTCATGGCAGGAACTATATCTCAGAATGTGTTTGTACAGTGCCAAGCACAATGGAGCCCCAGTGTGAAATCTTGGACCCTCTGACTGACTTCAGTGGGGCCAGGATTTCACTGCCAATCTCAGTTGGAGACTTGAAATGCTACCATAACACAAATAATAACAACAACACTGGTCTACAATTTTTGAGAAGTCGTCTGCGTCAGAGATAAAATGTGATATTTATTATGTATTTTGATGTGCTCAATTCAAATATGACAATTAAAACAACTGATTGGCTACTGTTTCTAAGATATTTAAGTTTTTACATTTTATGTCTATGTATATTGTGTAGATAGTAGAATTTTAATCATAATTGTAAACCTAGGTCTTTTCATGTGTTTATGGTTGCTTTACATGATAATATTTCACGTGTCCTGTTATGTAACACTTTAAAAATCAGCAAAAGGGTTCTATAAATAAAATTGATTATGAAACAAAAGGCAAAAAACTATTATGTACATAGTTAGAGTCCTATTCAGTGTCTACTCGGCGCTTCTGGCTTGTCTCTTGTATTCATTAAATGGAGCATCTCTTGTCCACTGTCCAGCAATAGTCTGCAAGCATTGATGGGCTCCATTTGCCTGATAGCCTGCCAGGACATTCCACTGCTGTAGTCTGGAGCCCAACAGCTCTGCCTTACCTCTTGGGTAGTTCCAAATCCCTGACAAGGTCATTCAGTTCACCTTGTGTTATGAGGTATGGTTCAGAGGAGGAGGATGGGAGAAAATGGGGGTCCTGTGACATTGATGGTTCAGGACCAGAAGTTTCATCCTCTTCCTCTTCCTCATCTGACTCAAGTGAGAATGATTCTGGTGCATCAGGAACTGGCAGTCCTTCTCCGTGGGGTACTGGGCATATAGCTGATGGAATGTTTGGATAATGCCCAGTCCACTTTTTCTTCTTTGACACACCTTTCCCAACTGGAGGCACCATGCAGAAGTAACAATTGCTGGTAGGATCTGTTGGCTCTTTCCAAATCATTGGCACTGCAAAAGGCATAGATTTCCTTTTCCTGTTCAACCACTGGCGAAGATTGGTTGCACAAGTGTTGCAGTATATGTGTGGGGCCCACCTCTTGTCCTGATCTCCAATTTTGCAGCCAAAAGAAAGGTGATAGGCTTTCTTAACCATAGTGGTTATACTGCGCTTTTGTGATGCAAAAGTCACTTCACCACAAACATAGCAGAAGTTATCTGCACTGTCCACACAAGTACCAGGCATCTCTGCTCACTTTGGCTAAACTGAAATGTGTCTCTTTGCAAAATCAAACACTGACAAATAAGAGAGCACGACACTGTATGATTTCTAGAATTGATATAGGGCAATTTGTTCAGCAGAGTGATTCATGTAAGCTTCGTTATGATTGCATCATCCATGACTTCTAGGAATAACATGATGCAATTCATATCATGTATGACGCAATACCAGCTTCAGATTGCATCATTCATTGTTTTGCCTAAAAAGCAAGTACTGTCCAAACCCAGTCATAGATTTATTCATAGATCCAGTCAAAGATGTATTTTAGTCATTTCTGGGTTAAATTGGGATCCCTTCCCATTATAACTCACTTATCCTCCGCCATTCCCAAGTCAAGGGTCGTATATACTGACCCAGTAGCATATCTAGAGCCAATCAACAATTTTAAGCATCATTTTCGTTCTCAGTGACCCAGATTTAGTAAAGTTGGACTACATTTATTTCAGAAGCATTTTGGCTGTAGAGCAGTATAATCATGGTAATTAAATATATGCTCTGCCAAACTTTTGGCAAAGCTAATCCATTTGCCCTGTAGCTTAATGATACTATAATTTATACTTTAGGTACGGTAAGATACAATTCCAGCATGTTTTAGACAGTTTCAGCATATATAGAAGCAAATCCATTTAGCCAAGTCCTCCAACCCTTGCTCAGTTACACTCTGATCCAGCAGAGCACTTAAGCATATATTTAAGTGTATGAGTAGTTCCACTGAAGTCAATGGTGCTACTCATGCTTAACACTAGTCAGGGCCTTAGCCCCAAGGGCAAACATTGGTGGAACAGAATTGTAAAACTCATCCAGTGCCTGTCTACCTTCACATAAAGGAACATAGGAATAAAGCTATCAGAAAAGAATAGTGGTCTCTGGGGAATGATTCAGAGGAATGCAAAAAATATGCTTTGCTCACTTGTGTAACATGGAGAAACTTCTTTCTAATATAAGCTGATGTCACTTTATGTCATGAAACATGAAGCCTTTGTAATTTTTATCCTAGCCACTGTAAGAGCAGGTTGATTCTTTTCCATACCGGTGTTTAATTTAAAAAAAAATCTTGTTCAGCTCTTGTCAGAACGATATCCTGCAGCAGTGAGTTTCACAGATTAGTTATAAAGGCATGTTACTTTCAAAATTCATTTTCTTAGCTTTACATCTATTTACATGTGTTCTCATGGCAGCTTGTTGTAGCAGATACAACACTAGACTGGGAGTCAGGAAACTTGGGATCTATTTCTGCCTCTGCTAGTGACCTGTTAATTCCTTGACCTGCTACAGAATTTTAGCCTTTCCCAGTTACCTACTCAGTTACAATTTGTAAAGGTACCTGCAGAAAGTATTCCTTTATGTATTGCACTACAAATGATGATGAATAACACATGATTTCATTTAGTTGCAGGTGCAGATTATTGTAGGAAATTGGGAAAGGAATATAATTATCTGTAAGGAAGAGGGGGTTAGTAATTATATAAATATCTTATAAGGTTTGTAAATATCCTTAAATATCTGTAAATATTCATAAAGGAGCCAGGAGGGACTGAAATATTGAATCTCTCATTACAGCTGTTTAAGAATTCAAACTTGAAATGTGTTTAAGAAATATATATGTAAAGTTTAATGGAAACACTCTGGACAAAATTTTACATAAATACAATTATTAGAACTGCTTTAATCTTAGGAACTTTTTTGTAAGCTCTTTGAGACAAGGACCATCTTTTAGTTCTGTGTTTGTATGGCATCTGGTACAGTGGGGTCCTGATCCGTAACTGGGGCTTCTAGGTGTTATGATAATATAAATAAATAGTATCAACCGTACAGGTTCTCCTGCTTCCATAGAACAAGAGACCTTCTAGTGGTTAGCATTTGATGATACACCAGATCTAGCAGTGTCACTGAAGTGTTAGAGCCTTAATATGGTTTAGAAACAGAGTAAAGGCACCATCTACACTATAAATACTGTAAAATGGGTATGTGTTGTAACTGAGGTATCTGATATGATTCTATAGTTCTATAGCACAGACAAAGCCATTGAGACAAAGCCTCATATTAGGCCCTGCTAATATTGTAGGGCAGAAAATGGGAGTAGTAGACCTAGACTCAAAGGCCAGCAAAAGAAATTAGAAATTGTCCTAACTGTGTTTAAACAAAGTACAAACTCTGAATGTTCTTGAAACTCAAGGCTAGTATAGATAGCCTCTGCATTAATCGATCTAGCAACAAGCCCTGATCAATTTTCAATCCAGGATGTATTGTTGCTGTTAAGTCACACTGTATAGCAAAGGAAAATTCTGAGAACAATGTAGAATTAAAGATTAACAAGTAGCTATGCACATTTTTAAAGAACAGAAGCATTTACAACTAAATGTTACTTAACGTTTGTTGTAAATTAGATTTCTTTAGAATTCTAAAAGGTAATTAAACATGGGTTAAAATTATCTGGCCAGATTCTGCTCTCATTTACACTACAGAAAATCTGAAGAAACTCCATAAGTTTCAATGGTGTTACTTCAGTTTTATACCAGTTTCATGGAGAGAATTTGGTCTGCAACCTGGTGTGAGAAAACAAAGATCAGAATTAGCTATTTAGTTCAACTGAAAGCCTATGAAACTTTCCCTCACAATCTGTGCAACAGACGGAAACAGTCATTGTTCTGAGAATCATAGAAGATTAGGGTTGGAAGAGACCTCAGGAGGTCATCTAGTCTAATCCCCTGCTCAAAGCAGGACCAACCCCAACTAAATCATCCCAGCCAGGGCTTTGTCAAGCCGGGCCTTAAGAACCTCAAAGGATGGAGATTCAGCCACCTCCCTAGATAACCCAAGCATGGGTTCATGTTCAAGCATGGATGAGTGAGATATGGTGTTTCTGAATATATTTTTGTATTAGTTGGCCTGTTTTGCTTTTGTAATTTAAAAGTTAAAATGTACATTGCACGTGAAGATCATGGGAAAGGTTTTTTTTTCCTTTTGTTTGGAAGTGGCTGTATTTGCCACTGGCTCGTAGATCACTTCTCTGCTGCATATGGTACAAGGGCCTTTCTGTACTGGCTGTCACCTGGAATCTGTACAAAAATCTTTATCTTAGGGTACAGCAGAGACTACAGTTTCAGACATTGTAACACCCATAGCTCCCTTGTCATGCCATTTATTTTTCTCACTTCTCCCTTAAAAAAAATTATAATAAATAATTATAAGGTGTAACATACAAACACCAAATGGCCACTTAAAAGAAAAAATTCTGAAAATGGGAAGCAAACCAATATGTGTGTGAATGTATACATAATCGCACTGTGTCACTTGTCTTTTCATGTACACATCCCCATTGGTATTTTCCAAGACAGCCACTAGCTCTGTTGTCAGTTTCCATTGGAACAGAACAAATCCATACGCTATGCTGAGAGCTTAACCAGACTTGTGAAGTTTCTTCACACTATACTGGGTTTAAACAAACCAAACTTTGAGCAAAACTCAGTAGCCGCAGACTAAACACAATAGAATATTGTTTAAAACTTTTTTAAAAGTCCTATGTGAGTTGAAACCTGAAATGTTTCCACACCTGTACTTATTAGTGTGTTCCTCCTCTACTACTCAACGACTGTATTTTTTGTTTTCAGGCAGTAGCTCTAGTGGATTGGTTAAAAGGGAATACCTTTAAAGGACCCATTCCCTTTTGATATTGGCTCCATAGCTAGATAGTTGACCTTGGTGTAATGTGCTCTTCTTCTGGCTTGGCATACAAGTCTCATTTCTGAGATCTATTATCCCACAGTAAAGCACACAATGACAGGGACTATTGCTCTCAAATGGTTTTTAAAGGAGTTGATGACAGTTGGAAATGACAAAATGAAATAAAGGGTCAGTAGAATCTGAAATATTGATAACATGACAGATAAAGCTTCATCCACCCATTTGAACAACTAAATGATTGTGCGTTGTTTATCAGTAGCCAAATTATTGTAATGCTTACCATTGGCAATAACAGTTAAACTTAGATACCATGCCTTTAGGCTCCTTTCGCTCTTGAAGTGCTTTGTTTGACTTTGGCACTTCCCCCCTTCTATTCATTTTAATGATATTTCTTGACTGTCAGATCCCTTTATCCTTACATCTTTAATTTTGAATAGCAGCAAACAATTTGATAGATACTTGATGGACAGGTTTGTCTCACAAAATCTTGACAGCACCTTTACTGCTATGTCAGGAGCTCATCAGTGACTTTGCAGGGATGTGCATCAGTATTCTGCCTTTCTCATCTCATGGACAGTTTCATTTCCTATACAATATTTGGTGTGGTACACAAGGGCTTTTTGATTGATTTTATTAACCCTTCAGCCATTGCAGCTATCAGAAATATTATTTTAAAATAATACCACCAGCTTCTGAATTACAAAAGCTATAAGGTTAGAATGCTATGGCTTAGCATAGTCAGTGAAAGCCCTCCTTTTTAGTTTCAGATATGTAAACTGATTAGTTTGAGAAACTGTTTTCAGTTTATTTAAAAAATCAGTTTAAATGCTATGAATGAGCTTTTACCAACGCAGGATGTACTATAAACGGCACATGTATCTTGCAAACATCCTACAACTTTAAAGTGAGAGCATTGTTTGGACTGGGTCATCTAGTCCATTCCCCTCCTCCTACCAAAATTGACAGATTTATTCTTAAACCATACAAAGTGTCACCGGTATTGACTACCCTAAATCATGAGCTGGATCTCAAAAATCAGGAAATTAATAGTACGTTCTTTTGTCTTTTGTTTCTAAGCCTTTATGATACACTTGGTTCATATTTTCAAGCTTTCATCTGCAACCTTTCTGGCTGGAAACCTATTTCATTTTAAACAAAAGCTGAGATTCTCATATAATCACTTGATTCCATGAGCTGAACACAAAACATTGCAAGAATCATGATAAAATATTGAGAGCTAGCAACAGTGCCATGAGCGCTGAGTCTAGCTTTGACTAACTCCATGGTGATGGTGTAATGCTGACAGACCCCGGGCATCGGCGGGCAGGATCGAAGCTGGGACCTCTGCAGCTTAGTGCATGAGCCTCTACCACATGAGCTAAAAGCCACTGGCTGTTAGTTAAGGCTGTAGAGCAGACTCATTAATCTCTCTCTCTAAGTGGTCTCAGCTCCAGTAGATGGGACAGAACATCACACCCAGAAGGTGTGTGGGTTACAGTAGCACAGTCTTCCTTGACATTGAGTCACATTACTTTTTTCTTATCATTTTTCAGACTGCACTTAAACTTTCCCTGCTGTAGCTTCAGCCCATTACAATCTAGACAGGAAATATATAGTTCTTGAAAGATTTGAGGTTTTTTACATTTTTACTTATGTGACATTTACTATGGAACCATTAACAAAGCTGGCTGGCTGTCACTTAATAAGTGTTTAATAGAAACGTTTATTCAGATATTGCTTAATATTTATGGGGACTCTGAAAGGTGACATGCTCCAAATAGCCTCCTTAACAGAAATGGCAGCATTACCTTTCAAAATGAGACTGGTGTGGAAAAGACAAAGGCTGCAGTAGTTTTTAGTTATCCTTCTTTATAATTCTGACTTATGGAATGCATACAAAACCCACTGAAGAATCTGAATTTCCAACACACCTAATACTTCCCAGCTTCATTTCTCATATTTTTCAGGCAGTTAACAAACAATGTATCTGTTGAAAGTACTGGGGACCAACAGCTGTATAAATGGCATGTTACTTTATGGCTGGTTTCTCAGAGAGCGGCACACTATCAGTGTTGTCCCAGTGTGTATGTATACTGTTGGTTAAATTCTGTCCTCTGATGTATGGTACAAATCAAACTCAGATAGAGGGAGACACATATGTACATATGCAAAGATAGAATTTGGCCCATCTTGTTCAAATAGCTATTTAGTAATATCTAGATAAGTTTTTTCATTAAGTTTTCCACCTAATCTGGCAATTAGTCATCTTGGCCAGAGGCAGAATAGTAAATTGAATTTGTCAGTTGATGAGGTAGAGGGAAGTGGGTTTGGTTTGCTGCCAGTTGTTGACAGCAGTTGTTTATCTGTTTTCTGTTTTTTCCCCTTCCTTCTGAAGATGCCTATATATTACAATTAAGAATAAAAATCTAATGAGAAGCCCTGTCTTGTGCTAGTGTGGATTTCTCAGTGTATCTCGTCTTCTCTGTGTCTCTTTTAGGATCACCACACAAAAGGACCCATGCAGGCAGATCCTCTCCATCAGTTTCAGTAAGGATCCATACAGGTGCAAGGGTCTGAGTACTTCTTTGCAGGATCAGGCACTTGGATTGTAAACTCTTCAGAGCCAGGGGTTATTTTAATGTTTATATCTTGTATGGGCTTGAGCATGTTGTCAAAGCTGAACAAACAGTAACAGGCAAAATAAATAAATAAATAATGTCTCTATTTTAAGAGAACCTTTTATGCTCTACGGGAGATATAATGTGTAATATATGAAGTAATTATTTGGGTTATAGAAAGACTACTGCTCTGAATCACAAATCACTTGCCTTCAGTTTCGTCTGCGCAACTTAAAGGTTTTCAGTGGACAATGACCAGAGAAATTTGATCATGAAGTTGGATGCATGGATAATTGTTCATGGATAATTTATGAACCAAAATAGAAATTAATTTACTGTCCTGTAGCTGCTCAGTGAGCTCTGCAATACTAACAGAAGCACAATTGCCACCTTATAACACATTCTAGTCCCTTCTAGGAATAAAAGGACCAAGAACTCTGGGTGAAATCCTGGTTCCACTAAGTAAATGGGGGCCAGGATTTCACCCTCTAAATTGGATTTAAAACCACAGAGAGTGCCACCTGTAGAATCTACTTCTCTAGCTGCTCACCAGAAAACTGCAAGAGCATTTTCCTGTTTTTAATGTAATTAATGTTTTAATTTTTGTTCCGGTTTTGTAGCTAAAGGGCCTATTTGCCATTGTAATAGGTTCTGTATAAACTTGTAAAACAAATATATGGTCCAGTCCTTCCCTGTGCTCAGCTCTGCTCCAGTCCCATCCCAAGCCACATCCTTGGTTCCCAGCCCTGCACCTGGCCCAGTCCTCAGCCTCAATGTGGTTCTTCTCCCAGTCTCGCACCAGCCCCCAGCCTTGGCCCCTGGACACGGCCATGCTCCCAACCGCAGACTCACCCACAGCTGTGGCCCCAGCCTCGGCCCCTTTACCCGTGGTAGCATCCCCCATCCTCCCCGCCCCACCCCCATGAGCCACATCCCTGCTCCTGGCCCTGGCTCCAGGAAGACGGGAGGAGGGTGCACACAGGGGTTGGGGAGGGTGCAACCCTCAAAAGTTTGGGGACTGCTGCTCTAATGCAGACAGTTCCTTTGAGGCTGCCAAGTGTGATAACAGTAGAAACAATCCCAGGATTTCTTAGTCTAGCCTGAAATGGAAAAGGATTGGGTAACTCAGGGATTTCTCATTTTTCTAAAGAATCTGACATTTAGGATAAATTATAACACCAGCTTTTAGAGTTAGAAAAAAATCAGACTTCATATATGTTCAGTGTTTTTGTTTGTTTATTTTTTATTGAAAGCTAAAGCTGAGCTTCCTTGCTTAACTTATAACATTATCCATATGTAAAATGGGATTTCAATATACATATACTGCAAAGCCCAGGTAAAACATTACACATTAAGGATAAACCCAGACTTCATTTTGTATGTTTTTACTTTTTTGTTGTCACATTCTTCTGGATGGCTTTTTGGATGTTGATTTGCGTGTATGTTTATCTGAATTAGTATAAATAGCATCTCATTTACATATATTTTGCTTTCTTTCTTTTATGTTAAGAAGATGAATCTATAATTTTTTATTACACCCACCCCCAACATATGTCTAATTGGCTATGAGCATATTTCCTGTGTGTTTCATCTTTATTTCATAAGTGGCTTTGGTTTATTCAATTCACTATTTTTATATTATAAACAATCATCCAGAGTAAAATAATACCCAATTTACTTTAATGAGAAATGAAAATGTGGAAAAGAAAATTTAAGACTGTACTGTATTTTTGTAATGTCAGAAAAAGAGAGTTCTAGCTTTTGATTACCACTAACTACCCTTTTTATTACAATCCAGATGGAAGAATCTCTGTAATCAAATCTTGCAAAATATTTTTATACCGTTTCTAAACAATTCAGTGTGATAGATAATTAGTGAATTGTTTAGAAAGAGTACAAAAATACCCTTTCAACACAGCTTTGGTTGAAACTCTCTCTGCTGGACACGAACCAAACTGCTGTGTGTAGGTCCAATGACAATAGAGCAGGGGTCGGCAACCTCTGGCACACAGCTCACCACGGTAAGCACCCTGGTGGGCTGGGCCAGTTTGTTTACCTGCTGCATCCACAGGTTCGGCCAATTGCAGCTCCCACTGGCCACAGTTCACTGCTCCAGGCCAACAGAGGTGGCGGGAAGCTGCAGCCAGAACATCCCTCGGCCCCTGCCGCTTCCTGCAGCCCCCATTGGTCTGGGATGGTGATCTGTGGCCAGTGGGAGCTGCAGTCCGCCGAACCTGCCGACGCAGCAGGTAAACAAACTGGCCCGGCCTGCCCGGGTGCTTACCGTGGTGAGCCGCACGCCAGAGGTTGCCGACCCCTGCTAGATCCTGGATCTCAGGAGGCTGTAGCACTATTTCTCCCCTTGGCCTCTCTGGCACATTTTCTGGCCTCTCCCCTTGGCCTCTCTTGTACTGTTTCTACTTCATGGAAATGGGTTGTTGCAGCCCAGCTCCTCAGGCACGAGGACCAGCACTGACTCCCCAAGAGGCCACACCAGCTTCAGCACACTCTTTCTCTGAGCTCCAAACTTGTGGGCACTCTGAGTTTACAGTTCACCTTTTCAGGGACATGTGACACCAAAGCAAACAGACACGCAGTCTTTGCAATGCTTTGCACAATTACTCTTTACTCAGCACAAGAAACTCAAATGTAGGGAAAACAATATTCCACCTACAGGTATTTTTTTGCCTGAGTTTCCTCACCACTCTTGAGCATCCTTGGGACTTAAGTCAGAGTCCTCTACAGACATCAGAATCCCACTCCTGCACACAGCTTCTCCTCCAAATCATGGAATCTCTCCCCTTCCTGTAGGTCAGCTGGTCCCTCAGTTAAACAGACCCACCTCTCTCCTACAAAAACATGCCCCTCTATTCCTCCTTTTAGCCTAAAACTTCTTCTTTCCTGCTCTGTGAGTCCCTCAGGTTTGTACATCCTATCACCACCACCACCTGGTTCCTTTCTTCTGCTGCTGGGAATTTTCCACTCTCCAAACACAAGTTTCCTGCAGAGATTTGGAGAAACCTGGTTTCTCCTAGGAGGCAGTTACTATTTTATTCTCCCCAAATAAGATCTATCCAGGTGCTGATATACTTAATAATCAGCCAATTGATGGATACACATGTCAGCACCACAGTCCTTTATCCTATGCACAAGGAGGCAATACACAGTAAAAGAGTTATAAAACATAAGGATACTGTTTATAAAATCCAACTGGAATTCATAACTTGAATATAGACAGAATCCCTGAACTGTCATGTCATCCCACATAGTACTAGACACTTTTATGTTTATGTGCATACATGTATCATGTGCATGGACCACAGACCTCCCACTTAAAAATCTAATGCACTGTATTTCTGACTGGCTAGGGAATAAAATTAGCCAATATCTCGAAGTCTGCTCTGCTGTCGAGCACAAACAATTTGTAGTGGAAACATCACAATGTTGATGCAAAAGTTTCCCTCTTGCCAAAATTAATTAAAAAGAAAAAATTGATGGATATGAAGCCACCCCAAAAATGGGAGGAATATTTGAGTGAAATTTAGTGAAACAATTTTTCATCTGAGGATCTCAAAATTATTTTAGATTCATTAATTTATTAATGTTAGAATTGCTGCCAAAGGCAAAAAACAAAGCAACCCTACCTACTTCCTTGTGTCCCTCTGCCATTTAATACTATGCAAATAGTGATTCTGAGCATGAAAGTCTTATAGAATGTATATGCATGCACTTTTTGAAACTGGAATTATACAGCTCAGCAAATCACATTGTCGCATTTGAATACAATAACGTTCACATTTTTGCATGGGGTATTCCAAGTTTGTTTATTTGTTTTTGAAGAAAAGAAAAAACAAAACCAAAATAGAGATCTCTGTCACTATGGCTGCCAAGCGCCATGGAAGTACTAACATCATCCTGGAAGAACTGTGGAACTACATAGGACTACAGCTTCAATCCTTCAGAGTTTAAGAGTTTTGCATGAACAAGACTCAAATGCAATGAACTGCCAGTGTGGCCCTGCATTCTAAGGTTCTGATGAAAATAATGTAAATATAAATCTAAACTTATGGCACATGCATGTGAAAATCTGAAAGTTCGTTAACTTCAATATTTGTAACCCAAACTTCTTTAAAAAGAGAATTGTCCTCTAGGTCTGTTCATTGTGTAGATTGTTGTACTGAAACCTAAAGATACAAATCCTTTTATAAAAAAATCAAAATATATTCAGCTAGCGATGGCTAACCTGAACAGAATGTATGGGAAAATGTATTTCCCGTATTCTCATATGCTAAAGCTTTCTTAAAATATTAATATCTAAGTTGAGTCCAGACACAGAAAAAATCAGCCCAAAGAGATTTTTGTTTGAGAAAGCTATCAATAGCTGAAAAAGTGATTTTTATAACTGAAGCAGGAACTCATCTCTAACTATAGCATTTTCTGCTGCTTCTACTATTTTTAATATGTATACACTTGTGTCCATATTATGTGTGACTCTCTTTCTCTCTCTACATTATTTTCATAATTTGTCTTCTGAGAAATGTTTACTAAACTATTTTTGCAAAGAATTTTAAAAGAATCTTGAAATATGTCTTGAAAAATACTGAAGACAAACTTCTGTTTTAATTGGTGAAAGAGGCAAGAAATGAAAGGTCTTTGGTGAAGTCAATGGAAGTTTTGCCATTAAGTTAGTTAGTATTTAAGTAAAATATTTAAATGTGCACAAGTAAAATGTTATGACAATAACAGTGTTGTAATAATGTAGAAAAGTGCTTTAGGGGTAATTCTCTTATTTTTGCTTTATTCTTGCAATTAACTTGTAGAACAGATAAATAAGACATTACAATAAAGCTGCCGACTAAAACAAATACTTCATATGGTAAATCATGTTTCAAAAGAGTACAAAAGTACTTCAAATTTGTTTAAATGTTTCACTTTTTCACTATGGTAATTATTTCTGCATCTTTCTGATATTATTTTTGACTGTCTAGGGAATAAAATTAGCCAATATCTCGAATTCTGCTCTGCTGTCAAGCACAAACAATATGTTGTACATGTCTCCAGCAGATGTTTCCAGTTTCTGGGATTAGGAATCATTATGCTAATGTGTTACATTGGCATGAACCACAAAAAATACAAATGTCTCAGCTTCCATGTGGTCTGAGGTCAGCAGAAGATCTATATAAAATATGATATATTTGAGAATCAAAAACAGGTGCCCTATGAACTTGTAGCAAACTTTGAAAGCATGACACTTCTATACCTTTCTGATATATGATACACTTTTTTAGCACAAGTGAAATGTTTTCCTCACCCACAGATATTTGGAATATATTGTGTGAAACTTAAAAAACTGATGTATCAAGTTTACACATTATATAATTAATCCTGGAGGAATTCTGTGCCAAAAAAATTAATAATTCACACAATATTTTAAAAATCTGCAAAATTCTGCATATTCTATTTGTCAAAATAATACTATAAAACAGGGGTATGCAACCTCTGGCACACAGTTCGCAAGGGCAAGCACCCTGGCGGGCTGGGCCAGTTTGTTTACCTGCCACGTCGGCACGTTCGTCTGACTGCGGCTCCCACTGGCCGCCATTCGCAGTCCCAGGCCAATGGGGGTGGCAGGAAGTGGCATGGACGAGGGATGTGCTGTCCGTGGCATCCCGCCACCCTCATTGGCCTGGGACAGCAAACCGCAGCCAGTGGGAGCTGCGGTCAGCCGAACCTGCCAATGCAGTAAACAAACTGGCCCGGCCTGCCATGGTGCTTACCCTGTCGACCACGTGCCAGAGGTTGCGTGACCCCTGCTATATAATCATGCCAGTTTCGATTATTTTGGTAATTTATTTCAAAATACCTATCAGCAACTATGTCTGTAACAATACAGACATAAAAAAATTCCCCCAGAGGAAGGAGTTCAAGAAACCCCTAGGATAACCCAGTTCCTGTTTGTCTACCCCCATCCCCCTAGAGCCCAGCAGGGGGGGCAGACACCCATACCTCTTACCCCTCTACAGCCCAGACAGATGCCCCCCCCCCCCAGCCCAGACACTCACAGTCCCTACTCCAAGAGCCCAGGGATCCAGAGGGAGAAACAGTCTGATGCTGGGTCCCAGGCTTGTATGGAGTTTCCTGTATGACATCTCATTCCTTCAGGACATGCCAGGAACTGCAGCTGCCGGGAATCTTCCAGCTCCCTCCCCATCCCCACATCAGTGTCCTCTATTTGCGAGCTGAGCTCTGCCAGGTCCAGCACCCCCTAGTGGCGGTCAGCAGCTATGTAACCCATTTCTGTGGGTGGAAAGGAAAGTCTAAGCATAACAATTTCTGCACAAATTCTGAATTGTGCAGTGATGCAGAATTCCCCTAGAAGTATATAATGGAAAATGAAATTGAATACACAAAAGTGTTACAAAGTATAACAAATATTTTTAGAAACTAAAAATCTTATCAGGAAAGAAAATTGTTAAATGAAATATGCTAATAAAATTACAGCCTTCCTCTCCCAAATAAAACCACGTAGCTTAAGGTACAGTTTTGGTTTACATATGCAAGAAATAAAAATGCTGGTACTACAAATGTATTAGTGTAAAAGCTCCATAAGCCAGGTGACTATGACTGTTATACCAAAAATGGCTGCACTTCAGTATGATCAATCACAAAAGAAACAGTATACTCTTCTTAATACAAAGAATTTTCTCTCTAATTTCTCTGTAGCTGGGACTGATTGCTTACTCCTACGTTTACTTTCAATGTCTGAAAGTGAGAGGGGAGAGGAGACAAGGAAAGTATGGAATGTACTCAAACGTCGTTTTCCACGGTACAATTGTTGCTGGAAACAAAAGTCGTCACTTCTAAAAGGGTGGCCATGAATACTAACCATTTCTCACGTCAGCCAAGTTACCACTCTGGAGTAAGAACTGGCAAAGATCCTAAAAAATGTGGAATCATGCAGCCTTTTCCTGAAAATCTTTGTCAGTGTATAGCTAGAGAATAAACAAAATGTTTTTCTTTCATTACTTTTTTTCCCCTTCCACAATTTTATTTACGAATCACAACTTAAAGCTGCACACTGAGTGACCTCACATTAGTTGAAGGACATAAGGATTATATTACCATCACTGTAATGTAGATCAGCAGTCCAAGAATTTTCGGCAAATGTCACTTCCTTTCCCAGTAAGTCTAAAGATTATATAGAGAAAGTAAACATGGAGATCTGAGCATTTTGCTTTATAAAAAGACCATACATCTGTAATATCTATATTGCAACAGGTCAGTGCACACCAGACAGCTTTTCAGAATCTTAAATATGTTTAAGAATGATCATTACTGAGTTTGCTGTGCAAGGGGGAAGAGAATGTGAAAAGCATGGAGAAAAAAATAGAGAAATCAAATTTGTCCAGTTATCAATGCCCATTAAAACAAGGAACATATACATATTAAAATGACAAATAGGCCCAAAAATGCAATATTGAAACTATTCTATTATAAAAGAATTAAAGAAAAGCAGTTTTTAATCAAGTTCACAATTTGTAAATGAAAAAGAAGGGAGATTATTAAGGAGCAACACTAAACATTTTGGGTCAGCTTCTACTTTCAGTTACTACAATTTATGTCTCCTGATTTCAGCAAAAAAACCCTCCATCTTAGAGAGAGATGGGCAGACTTATAAGTCTGGATCCCATGCCCACTATCAAATGGAAAGGTTTCCACTGACTTCAGTGGGAAGTAGATCAAGCTGCCAGTGATTTCTATTTTGAAATATAACATATAAAGGAAAGAAGTAGGAAAATTTGGGGTAAAATGAATGGAAGGATGGATGGATGGATAGATGGTGAGTTAACAGGGCAAGGCCACTAAAAGTTAAAAAAGAAGAATACGTAACTAGAAAGAATACTGTTCAAGCACTGAGGCCATGTCTACAGTACACACTTTGGTCATCACAAGTTATATTGGCATACAGCTGCGAAAGTTAATCTATTGCTCTTGCACATGCATACTTGGCTGCTTATGTCAGCACCGCGTGTACTCACCAAGAGTACTTGTGTTGATGATGTAAAGTGCAGTACACCACAGGTAGTAACCCAGTGTGCCATGCACTGCAGGCTGGCACAATACCTTCTGGGAAGTTTTCACAATGTGTTCCAGGAAACAAATAACTCATCAGGGATTTCTAGGAGCTCCAGGTAAAGTTTCCAGAATAAAACATTCTCCACATTAAAACTTAATTTTTTCATAACTAAAAAAAAAAAAAAAAGATCCCACAAACCCATGCAGCACTGGTCAGTGTCCACCAACTCTGACACAGGCATAGAGCCTGCACAGCTCGTACTGTTCTCATGAGCATTGCAAATACAGGACCTGTGATTCTCAAATATTACCAGAGCAGCAGGAAGAATGGCAACAATGGGGGATAGGATGATAAAACAGACAGATATGTCATTGGATTTACAGTCACAATAGAAATGAATGATAAATTTCAAAGCCTCTTTCTCCATCCCATAAAAATGTTTAATAAGACTTACTGATGTGACACTGGCACACTTGTTGCTAGCTCATGCCATAGGCCCAGGTCAATTCACTTGTGTATTAACACACAAGTATTAACATAGATAAAAGTCACTGATACATGTATAAGAATGTATTTGGTGTTTCAACTTTATGAAAACAAGTGTGATATTACCTGTATTGTTATCACATATCTGTACCCTGTTATAATGTAGTAGCCCTTACATTGTGCGTATACCCTGTGTAACTAAATAACTCATCAACAAGCTATCAAATGAGAAAGAAGCCTTGTGGAATGCAAATGAAGATTTTAACAGAAAAGTGCTAATTTCAAAGAAAGTGGTCATTATGTGTGACGATCAGAGCTCAAAGGCTCAAAACACATTCCTCAGTCTCCTTCATCAAAGGAAAAGCCCATGTGGGTAGTAACACTCTCAGCTTGTTTCCTTTGAGAAGAAGCTATAAGTTGGATTTAAGGAAAGATCCAGGATCTCTGGACTGTTTAGACTTGTACAGGGAAGTGTACCAGATGCAAAGTTGTCATAACCTATTCCCAGATTTGGACCTTAGCGTCCAAAATATGAGGGTTAGCATGAAAACCTCCAAGCTTAGTTACCAGCTTGGACCTGGTAAAGCTGCCACCACACAAAAATTAGAGTGTTTTGGGGCACTCTGGTCCCCCAAAAAACCTTCCCTGGGGACCCCAAGACCCAAATCCCTTGAGTCTCACAACAAAGGGAAATAACCTTTTCCCTTCCCCCTCCAGGTGTTCCTGGAGAGATACACAGAAGCAAGCTCCGTGAATCTAAACAGAGGGATTCCACCCTCTCTATTTCCAGTCCTGGAAACAGAAGTACTTCCCTCTTCACCCAGAGGGAATGCAAAGTCAGGCTAGTAAATCTAACACACACAGATTTTCCCCTGACTTCTTCCTCCCCCAATTCCCTGCTGAGCACAGACTTAATTCCCTGGAGTTCCCCACTAAAGAAAAACTCCAACAGGTCTTAAAAGAAGCTTTATGTAAAAAGAAAAAATACATAAAAATGGTCTCTCTGTATTAAGGTGACAAATACAGGGTCATTTGCTTAAAAGAAATATGAATAAGCAGCCTTATTCAAAAAGAATACAATTCAAAACATTCCAGCAACTATACCATGTCAATACAAAAGAAAAAAAACAATAACCCCTATTGTTTTATGATCTCTGTACTCACAACTTGGAAACAGAAGATTAGAAAGCAGGAAACAGAAATCCTCTCATAGCCGAGAGAGAGACAGGCAGAAGACCAGAACAAAGGACTCAGACACAAACTTCCCTCCACTCAGATTTGAAAAAGTCTTGTTTCCTGATTGGTCCTCTGGTCAGGTGTTTCAGGTTACTTCTTTCCAGGTGTAAGAGACATTAACCCTTAGCTATCTGTTTATGACAAAAGTGGAGACCCCTAGAGACAATCTGAGTACTATGAAAAGATTTTTGGGAAACTGGCAGTTGATTACATCACTGCCACCATTTGGAATTACAAACTTTGACTCATCTATGTATATATTTTACCTGCTTTAACCTCTCAATAACTCTCATTTTCTTTCTTAGTTAATTAATTAGTTTACAATAGAACTAGCTACAAGCATTGTCTTTTGTGTAGAATCTAGAGTACCAATTGATCTAGTGTAAATGACTGGTCTCTTGAGACTAGTAGCAATTTGACGTGATGTGGTTTTTGGTTTAAGTGACCTTTTATCACAAAGTCCAGTTGTCTGGATGACAAGACTGGAGAGTCTAAAGCGACTGTCTGTGACTCCATGGTAAGACTGGCCTAGTGATCCAGGAGTTCACATTTGTCACTGGCTTGGGGAAATCTAATTATAGAACACACCGCCCCACCACAAGCATGCTTTCAAAAGTCTCAAAAGAGCAACACTCCGAAGTGGAAACTACAGAACCTGAACCACCAAAAAAGAAAATCAATCTTCTGCTGATGGCATCTGACTCATGATGAAAATTAACATGCATCGGTCCACTCTGCTTTGGATCATTATCAAGCAAAACCCATCATCAGCATGGGCGCATGTCCTCTGGAATAGTGTTTGAAGCATGAAGGGACATATGAATCTTTAGCACATCTGGCATGTAAATATCTTGCTACACCAGCTACAACAGTGCTATGCAAGTGCCTGTTCTCACAATCAGGTGACATTGTAAACAAGAAGTGGGCAACATTCTCCCCAGTAAAATGTAACCCAACTTGTTTCTCTGAGTAATTGGCTGAACAAGAAGTGGGACTGAGTGGACTTGTAGGTGCTAAAGTTTTACTTTTTTTAATTTTTGAATGCAGTTATTTTTGTACATAGTTCTACTTTTGTAAGTTCAACTTTCATGATAAAGAGATTTCATTACAGTACTTGTATGAGGTGAATTGAAAAATACTCTCTCTTTGTTTTTTACAGTGCAAATAATTTGTAATAAAATAAAAAAAGTGAGCACTGTACATTGTATTCTGTATTGTAATGAAATCAATATATTTGAAAATGTAGAAAACATCCAAAAATATTTTTAAAATGGTATTCTATCATTGTTTAACAGTGTCATTAATCACAATTTTTTTTTAATCATGATTAATTTTTTTAATCACTTGGCAGCCCTACTTCCAAGTTGTCAGTGATTCCTAAACGGGTAATGTCATTTTTCACAGAGTGCGCTCCCTATTTTACCCACTCAATCCATCTTAAGTAGGTTGTAACCAGTGATTTAACAATCCAACCATGTGAATCTTCCCATCAGGTTTCAATAACACAAACTTAGCTTGATTGCATGCTAACAAATGAACAATTTCAATTCCTTTTGTTTAATACCCAGTTTTCTAGCATTGAAGAATGTATTTTCTTCATGGCCTTTCATGTCTTGATCAAATATTTCAATTATGACTTTTTTAAAGGACAAATTAACTAAAATATCAAAACAAAAAGTTATTTTAAACTGAAAAACAAAACTCGTTGTTTAGAAACTATTGCAATAGGATGTTTTGAAGTTGTTAAACATTTTTTTTAAATTCTACCAAGGAAACTTGTCAAAACTGGCCCGTTTCCTGAGAACAGTTTCAGTTTAGACAAATTGGCATTTTCAGGGAAAACAACAACCACCTCCCCCCGCACTCCAACATCATCACATTATGCAATAACTTCACCACTAGTTCTAATTTTAAGCAGAAAAGATTCGGTTAAAAACCTGATAACCATAAAGAAAATTAATATTATGGCAACACTGCCAAAAGAGATTGTGGAAGTGCCATCTATAAAAATGCTGCAGTCGAGACTGGACAACAAGCTATATTAGATTTTATTTAAATGTATTGAATTGGGCAAAACAACAGATCAGATCCAACATCTTTCATTCTATGAAACCTACTGATAGTGGTATTAATCATACCTAATATCCCTTCTAATAATTATGAAGTTTATAGATCAACTTGTGGGTCAAGGTTAAAAGGTTAGAGATCACTCAAATATCTTCCTTGCTGGCACCCTTATCTATGAAACTCTAGTTTCATAAATCTCTTACTACTGACAGAAACCCCTACTGCAAGAATTGCCAAAGCCATAAAGCAAGAAATCAGTTTTGTAGTGATTACTTTGTAAGTAACACATCTGTTCAATATTAAGATGGACAAAAAAACCATCAGAAACACTAAGTCATAGTTTTTTCTGCATGCAGTATTGACAGGTGCTCAGAGACAGAGGTCACAGTAACTGATCAGCCTTATTTTATTCCACACCTGTTTGTTTTTAATCTCTTCCCAAATTAAGGAGAAGTAGATGTATTTTATGTTAACATCTTCACCACTGGCAAGCTGTCAGTTTGTTTTACTAGCAATTTTTCTTAACCAACTGTATTAATAGTCCTTATTAAAGATGCCAGACTGACATATCTAGAAATGGAACATCTTTTGTTTATCCACAGAACAAAAAGAGAATGAGGACTATCAGTGAAATTTTTGTCACACTCAGATATACCTCAAATTTCTCCAGAATGGGCCATCTCTATTAGCGACAGCTTATTTCAGTCTCTTTGCCAAATCAGTCTTTGTCCAACAACTGTTCCAATTAGACTGAGCCAGTGTGTGTGTGCACGCATTTCATCCCTGTCCCCTAGGCTTTCATTAACAAATTTAATAAGACGTGTCTACTTGGTATTAAACTTCTGCTTCAAATACTAACATGAATTATTCAATATGTAGAAATACTATTAATAAAATATAAGACAGTTAGTTAAGGTGCTCAGGTACCACAGTGAAGGGTATATGAAGAATCTAAGCAACAGAACAGAAAACCTAAAGCATATTGCCCATGTAGGACAAAGACATGTTAAAAGTAATAGCATACTATATATTAAGTATTTGTCTGAAGTGCCTAGGGTATTCAGATAGGCACTTGTTATTTTATACATCTAAAGAAGTTTAACATTCCACGAGGAAGTTCAAAAATCTCTCAGATTAGTGCAAAGTGTTTCAGTTCCATAGTTCTGCTTAGTTTAGGGGAAAGAGACACTTCATGCATCCACTTCTAGTGATATTAAATAAAACACAGAACTTCATCCTACTTCAGTCATTCTAGAGGTGTGGGAAGGTGAAAATCCCCCTTAATACATAGTTTTAAAAAAGTTTACTACATTGCAGAAAGGGAAGCATGTTTTGAGACAGTCCACACAGTGGCTATATGTCCTATGAGTGTACAGGAAGCTTCAATAAATATTGGCAGGCAGCAGGTTCTAAGATACATGACACAAGTCAGATGAAGCCAAAGTATCCACTCCTTTTCTCCTTCCATACTGTAGTGATGGTAGAACAGTGGTAGAAGCCATTCCAGCTCTGTCTGCAGTAGCAATGGTAGAGTAACTCTTCTCCTGCTACATGAATTCCAATTTTCCCAGATGCCAACAGATCTTCCAGTCCACAGCTCATTGAAAGAGGATGCTGGACTTCAAGAACTTTTCAAAAAGGAATTCCAAACAAACACAAAATTGTTCTTAATCACTGCTAATTTTTCATTTTAAAAATGTAGTATCATTGAGCTATGCAATTATTTTTCATAATTGTTAAAATGAAAATTGTTGGAGACTCAAGGTTGGTGAGATGATGAAGAGACAAGCTTTTGAGCAACACAGACCTCTACTGCCAGTGAAGCTACATCACTTTTGAGCAAGGGTTCATCATGCATTAAGTGGTAAACCATTTTTGCACATTCTATTACAGTAACTCCTCACTTAAAGTCGTTCCGGTTAACGTTGTTTTGTTGTTACGTTGCTGATCAATTAGGGAACATGTTCATTTAAAGTTGTGCAATGCTCCCTTCTAACATCGTTTGGCAGCCGCCTGCTTTGTCCACTGCTTGCAGGAAGAGCATCTTGCTGCAGCTAGCTGGTGGGGGCTTGGAACCAGGGTGGACCAGCAGCCCTCTTATCAGCTCCCCGATCAGCTCCCCCGCTCTCCTAAGTGCTGCAGCCATCCAGCAGGATATCAATTGCCGAGCAGTTCAGCTGTCCCTCCCCCACTGCCACGTGCTGCTCCTGCCCTCTGCCTTGGAGCTGCTCCCAGACGCTCCTGCTTGCTATGGATTTATAGGCCTTCTCTGCCATCTAAACACATTCTTTTGCAACATCTAGAAGATGTAGAAAAGCAACATCTTGGTCTCTTGTTTATCAGTTGTATAGTTCAATGCTCACCAGGAAGATTAAAAAATGATCTTGCACTTCACCATTCTGGTCGATCATTTATTTGGCGAGCCAAGTAAGTGGAGGAGATGAAGAGTAAATCAGCACAATAGACACAGAACTGATATTACAGCCACACTAGTACAACTTTTGATCAGGTGCAGCTCATCAAAAATTCCACTTAAAAGTTCTGCATTTTTTTTATCACAGAGGAAGAAAAAAAAACCACTTCAGTGCAATATTAAAGTATGACTTTTTAAGCATCTCTGTTTAAAAATATGGTTTTAAAGAAAAATACAAGATGCAAATTTTGATGTCAAGGCTTTCCAAGAATTTTCATTACATATCAAGCATCTTATTACTGGCAGGCTTTGAACAAGATACTAGTTGGAGGAAACAGAGTCCACCTGATTGATGTTGAAGTGATTTCCAGCACAGCTAGTCACATTCTGCCTGTACAGAGGGCTTTGTTCTGAAAATAGGGTTTAACTGGGACTTTAGCAGAGCATAGGCAGAGGGCTAAATTTCATCTATGCAGAATTATTATTGCTTGTGGAGTAATTCTCTATGCCTCAACTGGAAGTAAAAAGGCCACATCTTGGAATTCTAAGCTTAGCTTCTCAGGGAGAAAAGGAAACGTTTAGTGGGAAAACAAACAAAAGAACAAATTATGGGTGCCCACACAGCACTCACTTGGCAGATAACGCATGATTTTTCAAGGCTATATTGTAGTGAAGTCTTAAGGCTCAGTAGTATTACCATGACTCAAAGACACTGAAAATAATCGAGATGCCCCCAGTATATAAATAGGTTATGGCCCACAATTAAGCACAACAGAGGAACACAAAATAAAATAAATCTGCCTAACACACCAAAACTAGTTATTCAAATAGAGTATGCACACGGGACATGGCCAATGAAGTGAAGCACCACTTCATTTAGTGGATAATGAGAAATGTACATGCTAAAGCACGTCAAGGCACAAGTTTAGCAATCCATTTACATTCTAATTTATCAGCCTTCTTTTTTTCACCATTGCACAGCACCCACTGCCCTCCGACATAAATGGAGAAGTCACGCTTTGACAACTAATATTATACAACAGAAGCTCACTAATCCAGAATAATGGCTAGAAAACCTACTGTGAATAACTAGAATTTTGCAGATTAGCAAGTAAACAAATACAAGTCAAGGATAATGCATCACAAATTGTACTTTGTTCAACTGCTTGACGTGTATAGTTTAGCTTTATTTATTTAATAAGGAAGAGTCTTCTAATAAACTAAATATTGTAAAATAAGAACGGCCTTACCGGGTCAGACCAAAGGTGCATCTAGCCCAGTATCTGTCTACCAACAGTGACCAATGCCAGGTGCCCCAGAGGGAGTGAAGCTAACAGGCAATGATCAAGTGATCTCTCTCCTGCCATCCATCTCCATCCTCTGATGAACAGAGGCTAGGGACACCATTCTTTACCCTTCCTGGCTAATAGCCATTTATGGACTTAGCCACCATGAATTTATCCAGTTCCCTTTTAAACATTGTTATAGTCCTAGCTTTCACAACCTCCTCAGGTAAGGAGTTCCACAAGTTGACTGTGAGCTGTGTGAAGAAGAACTTCCTTTTATTTGTTTTAAACCTGTTACCTATTAATTTCATTTGGTGACCCCTAGTTCTTGTATTATGGGAATAATTAAATAACTTTTCCTTATCCATTTTCTCAACATCACTCATGATCTTATATACCTCTATCATATCCCCCCCTTAGTCTCCTCTTTTCCAAGCTGAAGAGGCCTAGCCTCTTTAATCTTTCCTCATATGGGACCCTCTCCAAACCCCTAATCATTTTAGTTTCCCTTTTCTAAACCTTTTCTAGTGCTAGAATATCTTTTTTGAGGTGAGGAGACCACATCTGTATGCAGTATTCGAGATGTGGGCGTACCATGGATTTATATAAGGGCAATAATATATTCTCAGTCTTATTCTCTATCCCCTTTTTAATGATTCCTAACATCTTGTTTGCTTTTTTGACCGCCTCTGCGCACTGCGTGGACATCTTCAGAGAACTATCCACGATGATGCCAAGATCTTTTTCCTGACTCGTTGTAGCTAAATTAGCCCCCATCATATTGTATGTACAGTTGGGGTTATTTTTTCCAATGTGCATCACTTTACATTTATCCACATTAAATTTCATTTGCCATTTTGTTGCCAATCACTTAGTTATGTGAGATCTTTTTGAAGTTCTTCACAATCTGCTTTGGTCTTAACTATCTTGAGTAGTTTAGTATCATCTGCAAACTTTGCCACATCACTATTTACCCCTTTCTCCAGATCATTTATGAATAAATTGAATAGGATTGGTCCTAGGACTGACCCCTAGGGAACACCACTAGTTACCCCTCTCCATTATGAGAATATACCTTGAATTCCTACCCTTTGTTCCCTGATTTTAGACAGTTCTCAATCCATGAAAGGACCTTCCCTTTTATCCCATGACAGCTTAATTTACGTAAGAGTCTTTGGTGAGGGACCTTGTCAAATGCTTTCTGGAAATCTAAGTACACTATGTCTACTGGATCCCCCTTGTCCACATGTTTGTTGACCCCTTCCAAGAACTCTAATAGACTAGTAAGACACAATTTCCCTTTACAGAAACCATGTTGACTATTGCTCAACAGTTTATGTTTTTCTATGTGTCTGACAATTTTATTCTTAACTATAGTTTCGACTAATTTGCCCGGTACCGATGTTAGACTACCAGTCTGTAATTGCCAGGATCACCTCTAGAGCTCTTTTTAAATTTGGTGTTACATTAGCTAACTTCCAGTCTTGGGTACCGAAGCCGACTTGAAGGACAGGTTGCAAACCTTAGTTAACAGTACTGCAACTTCATATTTGAGTTCTTTCAGAACTCTTGGGTGAATGCCATCTGGTCCCAGTGACTTGTTAATGTTGAGTTTATCAATTAATTCCAAAACCTCCTCTAATGACACTTCAATCTGTGACAGTTCCTCAGATTTGTCACCTACAAAAGCCAGTTTCAGGTTTGGGTATCTCCCTAACATCTCAGGCCGTGAAGACTGAAGCAAAGAATCCATTTAGTTTCTCCGCAATGACTTTATTGTCTTAAGCGCACCCTTTTGTATCTTGATCGTCAAGGGGCCCCACTGGTTGTTTAGCAGGCTTCCTGCTTCTGATGTACTTAAAAAACATTTTGTTATTACCTTTGGAGTTTTTGGCTAGCCGTTCTTCAAACTCCTCTTTGGCTTTTTCTTATTATACTCTTGCACTTAAGCTGGCAGTGTTTGTGCCTTTCTATTTGCCTCACTAGGATTTGACTTCCACTTTTTAAAGGAAGTCTTTTTATCTCTCACTGCTTCTTTTACATGGTTGTTAAGCCATGGTGGCTCTTTTTTAGTTCTTTTACTGTGTTTCTTAATTTGGGGTATACATTGAAGTTGGGCCTCTATTATGGTGTCTTTACATGAAATGAAGTCTTAGTAACATGGCACATCACTATAGCATTCTGCTATTAAATCTTCACTGAAAAGCAGGGAAAGACCATATTTTGACAGTGTGAATTATGGTATGTGTCCATTTGATTCAGATTACAATTAAAATCCTGATTTTATCCCTCATCAGATTATAAGAATGCTAAAGTAAGTAAATTTGGTCCCAAATTTTTGCACAGTGTCCTTTAAAAATGTATATGAAAAAGAGTGAAAATGAATTTAGTTGATTATCTCCCATTACTCAAGAGGCATAACTTTGCACTATATTGGCACTGAAATTACCCATGTAGTATATAGAAAACATTACCGACATTTAATTAAATTGATATAACTATTTTTCAGTTCACTTCTTCCAAGTATGAGACTTAAAGAAAAATAATAATCCTTTCAATTTAGAGTACCAGTCTTGGCATTTCCACTTTTTTTTTTCTCCATTTCATAAGAGACTGGTTGGCTCCAGACACTTTCTACATTACCATAACCAAGGATGTTTCATGGAATACGTAATTTACTAATAAAAATAGAAAAAAATGACTTTTGTTTTTGCAAATATGCTACTAACATGCTATTTCCATCTTAAATCATTTATATAAAGATGTTGCTGGAAGCCCCAGGCTATGTGTTTTCCCAGTAGATGCTAATAAATGAGATCCTGCCTGCTTAGCAGCAGATCCTCTAGCGTATGCTGCTTGGCAGATCTGGGTTAAAGAAAAAAGCTAAATTCCTTCAGAAATTCTCTTACTCATTGTTGATCTGAGGGAAAATGAAACAATTAGAATATTTCACCTTTTCCAAGGCAAGAGTTTTATGAGCATTAACAAATACTGCACAGATCACCAAGCAATTGCTATATTCAGTTTTTGTAAGTTCAACATCTGGCATGTGATCCCTTACATAAAGCTCTCCTAACAAAAATGATCCTTTCTATAGAATAAACTCTCTCTTCTCAAAGGGAATACAAAGAGAATGGTTTTTTACAGGGAGAACATTACAGATTTTTGGCAGCCTTCTAGCTCTTTTCTATACGGAAAATCTACTTTGCATTCATTTAGGGGAAAAGGATTTAGACTGAATTAGATTTCTACAGGGACGCTATATATATATAATGGAAAACAGGAAACCCAAATTAAAACCCTACACTATTAATAAAATAAAATAAAATAGGTCTGCTAAAATGATCAGCGGTGGGAATAACTGACAGTGTTGATATTTAAAATTACTATCTCTAGATTTCAAAGCTAACAGCCACATTATGATGAATAAGGCAGTTCACACCTTTTGAAGATATTAGTTTCAGTACCTTTGTGGACCCAAAAAAATAACACTGCATTGGATACACTGGGTAAAATCCTGGTCCCACTGAAATCAATGGTATGTGGACGTCAATGAGGTCAGAATTTTACCCACCTTATTTACATTTTCAAGGCTTTCATCACAGCTGGGAGAGAGAGAAACTTTTTTTGTTTGTTTTTTTTTACAGATGAGATTCTAGTGCCATCCATATAGTAACAATGATATTAAAACAATGAAAACATTCAATGACCAGTGTAACATATCTGGAAATGCTTGTAACGAAATATCATGAATTCTGCTAAAAACCATACTGCCAATTTTCTAATTTCAAAATTCAAGAGTATAAAGCAAAATAAGGTAGTATACACAAAAAAAACCTCAGGGTCCTTTATAAAATGATTATAACTCAATTAACAATTTCTCAACTCTCAGAAAATCCAAGAGAGCGTACCATAAATGTAGAGAGGTGACACAACATTATTTATTTACAGTAAAGGACATTAATCCATGTATTAAAATACAAATCTTAACAGGACCTTAAGTGTGAAACTACTATGGAACCCTGATGATACGGGCCTGATTCCATTTCCATTGAAGTCAAGAGAAAGAGGCCCATTGACTAAGACAGCAATTGGATTGGACCCTATAGTTAAACATGAAAAAGTTAAAAATTACATGTCTTCAGATCCCTCGGACTTGATGAACTACACCCTAAAATACTCAAGGAGCTGACAGAGGAGATATCTGAGCCATTAGCAATTATCTTTGAAAAATCGTGGAAGACAAGAGAGATCCCAGAGGACTGGAAAAAGGCAAATATAGTGCCAGTCTATAAAAAAGGGACTAAGGACTACCCAGGGAATTACAGACCAGTCAGCTTTACTTCATTCCCAGAAAGATAATGGAGCAAATAATTAAGCAATCAATTTGCAAACACCTGGAAGATAATAAGGGATAAATAACAATCAGCATGGATTTTTAAGAGCAGGTTAGACAAACACCTGTCAGAGATGGTCTAGATAATACTTGGTCCTGCCTTGAGTGCAGGGGACTGGACTAGAAGACTTCTCGAGGTTCTTTCCAGTCCTCTCATTCTATGATTCTGTGAGCAACAACACATATGAGATGCCACCTTTTGACATGAAAATGTGGGCCCTACTGTGAACATATCAGCCATATTTATGAGACAATGCGGTGAGCTAATATCTTTTATTGGACCAGCTGCTGTGGGTGTGAAAGACAAGCTCTCAAGCTTACACAGAACTCTTCTTCAGGGAAAAGGGTACTCAGATTGTCACCGCTAAATACAAGATGGAACAGATTGTTTAGCATATGTAGTTAACACATATTTCAAGGGGCCATTCAAAGTGAAGTGGCCAGTTAACACCACTCCCTTCATGGGTGGGAAAGAGATGGGGAGGCAACTGTGTGTGGTGGGGAGGGTTGTTAGTGGGATGTAGATGGTTATAAGAAGACATAAATCCAATGTTCCTATTCAGTCCATATTTAATGTCTAGCAAAGTTACGAATTTAAGCTTCCAGGCTCATCTTTTGAAGGTGTTATGCACATGTCCTTTGAGAATGAGAATGAGAACTTCGGATATGGAGTGATCATTTTGTGAAAAGTTCACCCACAAGTGACGGGGGGTTTTGTCTTTTATCATTTTTCTTTGTGAGTTCATTCCAGAGTGTAGTGACTGTCTGGTTTCACCCATATGGTTGGAGCATTTATTGCACTGGGTGAGGTACACTACATGTTGAGCAAAATTATGTCTATCAAGCTGTCATTTAGCTGAAGAATACACTTAAATACACAGCCAATTTTCAGAATGCAGTAGTATAGTTCTCATAGTGTTATATGACCACAAGCATTTTTATTTTGTGGGTGGAGTCCAAAACATTTTAATGGTTATTTCTTTAGTATCAATATACTTTCTAACTTTTATGATCTAAAATCAATTTAATTAACTTGTGTCTGTCCAAGTGGCTGAGAAGTTGTCCATATGTTTTATAAGAAATTCATTTGGGACTTTCACTCCTTGGTCCAGCAGCAGTTAGAAGCATTGTTGAACTGGCACACTCACTCTAGGAATAAGGTGCTTAAGTCTATTACATGCTGCAGCAACACAGGTTTTGACAGTATACATGGAATATAGTCTAAAAGGAGGCTGCTTACTCCCGAAGTTACGGAGAGTGTTACGTTATTTGTGGGAGGCAAAAAAAAAGGGGGGGGGGGAATATGAAGAAAATAAATATGATTAAAGCAAATTGCAAACACATTATGCGGATTTCAGCTAAATGTCAGTGAGTATTCCACTGGGCATCCTCTGAGTCTCTGCCTTAGAGAATTGGCACAGGCTCTGCCTGGCTTATTGGACAAGTGTCAGCCTATATGGGGCCCCTAACTATTAGAAAGAGCTATGGTAAAACCCAACAACAAAAGCCCACCCTGTCAGCATCATGTTCCTAGATCTTTCTTTGATATAATTGCATAAATCATTTGGTAAACATCTAATTCAAAGACAACAATTTTTTTATCCACCTACAAAGAAGAGAGATCTAAGGAAACCATAAAGAAACAAAATATTCAGATAAGGAAAGCATTTTCCAGTAGATTGATAAGTGTGTCTATGTAAAATATGGGAAGAAGTTCACTTTACACTTTGATGTGAAGTGTTTGTTTCCTGAAAGTGTTCTGTATTACAGAGATAACAGCATATGCCATGTGATGCAAGGTTGGCTATATAAATTGCTCTTGTTAATAAGTTGCCTTAGACCAGATTTAATTTACACAGTCACAGGCTGTGTCTACACTACAGCTGTAAACTCTCTAGCGTAGCCATGACCTTAGAAAATTTTTACATTTTTAAGACATTTTATCAAAGTCAAGGGCTGAACTTGAAAGGTCAAATCAATAAATTTATAGTGTATTACACTCAGAAGTTCCAGGTCATTATTAAATTACAAGTACTTTGTTCCTCACTTTAGTTTTATAGACTCAGCTCTTGGTTCTATTAGGAAATCCTTGTTGTTGGTCTGGTATAAAGTCAAGGACAATTATCTTTCACATATTATTTTATGTAGTCCAAAATATATTTCCCCAGTGAAGTATATTATTCTTATCAACCTAAATATTAGCAGTCAGCTTTTCCAAAACAGGAATACGTTTTAACAGTCTGATAATATTGGAATGAACTCCAACAGAAGGCAATTGTACTGCAGACTATGAGCAAAAACAGTGACACAAGAACTCTGTTGTTCTTGAATGAGCTATTCACAACAACAGAACTTTAAATCCAGTGATATGGATTTGATGAGATCTTATGTAACTGAGATCCTAGTGGGGCCAGCTGAGGTCACTCAGTTAGGGCGAATTGCAAAAAATGGGGCAGATAATTCCTCAAATTGGTGGATATTCTCAATACTTAGATGTACCAAGCCACCATAAAACAGCTTCTTTATTATCTCACTGGTTGCCCAGAAGCCAACACCACAATTCCCTTGAAGTAACCCAGCCTCAGACCTCCTTCCAGGTACCCAAGTCAAATATGATGAAGACTTCTGAAAATCTTATTTCATCATATAAAAGAAAAGGTTCTACCAATCCCCAAGAATCAGACACTACCTCCTAGGTTAATGAATATTCCAGATCATATCCAAATACACGCTTTCAGCCAATTCTTATAAACTAAACTAAAATTTATTTAAAAAAGAAAAGAGAGAGAGAGAGAGTATAGTTAAAAGATCAATATACATACAGACATGAGTTCAATTCTTGAGGTTCAGACACATAGCAGAGATGGTGAGCTTTGTAGTTGCAGAGTTCTTTCAGAAATAGTCCATAGGTTATAGCCCAATGTTTATATTTCAGGGAGGTGCAGTCAGAACTGGGATCTCAGTTCTTGCGGCTTAGGCTTCCCCTGCATGAAATCTCAAGCAGATCTGAGAGGACAGAATCAGGACCAAATGGTCCTTCATACAGTTTTCTAGTAGCCACTTGACCATACAGTCCTGGGTAAACAATAAGTTTTTTATTGTAACCTTCTGCTTTTTAAAAACACTACCAGTATTACACAAATTAACATAGGGCAATTTATCCATTAGGTAGTCTATTACAAACTTCACGGAGACATATAGACAATGACATTATTTCTCCTAAGAGTCATCTAAATGTTAATATTCCCTTTTGATCTCTGAATGTAAAGTTATAGTGACAGACAGGAACTTCTGTTTACATGGCTAGCATCAAAGATACAAACAACTAGTGTCACTTCTAACAATATAGGTTTGCATTTCAAGTTCTCCTCCCTTGGTGTACATGTCAATTGCTAGAAAAGAGCCTCATCCTCCCTCATTGAACTAACCTCGTTATCTCCAGATTGATTCTTGCCTGCATATTATACGTGCCTCTGAAAATTTCCACCACATGCATCTGACGAAGTGGGTATTGACCCACGAAAGCTTATGCTCCAATACGTCTGTTAGTCAATAAGGTGCCATAGGACTCTTTGTTGCTATATTCTCAGGTAGACAGTTTCAATATCCATGGAAATGTGACCTTGCCACACCTCATTCAGTGGATTGGGGTCGGTAACCTCTGGCATGCAGCTTGCCAGGGTAAGTAACCTGGCGGGCTGGGCCAGATTGTTTACCTGCCGCATCAGCAGGTTCGGCCAACCGCGGCTCCCACTGGCCGCAGTTCACTGTCCCAGGCCAATGGGGGTGGCGGGAAGTGGCGTGGGCGAGGGATGTGCTGGCCGTGGCTTCCCGCCACCCCCATTAGCCTGAGATGGTGAACTGTGGCCAGTGGGAGCCACAATTGGCCGAACCTGCCGATGCGGTAGATAAACAAACTGGCCCGGTCCGCCAGGGTGCTTCCTTGGCGAGCCACATGCCAGAGGTTGCTGAACCCTGCAGTAGACTGTTCAGAAACCTACCACATAATTAGGCTTATGTATTCTATTATAAAGGTGAAATCTAATAACAACAGTCTTCAATCTGAATAAGAGTTCCTTTCTTCTACAACTAATCAAACTTTCCGTGTTTAGCCAAATGTTGTACCAATCACCCTTCCCAATGATGTTCTCAGCTCTTGGTTCCACATCTCAATCACTCATTTAATTCAGTGTATACATCTATATCCCTCAACACATTTGATTTCAAAATGGATTGTCTTCCCAGACAGAGAATTTTTCAAACAAAATAAAAATATTGGAAATAACTTCTTTGACAAGCATGCTAATAAAATTCTTGACCTGTTAACATTGAAAACTTGTATTGGAACATACACTGCATTTAGTCCTCACTGGTTCAAAGAAATAGAACTCCCTTTCTTTGAAACACATATTAACACAATAGCTACATGTCCACTGACACATTAAAATTCCTGTCCTATAACAAGGTATGGGGGGGGGAAGATTCAAGATGTGCATGTATGACGGTAAGCAATCTCTCTCTCTTTCATTATGTGCCAACATTATCTGTGTCCTAGTCCATTATTTATATAGGAGTAGATTCCTCCCCTCCCGTTTTCATGTATTCATTATTAACTACTCTTTGAAGTTTCCATTTATTCATGAATGAGAGGAGCCTTCATGAATAGCAAAACTACATAGTTTACTCATTTTTGCATGCATAATAATATTTCAGAGAATTCTAGAGAAACCCTGTGCAAGTTATTAATAAGTGTTTATTAGCCTTTCTAAAAGATGAATGGAGTATGACTTTGAACATCTTAAAGAATTTCCCCCAGATATTCAAAATATAATCACACACACCCCTAATATATGATCTTTACAAAACTATTATTCCAAAAATGAATGGGATTCCTGGAGATACAAGCAATTAGGGTACTAGATATAACCCAAAAACGTAAAAAACATTTAAGAATAAGTACATATCAGTGACATCAATGAGCCTACAACCAGATTTGTTTTTAAACCATCTTTCATCTGACAAATAAATATGGCATACTAGAAAACCCAGAAGGAAATGCCTACCAGAGTGTTTTACAGACAAACATAAGTTCATTATAGGCTTGGGCATTTAAGCTGTCTGAAAGGAAACTGATCTAGCAATAGTGTAATAGAAAGAAGATTAAATTTCCCTAAAGAAGCTGTAATAGCTTTGTGAAGTAACAAAGTAACAAAGACAAGGCATTAACACTCCGCTACCCCAGCAAAAAAAAAGAAAAAAAAAGGCTGTCTTACTTTTTTCATGCTACTTGCAAACATAAATGTCTTGTGTCCAAACACTTGACAGGAAGAGTAACAGCTAAGAGTAAAGGCTAACTTCTCATTTCAGATGGAAAAAAAGATATCATTATGTGGGAATGAGCCATAAAATATGTTCCTCAGAGGAAACTTTGCTAAATGACGTCCAAGAAAGGTAGCTCTCTGCAATATATGTGCATGCAAGACTAGCAGATGTGCAAGTATTCTAATAGAGGCAGACAACTTCAAGGCACTGATTTAATCAGAATGCAGCGTGCCATATGTGATGATGGAAAGTGTCAGAGAGCCAGCAATGGTACAATTTTTATTTATAGTTTATTTTATTTATAATCTTTTTATTACTGACCATGGCACAAAAAGTGGGAGTGTGATAATAAAGTTTGCACATGACAAAAAGCTGGAAAGTATTGCCAATACAGAGAAGGACTGGGATATCACACAGGAAGATCCGGATGACCTTGTAAACTGGAGTAATAGTAATGGGATGAAATTTAATAGTGAAAAATGCAAGGTCATGCATTTAGGGATTAATAACAAGATTTTTTGTTATAAGCTGAGGACTCATCAATTAGAAGTAACAGAAGAGGAGAAGGACCTCGGAGTATTGTTTGATCATGGGATGACTATGAGCCGCCAACGTGATACGGCAGTGAAAAAATCTAATGAGGTCTTGGGATGCATCAGGGAAGGTATTTCCAGTAGCAATAAGGAGGTGTGGAATACTGTGTGCAGTTCTGGTCTCCATCCTTTAAAAAGGATAAATTCAAACTGGAACAGGTACAGAGAAGGGCTACTAGGATGATCTGAGAAATGGAAAACCTGTCATATGAAAGGAGAGTCAAAGAGCTTGGCTTGTTTAGCCTAACCAAGAGAAGGCTGAGGGGAGATATGATTGCTCTTTATAAATATATCAGAGGGATAAATATCAGGGAGGGAGAGGAATTATTTAAGCTCAGTGCCAATGTGGACACAAGAACAAATGGATATAAACTGGCCAGCAGGAAGTTTAGACTTGAAATTAGACCAAGATTTCTAACCATTAGAGGAGTGAAGTTCTGGAACAGCCTTCCAAGGGGAGCAGTGGGGGCAAAAGACATATCTGGCTTCAAGACTAAGCTTGATAAGTTTATGGAGGGGATGGTATGATGGGATAGCCTAATTTTGGCAATTAATTTATCTTTGACTACTAGTGGTAAATATGCCCAATAGCCTGTGATGAGATGTTAGATGGAGTGGGATCTGAGTTACTATGGAGAATTCTTTCCTGGGTGTCTGGCTGGTAAGTCTTGCTCACATGCTCAGGCTTTAGCTGATCACCATATTTGGGGTCGGGAAGGAATTTTCCTCCAGGGAAGATTAGCAGAGGCCCTGGGAGTTTTTCACCTTCCTCTGCAGTGTGGGGCATGGGTCACTTTGCTGGAGGATTCTCTGCACCTTGAAGTCTTTAAACCATGATTTGAGGACTTCAGAGGCTCAGACATAGGTTAGGCGTTTGTTGCGGGAGTGGGTGGGTGAGATTCTGTGGCCTGCGTTGTGCAGAAGGTCAGACTAGATGATCATAATGGTCCCTTCTGACCTTAGAGTCTATGACTCTGTTAAGAAAGGTGTCAAGAAAATGCAAAATAAAAGAAATAGACTGGTTATGTATAGCTTGATGCAAATTGATTGGCCTCCGAGAAGTCAACATTGTCAGTATTACTCATATGTTTATAAAATCTAAAAGCTGGCAGCAAATGTCAGAATAATCAGCAACAAATGTTAGCTCACTAAAAAAAGGATACAGACATATTAGTTTCCTGGTGCATCCCACTCACTAGTGGCCTCACAAACACAGTTGCAAACCATAGCGGGCAATGTGCCAGAGGATGTGTAACAGGCTGTTGTGGCTCAGTGAACTAAATGGTAGCCATGAACAACCATCATTAATGGAATACAGCAGTGGTAGGTGAAAATCCCAGCATGAGATTAGCAATGTTACAATAAAACAAAAACACGCCTTTTGTTATACTATTAGCAAATCTGAAATAACAGTATTTCAACTAATAATATATGAGCATAAATAGCAGTGCTGAACACATCCAAAGTATAAATGTGGGGTCAAATCCTGTTCTGAAATAACTCAAATGAAATAAAACAGGACTGTAGAATTTGACAAATGAACTAACTATGGCTTCCACTCTGTCTATCAGGTAGGTAAATATGTTCACACTCATGGAACAGAAGGGGAAACTGAACTACAAGCAACTTGGCCAAGATGATGGGAGGAGTTTGCAAGGGAACAAGCGAGTCTGTGTACACAGAGACACCACCATCATCAGTGGGGATCAAACTCTCGATCTTAGTGAACCAATTAAACTAAAGGATAGCTCTTTTACATGTGAAATAGCAGTGAGCTCTGTAGTCTCATGAGCAGACCCCTACAGGAAGACATGCTCATGTGCAATAAGCTAGTACATTCCAGCATCACTCCATGTAGTCACTCATAATGAAGGTTCATCATCCTAACCACAGGGAAGCTTTGGTACCAGTACCATTCTCTTGTGTTTCTTGCACCTTCCCCTGAAATACCTTGTAATACCATCGGAAATAAGACGGTGAACTACATGGTCCAATGATCTGATTCACAATGGCAATTCCTACATACCTGTGGGCATGTCTCAGCTCCTACTGAGCAAAGCACTGAACCAATGACGATATGAATCTGTGGATGTATTTAACTGAGCAAGTACTCTTTCCATGCCTGTTGTTTAAAGATGTGTGCAATCTAACAGGAGTCTCTGCCCGATTTCCACACAGAGCAGACATACTCTAACTTGACTATTAGGGACTATAAGTATGAAAAACATTTTCTCATCCTGGATTCATGTACTGAAGTTGGAGACTGTGACACTACTCCTTGTCCTTTTGGGTACAGCAAAGCTAATTTAAGTTACATGGGCCAGCTATGTGGCCTCTATACCTTTTCTGGAGTTCAGAATATCTATAAACTGCTTATTCCCTCATTATCTTGTTCCTTTTCCAAAAACCAAGCCTCCTTTCCCCATTCTTTGCTTACACACTGCTCTGACATGCCATACAGAAGCAGTTACACCGGTGTGGAGTGAGTGCAGAGTGCCTCCATACCCTGTTTTTCTATGGATGTCTGCACATTCAACTTTGATGTGCACCTTTTGCACGCAGGTAAGCCATTTGAGAATTTGTCCCTATTCCTTCAGAGAAAGATTTGTAATACCAACTGTCACAAATGGAGAACCACAGGGGAGCAATGGGTCAAATTCAGCTGTAACAAAAAGTGGTATAACTTGTTCATAGAGTGTTACTTGTTCTTGGGATACCAGGGTACAGTACCCAGCCTGTCTGACTCACGAAAGACCTTCCCCACTCCCAGCCTCTGCTTGAGCCAAATCTGCATCAGAAGAAAGACTTACACAAAGCAATAAAAAGGCAGTGGGAGACTCACCTAAACCCCTGGGATAAAGATGACAGGATTAAGGAAACTCCCCTAGCCTCATTTGCATCGAAAATGGGACAAGAAGGCATCTCCATTAGCATATAGACTGGAGAACAGAGATTCCAAGGCAAGAACGCATGGAACACTGGTACCAAGAAAGCAGGCAAGCACTGCATGATGTGGGATCTCTGCTCCAGATGTTAATGAACCCACACCTGCACTCACCCAGCTCAGCAGTTATCAGACCAATTCTAGTAATAAATCCTTTATTGGTATCCAAAATACTGAAGCTGCCTAATTGCATTCTGAGCTCCCTCCAAAGAACACTGCCCAAAGGAATGAGCAGCTCCCATGGTTTAGCCTGAACAAAACAATGTTGATATACTCCCTCTTTACACATACCAAATCTAGTGTTCTCCCTTGAACCATTGTCGTCTCTCTACACAAACCCCTAGCTCTGCTCAAGTAAGTGCTCTGATGCCTGGATCCAATATATGCATCAGTTCCATTGGGACGTCATCTTCTTCTGACTGATCGTGCTGGGGCTCTTCCTGTCTCCAGCACTCCAGACCCTCAGTTACCACCACAACCTGGGAACTACTATCAATTTAAGCTCCGCAGAGTGGTGAGAACCCTTTTCTCTCTCTCGGTATAGCCTTCTGACCCTGACTTGTGTGGTCAGTGATAGTTTTCTAAACTTGACTTTTATAATCAAGTTTAAAGTTAGATTTAATATTATACCTGTTTTGTTTGGCTCCCCTGTGGTTATTACCTGGCAATAAATAACTTTCACAATTAAGCTGGTTGCTTCTCTTTCTCTCTCCCTGCCCCCCCCCACCTCGTGGGTGTTTTTTTGGCTTCTTCATTCACTCTGCAGAAATGCTCCTCATACCTAAACTAAAGATCTCTGCAGCCCCAAAAATCCTGCGGGGTTTGCTCATCAAGTGGGTTGCTGCCAGAATAATTGTAATATGAAAGGGGGGCAAGAGACATGCTGAACCTGGGACAAATGAGGGTGGCAGATTAAAAGTGCTGCTCAACCCAGCCTGCTCAGGCGTGCTCTGTTATGGTGCGATACCCATGGCATATGAGGTGTCAGCTTGGGAGTGCTGATTAACCCAATCCTCTCAGATGCGCTGTTAGAGAGAGAGAGAGAGAGAGAGAGAGAGAGAGAGAGTGAGAGTGTGAGTGAGTTTTCTCTCTCATCTCATTCTAGGGCTGGAAGAACCCAGCCCTGAGGAACCTATCTGCGGTAAGGAAGATGTAGAGCTGGGTATCATCTACAGACGTTTTTGACCACAGTTTCTCCCAACAGCTTAATGAAAATGTTAGAATTGGCGAGACTTGTAGGACTGAGATGCTTTGGAGGAAGAGCTACAATTGGCCATCATTACACTCCCTGAGAATACTGAAAGGACTAATTGGAGCTTTCCTGTCAGCCCCTGCTGTGTCTCGAAGGTGAGACAGTAGTATACTAGGGCTCAAAGTATCTGTCACAGGCACATTCATGAAAAAGATTATGGTTCTTTCTCTCCATACTGAATGATTCCCACAGCAGAGGATGACCTGTCAATTATCCAGACACAGATGATGAAGAAGCTAAAGGACTACAGAAGGAGAAGATGCTGTTGGGCTATAGAGTTGTCCTTACACTGTGGTATCCTCAGTGTAAAAAGCTTCTCTTTAAATGGAGCTGAACTCTGGCTGCAATAAAACATCACACACAATAAATACTGGGCAGCATCATGTGAAGCCACATACAGCCAAAAAGATAAATCTACAGTGAAACTGAACATAATACTTTATTTACCACTAATATCAAAACCATCATGCAATTTGCCTTCAAAAATACTTCTTTAAGATCTCTTCTGGCGGTGAGGGAAGCGAGAAATAGCACATATTGGCTAAATAAAATGTAGTAACATACCACATTTTTCCTTTGTTTCCTCTGATTATACAATACTGTAAAAGAACTTGTCCTACTTATGTTTTGTTTAAAACTATTTGCTCCCATCGCAAGAATATGTGGTACAGATGTAGAACCATAAAAGTAGTGCGCATTTTCAAACAGGGAGAGTATTTATTTATAAATTTATCATGTTCATTGTGCCCACTCATTCCCCCAAGATCTACTCAATGGCTCCTCAAAACTTAACAGTCCTTAGTTAAAGGCTGTCCGCAGGCCTCTTCAGTTACTACACTGGCCAGGGTGATCTCTTGGGAGCAATGCTTGGTTATGAAGTTTATTAGTATTTCTGTAAATAGTCTGGGAACTGGTGAGAGTTGGGAAAAAAAGTGTTTCATATTGGTGGTAGAGAGAAGCAAAGGCTGATCTTCAATAACTGGACTTGACTGGAAAGAGTAGGTTCAGAGATTCATAGATACCTACACCAGAAAGGACTATTGTAGAACACAGGCTATAGAACTTCCCCCAATTAATTCCTAGAGGACATCTTTTAGAAAAACATCCAAACCTTCATTTAAACATTGTCAGTGAAAGGGAATCCACCATGATGTTTGGTTAATTGTTCCAATGGTTAATTACTCTCACTGTTAAAAATTTACACCTTATTTCCAGTTGAAGTAGTCTAGTTTCATCTTCCAGCCTTTGGTTCATATAATATATTTTTCTGCTACACTGAAGAGTCCATTATGAAATATTTGTTCCACATGTAGGTTCTTTCAGACTGTGATCAAGTCATCCATTAACTGTCTTTTTGTTAAACTAAGCAGATTAACCTCCTCAAGTCTAGCATTATAGGACATGTTTTCTAACCCTTGAATCATTTTGTGGCTCTTCTCTGAACTCTCTCCAATTTATCAACCTCCTTCTTGAATTGTGAATACCAGAAATGACAGAGCATTCCAGCAGCAGTCACATCGATACCAAATATAGAGGTAAAATAATCTCGCTGTGTCTATGTGAGATTCTCATGTTTATACATCCCAGGATCACATTAGCTCTTTCGGCCACAGTGTCACACTAGGAATTCATGTTCAGCTGATTATCCACCAAGACCCTAAAATCTGTTTCAGAATCACTGCTTCCGAAAATAGTTTTTCTCATCCTGTAAGTATGGCCTACATTCTTTGTTCCTAGATATATACATTTACATTTAGCCATATTAAAACACATTATTTGTTTGCACACAGTTTAACAAGTAATTCAGATCACTCTGAATCAGTGACTTATGTTCTTCTTTTATCACTTCCCCGATTTTTGGCTCAGCTGCAAACTGTATTAGTTATGATGTTATGTTTTCTTCCAGGTCATTGATAGAAAATGTTAAATAGCATAGGGCCAAGAATGGTTCCCTGGGGGACCGTACTGCAAACGCACCCTCTTGAGGGTAAGTCTCCATTTACATTTGAGACTTAGTTAGCCAGTTTTTAATTCAATTTGATGTGTGCCGTGTTAATTTTATATCGTTCTAGGTTTTGAATCAAAGTGTCATGCAGTGCCAAGTCAAAAGTTTTGTAGAAGTCTAAGTATATTATTACTCTTATCAACCACTTGTAATCTCATTAAATATATATGTGTAGGTGAAGCTAGTTTGACAGAATCTATTTTCCATCAACCCATGTTGATTTGCATTAATTATATTACCCTCCTTTAGTTCTTCATTAATCAAGTCCTGTATCAGCCGCTCCATTATCTTGCCCAGGATCGATATCAGGGTGACAGTCCTATAATTACACAGGTGCGCCCAAGCAGAGCTGAGCAAACAATTTATTTTTCTGTTTGATGGCGGAACCCAAACATCTGGAAAAAAAATGGTTCATTTCAAACCAAACTGATTTTTCTCTGTTTTCTCTGTTCACTGAAGTAAAATATCAATTCAAAACAACCATTTTTTGACAGTAAATGCTGAAAAGTTTCAACATTTCTTATTTTTTTCCAATTTTTTTTAATCTAATCTATTTGCCAAATTCAACCTGAATTCGTGAATGGTTTTGATGCCCCCCAAAAATGCACTTTTTGGTGAATTTACTATTTGCTGAAAAATATTCACCCTTTTGTACATCCAGATAAGGTCTTGGAAAGTTAAACCCCTTGGTGACCAAGACCAGAGTTCATATCCTGAACACATTTTATGCTTTTGTTCAGACTTCATGGCCCATACTGCCATGATTCCTCCTGATTTCGTTATAGAAGATAAGGTGTATTCCACAGAAACTTGAATTGGGAAGTCTCTTCCGTCCCCACAATTTGGAGTAAATAGTCCATTGTTCTATGCAACCAAGTTAACTTCTGAAGATTTTTGGTGGTTCAGACCTGATAAAATGGTTTTCTTGGAGTCTGTCAGGTCTATGATAAAACATTTTTTGTGGTCCCAAGGACAGTTTATTGTCAGTGGATTTCTCCTTGGTTGGTAGAAAGTAATAAATAATAATTGGAGATATACCTATCTCCTAGAACTGGAAGGCCCTTGAGTCCAGCCCCTGCCTCCACTAGCAGAACCAAGTACTGATTTTTGCCCCAGAATCCTAGGTGGGCCCCTCAAGGATTGAACTCACAACCCTGGGTTTAGCAGGCCAATGCTCAAACCACTGAGCTATCCCTTCACCCAAATCTTCCCCTATCTGTGATGTTTCCAAGCAGCAGTTATACTGAATGGTTAGAACCACCAGGATTGGCAGGATCCCAAGTCATGCCTGAGCTTTTGCCTTTGGAAGTCTCTCTCGGAAATGTGGAAGACATACAAGGAGCAATGTTTCCTGTTGTACAAATTAAACTTCCTGCTGGCCCTCCAAGGAAAATGATGAGGGCAGCTTCTACTATAAAATCCTCATTGATCTTTGGTCCTTAAAAAAAAAGATGGGACAAAATCAGCAGAAGAACCTTTACCCTCTTTGTGCCCTCATGTTTGGAGTTTTTAATTAAGTCATTGGCCCTTGAGGCTGAAGAGCTGGTCAAAGGTCATTGAGCTTCAATAGCAGACTGTTAGCCAATTTCTATGAACATCCTGTAAATGGAAAATATCAAGGAAATTCCAGAAGACTGAAAGATTGTTAGTGTTGTGTTAACATTTTAAGAAGGGTAAATATGATGACATAGGAAAGTATAATCTGGTTAACCTGACATCAATCCCAGGAAAAATAATGATAAAGCTGAAAGGGGATTCAACAGATAAAGAATTAAAGGACAGGAATATAATTAATGCCAGTCAACATGATTTTATGAAAAAAGTCTTGTCAAACAATCATGATTTTATTCTTTGAGATAAATATTGTTTGATAAAGGTAACTGTGTAGACGTAATATACTTTGACTTAGCACTAAATGACATTTTGATTTAAAAAAAACAGCACTATACAATTTCAATAAAGTGCTCATTCAGTGGATTAAGAACTGGCTCACTGACAGATCTCAAAAAGTAGTTGTCAGTGGAGAATCATGATCAAATGGGTGTATTTCTACTGAGATTCCACAGGGATCAGTAAAAGCCAAAAGCTATTCAACATTCTCATTAACGACCTAAAAGTAAATATAAAAATCACTGCTGCTAAAATTTATGGATGACACAAAAATTGGTGGAATAGTAAATAGTGATGGGGGCAATAATACAGAGTGACCTAGGTCACTTAATAAGCTGGGCACATGCAAACCAAATATGGTATAATACATCCAAAACCAAAAGTGTATACCTAGGAACAAGAAACGCAGGCCAGACCTACAGAATGGGGGACTGTGTTCTGGAAAGCAGTGCCTCCAAAATGGTCTTAAGGGTCACAGTAGACAAACAACTCAACCTGAGTTCCTAGCACGATGCTGCAGCAAAAAGGCTACTATGAAACTTGTATATATAAACAGGGGAATAGTGAGTAGGAAAAAAAAAAGGTGATTTTAGTTCTGTATGAGCGCTGGTGAAACTGATACTGGAATACTGCGTGCAGGTCTGGTGTCCATATTTTTAAGCAGATGTTGCAAAATGAGTGTGAAGAAAAGAGCCACACAAATTATTTGAGGGCTGGAGAAAATATCTTTCAGTGACACACTTGAAGAGATCAATCTGTTTTACCTTACCAAAAAGAAGATTAAGAGGTGACTTGATTACAGTGTGTAAGTACTTTCACAGGAAGAAAATCTGATTACTAAAGGGCTCTTTAAACTACTGGATTGGAGAAAGGCATAACAAGAACCAACACTTGAAAGCTAAAAGCAGACAACTTCAAATTAGAAATAAGGCACAAATTTTTAACAGAGAGGGTGATTAACCACTGGAACATACTTCCCAAGGAAGTGGTGGATTCTCCATCTCTTGATGTCTTTAAATCAAGATTGGATCCCTTTGTGGAAGATATACTTTAGTCCAAAACAAGTCATGCTTTAGTCCAGGGGTAGGCAACCGAACGCAGCACGCCAGCTGATTTTCAGTGGCACTCACACTGCCCAGGTCCTGGCCACCGGTCTGGGGGGCTCTGCATTTTAATTTAATTTCAAATGAAGCTTCTTAAATATTTTAAAAACCTTACTTAATTTATATAAAACAATAGTTTAGTTGTATATTACAGAATAATAGAAAGAGACCTTCTAAAAATGTTAAAATGTATAACTGGAAAGCGAAAACTTATATTAAAGTGAATAAATGATGACTCAGCACACCACTTCTGAAAGGTTGCTGACCCCTGCTTTAGTCAAACCAAAGTTATTGGGTTCAATACAGGGGTTACTCTGTGAAATTTTATTGCCTGTGATATATAGGTCAGACTAGATGATCTAATGGACCCTTCGGACCTTAATCTCTATGAATCTATGACTTGTCAGACCCTGATTTACAGCTCTAGATACTCCAAAGACTGCAAGAAGGAACACGACCCTTTTGTTAGGGCCAGTAAAACCCTGTAAAAACTCAAGCCTACAAGACCTGTCAAGATCACAACCCAGAAGCTGTACATTCATAAATCTCTAATGACAGGAACTCCTCACTTAACGTTGTAGTTATGTTCCTGAAAAATGTGACTTTAAGCGAAACAATGTTAAGCGAATCCAATTTCCCCATAAGAATTAATGTAAATGAGAGGTTAGGTTCAAGGGAATATTTTTTCACCAGACAAAAGAGTATATTACACACACACACAGTATAAGTTTTAAACAAAATTTAATACTGATACACAGTGATGATGATTGTGAAGCTTGGTTGAAGTGGAGGAGTCAGAGGGAGGGATATTTCCCAGGGAATGCCCTACTGCTAAATGAACCAGCAATTGACTGAGCCCTCAAGAGTTAACTCTCACAACACTCTACAAGGCAGCAGGAAAGGAGGGAGGGCAGAGAGAAACACACACACGCTGTGTGTGAGAGAAAAAAAATGTACACTTTAAGTAGATGACCCCAGGCTCAAGTATACTGCCTTGTTAATTAAATCAGCTTGCTGAGCCTTGAAACCTGCAGCTACTGCCTTTGTGTGTCCCCCACTGCTCTATGGAAGATGGGGTAAGCAGGAGCAGGGGGAGACACCCTGACATTAGATCCCTTTTCCTCCTTCCCCGCATACAGCAAGCAGGAGTCTCTGGGAGCAGCTCCAAGGCAGAGAGCAGGAGCAGCACATGGCAGTAGGGGGGAGGCACAGCTGCTGCACAGGGAACTTAGGGGAGTGGGGGGACGCTAGCCCACCCTGGTTCCAACCACCCACCGGCCAGCTGCAACGGGCTGTTCTTCCTGCAAGCAGTGGACAAAACAGGCAGCTGCCAAACAACATTAGAAGGGAGCATTGCACAACTTTAAACGAGCATGTTCCCTAATTGATCAGCAACTTAACATCGAAATAATTTTAAGTGAGGAGTTCCTGTATTAGTAAACGTGACTGTGTGAATGTAACTCACACACCTCCTGGGTGTGGTGCTCTGTGCCATCTAGTGGCACCAAAACCACTTAGAGAGAGAGAGATTAATGAATTCGCTGTGCAGCAGTTGCGGGCAACCTGCGGCCCGTCAGGGTAATCCACTGGTGGGCCGCCAGACAGTTTCTTTACTTTTGCACAGACACCTGCAGCTCCCAGTGGATGTGGTTCGCCATTCCCGGCCAATGTCAGCTGCGGGAAGTGGCGTGGGCCACAGGGACATGCCGGTTGCAGCTTCCTGCAGCTCCCATTGGCCGGGAATGGTGAACTGTGACCACTGGAAGCTGCGGGCAGAAGGGAAATTTTAAAAAATTCTAATAAAAAATAAAATAGTTATAAATAAAATTTAGTCAAGTCTATTCTATTCTATGTAGATTCTTATACTGCACTCATCAGCATCGTATCTCAGCCCCTTCCAGTAGTGCATTAAGCAATCTGACTAACATCAGTCATGTCTGTTCTCTCATACTCTCCCTGGGGAGAATAGTGTGTGCAGTGGGATGTTTTATTTTGGACATTATAAACGTATTACACACATGTAAACGTTTCTATATATCTGTATAAGAGAAAGGAACATCAAAAAATGTGTCATGGACCTAGAGGAAGGTGGTGAGATTTTTGATGGTTCTTAGTTCCTATGGAAGTTGATTCAACAGTCTTGGACTGGCCCCAAAGAAAGCACTGTCTCCTGAACAGGTGAATGTATCCTTACTGTAGAAAGTTTTCTATTGTGCTAGAGTAGTGAAATTGTCAACCACAGTTTTTATTCCAGAGGTTTAGTTGATCTTTTAGATACCTTGGGTCTAGGCCACTGAGCAACTTGAAGATAAGGACAGAGACATAAGAACATAACAGCCATACTGGTTCAGCCCAAAGGTCTATCTAGCCCAGTATCCTGTCTTCCAACAATAGCCAAAGCCAGGTACCCCAGAGGGAATAAACAGAACAGGTAATCATCAAGTGATCCATCCCCTGTCACCCATTTCCAACTTCTGGCAAACAGAGGCTAGGAACACCGTTCCTGCCCATCCTGGCTAATAGCCATTGATATCCTCCATGAACTTATCTAGTTCTTTTTTGAACTATCTTTTGTAGTTGTGACCTTCACAACATCCTCTGGCAAAGAGTTCCACAGGTTGACTGTGCATTGTGTGAAAAAAATATTTCCTTTTGTTTGTTTTAAACCTGCTGCTTATTAATTTCATTTGGTGACCTGTAGTTCTTGTTATGAGGAGTAAATAACACTTCCTTCTTTACTTTCTCCACACCAGTTATGATTTTATAGATTTCAATCATATCCCCCTTCAGTCATCTCTTTCCCGAGCTGAAAAAGTCCCAGTCTTATTAATCTCTCTTCATATGGAAGCCATTCCATAGCCCTAATAATTTTTTTGCCCTTTTCTGAATGGAGGGAGGGATTTCTCAGTGGTTTGAGCATTGGCCTGCTAAACCCAGGACTGTGAGTTCAATCGTTCAGGGGACCACTTAGGGATCTGGGGTAAAAATCAGCACTTGGTCCTTCTAGTGAAGGCAGGAGGCTGGACTCAACAACCTTTCAAGGTCCCTTCCAGTTCTAGGAGATCAGTATATCTCCAATTATTATGAACCTTTTCCAATTCCAATATAGAGCCTTTGAACTTGACTCCATATTATATGGAAAGCCAGTGTAGAGAGCAGAAGACACATTTGATGTGTTTGTGGTAGCCTGTGTTGCTGCGCAGACATACTGCAGTGTTCCATACTAGCTGGAGTTTCCTAAGTGCTGAAGGCTTCATGCCCAGGTATATTGCACTGCTGAAATAGAATAACTGAGGCCAGCTACTTGTTCTCCAGGATGGAACAGTCTCCTAATCAACTGGAGATGGTAGAAAGCATTACTTGCGGATGCTGCTTTGTGAGTGCTTATTGTCAGTGATGAATCCAGGAGCACAGCAGCGGAAGCGGCGCTGGCGAGAGATGTGCTGGCCGCGGCTTCCCCCATTGGCCTGGGACAGCGAACTGCGGCCAGTGGGAGCCACGATTCGCCGAACCTGCCGAAGCGGCAGGTAAACAAACTGGCCCAACCCGCCAGGGTGCTTACCCTGGCCAGCTGCATGCCAGAGGTTGCCGACCCCTGAGCTACAGACTTTGATCAATCTTTCAACCAAAGGAGATTGCACTATGTCTGCAAACTCTTCAAGAAGTTTTCCTTTGACCATGAGCATTGTCTGTCTTGTTTTTGTTCGATTTCAACCAGCTAATCTTCATCCCTCAGCTGACTTTTTCCAATGTATAAGTAAGTGCCTATCCTATGGACTAAAGGTGCTACATATTGTTAATTTCATAGTATTTACAGAATATGTAACAAAACTGCTCAAACACCTCAATAATCATCTGCTCCACAGCTCAGGTACCAAATCATGACAATAAAATAATAAACATGACAATCATAACAATAAAATAACAACATTGGAAAGACTCCCATTCACTTCACTGATTTCAGTATGTTTTAGATCCGGTTCTAAATGCTGGGTGAAAACAATGTGCCCAAAAGATTAACAAATCCAAGCTCCTTATTGTGCATCTACTTAAGCAAAGGAAATGGCAACAGATTCATTAAGATCTTTGGAGGTAATAAGGTACTCTCAAAGGTTGGGGAGATGTTTATGGTTTTATTTATTGAAGGTCATATTTCAGGCCCGCATGTATCTGAAAATATGATTGTAAATAAGAAGAAGATGAATTGTGATAGACTGTCTATCTAAGGTATTCCTATGGCCCCTATTATCATAGTCTCTGAGCGCCTCAAAACCTTCATTGCATTTATCTTCACCTGTGAGGTAAACAACTATTGTTAAGCCCATTTACAGATAGAGAACTGAGGCTCAGATTTACTAAATTACATGGCTATGATCACACAGAAAGTCTACGACAATGCAGGTAACTGGAACAAAAATGTTTCAGGTTATTGTCCTAACCATTGGACTATCCTTCTCAAAGAATTGTGTCCTTTTCAGATAAATTTGTGTGTAAAATTTCATAACATGCCTAAATCAACTGAAAGCAAGATTAGACCAATAGTACACATGATTTAACTTTGTAATCTAATGTCTGTCTTGTACTTGTCTAGCTTTCCTTGATAGTTATTGATGTTCTTTCAGTTGTTTTACAAATTTCTCTGTTTAATAAAGTTTTCTCTGTAGTGGTTTAGATTCTACTCGATATTAATCTGGATTGTGATTAGCTGTTCAGCCAAATCATCAGTAGCTGACAGCATAAGATAAAGTGAACATTTATTGATGATTTTAGACAATTATTAAATTCTGTATTCAAATTGCCTGAGATAGACATGAAATCCACTTTGCAATTTCCTGTTTTTCCAATTATGTGTTAATTAGCAATGTGTCTAAGGCACTCAAAGTCACTCAAACTTGCATAATTATTTTGATAGAGTTAGAATTATCATTCAGTGGTGTGACATGGGCGTGCCCAATCATGTCTTCACAGATATATTACATCTGTGTTTGAGCATCTTCTCAATCGTTCACCAATGGGGCGTCTACCAAAAGCTAAAGAATAGCTGGTTAACCTGGTTATTGTATGATGTTTGCACAGGAAACATTTTTAGAGAGTTCCATAATATGTAGACTATTGGTTTACAAATCTGGTGAAGCTGAAACTTGTCACCTGTGGCAGGATGGGTCTAACAGCTGATTCAATCAACACTGAGAAAAAACGGTTACTCACCTTTGTAACTGTTGTTCTTCGAGATGTGTTGCTCACATCCATTCCAGTTAGGTGTGCGCGCCGCGCGTGCACGTTCGTCGGAAACTTTTTACCCTAGCAACTCCAGTGGGCCGGCAGGTCGCCCCCTGGAGTGGCGCCGCCATGGCGCCCAATATATATCCCTGCCGGCCCGCCCGCTCCTCAGTTCCTTCTTGCCGGCTACTCCGACAGTGGGGAAGGAGGGCGGGTGTCGAATGGATGTGAGCAACACATCTCGAAGAACAACAGTTACAAAGGTGAGTAACCGTCTTTTCTTCTTCGAGTGATTGCTCACATCCATTCCAGTTAGGTGACTCCCAAGCCATACCTAGGCAGTGGGGTCGGAGTGAGAAGTCGCGGCACGGAGCACTGCAGTTCCGAAGGCCGCATCCTCCCTCGACTGCTGGACCAGGGCGTAGTGGGAAGCAAAGGTGTGGACCGATGACCAGGTCGCTGCCCGACAGATTTCCTGGATGGGCACACGGGCGAGGAAAGCCAGCGACGACGCCTGCGCCCTGGTAGAATGCGCAGTCACACGGCCTGTAGGGACATGGGCCAAGTCATAACAGGTCCTGATACAGGACGTAACCCAAGAGGATACCCTCTGGGAGGAGATAGGAAGCCCCTTCATACGATCTGCTACCGCCACGAAAAGCTGGGGGGATTTTCGGAAGGGTTTGGTCCTCTCTATGTAGAACGCGAGAGCCCTACGGACATCCAGCGAGTGGAGCTGCTGCTCCCTGCCTGAGGAGTGAGGTTTTGGGAAAAAAAACGGAAGGAAAATCTCTTGGTTGACGTGGAAGGCTGAGACCACCTTGGGCAGAAAAGCAGGGTGTGGTCTCAGCTGCACCTTGTCTTTGTGGAAGACCGTATATGGGGGGTCTACCACAAGAGCTCGGAGTTCCGACACCCGTCTAGCTGAGGTGATAGCTATTAGAAAGGCAGTCTTCCAAGAGAGGTAGAGCAGGGAGCAAGTAGCTAACGGCTCAAAGGGGGGCCCCATGAGCCGGGACAACACCAGGTTAAGATCCCAGGTCGGAGCAGGGGGACGGACGTTAGGGAATAAACGTTCCAGCCCTTTAAGGAATCTCGACACCGTCGGGTGAGAAAAAACGGAGTGACCGTCCGCACCTGGGTGAAAGGTGGAGATAGCTGCTAGGTGGACTCGCAACGACGATAAGGTCAGACCTTGCCCTTTGAGGGACCAAACATAGTCTAAGATTTCGGTTACCGAAACTTCCATAGGGCGGAGATTTCTCTCTACGCACCAACAGGAGAAGCGTTTCCATTTCGCCGAATATGTGGCTCTTGTGGACGGTTTCCTGCTGCTCAAGAGCACCTCCCTCACAGGCGTGGAGCAGCGCAGCTCGGAACCAGTCAGCCACGCAGGAGCCACGCCGCTAGGTGCAGCGACTGCAGGTCTGGGTGACAGAGGGTCCCGTGGTCCTGGGTAATCAGGTCCGGATGAAGGGGCAGGGGAACTGGGTCGGCTACGGCCAAGTCCAGCAGCATGGTGTACCAGTGCTGCCTGGGCCATGCCGGGGCCACCATGATCACGAGAGCCCTGTCTCTGCGCACCTTCAGGAGGACCTTGTGGACCAGAGGGAACGGGGGAAATGCATAGTACAGGTGGGTCGACCACTGGATGAGGAAGGCATCCGCTATCGACCCCGGCTCCCTGCCCTGAAAGGAGCAGAACGCTTGGCACTTCCTGTTCCCCTTGGACGCGAAGAGGTCCACCCGGGGATAACCCCACCTCCGGAAAATAGAGAGAGCGACGTCCGGGCGAAGGGACCACTCGTGTGACAGGGAGGATCTGCTCAATCGATCCGCCAGCGTGTTCCGTACTCCAGGGAGGAAAGAAGCCCTGAGGTGAATGGAGTGGGCTACGCAAAAGTCCCAGAGTCGTATCGCCTCGAGGCGCAGGGAGGAGGACCTGGTGCCGCCCTGCTTGTTAATATAGTACATGGTCGTCGTGTTGTCCGTGAACACGGCGACACAACGACCCTGAAGCTGATGACAGAACGCTTGACAAGCAAGGCGGACCGCTCTCAACTCCCGCATGTTGATGTGTAGCCCCACCTCCTCCTGAGACCACAGGCCCTGTGTCCGCAGGGTCCCTAGGTGGGCCCCCCAGCCTAGATCTGAGGCATCCGTTGTCAGGGATACCGAGGGCTGAGAGGAGTGGAAGGGAAGACCCGCACATAATACGGACTGGTCTAGCCACCAGCCGAGAGAATCTAAGACCTTTTGGGGGATTGAGACTAACATGTCTAACGGTTGCCTTGCCGGCCTGTAATGACTGATAAGCCACAGCTGGAGAGGCCTCATGCGGAGCCGAGCGTAGTCGGTCACAAAGGTGCAAGCCGCCATGTGGCCTAACAGGGTTAGACATGTCCTCACTGACGTCAATGGGGCTGACCGCAAACATTGAACGATCGCCACCATGGTCTGGAACCGTTGCAGAGGCAGCAAGGCCCTGCCCACAGTGGCGTCCAGGACGGCCCCGATAAATTCCACCTTCTGAGTGGGCCTCAGGGTGGACTTGTCTGTGTTTATCAAGAGGCCCAGACTTGCAAACATGCCGGTGATCACGCGGACATGGCTGTTGACTTGTTGTTCCGACGTGCCCCGAATCAACCAGTCGTCCAGATAAGGGAACACGTGGACACGGTTGCGCCGAAGATGCGCCACGACAACTGCCATGCATTTTGTAAACACCCTCGGGGCCGTGGACAGGCCAAATGGGAGGACTGCAAATTGATAATGAAGAGCCCCCACAATGAAGCGGAGGAAGCGTCTGTGGCGCGGCCAAATGGCAATGTGGAAATACGCGTCCTGCATGTCGAGGGCGGCGTACCAGTCTCCCGGATCCAGGGATGGAATAATGGTCCCCAGGGATACCATGCGGAACTTCAACTTCACGAGGTATTTGTTGAGCTCTCGCAGGTCGAGGATAGGCCTGAGGCCCCCCTTGGCCTTGGGGATCAGAAAGTAGCGGGAATAAAACCCCTTGCCTTTCTCGCTTTCCGGAACCGCCTCTATAGCTCCTTTGCTGAGGAGCGTCTGCACCTCCTGCCGAAGGAATTGCTCGTGAGAGGGGTCCTTGAAGAGGGACGAGGAAGGAGGGCGGGAAGGAGGAAATGAAACAAACTGCAGGCGGTATCCCGTCTGCACCATGCTTAAGATCCAGCGGTCCGATGTTATTTGGGACCACGCCGGGAGGAAAAACGAAAGGCGGTTGGAAAACGGGGGGAAGGATCCATAGGGGAAACTGTTACTGCGCCCTCGGGTGCACCTTCAAAATGAAGGCTTAGGACCAGGCGGGGGTTTTGAGGAGCCTTGGTTCTGTCCCCCTTGGTTCCCCGAGTGCCTGCGCCTTCCGTTCCTGCCGCGGCGCCTGTAAAGGTCCTGCCGCTGGCGGAACTGGGAAAACGGCCTGCGTTGTTGTTGTTGCTGCGACCTAAAGGGTCTACGCTGCGTCACGGGGGTGTGCATCCCGAGGGACTGCATAATGACCCGGTTGTCTTTCAGACTCTTGAGTCTGGGGTCTGTCTTGTCAGAGAACAAGCCCTGGCCTTCGAAAGGAAGGTCCTGTATAGTATGCTGGAGCTCCGGCGGAAGGCCGGAAACCTGCAGCCAGGAGATGCGACGCATCGTAACTCCTGACGTGAGGGTACGGGCAGCCGAGTCCGCAGCGTCCAAGGAGGCTTGCAAGGCCGTGCGTGCGACCTTCTTGCCTTCGTCCAAGATGGCCGCAAACTCTTGGCGAGCATCCTGTGGCAGCAGCTCCTTAAATTTGTCCACTGCCACCCAGGAATTAAAGGCATATCTGCTCAGCGGGGCCTGCTGGTTGGAGACCCTGAGCTGCAGCGCCCCAGCTGAATACACCTTACGGCCAAGGAGGTCCATCCGCCTGGCTTCTCTGGATTTGGGGGCTGGAGCCTCCTGGCCATGACGCTCCCTATCGTTCACTGATTGCACCACCAGTGAACCCGGAGTCGGGTGTACATGGAGATATTCGTATCCCCTAGAAGGGGCCATGTACTTCCTCTCGACGCCTTTCGCTGTCGGAGGGATGGAGGCCGGGGACTGCCAGATGGTGTTGGCGTTGGCCTGGATGGTCCGTATGAAGGGCAGGGCGACCCTGGTGGGAGCATCAGAAGAGAGGATGGTTACAATTGGATCCTCTATCTCCGAGACCTCCTCTGCCTGCAGACTCAGATTTTGAGCCAATCGCCTGAGGAGGTCTTGGTGCGCCCTGAGATCCAGCGGGGGGGGGGGACTGTTGGAGGAGGTACCCGCCACCGCCTCATCCGGGGAGGAGGATGAGGAGACCCCAGGCATGAGAGTGTCTAACTGAGGGTCTTCCTCAGCCCTCGCCTCTGCCTCAGGAGCCACAGCGGAGTCTTGCTGCTTGGACCCTTCCTCCCCTTCCGGGGAGGGAGGGGGGCGAGACAACGAGGCTTCAGGAGCCCTACGCTCCGCAGTCGCCGGCCTAGCAGGGAGCTGCTGGGGGCTCTGGGCCTGATGGTATGCCCAGGGTGTCCAGAATCCCCACTGTTGTGGGCCTTGGTCCTGCAGCGGCGGATCACCGAACAGCGCCGTCTGCCGGTCGGTGCCCAGCGCATACCCGCTGTCCGTCTGGGAGGATACGGACGGCTGTCTAGAGGGCCATGGAGGGGCCGACCCTGGATGGTAAGGGTCTGCGCGGGCCGGCACGGAGGATCGTCTCGGTGCCGGGGACCGGTGCCGGGAGTCATATCGGTGCCGGGATCGGGACCGGGACCGGGTTCTGTCGCGGTGCCGGGATCCTGATCGGTACCGGGCGCCGCTTCGGTGCCGGGACCTGCCACCGGCTCGGTGCCGGGAGGTCGACCGAGACCTGCCACCGGCTCGGTGCCGGGAGGTCGACCGAGACCGGGACCTGCCACCGGCTCGGTGCCGGGAGGTCGACCGGTGCGGCGAGTAGCGTCGGGACCTGCTCCTGGAATCGCGGTGCTGGTCTCGGCGACTGGAACCTGACCGCGATCGTCTCGATGTCGACCGGTGCCGTGAGTGCGACCGGTACCGCTGAGGGGAGCGGTGCCGGGACTGCGAGCGGCGGTGGGACCTGGAGCGCCCAAGACGTCGGGACCTGGATCGTGAACGAGATTTTCTGGGCGGTGCCGACATCATGGGCTTGCCTCTGGACACAACCCGCACCGGAGGTACCGGGGGTGGCAGCCGAGTGGGCTCAGTCAGGGCTATGAGGTCCCGAGCCGAGGCGAAGGTCTCCGGTGTGGATGGGACCATTATCTCAACCCCAGATCTCATGGGGGAGCTCGGCGGTACCGGACTCGACGGACCCGCTGGGCCCGGAGTTGACGGTGCCGGCGGCGCCGCGGCCGATGTCGAGGCCGGGCGCTCTAGCCGGGTCTGCCTGGCCGGAGTATTGGACTTCGACGGCCTTGGTTCTGACTCCGGTGCCGGAGAGGGTCGGTGCCAGGGAGTCTTCTCTGTGCCGGTGCGATCCGGTGCCGGCGCCGAGATCACGGCCTGCGAAGCCGTCGGGTCAAGTGCCGCCTCCATGAGGAGAGTCCGGAGCCTTTGATCCCTCTCCTTCTTTGTCCTTGGCTTAAAAGCCTTACAGATGCGGCACTTGTCAGATCTGTGCGATTCCCCGAGGCACTTCAGGCACGCTTCGTGGGGATCGCTGGTAGGCATGGACTTCTTGCAGGCCGCACACTGTTTGAAGCCCGGCGAAACAGGCATGAGCCTGGCGCCGGGTGCCGGGAAGGGCTAAGCCCCCGGCGAAGAACTACTTAACAACTATTTAACTTAACTATCTACTTAACCAACTAATTAACAACTATAATGGACTAGAGATGAACGATAGATAAACGATAGAGAACTAGGAGAGCTAGGGACGTGGAGGACAGCTATGCCGCGCTCCACAGTTCCAACGACCGACACGGCGGGAAGAAGGAACTGAGGAGCGGGCGGGCCGGCAGGGATATATATTGGGCGCCATGGCGGCGCCACTCCAGGGGGCGACCTGCCGGCCCACTGGAGTTGCTAGGGTAAAAAGTTTCCGACGAACGTGCACGCGCGGCGCGCACACCTAACTGGAATGGATGTGAGCAATCACTCGAAGAAGAACATTTAACATCCATCAATCCAGCCCAACCCTGTGTTTACAGTCTGGGAAGGATGCCAATCTGAGTACTGACAAAGACAAAGGTCTGAGATTGTAGGAGAGAAGGAAATGGGCACAAATATTTTCCATTGTGGAAGTCATCGGAGCCAATTCCATGGAATATTTGCTGGAGCACCCACGGGGAAAAATTAGCAGGTGCTCTGCACCCACCGGCTGCCAAGCTTCCCCTGCCCCCAACCCCTCCTCCTCCCACAAGCATGCTGCATCTCTGCTCCTGCCCCTCCCAGCACTTCCCGCCTCTATATAGGTAGATAGATACATAGGTAGATAGATAGAGGAATGAAGAAGAAAGTACTAAAAGTACACTTAAAACTGACAGACAAGGCCCTATATACTGAGGCAAAGTGAGAAGAGAGCTTTGCTGCAGATTTTGTTCCAGACCAAAAGGTGGTAGAGGAGGAACTGAGAGGCACATAGATTTTTGATTTATGTCTGTCCTTCCTTCATGTCCCTGATTTTAAATGAGTCTGTGACTCACAATTCCCACATGACAGCTGTAGTATGACAAACTATGCAAAACTAGCCTTAATTTAGACCATTGAGTTTAAGTGGGCAAACAGAGGCTCTAATCTGCAACCACTTCAGCACATCTAAATCTGGATATGTATTTTATCTTTATTTAAACCAGAAATTATCTTTAATTTGAAGTATGTGTTTAATTTTAAGGTTTTATGTTCTCCAAGGGTGCAAATGGGAGATTAAATGTTGCAAGAAATTTTTAAATTACATAGCAGTCAAACCTTGTTTCACCACAATGCAGCTTTAACGCACCTTAAAAATACTTCAGCAGAAATTTTAGAGTGTATTTCAGAAATCTTACCGTAATCCATTATTTAGGTTTTATTTTAGGAATTACTGACAAAATAAATAATAATTTATTTGAAACCATTGCTGTCTGTTGTCTTGATAAAAGTTCACATATTTAATCAATGAAACAAAGTTTCATGTCCAATAAATATGCAAACCAGCCCGTATGACACTGTGAGATTACTGCACATGCTGCTTTTTAAACCTACTTTCATTTTATTACAAAAAAACCAAAAAGCTTTACCTTATAGTATGGATAAATGGCTTCATCAATTCAATTAGAGTCATTTTAAAGTTAATCACATAAAGCATCTGAAACAGCAAAACACATCAAGTTCTCGTCTTCACTGAATGTAAATTGACTCTGTATTTATTCTCATAATACCCCTGTGAAGTAGGAATGCACTATTATCCCCATTTTAGAGACGGGAAATGGAAGCACAAAAGAGACTAATTACCCTACTCAAGGTCAAACACAAAGTCTGTGGAAGAGCAGGGAACTGAATCTGGGTTTTCCAGATTCCAGGCTAGTGCCGTAAACAGGGGAACAGCCTTTCTTCTTCCCTACCACATTGACCAACTCTTTTTGTCCTTTACCTCCTCTTCCTTCCTATTAAATATTGCTTTCTGTAGCATTTTGCAAGCATATAAAGCAACCCAACCTTAGAAATATCAACAAATCTCAGCTTTTTTAGATGAATAAATTGACAGCCCTGACCTGCTCCAAGAGCAGTTCATTCATAATACAATTGCATATATATTGTATATATGGTGTGGTATTGCCATCCTTACTTCTGCGCTGCTACCTACAGAGCTGGGCCCTCAGTCAGCAGCTGCCACTCTCCAGCTGCCCAGCTCTGAAGGCAGCAGAGCAGAAATAAGGGTGACATGGTATGGTATTGCCACCCTTACTTCTGCGCTGCTACCTGCAGAGCTGGGCCCTCAGTCAGCAGCTGCCACTCTTCAGCTGCCCAGCTCTGAAGGCAGCAGAGCAGAAATAAGGGTGACATGGTATGGTATTGCCACCCTTACGTCTGTGCTGCCTTCAGAGCTGGGCGCCTGGCCAACAGCCACCACTCTGGCTGCTCAGCTCTGAAGGCAGCACAGAAGTAAGCGTGGCAATACCATGACCCTCCTAAAATAACCTTGTGACTCCCTTAAAACTCCCTTTTAGATCAGGACCCCCAACATGAGAAACACTGGTCTTTCCTGTGAAATCTGTGTAGTATAGGGTAAAAGTACATAAAAGACCAGATTTCATAGTCCATGATGCATTTTTCATGGCCGTGACTTTGGTGGGGCCATAGTTATACCCCTGGCTAGTTACTTGTTTTTGACCTTGACAGAACATGTCAGACCACCAGAAGAACACTAAGTCTCAAAATATGAGTTGACTGGGATGAAATGCTCTCAGTCAGAGAAAAAAAATCTAAGCATCCGGTATTATAGTCAAAGAATAAACTCTATACATTTCAGAAGCTACACCTTTTCACAGCACCGACAAAAACACTGGGTAAAATATCTAACCTTCCTATGAGCTAATATTTAAGAGATACATACAACCTGTATGAAATCACTCTATGTTCTAAGATCTCCTCCTGCATTTTCTATATTGGGAGAAAATAATAGTAATGTAGGACCTATTGAGTTATTGTGCTTGGAGATTTTAGAACTATAGCAGGAAAAAGTGTTGACTTGTACATTATCCTCATACTAATTTTCTAGTGATTATATGCAAACAAATTGAATGCAAATATTTTCTTAACATTTTAGGAATCTGCTCCCAGGATATTTATTTTTGCCAAACCACAAGAAATATTAGAGCATATAATAATATATACATAATAATAAGCTATTAAATGCAAAGTACCTTTACTGGCTCTTCATGAACACACTTTAAACAAAAACAAATACCATCAAAACTCAGTTTTCACTTTAATGTACCTAGAAGTGTGAAGGGAAGGCCCTGTGAGAAGAGGACAGTTTTCCACAATGCTTTCCTGGTGAGTAACACCTTAGTAAGAAGTTTGGAAAGCAACCCGGATACTTAACCTTTGCATTGGCAGCAAAGCTTCCTTCTGGAAATGTAGTTAAACACTCCATTTGCTATTGTGTTTGATCAGTTTAGTTTTGACTGGAATTTTCTCATTGATTAAAGAGACTTGTTAATGCATACATTTTAAAGAGCTCTAAAAATACCAAGGAAAAGTGTGCTTTTATGTTAGTTTCTAAAAACATTTTAGGACAGCCTACAGCTGCAAGGTTACCATGGCAATGTCCCCTTTCAGTCAGATCAATCTAAGAAATGAGATAAAGCAGTCTCAGCTCAAGTAAGAATTACAGTGGAACACCTGAGTCCATAATCATTGAACTATGTTACTAGTGCTTTGGATGGTCCTGTTGCTGAGCACATAATGACTTTCTTGTGCAAACATTGCATATCACATGTCTAATTCATCTTCAATTCAGGTCCCAGTCCTGCTCCATGATCCACACAGAGGCAGCTGTTTACCCATGCAGAGGTCCACTGAAATCAATGGGGATTCACACAGCAAGGTCAAGGCCTTCCTTAATCGCACTGACTTCCATGGAAGTTGGCTCTCATCCCAAAAGAGTCCTAACTAGCACTAGCAGTAAGGAGAGAGAGAGGGTGGGGGGAGATATTAGAATAATTAATTCTAATTTTAAAAAATATTTTTTGAAGTTTATAATGATTATATGTGGGGGGGGTCAATTTTCTCTCTGGTTTTATTTTTATTCATGCTCATTTTTAACTATCATGAAGATAAGAAAAAACAAAGAAATGGAGACATATCAAATAAAATAAAAATGTCATCACTACAAATATTTTAAAATATTTACTAAAAATTGGGCTGGCAGGAGTGGGGACAGTATTTTAGTGACTATAATATCTGTCTATTTTAGGGTGTTTGTACTGCCTCCTATCACTACGGTATCTCAATGCAGCCCACATAAAATAGATTAGTAGGATCTTTGCTGTTGCCAAATACTATGGTGTCTTTGGCTCTTCTCCTCCTTCGGTTTTTTTAAAAAGGGAGAGATGGGTATTGATACTGTGAATGACATTCTGGGTATGGTGGACAAGATTTGTCAAATAGAAAGGTTTGGTAAAATGTCCTAAAGGTAGCTTTTACAGTCATGCCATACTACTACTGCCCACCTCTCCAGTTGATCAAATACAGAAGCGCATGAACAGCAGTGATATGATACCAAAGCAAGTTAGTGCATAGGCACTGACTGTATGTGCGCTCCCAGGCTGGAGCACCCACCAGTAGCCCTCTCAACCAGCTCCTTCCCCTCCCTCCAGTGCTCCCACCCGATATAATCACCTGGTCCATGGCTTGCAGTAGGTGCGGAGGGGAGGGGAAGGGGAGAAGTGAGGGTGGGGTGCGGGGGAAGGGGACAGAATGGGGCAGGAAGAGGGGGAGGGGGTGTTGGAAGAGGCAGAGTGGACGTGGGGCCTTGATGGAAGGGATGGAGTGGAGATGAAGCCTGGGGCAGAATGGGGTTCAAGCACATTAGCACATTAGAAAGTTGGCACCTCTGAGATAGTGTATATACATGCGCAATGGCTCTATGCATCACATTTTGGTGCTTTGTGTGTGGAGAACACAATGAGCACTGGATTTATGGTACTACTTTAAGCTAATGGAAGAGCCAAAACAGAGAGAAAGTGTTAGGAAACATTAGAGAAATCACAGTCAAATTCAATAGTAAAACTCCATAAGTTATATTTGAGAAAGTTTTCTATATTCTGACTATTTAAGAAAGTGTCAGGAAATGTAAAAGTAGTTCTCACCCTAAACTTGGTATCTAATGAAAACATTGTCACAGTTACCCAGTGAACCACTCACCCCTTCTGGTCTTGTTGAGTGCAACCTCTTCCCAAGTCTCAGGCCTCAAGGTATCACATGGCTTAGGTTGGAATTGTGTGAATCTCCAACTGGGCTCTGGGTTGCAGTCCCTGCGTACTAACTACTATTTCCTCAGTGGGTCTGACTTAGGCTCAGACCCTAAAGTTCTATTCCCTCTGGGGCAAAGAGAGTGCTAATCAGTGACCAAACTCTGCTCTTTAAAGCAAAGTATCATTTGTTTAGAACAAAAGCATTTCAAAAAAATATATATTAAAAGCATTATACACCTCTAGCTTATCAAGTGTTTAACCATCTTCTGTATGGGGACTTTAGTAGAACTAGCTCCCTATAGACTTTTCTGCCTAGCCTCTCTCTGTCAGCATGTCTCCTTGTAAAAGTTCACTAACACTCTCTGGATATGCAGTGTAGTTGTATCTGTGTCAGTCCCAGGATATTAAAGAGACAAGTTGGGTGAGGTAATAGGGTGACTAGCTGTCTCAATTTTATAGGGACAGTCCCGATATTTGGGGCTGTGTCTTATATAGGTTCCTATTAACTCCTACCCCCATCTCGATTTGTCACACTTGCTATCTGGTCACCCTATCAGGTAATATCTTTTATTGGATCAACTTCTGTTGGCCAGAACAGAGCAGCAGTGGGTAAACTGTGGCCCGCAGGTGGCCCATCAGGGTGATCAGTTTGTGGGCCGCCAGTTTGTTTACATTTGCAAAGCCACCCGCAGCTCCCAATGCCCATGGGCCACAGGTTACCCACCACTGGACCAGAGACATTAGGTATCATGTTTTGAGTGAGAACCAGTTTTAGATTTCCTGACATTTTCTTGAATAGTCAGAATATAGAAAACTCTCTCTAATATCATAACTTCTGGAGTTTTGCTGTTGGATTTGACTACAGTTTCTCTCACCAACAGAAGTTGGCCCAGTAAAAGATACTACCTTCACCTACCGTGTCACCTTTTGGATAGCCCCCACCTTTGCAGGGATCAAGACTTTTTAATGTTTATAATACTTTTGATCGCTAGCATTCCAACCTGATAAGACAGCTGCATCACTTCTGCCTAGAACTTAGGAGGTTGCCTTTGTCTTTCAAGTGCTTGCTTGGGTGTAATCTGGAAAGCCATTGTGTCACCTTCATGTACTGAGCTCACTGAATCCAAGCATTAAAGGCATACAATAAACATTGCACTAACCCAAATATACAATATTTCCCTCTCGCTAACCAGGTAACATACAAAGTTCATAAAATTTGTACACAGCAGAATTCATAACATTACATGTATCAGCTCCATGTCTGTCACAGACATTGCCTCTATACAAATTCTGCTATAAAATCACACTTTCTTTGCTTATCACACTGGAATAGAGCAGTTTTCCCTTTAGCATTATTTATTTTGCTCTTTTGTTCAAATGAGAACCAGTTTACTATTAAACACAAAGCATCACATGGATAAAACAAACATTCAAAAGAAAGTCAGACCGGTTAGATAAATTTTATAATTATGGCAGGAAAAGTACATAATATGAGCAAGTAAATGAAGAATTCAATTTATGAGAAAGGCAAGATTCAAACAATACATGTGTAACCCTTCTTCCCCTGCAAGCTGGCAACAACAAGGGCCAGGTTCCGTATCCAGGGGTTCTGTTTCAATAACGCAAGGCATAGGTTCGAGCCCCCACCCAGTGACCTGGGACAATTACATACCACCCCCCACCTCCCATGGCGCCTCTAGGAAGCAATATTCCCCACTCACAAGCACGGAGTCCGAGTGTAGCAAAATCCTTTAATAAAGGAAGGAAACAATGCGGCATTGCATTGGAGAAACACCACAAACAAGATTATAACACAAACCATGAGCAAAAAAAACCCACCTCCAAGTACATTTGGCAATGTCATTTTCCCGTCAGGGTCTTAAGTCCAAATCACCCCAGAGTTCAAAAGTTCATCTGCAGAGTTTTACTCCCGCCCCTCCCAGCCTGGGTGGAAATAGTGGGGGCATACAGGGTGTAAAGCGGCACCTTTCGTGGGCCAAGGCCAACTGCCCCACCTCTCCAAGGAGATCTGCTGCAGCCTTCACCACGAACAGCTCTGCTCCGCTCCTCCAGCTGTCCCCACAAACTGCTCCGCTCCACCAGATGCTCCACTCCACCAGCTGTCCCCACAAATGGCTCAGCTCCACTCTGCTGCAACAGGCTGCTCCAACCACCCTGCAAACTGCTCTGCCAGCCTTTTAGCGATATATCTTCAAGCTCCCCCACTGGTTAATACAGCACTCGGTGATCTCAGCTCTTAGTGATTTCAGCTTGTAGTACGGGAGCCCCAGTGCTGGTGCATCATTGATCCAAAGTGAATTCAGCTCAGCAGCCTCTAGCTAGATTCCTAATAGAATCAAAATTAGCTCTGCTATTCAACAGTGGAGAAAGAGAAGGAGGTGCAATTGGTACGCCAGGCCCTCAAAAGAGGCTCATACCTGTCCCCAACCTCTCTCCATTCACTAGGTTTTGGCACCCATGTCCCTTGTCTAGCGAGTGCTACTCAAATGGTGGTGAAACTCTCTGTCATAAAGCAGTTTCATAGTTCCTCATTCACATAATCAGGGTGACAACACTTTATTCCTCCTGCCCCAATAACAAATAAATTAGGGATCCCACAGCTGTCAAAGTAACCATCCCAGGCTGCCGTGGGCTATGCTAGGGGAGTTGGGTGTGCAAATGCAAATACCTGAAATTCCTTTCCACACTCCCCATAATTCACCACTAGATGTCAGGGTAGAGCTCATCCTGACTCTGCTTAAACATGTTAATATATACACGGGGCTTAACACCAGTCACATTTCAAATATACTGTTCCTCCCTTTTAAATTCTCTAGCGGACTCTGGACTTAATTTGCCAAGCAAATTAAAACAAACAAACAAAACTAACGATATATACAGAGCAGAACAATTTGGAATCTCACATAAAATATAATGGCCTCTTCCTGGCTTTACTACCACCAAATGTTGTTCTGTGCTCAGGAGCATAGTGTGTGATTCCTAAGGTCAAATTTTCAAAGGCAGATATTATTTCTGGATACCCAACTTGAGATACTTGCACCTGATTTTCAGAAGTCATTGGTAACTGTGTGATCAACACCTCTGAAATTACGCAATAAAAAAACCTGAGATATCTAAAATTTTGAAAATTCTGGCCCTACAGCCTGGATCTACTGAGAGAACACAAGTAAAAAGCATGCCAGATTGGAATCTGCTATAGTGACTGAGCTAGTGGTTAGCTAGAGTAACAATGGGGTCATCACTGTGGAAGTCACTTCCCTCAACAATTCTCCAAAAGCCCGGATTTGCTGACTTTTCGTCATGCTACAAGACTCATCTTTCCTCACAGCCCTTCATTCACGGAAAAGACATAAGGGATATGAATCCTGGGGGAATAGTTGCCGCTAGTCCCTGTTTTAAATATCAAACTCTCCATTCAACTTGGACTGCTCATGTGCCCTGAATACTATGTCTCATTCAGTACTGCTGGTGACTTTCTATGTGAACTGAAAAGATGTGAACAGGAGAAGGGTAAGTGGACTGCTTGCTGTCCATTTCTGGTTGCCATCAAGGTACTTCCGGAATTCCAAACTGAATTTGTCTTCTATTATTCTGTGCCCATTGTTCTTTGTTTTATACTTCCACTAAGTGTGTATAGTTCTCCTTCCTTCTGAATTATTCATGTTAAGCACGCACAAAGTCAATTATAGTAGTGTAAAATTCATTATTTTTGCTCAAAGGAGTTTTGTGCAACGTTTACATTTTATTTCATACAATTACAGCTCCTCTCAATTTTGTTTCATTTGCAGTTTCGTCAAAATGACTACTTTGTAACTGAAAACTTTCACACACAAAAGTTGATTTTTGCATGTTTTGGATAAAAGAAAATAGTTTTCACTGAAAAATAAAATCCCAACAGGCACCAGCCAATTTCAAGTCCAGTTTTACTTAGAAAGAAGACTTCTTTCTCAAACTGTATTCTTGTCTCTTGAAAATGCGGTACATAATTCCATTAGTGCAGGAAAACATGACTGGCTTGCAAATGTTTAAGTTGGGCAATATTTAGGGCAAAAATAAGCCTGTTTATGTCTGTAACAAGATAGAAAAATACTTGAAACCTATGTTTTTGCATGTCATTATGAATTTCACACATTGTTACTTATCTTTGTTTTCCCCAAGTCATGACTTTCAGGTTTAGCAGCAGTTCTATGACCACAATCTTACATTGACGTCAATGGGATTGCTTATATGCTTAATATTAGGCACATATACTGTTGTTTGCAAAAACTCAAATCTATTATTATAAAAGTGGATGCAGCATGGAATTCTGGAGCCAGATCAGAGGAGTTATAGCAGTCCCACGTTATCACAGTATAGCATTGTCTTACTATCCCTATTTTTATTTTTTTATATTCTTATTAAATGAACATTTTTGTTAGCATTTGTAGGTCAAATTTAAAACATGATTTCTTTAGGCTAAACACTTAATTCCCTTAATCCTTCTTTCTAAATAATATTTTCACATCTACGTATCATTTTGATTGCTCTTCCATCTTTTTAACTGTTCATATTTTTTAAAAACTAAGGGAATCCGAATATTGAATGTTATTCCAAGTACTGTATAACCTACCTTGCACTGGAAAAACAACATCTTTTGTCTTGGATAGAAGACTATAGAACAGAAATAGCCTTCTATGAAACTGCACTGATTATAGCAGACTTAAGTCGGTTCTGAACCATTAACTGCATATCCTGACTGTTTTCCACATAATACTGTCCTACTTCATATCATCGTGAGTCTCTGCAAGTGCTCTGTTTGGATCTTTATGTTAAAAGATGCATTGTATTTTTTATGACCAGTCAGCCAAATTTTCCAGGTTTCTGAGGGTAAATATGTCACCTTTTGTATCTGATATAAATTAGAACCTCAAATAACCAAACCTCACTTCAAAAAAATTATCTGAAAATAAAGTCACATGCCCCACAAATTTCACATAAAGAAAGTTTAAATAATTCCTATTTATTTTAGTAGCACCTGTAGGTCACACAGTGAGAGACAGTGCCTACCCCAAAGAGCTTACAACCTAAGGCTATGTCTACACTATGAACTTACAGTGGCACAGTTGTATCGCTGCACTTGTGCTGCTGTTAAGTCTCATGTGTAACCAATCTAAGCCAGCTGGGAGAGAGCTCTCCTGCCAGCATAATTAAGCCATTCCCAATGAGCAGTGGTGGTAGTTATGTTGGCAGGTGAGCATCTCCTGCTGACATAGTGCTGTCCACACTGGTACTTCTGTTGGTGACATTTTTGTTGGTCGGGGTGTGTTTTTTCACACACTGACCAACAAAAATTTTACCAACAGAAGTGCTGGTATAGACATACCCTTAGTCACTTCACCTCTCTGCCTGAGTGTCCTCCTCTTCAAGAAGGTTGCCTACCTACCTACATCACAAAGGAGTTATGAGGATTAATTAGTTAATATCTGTAAAGTGCTACAAACATGTTAAATACTAAGTAGTATTACTGCCAATTTGAAGCTCGGAAATTGAGGCACAGACCAATTAAGTGACTAGTTCTAAGGTCACACATAAAATGTAAGAGTGACATGAGAGAGTCATAATCACTACAAATCCCTTTAAAGCCCTATACTAGCCAGAGCTGACACCTGTAGGAGGTATAAATAGCACAAGATATAATGTATGCAAATGTATCCAAAAACTAAAAATAAGGTTGAATAGAAGTACTTAAAGATTTATTTGCAATACAAGCACAAGTGTAAATTAATAATGAAGTTTCAAATACTCACCTAAATATTCTCGCCTTTTGATAAACCTTCAATGCTGTGTTTTACATGAAACTAGATACAAACAAGTTGGGTCTGATTCTCAGTTACACTACACCCCCCTTTTCACCATTCTGATATCATAAAGCAATCAGAACCTGCCACTTAAGAATATCATGAGAGTAGAGGTCCTGCTCAGCTGGTGTAGAATAGATAAGGGTACGCCAGCCTTGCTTACAGTCTCCAGAGTAGGATCAGAGTACAGATATGGTCCGAATGTACTGCACTATGGCTGCAAAATACCTTTGATGCCAGTATACAAATGCAAGGAATATGTGCAACAAGCAGGATGAACTGGAAGTCATGGTATATGAAGAAAATTTTGACTTAACTGACATCACAGACACTTGGTGGGACAACTCCCAGGACTGGAGTACCAACATTCACGGATATAGCTTGTTTCAAAAGGATAACTATGGGAAAAAAGAGTATGTCAAGCATGTATACACTTATGCACTGTATACACTTGCTCTGAGGTTCAGTGGGAAGTGAATGACAGTCCTGAGAGCCTCTGGATGAGGATAACCCAGGAAAAGAACAGTAGCAACGTTATGGTGAAGGTATATTAGAGACTATCAAATCACGAAGAGGAAATGGATGAGTCATTCTACAAGCAGGTAACAAGATTAGTTAACACACTTGAGTTAGTATTAATGGGGGATTTTGAGTTGCCTGATATTTTTGGAAGACTAAGAACATAAGAACGGCTGTATCGGGTCAGACCAAAGGTCCATGTAGCCCAGTATCTGTCTACCAACAGTGGCCAATGCCAGGTGCCCCATAGGGAATGAAGCTAACAGGCAATGATCAAGTGATCTCTCTCCTGCCATCCATCTCCATCCTCTGATGAACAGAGGCTAGGGACACCACCCTTTACCCTTCCTGGCTAATAGCCATTTATGGACTTAGCCACCATGAATTTATCCAGTTCCCTTTTAAACACTGTTATAGTCCCAGCCTTCACAACCTCCTCGGGTAAGGAGTTCCACAAGTTGACTGTGCGCTGTGTGAAGAAGAACTTCCTTTTATTTGTTTTAAACCTGCTACCTATTAATTTCATTTGGTGACCCCCAGTTCTTGTATTACTATTGCAGTAAAACATAGCACATCCTTTCTGGTTCAGAAAGTTGAGGAAACAACTATGGGGTCATCCATTTTGGGTCAGGTTTGACCAACAGGGATGAATTAGTTGTGAACATGAAGGTGGTCGGGAACTTAGGAGGAAGGGATCATGATCTAATAGAATTCAAGATCCTATGGAAAGGAGGACCTGAGATCACCAAAACAAGGACACTGGACTTGAAAATGGCAGATTTCGACCAACTCGTAGAAATAGTAGGCAAGGTCCTATAGAAAGTCCAATCAGGAAGAAAAGGAGTCAAAGGGGGCTGGCAGTTCTTAAACGATGTAATACTAGAGGCTTAACATCAACTTATTCCAAAGCAGAGGAAAGATAAGAAGAGGCACAGGAGGCCAATGTGGCTGCACAAGGAGCTTTTTAGCTATCTAAAAACCAAAGGGGATACATATAGGAAATGGAAGGAGGAGCCTATTACCAAAGAAATATACATGGGAATAGCATGAGCATACAGGGACAAATTTAGGAAAGCCAAGGCAAAGAATGAGTTACAGCTGGCAAGAAATATTAGTGACAACAAGAAGGTGTTCTTCAGATATGTCAGACACAAAAGAAAGATCAAGGACAGTGAGAGTCTGCTATTCAGGGAAGAAGGTAAGCAGCTAATGGAAGATGATAGGGAGTTAGAACTGCTCAATTTCTACTTTGCTTCAGCTTTCTCACAAAAAAATGTGACTGGGTGACTAGCAAAGTTATCATATACAAAAAGGGGAAGGGATGCAGATTGGGTTAAGTAAACAACACATCAGAGATCTTTTGACCAATCTGCATTAATTCAAATCAGCGGGGCCAGATGCTATTCACCCAAGGGTACTGAAGGAATTAGATGAAGAAATCTCAGAGTCACCGGCAATAATATTTACAAACTCATGAATGACAGGAGAGGTATCGAAAGACTGGAGAAGGGCTAATGCGGTGCCTATCTTCAAAAAGGGGGAAATGGAGGAGCCTAGAAACTATAGACTATTCAGCCTGACTTTGATACCTGGGAAGCTACTAGAGTAATGTATAAAACATTCTATTTGTGAATACCTGGAGAAGGAAGGGTAATCACCAGCAGCCAGCATGGATTTGCCAAGAATAAATCATGCCAAACCAGCTTGATTTCCTTCTTTGACAGGGTAACTGATTTGGTGGATGGGGGAATGTAGTGGACATAATATACCTGGACTTCAGCAAGGCTTTTGACACAGTCATGCATAACACTCTGATAAGTAAGCTGGAGAAATGCAGGCTTGACAGAACTACCATTAAGTGGATACATAATTGGTTAAAGAACCGCAAATAAATAGTAACTATTAATGGAGGGAGGTCTCAAGTGGGGTTCTGGGTTGGTGGGATTTAACATCTTTATTAATTACATGGATGTAGGCATAGAGAACATAATGATCAAGTTTATAGATGATACAAAGCTAGGAGGGGTTGCCAACACTTTGGAAGATAGAGCTAAAATTCAGAGAGGTCTAGATAAATTGGAGAATTGGGCTATGGACAACAAAATAAAATTCAACAAAGAAAAATTTAAAGTGCTACACTTGGGAAGAGAAATCAAATGCGCAATTAAAGAGTAGGGGAAAAACTGGCTTGGCAGCAGCACTGCTGAAAAAGATCAGGGAGTTGTGGTGAATCACAACCTCAATATGAGTCAGAAATGAGATGCTATTGCAAAAAAAAAAAAGCAAATGCAATTTTAGATTGCATTAACAGAGATATAGCATTCAAGTCATGGGAGGTGAAAGTATCGCTCTGCTCAGCACTGGTTAGGCCTCAGCTAGAGTACTATATCCAGTTTTGGTTACCAGTGTATAGAAAAGGGTGTAGAGAAATTGGAAAGAATCCAGAGGTGAGCAACAAAGATGATCAGAGGGATGGAATGTCAGACATACAAGTAAAGATTGAAGGAACTGGATATGTTTAGTTGGGAAAAGAGATTAAAGGGGGGAAATGATAGTCTTCAGATACTTGAAAGGTTGCCATAAAAAAGATGGAGAAAAGTTGTTCTCTTTTGCCACAGAGGGAAGGACAAGAGGCAATGGGTTCAAACTACATCATAGCAGATTTAGATTAAATCTCAGGAAAAACAAACAGAAAGAATAGTAGGACAATGGAACTGCCTTAGGAGGTTGTGGAAACTCTTTCACGGGAAGTTTTCAAAAGGAGGCTGGATAGCCATCTGTCTTGGATGGGTTAGACACAACAAACCCTACACCTTGGCAGGTGATTAGACTAGATGACCCTTGCAGTCCCTTCTAATCCTATGATTCTCTGGAATCAGCCCATTAGTTTTTGTGCTGTTATAATCTGAATTAGAATAAGTTTATCCATGTAGTCAAGGAAATGTGAAATCGTCAAGTCAAGGATTTAATTTATGTATATATTTCATTGTGTTTTCACTATAAAGAACTACAGACTAGAAAGAGAAGGAAAAAGTTAAACCTTTGCTTTGAAGCGACTCCTTATATTACGAATTATCTATAAAGCAATGTATCACTTGAAATCAGAAGTAGGAAATGGCAGCCCGTGCTGAAAAAAGAGTTTTCTGGTCTTCAAATCATTCTCTAAGAAACCTTTGAAACTGAAAACATTTGAATCACTGCCACCACAGATTGCCTTTTTTTTTGTTGTTGTTGTTACAGGGATGAACAAATGCTCATTGTACCTGATGGCCAAGTAGGCTACCAAAGAAAGCGGATTAGAAGTTTGCAACATATTTTCTTGTCCACATAATTCATTTAACTTATTTTGTTGCAACTTCATCACATTAAATAGCACTATAATCTCAAACAAATATTGCACGTCTGTGAATCCACTTAATCCTCCTTGCTTAGATTAAAGTGGGCATTGGATCTATTTTGTAGTCATAATTTTGCAACATAATATCATGATACTGTGTAATATATTTTTTTAAAAAATTGCATCACAAGATCATTAAGGTTTCCATAGTTAAGAGCCCATATGTCAGGAAGTACCAGCATGAAGTCTGCAATATTAACTCTTCCCTCTTGTGTATTATACTAGTATTTTATTAAGTGATGATATACATTTCTAAAATAATACTATACAACAGGGATCAACAACGTTTGGCACATGGCCTGCCAGGGTAAGCATCTAGTGGGTCGGGCTGGTGTGTTTACTTGCCATGTCCAAAGTTTCAGCCAATCGCGGCTCTCACTGGCCATGTCCCAGGCCAATGAGAATGACCTTGAGAATATTTCAGCATTCGCTTATGGATTGTGTAATTTTAAAGACCCAAACACTCATCAAGAACAGCATTTTAGGACATCTGGAATCCATGCAAGTTTATTTTGGGATATCTGGCTGCAAAGGCCATACTTGAATTTAGCAATCACCTCAAATTTTGGGCAACACTGGTGGTGATTTTCCTTTTGAATTCAATTATACATTCAACACCTAAATTTCTACAAGTCATCTCTTTAAGACCAAATAAAGTTTTAAACCTGGAGATAGCTGAGAGCTTACATATGCTACAGTATTTCCTTCTCACCTGGGTTTAAGGGGAAGTGAAGGTAACTATAAAATTTAAAAAAAAATACAAATGAAAGAAAGAGAAAGTTTATAGTAAAGAAAGTCAATCAGAAGGTAGGAATTGTAGAGAATTGATAAGGGGAAAAAAAGGCTACAAGGAGGCACTTTTTGGCCAGCAGAGTTAAGGAGTTTTTTAAATATATTAGAAACCAAAAGAATCCTGACCGTGATTTTGGTCCACTACAACATGGCAATGGTAGAATACTCAATAATAATTCAGTAAAATCAGAAGTGATGAATAAATATTTCTGTTTTGTACTTTGGTAAAAACAACAGATAACATAGTCTCATAATACGGTCATGATTATAACACTCTTTCTATTCCATTAGTACATCTGGAAGATATTAAATAGACGCTACTAAACGTAGTAGTCAAGTGGGTGTTTCCAGGGGGGGTCCCTCAATGATCAGTTCTTAGCCCTATGCTATTTAACATTTTTATCAATGACGTGGGGGAAAATTACATAAAATGATCATTGGTAAAGTTGGCAGATGACACAATAATTCAGATAATGATAAATAATGAAGCAGAGAGGTCACTGATTCAGAGCAATCTCAATTGCTTGGTAAACTGGGTGCAAGCAAACAATATGCGTTTTAATATGGCTAAACATAAATTTACAAATCTAGAAACAAAGAATGTTCCCGGGAAGAAGTGACTCTGAAAAAAGACTTGTGGGTTGTGGTGGATAATCTTTTGAAAAATGAGCTGCCAGTGTGACGCTGTGGCCAAAAAGCTAATGTGATCCTGGGATGCATAAACAGGGGGATATCGAGCAGGAGTAAGAGAGGTTATTTTACCTCTATATTTTGCACTGGTGTGACTGTTGCTGGAACATCCAGTTCTGGTGCCCACAATTCAAGAAAGATGTTTATAAACTGGAGACAGTGCAGAGAAGAGCTATGAGAATGATAAAAAGATTAGAAAACATGCCTTATAGTGATAGACTCAAGGAGCTCAATCTATTTAGCTTAACAAAAAGAAGGGTAATGTGTGACTTGATTACAGTCTGTAGGTATCTACATGGGAAACAAATATTTAATAATGGTCTCTTCAATCTAGCAGAGAAAGGTATAAAATAATTCAATGGCTGGAAGTTGAAGCTAGAAAATCTCAGACTGGCAATAAGGCATATTTTTTTAATGTGAGAATAATTAACCAATGGAACAATTTACCAAAAGTCATCGTGGATTCTCAGTCACTGACAATTTTAAATCAAGAATGAATTTTTTTTCTAAATGATTTATTCTAGGAACTATTTTAGGGAAGTTTTATGGCCTGTGTTATACAGGAGGTCAGACTAGATGATCACAGTGGTCCCTTCTGATCTTGGAATCTACGAAAAAGACGGTTACTCATCTTTGTAACTGTTGTTCTTCAAGATGTGTTGCTCACATCCATTCCAGTTAGGTGTGCGCGCCGCGCGTGCACGTTCGTCGGAAACTTTTTACCCTAGCAACTCCAGTGGGCCGGCAGCTTGCCCCCTAGAGTGGCGCTGCCATGGCACCTGATATATACCCCTGCCGGCCCACCCGCTCCTCAGTTCCTTCTTGCCGGCTACTCCGACAGTGGGGAAGGAGGGCGGGTGTGGAATGGATGTGAGCAACACATCTCGAAGAACAACAGTTACAAAGGTGAGTAACCAACTTTTCTTCTTCGAGTGATTGCTCACATCCATTCCAGTTAGGTGAATCCCAAGCCATACCTAGGCGGTGGGGTCGGAGTGAGAAGTAACGGCATGGAGCACTGCAGATCCGAAGGCCGCGTCCTCTCTGGACTACTGGACCAGGGCGTAGTGGGAAGCAAAGGTGTGGGCCGATGACCAGGTCGCTGCCCGACAGATTTCCTGGATGGGCACACGGGCGAGGAAAGCCAGCGACGATGCCTGTGCCCTGGTAGAGTGCGCAGTCACACGGCCCGTAGGAACGTGAGCCAAGTCATAGCAGGTCCTGATACAGGATGTTACCCACGAGGATAACCTCTGCGAGGAAATGGGAAGCCCCTTAATGCGGTCCACTACTGCCATGAAAAGCTGGGGGGATTTGCGGAACGGTTTGGTCCTCTCCACATAAAACGCGAGAGCCCGACGGACATCTAGCGAGTGGAGTTGTTGCTCCCTGCGTGAAGAATGAGGTTTCGGGAAAAAAACTGGGAGGAAGATCTCCTGGTTGACGTGAAAGGCTGAGACCACCTTGGGGAGAAAGGCAGGGTGCGGTCTCAGCTGCACTTTATCTTTATGGAAGACTGTATACGGGGGATCTACCGTGAGAGCCCGGAGTTCCAACACCCGTCTAGCTGATGTAATAGCTACTAAAAAGGCAGTCTTCCAAGAAAGATAGAGCAGGGAGCAAGTAGCTAACGGCTCAAAGGGGGGCCCCATGAGCCGAGACAACACCAGGTTAAGATCCCAGGTAGGGGCAGGGGGTCAGACGTTAGGGTATAGATGTTCCAGCCCCTTAAGGAATCTAGACACCGTCGGGTGAGAGAAAACGGAGCGGCCATCCCAACCCGGGTGAAAGGTGGAGATAGCCGCCAGGTGGACCCGCAGGGACGATATCGCCAGGCCCTGTTGCTTAAGGGACTAAATATAGTCCAAAATATTGGCCACCGAAACTTCCATCGGGAGGAGACCCTTCTCCATGCACCAACAGGAGAAACGCTTCCACTTGGCCGAGTACGTCGCTCTAGTGGAAGGCTTCCTGCTGCCCAAGAGTACCTCACATACCGGGGTGGAGCAGTGCAACTCGGAACTGGTCAGCCACGCAGGAGCCATGCTGCTAGGTGCAGCGACTGGAGGTCCGGGTGACAGAGAGTTCTGTGGTCCTGGGTGATCAGGTCCGGGTGAAGGGGCAGGGGAACTGGGTCGGCTATGGCCAGGTCCAGCAACATGGGGTACCAATGTTGCCTGGGCCACACCAGGGCTACCATGATCATGCGGGCCCTGTCCCTGCGCACCTTCAGAAGGACCTTGTGGACCAGCGGGAACGGGGGGAACGCGTAGAACAAGTGGGTCGTCCACGGAATAAGGAAGACGTCCGCTATAGACCCAGGTTCCCGGCCCTGAAAGGAGCAGAACTCCTGGCATTTCCTGTTCCCCCTGGACGCGAAGAGGTCCACGTGGGGACAACCCCACCTCTGGAAAATCGAGAGGGCGACGTCCGGGCGGAGGGACCACTCATGCGCAAAGAAGGATCTGCTCAGACGTGTTCCGTACTCCGGGGAGGAAGGAAGCCGTGAGGTGAATGGAGTGGGCTATACAAAAGTCCCAGAGTCGCATCGCCTCGTGACATAGGGGAGAAGATACAACGACCACGAAGCTGGTGACAGAACGTTTGACAAGCAAGGCGGACCGCTCTCAACTCCTGCATGTTGATATGTAGCTTCACCTCCTGTGGGGACCACAGGCCCTGTGTCCTCAGGGTTCCCAGGTGGGCCCCCCAGCCGAGATCTGAGGCATCCGTCGTTAGGGACACCGAGGGCTGGGGTGGGTGGAATGGGAACCCCGCACACACGACGGACTGGTCTAGCCACCAACTGAGAGAATCCAACACCCCCTGGGGGATTGTGATCAGCATGTCTAGTGACTGCCTTGCCGGCCGGTAATGTGCAATGAGCCAAGACTGGAGGGGCCTCATGCGGAGCCGTGCATACCCGGTCACAAACGTGCAGGCTGCCATATGGCCTAACAGAGTTAGGCATGTCCGTATCGATGTCAGGGGGGCTGCCAGCAAGCGCTGAACGATCGCCGACAACGACTGGAACCTGGGCAACGGCAGAAGGGCCCTGGCCACGATGGAGTCCAGGACGGCCCCAATGAACTCCACCCTCTGCGAGGGGAGCAGGGTGGACTTGTCCACATTGATCATGAGGCCCAAGGTAGCAAACAGGCCGGTGATCCTGCGGACGTGGCTGCGGACCTGCAGCTCTGACGTGCCCCGAATTAACCAATTGTCGAGGTAAGGGAACACGTGAATGCGACTGCGCCAAAGATGTGCCACAACAACAGCCATGCATTTTGTGAATACCCTCGGAGCTGCAGAAAGGCCAAATGGGAGGACCGCAAATTGGTAGTGATGGCGGTCGACCACGAACCGAAGGAAACGTCTGTGGTGTGGCCATATGGCAATATGAAAATAAGCGTCCTGCATGTTGAGGGCGGCATACCAGTCTCCAGGATCCAGGGATGGGATAATGGTCCCCAGGGATACCATGCGGAACTTCAACTTTACTAGATATTTGTTGAGCTCTCGCAGGTCGAGGATAGGCCTGAGGCCTCCCTTGGCCTTGGGGATCAGAAAGTAGCGGGAATAAAACCCCTTGCCTCTCTCGTTCTCCGGAACCGCCTCTATAGCTCCTTTGTCGAGGAGCGTCTGTACCTCCTGGCGAGGAATTGTTCGTGAGAGGGGTCCCTGAAGAGGGATGAGGGTGGGGGGCGGGAGGGAGGAAAAGATACAAACTGCAGACGGTATCCTGTGCACCGTGCGTAAGACCCAGCGGTCGGATGTTATCCGGGACCACACCTGGAGGAAAAACGAAAGGCGGTTGGAAAACGGGGAGGAAGGATCCATGGGGGATACTGATACTATGCCCTCGGGCGCAGCTTCAAAACGAAGGTTTGGGTCCAGGTGGGGCTTTAGAGGAGCTTTGGTTTTGCCCCCCTTGATTGCCCGACGGCCTGCACCTGCCATTTCTGCAGCGGCGCCTATTAAGGTCCTGCCGCTGGCAGAACTGGGGGTACGGCCGACGCTGCTGCTGTTGCTGCGGCCGGAAGGGTCTGCGTTGCGTCCCAGGCATGTGCATCCCAAGGGAGAGCATAATGACCCGATTGTCCATAAGACTTTTCAGTCTGGGGTCTGTCTTCTCCGAGAACAGGCCCTGGCCTTCGAACGGGAGGTCCTGGATGGTGTATTGGAGCTCCGGTGGAAGGCCAGAAACCTGAAGCCAGGAGATGCGGCGCATCGTCACCCCCAAGGCGAGGGTACGGGCAGCGAGTCTGCAGCGTCCAAGGAGGCCTGCAATGAGGTTCGTGCAACCTTCTTGCCCTCGTCAAGAATCGCCGCAAATTCTTGACGCTCCTCTTGTGGCAGCAGCTCTTTGAACTTATCCGCTGCCACCCAAGAGTTAAAGGCGTAGCGGCTAAGAAGGGCTTGCTGATTGGAAACCCTGAGCTGAAGGGCCCCAGCCGAATAAACCTTACGGCCGAGGAGGTCCATACGCCTGGTCTCCTTGGATTTGGGGGCTGGGGCTTCCTGCCCATGACGCTCCCTCTCGTTCACCGACTGTACCACCAGGGAGCATGGTGTTGGGTGAATATGGAGGTACTCATAGCCCTTGGAGGGGGCCATGTACTTCCTTTCGGCGCCCCGTGCAGTAGGGGGGATGGAGGCCGGCGATTGCCAGATCGTATTGGCGTTGGCCTGGATCGTCCGAATGAAGGGTAGGGTGACCCTGGTGGGAGCATCGGAGGAGAGGATGCTGACGACGGGGTCCTCGATCTCAGAGACCTCCTCAGCTTGCAGGCTCAAATTCTGTGCTACGCGCCTGAGGAGGTCCTAATGTGCCCTGAGATCTAGCGGAGGAGGGCTATTAGAGGAAGTGCCAGCCACCGCCTCATCGGGAGAAGACAATGAGGAGACCCCCGGCAAGAGAGTGTCCAGTGGGGGGTCCGCCTCAGCCCTCGCCTCTGGCTCAGGAGGGAGATCAGGGTCTTGTTGCTTTGACCCGTCCTCCCCGTCCGGGGAGGGAGGGGGGCGAGACAACGACGCCTCCGGCGCCCTGTGCTCTGCCGTTGCAGGCCTAGGAGGAAGCTGTTGGGGGCCCTGGGCTTGATGGTACACCCAGGGTGTCCAGAACCCCCACTGCTGCAGACCCTGGTCCTGTTGCGGAGGGTCTTGATAAAGGGCCGCTTGTCTGTCAGTGCCCAGCGCATATAAACTGTCCGCCTGCGACGACACCGACGGCTGTCTGGAAGGCCATGGAGGGGCCGACCGCGGCTGGTAAGAGTCTCCGCGTCCTGGCGCCGAAGATGTTCTCGGTGCCGGGGACTGGTACCGGGAGTCATACCGGTGCCGGGATCGGGACCGGGGTCTGTCTTGGACCCGGTGCCGGGATCGGGACTGGTACCGGCTGCTGACTCGGTGCTGGGATCGGGACCGAGACCTGCCACCGACGCGGTGTCGGGAGGTCGACCGGGACCGGGACCTGCCACCGACACGGTGCCGGAAGGTCGACCGGTGCGCTGATCGATGGCGGGACTGGCTCCTAGAGTCCCGGTGCCGGTATCGGTGGCTGGAACCAGACCGTGACCATCTGGAGGCCAATCGGTGCTGCGAGTACGACCGGTACCGCCGAGGGGAGCGGTGCCGGGACTGCGAGCGGCGGCGGGATCTTGAGCTACCATGGTGTCGGGACCTCGACAGTGAGCGTGAGTCCCGAGACGGCGCTCTCATCATAGGTTTGCCCCTGGACGCTACCCGCACCGGAGGTACCGGGGGTGGAGGCTGAGTTGACTCAGTCAGGGCAATGAGGTCCCGTGCCGAGGCGAAGGTCTCCGGCGTCGATGGGACCAATAGCTCAACCCCAGATCTTATGGGGGAGCTCGGCGGGACCGGACTCGACGGACCCTCCAGGCCCGGAGTCGACGGTGCTGATAGCGCCGCGGCAGATGTCGGTGCCGGGCGCTCCACTCGAGTCTGCCTGGATGGAGTTGCAGACTTCAAGAGTCTTGCTTCTGCACCCGGTGCCGGGGAAGGTCGGTGCCGGGGAGTCTTTCCAGTGCCGGCGCGATCCGGTGCCAGCGCCGAGATGATGGCCTGCGAAGCTGCCGGGTCGAGTGCCGCTTCCATGAAGAGAGTCCTAAGTCTCTGGTCTCTCTCCTTCTTTGTACTAGGCTTAAAAGCCTTACAAATGCAGCACTTGTCCGATCTGTGTGATTCCCCCAGGCACTTTAGACACGCGTCGTGAGGGTCGCTGGTCGGCATCGGCTTCTTACAGGCCGCACTTTGCTTGAAGCCCGGTGAACCACGCATGAGCCCGGTGCCGGGTGCCGGGAAGGGCTACGGCCCAAACCGGCTAACAAATATCTACAATATTATTTACACTATTAACTATATAACTAACTATATTTAACTACTAATTACAACTATCAACCGTAGAACAAGGAGAGCTAGGGACGTGGAGGACAGCTATGCCGCGCTCCACAGTTCCAATGACCGACACAGCGGTAAGAAGGAACTGAGGAGCGGGTGGGCCGGCAGGGGTATATATCAGGTGCCATGGCGGTGCCACTCTAGGGGGCGAGCTGTCGGCCCACTGGAGTTGCTAGGGTAAAAAGTTTCCGACGAACGTGCACGCACGGCGCGCACACCTAACTGGAATGGATGTGAGCAATCACTCGAAGAAGAACTATTGTTCCTTCTATAAAAAAGAAATTCAATATACAACTGATCATTCATTTTAAAAGCTCAATATTAAAAGCTCCTTACAAGTCAGCTAATTCAATTTTAAGACTTTTTTTTGTCCTATACATGAAGAGAAAACAGACACTTTTAGTTTGAATAATTTATTTCTGATTAAAAGAAAAATAAAGGAGACCAAAGTAAAGGTCCTATCAGAAGGCACCCAGTGCATTTCTCCCCTCTGGTGACAGTCATCACTGAAAAGAACACGAAATGGCTGCCTGTCTCTTTAGACAGCATAGTCATTGGACAAACAAAGGCTTAGCAATTACCACCCAAAAACAGATGAGAACAAGAGGCCTAACACCTGAGGTATGTACTCAGAGACCAGAAAAAGGACAGAGGTGAAGCTAGTCCTGTAATCGTGACAGTGGGAATTTGGCATTAGGGTTTATAGTTCTGGAGGTGTGAATACAGTGTGGGCAGATGGGCATATTCTTGAAATCAAGTTACATGTGAGTTAATATCTGAAGTCTCAGCCTACGTAGAGTTACATTTGAACAGGATGATGATGTAGTGTCAATGTAGATGGGTTATCAGTTCACTTCATTTGCTGAAAAATTATGATACAGCCAACAGTAGGGGCAACTTTCCAGAGCTATATGGAGCTAACATTCACATATCATAACAATACTTCCCTATCTCATTGGGATGTTGTAAGGATAAATTTATGAATCCTTGCAAGGCACTCTGATGATCAGGGCCACAAAAGTACCTTGAAAGACAAATGGCAAGACTCCAGTTGTCTTCAGCAAGACCAGGACTTTGCCGTAAGCACTCTCTCTCTCTCAATTAGTTTTTTCCAGTTTATTACATATACTCATATAGCCCATGTTCTTCCCATCTTCCATGCCCCTAACTGCCCTCCACCTCAGCCTATGCAGAGGACCCCTCACCAGTGTGGAGAGGTTGCAGTGAGAGAACCCGCTGAAAGGCAAGTACACCACCAGCCTTGCCAAGGACTAATTGATCCAAGGGAGGGCTTTGCAGTGTGCATGCATATCAAGTGAAATTCATCATGACAGTTTTTAGATACTCAAAGGTGTAAAATCCTAAACAAAGTGCCTAATTAAACCCACTTCTTTATTTTTCTCAAAGGCCACTAGTTATCAGCCACACACTCAAGTTGCCACTCCTCCACAATTAATACTCTCTTTGATAAAGTACAATAAGCATTTAAGGGGAACTAAAATAGATAACTTATCACAGATCAGTTTAAGCATATGATAAAGTTAAGGAAATGCTTTTTGAACAAACTTTGAAATGTACAGCAGAAAGATTTACCTTGAAAAGTAGCTGCATTATGAGATATTAAAAACTTTAAAGTAGAGCTTGATGTTTGAAGCACTTGTTGTATGTCCTGCTTTACTATGATCTGGTATCTTTCCTCCATCTTTTTGGTACAACATGTTAGATTTTTAGATGTACAAACTTGAAGATCAGCCCCTAGAGAAAGAAATATACTTTTATTTTCCAAATTTATCATTATTTGTACAGTGCACTATGACATACATGATCATAGAATCATGGAAGATTAGGGTTGGAAGAGACCTCAGGAGGTCATCTAGTCCAATCCCCTGCTCAAAGCAGAACCAGCACCAACTAAATCATCCCAGCCAAGTCTTTGTCAAGCCAGGCCTTAAAAACCTCTAAGGATGGAGATTCCACCACCTCCCTAGGTAACCCATTCCAGTGCTTCATCACTCTCCCAGTGAAATAGTTTTCCCTAATATCCAACCTAGACCTTCCTCACTACAACTTGAGACCACTGCTCCTTGTTCTGTCATCTGCCACCACTGAGAACAGCTTAGCTCAGTGGTGGGCAACCTGCGACCCCTGGGATGTATGCAGCCTGTCAGGATAATCTACTGGCAGGCCATGAGTCACTTTGTTTACATTGCCCGTCTGCAGCTCCCAGTGGCTGTGGATCACCGTTCCCGGCCAATGGGAGCTCCAGGAAGCATAATGCGCTGGCCACTGCTTCTTGCAGCTGCCATTGGCCGGGAACGGCAAACTGCAGCCACTCAAAGATGCGGTCGGCCGTGCCTGCGGATGGTCAATGTAAACAAACTACCTCGTGACCCGCCAGCGGATTACCCTGACAGGCCACATGCAGGTTTCCCACCTCTGACCTAGTTCCATCCTCTTTGGAACCCCACTTCAGGTAGTTGAAGGCTGCTATCAAATCCCCCCTCACTCTTCTACTCTGCAGACTAAATAACTCCAGTTCCCTCAGCCTCACCTCATAAGTCATGTGCTCCAACCCTCTAATAATTTTTGTTGCCCTCTGCTGGACTCTTTCCAATTTGTCCACATCCTTTCTATAGTGGCTGGCCCAAAACTGGATGCAATACTCCAGATGTGGCCTCACCAGTGCCAAATAGAAGGGAATAATCACTTCCTTCGATCTGCTGTAATGCTCCTACTAATGCAGCCCAATATGCCATTGGCCTTCTTGGCAACAAGGGCACACTGTTGACTCATATCCAGTTTCTCATCCACTGTAATCCCCAGGTCCTTCTCTGCAGAACAGCCACTTAGTCAATTTCCCTTTTGTAACAAAGATGACATACGTCAGGGGTGGCCAAACTGTGGCTCACAAGTCATATAAGGCTCTTTTACAGTTAAAGTGCAGCTCATGGATCCCCCCCCAACCCTCCCACCCCATTCTTCTTCACCCTACCAGACTTGATGGTGGGGAACTTGGGACTTCCACCATGCAGCAGAATGGTGGAGTAGGGGCTTCTGCCCAGCAGGCGGGGGAAGGAGGAGCAGGGGGAGTCTTGGGCCTTCAACCCCGTGGGGCATGCCTGCTGGGGCTTGAGCAGGAACAGGGCTGAAGCCCCAAGCCCTCACAGGTGCCTCCCATGGGGCAGAAGCCCCAAACCCAGACTGGTGCACCCCGCCTATCAAATTTCTGATGATTGTCATACTGACTTTCTGATCTGCATAAGTTTGGCCACACTTGACATAGATGAAAGCATTACCCAAAGTTCTCAAAGATGTCTGCTCCTGTTCCACAAAAAACAGATGCATGGAGAATTTTTATTTATCTTGTTTATTTAAATACTTTATATGTTTTCCCCTTTATAAAGTAATACAGAGCAATGAAAAGTGTAAAGATCTAAGAAGAAAGAAATTCATATTTTAATAAATAAACTGCAGTGTATCCAAATGTTCACTTCTAAAAATGGGTAAACCGACATTTCCAGAAAAAAAAGTTATAACTTTAACATAGCATTATTAAAAATGTCGAAGAGTTAAATTCTGTTCTCAAATACAGAACTTTTATTGATATGTATCAAGAGATTTCTTAGGAATTTACAAGAGAAATCCTCTTAAATCTGCTCTCTGGTTGAAAGTCTAATTCTGTTGCTAGGTTTACATGCTGGAGCCTCCTCATGACAGATGGAAGAGGAGAACAATAGGATGAGGACTGCAAGATTGAAAATGTGGAAATTGCCCAGGATAAAACTGACAAAACCTGACGTCATTTACTCTTGACTTCTAACCACGCTGCTACCTATTCTCATTCACCCTTCATTCCCCTGGCATTGAATCTGCAAGAGCTTTATTTTATTCTAAATATATATATATATATATATATGTAATTCCTTTAGCTACTTTTTAAATTGTATTTCTAATCCTCTCTGTTAAATCATTCCAAGATACCGTAAATAATATTTGAGGAATGGAGGCACACATTTTATACAATGAATATTTCATGAGAGGTCTCAAATCAGGGTGATTAAAATGGTATTTTCATAAAAAGCTATTTAACAACAATTTAAGCTATTGAGGGTTATATCCAAGTGTTCTGGAAACATGGACAATATATAACTTCACTGGGTCAAATTTATTCTCAATTACATCAGACTACATCAGAATATCTCTGCTGAAGTCCATGGAGTCATAATGAAACAGCAGATTTTTATATAAAGGCTTTAAAGCATGTATATTAAAATTATATACCAGAACATTAATGAAGACAGCCAAATGCAGCTTAGTTGGTTCCCATTTCCCCAATCAAATTAATATCACATGGGATAAAAAGTCAACAAAACAAGGATCTTAACTGGTTCAGTCTCCTCACAAAGAAAAGTGGCCACAACCACCTACATTGCCCAGTGCATACATAAAATGTCTAGAACTCCAGCCATGCATAAACATAAAATATCTCTTGACTCATGGAGGCATTCGTATTAACCCCACAGTAAATCAGGGATACACAATACAGTAAATACACAATACAGTAAAGAGGGAGGGGGAAGCTCTTATAACTAGAAAAATCTTTTTGCTTGTTGCTTCAGAGACTAATCAGGTACACTTGGACCCCATTAACAATTATTTCCTAACAAGAACAGCCACCTTCCCAGTTGCCCTTAAGGTCTAACCATATGTGGTTTCCTCAAGTCACACACTCAGAATTTCTGTCATTCACAACATGAAACAACTTGCAAGAGCCTACTGTCCTCCCCCCACATTTTTTTTTTAATCAAAACTGGCCCCAAGTAGACAGCCTTTAAGGTGGTTATTGCAGGGCCAGTCTGGTCATTTCTGGGCCCAATGCAGTGTGCTTTCTTGCCTTCACATTTGCAGATGGCACTTCATGCCTGAATCTCAACCCTCCTGTGAGGAAGGAAAGAGTCAGCAGTCTCTACAGCACTATCCCTGAACCCCGTGAAGCCTCTTGTACTCTGTCCCCAACCACTTCTGTGGCAGTCCCACAAAAGAGACAATACAGTCTATATCACCTTTCTTGTAAATTGGAGAACACCCAACCTTTAACCAGGGCCAGCTCTAGGGTTTTTGCCGACGCAAACAGCTGAAAAAAAGAAAAAAAAACTGTGATCGGCAGCAATTCAGTGGCAGTTCCACTGCACCGCTTTCTATTTCAGTGGCAGGTCCTTCCCTCTGAGACGGACCGAGGGACCTGTCGCCGAATTGCTGAAGAGTCCATATAAGACAGCACTGTACTGTATTTTTTGTTTGTTTATTTTTGTCTCTGCCGCTGCCTGATTGATTGTATACTTCCGGTTACAAATGAGGTCTGTGGTTAGTCAGTTCATAACTCTGAGGTTCTACTATAGTGGCATCAGTTTTTAGGCAGAACTAATTCAGTTCATTGGCGGACTTCATTCAGAAATTGATAATACTGTATGGTCTTTCAGATTTTCACTATGTAGAAAAACATCTGACTCCATTTAAAGAAAACCAGTCATTCAGCCATACCAATAAAACGTGTTCTGCACTAAATCCCTCCTGCAAACATAAGCAGAGGTGCATCTCACTATTCCAGAGGATTTAAGCACCCCAGATGCATGCAGAAGTCACAACTTTGAAATACTCTTGTGTACTACCATAAAGGAGAATGTAACTATTGGTTTTGAAAACTGATTGATGCAAGTGACATGCCAACAAATATGTTCGCAGTAGGTTTCTGAGAGATTAAGACATGCAGACAACTACATCTACAAAAGGCTGGAAACCTTCCTTACCCCACAAACAGAAGGACAAACGTTTAGTCTCCTAATGCTAATCTGAATTGCTGATCTTTTCCAAAATCTTACTTGTAGGGTCTGAATACAGTATTATTTTCAAAGTGTTCTGACATCAGCTTAAGATATCTTTGCCTTCAAACCATCTGATGATTTGGTGGCCTGTCACCCAGGTCATCTATTTTGAACTATGCAATTTCTGCTACCCCTGAATACGAGTTTGATAACTTTGCTGAGTAGGTCCTCCCTAGATCTCTTGCCCCCTGAAAACTTAAAATATCCTGCCCTCCAGCGCTCTGGAGTCAGCAACAGAACCAAAACAAAAGTGCATTATGCAGGTGGCAATTTTGGTATTGTTTGTAATAGGGCTGCCAGGCGTTCGTTTTTTGACTGGAACACCTGGTTGAAAAGGGACCCTGGCAGCTCCAGTCAGCACCATAGTGGGGGCCCAGGGTTAAGGCAGGCTCCTTGCCTGCCCTAACTCCATGTGGCTCCCGGAAGTGGCTGCCAGGTCTTTGCAGCCCTTAGACACATGGATGGCCAGGGACCCTCCATGCGCTGCCCCTACCCCAAGGGCAGGCTCCACAGCTCCACTTGGCCAGGAAGAGTTACCAGTCAGAGTTGCGGGACCTGGCTTCCCTGGATTCCCACGTGTCTACGGGCTACAGGGACCCGGTGGCCGCTTCCCAGGAGCCATTGCAAGCATTGCTGGGACCCCACATCCCAAGCCCGGATTCCCCTCCCGCCTCCAAACTTTCTCCCAGAGCCCGCACACACCCCCAACACTCCATCCCCCTGCCCCAGACCCTTAATTTCACCCCAAACCCGTCACCCAGGGGTGTTCGGTGTCTCTGTGCACTGTATACCAGGCCTAGGGTAACCATATTTCCTAAAGTAAAAACAAGACGGCTGGGGCTCACCTGGGCCTGAGCTGCCCCCTCCCCTGCCCTCAAGGCTCGCCATAGCCACACACATCCCCACCACCCAGGGCTGACCACCCCTCTCCTCTGTGCCCCATTCTCGTGAGGATGGGGCTGACCCCCAAGCTCCCTGCTACCCTTGGGGATGATTTTGTAGAACTGATAAATGAAATTGTTTTCAATTGTTCACTTTATTAATGTAACTTCTGTTCACCATTCACTACACTTGCCTATACTGTAACTTCTGTTCCATATTGTAATTCAAACCCCATTTTAAAACACACACTCCATTTTGTAAAAGCTTCCTCCAACCTTCATTTTTGCAAACCCTGCTGTAATCTTATTAGTTTAGTTTAGATGTGTGAATGAGGTATGTATGAATGATGGAATCAACCTCCAGCCCCAGCCTGTCCTGATGAGATAAAGTTCAAATACCAATGGCTGAAGACCTAGACAACAGCCCTAAACAAAGTAAGAAGCATCCACCCTAAAAAGAAAAGGACAACAGAACAACAGAAGGAAGATCAAAGCCAGGTCCAAGGCTGAAAGGTCCACGCCTGCAATTGATGGGTGATCAATCTAAACCCAGAGGCAGCGTGACACAGCAAGACCTATAGACTTTGAATCCAAACTAAAAGCCTATAAAAAAGAAGGGTGAGATGAGAGACTCTGGGTAACATTCTGCTGCCAACATGGAAGGACATCAGTGCCTGCCCAACAGAGATCCAGCTCAGCCTTGTGCCCAGCTTTCCTGGCCAGTTAGCTGCCACAAGCTACGAACCCAAGCTGCAAAATCAAGCCATGAACTTAAGCTATCTTCAGGACTGGTAACTATGCAGCAGCTGCAGAACACCTGATGAATGTGGGTGTGTGTGTGTGAATGTGTGTGTGTGTGTGTGTATAGGTATTAGGTATAATGTGAATGTGTGTGTGTGTGTGTGTGTGTATAGGTATTAGGTATAATGTGTGTGTATAAGAATTAAGATATTAGTTATTAGTCATAAATTGTTATCATAATAAATGTGGCATCTTTGCCTTGTCCCCTTTAATAAGATCCTGCTGGTTTTTACTGGTCTAATATAAATGGTACAACAATTTCCCTCAGCCCCGTGCCATTCACAGGTGGGCCTGACACCCCCCCCTCTTCCCAGCCCAATGCCGCCTTCAGATGGGGCTGAGCACCGGAGCACCTTGCCTAGAACATTAAACAAGAAAGACAAAGTGGGAACTCAAAGTGGAAGTCTGCTTGCTTATATCTGTAGTTCTTACTCGTTTCTTAAATAAGTGCTACTTGTTTAAGAATTGGGATTCCATATATCACAATAGTGGTGAGGGCTCCAGTAAGTTGCTGGGAAGAGAGATCAGACTAATAAGTGGAATGGGTCAGGAGGATGGATTAGGGATGCATGATTCTTTTAAATCAAGAAATTCAATGTTAACAGCTATGCTCTTGCAATGTTAAGATTGGGAGTAAGTTTGTAAAACATTCAAATCAGGACATTTAAAAGCTACAATTCCCACACCAAGGCTGATCTCTATTACAGTGAACATATCTAAAACGCATACATTTGGCATAATTTTACATACTTCATGAAGAGCATTTCAGTTGAGACTATTGACGTAAATCAATATTTTAATTGTCACATTTAAATCCTCAGTCTTATCACTGCATACACATACTGTTGTGTTAAATACCATTTCATGTGGCTAATAATTAAACTGATTGAAAATTTAGAATATTCCTTACAAAATAATATACTGTTAAAATAGAAAGCAACAAGCTTATCTAATATATCAATCACCAACAAATAAATTACAGGAGCAATAACAGACCTGCAGCAATATTTACTAATCACAACAGGCAGGTTTATACCCATGTCCTGAGCATACAGTTTTCATTCACTTGCTTTCTTTTAATTCTCAATAAAATCATCACACAGCAAATACCACCAGGGAGAGGAGTTGAGGCCTAGTTTGCAGCATGCCAGCTGCCAAGTACTTGACAAACACAAGAGAAAAATATGTTTACAATGTTTGCATCACTGCACTCCTAACTACCATTTTTCTTTGCTATGGGACATTAGTTTGTTAGTATTATCTTATCTAACAATAACAACGTTTTCATGCTTATTGTTCATATTAATGAATCATTTATAATGATGTTGATCTGGGACTTTCTAAAAGACTGCTTGAGTAATTAAGACTAGATTTAATGCAACATTTATTTAAACTGTATTTTCTTATTTGTTCCTCTTTGTTTGTTTGTTGTTGTCTTTTTTTTAAATAAAAATAATTTTAATTGAAAATTAAAGAAATCTGTTGATTATATGTTTGGAAAATAACATGACATGACAATATTTATTTCTTACCTCAACCACCATACCTGGACCTGTCAGCATAATGCCCAATAAAAAAGAACAAAAAGATAAAATTCATAGGCCTGGTCTAATATTGTCAACTCACATGACTGCAACTCTTGTAATATTTGATATGCTTTTCAAAGCCCCAGCTCCTTGAGTCAATGATATGGAGAGAATCCCAGCTTTCATTTAAAAACAAAAGATGAGATCCAAGAAGGAACTTCAGCTTTGCTACACTGAGCATCATGGAACATTTTAGGTGCCTTGGAAAAAAAAAAAACCACAGGAACAGCACTGCGACTCACAAAGCTGATTTTAAGCACCTAGGCTCCCACTATAATGAATGGGGAAAGACAAATGCTTAAGAACGTGAGCCACAAGAGCCAGAATGATAGGCAGGGAGCCATCGAAGCTAACCAATGGAAAATGCTGACAACAAGTGTGTCCCCCCCACTATTCTTGAAGGTAGGCACCTAAGTCCAGGCTGCAGGAAGGCATCTATCTCTGCTTAGTGACCTAGGAATGGTCACCTGCCAACTATACTCAGGTAGCTAAGGCATTGCTTTTGGGAATAAATTAGGGGCCTGCCTCACTTCACACAAAACCACCAGAGGAGGCAGCAGTGGTGACGTCATATAATAACTTTTAGCCCAATGGTTATAGCACTCATCCAGGATACAGGAGACCCAGGTTCAACTCCTCCTCTCTGGAGAGTGCTCTAGCCATTGGGCTACAAAACATTCTGCTGTGGGGCTCCCTCAGTCTACAGTTGTTCTGTGGTGGATAAATAATGAAAGTGATTGGAGCAGGAGGACTGGATCCTGGGTCTCCCAGATGACCATGCTAACCACTGGACTAGAGTCATTCTTACTCTCTCTCTTTGGCCCAATGACTATTTAAGTATTTATCCACAGTGGAAGAGTCATGAGGGGAAGTGAGAGAGAATGACTCTGTAGTCCAGTGGTTAGGGCACTCCCTGGGAGGTGGGAGACCCAGGGTCCAGTCTCCATGCTCCAAACCATTTGTTCATTATTTATCCACAGTGGAACAGCTTCAACAGGTGAGATGGAGAGACCCTCACATCAGAATACCCCATAGCTCAGTGCTATGGCACTCTCCTGAGAGGTGGGAGGATCCTGTTCAAATTTTTCTCCCTCTCCACCAGATGGGGGAATTGAACCTGGATCTCCCAGGATCTCAGATGAGTGCTCTAACCATGGGGCTAAAAGTTATAGGTGGGCACTACCTCCTCCTCCTAGATTTTGAATGGGACCTGGTCTGTTATGCAGCCACAGAGCACACCTACCAGGTCAGGCCCTGCACATGACTTAGGCAGCCAAATACCTCTCTTTCTCTGGTTTGTGCATGGCTCTGGAGCTTAGGTGAGAGGTAGGTGCCCAGATACCTAGAATTAGGCAGCAGAAACACAAGCACCAAGGGAACTTCTACCCTGAAAACACAGGCAGTGAGTGAGTTTAGGCAACTATAAGGTTCAGTGGGAGTTCTGTGTATCATAATGAAGCCAACATTGATACTTAAGCACCTAAACCTAAGACTTGGGCACCTAAATACCTTTGTGAATCTGGACCAAAGTTTCAAACCTTCACGGTTGCAGTGTAAAGCCTGAAAACCCAACCAGAACATACCCCAAAGACACGAACACCAGAAGGCAAAGAAAAAGAACCTTCTTAAGCCAATCTCATGATTTCTGGGGACCTGACTCATGATTTTTAAATACTAAGGGTTGACATTATTGTTGATTACATTGCCATTATAACAATGGCAATCTTTTCATTGACTTCAGTGGGAGTTGCAATGGGCCCTATGTGAACAAGGAAATATTCTAGTAGAGAAATATAGATTTGTGAGTGTCTGAATCTGAAATAGAGTGGAAACAACTTGGGATAGAAAACTTGACCACTGTCATTCCACACTGCTCAGTACTAGGGCCAACTGTCAAACTAAAATACTAATGACATTAGAAGGTATATGATTTAAGGTGGTATTTGCGAAAGATATATCAGGAGGTAGGAAATCAGTATAAAGGGAGAGGGCAATAACATTCAGAATGACTTGTGTAAACTAACAAAATAGTTCCATATACAATTCAGCATAAAGATGTATAGTGTAGATATAGGACATAAAGTGAGAAGGATTTTAAATCTAGTGCTGCACTTTTTTCCCAAAAGTAACATGAGGAAATGCAAGAGTGCTTCTACCCAAAAAACCTGACATAATGAAGTATTTTGGTCCAATAGGACAGCCAGTGGACTACCCAAGAAGCCAGCATCTGAATACTTAGATATGAGTTCGACCCTGGTTATTACATCTGTGCCAGAGCAGGACAAATCTGTGTCAAATTGTGACCTCATTTTGTGTTGCAACCTCCATTTGGATTTAGGAACTCCATTGTCTGCTATATGTTGAACTTAAGTCTAACCTCATCTAAGGCATTATGATGATATATTCCAGGCAGTTACCCAACAGAAAAGTTGCTTGACATCTAGTTGAAAGACTATGAATGAGAAACCATCATAGAGCAATCTGGGGCCATCAACTTAGATTGCCTTTCAACTGTTGATCCAACATCATGGAAAAACTGACTGTCTTACACAAGAACTTCAGCAAGGTTCGTTGATCTGCAGCTTCTCAGCCTGGGCATGTGACAAAAGAGAAGGACACAGTATTTAAGGAGCTGCTCTTTAAGAAGGAGGACCTTCATCACCACATGCCAGTAGACCAGGCTGAAGAGAAAGAAGGCAGGAGGGACCAGACCTCAGACTCACAGAAGAGACGAGATCTGTCTAGAGGAGTGTGCATCTCAAGATTTCTGTTATTTCAGAAACACCTGTAACTGTCTAATGCTTTTGAAGAGTAAAGTGACTCTGGTTAAGGGCTTGTCTACACTTAACGGGGGATCAGCGTGCGGCAATTGATACACTGGCAGTCAATTTAGAGGGTCTAGTGAAGACCCGCTAAATTGACCGCAGATCACTTTCCTGTGGACTCCTGTACTCCACCAAATGAAGAAGAGTAAGGAGAATCAATAGGAGAGCATCTCCCATCAACATCGCCTAGTGTAGACTTCACAATGAGTAGCGATATGCTATGTCTACTTGAGTTACACTATTCACAGAACTCAAATTGCATAGCTTAAATCCACTTTTCCCTGTAGTGTAGACAAGGCCTAAGACATTTCTTTGCTAAGCCTGTGTCATGCTTTCATGCCATGTTTTCATGCAATTGGTTTCAACAAGAAGCCAGAGTAGAGACAGCTAGGTAGAATCCCCAGGGAGCACATGCAAGCTACTAGGGGGCTCAGAAGGTCTGAGACACTGGTTTTCAGGGGCTAAAATAGCTGGCCTACAGAGTGCCATGTCCAAAGACAGGATTTCAGAAGGGGACTGGGCTGGGTTGTGACAATGCCATTGGAGATTACATCTTTCTCTGTGTATTTTAAGAGTCACATTTATGGCTGACAAATCCAAAAAAAGGGTCTCTGCTGTGTGAACAATCACCAGCACAACTACTTCAGGTTAGAGTTTATTTACTATTGTGAACATACATATCACTTTTATGTCCCCTTCTTTCTGTCTGCTTGCAAATTTTTGTGAACAAGCAAAATACACCCAAATCCTGCCTTCCAAGATTTTTGTCAATTTCAGTGCTATGTCAATTGTCAAGAATGAAGCAGGCAGGTAAAGAAGACTGGGGATATAATATCCATTCATGTATGAAATTCAAACTCAGTGCTCTAGGTTTATCAGAGGGTCACTCCACAGAGAACCTGTGATTTTAACAATATTGCAGCCTTCATTTTGGAGAGATGCTACTAGATTTTTCATTCTGCAAAAGTAAATTTAAAGACAAGTTTATCATGTTTAAGGTAGATTAAGTTTGGGAATGATCCCTTCAAAGAAAATTCTTCAATTTTGTTAGACTTTTCTGTTAAGTCCCCTGTTGGGTTTTATATGCCAGTTAAGGGGGGGGTTTTATACACACATACATTATATTTGTTTACTAAGGATGTACTGATACAGTACTATTTTTTTTTTTACTATAGGAAGTTCAGGTGGCTACACGTATATTTAGGATAGCCTGACACTTCTCGTTATAAGACATTGTTTTCAGTTGCTTATAATTTTGCCAATATTAGACTGTTTGGGCTGAAGTTTTTTGGGGAAGTTTCAGCTAAAATGATTAGGAGGAAATGTTTTGTCCATACTAAAAAGAATTCTTACAGCCTTTTAATAGAGAATCTGTAGAACCTCCGTGTTTTGGAGCAACAGCTTAAATTTAGTAAAGAGGTTACCCTAATGATGACCTTTTGCAATCCCTATGAAAACCTGTCCATATTTAGCCAAGTTATAAGTCTCTGAACAATCATTGTTCCCACATGCTCATAAGAGACTTGTTAAGAGTTTGACAGCTAATCTTCAAAGATTCCAGCTAAACTGAGAATGCTCCAGCTCCTCCTGATACCCACATACCAACTGGACTGTACATACACCATCCCCACAGAACAACTGAGCATGCTCCATTCTGAGACTGCAGGGGCTGAGCAGGACTTTCTTTGTAATTGCTCCTACCAGATGCTGGGGGCCACTGTGGTGCCAGGCATCAAAACTGAGAGTGAACAGACTCCCTCCCTAGCCCCAACAAACTGGCTCCCAGGCAATATGGAGGAAAGAGAAGAAACATCCTGACTGGAATGCAGAGGAGGAGAAGGAAGAGATATAGTGCAGGAGGACAAATGCAGGAACTCAGGTAGGGTGGTGGGTGAGGATAGGAGCAGAGGAAGAGGGACAGGAGCAGGTGAAGGATAGGAAATGTGGGGGCAAAAAGGGGCAGAAGAAAACAGGAAGATTGGGCAGAGCGATCTGTAATCACTAGAGCACACTCCCCTCCAGATTCTAGAATTGAACCCACTATTCATGAGTCTCAACATTCCTTTCCTGCCTATTTTTGAAACCCACTGCCCAAATACATGTCTCCAGCCCCCACAGTGGAAGAGCCACTTAGAAGAAAACAGCTCTTTATGGTGATCAGTTACTTCATTCGCTCAAGTGGCAGAAGACTGTGCTGTGGATCTAAAGATTCCAGCACTGCTGATGACCCAACATAGGGTTCAGTATAGTTCCACATGATGGAATTTCATTCTTCATTTTGCTTTTTAAAAAACCTATGAAATTACATCCTGAAAAACTGCATTGCAAAGAGAAACACTCAAAAGTTAGGCAACATTAATTCAGTCCTCTTGTGAGTATGAATTATGATACACTATTTAATTACATGATCGAAACCATTTTTTCCACAGAACAGTAAATATCATTTAATCCACAGAGTAGACCTGCTTTGGGAAGGTATTAAGGTTGTATAGTTAGAGAGGCTGTTGTCTGTAATATCCCAGCCTCATTTGTTGCAGAAGTTGGAAGGTGTGCAGTGAATGAAGCAGGGAAATGCAGAAAAAAGAATCTCTCATGATTAAAGCAGCTGAATGCTGCCCTGGGAAGCTGGATTCTATCCCTGCCTCTGCCACAGAATTCCTGTGAGATGCTTGGCAAGTCACTTCCTCAAACTTTTCACACATGGCCACTGTGTGTTCTTCCTTTTGAGTACCCAACTGGAGACACTTGGAGTACTCACAACTTCAGCCGAAGACAACGATAGCTCTTCTATAAAAACATTCCAAATGTTATAAAATGCTGAGTACTCTGAAAAAAATCAGGCCTTAGGCTTCTTAATTTGGGCACACAAAATCAGTAGATATTTGACAATTTTGACCTTAATAAAAGGCAGCCTCGGTTCTTACGTTTTCTAACTTTTGAGTGCTTGATTTTGAACTGCAGTGTTCTTTTAATGTATGTTTGGGGATGTAACGTAAGTATACATTACATAAGCAGTTTATATTGCTCTCATAAAGACTTGTCTCTTGCCTGTCATTAGTTCCAAGATGAATCTCTCATGACTTGGCCAATCTAGATCTCTTGACAACTCCAGAGGCAGAGGGCATTCAGTAAATTAGGTCAAACTTACAGGATGGGGGAATCTATCCTAGGAAACAGTGACTCTGAAAAAGATTTAAGATTTGTAGTTGATAATCAGCTGAACACAAGCTCCCAGTGTGATGCTGTGGCCAAAAGAGTTATTTTACCTCTGTATTTGGCATTGCTGCTATAATACTGTACCCAGTTTTGGTGCCCACAATTCAAGAAGGATGTTGATAAATTGGAGAGGGTTCAGAGAAGAGCCATGAGAATGATTAAAGGATTAGAAAATATGCCTTATTGTGATAAAATAAATAGATTGAGCTCTTTGAGGTTAACAAAGAGATGCCAAATGGCTGACTAGACTAAGGAGTGAGTAGAAGTATTTACATAATGAACAAATGTTTAGTAATAGACTTCATTCTAGCACAGAAAGGTATAACAAGACCCAATTGTTAGAAGTTGAAGCTAGGCAAATTCAAGCCAAATATAGCTGTAAATTTTTAACAGTGAGGATAATTAACCGTTGGAACAATTTATGAAGGGTCACTGTGGATTTTCTATCACTGAGAATTTTTAAATCAAGATTGGATGTTTTTCTAAAATCTGCTCTAGGAATTATTTTGGGGCAGTTCTATGGCCTGTGTTTTACAGGAGGTCACGTTAGGCCTTGGAATCTATGAACCCTGCAAAACAGTGTTTTCTAAATAACAACCAAAAAAAATATCATTTATACAGAATTTCTTTTGGATATTTTTCTTGGCTGATATTTTCCAAAGTCAAGAGAAACCAATTCCATAGTTTTATGAGTAAGGAGAAGAAAGGACAGGGAAAATATTCAACAGAGTCAAGATTCTGTTCACCTTACTGACCAGTTTGATACTCTTCCACTTTCTTTTAAACCAACAGGACTATTCTCAGGAGTAAGGCAAGAAGGAATTGGCCCCAATATGAACAGAAATTGTGCAACAGTGCAAGAATGGGATCCTGAAGGGAGAAAAGGTTTTCCTCATAATGTTTACAAACTAGCTAAAGAAAATAGAGAAGTTTACAACAACAAATATCTCTTGTTTTGTATAGTATGCAACACAGAAAAGTTAGTCAATTGCAAACAAATAGAAATATAAGTAACCTTAAATGCACATAGGTTAAACTCATGCATGTTGTTCAAATGCCACAGCGAGGCTTGTATAAAAACCTGAACAGGGTAAGTGCACACAGGCAAAGGATTCTCCTTATCCTTGATTGCCTCTCATTGTAGGCAAATTAAAGTTAAATCTTTCCTTTAGAGAAAGGATCCATCTTTCCTTCTGAATAGGAATTCATCACACAGAAAAGCTTTGCAGAGGCTCTGTACATACAATAGAACCTCAGAGTTACGAACACAAGGGTTATGAACTGATCAGTCAACCACATACCACATTGAGAAATGGAAGTACGTACGCAGGCAGCGGCACAGACACACACACACAAAAGGCAAATACAGCATAGTATTGTGTTAAATGTAAACTACTACAAAAAAAGGGAAAATTTTTAAAAAATTGACAAAAACTACTTCTGTGCTTGTTTCATTTAAATTAAAAGGTTAAAAGCAACATTTTTCTTCTGCACAGTATAGTTTCAAATCTGTCTTAAGTCAATATTCAGCTGTAAATTTTTTGAAAGAACAACCATAATGTTTTGTTCAGAGTTACGGACATTTCAGAGGTATGAACAACCTCCATTCCTGAGGTGTTCATAACTCTGAGATTCTACTGTACTAGGAGTACAGTACACAGAGTAAATACACAGACCCCCTAGTGGACAGGGATTGAATCATTACTGTAGGAAACTGGGTAACCCCTCTCACCAAGAGAAACAGGTCATCTATAAAGAAATAAGCAACTCCCTTACCAATTAAGCTGATTAGCATAAACTTGAAATATGCCACTTTGTAACTTTTAGTCTACTTGAAATTTGGTATAAATATTAATCAGATTTTCTTCCTAGATTTCCAGAACAGCAATACTCAAATGTTAGCAACCCAAGGACATCCATTTTGATTTAAAATGTTTCATGGACCCCCTAAATCCCCCGCTCAGCTCCAAGCCTCACCCCTATCCCACTCCACTCCACCCCTTCCCAAGGCCCCACCCCTGCCCCACCTTTTCCTGCCCCTGCACCACTCCTGCCCCTCTTGTTCCCCACCTCTTTCTGCCCACTCCCCCGAGCCCCATCCCTGCTTCTCTCCCTTCTTCCCAGCGCATCTTGCATGCCACTGAATAGCTGGTGTGCAGGAGGCATTGGGAGAGAGATGGAGGAGTTGATCAGCAGGGCCAGAAGCCCCAGATATGACTCGCGGATCCCCTGGGAGTACCCTCAAAGAGCCCTAGGGGTCCATGGAACCCAGTTTGAAAAACCCTGTTCTAGAAGATGATCTAGTTACTGTAACTCCAGCTTGCATTACTCTCAAAAATAGTTTTCTATACTCTATCTGCATCTTGCACCTCCGTGTTTTCCCATCACAGATATTATCTCTCTCACCACTCCAATATGGGAACATAGAGGAACAGACATGATGCATAGGTCTCAGAAAGTTACTGTACAAATCTAAGTACTTTGGGAGATGAAAGGAACACTGGAGAATCAACCCATTGTATTACTTAACAAATCATGCCATTAACTTCTAGACCCAGGATCTCTAACACAGAAAATAGTATTAGATTTAAACTTTGTGGCACTGATTTTCAGATGTGGCCAAGTAACATATGAGACAGCTTGGCAGAGGTGTGTGCAAATGTGATTTTAAGCACCCCAGCCCCAAATCTGGGCTGGCTACATATCGGGCTGGCTGCCTGATCTAAATCATAACAATCTGAATATTGCTCTAAAGTAATCCAGCTGCTAATGGTTCCAAGGGACTGTTATAATACCCAGAGATTGTCAGGGTCCAGGGACTTTAGAAAGAGGTGAGCCTCATGACCAGTTACACTAGCTTAGGACCACTTTGTACCAGCAGAGCAGGGGAAAGTAAAAATGGAGGATTGAAGCCCATATTGAAGAGGGAGAAAATCCTGTTTTATTTGATATTTTCTTTAATTGCTAGTCTTGGTTTAAAATGAATTGTGAATTTTAATATAGAAACTCGAGTTTCATTTGACCTTCATTTTATAGATATTTTATGCTGCCAGCCATATGATTGCCTAAACTGGCAGTTTGAAACTGTTCAAGCAAAACAAAGGTCTCACATTTAAAATCACATTATTTTTCATTCAGACCACAGGAGAAAAACCTGCATCTGACTACTAATAAAAGTCACTCAGCTGATGAGTATCCAACTGGTCCCTGCATGTCACTATTAGCCCTTGGGTCCCACCCCTCACAATGAATTCCAAAGCTATTTTACTGACTGCTCCCAGCATCCATTCTCATTGTGCTGACCTATATTCAATTTCACATAACAAAGACTGAGAATCAACTTTAATCAACTCTCATCATGTTTTTGTTTTTGTTTTGTTTTTTTGTTGGCACCCGCTTTTTCCTTCCCTCTAGAAATTTACCTTGCCACTAAGTTTTTAAATGCAAAACACATAAACTGTTCACTATTAGAAGAAGTCAAAACTTCACACTTGCAAAAAGATTTACAGTGCAACCTATGAGCCAAATACCTTCTGGTAGACAACAAAATAGCTATCAGCAAGGCAAAGAAAATTTCATTATTAATTTTAAACTGTTAAAATCCCAGTCCTATTTCACCTTATTTTAATAAATGCGGTAGCCATATTTTGAAATTAAACATTAAGATAAAAAAAACATTCTAGAGGTGTCCACTATGGCCAGAAGAAATTAAAAGCAGAACTAAGATTACCTCATTTCATGTCCGAGAATAGGTAAAACGGAAAATTTTGAAAGCTGTTTTCAGATACATTATTATAATATGCATGATTTCACATTTTTGGTAAGTGTAATATTGTTCCAATATAACTATTCCTTTTTCCCTTTTTATCTGAAGAATAATTTTTAAACAAAGCCACTAAGAGAGCCTTTCAAAACTTTGCAGAAAGCAACTCAGGTACTACATGTTGTTTGAAATAGAGTTAAACACAAGGAGATAAAATTCACCTAAATTACTTTAGTTTAAATTTATTTTACTTAAGGCATTGTCTACACTATGGGCTTGTCCACATTTGAAATTTTTTTCACGTTAGTTTTATCCGAGTTATGTCATCTGGAACAACTGTTGTGTGACCAATGTGTCCATACAGTCCTTTTAACCTGAGTTAAGCTATTTCCCTTTGGGATCATAGTGTACACACAGTATTGCATTGTTTTGAAATAAGTGCTCTGTATTCTACACAGACATGGTGAAATGCTCTACTAGCTTCCACGCATTCTGGGATTTTTCTTACTGCAGCACCGTGCATTGGGGGAAAGTTATAGAAGGCACTGGAAATCAAAGACTTCTTGGACACAAATCGGACATCAGGAATCATAACATTCAAAAACCAGTGGGAGAACTCTTCAACCTCTCTAATCACTCAGTGACAGACTTGAAGGTGGCAATTTTGCAACCAAAAAACTTCAAAAACAGACTCCAAAGAGAGACTGCTGAACTCTTAATTAATATGCAAATTAGATACAGTTAACTCAGGCTTAAATAGAGACTGGGAATGGTTGGGTCATTACACTAATTGAATCTATTTCCCTATGTTAAGTTCTCCTCACACCTTCTATGGGTCATCTTAATTACCACTTCAAAAGTTTATTTTCTCCTGCTGATGATAGCTCAATTGATTAGACTCTTCCTGTTGGTATGCATACTTCCACTTTTTCATGTTCTCTGTATGTATAAATATCTCCTGTCTATGTGTTCCATTCTATGCATCCGAAGAAGTGAGCTGTAGCTCACGAAAGCTCATGCTGAAATAAATTTGTTAATCTCTAAGGTGCCACAAGTACTCCTGTTCTTTTTGTGGATATAGACTAACACAGCTGCTACTCTGAAACCTAAAAAAGTCCCATCATTCTATGTTGGGGGGGGTGTTTGTTTTTTGTGGGGGGGTTGTTTTTTGTTATGAGCAAGCACCACTTTCAAAGCATTGTTAGGCAGCATGGAGGAAAAACTGCTGAGCACTGCAAACCTAATAGTCATTAATGTTAACAGGCTGCTGTACTTATCTCTCTAGTCATCAAATGGCTTGAGACGCAGGGCGGTGCAGGAACCTCAGGAGAAGGCAGCTGACATTGAGCTGATACTTCTCCTACATCTTTTCCTAAAGCAGCTTCACTCAGTGGACTGCTGTTTCTGGGCTCCAACAACTAGCATCGACTGGTGGGACAGGATATGGCTGGAGACCTGGGTGGCCAACAGTGGCAGCAGAACTTCAGAACACCAATAGCCATTTTCCTAGAAATCTGTGCAGAGCTCACCCTAGAGCTGTAGTGCTCGAATACCCCATGAGAGTTCCCCTCATCAACGAGAACTCTGAAACCTTTGCTATCTGGAAATTCACCATCCCTGATTGCTACTGATCAGTAGTTAACCAGATCAACTGTTGGGGCTACTGTTGTGGAGTTCTCCACTGCTAAATGGAAGCCTCCTAAATCACAAGGATAGCAATAAAGAGGAGGTTATTGATGGATTTGCATTGTACTGTGGCCATTGACGGGATCCACAGGCCCATTCTTTGCTCCACATACCAGACTTCAGAGTCATAAACAGAAAGGGTTGTTTTTCTATGGTGCTGCAAGGCCTGGTTGATGACCATGGAAGGTTCACCAATAATGTGGGGTGATCTGGAAAAGTCTAGGAAACTAGGATCTTTGGACACTCTGGTCTGTTTTATGCAATGAGAAATGGAAATTTTGCTCTGAGGACCACTATGGACAATGATGGTGTTGCAAATTCTCCTATCATTCGGGGAGACCGATTTTACCCTTTGCTTCCCTGACTTATGAAGTCTTTTTCTAGACACCTGGATAGGAGAAAGGACCTTTTCAATTACACCATGAGGAGAAGCTGCAGAATGATAGTGGAATGTGCATTTGGAAGACTGAAGGGTAGATGGAGATGCCTGATGTCAAAGTAGGAGGCTGATGAGCAATATCTGTCTGGTGTGATAACTGCTTGCTGTGCTTTGCACAATCTATGTGAGAGCAAAGGAAAGAGCCTTACTGAAGGGTGGGGAAGGGGGAAGGAAGTAGGTTGACTTGCTGACCATTAAGGACAGCCAAAAAGGCAGCCTCTACAAAATGGTGCAACTGGTCAAAGCCACAGGGTTAGAGTAACATTATGTACCTACTTTGAGGCTTAGGGCAACCTTGTGAACAATATATGTACCTTCATGTAAGGTTCATGATTAGCCCATAAGTAATATGTTTGTGTATGGTGGTGCAAATATTTTAATAAGCTGTATTAGTGGATTTTATTTTGCTTCATGCAATACTTTTTTTCCCTACAAAATTATAACATTTGAAATTAATTTTTATAAACAAATACACTAAGTTTTAAAGAGTAAAAAATTAAAAAGTATAAATTAAATAAAGTGCTATGTGAGAACAAGTTTGCACTTGCAAGATCACAAATGTGTGTGCATGGGTTGTCAAATATGTTCTCTGTGTCTTGCGCGGCAAGATGCAGTAGAAGGGGCCTGTCCCTTGCAGTTGGGGGAGTTAAGGCATTCTCCTGGTACCCACTGTTCTCCTTCTCTTGTGGTGTAAATTAAGTTGTCATGGGATATGAGGAAAGATCCTTTCATGGATTGAGAACTGGTTAAAAGATAGGGAACAAAGGGTAGGAATAAATGGTCCATTTTCAGAATGGAGAGGGGTAACCAGTGGTGTTCCCCAAGGGTCAGTCCTATTCAACTTATTCATAAATGATCTGGAGAAAGGGGTAAACAGTGAGGTGGCAAAGTCTCCAGATGATACTAAACTGTTCAAGATAGTTAAGACCAAAGCAGACTGTGAAGAACTTCAAAAAGATCTCACAAAACTAAGTGATTGGGCAACAAAATGGCAAATGAAATTTAATGTGGATAAATGTAAAGTAATGCACATTGGAAGAAATAACCCCATCTATACACACACAATATGATGGGGGCTAATTTAGCTACAACTAATCAGGAAAGCGATCCTGGAATCATTGTGGATAGTTCTCTGAAGTCATCCACGCAGTGTGCAGCGGGAATCAAAAAAGCAAACAGGATGTTAGGTATCATTAAAAAGGGGGACAGAGAATAAGAGGGAGAATAGCTTATTGCCCTTATATAAATCCATGGTACGTCCACATCTTGAATATTGCATACAGATGTGGTCTCCTCATCTCAAAAAAAGATATACTAGCATTTGAAAAAGCCCAGAAAAGGGCAACTAAAATGATTAGGGGGTTGGAACGGGTCCCATATGAGGAGAGATTAAAGAGGCTAGGACTTTTCAGCTTTGAAAAGAGGAGAGTAAGGGGGGATATGATAGAGGTATATAAAATCATGAGTGGTGTGGAGAAAGTGAATAAGGAAAAGTTATTTACTTGTTCCCATAATATAGGAACTATGGGCCACCAAATGAAATTAATGGGCAGCAGGTTTAAAACAAATAAAAGGAAGTTCTTTTTCACACAGCACACAGTCCACCTGTGTAACTCCATGCCTGAGGAGGTTGTGTAGGCTAGGACTATAACAGGGTTTAAAAGAGAACTAGATAAATTAATGGCTATTAGCCAGGATGGGTAAGGAATGGTGTCCCTAGCCTCTGTTTGTCAGAGGATGGAGATGGATGGCAGGAGAGAGATCACTTAATCATTGCCTGTTAGATTCACTCCCTCTATGAAGAATATGGGGTTTAGTGTCACACCACTGTTCTCCTTGTGTAGGGGTGTGGAATGCTGAGGAAAGGGCCTGTCCCTTGGAGCTGGTGAAGTGAAGGGCATATCCCAGTATGCAGAGTTCTCAGAGGGAAAGAACTGTAGGACACAGGTATGTTAGCGTGGTCTCCTATAACATAGTGACAGTATGCTCTCTAGCAGGGTTGTCTGCCTTTCCATCGTCTCCAGCAGCTGTGTTTTAAGGGCCCTAAACAGTTCCTTGCCCTCCTCTCTCCACTGCATCATGCTTAAGGAAACCTTCCTTCCACTCTTCTGACTTTTTCTCCCTCCGCTGGGATGCAGCCACATTATCCCTTGTCCTCTTTCTCTGGAGATTTGCCAGATGTTCACTCAGTGATAATACCCTTGTTGGGGGCAGGGGATTAGAGGGAGAGGCACATGACAGGTGCTAAAGAGGGGGGAGCAAAAAGTAATTCTTGTCCAAATTGTAGTTGACAGTTCAGTAGTAATAACATGTTGCTTTTCCCTCAATTTTGTATTCCAGTTCTAAGAGCTCGTCCCCACCTGGAGTGAGTCTGGAGATGGTAAGACCTGTTCAAACAATCTTCCCCATTTATATAGAACCCTTGAATCTGTGCTGAGATGGGGACCTGGTTCGGGTGTAGGGATATTAAAAAAAGGTTTATATTAAACATGGTTTATGCGAGAAATGATTTATTAATACTTTATAACTTAAGGTTTGTTAGAAGTAAATTTGGGATGATTTATTGATTTATTGTTTAATTGATACTTTATAACTTAAGGTTTATGTTAGAAGTAAATTTGTAACGATTTATTGTTAGAAATAGCTGTGTCTGTGTGAAGCCTGCTCAAAAGAGATACTTTGTCACCTGTTCTTTAAGTGAAACTTTGTAGTCACTACTTGAATTTGTAATGGCCGCTGTAAACTGCTAAATTGGTTAATTGACTCAGTGCGCAAGCCATCAATTGACCCTATGCCTCAGGCAAAACTGTGTAATCACTACAAATAGAGACCCCCACCTCTGTAAATTCATTTTTATCTAAAGACAGGGAGTGTCACACCCCAAAAGATAAAGAGTGTATGTGAATGAGTGCCTAGTTTAAATGAATGAATGGTTAGGGAGTTACCAGCCTGAAAAATGCAGTGTCGGCCGAAGAAAGTGCCAAGTGGAATCAACCAGATGACCCCCGGAGGGCGAACTGGAATCCACCCCAAGCACCTAACAAAACATCTGACATAATGGAGCCAGCCACCTGCTGATTGATCTAGCAACATCAGAATGAAACAACTCCCATGAACTAACATAGGGAAAAATCCCTATAAAACTTGACTCTGAATACTGAGGACTTTGAGTCTATGGTTCTGCTGCCAGCCTCCAGGAGCATCAGATGCACCTGACCCGGACTCAACTCCACTCTTGTGTACAGGGTACCTGGCCAGTATTCTGTTACAAGCAACTTTAGGCTGGTAACTATAATATCTATATAGAACTTGTATGAATGATTGTGTGAATGGATATATATATAAAGTAATCATAGGAATAAGTAGCCAAACAACATTGTTTGCTGTTATCTTTTATTTTATTATGGTGTTGACAATAAATGTGACAAATGTCTTGTCCCCTTTAATAAGATCCTGCTGGTTTTTACTGGTCTAATATAATTGGTATAACACGGGGGATTATTGTTAGGACACCTGGGAGGATGGTTATAGTTACACATGCATCTCTGCAGGTTACCAGTGGGCTCTGGAGTGGGTGGAGCAAAAAGAGCAGACTGTTCTCACTTTAGAGAATGTTACCCTGAGGAATTCTCCTAAAAGGCATAGAAGGATCTTGTTCCGAAAGGCAAAGTGGGAAGATATGCCATGCTGTTATTTTCTGGGATGGTGCCCCTAGAGCTGGTGAAGGAGTGAGGACATCTCTAGTGGACTGCACAACCATGTCATGATTCGGTGATGGCATCTTTGCCAAAAATATGGTCCAGTTCATTATAGTCACTACAGATCATGCAAGCCCTCCCAGAGGTCTCACAGTCCCTGACATTCTTGTAACACAGCCAGATCCCCAGTTTGCAGTGGTTTAGATCCCAGGAGTGCACCCTCTCCTTCATTTGTCCTAATAGCTACTTATACACCTGTGTGTTACGGTGACTGCTGTTTAGAGGGACCTAGGCATGCTCCTTTCCACAGAAGGCGATGAAGTCGAGGACCTCAGAATGTGAACGCTCAGAAGCACAAGGTATAGTTGCTGTATAAATCAGTATTTCACTGCAGTTGTATGAACTCATCCCAAGCTGGAATTGCAAAGGGCCACACCTGGCTGCATACCATCATTTAAACCAGCAGGTGCTTTCTGGTTAGGATTACCCTCAAGCAGTGGAGGGTACCCAGCTCAACCCAAGTAGCCAGCAAAGCAGTATAGGATAGCAGTAGGAAGACTGCCAGATACAGTACAGAACAGTTGTCATGGGATAGGAATGCATCAATGCCCACATTGTTGCAAGAAAACAACCCAAATTTCAGTAAACATGTTTCCAAAGTGGAATTATTAACATAGGTTGACACAACAGCTGATTCAAAACAAAACTTGTGTGTGTGGATGCAAGGCCCTTTATCTCCCCAAATATTTCAAGTATAGACAAGCCCTCAGAAAACTTTGTAAGGTTTTTACTGAAGCAAGGGTGAAAGCTATACTATAGAAAAGGTGTAGATGCTTTTACAGTGTTGTGGCATTAGGCTCAGCACAACTGAGCAAGGTTAGATAACACCATGGTAAATATGCCTGTGGCCTGCCTATACTATAGATTCCACCATTGGTAGCACTGGTGGAGCTGCATTAGTGCAGAGAAACACTTGCAAGTTTTCCCTGAGTTAGATGCACCTGGGGAGAAGAGTAAGCATATTAATATGAATTAAGCTTTCAAGATCAGAAATAGAATTAAGCTAATATGGTATAGAAAGTTTTAAAACAGAAAAATATACCAAGGTATAACTTAACTTGCAGATGGACCTGGATGAGCTTTGTAGGGTTTTTTCATTTAAGATGTACCATGTTTCCCATTTCCACTGTAAAGGATTTGAGCTAGAATTGGTCTTAAACCTAAAATGATTTCAGAGTACATTAGGATGAACACACTTCAACCCCATCTTGTTCAGAGGCAGTTACTGTAGATGATTGAAGGAAGGAGTCTGAAGAATTAATATTAAGAACTTAAATGGACCATTTTTTAGGATAAAAATTAACAGACCTCTGTCTCTTCTCCTTCAATAACTGGAGTTTAGACCCTCCCACTTTATTTTATGGGGCACAGACCCAGCAATTAGAACCCTCAACAACCTTTTGTGTTAGAGTATATCTGTCTTTAGATATACTTTCCTGAAAGGCATCCAGCTAAGGCCATGGCTACACTTACAGTTCTGCAGCGCTGGTAGTTACAGCTGTGTTTGTACAGCTGTGTAGGGCCAGCGCTGCAGTGTGGCCACATTTGTAGCATTTGCAGCGCTGTTGGGAGTGGTGCATTGTGGGCAGCTATGCCAGCATTCAAGTGGCTGCAACATGCTTTTCAAAAGAGGGGGGTGGGTGGAATGCGACAGGGAGCGTGGGGGAGACAGAGAGAATGGATTTTTGGAGCTGACACTGTTCTCAGCTCCCTGCCTTGCAAGTTCTAAGGACTGGAAGACACACAGTGCCTACCTTCAAATCATTTTAAAAGTTCTGACCCCTTCCCCCACCCCTCTCTCATTCACTAAATGCAAATTATGCACTCCTAAATAGCTGTCAGCATCTGCTCAACATGGACTTCCCCCTCCCCCTCTGCCGCGTGAGCATGCTGTTTCTCTCTTCAAGCAAACAGCTGTGAACATTCCAAAGTAATTCCCCTGCCTGCCTCCGCTTGCTCAGCAAACAGGAGCTGTGTTTGTTTTTTAAATAAGCAGTTTGGCTGAACTCCGAGCTCCCCCTTTCTTCTGGTTTGTTGTGGACAGGAATTCTGGGATACCTCCTTATACCCCGGAGGTTAATAAAAGCGATGGTGGGGTCCACACTTGCTGACCAGCGCTGGATCACCAGCGCTGGAATCGCTACACCCGTGGCACGACCAGGTGTACAGCCAGCGCTGCAACCAGGGAGTTGCAGCGCTGGCCGTGCTTTGCAGGTGTGGCCACATCCTAAGTTGCAGCGCTGTAACCCCCTCACCAGCACTGCAACTCTCTAGTGTAGCCATGGCCTAAGTCTTTTCCTTTTAACCCATATTATAAGCCTTATTCAAATGTATAAATTATTGTGCTGTCAAATTAGTTTTAGTGTTTAAGGTCAGAAGGGACCATTATGATTATCTAATCTGACTTCTTTTATAATGCAGGAAATAAAAGTAGTAATATCTGTATCAAGCCCAATAACTTGTAATGAATTAGAAGCGCATAAAGTTTTGAAAGACTTCTTATATGGTAAGAGATATCCAATATAGCACCACTTTAGTGAAATGACCCTTACTAGGGGTCATTCAAGACCTGGTCTCTGGTTGTAATGGGACAGTGTGACCTACTTATCAGAGCACATCACCAGGGAAAAGGAACATCTAAAATCTAATCCTGATTGTGCCAAATATAGAGCCCAACATTACTTCCACTGAAGTGAATGAAAGTTTTTCACTTACTTCAGTGGGAACAGGAACAAGCCCTTGCTGCGTGGTTATTGAGCAAGCCTCTGACTCCTTCGTCACCTTCTATCATCTATAAAACAGGGACTGTTATACTTATCTTTTCAAGGGGTTGCTGTGAGATTTAGTTAATTCATATTTGTAAAACATAAGTGCTAAGTTCAAATATTATTGTGCTATAAAGAGTTAAATAGCTTACAGCATTCACTAGAATGTGTAAATTACTGACTGCTAGGTACACAATATGAACTGAAGTATAACATTTTAGATGTCATTGCAGAATATTTAACCAGGCAGCAGGCTTTCCCCTCTGATTTTCACTTTCCTTGACCTTCATCTGAGCACATATCTATTTTAATATATCAAAGCAAGATAGTTACTTTTAACTCAACCCTATTACTAGAGTAGGGCACAATCAGAAATGAAATATGGCCATGTTTCACTGACACCGCACATCACTGTGTAATATAAATCAATGTGTTTTACTAGCAGCTTGAAGGAAAGCTCTCCACTCACTTTGCATGGTTGAACTGGAGTAGCTAAAAATTTTAATAACTACCTTTTTATTAAAGATAACAGCTGTTGACACCACAAGTTACTTTTCTTTAGTCAGACATGAAAAGTAGAAACAGCAGAGTTGAGGCAACACAGGAAAAGGTTAACAAGTATATATTTATAGTATTGATTTTTTTTTAATCAGTTTTTCACACTTGGTTCTTGTTTCCATCAACTAGTTCAGTAGTCAATCTAATACAGGAAGTAAATCATTTAATTTTTCTTAATGTTTTCATCCTGGTCAACCATATTTTTACAGATAGCATTTGTTTTCACAGTCACGGGGATAAAATGCATTTTAGCAACAGCAGTTTCATGAACTCTACAGAATATCTTATTTAATTTCAGTAAGTCAGCACATTTCTTGAACACCACAGTGATAAAAAGGGAGTGGAGGCAAGGTCAAAAATATAGCCTTAAAATAATTATTGTAAAAAATTTTTAACATCAGATCAGAAGCCTTTTGATTTGACACAATCCCAGAAGACTGGAAGATGATTCTATGGCATTCCCTGCAACATTTTACTGTGAATTATGTCTAATTTGTTTTACAAGACTGTTGTAAACAAATATGAATATATGTTTACACTGAGCATTCATTCTCTTCATGAAGGATAACTAGTACTTCTTGTACTGGCTTTCAGTCCTCTAAAGAAATATGCTGGTTCATTTCCTTCCTCCAACCTAAGCTCACATCAATATTGTCCTCTACTTACGAAAAAAAACCCAAAGTGAATACAATGTACCTCTCTTATAATTTTCTTACACAGACCTGTCCTGAAGATAAATTTTATGTTGTATCCAATTTGCATGAATTTTGTCAATATCTTAACTATAAGAATATAATAAAAGTCCTGTCTCTGCTAAGTCACATTTTTGTGCTTTGGGAATTATTATATTTCAAAACTATTTACAATATCCTGGATGTCTAGTGAAATTTGTATAAGAAATAAGAGAAAAAGGGACACAGACAATTAAGACGTATAAGACATTTGAAAAAAATAGCTAAATAGCAAACAAAAGCTACTTTTAGTAGCAGTAATGGTTTCAGCAAGACAAACTTATCTGTCCAAAACCTTAAAAGAATGGAATGGATGAATGGAATTAAGGAAGTAAGAGAAAAACTTCTTGCACTGGCTTTCACCTTCACATGGCAAGACAGAATGAAGGCATCTAATAGTGCCTTTGTATTAGTTGAATACCTTTTGAGATCTCCAGGTGAATGAACACCTGACAAGTCATAATGAAAGCATAAAAGAGCACTGGAGAAATATAGATAGGCTAATGGCCTTTACAAGATGGAAATAGAGCTGACTTGAGACTGGAAATGGAGATGGAGACACATTTCCCATATGAACTACAATATATAGAAGGAGTGGCCATTTGACCTGTATCTCATTGAATTCATAGTCTGTAGCTATGGTTATAAGGAATACCTTCTTCTCAGATGTACAGAACAGATGATAGCTCTTGATATTGGTCAGAGTTTGTCAAACAATACTCCAATCCCAAAGCAAAAAGAGATATATGCACCAGAGGGAATATACCTGAGATAGCTAAATCAAGATGTTCATCCTGTCATACAGCAAAACCAAGTGAATTCCTGAGAAGAAATGCAGTTTTCATAGGCACAGTCATTAAGGCAAACTAATTACCATGAGCAAATCTTCCATAAACTAGGGTCTTGTAAGGTGAGTGAGGACTGATACCTGGACATTTGAGGGTGGATTCTGAAATCAGAATCCATGCAGACCTTTAAATTAGATCTTAAAGTGTAATAAATAGCAATGTTAAAAACAAGAAAGATTTTTTGATCAAAAGCTCTGGCTTTTCAGTAGGACCCACTAAACTCTTGAAGAACATCTTCAGCAATTCGGAAGTCAGGGTATCAACTCAAGAAGATTCAGGTGAAGGTGGATACTCTCACTGCAGTCTGAAGACAAAAGATCCATTAAATCGCAAAGTGGTCCTAATATCAGACCTAGGATGAAGATAAAACTGCCATGATCTGGTTAGCTCTATAGACAACATCCTGGCGGGGCTGTATACAGATCTCTTAAACCAACATAATCAGAGGGAACATGTAGAGGAATTCCTGATTCCATTCCAAGAAAGAGGAGTCTGCCAATGATATTGAATCTTGTTTGATCCTGAAGCAAAACCCAAGAAAATTGGTGTTCTCCTTGGGGGTAAAGAGACCTACTTGGGACTTAACTTCCTTTGCATGTCAGATAATGCCAGAATGAGACCTAAGACAGACATTTGCATCTTAGGAAAACTTTCTTCAAAGAATCTGCCTGGACATTGGGAGGGAGGCGCATGGATACCTTCTCTGCCTTCAGCAGATGAATCTTTGGTCTTAATCAAAGGAAGAAAGCCTTTGAGACTGAACAATTATCTTCTCAACTCTAGAATCCTAATATAGAGCTTTCTTCTCCTGTAAAGTGCAAAAATCTCCAGAAGGCAGAAGGACAAGATGAACATCCCAGTCCAGCATCTGGAAATATTACCATAGATGGTAAAAGATGTGAGAAGAGAATTCCATGATGAACATTTTGCATCTTGAATGACCTGAGACACAAGTGGCCCAGGTGTAAACTGTCAAGAAGCAGTATAATCAGTCTTAGAGACCCCAGACATAGCCTGGATAATGAAAACACCCAGTTAAACTGTTAAGGACAAAAAAAGTCTTAAGGAGGGATAGTTCAGTGGTTTGAGCATTGGCCTGCTAAATGTAAGGTTGTGAGTTCAATCCTTAAGGGGGCCATTTGGGGATTTAGTTGGGGATTTGTCTTGCTTTGAGCAGACGGTTGGACTAGATGACTTCCTGAGGTCCCTTCCAACCCTCTGATTCTATGATAGGACAGCTTAATCAACATTATTCTTTTTAAAATTTGTTGATCAAAGGAAAGTATCTCATGGATACTTATGACTAGCTGGACTGATCTAATAGGGCTGGAGTTTGTCCTGTGAGAGGAGGTGATGGAATGTCAATGCCGCCTTACATGTAGCAATGTTCATGTGTTGTGTGGCCGAGGAATAGAACTACATACCAACAATTCCAAGCAATTGTGATCTTGATCTCTGCTGGGAATAACAGATTCACGAGTTAAGTGCGTTCCCATTAGTCATTGAATTAGATCTCTGATAATGACGAACTTAAACAGGTAGTTTAAAACAACATGAGAATGCTTCTGAGGCACCTGTACTTGATACAGATTGCCTGCTATGTACACACATAGGAAACTCAAGGTCTTCCTGACAGTGCAGTAAAATAGAGTCAGGGGCTAAACTATCAGAGCCTGGGTTTCCTTTCTCTTTTGGGAGGAAGGAGGTTACCAGGGGAGCAAAAACAGACTTTCTGAGCCAATGTGAACCTGGAAAAGTATTTAACTTCATGTTGGGAGATAAGAATGAGCCTGCAGCTTTGCCTAAATTGCTTATAATAGTATGCCCATTCTTATGTGAACTAGATAGCTTTGTGAATTAATAAAAGGGACACAGCCATCACTTGTTGAAATATAGCCCTATAGCAGGGGTCAGCAACCTCTGGCATGCGGCTCACCAGGGTAAGCACCCTGGTGGGCCGGGCCAGTTTTTTACCTGCCATGTCGGAATAGAGGTACTCATAGCCCTTGGCCAGCAAAAAGTACTTCCTTTCAGCCTTGGAGATTGGAGCCAAGGAGGCGGAAGTTTGCCACAGGGTGTTGGAAATGTTGGCTACACCCTGTTGCAGAGGCAGAGCCATGTGGCCCGGTGCCGAGGAAGACAACACGTTAAAGAAGGAATCAGAAGGGCCCTCCATTTCCTCGCCCTGCAGCTGGAGGCTGGATCCCACCTGCTTTAGCAGGTCTTGGTGCACCTTAACATCCTCCCGAGGGATTGATGGCGGGGGAACTGTTATGGTGTCGTCCGGTGCTGGGGAAAGGACTGGCATGGAGCTGTGGGCCTCAGCCAGTACCAGTGGGTCGAGCCCCAGATCAGTGTCCAGGCGTGGGTATCGTGGCCTGCCAATCTGTCTCTTAGATGGCAAGACAAGGCTGATGGGGCCTGAGACGCTCCGGCGAGTGAGCAGGCCCCCGTCTGAGTGGCCATCAGCAGCCACCATGCCCACTGACACCACTGTCCCTGCCACGGAGCCCCTTGCCACTGACCCAGCCGGGCCACATGTGCCAGGGATGAGAGACTGGATGTCGAGGCCACCATTGAGTGCAGAGTCTCACAGGAACGGTATGAGCGATGGTGCCTGCAATGTCGCCTCCCTCGGGACTGAGACCTCGACGTCGAGGACCGGTACCCACTCGAAGTGTTACTTCGGTACCCATGACGGCAGCGGGAGCTCCGGTGCTGAACCATCGCAAGGGGAAACCCGAGCGCAACGTCTAGTTGAGTGGGAACTGGAACAAGAACAATGATGTCTACCTCGTCGAGAAGAGCTGCGGTAGTCACTTTGTTAAGGGAAATATTCCTGGCGCCTCTCTTGATGCCTGTGCTTGCTGGCAGGTGGCGTAGAGGGTCCCCGACACTCGCGTGCAGGTGGTGACCGGGATGGCCTGGTCGGCATCGAGGGAGGGCGTGAGTTGCTGGGCGTGAGTTGCTGCGAACCGAATGGTGCAGGGAGCAGCCCTCGGAGCAGGAACTGCGACCCGCAGGAGAGGTCTAATGGGCACCCAATGGGAGCTTATCCCGAGACCAGGGAGCCATTACCGGCTGCGCACCTGGAGCCAACAGACTCCATGTCTTTCGCAGCCTGCATCGCCTTTAGCGTCAATGGCATCAGTACCAGCAGAGATGTGTGGGTGGGCGGCGCCGGGCTGCTCTGCTCAACACTAGTTGGAGGCCTTGAGCCCGGGGGGGGGGACCGTGGGCTGCCTGACGTGGGACCAGCCTCCCCTCTTTCCTTGTCTCAGCACCGCTGCGAGGTAGGGCCCTTTCCCCCATTTCTTGGAGGGGGAGCAGTGCCGGCCGGTAGAGAGTGCCTCGCTACGCACCAATGACGTGGCAGCGGGTGCCAAGTCCAGCCGGCATGCCTGAGTTGGGGCCAACACTGATTCCATGAGGAGAGACGGAGTCTAATGTCTCTCTCCTTCTTGGTCTGCGGCTTGAATGACCTGCAGATCTTAGAACGTTCACTGATGTGAGTCTCACTCAACAGCGTTGACACTCAGCATGCGGGTCACTCCTAAGCATAGAACAATGACAAGAGTCGCATGACTTGAAGCCTGGGGCACAGGGCATGCCTCAAGCCCATTTTAACAACTGAAGTAACAATTCCAGGAACGGTACCACTAAGGTCGAGTAAAAAGGCTGCAGCAGAGCTGAAGCACAAAGTTCTGACTACCTTCACTGGCAGCAAGAAGGAACTGAGGGTGGGGGGAGTGCGCAGCTCCCCTCATAGCATGGTATAGAGGTGCCACTCTAGGGGTTGCAGTGGCACTCCCCTAGTACGGGTACTGCTAAGGGAAAAACTTTCGGCACCGGTGCACGTGGCAAGCACACACACCTACTATGGAATATACATGAGCAATCACTCGAAGAAGAAAAAGCTTTTTAGCTCAAGTAACAATCAAAGAAAATGCTGTCTCTTTTATACAGAGCTCTTAAAGCTTCTAGATTGCAACCCATTTAGAATGATTTTTTAGATAAATCCTACCACTAACAAGAGGAATAATCTGCTCCTGTGTGCGAAGTATTCACAAATTTGGCCTGCAATAAGTTTCGCAATGAAGAGCTATCTACATGAGCCCACTTTAAAAGTGGGCTAATTAATAAGTTGCCTTAAGTGAGCCATAGCTTTATTGAGAATGAAATTGTAACTGTTCTTTTGCTTTAGGTGTCTTATTTACTAAAGGTCTGGAGTTGAATTCATACTATCATACATGGCCTCAGTCCTGTAAATCCTTATTCCTAATAATTTGATCCACTCATATAAGTGAGAGTTTACAGAATCAGATCTTTAGCTGTAAGTGAAAGAAAATAGAATATCTGAGGCCAAATTCTGCTCACCTTACTTTGTGAATTGTCCCTCTAGGCCAAATCCAGAGACCACAGAGTCTGCTCAGAACATCCTGGCCTGGCTGAGCTCTACCCCACTGAGCACTACTTGCTTCCAGAAAGGTACAGACTCCCTCTCAGCAGAAGCTGGGAGCTGCTCCATTGCTACCAAACCCACCTTCCTCCTTTTTGAGGTTGGTGGCAACCCCCAGCATATGCCAAATGTTGCTTCCACTCAGGCCACTCTGCTGGTCTATCACAGTTGAAACACCCAGGATCATTTCTTTAAATTCTGGAACAAACTCATTTTTTTAAAAGTTTACTTCAGATTCTGTCATTATATATGGAGTGACAGTCCTCCTTACACAATAGCAGGGTGGATAAAAATCAGTGATTTAAAAAAAATGGATTTTTTTAAATTTTAAATCGGATTTTTTTGATAAAATGCTTTTTTGGGGGGAAAAACACCTATCTAAAGATAGTTTTAATTAAGATACATTACAGCTCACAATATCTCATCATGGAATAGGGATTATAAATTCTAATTCTATAGTAGGAGACAATATATTCATGTAATGTTTAAGAAAAACTTCAGGAACTCATTTACAATAGTTTATGGGTTAGGGACCCAATGTTATGGGATTCCAGGGGCTTCTGTATAGATTATTTAGGTTAATCTTTCTATCTACCCAATGAGACTCAGTGCTCTGTCTAAAAGACACCATGGAGATGCTTAGTTTTGCAGTTCTCAAACTGTGGATTTGTGTCTCCAGAGATAAGATGCTTGTTGACAGCAAAAATGTTTTAAAATAAATAAATAATATATAGAGGTGAGAAATAACAGATCTCAACCCTATTGTTCCTATGCAAATTTGTGTACACAGAGTCAACCCCTTACCTCTCTCTAGAAGGGAAAAGTTTCAAAAATGTCAAAGAAAGAAGATTGTTGGAGGAGGAAAAGATCTGGACAAGGAGAAGTCTGGAGATAAATGTGAAAATGGAGGGACAGGCAGCAGAAACAAAAATGAAATTGTTTGAGCAGCATATTCCAGAAGTCTTGAGGTCTTTCTGAGTGTAGCCTTCACTGATTTAAGACCTACCATACCATTCTCTCACTAGAAGGGAAAACCTATAATAGCAACAGGCCATAAGAGAGACCTAGTTTGGGAATATTTTAATGAAGTTCCTCTACCCGCAGGTAAGACAGGCACACATGCAAAATGCAAACAGTGCAACAAAGAAATGCAAGGCCTTGTTGCCTGAAAGAAACAACATCATGAGAAGTGTTCCTTCTCAGGAGGAAGCTGCATTGAAGATGATGAAAGCAACGTGTCTGAACATGCAGGATATTCAGGTTGGTAAACTTTTTTTAATTTCATACGTCTTCCTGAAGGACTGTCTGTCTTTCTTCTGGACTATTGAATTCTCATGTTTGAGCAAAAAATATAGTTGTTACTCTATGGTACTATCATTTTAGATGCAGTTGTGATTAAAAAATAAATAGCTGAAATAGGCAGATCTTCCTTTTACAATTTCACCTTTAAAGTAGTACTGAGTGGCAGTGAATGCAATGAGTAATATTAAATGAGCAGTATGGTAGTAATAATTAAATAACTGCATTGACTTGTTTTGTTTAGGAGAATCCATCCTCAGCATACAGATTCTGAAGACTATCTACCTTCAAGATCATTTTCTATAGTTTCAGAATTATCTGCCAATGATAGTGTTTCAGTCACATCATGTATGTCACATAGCCACAGTATCACCTGTAGCAAAGAAAAAAAAATTTCCATCATCCATCTTTTCTGGAGCTTTGCATATACCACAAAAATACTGCTTGAACAGCATCACTGCACATACATATCTTTACATTGCCTGCCTCATTTACCCATTTGCCTATTATCAGGACTCCATATATTACACAGTTCTGTAGCAAAGGAGTTTGCCATGGAATTCACCACTTGGCACAGAATAGTTGTATTGCTCAATCTCAGCAGCTCTCCTTTTTCAGTTGTGTTATTAACTTATGATTACACAGATAACCTTCAGAAGGTGAACTAAGCGTAACCAATGTAATGATTCTTGTCTGACTTGAAACAATACCTCTAAGAAATATGAACTGCCCCATTCATCTCAGTCAGGACTCCCTGGGCTTTGTGATTCCATGGCAGCATGGAATATGGCAGCTTTCCAATATGCCACAGAATTCAGCATTTTAAACCTGGAAGGAATTTGCCATTTTGCTGCACTCAGGTGTCACCCATTTTGTTTTTGGTCTCCCTGCCCTACCAGAAACATTTTCTCCACAAGAGGGGGGCATCTGGATTATAGTACATGCTTCTGCAACTGTTGCCTTGAACCAGGCACCAGGGAACCAGAGATGAATCTAATTTACAGTTACTAATAACTCAACTATTTAACAAAAATAACTTTTTAAAAATACGTAAAGAAGTGCTGGGGGAAATTTTATGGGTGGGGTGATGGACAGCTGGTATGAAATGGGAATGGGTGCTCATTCTTTTACATTTAACTCTGAGTTCAGCGTATATCATCTTATGAAGTCCTCAACTACCATAAGAAAGGTCTTTTAAGACAACAGAAAAATAAGAAAAATGAGGTAATACAACTATAATAGTTTTACCATTAAGAAAATTAGGCAAATAGCCAATGAGTTCAGGCACAGACTGCAATTGTGAAATGTTCTGAGAGCTAAAGATAAAAATTGCTATGTATTTAAGTGTTTCATTATAATATATGATACACAATGATTGAAAGCAGACTTACGCATCATTGAACAAATCACAGTTAAGGAGACTGAGTAAACTTAGTGAAATTTACATCGGCATAGTTCTCTTTCATGGAAAGGTTGTTTGGCTTTTAATATTATTAAAAAGAAGAGAGAGGGAAATCAGGCTGATCACACTCAGATCTGAAGATGAAAAAAATGACCCTAATTCTTCCTTGGTGTAATTCCACTGACTACAACACAGTAATGAAAGAAGCTCACTTACTGAATAACATTGTTTTTGAGTGTACACAGGATGACAGCTGCATTTTTTTTCAGTGTGTGGCACTCCATATACGAGGCTTAATTTTGCAATCCTTACTCAGCAAATGGCCCCTACTCACATGAGCTGTCCCAATACAAAATTGTCCCAATGCATGTGTGTATAAAATCTCCAGTTACCAGATGGTTACTTTTGTTATTTCAAAACATGTCACTGTCCTTCGTTACAGACTAGGCCCCAATGGGAATTTCTCACAAGAGTAAAATTGCACACATGCTTAAGCGTATGCAAGATTAGGCCCAATGCCTGAGGCACCTTAGAAGTTTTAAAATTCATCTGAGTTACCCAAATATACAAAGCATTTGACAAGTGCATTAAATTTGAAAGATTCTTTCCCCCTAAACTCAGGGTCCTTTAAGCATCCCTCTCCACTCTCTAGAAATATTTTCCATTGGTCTGAGAACCAACATTACATTTTTAATCCAAAAGGTTCTCTCAACCATAACTTTGTATACTGGTATTATTGCAATACTATAATATCCAGTGATACACGCTTCAAACTGTTGTCAATAACAGTAAAACACATTGCTGATAAGCAGTATATATTGAACATATTTCTATATTGTCAGAAAAGCTTTACCAAAAGAAGGCCTATTCCTAACTGCTTATCCAGAAAGTGAACCTTAAAACATTAACACTAAAACCCACTATATAACGTGTGAAAGTTATGTCTCTTTTCTCTTGACATTTTGTCCTATCAACCCACAGCTATCATTTAATGCAGTTCTCATTGTTTCAAGTTCTCTCTTTTCTTGTTTGACATCTCTAATTACACTGCTCTACAGCCAAAATGCTTCTGAAATAAATGTAGTCCAACTTTACTAATTCTGGGTCACTGAGAACGAAAATGATGCTTAAAATTGTTGATTGGCTCTAGTTTTCAAGATATGCTATTGGGTCAGTATCTCCGACCCTTGACTTGGGAATGGTGGAGGATAAGTGAGTTATAAAGGGAAAGGATCTCAATTTAAACCAGAAATGACTAAAATACATCTTTGACTGGATCTAGGAATAAATCTATGACTGTGTTTGGACAGTACTTGCTTTTGAGGCAAAACAATGAATGATGCAATCTGAAGCTGGTATTGCGTCATACATGATATGAATTGCATCATGTTATTCCTAGAAGTCATGGATGATGCAATCATAATGAAGCTTATATCACTCTGCTGAACAAATTGCCCTATATCAGCTCTAGAAATCATACAGTGTTGTGCTCTCTTATTTGTCAGCGTTTGATTTTGCAAAGGGACACATTTCCGTTTAGCCAAAGTGAGCAGAGATGCCTCATACTTGTGTGAACAGTGCAGATAACTTCTGCTATGTTTGTGGTGAAGTGACTTTTGCATCACAAAAGCGCAGTATAACCACTATGGTTAAGAAAGCCTATCACCTTTCTTTTGGCTGCAAAATTGGAGATCAGGACAAGAGGTGGGCCCCACACATATGCTGCAACACTTGTGCAAACAATCTTCGCCAGTGGTTGAACAGGAAAAGGACAACTATGCCTTTTGCAGTGCCAATGATTTGGAGAGAGCCAACAGCTCATACCAGCAATTGCTACTTCTGCATGGTGCCTCCAGTTGGGAAAGGTGTGTCAAAGAAGAAAAAGTGGACTGTGCATTATCCAAACATTCCATCAGCTATATGCCCAGTACCCCACGGAGAAGGACTGCCGGTTCCTGATGCACCAGAATCATTCTCACTCGAGTCAGATGAGGAAGAGGAAGAGGAAGAGGATGAAACTTCTGGTCCTGAACCATCAATGTCACAGGACCCACATTTTCTCCCATCCTCCTCCTCTGAACCACACCTCATAACACAAGGTGAACTGAATGACCTTGTCAGGGATTTGGAACTACCCAAGAGTAAGGCAGAGCTGTTGGGCTTCAGACTACAGCAGTGGAATCTCCTGGCAGGCTATCAGGGCAAATGGAGCCCATCAATGCTTGCAGACTATTGCTGGACAGTGACAAAAGATGCTCAATTTAATGAATACAAGAGACAAGCCAAGAAGCGCCGAGTAGACACTGAATAGGACTAAACTATGTACATAATAGTTTTTTGCCTTTTGTTTCATAATCAATTTTATTTATAGAACCCTTTTGCTGATTTTTAAAGTGTTACATAAACAGGACACGTGAAATATTATCATGTAAAGCAACCATAAACACATGAAAAGACCTAGGTTTACAATTTATGATTAAAACTCTACTATCTACACAATATACATAGACATAAAATGTAAAAACTTAAATATCTTAGAAACAGTAGCCAATCAGTTGTTTTAATTGTCATATTTGAATTCAGCACATCAAAATACATAATAAATAGCACATTTTATCTCTGAAGCAGACGACTTCTCAAAAATTGTAGATCAGTGTTATATATTCTCTTATCCACAGTTATTTACCTATATACCCTTGAAAACATCATGGATACTCATCAGGGAGGTAATTATTTTAAATTTGTATTCAGTTTGTTGGATACAGGTATTTGACTATCTGAGTGTCTCTATAGTAATAAAACTCATCTTGAGAGGGAAACCTTTTGCTGACTGTAAAACTGTTTCCCACTCCCTGCTGGCCTATCACTTGTTGGGACATCATCATAAGTTCTGAAGGGAACTTTTTCCTACTTTCCTAATCCAAAGTATGTTGGATGGAGGAGACAAAGAAGATGGAGGAAGAAAATTATTAAGTACTGTGTTAGCAAAGCATTTCTACAGGCAGGGAAAAAAGCGTGAGGGTAGTGGGAAAGAAACCCCTACAACAAACATCTTAATTGCACTCATTAAGAGAAAAAAATGGCACTATTATGTTTAATCATATACATGAATATATTCTACAAATGAATTATGGTAGTGGAGAAGATTTACCAGTTTTGTTATTTAGGGAATGCGGAGAATATGGCTACAATTGATAAGATCTCAAAAAAAACCTGACGTTGTTCACATTTAACTAAATAAGAAATACCAGCTGCAAGGTTTGGATCTAGATCCAAATTCCGCCAGAGGGAGAGTTGTTAAGCTTTGTGGGTTTGGTTCAAGCCCATTTCTAATACTCCCTTCCAAATGATCTGTCCATCTTTTTGATCATTACATTCTGACAATACAATCTCTAGCTAAGGAAACTGTAACTGTCTAATGATATTTAAAGAATGTGATTTATGTTTCCACATTTCATAGGAAGCTAAGATTTAAATCAAAGTACTATAATTTCATAAATATTTCAGGCTTAGCCCATTCTTAATATTACCATCAATATAGTTTACAAACTATCTTTATCTGAGTATTAAAATGCTAAATATTACAATGAGATTTTAGGCATAAGTCTATGGTACACCATACCACTAATTTCATTTCCTCAGTAAAGAAGAAGAAAACAAGTTCCCTTAGGCTTTGCCTGCACTTAAAATTAGCCAGTATAGACACACTGGAGGAACTATATTGGTAAATACCCTTGGCAAAGATGCAATTAATATAGGCAAAAGAGTCCTTTTGACAGTATAACTATATCTTAAACTACTTCCCCAAACAGAATAAGTTACATCAGCAAAAGGACTTTTTCTGCCAGTATAACTATAGTGCCTTTGCCAGCATTGCTCTGTCAGTTAAGGATGTGATTTCCCACACACACACACTCACGCTTAACTGATATAACTGTAAGCAGAGTCAGGATAAGCTCTACACTGACATCTGGTGGAAAGAATTTCAGAGAGTGTATTTGCATAGGCACGCCTACCCTATCCCAGACTGCCAAGCTGTGGGACTGCTTGGTGACAAATTGCTCACTCTCAGTTGGGTGGTACTTGCTAGACAAGGGACATGGGTTCCAAAACCCAGAGAATTGAGAGAGGCTGGGGACAGGTATCTGTGCCTGGTGGTGCAGTCTCCTTGTGGAGCCAGAAGCACCAGTTCTAGCCCCTCCTCTCTCCACTGTGGAATGTCAGAGTTGATTTTTTTATTCCCTTAAGAATTTAAATACAGGTTACTGAGCTGAAATCACTTTGGGCTAATGGTGCACTAGCACTGGGGCTCCCCTACTATGTGCTGGAATCACTAAGAGCTGAAAATCACTAAAAATCTAAAATCACTGAGCTGAGAGCACTGAGTACTGTGCTAACTAGTGGGGAGCCCAAAGCTATACTGTGGAGCAGAGCTGCTGGCAGAGTGGAGCAGTTGTGGGGACGGCTGGAGCGGATCACGGGACAACTGGTGGCAGCGGAGCAGCTGGCAGAGCGGAGTAGCTGTGAGACGGGTGGAGTGGCCCACAGAGCGAGCAGTTTGCAGGGACAACTGGAGCAGCTCACAGGACAGCTGGTGGAGCAGAGCAGCTGGCGGAGCAGAGCAGTTTCTGAGGACGGCTAGAGGAGCAGAGTGGAGCGGCTGGTAAAGCAGAGCAGTTCGTGGAGAAGGCGGGAGCAGAACCCACGGAGAGGCAGGGCAGTTGGCCCCGGACCACGTAAGGTGCCCCTTTCTACCAGGCTGGGGGGGGGGAGACCTCTGCAGATAGACTCTCGAACTTTGGGGCTGCACTGACCCAGGACAGAGACTTTTGGGACTGTGGGTGATTTGGGGGTTGCTGGACTAAAGAGCCCAGGAAAGAGGACACAGCCCAATTTCCTGGGGTGGGTCTTTGCTCACGGTTTGGTCTATGAACTCTAGTTGAGGTGTTTTTCCCAATTTAGTGTTTGTTGTTTATCTCATGTATTAAATCTTTTCTGCTACACCGAGACTCTGTGCTTGCGAGAGGGGAAGCATTGCCTTTTTGAGGCGCCTAGGGGTGTGTGTAAGATTTTCCCAGGTCACTGGGTGGGGGCTCGAGCTGGTTTGGCATTGGGTTATTGAAACGGAACCCCTGGATACTGAACCCGGCCCTTGTTGCTGCCAACTCAGAGGGGCAGAAGGGTTACATAACTATGCTGGTAAAACTTTCTGGTGTAGACCAGACTTGGGAACAAGAAGAAACTATCACTATTTTAAGATAATTTTTAATCATAGCTTCCCCATTTACAGAAAACATTTTCTGTGAGACTGTACCCGTGACGGTCAATCTTCATATGTCTAAGTTCTTGACCCTGCGCACACTGGCATAAGTAAATAATTCTACCTGTGGGAGTAGTACCACTGAAATAAATGGAACTATTCACTTAAGTAAAGATACTCATACCATACTTATTTTCAAGGATGGGTCATTTCATAATTCTCATGAATTTTCATTTGTAATGCAAATGCCAAGTGTATTAACTTACAATTGCAGGTACCTCTGTTAACTAGTACCTTACTTACAGTGGGGATTTGCCCCACCTACAGCCATTGCTGGGTAGGCCACAGTTACTATTTGCACTGACAAACTTTAACTCTGCCTGAAATTGCTTGAGTTGCACAGATCCAAGTCATGGCTCACAGTGACTTTCCCCAGTCTACACTCAGTTTATTCACTGGTGAAGCTACATCATTTGCTAGCCACTGATGGCTGATTTGGGGCCAAATACCCCATGTAATCATGGTATTTCACCATCCATCTCCAGTAAGGGATGTTTCAGGGAAAGAGTGAGAGGGATGGGAGTAAGGAGTTCTCTTGTTTCTTTCCTTTCCTTTCCTTCCAAGTTGCTGGTACCCTGTAAAGTCTCATTCCCACAAAAAAAACCCCGTCACTTGGATTTGGTGCAGGATGACGATATGTGCCATTTTGTTCATTTTTTAAGTCTAGTTTGGGACGCTCCTGACCATCAGATGGCAAGAGCAAATGGGACAAATGCCCAGTGCTGCCCCCCCAAGAAACATAGGCGCCCCTCCCCTCCCATGAGCGCACGGAGGAATGTCAGGCGAACGGTGCTGTGGCAAGGCCCCACTGGGCCAGCCCCATACAGGGGGAGGAGGTGAGAAAGGGGCACCCCATGGGCCGGCCACACACAGGGCCTGTTTTCACTTTAGGAAATATGGTCACCCTAATTTGTTGTCAAACCAAGGAGTTCCCCATTTATAGTTTCTCCTGGGCATTGTTTTCTCCATCCCTGATGCAGCAATGGGTCAGCTCCTACATACACCTGACCCGCTCCATGATCAACCCCTGCAGTGTTACACTGGGCAAACCTGGGATGGAATCGGCCCATGTGGAAGACTGGCCACTATCTTTCACTCATGCCTTCTGCTGAGACTGGCCCCACCTACTAACCACTAGTGGTACCATTTCAAAACCCGCAGCGGGTGAGCTGGTGCATGGGAGTCCCTCGCTCAGCATTTCCCCAAGAGAAAGATGGTGCCACCTGCCCAAGGAAAGGATGAAAGGAGCCATCCAGCAGCGCTACTGTACCATTGCTCCTGCCCGCACTGCTTCGCCCTGTTTCCCGGCCTCCTGCAGACAAGATGCCGCTGTCCAGAAAGAAAACCTCAGAAGAATGGCCGGGAGGGCCACTTTCTTTGGGGGTAGGACAGCAGCACTATGGAGGGAGCTTGCCCGCTCACAGGAAGTTGCTTGTGGGCAGTGAATTCCCTACAACCTCCCTGAATTTCCCCAGCCCCCCTCCCCAGTTTTGTGAACTAGTTACATGCCAAACCTGGTGGCTGAACTTTGTCCTCACCCACAACTGTTTCACATTTGGGGACAATATATACCTTCAAGTCAGTGGCACTGCTATTGGTACCATAGTATGCCAACATTTTTATGGGTGACTTAGAACAACGCTTCCTTAGCTCTCATCCCCTAACTCCCCTACTCTACTTGCGCTACATTGATGACCTCTTCATCATCTGGACCCATGCAAAAGAAGCCCTTGAGGAATTCCACCATGATTTCAACAATTTCCATCCCACCATCAACCTCAGCCTAAACCAATCCACACAAGCGGTCCGTTTCCTTGACGCTACTGTGCTAATAAGCATAGTCACATAAACACCACCCTATATTGGAAACCTACTGACTGCTACACTTACCTACGTGCCTCCAGCTTCCATCCAGGACACACCACACAATCCATTGTCTACTGCCAAGCTCTAAGATACAACCGCATTTGCTCCAATCCCTCAGACAGAGACAAACACCTACAAGATCTCTATCAAGCAGACTTAAAACTACAATACCCACCTTCTGAAGTGAAAAAAAACAGACTGACAGAGACAGAAGAGTACCCAGAAGTCACCTACTACAAGACAGGCCCAACAAAAAATAACAGAATGCCACTAGCCGTTACCTTCATCCCCCAACTAAAACCCCACCATCTCATCATCAAAGATCTACAACCTATCCTGAAAGACGATCCCTCACTCTCCCAGATCTTTGGAGACAGACCTGTCTTGCTTATAGACAGCCCCCCAACCTGAAGCAAATACTCACCAGCAACCCCACACCACAGAACAAAAACACTAACCCAGGAACTTATCCTTGCAACAAAGCCCAATGCCAACTCTGTCCACATATCTATTAAAGGGACAACATCATAGGACCTACTCACATCAGCCACACATCAGGGGCTCGTTCACCTGCACATCTACCAATGTGATATATGTCATCATGTGCCAGCAATGCCCCTCTGCCGTGTACAGTGGCCAAACCGGACAGTCTCTATACAAAAGAATAAATGGACGCAAATCTGACATCAGGAATCATAACATTCAAAAACCCAGTAGGAGAACGCTTCAACCTCTCTGGCCATTCAGTATCAGATCTAACAGTGGCAATTTTGCAAGAGAAAAGCTTCAAAAACAGACTCCAACTAGAAACTGCTGAACTTGAATTAATATGCAAACTAGATACAATCAACTTAGGCTTAAACAGAGACTGGGAATGGCTGAGCCATTACACACATTGAATCTATTTTCCCATGTTAAGTATCCTCACACGTTCTTGTCAAACTGTCTTTAATGGGCTATCTTGATTATCACTACAAACGTTTTTTTTCTCCTGCTGACAATAGCGCATCTTAATTAATTTGCCTCTTAGAGTTGGTTGGGCAACTCCCACCTTTTCATATTCTCTGTATGTATATATAGCTCCTCACTATAAGTTCTATTCTATGCACCCGATGAAGTGGGCCCATGAAAGCTTATGCTCAAATACATTTGTTAGTCTCTAAGGTGCCCAAGTACTCCTGTTCTTTTTGCGGATACAGACTAACACGGCTCCTACTCTGAAACATGCCAATTTAGCGACTGTTTGGAAATTTGAAATGAATTTGAAACATTAATACACACTTTAAAAGCATATATATTTTATGATAAAATATGTGTATCAAAGTATAATAGATTTGAAAAGCATGAACATAGACTAGCTTCCTTATACAGCTTTTGTTTTTTATGACAACGTCAGTGCATTCATTTCAGTGATGTTGGCCAACCTAATAATTGCAAATGATGATTTGTAAGCAAAGTCTATATGAGCTCTTCCTGACAGCTAAGGATGAGCTGGGGGGGAAGGCTTCAGGACCAGATTGTATTTACATTCACACCTAATCTACCTAGGTATCCAGCAAAGTGAGTTGCCCAAGTGATAGATTTTGGCTGGGGTTGGGTTACAAATCACTTGAATGTGGGGGTAGGGGTGGGAGTGGGAATGAAAAGTTGTTCTTATTGTATGAATAAAGAGCAGTAGAACTGTACTTCACCTGTGCTGACTGAGAGCATCAAAAGAGAGGATGGGCACCTGTCCCTCTCCACTGTTTAAAGACAGAGCTGATTAGGCTCCATAGTCAGTCTTTTGTTCTGTCAAGTGACCACTGCAGCTGAAATCACTGATAATCAGGTCTAAGTGCTTAGTCCTGCTGTGTGGACAGTGTTCCTGTGGGGACAGTGTTTTTGAGTAAAAGACAGCCCAGACTGCACTAGCAGTGAGGTTCCCCCACTGAGAGCTCAGCTGAAATCACTGAGAGCTGGTAGAACCTCAAGAGACCAACTCACAGAGGTCAGTCACAGTGGCAGGTGGCAGCAGAGTGACTGTGCAGAGCCATTGGCAACAGAGTGGTAGAGTGAACAGTGGGACAACGAACAGCTGTGGCCAGAGTGAACAGTAAGCAGCTGGAGGAATGAGCAAGGTGCCTTCTTGCCCCCCCCCCCCGACCACATGGGAGGTGTACTCACGTGAAAGCACCTCTGAACTCTGAGTCTCCACTGACCAAGGACAACACAGGTGAATGGGGTGCGGTGGAGGGAAAAGTGAGGGGCATGTTAAATAAACATTTGTTTGTTGGACTATATTTTAGTAATTTAGCTCCAGAATGCTAGATTTGTGACTGAACAGAACAGGTAATCATCAAGTGATCCATCTCCTGTTGCCCATTCCCAGTTTCTGGCAAATATGTTAGGGACACACAGATCATGGTGTTGCATCCCTCCTGATCCTGGCTAATAGCCACTGATGGACCTATTCTCCAAGAATTTATCTAGTTGTTTTTTTAATCCTGTTATAGTTTTGGTCTTCATAGCATCCCCTGGCAAAGAGTTCCATGAGTTGACTTTATGTTGTATGAAGAAGTACTTCCTTTTTTTTTTAAACCTGCTGCTTATTAATTTCATTGGGTGACTGCTAGTTCTTGTGTTATGTGAAGGATTAAATAACATTTCCTTATCACTTTCTTCATACCGGTCAAGATTTTATAGACCTCTATCATATCCCACCTTAGTCGTCTCTTTTCTAAGATGAAAATTCCCAGTTATTTTAATTTCTCTTCCTGTTTCATACCCCTAATCATTTTAGTTGCTATTCTCTGTACCTTTTCCATTTCCAATATCTCTTTTTTTGGGTTGGGGTGACCAGATCTGCACACAGTATTCAAGGTGTACATGTACCATGGATTTATATAAAGGCAATATGATATTTTCTGTCTTATTATCAATCCCTTTCTTAAAAAAGCAAAGGTTTCAGAGTAGCAGCCGTGTTAGTCTGTATCTGCAAAAAGAACAGGAATACTTGTAGCACCTTGGAGACTAACATTTATCTGAGCATAAGCTTTCATGGGCTACATCCGATGAAGTGGGCTGGAGCCCACAAAAGCTTGCACTTAAATAAATTTGTTAGTCTCTAAGGTGCCACAAGTACTCCTGTTCTTTTTAAAAAAGCAAACAGAATGTTGGGAATCATTGACTGCTCTGCACATTGAGTGGATGTTTTCAGAGAACTGATTTAAAAGTTTATTAGAGAATGTTTAAATAAAAATGATACAAAGATCTACAATGACTCTAAGATCTCTTTCTTGAGTATGAACAGGTAATTCAGACTCCTTCATTTTGTATGTATAGTTGAAATTGTTTTTCAATGTGCATTACTTTGCATTTATCAACATTGAATTTCATCTGCCATTTTTGTTGCTCAGTCTCCCGGTTTTTTGAGATCCGCTTGTAACTCTCTGCAGTTTGCCTGGGACTTTACTATCTTGAATAGTTTTGTATTATCTGCAGATTTTGCCACCTCGCTGTTTACCCATTTTTCCAGCCCATTTATGAGTATGTTGAACAGTACTGGTCCCAGTACCTACCCCCTTAGGGATACCACTATTTCTCTCTCTCCATTCTGAAAACTGATAACTCATTCCTACCCTTTATTTCCCATATTTTAACCAGTTACTGATCCATGAGAGGACCTTCCCTCTTATTCCATGATGGCTTACTTTTCAAAAGTCAATTTAAATTAAATACATTTTTTTAAAAAAGATTATATATTTTTAGAAATCTAGACCTGTTATATGTTTTGGTGTAACTTGCATTACCCTTATGTTAAACTTGCATTATACTAACAAAACATGTACTTTATTCATCTCTTTTATATATCTCATCCCTCCTGACACATCCTGTAAATTCAAATACCCCCCACCCCATTTTAATTCCTGGGGAAACCACTGCTTGCGGGAGCCGCGGCTTTGCTAACTCCGCAGTCTTCAATCAGCCAGCGCCCTACTAGGCGCGGAGCAGAGCCCTGCCAGCGCCTGCCGCCCACCACCAAAAGCAGAGCCGCCCACTCGGGCCGAAAAGGGGCCCGCCCGATACTCCTGCCCCATGCAGTTCAGACCCCTCGCCTGCTGCCAGCCCCTCCTCTTGGCCCCGAAATACTGCGTCCCGCGTGCAGGAGCCCCAGCTCTGCCGGGGGAAAGGGTGGCACGCCCTGCAGCGGTGCCCTGCAGACATGAGCCCGCTCTTACCTGCCCGTGGGGTCTCCGGCAGCCCCTTGGCGGGGCCGATCTGGCGCAGCTGGAAAACTTTCCAAACCTCCTCGCAGTTTGGCAGCTTCTCGCCTTTTAGAGACGTCAGAGCCGCCAACAGGAGGATGCCCGAGCGCAGGCTCTGCCTTCCCATCTCCGGGCGGCGCAGCAGCTCTCCAGCCAACTGTACAAACTCTGCCCCAAGAGCCCCCTGACCCGCAGCCGCCCCTCCCCTGCCACCCACGAAGTGGGACAAGTCGAGTCCGCCAGCAGCAGCTGCCACTCGGGAACCTGCAGCCACAGCTGCGCACAGCAGCGGGAGCAGGAAGCGTGGGGAGAATTTCTCAGAGCTGCTTTCACCTGGCACCACCGCAGTCTGCCCGGGAGCGGGGATGCTGAGGGAACCGCCCGCTGTCCCTGCCTCTGTCACATAGGCGGCACGGTCGGCTTCGCACCGAGTCCGGTGCTACAGCAGGCACCTCTATGCTGCAGGAGAAAGAAACCCGAGTACTGCAGCCTGCCCCGCCTTCCCAGCAACCACCGCCCCCCGACTGACCTCATCAGCATTAGGGTGCAACACCCTCCAAACGCCCTGCTGCTCCAACAAGGCAACTTCCTTGCTGCAGTACTGTGCGACTCCTTCTCCGCCTCACAGACCTCGGCGTAGCATTGGGAGCAAACGCCTGCTCTCCACTTTCCACCTGCACCTGTAGCGATGGAAGCAGCTTCATTAGTTGGAGTTCTTTGCAGGGCTTCAAGATTAAAATATTTGTGTACCGACAGGAATGCAGAGCACACTTCATAGGACATCTTCAACCTGCATCTCCTAAGACTTTAGAAAGAAAAAAAGTAGTTTCAAGGGACCTGACAACTGCTATGGATTTACAAATTACACTTTCTATTTTTTTTAAAGTTTTCTTTGTCCTTTTTTTGCTGTTTGCCCACACTGAGTTTACTGAGTAGAGTGTAGTACAGTGCAGTTGTCAGGTACACAAAAAAAACAAACGTGAAAAAAAAACCAAGCATTTTCCTCTACCATCTTTGTCTGTAATAATAGATTTATAAGTCAGTTAAAAAAAGATAAAAATATGCTTAAATTGTTGGTTTTGATTTAAAATAGCATGCAGGTTTGTTTTAAAAATCAGATTCTGCTCAGGAGCTGGGATAATAGGGAAATCCCTACAAAATTTCAATGCTCAGAGACTGATTAAATACGTTATTTTAAATCCTAATTCACTGAACAAGATCAAAATGGAAGCTGAAAAAAGAAGACAATTCATATTTTAAAAGGGGGAGCATCCTTTATATCCTCCAGCACTCAGCCATGTAGTTCTTCAGTGTCCTATGGCATGACATCTTTTATCCTTAATGGCGAATTTCTTTCAAAACCTTCATGTCTTCAATTGCTTTTCCTTACCCACACCTGTAGTTTTGAGAGAGATTTTGTATTTATGAAAGCAAGGAACTAATAGTACTGATTACAGTCAATCCTAATATGGAGAAAGATTGTACAAGGGTTACCCAAAGATTTAACTAGAATACCTCAATCATAACTTGCAATACTGTTATGATTACAGAGTAAGAAATGTAAAAGGTTATTCATTGTTTACAAAGCAACCACAGATATGAACACAAGGGGAGAAGAATTTATTCTAAGCCTGCAATTTTAGGGATACAGTTATGTACTAAACATTTCTGTCCTAATCAAACAATTGAAAATACGTCAAGGAGAGGTATACAGAATATATTTTCTGGGTTTGAACTGCAATCAGCTAAAAATGATGTTTCTTAGGGAGAATAGGCAGATGGGGTAAAATAAAAAGCTGAAAGTAGAACTAGAAGAAAGGAATGAGTTTGAAAAAAAGCAAGAAAGTAATAAATTGGAGTCAGATTGAGAAGAAAAATAAAATGCACTAAAACTAGTATATTTAGCATTTTAAACAATGAATAATCCATTACATTAAAAATAAATAATGTTATGCTGCAGGACGTTGAAGAACTACATGGCTAGGTAGAGATGAGGTCTCAGATCAGCACAGTATTTAAAGCATGTGCTTAACTTTAAGCATGTGAGGAATCACATGTAAGTGGAACTACTCATATGCCTACAGTTAGGCACATATTTGACCACATTCCCGAATGAGGGCCTTTGTGAGGTTGCTTCTCCTTAAAGAGTTTTGTCTATTCTTCCATTGAGTGAAGTAGGGATTTTCCCCCATACTCAAAAGGCCTACAAATATTTTATTACCTCATCCTGGAAGCACTGGACCCTCTGCACTCTGCCAGCATGACTCCCTTGGAGCTCCATGCTATAGCCTCTCTAGCTATTACCTACTGGTAGAACCAGGGGAGAACCTTGGGTTGTTTTAACTTTCTTCTTCTGAGTCTCTACCCTGCCCCCTCCTTTCTGTTTCACTGCTCTTCATAGAGGAAAGGATTCACATTGCCACGTAGGTGGTTGGCTTCCATTCCATGTTTGTGTGTCCCTCCATTCAGAGATCCCAAGAGTATAGTTTGGCCTGCAGTTGGAACATACATATTGCCTTACTAACAGATCTTGAAGTTTGCTAGTACATGATAGTATGGCATACTAGCACCTCTCCAAGCTGCCTTCTTATATTCCAGTATCTTAATTTCCATTTAAAAACAAAAAATAAGTTTCTTGATATTTTTGATGTAAAGACAGCCTTGGAAATGTGAACTGAGTGTAACTGAGGCAGCAATATCTGCCTGAGTCTGCAGAGAGCCTATGAAAGTAATTCAGAGATGCAAACTGTGCCATTCATCAGGTGCCAGTTATGCTATTGAAATGCCAATATTGTTAGCTATTTCACTGCATGTAAGAAAGACACAGTATTCTATTATCAATATCTACACAATCTATTGAATGACAACTTATTTTGGTGCCACAAATGGGCAGGCCTGGAAGAGTACCACCTCTTATTTTTTCCCCTCCCAATCAAGAAGGCCCCAATCCCAAGAATCCAACAGGGCCTGCGTCCTACAGAAGGGAAGACAAACCTGACGAGCCTATGTGTGTGTTCAAACCCCTCAAGTGGAGAAGCCACAACCAAGAAGCCCAACACAACCCTGAGAGCACATAGGATCATGTTTTGAAAATCTGCACAATCTTCTATGACCAACGTCTAAATTTTCTGAGATAATTTTTTGAGCATAGCTTGGAAGAAGACTTCTTACTGAACAAGATCAGTGATCAATCTAGTCTAGTATCCTGTGTCCAATAGGACCAGTAACCAGGGCCAGCTCTAACGTTTTTGCTGCCCCAAGCACAAAAAAAAAAAAAAAAAAGCCGTTGCCCGCTGTAACAACCTCCCTAGTGCTACCCTGCCAAAACAAAAACAACCCCTCCAAGCGCCACCCTGTCAAAACAAAAAAAAACCCTGAGCACCGCTCCGCCCCCCCCAAAATCCCGAGCACCGCCCCGCCAACCCCCCCCAAAAAACAAAACCCAAGTGCCGCCCTGCCAAAACAACCCCCCTCCCCGAGCGCCGCCCCACCAAAACAAAACCCCCCCGTGAGCGCCGCTTGCACTTGCAGACACTGACAGCAAAGCTTGTAAAAGACCCCAGAATAGCTCACTGGCTTTTAACTTTAGTTTTATTTTTACCTATCTTTACCATACAACAGTTTAGAGATCGTTTGCAAGAGATATCAGAAGTGCTGCTCTTCACTTCTACATGATGACCTGTTCTATGTGACATGTATTGTATTGCAAGTATCCATTGTTTAAGTATTTGAATTTGAGAATGATTTTGCATTAATCTAAAATCCCCCACAACATCTTCATAACTTTGCCTTGGAGATGGAACTATTAGTTTTGGCTTAACTGAAAGATTAGGTCCAGTTCTTCTCTCAATTTTACCGCAGTGCATCACCTGATTTCAGGGTGAGAGAATAATTTTGTGAGTAAAATGTTAGAAAGAAGCTGGGTGCCTATTTGCAGATTATGGTATATTTATACACATAAAAAGAGGGAATTCACACATGTTTATGTCAGAGGGAACATGGTGGAGGAAAATTTAATAGGGAGACTAAAATCTGAGTATAGAACAATTAAGAATGCACTCTTCATTTGAATACTGAGTCTTCACTCTGATACTTTTCCACTTCATTCTTGCTTCATGTTAAGGAAAAAAGAAAGATTGGCACTTTATTACAAAAGTGTATTACTCTATAGATACTATAGATTATATTCAGGAAATAAATAAATTATATGAGAAAATAAATAAATATTGATCATTTCTTATTTTACTAAAAGGGAAACAGAATGGTAAATAGTAAATTAATTTTTGTGTCATGCAGTTAAAAAGCAAATTTCAAAAAAGAAAAACTTGCCTTCACTTCATTGTGCAGAGTAAAAACCATCTCAAAAATTAAAATCAGATAGCTGTAAAACATATCAGCTCCTCACTTTTTCTGCTTGCTACTGAATCCTGTCAAAATCTAGTGCATCCGAATAGCAGTGTTACACAAGATTACATTTGAGAGTGAGAAAAACGTGGGGACTTGACAGTTCAAATGTAAACTTACTTTGCCTTTAAAAAAAAAAACAGAAACATGCTCCACTTAAAAGTAAGTTAGTATTTTTTATTTTTTATTTTTTTAAAGTTTAAAGTAGTTTCAGGTCCTACCCCTACCCTGGAATCCCTTTGGGTTTTTTTTCCCCCCTGTAGTTTTACAAAAAATATTTTCCAATTTATAATGTTTCAGGTCTCAACTGTTGCCATGTGAAATACTCACAAAATGATAGGGGAAGCAGACCTACTGATGATACTGAAGATTTTGGTGGGCATGGCGAGAGAGAAGGTTATTGACTATAGCCAAAGCTCTGTCTAATGCACAAAATAACACCCCTCCCTTCCACCCCAAAATCAACCTGCCCCAATTGTTACTTGTAACTATTGTAGGTAATGTTTTTCAGACACAAGTGTGATTTTTAATTAAAGGGAATGTTTCTTTAATATTTATATTTTGTTCAGATTACTAGAAGCAGTTGCAAGGTAAACAGAGCAGAGGGATGGCAGGTCTATTATGTTGATCTCCTCCATTAGAAGGTGCTCAAATCAGAGACAAAGCTGCTGAAGAGCTGCTGACTCTTTGTGGCAGGTGTGGCTCATTAGCTCTACTAGGGATATAAGGAAGATAGGTGTTACTCACTAGAGAGAAAGGAACCAAGAAGAGACCTGGTCCTCAAGGCAAACCCTGATGATAGTTATGCTCCAAGAGGAAAAACAGAAGAAAACATTTCAAAATCAAACTATTTTTCATTATTTGTTCAATTATTGTGATTACGTGACCCTTGGGGTAAGCTTGTTGTTTGTAGAGTGTGTGTCTGTGTTTCTGTGTATACCATGTGGTCTCCTTGTTTGGGGGACTGTGGGCTGACCATATGTGTGCTGAGCCTAGTGACCTGGAGAGTTTTGTGAGGGAGTATAAAGGGAGGAGGATTCATACACTTAATGTTCTTTAAACTTAAAGCCAAAAAAAAAAAAACCCTGATAAAAACAAAACAACAACAAAGGAAATAGCTTCAGGAGTAAAATGATAATTGCAGGCAGAAGGCCAGTAACAGAGGCTACTCAGTTTATTGCACTCAATTCCTCATGTATGATTACCAGCCCTATGGGCAGGTGGCATGTGTGCACATTCAGTGCAAGGAGCTCCTGGCCATCAGAGACCATGCGTGGGCTTTGGAGACCAGAGGGGCTGAGCTGGAGGAGCTGAGGGAGACAGAGAGGTACATAGATGAGACTTTTCGGGACACTGTAGAACAGTCCCACCCCTGGTCTGACAGCCTGTGTGCTGCTGAGGAAGATGAAAGTCTCAGGGAAGGAGAACATCCAATGGGAGCAGAGGGAAACGATCCTATACTAGGGACCCTCCTTCCAGATGGATGTTGTGGTATCCTCTCGCACTGAAGACAACTCTCCAGGGGAGGTAACTCCAGTTATTAGGAAGAGACAGGTAATAGTTATGGGAGATTTAATCATTAGAAATATAGATAGCTGGGTTTGTGATGACCAGGAGGACCTCATGGTGACTTGCCTGTCTGGTGTGAAGGTTGTGGATCTTGTGAGACATCTAGATAGACTTATGTGTAGTGCTGGGGAAGAGCCATTGGTCATGGTACATGTAAGTACCAAGGACATAGGGAAGGATAGAAGAGAGGTCCTGGAGGCCAAATTTAGGCTGCTAGGTAAGAGATTGAAGTCCAGGGCCTCCATGGTAGCATTCTCTGAGATGCTTCCACTTCCACACACAGGGCCAGGTACATCGGCAGAACTGCAGGGTCTCAATGTGCAGATGAGATGATGGCATAGAGAGGAGGGGTTTAGATTTATTAGAACTAGGGAAAATTTTGGGAAATGGGAAGTATACAGAGGAAGGATGGGCTCCACCTAAACCAAAATGGAACCAGATTGCTGGCACTTAAAATTGAAAAGGTCAAAGAGCAGCTTTTAAACTAAGGGCTGAGGAAAGCCGACAGGTGTGGAAGAGTAACTGTTTCAGACAGAGACATCCCTAAGGGGAGAATCTATTAATGGAGATTCTCTATGTCCTAGTAAGGAGGAAAATATGGAAAATGATAAAATACAGGTAGGATCTGATCAGAAACAGTCAAATGAAAGAGTTCCATTCAATGACATCATGTAATGGCAAACAGCTAAAAATAAAAACTTGTTACAAGTGCTAAAAATCTAAATAATAAGATGGGTGAACTAGAGTGCCTCATATTAAATGAGGATATTGATATAATAGGCATCACATCATGCATCCGATGAAGTGGGTTTTCAATGGGACACAGTAATTCCAGGGTACAAAATATATCAGAAGGACAGAACAGGTCATGCTGGTGGGGGAGTGGCACTATATGTGAAAGAAAGCATAGAATTAAATGAAGTAAAAATCTTAAGTGAACCAAATGGTACCATAGAATCTCTATGGATAGTAATTCCATGCTATAGCAAGAAGAAGATAGCAGTAGGGATATATTACCAACCACCTGACCAGGATGGTGATAGTGACTGTAAAATGCTCAGGGAGATTAGAGAGGCTATTAAAATAAACTCAATAATAATGGGGGATTTCAATTATCCCCATATTGACTGAGTACATGTCACCTCAGGACAGGATGCAGAGATAAAGTTTCTTGATGCCTTTAAAAAACGGTTACTCACCTTTTTGCAACTGTTGTTCTTCGAGATGTGTTGCTCATACCTATTCCAGTTAGGTGTGTGCACGCACTGCATGCACAGAAGTCGGAAAACTTTTCCTTAGAAGCTACCCGGTGGGCCGGCTGTGGAGCCCTCTGGAGTGGCACCAATATGGTGCTCTATATACGACCCTGCCGGCCCGATCCCCCTTCAGTTCCTTCTTGCCGGCTACTCCGACAGAGGGGAAGGTGGTGGTGGAGTGGGGGAAATAGAATAGATATGAGGAAACATATCTCGAAGAACAACAGTTACAAAAAGGTGAGAAACTGTTTTCTCTTCAAGTGCTTGCTCATACCAATTCCAGTTAGGTATCAGAGGGGTAGCCATGTTAGTCTGGATCTGTAAAAGCAGCAAAGAGTCCTGTGGCACCTTATAGACTAACAGACATTTTGGAGCATGAGCTTTTGTGGGTGAATACCACTTCGTCAGATGCATGTAGTAGAAATTTCCAGGGGCAGGTGTATATATATGCAAGCAAGCTAGAGATAATGAAGTTAGTGCAATCAGGGAGGATGAGGCTCTGTTCTAGCAGTTGAGGTGTGAAAACCAAGAGAGAAGAAACTGGTTATGTAGTTGGCTAGCCATTCACAGTCTTTGTTTAATCCTGAGTTGATGGTGTCAAATTTGCAGATGAACTGAAGCTCAGCAGCCCAAGCACTGAGGTACAACCGCATCTGCTCTAACCCCTCAGACAGAGACCAACACCTACAAAATCTCCACCAAGCATTCTCAAAACTACAATACCAGCTACTCTCACAGACAACAGATTCAAAACGCAGAGGATGTTCCCCTGGGCACAAATTTAGTTATACAAAACAAAAAATACCCAAATACCCAATTTTTGATATTTCCTTAATGATACCAAGACAAGTTACAAAGAAAATTAATATAAACCTATTTATCCCATTCTAAAACTTACTACTCTGATAAGAGGCTGGTTCCTTGATCTTTTTCACTCTGGCTGAAACTGAAACTCTAAACAAAGGAAAAACTTCTCTCCTTCATTTTGAAATATCTTGTTCCCCAATTGGTCCCTCTGGTCAGGTGTCAGCTAGGCTAGGTGAACTTTTTAACCCTTTACAGGGAAAAGAGGCATTAACCCGTAACCATCTGTTTATGACACTAGGTCTGGGCGGGAAGGGGTGCTGTTGCAATGGCTGAGGCTTAAATGGCTTTCTTTGAGTTGCCGGGGTATGCATGCCCAAGGATTTTATGGTGTTCCTTGTGTCTTTCAGGGTATGCAGGCAAGAGCCAGTTTGCTCAGTGAACAGGTTCTGGCCATCAAACGGAAGAACCTGAATGGTTTGTTGCACTTCAGGTGGGAGGCTGGATGACTGGAGCCATATATTCTGATGCATGGCGATGTTGGAGGCCAAAAAGTGTGAGCTGCCATGTCCGTGGCATCAAGGGAGCCCTGGAAGGAGGTTCGGGCTACCAGCTTGCCCTCCTTGGCGATGGCCCCCAGTTCCATGCAGGACTCAGATGCAGGGCTGTCCGGGGGCGGGGGGGCAAGTGGGGCAATTTGCCCCGGGCCCCACAGGGGCCCCCACGAGAATATAGTATTCTATAGTATTGAACTTTTTTTAGGGAAGGGGCTCCCAAAATTGCTTTGCCCCAGGCCTCCTGAATCCTCTGGGCAGCCTTGCTTAGATGGGAGGAGTTCCTGAGACTTAAGGATCGCAGAGCACGAATTAGAACTGTATCTGCTGAGAATTGCAAGCTGTTTTGTGATTCAAAGTGAGACGCCCCCCTTAGAATAAATTTTCCTGCTAAAGGGGGCCATGCGTTTCAGCTCCTTTGATTTTGGGGCAGGCCCCTGTGGCCCCTGACTCTCCTTTTCATTAACTGCGTGCACCATGAGAGAACATGGGGCAGGGTTAGTGGAAAAATTATTCATATCCCTTGGTGGGGACAAAATACTTTCTCTCCACCCCCTTGGCTGTAGGGGGGCTGGAGGATGGTGTTTGCCAAAATGTTTTGGCATTAGATTGGATGGTCTTGTTCATCAGGAGGGCCACCCTGGAAGGTCTGTCTGGGCCCAAGATGTCTACCATGGGGTCTTCTTCCTCCACAACCTCCTCCACTTGGAGGTTCATGTTTAGGGCTATGCACCTGAGTAGCTCTTGTAAGACCCTAAAGTCCATAGGGGGTAGGCTGGCTGCAGACATGCTGGCTATGGCCTCGTCAGGGGAAGACGAGGATGATGCCACAGGGAGAGCCGGATCTGATGTGGCCCCTTGATCTGTCACGACCAGGTCTTCCTGGGCATGTGGGGTAGCCTTTACCGCAGGAGGAGCTGACTCCGAGGTTTGGGGCTGGTCTGGAAGTGGGTGGTTGAGGGTTGCCTCTAGGGGTTGGTCGCCTGAGAGTGACAATGGGTGGTCAGTGGGAGGGGCACGTTGGGCTTGGTGGTATGCCCAAGGGGTCCAAAACTGCCACTGAGGTTGCCAGTGTGGTGCTGAAGGATCCTGTCCCAGGCTTCCCGGGCCTGACTGAGGGATGTCCGAGCCCCCTGAGGCTCAGCCTGGTCTGATGGAGGGGGACCGGGAGTGTGACTGCCAGGGGAGAGTGGTGCAGGAGTGCATGGAGGGGGGCACTAAGTCCCTCAACAGACAAGGATTGTGTGATGACCAGTGCTGGTATGGAGAGCGGCGCTGAGAGGGTGATCGGTGCCATGCTATGGAGTGGTGCCAAGGCGGGTCCTGTTGCTGCGCCGGGGACCGGCGCCATGAAGGAGACTGGTGCCGAGAGTGGGATCGGTGTTGTGAACGGGATCGGTGCCAGGACGTGGACCAGCATTGTGAAGATGATCTGTGCCGAAATGTGGACCGGTGCTGTGACAATCGGTGCCGCAGTGGGGACCAGGGCCAGGTCGGGGATCCGTGACGAGCCTGAGAGCGGTGCTGCGATGACAAGCTATGCCATGCAGGGGATCGGTGCGCAGATCAGTGCTGGTTCAAATGGTGCCACGGGGTCACCAAATGTGATTGGGACCATGTCCTGGCGGCTGACAATGACCTTGAGTGTGAACGGCTCCAAGGGTCAGGGCTGCGAGACTAGTACCGCGGGTCTAACCAGCATCGTGAGTTAGCCCAGGGTGTGGTGCGGTACTGGGACTCCGAACGACACTGGGACTCAGAGCGCTGTGGGGAAGCCAGTCTGGGAACAAGCGGCCCAAACATTGCCAGTTTACCCCTCGATGGTACCAGGAGTCGTGTTGGGGGTGGCACCAGGATTGGGGATACAAATGCCAACATCTCATTAAGCCCTCTAGAGGCCTCAAAGGTGTCCGGGATGGAGGGCAACATAGCTTCCTCCACTTGAAGAAGTCCCTGTGGTGCGGGACTAGGATGAAGAGATGGAGGTCTCACAGTTTTGTCAAGCTTTGGGGCCTGGTCAGAGCTGTGCTCGGTTGGAGCCACAGTGACTGCCTCAGGCGTTCTGGAATGTCCTTCCATGACTTGCTTCTTACAAGCCACCAGGGAGTGGGAGCAGTGCTGAGGTAGACATCTTTGGGGCCTGAGAGATCATTGGTCCCGAGGAGGGCGAGGGTCCTTGAGCAGTGCTATGGGTGGCACTGCCGGGGAGCACTGTGCACCAAGGTGCTCAGGCCCGCATCTTGCGAGGGATGCAGTGAAGACTCTATGAGGAGTTGCTTGAGGCAGATTTCCCTCTCTTTCCTCGTGCAGGGCTTGAATGCTTTACAGAATTTGCACCTGTCCACCTGATGAGTCTCCCCTAGACACATAAGGCAGGAGTCGTGGGGGTCACACGTAAGCATGGGCTTGCCGCAAGAACTGCAGGGTTTGAAGTCCTGGGAAGGCATGACCCAGAGCCCCGCAGGGCACTCATGGAAGGGGAACCCCTCCCCCAGCCAACCACTATACTACATTTAACACTAAGATAACTACTAACAATTTAAATAACAAAGGGAACTATTTACAACAATAAGAGAATGCTAGGGAGTTGTGGAGCACTTGCTAGCAAGAGACCACTATTCCAACAACCATCACAGGCAGTAAGAAGGAACTGAAGGAGGATCAGGCCAGCAGGGTCTTATATAGAGTTCCATATCGGTGCCACTCCAGGGGGCTCCACAGACGGCCCAACGGGTAGCTGCTAGGGAAAAGTTTTCCGACTTCTGTGCATGTGGTGTGCGCTCACACCTAACTGGAACTGATATGAGCAAACACTTGAAGAAGAATAACTGCTTCTTGGAGCAGCTGGTCCTGGAACTCACAAGAGGAGAGGCAATTCTTGATTTAATCCAAAGTAGAGCACAGGATCAGGTCCAAGAGATGAATAGAGTTAGACAGCTTGTTAATAGTGACCATAATATAATTAAATTTAATATCCCTGTGGCAGAAAAAACACCAGAGCAGCCCAACACAGTAGCATTTAATTTCAGAAAGGGGGACTGCACAAAAATGAGAAAGTTAGTTAAACAGAAATTACAAGGTACAGCGCCAAAAGTGAAATCTCTGCAAGCTGAATGGAAACTTTTTAAAGACACCATAACAGAGGCTCTACTTAAATGCATACCCCAAACTAAAAAACCTTTACAGGAGAACCAAAGAAGTGCCACTGTGGCTAAACAACAAAGTAAAAGAAGCAGTGAGAGGCAAAAAGGCATCCTATAAAACGTGCAAGTTAAATCCCACTGAGGAAAATAGAAAGGCACAAACTCTGGCAAATGAAGTATAAAAATATTATTTGGAAGGCCAAAAAAGAATTTGAAGAACAGCTAGTCAAAGACTCTAAGTAACAACAAACATTTTTTTAGCACATCAGAAGCAGGAAGCCTGCTAAACAAGTGGAGCCACTGGACAATTGAGATGCTAAAAAGGAGCACTCAGGAAATGATAAGGCCACTGCAGAGAAACTAAATGAATTCTTTGCATCGGTCTTCACGGCGGAGGATGTGAGAAAGATTCCCAAATATGAGCCATTCTTTTTAGGTGACAAATCCTGAGGAACTCTCTCAGACTGAGGTGTCAGTAGAGGAGGTTTTGGAACAAATTGATGAATGTATCAGTAATAAGTCACCAGGACGAGGTGGTATTCACCCAAGAGTTCTGAAGGAACTCAAATATGAAATTGCAGAACTACTCACTATAGTCTGTAACCTATCATTTAAATCAGCTTATGTACCAAATGACCGGAAGATAGCTAATGTGACGCCAAATTTTAAAAAGGGCTCCAGAGATGATCCCAGCAATTATAGACTGGTAAGCCTTTCTTCAATACCAGGCAAACTAGTTGAAACTATAGTAAAGAATGATATTATCAGACATATAGATGAACATAATTTGTTGGGGAAGAGTCCACAAGGTTTTTGTAAAGAGAAATCATGCTTCACCAATCTAATAGAATTCTTTGAGGGGGTCAACAAGCATGTGGACAAGAGGGATCCAGTGGATATAGTGAACTTAGATTTTCAGAAAGCCTTTGACAAAGTCCCTCACCAAAGTCTCTAAAGCAGAGTAAGCTGTCATGGGATAAGAGGGAAGGTCCTCTCATGGACTGGTAACTGGGTAAAAGATAGGAAACAAGACAGGTATAAATGGTCAGTTTTCAGAATGGAGAGAGGTAAATAGTGATGTCCCCCTAGGGTCTGTACTGGGACCAGTCCTAATTAACATATTCATAAATGTTCTGGAAAAAGAGGTAAACAGTAAGATGGCAAAATTTGTATGATACAAAATTACTAAAGATAGTTAATTCTCAGGCAAACTGCGAAGAGCTACAAAAGGATCTCTCAAAACTGGGTGACTGGGCAACAAAATGGCAGATGAAATTCAATGTTGATAAGTGCAAAGTAATGCACATTGGAAAACATAATACCAACTATACATATAAAATGATGTGGTCTAAAAAGACAGTTACTCACCTTTATAACTGTTGTTCTTTGAGATGTGTTGCTCAGATCCATTCCAGTTAGGGTGTGCGCATGCTGCGTGCATGTTCGTCGGAAGATTTTTACTCTAGCAACTCCCAGTGGGTCGGCTGGGTCGCCCCCTGGAGTGGCACCGGATATATACCCCTGCTGACCCAAATGCTCCTCAGTTCCTTCTTGCCGGTTACTCCAACAGTGGGGAAGGAGGGCGGGTTTGGAATGGATATGAGCAACACATCCCGAAGAACAACAGTTACAAAGGTGAGTAAACGTCTTTTCTTCTTCGAGTCCTTGCTCATATCCATTCCAGTTAGGTGATTCCCAAGCCTTACCTAGGCGGTGGGGTCAGAATGAGATGTTGCAGAGTGTAACACTGCGGAGCCAAAGGCTACGTCATCTCTGGACTGCTGAACCAGGGCATAGTGAGAGGCGAAGGTATGCACCGAGGACCAGGTAGCTACGTGACATATCTCGTGGATGGGCACGTGAGCCAGGAAAGCAGCAGATGAGGCTTGAGCCCTGGTAGAGTGTGCAGTGAGGTGGCTCGAGAGAACGTGAGCCAAGTCGTAACAAGTGCGGATGCACGATGTTACCCAGGATGAAATCCTCTGTGAGGAAACGGGAAGGCCTTCATATGCTCTGCTATCACAACAGAGAGTTGGGGGGTTCTGCAGAAGGGCTTTGTCTGCTTGATATAAAAAGCGAGCGCTCTATGGACGTCAAGGGAGTGCAGCTGTTGCTCCCTGCGCGATGAATGTGGCTTCGGGAAGAAGACCGGAAAGAAGATCTCCTGGTTAACATGGAAGGCCAATACTACTTTGGGGAGAAAGGCTGGGTGTGGTCGCAACTGCACCTTGTCTTTGTGGAAGACAGTATATGGAGGGTCCGCTAAGAGAGCCCAGAGCTCAGAAACTCATCTAGCCGATGTGATGGCTACAAGGAAAGTGATTTTCCAGGAGAGGTAGGGAAGGGAGCAAGTTGCTAATGGCTCGAACGGAGCCGACATAAGTCTGGTAAGAACCAGATTGAGGTCCCAGGTTGGGGTGGGGCGGCGTACCTGGGGGAGTAGGCGCTCCAAGCCCTTGAGGAATCGAGATATCATAGGATGTGAAAACACAGAGCGGCCATTCTCCCCTGGGTGGAAGGTAGAGATGGCCGCCAAGTGCACCCTCAAAGAAGATACCGCTAGGCCCTGTTGTTTAAGGGACCAGAGGTAGTTCAAGATGGTGGGGATGGGGATCTCAGTGGGAAGGACGTTGTGTTTTGCACACCAGCATGTGAAACGCTTCCACTTGGCCAGATATGTTGCTCTAGTGGAAGGTTTTCTGCTACCCAGGAGTACTTGTTGCACTGGGGTAGGGCAACGCAACTCAGACTGGGTCAACCACTCAGGAGCCATGCCGTGAGATGGAGGGACTGTAGGTCTGGGTGACACAGTTTGCCATGGTCCTGAGTTATCAGGTCCAGGTGCAGAGGTAGTGGGATAGGGTCCGCTACTGATAGGTCTAGCAACATGGTGTACCAGTGCTGCCTGGGCCACGCTGGAGCGATCATGATCAAGCGGGCTCTGTCTCTGCATACTTTCAGTAGGACCCTGTGGACAAGCGGGAGTGGTGGAAAGGCGTATAGCAGATGAGTCGTCCACGGTATAAGGAAAGCGTCCGCTATCGAACCCTGTGAGAGGCCTTGAAAGGAACAGAACATCTGGCATTTCCTGTTCTCGCTGGACGCGAAGAGGTCTACACGGGGAAATCCCCACTTCCGGAAGACTGAAAGAATAACATCTGGGCGAAGCGACCACTCGTGGGAAAGGAAGGATCTGCTGAGGCGATCCGCCAGAGCGTTCCGAACCCCTGAGAGAAAGGACGCTATGAGGTCTATAGAGTGGGCTATGCAAAAGTCCCAGAGTTGTAAGGCCTCATGGCAAAGGGTCGAGGACCTTGTCCTGCCCTGTTTGTTTATATAGTACATGGCTGTTGTGTTGTCGGTGAATACCGACACACAACGGCCTTGCAAGTGCTGTTGGAACGCCTAGCAAGCAAGGCAGACTGCTCTCAGCTCCCGGACATTGATGTGCAAGCCCAGTTACTGAGATGACCGCAGGCTTTGCATGCGTAGATGTCCGAGGTGAGCACCCCAGCCGAGAGATGACGCGTCCGTCGTCAGGGACATAGAGGGCTGGGGCGGATGGAACAGCAGCCCTTCACATGCCAATGAGGGGCTCAGCCACAATTCGAGGGATCCTAGGATGCTCGGGGGAATGGTGACGATCATGTCTATGGCATCCCTGCCTGGTCGGTACACTGAATTCAGTCAGATTGGAAGGGATGGAGGCGCAGTCTGGTGTATTTCGTCACAAACGTGCAGGCCGCCCTGTGACCCAGGAGACTAAGGCAAGTGCGAACCGAAGTCAACGGGGCGGCTTGCAGACTCTGGATGATCACCACCATTGCCTGGAACCAGGGCAGCGGTAAGCAGGCCCTGGCGAGGTTGGAGTCCAGGGTGTCACCAATGAAGTCTATCCTCTGAGTGGGAATCAGAATGGATTTTTCTGCATTGATCATTTGGCCTAGATGTAGGAAAAGGTCCTTGACAATGCCGACGTGATGGATCACCTGTGCCTCGGAGGTTCCTCAGATGAGCCAGTCGACTAGATATGGAAAAACATGTACCCGACGGCGGTGGTGGTGAGCAGCGACTACAGCCATGCATTTCGTGAATACTCTTGGGGCCATAGAGAGGCCGAACAGTAGGAAAGCAAACTGAAAATGTTGGCAGTTGACTACGAATTGGAGGAACCTCCTGTGAAGTGGGTAGATGGCTATGTGAAAATACGCATCTTTCATGTCGAGGGCAGCATACCAGTCTCCAGGATCTAGAGATGGGATGATGGTCCTCAGGGATTCCATATGGAACTTCAACTTTATCATGTATTTGTTGAGTTCCCACAGGTCCAGGATAGGTCGGAGACCCCTTTTTGCCTTGGGAATTAGGAAGTATCGGGAGTAAAACCTTGTGCCCCATTCGTGTTCCGGTACTTCCTCTATGACTCCTTTGGCGAGGAGCGTCTGCACAGCCTGGAGGAGGAGTTGCTCATGAGAGGGGTCCCTGAAGAGGAACGAGGAGCGGGGATGGAAGGGGGAGTGTAAAATAAATTGGAGCGTGCATAAGATCCAGCGATCTGACGTTAGCTGGGACCACGCAGGGAGGAAAAGGGAGAGGCGGAGAAAGGAGGGAACGGATTGTTTGACGACACTGGTATGATGCCCTCGGGCACACCTTCAAAAGGAGGGTTTCGGCCCTGTGGAAGGTTTTGGGGGGATGTTGGTTCTGGCCCCCTTGGCTGCCTGACTGCCTCCAGCAACTGGTTCTACCCCGCCTTCTAGCAAAGTCCTGTCTCTGTCTGGGCTGAGGGTAAGAGCGGTGTGGTTGGGGGCAGAACGGCCTGTGCTGAGTCACTGGCGTATGCATGCCCAGCGAGCGCATAATCACCCTGTTGTCTTTTAGGCTTTGGAGACTAGGGTCTGTCTTATCTGAAAACAGGCCTTGCCCTTCAAAGGGGAGGTCCTGGATTGTATGTTGGAGCTCCAGGGGAAGGCCTGAGACTTGCAGCCAAGAGATACGCCTTATAGTCACCCTGGAGGCTAGGGTCCTGGCCGCTGAGTCTGCTGCATCCAGGGAAGCCTGGAGAGATGTTCTAGCCACCTTTTTTCCCTCGTCCAGGATGGCCGCAAATTCCTGTCGGGAGTCCTGCGGGAGCAACACCTTGAATTTGTCTGCCGCCGCCCAGGTATTATAATTATAGCGGCTAAAGAGGGCTTGTTGATTAGCCACGTGGAGTTGGAGTGCCCCTGCGGAATAGACTTTGCACCCCAATAAGTCCATGTGCCTCGCGTCTTTTGATTTTGGGGCTAGGGCCTGCTGGCCATGGCGTTCCCTCTCGTTGACCGACTGGACAACTAGGGAGCAAGAAGGGGGATGGAAGTACAAATATTCGTAGCCCTTGGAGGGCACCATATATTTACGTTCCACTCCCTGGGCAGCAGGTGGGACAGAGGACGGAGACTGCCAGATTGTGTTGGCATTGGCCTGGATCGTCTGTATAAAGGGGAGGGCCACTCTCATGGGGGCATCCGATGTTAAGTTGTCTACCACTGGGTCCTGTACCTCTGGGACCTCCTCGACTGGCAAGTTCATGTTCTGTGCAACACACCTGAGGAGATCCTGGTGGGCCCTCAGGTCGATTGGTGGAGGGCCTACCGCCGACATTCCAGCCACCGCCTCCTCAGGGGAGAAGGATAAGGAGAGACCTGGGGCAAGCAGGTCAGTTGAGGGCTCGTCCTGGTGGATAGCCTCTGTCTCCGTAGGGATCTGGGAGTTCTGTGGCTGTACCATCACTTCCTCCGAAACAGGAGGAGGAGGGCAGCTAATAGTGGCTTCCGGCACCCAGTGTTCTGATGTGGCAGAACGCGATGGGCCTGGTTGTGTACCTTGTGACTCATGTGCCCAGGGTGTCCAAAATGCCACCTGTTGAGGTCCGTGATCCTGAGCCTAGGGCTCGTGGAATAGCGCGGTGGGCACATCCGTGTCCCTGTCTTGGGCATACGTACTGTCCGCCTGGGAAGACACAGAGGGCTGCCAGGAGGGCCTAGGAGGAGCTGAGAGGCCGTGGTAAGGGTCCCTCTGTCTCTCCGTTGGTGATCTTCTCAGCACCGAGGATCGGTACCTGGAGTCATACCGGTGCCTAGAACGGGAACGGGACCTGCAACTGGCGCGGTGCCGGGAGGTCGACCTGGATCTCGAAGGTCTACAACGTGAACGGCTGCGAGAGTCGCGGTGCCAGGAGCTGAAGTGGTACTGAGAGTATTGTGGAGGCCGAGACGTCGATCTGTGCCGCGAGTACGACCGGTACCAGACAGGCAAGCGGTGCCGGGACTGCAATTGGCGTCGAGATCGTGATCGTCTATAAGATCGCGAACGGCGCCGGGACCTGAATCATGATCGGTGCCGGTCAGCCGGGCCGACTGAAGGAGATCTCATTATAGCCGGCTTGCCTCTAGAGTGTAGTACCTGCACCGGCGGTGCCGGGGGTTGAGGCAGGACAGGCTCCATCATGGCGATAAAGGTCCTTGGCCACGGAGAATGTCTCCGGTGTAGAGGGGACCATAAGCTCAACCACAGGCCTCAGCGGGGAGCTCTCAGGGACCGGACTCGATGGCCCTCGCGGGACCGGAGTCAACGGTACTGCAGTAAGTCAGTGCTGCAGCAGGTGCAGGTGCTGGGCGGTCCAACCAAGGCTGCATCTGTGGCACCGAGGGGACAGAAGCAGCGGAGGACTTCGACCTCTTCTGCTTTGGTGAGAGAGATCGGTACCGAGCAGATCCCTGTGCCAGAGAAGGCCAGTGCTGCGGTGTCTTTGCGGTACCGGGACGATCCGGTGCCAGAGGAGAACTGCTATGCTCCGCGCTCGGTGCCGAGGACGGAGGGTTCAAAGCGGCCTCCATGAGGAGAGTCTTTAAGCGAAAGTCTCTGTTTTTCTTTGTCCTCGGTTTAAATGCCTTGCAAATACGGCACTTATCTGTAATGTGCAATTCCCCAAGGCACTTGAGACACACATCGTAGGGATCGCTTGTGGGCATTGGCTTATGACAGGCCGAGCACGGTTTAAACCTCGGTGAACTGGGCATGGGCCCCGGCACGGGTGCGGAGAAAGGGGTAATGCCCAAACCCTGCTGAACTATATACACTAACTATCTAAGAACTATCAAACTAACTATAACTATAGATAAACCAACTATATACAACAAGATAACGAAGAAACAAGGAGTAGCTAGGGAAGTGGAGGACAGCTAAGCTGCGCTCCACGTTCCAACGACCAACATGGGCGGTAAGAAGGAACTGAGGAGCGGTTGGGTTGGCAGGGGTATATATCCAGCACCAAGGTGGCGCCACTCCAGGGGGCGACCCAGCTGACCCACCGGGGGTTGCTAGGATAAAAATCTTCTGATGAATGCGCACGCACCACTCAATGTGCAGTGGCAGTCAAAAAAGAGAACAGAATGTTGGGAATCATTAAGAAAGGGATAGATAATATTGCCTCTATACAAATGCATGATATATCCACATCTTGAATACTGCATGCAGATGTGGTTACCCCATCTCAAAAAAAGATATATTGGAAAGAGTTCAGAAAAGGGCAACAAAAATATTAGGGTTATGGAATGGCTTCCATATAGGAAAAGATTAATGAGACTGGGACTTTTCAGTTTGGAAAAGAGACAACTAAGGGGTATATGATTGAGGTTTATAAAATCATGACTGGTATAGAGAAAGTAAATAAGGAAGTATTATTTACTTTTTCCTCATAGCACAAGAACTAAGGATCACCAAACGAAATTTATAGACTGCTGGCTTAAAACGAGTAAAAGGAAGTATTTCTTCACACAATGCACAGTTAGCCTGTGGAACTCTTTGCCAGAGGATGTTGTGAAGGCCAAGACTATAACAGGGTTCAAAAAAGAACTAGATAAGTTCATGGAGGATAGGTCCATCAGTGGCTATTAGCCAGGATGGGCAGGGCTGGTGTCCTTAGCCTCTGTTTGCCAGAAGCTGGGCATGGGCAACAACGGATGGATCACTTGATGATTACCTGTTCTGTTCATTCCCTCTGGGCCACCTGGCATTGGCCACTGTCAGAAGACAGGACACTGGGCTATATAGACCTTTGGACCCAATATGGCTGTTCTTATAATATATACAGGTTATTCTGGTTTTGACTTTACCTCCAGGATGTGCACAAATCTAAAGTTTGCATTTGCATAGATTTTTAGTTAGTTTCCTTTAAGTTAAAACCAGTCCTGCTAAAGTTCAGTGAGGTCTTTTGCTGAAGTACATATGGTTGGAGGATTTGATATTTGAGCATATACACAATCAGAGTTCATATGGCGGGATGAAAAGTTCCTTTCTGAAGAGATCAGATGGCTGAAAGGGATTTCTTTTTCACCCTAACTCTGCGTTTGCTCCAAGTTATGCCTTTGAGAATACTCACTGGTCACTCCTGTTATTCTAACAAAAATGCTCTTTAAAAGCCCAGCATTCTGCACTGGTCCTTAAGAATTATAAAACTGTATATTTTCAGGCATTAATATAATGTCTAACATTAACATAAATATTTGCAGAAAGGATGTATTCATTTAACAACTTTTTTTGGCTAATAAATCAAATGTTTACTATTTGAAAAGTGTTTTTCCTTAAGAGGTATACAGTTTCCATGGAGACTGCCTCTAATATTCTTGTGTTAATATTCGTAATTCCTATTTTTTTGATGTATACCATGTGATATTTCCAGGCCATTTAATTCATTCCTATTTGATTAAGACACCATCAAAATTAAACATCTAAAGTATTTTACCTTATAGGGTGGGCCTGACACAGAAGACTAAGACAAGATAAGGTTCTAATTTGTACAAAACTATGTTATAGTTAGAACAGATAATTAAAGAGACTGCCATCTTCTGCAAATGTGTTTCTCATTAACTGAGTCCTCATCCTGGTTCTGACACCTGATGAAAACAAACACAGAAAGCAACAAGAAAAAAACGGTTACCCACCTTTTAGTAACTGTTGTTCTTTGAGATGTGCTGTTCATGTCCATTCAAAGTAGGTGTGCATGCCAGCCGGAAGATTTTCCCCTAGCAGCATCCGTAGGGTCAGCCCGGGCACCCCCTGGAGTGGCGCCACTGAGAATTGGGCTGGTCCGGACTCGACCACCCTCTCTGTGGTGCGGAAGTCGACGGAACCTTGGGAGGCTGTAATCCAGCCTGTCCACTTAGCCCCACTGGCAGAGTCGGCCTTGGGTCCTGGTGGGGAGACTGATCCCTCACCGGCTTCTTTCTCTTGGCGGGCACCAGCGAAGGTGAGCAGTGCTGCACTGAGGCCGACTTCCTATGACCTGACTCTGCCCAGTGCCAGGTCTTGGATGACTTGGGCTGGGCCCTAAGTCCTGATGCCTGTGCCGGGGCACTCCGCACCAAGGACGAAGTGCTGGGGCCCACCTCGGCCAGCTCTGGGTCCGAGGGTGGTCACAGGGCCGCCTCCATCAGGAGGACTCTAAGTCTTTGAGCCCTGTCCTTAAGAGTTCGCGGGCAGAAGCCTCTACAGATAGAGCACCGGTCCTTTTGGTGTCTCTCTCAGAGGCATCTCAAGCATGCAGAGTGCGGGTCACTCGTAGGCATGAATTTCTCACAGTCCTCGCAGAGTTTGAACCTGGGGGACCCGGGCCTGCCCCAGTGGGCGACGAAGACTGGGGGGGGGGACTCCCCAACTACAAAAACTATATACAAAGATCTATCTATCTATATAACTGGATACATGAACTAAATGGATAGGACACTGCCAGATTGCTATGCAAGAGAAGTTCCTGCTAGCCGTCACAGGCGGTAAGAAGGAACTGAGGGGGTGGAGGGTCGGCGGGCCCCTTTATAGGGCGCCATGGTGATGCCACTCCAGGGGGCCCCCGAGCTGACCCTACGGACGCTGCTAGGGGAAAATCTTCCAGCTGGCATGCATGCGGTGCACACACACCTACTTTGAATGGACATGAACAAACACTCAAAGAAGAAACATTTTTGCTGTTTCAATTCAGCATCGCCAAAAGCCACAGAAATAACTCTAATGTGTCAATGAGAAGATGATTTGAATAATGGGTAAAATTCACAACCGGTGTAAGCAGGCTCAGCACTATTGTCAAAAAACAGAAAAGAAAAGATCTGAAATACATTTTTTAAAAAAATGTTCTGGAAAACAGGCAGCAAAAAATAAGAGCTAGTGAACACATAAAGACACACAAACCACCATTCCCACCATGTCAGTGAGTAGTTTTGTAAACAGAGGTGAAAAAAATAATTCACTCTTAGAGGTGGATTTACATTTCACCACTACTAGGGCTGTGTCTACACTACAGAGTCTCTGCAGGCATAGCTACATGGCATAGCCTCCTAATGTAGAGCAGCATATGCTAATAAAAGGAGTTTTTCTGTTAGTCTAGGTACACCACCTCCTGAATGTAAGCTTTGTCAGCAGAAGCACCATTCTATTGGCATAGCTTCATCTATATTGGGAGTTCAGTTTTGGTCAGGGATGTGAGTTTTTCATACCCCTGATGCACATAGCTATGCCAATATGAGTTTTCTGTTAGTGAATATAGTAGTGAGTGCACCAGATCATCCAGCAGGTGGCCATTCCCAGTAGGAGGAGACCATGTACTAATGAGTATTAGGTAGGTAGCTAGGGTGTGTGTATATTCATGCTTTTGCCGTATATGTAGATATGGCTCACAACTTTTGATGTAAATTTGGTACTGCTGTTACTCTCAATAGATTTAGTGAATGTTAGTGAAATATATATTACAGAATTACACGTGTGCCCAGATTTCAATTCCACACTTGGCAGAGTATACAAGAACACTTTTCCATCTTCACAGTAAGCCAGGAACCATGGGTCTTGCACTGTAAACCAGGTGAATTAGTTATTTTAGCCTGTGACTAGTATAGTTGTAGCATTTTCACATAAATTGAATTTCAGGGACTGAGGAGTTGTCTATTTTTCTCACACAAACATCCAAAGAGGAGCAGCTTCCTGACCAGGAGTGGAAAAGAAAGGTAACTTTCTAGTTGTGAATGTAGGAAGTGCCTCACTTCAAACTTGTATCATTGGAAATTTATCTAATCCCAAATTTATCTAATCTATATCAAAGTTACCACTAAGGTTGATATCAAGGGAGATGACAAGTAGAATATGTTTACATTGCAAAAAACAAACTACCACCAACCCAGAGCAACAAGTTTCAGAGCCCAGGTCAACAGAGTGGACTACAAACTTGCTGAGTAGATAGCCTCTCCAGCCTGGTGTTAGGGGTGCCAAGGCTTAGTGTCCTGGGTGACTCAGTTAACCTGGGCTCTGAAACTTGTTGCTCTGGGTTGTTTGTTTTTGCAGTGTAGACACTTAGAATATGTTATCTCCCTTGATATCCACCTCAGTGGTCACTTTGGTATAGAACTGTCCTGCTGCAGTGAAGCTTGAAGGAGGAGGTTAGAATGCCAGTGGTGATAGTCATGCTCTAAATATAGCTAATTATGTCAAAAGATGGAATATATAATGGAAGCGAGTTTTCTCTCATCAATTATATGGCCTGACTGGTACAAACTGTTCTGGGTGGTAAATATTTAGTTCTTCACTTTATTTAAAAAACAAAAAAAATCTATTGCAGGATATTAACATGGCCGGTCCGGTTGGCTGAATTAAGGATAGGAGATCCACATTAGGAGAAGCAAAAGGGTTTTGGTAAGCTTAACTATGATGTTGTGGGAATGCCTACCTATGAGTTGGAGCCATGCCCCTGTGCTGGCTAGTAAAATCTAGCAGAAGAATTTACTAGGTCCATTTTTCATAGAAATTGTCAGTGTGGTTGCAACAGCTCAAAATGTATACAAACTCTACATGAAGCATCAGTTACGGGATATACATGTGGCCAATTGTGCAATGTGGTCCATTGAGGGCATTAAGAGAGAAGTAGTCTCTTCCTGATCATGAGGGAACTTAGTGCCCTGAAGCATGAAGTTTTGGAATAGTTATACCATAATGGAAATATTTAAGTTATCCACCAAACAAACAAATAATTGTTTGGGACAAGTAAAAGAGGAACAATACCTATTATTCTTTATTCAGAAATATTTTCTGTTGCACAGATATTTCTTATATTTTTAATTGGAAGTACACTTTGGATATGTTGAAATCCAGTATAGCATTAGGAGACAATCCAGATTACCAGTTTGAAAGTTTTCAAAAATATTGGCTAGTTGAAAAATGCCAGATATATTGCATCCACATGTACTAATTCCTTCTGCACTAAATACAATAAAGACATTAACCCAAGTAATTTGACTAAAATAGACGGGTGGGAGAAAAGGTGGCATATGAATTAAGATAGTTGTCTAGCAGCCTGAAAATTTAAGTAGTAAACTTAAATTTTAAAAGTAAACTTATTAAATAAAAAATGCTGCTCTAAAATGTTTGTTTTGCTTTTGATATGAACTCCTGTGCAATTCCAAAGTGAAAGTCTTCCCCTACACCTTGTACACCTAAAACTGAGCTAGTATGTTTTGGCATTATGCACAGTTCCAGCTGCAAAGCACTGGAGCCACCAACTGTTCAAACAGGGCAACAGCTAGCTAATTTTTCTGTCCTATAATGACTTACAGAAAAAAAAAGTACATATCAAACAAAATTCTAAAATGTATTGAGAGGACAAATAAAGTACACAAATTGTCAACACTGAGTTTCCTCTTTGTTGCTTAGAGACAGTGTTAACATCTGTTCTTATGATCAGTCAAGTTTTCAGATGTATGTTAGATTCAAATGATTATGTTGACAAAATTCAGTTGTTGATTTATCACTTATATTTAAGCTAAAACGAATGTACAATTTGGATACATGAAAAACAGAAAATATGAAGTTATTGATAGTGGTACAAAACAGGTATCACCTTAATACCAACTAATTCATAATGAATTATTAGATTGCTTGTTTATATCAACATAGCACGTAAACCTAAGTTGAAAATTTCTCACTGATTTGCAGTCCTCCGTTCATAGGTAATGGAATATTTCACGTCATGACCCATAGTATGAACAATTTAAGTATTTAAATTTTTTTAAAGTAATTAATACTATTGATGTATATAAATAAAATTCAATTGAAAATTGATCAGTCTAAAGAAAATGTTCCAGACGCAAGAACATTAATTAATATGTATTTTCTATATTTAGCTCTCTGTAACTCTCCCTCTGTTAAAGGAATAAGACTTCTTTTAGGTTTAGAAATTTTTCAAATGGGTCTCAGAGATCCAAGATGATGATACTGACATTGTATTTTCACATTTTTTTCCTTCCCCATTTCCTCACAGTTCCTATCTGTGGTCTAGTTGCAGGGGCTACTAATCTGAGTGCTTTCACTGATTTCAACAGAGTGGTACCAATTGGAGGTACACAGTAAAGTTCCCTACCTATTTCAGGTGAGATTTGCAAAGGTATTTAGGCATCTAACTCCCACTGAAATTAATGGGAGTTAGATGTCTAAATACCTTTGAATCCTACCCTTTGGGATATATGCAGCAGGTTGAAACAGACATATTTGGCTTCAACAAACAGTGTAATGGTAATCATTGCAATTTATGGAGCACCAAAACAGCATGAACTCTGCATAGCACACTGATTATTAAGCACTGTGACCATATATTGTATTAGCTTCAATTTCCAAATAGTCTCCTAGGGCTCAATTCACAAAGGAGCATAGTAGCGGTTACTCTAATTATTGCAGTGCCTAACTTTTAGACACTTGGAAATCACTAGGATTCACAAAGCCTGTATTAGGCACCTAGACTCCCTACACAATGAAGGAAGTGAGGGAGGCATCTCAGAATGGAATTCACAGAAGCCAGACTAATAAGCAGCTCCTTGCCTAAGATAGCCAATGGGAGGTACGAAGACAAGTGGTGTGTCCCAAGCCCTGCCTCTTTCTCAGAAATAGGTACCTCTCTGTTTGGGATTTTCAGTTGCAAATCCTCTCAGTGTTAGGTGCCTACACCCTGTCACAAAATAATTGGGAGAGTGGAAGAGGATGAGCTCCCTCCTAAATTTTATCCTAGTGGTTAGTATACTTAGAATGTGGGAGAGCCCTGGTTCACATTCCTACTTTGCCTGACATGGAGAAGGGATCTGCCATATTTTAGTGAGTGCTCTAGCCCCTCAGCTATGGGATAGTCTGAGGTGGGGAAGGGGGAAGGGTGGAAACGAGAGAGAGCAAGAGTGACTCTATGGCCTAGTGGTTAGAGTACTCACTTGGGAGGTGGGAGACGATGATCCAATTCCTCTGCTCCAGTCACAGACAAAGCATGGGATAGGCTGTACTGCTTGACTTGAGCTGGGGCCCAACTTCCCAAGCAGAATGTGGAGCTGCTCAACACGGGCCTTGGCTCGCCCCCGCCATCTTATTTACTTTGTGGGATGTAGGAGATCTTCCCCTCAGTCTTTTTCAGCTTCTTGACTGGAGCCATGAAGGGAGACCAGTGCTGGCTCATGGATAGTGCTGGAGGAGCATTGCGCACGGAGGCCACAGTGCTTGGTGTGGTATTGGACAGCTGGTCCAGTGCCAGAATGAGTGCCGAGTCCATTAGGAGAGCTCTTAGATGGATATCGTGCTCCTTTGTCCTAGGGTTGAAGGACTTGCAGATATGGCACTTGTCACTTATGTGACCCTGATCCTCAGCTGGGTCCCATTCAAGACTAATGGAGAATTTGAGAACTATTACTAATGGTAACTAAGAAAACTACTAACTACGGATAACTATTTTACTGGATTTCAAAGTTCGCAAGAGAAGGAATCAATGCAAGCCGAAGCAGCAGACGTTCTAGCACCGTCACTGGTGGCAAGAAGGAAAAGACGGTTACTCACCTTTGTAACTGTTGTTCTTCGAGATGTGTTGCTCATATCCATTCCAGTTAGGTGTGCGCACCATGCGTGCACGTTTGTCAGAAAACTTTTTACCCTAGCAACTCCAGTGGGCCGGCAGGTCGCCCCCTAGAGTGGCACCGTCATGGCGCTCGATATATTCCCCTGCCGGCCCACCCGCTCCTCAGTTCCTTCTTGCCGGCTACTTCGACAGTGGGGAAGGAGGGCGGTGTGGAATGGATATGAGCAACACATCTCGAAGAACAACAGTTACAAAGGTGAGTAACCGTCTTTTCTTCTTCGAGTGATTGCTCATATCGATTCCAGTTAGGTGAATCCCAAGCCTTCCTAGGCGGTGGAGTCGGAGTGAGAAGTCGCGGCATGGAGCACTGCCGAGCTGAAGGCCATGTCATCTCTGGACTGCTGGACCAGGGCGTAATGGGAGGCGAAGGTGTGGACAGAGGACCAGGTCACCGCCCTACAGATCTGGATGGGCACGCGGGCGAGGAAAGCCATCGATGATGCTTGTGCCCTGGTGGAGTGCGCAGTCACATGGCCCGTAGGGACGTGAGCCAAGTCATAACAGGTCCTGATACAGGACGTTACCCACGAGGATATCCTCTGTGAGGAAATGGGAAGCCCTTTGATTCGGTCCACTACTGCCACGAAGAGCTGGGGGGATTTGCAGAATGGTTTGGTCCTCTCCACATAAAACACGAGCGCTCGACGGACATCAAGCGAGTGGAGCTGTTGCTCCCTGCGGGACGAATGGGGCTTTGGGAAAAAGACGGGGAGAAAGATCTCCTGGTTAATGTGAAAGGCTGAGACCACCTTGGGGAGAAAGGCCGAGTGCGGCCTCAGCTGCACCTTGTCTTTATGGAAGACCATATACGGGGGATCTACCATGAGGGCCCGGAGTTCTGACACCCCTCTGGCTGAGGTGATGGCCACCAGGAAAGCAGTCTTCCAGGAGAGACAGAGCAGGGAGCAAGTCGCTAACGGCTCAAATGGAGGGCCCATGAGCCGAGTCAGAACCAGGTTAAGATCCCAGGTAGGGGAAGGGGGTCGAACCTGGGGGTAGAGGCGTTCCAGCCCTTTCAGGAATCTAGTCACCATAGGGTGAGAGAAAACCGAACGGCCATCTCCTCCCGGATGAAAGGTAGAGATAGCCACCAGATGAACCCGAAGGGATGATATCGCCAGGCCCTGCTGCTTGAGGGACCAGATGTAATCGAGAATACTGGCGATAGAAACCTCCGTAGGGAGGGAACCCCTCCCCGAGCACCAACAGGAGAAACGCTTCCACTTGGCCGAGTAGGTCGCTCTAGTGGAAGGTTTCCTGCTGCCCAGTAGTATCTGACGTACAGGGGTAGAGCACCGTAGTTCCGACCTGGTCAGGAGCCATGCCGTGAGGTGTAGAGACTGGAGGTCCGGGTGACGGAGCCTGCCGTGGTCCTGTGTGATCAGGTCCAGGTAAAGGGGCACGGGGACTGGTTCGGCCAGAGACAGGTCCAGCAACATTGGATACCAATGCTGCCTGGGCCACGCTGGAGCTATCATAATCAAGCAGGCCCTGTCCCTGCGCACCTTCAGAAGGACCTTGTGGACCAGCGGAAACGCATAGAGCAGGTGAGTCGTCCACGGGATAAGGAAGGCATCCGCTACCGACCCTGGTTCCCGGCCTTGAAAAGAGCAGAACATCTGGCATTTCCTGTTCCCTCTGGATGCAAAGAGGTCCATCCGGGGACAACTCCACCTCTGGAAGAGTGAGAGGGCGACGTCCGGGCGAAGGGACCGTTCATGCGAAAGGAAGGATCTGCTCAGACGGTCTGCCAGCGTGTTCCGTACTCCGGGGAGAAAGGAAGCCATGAGGTGAATGGAGTGGGCTATACAAAAGTCCCAGAGCCGCATCGCCTCCTGACATAGGGGAGAGGATCTCGTGCCGCCCTACTTGTTGATATAGTACATGGTCGTTGTGTTGTTGGTGAATACCGAGACACAGCGACCTTGAAGCTGATGGGAGAACGCTTGGCAAGCAAGACGGACCACTCTCAACTCCCGTATGTTGATGTGGAGGGCCACTTCCTGCGGGGACCACTGGCCCTGCTTCCTCAGGGCTCCGAGGTGGGCCCCCCAGCCCAGGTCTGAGGCATCCATTGTTAGGGATACTGAGGGTTGGGGCGGATGAAACGGGAGTCCCACACACATTACAGACTGGTCTAGCCACCACCGGAGGGAATCCAATACCTCCTGGGGGATGGTGATAACCGCGTCCAGCAGAAGTCTGGCCGGACGGTACTGTGTGATGAGCCAAGACTGGAGAGGCCTCATGCGAAGCCGCGCATAACCCGTAACAAAGATGCAGGCCGCCATGTGGCCTGAGAGGGTTAGGCATGTCCTTATAGAGGTCAAGGGGGCCGTCTGTAGGCGCCAAATGATGGCCGACAGCGACTGGAACCTGGGCAGTGGCAGAACGGCCCTGGCCAAGGTGGAGTCCAGAATGGCCCCGATGAACTCTATCCTCTGCGTGGGGAGCAGAGTGGACTTGTCCACGTTGATAATGAGGCCCAAAGCTCCAAAGAGCCTGCTGATCTTGTGGACGTGGTTGCGGACCTGTGACTCTGACGTGCCTCGAATCAGCCAGTCGTCGAGGTAGGGGAATACGTGTATGCGACTGCGCCGAAGATATGCGACAACGACCGCCATGCATTTCATGAATACCCTCGGGGCCATGGAGAGGCCAAACGGGAGGACCGCAAATTGATAATGATGGCAGTTGACCATGAACCGAAGGAAGCGTCTGTGTTGCGGAAAAATGGCTATATGAAAATAAGCGTCCTGCATGTCGAGGGCGGCATACCAGTCTCCAGGATCCAGAGATGGGATAATGGTCCCCAGGGATACCATGCGGAATTTCAACTTCACCATATGTTTGTTGAGTTCTCGCAGGTCGAGGATAGGTCTGAGGCCTCCCTTGGCCTTGGGGAATCAGAAAGTAGCGGGAATAAAACCCCTTGCCCTTCTCGTTCTCTGGAACCGCCTCTATGGCTCCTTTGTCGAGGAGTGTCCGCACCTCCTGAAGGAGGAATTGCTCGTGAGAAGGGTCCCTGAAGAGAGACGAGGGTGGTGGGTGGGAGGGAGGGTGTGAAATAAATTGCAGACGGTATCCCGTTTGCACAGTGCGTAAGACCCAACGGTCGGAAGTTATTTGGGTCCACGCTGGAAGGAAGAATGAAAGGCGGTTGGAAAATGGGGGGGACGGATCCGTGGGGGAAACTGGTACTGCGTCCTCGGGCGCACCTTCAAAACGAAGGTTTTGGGCCAGGTGGGGCTTTGGAGGAGCCCTGATTCTGCCCCCGCTGGTTACCCGATTGTCTGCGCCTGCCATTCCTGCTTCAGCGCCTACTAAAGTCCTGCCGCTGGCAGTACTGGGGATACGGCCGTTGCTGCTGTTGCTGTCGCGGCCGGAAGGGTCTGCGCTGCGTCCCGGGAGTGTGCATCCCTAGAGAGCGCATGATGACCCTATTGTCTTTCAGGCTTTTCAGCCTGGGGTCCATCTTCTCTGAAAACAGGCCCTGACCTTCAAACGGGAGGTCCTGGATGGTGTGTTGGAGCTCCGGAGGAAGGCCAGAAACCTGTAGCCAGGAGATGCAGCGCATTGTAACCCCTGAAGCCAGAATTCTAGCGGCCGAGTCTGCCGCGTCCAAGGATGCCTGCAATGAAGTTCTTCCGACCTTCTTGCCTTCATCAAGAATTGCCTCGAATTCTTGACGCGCATCCTGAGGCAACAACTCCTTGAACTTATCCGCTGCCACCCAGGAGTTATAGGCATAGCGGCTAAGGAGGGCCTGCTGGTTAGAGACCCTAAGTTGGGGGGCGCCCACTGAGTAGACCTTCCGGCCTAGCAGGTCCATAGGCCTCGCCTCCTTGGACTTCGGTGTTGGGGCCTGCTGCCCATGACGCTCCTCTCATTCACAGACTGCACGACGAGGGAGCATGGGGTCGGGTATACATGCAGGTACTCATATCATCTGGAAGGTGCCATATACTTGCGTTCCATCCCGCGTGCAATAGGAGGGATGGAGGCCGGTGATTGCCAGATGTTATTAGCATTGGCTTGGATAGTCCTGATAAAGGGAAGGGCGACTCTGGTGGGAGCATCCGCTGAGAGAATGCTCACCACAGGATCTTCAATTTCAGAAACCTCCTCAGCCTGCAAGTTTAAGTTTTGCGCTACATGCCTGAGGAGGTCCTGGTGCGCCCTGAGGTCGAGTGGGGGAGGACTGGAAGATGACGTTCCCGCCACTGCCTCATCGGGGGAGGAAAACGAGGAGACCCCCGGTAGGAGTGGGTCCACAGGGGGCTCCGTCTGTACCAGCTCTGGAGGGAGCTCAGGGTCCTGCTGGTTGGACCGGTCTTCCCCCACCAGAGAGGGGGGAGGACGAGACAAAGAGGCCTCCGGCACCCTGCGCTCAGACGTCACAGGCTGAGGTGGAATTTGTTGAGGGCCCTGGGCTTGATGGTACGCCCAGGGTGTCCAGAAACCCCACTGCTGTGGTCCCTGATCCTGCGAGGGAGGGTCATGAAAGAGGGCCGCGGGTCTGTCTGCATCTAGGGCGTACATGCTGTCTGTCTGCGATGAGACAGACGGCTGCCGGGAGGGCCATGGTGGGGCCGAACGTGGCTGGTAGTGCTCCCTCGGTCTCGACGCCGATGATCTTCTTGGTGCCGGGGACCGGTACCGGGAATCGTACCGGTGCTGGGATCGGGACCGGGACCTGCCTCCGGCGCAGTGCCGGGAGGTCGACCGGGGTGCTGATCACTGACGGGAACGGCTCCTGAAGTCTCGGTGCAGGTAGTGGCGACTCGATCCAGACCGATGCCGGGAGCAGCGAGACTGTCTGGAGGATGACCGGCACCGCGAGTGCGACCGGTACCACCGAGGGGAGCGGTGCCAGGACTGCGAGCGGTGACTGGAGCGAGAACGTCCATGGTGTCGGGACCTCGAAGGCGATCGGTGCCGGCTGGGCGAGTCCAGAGACGGCGCTTGCATCATCGCAGGCTTGCCTCTGGATATGACCCGCACTGGGGGTACCAGGGGTTGAGGCTGGGTAGCCTCGGTGAGAGCAATTAGGTCTCGCGCCGAAGCGAAAGTCTCTGGCGTCGAAGGGACCAATAGCTCAACCCCAGATCTTATAGGGGAGCTAGGAGGGACCGGAGTCGACGGACCTCCAGGGCCCGGAGTCGACGGAATCCCTGCTGGTGGTGCCGTGGCCGAGGTAAGCGCCGGGCGCTCCGCTCAAGCTTGCAAGGATGGAGCCGCAGACTTCTAGGGTCTTGCTTTGGGTCCCAGTGCCGGGGAAGGTCGGTGCCAGGGTGTCTTTCCAGTGCCGGCGCAGTCCGGTGCCGGCGCTCTGTGTCGAGGCCACAGGATTAAGTGCCGCTTCCATTAGGAGAGTCCTTAGCCTCTGGTCCCTCTCCTTTTTTGTCCTGGGCTTAAAAGCCTTACAGATGCGGCACTTGTCTGAAATGTGCGATTCCCCCAGGCACTTCAGACAGGCGTCGTGGGGATCGCTGGTCGGCATCGGCTTTTTACAGGCTGAGCATTGCTTGAACCCCGGCGAACCAGGCATGGGCCCAGTGCCAGGCGCAGGGAAGGGCTACAGCCCAAACCCACTAATAAGAATATACAACTATACTACAATTAACAATAACTAACTACACTTTACAACTACTTACAACTATCTACAACTATGAGAACAGTGAAACGAAGGAGAGCTAGGGACATGGAGGACAGCTATGCCGCGCTCCACAGTTCCAGCGACCGACACGGCGGTAAGAAGGAACTGAGGAACGGGTGGGCTGGCAGGGGTATATACCGAGCGCCATGGCGGCACCACTCTAGGGGGCAACCTGCTGGCCCACTGGAGTTGCTAGGGTAAAAAGTTTTCCGACAAACGTGCACGCACAGCGTGCACACCTAACTGGAATGGATATGAGCAATCACTCGAAGAACTGAGGGTTGGGGGGAGCCGGCGGCACCCCTTATACTGCAACATGTGGGCGCCACTCCAGAGGGCGCCAGAGCCAGTTCTGTATGGCTACTGCCGAGAGAAAAACTTCCGGCATGGGTGCATGAGGTGAGCACACAAACCTAATATGGAATGGACACGAGCAGGCACTTGAAGAATCAACACTTCTCACAAAAAAAAAAAAATCATTTTGAAAAAACAGTCATTTTTCAGAGAAGAAACTTTGGGTGAAAAATTTCAACCAGCTCTAGTATACACAAATTAGTTGGAGGGGAACAATTCCAAAGTAGGAGTGTGACTCTCAGATTACAATGAATATTTAAATGTTTTAGTCAATAAGTAATATGTTCATTCCGCACTGCTTGTTTTTATTCAAAGTGATTTATATTTCCCAATGGAAATCTTTTTATAGTCCTCTGAAAGGCTATTTTTATAATCATCAAACATTTCATAACTGAATACAAGATTCAGAAATCCATTGTCTGGGGTAACTGAGATTGTATGTGTGGAAGTCATATTCTATCAATTCAAAGCTGTTAATATATGGGGAAAGTCATCACTTGGACAAAAAACCATAGCAATAAAAAATTACCATGCTATTATGACAGCAGTCTGCAAACAATCATAAGATTAATTCAGTTACTCTGCCTTCTTGACTAGAGGAAGCAAGTACACCAATATGTTATGTATAGATGATAAACCATTGGAAGATATTGAAGTAGTGTTAAATATTAATCGGTTTTAGTGATTTAGGTCCAGATCCACAAAGGTACTTAGGTTTTAGGCACCACTGCAATCCACAAAACACCTGCTCAGCTGCCATTTAACCAGGAGGCACTTAAATTTCTACTGTAAAAGCTGTGTAGAGTGGCATCTGTGTTTCCACCTCTGGACATGCACATTGCTGCCTCCTCCTAGGCATCTGGATGCCTATTTTCCAGGCTGTGCCTCAAAGTGATCCACTAACTAGAAGTAGACAGGTGATCCTCCATCTATCTCACCTGTGGTCAAGGTCACCTAGGGGACAGGACAGGGACCACAGTTACCAACTTTCACAATAAGCCAAAAAAAATCAAGCTAATCCTATTTCAAAACAAAGCCAAGACAAGCCAATCCTTAAGAACTCCAACACTCTATGCGCCTAGATCCCCCAGCATGCAGTCTCAGACTGTGGTGGGGCCATTGTGCACCCGACTCGCTCCCCTGCTTGCCGCTGATCAAAAAAAATAAGCAACAAGCTACAAGCAACAAGTTACAAGCCAAACAAGCAACAAGCTACTAGCCAACAAGCAACTCACAAGCCAATTAAGCCAAAACCAAGCCCAATTTCTGTGTTTTTTTTCTGAAATTTGGCAGGTCTGCCGGGGATGCAAAATGGGGAATCTGCCCCAGACTCTGTTTGAGAGGGCTCCTAACCAAGTGGTGCTGCAACCCTACTGAACTTTGGTTTGGTGGTCCCTTTGCCACAATGGAGGGATAGCTGAACCAAACCTGAATGGCACAGCAACCCTGCATGCCAGATCACAACATAAAGAGCAGTGAGCCAGGCCCTGCCCTATGGGACAGGAGCTGAGCCATTGCTACGGGTTGAACACTCTCCAACCTCTCTGGCCTTTCTTAAGTGGTAATTTTTTTGGAATGCTGGGAGGGGGAGGTTCAATTTCAGATTTTGCCTCAGGTAGCCCAAATCTCTGGGCAGCCCTGACGGTGTGGCCTGATTTGGTAGGCATGCTCAGAGGCCACCTGCTAGATTGGGTCCCATTCAAAATCTAGCTGGAGAAGGACGTGGTAGCCTTACAGTTTTTATCCCACTTACAGCATTCCTCTGGGGTGTGGGAGACCCAGGTTCAATCCTCTCATCTGCCTTGAAGGGCAAAAAGCAATTGAACAGTAATCTCCCACCTCTCAGGAGAGTGGTCTAACTACTATGGGATAGTCTGATGTGAGGATTACCTTAAAATACTTCCCGTTGAAGCTGTTCCACAGTGTATAAATACTTAAAAAGTAATTGAGACAGTGAGAATGGATTTGCAACCTGCTGGTTAGGGCACCCTCCAAAGGAGGTGGAAGACTCCAGGTCCAGGCCCTCTGCCCCTACAACTCTCATCACTTATCCAAAGTGGAATGACTTTAACAGGAAAGAATGAGGGAGCCAGATCTGTATATCCCATAGTTCAGTGGTTAGAGCACTCTCCTGATCAGATTTGAACACAGGTCTCCAACCTTTCTCCTTCCCCACCCCCCCAAGAGAGAGGGGATAATTGAACCAGAGTCTCCACATCCTTAGTGGTGCTCTAACCATTGGGCTAAAAGATATAAGGTCGGCACTAGCACCACCACTTCCAGCTGCCATTTTGTGTGGAGAGAAAAACTTACATGCCTCAGCTACCTGATTCCAGGAGAGGAGTTCCCAGCTGAAGCTCACAAGCAGAGACAGGCTGTGCTCCAGGGAGAGTCCCATCTTCCTGAGGAGGTGAGGTAGGGACACACATCTCTCCTCTGTATCTGCTGTTGGCTAGTTTAACAGGAAGCCACCTATCTTGCTGGCTTTGCAGATCACATTCTACGGGACCTAGCCTTCCCAGTTCATTGTACAGGAAGCCTAGGCACCTGACTCAGGCTTTGTAGATTGCAGTGTTGTTCCAGTGGTTTTCTAGGCACTTAAGTCCCTTTGTGGCTCTAGGCCTTAGTCCACTTATAATTATAAAAAGCTATTTCCAAAATTCAGCCATATATATTTGGCTTGATATGAACTTAAGTGTTACTGGAAAAATATAGTGCATTACACCATGAAGAAATGGAAACAAAAAGAAATGGTAGTTTAGGCTTCAATCCTTCAATTATTTTGTAATTTAAAGTATTTAATTAAAACTAAAGATACCAAGTGAAATAATGAAGTACATAGATCTTTGCATAATATAAAAACATTTGATACATACTACATACAAAAACTATATTAAAAGAATATTAAAGTTGCAAAATAAATGTAGAAAATACCAGAAGGGGAAATAACCTAATTACATGATCAGACACAATCATCATGCACAGTGAAATGGAGCATAATGAAGACTGCATAGGCAACAGAGGTGTTAAGGTTACCTCATTATAGCTACTGCTATACACCACCTATAAGTTATTGTGGCTGAATTTTCAAAGGGTCAGCGTAAATTAAATGTTTATGCCTGCAATACCACAAATGAAATTTATACCTGCTAAGCATTGTAAGAGAAACACACAACTAAAGTGAAAACAAGTTTACCATCTGGACACATGACATTCACAACCCTGCTGATAAACAATTGTGTAGGGGTAAACCAAGGAAGTCAAACCTGAACCACAAAGGCAGGGGATATTAATGGTTAAATGAATATACCTTTGCAAATAAAATTAGAACTAGTGGTAAAAGAGAAAGAAGGAATTCTACCTGAACATTGGTAAGACATATTTTCTACATAGAAGAGAGTAAAAGCATAGTGTGAGTCTAACAAAATAACTAAGACAGTATTTTTTATAATTGTTATAATTGAAATAACTTATAAAACAAAAACAGGTAAATGAATTAACACAAAAAATGTATAGTTTGATCACAGGAATTTCTTTTTTAAAGTACAAACATGGAATAGTCTCTCTAAACTTACTCCAAGACCAACTCAGAAACAAGACCTCACCTCACAAAAAACACACCACCACATGCTGAACTCAATTTTCCAACTTCTGCATCTCAACAAGACACCCAAACTCACATTACAGTGTTCAGTTCAGAACTTCAAATAGTTATTTGTATGCCAGACTTGGAATTTGACTTAATAAAGTTGATAAACTTTGAAAGTTTGGTACATTCTTCATTGAAACATTCACATTAACAAGTTTGTTCATGCTTTTCCACTTCAGAGGACACATTTTTCTGTCATTTAATGTACTTCTGGATACTGCACTGCATCCCAAAGATAGGTCTGAAAAATGTTTGTGGTGCCATTTGTGTGGGGTTATAAAATGCAGTTTGATAGTTTAGCCTAAACATTTTCTTGAGTGTTATATTTAAGACTAAATGGGCAGCTGGCTGGGAGCAACATAGTGCCCTAGAGAAGTAGAAGACCTACACAAGAGGACATGCACACTTTTTTGCAGGGTCTCAGTCTATGACCAACTTCTGCACAGAGAAATATTTGAACATTGGAAGAAGTTAGAGAACAGCTTTGCCACAGAAAATCAATGCTCTGCTTAGCAGCTATGGGGGTTAAGGGAGGGAGGAGCAAAGGGCATCCTGAGATCAAGCACCTTTGTGAGAAGAGGAAGATCAGGAATTTAACCATATTCAGGGTGTGTACCGATACCTGGAAGACAGTGCTGGTTAACTGCAGAACTAATGGGAAACAGGGTTGAATCTGGTGACTGGAACAGGTGCTGTTGATGGATAACAAGGGACTGGGAGTCAGGACTAATGGTGCTAATTTGGGGAGCACTCCAAAGTGAGAGAGAGCAGGGTCAAAAGCCTGCTGTTAATACTTGGGTAATGGAAAAGAGTAGGTTAGAAATGCATTTAAAAGGTACTGGACAAGACACTGACCTTCTTTCTCTCATAGCATCTGTCCTTCGTAACATTAACTAAAGTTGTGCAACCCTCAGTGAATGCATCACTAACCTTGGACAACCACAAACCATCACTGTTAATAAATCCTTTTTACATTTTACCTTTGTCAACTGTGGACTGGATTATTATTAGAATTGGTCAAAAATGGGGCTCTCTCCAGCTCCCTATGGAAAAATTTGAAATAGTTACTGTGTAGCCTCATGCTCCCATCAACCTGTATGCATCAGGGTCTCTGGCTGAACAAAATCTCTCATGATGCACCACAGTCTGCCTTCTTGGTGAAGGGAGACAGTAATTATGGGAGATGAAGTCCAGGTGGGGACATCTGAACTCCTTTGAGGCATCCAATCTGAATTAAAATATCAGTTTCCAGCCAAAATATTTTAGATTCCAGATGTTTATATTTATGGGGGGAAACAATCAGAACTTTTTGCAGAGAGCAAACTTTTTTGTGAAAAGTTTTTAATTACAAGCACAACAGCCCAAAAGGTTTATTATGTGTTACCATTAAAGTAGCACATAGAGGCCTCAACTAAAGTCAGGGGTCAACGATGCAAGGAGCTGTACACATACCTAAAGATATGTGAGTAATTTGTGAAGTATCATCTTCATTTTACAGGTGGGGAAATAGGCAGAGAGATAAGTGACTTTCCCAAGGTCAAAATGTACTATAGAACAAGGTTTCTCAACCTGTGGATCAAGACCCAATAGTGGGTTGCCAGAATGTTTCAATTTAACATGCCAGCTCCTGTGGCTCCAGTCCCATGGGGCTGGCTGGCCTTGCCTCCCTGCTCCAGGCACTGCAACCTCTGGGGTCCCAGCACTACTCAGGTTTAGCCCAGCTGTCATGATGACAGGAGTCTGGGGAGGCCAAATTTGAGTGAGTGGCACTGCAACCCCATGAGCCAGGTCACAGCTCCACTCACACAAAATGCCATCTAGGCTGGAGGGTGGGAGCAAACCTGAGTGGCACTGTGACCTGGGAGGTTGCAACACCCAGAGTGGAGAGCCAAGCCCGGCAAGCCCCACAGCACCAGAGTTGCCACTGTGGAGTGAGGGCCAGGCAGGACTAAGCCCTCCCAGAGGGCAGGATCTGACTGAAACTACTCCAGGGCCTCCAACCCCAGACTATTTACTGGGTCAGGACAGGCCATAAATATTTTCCAAAGGGTCTCAGCCCAAAAAGATTGAGAACCACTGCTATTAGGTAAGTTGTCTAGGAAATGTAGTGATCTCACACTTCCTGTATACTCTTTAAGCAATCGGGTTGTCTTCCTGCAAGGTGCTGCATGCTGGCATAGAGAAAACAAAAGGAGCCCAGGACAGGCTACAGCTAGAAAACGGTTAAGAACCTTTTTACTTGATTTCTGTGTCAGTTTCCATTCTTAATGAAGGGCTTATCTTAAAGCCAGTCTGCTCATCAGTAACAGACTACATCCTATGGGAAGTTTACAATCGTCAGGATGTTAACCTACATCTCCTATGTAGCCAAGAAAGCAGAAGCAACACAGACTGCAGCCTGAACAGAACGTCAAAATGGTTAAAAGTAAGTTGGACATTTAGGAATGATTATACAACATGCCTCTCCACTTCCCTTTAGGCATGCAAACTATTTTAAGTACCACTTATTGAATAGATGTCATTATGCAAATACAGCTGATCCACGCAGTGGCTTCTGTACACACAGAAGCACAACATATTAGGATGGGGAAGTGTGGTGCTATATCACTAGAAGCTCAGCAAAAGTTTTAAAGAAAGCATGTAACTGTCCAAACTCTTAATTCCTCACCATTTTCATTTCCTGGTGTAGTGTATCCCCAATCTCTACCCTCCATCTGCTTGTGTTTTCAGAGTGCAAGCCTTTCATGGGAAGGGTTATCCACAGCTGATGTGCAGGTCTTCCCTTGCTTCAAGAAGGCTTAATCAGCCTTTTCATGCACAAAGGTAAACCGTTTTATTCCTACTCTCTTATAAACCAGTTTCTGTACTCAGGCCCTTGAGATCCATTCCCATTTAATCAAAGAACCACCACCTTTTTATCAGGGCAGATGGTGGGCGGGGGCAGGGGGAGGAAATCTATCATTTGCTTCCTTCTTTTATTTCATGTTCCTCTCCTGATCTTTCCTTCCTGCTGAAGTATTTCTGAAAGGTGCTGCAAAGTAGAAAGGATTAAATAGCTGTTGGGTCATTTTATTAACCTCTTCCTGCACTAGCCTGACATTATACACCTCATGTGAGGACATGCTATAATATCAACACACAGCTGCTACAATTATTTTTTTATTAATAACATCCTGCTTCATGAAATCCTTGATTGGGGAACAATTGATATGAAGTGTGTCTGTGAAAACAGATGACATTTCCCAAAGGTTTGAAACAACTAGATAGGTTCAGTAGTTTAATTTGTAACAGTTTTCTCAACCCCCACCAGGGCTAGGAACTTAGGTCACTTTTATATTCAGCTAGTTGTTCGTCTTGTGTATTTACGTTCCAGAAAAAGTTAATATTGAAACAGTACGAAGTTATCAGTGAAAACACCTTAAATGTTCAGCTGCGTTTGGAAGTTTTTGGAACATCTGTAAAGTAAGTGCATAAACAGAAACTCTAGAAAAAATTGGCATACAACAATTTGAAATTGGAATATTTAAAGTTGAACAATGATTCCAGCACATTAAAAATGTAAAAAGAAAAGGAGTACTTGTGGCACCTTAGAGACTAACAGATTTATTTCAGCATAAGCTTTTGTGGGCTATAGCTCACTTCTTCGGATGCATAGAATGGAACACCCAGACAGGAGATTTATACATACAGAGAACATGAAAAAAGTGGAAGTATGCATACTAAGTGGAAGAGGCTAATCAATTGAGGCGAGCTATTGTCAGCAGGAGAAAAAAACCTTTGAAGTGATAACTGAGATGACCCATAGAAGATCCCTCTCTTTGGAGTCTGTTTTTGAAGTTTGTGTGTGTAGAGACTGTCCGGTCTGGCCAATGGCTTCTACTGCAGTACAGGCTGAACAAAGAACAGAATGCCACTAGCCATCACCTACAGTTCCCAACTAAAACATCTCCAGCGCATCAAAGATCTACAACCTATCCTTAAAGATGATCAGTCAGTTTCACAGATCTTGGGAGACAGGCCAGTCCTCGCTTACAGACAGCCTCCCAACCTGAAGCAAATACTCACCAGCAACCGCACACCATATAACATACAACAAACACTAACCCAGAAACCTAGCCTTGCAACAAAGCCCGATGTCAACTCTGTCCACATATCTATTCAAGTGACACCATCATAGGACCAAATCACATCAGCCACGCCATCAGGGGCTCGTTCACCTGCACATCTACCATCGTGATATATGCCATCATATGCCAGCAATGCACCTCTGCCATGCACATTGGCCAAACTGGACAGTCTCTACGCAAAAGAATAAATGGACACAAATCTGACATCAGGAATCATAACATTCAAAAACCAATGGGAGAACACTTCAACCTCTCTAACCACTCAGTGACAGACTTGAAGGTGGCAATTCTGCAATCAAAAAGCTTCAAAAACAGACTCCAAAGAAAGTCTAATTAATATGCAAATTAGATACAATTAACTTAGGTTTAACAGAGACTGGGAATGGTTGGGTCATTACACTAATTGAATCTATTTCCCTATGTTAAATTCTCCTCACACCTTCTATGGGTCATCTCAATTATCACTTCAAAAGGATTTTTTTTCCTCCTGCTGACAATAGCTCACCTCAATTGATTAGACTCTTCCACTTGGTATGCATACTTCCACCTTTTCATGTTCTCTGTATGTATAAACATCTCATCTGTGCGTTCCATTCTATGCATCCGAAGAAGTGAGCTGTAGCTCACGAAAGCTTATGCTGAAATAAATGTTAGTCTCTAAGGTGCCACAAGTACTCGTGTTCTTTTTGTGGATACAGACTAACACATCTGCTGCTCTGAAACCCGTCATTAAAAATGTAGTCATTCTATAGAGGTGTTTTTTTTTTTAAATGCCTTCTTTATTTCAAATTTCAGTTAAGGATCATCAGCATTTGTACATTCACAGTAAGATAGGCAATACGTAGCACATGACTTTATAATAATTAAATGTGGGTAACATGAACACTAGCACTTATTGCCATCCTATGATAAGCAATTCTAGCTAAGTTCCTTAGAACCTAGGAAAATGTCCTCTGGCATTCACAGGAACAAAAATGCAAATTCTAACTGCTCTTCCCTCAGCAAGTCATTTATCTGATATAAAAATAGTTGGACACTGGGGCATCACAAATGTATCAAGATTTTAGAACTGTATTAATGGTGTCCATTAACTCACTAGAATGGCAGAATAACAGTGTGAAAGGGGCAGGACATACTTGCTTTAAGAAATAGTTGGAATCCTAAACTGACGTATATCTGACTTGGTATTTCCTAGAAAAATAAGTGCTTTTACTTTAAAAGTTTGGTAATTGTGTGCATACAATGTTGGCACACAGAGGACAGTGACTTGGCAGTTCCAAGCAGTTCAACCTATGACTGATGTGTTGGTAGGTAGAGTGTGGACTGAAGTCAGGTAAAGGTCACTTCAAAACTGCAGGGAGGAGTCAGTCTGGTATGCTCAGTCCAAAACTAGATGAGGGTCACCTTAACATCCCACAATACTAAAACTTCTGCAACTCTGATTGAAAACAAGATTTAGCAGTTGTGATTTGTGTATAAGTATGGACTAATCAGAGGTTTGAAGGTGATTGGCTTATTTTTCAATCCTATCATTAGTGTATGTATCCTCCAACCAGAACAGGCCAAAAACGGTATACAACGCAGAAAGCAGGCAGGCAAGTCAGTTAGGTTAGGAGGATGAGAATATCCAAGAAAACTAAGAGCAAAGAGCAGCAAGGGAGAAGCAACTGAAGGGTGACAGCAACAGGCTTCAGGGACTAAGAAAAGGTTCCTAAGACGGAGCAGAAAGCTCTTCAAAGCAGAGGAGAAAGAAAAAACTACAGCAAGTAAGAATGTCATCAATAGTATATAGAATAGAAATAGGGTTAATGAATGTATACGCTTGAGTTAAAGATATCTGTTTGAGATTAATGTTACCTTCTTCTACATGTATAAAGTTTAGGGTTAATTAAGATTGCTCTGTGTCCTGCATGGGGCTGATCACCATGTGCAGAACATAATCACTTAAGCCATACCAACTGTATGACAGTTTTAGGTACTCTAACTTGTATACCTGTGCTAAGGGAGCTACATTTATTTTTGAATTTAGGTTTAGATTAATTATATTAGGAAATACTGGTTACACTAAATAAAGAAAAGTACTGGCTGGATGCCAATCCTTTGAACAGAAGGCTGTCTCTGTGTCCTCCCCTAGGTGAACAGATACTAGTCTGTTCTGGGGAGTTTCCTGAAGGGTGTAGGAGGATCCTTGGTAAATCCTGTCAATTTCTCCTGCTCCTTTCATCTTGCAGTAACAGATTAAAAGGCAAACATTTGGTAAACTCAGAAGTAAGCAATAGAAGGGCTACTCTAGGACTGCCGAGTCTGTTCTTGGGGTAACAAAGGAGAGTAATATAATTAATGCCAAGCAACATAGTTTATGGAAAATAAATCCTGTCAAACTTAATATTTTTGTGATGAGATTACAAGTTTGGTTGATAAAGGTAATAGTATTGATGTAATACACTTAGATTTCTGTAAGGCATTTACCTTGGTACCACGTAACATTTTGATTAAAAAACTAGAAGATATAAAATTGACATAGCACTCAGTAAGTGAATCAAAAGCTGGCTAACTAATTGGTCTCAATGTGTAATGGTAAATCGGGCATCTTTATGGAATAGGTATGTTTCTAGTCAGATCCTGCAGAATCAGTTGAGCCCTATGCCCGTCTGACCTTGCCTCTTCTGCAAGTCTGAGGTCTAATCAGCATTACAGGTTTAGGCGGGATCTTGTCTTCTCTCTTCAATCCCATCTTGTCAGGGAGCTGTGATGGGTTGCCATCCCTGGAGTGCAGTCTAGGAGCTAAGAGAAACCACTGTACCCCTCTAACTAGTCAGTTGGGCTGGCCCTGCCCCCACTGCTTTCCTTGGCTGGAGACACAGCCAGCCTTACCCAGGCCCCATTATCATCCAACATGACAGCAGGTGGCATTATGCAACCAAACTGAGCTACCTGAGTGTGCTTTACCTAAGCCACCCAAGTACAAACAGCAGACTACAGCCAGTTTCCCAGCTCCCCAAACGTACTCTCCTCTCTAGGAGCTGCAATCGGCCAAACCTGTGGCCGCAGCAGGTAAACAAAACGCCCTAGCCTGCCAAGGGGCTTACCGTGGCAGGCTGCATGCCAAATGTTGCCCATCCCTGGCCTATAGTTACTAAAACAGAGCATAAGCCCCATAGCATTTGAAAAATGTTAAGGTCTAACTTTTAGAAGTGGCAATTTATTAGACAAAGTTAGCTAAGTTGAAAAAATCTGAAAACAGTAAGTCTAACTACAAATCTGAATACAACCTTAACTATACAGTGATTACCAACCCTCTATATTATTGTATTTTGTTAATGATTTTTTAGAGCCTGTATTTGACAATGGGATCGAAAGCCTACTGTATATTGAACAGCTGCAGTCTGAATTTGCAACATTTAGACATTTCATTGTAATTTTCCAGCAAGCACCTGCTGATACAAATGCTGTATCCAATACCTTGAAAAGTGGTGTTGGTTGCTTTGAGATGCATCCCTGCCCCACCACTGATGTTCTGAAAATGCAAAACAAGGCACACACACAGCTCCTTAACAATATTCATGTTGAGATGAGGAAACTGCACCATATTTCAAGTACTATAGTGCAAATACAAAAAACAAACAAACAAAACAACTATGTAGTCATAAAAGCATTCTCATTGCCCCAGATCCAAATACAATGGAATATATCAAGAAACCTATTAGGAAGTTGGTGACTAAAATCAATTAATATGTTGCTTAATTTGTTGCCTACAGCAGCTATTATCACCAGCAAATGTCAGTTAATTGTTTTCCTCTTCATGCTGTCACAACAGCAAAATACCATCAGAGGGGATCCTTGTGTTTCATTAGCTTTCATGACAATGGTAGTGATGCCGGATTCCTGCATTAAATACAATGGCTTTTTCTGCCTCTTCTTTTTGCAGAAAACCTTAAGTCTTTGCTTGATAAAAGACATGCAAAACATACATAAATAGCATAGGAATGTAATCAACATAATTTTCATTATGCTTTAGAAGGCATCTCACTCCACCTTCAGCATTCCAGATTCATTTGTCCAGCCTTCAACTCCTGTCAAATAGTAGTTGGAGTAGTGTTCGGTATACACGGTTATATTTTAGTTAGCCAAGAGTGCAAAGGATAACCAAGATCACCATCATCACTCCTATAACCGCACTGGTCTTTGGTGCACCATTGTTGATGAGCAATCAACCATCTCCACCAATAATTGTGTGTCAGTGCTTGAGTCTCCATTCCTGTCTGCTCTTATGTTGTCAATCCATCTCTTCTAGGTTAAGGAAATGTGTCATTTTGTTTGTTTTTTTTGGGGGGAGAGGGGTATCTTTTCTTTGAGAAGCTCGTTTCCCCATGATTTAGCACAGGATCTTGCAATCTCAGTGCAAAGAATAGTCTGTGTGTCATGGATTTACCTTTTTGCTGTTCCTTAGAAAGTCTGCCCAAATTATAAACCAATAGAGGGATGTCGCTGCTGGGGGCTTCAGCTCTGCAGGTGGCGGCAAGCCAGTGCTCCAGGCTTCAGCCCTGCAGGCAGAGGGGCACTGCTCAAGCACCCACCAGGGAAGGAGGGAAAAAAAAAGGTACTGCTCAAGCCACAAGTAGGTGCATCACTGCTTCTTGTGCCTCTTATGCAGCACCATTTTACAACAGGTTACATAAAATGCACTAGCAAAGTCAGTACACACTAAAATTTCTTAACTTATTTATACTACAATATACTGAAATTTAAGTATAATATTTATATTCCAATTGATTTTTTATAATTAGATGGTAAAAATGAGAAAGCAATCTTTCCATAATCATGCTGTGACACTTGTCTTTTTATGTCTGATTTTGTAAGCAAGCAGTTTTTAATTAAGGTGTAACTTGGGGGAGAGGGTTCAAGACAAATCAGACTTCTGAAGAGTTGAGAGCCACAGCTTTAGAAAAATCTTTGCCAAACTTAGGGGAGTCTTACAGCAAGTAATAGAATGTACACTACTTAACTCAATGGTGACTTTATACTATGGTAGGTGACTACAGTATAAATGCTATAGATCAAGGGTCCCCAATGTGGCACCCGCGGGGGCATCTTAATGCACCCACGTCCTGGCCCCCCCCCATGAGAGCACCTGCCAAAATGCTGCCGAATTTCAGCGGCATTTCGGTGGGGACGCCTCTTGACGCTGACGACGTCATCTGTTGACAGCGAGAGGCATTGCTCCTGGATTTCCACCACTGCAGTGGTCCTTCCCTCTGGTGCCTGCCAGAAGAAAAGGTTGGGGACTACTGCTATAGATGCTAATCCGTATCAACTATTAACACAATGGGGCCCCACAGTTCTACTGCAATATAAAAACTCAACTATTTCCATTTTACAGTCCTGTACAACAGAAAATCTGCCATGTATCCCAAGATCAATATTTAGGTGTTCTAAATCTGGGCAACTAATTTGTGCTAGGATGTGATTCCCAGACATAACAGATTTTAGAACTACATTAATTTTGCTGATTCCCAGATCATACAACTGTGCCATTAAGCAGACACAAGATTATTTCTGTACTTTAAACTACCAGCTATTAAGCCAATTCTAATTTGATTAAAAGCCCAGTGCCAGAGTTTAAAAAACCACCACCACACTCACAAAACTTGAGAAATTTCACAAACTAACTTGTATAAACAAGTCAGTTTCCAAGATCTTTCAACAGGGCTGGCTCCAGGGTTTTTGCCGCCCCAAGCAGTGAAGGAGGGAAAAAACAAAAACACACACTGTGATCAGCAGCAATTCGGCAGTAGTTCCACTGCACCACTTTGTATTTCAGCAGCAGGTCCTTCCCTCTAAGAGGGACCCGCCACCGAATTGCTGAAGAGTCCTACGTGCCACCCCTTCCCCTTGGCCATCTCAAACACCTGCTTGCTGAGCTGGTGCCTGGAGCTGGCCCTGTCTTTCAAGTAATCATGTTGAAGAAAGTCCACTTATGCTCACTTACTAGAAATTACACAAGTAACCTGATAACTGCTTAAATTGACAGCTCTAGTTAACTCACACAATTAATTCAAATTAAATGATTAAAAGTTAAGTGATTAAAATTGCAATTAAGCAAAACCAGTTGAAATTTATTAAATTTGTTTTTCTACATTTTCAAATATACTGATTTCTGTTACAACACAACAGTGTACACTGCTCATTTTTTATTACTACTAGTATTTTTCAATTCACCTCATACAAGTACTGTTGTGCAATCTTTATCATGAAAGTGTAACTTACAAATATTGATGTTGTTACATAACTGCACTCAAACAGAATACAGAACTTTAAAGCCTACAAGTCCACTCAGTCCTACTTCTTGTTCAGCCAATCACTAAGACAAAGAAGTTTGTTTACATTTGCAGGAGATAATGCTGCACTTATTTACAAGGTCACCTGAAAGTGAGAACAGGCATTTGTATGCAATTTTTGTAGCCAGCACTGCACTTACGTGCCAGATATGCTGAAATTTTGTATGCTCCTTCATGCTTCAGTCACAATTCCAGAGGACATGCTTCCATGCCGATGACAAAATCATAAAAAAAAAAAAGTGTTAATTAAATTTGTGACTGAACTACTTGGGGGAGAACTGTATACCTCCTGTTCAGTTTTACCCTCATTTCATGTTATAGCAGTCACAGAGAGCCAGTACATTCATTTTAAGAACACTTTCACAGCAGATTTGATGAAACGCAAATCTGAGATTTCTACAGATAGCTACAGCACTCAACCCAAGGTTAAAGAATCTGAAGTGCCTTACAAATATCTGTGAGGGATGAGGTGTGGAGCATGCTTTCAGAAGTCTTAGAAGAGCAGCCTCCGATGCAGAAACCACAGAACCTGAAACCTCCAAAAATAAAATCAACTTTCTGCTGGTGGCATCTGACTCAGATTATGAAAATTAATGTTTTGGTCCAAGCTGCCTTGGACTTATCGAGCCAAATCTGTCATCGGCACGTCCTCAGGAATGATGGTTGGAGCATGAAGGGACCTATGAATCTTTACTTCTGGCATGTAAAATATCTTGCGACGCTGGCTACAACAGTGCCATATGTCTGTTCTCACTTTCAGGTAACATTGTGAACAAGCAGCAGGCAGCATTATCTCCTGTAAACGTAAACAAACTTGTTTGAGCAATTGGCTGAACAAGAAATAGGACTGAGTGGACTTGTAGGCTCTAAAATTTTAGATTTTTGAATTTTTTTTGTACATAATTCTACATTTGTAAGTTCAACTTTCATGATAAAGACATTTTAGTACAGTACTTGTATTGGGTAACTTGAAAAAAATGTTAGTGTAAATATTTGTAAAATATAAAGTGAGCACTGTACACTGTGCTGTAATAGAAATCAATATATTTGAAATGTAGAAGACATCAAAATATTTAATTATATTGTTAAACAGTGTGATTATTATAGAATCATAGACTAAGACTCAGAAGGGATCATTATGATCATCTAGTCTGACCTGCACAATGGAGGCTACAGAATCCATCCCACCCACTCTTGTATGCAACCTATGTCTGAGCCATTGATGTCCTCAAAATCATTGTTTAAAAACTTCAAGGTGCAGAGAATCTTCCAGCAAGTGACCCGGGCCCCATGCTGCAGAGGAAGGCGAATCATGATTAATATTTTAAATGCTTGATAGCCCTACAGATATTAGGGAACTTGTTCCTGTCACATGCTGACCACCCTGAATGACAATTATCTTTTGAGTTCTGTTCCCTATGATGGTTCCACTGGTCTGGTTCTTACAGTCAAGTATTTGTGGTGGCAAGTACCAGATATTTTAGTAGAGGAACTTAAAACTAAGCTTGCTTGACTTACATAGTCTGCAACACAATCTCAGATTTTGCATAAAGATCTAAAAATCTTTCTAAAACTAAGAGCCATCATGGCTAAAGACACAAAAAGTGTAAGGTAACTGAGTAATGTGATTTTCCTGCCTGACAAATGTACAGAAACACTCCAACCCCATCTTTCATCCCATTGCACTATTGATTCTGATGCCTAGAGAACAGTGGAATCAATATTGACTATGATTGTTAATCATTTTATTGAGGCAACAGAGTAGGTTATTTGGAGAAAAGCTCACTACAAGAAATTAGGAATTGCTGCATTGAAGACGTTAAGGAAGATGAAAGAAGAAACAAGTGGTAGTGGTAGTCCAGTGATAGTAAGACATGCAATAGCTGCATTATATCCTTCATCTTTGTGCAGGCATCCCATTGACATTGTCTAAGTGCTGTGCTCTCACCCAAATCCTTGAAAAATTTAAGAGCAAATACAGAAATCACATCTAAGTATTAGTAAACATGAGTACTGTGCATTATTGCTTACCCAGACTTAATACTGTGTGACTGTGGTATCAGATATACATTAAGCCATGGCCTGAATTCAGTTTAAAGTACTACATAAAAGACGGTTACTCACCTTTGTAACTGTTGTCCTTCGAGATGTGTTGCTCATATTCATTCCAGTTAGGTGTGTGCGCGCTGCGTGCACGTTCGTCAGATTTTTTACCCTAGCAACACTTGGTGGGCCGGCAGGGCACCCCCTGGAGTGGCGCCACTATGGCGCCTGATATACTCCTGCCAGCCCATCTGCTCCTCAGTTCCTTCTTGCCAGCTGCTCTGACAGAGGGGAAGGAGGGCGGGTGTGAAATGGATATGAGCAACATATCTCGAAGAACAGTTACAAAAGGCGAGTAACTGTCTTTTCTTTTTCGAGTGCTTGCTCATATCCATTCTAGTTAGGTGATTCCCAAGCCTTACCTAGGTGGTGGGGTCGGAGCGACACGTTGCAGAATGTAAGACCGCTGAGCCAAAGGCGGCATCGTCTCTGGACAGCTGGACCAATGCATAGTGCGATGCAAAGGTGTGGATGGAAGACCAGGTGGCCGTGCGGCAGATTTCCTGTATGGAAACACGGGCCAAGAACGCGGCAGATGAGGCTCGAGCCAGAGTAGAGTGGGCGGTGATACGGCCAGTCAGAGCATGAGCCAAGTCATAGCATGCCCGAATACAGGATGTCACCCATGATGCAATATGTTGGGAAGAGATTGCCATGCCCTTCATATGTTCTGCCACTGCTACAAATAGCAGACGTGAATGCCGGAAGGGTTTGGTCCTCTCGATGTAAAGGCGAGAGCCCTGCGGACATCCAGAGTATGCAGCTGCTGTTCCCGTTGTGATGAGTGTGGCTTTAGAAAAAAGACTGTCAGGAAGATGTCCTGATTAATGTGAAAGGCAGAGACGACCTTAGGGAGGAACGCCGGGTCTGGTCACAGCTATACCTTGTCCTTATGGAACACCATATACGGAGGATCCACAGTCAATGCTCGAAGTTCTGAGACTCGTCTAGCCGAGGTGACAGCGACTAGGAATGGCTGTCTTCCAGGACAGGTACAACAGCGAGTATGTGACTAAAGGCTCAAAGGGGGGCCCCCCCATGAGCCTGGTTAAGACGAGGTTCAGGTCCCAGGTAGGGGTTGGGCGTTTGACCTGGGGGTAGAGTCGCTCCAAGCCCTTGAGGAATCTGGAGACTATAGGGTGGGAAAAAACAGAACTGCCAGCTTCCCCAGGATGGAAGGTGGAAATAGCTGCAAGGTGCACTCTTAGAGAAGAGATCGCCAGACCTTGCTCTTTGAGACCATAAATAGTTCAAGATAATGGGGAGTAATAGAGATTGCGGAGACAGGTCCTGCTGGGTGCACCAGTGACAGAAGCGCTTCCATTTAGCAAGGTATGTTCATCGCGTGGAGGACTTTCTGCTTCCTAGCAGCACCTATTGCACTGCGGCAAAACGCCGCAACTCTGATTGGCTCAACCAGACAGCAGCCATGCTGTCAGATGAAGGGACTGCAGGTCCAGGTGCTGCAGCCTGCCCAAGTCCTGTGTGATCAGGTCCGGACAGAGTGGTAGGGGAGATCGGGTCTGACAGAGACAGGTAGAGCAGCATGGTGTACCAATGCTGCCTCGGCCAAGCCGGAGTGATCAGGATAAGGCGGGCTTTGTCCCTGCGGAGCTTGAGTAGAACTCCGTGGACAAGAGGAAATGGTGGGAAGGCATAACAGAGGTGGCCCGTCCACGGAATGAGGAACGCGTCCAACAGGGAGCCCGGGGAACGACCTTGTAGGGAGCAGAACACCTGGCATTTCCTGTTCACTCTGGAGGCAAACAGGACTATGTGGGGAAAGCCCCACCTCCGAAAAACCGAATGGAGAACGTCCAGATGAATGGACTACTCGTGCGACAGAAATGACCTGCTCAGATGATCTGCGAGCATGTTCCGGACTCTTGGGAGGAAGGCGGCTACTAGGTCTATGGAGTGGGCTATGCAGAAGTCCCACAGTTGGATCGCTTCCTTACACAAGGGGGAGTATTGTGTCCCCCTCGGTTTGTTTACGTAATACATGGCCGTTGTGTTGTCCGTGAATACAGAAACACAATGGCCATGCAGATGGCGCTGGAACACTTGGCATGCCAGCCGGATCGCTCTCAGCTCTCTGACACTGATGTGTAGCGTCAACTCCTGGGACAACCAAAGGCCTTGGGTGCGCAGGTGCCCTAGGTGAGCACCCCAGCCCAGGGAGGATGTGTCCATTGTTAGGGACGTGGAGGGCTGGGGAGGATGGAACGGCAGACTTGCACACATCCGGGATGACTTACGCCACCAGTCGAGGGAGCCTAGAATGCTCGGCGAAACTGTCAGAATGATGTCTATGGCGTCTCTGCCCGGCCGATAGACTGAGGCGAGCCAGATTTGTAGAGGACGCATTCGCAGTCTGGCGTGCTTTGTGACGAATGTGCATGCAGCCATGTGACCAAGGCAAGTGCGAGCCGAAGTTGTTGGAAAGCGCTGAAGACTTTGGATGAGGGAGACTATACCCCCACACCGGTTTCAGGCCAAACTGGCCGTTGCAAGGAAGTCCAGCATTGCCCCGATAAACCCTATCCTCTGCGTAGGCACCACAGTGTACTTGTCTAAATTGATGATCAGGCCTAGACGCATAAACAGGTCCTTGATGATGGTCACGTGGCTGATGACTTGTGCCTCGGAGGCTCCTTGGATAAGCCAGTCGTCGAGGTAAGGGAAGACGTGTATTCGACTACGGCGTAGGGAAGCAGCGATGACCGCCATACACTTTGTGAAGACACGAGGGGCCGAGGAGAGGCCAAAGGGGAGGACAGTAAACTGGTAGTGTCGATGATTTACCACAAAGAGCAGATACCGCCTGTGCAGGGGATAAATTGCAATGTGGAAATATGCATCCTTCATGTCAAGAGCGGCATACCAATCTCTGGGATCCAGGGAAGGAATGATGGTTCCCAGGGATACCATGCGGGACTTGAACTTTTTGATGAATTTGTTCAGTCCTCGCAGGTCCAGGATAGGTCGGAGGCCCCCTTTTGCCTTGGGAATTAGGAAATATCGGTAATAAAACCCCTTGCCCCTTAATTCCTCTGGTATCTCCCCTATAGCTCCGACTCAGAGGAGCCTGTGGACCTCCTGGATGAGGAGTTGCTCGTGAGAGGGGTCCCTGAAGAGGGATGGGGGGGGAGGGGGGGTGAAACAAACTGAAGATGGTATCCAAGCTCCACCATACGTAGGACCCAACAATCCGAAGTCAATTGGGACCACGCAGGGAGGAACGGGAAAAAGGCAGTTGTAGAACTGAAAGGGATCCGGGGAGGCAACTGGTACACTGCTCTCGGGCGCACCCTCAAAAGTTTGATTTGGGTCCCGGTGTTGGTTTGGTGGGACCGGAATTGTTACTCTTTTGAGGTCCAGACTGATGTCTGCGGTTGGTGTGACCTCGTCTTCTGGCAAAGTCTTGTCTTGGCCGAGGCGGGGGGGTAGGGGCGCTGAGGTTGGGAGTGGAATGACCGTCTTTGAGTCCGAGGCGTATGCATTCCCAACGAACGCATAATTACACGGTTGTCCTTTAGACTCTGCAGTCAGGGGTCCGTCTTTCACGAAACAAGCCTTGTCCATCAAACGGCAAGTCTTGTATGGTATGTTGCAACTCAGGTGGCAGGCTGGACACTTGCAACCATGACATACGTCGCATGGCTATGCCAGAGGCGACCGTTCTAGCCGCCAAATCGGCAGCATCTAGCGAGGCTTATAAGGAGGTCCTCGTGACCCTCTTCCCCTCCTCCAGGAGTGCTGTAAAGTCCTGGCGGGAATCCCGTGAAACCAACTCGGTAAACTTCCCGACCGCCTCCCAGGTATTGTAATTTTATCTGCTCAGGAGGGCTTGTTGGTTCGCCATGCGGAGTTGGAGGCCTCCCGCGGAATAGATTTTCCGTCCCAACAAATCCATGCGCCTGGCCTCCCTAGATTTAGGTGTGGGGGCTCGTTGGCCGTGGTGCTCCTGTTTGTTGATGGACTGTACCACCAATGAACAGGGAGCGGGATGCACACAGAGGTACTCATACCGCTTGGAAGGCGCCATGTATTTCCATTCGACCCCCCTGGCTGTGGGCGGGATGGAAACTGGGGATTGCCAGATAGTGTATGCTCTAGCCTGGATCGAACGGATGAAGGGAGAGCCACTCTGGTTGGTGTCTCTGCGGACAAGATGCTAATCACTGGGTCCTCCACCTCTGGAACCTCCTGTACTGGAAGGTTGATATTCTGGGCGACACGCTGCAGAAGGTCCTGGTGTGACCGGAGGTCAATCAGAGGTGGCGCTGACGATGATGTCCCCGCTACTGCCTCATCCAGGGAAGAGGAGGATGACAGCCCCGAGATGAGAGGGTCCTGCACTGATGCCTGGTCTAGAGGGATCTTCCGTCTCCGGAAGATCACGGGTCCAGTGCGTGTGCACTGGTTTCCTCTGTACCAGCGGGGGGAGGTCTGCTGACAGTGGCCTCTGAGTGACCGGAGCGTGATGGGCCAGTCGGTTCGCCTTGGGCTTGATGGTAAGCCCAAGGTGTCCAAAAGGACCACTGATGAGGTCCATGGTCCGGGCCCTGGGCATGTGTATCTGAATCCCTGTAGGAGGCACTGTCCGCATGGGAGGAGACGGATGGATGATGCGAAGGCCACGAAGGAGCTGAAGTTGATTGGACCAGGTCTCTGTGTCCATTGGACTCTTGTCTGCACGGTACCGGCGAATGGTACCAGGAGTCGTAGCGGTGCCAGGCGTGGGACCGGGACTGGGACTTGCGACCAGCGCGGTGCCAGGAGGTCGACCGGTGCCTTATGTCTCCATGCCGAGATCGGCTGAGAGAGTACAGCGGTGCCGGGATCTGAACCGGTGCCGAGAGTACTGCGAAGGAGACCGGGATCTTGAGTGGTGCCATGAGTATGACCAGTACCAGGATGGAGAGCGGTACCGGGACTGCAAGCAGTGCTGGGAGCGGGAGCGAAGGCGGAACCAAGAATGTCCGCGGGACCTGGATCGGGACCGGCAGCATTCGATAGTGCCTGGCGAAGATGGCCTCATCATGGCGGGCTTGCCCGATGACTGAACAACCTGCACCAGCGGTGCCGGGGGTTGGGACAGCTCAGGCTCTGTCAAAGCAATTAGTTGCCGAGCCGTGGAGGTCTCCGGCGTGGAGGGCATGACGAGCTTGACCACAGCGTGCGCCGGGGAGCTGGTAGGCACCGGACTTGACGGCTCTTGTGAGACCGGAATCAACGGTGCGGAGGCAAGCAGTGCCGTAGCAGTTGACGGTGCCAGGCGGTCCGCCTTGAATGTACGCTCCAACTGCGGTGCAGATACAGGTGCCGCAGGAGCCTTGTATCTCTTGCTCCTCGGGGAGAGGGAGCGGTGCTGGCCAGAAAGTTGAGCCGGTGAAGGCTGGTGCCGAGGAGCCTTTACTGGAACTGTATGCTCCAGTGTGGAGGGGACACTTGTCCCCGGTGCTGGAGTCGGTGCCGAGGATGGAGGAGTTAAAGCTGCCTCCACCAAAAGTTGCTTCAGGCGAATGTCCCGCTTTCTTTGTCCGGGGCTTGAAAGCCTTGCAGATTCGGCATTTGTCTGCAAGGCGAGATTCGCCCAGTCACTTTAAACAGGAGTCGTGCGGGTCTCCTGTGGGCATCGGCCGATGACAGGCCACGCAGGGTTTGAAGCCTGGTGAAACGGGCATGGGCTTCGATACTGGGGGAGGAGAAGGGGCTAGACCCCGATCCTCTTTAACTATATACACAACTACTATAAGAACTACTAATATAAATGTTGTTAACTAAAACCATAGAAAAGCAACTATGTACACAATAACTATATAACGAATAGCTAGGGAGGTGGAGATCAGCTAAACAGCGCTCCATTGTTCCAACAACCGAAACGGCCAGTAAGAAGGAACTGAGGAGTGGATGGGCCGGCAGGGATATATATCAGATGCCATAGCAGCGCCACTCCAAGGGGTGCCCTGCCGGCCCACCAAGTGTTGCTAGGGTAAAAAATCTCCCAACGTGCATGCAGTGCGTGCACACCTAACTGGATTGGATATGAGCAAACATTCGAAGAACAAACTATGAACAATATATGCTGAATCCAGCAGAAACAATAAAGTGATGGGGTCGGGAGAGCAACTTCCATTTTTGAACAGGAACCTTGGAACTGAAGCTTTATTCTCGTATTTGAGAAGTATATGTAATATATTTAACAGTTCTAAAAAGAAAGCACGAACTAGCAAGCAAGTTTTAACAGCTGGGACTTTATGAAAAACAAGTTTGAGAGTATTTCTATATTTTGAGGCAGGAAAATGACCTCAATAGTAAAAGGCACAGAAAGGACTTTTGAGATGTTGTATAGAGGACGTTTCTATAGCATTAACTGCCTATGGATGTTGCACTTTCTTACTCATGAGTCTGCTACCTACCAATCATATCTACTTACCCTTTTGAAAGTTGCTTTGTTATGGCAGATAGCACTGCAAAGCCACAGCTACTGAAGTGAGCTGGATTTTCAGATTCACACATACGCACACACATTAGAAAGAACCAACTGCAAAAAATCTTTCCAGCAGACTTTCAGATGATAGGTTGAGTTTGCAAGGTTGTTTCCACAATTGGTAGTTAAGAACTTACTTATAAATCAGCAGGTTTGCTATAGAAGCACTGGAGACAACTAGGGGTGACCAGAATACCAATTTAGTCCTAAAAAAAGACAGCTTTCAACAGCTTCTCTACATCAATAAATTCACATTAAACAAACTGTAGAAACCAAAAAAAGGTCTTTAAAAGATACTAAAATCAACATTTCTTTTTCTTGCCTTTCATTTTCAATCAAAAGTACTTCTTTAAAAATCACTTAATTATAAAAAAATATGAAGTCAGTTCTTACTTACAATTGTGCTTCCATTGCATGAGTGGAAATTAAAAAACTTGTATTACTATCAAAATATTAATCAGTTTGATTAATAACAAAAACTTGCATTTTCAGTTTTGCCCCTCTATATACAGCTATCACAAAAACCTGTAGAGGTTAATAGAAACTGAAAATACATACTGAGCACTACATTCACCCTAGAAGTTAACGCCTGTGTGCATGGTTTCATTTATCTACGTTATTTGACAACAGTGCATTTGCGAACTTGTATTTCATTTAGAGTGAGTTTACATGTCAAACATACCTTGCACAATGAGGTCCTGGTCTGATTAGGGGCCCTAGGTATTACTGCTATTATTTGTATGACCATGTTTTTGTAGCAAATTAGCAATATTCTTTTTTGTAAAAAAAGAACCAAACCTGTGTCATGTTGCATGCATAGCAGCTAGAGGCCAAGTCCTCCCATGAATTTACTGCATCAATAGAAGCACCTCATGATGTATTTTGGTATGTCTCCAAGATGTCAATTTATTAAAAAAACAAAACCGATGTTTAAAGGCCCAGAAAACTCTCTGCTCCGAAGGCACTGAGGACCAATTTAGCTGGTCTGATTTTGTGTATCAGCTGAACAGAAGCCACCTCCTGCTTCAGTCCCCCACCTTCCCTCACTGCAAGCTGAAAGAAGTTCTCAACTAGGGGTCCGAGGGCCCCTGGTGGGCTGCAAGCAGGTTTCAGGGGGATCCACCAAGCAGAGGCAACACTAGACTCAGAGGCCCAGGGCAGAAAGACAAAGCCCCACCTCAAAGGCCTGAAGCTGAAATCTGAGCAGCATAGCTATGTGGCAGCCCCCGTGGCACATAGCCCCAGGCAGTTGTCCTGCTTGCTATCCCCTAATGTCAGCCCTGTTTTTTATATGCAGAAACAGTTATGGCAGCACAGGTGGACTCAGGTTTTTAAAGCACATTAGGGGCATTAGGCAAGATTACAACTGACTTCCTAATCTTACTGGACCAACTTGTGTGGATGAGACAAGCTTTCGAGCCACAGAGAAGCTTTCAAGCTCTCTCTCACCAACACAAGTTGGTCCAATAAAAGATATTACCTCACACACCTTCTCTACTCAATTGTTTTTCTGATCAAACTTTTCTGAGACTGCAAAATGTTATTTCATTTGGTGTTAGATGGAAATCTAAACTTTTAGAATTGCTTCATTGTCAACTGCAGGACTGCCTGTAATTTGCAGGCAAGTATTGTCACTGTACAGCAACCATGCAAACCTTTTAGCATGTACCAGTAGGCAGAAGAATATTGATTAGTAGCACATTTAAGAAAAACATGGATTAAGATACCTGATGTAGATGTAAGTTATATAATTAAACAGAACTCAAATTGAAAAATTATTGGAAATAAAATTAACTGATATTAGACAATAAGACAAACTGTGCTGTGACTAAGGACACAATTTGCCTATGTGTTTAAGAGAACACATATGCTGTAATCACATTCTCTCCATAATTTGCAGAATTATGGCTCACAAATTTGTTTTATGCTTTATTGCAAAAGAGAAAATGGATGGATTCTAATTCCCACACCAATTATATTAACAGTCTATTTTGGGATTATCAGTTAGAACTAGTAATCTCTCTGGTTTAAGGAAGGGACCTTTATCAAGGTAAAGTGGTCTTCCTGGATCACAGAATCTTGTGCTCTTGTCTATTTATCTAAACTACTAATTCTTCAATTACAACTCTACATGCTTCAGAAAGCACAAGAGTAGCAGAGCACTTCCTTTTACTCCAACAAATTAAGGGTCAGGTGCTCCACAACAAACACTACATGCGCTAACAGGTAATTTAAGACTCCATCAGTACAAGTTTTGCTCCTTCAGATACTAATTGTAGTCACATTTCAGACTCAAAAACAGAACACGTTTTTGCAAATTACACATGGGCATTTTAAGTGATCCTACTGAGTTGCATACAAACATTCCCTGCAATATTTCTTCCCAATTCAAACTATATAGTTTCCAACGTCACTGAAGAATTTGGGAAGTCTTATGTGCCAAAACAGTTCCAGTTTTGGGGAGGTTTCTTTTAATTCAGGCTACAACCGTTAGATTTTTAATACATAAAACAGTGCAGGAAGATAAGAGGTTGATAGCAATGTTAACTATAAAGATGCAGAAAAAACACTAAATTGAATTTCAACATGTATTATAGCTGCAGTAATACCATATTTAACACTATCCAAGATATTCATATTTCAGCATGTGATTTTCTAGGCTTGATTTGTGTACGATTTTTTTTTATTATTTTATTTATTTATTTTTAAAGAGGAGAGAGAAGATATTGGTACTGTGTAAAAATTTAAATTGTTATTTTTGAACAAAGTTAAAAAGCAACTTCCTACAGATTCTTGACCTCAACAGAACAGCCAGGATCAAAAGTTTCAAATTGAAACAATAGCCATACATGACAAGTATTTAGACTGGAACACAAATTGGCTTTATTCTAGTAGCTTTAAATCTCTGACAATCCTGTTTTGAAGCTGATACTGGGCTGCACAACCAGGAATGTGTGAAGTTTAGGGGAAAATGTAATGGGTCAATCTATTGACTTACCTACCTTAGAGAGAATGTGCCTATTTCAATTAGCAAGCTTCCATATACATTTTCACCCAATCATCTTCCTTAGATGGGATTCGAAAGGATAAAGCATCTAATTACAAAAGGTAATTTAGATGGCCTAGGTATGCTCCACTTTCATTTTTACATACGTAATACACTGTATTCATGTTTTACTTAGTATTTATGTGACTGAGACACATTCATAGAAATGAGATACTACACATAGAATCATAGAATATCAGGGTTGGAAGGGACCTCTGGAGGTCATCTAGTCCAACCCCCTGCTCAAAACAGGACCAATCCCTAGACAGATTTTTGCCCCAGATCCCTAAATGGCCCCCTCAAGGATTGAACAATCCTGGGTTTAGCAAGTAGAAAGGTGTGTAATACATTACATTTGTTGTATGATCATACAAAAAGGACTATTCCAGAGTATCAATGAAGGACAGATTTAGCCTTTCAGATGTAAGCTTGGTATTCTGGAACCTGTGACGGATTTTTGGATGGAATTTTAAGTTAGAATTACATATTTGTTCTATTGCCTATTTAGAACAGATGTTTAAGCACTTAAAAATATGACAATTTTAAAAGTGAACTAAAAACCTAAGACAAACTGCAGACTTCTTTATGCAATTTTAGCATCACCTACAGACTTAGGGTAGCCTAAGTAAAGCTTGCATGAAGAGTCTTTGAAAACTAAAAGCTTTTTGACCCATTTTTCCCTTCAGAATGGCTACTGAGGATTAACTGTTTTGTAAGCAGGCACTCAATACAACGGTAGGAATCCACAAAAAAAAACCCCGAGACTCTGTTACTGAACATTAATTTAGTAAGCATACAATAAGACAATTTACAAATACAGAAATGTCTGTGGCATTTGATGTCCAGCCATACATTAGTTTACATGGAACAGTTCAGAAAACAAATTATTAGGTATTCAGATTTTCTGGAAAAATGCAGTGTAACTTCCTAAAATAATCAAACTACTGAAGATGTTGCAGCCTGTGTCCCCACCAACCTCAACAGGCCGGGACAAGTGCAATACTACAGGCACACACAGCATTGCAACTGATCCCAACCTGTGTAGAAAGGGGTACAACTTTCCTCACTTATGCACTGACTTGTCACTGCCACAGTCAGTTTTGCATGGATTTGCACAGCAGAGTATCACACAGCTGGATGCAAACCTGCAAAACTAACCAGAGAACAGTGTTCAATTAAACAAAACAAGTTAGTCTGATAGGAAGGCATGCTGAAGTTGTAGTTCTACAGCTAGCAGTACTTTAAGTGCTCATAATGCAGTAGATTACTGAACACTACCTGCACTATAAGCACTTTAGTACCACAGGAGCTGTCATATTTACTAAACTGAAGGAACTGCTATGAAAGCAAGACCACCAAAATACATAAACAAGCAGTAAAAAACATTCACTTTCTTGATGTAGACAATAACAGGCCACCATCAGTTTTGCATAGATTTGCACAACTACATTCTTCTTGTAGTGCAACTATGCAAAACTAACAGAGGACTGCTGAGCAGCTATTGGAACATCTATATTCTCAATCAGCCTGAGTGACTGGACGAAGATATAACTTCTTATGCCAGAAGGAGCACTTAGGGCAGTAGATGCTAATCTACTTCACTATCTGCACTAGATGCACCTTAGAACAAAAAGCACTTAATACCACATTGCACCTTGAAAATTTCTGTAGTTCTGCAAGATATCCAGTGGCACTTGTCAATATAATGCTACAAGTGCCTTCACTGCAGTAGGTTCTTATATCACTACCTGCACTGTAAGCACTTTGACATTACTCTGACATGATCAGATCTTCAGTAGCTCCCCAAGGTAAGTTGTCTTATTTGCACCTGCTGAAAGAGAGAACAAAATGAATGCTTTAATCAGACTTTAAATAAGTCTCATATGTAACAAAACAGCACCAACCAGCCTAAAAGCAAATGAATTTGGATTGCTGTACTATGCTGAGCACTCTAACTACAGACTAACAAGTGGGTTCAAAAACAAACAAACCGGGGGGGTGGAAGAGAAGGGATGACAGGGTATAAGCAATACCAATAAATATCTGCTCTTCCCTATTCTCCCACCAGTTTGATGAATTCCATCAAGTTTATACAAATAACTTCAAAACACTATGAAATTAATTTAACATTTAAAAATTCAAAGTAACAGGAGAAAATTAAAAACATTTGCCTACAATCAAACACAACAAATTTAATAATTCAGTGGATGTCTCTGCTATAACTGTACTCAAATAGTAAATACAGCAAATATGCAAAGCACAAGAAATTGAACATCAAATAGTACAGTGTAATTCAAAGGAATTGATTTCCTAGTGGTTTTAAATCTTAATTGAGATTAGCCGACAGTAATCAGCATTACACCTGAGAATTATCTATTATACAGCCAGAGCTACTAATACAAATAAAAAGTAGATATCCATTATAATCTCTTAACTGTACAGTACTAGAAGCTGCTCAAACAGCCATGTCTCAACTGGCAATAGTTCCTTAAGTAGTCAGGTCAGATCTTAAAAGGCAATTCCAGCACAATGAAAGTGGTACTGAAGTATTTAAAGTCAGAAAGTATGCTATAGCATAATTAATTCACAATACAGTCTTCATATCAGCATGAAGACTCATTACCTATCAAGTTAATGTCCGCAGGCCATTTTGATCTTCAAGTCGTAACGAAAGTTGTGCTTGATATCTAAAATTTAATAGTTCTATTATTTGTTGAACTGAATACTGAGGTGGCATCCGTTAAAGATGTAAAGAGGGATTATTGGAGTAGCCTCAAGTTGGCTGATTTACTGTCATTAGACAGATAACAAGCAGCAGAGTAGCAGATGTAAAACACAATAAATAGTTTTTAGTAATCTGGAGGCAGTACAGTAACACAAAACATCCAAAGCCTTGAAATTTAGCTAATTTTCTTCCTTTTATCAGACAATGGACTCCAAACACTACTATCTGAACTGCAGATATCTTGTAAACTCATCTTCTGGCTCATGATGTAATTTATTATACTCTTAAATAACTGAGGCTAGTCACAAACATTTCAAAGATATTACAAACTACAGGAAGCATTCAATTTGACCAAACTTACCCCTTTTAACTACAAATGTTGATAGCTCCATGCAAGTCCTGCTGCAACATCCAAAGCCTTTTGATGTTTTGCTGCATGCACTGATACTGCAAAGATATGATCATCAAAATGCATTTGCTTTTGGTAGAAACTGTAAACAAAGCCACAAAACTTAGGCGATTAATGTTTTCCTACCTATTCCTACCTTCAGGATAAAGAGATAGCAAACGTTCTCTTCTTAAAATACATCTGCGGTTTTATCCCGTGCCCATCGATCCCAGTATATGGCTGCCCCGCCTGTTCCCAACGTGTTTAAATGCTGAAAGGGGCTCTCTCCCGCTCCACCGCCAAAGACATCGGGTAAACCGTTTTGGCCTGTTCACGCGGGGCAATGGCGACAGGGAAGCGCGCGCAGCACTGAGGTGTCTCTGCAGATCCCTGGTGCTAGGGCAGGTGCGCCCGGCTGGCGCGGAGCCCCGGCGCCATGTGCTGCAGCCCCCCGGGCAGGGCCCGCACCCCGCAGCACGTGCTCGGTGAACACAGGGCTGCCGTACCCCCCGCGCGCACCAGGGGGCGCTGCCGGCGGCACTGGGGAGGTCACAGCCCGGCTACGGCGGGACGCCCCCGCCTGCTCCAGGCCCGGCCTGCCCACACCGGGCGGGTGCCCGCTCTCGGGGGCCGTGGGGGGGAAGAGGGCGAAGGAGACCGCGGCTCTTGGGGCCGCCACTGCCCCACACGCGGCTCGGGGCCTAGCAAGGAACAATCGGCCCCAGCACGCAGCCGCCATGTCCCCCGCCTGCCTCCCTCCCCTCCCTTCCCGGCAACATGGCGCCGCCGAGGCCCCGCAGCTGCCGCCGATTTCGTAATTAACCGAGCGAGCGGCTGGAACGGCTGCGGCGCGGGGCTCCCGGAGCCCGCGTCCCGCCCGGGCACGAGGGGCCTGGTCCCCCCGCCCCAGCCCCCCTCGCCGCCGCCCGCCCGGGGAGCAGAGCCCGCCGCCCCCGCCCCTCCTGCGAACAAAAGCCCATGCGGAGGGACCGGGCCCGGAGGCGCTCGGAGCCCGCCGCGCTGCCCTCTCCCCGCGACCGCCCAGCGCGCCCAATCCGCGGCCTCCCCAGCTCGCCCCCCTGTCCCGGCGCGGCGTGGGCGGAGAGCGGGGCCGCCGCGGCCCCTGCCCCACGTGCTGCTTTGTTCCCCGGCCGCCCGCTCTCCCCCGCGCCAGCCGGGCCGCGGCACAAACTTTCCCGGCCAGGCCTCCTCGGCCGGATCCCGGCCCGCTCGGGCTGCGCGGCGGCCGCCAGCGGGGACCTGTGGGAGGCGCGGCAGCAGAGCGCGGCGCACTCGCTTTTCAAATCTCCCTCATCCCGGCCCCTCCCGCCCCGTGCGAGAGGTCGGGCGGCGCCGCGGCTGCCATGCGCCCTGCTCCCCCCGGCGCCGCGCACAACAGGTTCCCCGTCAGCGCCAGGCGCGACACTCACCCGTCAACGGCCGCCACCATCTTCCCCCCGCCCCAGGCCCGGCGCTCCGCTCCGCACGCGGGGCCCCCCGCCCCCGCACCCAGCGCGGGACACAGCAGGGGGGTGGAGTGAAGTGGCGCGAAGGCAGGTCCGCCGCTGGCGGCCGGGCTCACGGACCATGTGGGTGAATGAAGGGCGGCGGCTCCCGCCTCAACGTAAATATCCACAAGCCCCGCTCCGCCCTCATTAGCATAAAAAACAAAAAGTGATTCCGAGCGCCGCCCAATCACCGGCCTCGCCCCCTCCCCCTGCCGCGCTCCGGCTGCACAGCTCTCCCCCCGCCCGCCCACAAAAACTTTCTCTCTCCCCCTCCCCCCTGCTCTCCTCGCTGGAGCAGGGGGCGCGGGATCCCGCTGCGCGCATCCTGCCGGCGCAGGCGGTGGGTGCCGGGGGGAGGGGGCGAGATGCACGGTGCCCCCCCCCCGCCAGGCTCCTTGCGGCGATGCGCGCCCCGCAGGGGCTCTGCGAGGGTTTTTGTTCGCCGAGGGCTCGCGCGATGCTATTGAGTGCCGGGGTCCGCTCGAGGGGTGCCGTCCCGCCCTGTTCCCCAGCGCCGCACATGCTCCACGCACCAGGGCTCAGCACAAGTGCTGCTGCTGTTCGCTAGTGCGCTGGCTGAGGCTGCTGCTCCCTGGCGTGGCTTTCCTCCCATTGTGGAAGGGAGATCCCGTGTGCTCCGGGTCAGGCAGTTAAGTGGTGCGGGGGATTTAAAATAAAACGCTGTCGAAATACGAAACACGAGAATAAAGGATAAATAGTGGTTCAAAGGCTCTTTCCCTCTCTTCCCCCGAACAAAATACATGTTTCCCACCCGTACTTACATCTTAGTCTCATGTTTCCTGTCATTTAGCTGATTCCCAGTTTACACCCTGCTGGACACTCAAACCGTTTTGCACCACTTGCTAATTTACGTTATCATATAATTTAGAACAAGCCGATGATTAGACGGGACAAACACAGTCGAAAAACGTGTGTCTGAGCAGTAGTTATTAATACATCTATTAAACTTTCACTTTACACTTATTTTAGAGTAAATATGAAACATTTGATTTTTTAAAAAAGCTGAAATTCCCCAAGTGGGAAACTCCCGGAGATTTAATCACTTTCTTTTTAGTATTTTAATCATTTTAAAATCAGCATCTGAAATCTCTGCCTTCTCTTCTCTTCCTTCCATGCTTAATTGTTAGGAACTTTGTAGAAATTACAATTGATTTGGACTGTTAGCCTATCAAATAATCTACAGTCTCCCGTGTTGCCCTACTCTGATAACAATATGCTTTTGATTTAACAGATGTTTTTCTTCCTGAAGCCACCATTAAGTGGAAACTTTCCCTCCTCACTTTGTAGGACCAAAGGCTGGGAATGATAGAAATTTGACAACTTCTGATTCCAGGAACAAAATGTTGATGAGATAAAAAGTGCCATGATTATAACTAGGATGTTATCTAAAAGCAAAGTTCCAAGAAGATATTGAGTATTTAATTTTTTAAAAAAGTTTAGCAATCCTGCTATGACATTTTTTGATTGCTTTCTTGTAATTTCTCTTTTTTAATTTCTAATGTGCTTCTCTTGTAATTTGTAGTTTCTCATAATCCTTGTGCACTAAAAAAAGCTAGAAAATCATTGGCAGTGCTCAAAACATGATTACATTGACATACATAAGTATTTACTGAACATAGTTTTATTTAACTGGATATTCTGGATCTAGAAGGTGAAAAAAAGAGCTTAAGTTTCTTAGTGTGTATTTTATAGGGTAGAAATCTGTATTTTATAGAATAATATAGAGGAAAATTATTCTACTACATACCAGAAATAGATGGAGAAGTAGCTTTGTGTTCACTTATCAAAATATAGTGTGCAATTTCTGTGCCTAAAATATCTTATATTTTCTGTATGATCATATAATATCACCATAATATATTTATCTGGCAGTATAATATTTGTTTATTAGTTATTCTATTCATGTTTGATATATAGCAAAAAGGTATGTTTGTGGATACTTTGTCCAGTTCTGTATTTGTAATAGGATACTTTTAATTTGTATATCAGTTGTTAAATTGTTTAAAAGCATATGTATTCTAAATAGTATTGCTATGTTTGAGCTCTTCAGGAAAAAAAGAAAAGTCAAGGAAATTATTTTAGCGTTTTTACACCATGCTGAAAGTTGCGTCTTGGTATTTCCCTGTATCTGTGTTATATAGTTATTTGGGTTTTTTGCTTAAATATATCTTTACTGGCAAACACGCAAACTTATTTTACAAGGTTTTACCTGACTATTAAAAACGACTATTAAAAATTAAAACTGTAACGTATCAAAACCATAATAATACCAAGAGAAACTGGCACAGTATTAGAATCTTTGGATGCTTGTTAGTTATAAATACTTAATGTACTTAATACTGTGAATTAAATTTTGGCCACACTACAATCAGTTTCCAAATGCCCATTGCTTTAAATGGAGCAGCATTTCACCCCTTATCTTTCATCCAAAGATGTCAAATCACTTTTGCAAAGATAAGTATCATCTCCTTGAAAACTGAGATTAAGTGATAAGGAAATTAAAATCACACCATAGCTAAGTCACTAGTTGGGAAATAAAGCCCAGGACAAAAGTGAATATTAATAGAAGACATTTGGAATAAAGATCATATCTTGAATTTAGGAAGTAGGTTTCTGTGTTCTTGCCACCATCCATGAAGAAATATGCCCCTTATATGGGAGCAAAACCATTTTGCATGAAGTTGTGCAAGTAAGGTCAGATCCAATTCCTGCTGAAGTCAGTGGACTGATTCACACCTAATTCAATGGGATTTGGATCAGTCACATGCAACCTTATATTTGGTATTTCCTGACTTGAATTATTCACTTTACACTTCTAATGTAGTTTTTAAGTGGAATCCCCTAAATGTTTTAGGAATACTGATAAAACTAAGAAATTTTTTGAGGTGGAACTATTTGCTAAACAGCAGTGTCCTGCACAAACAAGGAGGCAATGTTAATATTGCCTTCTTTTGTATTCATTTGTGTGCTGGTGCACATTTTTTGTGTATTATGGAGCTCTTTCCTATTTTAGATACATGTGCAGCCTCTATACCGTAATCTCTGAGTGTTTCCACAATCTTCAGTATATTTATCATCAGATCACCCCTGTGAAGTAGGAATTATCTCTATTTTACAGATAAGGAACTGAGGCACAGAGTCTAGGTGAGTTGCACATGGTCACACAAGAGGTCTGTAGCAGAGCAGGGAACTGAACGCTGGTCTCTTAAGACCTAGGCTAGAACCCTAACCTGAGGACCATTTGTCCTCTCTATCACCTGAAAAAGCACACATAGTAGACTATACAGAGTGAAGGAGGACTCCATATTCCTCATGCGATATCATATGCAACAATATAGGTTTGGTGCACACACAGGCACTGAGAGATAGTTGATATAATAGATTTTTGGTGTCAGTAAAAAATAAAATTAAATTAGTGAGCATCCATGAAGTAAGCCAAAGCAAAACACATTATCATTGGACTTCCAGAAGACATAGGCAGCCTCGGCATTACTTCCTTATCAAATTTCAAGTTCCTGTCCTAACAGTGCAAGGATTGTTCAAAAAGAGTTAGCAATGTCATTTTTAATTATGTCAGGTTTTTTTTTTTTCTTTTTTAATAAAGACAGTGCCTAGCACACTGGGAGTTCTGATGCAGCCTCTAGTTGCTACTGTAATGCTAACTTCAGGTGGAAAATCACTGTTTTGCCCCTCAAAAATGGACAAAACATTTTTGCTCAAAACTTCAAAGATTTTATACCCCATGGGAGAGACCACAAACCTAAGAAATTTCGGTTTGAAAGATGAAAGCTTGAGAAGGATTTGAAAAAGGTCTTTTGGAAGGAAACACTTGGACAACCTCTACTTTAGTTGTTGCTGCATGCTCCCGCTAAAATAAAATAAAAAAAAAAGTTTCTACTTAGGGCTTGGCTAAAATGGAACATGGTATTGGTTATTGAAAGTTTAATGTGTATTAATTATTATTTCATTGAGTAGTTCTAGGTTGCTGAGCACAAAGTAAGATTGACCAAGCAAGAGAAAAAATATGTAAAGAGGTTGCCCTGCCCGAGATTTAAATGTACTTCCCAGCCACACCATTTTTACAATAAAGACTTTAATTCCCTCACATTTGTGTCATACTCAAGAACACCTGAATATAATTTAAAAAATGTTAATTTAAGGATTTAGCAAGCAATCTTTAGGGAGATAAACTATAAAACGGTTTAGGAACCTCTCACAGAAGGATGTGTGTCTCTATCTCATCACTGTTCTTGGGGTTTTCAGTGGCATCAATGCTTACATTTATTTCCTATCATTTATAATATTATGAAATTCATAATCCTCTCAAGAAATCACTTTTTATATAGGCTCTGCACACTAACTTTTGCCTGTAGAAATCTTCCCCCCAGATATGTTAGTTAAATTCATTAGAGGTGTGTTAGTTTTGAGTCCAGGACTACACCTCTCTTTCCAGTCCTTGTGGGCAGAAGGTATGAAAATTTATCAGATGCCTGCAAGTGGATGGAGGGCAGGGACATTGAGAAATGGGGATTGCTGTTTCTGCAGCATTTCCCTGGTATTCATGGGAGCTCCCCTGTAGAAAGTCACATATAGGGAAAGGATGGGCAGGGGGGACTGAAGCTAGGCATGATTAGCATTTTACCTATCCCTCCACACTTGCCAGAATTAGCTGCTTCAATAATGCTGATAAAGTCAAAGGCAGCTGCAGGAGATTATCAATAATTTGGCTCTGGGAGAATAGGAAGTGAGAGTTGGAAGAATGAGTAATGTTGTTTTCAAGGGGTTGAGGTTTTTATAAGCTCTTCTGAAGGATACTGCTATCACAGGTGGGGGTGCTTGAAGTCAGCTTCATGGAGTAGGGAGAATGATTTGACCAGTGACTGCTAGCTAGAGTTGCATAACCTCCAGCTTTTTTTGAGCACCCACTCTTACCTTCTTTCTTGGATGGGTTGATGGATGAAACTCCCTCCCCACCTTTGGTTGCCAGCTAGTCAGTACTCTCTGTGCCCTCAGCTCCTCCCTCTTTAATAAGCCATCTAGAAGCAACTGGAGGAGGAAGCACTGAAAGCAAATGAAATAGAAGTAGGGGCTACTGTGACTTCTCAGCAAGGAGATGAGATGAGAAGGAAAACAGAATGATCTGCAGGAGGAGGATAAAAGTAGGAAGGGATTAAAGGGTAGAAGAAAGGCTGGGTGAACTAGAAGAACTGAGGAGGTGTGGTGGGAGGAAAACTTTTAGATGGTAAGCCCTCTGGGGCAGGGATTGTCCTCTGGCAATTTTCCAGCACAATGGTCTTGAGGTCTTTGATTGCTACCATAGTATAAATGTTTGGTATTGCTAACAACAACTGTGGGAGGATACTGCAGAAATGGCAAAGAGTGGGACTGATAGATTGGAAGAGTGGGTAATAAATGAATTGAAAGATTGGGGGTAAGGATGACTAATAGATTTTTTTCTGGGGAGGTGGAAATTGGTGGTGGAGAGAGAATTTGCTGTAGAGATGAAGGAGAGAAAGAAAAGAACTGGTGTGAGAAATGGGAAGATTGAGAGAGCTGGAGGAGGACTCATGTATTGCATAGGGGAAGATGAATGGGCATGTACTGGGGTTCCTACTTAAATTTTATGCAGATTATAAAATCCCTATGTATATAAACTGATAATGTGTGTTTGAGGTCCTAACTAAATCCCTTCAGGTAATCTCAGGGGCTATACCCTAACTCTAGTACAAATCCTAGATACATATCTCAGGCTGTGTATCACAAGCTGTCTGAGCTCCCTACTCAGGTGGAGCCCTTTGAGCCAAGAGTGACACTATCTTCAGTCAGTGCATAAAGCATTGCACTTGACATAATGTGCCCGGTGGCTCATGGGCAGCCACTGCTGGTAATTTTTGAGGCTCTGACAACACTATGGCCTCCTTCCTTGGCCAATCACTGGCAGCTGCCTGGAGCAGAGGTAGGCAGGCATGATGCTGTGGCTTCTGCATGGGTTCACAGGAGTTGAAAGATTCTGCTGGTGACAGATATGTAATAATAAATAACTAACTTGTCTTCTTGCCACCTTGAGCACAAAGCTGAGGCATTTTGTTCAGGTGCGCTGTGTCATCTGTGTTTCGGAAGGTGGCCGTCTTTGCTGCACATTCCCAACCTCCCCTCCTCTCAGTCCCAAATGCGAGACTCCCCTTTGGATCTGCCATTCAGCTTCTCCAGGCCGGATGCACTACTTTGCCTGTTCCTGGGATCTGGGGCCTCCGATTGGTGCTCATGCTCTCCAAGCACCTCTGCCTCCTAGCTGCCTCCTGACCTCCATGTCCCACTGCTTCTCCGTTATTCAGACCAACTGTCATGGCAACTTCTGATCCAACATTCCATTCCTCTGTTTACTAAAGGGATGTCGCTCAAATGTTTTCTACTCGCGTTACATCAACTGGACCCCAGAATAGAGTTAGTCAAAAGGAGAGTCATGCTCCATCTGGTTACTTCCTCTACTTTTCATGTGTTCATGAGAGCTCTACAGCTCTCTCCTACTACTTCCAACCTAACAAATTCCTTCCTGAGAGAGGACAGCATGTTTCCTCTATTCAGATTTCACCATGAGTGGCCATGCCAGCTTCAGTACAGAATACACAAAAATCCTCTTCTTCATGGTGCTCAAATTGTTTAATTTATGATAACTATGCCAAATTATGGAATGGAGACCCCTGTGCTGCTGTGACTGTGCCCATCATTTTATGGAGTCTGTTTATATTATGTGTGTGTGTATATATGTAAGTCCCCAAAGTTAATTTAATTTAAAACAATGGGAAGCAGTTTCACTCCTTGATGGGATAACACTACTTGTATGCAGAGTGCCGTGCTTCACTGGAGAATCTTTGTCTCAGTTTTTCAGGTTCTTCACTATGGAGTCACTAGGGCTGAGGATTCTTGGTGACTTCAATGAAGAGTCTTCTAGGCCAGTGGTTCCCAAACTGGGGTTTGAGAAATGTTACAAGGGATTCTCAGGGAAAAATTCCCTAATGGCAGACAGAGCTGTCCCTAGGAACCCTGGACAGCGTGGGGCCAGCAGCCCAGAGCCCCTGGATTTCCAAGAGTTAAGCAGATCAAAGCAAGCATGTCTATCACACTGAGGAGATGTAAACTTCAAGACTCCTTATAAGAAATGGAAAGGGAGATGGATATTTTTTGATGTTTTTAAAATTAGATGGATAGCTAGTATTGTTTTTTTAAATTATTATGAAGAACAAGATTAAGCTTTGTTGTAACATGTGTTGTTTGCCTGGACTGCTCAAGCCCTGAATGCTTGTATAGGAGGAACTCTTTAAATTGGCTTCTTAAATATCTTCATGCTGTTTCACATCTGATACGCCCTGATGAAACATAGGAGCCTTGTCTTATAACAGGCTTATTCAAAGTGAGATCCTGGAAGAATGTTGCCATTTTCATAATGTAACACATACTGTAATGATTAATACTAGTGTGTAATAAGCATGCCATATAAACAAATTTTATATTTCCAAGTTCACTGCTTTTATAATTTATACTCAGGTAAAGGAGATAATACCTAGAAATATTCATTTTTTAGGAGGGGGTTCACGATACTTGACATTTTATTGAAAGGGGTTCACAGGTGGGTTAAAGTTCTAGGCTGACTCAGAAACTCATGACAACTGTTGGACCCAAGTGGTGGTTGGTGTGTGTGTAATTATATATAATTCATCTGGAAAAGGATAGTGGCAGAAGAACTCTGGCAATTTCAGACTCCTGTGATTTGTTTGATCTTAGTTTTAGAGTTGGATATGGGTCTGAACATATTTTTATGGCCCTGGTTGATGATATCCACCTAGCAACTGATCAGAATAAGTTATCCATATACAGTAGGTTTTATTGTATCTGTTAGCTCCCTTTGATACCATTGTTCACAAGGTCTTGTTGACAGACCTGTAGTCCTTAGTAGGAGCAAGTGGAAGAATTTGGGAGTGTCTTCACAGCAAATTATGATCCACAATTGTTTGTCTGTATCGGGGCTGTTCTCTCTCTTCCTCCCCTATCCCTCCTTCCCTGTGTATTCGAAGCCACTGGGAGAGTTAATAAGGAGATTTTGGATTAGATGCCTTCAGTGTGCTGATGAAACCAGCTCTGTGTCTCCATCTCTACCTATCCTGCAGCATTGGGATAAAGGATTATCCAATATCTGCTAGAGATTGGAGTCTGGATAAGAACTTTCTGGCTAAAGCTCAACAAGATCACATGTGGATAACGCAACATGTGAAAACCCAGAAGAACTTACTAATGTCAATACCTTTGATTAATGAGTGTGACTACCATCTGTTACAAAAGGTATGTAATTTAGAAGCATGTAAGTAAGTTAGAATACATGTGTTTTTGTCTTTATTTGGCGAGATAAACAGCACCATTGCTTTCACATGCAGATCCTGCTCCAATTTTCCATTCCTTTGCTGTTTCTAGATTAGATTTCTATAATGCACTCTACATCGGGCTACCTCTTAAGACTACTACTTTAACTAAAGCAAGTGCAGCTTGCTTGTTGAATAGAGGTTCATGCCTAGAGGACATAATACCTGTGCAGCAAGAGTCCCACTAAATTTCAGCAGTAAAGTTACTACGTAAGCAAAGCAAATTTCAGTTTCTACTGTCATTCAGACACTCCAAGTCACTTTCAAACCCAGCCTAATTATCATAAAATTAAGTTTTTGTAGCTGTTTGAATCTGGATTCTATTGATTTATTCAGAATAGAGTAAAATCCTTGTGACTTTGTCTAAAACCCAGTCCATAAATTTTTATTGGAAGTAGTAAAGGACAGGAATGATTATAAATATGAGTTTCCTGAACTGATGAACATACAGGTTTTGGAATTGTTTTAATCACAACCCATTACTGTTCTGAAGAATTCAACAAATAAAATCACAATTTTCATCCACAAATTTAACAAAGGAAAGAGGTATCTACTTAAGAACTGCACTGGGCTCTCCATTCAATTTTTAATCTTTTGCTTCGTTAAACATACTCTTAACTATTTTGATATAAATGAATGCGTCAAAGGTAAAAATTAATGGTATTAAACTTATGAGAAAAGTAATTTAAAAATTTTTATTTTCAGTATTATTTGTATGGCATCAAATAAGCTTAAGCCTTGATGAGACAGAGGCAAATGTTTGGCAAATTAATTGAAAAATGCATTTTTTGGTGAACTGCAACTATTTTGTAAATTCAACACAACTATTCACTGAGTAGCTTCAGCCAAATTTTATTTTCCCTTGGAATTAAGGTGACATTCACACAGTGGCTGGTGGTGGTAGTGGCACTGCCACTGCCCTCATAAGCTTTTCATCCGTGGTTAGGGCACTCAATTGGAATAGGGGAAAATCTGGGTTAAGTTATCCCCTCTGCCTAAAGTATATAAGGAATTTGAACTTTGGTCTCTCGCATTGCAGGAGAGTCATCAACAAAATTATTAAATAAATTCCATTTGCAAAATCCATTCACTTAACGATGAGGCAAGAACTAAAAATACAGCGTGAATTTCAGAAACCATTCTAGGATAAGTTTGCAGATCTGTCACTTAGAAAAAAAACTTTTAAACTGAACACATTTGGTATGAACATCACTGATAACATGTAACTCTGATTCTTCCCTCCACACACCCCCACGAGTCACCAAAGTAAAACTACACTTTAATAAAAGTGTACTGATTTATGGCTATTATATATGGGACAGATTGCTGAAGAAGTGCTGATTAAATAATTTTAAAGATATATTTTTGATTTTATTTAACAAAGTTCAGCCAGAGTTGAGGCTGTTTAATTTCTGTGGTAGAGCAAAAAATAATTGCTTGTAATTGTTATCCTTAAATATGTTACCTGGGTCTTACCTAGGAAATTACAAGTTCAAACTAATAATGATTACATAGAGCAGGTCACTTTTTTTTTTTTCAAATGAGAGGCCCAGAAACTTTAGAAAACAAATTATATACAACTACCATCAGAGTTTGAATGTCATTTTTACAAGAAAACTTGTTGCTATAAATTAATTATTAAGAATAGAGTATCAGGTACCTCAGGAGTACTTTAAAAAAACAACCTAAAACCTCCATAGAGATTAGAGTAAGGAATATACATTAACCCAAATACACTTAAGTCCTTTTATTTGAAAATATTATTTAAACAGGACCAAAGCCAAACAATTGTATAGGTGGAAAAAGAGTTTTTCTAAGGAGGAAGAAATAAAATAGTTCATCCTCCTTTAAGAAATCACTATAATCACCAGTCACAACCAATTCTGATTATTAGAGATACCTTTAATAAAGATTTAAATTAATTAGGCTTGTCCCCACTGAAGTCAGGGGCAAAATTCCTTTGGACCTCAGAAGGAGCAGGCACTCTATAGTATGTTCTGTCGTAACCTGTTTGACAAGATAAGCAAAATAGTAATGTATTCTGTTTTAGAATGTGATGGAAACCTAATGGTCCAAGAAAATCATGTACAAAATCAAGAGTTTCAAATGTGTACTTTCTCAGTTTATCTTCGTAACACCCATAAAATTCTGCTGACATCCCTCTAACATCAAATCCTCTAGATGTATTCACAGGAAGCTTTTCACAAACCACCGTGACTCGTTCCACATGCACTAGATTGTGATCCATCTGTTTGTGGATACAAGTCTATGATAAACATTCCAACTTAAGATAACAATGAGAAAGTAATGCTTAATGATAGCTAAAACATTTAGCTGTGTCCACTGATTTTGGGTGACTTAATTTTTTGGGTGTCCTACAAAGCACTGAGTTCCCATAATTCCATAGGCTCCTGAGAGGTGTGAAGCAGAGCAAGTGTTCAGTGCCTATCAAAAAGCAGGCCCTAAGCATCTCCAGTTGGGCAATAAAACTTAGAGGCGTTTGAAAATCAGAGGACACTCATGGGAAAATTACTCAACCCCATACTCTCTCCTGTGTGACTCAAGGAAGATTACATAACTTGTATTCTGTTTTCCAGAAACAAGTACTATGCAGTCTGAGACCTATATTTGTATAGTGCGTGGTGTCCAGTTGGATATCTGGATGTATGTGAGTGATGAGTCCTAAAGCAACCCTAGGAGGAAAATGAGAGAAATAATGTTGTTTCTAATCTGTAGCACAGAGGTAGATTGTTTTGTGACTTAGAGTGGAGCAGTGGTTAGAAGTGAACATTGGTTGATTAGATGCTGAGGATACTATGTGAAAGCATGTGGATTTTATACCAGACAGTCCCTCCTGACTGACCTGATGAGATGGGTCATATTATGAATTAAAAATGGTACTGTAGTAACTTATCTGCTTTTCTACCCACTCCACGCTGTTCTACCTCCTAGGGCATTCAGAATCTAGTTGCTTGGGCGGGACTCTGTATTAC